>NC_142464.1:52575728-55075728 GCF_049115385.1 Moschus berezovskii | reverse complement strand
AGGGTGGCCCATCACCTGCACCCCACCCACTAGATTCCAGCAGTGACCTTTTCCCCTGCTGGACACTTTTTAAACAGTTCCTGACTTTCATGAGAAAACTCGGGTGGCCTGGTCTCCATCTTCACAATATGGTCCCGGTGAGAATCCTTAGGTGTAGGCAGCAAAACCGTTCAATCTGCCACATGTAGTTCGCATTGCATTTCTTTTAAGGGAGGATCAGGGGGTAGGGGAAAGGGGAGACAGAAGAATGGGGGGAAGGGAGGGTGGACTAATCTAGGAAAGCAAGGGTGTGGCCAGAACCTCATGGAGATCTCTCTGAGATCTTCTGAGTATTTATAAGAACTTTCTCTTCTTTATTTTTAAGCTTTTGCATTATTTCATTATTACATGGTGTCTGTTCAATGAGTAAATGTAGAAAGACAAAATAGAAAAAAAAAAAATCATAATCCCCAAATTCGTTAATCCTTCCAGTCATTTGTATGCATATATAAGTATATATGGGCTTCCCATGTAGTGCTAGTGGGCCCAATGCAAGAGACATAAAACACCTGGATTCAATCCCTGGGTCTGGAAGATCCCCTGGAGGAGGGCAAGATTACCCACTCCACCAGTATTCTTGCCTGGAGAATCCCACGGACAGAGGAGCCTGAGGGATTATAGTCCACGAGGTTGCAAAGACTAGGACACTACCAATAAGACTTAGTACACACACATACGTATATATACATCTTTTACATAAATGAGATATACTGTAAGTGTTTACTTAATTATACATCACTCATTCATTTGGGGCTAGTAAATTATGATAATTACTTTTATGTGTCATTTTGATCAAGCCACGGATTCTGAGATATTTGGCTATTATTTTTAAGTGTGTCTGGGGGTTGCGTTTCCAGATGAGATTAGCATTTGAGTTAGTTAATTAAAGCAGATTGCCCTCCCCAGTGTGGGTGGGCATCATTCAATCCCAAAATTCACTCTCTCTGATTAACTGTTTGAGCTGTAACATCAGCTTCCTGTACCATCAGTTACCCTGATTCTTGGTTTTCAAACTGGGACTGGAATTGCACCACTGGCTTTCCAGAGACACAAGTTTGCATCTCTGGAGAACCCTAATACATAAATATACATTCATGCTAATATTTTTAGTGGTTGCATAGAATTATGTTGTATTACTCAGCCATGGGTCTTCCTTGGCAGCTCAGCAATAAAGAATCTGCCTGCAATGCAGGAGATGCAGGAGACATGGGTTCGATCCCTGGTTTGGGAAGATCCCCTTGAAAGAGGGCATGGAAACCCACTCCAGGATTCTTGCCTGGAGAATCCCATGGACAGAGGAGCTTGGTGAACAGAGTCAGACACAACTGAATGACTGAGCTCACTTGCACTCAAACGTAATTTAACTTTTTAGTTTACTGACTGAGGACATTTATATTGTTTTCAAATTTTTAACTATTTATAAACAACTAAGAAAAGCTTTCTTGAACACACATTATTGCACATCGTTCTGAACATCCTGATGGCAGTGTGGCTTAATCATCACTCCCCTGTCCCCAGTTTCAGTGCCTGGATTACGAAAGGTGATGTAGGCCCCAGCAGTTCCCTGGGATGAAGGAAAACACCGCACTACACCCTCCATCCAAAGAACTGACAGGGGCTGGGTCATTTTAGGCCTCCTTAGAAGTTCTAACACCGCCACATCCTTGAATTATGATTGAACAGTTACTTCTTGGGGAACACACACAGCACATGCTTCTCAGACATCAGCTAATTCAACCCTACTAAGCACAGCCTGGGGAAACAGCTGATAAGGTAAACTCTAACCCAACCTACAAAGAATCTAAGTCGGAACTGACATTTTCAGCATCCACCTTAAGTGACTCAGAACAATGAGATCATATTACATGGTTCTTTTATTCTCATTCTGTTTCGAATGGTTTTACATTTTTCAATTTAAAAAACTCTTTTTTTTTTTTTTTTTTTGCTGCACCGGGTCTTAGTTGCGGCATGTGAGATCTTGTTCCCTGACCAGGAATCGAACCTGCATTCCTTACATGGAAGCTCAGAGTCCCACTGGACCACTGGGGAAGCCCTTTGATTGGTTTTATAAACATGTTTAGACATAGAAGCTCTAAGATGGATGGAGTTGGGAAGCTGCACTGGGGAACGAGTGAATTGGAACAGGTGAATATAACTGTCTCCAGTCAGCAGTGGCATTGGTACACATCATAAAATATTCAAAGGCTTCCCAGAGATGTCAACGTATTCATAATTGACTTAAATGAATCACTGAAAAAAGATCCTTTAATCTCTCATATAACATGTCTCTAAAAAATAAAGCTGGAACCACAGTTCAGTAAAAAATATATATATATGCAGCAAGGGTTCAATCACCTAGATGGATTTGTTGTTTGGTGTGGAGCTTCGTTAAGCATTCCACGTTTGAAGGCGCTCAAAACTTGGTCTCAATGGTCTTTAATGAAACACATATCTAGGAAGATAAAAATGGCATTGTCCTTCATGTTATCAGTGGAGTTTTATTTTTTCCTTCAGAAAAAAAAAGAAAGAAACATAAAAGAAAGGAAGAGAAATACTTAAACTACTCAACTTCACTGTTTCAACAACGTTTTAAAATTCAAATGCAGTGTTTAGAAGAGCCCCAAATGGAAACGCCTTCTGTGTGGCTTCTGCCGTTGAAATCTCTTTGCAGAGATGTAACTGATAGTGCCACATTGTGGCAGCTGATGGCACCAATGGGACATATCCCTTGGTCATAGTGGGAGTTTTCATCATGAAAATTGGAAAATGCTACTTATCAGAGCTTTCCCACCCCCAGAGCCAGTTGGTAAGCATTCATTAGTTCCTCACTACTTCCTGCCCCATCCCTGCCCACAGCCCAGTAATCCGCTTCCTCTGACCAAGCATTGCCAGTGCAGAGAAGAGCTGCTGGCTGGCCACACACACTCTTTGGAACACTGAAGAAATACATCTTTATCAATTCAAAAAGAGTAATCTTAGATTCATGAATAATAGGCATTTTCCTCTATCCTCAGAAAGGACTGAAATTCTACTTATAATTCTCATTTTCACTTTAATGTTCCCAAGACACATTGACACCCTGAACTCTCACAGTAGTTAGAATAAGAAATTAAATTAGAAACTCTTGTGCAGCTTATTATAAATTTCTCATTTGTCAAACCATTAAAGTTTTTGGAATGGCTGTGACTCTTGCCTGGGTTGTTCTGGTCAGTTAGCAAAGTATACAGGCAAGTGTGTCCCAAATGCTTGTCCCCAATAAACACTTAGTCTTCCAGTGTGATGATTGGTTCATAGTCTACAAGCCCCAGAGTTGGGTCCTAGGTGAGAGCTGCTACTTCTCTGCTATGAATTAGCCTTTCCACATGAATGCATTAATAGCCATCATTAATAATCACACAAGCATGAAACTGACAGACAAAAGATTTGCAGGTCATGGCTCTATCACACCAATTTCATTTGTTCACTGATTTATTAAAATTCCATGGCTAAGATAACACAAATTTTAGCTATGCTAACATACATGGATCTTAATTCTTTCTCTGCCAGACTGAATTAACAAACAACATCCTCTTTGAATTTTTAAAATTTTTTAATGGAAAAGAAGAATAGGAAGCAAGATATGTAGAAATAGTTTAAAATATCTCACCAAAGACCAATAGAAGCTTTAATGGAATACTAACCAGTCCATTCTAAAGGAGATCAGTCCTGGGTGTTCATTGGAAGGACTGATGCTAAGGCTGAAACTCCAATACTTTGGCCACCTCATGCAATGTGTTGACTCACTGAAAAAGAGTCTGATGCTAGGAGGGATTGGGGGCAGGAGGAGAAGGGGACGACAGAGAATGAGATGGCTGGATGGCATCACTGACTCGATGGACGTGAGTTTGAGTGGACTCCGGGAGTTGGTTATGGACAGGAGGCCTGGCGTGCTGTGATTCATGGGGTCGCAAAGAGTCGGACATGACTGAGCGACTGAACTGAACTGAACTGAAATGTACACTGACTGGCATTCTAGTAAAAATTTGGAATCTCCAACTGGCTACTTGGGCCGGAAAAAAAAAAAGAAAAGAAACAAAGAAGATAAAAAGAAAAGGCAACGCTACCTTTGTTTCTCTGAGTCCAGTTGTTGGAAATCTTTCAACTCAGGAAGACTGAACTCATTAATGGGATTAATTCAGTAACCTATTGTAGCAAATTACCAAATACTTTGTGCCTTAAAACAACACAAACTCATGATCTTACAGTTCTAAGAGTCAGAAGTCTAAAATGAGTCTTAGCTTAAATCAAGGTTCAGGCATTCCTTTTGGGAGATCTAGGTTTAAAAAAAAAAAAAATCTTTTTTCCAGCTTCTAGAGGCTGCCTACATTCATTGGCTTGTGGTCCCTTCAACCATTTTCAAATCCATTGACGTATCACTTTTAAATCAACATCTCTCTTCCTCTCTCTGTCCTTCCCTTGGACACTTAAGATTACATTTGGCCCACCCAAATAACCCAAGACAGATTCCCCTATCTCAAGATCCTTTACTTAATCACAACTCCCAAGTCCCTTTTGTCATATAAAGTAATATGTTCACAGTTTTTGAGGATTAAGATATTGCTCTCTTAAAAGTGGTCACTATTTTGTTTACCACAGAGCAAAAACTGCCTTTGGAGGCAGGTAAGATAGTGGCTTATGGTGTGTGCAGTGAAGTCAACTGGAAATACTATTGTCTATATTAATTTGTAAGATAGAGCACGGACATGTGGATCTCACTAAGGGGACTTCCAGGTAGAATGGTGAAAGTGTCAACCGGTTCTCTTATGTAAGGAAGAGAGAGATTATTTACAGAGAGAATTTTCAGTTTGCAGGCAGAATTGCAAGGAAATATAGATGTGATGGGTTGTAATGCAATGGGTTGAAAAACATAACTATTTCACATTTTCACTATCATTAGTCAATGAAAGATTAAAAAGTGAGACCTGATCTCAGGGTTAAGATCAAATCAGAAGTGTATTTATAAGAGCTTCTGTTAAGACCTCAGAAGGATTTAGCAGAGTGCCTAGTTGGACCCTCTCCACTAGAATAAAGAATTTCTAAAAATCTTAAAGGCAATGTCCCACAGCACCCTGACACTCAGCCCAAAATAAAGGTCTGCCTCAAAAAGAGGTATGTGTGTGAGTTTAGGGGCATAGGGTGAACCTAGTCAGACTCATAGAATTCCCACTGAGTGGCCAAATGTAAAAATGTATCAGCTTGGATTAACAGGGGTATAGACAGTCCAAAATGCATAGAGTCTCTGGGCTCGACCAGCAGCAAGTGGGTGGAGAAAGCTACCTAGCTGCAAATACAGGCCATTTCTTTTGGAAAAAGAAAGATCAGAGGGTAAAGACAGAAGCTGCAGAGAACAATGGATTAGGAGGTAGCTGGGGGTGGGGGCTGGGGTGGCAGAATTGGACCCTCAGCAAGCAACACTCCTTCGTTTGGAATTAGGGGCCCTGGAAGTTATGACCAACCTAGATAGCATATTAAAAAGCAGAGACATTACTTTGCCAACCAAGGTCTGTCTAGTCAAGGCTATGGTTTTTCCAGTGGTCATGTATGGATGTGAGAGTTGGACTGTGAAGAAAGCTGATCACCGAAGAATTGATGCTTTTGAACTGTGGTGTTGGAGAAGACTCTTGAGAGTCCCTTGTACTGCAAGGAGATCCAACCAGTCCATTCTAAAGGAGATCAGCCCTGGGTGTTCATTGGAAGGACTGATGCTGAAGCTGAAACTGCAATACTTTGGCCACCTCATGCGAAGAGTTGACTCACTGGAAAAGACTCTGATGCTAGGAAAGGTTGGGGGCGGGAGGAGAGGGGGACGACAGAGAATGAGATGGCTGAATGGCATCACCGACTAGATGGACATGAGTTTGAGTGAACTCTGGGAGTTGGTGATGGACAGGGAGGCCTGGCATGCTGTGATTCATGGGGTTGCAAATAGTCGGACACGACTGAGCAACTGAACTGAACTGAACATGGTGGGCCGGGCTGGAGTTCAGAATTGTTATAGATCCATGACTGCTATGAGCCCCTCCTACCCTTTGTATTTTGCTTCGATTTATCTTGCTTTGTTTTTCTAAAGAAGGGCAGAATGCCACTGGCAGTGCCTAATTTGGATATATCAGAAGGGCTTCCCAGGTGGCTCAGTGGTAAAGAATCCGCCTCAGTGCAGAGACGTAAGAGACGCCAGTTTGATCCCTGGGTCAGGAAGATCCCCTGGAGAAGGGAATGTCCACCCATTTCAATATTCTTGCCTGGAAAATTCCATGGACAGTGGTGGGCTACAGTCCATGGGATTGCAGATTCGGGCATGACTATGTGAATTCCTTTGGCCCATAAGATACCTGCAAACATAACAGAAATAGAGACTTGAAAAGAGCTTATATGTTTGAGCTCGTCCTCTTGTAATGCTGTCCCCACCGTGACTCAGTCTAGCCTCCTTGAGGATGAAGAATCACATAGAAAAAGAGGTCCAGCCATCTCAATGCAGTCACATGAATGTGCACAGGCAAAACTAACAGAATAGCTAACAGCAGTAGGTAGCTAATGTAGGAATTCAGTGTGAACATGCTCCCAGGGCTTCCCAGGCAGCGCTAGTGGTAAAGAACCTGCCTGTCAATGCAGGAGACTAAAGGGACATGGGTTCAATCCCTGGCTTGGGAAGATCCCTTGAGGGAGGGCATGGCAACCCACTCCAGTATTCTTGCCTGGAGAATCCCATGGACAGGGGAGCCTGGTGGGCTACGGTCCATAAGGTCACAAAGAGTTGGACAGGACTGAAGCAACTTAGCTGGCGTCACACTGTCCCAGGAGCTCTTGAGAGCAAATGAACTTAAGTACCATTTTAAATATCTTTTCTAGAATTTGCATCCAGACTATCTCCTCATCTACTCTACAAATCAACATACCACTCAACTGGTACCATTGTCTTCATTGATACTGGATAATCATTCATCAATCCCATTCCTAAAATTGAGTCCAACTCTTGCCCTCACTTGCATCCACCTTGAGACTCCCAAAATCATATTTAAAATTTTGAAGAACAGTTGTCAATAGTTTTATGAGGTTTTAAAATAACATCATCCTTATAAGATGTCATATATGGGTCCTTGGGCCTTCTGTTTTCTAATAGCTCAGATTACAAAGTTATAACATGTCATGAGAGTAAACCTTCTTCATTAAGAGGAACTTCCATAATATGTTGTTTTAGGAGACACTTCTCTCCCTCGAAATATTTTGTCATTTTTACAAAAAGAGCTGATAATATTTTAGCTTCTTTTTATCCTCCAGGTCCTCCTGAGCCTGGACTCCCAGGAAAAGTCAAGAAAATTAGAAACTTCTCTACCACATAGATTAATGAAGCAGATCCACATACTTCACCACCCAAGTCCCTCCTGGGAAGTAACTCCCATGTTTAGAAAAGGGCTCTTCCAGGTTGAAGCAGGCTAAATCACCAATGGGAAAATTCAAGAGGAGAATGACCCAGATTCCCTTACTCACTGCCAAAGACACTGATAAGAAACAAGTTTTCACTATTATATCATTTCACCTGCTCTCTCCTCATACCCATGAGATGAGCAGAGCTGGTCACCATCACCACTTTAGAGATAAAGAAACTGAGGCTTCAGAAGAATAAGTGAGGGCCAGGAGGTCATGGAGCTTGCATAATGCAAAGCCACAGCTTCAGCTCAGGTGCCTCTTTGGAACAGTATTTTGACAATTATCACTGTTTGGAGATGTCTGGACCCAAGCCTTGAATCTCTCTCATATAAGCAGGTAAATTTGAGTTGATTTTGTAATTTTATATTTTGTCTGTGGATGATAGTAGTTGCATTGCAGAGTTATCATGAGGATTAGATGAAACAGAGTGAGGGGGAAACAGAGAAGCAGCCGTTTAATATGTAGGAACTGAGTCAGATTGTGTGCATGCATGCTAAGTGCCTCAGTCGTGTCCGACTCTTTGCAACCCTGTGAACTGTAGCCCTCCAGGATCACTGTCCATGAGATTCTCCAGGCAAGAATAGTAGTAGTCATGCCCTCCTCCAGTGGATCTTTTCGACCCAGAGATTGAACCTGAGTCTCTTACATTTCCTTCATTGGCAGGCAGGTTCTTTACCACTAGCACCACCTGGAAAGTCCTATGTTGTTGCTGCTGTTCAGTCACTCAATCATGTCTGACTTTTTGCGACCCCATGGACTGCAATACACCAGGCTTCCCTGTCCTTCACCATCTCCCAGAGTTTGCTTAAACTCATATCCATTGAGTTGATGATGCCATCCAACCATCTCATGTTCTGTCATCCCCTTCTCCTCCTGTTTTCAATCTTTCCCAACATCGGGGTCTTTTCCCATAAGTCGGCTCTTTGCATCAGGTGGGAAGCCCTTATAGAAGTTCAAATCCCAATTCTGCTACTTCCTAGCTGAGAGGCCTGAAGCATGTTAATGTCTCTGCCTCTGTTTCCACAACTTTAAAATGGAGATAAAGGTAATAGTCTTACATCATAGGATTTGGGGGAAGATTGCTGCTGCTGCTGCTAAGTCACTTCAGTCGTGTCCGACTCTGTGTGACCCCATAGACGGAAGCCCACCAGGCTCCCCAGTCCCTGGGATTCTCCAGGCAAGAACACTGGAGTGGGTTGCCATTTCCTTCTCCAATGTGTGAAAGTGAAAAGTGAAAGTGAAGTCGCTCAGTCGTGTCCGACCCTTAGCGACCCCACGGACTGCAGCCTACCAGGCTCCTCCATCCATGGGATTTTCTAAGCAAGAGTAGTGGAGTGGCTTGCCATTGCCTTCTCCGGGGGGAAGATTAAGGATGAGCTAATGCATGAAAATCTCATCTAACAGGATCTGGCTTATAGTAAGCATCAGTTTGGCCTATAAGTCACATTCAGTTGGGTACAAGTCCTGGGCTCTTTCCACTGCTCTTTCCACTGCTTACCTCAAAACTTTACGGTTTCCAGGTTCAACTTTGGTGCACCAAATATCCAGTTTGCAAACCAAAAGACAACTCCTTTTAGGTGGCACTATTTTTTAAAAAATAGAGAGTTTGTCTCTGCTTTGATGAAGCACAAATGATTTTTGTGTGTGTGCCTGACTGTAACTAATTGTATTAAATAAATTATTTGCTATGACAGGGGAAAAGACTGAACATTTTTGAACAAAAG
Source organism: Moschus berezovskii (assembly GCF_049115385.1). Taxonomy (NCBI): domain Eukaryota; kingdom Metazoa; phylum Chordata; class Mammalia; order Artiodactyla; family Moschidae; genus Moschus; species Moschus berezovskii. Next base: position 55,066,498 of record NC_142464.1, on the reverse strand, counting down.
AAACAGTTCCACACCACCTAAGAAAGCTCCATGGTCCCCTGTGGAGCTGAGCAGACACTGGTAAGGATCAATGTCTCAGAGAGCCTAGACTGTACGTCAGCCATTCAGCAAACCTCTATCAGCCTTCTGAGACTTTGAGCTCTAGGGATAAAAGAGGATGTCAATCAGAAATGCTAATAAATCCTGAGTCTGAAAACAAAGGAGCTTAAAAATAATGACAGAGTTCAGTGCATAATCAGGGGAGTTCTATTATATGCATGTTTATTTTTTTTATTTTTTGCAATTAAATTTATTTATTTTTAATTGCAAGATAACTGTTTTACAGAATTGTGCTGGTTTCTGCCAAACATCAACATGAATCAGTCATAGGTATACTTATGTTCCCTCTTTCTTGAACCTCCCACCCACCTGCCTCCACATCCCACCCACTAGGTTGTTAAACAGCCCCAGTTTGAGTTCCCTGAGTCATACAGCAAAGTCCCATTGGCTATCTATTTTACATATGGTAATGTACATTTCCATGTTACTCTCTCCAGACATCTCACCCTCTCCTCCCTCACCCACACACATACAGACATACTTTTTATAAACTTTAAAGATATGCTCTTAGGTAAAAAAAAAAAAGCCGGGGGGCGGGGAGTCAGAGAGACAGGGAGATAAGGAAATAACCATGTGAAGAATGCAGTTAATCTCAACCAAAATCCGACTCCCCGTTACTACACCCGGGAATGACGATGACAGGACAGTGACACAGCCACCTCACAGTAGACTCACGAGCCTCCCCAGTGGAAGCACTCGCCTCACCGAGGTGTGAATGGAGGGCAGAAAGGGGGCTGCTTTTCATATAGCCTGTCTCAAAGGCAAGCTAATGCCTTCCCCTGGTGCCCAACCAAAGCAAGATCCATCTGCTCTACCAATGACCCAGCTTTGTTCCTTTTTATAGTTCATTGTATATATGTACCGCATCTTCTTTATCCACTCATCTGTTCATGGTCATTTAGGTTGCTTCCAGGTGGGTGTGTGCTTAGTCATGTCTAATTATTTGTAGCCCCATGGACTATAACCCGTTAGGTTCCTTTGTCCATGGGATTCTCCAGGCAAGAATACTGGAGGGGGTTGCCATTTCCTACTCCTGGGGATCTTCCAGACCCAGGGATTGAGCCCATGTTTCCTGCAACTCCTACATTGGCAAGCAGATTCTTTACCACTGAGCCACCTGGGAAGCCTTGCTTCTGGTTCTAGTTATTGTACATAGTGCTACAGCAAACACCGGGATACGTATGTCTTTTTGAATTATGATTTTCTCAGGATATGTGCCCACTAGTGAGATTGCTGGATCATATGGTCAGTGCTTTGTGATGATCTAGATGGGTGGGAAAGCAGATGGGGTGGGAGGGAGGTCCAAGAGGGAGGGCATATATGTATACATATAGCTGATTCGCTTTGTTGTACAGCAGAAACTAACACATGTTGTAAAGTAATGACACGCCAATAAAAAAAAATAAAATTAATGCCAAGAAAAGAAGCTCCATCTGCTCTAATACTGGAGGAGAAACAGCCTTCAGTGGATTTCCTGACACAAATGTCACATCCAGTGAGCTGCCTTCCTAAGGGTTTTTAAGGGTAATCTTAACAACAGGAGATTTTCACCTCAGCTGCAACTCCATTGTTCTGTATTCTTAGAATGTATACAACAGTTCTTCAACCCCGGATCATTAATGTAACCTAGAAGAAATAAGAAACTTCAGTCTTCCTTCTAGAATGCAATTGATCAGGCCTTGTCAGTTCACACCCATACATTTAATTGGATTGCATTTTGATAGAGCACAGAATTGCAATCTTGTGTACAAAAAAGGAAAACATATATTTATTATTCCTCACCGATCCTAACAATTATCATGCTTCATCCTGTACAAGTAACAGTACATTCACCCTTCAGCCACTGGGCTTTGGCCACATTCCTGTGATGAAGTATAATATTTGCAATAATGAAACTCAGCATGAGTCATTTCTTTGAAAAAAATGTAGAACGACTGTAGTACTACACTTTCATCATCTACTATGAAAGTAATACCACTGTCAGGAAGATTTGCTTTAAGTTTATCTGAAACTAATTTATACAGAATTGGATAAAGTACTGCTTCTCCCTGGAAATTGTGTGTGAGTGAGGAGAGGGGAGGAGATACAATTAAAGAGCCTTTTCAAACAGAGTTTTTAATACAGGAGATTCAGACAGATAAAATATCTGTTTTCAATAGAGTTAAAATTTCTTAAACTTGACGCTTTATTTTATATATAAAATAAAAATGAAATGATCCTGTTGTCTCTTTCTCAGCTTGATTATCAGCATTCAATTCAAATTTTGGCCTGGAATCCATTATCAAGAAGCAATGCAAACAAAAAAATAAATAAATTCTAAGTGTTCAATTGATAGCTGCTAAACTGCATCTCATTTAATTGATAAAGTTATTAGTATGATTCCCATTGTAGAGATGAGGAGCCTGAGGTTCCAGTAAATTAGGTAACATACTTTTGTTTCACAGGTGATGGAACTGGGATTGAACTTAGATAAGTCTCTTCACACCAACGTAGCTTTTTTTTCATATGACTCGCATCCCTGAACCATAGGACCACATCAAAGGTAGCTAACTTCACTCTCTTTGGGTAATCAGAGGTACTTCTACTATATCCTGGGCCACTAACCAAGAAAATAAAGAAGAAAACCATCCTCAGGCCCTCTCTCCTTGGCCATCTTATCTATACTTGGGTAATCTGGGACAAATCCAAAAATTATAGTGTGCTCTCTTTCAAGGGCAACTCGTCCTCTCTAACAGCTGGTGGAAAACTGCATACAATCCATGGAAATCACAAACCAATTAATCGATCTGCTGGCCAAAATCAGAGCAAAAGATATTTTAAAGCCTGTAATAATTCACTTAATCTTAAAGGTGTAAAAGGTTTAGAAATTTAAGAATGTGTCCTTAAAAAGCATGTTTGGGTACCAATGAAATTGCACCCAGACCACTGAACATTCAGCAGAGAACTGGCTCAATGTTTAATGTATCAAGTGCTCTCTGCGGTGGCACCCGGGCCTCTCAAGGCCTCCTCCTCCGCTCGGCCTCAGGGAACCAGAGGAGCAGCAGCCACTAAAAAGCACTGGGAACAGCAGGAAAGAAAAAAAAAAAAAAAACAGCTAGGTAACTTGAGATTAACTTTCTATCCCTCAGGCTGATAAATGCAGAGTGGGCAAAAGCAAAAAATAGAAATTTCCCATCACCTTCTTGCAATGCTCCCCCAGGATTCTACGAGACCACTGTGCTGTCGATGGTAGCGAGATGTATTCCCTCACCCAACCACAGAAGACTGGCTTCTTCAGCAAACTCCCTGTTTTTCACACACCTTGATTCTGTCTTTTCTAGTTTCCAATTTTCTAATCCATTTCTTCCAATAGCTTCCAAAAGAAAAGGGGAAAATGCTTTCAAACTCTAATGTAAAGGTATACAAATGAATAATCGTATGCATGTGCACTTCTGTATGCTTTTAAGTGAGTATTTTGATTCTGTCGACAAAGCACAAAATGAAGTGGGTACCAGAAAATAAATTCATTCCTCACACATAATTCAGGCCTTCCAAAATAAAACGGAAACCCAAATTATTTGATCAAGTGAACCTGATAATAACCAGCTCTGCACTGTCAGTCAATTGCACGTGGGAACAACTTGGTGGAATGCCATTGCTTATGACTGTTATCATGGCCATCTACAATGCAGCATTTAGACACTTAACAAGTTCTAAATAAGCATTATGTCTCACCACTTACAATGGTCCTAAATAATGAATTCTCTGAGGTTTAATTTATTCATCTGCATAATGAGTAAGTTCAAATAAATAAGCCCTGATATCCTTCCCAGCTATCTCATTTTCTAAAAATAGTCTAAGACCCTCAGTATGCCTGAAATAAGGGCATTTTGTAAATTATAATTTAAACCAAATGAAAGACAGGAAATTATTTTAAGGAAGCAATCAAAACAATGGACAAAAGTCAAAGGAACTGAGTGTCTTGGTTAGCTATTGTGAAATAAAAAACCACATCAAACTTAATGCCGTACACAACAGTAATCAGTTATCAGTATTTCCTCTCACAGTCTTGGGCATTTTAGGGCTTGGAGGTGGGTATTGTTCAGGATTTTCCGTGAAGTTGGGGTCTGAAGTGCCTCGGGGCTGGAGTCATGCCAAGCTGTCCTCACTCCTCAGTCAGGTTCTTGACACCAGTGATCAGCTGGGACTGCAACAGCCAACGCTGCCCGAAACACCTTTAGGTAGCCTGCACTTCCTTGAAGCACGGCAGCTAGATTCCAAGAGGGAGCATTGCAAGAGAGGGCGAGGTGGGTTGCCTTTTATGACCTGAGAAGTCATGTAGTTTCATATCCCTGCATTCCTCAGTGTTTACAGTGTTGCAGAAGCAAGCCACTAAGTTCTATCCATATTCAAGGAGAAAGGAAGTACTTTCTACTTCTTGATGAGAGGAAAGTCAAAGAATTTACATGATTTTTGAAACTGCCACATTGGCTTTGGTCAAATCACTTAATATTTAGGGCTTCATGATTCAATAAATTATGAAAATATGTATATTGATGTCTAAAAACCAAATATAAAACAGCAATGAATTCACCTGCATTTCTACAAATAGTTTCTCTTTCAAGAAAATAATAGCAATAATATTAGCGTTCATTTTGTGATTATTATGCTAAATGCCTTAAATATATTTTAAATTCCCTATGTCATAAATGTAATTATCATCCCCTTCGAACCTTATTGTGCTTCCCTGGTGGGTGACACTTAGAGCTGTGCCTAAAACTCAGAGTAATACGTTAACATTTGAGAAACCTAACACAATCTATGTTTGCAATTGCTCACATAAAGAAAGACTGTAAACATTTCTTTAGCACTCTGCAATAGTAATGTTATTTTGGTTTAAGATGTGTTTTCAGTACACTGATCATTATCAGGGAATGTTACTTATTCTTTATATGGAGAATAAATACAACCGCCTCAAGTCCCTTTCCCAAGTTCCCGTGCAATTTATTCTGTAGAATAAATTATCCCCAAAGGAGTGTGCTTTGAGGACAAATGTATGTTCCCATTCTGCCAATAGACACTCCAGAAGGATCCTTGAAACCACTTTGGAGGACACCCATCCAATAAAGAAAACTTTCCCCCATCAGAGGAGATCATGGGCAGTTATGGCAGGCCAGGCTGCAGGGAAATTCTGAAAGCAGAACTTTATCAGAATCCCAGAGCCCAAACCCAAGTGTTATTGAGCATGGAAGAAGCCTGTTCCTTCCACAGAGCATTTCATGCAGACTGGCCTCATTATTTTAAAAGACAGTCAGTCACAGCCTTAACAAGAGGTACATGTGAAAGCCAGCCCCTATGGTCAGGCATTCAACTGAAAAGCGAGTGTGTGCAAAGGCCAGGGGTTAAGTTAGACAGAACATGTCCCTCCCCTCCCCAATTATTGACATATTGACCAAGCAGAACAGTCAGAAACCAGGCCATCCCTCAGTCCTCCCAGTCCACACCACTTTACTACAAAGGAAAATAGCCTTGTAACAAGTTGGAGAGCATGATGCTGATTATACTAATCAAGTGTTGATCTTTCATCATTTCCAAACTACCAAAATGACCATTCAGAAAAGGTCAGATTTAATTCAACACAATCGCCCACAGGGAGAATGGAATCCATGCTATGTTGCTGCTGCTGCTGCTGCTAAGTCACTTCAGTCGTGTCCGACTCTGTGTGACCCCATAGACGGAAGCCCACCAGGCTCCCCCGTCCCTGGGATTCTCCAGGCAAGAACACTGGAGTGGGTTGCCATTTCCTTCTCCAATGTGTGAAAGTGGAAAGTGAAAAGTGAAAGTGAAGTCGCTCAGTCGTGTCCAACCCTTAGCGACCCCACGGACTGCAGCCTACCAGGCTCCTCCATCCATGGGATTTTCTAGGCAATAGTATTGGAGTGGCTTGCCATTGCCTTCTCCGATGCTATGTTAGGGTTGGATTAAAAAAATTTAAAGAAAAGATAAGTAAAAGTACAAAGCACCTAAAGAAGAAAAGGAAAAGAACAGACACTGTTCAACTTCCCCCTTGGAATTTATCCCATTGAAAAATGTTTCCATGCACATTCAGCACCCAGGGAGGCTGGGGTTTTATTATATATCAGTAGACAACCAAATATGAATAAATCAAAAATTGAATTTGCTTGGATGAAAATATGCCTGAAAAGAAATCAAACTGGCCTCTTGAGATACACAGAAGTCCAGATAAACTTAATAACAGAGTTTATTGAAATGGTTGCCATGCTGTTAGATTTTTGCCACTCTCAAACACCTGGTGAGTAGTCCCTGCTACCTTGTGAAATTTCTGTTGCATAATTAGCTTGCAAACATTCCCCTGACTGCTCTTGTGTATGCTCTTCCAGGGATGACTAGGAGGGCTCCGTGATTATTCTTGCTTATTGCAGAGCAAAGGTGTCAGGGGATGTTGAAGATGTGGCAATGGTTATTTCAAGGTCTGGACCACACTAAGCCACCAAAAAAGGACTTAAATCCAAACTCTCTGGCTTGTTTCTAATAGACCTTGGTCAATATAGCTTGAGTACCCAAATTTTCTAACGTTATTTAGAAATACAGTGAAATTCCAGTGCGGAGAACATACCCCCAAAAGTCCAAGTTTCAACAAATGAACAATATTTGTATAGTTTATATATATTCACTGTTCATGGGGTTCTCAAGGCAAGTATACTGAAGTGGTTTGCCATTCCCTTCTCCAGTGGACTACATTCGGCTGTGGTCCATGTGATCAGATCAACTAGTTTCCTGTGATTATGATTTCAGTGTGTCTGCCCTCTGATGCCCCCTCGCAATACCTACCATCTTATTTGGGTTTCTCTTACCTTGGTCGTGGAAAATCTCTTCACAGCCATTCCAGCAAAGTGCAGCCACTGTACCTTACCTTGGATGAGGGGTATCTCCTCAAGGCCGCCCCTCCTGACCTTGAACGTGGAGTAGCTCCTCTCGGCCCTCCTGCGCCTGCGCAGCCACCGCCTGTTGGACGTGGGGCAGCTGCTGATGACACTACCCTTATGGCAGAAAGTGAAGAGGAACTCAAAAGACTCTTGATGAAAGTAAAAGAGGAGAGTGAAAAGGTTGGCTTGAAGCTCAACATTCAGAAAACTAAGATCATGACATCTGGTCCCATCACTTCATGGGAAATAGATGGAAAAACAGTGGAAACAGTGTCAGACTTTATTTTTGGGGGCTCCAAAATCATTGCAGATGCTGATTGCAGCCATGAAATTAAAAGACGCTTACTCCTTGGAAGGAAAGTTATGACCAACCTTGATAATATATTAAAAAGCAGAGACATTACTTTGCCAACAAAGGTCCATCTAGTCAAGGCTATGGTTTTTCCCGTGGTCATGTATGGATGTGAGAGTTGGACTGTGAAGAAAGCTGATCGCCGAAGAATTGATGCTTTTGAACTGTGGTGTTGGAGAAGACTCTTGAGAGTCCCTTGTACCGCAAGGAGATCCAACCAGTCCATTCTAAGGGAGATCGATCCTGGGTGTTCATTGGAAGGACTGATGCTAAAGCTGAAACTGCAATACTTTGGCCACCTCATGCGACGAGTTGACTCACTGGAAAAGACTCTGATGCTGGGAAAGCTTGGGGGTGGGAGGAGAAGGGGACGACCAAGAATGAGATGGCTGGATGGCATCACCGACTCTGTGGACATGGGTTTGAGTGAACTCCGGGAGTTGGTGATGGACAGGGAAGCCTGGCGTGCTGTGATTCATGGGGTCGCGGAGAGTCGGACACGACTGAGCAACTGAACTGAACTGATATATATTCACATATATACTTATATATATTTGTATATTATATATAATTAAATATATAACAGATTACATATATATATGTATATATAATTATACATATTATATATACAATTTATATATTTGTATATATGTATTAACTATAAACCACTGAGTCACCACCTTATTTTCTATTTTCTCATACTGGATGTGTTACTTTTTTCCCCTTTATAGTAGGTAGTCACTTTTCATTGAATACAGACTCAGAATTAATTTTAGAGTTAATTAATACATGTTGATGAGTGCATACTGTATGCTAAAGACTGTGAAAGTCACTTTCAACTGCTTCTACCTTATTTAATCTTCCACTCCTTTATTTAATCTTCCAGCTTCTCCCTCTACTACACGATGTGGGTACGTTAATTGATGTCTTGGAGCCCCAGTCTCCTCATAGGGATAACGGAAATAACAATTGTACCTACATCATAGGATTACTGTCAGAATCAAATAAAATAATGATGAAAGTGAAGTGAAAGTGTTAGTGGCTCAGTCGTGTCCTACTCTTTGAGACCCCATGGACCATAGCACATCAGGCTCCTCTGTCCATGGGATTCTCCAGGCTAGAATACTGGAGTGGATAACCATTCCCTTCTCAAGGAGATTCCCAATCCAGGGATCAAACCTGGGTTTCCCACATTGCAGACAGATTCTTTACCACCTGAGCCACCAGGAAAGCCCCAAAATAGTGATAGTATATTTATCATACTATAGTTGGGAGAAAAAAATGGAAGAAGTAAAAAGATTAATGAGAAAGCTAAAGGACCATGTTCTCACCAGCTAGAGATTCCCAGAAAGTGTTCAGGGCGGGAAGCACGTTACCATATCACACTGAAGGCACCAGTAGTGAAAGAATTCTAGCTATATCTGCCAGTTGCCCTGCTCAATATATATGATTCCCAAACCGGAAGCTCTGGTTAGCCATATCTGAATTATGTGTCCTTCCTTTGGGGCTTCCTTGGTGGCTCAGTGGTAAAGAACCTGCCTGCCAATGCAGGAGATGCAGGTTCAATCCCTGGGTCAGGAATAGCCCCTGGAGAAGGAAATAGCAACACTCTCCAGTATTCTTTCCTGGGAAATCCCATGGACGGTGGAGCCTGGTGAGCTATACTCCATGGGGTTGCAAAAGAGTTGGACATGACTTAGCGACTGAATGAACAACTTTCCTTTAGGTATATTGGGTGAAGTAAAGAAAGATCTGGCAAAAGGAATCCCATCAACTCCAAGGTTGAGAAAGGAGACCCTTGAATTGACACTCCCAGTAAGAGGCCACAGACCTAGAGAGAGTTAAATCTCCCACAGGAAACTGAACCCTATCAGAGGAAAAGAGAAGGGATGCCCTGTATCAGGATAAAGGAAGTCCACTACTGTATAAAATACATGGTGCGTGTGGGAACTCAGTAAGCATCAATTATCTATAACTTTCTTAGGATGTAGCTATGGTTAGTCCATTCTGCAAAAAAATAAATAAATTAACTAAAGTTCAGAAAGGTTAGGTAATTTTCCCAAATTACATTAAAATATTAATAAGTCAAACACTACCTGAATTCCTAGGCCAAACACTTCCAGTGGGAAGAATGAGGGTGAAGAGTTGAGAAAAAATAAAGAGCTATATATTGCAATGAGTAACAACCAAAATATGTTTAGGATTTTAGTCATTAAGCTTGCTTTTTCCTTTGGCAAGGCCTGAATTTTCAATGCCTTGCTCTTCTGCAGTCTTTTCTGTGATCTTTGGATGTGCATTCCTGGGAGGATCAAGTATCATTATTCCCCCTTGGGGAAGCCTTCTTTTCAACAAAGGAAAAGTCAAACTTCTTCAGAGAGGTTAGAAGTTGCCAAGTACAAGCTTTAACCATGTATTTTCTGATGAAATAGGTAGAAAACAGTAAATGTTGATGAAGCCAGACACACATGAATTTTGCAGCTCATCCCACATGAAGGGAAGGCCACCTGAGGCAGCTGAGATGACAGAAGGCATTGGTATCTTATGACATTTATCTGGAGATGTTTCCCTGAACCTTAGACCCCAGTCATCTCTAACTGATAGCAAAGCCTGTTGACACTAGTAAAAATATTAAAATTGAAGAAAAAGAATGCATTCATTTTCAAGGGTTACTTCTTCATTCCTACCCCACAATCACAATTCAAAGAAAATTCTAAGTGCAGCTTGTAGAAAAGATCTGAGTACTTCAGACGGAGTGGAGAAATGCTCGTGGTACATATGATGCCCTCAATTCTAGCATGTTAGGACAGTTTACTAAGAGTTCCCTTTGCAGAACTTTAGGGAGAAACAGGAATAGAATTTAGGGAAGTTGGTTAGATCCTTGGACATCAGGATAAACACTCCAGTGAAAGAAAAAAAAAATGAAGTCAAAGAGTATATGAGGGGATGTTGGGCTTAGAGATGGTGTATGGCAGACGTTCACTATAAAGAGGAGCATCCCAGGGCCCATATTCTGCCTAAAGTCAGGGGATTTCAGGGTCAGAAGTGAGGGATGCTTTTTGAGCGTGGTGATCCTTGTTTCAAGTACCAGGGCAGCAGGAAATATTCACCAAAGGTGTCGATTTTCTATGAGAGATGAACTAGCGAGAAACTCAGCTGGGACAGGAGTAGCCAGAGCTAAGAACCGAGAAGGTGCTGAGGCAGGAAAAGAAGAGGATAGCAGACAACCATGGGGAAAAAAGAAGCATGTTATCAGTGGGAACAGAAAGTAGGAGAATGTTCACAGCCCCGAAGAGTACATGAGCAGTCACAGAACCAACGGGAATGAGAGGGCAAGTAGATAAGCCATAGCATAACTGCTCTTTGTGCCGACATGCTCATAGGGTACTGACCCTGTGCAAGCACTCATATTTTCTCATAACAACAGAGGAGGTGTATTATTGTCCCCGTTTTACATGTAAAAAGACTTAGCAAGGGCAAGTAACTTGCCCGAGGTCACACACGTTACAGTTGAAGCAGGGCAAATCCCAGTCTGTCTCCACAGCCCACATTTTGCATCAGCACACTATACCCATATTCCAATCTACATGTTGAAATACACATTTCAACATACAACTGTCATGTGCATTTTTCTCTACAATTCTTTATAACAACTGCATTCTACCAGGCATATTACCTTGAAGCTTGCATCTTTTTCCCCTTAATATCGTATCTTGGATATTTCTTTTTGTCTGTAATCTGTTCCTTTTGTAATTTTATCATGTTCCTTAGAATATCACAATGCAGTGGTCACAAACTATAACCCACTGGCCAAATTTGGCCTGTCACCTGTTTCTGTAAATAAAGTTTTACTGGCACTCAGCTACACTCATTTTTTATATATTTTCTATGGCTACTTCCCTGCTTTAACAAGAGTTGAACAATAACTACAGATGTTGTATGACAGATAACATTGGTATATTTTTATAAAATTTCTTTGATTACTAGAAAGAGAATGAATGTCCTTTCATACACTCATTGTCCATTGCATTTTCTCACCTATTGCCGCTTTGCTTTGCTCACTTTTGCACTATTGTTAGGAGTATAATGCAGCTTGAAGCATACTTTCTCTGCATACTGCTGGAATTAGCTAAAATCCTGTCCCCAAAACTTATTAGTTCTGTGATACAGGCCATGGCACTTGATTTTTCTGTGCCTCAGTTTCCCAGTCTGTAAAGTGGGATGATAATATTGTCTCCGTTTATTACAATTATTCGAACAATCAAAAGAAATCTATCTTTTTATTTATCACTTCTCTTTTTCTCTGTTTTTGACATCCTGTGTAGTCATACGGTAAGAGCTTTTGCAACTTCCTTCTCAAAATTCCTAAAACACAGACTTTTTGAAGGCACTAAAAAGTGTGCTATTGCACCACCCAAGAGTCAACAAGTTCCAGAACAAGACATACCACGCAAATTCTCCAGCAACACAGGAAAATAGCCCTGAGCTTCAATATACAGGCTGCCCAAAGTCAATCCAAACCCACTGACATCTCATAACTCATTACTGGATACTTCACTGCACTCCAGAGAGAAGAAATCCAGCTCCACCCACCAGAACACCGACAAAAGCTTCCCTAACCAGGGAACCTTGACAAGTCACCCGTCCAACCCCACACACAGCGAGGAAACTACATAATAAAGAGAACTCCACAAATGGCCAGAAGAGAGAAAGGCACCCCAAGCAAAGCAATATAAGCAAGATGAAGAGGCAGAGAAATACCCAGCAAGAAAAGGAACAAGATAAATGCCCACTAACACAAACAGAAGAGGAAGATATAGGGAATCTACCTGATAAAGAATTTCGAATTTTGGTGGTGAAAATGATTCAAAACCTTGAAAGCAAAATGGAGTTACAGATAAATAACCTGGAGAAAAGGATTGAGAAGATGGAAGAAAGGTTTACTAAGGACTTAGAGGAAATAAAAAAGAGTCAATATACAATGAATAATGCAATAGATGAAATCAGAAACACTCTGGAGGGAATAAACAGTAGAATAAGAGAGGCAGAAGACAGGATAAGTGAGCTAGAAGATAGAATTGTAGAAATAAATGAAACAGAGAGGATAAAAGAAAAAAGAATTAAAAGAAATGAGGACAATATTAGAGACCTCTGGGACAATGTTAAACGCTCCAACATTTGAATCATAGGAGTCCCAGAAGCAGAAGACAAAAAGAAAGACCGTGAGAGAATACTTGAGGAGATAATAGTTGAAAACTTCCCTAAAATGGGGAAAGAAATAATCACCCAAGTCCAAGAAACCCAGAGAGTCCCCAACAGGATAAACCCAAGGCGAAATACTCCAAGACACATATTAATCAAATTAACAAAGATCAAACACAAAGAACAAATATTAAAAGCAGCAAGGGAAAAGCAGCAAATAACACACAAGGGGATTCCCATAAGGATAACAGCTGATCTTTCAACAGAAACTCTTCAGGCCAGGAGGGCATGGCAAGACATACTTAAAGTGATGAAAGAAAATAACCTACAGCCCAGATTACTGTACCCAGCAAGGATCTCACTCAAATATGAAGGAGAAATCAAAAGCTTTCCAGACAAGCAAAAGCTGAGAGAATTCAGCATCACCAAACCAGCTCTCCAACAAATGCTAAAGGATCTTCTCTAGACAGGAAACACAGAAAGGGTGTATAAACTCGAACCCAAAGCAATAAAGAAAATGGCAACAGGATCATACTTATCAATAATTACCTTAAACGTAAATGGGTTAAATGCCCCAACCAAAAGACAAAGCCTGGCTGAATGGATACAAAACAAGACCCTCATATATGTTCTCTACAAGAGACCCACCTCAAAACGAGGGACACATACAGACTGAAAGTGAAGGGCTGGAAAAAGATATTCCATGCAAATAGAGACCAAAAGAAAGCAGGAGTAGCAATACTCATATCAGATAAAATAGACTTTAAAACAAAGGTTGTGAAAAGAGACAAAGAAGGAAACTACATAATGATCAAAGGATCAATCCAAGAAGAAGATATAACAATTATAAATATTTATGCACCCAACATAGGAGCACCACAGTATGTAAGACAATTACTAACAAGTATGAAAGGGGAAATTAACAACAATGCAATAATAGTAGGAGATTTTAATACCCCACTTACATCTATGGATAGATCAACTAAACAGAAAATTAACAAGGAAACACAAACTTTAAATGATACAGTAGACCAGTTAGACCTAATAGATAGCTATAGGACATTTCACCCCAAAACAATGAATTTCACCTTTTTCTCAAGCGTACACGGAACCTTTTCCAGGATAGATCACATCCTGGGCCATAAATCTAGCCTTGGTAAATTCAAAAAAATTGAAATCATTCCAAGCATCTTTTCTGACCACAATGCAGTAAGATTAGATCTCAATTACGGGAGAAAAACCATTAAAAATGCCAACATATAGAGGCTGAACAACACGCTGCTGAATAATGAACAAATCATAGAAGAAATCAAAAGAGAAATCAAAATATGCATAGAAATGAATGAAAATGAAAACACAACAACACAAAACCTCTGGGACACTGTAAAAGCAGTGCTAAGGGGGAAGTTCATAGCAATACAGGCACACCTCAATAAACAAAAAAAGTCAACTAAATAACCTAACTCTACATCTAAAGAAACTAGAAAAGGAAGAAATGAAGAACCCCAGGGTTAGTAGAAGGAAAGAAATCTTAAAAATTAGGGCAGAGATAAATGCAAAAGAAACAAAAGAGACCATAGCAAAAATCAACAAAGCCAAAACCTGGTTCTTTGAGAAGGTAAATAAAACTGACAAACCTCTAGCCAGACTCATCAAGAAACAAAGGGAGAAGAACCAAATCAATAAAACTAGAAATGAAAATGGAGAGATCACAACCGACAACACAGAAATACAAAGGATTATTAGAGAATACTATCAGCAATTATTGGAGAAGGCAATGGCAACCCACTCCAGTACACTTGCCTGGAAACTCCCATGGATGGAGGAGCCTGGTAGGCTGCAGTCCATGGGGTCGCGAGGAGTCGGACATGACTGAACGACTTCCCTTTCACTTTTCATTTTCATGCATTGGAGAAGGAAATGGCAACCCACTCCAGTGTTCTTGCCTGGAGAATCCCAGAGACGGGGGAGCCTGGTGAGCTACCGTCTATGGGGTCGCACAGAGTCGGACATGACTGAAGCGACTTAGCAGCAGCAGCAGCAGCAGCAATTATATGGCAATAAAATGAATAACCTGGAAGAAATGGACAAATTCCTAGAGAAGTACACCTTTCCAAAACTGAACCAGGAAGAAATAGAAAATCTGAACAGACCCATCACAAGCACGGAACTAGAGGCTGTAATCAGGAATCTTCCAGCAAACAAAAGCCCAGGTCCAGACGGCTTCACAGCTGAATTCTACCAAAAATTTAGAGAAGAGCTAACACCTATTCTACTCAAACTCTTCCAGAAAATTGCTGAGGAAGGGAAACTTCCAAACTCATTCTATGAGGCCACCATCACCCTAATCCCAAAACCTGGTAAAGATCCCACAAAAAAAGAAAACTACAGGCCAATATCACTAATGAACATAGATGCAAAAATCTTTACCAAAATTCTAGCAATCAGAATCCAACAACACATTAAGAAGATCATACATCATGACCAAGTGGGCTTTATCCCAGGAATGCAAGGAGTCTTCAATATCTGCAAATCAATCAACGTAATACACCACATTAACAAACTGAAAAATAAAAATCATATGATTATCTCAATAGATGCAGAGAAAGCCTTCAACAATTTTCAACATCCATTTATGATAAAAACCCTCCAGAAAGTGGGAATAGAAGGGACATATCTCAACATAATAAAAGCTATATATGACAAACCCACAGCAAACATTATCCTCAATGGTGAAAAAATGAAAGCATTTCCCCTAAAGTCAGGAACAAGACAAGGGTGCCCACTCACACCACTACTACTCAACATAGTTCTGGAAGTGTTGGCTACAGCAATCAGAGCAGAAAAAGACATAAAAGAAATATAAATTGGAAAAGAAGAAGTAAAACTTTCACTGTTCACTGATGACATGATCCTCTACACAGAAAACCCTAAACACTCTACCAGAAAATTACTAGAGCTAATCAATGAGTACAGTAAAGTTGCAGGATATAAAATCAACACACAGAAATCCCTTGCATTCCTATACACTAATAATGAGAAACTAGAAAGAGAAATTAAGGAAACTATTCCATTCACTGTTGCAACAAAAAGAATTAAATACTTAGGAATATATCTACCTAAGGAAACAAAAGACTTGTACATAGAAAACTATAAAACACTAGTGAAAGTAATAAAAGAGGACACTAATAGATGGAGAAATATACCGTGTTCGTGAACTGGAAGAATAAATATTGTAAAAATGAGTATACTACCCAAAGTAATTTATACATTCCATGCAATCCCTATCAAGCTACCAATGATATTTTTTAAAGAACTAGAACAAATAATCTCACAATCTGTATGGAAATACAAAAAAACTCAAATAGCCAAAGCAATCTTGAGGAAGAAAAATGGAACTGGGGGAATCAACCTGCCGGACTTGAGGCTCTACTACAAAGCCATAGTCATCAAGAGAGTATGGTACTGGCATAAAGACAGAAATATAGATCAATGGAACAATATAGAAAGCCCAGAGATAAATCCACGCACCTATGGACACCTTATCTTTGACAAAGGAGGCAAGAATATAAAATGGAGAAAAGACAATCTCTTTAACAAGTGGTGCTGGGAAAACTGGTCAGCCACTTGTAAAAGAATGAAACTAGAACACTTCCTAATACCATACACCAAAATAAACTCAAAATGGATTAGAGAGCTAAATGTAAGATCAGAAACTCTAAAACTCCCAGAGGAGAACGTAGGCAAAACACTCTCTGACATAAATCACAGCAGGATTCTCCAAGACCCACCTCCCAGAATATTGGAAATAAAAGCAAAAATAAACAAATGGGACCTAATTAAAATCAAAAGCTTCTGCACAGCGAAGGAAACTATAAGCAAGGGGAAAAGACAGCCTTCAGAATGGGAGAAAATAATAGCAAATGAAGCAACTGATAAAGGATTAATCTCCAAAATATACAAGCAGCTCCTGCAGCTCAATTCCAGAAAAATAAATGACCCAATCAAAAATGGGCCAAAGGACTAAACAGAGATTTCTTCAAAGAAGACATAAAGATGGCTAACAAACACACGAAAAAATGCTCAACATCCCTCATAATCAGAGAAATGCAAATCAAAACCACAATGAGATACCATTTCACACCAGTAAGAATGGCTACTATCCAAAAGTCTACAAGCAATCAATCCTGAAGAGGGTGTGGAGAGAAGGGAACCCTCTTACACTGTTGGTGGGAATGCAAACTAGTACAGCCACTATGGAGAACAGTGTGGAGATTCCTCAGAAAACTGGAAATAGAACTGCCATATGATCCAGCGATCGCACTCCTGGGCATACACACCGAGGAAACCAGAATTGAAAGAGACACATGTACTCCAATGTTCATAGCAGCACTGTTTATAATAGCCAGGACATGGAAGCAACCTAGATGTCCATCTGCAGATGAATGGATAAGAAAGCTTTGGTACATATACACAATGGAGTATTACTCAGCCATTAAAAAGAATGCATTTGAATCAGTTCTAATGAGGTGGATGAAACTGGAGCCTATTATACAGAGTGAAGTAAGCCAGAAAGAAAAACACCAATACAATATACTAATGCATATATATGGAATTTAGAAAGATGCAAATGATAACCCTGTATACGAGACAGCAAAAGAGACACAGATGTATAAAACAGTCTTTGGGATTCTGTGGGAGAGGGTGAGGGTGGGATAGTTTGGGAGAATGCCATTGAAACATGTATATTATCATATGTGAAATGAATCGCCAGTTCAGGGTCGATGCATGTTACAGGATGCTATGGGCCGGTGTGCGGGGAAGACCCAGAGGAAGGATAAGGGGAAGAGGGAGGTGGGAGGGGGGTTCGGGAGGGGGAACATGGGGCGGATTCATGTCAATGTATGGCAAAACCAACCAATATAATATTGTAAAATAATTAGCCTCCAATAAAAATAAAATTTTTTTTAAAAAAGTGTGTTACTGGCCTTTAGGTAAGATCAAGGAGGCCCATAGCTAATGGGAACAGAAACTTGCTGATGTGATTCTGGGTGGTGCAAGAATAAAATATCTTGCTTCATTTCTTTGCTCACAAACCTTTCCTACATCAGTCCAGGAAGCCATAAGTGAATCTTACTGTAATAAGTTAGGGATCACCTTCTTAACATTAGTTGCATTGTATAGACAGTAGGATACAGAATCCAAAATCCACTGAGATTGTGATCTGCCTTGATTGAAAAAAAAATTTTTTCCCCTAAATTGCAGATTTCCTGCAATTTGGAAAAATATTTATATCCCTCTCATTGTTCTTATTATCTATATTAAACTTATGTCCTCTTTTAGCTATTAAACCGAATGGCTTGAGAACCAACTAAGCATTTGCTTTATCTTTGCATACCTCACAGCCCCCAGCAGAATATGTTACCCAAATAGGTGCTCATTAAATAGTAGTTTACCATATGAACTAATTATTAGTGGTTATTACCATTAATAACAGTATAAATAAAAATCAGTTATCTCACCTGGTTTCTTTCTTTCTCCAGAACAAAAAATTTTTAAAGGAATTTTAGTCAATTTAGGGCTTTGTGCTATTGGGTTGCTGCTGCTGCTGCTGCTAAGTCACTTCAGTTGTGTCCGACTCTGTGCGACCCCATAGACGGCAGCCCACCAGGCTCCGCAGTCCCTGGGATTCTCCAGGCAAGAACACTGGAGTGGGTTGCCATTTCCTTCTCTAATGCATGAAAGTGAAAAGTGAAAGGGAAGTCGCTCAGTCATGTCCAACTCTTAGCGACCCCATGGACTGCAGCCTACCAGGCTCCTCTGTCCATGGGATTTTCCAGGCAAGAGTACTGGAGTGGGTTGCCATTGCCTTCTCCGGTTATTGGGTTATGACTAATTAAATGCTTTCCAGGTTGAAGGGTGGCTTAAACATCAGAAATGTATTTTCTCACAGATCTGGAGCTTGGCAAGTCCAAGATCAGAGTGTTGGAAGGTATCATCCAAGGCCTCCCTCCTTGGCTGGATGTCCTCCATCTCATCATGTTCTTACGTGGTTTTTCTCCTATACACAAGCATCCCTGTTGTCTCCTTTTGCATCCAAATTTCCTCTTCTTTTAAGGACACCAGTCACATTGGATTAGGGAACACCCAAGACTTCATTTTAACTTAATCACCTCTTGAAACACCCCATCTTCAAATACAGTCACATTCTCAGGTAATGAAGGTAGAGCTTCAACATATGAATTTGAGTGGGAGATGCAATTCAGCTTGGAGCAAAGAAAATCTCTCTCTCTCTTTAACTGGAGGCTGATTGCTTTACAAAGTTGTGCTGGTTTCTGTCATATATCAACCTGAATCAGCCATAAGTATACACGTGTCCCCTCCCCCTTGAATATCCCCCTACTCCTCACCCCATCCCTCACCTCTAGGGTGTCACAGAGCAGTACCAGGTTGGGCTCCCTGTGTTATACGGCAACTTCCCACTAGCTATCTATTTGATTACATGTGGTAATGTATGTTTCAATGCTACTCTCTAATTTTGTTCCACCCTCTCCTTCCCCTGCTCTGTCCACAGGTCTGTTATCTATGTCTGTGTCTCAAAGAAAATCTCTTTAAAACAAGTGTAAGCTATACTCATTGACCCACAAAACTGAGTACAAGTAGATGATGGAGAGATGTTCAGAGGATTAATGCTCGGAATTCTAAATAACCCAGATTATACAGCCCATCTTGATGCTGAGTCATAGAGCCAATTATCTCAATTATCCTTATTTCACTGCAGCGATACTTCAGGGGTTATGAGTAGTATTATTTTTAAAAATGATTAATTACAATGGCAATTTCGCCAAAAAGTCTAAAAATAATTTTAAGTATGTTGCCAACTCTACAGGTTATTAAACATCTTTAGACTAGAAAGAACAGAAAAGGCAGTTCTAAAATTAGAGACCTCTACATCCTGCATGGTGGGAGGGAGAAGAGGATGACTTTGTCTCTAGCTGTGTGTGATTATGTGAGTCTCTGGTTAATTGATGCTTTCCTAGCCCCATGCCTTTGCTTAGGTTCATTCCTCTGTTGAAGTCCCCTTTTCTTGATCCATGAAAAAATGTTGAACCTAAATGTCCCCTTCATCATGAAGCATCCCCTGATCACTGCAGCAGGAAAGGATCTCTCTTTTTCTTGTATTTCTCAGAATGACTTAGGAGTGAAAACTGAGCTCTTGTAATGAAAACACCAGAAATATGGTGGCTTGTCTAAGATGAAATTATATGGATTTCCAATATAAGATTCTTGAACTGAGCAGTCCAGGTGAGCCCCCATCATTTACAGACCCAGACTCCTTTTGTCCTTTGGTTCTGCCATCTTTGGGGTCATTATCCTTATCCACATAGTTAAAGCTGAGTCACATAAAAGAGCTCAGAGTAAGTAGAAATAGCAAGAATCCAAGGTCTATGATGTTCTTTTAAGCAAGAGAGATAAAATTTGAATATGCCATTTTTGCTCACATTTTACTCATAAAATTTATCTCATGGCCACACCTAACTGCACGGAAGGATGGTGTACTAGTTGGGGTTCTCTAGAGAAATAGAATCAATAAGAGAGAAAGAAAGGGGGGAATTTATTACAGGAATTGTCTCATGTAATTATGCAGGTTAAACAATTCCGTAATCTTCCATTTGCAAACTGGAGGACCAAGTAAGCCGGCAGTAAAATTCAGTTCAAGTTCAAAGTCTGAGAACCAGGGCATGATGCTCTGTACTCTACTGCAGGAGAAAATGGTTGTTTCTGCTCCTTTCAAAAGGAGAAAATTCACACCTCCTCTGCCTTTTTGTTCTTTTCAAGACCGCAGGTGAATTGGATGATGTCCACTTGCATTGATGAGGGCAATTTTCTTTCCTTAGTCTACCTATTCAAATGTTAATATCTTTTGGAAACACCCTCTCAGACACAATCAGAAATAATGTTCTACCAGCTGTCTCCACACCGCTTAGCTCAGTAAAGCTGACACATAAAATTAACCATCACAGCTGGAAAATGTATTTTCTCACCAGAAGAAAGGTAACTTTTGGGTAACTAGTGTCACCACTCCAAATTCTTATAACACTTCTAAAAGACCTTTTATTAGAGCTCCTTGTGAAGGTGTTTTATTTCCTCAGTTCATTGTAAACTCCGCAAGTGCAAAGTTGACTAGAACTTATGAGACGGGATGTTTTGTACCATGACAGCTCAGTGGCCCACACTCGTGTTCAATAAAAAAGAGCTGGATGAGTGAAATGTTCATCTTATTTATACAGAGGCCATGGTTAATCTGCCTGATCACTCTTCTTGTAACACATACTTCAATTAAAATGAATCACTTATAAATATGTCTATTTAATATTATTTTCTCCTCATGTGTACCATATCCCTTTGTGATACTGTAAATAAAATGAGCACAGGGACCAGGTC
Source organism: Moschus berezovskii (assembly GCF_049115385.1). Classification (NCBI taxonomy): domain Eukaryota; kingdom Metazoa; phylum Chordata; class Mammalia; order Artiodactyla; family Moschidae; genus Moschus; species Moschus berezovskii. The sequence goes on along the minus strand of NC_142464.1, from coordinate 55,045,477 downwards.
TGCAGTCTATGCTCACTTGGGAAGTGCATGGAAAATATTTATTAAATAATGAATGAGTGTATTTGTCAAATGGTGGTGATGGGTGCTTAAGAAATGTAGAGGTGAGGGTGGTAGTAAGGAGTGTGATAGAGACTAGAAGGCATTTCCCTTTTCCCCTGGACAGGCAATTGGACCTGTTGGTGACAAGTGCGGTCTTAAGGGTGGGTTCCGGCCAATGGGATGTACGGGTGTAAGGGTAAAAGTGAGGTCCTTCCCTTCTAGCCACAGGCCATGTAACCCCTCCAGGGCCACCATCTACCTGCGCATCTTCTGCCTATTGACAAGACACAAGAGAAGACCCTGAGGTCTTGAAGGATGATGGAGCCATCAGATGGAAGGATAAAGTTCCCTGAATTATCATGTAAAACACTGCCAGCCAAGGACTTGCAAAGAATAGGAAACAGGTTTCTAAGGTCCTGCTGCTGCTGCTGCTAAGTCACTTCAGTCGTGTCCGACTCTGTGCGACCCCAGAGACAGCAGCCCACCAGGCTCCCCCATCCCTGGGATTCTCCAGGCAAGAACACTGGAGTGGGTTGCCATTTCCTTCTCCAGTGCATGAAAGTGAAAAGTGAAAGTGAAATCTCTCAGTCTCATCCGACTCCTAGCGACCTCATGGACTGCAGCCTACCAGGCTCCTCCGTCCATGGGATTTTCTAGGCAAGAGTACTGGAGTGGGGTGCCAGTGCCTTCCCCAGGTCTAAGGTCCTGAGCCACTGGTATTTTGGATACTTTTGTTGGCGTTTTACCTACCCTAATACAGAAAGAAAATCCCAGAAAAAACAATTTGATATTTCTTAATCCTTTTCTGCAAGATGCTCCACTTCTTTCCTCATTTCCAGACATGAAGTTCACTGACCAAAATGCCTGAAATTCTCACAGTTGAAAATTCATTATTTTTAGAATTTAGAACCTAATTTTTGCAACAGTTTTGTGGCAGTTAATAGGCATACAGTAAACTACACATATCTAAAATGTGTCATGTAATGTTTCTCCACATGTAAACACCTGTTAAAACATACCTACACAAATGCATCATCTCCAACAACTTCCTTATGGCCTATTTTAATCCATTCCTCCTTTTCTTCCCCATCCTCTCCTTGTGACAGCCTCTTCCCCAGGTATCAACTTATCAGTTTTCTGTCACTATGCATTTGGTTGTAGTTCCTAGATTTTTATGTAAATTTAACCACACAGTATTTACTGGGCTTTTTCCAGCTTCTATCATTCACATAATTATTTTTATATTCTTTTATATAGTAAAGTATATCTACAGTCTATTCCTTTTTATTACAGAGCAATCCTCTATCATGTGGATATACGTCAATAATTTATCCACCACATGTTGATGGACATTTCAATGGTCTCAGTTTGGAACTATAACAAATAAAAACCATTATGAACAGTGGCATACAAGCCTTGATATGGACATATGTTTTTGTTTCTCTTAGGTAAATAACAAAGACTTTAAGGGCTGAGTCATTCAGTAGGTATTAATATATGCTTAACTTTTAAAGTAAGCATCAAAGGAAATGTACCACTTTGCATTTCCACCAGCATTGTATGACAGTTCTATTTCCTCTATATCTTCCCCAACAGCTCACATAGTCAGTCTTTTAAATTTTAGCTGTCTTAGTAAGTATATATGGTATCTCATTGGCCTGAGAGAAAAATCTTGAAGTTACTTTTAAAATGCCACTTTGACATTGTGAAAATAACATGGACATTAATGGTAGAAGAAATGGCTACATGTCTTCAAAATAACATTTTTGTAAATTCAACTCTGTCAAATAAGGGGACATTCTAGGGAATGGCAGCTACAAGGACTTAGAAGTATAAAGGAGCTTATGTGACTCACGACAACCTTTCAATAGTGCTAGAGTTTAGAGTAAGAAGGCCAGATTGGCAAGAGACAATGCTATAAAAGCAAGTGGTGGCCAGTTCATAAAATGTATGGCTTGCCATATAGATAGCTTAAAATTCTGATCCTTGAAAGGGAAAGCCATGATGGAGGAGAGTGCCATAATCAGATTCATGAATTAGAACGGGTAGATCTTTTAGGAACCAGCAGAGGAGATGTGAACCCTATGGAAGAGAGTCCTCTAAGAAGATTTCTGCATGAGTGGGTCCAAGATGATGAGAACCTGATCTAGGATAGCAGTAGCAGGGAGAGAGGATGGAAACCAAGATACAGAGGAAAGAATCAGCCAGGTTTGGAGAGGATTCCCTGGATATGGGTGACTTACAGGCTTTTGCTTTGAGCAGATAGATAAGCAGGGTGTCTCCTTGTAACATAAGGGGAAAAAGTTCGCAAACAGTTGTGTAAAGGAAGATGATAAATTATTTCCAGGACATTCTGAGATTAAGGTAACTCTGACTGTCAAAATGGAAGCATTTGGGAGTTAACTTTTGCCTCATTTATTCAAAACACATGTATTAATCATTGTTTATGTGCCAGACATCGTAAAGGAATATGGGGCTGGAAGTGAGACTAGATTAGTAGCTAGATATCTCGATTTCAACACTGGCAAGCCAGCCAGTCAGCTAGTTTTCATTTATCTTGGATAAGTCTCTTAAATTCTTTCTTATCTCTAAAATTGAGGTAATAATACCAATCTTGGCCATATGCAATAAAGAGCAGTATTAAATCAGATATAAGATGATAATTCAAAGTAGAAAGTGTTAAGAACCCTATAGGAGATTTAAGGGTTCTGAAGACCCAGAAGAGTGTTTACTTCCAATTGTCTCTCACCTCACATTGTAATATATGACTACTCATGACCACATTATTTACAGCCATACGCGAGGGGCGGGTCTTGAAGGAAGGAGCCATAAATGCACTTTGATGATTTGATGAGGCAGAGAGAAGGCCAGGTCACAGCATTCCAGCTGTGGTTCAGGTAGCAAGAGGACTGGAGATATTCATGCTATTCCTCCCAGAGGCCAGTACAAAGGGGTGTCTAAGAGACACATATAAGAGAAAACATATAAAGCAGCTCAGGATCACTACATCTACGTGATTTTTGCACGTTAGCAGAAACCGTTTGTAGGTTCACAGGCTCTTCCCCTGCTACAAGGGTGCTTGTGTCAGTGAGAAGAATGCTATAGAAATCAGAAACCAGAAAATCAGTCTCAGCACCACTACAGAATAGCTATGTGACCCTCAATGTCACTTACCATCTCTGGTTGTCTAGCCCCATGTGGAAAGGAGAGGTTTAAATGATTCTACCAATCCTGCCAGCTCCAACAATGAATGTCTTTATGAAGTCTTTCTGGACACATCGGTCCTTGAAAAAGTAGCTCCTTGCCTTTGCTCATAAATCTAGTTGTTTGCTCAGCAAGATTAAAGAATATAATAAATATTCAAGCCAGGAAGTGTTTGGACTGTGACGCAGTTTAACACTGCTAATCTGCTGCATGGCAGTCAAAGCCTACATCAGTTCCACATCTTTATGAAAATATCCTTATCACCCAGTGCTTGGGTCATCGTAAATTCAAATTTGCATTGGTGACTACATTTAGCCATCTCCCTGTCACTGATTCATTAACTGGGTCTTCAGCATATAGGAGGTCATCTATGCAGAGGGAAAGTAAATGTCTCCATATGTTTTGAGAATTCGAATGCTATTTCAGAACTACAGCAAAGTAGTCCAATCTGTCACCTTAGGGATCTGGATTTTCTGAGGATGTTGCCCTGGTCTTGGCTGATTTTTGCTAATTGTTCAGGACTTTGGACAGGCATATTGCACCGAATATGCTGGTAGGTGCAATGTGAAAATCTGAGAACCTGTTTGGTGGATTGGAGAAAGCTGCCTTCTAACTTAAATAGGGCAGACTATCTTTGCAGGCAACATAGTGGAAAGCTACCTTTGTCAAAATGTGCATGCTCTGCAAATGAGAGGTTGCTATTTTCCAAAGAAGTAATCATATAGTTGGGGGTGGGGGAGGTGTTCATATAACTTTCACCGGTATCTATTACTGTAAAATGCCAGAAGCAATTATGATGTCATGTGTTGTCTAAAATTGGAGCAGTCAGACAGCTTGAGATGCAGTCAGAGCTAATAAACCAAATAAAATCTGCAGAGTTTTACTGCATCAGAAGGAAATGGCAACCCACTCCAGTATTCTTGCCTGGAGAATCCCAGAGACAAGGGAGCCTGGTGGGCTGCCGTCTATGGGGTTGCACAGAGTCGGCCACGACTGAAGCGACTTAGCAGCAGCAGCAGCATTCTTTCTTTACACAATTATAAGCACAAGAAAGGCATCTGCCACATTACAGTCGATTTATTCCTTCTTTACTTTCTCTCTTCTTTCTTCCCTTTGTTAGAAAGGAACCATGTGAAGTTGAATTGGTTAGGTATAAATTTCAAAGTTTACAGTGGGGGAAAGGGGTGCTGTTATTAAGAAAAACGCCATCCTGGAGAGGTCCAATGTAACTTTCTTTCGCAAGCCTTGAAAATACCCCCCTGATTATAATATGCCTTCCCATTTTGTACCTGCTTTAGCATCAAGCATTTGAGAAAGGCGTGAAGAGCTTCCCACCTTAAAAGGGAAAATGAAAATAAGAGATGCCTGCCACTCAGAATCCTTCTAATAAATTCTACCTAAGAAGGTCCAACACTAAGGGCTAATTTCCAAGGTATTTCCTTAATCAGATTCCTAAAGCCAAATGTATGCATCTTTAATTTCCTTTGGATCTGACAGCATTAAGTTGAGAAAAGTCAAGAGCTTATTTTTTCATTTTCTGTGTGATAAAAAAATTCACCCTTTCCATGTGATTTTCAGATGAGATCAACTGTTTAATTTCTCTCAAAAGCTAACAGCCAGAGGGCAATGAAGGAAACCTAGGAACCCAGAAGCCAAGAGGAGCCTCTGACCTTGTTCTTGGCAAGTCAGACAAGCTACTTCCTTAGAGTTTAATGGAGCAATATATTCAGAAAAAGGTTTTTTGTTTCGTGTTTGCTTTATCTTCCATCACAAGCTGTAAAATCCTTCACATCTGACCGAATAAAGAAAAGAATACATCACAGGACATCAGAATGCACACCATCACTTCAATTGGACCCAAACAACCTTCAAGGTCACTTATTTCTACTAACCTCAGGCTCCCTTGCTTTCTTTATCCATCTCTTACCAGCCCTGCATATCATGAAGAAAATCTTCATGCAAGAAGCAAGCATCGCATTAATTATGTGAACCACATCTGCACACGGGTTGTGGGAGCTCTCAGACCACATCTGTTGAATGCCAAGGCCAAAAACACCCAACTCCACAAGGATGTTGTTTGCTATGCCCTTTTGCTCATTGGTAGATTGATTTTCATGTTCTGGCTAAACAAATAGTTAGCAATGCTGAGCATCGTTCCTTGCTTTGCACTGAAGACCCAATTAGCAAGCATAGTCAATGGACAGGTCGAGAGTTGAGGTTCAGACAGACTCCTCGAGGCCAAACCTCTCTGTTTGAACAGCTTTCCACTGACCTTTGTCCTCATCAAAGGTGATCTCCTGTGAAACATGTCACCGAGCTCCACGTGCAAAGCCAGAGAGGAAATAAATAGCAGTTTATCCAAATATCATGTGTCACTGCACAGACAAATCAAACTGCTCTGGAAAGATCATTACTGATAAAGAATGAACTGCTGGCACAGAAATGTAAAGTTGTGGGTCAGGAAAGGCTGTGAGCTACAGAGGTGAATAGATACATGGTGAATATTTAGAGCTGGCCTGTGTTACGAGCAATTTAAATGGGATGTTACTTTTAACTCATGATAGACCAACTCTGTGGGTGTGGGTGTAGGTGTGTTGGGGATCCCCTGTGAGTAAGTCAGTGATGGAAATACCTTGTCATCATTTACACATCAGTCTGCCACTATAAATTCACACTGGATTTACAGTTTTCTGAACCTTCTCGGCAGAGTTACAGAACAATAACACAACCAGAATGGCAATCTGGCTAGCTGTCTTACCCAATACTCATTTTACAGACTATAGTCTTCAAGACACCAAGGGACTGTAACGCCCAGAAAATAAATCCACCAGGGGTCAGAGCTACAGGGATCGTGTTTAGATATCTGACCCATAAAACACACTTGTGCAGGTAGGGTTAGTCCATTTGTCTCCTGTGAGGTGCTGTTGCATAGCACACCCATTCCTACAGAGGCTGCCCCAGAAGGAGAACAACTTAACCATCAGTCCATCCACGAAGTCCCTCTGTGAGCCAACAGCTGGGGTGGTCTGCGACCCTTCGCCCCAGGAGTCATCACTGCCTTGTCCAGATGATGATGGGAGCAGATATCCAAACATCAAGGATTTGTCTCTCTTTGAGGTTTGTAAAACCTCCAAACTCTTTAAGCTGACTCCCCCAGGCACTGGAACAGAGAGATGGTGATTAGAACAATGAAGTGAGAAGCCACACCTGGATGATCCTTTCATGAAAGGGTGAATATTTTCCAAAAGCTGGACTTACTCAACCAGACGTATTCATGAGTGGTTTCAGGCACTGAAAATGAAAACAAAACAAATAAACCCAAACAAAACTAACAATCACCCCTGACCACAGCTCTCACACTTTAGTGATATAGGTGAGCCATCAGTGATATGAAATCACCACCAATCACGAGGCTAAGACAATCCCTGGAGCTGATCTCAAATTCCAATAGCTATTGATCTGAACTTTTTAATATTCTAATCACTGTTATCCTCTTTTCTCACTACCAGTAGGTTAGAGTCACCAACCCTCCATCAGTTCCTTTCTATGCACATGAACTAAGTACTGAAGCTAAATAACATGGTCTGAGACCTACCCAAGTGAGTGGAGTGGAGTTCAGTTGCTCAGTCATGTCCAACTTCTTGCAACCCCCTGGACTGCAGCACACCAGACTTCCCTGTCCATCACCAACTCCTGGAGTTTACTCAAACTCATGTTCACTGAGTGAATGATGCCATCCAACCATCTCATCCTCTGTCATCCCCTTTCCTCCTGCCTTCAATCTTTCCCAGCATCAGGGTCTTTTCAAATGAGTCACTTCTTAACATCATATGGCCAAAGTATTAGAGTTTCAACTTCAACATCTGTCCTCCCAATGAATATTCGGGACTGATTTCCTTTAAGATGGCCTGATTGGATCTCCTTGCAGTCCAAGGGACTCTCAAGAGTCTTCTCCAACACCACAGTTCAAAAGCATCAATTCTTCAGCACTTAGCTTTCTTTATAGTCCAACTCACATCCATACATGACTACTGGAAAAACCATAGCCTTAACTATATGGACCTTTGTTGGCAAAACAATGTCTCTGCTTTTTAATATGCTGTCTAGGTTGGTTATAACTGTTCTTCCAAGGAGTAAGCGTCTTTTAATTTCATGGCTGAGGTCACCATCTGCAGTGATTTTGGAGCCCCAAAAAATAAAGTATCTCACTGTTTCCACTGTTTGCCCATCTATTTGCCATGAAGTGATAGGACAGGATTCCTTGATCTTAGTTTTCTGAATGTTGAGGTTTAAGCCAACTTTTTCACTTTCCTCTTTCAGTTTCATCAAGAGGCTCTTTAGTTCTTCTTCACTTTCTGCCATAAGTGTGGTGTCATCTGCATATCTGTGGTTATTGATATTTTTCCTGGCAATCTTGATTCCAGCTTGTGCTTCATCCAGCCAAGCATTTCTCAAGTGAAGCAAAGGCCAAGACCTCTTCACACAATGTTCTAGCAACTTAGTTACTAACTTGTTTAGTAGCTAACTTGGTCAGTTACTTAGAGTACACTTGGTTTGTTACCATCCATGACAGAGACTCCATACTTTCAAGAACATGGTGCTAAAAAGACTGCCAAACACTTCTGAAATTAGACTAGCTTTGGCAAAATTTCCATCCTACTTTTTCAGCCACATTTTATCTGCCTACTCCTATTTTTGTCTGTTGATCCTACTCACTAAGCCCATACCCACTGTTCAGTCAGTGGTCACACCAAGGCTAAAACCTATTCCTTTGCATACCTTTCCCCCTTGTGGGGGAAGCATACATCTAAGTTTCTGGTGATTTCATGGTTCTGCCTAGAAAGCAGATTCATCTTCATATTATGCAAAGAGGAAGAAACACATAGAGTCTAATCTAGAGAAGTTTAAAACACCTTTGGACTCAAGTGTCCCTCTGCCTCTAATCCCACCATTAGAGTTCCACTGGTTGAATCTTGAAGAATAGCTTTTGTTGTTATTCCCCAAAATTATTCAGATAAAAATAAATATCCAATGGGAACTTAAATCTCAATTCATGTTGTAGGACAGGGTTCCCTAACCACCTTATCCCAGCCAAGCACGAAGCGTGGACTTTTCTTCCCACAGCATCTTTGCCCCTCTTGGTGTTGTTCATGTGCCCTGTCAAGTCAAACTCTTGTGACCCATGGACTGCAGCACTCCATCCCTCAACATCTCCCGAAGTTTGCCCAAGTTCATGTCCATTGCATCAGTGACACCATCAAGCCATCTCATCCTCTGCCGCCCTCTTCTTCTGCCCTCAATCTTTGCCAGCATCAGGGATTTTTCCAATGGGTCATCTGTTTGCGTCAGGTGACAAAAATACTGGAGCTTCAGTTCAGCATCAGTCCTTCCAATGAATATTCAGTGTTGTATTTCCCTTAAGATTGACAGGTTTGATCTCCTTGCTGTCCAAGGGATTCTCAGGAGTCTTCTCTAGCACCACAGTTCAAAGGCATAAATTCTTTGGTGCTCTGCCTTCTTTATGGTCCAGCTCTCACAACTGTACGTGACCACTGGAAAGACCATAGTCTTGACTATAGGGACCTCGGTTGGCAAAGTAATGTCTCTGATTTTTAACACATTGTCTAGGTTTGTCATAGCTTTTCTGCCAAGATGCAGCCATCTTCTGATTTTATGACTGCAGTCACCAGCCTCAGTAATTTTAGAACCCAAGAAGAGGAAATTTGTCACTGCTTCCACCTTTTCCCCTTCTATTTGCCATGAAGTAATGGAGCCGGATGTTATGATCTTAGCTTTTTTAATATTTAGTTTTAAGCCGACTTTTTCACTCTCCTCCTTCACCCTCATCAATAGACGGGTTTGTTCCTTTTCTCTTTCTAACATTAGAGTGGTATCATCTGCATATCTGAGGTTGTTGATATTTCTCCCACCTATCTTGATTCCAGCTTGTAACTCATCCAGCCTGACATTCTCATAATGTGCTCAGTGTATAGGTTAAATAACAGGGTGACAGTAGATAGCCCTGTTGTACTCCTTTCTCAATCCTGAACCACTCAGCTGTTCCATAAACTGTTGCTTCTTGACCTGCATACAGGTTTCTCAAGAGACAGGTAGGATGGTCTGGTATTCCCATCTCTTTAAGAGCTTTCCACAGTTTGTTATGATCCACACAGTCAAAGACTTTAGTGCAGTCGATGAAACAGAGGTAGATGTTTCTCTGGAATTCCCTTGCTTTCTCTATAATCCAGCAAATGTTGGCAATTTGAGCTCTGGTTCTTCCTGACTTTTCTCTTGGTGTAATGACATCTATTCTTAATTTTGGGACTTTTATGTATGTCTTGGGCTTCCTGGGTGGTAAAGAATCCACCTGCCAAGCAGAAGATGTGGTTTTAATCCCTGGGGCCGGAAGATACCCTGGCCAAGGAAATAGCAATCCACTCCAGTATTCTTGCCTCAGAAAACCCACGGACAGAGTAGACTGGCAGGCTATAGTACATGGGGTTGCAAAGAGTAGGACATGACTGAGCAACTGAACAACAACAACAGTTGTACGTCTCAGGCCACAGAAAAAGATGGATGTCCTCCCAGAACAATTAGATGGCCTCAGTGAGGTCTCGTAATAGGTGCCTTCCCTCTGGACAATCCATAAACTACCTATAGGCAACTCTCCATGAAAAGTCCACATCTCACAAGGGCAATGACTAATGGCCCCACTAGCATGGTTTCTCTGCCCACCTGAAGATATACATTAACAATATCTTCCAGGGATGGGTTCTAGGACACCCTGTGGACACCAAAATCTGCAGATGCTCAAGTCCTTTATATAAAATGGCATAATATTTGCATATAACCTACTCACATCCTTCTGCATACTTTAAATCATCTCTAGATTACTTATACAACCTAATGCAATGTAAATGTTATGTTCAGTTCAGTCAGTTCAGTTCAGTCGCTCAGTCGTGTCCGACTCTTTGCGACCCCATGAATCACAGCACGCCAGGCCTCCCTGTCCATCACCAACTCCTGGAGTTCACTCAAACTCATGTCCATCGAGTCGGTGATGCCATCCAGCCATCTCATTGTCATCCCCTTCTCCTCCCGCCCCCAATCCTTCCCAGCATCAGAGTCTTTTCCAATGAGTCAATTTGTCGCATGAGGTGGCCAAAGTATTGGAGTTTGTAAGTAGTTGTAAATGCAATGAAAATGCTCTGCAAATAGTTCCAGCATGCAATAAATTCAAGTTTTGTTTTTTGAACTTTCTGGAATTATTTTCCTGAATATTTTTGATCTGAGGTTGGTTGAGTCTGCAAATGTAGAACCCATGGATAACCCATAGTCCCTGCTCTTCCCTTTCATGCAGGGACCTGCCTTTAGTGAGGTGGAAAGAGGAGCAGCCTGACTTTCTAGTTCTTACTCTATCCTCTCTCCAATTTTCTTGTTACAGCCCTGCTCTCTTAGGACCCATTTTCAAGGTTAGAAAATCAAACTTGATTTGTTTCTTGAGGTTCCTAAAAGTATTGTGGATACCTCTGATTAATAGGGAGAGGTAGGGAAGTTGCGGAGAAGGCAATGGCAAGCCACTCCAGTACTCTTGCCTAGAAAATCCCATGGACGGAGGAGCCTAGTAGGCTGCAGTCCATGGGGTCGCTACGAGTCAGACATGACTGAGCGACTTCACTTTCCCTTTTCACTTTCACACATTGGAGAAGGAAATGGCAACCCACTCCAGTGTTCTTGCCTGGAGAATCCCAGGGACGGGGGAGCCTGGTGGGCTGCCGTCTATGGGGTCACACAGAGTTGGACACGACTGAAGTGACTTAGCAGCAGCAGCAGGGAAGTTGAATGGGGTGATCATGTAAAGAAAATGAGAATAAAAGAAATGAAGACTCTAATACTTCAAAGTATTACTTGACTTCACCAAATATAGGTTTTTATCATTTGAAGAGGGAATTCCCTGGTGGCCCAGTAGTTAGGACTCCGCACTTCCACTACAAATGGCATGGGTTCAATCCTGGTTGAAGAACTAAGTTCCCACATGCTGCCCAGCAGAGCCAAGAAAAAAAAATAGTGAAGAAAATCAAAGGACTTTGAGTTGACTGTGCTAGATGCTAGAGTATCCCTTCCTCATAGGGCTGTTAAAGTGTTAAGATAATATATGTAAAGTGTTTAATACAGTACCTGACACACAGTAAGTGCTTGATAACTGTTAGCTATGTTGTTATTATTGAGAAGAAAAAAACTGAGCTAGAAGTACCCAAGGAGAAAATAAAAAAACAAAGAAAAACACCACTGTTCAATCTTAATGACAGCCAATAAGACCAGCCCGCCATCTTGATTTCTCCTTCCTCGGAATCCTTTGACACAATTTGTCTCTCATAGCAACTAGGAAGCTTCATCCTAAATTACCTTCCACAAATTATTAGACCCCAAGAAAGTCCACTTTGTCAACACTCAAATGCTGAGTTAATTTTTGACCTTTCTTTGAAAATTTCCAGCAAGGATTTTGCTGTACCTGTAATTATATCAAAACACTCTTACAGAAATTCAATGTCAACCTGATATTGTGGCAGATAATACTGTTTCACAATGGCACCATATGTCTCTAGTGACAGGATGCTTCAGGAAGTATTTACCCTCTGACAACAGGTAAATACTACAAAACTATTCATTAGAAACAGAATATAACATGCCATCACCACAGGGAAAGCCAGTTTAAAATCATAAATGTCAAGACATAATTAGCTTAAAGGTCAGGTTTAATTACAGTTGTTGAAACTGAAATATACTAATTATTGAAACCATGTCAGAAAATTATTTTAATGGAGTAGAATGTTTTGTCGGTGCCTTTGTTTCTACAGAAGGATGGTTCTTATTGCTTGATGGGAAAAAAAAAAAAAGATGACGGGAATTTGCTTCCCTGCATGGATGGAAGCAGAGAACAAAACAGACAATAGGGCTGATAAAAAGAGCCCAGAACTCCAAACAGCTCCACAGAGCAATAGTCCATGATATTGTATTATTAATCATTTTCTTATAATCTATGCTTTAGATATAATTTTAATGAAGCTTCAAGAGAAGCTCAATGCATTATGTTGTAACAACAAAGGAAGAACATTTATCACTGGGTTCGTAGGTTTAATGGTAAACCAAATCAATAAATAAACAACTGGTGAGAAAATAACTCAATAACTGTAAAAAGTTGTCATACCTGTATGATTTCTAAGATTTCTACCAGGAATATTTATTGACTCACCTAAATATTTTTGTTGAGTTTTATCATCTTTCTTCTTTGGGTTTCCAAGGACGAGAAACATTTGAACAATCTTTCATTTAATTTAATTTTGTTTTGTCCCCTGTTTTGTTTAAGAAAAAATAAGGGATAATACCTCTTAAAGTTCAGCTCTGTTTGAAAAAGCAAATAAAAGGGGAAAACTCCACAAGAAATGCAAGTGATAAGTAACCATGAGTTACCAGAAGCTCCTCATAATTGGTAAGAAAAGTCCTTTGGAAGATTCGGTCTGAATACTGATATATCCCTATAGGGAAAAAAAGTTTTATGCAGTGTAGTTATCATATGGAGATTAGCACTCCTGAGGAGAGCTAAAACATCAGTTTCAGAAGGAAAAAAATTTGTTAAAATGAGGCAAAAATCTACAGATTATGTTTTGTCAAAATGGCAAACAAAGGGCTAAGGAAACAGTATTTTACTATCTGAAAGACACATTGGGAGAGACAGTTTTTGTTAAGAAAGGAGAAACTGCATGACTCCAAAGCATTTTAAATAGCTCCAAAGAACCCGCTTGTGACAAAGCAAGAGCTGAGCTATTCCCCAGTAAGCCACAGACAATGCCAACAGAGTCTGCACTCCGTTCTAGTTCAATAATGGAAAAAGAAAATGACATTTAATTAAGAGTCGCCTGCCTTCCAGGTACTTATGACATTGAAATCAGTGTGGACATAAGGCATTAAAGCTGACATCAACATAGTTCACCCAAGAAGTCATTTACTTAAGATTTACAACTGACTGTAAGAGAAAAGTGAAAATTTATGAAAGGTTTCCATCTGGCAGTCTATATCATTAGTATTCACACTGATAGCAGCAATGATTTAAATTTCATAATCTAAGTGAAGATATGCATCAAAAAATTCTCCTAAAATATGTCTAATAGCTCTAACTGACTGCTTTATTAGAGTCTGTCTGTGAAAAAAAATGTTAGATATCAATGAAGAAGTCATCAGCCGTTAATTTCAGTCTATTCAACTAATATGCATAATAAAGTGGCAATGATGTGGCTGAAACCCCCACCCAAACTCTCTGAAAGAGACACAATAAACTAACTACCTTCCATTGCTTTAAGAAGTAAAAACTGATTGCCTTATTTGATCTGGTTATAGCAAGCATTTCAAGTCATAGCAAAGATTATTTATTAAATATTAATGACTGTTTTGGAGAATGGAGGGGAGTAAAAAATGCAGCCTTTGGCATGTGTTGTTCAGGGCGTATGAATAAATCCTGTTAACAGAGAGGAGGAAATATGTATAAATCTCCTACTGCAGAAGAATCACTGTGCCATCCATTTTTCTGAATTAAAGCACACTGTCACTGCAAAACACCCTCATGTAGTCAGAGCAGGACTGTGTAAGAAGATAAACCCTTGATACCCTCTCTTAAAACTACAGATAGAGAAGTGTTTAAAACAAAAAGAAATGTGGTTTGCACAGCAGAAAACAAAATTAGAATACCATTGGATGGCTCTGGGTACAGATTAAACACATCTTTAACTTTAAAAGAGGTTAATATAATTCCAGGGCTTTCATGTACGAGGCTGCAGAAATAAAGGAAAGAACAAGAATTCCAGAGTCAGGCTGCAGGCAGGCATTAAATTTGGCTCCACCGCATTTTAGCTCTATGACCTTGTGCAAGTTATTTATTCTCTCCAGTTGTCTGTATTCCCCTCTGGAAAACAGCACCTAGCTCATTGGGTTGTTGGACTAAGTGAGTACGTGCTCAGATGTATCCAACTCTTTGTGACCCTATGGACTGTAGTCCACCAGGTTCTTCTGTCCGTGAGATTTTCCTGGCAAGAATACTGGAGTAGGTTGTCATTTCCTCCTCCAGGGGATCCTCCAGACCTGAGGATCAAAGCCTCATCTCCTGGGTCTCCTGTATTGTCAGGCTGATTCTTTACCTCTGAATCACTTGTAAATCCCAGGTAGATGTTATATAGGAGGTTCCCAAAGCGATGGTTCACAGAGAGGTTTCAGCTATGCAAATCTTTTCATGGATGTAAAACATTTTGTGGATAATTGCTTTGCCACGTTGTATTGGTTTCTGCCGTACAACAAGGTGAGCAAGCTGTAATATATAAATGTTCCCCCCCTCTTGAACCTCCCTCCCACCCCCTCTCCCATCCCACCCTTCTCGGTTGTCACAGAGCACCAAGTTGAGATCTCAGTGTTATAAACTTGAATAAATAGAAATCTCACTTAAATAGAGTTGGGAGACCAGAAGGGGGAGCTCTCATGCCCTACAATATTAATAGCAGAGTCCAAAAGAAAGAAGACTCCTTTCCTAGCAAGGACTCAGCCATAGCAATGAAAAGCCATGGGCTCCATTTGCTAGAGCCTTCCTAACTTTCTTTTCCCCTCTATAAAAGTGTTCTCCTTTCCTGGCCATGGGGGCATTCACACATGATTCCCCATGGTTGCAGACCCCGAATCGCAGTTCTCTGATAATCACAAATAAAACCCATCTTTGCTAGAGAATTATCTGGCAGTCTATTCATTTCAGAGCAACATGGCTCTCCATGGAATTGAAAACACATTACACTAGGCTCTGTGGAACTCCTAGACCCTTCCAATCCCAGTAGTTAGCTGCAGGAGATGAAAGAATAAAGTATCAAAGACACTGTTGGTTATCTACCCAACCATCACTCCTCCCTTCTTGCTAAGAATATGTCAATTGCACTCAGATACATCATATAAATGTGCACAGGAAAACAGGTCCCTCTCAAAACTCCAGTGGATAACCTTGAGTGGTTTTATTGGGGGGACATATATAGTCCTAATTAGTGCTAAGTAATTGCCAAATATTTCTGTCTTTGCTCCATATGCACAAGGACTTCCTGGCTTTTTTGTGCTTGGATGGAATCACATTAAAAGTTACAAGATTGGGAATACAAGCATCTGGATTTAATGGCTTATGTGAAATCCTCTCTTTTCTCTCTGACACAGTAACCAGTTATTTTTAAGATGGTGGCTGTTCACTCATTCTAAGTCTCTGAATGGTGGTGTGGAAAAGAGACCCTGGGAAATTCATGATAGACATGGAACATGAGCAGTAAGTAAACCTCTGTCATTGCAGACCGCTGAGACTTTGGTGTTGTTTGTTCCCAGAGCAGGCCCTGAAGTCTCCTGACTCATGCAATAGATGTTTCCTACGGGACTTGATAAAATGATGGAGGAATGAAAAGAGAGAGATGCACAAGGAAAAGACCTCATTCTTCCAATTCTTGTGCAATTGTGTAAGCAGTCAATTCTACCGGAGTCAGGGAGGAAGTAAGAGGTAGACATCATAGAGAAAGTAAGGCTTGAAATAAATTGTGATTTTAAAATATTTGAGCTTACCAAGTTGGTTGAAGGGGAGGGTGAAAATATTGCAGAAGGGGAGACCACATTGAACAAGTAGACGGAGGAACTGGTACTCTTAGAGATTTATCTAAAGAGATAAAAAATCAGGGAAGTTCTTAAATAGTCTTCATGGAATTTGGAATTTATTTGGTGAGTTAGAGGCTTTTCTACTGTAAAATCTGTGACAATTGATGATGAAATTCAGGACACCTATCCCTGGAAAATCCCAGAATTTGAGTGAAATACTAAATGACATCCTCACAGTCATTGCTGGTAGTTGCCACATGATGTATCTCATGACAGAGAAGAAAATCACACACAACCTCATTTCTTGCTATCCCATTCAAGAAAGATGCTGGAGTTCAAAATGGCAAATTCACATTAAAAATTAAATTACTACTGATCTTCAATAGGTTAACTCAATTAGTAGCAGACATTCAGTTCACACTTTACCAACTATCTTAATGCACTGATAGGTCCTTACAAAGAACTTCCACTGTGGGTAAGGGGGGGATCAAAGGATTTATAGCAGAGGAGTAACAGAGCTGGAGATGTACATTTTAGAAAAATTTTTCTAGCAACATGGGATGAATGGAGTGAATGGGGTAAGATGATGGCTAGGACATCATTTAGGAAACTAACAGTCACAGTTGTTACAACTTACAAAGAAAGACAAAAAAGGCATGTGTCTATATGACATGTTTTGAGAAAGAGAAAATTTGTCTTTCTTGGTGCAGGGCCGACTTGAGGAGATACCCCTCATCCAAGGTAAGGTGCAACGGCTGCGCTCTGCTGGAGCAGCTGTGAAGAGATATCCCACGACCAAGGTAAGAGAAACCCAAATAAGACAGTAGGTATTGCGAGGGGGCATCAGAGAGCAGACACACTGAAATCATAATCATGGGAAACTAGTCAATCTGATCACATGGACCACAGCCAAATGTGGTTCACTGGAGAAGGGAATGGCAAACCACTTCAGTATACTTGCCTTGAGAACCCCATGAACAGTATCAAAAGGCAAAATGATAAGATACTGAATGAGGAATTCCCCAGGTCGGTAGGTGCCCGGTATGCTACTGGAGATCAGTGGAGAAATAACTCTAGAAGGAATGAAGGGATGGAGCCAAAGCAAAACCAATACCCAGTTGTGGATGTGACTGGTGATAGAAGCAAGGTCCGATGCTGTAAAGAGCAATATTGCATAGGAACCTGGAATGTTAGGTCCATGAATCAAGGCAAATTGGAAGTGGTCAAACTGGAGATGGCAAGAGTGAACGTCGACATTCTAGGAATCAGTGAACTAAATGGACTGGAATGGGTGAATTTAACCCAGATGACCATTATATCTACTACTGTGGGCAGGAATCCCTTAGAAGAAATGGAGTAGCCATCATGGTCAACAAAAGAGTCCGAAATGCAGTACTTGGATGCAATCTTAAAAACGGCAGAATGATTTCTGTTCGTTTCCAAGGCAAACCATTCAATATTAAAGTAATCCAGGCCTATGCCCCAACCAGTAACGCTGAAGAAGCCAAAGTTGAAGGGTTCTATGAAGACCTACAAGACCTTTTAGAACTAACACCCAGAAAAGATGTCCTTTTTATTATAGGGACTGGAATGCAAAAGTAGGAAGTCAAGAAACACCTGGAGTAACAGGTAAATTTGGCCTTGGAGCATGGAATGAAGCAGGGCAAAGGCTAATACAGTTTTGCCAAGAGAACGCACTGGTCATAGCAAACACCCTCTTCCAACAACACAAGAGAAGACTCTACACATGAACATCACCAGATGGTCAACACTAAAATCAGATTGATTATATTCTTTGCAGCCAAAGATGGAGAAGCTCTATAGAGTTAGCAAAAACAAGACCAGGAGCTGACTGTGGCGCAGATCACAAACTCCTTATTGCCAAATTCAGACTTAAATTGAAGAAAGTAGGGAAAACCACTAGACCATTCAGATATGACCTAAATCAAATCCCTTATGATTACACAGTGGAAGTGAGAAATAGATTTAAGGGACTAGATCTGATAGAGAGCCTGATGAACTCTGGACGGAGGTTCGTGACATTGTACAGGAGACAGGGACCAAGACCATTCCCATGGAAAAGAAATGCAAAAAAGCAAAATGGCTGTCTGAGGAGGCCTTACAAATAGTTGTAAAAAGAAGAGAGGCGAAAAGCAAAGGAGAAAAGGAAAGATATAAGCATCTGAATGCAGAGTTCCAAAGAATAGCAAGGAGAGATAAGAAAGCCTTCCTCAGCAATCAATGCAAAGAAATAGCGGAAAACAACAGAATAGGAAAAACTAGAGATCTCTTCAAGAAAATTAGAGATATCAAGGGAATATTTCATTCAAAGATGGGCTCGATAAAGGACAGAAATGGTATGGACCTAACAGAAGCAGAAGATATTAAGAAGAGGTGGCAAGAATACACAGAAGAACTGTACAAAAAAGATATTGACGACCAAGATAATCACGATAATGTGATCACTGACCTAGAGCCAGACATCTTGGAATGTGAAGTCAAGTGGGCCTTAGAAAACATCACTACGAACAAAGCTAGTGGAGGTGATGGAATTCCAATTGAGCTATTTCAAATCTTGAAAGATGATGCTGTAAAAGTGCTGCACTCAATATGCCAGCAAATTTGGAAAACTCAGCAGTGGCCACAGGACTGGAAAATGTCAGTCTTCATTCCAATCCCAAGGAAAGGCAATGCCAAAGAATGCTCAAACTACCGCACAATTGCACTCATCTCACATGCTAGTAAAGTCATGCTCAAAACTCTCCAAGCCAGGCTTCAGCAATATGTGAACTGTGAACTCCCAGATGTTCAAGCAGGTTTTAGAAAAGGCAGAAGAACCAGAGATCAAATTGCCAACATCCGCTGGATCATGGAGAAAGCAAGAGAGTTCCAGAAAAACATCTATTTCTGCTTCATTGACTATGCCAAAGCCTTTGACTGTGTGGATCACAATAAACTGTGGAGAATTCTGAAAGAGATGGGAATACCAGACCACCTGACCTGCCTCTTGAGAAACCTGTATGCAGGTCAGGAAGCAACAGTTAAAACCGGACATGGAACAACAGACTGGTTCCAAATAGGAAAAGAAGTACGTCAAGGCTGTATATTGTCACCTTGCTTATTTAACTTCTATGCAGAGTACATCATGAGGAACGCTGGGCTGGATGAAGCACAAGCTGGAATCAAGATTGCCGGGAGAAATACCAATAACCTCAGATATGCAGATGACACCACTCTTATGGCAGAAAGTGTAGAGGAACTCAAAAGCCTCTTGTTGAAAGTGAAAGAGGAGAGTGAAAAGGTTGACTTGAAGCTCAACATTCAGAAAACAAACAACATGGCATCTGGTCCCATCACTTCATGGGAAATAGATGGAAAAACAGTGGAAACAGTGTCAGACTTCATTTTTTTGGGCTCCAAAATCACTGCGGATGCTGATTGCAGCCATGAAATTAAAAGATGCTTACTCCTTGGAAGGAAAGTTATGACCAACCTAGATAGCATATTAAAAAGCAGAGACATTACTTTGCCAACCAAGGTCCGTCTAGTCAAGGCTATGGCTTTTCCAGTGGTCATGTATGGATGTGAGATTTGGACTGTGAAGAAGGCTGATCACCGAAGAATTGATGCTTTTGAACTATGGTGCTAAAGAAGACTCTTGAGAGTCCCTTGGACTGCAAGGAGACCCAACCAGTCCATTCTAAATGATATCAATCCTGTGTGTTCATTGGAAGGACTGATGCTAAAGCTGAAACTCCAGTACTTTGGCCACCTCATGCGACGAGTTGACTCACTGGAAAAGACTCTGATGCTGGGAGGGATTGGGGGCGGGAGGAGAAGGGGACAACAGAGAATGAGATGGCTGGATGGCATCACCAACTCGATGGACTTGAGTTTGAGTGAACTCCGGGAGTTGGTGATGGATAGGGAGGCCTGGCGTGCTGTGATTCATGGGGTCGCAAAGAGTCGGACACGACTGTGCGACTGAACTGAACTGAACTGAATTGTGCTTAATTGAAAACTATCTTCAAATAAGTATTTTTTTCTTCCCTGTAATCTGTCAGTGACTGTACTTATCCACTTAGTTCTACCTTCTGTCTCTCTTCTCCCTCCCTCTCTAGTCCCTCAGCATTACTTCATCCCTTCCTTGAGAGAACTCATAAATATGTTTCAAGACCTTAAGATGTTGTGCTGTCAGTGGAATGAAGTGGTTTCCTCCTAATGCCCAGAAACCCATGATGATAACAGCCCAGGTTTTGATGATGAGGCCCTGAGCTGAGATAATGGCAAATAAAAGGAAGAGAAAGAGATACAACAAGTGAGTGGTAAACTATAGAACTTGGTACACCCTGTTTATTGTCAGTGGAATCCACTTCTGACTGAACAGATTCCCAGAGTATTGTAGGTACTCAACAAGTATTGCTGAATAAATAAATAAGTTTGAGAAACAAAATACAAAGCACTGAATGTATGTTAGGATGAACCAAGTTGAGTCAACCGTGCCTCTCACCCTAGAAGATTTTCTGTCATTACCATTAACCAGAAACCTTAAGACATGGATAACAAATATCTCCTTCATTTTATACACTCATGGGATTCACTTTCAGTTGACTACTATAGTTTTTCACTGTTGAATCTTTTAAACACACCCTCAGAAGCCTTCAGGAAACAATGCTCCAGAAAATCATTGCCAATTGATCCAAACTGGCAAGGGAAATGTAATCCGATTGCCTATTCTCAGACTTACCAATATATTTAATGAGTTGAAAAGGAATCAAGCCGCAAACTGAAAAAGAAAAAGCTAATTCTGTGTCTTGTTCCTATGCTCCCTTTAACTGTATTTCTTGAGATTCTTTCCTAATGAAGGAAAACTTAAGCATTTGCCATCAGCAGATGCTGGCTGACACGTTTTCAGTCTCAAGAGAAGTAACAATGAAGGGGAGGCCTATGTGGGTTGAGAAAGGATGGGAAGGATGGAGTGAGTGGGTTGGCCAATGTTAAGAACTTATTTTGAGAGAAAAAGATGAAATTTGTTCTATTTATTTTGTTAACACAAAATCTGCAAAAATGACTCCTACACAGATCTTTTCAGTATAAACCATCTAAGACAAATAAAGATTATGAAAACCACATCAGACAAGAAATCAAGGACCAGAACATTTAACCCTGGTCTCACAATGAATTTATAGAGTAACCAGAGATATCAACCACCTTTCAATTTCCCTATTGGTAAACAGGGGCTCAGAATTTCTTCCAATGATAAAAACCACTTATCTAATGTATACTAGACATTCTAAGCATTTTGTACATATTATCAAAGCCTGGCGCATATCTCCCTTGGAACCAGGAATGGTGAAAATGCATTCTCCCTTTATTTTATTTGTATTATTATCCCCACTTGATACATGGCAGAAACCAAGGCTTAGTAAGATTAAGGAACTCATGCTCACATCATATAAAAAACAAATTCTGCCTGGTCCCAAAGCTAATCAGAGTAACCGCTATGTTATATAGAATGTGCTCACTGTCATTTTTCAGATTACATCCAGGCAGTTGGTTGGGCTATGCCTGAGACTTCAGAAAACAGTACAATTCCCATGTGTGGTGGTAACACTTCTGTTTAAGAACATAACACTGACAAGACTGAAATGAACACCATTCAGCAGACACCGCCTGCTTAATGACTATCAGTGTCCTGCTATATGCTGACTGACATTGGCATTTAAAACATTCTATGAGGCCTTTATTGACCAGTTAATGTCACTCCCAGGGCTAATGGAGTAGTACATTATCCACAGTGGAACTGTGGAAACCTGTATCCAGTGGCAGTCACTAGGACTAACTCAGAAACATACAGTTAACCTGGGCTGCCTGCCATTGGATAAATGAAGAACTTTGGCTGCTTTATCTTCCTACAACACAGATAACAGTAATGCCCTGGTGAAAAGACTGGTTCTTTTTTTTAAGAAGTAAATATCCCCTTAGCATTCACGATTACTAGATGATCTCACATTGTTGCCAGGCAAGAAATAGGACATTCTGGAAATGTGCTCTCTCAACATTTGGCACCTCAAACCCAGAGGAAGAAAAGAACTTGGCAAAATCACTTAGAAGGATGAGAGATGTAAGTACCATTATGAGCCATTTTGTAGTGGTAAATAACCAAGCTTTTATTGGGTGAATGTAATTAGAGACAGATTTCAGTGCAGCTTGGATACAGCTGTTTCTGTCCTCCCAGTGCCAGGATTTTGCTGGATCATTCTGTGGCCATTGGCAATTTAACCAATCAGTTCTGCCTTGGTGCACCCATTTGATCTCCTTCTTCACTGAGATGATGGACCTGCTTATTAAGACTGCTCAGAACTCCAAACAAGGCCCCCAGATCTCAAAGGCACCTTGAGGTATGTGCCTCCAATGGGATATCTTATCTTGATAGTGTTTGTTCTGGGTTTGCTTGTGCTTTAGGAGGCGCTTGGGGAAAAATTCCTACAAACAGCCTGATGCCTCCCTGTCACTGCCAGGTAAAGGTTTTGCTTCTCATCAGAGGAATTAAAGAACAATGTCTATTGTCTATTCTTCTGAAGGAAGAAATGCAAAGACATCTATATACAGTTAAGAAATAGTGTTCACAGCCAAAAGAGATACATGTAGATGTTCAAGTCTCCTGTGTTTTTAAACTATGACTGCTTGCTCTTTATGGATTCATAAAATTAGGGAACCTGATGCTGGGAAAGATTGAGGGCAGGAGGAGAAGAGGCAGCAGAGGATGAGATGACTGAATGGCATCACCAACTCAATGCACATGAGTTTGAGCAAACTTTGGGAGATAGTGAAGGACGGGGAAGATTGGCGTGCTGTAGTCCATGGGGTCACAAATACTCAGACACGACTTAGTGACTGAACAAAAACAACAAAAATTAGGAGAAAGCTTGACTCTCAATGTCCCAAATATGAGCATATAAGACAGTGACAGGACATCAGGATAAACTCAGTTTCTGCGTCTTGAATGAAACAGTAGAGGGGCTAAGAGCATCCTTGGTCTTAGATAAGTCACCTTTTATTGTATGTAGACTTAAGACAAAAGCTTCATAGACATAAGCTTCAGATTAACCCCCTCAACCATTCACCTTAACAACCAGATAGCCTTATCAACTCCTGGACCAAATGTTCTTTAGATGGAAAAAGTCTCATAGTTCTATATAGGTCAGGAAACAATATAAACAGTGCTTGTATTTGTTAGGAAACAAAGGGAGAGAAAACCCTTAGATCAGTCTTTGCCTTTTGGTGTTTTGCAATTTTAGTCTCCTTGTTAACAGTAGGAATCCAGTGCCATCTGGTCAGGAGAAGAGAAGTGCCACCAATTTGCACAGAGCCTAAAATAATCTCTCTCCACCCTAGATGGTGAGTAACGACTGGAGGACAGGGACTGTTATTCTGGTCATAGTCCTTGCCTCACAATGCTAAACACAGAACTGTTCCTCAAAGTTACTCTACAAATGTCCATTGGATTCAATCAGAGTAGACAACATACTCTAATGTCTCTTCCTCAGTTTGTAACAAGAGAGGAACACTATTTTGCTAAAGCTCTAAATGTAGTTCTGTCTTTGTTTTCAAGGCAACTGCAAGTAGTACACCTTCTTTATTCTGTTGGTACTTGAGTCCTAAAAACAAGGAGACTGAATATATCATTGTCTACAGAGCAGAAGTCCTACAAACTCACTGAACTACAATCTCAAGAGGTCAACTGGTCAACCTTCAAGCCAGTGATAATTGCACTGACCCCCTTTCCCGTGGCTCAGAAAGGCATTGTATTTAGAAAAAATCAAATTCCTTACTATATAAGATCCTGTTACTAAATAACAAAGGACCTCAAGTTTAGCATCTTGAAACAACAATTTATTATCTCACAGTTTCTAATAATCAGGAATCTGGAAATTGTTTGCTCAGTGGTTCAAGCACAGGATAAGCTCATGAGATTGCAGTCAAGCTGTTGACTGGAGTTGCAGTGATCTGATGGCTTGATTGGGACTAGAGGATACAGTTCTATAATAACTTATATGAACTTAAACAGGAAGCTACATTTTCTCACCACGTGAGCCTCTTTAAAAGATTGTTCACAAGATGGCAGCTGGTTTCCCCCAGAGCAGATAATCCAAGAAAGAGAGAATAAGTAAAAGAGAAAGAGAGGGAGAACACACACCCAAAACAAAACCCATGGAATTATTTATAACCTAATCTCTGATGTCCCATACCATCACTTCTACCATATTCTACTGGTCACACAGACTAATCCTAGTACAATGTGTGGAAGGACCACATGAAAGTGGTCCTTGGGCACCACCTTGGCTTCCACACTTACCCAAACCCATAACATACAACATGGTCCCCTCTCTTCTGACACCTCCAAACTCACCTCATGCGTACCCCCCATGCAAACCCTGCTCTAGTAACCTGCCCTTTTGACAGTTCCTAGATAGTTCCTTGAAGCATTTCCTTCCTCAGATTCTTTTTTTTTTTTTTTTTTTTTGCTCTTTCCTATGCCTAGAATGCTTTTCAGCAGTTCTCCAAATAGGCAAATGTTTTTCATCAGGTTAAACATCCCCTTATCATATAGCTCTTTCCAAACCATCTACTTTAAAGAATCTCTTCCATTATGTGATACCCTATTTTTGTTTGTTTGTTTTCATAGCATATTGGGACTTACTTTTACTCCTGTATCTACCTGCTTGTTTCCTTTATGTAAATATAATAAGGATTATGAAGACAGGGATCCTGTCTGTCATGCTCACAGTTGCATCTTGGGTAGCTGGTACTAAATTAGTGCTTGATAAATATTTGTTGTCTGAAGAAAAAGGTATAGGTAACAGATCTTCCCAGTCAGTATCTTGTACTCTAACCACCCTGACCAATCCTTGCACAGTGGGCCAGTGGGCATTTTCCTAAATCAGGCATCAAAACAAACCCCAGGACACCCATTCCTTTCCATATCCTCCATCTCATGACTCATCTTCCTCTAAGCAGTCATAGGCAGAGATCCAAA
Organism: Moschus berezovskii; assembly: GCF_049115385.1. Taxonomy (NCBI): domain Eukaryota; kingdom Metazoa; phylum Chordata; class Mammalia; order Artiodactyla; family Moschidae; genus Moschus; species Moschus berezovskii. Next base: position 55,020,537 of record NC_142464.1, on the reverse strand, counting down.
CTGGCTTAGCACCTCTAAGGTTTCACTCCCCACCTTCAGATATGGCATTTGGCTTTTCTTTTAAAGTTCCTATAATGTCAACTCATAATCAACTCATCATCTTCCAGCTAACCTAGCCTTTCTTGCTCTGTTGTACCAAGTCTTCAGCGAGTTGCCTCATATTCAATTTCTAGTACTTAGACCAATATTGTCAGTTAGCTGCTTGGGCATTCTGTCTGCGTGGGATCTCAAACTCAGCATCACCCAAGGATATTAAATTCCTGAGCTCTCTCAGGTCCTTATTTCACAATCTTGTGTCAAGGCTGGTTCCACACCCACACTCAGCCAGAACTCCCAGAACCCCTGCTTGGGTCCAACAAGCAAGGCTCAGTCTGAATTAGAACAATATAAGAAGTTCAGACAACTGCTCGTTTCTTGTTTTTCTATGGCCTCTTGTTCTCTAGAGATCTTGTTATCATTTGAACTCCCACATATAAGGTTTCCAAATGCTGAATTGCTTATTTTTCTTCCATTGGTTTTAGTTAAAGCCTAATTGCCGATTTTAATCAGGTGCAGTGTATGCAGAAACATTTTATTGAATGTTCCTCTTCCTTTAACCCTAATTCTATGTTGTGAAGTGAAATCTGACAGTAGATCTAGGTTCTAGCCCAAATGCTAAATTTATCCTCAATTTACAGGGACGGGGGAGCCTGGTGGGCTTCCGTCTATGGGGTCACACAGAGTTGGACACGACTGATGTGACTTAGCAGCAGCAGTAGCAGCAACGTAATAATACAGATGTTTTGAGATGCTCACCAAAGCCTTCCTAAATTTTCTAAGTGTAATATAAAATGTCAAGGCACATGCAGCTTTCTGTAGTTTTTGTTTGTTTGTTTTAATCTCTGATCCTTTAGGTACTTCTGAAATCAGATGCCAGTTCCCTCAGCAACAGACATGAAATCCAAAGCCCCAGTTCCCCCTCTGCGTATATTGTCTTGACCCAGGTATCCTCCTTGTTCTGCCTGGAACTTTCATTCTCCTTTCCTCAGAGATGTGTTAGAATCATCTTCCATAGAGGTGAACAGGTCCCTATCCTGAGACATGTACTAACCTCTAGAGACCTTTACACCAATCAGCCTTGACAAGGTTGCCCCAATCATTAGCACAACTTGACTTTCCAATCAACCGAGACACAAATTCTGTCACATTCAGAGAAGACTGAAGGATTTCTCTATTAACTCCCCAGATGTGTCCAGGGACAAAAAGAAAGATATTAAAAAGAAGTAAGAAATCTAAACTGTTTAAACCTGAGCGCCAGTATAGAGGTACTCTGTCCCCTTTCACTCACTGGGAGATGTTACAAAACACACTCTTAAAATCAGTTTATACAAAATGTTTTCAATTCTTTTTGCTTTCAGGGTCTATAAACAAGAACTCATGTTAAGTTTTGGACTTTCAGAATGAGAGCTGGAGTCACACTCAGGATTTGTTGAGTATTTGCCTTTTTTTTTTTTTTTTGCAACGTTTTATTAGTTTTAGGTTTACAGCAAAGTAATTCATATTCATATATATATATACACACACACATTCTTTTTCAGATTTTTTCCATCATAAGTTTTAAGATTTAAATATAAGGTTTAAATTATTAAAAGATTTAAAATTATTTTTAAAAATTACAATTTTTAAATTATAAAATATCTTATTATTATAAGATTTAAATATGTTTCCCTGTGCCATACAGTTGGTCCTTGTATTTTTATCTATATCATGTGTATCTGTTAATCCCAAATTCTTAACTAATACATGCCCCTCCACCATCTTCTTTCCCGTTTGATAATCATAGTTTGTTTTCTATGCCTGCGAGTTTTTTTCTGTTTTGTAAAGAGGTTCATTTGTATCATTTTTTTCAGATTCCGTAAGTGATATACGACATTTGTCTTTCGCTGTCTTACTTTACTTAGTATGATAATCTCCAGGTCCATCCACATTCCTGCAAATGGCATTATTAAGTAAACTTTGTGCAAAAATAAAAGAAAAAATTACCTTATTTAAGCAGATGTTTCTGCACGGACAGTTGGCTTGGTCCATGGAGAGATCCTCTATGAAAAGCAGAACAAACTTCTTTAGGGAAGATGCAACTTCACCCTAGGCGGATGACGTTGTTAGAGGACACAGTGTGTCAAGCAGAAGACATGGTATGTCAGACAGGATGGTGGCTGTATTTCAGTCCCTCCTCACCTTTGACTTGGATGAATATTTTTTGAATAAAAAAGCAAATCATAAAATAATATTCTGTGCATATTGCATTCTGTGTTTCCACCCACATTCATTGCTATCTGTTATATTTGGGGCATATAAACAATCAAAAGAAGAGACTAGATTGTCTCTACCTGAAGGCAAAGTATCTTATCTTTTTTATAATTTTTAATTTAATAACGGTGCCTAAATTCAAGAGTCTTTTCATCTCTTTACACACACACACCAGACAAGCTCCCAGGAAAAATCTCCAGCTAATAATTGTCACAACACATTGGAACACATCTACTTTCATTACCGAACAAAGAGTGATAAGCAAAACTACAGTCATTTCTACTCAGACTTCTGGTACCTCGGGAAACTTCTCAAGTTTGTGAAAATGATAAGAGATTGGGCTTCCTCAGTCTGAAACCAGTTTCTTCACATTCTCTTAAAACAACTTGTTTCAGAAAATACTTTTTTCTAATCTTTTTTTTTTAATCCTTACTGATATTTTCCTATAGAAAAACCAAGAGATAGTTCAGAGTCTGTGGTTAAAGAAGGCCACTTGTGCATTCCCATCGAGGGTTTTAAACTAAGCGGATTTCTTCAAAGTCCATCATGAAAGTTTTTCAGTTATGCAACATACCAAGAAAAATAAAAAGCCTCAGAATTCTTTCCTCCAAGTACTAGCCTCCTCTGCTTCCGACCACACACATTTTAGCTTCTGTGCCAGCTGTTAAAATTCATTATTAATTATTTCACTTTTCTTCTGGGGTTGTTAATTGTTGTTAATCTGCCTTCAAGACAGATTAGAGTCATGCAAGCAAATGAACAACTCAAGGCAGAAAATACATTTCACAGACCTGGTTCATTGTCATAACTCATCCAATTATTTTCAATGAAATGGTTATTTTAACAACTGGCTAAGAGCCAGAGGGGGCAATCTTGGCCCCAGAAAGGCATCGGATACCAAACTGCAGGCAGGCTTCGTTGCTAATCAAGACTTCTTGGGCTCGGGCCGGTCAATATCCACCTGAGAAGGTGCTCCGGTTGTACACCCAGAAAACCGAGTGGCAGGGACTGGGGAGGCGATAAGTCGCAGTGACTGTGCTTGCCAAACACCTGGTCACCTGAGCTGCTCGGACCGGGGAAGGCACAAAACGCAGGCCCAACCAAGTCTGCGCATTTGTGGAGTACCCGAGAAACTGAACTTGAGCCACTCAGACCTGGGAAGTGCATACAACCCAGCGCCGGCCTCGGACGGTTCCCGGCAGAGCAACTTAGAGCCTGTGCAGTGTAGACTGGGACAGCACACGCACTGTGAGCGGGGACAAACCCAGTGTGGCCGAGATGCTGCAAGCACTCCCCACAGACAACAGAGATATTTGTCTGCAGTGTTCCTCCCTTCCCAGAACAGGAATGAACAACTGAGCCTTTAAAAAGTGTCCACCCGCACCCTAGTGTCAGGGTGGAAATTAGACACTGAAGAGACCAGCAAACAGAAGCTAAACAGGGGGAACCACATTGGAAATGACAGATAGAGTAGTCTAGAGGCTACTCCAAGAATAAGACCAAAAACCAGAGGCAAGAGGCTTAAGCTCGAATCCTGAGAACACCAGAGAACTCCTGACTCCAAGGAACATTAATCGATAGGAGCTCATTAAACGTCTCCATACCTACACTGAAACCAAGCACCACCCAAGGGTCAACAAGTTCCAGAGCAAGACATACCACGCAAATTCTCCAGCAACACAGGAAAATAGCCCTGAGCTTCAATATACAGGCTGCCCAAAGTCACTCCAAACCCACTGACATCTCATAACTCATTACTGGACACTTCATTGCACTCCAGAGAGAAGAAATCCAGCTCTACCCACCAGAACACTGACACAAGCTTCCCTAACCAGGGAACCTTGACAAGTCACCCGTCCAACACCACACACAGCGAGGAAACTACATAAAAAAGAGAAATCCACAAATGGTCAGAAGAGGAAAAGGCCACCCCCAAGCAAAGCAATATAAGCAAGATGAAGAGGCAGAGAAATACCCAGCAAGTAAAGGAACAAGATAAATGCCCACCAACACAAACAAAAGAGGAAGATATAGGGAATAGAACTGATAAAGAATTTCAAATTTTGGTGGTGAAAATGATTCAAAATCTTGAAAGCAAAATGGAGTAACAGATAAATAACCTGGAGAAAAGGATTGAGAAGATGGAAGAAAGGTTTACTAAGGACTTAGAGGAAATAAAAAAGTCAATATACAATGAATAATGCAATAGAAGAGATCAGAAACACTCTGGAGGGAACAATCAGTAGAATAAGAGAGGCAGAAGACAGGATAAGCGAGCTAGAAGATAGAATTGTAGAAATAAATGAAACAGAGAGGAAAAAAGAATTAAAAGAAATGAAGACAATATTGGAGACCTCTGGGACAATGATAAATGCTCCAACATTCGAATCATAGGAGTCCCAGAAGAAGAAGACAAAAAGAAAGACCATGAGAGAATACATGAGGAGATAATAGTTGAAAACTTCCCCAAAATGGGGAAAGAAATAATCACCCAAGTCCAAGAAACCCAGAGAGTCCCCAACAGGATAAACCCAAGGCGAAATACTCCAAGACACATATTAAGCAAATTAACAAAGATAAAACACAAAGAACAAATATTAAAAGCAGCAAGGGAAAAGTAGCAAATAACACACAAAGGGATTCTCATAAGGATAACAGCTGATCTTTCAACAGAAACTCTTCAGGCCAGGAGGGAATGGCAAGACATAAAGTGATGAAAGAAAATAACCTACAGCCCAGATTACTGTACCCAGCAAGGATCTCATTCAAATATGAAGGAGAAATCAAAAGTTTTAAAGACAAGCAACAGCTGAGAGGATTCAGCATCACCAAACCAGCTCTCCAACAAATGTTAAAGGATCTTCTCTAGACAGGAAAACAGAAAGGGTATATAAACTTGAACCCAAAGCAATAAAGAAAATGGCAACGGGATCATACGTATCAATAATTACCTTAAACATAAATGGGTTGAATGCCCCAGCCAAAAGAAAAAGGCTGGCTGAATGGATACAAAAGCAAGAACCCCATATATGTTGTCTACAAGAGACCCACCTCAAAACGAGGGACACATACAGACTGAAAGTGAAGGGCTGGAAAGAAAAAGACATTCCATGCAAATAGAGACCAAAAGAAAGCAGGAGTAGTAATACTCATATCAGATAAAATAGACTTTAAAACAAAGGCTGTGAAAAGAGACAAAGAAGGAAACTACATAATGATCAAAGGATCAATCCAAGAAGAAGATATAACAATTATAAATATTTATGCACCCAACATAGGAGCACCGCAATATGTAAGACAATTACTAACAAGTATGAAAGGGGAAATTAACAATAACACAATAATAGTGGGAGATTTTAACACCCCACTTACATCTATGGATAGATCAACTAAACAGAAAATTAACAAGGAAACACAAACTTTAAATGATACAATAGACCAGTTAGACCTAATAGATATCTATAGGACATTTCACCCCAAAACAATGAATTTCACCTTTTTCTCAAGTGCACACGGAACCTTTTCCAGGATAGATCACATCCTGGGCCGTAAATCTAGCCTTGGTAAATTCAAAAAAATTGAAATCATTCCAAGCATCTTTTCTGACCACAATGCAGTAAGATTAGATCTCAATTATGGGAGAAAAACCATTAAAAATGCCAACATATGGAGGCTGAACAACACGCTGCTGAATAATGAACAAATCATAGAAGAAATCAAAAGAGAAATCAAAATATGCATAGAAATGAATGAAAATGAAAACACAACAACCTAAAACCTCTGGGACACTGTAAAAGCAGTGCTAAGGGGGAAGTTCATAGCAATACAGGCACACCTCATGAAACAAGAAAACAGTCAACTAAATAACCTAACTCTACATCTAAAGCAACTAGAAAAGGAAGAAATGAAGAACCTCAGGGTCAGTAGAAGGAAAGAAATCGTAAAAATTAGGGCAGAGATAAATGCAAAAGAAACAAAAGAGACCATAGCAAAAATCAACAGAGCCAAAAGTTGGCTCTTTGAGAAGGTAAATAAAATTGACAAACCACTAGCCAGAGTCATCAAGAAACAAAGGGAGAAGAACCAAATCAATAAAATTAGAAATGAAAATGGAGAAATCACAACCAACAACACAGAAATACAAAGGATTATTAGAGAATACTATCAGCAATTATATGGCAATAAAGTAAATAACCTGGAATAAATGGACAAATTCCTAGAAAAGTACAACTTTCCAAAACTGAACCAGGAAGAAATAGAAAATCTGAATAGACCCATCACAAGCACGGAACTAGAGGCTGTAATCAGGAATCTTCCAGCAAACAAAAGCCCAGGTCCAGACGGCTTCACAGCTGAATTCTACCAAAAATTTAGAGAAGAGCTAACACCTATTCTACTCAAACTCTTCCAGAAAATTGCTGAGGAAGGGAAACTTCCAAACTCATTCTATGAGGCCACCATCACCCTAATCCCAAAACCTGGTAAAGACCCCACAAAAAAAGAAAACTACAGGCCAATATCACTGATGAACATAGATGCAAAAATCCTTAACAAAATTCTAACAATCAGAATCCAACAACACATTAAGAAGATCATACATCATGACCAAGTGGACTTTATCCCAGGAATGCAAGGAGTCTTCAATATCCGCAAATCAATCAACGTAATACACCACATTAACAAACTGAAAAATAAAAATCATATGATTATCTCAATAGATGCAGAGAAAGCCTTTGACAAAATTCAACATCCATTTATGATAAAAACCCTCCAGAAAGTGGGAATAGAAAGGACATATCTCAACATAATAAAAGCTATATATGACAAACCCACAGCAAACATTATCCTCAATGGTGAAAAACTGAAAGCATTTCCCCTAAAGTCAGGAACAAGACAAGGGTGCCCACTCACACCACTACTACTCAACATAGTTCTGGAAGTTTTGGCTACAGCAATCAGAGCAGAAAAAGACATAAAAGGAATACAAATTGGAAAAGAAAAAGTAAAATTCTCACTGTTCGCTGATGACATGATCCTCTACACAGAAAACCCTAAAGACTCTACCAGAAAACTACTAGAGCTAATCAATGAATACAGTAAAGTTGCAGGATATAAAATTAACACACAGAAATCCCTTGCATTCCTATACACTAATAATGAGAAAATAGAAAGAGAAATTAAGGAAACTATTCCATTCACTGTTGCAACGAAAAGAATTAAATACTTAGGAATATATCTACCTAAGGAAAATTAAAAGACGCTTGCTCCTTGGAAGGAAAGTTATGACCAACCTTGACAGTATATTAAAAAGCAGAGACATTACTTTGCCAACCAAGGTCTGTCTAGTCAAGGCAATGGTTTTTCCCTTGGTCATGTATGGATGTGAGAGTTGGACTGTGAAGAAGGCTGACCGCCGAATAATCGATGCTTTTGAACTGTGGTGTTGGAGAAGACTCTTGAGAGTCCCTTGGACTGCAAGGAGATCCAACCAGTCCATTCTAGAGGAGATCAATCCTGGATGTTCATTGGAGGGACTGATGCTAAAGCTGAAACTGCAATACTTTGGCCACCTCATGCGACGAGTTGACTCACTGGAAAAGACTCTGATGCTGGGAAAGGTTGGGGGCGGGAGGAGAAGGGGACGACGGAGAATGAGATGGCTGGATGGCATCACCGACTCTGTGGACATGAGTCTGAGTGAACTCCGGGAGTTGGTGATGGACAGGGAGGCCTGGCGTGCTGTGATTCATGGGGTCGCGGAGAGTCGGACACGACTGAGCGACTGAACTGAACTGAACTGAACTGAAGGAAACAAAAGACCTGTACATAGAAAACTATAAAACACTAGTGAAAGTAATCAAAGAGGACACTAATAGATGGAGAAATATACCATGTTCGTGGATTGGAAGAATAAATTATGTAAAAATGAGTTTACTACTCAAAGTAATTTATACATTCAATGCAATCCCTATCAAGTTACCAACGTTATTTTTCACAGAACTGGAACATATAATCTCACAATTTTTATGGAAATTCAAAAAACCTCGAATAGCCAAAGCAATCTTGAGGAAGAAGAATGGAACTGGGGGAATTAACCTGCCGGACTTCAGGCTCTACTACAAAGCCACAGTCATCAAGACTGTATGGTACTGGCATAAAGACAGAAATATAGATCAATGGAACAAAATAGAAAGCCCAGAGATAAATCCATGCACCTATGGACACCTTATCTTTGACAAAGGAGGCAAGAATATAAAATGGAGAAAAGACAGTCTCTTTAACAAGTGGTGCTGGGAAAACAGGTCAGCCACTTGTAAAAGAATGAAACTAGAATGCTTCCTAACACCATACACCAAAATAAACTCAAAATGGATTAGAGAGCTAAATGTAAGACCAGATTCTATAAAACTTCTAGAGGAGATCATAGGCAAAACACTCTGCGACATAAATCACAGCAGGATCCTCCAAGACCCACCTCCCAGAATATTGGAAATAAAAGCGAAAATAAACAAATGGGACCTAATTAAAATCAAAAGCTTCTGCACAGCAAAGGAAACTATAAGCAAGGGGAAAAGACAGCCTTCAGAATGGGAGAAAATAATAGCAAATGAAGCAACTGATAAAGGATTAATCTCCAAAATATACAAGCAGCTCCTGAAGCTCAATTCCAGAAAAATAAATGACCCAATCAAAAAATGGGCCAAAGAACTAAACAGACATTTCTCCAAAGAAGACATAAAGATGGCTAACAAACACATGAGAAAATGATCAACATCCCTCATAATCAGAGAGATGCAAATCAAAACCACAATGAGATACCATTTCACACCAGTCAGAATGGCTGCTATCCAAAAGTCTACATGCAATAAATGGTGGAGAGGGTGTGGAGAGAAGGGAACACTCTTACACTGCTGGTGGGAATGCAAACTAGTACAGCCACTATGGAGAACAGTGTGGAGATTCCTCAAAAAACTGGAAATAGAACTGCCATATGATCCAGCAATCACACTCCTGGGCATACACACCGAGGAAACAAGAATTGAAAGAGACACATGTACTCCAGTGTTCATTGCAGCACTATTTGTAACAGCCAGGACATGGAAGCAACCTAGATATCCATCTGCAGACGAATGGATTAGAAAGCTTTGGTACATATACACAATGGAGTATTACTCAGCCATTAAAAAGAATGCATTTGAATTAGTTCTAATGAGGTGGATGAAACTGGAGCCTATTATACAGAGTGAAGTAAGCCAGAAAGAAAAACACCAATACAGTATACTAACGCATATATATGGAATTTAGAAAGGTGCAAATGATAACCCTGTATACGAGACAGCAAAAGAGACACAGATGTATAGAACAGTCTCTGGGACTTTGTGGGAGAGGGTGAGGGTGGGATGATTTGGGAGAATGGCATTGAAACATGTATGTTGTCATATGTGAAACGAATCACCAGTTCAGGGTCGATGCATGTTACAGGATGCTCGGGGCTGGTGTGCGGGGATGACCCAGAGGGAGGATAAAGGGAGGAGGAAGGTGGGACTGGGGTTCAGGAGGGGGAACTCATGTATACCCGTGGCGGATTCATGTCAATGTATGGCAAAACCAACCAATATAATACTGTAAAATAATTAGCCTCCAATTAAAAAAAAATAAAGTTTGAGACTCCATAAAACTCTCAGCAAAAAAAAAAAAAGGGGGTCTATGGTTATATAAATAATCAGGTCAAGTTTTTTGAGAACAGAACTATTTTTTAAACAAGTCTTAATTTGGTTATATTTGGTAAAAATGAGGGTGATTTTAGGGAGAAAAGGATGCTTCAATAAATGTTAAATCCCAGTTTGTTAATGGCGGTCTACCAATGGAGGTAGTAAGACTCATTTCTTGGATAGTTCCTTGCTGTTATGTGATATTAATGTAAATTTTAATTGAATTGTTAAAGAACACCCTAAGTTTGTTTCTGAAGCTTATCTCAGTGATCTATCTTTGGATGAAGATCAGATGCCTCATGACCTGCTACCAGGACTAAAAAAAAAAGACATAATTTAAAGGACTGTCTCCAACCTGGATGGAAGGACTTTTTTCAGAAGAAACTACACTACACCAGGATGAGAAGACGACGACATCAGAGGTAGACAGCTTGCCCAAGATGCTGGACCTGATTCGTATGATCATTTATAATGTTTTCTTGACTTCTTAGCCCTCTGCATATAAATCAAATGCTTTTCTACCATAGGCCTTATCCTATGCTAGTTTTAGGAATTAATCCAATTATCGGGTTTGTAGACATGTAAAAGCTCATTCTGCTTATACAGAAACTCTGTTAGACTTGTGCCATCCTAATGTCCTTAAACCATGACAACAGTCTGCTTCTAAATTGGAATATTAAAAATAATAGCTGGAAATCAGAGTCAGGGCTATGGGAAATCCAAGATGGTTGCTTGGCTTTTCCCAGCTCCCTGACAAACCTCATTTTTTATTTGATGAGTTAAAGCCTCCCTGGCTACAGGGCCTCCATAATGAAAAATCATGGAATATTAAGTTTTATAAATTGTTAAATTGAGTTTCTAGTTTTGTTAATGTCTAGTGTTTACTAAGACTCACTGCTAAGACAGTTCCTTGTTACGTGATACTGCTAAAAGATTTAATTAAATTATTAAAAAGGACACTCTAGGTTAGTTTCTAAGGCTTATCTCAGTAACCAATCTTCAGATAAAGGTCGGGTGCTCCATAATGTACAACCAGGAGATTAACACCAGACTATAATCATTTAACAAATGAAGTCAGGTGACTTGGGGTATACCAGGCTTTATCTAATGAAAGTTCTTGACTTATAATTCTTATTTTACTAATAACTGCTAGCTATGGCTGTATTATTTTCTATGTCACTTGTTTCACTGAGCCTGTGATATAATGCTGAACTGACAGTTCCATATGAGATCAATAATTGCAATAATGTGACTCTGGGTATGGGAAAAAGCAACAAGAGGAAATATTTTCCTGGACCAGGAGGCTAGTAAGACAGTGGTCCAGAGACTTTTGCTACTTGCAAGGCATGGTCCAATTTTAGCACACTGAGTGGCCCATCACTTCCCTAGACCTGGGAATGAGCCTTCCCAACACAGCGGGACACAATGGCCATGAAATGGTGTCACATGGTCAGATATGTGGCTATGAAGGGACCCTGCTGACTGGAAGTTGGTCCTTGCCAGCTGCCTCTACAAAGATTACATCATGACCATTGCAAGCTGCTGACCTTCAACACCCCCTGAAAGAAGTTCAGGGTGAAAATCAGGAATGAAGCACTCAGTGCTCTGAAAAAAAAAAAAAAAAAAAAACTGGCAGAACAGGCCTTCAGATAGTTAGATCTTTTCAGAAAAAGGTTTTATGAGTTCCAATTCTTGCATCTTCTCATACCTAGAACAACACTGACGTCATTAATGGTGAAATCTGCTTTGGCTATTACAAAAAAATTTTTTTTTTTTTTTTAAAATTAAAAGTCAAAATAGAGTAGCTATGGTTCAGACATCCTGGGAAATAACTATTTCCCAGATATCCTGAAAAATGATATTATGGGTGTGATTTCAGATTAGACGCTGTGACCTAATGTAGAACTTAATGCTCCTGTAATGCATTTTTGCTTCTGTACTTTGCTTGCTGCTCATAAAACCAAAGTTACTCCATTTTAAGATAAAGTTGTTTTTAAGTAAAGATTCCTAAAATTGTTTTTGAAAAAATAAAAAATAATAATAAATAAATAAATAAAATTATGCCCGGAATATTTACATAATACAATAACAAAAAAAAAAAAAAAACTGGCTAGAGAGAAGGAAGCCATGTAACTTTGAGAAAGTTAAAAATAATTCCTTTAATAGTATAGGATTAGATAGCTATTGTTCTATACAGATATACAGACAAAGGCATAGGTTACAGATTAGGGCTCTATAAATAATCATTTGCCCTAGGGAAAAAGAATAAACAAATTATTGTTTTACTTTATAGAATATATATAGAATTAAATGACAATTGATTTGCTCTGAAAAATGAACAGGCATCATGTATCCTAAATGTTAAAAAAAAATTTATCAATAAAAAGGAATGATTAAAACAGCAAAAAATAAATTAATTTTTAAATCTTAATTTACTGAAATCATTCTCGTCTTGTTTTGGATTCTCTTATAAGCAGAACCTATGACATGCTATATGTGATTTTGCATTTCCTGAGAATATTCTTCAAAACTTGGTTCTAGAATCTTTCTTTCTCTGTATGTAGTTATGCCTTCATCTGCTTCTAAGTATTCACTTGCTTCCATGGTTTAAGTTACCATGGATTTGGCTCTCAAGACACTCCTTCAAGCAATCCCAGGACTGTTCTGCTTGGAATTCAAACCAAGATATCAAAACCCAATTTTATCATCTTGGATTCCAATAAATGCAGCTCTTCTCATTTTCCTACCATTGACGTAGAAATCACCATCTTTATGTCTATGCAGTTAGGCATTCTTGAAAATAATTTTTCTCTTGACCCTCTCTTTTGTCTACAAATCAGTTTCCGAATACTGTAGATTCTCAGCAATGTAGTTGTTCTTAATCCATTTCCTTTTTCTCAATACTTAGCATCATGGTTCTATCTCAGTTCAGTTCAGTTGCTCAGTTCAGTTCAGTTCAGTTCAGTCGCTCAGTAGTGTCCGACTCTTTGCGACCCCATGAATCACAGCACGCCAGGCCTCCCTGTCCATCACCAACACCCACAGTTTACTCAAACTCATGCCCATTGAGTCAGTGATGCCACCCAACCATCTCATCCTCTGTCATCCCCTTCTCCTCCTACCTTCAATCTTTCCCAGCATCAGGGTCTTTTTAAATAAGTCAGTTCTTCACATCAGGTGACCAGAGTAGTGGAGTTTCAGCTTCAGCGTCAGTCCTTCCAATGAATATTCAGGACTGATTTCCTTTAGGATTGACTGGTTGGATCTCCTTGCAGTCCAAGGGACTCTCAAGAGTCTTCTCCAACACCACAGTTCAAAAGCATCAATTCTTTGGTAATAATAAGAAGTTCTACCTCTTATTATATTAAACCCAAATTATTTCTACAGCTACTTTCTGGTCTTTAACCCCCGACTTCAAAAGGATCCCCATCAGTGGATTCGGACTTACAGAAACATATCAAAGCTATACACTAGCTGTCTAAAAAGGATATCTTCTTCGTGAGTTTTTTCCCAGATTCCTGAGTTGTTTTTTTTTTTTCCATGATTATATGTGCATGCTCAGTCACTTCAGTCATGTCAGACTCTTTACAACCCTATGGTCCATAGCCCTCCAGGCTCCTCAGTCCATAGGGTTCTCCAGGCAAGAATACTGGAGTGGGTTGCCATGCCCTTCTCCAGGGGCTTTTTCTGACCCAGGGATAAAACGCACATCTCCTGCATTACAGGCAGATTCTTTACTGCTGAGCCACCAGGAAAGCCCTTCCATGACTACAGTAGTGACCTATTGTTTCCTCTTCCAGAACATCCAGAAAAATTATACTTTCCAACTTCCTTTGGGTTGAGGCTATCTGACTGAGTTCCAGCCAGTGAAATGGCTATAATCCTCACGGTTATAAACATCTCAGGCAGGCGTCATGTTAGGCCTCGAAGGTGGCAAGAAGCAAGCCAAGGAGCTGGACAAGGAAGATAAGGCATTCAGTCAGAAACAGAAGGAGGAGCAGAAGAAACTTGAGGAGCTAAAAGCAAAGGCCATAGGAAAAAGCCACCTGGCTACAGGTGGAATTAGGAAATCTGGCAAAAAGTAAGCTGTTCCTTGTGCCTGAGGCAATGATGAGCCTTAGTTCCATTCCTGTTTGAACATCTGTGTTCCCTGCCATAACATCTGTTGCCACCTATAGCTAGAATGAAGTATTGTCTTGGAACCTATTGTACATTTAAGGAAAAAATTTTGTATAAGAAAAAAAACTCACAGGATACCCCATATCTCTCTGTGGCTGGTTACATTGGTGGCCACCTGTTCCAGAAGGTAAAGATAAAGAAGAGCCACCCTGCCTACACAACAATGCAGTTGAAGAAAGAAATAAACTTAAATGTGTTCAACAACCATGACTCAAGGGTTTCTTGACACAGGAGTGACATTAATACATGTCTCTTCATTCTACCTCCCGATCCCCAAGCCCTTAGATGAGGTAGCCGAACACTGTGGAAGCAAAAAGTGAGTAACTTTCTTAATCTACATTCATGCAAAACGGGAGACTAAAAACTAAATTATCTTTAATTTAAATGAATCAGGAAATAAAAGTGGATCCAGAAAAAATTATTATAGGGTTATGTGACATCGTCAGTATACTGCAAACGAAGACAGGAGACATAGCGCTCCACCAAGTCATTGACAATAGGGCTCAGTCAGCTTCAGTTACTTCAGGTCTTAACCCGCTTGATTTTTCAGTAATAATGGGACAGGAGGTAGACATCTCAACCATATTGACTCTTTATTCTACAAAGACTAAGAAACTCTCCCCAGCACTCCTCTCAACCTTTGACTGAAGTAAACTATCCACATTCTGTTCCTAAGAGTTTACCTTGTTTTCCACTTTCTTCTAACTCTTTCAGATTATCTCGTGGGTTTAGACTCTCTGGCTGACTCGGCTTCTCCTGATAGCACTGCTCTTTAGGTCATTTTGGGCTCCAGGCTCGATGGCATGTGGGCCAGCCCAGAATATGCATTTCAGCTAGTCCAGGCTTTGGGAACTTCAGCCTGGACTTTGAGATTCTCTCCTCATTGGTTCTGAGATACTTCAGTCCTTTTAATTGAGACCCTGAACCCTGCCCACACACTTATAAATAATTTTTCATTAAATCATCTTTAAAGTAAAAATTGAGACCTCTTTTGTTCTCTGCCAAAGTGAAAGTGAAGTAGCTCAGTCGTGTCTGACTTTTTGCGACCCTGTGGATTGTAGCCTGCCAGGCTCCTCCATCCGTGGGATTCTCCAGGTAAGAATACTGCAGTGGGTTGCCATTTCCTTCTCCAGGGGATCTTCCCAACCCAGGGATCAAACCTGGGTCTCCTGCATTGCAGGCAGATGCTTTAACCTCTGAGCCACCAGGGAAGGAACTCAGCTAATTAAATAAAGGAAAAAAACAATGGAACCACCACAGTCTTTGTTGTTGCTGTTCAGTCGCTAAGTCATGGCTGACTCTTTGCAAACCCATGGACTGCAGCATCCCAAGCTCCCCTATCCTTCACTATGTCCTGCAGTTTGCTCAAACTCATGTCCATTGATTCAGTGATGCCATACAGCCATCTCATCCCCTGTCACCCCCTTCTCCTGCCCTCAATCTTTCCCAGCATCAGGGTCTTTTCCAATCAGTTGGCTTTTCACATTAGGTGGCCAGAGTATTTGTAGATTTGGCTGTTATAAATCTGGAGACTTGTTTAGTTCAATCATAACACCCTATCCAATAAAAAAAACAGCACAACTACTAAAGTGATTAAAAGTAGCTCACGGACATCTGTGGCAGTTAAGTGGTTAAGACTATGCACTTCCACTGAACAGGGCACGGGTTCAAACACTGGTCAGGGAACTGAGATCTCACATGCCTCATAGTGCAGGAAAAAGAAAAAAATAGTTCAAAGCCAGTTGTAATCCACCACACCAGATACAAATCTCACTAGAAGCAAGGTGTTACACGTGGTGGATCCAGATGCATGGCAAGGGCTCTTCCCCAGTGACATTCTTTATATTAAATAATAATAATTAAAAATAAACACCTTGCTCTGGTGCTTCCATTGCCATTTAAAAAGAACTATCCCTACAAAGGATTATTTACAAACACTGTTCTTTTCTGGTTCTTGAACTAAACCCAACAGCATCCAAGTTTGGGAAAGGCCACATGTTCAAGTAGGGAGTGAATAATACCTTTAGCCTTGCAGAAAGTCAGATGCTACTTTGCAATTTGTACCACAGTTGGTCCTAAGTATGGTGTGTGTGTGTTTGTGCTAAGTCACTTCAGTCATGTCTGACTCTGCAAGACCCCATGAACTTTAGCCCACCAGGCTCCTTTGTCCATGGGATTCTCCAGGCAAGAACACTGGAGTGGGTTGCCATTCCCTCCTCCAGGGGATCTTCCCCACCCAGGATCACCAGGATCAAACCAGGCTCTCTTACATTTCCTGCATTGGCAGGTGGGTTCTTTACCAGTAGCACCACCTGGGAAACTCCCTAAGTATGTTATTTGCCCTGAAAACAAAGAAGGGCTTGAAATTTTTATAATACAGTGTGCTCCACACAGAAGACACAGAGATATCTTGTTTCTCTGCCAAACAAAGGACATTGAACCATTCGAAGCGACTATTTGTAAGGTGCAGGGTTAAAGTACTTTTCTGCATGTAGATAAAACCAGCCAATTACTCAGTGAAAAAAATTCCCCGTGAAATAGCTTTTAGATGTACTTGTTCATTGTCCATACAAGCATTTATCTTAAAAGGATATGCTCATCTGTTCCACTCACTAACGTTTATACCTATCCAAACCACAATTAAATCTTCTTGAAAATTTTGTTTTCATGATTATTATGGAACTTAATCATGTTTATGGCCAAAACCAGTTTAGTCCTTTGAATCAGGCATCTCTTGCAGAACAGGCCACCTCATTGTAGACAGACCATATAACACCTTCTAGACAAATGTTCCCCACAACCTGTCCCCAAAGCAATGTGAACTCAATGTTCTATGAATGAAGGGGAGGGGTAGGAGGACTTTCCAAAGATTTTTTTCTCTGAGATATGCATATATGCAAGGGTATGAATATATAACATTTCAATATTTCTGGAATACACATATATATTTCAACCTGTTGGCAAAATATACCAGAAGTTTCTCAATAAAAACATGTAATCTTTGCAGATGTGGCACTTATAATTCCACAGTCTTTGCAGGACCCAATCAGAAGACTCTACTCAAAGAAAAGTAGCACAACTACCAAAGTAGTTAAAAAGGATGTCAAACCCACTTGTAATCCATCACAATCTCTCCTTTTCTCTACACTTCTCTCTCACCTTCATCTTCAATCAACAGTGATTTTTTTTTTTTTTTTGAATGGCCAAAAACTTTCTCCCTCACATATCCTCTGTGGCTCCTACATGGATCACTAATGTAGACTGGCCTAATATTGTTGACTGTCTCAGCCAACAATAATCTTCCTCTTGCTGGGAGCAGAGAGAGAAGAAGCTGGAAAATTGAGGATAATAATACATGTGGACAGTTTTTCTCTAACATAATGCTAACATTTAAATAAATATTATTTAAAAGTTGTGAATTTTACTATAATCAACTTTCTACTGTAAGAAAGAGAAATTCAAACCAGCTCTAGAAAAATAGAGTAGTGGGGAGGGGGAGAGTTATTCTTCCTATAAGGATACAATAGGCATTTGGGCATTCAAAGAAAGGAAATTAAACGGAGCTGGGCCTTCCTGGAAATTGTAAATTCAGAAACTGAGTCTTCTGTTTCTCAGGGGCCTGTCTCCATCTCTGTTTATGTGCTCTCTATTCTCTTTATTCCTTTTCCTGAGTTGCTTTGTTTACTTATCCTCCACTTTACCCATAAGGTGGACATCAGCCTCTATCTTTCAGATTGGGTCTTCTTAGTTAAACCACCTACTATGCGTCTTAGTTCAAAATCCTCTCCCCCCCACCTCAAAATTAAGATTTAATTTAGTGAATTGATTTACTGCCTTGGGTTAGGGATTCTTCCCTGGCCCAAGAAACCAGAGCTAACAAACGGGATCTCATGGGATGTAATATTTGCACTTGTAGAAAAAAACACCAAAATTTCCAGCCACACCTTTGGAATTCTGAAGTCGAGATGAGAGCTGGTAATATAATCCTGATGTTTGACATAGGCTGGTGACACATTCTGGTAGATGAACTGACTCACCATCCTTTCCAGCTTCCTTCTTAAACTCTGGACAGCTAAGAACCACATTTCCCAGACTCCCGTGAAGACAGATTTTGGATATAAACTGGTTTCCATTAAATCTTAAATACTGCCCTGATATTTTGTCATGAGATTTTAGAAGGTGAGCATGAGACAGAGGGCTTCCTTCTGCCTTGGTTTTTGCCATTGCAATCATGGTCATGGAAAATATTGTGATTTACTGTGTGTAGGAGCATTTGAGGTCTAGCCCTTAGCCTCATGTGAGTGGGGTAGAAAAAGCCAGGAAGTTGACCCTGAATCACAGATAAGGTGATGTGTTCCTGGGGACACTGTTCCAGGAGCAGTCTCCTCATTCCCCACATTGTTGGCAAAGTGAACAGCTTCCCTGATAGCAAGCCTAATAGGCTTGCTCTGGAGGTCATCCCCAGGGGCTGGCCCATGTCTGAAACCTATAGCCCTTCCAAAGATTGTGTAAGCACTAGATTCTTTTTTTTTTTTAATTGGAGGCTAATTACTTTACAATATTGTATTGGCTTTGCTATACATTGACATGAATCCACCCCGGGTGTACATGTGTTCCCTATCCTGAACCTCCCTCCCACCTCCCTCCCGATATCATCCCTCTGGGTCATCCCAGTACACCAGCCCCGAGCATCCTGTAACATGCTTCAAACCTGGACTGGCGATTCATTTCACATATGATAATATACATGTTTCAATGCCATTCTCCCAAATCATCCCACCCTCGCCCTCTCCCACAGAGTCCAAAAGACTATTCTATACATCTGTGTCTCTTTTGCTGTCTCGTATACTAAAAGTAGCCACAGTGGTTTCTATTTCCTGCAACTGAAAAGTCGCTGGGCCCAGATCAATAAGATTCAGTGTAGCAATCAAAATCTAGAGGAAAGAGAAAGCTGAACAGTCAAGAAGTGTCTCCCAGGAATGGAAAATTACTGTGAGGTTATCAAGAAGGTTATTCTCTGTTCTAGTTGCCTAGACATGGAGGGAGCTTTGGATACAACCATAAAATATTCTCTGTTAAAGAGAAAAAAAAAAACAGCTGGACAGTACTTAAAGCAGTAAGAACAGATTTTATTCAGGAACTATAACAATAAGGGAAAAAAGACCCAAGTATAAAATCAGCCTCAATCTGAATATAACAAGGAAAAGTAGAGATTTGTAGCCCAGAAGCAGGTTAGGGTTTCAGTGGATGAAAAAAAATAGCTCAAGAAAACATTATGGACAAGGGGGATTCTGGTGAAACAGATTCAATAGGATTCTTGCTGAAGGCAAACTGAAATGATCAAATACCACCTGGGAGAACATACAGGATGAGGGATCTTATCAGATGTTCAAACAATGAGGGTGGAGGATTCTCTCTAAAGGGATTTAGCATGATTTTTGTGAAAACTGAGTGATGTAAAGATGGACATTTAAGTCCAAAGGTCAAGGCCTAGTTGAGAAGAGCATTCAGAGGCATCAGACTAAAGTTAAGTCAAGGACAGACTCTTTGTTCCCTCTACTCCAATCCCAAAGGTACAGGTCTGGATTCTTACAGTGGGGGGTTTAAGGAAATGAAGGAGTAAGCCCAATCTCTTGGTAATTAAGTAAAATGACTGTCACACTCTGAGACCTACAACAAACTAAGAGAATAAAGTTAACATTGATGAGAAAAAGAAAAAAATCATTCCCCTGAACCGTCAAGATGATGAAGTTCTATTTGAGAACTTTAATAGGCACAGAAACCAAAGAAACAGATAAAAGCTAGATTCGTGAATGGAGACTAGCCAGAGTGCCTTCAGCAGGTGAACTTCAGCAGATAGCAGATCACAAGACACTCAGAACAAGTAGGCAAGACGTCCACTCTCATCAGTCAGTGGTGCAGCCCAGCCCTCCTAGTCTGTCTCGGGTCATTCCTACTGATATCATTGGTGGCCATATTTCTGACAATACAGGTGAACACACTCCTTTTATTTTCCTTGACAAAAGTAACACAGATCTAAAGGAAGATTCATTTAGATACTTTCTTATCAGGATTCTACCATGATGTGAGAAGTAAAGGGAAAATATGTGGATTTGAAAAAATGGGAAAAACATGCAAGTACATAAACACAGAAATAAGAAAATGATAAAAAGGACTTGAAGAATGATATAAGAAAAAGAAGAAAGATCAATTTCAGAAGGAAAGAGAATAAAAATGGCAATGGTAAAATGCAATGTGGTAAACAAAATTTATTGAGTACCTACTCCGTACCAAGCATTGTTCTAAGGGCTGGCAATATTGGAGTGAGTTATAACTACAAGGAGAAAAGACATGGTATAATGAGACTTAGATTCTGATAATGAAATAGGATAAAAATCAACAAAGAGCTTTTTTAAAGCAATTTTGACATTGTCCTTTAGAAAGTCGGGAGCCATATTTTTAATTTTTGAAAAATAATTCTGGCTCATGTTAGAAATGGATTATAAGGAGATAACACTCCAATTCATCTACTCTTGCAGTAGACAAAACAGTTAAGGGGCTATTGCAATGGTCCAAGCAAAACTCATTATCATCTTCACCACCATCATTATCACTTGATCTTATATAATTACTTTTTAATTGTTTTCATCACTTTCTGTCTTGAATAATTAGGTAACATGAATCACATTGGTAAGGGCAGAATAGGAAGTTTTCTGTTTCTGTTTTGGTTTAGGCTTTCAGAAAATAGTTTTGGTTTAGGTTTGGAAGGGAACTGAGCACTACTGTGGCCTGTTGAATTTGAGGGACCTATATCATAACCTGGCTTCCCTGGTTGCTCGGCTGGTAAAGAATCTGCCCGCAATGCAGGAGACCCAGGTTTGATTCCTGGGTCGGGAAGTCTCCAAGGAAAAGGGATAAGCTACCCACTCCAGTATTCTTGGGCTTCCCTGGTGGCCCAGACAATAAAGAATCCTGCAATACAAGAGAACTGGGTTCTATCCTTGGGTTGGGAAAATCCCCTGGAGGAGAGCATGGCAACCCACTCTAATATTCTTGCCTGGAGAATCCCCATGGACAGAGGAGCCTAGTGAGCTACAGTGCATGCAATGGTAAAGAGTCGGACACAACTGAGCGAATAAGCACACGTATCATAACTGAAAGTGAATGTGTTAATCGCTCAGTCGTGTCCAACTCTTTGTGACCCCACAGACTGTAGCCAACCACGCTCCTCTGCCATGGGATTCTCCAGGCAAGAATACTGGAGTGGGTTGCCATTCCCTTCTTCAGGGGTTCTTCCCAACCCAGCGATCGAACCCACATCTCCTGCATTGGCAGGCAGGTTCTTTACCATCTGAGCCACCAGAGAAGCCCAACTAAGTTAAGGTTAGCTCCAAAGATCAATAATTATAGTTTGAGAAACTGTACTTAGCATATAGTTTATGCTTTCCTACTGGGCTTAAAGAAATGTTTTCCAGATCAAGGAAAATCAAGCTGTCAGTTTCTCCACAGTATACACCACTAGGGGCATGGAGCTTCCCTTGGTTTTATGTTCTACTCCAATTGCACTAACCCTTTCTTATCCCTCCAAAAATTTCCTCCAAGGATGAATTCCCTGCAACTGTCACAAAGGATTTTCATAATCTTGGAGAATATTATCAGGTCAATGATTTCTGAGATGGGGAAACCTCCAAACAGGCTTTTAAGTCAAATCCAAGTAAATTAGGTGTCTGTGTCCAAAGACAACTAGTACATAATCAGGACATAGTACCAAGTCCAAAGGACTGGTGCCTGAAATGAGTTTGAAATAACTATAATATTTTAAAGAAGTTTAAATATATCCTCTGGACTGGGAATACCACATTATTTATTTCTCCCCACACCCTCATCCACCTTGCCAAGCTTACTGGCT
Source organism: Moschus berezovskii (assembly GCF_049115385.1). Lineage (NCBI taxonomy): Eukaryota > Metazoa > Chordata > Mammalia > Artiodactyla > Moschidae > Moschus > Moschus berezovskii. The sequence goes on along the minus strand of NC_142464.1, from coordinate 54,998,448 downwards.
ATATTATGCCCTCATGCACCTGCCATGTGACCCTGCCTCCTTTGACTACAGTTTATTGGACCAGAAGTAAATGACTGGACCAAATTGAGCTATTAGAGTCTTGCTCTTGGGAATCACTTAATTAAAGCAATTCATTCTAAAACATCATTAAAAACACAAAGGCTGCCCTTTTTGGGTGATATGTAGTGAAGAACCCAGATACAGGCAGATGAATGACAAAGAACCTGGAGAAAAGCCAGGCAGATAAGCATAAATGAGAGACCATCTGATCAAGGATGAGAGAGATGAAGCAGCAGTTGTCTGACGTTGTCCCAGGTTCTGGGAGCTCCCCAGTGATCCAGGGGCATCAGGGACCAGAAAAACTAATGTATAGATACCCCTTGCCCTCCCCCTTCGTCTCCCCCATCTCTTCTGATGACAAATTGAAATTAAACTGGAATATCTGAGTTCAGCATACAAGAATAGACTCGGAGGCCATTGAGAAGCTGGTCTCAGATGCATCTCTGCACCACTGAGAACTAGAACTTTCTATGAACCGTACCTAGCCAAGGATACCAGCAGTTTTTAAAACACGTGCCAGCTGCAATTTTGTGTCTCAAGGTCTCCCCTTGTAACTATGCCACCATATCCCACTCCAACGGATTCTTACTTCACAAGCACCATTTCTTCTTTTCAGCCCCAACTATAATTCTTGATAAACTTGTGTAACTAACTATAATCTTGCCATTTCTGCCTTTCATCAGCTTCCCCCATTTTGAAGTCTGGGGCAACACAGTTTAAGTGCTTATTGAATCTATGTTTCCTGGGCTGCAGTCCTCACAAATCCAAATAAAAACCTTTGATTTCATTCAGTTATCCATTTCTAACATTTTGGTTAACACTTCCAATCATCTTACCTCCTTTGTACTTCAAGGACGTTTCTCTCTTTGCTACCTAGTTGCTTTTAATTGAAAGCAAAGGAAAAATCCTAGCAAGACAGAAGAAAACAGAAGTCTTACTTGAATCAGAAACAGAGAAAAAGTCAGAAAATATGGATCAAGATAGATAAAAATTCTAAGAGCACAGATATCAGGAAGAGTTCTAAAGTAGTTTGTTGAAGTGAAAGAATGTAGAGAGGGCTGGGAATTAAGAAACGTACAAAAGGGATTTGTGAAAGTGTTGCTTTAACTAACAAATTGTTTTTGTTGTTTAGTCGTTAAGTCACATCTGATTCTTTTGTGACCCCATGGACTGTAGCCAGCCAGGCTCCTCTGTCCATGGGATTTCCCAGAGAATACTAGAGAATGAGAATACTAGTGAGAATATTAGAGTAGGTTGCCATTTCCTCATCCACGGGATCTTCCTGACTCAAGGATCAAACCCACGACTCCTAAGTTGCAGGCAGATTCTTTACCACCAACCCACCTGGGAGTTTACAAATTAGGTTATTTTAAATCATCTTCAAATGACCCAAGAAAATAATATTCTTATTTGATACATTTCAGAGGCTAGACTATGCATGCTTGTGTGCTAAGTCACTTCAGTCATGTCTGATTCTTTGTGACCTTATGGATTGTAGCTCTTCAGACTTCTCTGTCCATTGGGATTCTCCAAGCAATAATACTGCAATGTATTACCATGCCCTCCTCCAGGGGATCTTCCAGACCCAGGGATGGAACCTAAGTCTCTCATGTCTGCTGCATTGGCAGGCGGGTTCTTTACCACTAGTGCCACCTGGGAAGCAAAGTCTAGACTATGCTGGTACAGAAATGTTTGTATACTGAGTCATAGTACGTAGGCCCTAGGTTTACATGGGATGAACTTATATTAAATTTTCAATCTTGTAAGCTAAATTGAGTGAAGTCCCGTTTCTTGTTTCTGAATCATTCTTTGGATATCATCTTTAAATTTTTAAGATTTAGTCCCAACTTATCTCATTCATCAAACCACCTCTCCATCATTTGCTGTAGTACAGAGTTGGGTGTCTTTTTCTTATTTTACAGAGAGAAAAACAAGAGCTCTGAAATTCTATTTGAAATAAAGAAATATGGAATTTGACTATCTTTTCTATTAGCCTGATCTCCTTTTAATTTAGATGGAGTTTTAATAATTGCTGAAAGTAAAAATAAATGGATGAATATTAAATAGTAAAACAAGTATTAACACTTCTGTCTCTGGATTTTAATTCCCTGTCCTCTAGCAGACTGACTTGCCCCCCACTCACTATTCAATGTCCCCTAAATTTAATGATATCAAGTCCACTGCCATTTCTATCTTTCTTCATTCAATAGCTGGAGAAATTGTCATTGGTATGCAGACTGGTCTCAGGCAAGGAACATTACTCTTTAATCTCCTAATTTTAATTGGTATGCCATCACGCAGACTGGGGATGCTAATGGCCTAGTTTGTAGATTAAGATCAGCAGACCTGAACTACGGTATGCCATTAGTTACAAATAAAGAGAGGAAAAACACTGAACAATGATAAAAGAGGCCATTCCAAATCAGACAGAAGATTATTCTTCCTCATCTTCTCCAAGGTTCATGACCCTATTTCAATGTCCATTTGTAACAGGATCCGGATTAATGCTCTCTGCTTGGTCAGATAATTTCAGAACAGTTGGTAAATTGAAATGATTTGTTGTGTGTTTACCACTGTTATTGGCTGGCCCAGGAAATGTTGCTGAATTGTTTGCTCATAAAAGCATTGTTCCAACTGATAGAGCTGTTTCTTTCACTTGGAAATAAATATTTTAAATGAAAAGAGTATTTCATTATTTAAGGAAAGCATCTTTTTCTCCAGTGGAATGATGACTTCTAGTGTCTTTTCACCCTCCAATAAGGAAAGAATCTAATACAAGTTAAGCATTTATAGAGTTCACACATATATATGTCACCAGTAAAGCCCCAAGTGAAAAAAGGAATATAAGTTTAGATAGAAAATTGATAGACACACATATATATAAACACACAGATGGACAGATATATAGATAAGGGAGACAGTTATCAGACGTTATGAGACAGGAGTAAAATAGTTTACTTTCCTGAACTTGGCAGTGGTTCTTATTTGCTCCTTCTGAGAAGTTAAATAAGAATTATTGCCAAGGTTAAGAAAATAGACAAAAAGGAAAAAAGTTCATGTTACTCTGAAAACAAAACTAAGGAAATATGGTAGTTTTATTCCTAGTTTTTTAAGGACTCTCCATACTGTTCTCCTAGTGGCTATATCAATTTACATTCCCACCAACGGTGCAAGAGGGTTCCATTTTCTCCACACTCTCTCCAGCATTTATTGTTTGTAGATTTTCTGATGATGGGCCATTCTGACCAGTGTGAGGTGATATCTCATCATAGTTTTGATTTGCATTTCTCTAATAATGAGCAATGTTGAGCATTTTTCATGTGTTTATTAACCATCTGTACGTCTTCTTTGGAGAAATGTCTGTTTAGATCTTCTGCTCACTTTTTAACTGGGTTGTTTGTTTATCTGGTATTAAGATGAATGAATTGCTTGTATATTTTGAAGATTGATCCTTTGTCAGTTGTTTCATTTGGAAGTATTTTCTCTTTGGAGATTCCTTTAAAAACTAAGACTAAAACTACCATATGACACAAGGATCCCAGTACTGGGCAAATACCCTGAGAAAAACATAGTCAAAAAGACACATGTGCCCCAGTGTTCATTGCAACACAGTTTATAATAGTTAGGACACAGAAGCAACCTAAATGTCCATTGACAGATGAATGGATAAAGAATTTGTGATATATACACACAATGGAATATTAGCCATAAAGAGGAAGGCATTTATTAATGAGGTGGGTGAACTTAGAGCCCACTATACAGAGTGAAGTTAGAAAGAGACAAATATTATATATTAATGCATGTGTGTGGAATCTAGAAAGATGGTACTGATAATCCTATCTGCAAGGCAGCAATGGAAACAGACATAGAGAACAGACATATGGACAGAGGGAGGGAAGGAGAGGGTGGGAAGAATTGAGAGAGTAGCACTGAAATGGATGTATTATCATGTGTAAAATTATTAGGTTGGTGCAAAAGTAATTTTGGTTTTACATTATTGAACTTTGCCATTTGATATTGGAACACATTCTTAAATAAATGTGGCTATGTTTTTTTTTAAAGTTTACTTGTCTCTCAACTGAAAAAAAAAATCGAAGGAAATAAAATACAATAATATATTAATGCCTATTAAGGGTTGAGTTGTGTCCCCTGAAAAGATACAATGAACTTCTAATTCTCAGTGCCTATTAACAGGACCTAATTTGAAAAATAGAATCTTCACAGACACTCAAGTTATAATAAAGACAGTAGAGTGTGTCCTGATTCAAAATGACTATTTTTGTTGTTATTCAATCACTCAGTCATGTCCAACTCTTTGCAACTCTATGGACTGAAACATGCCAGGCTTCCCTGTCCTTCACCATCTCCTGGAGCTTGCTCGAACTCATGTCCATTGAGTCGGTGATGCTATCCTACCATCTCATCCTCTGTCGTCCCCTTCTCCTGCCTTCAATCTTTCCCAGCATCAGGGTCTTTTCTAATGAGTTACCTCTTCACATCAGGTGGCCAAAGTATTGGAGCCTCAGCTTCAGCATCAGTCCTTCCAATGAATATTCAGAATTGATTTCCTTTAGGATTGACTGGTTTGATCTCTTTGCAGTCCAAGGGACTCTCAAGCATCTTCTCTAACACCACAGTTCAAAAGCATCACTTTTTTAGCACTCAGGCTTCTTTATGGTCCAACTTTCATATCTGTACATACTGGAAAAACTGACTACCGGAAAAACCATAGCTTTGACTATAAGGACTTTTGTTTGCAAAAAAAAAGAAATGACTATTATTTTTATTTTAAAAAGGGAAATTTGAACACAGAGACAGACACAGTGGGAAGGCAATGTGAAGACACACAGGCAGAAGATGGCCATGTGTTTTCTGGAGTGATGTATCTACAAGCTACGGAACACAGGATTGTCAGAAAATACCAAAAACTGCAAGAAACAAAGGAAGGTTCTCCCCCAGAGCCTTCAGAGACAACACAGCCCTGCTGACACCTTGACCTGGAGACCTTGAGCTCCAGAGCAGTGAGCAAATAAATGTCTTCTGTTTAAAGCCACCAAGTTTGTAGCACTTTTTTTACAACAGGCCTGAAAACTCACATAATACTTACCTTAATTCTGCACACACATACCTTATTTTATTTTATTTCTTACAAATTGAAGATTTGTGGCAACCCTGAGTTTTCAGGTGATTGTTAGCATTTTTTAGCTACGAAGTATTTTTAATTAATATTTGTGCTTTTTTTTAACATATAGAGCTATTCACACTTAATAGACTCAGTTCAGTTCAGTCGCTCAGTCGTGTCCAACTCTTTGCAGCCCCATGGACTGCAGCACACCAGACCTCCCTGTCCATCACCAACTTCCAGAGTTTACTCAAACTCATGTCCATCGCATCAGTGATGTCATCCAATCATTTCATCCTCTTTCATCCCCTTATCCTCCCGCCTTCAATCTTTCCCAGCATCAGAGTCTTTCCAAATGAGTCGGTTCTTCACATCAGATGGCCAAAGTATTGGAGTTTCAGCTTCAACATCAGTTCTTCTAATGAACATTCAGAACTGATTTCCTTTAGGATGGACTGGTTGGATCTCCTTGCAGTCCAAGGGACTCTCAAGAGTCTTCTCCAACACCACAGTTCAAAAGCATCAATTCTTCAGTGCTCAGCTTTCTTTATAGTCCAACTCTCACATCCATACATGACTACTGGAAAAACCATAGATTTGACTAGATGGACCTTTGTTGGTAAAGCAATGTCTCAGCTTTTTAATATGCTGTCTACATTGGTCATATCTTTTCTTCCAAGGAGCAAGCATATTTTCATTTCATGGCTGCAGTCACCATCTGCAATGATTTTGGAGCCCAAAAAAATAAAGTCTCTCACTGTTTCCATTGTTTCCCCATCTATTTGCCATGAAGTGATGGGACCAGATACCATGATCTTAGTTTTCTGAATGTTGAGTTTTAAGCCAATTTTTTCACTCTTCTCTTTCACTTTCATCAAGAGGCTCTTTAGTTCTTCTTCACTTTCTGCCATAAGTCACTTCCCCACTATCATTCTTCTAGCCTACCTGTGTACCCTCCTTTGCTAAGGAATTTGGTTTTGTAGAAAGTCACGGAGAAATAACAGAAAATAATGTTTCTTGAGATCATTCATAAACCATGTTATTTAATCCTTAAACAATCCTGAGGGCACATATTATCACTGGTGCTCTGAGATGTTGAGTGTTTTGCCCAAGGAAGCACAGCTAGAAAGAAATACAGCTGGGATTTGAGCCAATGCCAAGCGTGCTATGACTCTAGGCATTCTGCTGTGTCACACTGCATACGGGGTGAGTAAAACAAAGTACTAAAAGTCTTGGTTTCTGGCAAATAACTGCATCGTTTCAAAGCCAGTGTTGCCACAAGCTAGAGGGGAAGATTCTAGGGACTGGAGAGAAAGGTAGGTGTGGGAATTGGTCCGGCAACAAGATGGGATTGCTCCCAAGGTCCTGCTTCTCCTCGCTTTCTGGGGCTGGCACTCAGGATCCCTGGGTGTTCACCCATATAGGCTGGGGAAAACTACAAGGAAGTCAGGCTTATTGCTCTGCTACAAAATTTGTGATATTCATCAGTATTCTCCAGAGATCCAGCTTTGCAATGAACCACACACACACACACAAAACAGACTGTTTTTGCAGAGATTGGCCTCTAAACAGATGTCTGGGACCATTTTTGGAGCTGGTATTAAAAATAGAGTAGGATATCCAGAAACTGTCCCTGTGGGTGCAAAGTAGCTGAAGGTGTCTGGGGAGGACAAAGGTATGTAGGGAGATTTGAGGCCAGGAAGGCTGCTCCTTTCCCCTGTCAGATAAGAGACGCTTCCTGCCCTCATGGGGGCGGAGGGCAACCGGCGGCTCCTCCTGTCACAGGAGACTATTTGAAGCTCTCCAAATGCACCAGAGACCTCAGAGAATAAAGATTCTGCTGGCCTCTCTCTCTCCTTTTCACAGTCGCAGTGACTGAAAATAAGTACCAGCCTTGGGAGCCTATTGGGATGGTTTGCTGTTGTTCTGTGCCAATGATAATATTTTTAAGCCTGTGCCTCTGAAACACTCTCCAAAAATAGTTGACAACAACCACAATAAAAACAATCAACTTTCCATACAAGTAAAATAATAGTGACTTCTTTAATAACAATAATGACCATCATATTGTTCCTGATTGTACATACCAGGTCCTGAGGACGTGCCTTAGTAGTAGCCACATCGTCTCTCAGTAGTTTCAGTCGTCTCTGGCTCTTTGAGACCCCAAGGACTGTGGCCCTCCAGGCTTCTCTGTCCATGGCATTCTTCAGGCGAGAAGACTGCAGTGGGTAGCCATTCCTTCTCCAGGGATCTTCCAAACCCAGGGATCGAACCTGGGTCTTCTATACTGTAGGCACATTCTTTACTGTCTGAGCCACCAGGGAAGTTGCAAATATTAAACCATAGAATCCTCTCAGCAATACAGTAAAGTAGTTGTTATTATCCCCAATTTATGGATGAAGAAACTGAGACTCAAGGAGGACAAATGAACTTCAGTTCAGTTCAGTTCAGTCGCTCAGTCGTGTCCAAGGCCAAACAGCTAGAAAGTGGCAAAGCTCAGGATAAAATTTGAGGTTTATTTTGACCCTAGAGTTCATGTTCCTCCCCCTAGAAATGAAGACAGGGGGTTGAATGGAGGTTCAACTGATTCACCCTGAATGAATCAGAATCCCTATTCCAGTCCACATATTGTGGGAGGGATCTTCAGGGAGTAGCAACGTCTTCTTGTAATAAACAAAAGCCTCTTCAAGTTGCTCTTCCAAAAGCCCCTCATCCTGCAGGGGCACTCATGTGATTAGCTGACGTGACCAAAAAAAGTGAGGAAACTCCGTCATCTTTCCCACTCAGGCCAAGGTAAGAAATGATGAATGTGAGGCTCCAAATGAGCAGGTCATGCGTTTCATGAAAGAGCATCACTATTGTAAACAAATGGTCCTCAGCCCTCTTTTGCAATGCAGTCAGAACTCTCCTATTGCACACCCCATTAGGGACAATGGCCTCCAGAAAGTTGTAGGGGACTTTATTCAGTTCATTATCTGACAGGCACACTCATTAACAGCTGAGGCTAAATCCAAGGCACCCACAAGAAATGAAGCTGAAGAAGGAAATCATTTCTCACTCGCTTTAGACTCAGAGCAGTGCAGTACACAGAGATACACTCAGGAAATATTGTAGTAGAGCTAGATGATCGACTGGATGGCAATGAGAAATTATTAAAGCTTTGGTAAGCAAAAAATCATCAACAGTCATTGTTGGAGGGAAAGTGTTGAAAGAAAGCAAGAAATTGGAGATGGATGAACTGTCTAAAGGATAGGAAGCAAGAGAATCATTCATTCACTCAGCAAGTATAGAATCTACTATACGTCGATTACATTTTTTCACCAATTTTTATGCCAGGCACTGTCTAGACATTGAGGGTACAATGTCAAAAATCTCTGCCTTCATGCAGCTTATATTCTAGAGGGTAAAATATGGTTGAAAATATAAAAAATCAGTAAAGCATATAGTATACTGCTGCTGCTTCTGCTGCAGCTAAATCACTTCAGTCGTGTCGGACCCTGTACAACCCCATAGATGGCAGCCCACCAGGCTCCCCCGTCCCTGGGATTCTCCAGGCAAGAACACTGGAGTGGGTTGCCATTGCCTTCTCCTTAGTATACTACTAATGGAAGCAAAGACAGCAAAGAAGAGGGAAAATATTGCAGTTTTATGGAGTGCAGTAACAAAAAGCTTTGCTGAAATGATAAATATCCCAGGAAAGTCTGGGAAAGTTGAGAAGCAAGTCATGCAGATCTGGAGGAAGATAACTGATGTCAAAGGGAACAGTCAGTACCAATGCCTGAAGCTTGGAGTAACGAAAGAAGGGCAGGTGTGTTTGAAACAGAGACAGAGGGAGAAAGATTTGGGAGATGAGATTGAAAGTTTAACATATAACTAATGAGAACCTAATGCATAGCACCAGAATACTGGAGTGGGTAGCCTTTCCCTTCTCCAGGGTATCTTCCCAACCCAGGGATTGAACCCAGGTCTCCCGCATTGCAGGCAGATTCTTTTGCACAGGGATCTACCTAATGCACTGTGGTGACCTGTTGGGAAGAAGTTCAAAAGGAAGGGAATATATATGTGTGTGTGACTGATTCATTTTTCTGTACAGGGGAAACTACCACAACACTAAAGCAACTACACTCCAATAAAGGCTAATCTAAAAGAGAAAGAAAACAGTCTTGCTGTGGGCAGATAAAACATTTTTTTAAATGGTTATCATAAAGGGGAAGGTCACAGGGTTTTGGAAATTCCACTGCACCAAAGGAAGATTTTGAGCAGAAGACTGGATTGGTCTGACTTCCACACCCTCACTTCTATGTCCAGACAGGAGATGGGAGAAAAGAATGGTATCCAGAGACCATCTAGAGGACAATTGTAACTTACTGTTGAAAGGTGTAACATTGTTGAAAGGAAGAATCCTCCTGCCAATGCAGGAGATAGGTTTGATCCCTGGACAGGAGGATACCCTGGAGTAGGGCATGGCACCCCACTCCAGTATTCTTGCCTGGAGAATTCCATGAACAGAGGAGACTGGAAGGCTACAGTCTGTGGTGGTCACAAAGATTTGGACACAACTGAGTGACTGAGCGTGCATGCAAGCATTATTGAAAGGTGTCACACGATGCTGATGATGGCAGCGTAGATGGTAATAATTATCACATTCTTGCATTTTCCAAAAGAGAGCCTCTAGATTTTCCCAACTTACTGAACATGGGCATGAAAACAAACAAGAAAAGAAGCCACAGGTGGTTATTTATGTTATTGGCCTGAGAAATCAGAGTTATAAACTCAGATGGGAATGCCAGCAATGGACCAATTATGGAGGGAAGCTGGCTGAGGAGTCAGATGTAGAAAGGTAATGTCTGAGGTGTCTATTCAGGGGTGATGCAAAGGGTTGGAGTTGCATGCGTGGATCTGGAGCACAAGGGAGAAGTCTGGGTTAGAGACAGAAACTTAGGACTCACCAGTTACATATGATATTTAAAGTCCTGAGACTAGATAAGTCCATCCCGAAAGTGGGTGCAGATGGAGAAGAGAAGAAGACAAAGAACCGAGGCCTGGAATTCTCCAACATTTGGAAATCAAGAAGAAAATATTTTGTTATGAGATCCCAATGAAGTCCTCCCCAAGAAGGGATGGTGCCCCAGAAGCCAAGAAAAGCAAGGAAGAAGAAGTAAGCAAGTAAGACCAGAACTGACAATCAGCTGTCAGATCTACACAAGAGCTAACTGGATGAAGTGGTTGGAGTCAAAGTCTGGTTGATGGAACCTTTGGAGAGAATGGGAAGAGAGACAAGGGAGACAGTGAAAACAGACCATATTAAAACAGAAGGAGAATAGGAAAAGAAAAAAGAAGGAGGAAAGGAATGGGTGGCATGCCAAGGAGGCAGGGACAGGAGAGAAGCCCATCCTGGTGCAAGCAACAAGGTGGTTCATTACCTACAAAGAATTTTTAGGCAATATTTTAAAGCTGACTAAAAGTCAGTCTGCTTCATATTATCACCATGGTACAGGTATTCTAAACAATATCAGCATAAAATACTCCCACTCATTAAAGCAGGCATCTCTCTCTTGCCACCTTCACCCTTTGGGTTAACAATTATAAACAGCAGAAGGAAAAGAGTGCTTTTTAAAAAACCTTATTTTGACCTCCACATAAGACCCCTCTCTATTTATTGTGGTTCAGTTCAGTTCAGTCACTCAGTCGTGTCCAACTCTCCGCAATCCCATGAATCACAGCACGCCAGGCCTCCCTGTCCATCACCAACTCCCGGAGTTCACTCAAACTCATGTCCACAGAGTCGGTGATGCCATCCAGCCATCTCATTCTCTGTCGTCCCCTTCTCCTCCCGCCCCCAACCTTTCCCAGCATCAGAGTCTTTTCTAGTGAGTCAACTCGTCGCATGAGGTGGCCAAAGTATTGCAGTTTCAGCTTCAGCATCAGTCCTTCCAATGAACACCCAGGATTGTTCTCCTTTAGAATGGACTGGTTGGATCTCCTTGCAATCCAAGGGACTCTCAAGAGTCTTCTCCAACACCGCAGTTTAAAAACATCAATTCTTCGGCGATCAGCTTTCTTCACAGTCCAACTCTCACATCCATACATGACCACGGGAAAAACCATAGCCTTGACTAGACGGACCTTTGTTGGCAAAGTAATGTCTCTGCTTTTTAATATACTATCAAGGTTGGTCATAACTTTCCTTCCAAGGAGTAAGCATCTTTTAATTTCATGGCTGCAGTCAGCATCTGCAGTGATTTTGGAGCCCAAAAAAATAAAGTCTGACACTGTTTCCACTGTTTCTCCATCTATTTCCCATGAAGTGATGGGACCAGATGTCATGATCTTAGTTTTCTGAATGTTGAGCTTCAAGCCAACCTTTTCACTCTCCTCTTTCACTTTCATCAAGAGGCTTTTTAGTTCCTCTTCACATTTATTGTGGTAGGTGAGATAAATGTAACACAACAATTGTCGTTACCTCCTTCCTGACAACAGATACAAAGGCACATTGGATCACTTCCCAACCTCTTGATTTGAGATCTTGAATCATTCCCTTTTGTCTCATGAGAACTGTAAATTTCCCAGACATGCCTCTAATAAAATAGAGCAGACCTTCAGCAGCCTCTTTCCTATATGGTGTTGAGAAAGGCGTCATTGGGCAGGTGCCATCAGTGGATTTTTACATGTAACATGAGCAAATGAGATGGCCCTCAAGCCTCATCCTGGGTTTATCAATCCATTAGTCAATTAATGAACCAACAGTTATTGATGGAATGTTTACCACATAGACAGTTCTGTGCTGAATGCTACAGAGAATATCAAAAGAATCAGGATTTTCTTTATAAAACATATACCTGATGATTTCGCTGTGGTCAAGATGACTAGGTGTCCACTAAAGTCACTCTAATAATAGAACTGCAGCCAGGTCTTTGCTGTCCAGCCAGACTGCAGTTAGCTGTGTTCAGAAGACTACGATACTGTCGAAGCAATGTGAGTAGCAGTGACACGTGCCACTTCAATGCTTGGGACTTTAGTCAACAGCTGTACTTTCTCTACATTGTCTTTCTTCTTCCTCTTTTCTGGAACCCAGAAGGCAGCAGTGATGAAGTTTGGGGGATAAAGAAGACAATATATGGGGGATGGAAAAGAAATGACTCAGGAAGCGATGAGACCCTAAATGATCATATAGAACAAGCCAACCAACTAGATATGGCAAATGGAAGAAAATCAACTCCTGTAAACTTTAAGTCATTATTCTCAGGGTCTGTTTGGGATGGAAATTTGCATCTTCCCTGATTAATATGTTCACCTGTCCTCAAAAGTGTCTATAGCCCTTCAATGCCTATAACATAAAGTGCTGGTTACTCAGTACCGCAATGGGCTTCCCAGGTAGCTCAGTGGTAAAGAAACTGCCTGCCATGCAGGAGGCAGGGGTTTGATCCCCGGGTCGGAACAATCTCCTGGAGGAGGAAATGGCAAACCATTCCAGTATTCTTTCCTGGAAAATCCCATGGAGAGAGAAGCTTGGCAGGCGACACTCCATGGATCTGCAGAAAAGTTGGACACAGCTGAGCAACTAAACAACAACAAAACTCAGTACAGCACACGGCGGGGGCAGGGGGTGGGGCACTTCACTGTGTAGCCCTGTCTTGCATCATCCTGCATCCCCAGGCCCATTTTGAGTGATACCAAATTAATGTTCTCAGAGACCCAGCACAGAGCCAGCACATAAAAAAAAAAAAAGTGTCTAATTGATAGTAACCTGAAGAAGTTAAGGCCCTAAAAGAATAAAAGAATGATGTCCTTTTTTTTCCCGTCTTCTTCAGTAGGTAAAGGAGAACACAATATCAAGATTGCATCTTCTCTCCTTAATAGAAGGGGAAAAAATGATTCTGAACTGAATAGGTTAGAGGGACAAAGTTTGCAGGCATTTTGAGCATATGGATTTTTCAATGTGACCAATACGTTTCTTCCCTTTTCCTCAAGAGAAATTCACTCCTGAACTATTCATTCATTCTAGTAGCAGCCAGAGCTGTAGCAGTGTTTTCACTTCTGATTATAAGCTAAGAGCTTTACATGGACCTATGATTAAGAATATACTTCTATCTCCTTAACAACTAGAAGGTCTGCAGTTACATGATGTTAGGGAAAATTAATGACAACTTAGGGGACGACAGAGAATGAGATGGCTGGATGGCATCACCGACTCGATGGACATGAGTTTGAGTGAACTCCGGGAGTTGGTGATGGACAGGGAGGCCTGGCGTGCTGTAATTCATGGGGTCGCAAAGAGTCGGACACAACTGAGCGACTGAACGGAACTGACTGAACTGAGAGTCATATTGCGTAGTTTTTGAAATTCTTTCACATCCATAGGCTCATTTGCTTTCATGCGTGTCTTCCTCCCCCTATCCACGAGAGTTCCTGCTCCAAGTGAGGAGGCCCATGGTAGTATTTATTCCTCTATCTCTATTTTTATATTGATTTTTGTTAGGTCCAAAGCAAATGTTCTGTACATTTAATTGATCTTGATTCTCATAGCAATTCTGGGAAAGGCAAGGCAGATAGCAGTATGACTATTAGACTGAAGAGGAAACTGAGGCTCAACGAAGTAAAAGGACCTTCTCATACAAGGTCCCTTCTTAGACAATTCTTGTACAAGTTGCAATTTGCTTATTCTTCCCTTGTTTTGAACTTTTCTCAGGAGAAAACAATGAGCCGGATCAGAATCTTAACATGTCATTTCCATTTATATCTCATATATCTAACTCCTTGTTGGGTTTCTTTAAGCTTCAGAGTATTAAAATGCCTAGGGAAGAGAAGTACTTTTAATTATCTTATAAATTATCACATGCACTTGATTTTTACAGATGCAAGCAATAACCAGAACACAGAATAAAGGGTAAATTCTCCCTCCATTTTTCATCCAGGCCTTCTTGGATGAAAACTAAAGTAGCACTTTCAGTTTTTAGTTCTTCCTTTAGTAAATTAGACCCCAGGCCCTGGATTTCTCAGCCTCAGCAAAAGTGTCCATGCCCTCACATGGCACAAAAATGATAAAATGCCTGACATCAAGGGACCACAATGGTGTGTGGACTAAGGCAAAAGGGGAATCCTCAGAAATAAGGTTTGTGTGAAACCCCCATGATCTTTGTGTTATTCAAAGAAAGCTAATCTAATGATTAAAAGTATATATGATATATGAGATTTTAAAAAATAGAAGTTCATTTCTTGCTCAAGTAAAGTCAATCTGGGTGGTCCCAATTAGCCTTCCCCCAACCCAAGCTCGTTCTTCTAGGCTCCCTTCTCTTCTCAGACGTCAGTGGCCTCAAACAGCAGAGGGAAGAGGGTTGGGATAGCCAAGCCTGGAAGCAACACACATCACCTCCACTCATGTACCAAAAGCCAAACTTAGTGACTCACCCAAGACCACTTGTCACAGAGCCTGGGAAATTCTAGGTATCCCAGAGGAAGAGGAAGGAGGCTTGGCCCAAACTTTAACTTCACGGGTGGAGGTGGGGAGGAAAATCCCTAATCCTGACTGTGATTGTATTCTTATCAAATTATCAGGGTAGATATTGTAGCTTCATTTCATTAGATTCAAAAAAAGAAATGAACATTTCTCATACACTTGGATTTTTGGAATATGACTCATATTTGCTACAAGCTACTGCCTTTATTTTGTGATTTATCAACCCTGGATAGCACCTATTAGCTCCTCGCTGTGAAGGATGAAGAATTTAGTTCATCTGTTCTGTCTTCCACCTTCCCTCCCTGCCTTGCTCTTCAAATTTTGTTGGTGATATTGTTACATTTGTTTCTTTTATGACTTGAAATATGACAAACAAACTCTGTGTTCTGGAGTTTGAAATTTAACCAATATCTGTTGGCGTCTTGCTATGAAATATGAGGAAATTACTTTCTTTACTATTTTTGCCTCTCTTTTTCTCCTCTACCCTTCTTTTCCAGGCTTGCTTTATTTTTTATTTTATTTATTTTTAATTGGAGTAAATTACTTTATTATATTCTGTTAGTTTTTGTTGTACAACAGCGTGAATCATCTATATGTATGCATATTTCCCTTTCCTCCTGAGCCTCCCTTCCAAACACCCCATCCCTTCCCTGTAGGTCATTAGGGAGCACCAACATGAGCTCCTCGTGCCATACAACAACTTCTCATTAGCTATCTGCTTTACACATGGTCATGGTCAGTGCTACTCTCTTAATTCATCCCACCCTCCCCTTCACCCACTGTGTCCATAAGTCCATTCTCCTTACCTGCATTTCTATTGCTGCTAAGTCACTTCAGTCGTGTCCGACTCTGTGTGACCCCATAGACGGCAGCCCACCAGGCTCTGCCGAACCTGGGATTCTCCAGGCAAGAACACTTGAGTAGGTTGCCATTTCCCTCTCCAATGCATGAAGGTGAAAAGTGAACGTGAAGTCGCTCAGTTGTGTCCGACTCTTTGCAACCCCATGGACTGCAGCCTACCAGGGTACTCTGTCCATGGGATTGTCCAGGCAAGAGTACTGGAATGGGTTGCCATTGCCTTCTCCTGCATTTCTATTACTGCCCTGCAAATGAGCTAGTTATTATTTTAAATTGTCAAGGTTTATGACCTTAACATTCTGTTCTATAACTCTAATATCAAGTGTACCAGCTTTTATTTATAAAATTAATGCACAAATTGAAAAACAGAAAACATTTTCATGATTATGATTATGTGTTATTTAATGCAGAATCATATAGTGTGGTTCCAAAGACAGCAAAAGAAATGTAACATATGCTACTGAGACCCTGTTGGTAAAGGGAAAACCTTTTCAGTGTCTTTAAAGAATGCTTCTCCAACCTGAATACACATCCAGAATTTTGTTAAAATTGTTAAAATGCATTTGGTCTCAGGTGAGGTCTAAGACTGCATTCTTAAGAACCTCCTAGGGGATGCCAATAGTGCTGGCACACATCACTCTCTGGATATCAAGACCCTCTTTTCATATCTCTTTGACATTCATCATTTCTTCTGGGTCATAGCGAACCCCTAGTGTTTTTAAATCCATTATTGTCTTCCTTTCTTGAATTTCTAATTCCATATAATCTCTGCTTTCCATTTTCAAGTCCCAACAAAAGAATGTTAATCACTTATCCAGGACTCCTTTTTCAGTTGACTATATGTTTTGAGATATTTAGGTGAAAGACTTGACTCTGTAAGTTTAGTACTTTGTGACCAATTCACACACCTTTCTGAATCCATTCACTACTATTTCCCTGCTTAGAACTTCAGAATTAACATTTGAACCCAGTTCTATTTAAACTAGTTCCAAACAAGTGACCAGAGTTTTTGAAATATGATCATCAATCAAGTCAACTGACTCCAAATCACCATTTCTATCAAAATATGCCAATCTGAGGCTTTATCAAAACTAAAAGGTTTCTTCCTTGAAATCTGGTCATTAGAACTGACCCCTTGAAAGCATAACCCACACCCTTTCCAAAAATATATCTCATTTGCTTTCCAGAAAAATCAGTTTAAAGTTGTTTTCTCATCCCCGTGACACTAACAAATGATACGGGGGAGAAATCATCTAGTTATTTTAAAAAGTTCTTCTGAAAAGGTCTATAATTCATTCTCATTTCACAAACTACAGCATTAACAGAAATGTGATAAATAAATCCATTTTAATGAGAAATACTGTTACAAGAAAGAAGAGTACCCGGTTAATATATTTTAAAATAATCATAAAATAATGCCAAGAGTACTCTCGATTCCACATCTTGAGATATGATTAGTCATTTTTTTCCTTTATCCCACAAACCCTGATTACACAAAAGCAATTATGAGAAAATGTGTAATAAAACAGCAGGTGATACCTAATGGAATTCAGAAGACTGCCTAAGGGGAGAAAAAAAGAGATTCATTCATTGCTAAGCATCCCTAAACACGATACTTTAGGAAGACTAGTGAATATTAATTTTAAATATTTAGAAACTCAGGGTATGTTGAATACAGATCACCCACCTCCCCTCTGTTCTAAACTTGGGAAAAACTGAGTCAGCAATCCTCAATGCCCCAAACTTCTGCAGGGTTTAACCCCAGAAGGGCACTCAGAGCACAATTTGATTTAGGAGTGTAATTAGGAACTCTTCTTTTACTTAGCTGAGTCACCTGGTGTCTTATTGCACACTTCTACTAAAATTAAATGCATTAATTTTTTAAATTGAGTCAGGGAGAGACCCATCTGCAGTGTAATCAAGGTAAATTATATTTTAAGTGTCAGAAGGCCCAAGACACAAAATAAAATAAAATAAATATGTATAAAAGACTAACAATGCCCTAGGCAAAGAGCTAGGAAACTGTTGATCATATTATTATTTGAAGCCATTACCAGCCCTAGACTACAAAGGTTGAAGCAGAGGCACAAATATTATTTTTCCTAGCAGACCATTTTCTCCAGTGAGAAAGAAAACACTAAAATTAGAGCTGCTGGTTGGCTATTTGATGAGATCCTGAAATAAGTACTTAGCTTTTTAAGCTATAATTTAAGTCTCATGGGAGTCCATCTGTAAGGCTCTGCATTGTCACCAGGAGAGTGTTGGCTTCAGGAAACTTCTCATCCTTGGGTCTTCTCCCCTAGTTAGCAAAGCACTCTACTCGCTTGCTTCCTAAATTCTATATGTACCAATAAAGACATCTTCCAAAATTAGAACTCACTGGGGTCCAGGGCTCACTTTTAATTTTAGGAAATTTCATAATGATCCCCTGCTCAGGGTATTTCCTGGAGTTTGCAGGCATTCTGTTCAGAAATGGGGGACCTTACAAGTTTATGGAATTAACAAGCATCACAGGCCCCTTTCCACCTAAGGGAACATAACAGATATTATGCAGTTTCCAACAACCTGAAAAATACTGAGGCAAGGGCAAGGATGTTGTTAAGAATGAAAAAGGACTCAAGCAGGAAAAAGAAATGATGAGCCAGAATACAACAGAATGAAGTCCAGAAGGAAATGCAAGGAAGCGTTCCTTCCACCAAGTGCAGGCAAGTTGTCTATGGCACAAGGAGTGGTGATGGTTAAATGTATTCAAGAGGTGTCTTCAGGGCAGGGGGACATATATATGGACTGGAAAATATTTATTAACCTGGAAAAAGATATCAACCTTTGCTCTTTTACTGCTTCACAATGGCTTCTGCTCCACGTTTCGGTTTAGTGACATGAGGTGGTGGTGGTTGGTGGTTTAGTCACTAAGTGGTGTCCGACTCTTGCGACCCCATGGGAGTCTGCCAGGCTACTCTGTCCATGGGATTCTCCAGGCAAGAATACTGGAGTAGGTTGCCATTTCCTTTTCCAGGGGGTCCTCCCGACCCAGGAATCGAACCCAGGTCTCCTGCACTGCAGGCAGATTCCTGTACTCAGGTATATTATTAACATGTGCATGAAGACCAACAACCTCATTGGGGATGTTAGAGAATATATATGTAGGCCCTGTGTTACTGTTTCTTGTTGTCCTTTAGTCTCTAAGTCATGTCTGACTCTCTGCGACCCCATGGACTATAGACTGCCAGGCTCTTCTGTCCATGGGGTTTAACCAGACAAGAATACTGAAGTGGGATGCCATTTCCTTCTCCATTAGTGACTTATCCCGATAAAGCAAGTTAAGTTTAACTTTTACAAAATTAAGAATTCCTTGGTATATCCATGTGCCCACAGAGATCCAGGACAGGAGTTAGCACACAGTAACACACAGGCTAAATTCAGCCTAGTGCCTGTTTTTGTAAATAAAATTATTTTGGAGCACAGCCTTGGCCATTTACTTAACTGTTACCTGTGACTGCTATTATGCTACAGCACCAGAGTTTAAGCCCTGCAGCAGAAACCATGTGGCCCTCAATGCTTGAAGCACTTCATGACTGTCTACACAAAGTGTTCTGCTGACCCCAAGATAGGCAGCAGATCCCTCAGTCCCAAAGCAGTGTAACTGACTTTTAGGACATTGGATTTGGCTCATCACCTCTAGTTTGGGCTTCCCTGATGCCTCATATGATAAAGAATCGACTTGCAATGAGGGAGACCTGGGTTTGATCCCTGGGTTGGAAAGATCCCCTGGAGAAGGGAATGGCAACCAACTCCAGTATTCTTGCCTGGAGAATTCCATGGACAGAGGCTACAGTCTATGGAGTAGCAAAGAGCTGGAGACAACTGAACAACTAACACTCTAGTCCAAAGAGGGTTTGAGACATAATACTGATAACATTTTATCTGCTACACATAGTGAGCATGGTTGCATAAATCTTAAAAGCACAGGCCCTAGAACTGACTAGTTCTGTGTGTTTTTGTTTTTGTTTTCATTTTATTTATTTTTGGCTGCATGGGTCTTCATTGCTGCAGGCAGACTTTCTCTAATTGCAGCGAGCAGGGGCTACTCTCTAGCTGTAGTGCTCGGGCTTCTCTCATTGAGGTGGCTTCTCTTGTTGTGGAGCATGGGCTCTAGAGTGTGTGGGCTCAGTAGTTGCAGCACATGGGTTTGGTTGCCCTGCAGCATGTGTAATCTTTCTGGACTAGAGATTAAACCCATGTCCAGTGAGTTGGCAAGTGGATTCTCAACACTGGATCACCAGGGAGGTCAGATTACTTGTATTTTGATCCCAGCTCTGCCACTTATTATCTGTGTGACTTTGGGCAAATTGTTTACCAATTCCATGCTTCTGTTTGCTCACCCATGGCAGACAGCCGCTACCCTTGACTTCAGGTATTCACGTCCTTCTGTAATCCCTTCCTGTTGAGAGTAGGCCAGGCCTAGTGACTTGCATCTAATGAACAGAACATGGCAAAGTGATGTGATGTCACCCCTAAAATTGTGTCACAAAGACTAAGCCTTTCTGTCTTGTTCTCCCCTCTGTTCACTCTTGTTTGCTCTGATGGAAACCAGCTGCCACGTAAAAAGATGCCACGTCAGAGCTTCACATGGCAAGGAATTAAGGGAGGCCTCTGGCCAACACCCAACAAGCACCCAAGTCTTTGGTACAATAATCTACAAAACACAAAGTTCTCCCAACAACCATTTGAGTGAGTTTGGACTTAGGCCCTGTGATGACCACAGTTCCAGCTAACACCTTGAAAGCTGCTTTGTGAGAGACCCTGAGTCAGAGGTCCCCAGCCACAATGTAACTGGATTCCTAGAACACAGAAATTGTGAGATATTTAATGTTTTGTTGCTTGCTATAAGCAACTCTGTTTCATGATAATTTGTTACGTAGCAGGCTAATGTTTAATATTGTTATAACAAGTAATGCATGCATACAAAGTGTACACAATTATGTCTGACAAATGTCTTACAAATGTTACCTATTATTAGGTGAAAGCCTTATTTTTCTTCCTTTATTTATACTTTCATTGCTTCAGTTAATAGTTAGGACCAGGAGCTAAACTACATCAATTTGACAAGTCACTTTACCTCACTGAAATCAGTATCCTCACCTGTAAATATGGATAAGAAAATAATGCCAAACTCAGGATTTTCATGTGTATTTATGATGCATTAGTTCGCTAGGGCTGTCATTAGAAATATCCCAAAGATTAAGTGACTTATTAAACAACATAAATATATTTTTTTGGACTTCCCTGGTAGCTCAGATGGTAAACAGTCTGCCTGCAATGCAGGAGATCCAGATTTGATCCCTGGGGTGGGAAGATCCCCTGGAGAAGGAAATGGCAACCCATTCCAGTATTCTTGCTGGGAAATCCCATGAACAGAGGAGTCTGGCTGGCTAGAATCCAAGGGCTTGCAAAGAGTCGAACATGACTTAGTGATCAAACAACAACATATTTTCTCACGATTTTGGAGGATAGAGATCCAAGACTAAGGTGTCAGCAGGTTTGGTTTCTTCCTGAGACCTCTCTCCTTGGTTTTCAGGTGGGCACCTTCTCACTGTGTCTTCAGGTGGTCATTGCTGTGTGTGTGCATGTTTCCAGAGGCTTCCCAGGTGGCTCAGTGGTAAAGAATTCACCTGCCAACGCAGGGGATGCAGGTTCATTCCCTGGGTCAGGAAGATCTCCTAGAGGAGGAAATGGCAACCCACTCCAGTATTCATGCCTGGAAAATCTCATGGACAGAAGAGCTCAGTGGGTACAGTCCATGGGGGTTACAGAGGCAGAGGTGACTGAGCAACTGGCCACAAACTGACATGTTTCTAGTCTCTCTGCTCTTTCTCTCTCTTTTTCCTCTCTGTCCTAATCTTTTGTTATAAGAACACTAGTTGTATTGATTGGAGTTCACCCTAACATACCCATTTTAACAAATTACCTTTTTAAAGGCTTTCTCTGAAAATACAGTCATTTTCCAAAGTACCAGGGTTTAGGGCTTTAGCATATGAATTTGGGGTGGAGTTGGGTGGTCACAAATCAACCTATATGAAATGGATAATCCAAGAAATAACCTGGAAAAAAAGCAAGCTCATAAAAGGTACAAATCCAGATTAGCTCTTATTGGTATTCCTTCCAAAAAATTTAATTTTAAGCTATAATTTTAAGCTATAATGGGCTGTAGAAGCCCAAAATTCAAAACCCCTTACTTCAGAGATGAAGAACAACCTACAGAATTCCATGTTAATCACAGTAGAGAAAGAGAAATACAGGACATTTTTTAAACTTCCCTAGAAATGCGCTCGATATTTTCCCTGTCTCAGTTCTGTTCTGCTCACGTTAATCCTTTTAACCTTGAACATGGTAGATCATGACCCTTCAGATTTTAATTCTAGACTTCCCTGCCCAGAAAAAGGAAGAAGAGGGTGTAGAAGTCATTAATGCTGTGCTACTCATTAACTATTTCAGACTTTCTGTCTTCCTGGTCACCTGTGCTGGCAATGAGTTGTAAAAAAAAAAAAGAAAAGCATATGTCATTTCTGAGCCAATGTGAGATTCTCCTGCATTCTGTGTAACTGTGCCACAGTTCCTGACAATATTCAAAATAGAGATCTCTTAAGAGACCAAGATAAATAGATCTCTTGCTTATCCTCCCATCCAAAAACCCACAATGAAATTTATACTGAATGTGAAGTAAGCCTTTTATTTTAAGATGCTGAGTTTGGTAACCAACAGATGTTATTTGTTACCACAGCAAATTGGGTCTATTCTACTAATAAAAAGACCCATTGTTTTATGGACTACTCAAGTATTGTTCAACATGTTTCTTTGTATACTTTTGTAAAAAGAAAAAAAAAGTTTAAGCCTAACCTAAGAGAGAAAAAAAAAAAAACTGTTGACAACAGTACCGTAAGTCTGACCTTAGTAGCACGTTCATTTTTAATAATTACCACAATGCTGTTTTCATCTGTAAGAGAGTTTTGTTCTCTTATTAACACGCCTTTCTGATTCCAAAAGTAAAATATGTTTATTGAAGAAAATGTGAAAATACAAAAAGGCATAAGTAGAAATTTTAAATCATTCATAATCCCCAAACTCAGAGATAACCACAATTAGTTTTGCAAATATCCTTCCTGTCTTTAAATTGGGAACCACATTTTCTGTTTTGGTTCCTAATCTTCTACTTTCCCTAAAAATGTATTGTCGATAATTCCATTTATCATTAGATATTCTTTCCACCGTTTTAATGACTGAATAGTATTCCATCACATGGCTGCATAAAGATTTGTTTAATAAATCCCTTAGAGTCGAATTGCGTCTAATCATTTTCCACAAAATCAACATTTTCCTAAATCTATAATAATTTTCTCAAGACCAGTTTATAAAATTTGAAACCTTTCAATCTATTTTTGCCAAACTGCACTTTAGCAATTTAAGTACATTTCACCATCCATCCAGCAGTATATGAGAGGATTTATTTCTTATATGCTCTTCAACACTAGAAATTCATCAATATTGTCTCAAACATGAAAATCAGTTGCAAATTTCTTTACTTAAATGTTGAATGCCTTTCCTACCCCACCATAAAAAAATATTTTTTTCTAGATCTTTTATTGTTTTGTTTGTTAATATTTCTTTAGATAAGCCAACAAGGCCTTGGTTTGGTTTGGTTTTTTGTTTGTATTTAGTGTATAATGTGAAAGACAGATATAACTTAGTTGCCAAATAGCCATTTTTTCTAAAACATCTATGAAATAAACTATCCATAGTCTCTATATATTTAGATTTGTTTCTTGGCTTTTCTCAGTTATGTAGTATTTTAATTACTAAAATTTTATAGTATTTTCCTAAGATTTAAAAAAATGTATACGTACACCTCAAGGATAATCATTGTTTTTCTTTCTCAAATTATTTTTCAGTTCTTCAGATTGTTTTAATTTCTGTTCTCCTCTTCTGATGCTCACATGAGGTGAGAAGATAAAGACTTAGGGCTTTTATGTTAGGAGCAGCCCTGGAGCAGGTGCAAGAACTATCAGTGGAGGAAGCTTTAGACAAGTTCCACAGGGCAGCTGACGGCATTATCATGGCTATGAGACTGAGTTTCTTCTTCCCAAATGAGGTTTCATTCTTTCAGTCTGAAAAATATTTATTTAGTTCCTTAATGTGCCTGTGCAGTGGACAGGATACCATCCCTGGCATTTCCACAATAGAGTGGGAGAAACAGACAAAGAGGAATTGCTACATATTGCCATCAACCGCTGCAACAAAGGGGAGCACAGGACTTCCTGAGCTCAGGTCCTCTGGCAGGCAAAGAGACTGACTTAGACTAATCACAAGCAGGCAGGCCACACTTTGGGAAGCCACAAACCAAAGTATTGAAAGTCTCTGTCCTTTCCACAGAAGAGTCAGGATCTTTCACCCACCTAGTCCCACAGCAGGGCAGCAGGTCTAGACTCTAGGAGACGCCAATAGCATACTGTACCAATCCGCTTTCGCCACTGATGTTATTAGGCATGCACCACTACAAAATATAAATACTAAATAATTTACTTAAAGTCCTTTTTCACTGAAAATACCATGCATGATTAATTTTGTCCTTGATAGTGAGATGCAAGCTGAATTGTTTCTGTCTAATTGGCAGTTCCTTTCAACAGCTTATTTTCATTAGTAAGCACTTGTCATTGCTTTTCTTGATGCAAAGTAAACATCATAATGATTCCAAATGTTTTTAGGAATGAGATGACATTTGCTGCCTCTGACTCCAAAGAGAGGCAATTTCATAGACAGTCCCTCAGGGAATATGAACTAGGACCTTGCCATTCGTAAAGTGGTCAGTTTCCCTCACTAGCTTGTTAGAAATACACAAACTGAGACACTGTATCAGACCTGCAATATCAGAACCTTTAACAAAAAATCCATTGATGGTGTGCACAGTGAATATGAGAAATTCTGGCCCAGAAGGCATAGGAAAAACTCACGGCCCCAAATATCTTTCTCCTCTCGCTATTCCATCACAACAGATTGGTGGCTTAGCCACTGACCTGGAATATTCAACACAGAGAAAGGATACAACCAAAAAATGAGGATCCCCATGCTCAGTTTTGCCACTGGAGCTGTCCTTGAGGATCCAGCAATCCACTTTGTCAGCTTGTCCAGGCAGGGAAGTGACGAACCCAGGTCTGGTGTTTTTTAATTTGGAAAAATAAAATATCTAACATTAGATATTTTCTAATATTTTTTGGATTCTTCCAGTAATGGAGAACTTCCCAGCTGTGAAAAAAATATATAGCAGATGATACACAGTAAATGGCTATCACATTGCAGTAGGATACTTTGTTAGAAACATTCTTGCTTCCCTCTCATGTCCGTAGAATTCTAGAATTTTAAAGCTGAAAGAGACCTCAGAAGTCTTCTGATCTGACCTCCACCTTCCATTAACTACTTATCCAGTCTTTACTTGAGCATCTCTATGATGGGGAGCTCACTACCTGAGCAAGGTGGCCCATTCATTTTATGAAAATGTGCGTGGATAGAGAGCACCTTCTTCCTCTTGTTTAATAAGCATGTCTCTCTATAGTCCCTTTCCCATGAGCTGGTGTTCTAGTCTTTGGAATCCATGAATAACAACCTCTTCTTCCACAAGCTAGTCCTTCAAATAGCTGAGGCCACTCACTATGCCTTATCTTCTGAAAACTCAACATCCAGATATGTTATAAGCTGTAAGAGGAAAATCAACTACAATTAGAATCAACAATAATTTCTTATGATTGGTTTGGCTACTTCCCCCTGATTACATTTCAGTTTATATCCAACAGGATCCATGTGTTAATACTTTCATTCATTTATTCAGCAAATGTTTATCGAGAAATTGCATGCTTACTGGCAGTCAGGCACTGTGCCAGGCACTAGAGATACAGAAATGAATATAATCAACAAAATTGTAACCCTCATGGAGCTTAGATTCTAGCTGTGGGAGAGAGCAACAAAAAAATATAACAATAATAGGAGTATGTTACACTAGAGAACAATGTATTAAGGTGGCACTGGTGGTAAAGAACACACTTGCCAATGCAGGAGACGTAAGAGATATAGGTTTGGATTCCTCAAAAAACTGGAAATAGAACTGTCATATGATCCAGCAATCGCACTCCTGGGCATACACACCAAGGAAACCAGAATTGAAAGAGACACATGTACTCCAATGTTCATTGCAGCACTGTTTATAATAGCCAGGACATGGAAGCAACCTAGATGTCCATCTGCAGACGAATGGATAAGGAAGCTTTGGTACATATACACAATGGAGTATTATTCAGCCATTGAAAAGAATACATTTGAATCAGTTCTAATGAGGTGGATGAAACTGGAGCCTATTATACAGAGTGAAGTAAGCCAGAAAGAAAAACACCAATACAGTATACTAACGCATATATATGGAATTTAGAAAGATGGTAACCTTAACCCTGTATACAAGACTGCAAAAGACTCATAGGTATATAGAACAGTCTTTGGGACTCTGTGGGAGAGGGTGAAAGTGGGATGATTGGGAAGAACGGCATTGTAGCATGTATATTATCATATGTGAAATGAATCACCAGTCCAGGTTCAACGCATGATACAGGATGCTTGGGGCTGGTGCACGGGGATGACCTTGAGGGAGGATATGGGGAAGAGGGAGGTGGGAGGGGGGTTCAAGAAAGGGAACACATGTACACCCGGGGCGGATTCGTGTCAATGTATGGCAAAACCAACCCACATATTAATGTAAGGTAATTTGCCTCCAATAAAATAAATTTTAAAAAATAAAATAAAAATAAATAAATAAAAAAGAGATGTAGGTTTGATCCCTGGGTTGGGAAGATCCCCTGGAGGAGAGTGTGGCAACCCACTCCAGTATTCTTGCCTGGAGAATCCCATAGACAGAGGAGCCTGGAGGGCTACAGACCATAGGGTTGCAATGAGTCCAACATGACTGAAGCAACTTAGCATGCACGCATAAGAAATGGTAATTGCTATGTAAAAAAACTAAAGCTGTGTAGGAGGGATAGAGAATTGCTATTTTATACAGGATAGCCAGAAAAGCCAATATTTGAGCAGAGACCAGAAGGAAGTGAGAAAGTAAACCATATGGATATGGAAAAGAGCATTCCCAGAGAGAGGAAACAGCAAGGACAAGCTTCTGAAGGAGGAGCACACTTGGTGTGGTCACAGAACAGTAAAACAGCCAGTGCAGCTGGAACTGAGTGACTGCAAAGGCGAGGAGTCAGGGGCTGATTACAGAGACTTAGAAACACTGAAAAGACTTTGGCTTTTTTTTTTTTTTCCTTTGCAGCAGAAATCCAGTGGTTGGCTATAAGCAAATGAATGGCGTAATCTGATTCAGTGTTAGATGGACCCCTCTGGCCGCTGTGTAGAGAATAACTGGGCAAGGTGAGGAGGCCAGTCAGGGAGAGAAGAGTAGCAAAGAAAACAAAGAGAATAAAAAGGCAACCTATGGAATAAGTGAAAATATTTGCAAACAATATATCCCAGAAGAGGGCGATTTTCAAAATGTAAAATGAACTCTTACAAACCAAAGCAAAAAAAGTCAAATAACACAATGAAGAAATGGGCAAAGGGCAAGAATATACATTTCTCTAAAGAGTACATAGAAATGGCCAACAGGTATATGTAAAGATGCTCAACATCACCAGTTATTGGGGAAATACAAATCAAAACCACAATGAGATGTCACCTCACAACTGTCAGGATGACCATTATATATATATGGCAAGTGTGGGCAAGAATGGGAAGAAACTGGAATACTTGTGCACTGTTAGTGGGAATATTAAATTGATGCAATTGCTACATAAAACAGTATGGATTGTCCTTTAAGAGCTGAAAATAGAACAACCATGTGTTGTATTCAGTCACTGAGTCTTGTCCAACTCTTTTGTGACCCTGTAGACTGTAGTCTGCTGGGCTCCCCTGTCCGTGGGATTTCTCAGTTAAGAATACTGGAGTGGATTGCCATTCCCTGCTCCAGGGGATCTTTCCAGATTAAGTATCAAGCCAATGTCTCCTGCATTGGCAGGAGTATTTTTTACTACTGAACCACCAGAGACACCAAGAACAACCATATGATCCAGGAATCCCACTTTTAAGTATTTACCCAAAAAAACTGAAAACAGAATCTAGAAGTATTTGTTTTCCCATGTTCAGTGCAGCAGTGATTATAATAACCAAGATTTAGCAACAACCTAAATGTTCATTGCAGTCCAAGGGACTCTCAAGAGTCTTCTCCAGCACCACAGTTCAAAAGCATCAATTCTTCCACGCTCAGCTTTCTTCACAGTCCAACTCTCACATCTATACATGACCATGGGAAAAACCATAGCCTTGACTAGACGGACCTTGGTTGGCAAAGTAATGTCTCTGCTTTTTAATATACTATCTAGGTTGGTCATAACTTTCCTTCCAAGGAGTAAGCATCTTTTAATTTCATGGCTGCAATCAGCATGTGCAGTGATTTTGGAGCCCAAAAAAAATAAAGTCTGACACTGTTTCCACTGTTTTCCATCTATTTCCCATGAAGTAATGGGACCAGATGCCATGGACAGGGAGGCCTGGCGTGCTGTGATTCATGGGGTCACAAAGAGTCGGACATGACTGAGCGACTGAACTGAACTGAACTGAAATGTTCATTGACAGTTGAATGGATAAAGAAATTATGTGTATATACAATGGAATATTATTCAGTTTGAAAAAAGGAAGAGAATTCTGATACATATTACAATGCAGAGGAACCTTGAGGACATTATGCTCAGTGAAATAAGTCAGCCATAGAAGGACAAATACCTCATGTGTGCTGTACTGTGCTTAGTTAGTCACTCAGTTGTGTCTGGCTCTTTGCGACCCCTTGTACTGTAGCCTGCCAGGCTCCTCTGTCCATGGAGATTCTCCAGGCAAGAATTCTGGAGTGGGTGGCCATGCTCTCCTCCAGGGGATCTTCCCAACCCAGGGATCGAACCCCAGGTCTCCTGCACTGCAGAGAGATTCTTTACCATCTCAGCCACCAGGGAAGCCCACGGTTCTACTTATATGAGGTATCTAAAATAGTCAAACTCATAGAAGCAGAAAGTAGAATGGTGGCCACAAAGGGCTAGAGGGAGGGGGGACTGGGGAGTTGGTATTCAGTGGGCATAGAGATTAATCATGTAAGATGAAAAAGTTCTAGAGATATGCTGTCCAATAATATTCATATAGTTAACAATACTGTACACTTGAAATTTTGATAGGAGAGTAGATCTCATGCTGTGTGTAAAAACAAAAAGTAAAATTTGCCAGCAATAGTCATGAACACATATGCATTAAATATAAATTTATTAATATGAATTTTCCTTTATAAAATTGGATAAACCACTTTGGATGAAGCTTGTGCCATCAATCTAGAATGCCTATTCCTTTCTTCTAGTTTTATTATTCACAACCTTCAAAACCATGAGTAAGTCTCTTACCTTCTCTGAGCCTCAGTGTCCTTAGTAAATGATTAAAATAAATTAACTCTAAAGTTCATCCCATGTCTGTGGGTCTATGAGTGCCAAAGGAGAAGGGAGGATAAATTAAGAATTGGGATTAATATATATCCACTACTATATATAAGAGAGAAAATCAACAATCACCTACTGTACCACACAGGAAGCTATACGCAATATTTTATAATAACCAATAAGGGAGAAGAATCTGAAAAAATATATGTGTGTGTGTGTGTGTGTGTGTGTGTGTGTGTATAACTGATTCACTGTGCTATGCTCCTAAAACTCACAACATTGTAAACTGTACTTCAATTTAAAAGAATTAGAATAGAGTTCATCCTACCTTAAAGTCTCACAGTTCTCAGTTTCTCATTTATTCAGTATAATCTTAGTGATAAAAGCCACAGTGATCAACTAACTAATTTCATATTTTCAAGTAGCTCATGGAGACAAATTCTTTCTTAGCCTATTCTCCTGTGCTAAACTATATAACTTTGGCTTATACACATGCCTCAAGCAAAATGGTTGACAGAAACTGATGAACCTATCCTGCTCTGAGTCATATGATATAATTGTCGATAATCCTAATTCTGGATCATAGTTTGCTTGTCCATAATTATGGCTGCAATCGAATACTTCTAGTGTTAACATTAGCTGAGAGTTGCCAAGCTCCCTCCCTATCTTAAGGAAACGGAACTGTGAGTACATTTCAAAGCAAGGTTTGCTGCTTTTTTGCCTGGAACACTTTTTAATTGGGTATCATTTGGAAATTTCTAAATCCCATTTAGGAGCTTCTGGTTACTGCATTTCTTAGTGAAGCCCAAAAG
Source organism: Moschus berezovskii (assembly GCF_049115385.1). Taxonomy (NCBI): domain Eukaryota; kingdom Metazoa; phylum Chordata; class Mammalia; order Artiodactyla; family Moschidae; genus Moschus; species Moschus berezovskii. The sequence goes on along the minus strand of NC_142464.1, from coordinate 54,968,583 downwards.
CTGGTTATGAGGCATGGCTAAACTGTGCAAATGTCAAAACAAAAATTACTGTCATCCCTGATTTCTTCACAAAATGAAAAAGAGCATCATCTTGACCCTTTTTTAATATATACTGATAGAAACCAAAGATGGCAAAGCTGCAAGAGAAAGCACTCATGAATTTGGGATGGAAATTGCACTTCTAATTTAAACTTTTCCATCTAGTTAGCAGGGTTTAAAATCATTGGGTTTTTCAGAAACCCACAGACTATGTAAATGTGCAATTTGAGTACATTCACCCAAATGCTTGACTGGAAACCTTAGTCATCTTTACCTTCCACCCTCTCCTTCCCACCCACACCTAGTGAGTCAACAAACTCCACCCTTTAACTCTCTAGTGATGTGGAAATCTACTCCCCTGCCTCCCACCCCCATTCTGCTGAAAATGCAATTAAGAATCTCAATACTTCTTAAATAGGTAAGTGGTTGGCTTGACCCCAGGCCTTCTCCACCTCCAAACTCTCCTCCACAGATATAAGAGATGATTTTAACAAAGCACAAATTGGAGCCTGTTCTATTACTTAAAAATACAAGATGCCTCTCCATAGTACAAGATAATCTGAAACCTTAGCTTGGTATTTTCTACCTCTTTAATTCACTTCTGAAACTTCCCCCTCATCCCTCCAGGCTTCTAGACCTTACTCCAAGGCCTATTATTTCTCAGCCTCTAGAACCCTCAATGGCCCATGATGTTGCAAATATTCCTCTCGTTAGCTCTTTTCCAGGAACTCCAACTTTATATACTGATATCCTACTCATCCTTGAATATGAAATTCAAGGATGAATTTTCAAATTTCAAATATGACTTTTTCATATTTCCTATGAAACCTTTCCCAATCCTTTCAGAAAAGCTCTTTCCAACATGCTTCTCTAGAACAATTCATTCCATCTTTTTTTTTTTATTCACTAAATCTAAGAAACAATTAAGTTCTGAGGATATGGCCATTAATAACATAATCATGGCTTTCTTGTGGATTGTTTCTACCATATGTTTTTGCTGAGTTGCCATATGTATGCCGGCCAACTATCTTTTTGACTGTATTTTTCAATTTTATTTTATTGAAGTATAGTTGATTTACAATGTTGTGTTAATTTCTGCTGTACAGCAAAGAGATTGATAAATATATATGTATATAGCCCACCAGGCTCCTCTGTCCATGGGCTTCTTCAGGCAAGAGTACTGGAGTGGATTGCTATGCCCTCTTCCAGTGAATCTTCCTGACCCAGGGACTGAAGTTGCAACTTCTGCATCTCAGGCAGATTCTTTACCACTGAGCCATATACATTCTTTTTCATATTCTTTTCTATAATGGTTTATCACAAGATATTGAATATAGTTCCCTGTGCTATACAGTGGGCTTCCCTGTTGGCTCAAATGTAAAGAATCTACCTGCAATGCTAGAGACTCAGGTTCAACCCCTGGGTCAGGAAGATTCCCTGGAGTAGGGCATAGCAGCCCACTCCAGTATCTTTGCCAGGAGAATTTCATGGACAGAGGAGCTTGGCAGGCTACAGTCCATGGGATCACAAAGGGTTGGACATGACTGAGTGACTAACACACTTTTCATACAGTAGACCTTGCTGTTTATCCACTCTCTATACATAATAGTTTGCATCTGCTAATCCCAAACTCCCAAACCATCCCTCCCTCACCCCCTCCCCCTTGGCAACCACAGTTTATTCTCCATGTCTGTGAGTCTGTTTCATAGTAAATTGATTTGTATTACATTTTAGATTCCCTATATAAATGATATCATATGGTATTTGTCTTTCTCTAACTTACTTCATTTGGTATGATAATCTCTAGCTCTACCCATGTTGTTTCAAATAGCGTTACTTCATTCTTTTTTATACTTGAGTAAGAATACACAGAAGAATTATACCAAAAAGATCTTCACGACCAAGATAATCATGATGGTGTGATCACTCACCTAGAGCCAGACATCTTGGAATGTGAAGCCAAGTGGGCCTTAGAAAGCATCACAACAAACAAAGCTACTGGAGGTGATGGAATTCCAGTTGAGCTATTTCAAATCCTGAAAGATGATGCTGTGAAAAAGTGCTGCACTCAATATGCCAGCAAATTTGGAAAACTCAGTAGTGGCCACAGGACTGGAAAAGGTCAGTTTTCATTCCAATCCCAAAGAAAAGCAATGCCAAAGAATGCTCAAACTACACACACACTCACACACACAATTACACTCATCTCACACGCTAGTAAAGTCATGCTCAAAACTCTCCAAACCAGGCTTCAGCAATATGTGAACCGTGAACTTCCAGATGTTCAAGCTGGTTTTAGAAAAGGCAAAAGAACCAGAGGTCAAATTGCCAACATCCGCTGGATCATGAAAAAAGCAAGAGAGTTCCAGGAAAACATCTATTTCTGCTTCATTGACTATGCCAAAGCCTTTGACTGTGTGGATCACAATAAACTGTGGAAAATTCTGAAAGAGATGGGAATACCAGACCACCTGACCTGCCTCTTAAGAAACCTGTATGCAGGTCAGGAAGGAACAGTCAGAACTGTACATGAAACAACAGACTGGTTCCAAATAGGAAAAGGAGTACATCAAGGCTGTATATTGGCACCCTGCTTATTTAACTTATATGCAGAGTACATCATGAGGAACGCTGGGCTGGAGGAAGCACAATCTGGAATCAGGATTGCCGGGAGAAACATCAATAACCTCAGATATGCAGATGATACCACCCTTATGGCAGAAAGTGAAGAAGAACTACAGAGCCTCTTGATGAAAGTGAAAGAGGAGAGTGAAAAAGTTGACTTAAAGTTCAACATTCAGAAAACTAAGATCATGGCATCTGGCCCCATCACTTCATGGGAAATAGATGGAGTAATAGTGGAAACAGTGTCAGCCTTTATTTTTTTGGGCTCCAAACCACTGTGGATGCTGATTGTAGCCTGTAAGTATAAGATGCTTACTCCTTGGAAGGAAAGTTATGACCACCCTAGATAGCATATTAAAAACCAGAGATATTACTTTGCCAACCAAGGTCCGTCTAGTCAAGGCTATGGTTTTTCCAGTGGTCATGTATGGATGTGAGAGTTGGACTGTGAAGAAAGCTGAGCACCAAAGAATTGATGCTTTTGAACTGTGGTGTTGGAGAAGACTCTTGAGAGTCCCTTGGACCGCAAGGAGACCCAACCAGTCCATTCTAAAGGAGATCAGTCCTGGCTGTTCATTGGAAGGACTGATGCTGAAGCTGAAACTGCAATACTTTGGCCACCTCATGCAATGAGTTGACTCACTGGAAAAGACTCTGATGCTGGGAGGGATTGGGGTCAAGAGGAGTAGGGGACAACAGAGAATGAGATGACTGGATGGCATCACCGACTCGATGGACATGAGTTTGAGTGAACTCTGGGAGTTGGTGATGGACAGGGAGGCCTGGCGTGCTGTGACTCATGGGGTCGCGGAGAGTCGGACACGACTGAGTGACTGAACTGAACTGAATCTTTTTTACCCTCCCCTTTCACCTGTCGATGGACATTTAGGTTGTTTCCATATTTGGCTATTGTGAATAGTGCTACTATGAATATAGGGGTGCAAGTATTTTTTTAAATTAGAGTATTACCTGGATATATGCCCAAGAGCAATATAGTTGAATCTCATGGCAACTCTATTTTCAGTTTTTTGATGAACCACCATACTGCTTCCCATAGTACCCATATTTTAATTGGTGTTCTGTTTCTTTCCTTGGACTACGAACTCCTGAGGAGGGGGTTATGTTTCATTCAGTTTCCAGAACAGTGAGTGAGTTTCAGCTATAATCTATTGAATCTTATCTAAATTAAATTGACTCATTACTTGACTATATATATATTTGTGTAAATATATATTTGTACTCAAACCAAGTAGCTTATAAGACCTTGTAATTTAAAAGCCATACACTGTCCTAAACATCCCCCTTGTGCCCCTATCTATCTTAAAACCAGACACTAGCATAAACACCTCATGAAATTTATCGAAGATAACGTACAGGAAGCCCTTGCTACGGTGACTAGCATTGAAAAAGTGCTAAATCAACACAAACTCCTTTTCAGCTTAGTTGGAGTAGATTTTAATTCTTCTGATTGATAATAAGCTAGTATTTGTTTAAGCTTGATGGACTTTTCCAATAAGCATATCCAACAAAGCAAGAATTTCCTTCAGATCCATCTCATCAAATGGTCACCATTCAATTAGTAATATTAGAGGTGCTCACAAGAACTGGCAGAAAATGGTGAATGTTTAAATTCCTGGTCTTCATATAGGCTTGGTAAGCAAGGACTGGCTGATGCAAGACCGGGATTCTAGAACCAGCTCTGACATGAATTAAATTCTGAAAAATCACCTTATTTCTTTCCATATTCTTATCTGTTGAAAATGGGGATATTAATACCACTTTTCCCTCCCTTGTAGAGTTCTGTGGATAAAAGTATAATACCTGTGAAATTATCCTGGGAAAAAAAAGGTAAAGATTTATCAAATGTGAGGTGGTATCTGTAATAGTGAGAACTTAACAGCACACTCTTATGACAGGACCATCTCTCAGGGACGTCCCCAAGCGAACATGCGGCTGCTCAGCAAATTGATACACATATGGTCAGGGATTTAGTGGGAAGAGATAATAAATCCTTCTTGAGTCCTCTTGGGGTAGATAAGGAACAAGTACAGCCAACCCTCAGTGACCTGTGATAACAAGGCTGGGGATAATATGGATAAACGGATTTCACAGATTATCCAAAAATATAACTTTCACCATTTACAACCTCTAAACTTTTGCAGAAATTCCTTAAAAGAAGCCAAATTACTTTAACCTGGACTCATAACTTATGTGAGTTTCACTGCCAGTTCCTACCTCTATCTGTGCCCAGACACAACTGAAAAAACAAAGAACCACCAGTGGAAATACTGATGGTGGTTCAGTCACTAAGTTGTGGCTGATTCTTCCGATCCCATAGACTGTAACCCATCATGTTCCTCCGTCTATGGGATTTCCCAGGCAAGAATTCTTGAGTAGATTTCCGTTTCATTCTCCAGGGGATCTTCCTGGTCGAGGAATTGAACCTGGGTCTCCTGCATTGGCAGGCAAATTCTTTACCTACCAAACCACCAGGGAAGCACTGAGCGCCTGCCATAAAAATTTTGCTAGTCTATCCAAGAAAGCTCAGCACACTTTGTTCCCAGAGACCTATGAGGTATTTGTCCTGTCCATATTTTCCTGGGACAAGAAAGAAGCACCTGGGACCAGCAAACCTAGAAAATTCTGCTAGTGACCTCAAACTGTGGTGATTTCCGCAAGTCATCTGAAGGAACTTGTCCCTTTAACTGATCCTTCCCAAAGCAGCAATGAAATCAGGTCTTGGATAGTTCCTCGTCTGGAACTATTCTACAGATGTCTCCAAAGGTGGGATGGGAAATGGCTTAGAAATAAATAAATCTGTTATTTGAATTATTCAACAGTTCTCTCCCTGATATTCTCAATGAGAGAGTGGCCTTCCTGTCACTTCTCATTATGATAGCTTTTCTTTCCCTTCTTTTTGCCACCTTTTCTGCAATATTGCCAAGATGGTTCAAAAATGTTGTTAAAAACACCAGACGAAGAACCATCTGCAAAATAGCAGCCCTGTAGGTTCTACAAGACTTCCTCTTATCCAATAACTCAAGATCAAAATCTGGGCAAGTTAAAAAACAGAAAATCATTGATAGCCTCTTTTGGGAATTAGAGTAACAGTGAAAAAATACATAAATGATATTCCTGCTTCAAGGGGCTTGTATCCACTCATTCACTGATTCAACAAATGTTTCTTGAGTATTTGCTCCATGTCAGATAGTTCACAACAGAATGCTTGGGATCAGTTTCTAGAATACCATCAATAATTGCAATGTGTGATTCCCCTCCAGCATCTGTCCATTTTGCATTATGTTAGTGAAATAAGTAACTGACACCTTGAAGAAAGCGCAAGGTAGGTGACCAGCCAGCCTTGTCAGTCCAGGACTATGAAGATTCTAGTACATAAGACTTTCCATTTTAAAACTGGGAAAGTCCCAATCAAACAGGAATAAATTGGCCCCTCTAGCGCAAGACCCAGAACCCATTTCAAATCTCTAGCTAATGGCAAGATTTGATCTTTGGCAATCTTTGTGTGAGCTTTGAAATTTTTTTTTAAATCTTTAGACCTCAACTTCCACTTCTGTAGAATAAAGTTGCAAGACTAGATTATCTCTAAGGATTACCTTTGAAGTTTAATAGTCTAAGAGTGAATTTAACATCTTTTTAGGATTAAAATGGATCTCAGTATGCTACAAAGCTATAGGAAGCTCCCTGCAAATCTCTGTCCACCAGTGAAGATAACAGCAAGTTGAAATCCTGTTGAATTCCCAACAATTATAAGGATCAAACCTGAACTCAAGCTACTCCTCTAAATTAAGCATCATAGTTCTTTGCCTCGGTGCCTGGGTAAACTTAGCCCAGAACAGAATATTCTATTCATAAATTTGCAGAAAACCTTAGAGTCTATTTTGGAAGAATATAGTTCAGAATTATATTTAGCTGTGTTACTTTAGCAATTAGACAGAGTCATGACCTCAAAGTGTTTAAGGTGAAACAGACCTTTGTTGCTGTCAGGTGCCTTGGTATCTTAAATTTGTAGAAGGAATAAAGGAGCACACCCCACATGAACAATCACTTCTTTGGCAGAATCGTAAGTTAAAAAAATAATAATAATAAGAGTTGGGGGAAGCATGATCCCAATTCTATAAGTAGCTTGCTTTACTTTAATAGCCTTATCATAAAATGGGCAGACGACACACTTCTCAGGGTCACGTGAAGAGAGAGACTTGTTCCTTTTATTAAAGTTGTGCATTTGTAGTCTTATATTCATTCATCCTTATATTTTATACATATGGATTGATGTATGAATGGATTTATTTTATAAATCCATCCTTATACTTTACATATAATGTGTATCAGTTCAGTTTAGTCACTCAGTCGCGTCCTACTCTTTGCGACCCCATGAATCACAGCACACCAGGCCTCCCTGTCCATCACCAACTCCCGGAGTTCACTTAAACTCATGTCCATCGAGTCGGTGATGCCATCCAGCCATCTCATTCTCCGTCGTCCCCATCTTCTCCTGCCCCCAATCCCTCCCAGCATCAGAGTCTTTTCCAGTGAGTCAACTCGTCGCATGAGATGGCCACAGTATTGGAGTTTCAGCTTTAGCATCAGTCGTTCCAATGAACACCCAGGATTGACCTCCTTTAGAATGGACTGGTTGGATCTCCTTGCAGTCCAAGGGACTCTCAAGAGTCTTCTCCAGCACCACAGTTCAAAAGCACCAATTCTTCAGCGATCAGCTTTCTTCACAGTCCAACTCTCACATCCATGCATGACCACGGGAAAAACCATAGCCTTGACTAGACGGACATTTGTTGGCAAAGTGATGTCTCTGCTTTTTAATATGCTATCTAGGTTGGTCATAGCTTTCCTTCCAAGGAGTAAGCGTCTTTTAATTTCATGGCTGCATAAAATATCTATATACTATATGTATATATATAATACATATACATACCTACAATGTTCCCATCATATTTAGATATAAAAAGCATTTCAAATGTATACATGTTACACAAATCTAGAGGAATATGTTGTGAAATAGTTTCAGAAGCATTCTCTTTAGCTCTTCAAGTCCTATCAGATCAAGCTTTTGGCTAACCCAACACAGTCACCCAGATTAAAATAGGAAGTAAGTTGTCAATGCTCTCTCTCTAGAAGGAGCATTTACCCTTAAATTTTTGTGGACAAAAGATAATGTAAGAATACCTCTTAATTCATAGAATGCTGTGGTTTAATCTCAAGAATCCCCTTGTCTGAGGATGCCTTCTCCAACTTGAACAAATGCCTACCCCAGTCCCTGCTTGAGAGCAGCCAGGAGCTGAGAATTCAGATGCACTGAAAACAGTGCTTTTTGCCTTAATGCATTTAATCCCTGGCTTGGGAAGTTCCCCTGGAGGAGGAAACGGCAACCCGCTCCAATATTCTTGCTGGAAAATACCATGGACTAGGAAGACTGGCAGGCTTACAGTCCGTGGGGTCACAAAGAATTGGACAACACTGAGCAACTGAGCACACAGGAGCACAATGCATCTTCACAGATTCAGCTCCTATTGATTCCCCTGATTGCATCCTTTGTGATTCCTGAAGTAAGGAGCTAACCCTCTTCTCTCTTATTATTTCCACACACACACACAGTAGGCACTCAATAAATGACGGTGAGGGTCCTTCCTCCCTTTTTTAAAATTTATTTATTTATTTTGGGCTGTGCTGAGTCTTTGTTGCTGCCTGGGCTTTTCCTTAGTTGCAGGGAGCAGGGGCTACTCTTTGTTGAGGCAGGCAGGTTTCTCATTGCAGTGGGTTCTCTAGTTGCAGAGCATGGGGGGGCTCTAGAGCACATAGGCTCAGTAGTAGCAGTTCCCCAGCTCTAGAGCATAGGCTCAATAATTGTGATACACCGACTTAGTTCCTCCCCAACATGTGGGATCTTCTTCCCCCACCGGGGATGCAACCCTGTCTCCAGGAGGCAGACGAATTCTTTACCGCTGCACGCTCCTGGGGAAGCCCCCACCGCTTCCTCCCTTATGCTTTTCTCGACCCTATGTAATTGCTAACTCAAGTTAGGTCATGGATAGCATGCTTTAAAAAACAGTTTTCCCGATGTCCCTGAAGGCGTGCTCTAGGCTGACGATGGCCAGGAAGTTCCTCCTGGGATTACCAGAGAAAATTCAGGAGGAAGACAGGTGAGTGAAGCCGCAGTTTGGCGCAGGGATGTGCATTCTATTTGCAAGCCAAAAAGGCCCTCTCTCCTTTAGACAGGCAAATAGTCCAAGAACTGCTGAAATTCCTGCTGGGTAGTGAAAGCCTATTGCTCTTCCAGTCCTTACACCAGTGCCATCGCAATGCTGTCCTGAGTTTGACTTAACTTCCTTGCCGATATACGGGAACAAGTTGTTGGAAAACAATTATCTCAGGACCTCCCTCAAAACTGCGCTGTTTTTCAACCCCATTAGGGTTGAGATAGCAGCGGACAATTTCAGGATGATTTATCTCTCAATACTGATCTGCTGCTACATTACTGGACATTTTCTCCACCGCCGATTCCATCAATCAAGCAGTCATCTGAGCGCTTCTGCAACCCGCGCTCCTCTGACAGGGCCGCGCTCGCTATTTATCTCACAGGCCGTCTCTCACTCTTGTCAGTTTTAATTCCGCTCCATCCTCATTCTCTTCTCCTGTCCCCTGAGGGCTCTCTGTCTGGGATATATTATTATTCTGTATTTACAGGGATGTCACTTGAAAAATGTCACCATTGCAAATGACAAAAATTCGGGAATTTGCACAGAATTGTCTGTACCCCAGCCACCATTTTGAATTTTTATACCAGGATGTGAATTCTGCAGCTACCCATGAATCTTTCAAACCACTGACCTGGTTCAAAAGAAGCCTTAGGGCAAGAGTATGACACTTGCTAAAAATCCTTCTAATTTAATTGTCAAGTTTCCATTTTTGAGGAGGACTTATTCAGTTCCCTATATTTAGAAAAAATATAATTTAGAAACTCTCCCACCATTATTGACATCGTCAGGCAAGTCAAGGTGTAAGATTTATCCTTAAGCCTCTATAATGTATAATTATGGGTTGTCCACACCTTATTATCAAATGTCTATATCTTTTCATGATGAAATTGAAATGCTTATTTTAGCTAACACCCAAGTAGCATTTCTGATGTTTCACAATCTGTTTGAAGCATATATACTCACATATGTTAATCCTTAAATCAAACCTACATTCCTCATTACTGTCAAAGAGGATATTTGGACAAACTATTTAAATAGAAAGGGAAATCAGATTTATTCAACACATACTATGTGCTTGGCTTTTTCGCAAAAATTGTCTTTCAAATGCTGAGCACAATTCTGAAATATAAATATATCATCTACATATTCTTAGATGAGAAAGCTGAAGTGTCCAAAGGTTTGCAGACTCAATGAGGTCACTAAGCCAGCATTTTAACCCATATCTATCTGATTTTAAGCCAATCGCTGTCTCTGCTTTTAGAAAGAGATCTGAGGCTATTCTAGGTTACTGTCAAAAATTCTTGTTTGAAACTTGTAACATCAGTCATAGGTCGGTCATCTTTTTAATATCAGCCATGGTGGTGATTCACTTGTCCAGATTCATTTATAAGAGGCTGAAAATGTGCTTGCCTTTTCCCCACACTGGACTAGAATGATCTAAAATTCCAGAGTGGTCCACAAATTGGGCTTGCATTGGTGCCAGGCCACATGAGGTGATCCAGTTTAAGAATAAAGGTAGCTTTCTCATGGTCCCTGAAAGTTCAGTTGGTAAAGAATCCACCTGTAATGCAGGAGACCCCAGTTCAATTCCTGGGTTGAGAGGATCCACTGGAGAAGGGATAGGCTACCCATTCCAGTATTCAGGCCTGGAAAATTCCATGGCCTGTATAGTCCACAGGGTCGCAGTCAGACGCAACTGAGTGACTTTCACTCTCTTTCTTACGGTCCAACCACAGTCACTGGAGTTGTTCACCTGGATCTGGGACCCAGGGTCCAATCAGGGAAATAAATTCACTTAACTTGCTTTGTTCAGTACAACTGTTTCTCCTATAGGGCTTACATGGGTCAGTGACTGGTTGATGAGAGATAACAAGAATTTCTCGGCCTTCCAGCCAATCTAGCACACCACAGATTATCTGGAGGAAGTTCAGGGGCCAACAGAGCGAGGAATTCAGGGGACGAATTGGCAGATCATGAAGGCAATCTACACAGACTATTCAACAGCAGGGAGGCCAAGCAAAAAGGATCAGGTGGCTAAAGGAAGACTGGAAGCCAGTATAAGAGGAAGGTGAAGATCACAGGAGAAATGTGGGCACACTTACAGGAAGCCCAGGTGTGGTCTACAAAAGCTAATCCCTGGTCTACTGGATGACTCAAGAGAGATGGATGGAGCCCTAATCTCTAATAATTCAATTTTCTGGACAAGTTATCAAGTCATACTACTACTAATAAGGGCTTACTCAGTGGCAAGCACTTTTGTTTTATGTGTTATTAACTCTCTTGGTCTTCTCAACAATCATATAAATCAACCGATATTCCTCTCCCCAATGGATATATAAATTTGTTCAGTATCTTTAGGCCCATATCTGAATGAACCAGACATTCCACAGCTGGTCACATGAACTCTAGAATTTATACTCTCAACCACAGAGGAGCCTAGTGGGCTGCAATCCATGGTGTCACAAAGAGTCAGACATGACTGAGCACTGAGCACTGTTGTTATTATTGTTGTTGTTGTTGTTATTATTGTTATATTGTATTACTACATTTGTTTTTCTCATAATTATCATAACTGGGGTTGCCCAGCTACTAGCTAAAATGTGTTGACTATGCCCACCAACATTCTGTCCCACATTAGCCATCTTCCAAGGCCACCGAGGTGGATTTTCTTGCCCTAATGAATGTACCATTGTAATTTAGTCCCAGATTTCTAAATAATCTTTTAAAAAAATATATCCTGAGTAGCCACAGGTATATATGTATGAATATGAGCACATGTGCACACACATGTGCATACATGCATAAATATGTACACACACACACACGTTTTGTGAACAACAGAAAGGTAACTATTTCAATTGATTCAATTGATGTTGGTGAGCTTCTGAGAGAGGGCAATCCCAGCTGTCCAATTATTGCAGGCAACCTGCCCTCACATATTCACTGCACAAAAATCATGTCAAATGCACTTGGAAACAACCCTAGGCTGCAGAACACTGAGAAAGAGAAGCTGGGCATGGGACTCGCTGGCTTTGGGCTGCCCAGCACAGCCTGGAATGCATGTGTGGTCTCTGATTCCACCTCTAGATACTGCAGGGAAGACTCTGTAATTGAAAAAGCCTGCCCAAGCAGAAAGTCTGCCTTGTTTAATAAACAGTGTCCTCTGAAGAAGTTCAAAATTTACCAGAGGAGAAATGCAGCCTGTTGTGTTCCCATCAGTGTTTTAGAACTAGCTGAAACAGATCTAGTTCCAGCTGCGTTCTTTCCCTTACAGCTCATTTACCCATTCAGTTTGGCAGCTAAGTAGATGCTAAATATCTAGAATTAAACATTCCTGCCATCAATCCAATGGTCAGAACATTTTTGGCTTCAAGGTAAACGTCAATGTGCTCTTTCTTTATCCCTTTTTCTTCATCGCTACATCTCCAATCATGCTTAGGGGGAAAAAGGAAAAAGAAACAGAGGTGTTTATCGTCACTCAGCAATTTCATGATTTCTATCAGATGGTAGGAGCAAAAATAATAAATTGAAAGATTTCAAATGAAAAAGTTATAACCAGAGCAAAGGCAAGATCACGTGGTTGCTAATGCATTTGGTAAATGTTGGGGGGTGGGAATTATGCATGAATACCAAATTTCCATGATAGGAAGGTGAACAGCTCATTTAAAGACTGCAGATTCAATACTGGAAATCACATCACTCTGAACAGGTATACAGTATTATATTCCAATTGAAAAAGAAATAGCATGTGAAAGCACTGGGCAAAAAAGGTAGCAGAAGACTATTGCATCTTTAATAGGATTTTTGATTCAAATGTGCTGAGCCAAACCATTTAAAACTGCATTTTAATAGTGAACAGATAACATCATCATTAAAAAAAAAAAAAAAAAGAAAACCTGCCCACTTGTGCCAGATCAACAGAGGGCCTACAAAATAAAAACAGGGAGAAGGAGGTATTAGCTCTGAGTAGAAAATAAAATTAGATATGACTTCTCAGCCATGAGGCCTTCTTCAGGCCTCAAAAAGATAAAGCAAGGTGACCTCCATCTTTTGTTAGCACAACTCCAAGAATATTTCGGAGTCTGGAGGTCCTTCCTCTTCAAAGTATCGTTATCAAAGGTGGATTTAATTTTGGAGGCGATTTATCTCACTTCTTCCACAAAATTGTTTTAGTCTTATTCATCAATTTGCATTATTGGTATTGAATGTGTGAGACTGGGGAAAGGGAAGGAGAACATATGATCAGGGTGAGAACAATGTAATCAGGGGCAGACCCTCTAGCATTAAAATGCCCATGATTCAAGTTAGAAGGTGTCTGAGGAAGCCAAATGAACCATAGGAACCACTGCCCCTGCTAATAAACCCTCTGTTTCCTCCCAGATGAATCCTTCTGTCTGGTCAAGTTGCTGCCCAACTGAAGGCTAGGCAGCTAACTTTGGTGTGCTGACTTTCCTACAGTCTGTGCTTTCCTAAAGCCTTTTTTGAAACAGTATTTCCCCATAGAGAGTATACAGATCCAGTGCTCTGGGAACTTTGTCTACTTTAATTACCATTCATCAGGAGAAATTCATACAGAAGAGAAAGAATTCCTTGAGTAAGTGAAAGCATAAATGGCTGTCAACTGAGAAATTCCTCAGATTTTTAGTGGAACTTCTGAGCCTAGAATTTTCTTATCTGCTCATTAGGCAATGACATTTTTCTCTTCTCTGCTTAGAGTATCTCACTGGCTTGCAATCAAGGCTTTATGCCCTTGAGAAAAGCATCACTATCGAGGGTTGGAAATTTGCACCTGGAAAGACTGACATGGAGGTCTCTGGTGTATCTCAGGCAGGAGACACACAATCTGAAGCTTTGGGAAAACTATAGCTTGCCCATGAAACAGACAGAGGCATATCAGAATCAGCACAGCAGAGACATGAGGTAATGTTTTTCTTACATGATTGTAATAGGGAAGAACAAATCTGACTCCATATTGGAGTCACACACTTCTTACACACACTAAGTGTCAAAATATGCTGGTACCAGCTAACAGCTGGTACCAGGTATCCAGCTAGTTTAGAAACCTGATGAATTTCCTGCTGGATTAATCTTTCAGGTCCTAAAATACAGTCTTCAGAGGCTGATACTTGGAATCACAAGAGTTCATCTGGCCCAGTGATTTCTATTCTAATAGTTTCTGGACTCACTTGACCCCAGTAACACCTACAAAAGCAGCAAACAAGAATCAGTATTGTTAACAGAAGCCCCTTAGTGGACATTAGGCATACAACTTGCACTATTCCTCTAATCTAACCCATCACCAAATTACCAAATAAATCCCAACAGTTGAATCCTGCACTTGCTTTCATGAAGTCTAAAGATACTACTTCCTAATGATGGCTCAGTCAGCAAAGAGCCCACATGAAATCCAAGAGACCAGGTTTCTATCCCTGGGTCAGAAAGATCACATGGAGAAGGAAATGGCAACTCCCTCCAGTATTCTTGCCTGAAGAATTCCATGGACAGAGGAGCCTGGCAGGCTATAGTCCATGGGGTCACAAGAGTCAGACACGACTTAGTGACTAAACAACAACAACCGCAGAAGAGGTATAAAGAGTTATGGTATTCCAATTTTGTCATATATATTTTATTTTCAGTCCCAAGAACACATTCAGACTCTGTGTTGAAGAGCTATAGGGTTTAGGTCAGCATGTGTGTTCCATAGAATGATATCATTCCCAAGCGGGCAAAATTTGATTCTTGAGAACACAAAATCCTTATATATTACATTGGTTTGTGGTCCTCTAAAGGACCACAGTACATAAACAGATACATAGCATATCCATGGTATTAAAATTTTATGGAGATGGGGAAGTAATTAGAAAGGAAAAAAAAATGTCTCCAAAGGTTTCTTAGAAGAACAAAACAATTAAAATGTTTAGAAATATCAGGAAGTTGAAGAATTTGGGTATGGAAAAATGCAACCATTTGTGCCTGTGTTAAAATATGGTATGGCTATAATTTTTCAAGACAAAGCATAAATCTAGGTATTTAGAAACAATTTCCCAGTTTTTAAATGTTAGTTTATTTTTGAAAGAAAATCAACAAGAGCCCTTTGTACTTTGTAAGCCAAAGAAAATATATCTCCAGGGCCATGTGGCTCACCAGATGTCAGTGTACAGTCCATATCCTCAGGGGAAATTTGAAGGAATGGTTATGTCCTTAGAGCATTTGGTGGTTACTAATCAGCCATGAAATTAAAAGACGCTTACTCCTTAGAAGGAAAGTTATGCCCAACCTAGATAGTATATTAAAAAGCAGAGACATTACTTTGCCAGCAAAGGTCCATCTAGTCAAGGCTATGGTTTTTCCAGTGGTCATGTATGGAGTGAGAGTTGGACTGTGAAGAAAGCTGATCACCAAAGAGTTGATGCTTTTGAACTGTGGTGCTGGAGAAGACTCTTGAGAGTCCCTTGGACTGCAAGGAGATCCAACCAGTCCATTCTAAAAGAGATCAATCCTGGGTGTTCACTGGAACGACTGATGCTAAAGCTGAAACTCCAATACTTTGGCCACCTCATGCGACGAGCTGACTCACTGGAAAAGACTCTGATGCTGGGGGAGATTGGGGGCAGGAGGAGAAAGGGGACGACAGAGAATGAGATGGCTGGATGGCATCACCGACTTGACGGACATGAGTTTGAGTGAACTCCGGAAGTTGGTGATGGACAGGGAGGCTTGGTATGCTGTGATTCATGGGGTCGCAAAGAGTCGGACACGACTGAGTGACTGAACTGAACTGAATCAGTTAAATTAGACAAAGAGCAAAAGCATTGTTCATGTTGTACTTTTTTAAGAAAAATGTTCACCATTTACTCCATAAGTGAAACCATTTGCCCAGTGGCAAATTTTAAGAAACATTTTTCTGGCTTCTCAATATTTACCAAGGTGTCAATAATCTTTGCAGAGGGGCCTTAGTCATTCCAAAGCTATTTTAAAATGAACAGAACAATTCTCCCATGAGAAGCATGCCGTGATCCATTCAAGCTTTGAAAGTTCTGCTTTTCAAACTAGCAAACCCAGCTCCTGCATAAGAAGAGATTTGTTTATTCTGCTTATCTCAAACCACAGAGAATACTGTCCCTGTCTTTAAATGGTCAGATTTCTGCATACCATATCTTAATTCTGCATTAGAAAGATAACTCCAAAAAGTTAGAGACTGTTTACTGAAGTTGTTATATTCACACAAAAGGATGTTAAATATTTGATGATAATCTTCCCGCTCTTTGAATTAATATGAGTGCCAATCTAAACAGCACACGTTGAACAAAAATTTTATTTTAATTGCATTTCCCATGTTTCCTTCCCTTCACATATATTCTAAGAAGAAAATTAAAGTCTGCTCTAAAAAGTATGTCTTTCCACCTCTAAATGACAGGAAGACATTAGTTTTGCTTTAATCACTCTTCATTTGAGCAGCTTAGGAAGGCTCAGCATGAATTTTTTATGTATCAGATCTCTTCCTCCACCTCCTCAATCCTTTCCTGCTGTTTTCTGCGTTTCTTCCCCCGTTTATCCAAGTCATACTTGACTTTGGATATTCTATTTCCTCCAAGATATTTGATGGGTTTGTAAGGTATTTTTACTCCCAGTTAGCTGGAACACAATGCTGAGTATATAGGAATATTATTAAACTCAGCAATTCAACAGGCAAAAATAGAGAGACAGTGTCAACGTCATGGAGGATTTTGGAAACTCTTCTGATGCATTCCCACTGGGCTCCAAGAGGCCCTGACGAGTCTGAGGAGCACTTTCATACCCAAGATGGGCAAGAACTTTGTTATTTCCTCTGTGTGCTCACCTAGAGGATTTGAGTTTGGGAATTAAAATTTAATAAAGGATCAAGTTTGAAATTCTGTACCATGTCCAATACTTGTAAATATACCACACAGATATTATCTAGGTATTATAAATAATACAAGTAAATGTTGATTAAAATTTTGATGTAAATTTCTAAAAACTTTATTAAAGTTGTAAGATAACTGACATGGTCCGTTTACAGTTGGGTGACAACTTAATTAATCAGTTGCTGTCTCCCCTGCTATAAAGATGAGAAGTGCACATTCTCTGCTTTATTTTTATCCCTGAAGAATGAGCCAGAAAACACAAAATTATCTCCCTTTCAAAACACCAAATTACCTTCCTTTCAAAACAATATGAGTATTAACTGTGAAGCATGATGGTACACAATCTTTGCCTAGACCAATAATTAATCCGGAAAATACAACTCTCTGACATTTGACTGGTGAAGAGCTAAGAGGCTAAACAGGGAACACTTATGCACACTCAGTCCAGAAATGATCCTTTATGTCTTGATACAGAGAAAATTTTCAATTTCCTGGTTGCTAAACAATTCTGTGTTAGAGATAAAAATTAAGAACACAAAGCATTAACACACACAAAAAAAACTATATATACAAATACATTGCACACTGCTAGTTTCAAGATTCTTGCTTAATGAAACTTTTGCCTTTTTAAATGAGAAGTCCTAGAGCAATACTGAAAATTAAGATGATGTTGAAATATATAATAATATAATATAGATTGTTGTTTGTTACTTTATTATTGCCTTTTTCCAAGAGTTTTGATACAAATAAAATCATGTTGATGTGGGAATTATAAAATACTAGTTCTTAAGGGAAAGTGTAATCATTGAAGCAGGATCCATCCATTCATTTATTCAATAAGTTTACTACTATAGCAGGCATCAGAAGTTATGAGGGTCAACTAGATGCAATTCCACTGAAAGGAGTTTACAGAGTAACAGGCAAGATACATCATGGATACAGACAACTTTGTAACACAGAGACTGAACCAAACACACCTGGATTCAAATGCCCCCTCCAAATTCAAATTTGACCTCTCTGATGCTCAGTTTCCTCATCTATAAAGTATGAAAAGCAATATTACTTACACTGAAAATTTGTTATGCGGTTTCAGTGAGATAATTCATGATAAATATGGAGCTCAAAATCAAATATATATTAAGTTACTTCTTCTTCATCCTGTAATTGCAGTGCTGTTGTGAATGTGGTTGTTGTCCAAAGAAGTAATTGCCAGGTCCTGAGCTCTTAGCACATCACAAGGAAAACCTGCTTCAATCAATACACAGATCTACATCCTTTCAAAGCACCAAGATTATCCTGACTTTCCCTCTGGGCTCAGCCATGTATAATAACTATCTCCTTAAACCTTCAAATCTGATTCATGTTTCTGTCTACCAGCATTAAACAAGAGATGTGAATTCACCATTAAACAAAATAAACATGTGCTTAGGGTACAAAGGGAGGGGAAGGGAGGCACCTCGGAGTTTTTCTCCCTAGCTAACGTGTCCTTCACTCTTTCACAGTCAATCTCAACTTCACTGGGGCGTTTTCTTTATCATTGTCTTTGTCATGTTTAACTTTATATTGCTTTTAAAAAAGTTTTGGGGGACATGATGAGTAATTAAAGTTTAAAATTTTGGTTTGAAGGTGTGCTTAGACATAACATTTGTTTCCATTTCATGAAAGGAGAGTTTCCACTCCCCTTTGTAAACACAGCTGGCTGGATCTGGCTAGCATTTAACACATCAGCTGATTGTGTAACTGATACTTAAGCTTCTTATTGTAAGTGATGGAAAGGCAAAGCGAGAACCATTGCTGATCTGGTCTTGGGGCATCACTTGACCTTCCTCCAGCCATGTTGTCAAACATGGGGCTATACAGCCTCTCTTGTCTTGTATCCTAATAAAGACTTTCCCCTATACACGTGAGTCTGACTCTTCTTGCCCAGAAGGAGGACTGCAGTCACTGTTTTCATGAAGTTCAAATTTTCAAGGCCCACTCAACATTATCCAATTCAACCACCTGATGGAGGTCTAAATTCCCTTTCTCTTTTTGCTGCTAAGTCGCTTCAGTAATGTCCGACTCTGTGAGACCCACCAGGCTCCCCTGTCCCTGGGATTCTCCAGGCAAGAACACTGAGGTGGGTTGCCATTTCCTTCTCCGATACATGAAAGTGAAAAGTGAAAGTGAAGTTGCTCAGTCATGTCCAACTCTTAGTGACCCCATGGACTGCAGCCCACCAGGCTCCCCCGTCTCTGGGATTCTCCAGGCAAGAGTACTGGAGTGGGGTGTCAATGCTTTCTCTTTTTAGTTGCCTTATAAATCTCTCAGCTAGTCCTGCTGAGTTCTGCTATTTACTGTTACTACAGCATTTTGAAGTGCCTTTGAAGTCCCTCTGCTGCTGCTGCTGCTGCTGCTAAGTCACTTCAGTCGTGTCTGACTCTGTGCGACCCCATAGACGGCAGCCCAGCAGGCTCCCCTGTCCCTGGGATTCTCCAGGCAAGAACACTGGAGTGGGTTGCCATTTCCTTCTCCAATGCATGAAAGTGAAAAGAGAAAGTGAAGTCGCTCAGTCGTGTCCAACTTGTAGAGACCCCATGGACTGCAGCCTACCAGGCTTCTCCATCCATGGGGTTTTCCAGGAAGAGTACTGGAATGGGTTGCCATTGCCTTCTCCAGAAGTCCCTTTATTGTAGCCCTAATCAGTTTGTACTGTCACTATCAGTTTATGTGTTTATCCCTTCAAGAAATTACACCACACTCATCTTTCTGTCTTTAACAATTGACTCACACATACATAGTGAATGTTTAATAAATATTTTGAACAAGTGAATTAATAATTTAAACTCAACCAAAGTAGCTGAAAGCATATTTAATGCTTTTTATCAAGGTTCTAATTAGATTGATCCTTAAGAGTCTAGTCAATCACAGAGATATTCTCTTAGCAAAATCCCTTCATCACTGAAATTTCTAGACCTGAAAGTCCAAGTTTGATGATTGATAAATCTCAGAAGATTAATAGTGTCCAAGATATTCATCCTCTCAGACAACATGAAAAGCAGTTAGAATATTCTGGGTCACTCAGATTGCCACCTTCTCTTGCAGTTGATTCTGATGACATTAGTTAAATATCAATTTACCTTAGAGTCTCATCTTCAACTATCCCACCTTCTGCATTTCTTTCCAGCAAAACAGGTCAATGCAACTGTCTGTTCTTGTATATTTTTTACCAGTTCTCCACATTTCCATGTCCAAGGGACAGCTCTCAGTGCTCATATGTATCTAAGTGCAGGATGTGGCATAGTTTATTACTTTCTGCTCCTTGAAACATTTTCTTCACTTAATCACTTCTTTTTTGGCTAGTTTCTCCTTATCCCCCTGCCCTCCAAACACAGGAAACTCTTCCCTATCATCATTCACTTTAGATATCTCATTTATTCTTATGGTTTTAAATACCAACTATATATGGAACCTGGAGGAGGAAATGGTAACCCACTCCAGTATTCCTGCCTGGGAAAATCCCATGAACAGAGGAGCCTGGTAGGCTACAATCCAAGGGGTTGTAAGAGTTGGACATGACTCAGCAATTATTCCACCACATGTAGGTAAAATATCCCCACCTGGACACCTCACAGGCATCTGTAACCCATCATGTCTAAAACTAAACCTCGTTCTTCCTGCCACATCACAGCAACTCTTTTCTTTTTGTGATTACTGAGTTCAGACTTCTTGGACTCACCCCCTTACTCCTGTCTTCCACACATCTACTCTTCTCATCATGTCTACTCTGACTGTAAGTCCTGTTGATTCTACCTCCAAAATACATCCCGCATTGACCACTGCTCCCTACTTCCACCCTGGCCCAAAAAGCATCAGCTCTGGCTTAGATTATTATCATAGTTCCCCAGCTAGGCTTCCTGCATCTGTCTGTCCTCCCTCTAGAGTCTATTTGCAACATATTAACAAACAAAGTGATACCGTGAACTAGATGAGGTCACCTTGCTGTTCAAACCTTCTGACAGCCCCACAACTCATCAGAACAAAAGGTGACATTTTTACAATGGCCTCTAAGACTCTGCAAGATCTTGTTCACTGTCACCTCTCCACCTCTGTAGCCTCATCTCCTCCCATCACCTCCTTATGCTGTTCCATCACACTGACGTCTTGTTCTTCCTGAAACACACCTGTGTCTAGAGCGGGATTTGCCGCCTGTGGGTATTTGATAACTATTTGTGGAAGGAAGGAAAGAAGAAAGGGAGGGAGGGAGGAAGAAAAGAAGGCAAGAAGGAAGGAAGGGGAGAAATGGAAAGTTGTTCAAACATAAACACAAAATGCACTCAAAAGTGGCTATTTTTAAAATAATACATTCTGTTATTTTAACAGTCAATCGAAATACTCTTCAGAATATGTCTTAGCAGAATTTGGATCTTGATACTAACTTTAAGACTAAATTGTAGGTTTGTAACCATCCATACTAGTCAGGGTTTTCAGAAAATTATCTGTGTCCAAAGGCAAATGGAAGGGACACATTGTAGATCCTCAGAATGATTTCAGAAATAATCAAGACTTTTTATACAACAGGAAAAAATATTCTGAAGGATTATGTAGAGGAGCACAGACCTTTATTTCATGGACAAATCAAAACTGCAGTGCTGAAGAAATTGATGTTATATCAGGGAAGAAGTATACAACGTAAGGGAAAAAAGAGGTTAAGAGAAGACAAGTGAACAACTTCTGATATCAGATAAAGAATTCAGAATAAGTATCTAGAAACTTGTAGTTGACACAGACTGTGTCAAACCTCACAGACTGACTTTAAAGGCATTCTCATTGTGCTACAGAAAACTTGTATCTAGATCTGTGAAACTTCAGTTACTGAAATCTTAACAACCTTGATACTATTTTTTTAAAAAACATCATGACCTCAAATCCCATAAACTGGGGAAATAAAGTAAACATGGGGTCTGAACAAGGAGCTGAGAGATTCTGCAAAGATCCACGACACTGTGAATAGATCTCTACTGAGAATGAGAAGCAAAAGGCTAATGTCACCTCTTGAGGGACAAAATTAAAAGTGACTATCCAATATTTGATGTAATTGCTTAGAGTGCACCTAATATGACACAGATTCACAGTGGCTTCTTTTTCCTGTCTGTCTAGTCCACTTAAGTGGTTTATCCAGATAACTAAAGCTTGCATGATTAAGTGTCAGCTTTTTGCTTAAATATGCCTAAAGTATCGGAGAAGGCAATGGCAAGCCACTCCAGTACTCTTGCCTAGAAAATCCCATGGATGGAGGAGCCTGGTAGGCTGCAGTCCGTGGGGTCGCTAAGGGTCGGACACGACTGAGCGACTTTACTTTCACTTTTCACTTTCACACATTGGAGAAGGAAATGGCAACCCACTCCAGTGTTCTTGCCTGGAGAATCCCAGGGACAGGGGAGCCTGGTGGGCTGCCATCTATGGGGTCACACAGAGTCGGACACGACTGAAGTGACTTAGCAGCAGCAGCAGCCTAAAGTATATTAGTTCCTTGCCTACATTTTCAAGCAGAATTCACTGAACATAATTTAACTTATTGCTGATGGCTTAGCTGTTGTCAAGGAGACATTTTGATGTGTGTGTGTACACATGCATGCATGCTCAGTTGCTAAGTCATGTCTGACTCTTTTTTGCGACCCCATGGACTGAGCCTGCCAGCCTCCTCGATCCATGGAATTTTCCAGGCAAGACTACTACAGTGGGTTGTCATTTCCTTCTCCAGAGGATCTTCCCTACCCAGCGATTGAATCTGCACCTCCTGCATTAGCAGGCAGCTTCTTTACCCCTGAGCCACCAGGGAAGCCCACAGTTTGACATAGCAATTAGGAATTGGACTTTTTCCAGCTTTATTAACATGTAATTGACAATTAAAACAGTAAGATATTTAAAATATACACCATGGTGATATGATATACATATATGTGATATAAATACACATTGTGAAAGGATTCCACCATCTAATTAATTAACATATGCATGTGGGGGGTGGTTTTGGTTAGAACATCCAAGTTCTACTCTCTTAGAAAGCTTTGATTATAAAATATAAATTTTATATAACAAAATATCATGTAATAAGTTACATATAGTATGTAATACAAGATTACAATGTTAGATAGATATATAATGTTACCAACTATAGTCACCATGGAATACATTAAATCCCCCTCATTTTATAGCTGAAAAGTTTGTACCCATTTACCAATCTTTCTCTATTTCCTCTACTTCTGATAAACCCCAACCCCTGAGCTTCTGGAAACCACTTTCTACTCTCTTCCTAAGAGTTAGACCTTTTTTTTCTTTTGAAGAGTCCACATGCTGGGAGGGATTGGGGGTGGGAGAAGAGGGGGGCGATGGAGGATGAGATGGCTGGATGACATTACCGACTCGATGGACATGAGTTTGAGTGAACTCCGGGAGTTGGTGGTAGACAGGGAGGCCTGGCATGCTGTGATTCATGGGGTCGCAAAGAGTCGGACATGACTGAGCGACTGAACTGAACTGAACTGAACTGAAGAGTCCACATATGGGGATTTCCCTGGTGATCCAGTGGATAAGACTCCACACTTTCAGTACAAACCCTGGTCAGGGAACTAGGTCCCAAAGGCCCCAGCTGAGAATTCACATGCCACAACTAAAATCTGGTGCAGCCAAATAAATAAATATTTTTCTAAGTCCACATATGAGTGATATCATGCCATATTTGTCTTTCTCTGTTTAGTTTCTTCTAGCATAATGCCCTCAAATTTCATCCATGTTGTCATAAATGACAGCATTTCTTTTTTCATGGCTATATAAATTCCACTGTGTGTGTGTATATATATATATATAAATATATATATATATTTCTTACCCATTCATCCACTGATAGATCCTTAGGTTTCCATATCTTGACTACTGAGAAAATACACATGAAGTAAGGTGGCTCAAGAAGTTGCCAGGATCTGAAAGGATAGTTTTCAACAAGTAACAAAAGTTTTCACTAAAAATAATGTCTCCAGTTATAGAAGGTTCCTGATGGTTGTTGATTCACAGGACATAAAGTCAGAGGCTGGAGATACCACAAGCAGGTCCCTCAGAGGGCGTAAGGAAGGGCTCATCCTTGATGCTTACAATTCTGTGACCAAAATATGGTCTAGATGCCACCAGGCAGAGAAGCTCAGATTGCTGATATATTTCCTGCCCAGGTCTGAATGAGCTCAGAAATTGACTGAAACTGAGGGTGGAGGAGGGAGACCAACGAATCAGTCTAGTCAACTCTCAGGAAGGCACAGGTGAACATAATACTTCTTCCCATGGCCTAGCATCTTGAAAACTGTGGCCCTGCTGATAAAAGGTGGTATCTCCCTGAAAAGGAAATCAATTAGTACATGCAAACAGGGTCTATGCCCCTTCTCAGCCCACTGGAGTAGGCATCTCTCCACTACATAAAGAAGAGAACAGGAGCAAAGCATTCACCTCTCTCTTCCACTAAGCAAAGCCCAAACATGTAGCTTAGCTTAAAGTCCCTTCAAGACTAGAACCCTCTGGGACTTCCCTCGTGGTCCAGCGATTAAGACACATCCTTCTACTGCAGAGGGCGCAGGTTCCATCCCTGGTCCTGAGGACTAAGATCCCACACGCCCTGTGGCTTGGCCAAAAGAAAAAATAAATAAGGGAGAACGAAAGTTTACAAAAGAAAAAGACTGGAGCCCTGTCACTACAAGGCGCCCTCCTGTCCATCACAGTACTTTCCACTGTCTCTAATTCACATTAGTCCATCTTGGCTCCAATGTGAGTCACGAAGTCTTGACTCACAGGGCTTTTCACCATACTTTCAGTCTGGCAATCACCATGCCTCCGTGGATAATTCTACTTTTTGAATTCTGCAACCTTCATCTGTGCAGTCTTTTGCAGGAACCCTCACCTCATTTGGTCCTCACTACTGGCAAATATCAAACCCTGAAGATGTGTTGGCAACTCTCGCTGGAGTTTTGGCTCCATGCAAAACCACTCATTCCCATAGTGCTCAGATATCATCCCCAGGTGCCAATCACATTATCTCGATGAAACCCGTCATAGATTCTAAATCTAGTCGGGGAAATGGCCAAGAACTAAGTCAGTCCAATGTTTGTTTAGCCCATTCTAGGGTATCATCTACCTGCTACCTCCTCCTATCCCAGGTCTTCCCTGGTGGCTCAGTGGTAAAGAATCTGCCTGCCGATGCAGGAGATGTGTGTTCAACCCCTGAGACAGGAAGATTCCCTGGAGAAGGAAATGGTAACCCACTCCAGTGTTCTTGCCTGGGAAATCCCACAGACAGAGGAACCTGGCAGGCTACAGTCCACAGAGTCACCAAAGAGTCGGCATGACTTATTGGCTAAAAAAACAACAAAGGTATTACTGCCAGTTATTCCTCCTATCCAAGGTCTTGATTTATTTTTAAAAGAAGCCTCTTGTCCTCCGACCTTCTTTATTAATAGCTGAGAATGTCACCCATAAAACTTTTTCCCCACCCCTGCTTTGACCAAATAATGCATCCTCCCAACATCCTCCCTTGGCATTCAATATCATATCAAATTCAAATAAATCACAGTTGACTTTAAAGCCCTCCAGAAATTCATGTCTGCCTCTACCAACTCCCACACTCCTCAGCTGCTCTTGTCACATAAACCATCTCACAGCCTCTTTCCTCTACTACTTGCAGTTCTTTCCCTTCTCCCTTGCTCTCTCACCCACCTGAATCAACATCCCATCACCAACTATCGAATTACTTATTTTAGAGGAAGCAGAAAAGGTTGAATGAGGTATCTTGGTTCATAGCCTCATCCTGCTAATTCCTAACTACGTGACTTTGTCAAACTGCAATAATAGTGATGAGAACAACACAAGCCTTAAACCAACACTTTTAGGTGTTCATCCAATTAACCCGATGAGGGAAAGGCTAGCATTATCCCAATTTTGAGGATGCAGAAAATCACACAATTTTACTAAATACACATTTTCTTACGTGAAAACTAGAAATACTAACATTTACTTCTCATGCGTAAAAGTAAGCATGATATGCACAGCACACAATTTATGTTAATTTCCTTTCCCATCACCAAACCCACCTTATTCATCATTTCTGCTCTCTATAAAAAAAATAATAGAGCTCTTCTCCAGCAACTCAAGATTGTCCCTTTCTTCTTATCTTCACAAGGCATAGGAGCTAAATACCAGAAAACAAATGGTATCATCTGCTGTGAACCAGAAAAGTAATGACCTTCAACTCAGCACACTGCTCCATGACCATTGGTTGGAAACAGAAATTGGACTTTACCTTTAGGAAGGGCAGGTAATTCCTACTAAATGTGAATTGAGGCTTTTTACCCTCTGCTTCTCTCTCTGAAGAGAAAACTTCTTTCCCACCTGTTTTGCTGAAATTCCTTCCTCAGAGGACAAAGATGTCATTCCACAAAGCCAGGCTTAAAATGCAAATACCATTGGATGAGCTAATACTCTGATGTGCTTCCAAGTTACTGGTTTCATATCTCTTCTTGGCAACAGGACTTGGCAGAGATGGTGCGAATCAGAAAGGGAAAGAGGGCATCAAGACGACTGTGCCCACTTAGCTCTTTGACCCAGAATAACATTTGTCACCATGCCTCGTACAGGAAAAGGCTACGGCAATAATCAAGCTAAAAGATACATGTTTTTCTGTGACTTCAGAACAAACGGAGGATTGATAAACTATGATTACAAGTTACCTGTAGCCAACCAAGAAGACTTAACTCAGTTTACAAGGTGGCACATCTGTGCTTCTCCTATACACCCTTGACATTAAATGATTATTAATTTTCATATATTGACAGTCCTCTAAAGTCATTGCAATTGCCAGTATTTCATATGTTTCAACGTAGGGCTGGAATGTACCTTCCTTAAGTAAATAGCATTTGTTGTAAAGATTATTGTTCTCCTCTAGTTAGAGACACAGAATAATCACTTTCTATATCCAAAATCACTGTCCTGAAGTAAACAAGGCAGAGGAACATTTGGTGTTGTGGGAGACAGCCTCTAAGATGACCCCGGTGATCCTCATCTTCTGGTTTAACAGCCTTATATAATCCTCTCCCCTTAAGGGCAAATTGAAATTACTGACGTGTTTCTAATTAATGTAGAAAAGCAATGGGATGTCCCTTGTGAGATCAGGTTATAGAAAAACTGTAGCTGCTGTCCTGGATGTTCATTTCCCTTCATTCACTCACTCACCTTGAGGAACTGAGCTGCCATGCTTTGAGCTGCCCTATGAAGTCCACAAAATGAACTGAGAGAAGAGTCTTCTAATCAACAGCCATCAGGAAACTGAAGCTCTCACTCCAACAGTCTGAAAAGTAGGAAATCCTTCCTACAAGCACTTAAGAGGTTCTGGACATGAACCCCACTTTGGTCAACTTTCAGATGAGGCTGCGGCAGCATGGCTACAACCATACAGCCTTGAACCAGAGACACTCAGATAAGCCTCATCTAGATTCCTGACCCACCCCGGTGATGGTGATTTAGTTGCTAAGTCATGTCTGACTCTTGAGACCCTATGTACTGTAGTCCATCAGCGTCTCTGTGCATGGGATTCTCCAGGCAAGAATACTGGAGTAGGTTGCATTTCCACCTCTAGGGGATCTTCCCGACCACCCTAACTGAAATAATCAGTGCTTATATTTTAGGAATCAAATTCACATCTCCAGCATCTCCTGCATTGGCTGGCAGATTCTTTACCACTGGGAAGTCCCCTGTATCTCAACAGGAAATAGCTCATTGATTGGCCAGTTTGCCAACAGTCCTGATTTCTCAAGTAGATTTCACAGGGCAAGAGCTCTCCTTGGGGTTAACTTGCTCTTCGCCTAGGTTAATTTAAATAGCAGTTGAAAATTTAGCTTGAAAGGATAATTACAATATTTCACCTTCTTTTATCTCAGGTTATGCAAATGAGGCTTTCGTCTTCTCACAGTTCATATTATATTAATACAGGGAATGAAAAGGTCTCACTATATTGTGTGCTGTCAATCAGTTTAGAAGAATATTCTCCAATAATCATAGTGGGTGCAAATTGGACAAATTTCCATCATCATGAACTGTGTCTATTATCAACAAGGAAACACATAAACTTATAGGTTGGCAGAGTTCTCACCTGAGCAGTGAAAGGTGTCAATATTATCAGACTGCAAAGTTGGAGAGGTTTTTTTGACATTTATCAAGTATTAAGAACATTTACTGTGTTGCTAGGAATAGCCCTGAAGAAGCAAATTCAACTTCTACCCCCTTTTAAACTATGATTTTCATATCCTGCTGAAGGCGGTGAAAGCACTAACCCTGAGTGACGGGCCCTGGACCGTAGCTTTAGCCTCTGCTTTGCACCACAGCTCTTCTGGGAGACGCTGTCACTCACAGTATTGAACACTGAAATGTGATGGTTAGACAAATGCAGCATCGTCCAGTTTAATAAACATCAGGAGGAAGCTAGCAGATAAGTTTTAACCCCAGGGCATTTTTAAAAAATCAAAATACTGTTCTATGTCCTCCTGGTGTTAACACAATACCATGTGTTAAAACTAGAGTTTAGAAAGAAAAAAAAAACTAAAGTTTTTCTATTATACCTAAGGCCAGGCTCAAGGTCTTATTCCTCCAGGAAACCTTCCATGGTTATCTCAACTCTAAATAATTACTCCTTCAAGTGTGGGACCAGAGGACATTACTCATTCCATTGTATTATACATTCCAGTGTATTATAGTGGTTAAGAGAGTAAGTTCCATAAGTAGACCACTTGGCTTCAAATTGCAGTGAGCAAGGGCTCACTAGCTATGGAGGTTGGAGCGAACAACTTAACCTCCATAAGCTGGTTTCATCAATAAAATGGGGAGAGTATCTGTGCTCTAGATTGCCTTAGATAGTCATGCAGAGAGACTGGAGCTGCATGGACCCTCTAAAAACATTTGCTCTTGAGCAATTACTGTGTGCCAGACAGAAACATTGACCTGTTATATCTCTGCACCTCTACTGTATTGTAAAACCCCTTGTGGATGGACCTAGGTGATAATGAATGTATGTGGAATCTAGAAAAATGGTACAGATAAACCTATTTCTGAGGCACGAATGGAGGCACAGACATAGAGAACGGACATGGGGACACAGGAGGGGAAAGGAAGGATGAGACAAATTGGGAGATTAGGGTTGATGTATATACACTGTGATGTATAAAATAGATCGCTAGCAGGAAGCTGCTGTATAGCACAGGGAGTTTCAGTTCGGTGCTCTATGATGACCTAGAAAGGTGGGAGAAGGAGATATATCCAAGAAGGAGGGAATACGTGTGTACATATGACTGATTCACTTCATCACACAGCAGAAACCAACTTGGCATTGTAAAGCAACCATATTTCAATTGGAAAAAAAAAAAAAAAACCTGAGTTAAATCTGATTACCTCCATTTTACAAATGGGAAAGTAAGGCTCATAGAAGTTAAGTAACTAGTTCCCACATACACAGTTGTAGAGGTAACATACACAGTTGTAGAGGTAATGTAAGAAACTTGGCATCTGGGGTCCAAAGTCCA
Organism: Moschus berezovskii; assembly: GCF_049115385.1. Classification (NCBI taxonomy): domain Eukaryota; kingdom Metazoa; phylum Chordata; class Mammalia; order Artiodactyla; family Moschidae; genus Moschus; species Moschus berezovskii. Next base: position 54,939,213 of record NC_142464.1, on the reverse strand, counting down.
CTACTACAAAATATCACAACTCTTGTACTTCTGGAAAGTACTGTCTTCGGTTTTCAATAATTTATTACACCTGAATACATGCATATCTATCTCCCTTACTGCACTGTTGAGTTACCTGGGGCAAGCATTGTTTCTCATTCTTCTTGCGATTCCCAATGCCTAGCATAAAACACTTAGCCAGTAATAGATGCTCATTACATTTTCTTGAAATAAAATAAGCTGGTAAACTTGCAGCTGCCCTATAGGAACTGTAACCCTTCTTTAAAGAAAAAGTTTTACCAAAAAGGAAAGGCCACAAATTTCCCTCAGCAAAGAAAATTGTTGACAAATAAATAAACACGGCTGTGGGCCATGAGCTGTCAAAATCAAAATGGGACTTAGATTCTGCCAGGGGCGTCTCCCCTCAAGCCCATCAATCGGTGTATACATATTGATTATCTTCTGGGTGCTACAATAACCTCATAATATCAGTGACTTCCAAACAGCCAGATCAACCTTATTTCTGACATCTGAAGGAAGAGTACAGGTGACTATCTAACCCTAGAGGACCTTGGAAAACCTCTATTTCCAGTTATCCATAAAAGTTTATAGTTCCATAACAAGCTGCTTGTCACATGTTAGTCCCCTCAGAAAATGACGTTGCTATTGTTGGGTCCTACTGAGGAAAAGTGGTCCATGGCTGCTTTTCCTCTCTAAATGATAAATGTCAAAAATGGAGTTAACCCTAAAAATGTGAAGTAATGAGAAGAGTAATTTTGTCCTATTTTTCTGTGATAGTTGAGATGAATTCTTAAAGTTCTAACGATATTGACAAGAAAGAAAAACAATATGTCAGAGAAGTAAAGAATCAGTGATAGGGATGATCAGATTTTCAAACACAAAAGAATTAACTTTGAACCCCTACCTCACATCACAGCCTTTTATCCCAACCTATTCAAGTAACATTTAAAGAAAAGAGCTTTTGCTAGTTATTTTATAAACTAAGTCCTAAAGCTAGGCTTGAATATATTACCATTTTAACTCTCATCATAATTGAGGTATTCTATGTTTATAGCAGTTAATTGATGTGTCACTTTCTCAATAAAAAATTTAATCTCATAAAATGGCATACCCTTTCTTCTTTCTGTAACTCTCACCAGAAAGAACTTAGCTGTGCCCCAAAGCACACTGGCCCCAGCCAATCACAGGGTGGCTGCTGTCTGAACGCAGGTAACCTTCTTTAGAGAAATGACTCTGCAATTTCAGAGCCTTTTTAGTCATCAATATTTCAGAGAACTGAGGCCATTTTAGAAGATACAGACTTGGGTTCAATCACTAGTCAGTGAGCTAAGAAGGTCCCACAAGCCACACAGGCACCTGAAAAAAAAAACAAACAAACAAACAAAAAATCACTCCAGGAAAGATTTCTAGATCTCCAGAAACTTACCTCAAACCTGAAGTGGCTTTCAAAGACAGAACACTTGTGTTGAGTTCAATGGGCTTCCCTGGTGGCTCAGACTGTAAAGAATCTGCCTGCAACAGAGGAGACCTGGGTTTGGTCCCTGGGTTGGGAAGATTCCTGGAGGAGGGAAGGGCTACCCACTCCAGTATTCTTGCCTGGAGAATTCCATGGACAGAAGAGCCTAGCAGGTTACAGTCCATGGGGTCACGAACAGTCAGACACAACTGAGTTTTATGGAGCTTTGGGCTTTCAAAATGCCAATCCCTTTGTTTCTATCATTTTCCTTTCAAACGCTAAGGGTTTCATCAGGCCAACATCCATATCCTGCCATGCTTGTAACCTAGACAGGTTCACAGCAAAGCACATGAGGAAGATGGGTTCTCCATAACGTGATTTGGTGTAATTCACAAGAATAAGATGTAAAACAAATTAAATCACAGCAAGAGAAAATAAAGATATAGCAGGAAGATAAGACCAGGAGAAAAAATTAAATAAAGCCATGAAAGTGATAAGATCTTAGAGGAAATAATACTGAGCCAAAAATAGAGTTGTGAGGTTCTGGTGGCCAAGAATTTACCTTTTTAGATAAACTAATTTGACTATAATATCCAAGTTCTTTGAGAAAAGAAAAAATATATACAATTTCCTTCCAAGAAGCAAAGCTTTCTCCTGAAACTTTAGTACATAACAGAAATATAATGTCACATATGCAATTTTAAATTTTCTAATAATATATTTAAAATGTAAAGAAAGTGACATTAATTTTCATAAAATCTTAATATATGCAAAGTATTATCATTTCAGTATATAATCAATATACAAATTAACCATGTGGGGTTTTTTTTTGCATACCAAGTCTTTAAAATATAATGTACATTTTACACTCATAGCCCTTCTCAGAGGCACTAAATTTTCATTGGAAATACTTGATCTATTATGTTGGTGCAAAAGTCATTGTGGTTTCAAACCATGAACTTTATTATAACTAAGTTCAAACACATCTTTCTTAATCAAAATAGTAGCCATTATAATCAACACATTTTTGCCAAAGAAAAATAAGTTTGTTTATTCCTGTAGCATAAAAATTCATACTTCAGGATTCAACAAACTCTTGGAAAGAATTTTCTGCCCTGCTCATTGTGGATGAGTTTTCCCTGCAAAAAGTTGTTAAGATGTTGAAGTGGTAGTCAGCTGGCAAGAGGTCACGTGAATAAGGCAAATTAAGCAAAACTTCACAGCCCTATTCATTCAACTTTTGAAGCGGTTGTGCAACATGCCATTGGTCATTGTAGTGGAGAAGAATTGTGCCCTTTCTGTTGACCAATGCGACTGTAGGCGTTGCCGTTTTCAGTACATTTCACTGATTTGCTGACTATACTTCTCAGATGTAATGGTTTCACCAGGATTCAGAGAGCTGTAGTGGATCAGACCGGCAGCAGATCACCAAAGAGTGACTATGACCCTTTTATTGTGCATATTTGGATTTGGGAAGTGCTTTGGAGCTTCTTTTTGGTCCAGCCACTGAGCTGGTCACCAGCAGTTGTCCTATAAAATCCACTTTCCATCACACATCACAATCTAATAGAGAAATGATTCATTGTTGCATAGAAAAAAAGACATTTCAGACTTTTTTTTTTTTGTCGGCTCATGAGACATCCACTTATTGAGCTTTTTCACATTTCCAATTTACTTTACATGGTGAATGACCATAGAATGGTCTATGTTGAGTTCTTTGGCAACTTCTCGTGTAGCTATAAGAGGATCAGCTTCCATGATTGTTCTCAATTGGTCATCACCAACTTCTGATGGCTGGCCACTATGTTGCTTATCTTCAAGTCACTCATCTCCTTTGCAAAACTTCTGGAACCACCACTGCACTGTATGTTCATTAGCAGTTCCTGGGCCAAATTCATTGTTGATATTGAGAGTTTTCTATGCTGCTTTATGACTCATTTTGAACTTGAATAAGAAAATCACTCAAATTTGCTTTTTGTCTAACATCATTTCCAAGTTTAAAATAAATATTAAATGAATAGCAAATAATAAGCCATTAGCAAAAACATAAAGTGAGAAATGAATATTAAAATGATCTATAAAATAACCACACTTATTAAGAATGTATTCTGATATTAAACAGCAAATTTCAACAATCATAAATAGCAATTATGTTTGTACCAACCAAATATATCTCAATTTCACAAACTGTACAGTGGGTTCCCTGGCGGCTCAGACAGTAAAGAATATGCCTGCAATGCAAGAGACCAGTGTTCAATCCCTGGGTTGGGAAGATCTCCTGGAAGAGGGCATGGCAACCCACTCCATGGACAAAGCAGCCTGGAGTATCCCCATGGACAAAGGAGCTTGGGCTACAATTCATGGGGTCTCAAAGAGTTGGACACAACTGAGCAACTAAGCACAGCATAGTAGAAAAAGTAGATTCACATAACCAAATTATTCCAACATACTTAAAGCTTACCGATTGCTGAATATTCATTTATAAATTTAAATTAATTAAAAATTAAATAAAATTTATTTTCCTAATTGCATTAGCCATATTTCACGCGTGGACAGCACAGTTCTAAATGAAAGAGCTGTCTAGGTCTACCTAGAAGATACAGAGTAACACAGAGTACAGTGTCTTCAGCAATCCCCCTACAAAACTTGGAGTACATCTGTCAGTGTAAGCTAGGGGCACAAAATCCAACTCTGTCAAGCAGAAAGTCAAGGCTTTGAGGTCCACTCACCCCAAACTCTGATGATTTGGAACAAAAGAACCTCTCAGATGCCCTTCACTCTATTCTCGGTCCACATTACCTCCCTTGACTGAATTTTTGACTCACAGACTAAAGAAGATAATGTTCATAGGCAAGAGACTAAAGTTCTAGTAATGTTTTTCTTTTTTTTAAGTATCTATTTTTACTTATTTTAATTTTTGGCCACTCCCATAGCTTACTGGACTTTAGTTCCCTGACCAGAGATTGAACTCAGGGCCATGGCAGTGAAAGCATCAAGTCCTAATCATTAGACCACTAGGGAAGTCCCAAGTAATGTTTTTCTTATTAAGAGTAATCCATGTTTTTTTAAATAAATAAATACAAGTTTTTAGAAAAGAATAATCCATATGTTTTGAAAGTACTATGGTAGGAAATTAATAAGTACATCGAAGAACAAAATATACAAAGTTCTTTTGAGAATTAAAAAAATTACTCATGAGTCAAATAGAAATATGCAATTCTAATACTATTTAAGTACTGTTTAAACAAAAATTAATATAGAAAGCATCCTTGTTTGTTTTTATCAAACCACCAGAACCCTGGGGCTTCCCTGATAGCTCAGTTGGTAAAGAATCTGCCTGCAATGCAGGAAACCCCGGTTTGATTCCTGGGTGGGGAAAATCTGCTGTAGAAGGGATAAGCTACCCACTCCAGTACTCTTGGGCTTCCCTTGTGGCTCAGGTGGTAAAGAATCCACCTGCAATGTGGGAGACTTGGGTTCGATCCCTGGGTTGGAAGATCCCCTGGAGAAGGGAAAGGCTACCCACTCTAGTATTCTGGTCTAGAGAATTCCATGGACTGTATAGTCCATGGGGTTGCAAAGAGTCAGACACAACTGAGTGACTTTCACTCACTCACCATAACCCTTATAACAAATCTTTAAAAAATATTTCTTAAATTAAAAAATTACACATACTGAATTAAATGTATAATTCCAATTTATTTCAAGAATAGATCCAGGAATTCACTAATGAAATTTACTGGTTTACTCTTCTCAATTTCCTCATCTCTCTAATTCAGTTATGGAAATAGATAAATTCAAGTATATTTACGTCAAGGATTAACAGAGAAATTACCAAAACATAAGCATAATAGTAAGCAAAATAAATAAATAAATAAAGGAGCCTTAATCAGAATTTCCTAAGAGAAAACATAAAGAAAGTTTCCCCCATATTTTTCATTTGCCATCAGTTTTTAAATGCCTGTCCTCTGTAAAAATTAGTTTTGCGAGAAACTTTCCATATAAATCGACAAATCCATCTCTTGAAAAGAATCCCATTGGAAAAGGGTACTAAGGTTCCATATTGACTCTAGCAGGTCTCCTCCTCTGGCAGCCAGAGATGATTATCTACACCACAGGGTGCACAGAATAAATAAAGATTAAATGATTATCAAAATGTGACCAACATCTGAGCAAACAGCATGCACCTTGGCAGGAGGGATACCAGCATTAAGGCAAATCACATCCAACTGTGGAAATAAACTTGTCAGATACAGGCTCCGGCTGCAACCCGAGCTACAGACCTTCTCGGGGCTGCCAGACTCCAGAGGACGATTCCAAAACAGCACCGGGCCACCTCCCACGGCTGCCTCTGCTCCCTGTCAGTCAGTTTCACTGCTGTATGTGTCATAGACAGCCTAACGTTTGAACTCACAAGTCCTAATTGGAAGGGATTGGGAATAGCAAACGGCAGTATTTGTGTAACTCAAGTGTGAGGTCTAGGGAAGAAAGAATCTTCGATCTGTTGGACTCCACAGTCAAACAGGGTGAGAGTTATTTGGGCCAGGCAACCCTGAAAGGAATGAGATCTCTCTCAAGAGGAGTTTGAGGGGGCAGGTTTACCGAGTGCCAAGGATTGTGTGAAGAGCATTGTCTCATCTAATCCATGTCCCTATGTGTGATATGATGTGAAATCTGCCCGACTCTTTGTGACCCCATAATGGAATGGGTAGCCTTTCCCTTCTCCAGAGGATCTTCCCAAACCAGGAATCAAACCGGGGTCTCCTGCACTGCAGGTGGATTCGCTTGCAATGCAGGAGACAAAGGAGACCCAGGTTGCATCTTTGGGTGGGGAAGAAGGGGAAGAAATGGCAACCCTCTCCAGTATTCTTGCTTGGAAAATTCCATGGGCAGAGGAGTTTGGTGGGCTACAGTCCACAGGGTCGCAAAGAGTGGGACAAAACTGAGCACAGCACAGCAGTGTGGCCCTATGGAGTAGGTTCTATTATTATCCACGTTTCAAATAAAGAAGCTGAGATACAGAGAAAGTAAGAAACTTTCCCAAGGTCACACAGCTGGGAAATGGCGGAGCTGAAATGTTAACCCCAGGCAGTGACTCTAGAAACTTCCCTCTTAACAGCAATGCCACACTGCCACCCCATGGCCTGCTGGGAAAATCCACTTGCCAAGGGAATCCAGTTAAGTGAGAGTTGTAGCAAATGTTAATTAACCTCAGGGATGGCAGAGCTCCAGTAAGAAAGGACTGATGGTGAGTAGGGACTCCTTTTAAAAACAAAAAAAACACTTGACAATTGTTTGAATTACAGATAATAAAAAGTAAATTATGAACACTATAAGAGAAATAACTTTAAAAATCGGGAAAGAGGGAATATGAGACTAATCTTTTATGGCAGAAACTCAAACTCCGAATGTAACTTTTTTTAAAAATGATAGTGATTCCAGAACTATGTTGAATAGTAGTGGTGAGAGTGGGCACCCTTGTCTTGTTCCTGACTTTAGGGGAAATGCTTTCAGTTTTTCACCATTGAGAATAATGTTTGCTGTGGGTTTGTCATATATAGCTTTCATTATGTTGAGATATATCCCTTCTATTCCCACTTTCTGGAGGGTTTTTATCATAAATGGATGTTGAATTTTGTCGAAGGCTTTCTCTGCATCTATTGAGATAATCATATGATTTTTATTTTTCAGTTTGTTAATGTGGTGTATTACGTTGATTGATTTGCAGATATTGAAGAATCCTTGCATTCCTGGGATAATTCCAACTTGTCAATATTTTGCATAATCTCTTTAGTGGAATATTTTGGGAAATAACATCTCTTACAGTAAAAAATAAATCTGTTTAAAATTTCACCTTTTATCTTCATCTTTTTCTTCTGTTCATTCAAATGAAATTAAACTTAAAACATTCTTAAAAGAGCACTGATAGTTGTATCCTATTTTAATAGAAATATGTATAGATGACTCGTTGGAAAAGACCCTGATCCTGGGAAAGATTGAAGGCAAAAGGTGAAGAGGGTGACAGAGGATGGTTGGATGGCATCACTGACTGAATGGACATGTGTTTGAGCAGACTCAGATAGATAGTGAAGGTCAGGGAAGCCTGGAGTGCTTCTGTCCATGGGGTCGAAAAGAGTCAAACACGAATTAGCGACTGAACAACAGCAAGGTGGATTCCCTGGTGGCTCAGATGTGGCTCAAAGACTCTGCCTGCAAGACTGGAGACCTGAGTTCGATCCCTGGGTTGGGAAGATCCCCTGGAAAAAGGAATGGCAACCCACTCCAGTAATCTTGTCTGGAGAATCCCATGGACAGATGAGACTGGCCAGAAAGAGTTGGACACAACTGAGCGACTAACACTTCCACTTCACAACATCAACAATATAGAACAGTATATGATATGAGGTGGATTCCTCCTATGAATGGTGTTTATTTCTGGATGCGAGTATTTGGAAAGTTTTTCTTATAATTAATATTGTTTCTTTTATTAATATTTCATTGATTCAATTGTTGTTTATTTATTGAGCAGTTACACTATAACCAAGATTTGTTCCTGGCTCTCGGGGTATGGCTGTGAACAGAACAAGTCTGGTCATTCTTCCACTCCACAGGGAAGACAGATGTTAAACATATAAGTACCTGCTCCCATGTCAGTATTTTAAAAAGAGAAGATAGAGTGATGACAGGTTGAATTATTTTTAACAAGGTGATGAAAGAATCTCCCCATGGTAGGAACACTGAAATCAAGAATCAAAAAAAGTTCAAGAGGGAATCACTGTAAATACTTAAAGAAAAGCATCGATGTAGAAAGAAAAGCAGATATAAATGTCCTGGGGCAGGATATAACAAAGCAAAAAACGATGTCCATAAATCACAATGCTGAAGTTTTCCAATTTGAACCAAGTATTTGGTCAATCAGATGGCATGCTTAATTTCATGCTATGTAATACATGACTAATGTTAAAGTTCAGTCTAGCGCTTATTTATTTTCATTTTCCTGTAGCCTCCCCCAATTTCCCCAGACTCACCGAGCGAACTCTTTACACTTGGATCCAAGTTCTTGTCCCCACGGAACCCTGAATTTAGCAGATAGCCTGCTTCGGTCTTTTCCCAGAGCGGTGATGGTCCAAATGGAGTTGTTAAATGCTTACTTAACTAAACTAACAGCTACATTGAAATTTTATTGACATTAAACCCTTTCAAAGGTATCTGACAACCTGGCTAAAAGCAAATATACTGTGTGAATCTCCCTCATTAATGAGGCAATTAATCCTGAGAATTAGCCAACTTCACTGAGGACCAAGTGAGCTGCTATAAAAATGGAATTCTGGCTTCTCCCAAAATGCCCAGTCAGGAAAGGCAGCCCTTCGCAGTTGAGGAAGCCTGGGAAGATTGACAGCTCAGCTTATTGATTTCGGATGTCGAGAACAACTCCCAGGGGGCTGGTATCAGCCAGTCAGAAGCAGAATTTGATGAGGCAGATGGGACCCTGAGGGAAAACATCACAAGGTGGAGCATCGAAGTGCCCCTTCCCTGACCTTCTCAGGCACGATAAGAGATGGCCTGGTTCTCATTTTTACAGGATTCATTCCCACCAGGCTGCATGTGAAGATGTCAGCCCAGAAGAGTATTGCTCTTTGGAAAAAAAAAATTAAGCTTCTTAAGTGCAAAGTTTTAAACTGCCACCAACTGGCGTGTGCTTCAGGGAAGAAGGTAGGTGCAAAACATCTCATGCCCAGACCCACTCTGCTTCCAGTTTGGATTGTGCTATATGTATTAAAGCGTGTATGTATGTGTGTCTGTGTGTGTGTGTCTGTGTGTGTGTGTCTGTCTGTGTGCCCTCCCCAACCTGAGAACAGATTCTAACAGTATTTCTCAGGATACATCCTTGTAAGGGAGGCCCCTCACCTTGCACCCCACGACACCTGCCATCAGAGGCAGGTGGTGGGATTATTCTAAGCAAATGAAACAGCAGGTCGTTCCCGTCTCCTAAACAAACAATTCTCAGACACACTTGGGTGGAGGAGTGCCTGGGAGCTGTCGGGGTTCTGCCATGCGAAATAATGATGTGCTTCATTCCAGCTTACAAGAGAGAAAACGCTTCCTCTGGCAGAACACATAACTGCATGATGTGTATTTGGAGTGAAATCTCAACCAGAAACACATAGGCCCCTGAAATAAAATGTGAACTGTGAGGGTTGTGTGTGGATAGGAAAGCTTTTCGCATCAGAGCGTCCTCTCAATGTGTCAAGTGTTCATTTACTCTCTCATCTCTTCACATTATTTGCATTTAAGCATTGCTGTTGTTGTTTAGTCACTAAGTTGTGTCCATTTCTTTGCCACCCCATAGACTGTGGCACACCAGGCTCCTCTGCCCACGGGATTTCCCAGGCAAGAATACTGGAGTGGGTTGCCATTTCCTTTTCCAGGGGATCTTCCTGACCTTAAGCCTCAGCAATGCCAAAGTTTTCATGGAAAATTACCACAAGACAATTTTAAGTCATCAGCATTCTAATCTCACTGCTAACTTTGTTGTTTCTACAAATTAACATAAGTTTCCTTTGATCGTTTGATTCTAGAAGTAGAACAGCTCTGTTCAAGGCGGCCAGCAGGAACATAGTGTAAGCTTCACTCCACAGCTTTTGATTCTGTGAAAGATCTTTCCTCTTCTTGCTGCCACACACTTCTCCCTGCTCCCAGTGAGCCCACTGTCACTCCCCATTAAGTTTCAAGTGAGTGAAGGAAGGGTCTTGCCTGGAAGTCCAGTGGTTAATTCACCTTCCATTCCAGGGGGTACCAGTTCAATCCCTGGTCAGAGAGCTAATATCCCACATGTCTCACTGCCAGAAAACCAAAACATAAAATGGAAGCAATGGTGTAACAATAAAAACTTTTTTTAAAAGGAGTGAAGGAAATCATTGGGATGGCTATGAGGCTGCAGTTTACCCCGCATCCACTCTCTCAACCTGCCAAGTTGAATGAAATGGAATCAAGAAGAGCACATGGCAGCCTAGCTAGACTACACAACCAGCCTCTTTTTGTCCCTTTGACCTAGTTGTGGGGCATGGAATGTAGCTCCTCTGTGTTCCCCATTCCCCTTTCTGATGGCTGGAACCTGAATGTGGCATCAAACCAGCTTCAAACATGCAGAAAATGGCAGCGCCCCAGGCAACAGCAGACAAGCCCAACTGGACTGTTCACAACAGGACTGTTTCATAAGAGAAAAAAAATAACTCCTTTACTCATTAAGTCACTGCATCGTCAGGTCTCTGTTATAGCAGCTTGTGTGGGCTCAGTCACTCAGTCAACCCATGGATTGTAGCCCACCAGGCTCCTCTGTCCATGGGATTCTCCCAGCAAGAACACTGCCAGTGGGTTGCCATTTCATTCCCCAGGGGATCTTCCCAATCCAGGGGTTGAACCCATGACTCTTGTATATCCCATTGGCAGGCAGATTCTTTATCACTGAGCCACCTGTTATAGCAGATTAGTCTTACTCTAATCTATTATAGGAATTAATCACAAGACCTATGCTGTAAATGAGCTTCCCTGGTAGCTCAGCTGACAAAGAATTCGCCTGCAATGTAGGAGACCCTGATTCAATTCTTAGGTCAGGAAAATCCCCTGGAGAAGGGAATGGCTACCCACTTCAATATTCTGATCTGGAGAATTCCATAGCCTATATTGTCCATGGGGTTGCAAAGAGTCAGACATGACTGAGTGACTTTAAAAAAAAAAAAAATGCTGTAAATACACAAGACATGCAACCATTAAGGCTACTGGCTCTTAACTCCTTGTTTAGTATTTCTCTTGGTTTGTTAATTCCTCCTTTCACCTATTTAAACCCCCGTCCTTCCAGGTTAATCTCCAACATCACCTCCTCCAGGATGGGAACCAATCATAACAGCAATCTGTTCCATTGAATCTCATTATCTCACTTAAATGCCTCATACAGAGCCTGGCCTGTAGGAAGTACACAGTTGGTTCCCTCTCTGGTAATTGTTTAACATCATCCAATGCAAAATCAAGTTCTTCTTGTGAATTTAGATATACCTTTGAGAATTTTGGCTTGAATGATCACCTGGCTAGTGCACCAGTTAACTAAGGTGAAGAACAAAACTGCAGAGAGAAAAAGAAGGTGGGCTGGAGTGGGAAGTTTGGTAACCTAAGCAGTCCTCCAGGAAACTAGCCAGTTCTAGAAGAGAAATTGAAAGATGCTCTAAAAGAAAAAACAAAAAGGGAAAAAAATGTAAAGCCATATTTCAAAAATAACCACCAAGACTAGTTGGGTCAAACAACCCAGAACTGGAAAGGAGAGGGAAAGAGAGAGGCTACCAACCTCATTGCCCTTAATGTAATGAAGCAATTTGCAAACAATTGTTATTGACTAAACAGAAGATTTAATTTCAAATATAATCACTCTCCCATGGCCTGAGATCCCCAGTTGATCACCTTTATCTCTATATATTTGCTTTTTTCATCTGAAAAATGGGAATAATTACCATCATAAAAAATTAAGAACAATGAGATAACTAAACAGAATAATACACATGAGAGTAACATACAAAAAAGAAAGAGGCATAGGTGTGTGAGTTTTTATGCTTTACATTGCATTCAAAATGAGTAGGAATGTGGATAGTATCTCTAGAGATAGAGATAGGATGGTGCAGGCTGGGGAGTGGAATGAAAATAAGTTTAGAATGTTGACTAGGACAGTGTGAGGTGATGAAATAAGAACCTAGAAAAATAAGAATATAAAATAAAAAGGAGAAAAGACAGTCTCTTTAACAAGTGGTGCTGGGAAAACTGGTCAGCCACTTGTAAAAGAATGAAACTAGAACATACACCAAAATAAACTCAAAATGGATTAGAGAGCTAAATGTAAGACCAGAAACTATGAAACTCCTAGAGGAGAATGTAGGCAAAACACTCTCCGACATAAATCACAGCAGGATCCTCCAAGACCCACCTCCCAGAATATTGGAAATAAAAGCAAAAATAAACAAATGGGACCTAATTAAAATCAAAAGCTTCTGCACAGCAAAGGAAACTCTAAGCAAGGTGAAAAGACAGCCTTCAGAATGGGAGAAAATAATAGCAAATGAAACAACTGATAAAGGATTAATCTCCAAAATATATAAGCAGCTCCTGAAGCTCAATTCCAGAAAAATAAATGACCCAATCAAAAAATGGGCCAAAGAACTAAACAGACATTTCTCCAAAGAAGACATACAGATGGCTAACAAACACATGAAAAAATGCTCAACATCCCTCATAATGAGAGAGATGCAAATCAAAACCACAATGAGATACCATTTCACACCAGTCAGAATGGCTGCTATCCAAAAGTCTACATGCAATAAATGGTGGAGAGGGTGTGGAGAGAAGGGAACCCTCTTACACTGTTGGTGGGAATGCAAACTAGTACAGCCACTATGGAGAACAGTGTGGAGATTCCTCAAAAAACTGGAAAGAGAACTGCCATATGATCCAGCAATCGCACTCCTGGGCATACACACCGAGGAAACCAGAATTGAAAGAGACACGTGTACTCCAATGTTCATTGCAGCACTGTTTATAATAGCCAGGACATGGAAGCAACCTAGATGTCCGTCTGCAGATGAATGGATAAGAAAGCTTTGGTACATATACACAATGGAGTATTTTTCAGCCATCAGAAAGAATGCATTTGAATCAGTTTTAATGAGGTGGATGAAATTGGAGCCTATTATACAGAGTGAAGTAAGCCAGAAAGAAAAACATCAATACAGCATACTAACACATATATATGGATGGTAACCTTAACCCTGTATACGAGACTGCAAAAGAGACATAGGTATATAGAACAGTCTTTGGGACTCTGTGGGAGAGGGTGAGGGTGAGATGATTTGGGAGAATGGCATTGTAGCATGTATATTCAGTTCAGTTCAGTTCAGTCGCTCAGTCGTGTCCAACTCTCCGCTACCCCATGAATCACAGCACGCCAGGCCTCCCTGTCCATCACCAACTCCCGGAGTTCACTCAAACTCATGTCCACAGAGTCAGTGATGCCATCCAACCATCTCATTCTCCGTTGTCCCCTTCTCCTCCCACCCCCAACCTTTCCCAGCATCAGAGTCTTTTCCAGTGAGTCAACTCGTCGCATGAGGTGGCCAAAGTATTGCAGTTTCAGCTTTAGCATCAGTCCTTCCGATGAACACCCAGGATTGATCTCCTTTAGAATGGACTGGTTGGATCTCCTTGCAGTCCAAGGGACTCTCAAGAGTCTTCTCCAACACCACAGTTCAAAAGCATCAATTCTTCGGCGATCAGCTTTCTTCACAGTCCAACTCTCACATCCATACATGGCCACTGGAAAAACCATATCATTGACTAGACGGACCTTTGTTGGCAAAGTAATGTCTCTGCTTTTTAATATACTATCAAGGTTGGTCATAACTTTCCTTCCAAGGAGTAAGCGTCTTTTAATTTCATGGCTGCATGTATATTATGTGAAATGAATCACCAGTCCAGGTTCGATGCATGACACAGGATGCTTGGGGCTGGTGCACGGGGATGACCTGGAGGGAGGATATGGGGAAGAGGGAGGTGGGTTGGGAGTTCAAGAAGGGGAACACATGTACACCCGGGGCGGATTCGTGTCAATTTATGGCAAAACCAACCAATATATTAATGTAAGGTAATTTGCCTCCAATAAAATAAAATAAAAGAACCTAGAAAAATAGAACAGTAGTGAAAGCAGGTATTTTTTTATCAAGCACAGCCCTTACTTCTTTTATCCCCCACTGCTATCCTCCCAGTTCTGCCACACGCACATACATACACACACACACACACACACACACACACACACATATGCACAATCCATTCTCACCTGATGAGTGATGGGGCTTAGGGAGGGACCCCACAAGAAGTAGAAGTCAAACTGGCAAAGCACACACTTCAAACAGAAGCTGAACAGAGATGGTTTATGAGATCATACAGCTTAGCAGGTGTTATGGATCAAGAATAGATTTTCACAAATAGAGGATACAGACTTTGCAAAAATGAAGAATTGTTCGCTGGACATAAAATTTCAGTTATGCTAGATGAATAAGTTCTAGAGATCTGCTCTACAACACTGTGCACTCAAAAAGTAAAGAGAATAGATCTCGTCTTAAGTATTATTACCACACAAAAAAAGAAATACTCAATAGGGAAAAAAAGACACAGAAAGCTTGGGAGGTGTTAGATTTGTCTGTTACTTTGATTGCAGTAACATGGTTGTTGTTGTTCAGTGGCTCAGTCATGTCTGACTCTCTGAGACCCCATGAACTGCAGCACACCATGTTTCCCTATCCTTCACTATCTCCCAGAGTTTGCTCAAACTCATGTCCATTGAGTCAATGATGCCATCCACCCATCTCACCCTCTGTCGTCCCCTTCTCCTCCTGCCTTCAATACTTCCCAGCATCAGGGTCTTTTCCAATGAGTCAGCTTTTTGCATCAGGTTGTCAAAGGGTTGGAGCTTCATGGCCCCTATAATTACTTACAAATTCTTGCTCTATCTTAATTTCTTTACTGTCTGTTCTCCCACTAGCTTTTTTAAGCTTTCAGGTATTTTATTAATAGCATGGGCATTTCCTTGGCAAAAGGTGGCTATTCTCTTATCCCCTTTGGTTCCTTGTTCCCTTTAAAATTCCTAAGAAAGAGAAATGGTGTAGTTTAAGATAACCAGTATCTAAATAGTTCATTACTTTCCAAAACCATATACAAAAATAAACTCAGAACAGATTAAAGAACTCATCGTAAGACATGAAAGCATAAAGCATCTAAAATAAAACATAGGCAGTATGCTCTTTGACATTTGGCTTAGTAATATTTTTTTTAATATGTCTTCTTAGGAAAAGGACACAAAAGCAAGAAAAAAAGGGACTACACCAAACTAAAAAGCTTTTTCACAGCAAACAGAACTATCAACAAAATGAAAAGGTAACCTACTGAATGGGAGAAGATATTTGCCAACAATATATTCTTGAAAGGGTTAATATCAAAATATATAAATAACTCTAGGATGCATACAAAAAGGAATCCTTATAAGGTGTTGGTGGGATTGTAGATTGGTGCAACCACTATGAAAAATAGTGTGGTGGTTCCTCAAAAAATAGAACTACCATATGAATCAACAATTGCACTTCTTAATATTTACCCAAAGAAAATAAAAACACTAGTTCAAAAATATACATGCTCTCCAATGTTCGTTGGAGCATTCTATACAATATGTAAGATATGGAAGCAATCCAAGTGTGCCTATATGTGTGTGTATACATACATATACAATAGAATATTACTCAGCTTATAAAAAGGTATCTTGCCTTTTGCAACAATATGAATGGATCTAGAGGATATGATGCTAAGCGAATCAAGTCAGACAGAAAAAGACAAATTCCACAAGGTCTCACTTATATATGGAATCTAAAACACAACCCAAAGTGAAAACAGACTCACAGATACAGAGGAAATCTAGGTGGTTGCCAGAAGGGAGGGATGTAGGGAGTGGACAAAATAGATAAGCGAGATTAAGAGGGACAAGCCTGTAGTTCTATAATAAGGAAGGCATGAGCCTGGAATCCACCATGTAAGAAATATGATTAATAACGTTGTAATAACTGTAAATGAGGACAGATAGCTATTAGACATGAGGTGGTCATTTCATAGTGTATGCAAATATCAAATCATCATGCAGTGTATCTGAAATTAGCCTAATATCAGACATCAATTACATTTCAATACAATAAATAAACAGTAAAAGTTACATCTAGCTGAGTTTTAAAAAAAGAACAACAAAATGAAAAACCATTAAGTCACAAGTCACCAGCAGTACTATAGTATAACGTAGATTTACTTGAATACAGACCATCTGAAATTTTTACTTGGTCGTTTTATTTATTTGCAGAAATGCTATTAACATCTTGCTAAACAGTGCTCCACAGAGCACCATTTGCAAAATGGAGCTCCAAATAGTGGTTCATGACCACAGCTGTGAACTGTGACCTCAGTGGTGGCTCAGTACTACTGGCAAAGCACAGAAAGCCTGAGGGTTGTGAGCTGTTCTCTGTGTGTTCCCCAGACTCCCCTCACCTCCTGCCCAGTTACTGGAGGATGCTGTAACTCCTGCGCCTATTCAGTGCATAGTCACTTGCTTAGCACAGTGAGCATTATAAAACAAAGCAAGAGCTTCTTTCTCTTGCTCCTACAGTGCTTACAGGCCAGCGAGGGCACGCAAATGCACTCACAACCCCAGTGAAGGGCATGATGGGGTAGAAAACACACAAAGTGCTCTGAAGGCCAAAGGATGGGTGAAAAGTGAGCTCTAGTATTCTCTGTGCATGCTTACACACACACACACACACATACCTACACTTCACCTGGGGGGTCTCCATGGTGCTCAGGATAATATTTGAGACACCACTCCACTGCAAGTCAGCAGAATTATGTGATTCTGTTACCAACATCAGTATTGATTTACTTCCCACCCTGAGAGAAGCTCTATAACCTCCCAGGGACATAATCCCCCATTTTCTCTGAAGGAAAGGCCCCTCTTGACAGAGGCCTGGGGAGAGTCTATTAGCTCACTGTCACAAGCCAGGGTTTCAGACCAAACACAGAAAGCTTAGTTTTCAGCCTTTAGCTCCCAACTAATGAGTCTGCAGCCTCAACCTCAGGCTTAAGTTCTTCATCCCTGGTTTAACAGGACCCAGATGGCTAAGCCCCTACCCCAGTGCTCTAAGATGACACGCAGTTCATGTTCTGCAGGTTAGTTAAAGCTAACCCCTATGAGTTTCTGTACTGTTCTTTTATTGAGTCAGCAAAGTATATTCCTCTGTTATGTATCCCTTTTCTTGTTCCAGAAGGAAACTACTCTGGATCAAGAGACATACCCAGTCTTGAACATCATTTGTTGTGTGTGTGCTTAGTTGCTCCGCTGTGTCCAACTCTTTCCAATCCCATGGACAGTAGCCCACCAGGCTCCTTTGTCCATGGGATTTCCCAAGCAAGAATACTGGAATGGGTTGCCATTTCCTTCTCCAGGGGATCTTCCCAACACAGGGATCAAACTCGCATCTCCTCTGTCTCCTGCAGGTAGATTCTTTACCTGCTGAGCCATCAGGGAAGCCAGGGAAGCTGATTATCTATTACAATAGTCAAAAATTTTGCCCACTCTCTCTTCTCTCACAGCATTTATATCTAATCTAGAGTCCTGTGCACACTCTGCTTTTGACTGAGGCTGTTTGGGAATTCCCTGCCTCCACCACCAGACTATTATTCCTATATTGGTCCAGTGGAGGCTCCTGAATTTCAGGTGGCAATGAGGACCAGGGGGCGGTAATCTGATTAGTAAATCTCTTTCTAGGGATTTACCTAGAAGTTGTAGCAAGCACACTACAGCAAGTTCTCCTGCGATTCTATATGTTTCTTTGGAGTTGTATGAAGCTGATTACATTTCAAGCTCCCAGTGTTTACTACCACTCTCTGATGGTATTTTTATGTGTCAATTTGGCTGGCCATCAGATGCCCATATAACACATTACTTCTGAATGTGGCTATGAGGGTGTTTCCGGATGAAATTAGCATTGGAATCTGGACTCAATAGACAGCCCTAGCCTATGCAGGTGGGCATCATCCATTTCATTGAGGTCCTGAATAGAATGAAAAGCAGAGGATTGAGGAAATTGCCCTTTCTGCTTCCTCCCTGCCTGCATAGGCTGGGACATCTTGTCTCATCTTCTCAGCCCTCAGACTGGGATTTAAAACATTGGCTCCCCCAGTTCTCAGGCCTCTGGACTCAGACTGAATTATACCACTGGCTTTCCTGGATCTCCAGCTGGTAGATAGCAAATCATGGGACTTCTCAGCCTCCATAATCTCATTATCCAATGTCTCATAATATATATATATATATATATTGTTAGATAGAAAGACAGATATTTATTCTACCAGTTCTGTTTCTCTAAAGGATCTTGGCTAATACATACCCTATGTTGAGTTTGAATGGATTTGGGAGAGTGATGAGAATGAAGGGGACAATAAAACCCTTTCCCGAGGTCACTCTTGGAGTTGCCCATGGCTGGAACTAAATCCTGTTCATTGTAGTATCTCAAAGAACACCTAGCACAGTAGAGGCAGGAGTTGCAACATTTGGCTACAAAATGACACCTGAGATGGAGCTATGATCCAGAGAAAGACACAGCAAAACAAAGCTGGAGAAGGCACAGGCCCACAGAGCTGGGCCTGAGCAGGTGGAGTCCAGACTATTACAATAAGGCAGTACCCAAGGCAGCCACTTGGCAGTCTGCAGAATTATCAAACAATAAAAGAAAATCAGCCTGGCATTAACAACAATCCCACTGATCCCCAGGAAACACAGTGGGTCACCTCTAGGCAAGCGCTCTAAAAATTAAGGGAGAAATGTCAGTGCTACCAAGTGGCGGTCAGACATTAGAGCAAATTTAAGTTCTTTGGCTCCTGAGTGCCAAGCTCTCTCCAAAGGCATCTTGCCCATTAGCTTGCTGGTGTCTTGATCTAAAACCCTTGAGGTCTCTAAGTAGCAGTTTTACAAGGATAATTGAAAGGGTATTACTGGCTGTCTATTTATCATCTCTTGTTCACCTAATACCATAGTACCTATTCGGATGAACTAGTGGACTCTGTGCTAAAGGCAACTCAGCTAGAAGCTTTGCAGCTTCCCCAACAGGAGACAAAACAAGATTGTCCTCAAATCCTCTCATTTTGGACCAATCCTGTGGACCAGTCCTGCTAATTAATCATGATTACTCTATACAGTAAGCATATTTGAGGAGATTAATCTGGCTAGCCTCGGGTAGTGTCCTAATTAACAATATGCTGAAGCAGCGTTCTCCTTCTGAGTGTAAATACAGCTTTAACATCATTTGCAAAACAACATGACTTTAAAAACTTTTTGTCTTCTGACTTTTCTGCCTTGTCATCTTGGCTGGATAAACTTATACCAACCAGAAGCAGCAAAATATGTGGCTCAGCATCTTAGAAGATCTTAATCAAACAAAGAAAGAAAGAAAAGAGTGCAGGCAGGAAAGTATCAGCGTTTAGAAATCTTAAAGAGCAACATGGAGAAAAAAACAGCAACCCATTCCAATATTCTTGTCTGGGAAATCTCATGGAAAGAGGCTGGCGGGCTATAGTCCGTGAGGTCACAAAAGAGTCAGACACAACTTAACAACTAAACAAGGCAACAACAAAGCAAAGAGCAACTATTCACCCTCTTCTATCAGGCTGTAAGAGCTGAAATATCTGGAGTTGAATTAGATATGATAGATGATGCAGACAATACATTTCTTCATCCATGTTTCAGTTCAGGTCAGTTCAGTCAGTCAGTTCAGTCGTGTCCGACTCTTTGCGACCCCATGAATCACGCCAGGCCTCCCTGTCCATCACCAACTCCCAGAGTTCATTCAAACTCATGTCCATCGAGTCGGTGATACCATCCAGCCATCTCATCCTCTGTTGTCCCCTTCTCCTCCTGCCCCCAATCCCTCCCAGCATCAGAGTCTTTTCCAGTGAGTCAACTCGTCGCATGAGGTGGCCAAAGTATTGGAGTTTCAGCTTCAACATCGGTCCTTCCAGTGAATACCCAGGACTGGTCTCCTTTAGAATGGACTGGTTGGATCTCCTTGCAGTCCAAGGGACTCTCAAGAGTCTTCTCCAGCACCACAGTTCAAAAGCATCAATTCTTCGGCGATCAGCTTTCTTCACAGTCCAACTCTCACATCCATACATGACCACGGGAAAAACCATTGCCTTGACTAGACGGACCTTTGTTGGCAAAGTAATGTCTCTGCTTTTTAATATGCTATCTAGGTTGGTCGTAACTTTCCTTCCAAGGAGGAAGCGTCTTTTAATTTCATGGCTGCAATCAGCATCTGCAGTGATTTTGGAGCCCCCAAAAATAAAGTCTTACACTGTTTCCACTGTTTCTCCATCTATTTCCCATGAAGTGATCCATGTTTAAGGGGAAATGAAGCAGAGGCATTTGTAGGAATGCGTTGACTCCCACTCCATTCATCCAAGCTACATGTGGCCCTTGGCCTTTCTTTAGAGCCCTCCCAGCTCCCAAGCATCCCTCTACATTTCACTTTCTCTGTGCTGTGCTTAGTCGCTCAGTCGTGTCCGACTCTTCAGGACCCCTTGGGCTATAGCAGGCTCCTCTGTCCATGGGGATTCTCCAGGCAAGAATCCTGGAGTGGGTTGCCATTTCCTTCTCCTTTCTCTATACCCCAGCTGTTTAAGTTGATCTCGGACTCCCATATCATGGAGAAACACATGGTTACTTTAATAACTCACTGAGGCCCTATAATATGGATGCCCCATAATCCATTCATCAATTCCCTTACTTATGAGTATTCAGATGCCTTCAAGATTTTCCATTGCAAAAATATTGCCATTAACATCTTTGTATACATATGCTTAGCTAGTTTGCTTTTCTTTTTGTAGGATGAATTACAAGGAGATTGGAAAAGATTTCTGGGTCAAAGAATATGTTCATTTTTTAAATATCTTTTCAACAGTATATAAAAATTAATAATCCTATTAGCAGTGTATAAGATGTCCTATAAGCCCACATCCTCACTCACACTGATTGCTACCAAGTTTATGAATTTCTGCCTGTCTCTGTCCAGTATGGCCTCTCACTCTTTTCAGTTGCACGTTCTTGATAAACTAGGGAAGCTAGGCAGCTTATCATGCTTACTGTCCACATATCATTTCTTTTCTGAGTTGCTCATTCAAGGCTTTTACCTAGTTTTCAGTTGAGTGATATGTCATTTCCTTATCAGCTTGTAAATTATGGTTATTAATCCTTGCATTCATACGTGCTGTAAATATTCTCTCAGTCCATTGTTCAATGTATTATTCTGTTCATGTTGCATTTTTCAGTGCAGAAATTTGAAGTTTTTTAAAATCTTAATATTATTGGCTATGCTGGGTCTTTGTTGCTGCAGGCAGGTTTTCTCTAGCTTCGGAGAGCAGGGGCTACTCTCTCGTTGTGGTACATGGGCTTCTCATTGCAGTGGCATCTATTATGGAGCATGGTTTCTGGGTGCACAGGCTTCAGTAATTGTGGCACATGAGCTCAGTAGTTGCAGTTTGCGGGTTCTAGAGCTTGAGTTCAGCAGTTGTGGTACACAGGCTTAATTACTCTATGGCATGGGAACTCTTCCTGAACAAAGGATCAAACCTGTTTCCCTCTCATTGGAAAATGGGTTCTTTTCCACTGTGCCACTAGGGAAGCTTGTAGTTCTAAGTGATTAAGTCCATCAGTATTTCTTTTATAAACTCACAAGGTGAAATTTAGGGGTGATAAATGTAACTATTGTCATCCCTTTATCAACCTCCTGATTGAAGCTCAGAAAATCCTTATTGCCAGAGATGTTGAAGTTGGGAAATTAAGATAATTTAACAGAAATCAAGAAACTGAAATCAGAACTGAATCTATGAAAGCTCTTTTAAATATAGTTTGCATTTATGAAAATAAAAGAATAATTATATTATTATGGATATTATGGCATTAATTTCCATTTAACTTTCTTGAAATTTTGAGTTTCTTAAAATTTCAGTGAAGTGCTTATAAATTCTATTTCTTTTTTTCTTGGCCTGGTTCTCCATTCAAATGATCAATGCCTTCCTGATTACATGACTCAGAAGCTGCTTCTTACCTCCTCCCTGGATCACATGCCTGTCAAATACTCTCTCTCACATCTCAGCTCTCAATTCCTCACCTCCTCCTCACAGATGTCACCTGAATATCCTGAGTCTGCTGTGCTTCATCTTCCTTTGTCTTCCCCAAGGATTCACTGCAAAACTCTCCATCCTTCCTCCGCCATCTGCGCTACCTCCCCTATCTATTCCAACTCCCAGTTTCCTCTCTTTCTGATTATCCTCAGCAGAAGTGACTCACAATACACGCAATTCTGTTTTTCTGGAACCAAAATTCCAACAGTTACCAAACAGGTGTACAGAAGTAGATTTCATTCCAATTTAGCATTTTTTGAAGTTGGAAAAAGATTATCACACTTAAATTAAGTTCAAAAAAATCATAGGCACTAGTATGGAAGAAGTAATCTAGTTTAATAACTGTTCATGTAAAAATTATCTAGGGGTATTAGTTTTGTACAGGTTTAAGCTGACAAAATTCTAATAGCAACAGAAATGGAAAAAGTAGTATACCTCAAGAGAAATATATATCCAGATCAGTATTCAGTCCTCAGTGATTACAGTGGAGGATAGGGAATTATCTTCATCAATCTTCATCTTCATAATCCAAACATAGCCAACTAGAATAGCACTAACAAGATGGGCCCAGACCACACCAGTTCTCCGCAGTGAGAGGGGATTAGGGCTCAGACAGCATTTCTTGAAGTACCTGGTCATGGAGACTGAAAATCCAAAGTACTGTTTGAAAATGTAAAGAAGAATATTTGTTTCCCATGCCTCATGTTTCCTTCCATGTTGTAGGGAGCCCCTTTAGTATAAATCTCCTGGGTCCTCTCTACCCCAAATCCATTCAACTTAAAATGATGGGAAGAGGAGTGGGATGATATATCTGACCGGTAAGTTTGGGAGGATCATCTGGCCAGCAGATTTCCATAACACTCCCCTCAAGCCCTTCTTGTTATCTGAGAGGCGTGCAATCTCCTCTGCACCAAATGACTCATCTGAAAACAGCTGTACTCCACACAGGAAATAATATATTTTGGTGAGGGGATATGGCTAGTGGCTCAGATGGTGAAGAATCTGTCAATGCAGGACACACAGGTTCAATCCCTGAGTTGGGAAGATCCCCCTGGAGAAGGAAACGGCAACTCAACTCCAGTATTTTTGCCTGGAGAATCCCATGAGGAGCCTGGTAGTCTACAGTCCTTGGGGTCACAAAGAGTCAGACCCATCTGAGCAGCTAACATTTATATTTAATTCAGGTGACAGAGAGCTTCTGCTGCATGAGTCAGGAACCCTAGGAAATAGAAAAGGTGTAAGATGTGGGGCAGCAAAGTCTTCATGAACCTGTTGAAGCTTCTGATGCATAAGGGCTCCCAGTATGGGGCTGTGGATATGAACATGCAGGCACAGTGCTATGGTCTTGTTGGTTCTTAAATGTTTACTTTGATCCATCCATATGAGTCTTTTACAGATGTGCAGTAGGCATTAACCATCGGGTCAGACCAGAGGCACTAAGCATCTTGGCAATAGTGCAG
This sequence comes from Moschus berezovskii, assembly GCF_049115385.1. NCBI lineage: Eukaryota > Metazoa > Chordata > Mammalia > Artiodactyla > Moschidae > Moschus > Moschus berezovskii. Next base: position 54,915,492 of record NC_142464.1, on the reverse strand, counting down.
ATTACTTTGCTCAGAGCAGCCTCTTCATTGCGGCAGATTCTACATAAAAATCTTGAGCAAAGTCTTCTGAGTCTCATCAAAGACAGGGAGCCAAGGGTTTCAGCAAAGGCAGAGGCAATAGGGCTCCAGCCAAGAAAGGGCCCTCACCCAGCACCGACCATTCAGGGTTTAGGAAAAGAGAAGCCTGCCCTTGGGCCCTGAGCAAATGCCTGCGTCATCAACAGGCATAGAGACTGCCTTGGATACAGGTTACTTGCTCTTGACCTTGAACCTTGTCTCAGCTTTTCCTCAGTAGGCATTATCTTAGGTCACGTTCCCCAAAAGCAAACTCTTAACACAAGGATTCACATGCAAGCATTATTAAGAAAGTGCTTCTAGAAGAAACTGATAAGGGCTTAGGAGAGTGGAGAAGCCAGCAAAGATGCCATTTCAAGTCAAGTCCTAGCCTCAATCTGAACTCTCAGTGTTGTCTGGACTACAAATTATCCTGCAGAATTTGTCCTGGCTTAAGGTAAGGATGCTGGGCAAGCATATTCTCTAGCACAAGTATGAAAGCCAGCACTCTTATAGTCTGTGAGGATGAGATGTCTTATTGAGGATCTGATCTTGATTCTGTATAACTTCTGAGATCTGAGTTGAAACTCTGCTCTACCCAGTCACTGAAAAATCTTCTAGGTAAAACTGAGCTGAATAACAAGCTGGCAATATGAGGCAGCATGCAGTTTATCCACACTAGCAGGATCTCCAGCAGCCCTCTGGTAACCTTGACAATGAAAGCCACACACTAAGGATGGCTTAGACAGAAAAAGAGAAAAGGTTTGGGTGCCTGACAGCTTCATAATGCTGCTCCAGCTGGTATGAATCCCCTAATTTGGGGTTTTGTTTACAGGAGAAAACAAAGTCCTAATTCATTTAAGCCCCTACAATCAGTCCTCAGTTCCTATCAAACAAAATTCCTACCTCATACAGTTGATGAACTACTCCAAGAATTATTAAATCCAAAGTTACAAAAATGTTAGAAATAAAATATTTTTTTGCATTTTGGTTTTGGTGTTTTGGATGTTCAGAGATCATCATATTTTTAATTCCCAGAATTATGTTCAACATGTTATGTGCTTCTCTGGTGGCTCAGATGATAAAGAATCTGTCTGTGATACAGGAGACCTGAGTTCAATCCCTGGGTCTGGAAGATTCCCTGGAGAAGGGAATGGCAAGCCACTCCAGTATTCTTGCCTAGAGAATTCCACGGACAGAGGAGCCAGGCAGGCTGCAGTCCATGGGGTTGCACAGAGACAGACACAACTGAGGGACTATTTTTTTGTTGTTGTTCTGTGCATGTTAATTATTTTATTCATACATTTATTTACTCATTCCTTCAGAAAATATTTATTGAGCATCTGTAGCCTGCCAAGAACTGTGCTCGGCTCTGGGGATGTTTCATAAACAAGACAGAGTCCCTGCCTCTAAAAAGTGCAGATTTAGTGGGAGAGGCAAATCAGGGAGAAAGATAATACAGTGCAAAGTGCCAAACACTATGATAAATATCTGAACAAAGAGGCTATGGTATCCCGGAGGAGATGGTTTGTTTCTCTGGTAGCTGGAGGGAAATGTGCAAATAGCAGCACACTTGGCAAAAAAACCACCAAGGAAAAGATTATGTCTGCCCTCACTCAGCTTGGAGGGCCTCTGAGTCATCAGCTGGGTATTGCATCTGCCCCTTCTGTTAGGAAAGAAACTCCTGGAGCAACCACATCTGTAGGCATAAGAATGAATAAACTAGAGGCTGGAGGTGGGTCTGTGATGTGATAAAGCCACCTGCCACCAGCCACACACATGATCGTTTCTCTTAGCCTCAGCTTCTAGTTCATTAAAGGAACTGCAGACAAAAGCTGTCCTTGAGAAACCTTTGAAGTCTCCTTTTTTCTCAGTCTTGTTTTACTGCATCCTTGTGGTTTGGGCTTTTTATTTTTCCCCATGAAGATGTCCCTGTGAAATTTAGCCCCCAAGATTAAATCTTACCTTTTAGTCACATTTAATGTTTTCAAACCCACAGTGAGTTTATATTTAAATGACAGTACAGTTATTCCCTAAGAAGAAGATTTTTTTCTGAATCACTTAAAGAAGGTTATTCTCTTGCAAAGTTTTCTCTTTAAGGTCTCTATTACAAGAACCAGTTACAGATGGTAATGTTGGAGGAATAGACTCTTGGAATAGACTTTCCCAGGACTCAAGGAGGGGAGGAGAGGGTATGAGCCATGTAATCTTTCCAACCAGATATTTTCCCCAAGTGAGTCTGCGTGTGTGCATGCATCACTTCAGTCATGTCTGACTCTTTGTGACCCTATGTACATGTTAATACCCACCATGGAATTTTCCAGGCAAGAATACTGGGTTGTCATTTCCTTCTCCAGGGGATCTTCCCAACCCAGGGATCAAACCCAGGTCTCCCACACTGTAGGCAGATTATTTACCATGTGAGCCACCAGGGAAGCCCAAGAATACTGGAGTGGGTAGCCTATCCCTTCTCCAGGTGATCTTCTTGACTCAGAAATCAAACCGGGGTCTCCTGCATTGCAGGCAGATTCTTTACCAGCTGAGCTACCAGGAAAGCCCGAGATAGTATGGCAAATATGGTCTAAACACAGTCTCAGAAAGAAGACAAAATTAGTTTGATGGGCAGCTAGACAGTCTCTTCCATATGCCTCTTTAAAAAAAATTACTAGCTTCCCATCCAGGTAACCAAGAAACCAGGAAATCAAAAGAGAGAGATTTATAAATTAAAATTACAAATCTTTCTCCTAGTCAATCCTCTCCCAAAGTGAGATTTCTCATTTAAGGAATTGCAATCAATCAAGAAAAGATCAATAGCTATATTTTGAAACTCTGTCACTATAGCTTACCAAATTGAGGCTAAGAGTGAGAAAGGGAAATAAAATACCAAGAAAAACATACACACACACACACACACACAATATTATCAGCCAAAGAGACAGCAGTTGTGTACCAGAACCTAGGCAAACCCACTATTGCAAATTAAAATGCTAATAGGTCCTTAACTCTTGATAAAATATTAGCAGTGCTGTAAGTACACACGCTCATCTCCAGGAGATCACGCTTAACGGGTATAACTCCCTGACCTTTAAGGTTTCACTTGTATTTTTCAAGATGCCCCTGAGAGTCCTTATTCTGTTGCCGTTTAGCCATTGGTCAAGGGATAACAATGCTCTTTGATATAAGTAATTGCTTAGAACAGTCAATGCTCTCCAGGGTTTCTTTCTTCTCTAGAAAGATAGTGTCTCCAGGTTAGGAAGGACTTAGAGAGGTCATTTAGTCTCTTCTGACCTTCAGGCTGAGAGGTACTTAAAAGCTGTCCCAAAGAAATAGAAATTTGACCTTCACTCACTAACCCTTTCAATTTTCATCCACTCTCCCTAAGAATTCTGCTTTTGTTTGATAGAAGGATGTCTCATTGCAGTTAATTTACTTTCCTCTTATTTTGTCATCAGGGAGACAAGAGATATTTAGATAACCAGTATTCTAAGTTCAAGAGCCTTTTGAAAATGTGAAGATCCAACATGTAAATTCACTTTATTGAGCACCACTTATATGACTGACACTCTACTTAGTACTGGGAGTATAAAGGCCGACAAGTCTATTGACTAGAAAGTAGAAAATTACTTGTTCACAATAATAAAATACCAAAGTTTCCAAATAATATTTCTTGAAAAGAAATATCTTCCATAGTTCTTTTTTTTATTGAAATATAGTTGATGTTGGCTTCCCTGCTGGCTCAGATGGTAAAGAACCCACCTGCAATGTGGGAGACCTGGGTTCGATCCCTGAGTTGGGAAGATCCCCCAGAGCAGGGCATGGCAACACACTCCAGTATTCTTGCCTGGAGAATTCCCACAGGCAGAGGAGCTTGGTGGGCTACAGTCCACAGGGTCACAAAGAGTCAGACATGACTGAGCGACTAAGCACAGCACAGCAAAACACATAGTTGATTTACAATGTTGTTCCAATCTTTGCTGTACAGCAAAGTGACTCAGTTATGCAAATCTTTTTAAAAAATTATTCTTTTCCATTATAGTGTATCACAGGATAGTGTACGTAGTTCCCTGTGCTATTCAGTAAGACCTTGTCATTTATCCATCCTATATATGATAGATAGCTTACCATAATTCCTTTTTAACAAGGAACCTCAGAATGGTATAGACACAAGGTGCAAACATGAAGCTCTTCCTACTAAAAATCAACCAAAATGGAACCTCAGGATCTGGAAGGACAGCCTCTCAGCTATTTGTGAACTGTCTGTGCTTGGCCGCCTTGGCAATTAAGAAGCCATCCTCAGCCTTCTCCCACCCAATGCTGTTCCCAACAAATCACTAAGCAACACCTCGGGTTCAGAATTAAGCTAAGTGCTATTACAAATACAAACAAGGGCAAGACTTGATTTCTGCCTTCTGGAAACTGAAAGAGAGGCAGTCTATTTCAGAAATGGCAATTACATTTCCCCAGCACATCAAGTCTTATTGACTGATGATGGTTGAGCTAAGTGCTATGTTGAAAATTATAAAGCTTGATCTAAAGTCAATGAGAAAGTACCAAGTCTAATTAGTAATATGTGCCAGGACATGGACTGTGGGGGTGAGAGCATGTTTTCTAGGTGTTTTCTTTCCTCATTTAGTATAACAGACTCAGACTTTACCCAGACGGAGGAAAATTACTTCCCCAACCTACCACTTGCCATTATCAAAGTTTCCTTCAGGTCCTGCAGACAAAGATAAGATCCCAAAAGGAGGCCCCTGAGGCCTCAAGAACTTGGCAGTTGGTCCTTATATTCCTCCTATCACCCGCAAGAGGGATGCAAGCGTTTGTTACTTTTCCTTTCTCTCCCAAAAGAATACTTGAATCACATAGAATCTAATCTTCCCCCATATATGTTTGGTGTGATAATGCCTGAAAGCAAAAGCAGGTGCAAGTTGGAGTTACAGAAACAAACATTCTCAATAACCAAAACTGCATTTATTTTCCTTCCAGTTTTCTCACTCTGACTCACCTCCAATAGAAGAGGCCCCTGTAGCCCTCTCTTTAAAATGGTGACCTGAAAATGCACACACATGTCATTCCTGAGACAGCCTGACATTTCCATCAAGAGCTTTATTAAAATCTAACAGAGAAAAAAGAAATGATTGCAGCATTGTTAATAGTGTTAAAATAGTTGGGTTTTCAAAGCACGGATCTGTGATCCTAAGCATACCAGCAAATCACAACTAAGAAAAACAATCTTCAAAATTGCTCACCCTCGAGTAATTGCCCCCAGTCCTGTTGCTGTTGTTAAGTCGCTAAGTCATGTCTGACTCTTTGCAACGCCACGGACTGTAGCACGCCAGGCTACCCTAACCTTCACTATCTCCTGGAGTTTGTTGAAATTCCTGTTCATTGAGTTGGTGATGCCATCCAACCATCTCATCCTGTGTGGACTGGCAAAACCAATAAGGGCCTTTGCTGGCTCCCTCCTCAACTCCTAGAAGGTGACTTCAAGTGACTTTTGCTATCCTGACCCTGCAATTTTGTCCAAGTACAAATTCCAACTCTCTTTTCCTAGTTTCCCTCTCCCCACTCCTAGGGCCCTCCTCCTCAATTTCAAATCTTAGTCACATAGGCTTTTGTCCCTAACTCTGTCTCTTCGAAGTAGTATGAAGTAGGAGAAAACTGTAGTCTTGGTATGTTTTAATGCCAGAGGCAACTATATCAGAAAGACTGTTTTTAAAAAAAAGGGAAAAATAGCAGTACAGAGAAAAAGGCAAAAGTTATCCCACATATTGTTAAACACCTTCAGGTAGAAACAGAAACTATGAAAAGTGCATAAAAAATAAGTTTTTCAGTGCATGTAGCATGTATCAATACCTTATTAAGAATCTCAAGGTTTTTAGCATGTAAAAATAAATGCCTATTAAACTACATGGTGGAGGATAGACTAGGAACAAAGTGATGAAGGAAGCAGCTACAAGGTTGAAGAAGTTTCCCTCACTATTGAGGCAAATTCTTGATACATTTAGTACATGAGGTTCTGGTGAGAAATTATCAAGAATTTAGAAATAAGGAAAATAAGATTGGAATTATAACTTTAAGACTAATAAAAAAGGGATCAGAGAAAAGATAAGCAAAGTCAACCTAAAGAAAAAGAATAACTCATGCAACTAATTCCCTTTATTCAGCGTCCATGTTGAACAAACAACATTTTGACTGTCATTTGATTTCCCATGTATCTCTGGTGTGTTGAGTTTTATCTCATAAAAAGATACTGACGTATATACACTGCTGCTGCTGCTGCTAAGTCACTTCAGTCGTGTCCGACTCTGTGTGACCCCATAGACGGAAGCCCACCAGGCTCCCCCATCCCTGGGATTCTCCAGGCAAGAACACTGGAGTGGATTGCCATTTCCTTCAAATAAATAATAACTAGAGTAATTAATAAGGACCTACCAAATAGCACAGGGAACTCTACTCAATACTCTGTAATGGCGTCTATGGGAAAAGAATCTAAAAAAGAGGGAATATATGTATATATATATAACTGATTCATTTTGATGTATACTTCAAATTAACACAACATTGTAAATCAACTATACTCCAATAATTGGAAAAAAAAAAAAAGATATATCCAAGTCCTAACAGCCAGTGTGACCTTATTTGGAAACAGGAATTTTTGCAGATGTAATTAAATTAGAAGTCTCAAGACAGAGTCATGCTGGATTTAGAGTCATTGGATGTAGTGTCTAGAATCCTAGATTCTAGTGACTAATGTCATTGGATTTATAATGAAAAAGAGAGAAAAATTTGAGACACCGAAACACACACAAAAAAAGAAGACTATGTAAAGATGGGGACAAAGATTGAAGCTATGCTGCCATGAACCAAGAAATACTAGAAGTCACCAGAAGCTGAAGGAGACAAGTAAAGATCCCCCATAGAGCCTTCAGGGGCAACGGGGTCCAGTTAAGACTTTGATTTTGGACTTCCGGCCTCCAGAACTGTAAGGGAAGAAATTTTTGTCATTTTAAGCCACCAGTTTTGTGCTAATTTGTTGCAGCAGCCCTAGGAAATGAACACCTGATCTTCTTTAAGGAAAGAAAACACTGACCTAAGGTCTCAGATGTGCAGCCCTTTAACACTGACATTTATCACTCCTAACTGTAAAATCTGCATGTATATATATATCTGTTTACATATATCTGGAGAAAATCTTCCCTGGTGAGTCAGACAGTAAAGAATCCATCTGGAATACAGGAGACCCAGGTTCAATCCCTGGGTCAGGAAGGTCCCCTGGAAGAGGGCATGGCTATCACTCCAGTATTCTTGCCTGGAGAATCCCATGGACAGAGGAGCCTGGCAGGCTACAGTCCATAGGGTCATAAAGAGTCAGACATGACTGAAGTCACACACACATCTGGAGAAAAACATGATCTGAAAGGATACATGAACCCCAGTGCTCGTTGCAGCACTCTTTACAATAGCCAAGACATGGAAGCAACCTAAATGTCCATCGACTGAGGAATGGGTAAAGAAGACATGGTATATACAATACAGTGGTGCTCGGCCATTAAAAAGAAAGAAATAATGCCATTTGCTGCAACGTGGATGGACTAGAGAACGTCATACTGAATGAAGGAAGTCAGACAGAGGAGAAACATCCTGTGACATCCCTTACATGTGGAATCTAAAAAGATACAAATGAACTGACAAAACACAAAGAGACTCACAGACTTAAAGACAGCTTTTGGTTGCTGGGGGAAAGGACAGTTAGGGATTTTGGGATGTTAGGGAGTTTAGGCAGTTTTAAACACTGCTATGTTTCATGCATTGGAGAAGGAAATGGCAACCCACTCCAGTGTTCGTGCCTGGAGAATCCCAGGGAAGGCGGAGCCTGGTGGGCTGCCGTCTATGGGGTCGCACAGAGTCGGACATGACTGAAGTGACTTAGCAGCAGCAGCATGTTTAAAATGGATAACCAACGAAGCCCCCTTGTACAGCATATAGAACTGTGCACAGTGTTATGTGGCAGCCTGGATGGGAGGGATTTAAGGAGAGAATGGATATACGTATACGTATGGCTGAGGTCCTTCGCTGTTCACCTGAAACTATCATTACATTGTTAATCGGCTATACCCCAATACAAAATAAAAGGTTTTTTAACAAATCAGCATTTGATTTCTATACCGCAATCTCATACAATTGGTATATTAGGTGGAATTCTGCTGCAGTGATAAACAAACCCAAAATCTAAGTGCCTTAACTTGCTACAAGTTCACGGGGCTAGGGGTGCGGGGAGGCAGGGTGGGGATGGTGCTCTTACTTACTAACTCAAAAGTTGAAAATCCACCCAGTTGAACTGTACCATGTGGTAGAACACAAGGCCTCCTGAGTGAAACTACAAAAGAGAATGCACGGGAATTTCACACCTACTTGCCTATGTCTTAAACCAGAAGAGGAAAATACAGGGCCCACCAACAAAACTGATCACTCGGCCTTGCCTTCCTGCAAGACCAATGGAAATGTAGGTGAATAAATGAAATATTTTGCGTACGTTACTTTTACTGCCATACTCTTTAAATGTGAATGTTGTTGTTGCTGAGTCACTAAGTTGTGTCCAACTCTTTTGCAACCCCATGGACTGTAGCCCACCAGGCTCTTGGGATCTTCCAGGCAAGAATATTGGAGTGCATTACCATGCCTTCAACAGGGGAATCTCCCCGACCCAGGCATCAAACCCACTTCTCTTACATCTCCGGCATTGGCTGGCAGTTTCTTTACTACTAGTGCCACCTGGGAAGCCCTAAAATATGAATACACATGGGTAAAAAAAGACTCTTCCTTTAGTAGATTCAGAAAAGGAAACTACTAAGTTTACAAGATTGAAGGTTAGCTCTTAAACTGCAGAAAATTTCTCTTATACTGCTTAAGGTGGCTTTCTCTGACCACATACCATCCACTATTTTAGCACTATGTGCAAAGAAAATATCTTTTTTAACATTTTTAATTTCATAGTACAATAATACTGAAGGAGATCCTTAAGATTCATCCCAAATTCTTTAAGAAGTCTCCATTGACCATTGTGACTTGCAACTTACTAAATGGAGTCAATTAAACATAAAAGAATCTTTGATGTTCTGACTCATGTAATACCTAAGGGTCAATCTTAAAGTATCCCAAAGATATCTCTCAAAGACTTTATTTTGAGGGGCCCAAACTACAGGAACTCTTCCAGATCTGTTCTCTCCTTCCAGAAATCATTTGGAAGCACACCTTTCCTATTTCATCAGGTCTCCAGAGTCTGAACCAAATCCAAGTTTACTTCCCACCAATTTCAGACGAGAACAACAAAATCCGGATCCCAATAATTACCACTGAGTATGATTTAGAAGGAAAAAAGTAAACATTCTTCAAATTGCGATCCGCTGCAACTTCCAGCTGAGGTAAACAAGCTCCACAAACACAAACGTTTGCAGAAAATTCTTCCTGTGCTGGTAAAAACTCTTTAAATTGATGCAGGTGGTCCTGGTGAGACTCCAGCATAGCATTTGGGTATTCCCTTAAGGGCAAGCTTCCTTCTTGCTACTTGTTATTTTTGTCTACAAATTAATAGTCACAGTTAACCTGGATTTGGGATTTAACTGGTGAATGGGGAATTGGGACCTCAGAGACTGCTACACAAAGGAGATAAGCTAGGTCTTCCCCAGAAGGCACTGTCAGTTCCCTGTGATGAGGCCTTAAGGTCAGAAATAAATGTCTTGCCTTGCAAGGGAATTGGCCTAAAGGAAGAGCAAAGGAGATCTCATTTAACTTACAAAAACCATCCCAAAGTGATGGAACATATTAGAAGAAGTGTCGTGTCCTGTCACCAGCCTTGCAGTGTTCTGTTACCTATTTGAAAATGAAGACTCTAGAGACCTCTACATAACTACCCTCATTCAATAGCATTGTTCAACACCACCATGATCCAGGTTCCAAACACTATTACATAAAGCAGAGGAAACCAGTTTCTGTCCCTTACAGTTTGGCTAAACAGGTGACACTGGTCTAGATAATTGATTAACTGCAAGCATCAGTAAGTAACATTCTTATGATTAATTTAGACTTGAAAACAAGGCTGTTAATACAAAAGTTTCTGAACAGTCCTGCATTAGCAGTCATTCTTAGGAATATTGACTTAATGAAAATAAATATGTTGCTTTGTCCTCTTAGCAGTTTCTGATGAGGGTTTGAGAAATCCAAATGACAGTCCAAATTTAAATGATTCAGATTCATCTGTCAGTAAATGATTGCCAACTATCTCTTTTGATAGGCTAGACAGCATCCCTCACTTATACAGAAATAATAGCCCAATTTTGTTCAGTGAAATGTGCCTTCTTTCACTCTCATCTGATGATGCTTAGATTATATCAATAATAATGCCATACCTGGCCTGGCTAATGAGAACATTACATCCTCAGCTACCATGATGGGTCAGGGATGGATAAGCAATTAAAACTAATGACTTTTGCTTGAAACACAGAGAGACAGAGACAGAGAAATATAGAGAAAAGCTCTCTTAGCTTCTCATCTTCTGGCCTGAATTAGTTGGAGCCAGGTTGCCACCAAGAGGAGAAGGCTGAGCTGGCAACCATAAAAATAAACCATGGGAAGTAGAATGGAAGGATGGAGAGACACCAGGACCTGACAATCATTTGTGACATCGTTTGTGCCTGGAACCAGCCGCACGTGGAGACAACCCCTTAGCCTTTTAGGTACTTAAGTCAATGAATCCCCTTTTTTGTGTTTGCTTAAATATTTTGCTAGGGATTCTTTTACTCAATATTGAAATAATAAGACTTAGACATGGTTCTAACATAGTGAAAGTATTTTTAAAATGCAAAACACATAGGCTATTCCCCCAAGAAATTTACATGCTAGGTAAAATAGTACATATGGTACCCAGGGGTAGACATTCATTGTTATGAATTAAACAACCTGCCACTCTGATAAGTTTTCATGAAAATTAAGAATATAGAGCCTGACATGTTCTCATAGTTTCATAGGAAAAAGAACTGGGGTTACCCAAGGTCCCGTTTTTAATCCTGGCTACTGAGTACAAAAAGGACCCATTTCAATGATGATGTGAGAACCTTATTAGAGCATATTTAGAAAGACCTTGAAACCTCCACCCACCACCATCATTTCTGGCTTTATTTTTCACAGTGCATGGAACTTTAGATTCTGAATTCTAAGTTCTTCAGGGTAAAGACCTAACACTGGAATCTCAGCTACACAAAGCACAAAGACTGTCAGAGCTGCTACATAAATTATACACAGAAGCAGTGATGAGAGGAAGGCATTACAAAGAAATTGTTCTCCTCGGAGTTTTATGAACATAATATTTCAAATCAAAACTAGACACTCTGGGAAACAATTTGTACTACATAAGAATGGTAAAACTGGGGAGTTAAAGTCTGTGTTTCTAATATGTTATGATTAACCTAGGAATGGAAATAGAGATTTTATGATCTGGATCACTCTCCCTCAGTGGGATAATGTCTCATACTTATCTTTGTAAACTATATGGAAACTAATCTTCAGATTAAAAGCCCAAACCGTTCCATGGAGCCATTTCTTCTATGTTCTATATATTTTTAAAATTGGCATATAAACTAATAAGATAAAAACTTCACAACATTTTGAAAGGTATTCAGTTTTGATGTTCTAGTTTGGAGAAAAATTGAAATTACAAAGATATGTTATTTTTCAAAGTTTGGCAGAAAACAGTACAAGCAAAACTGGAAGATCATAAAAGATATGTATAAAAGATGAACAAATGGAAGGTATAGACATAAATCAAATGACTTTGCTGTCTTCTAAAGCAATGGTCCCCAACATCTTTGGCATCAGAGACCGGTTTTGTGGAAGACAATTTTCCACAGACCAGAGGTGGGGAGTATGGTTTCAGGATGATTCAAGTGCATTACACATATTGTGCACTTTATTTCTAATATTATTATACCAGCTCTACCTCAGATAATCAGGCATTAGATCCCAGAGTTTGAGGGCCCTACTCTAAATTTTTCTCCATTTTCTCCCTCTACTTCCCCCTAGCCAAAAAAAAAAAATTGAAATGGCCCCTAATTCTTCCCATATGGTCCCATCACTTCATGACAAATAGATGGGGAAACAATGGAACAGTGACAGATTGTTTTGGGGGGCTCCAAAATCACTGCAGTTGGTGACTACAGCCATGAAATTAAAAGACGCTTGCTTCTTGGACAAAAAGCTATGACCAACCTAGACAGTGTATTAAAAAGCAGAGACATCACTTTGCATCAAAGGTCCATCTAGTCAAAGTTATGGTTTTTCCAGTAGTCATGTACCGATGTGAGAGTTGGACCATAAAGAAGGCCAAGCACCAAAGAACTGGTGCTTTCAAATTATGGGGCTGGAGAAGACTCTTGAGAGTCCCTTAGACAGCCAGGAGGTCAAACCAGTCCATCCTAAAGGAAATCAACCCTGAATAATCATTGCATGGACTGGTTCTGAAGCTGATGCTACAATACTTTGGGCACCAGATGTGAGGAGCCAACTCACTGGAAAAGACCCTGATGCTGGGAAGACTGAGGACAGGAGGAGAGGGGGACAACGAGAATGAGATGGTTGGATGGCATCACTGACTCGATGGACATGAGCCTGAGCAAGCTCCAGGAGATGGTAAAGGACAGGGAAGCCTGGCGAGCTGCAGTCCATGAGGTCTCAAAGAGTGGGACACGACTGAGCGACTGAACAACAGCAACAACACAGGGCAGTTACTTTTACCCTGTAAAGTGTCCAAGTTACCACTCACTTTTTGTGGCATTTAGTAAAGTGAGATACAGAGAAAAGACACTCAGAAACAAAGGGGGCAAAGCATGCAAGCAACTTTCCTATCCATTGTCTCATCATAAAATTTAGCCCATCATAAGCATTAACACTGGTTTGGCAAAATTATTTATATATCAGTATTTTTAAATGACATCCTCCTGCGAAAAGAAGGAGAAACTATTATTTTTATTTCAGTGTGGGGATAAAAAGAACACGATAAGATGACTGCTTATTGGAGGTCAGATAATGCAAATGACTTAAGATGAGTTATCCCCCATCTCCCACTGGCCACCTGCACCTTCTCCTGGGTGTGACACCTCAGTTAATATCACCACCCACACGGCCCCTCTTGCTGAAATTGTCAGCGTTAAGCACAACCCCCCTGCTCCTTCCTGTCCTATACAAGTTGTCACTAACTGCTCCTGACTTGGCCCTTCTCTGACTCCACAGCCATAACCCTGGTCCATCTTTGTCTCTCACCAGGACAACCAGAAAGTCAGTCGGTTACCAACCCATCATACTTCTGAGCATTGCATTGTGCCAGATTCTGAGCAAAGGGCAAGCAGTTCTAGAAAAGAAATTACAGGGTTTCCTGCTCCAAAGAAAAAGAAAAAAAAATGCTTATAGTCTCAAGGGGAAGACAGAAAGTATATGAAAGTGCTACAATAGAAGTAAAAAGAGGTTGCTGTGGCTGCACAGAGTTCAGGCATCCGTCAGTTTTCTCACTGACAAATATTTTCATGTTGAACGAACTATGCCAGGCATTAGGCTAGCACAACTGGAGAGCAGTTGTGATCAAGACCATTAAGTTTATACTCTACCCATGAAGCTTATACTTTCATGGAGGTTACAGACCAAAATTTGCATAGACATTGAGATAGATGATAGGTAAGTGGGTAGATAGGTGGGTGGGTGTATTGTGAGAGAGAGAATCAAGTAATATTAGCGTCTCTAAAGAAAAATGCATCAAGGAGAGAGATCAGTGCAGGTGTTAGTATAGGCAGTGATCAGAGACTGCATCTCTGAGACGGTCCAATTGGAACTCAGACCTGGAAGAAGTGAGGGAGTATGTCAGACAGATACCTCTGCAAAAACTTCCAGGCAGAGTACACAATAAGTACATAAACCTGTGATGGAAATGTGCATTTCCCTCCAACCAGGACCCAGGGACAATCTCAGGAAGACGAGGCTCAAGCCAGCCTGAAGAATGCGTCAGTTGCCAGATGGAAATGGAGATGGATTGCATCATAGCCAAGGGCAGATGCGGGCAGAACTCAGCCCGGAAAAAAGGAACATTTTATTCCGTTGCTCCAAGTGCTGAGAATTACCTAGGTACCAGATAATCTTGGTTCTGGGCCACCAGCTTCCTACCCTATGAACTCTCCAGGGTTTATGCCTCATCTTTGCTCAATTTAAACTGTCTTTCTACGCCAGCACATCACCCACAAAAGCTGTGATCAGATGCTTCTTATTAAAAGTTGACCCAGTCAGGCTCCACGGTTAAGGCTTTGGCTCTTTTCCACGTGTTTGATTGGCCTGAAGTTCTTGATGAAGCTAAGGGGCTGGGCAAACATCAGACCTGGCCCACAGCCCTCCAGCGATGTGCTGGGCAGCTCCCTGAGAATGGCCACCTCCTTTCTGAGCAAGAAGTCAAGGCAAGGGGTCAGGCCTTGCTTTGCTTCACTGATTCTTTACAAGAATAAACACAGCCTCAGTTTCTCCTTCTGTTATATAAGCACCAATGGTTTGTGCCCTCCTCCAGCTTTCCAGCGCCCGGGGAGGGTAATTACACATAATCTGGAAAGCCTGGTGAACCCCTGCCACAAGGCTTCCTATAAACACCAGACTAAACCTTCAGCAGTTGGCAAAGGGTTGCTTTCCATTTATACGTCAGTGCTTTTTATTTTTTGCTACAGAAGCAATTCCATTGCACCAGAATTCACGACTGGAGGGAAAAAATCATTCCTGATTTTGCTTCCGTGTAATCAAGAAATAGACAGCCCACAGATCTATCCCAGAGGAAGCCAGAAGGGGCCAGGGGAAGCATCACCAGGCAGAAGGAACCAGGCAGGGGAGGTGGGGGTGCTGTTGAAACAGCATGAAAAGGAAGATGTGGTTCAGCCAGACCACAAGAGGGGAAAGGAAAGCGGGATCACAACGCGACTAAGCAAACAACCCTCGTTACACTCACATTCCCAGGAACAGGAAGCCTGGAGAAGCATCCATAATACCCTGAGCAACTCATCCTCATATTTTAAACCAATGACTTCTCCTCGTGATCCCCTTTAGTCAGCAGAATCACCCACGTCGCTGTCACCTTGCTAAGACCTTGAGTGGCATCCTTGATTCCGCCTGTCCCTCAGAATCAATCAGCCACTAAGTAAGGAACTGGTGATAGATGAGGTGGGGCTTTAAAGACAACTTGTAACTGGGCAAATGGGACTGTTCTGCCCGGAAAGTAGCCGAGCCAGATGGCACCAGGCTCCTGGAAGGCACCTGCCTGCCCAGAGTTTGCTCCAGTCTCTGACCACCTCACCTGTTCTCCAGATCCTGCTCTAGGCTCCCATTTTCCCATCTGAGGTGGATGCCTGCTTACGAAACCTTGGGCTTCTCACCCAGGGGCCAAGCCCACTGGATGCATTTTGGGCACTGCTTTCAGTCTCCTGTCTCACATTGAGGAAGGCACACCAGCTCCTCATTCACAGTTTGAATGAGTCCTTAATTCATTTCATCACCTGCAGGTAACAACTAGGTACAGTGCTGCTAGGGATTCCCTGGTAGCTCAGCTGGTAAAGCATCCACCTGAAATGCAGGAGACCCTAGTTCGATTCCTGGTTCAGGAAGATCCCCTGGAGAAGGGATAGGCTACCCACTCCTGTATTCTTGGGCTTCCCTGGTAGCTCACATGGTAAAGAATTTGCCTGCAATGTGGGAGACCTGAGTTTGATCTCTGGGTTGGGAAGATCCCCTGGAAGTCATGGCAACCCACTCCAGTATTCTCGGCTGGAGAATCCCATGAACAGAGAAGCCCAGAGGGCTACAGTCCATGGGGTCGCAAAGAGTCGGACACAACTGAGCAACTAAGCACAGTACAGCAGCTCAGCTCTCCTACATGTGTCCCACACCATTCTGAGCACCAGGGACCTGGGTGCATAAGGTGGAGATTTCCACTCCCAGGAAGCACATGTGCCATAAACAGTAGAAGGTCCACAGAAAAGAAGTGGTGATGGTGTGTCTGATGACTTTAGATAGGTAGTCAAAGAAGACCTCTCAGAAGAGGTGGCATTTGTAAGATGAGAAAGAGCCTGTGGGGCAGCAATGTGGGGGAACAAAGTGCTGGAGGCAGAGTAGGGGAGAAGAGTTCAAATGTCCTGGGGCCAGATCAAGGGTATGTGAAAAGCAAAGGGAGCTGGTGTGGCTGGAGCAGAGGGAAGGGGAACTGGTAGGGGACACGGTGAGAAGTTCCTCAAGCACCAGATGTGCTAGGGTCTCCTCAGCTATGGGAGGGATTTAGGGTTTGTACATGAAATGGGAAGAGACTCAAACAAAGCAAAGGGAGTGTCTTGCCACTTACACTGTTCATTGATCCCAGGATAGATAAGGCACAATCAGGGAAGCTGGAAGAAGACTCAAGGAGCTGCGCGGACTGCAGACATGTTTATTCTCTCTGGACAGCAGCAACAGCGAGTCTTCAAAGACTACTGCTATACTAAGACAGACAAAAGTGGCCCATTGCCAAGTGGGCACGCAGGCCCAGTGCTACCAAGGTCAGCAATATTGTTGTTTACAGAACATAAGGTATGAGGCCGTGAGAGAGTGGGGCAGGAGAGCCTGACTGAGCCTGTGTTGTCAGTTAATTTCTCCACAATCCACCCCTCAGGTCTTCTGTCCCACTCTTTACACAGACTCGGCCCCCTGTGGCTTTTTTCTGGGGCACATTGCTGCTTGCACCCACATTCCATAACAACAGTAAGGGCTACAACAAACCACTAGAGTGCGGGCTACACAGCTACTACAGAGCAAAACTCAACGCCAGATGCTGGACCGGAGAAGGCAATGGCAAGCCACTCCAGTCCTCTTGCCTAGAAAACCCCATGGATGGAGGAGCCTGGTGGGCTGCAGTCCACGGGGTCGCTAAGGGTCGGACACGACGGAGTGACTTCATTTTCACTTTCACACATTGGAGAAGGAAATGGCAACCCACTCCAGTGTTCCTGCCTGGAGAATCCCAGGGACGGGGGAGCCTGGTGGGCTTCCGTCTATGGGCTCACACAGAGTCGGACACGACTGAAGTGACTTAGCAGCAGCAGCAGCAGATGCTGGACAGGCTGGCCCACCTATCCTGCAGAGTGTCTCCAATTAGGCGCTGCTCATCATGGATTTCTTACATCCTGTGGCTCCACATGGAGCATAATAGGGAAATTCATGACAGGCCACAGGGAGAGTACAAATGCACCTTTCAACACTGAAGCAGCTCCCTGTGGTCCTGGCCAGGTGACATGCACACGCGGAGGCCAGGGGCTTGTCACCCAGGGTGCAACCTGAAAGTCATGTTGCAGCCTCTGCCCCCATGGGGCTAGGAGAGCTACCCAAAGAATGGGGCGGGCCTTTGTCTTCCATGGCCAAGTCCAGTCCACCGTCTGTCCTTGTGCAATCTCCGTTGGGGCTGGCAACAAGATACTACCTTGGGTTCCATCGCCAGGCTTTAGGAGAATATCTGTTGTCACCATCTGCAGTTGTATCTTGCAACCATGACATATTGCTGGGCTATGCAAATATCCTCGGAGAGGACTTGGAACATCCACTGATACCCTTCCCAAGTGAATGCAAACTGATCTTGACTCTCAGCAGCTATAACTATGGAGAAACAAGCATTAGTAAGTCCATCACATAGTGATGAGTGCCCAGCACTGTAGTTAACTGGTCCATCAAGCCATGGATAAATGGCATAGCAGCATGCATAGGTGGCACCATTTTATTCAGTTCCGTGTAGTCCACAGTCATCCGCCAAGAGCCATCAGGCTTTCAGACGGACCACATAGGTTAGTGGAATGGGCTCTGTGTAGAACATACAATGTCCACTTTTGTTAGCTCAGCAATGGTGGCATCTATTTCTTTGTGGCCACCTGGTAGATGATATTGTCTCACAGTCACTGCCCTCCAGGGTGTCGGCAACACCTGAGGGGGATGCTTGGCATATCTCCTCATGACTGCCTTCACAACACGCACTCGGAGACAGAATTCCCCCACAGAGGTCCACAGCACAAGACCTTGCAAGACTTCTATCTCCAAAATATATTCCAAAACTGGGGACATGTACACAGTGTACACTTGCACAAAAAGTCACCCAATTTCCAATGTCAAGGACACAACCTTTACTTCAATGTTTTGGCCACTGTAGCCATCAATATATGCACTGTGGCCAGGAAACTGTTCTGGTTTGCCATGTACCAGGCTGCATTCAGCACCGGTGTCAACCAGGGCCATTACTCTTTGTACATTGGTCGGTGACCAGGGAATTGCAAGTTCCACATGGGGCTTCCAGTCCCCACTTGGGCTCTCTAGGCAGGCACCTTGGTTTGAGCCCTATTCAAAATGGAACAGGGCATCAGCAGAGACATCTCCAGTTGGCATAAAGTCCTCTATCTGAACCGCCTGTTCCTCATGCTGCGGGCACTTTCCACATTTAGTAAACTGCTGCTCCGGTCTCAATTGCTTCCACAACTCTAGGAGTACAGCATTAGGTTGCTTGTCAATTTTATTTCTGTCAAGTCCTACTGCTAGTGCATCAGCCCACATTTGCGCCTGTGTCACCCAGGCGGGGCATTTGTCAGCTCGGTGCCCTTCAGGGTTTTCACAGCCCTAACCCCTTTAGCCTGACACGGCCCCTTTGTGTTTCTCAAGCTAGCTAGATGGGGCGCCCCAAATAGGGTGTAAGTACAGCAGGCAAGGATCCAAAATAGTTGGGCGGAGCATTGGTTAAAACAGCATCTCGAATACAGCCAGTAAAACGTTCATCATCTGGGCTCTGGGCATTTAGGTTAAACATTCCCTGTCTCATGCCCAGTTCTCTCACCACTTGGGTTAACTCAGCATAAGTGTGCCATTTACTCACAGAATCCAGGAACTCTCCTGCTTTCGTCCACATGGTGCAGATGGCAGCATCGATCCATTTCATCAGGCTGTGTGTTTGATTAGGTGCACCCTGCAGGAGTCGCCTGGCATTCTGTAATCTCAGTCCGAGACACCATAGTCCCCAAGGCCATGCAGCTCTTGTTCTAGCAACTGCACCTGTTGCTCTAGCTCCTCTGCCCATCTCTGCAGTTCGCACACAGCATCACGGAGAGCATTCTCCATGTTCAACAAGATCCACCCCATAGTGTTGGTGGCAGTGCATGCTGCTTTATCTGGCAAGCGAGAGCTCACCGCTTGCAAGGCTTTTTCAATACTTTTTGTACACTCACGCAGCATCAGGGAGAGCATTCTCCATGTTCGCCTTCAAGGCAGTCAATAAAACCCCCCTCACGGCGTTAGCCGCAGTATGTACGTGCTGCTTTGTCCAGCAAGCGAGAGCTCACCGCCTATAATGTCTTTTCAATATTATCCAGTGACCCATTCACCGCCTCCCAGTCTTCCACTGGGACCCACGCCGAGAGGACAGTGGCCACCGGGTACCACATGCTCTGTGGTAGCCACTGGCTTCCTCCTTCCACTGGAGCCTCAGGCTCCCCTACCTGCTGGATATCCTGCCAACTGAGCCAATTGTCTTGCCACTCAAATTGTTCCCTGATCCCAGGGCAGATAAGGTGCAACCAGGGAAGACAGAAAAGACTGGAGGAGCTGTGGGGACTGCAGACATGTTTATTCTCTCTGGGCAGCAGCAGCAGCGAGTCTTTGAAAATGATAAACTAAGACAGACAAAAGTGGCCCGTGGCCAAGTGGGCACACAGGCCCAGTGCTACCACGTTCAGCAATAGCATTGTTTACAGAAAGTAAGATATGAGGCTGTGAGAGAGTGGGACAGGAGAGCCTGACTGAGCCCGTGTCGTCAGTTAATTTCCCCATAGAGAGTCACTTGTCCTGGTTTGGATGCGTGTATTTTTTAAAGATCATTATGGCTGCTTTGTAGAAGGCACAAACAAAAGCAGAGATATATCCAGAGGCAAGTACAGGGTCCACACGAGGGCAGCTGGGGGCTCAGGGGTGTCACCGTGAAGATGGGGGTCCTTCCTGTAGCTGGCCCATGTGGCCTCCACCATCCATAAGGACAGTTTCCTCACTTTTGCCCAGACTATCAGGGCAGCCTCTGAATTCTGCCTTTGTTTGCCCCAATCACTCCCACGTTGGATCAACTCAGAACACCACCTGGCAGTACACCCTGAATTACAGCTGTGAAGACTCTGCTCAATATCTATCCAACCCCAGGCTCGCTTCACCCTTATTCACACATCCCCATGACCCAGTTTGAGTTAATGAGATGGACAGGGTATGGCTTCCCAGAAAGCCATTGCTTTTCTGATACAAACAGTAACAGACTCAGCTGGCACCAAATCTTTGCCTGGTTTTGCCTGTGGTACACACCCCATGCCCGGGGGTGCCTGGGGGTGGACCCACATGTTAAGGATGGTGGCACATGGAGCTGGAAGGGGCCTGGTTTCTGATGGCATCGCTGAGCCCCCAGAGCATCCCTGGACAGCCCCCCTTAGAACACACTGTTAGCAAAGGAATACAAACCTCTATCTGGTTACACCAGTGTCACTGGATTTCTATTGAAAGCACCAGAATATGTCCTCACCAAAGCAAGGAGCCTGGGGAATTCATTCACCTGCAGCAACAGGAGGCTTTAGTTCTAAATGTATGGCCCCAAAACAAAGGGAGAATCAGGCTCTGGGGGACAGGTAAGTCACTATCTCATGAGAGCTTTCAGGGCTACCGTCTCTAGACTTCTGGAGGGTGACTGCTACGCTATGGTGCATACAGACAGACATGCTAGAGAAGACCATTGGGCCAAAGCCCAAGAATGCAGGACACCAGACGGGTTCAATCTGGATGCCTGGATTCCCTCCCTTAAATTCAGTGCATCCTGGAAGTATCTAGAGACGGCTCCGAGCGAGTTCAAGCTCTAGAGCAGTCTTATAAAGACAGACCACTTTCATCACCTGCGCTGCATCAGAGACCAAAGAGAGTCTGGAACACAGACACAAGACTCACCCTCCAGGGCCCAGAAGACCTTCAGAGGGGGAACCACAAGCAGGATGGAGGCTATTGGGCAGACCAGAACATGACAGACTCTGGGTATTGGCCCAGATGCAAGGCAAGCAGCATCCAAAAAACCTTTGATGGCTGGAAAAGGCAAGGTTTCCCAGCAGGAGGAGAACAGCACATATGAATCAGTAGAGATCCAGTTCAGAGAGATTCCAAGTCAACTGGCCTGGGGTATGGCCTAGGACTCTGCATTTCCAACAAGTTTGGGGTCTACTGGGCCCTTGACCACACTTCAAATACCAGGAGGTGGAGCCCAGGTTTAGGAAGTGGAGTTCTGTGGGGGTAACGGGAGGTGCAGATGTCGTGTGTGTATCTGTGTATATGTGTCTGTGTGTGTCTGTGTGTGTGTCTATATGTGTGTGGTATGCACATAGGCAGGTTCATATTTTGACAGAAGGAGTCAGTGGTAAGAATCAGATAAGTGAGAAATAAAGAAGTTGTAGTTTTAGTGGTCATTCTAATAGTGGGCAGGTTACTTTCATAGAATCTCAAGAAAACTCCCTGAAGACAGAGACACTCTTAGGAGACCGACCGGCTGACATCACACATTGATTAAGGAGAACACTCTGGTTCCCGCCTTGGTCTGGGGGCCACAGTCCACAGACCCGACTAGAGGCTACCGTACCTCCCCACGCCAGGCAGCTGTAACCAGGACTGACAGCTTGGATCAAGTCAGTTCCTGGATTCTTGGACTTGACACAGGAGAAAAACAAATAGACCCCAGGAAAGTCGATGCATTTCTGAAGTAGCAAGCTGGTGCCAAGCCATTTTACCTAAATATAAAAAGAAACATGACCTCAGTCTGAATTCTAAGCCAGTAAACCACACAGATTGCTTACCTCTCCAATCAGTCAAAACAATAAAGCTATTTTCATTTGAAAGAAAGTAAAAGTGCAGAAAGGACCTGGCATTCTGAAAATTGTTTCAGATTGTCTCTGATACCAAGCATGCCCACACTTCTCTAAAACTTAACCTGTACCAGCCACTCCAATACTCAGTCACAGGAATTTTTTATTATTATTATTTGTTCTTAAATGCGGACAGGAAGAAAAAAAAAAGTAAGAGAAGAGGAAATGGAAGAGCTGAATTGGGCTTGTCATCTGCTTTTGCAAGCCTGAGACTGTGAAGAAAACACCCTGGTATCTTCCATCCTCCCTCCTGCTTTTTTAAAGCTGCAGTGAGACAGTATTTGACTCAACAGAGATAAACAGAGTACAGAGAGGTGCTTTGGGATGGGTCGTGTGTGCTGGACAGGCACACAGAGCCCAAAGCTGGGATACCTTGAGGTTTAGGATTAAACCTGAATGTCCTATGAAGCCTATATTTCCTTTTTTTATTTTGTTTTTCTTCTTTTCCCAAATTCTGGCATCCTCACAGGAGTCAGCCTGGGACTGAGGCCCAGGAAGGAGCTCACAGGTTCCCTGACTCCATCCTGACTGTGGCCAGGGAGCCAAGTCCAGACAGGAAGACGCACCTGTTTTCTCCTCCAGCCTCGTCCAAGGTCCCACTGGCCACAGACTGTGTGCTGGGATTCCAGAGGTCTTGGCTGCTTCTCAGGAGGCTTTGATTTCTTCAAAGAAATTCCCTTCTATTCTTACCTCTTATTACGGGCATAAATCCATCTACCATCCTGTCTGCAGAGAGCTTGTGCCCATCCATCTCTGTGAAGGAGGGAAGAAATTAAACTTTGGTACAATATAGATAAGAAAATGTCGGAAAGTTAGGGGGGGTTCAAACCAAATGTACTGAAAAGTGAAATGAGATGTTTTCAAATAGTATTTCTTATCACACTTGTGGACATGGAACTGCTCTGAATCAAAGACATGTTGGGAAAGGAGAGATTCAGGAACCAGGGACTTGCCAAGTTTTAAACCCATTTGTTCTGAAGCTGTCTTCACAGAGCAACAAAGCCTTGCTTGGGGCTCTGGGGTCTCAAATGAAGGTTTTGTTAAATGCACTTCCTGCTCAACTCCAGCCTGAAGAAACTTGAGGATGGACAGAGGGGTCTGCAGGGTAAGTCTGATAAGAACCAAAGGAAAATATCCATTCTCATATTGCCCTAAACAGAAAGGCATTTTCTGTTTAGCCCTTCTGACAATAAAACATTCAGGAACTCACCTGAAGATGTGCCCCAAAATGCTATGTTGAAAGAATAAGTTAAAAATGAGGAAGTAAGAGATGAAACTAGGAAAAAGAACAGAGAGAAGGCACATGGAACAAGATGAGATCAAGAAGTCCCATGGGAGGGACTTCCCTGGTGGTCCAGTGGTTAAGATTCTATACTTCCAATGCAAGGGGCACGAGTTCAATCCCTGGCTGGGGACTAAGACCCCAAGTGCCACTTGGCACAGCCAAAAAGAAAAAGAAAAAAAAGAAGGCTGGAAGAGAATGGGCTGATGGAAGTGGGCAGAAGGTTCAGGAGAGAGATGTTTGGGGAGGTGCCCTGAGTCCAGCTCATGGTGCACACGACTTCTCCAGATTCCTTCCAGAGAGGCTGTCAGGGGCTATGGAGCAATCGTGCTGGACCGTAGTGAAAAGAAGACTAAGCGGTGACCAGAGGCCAGGCCCAGTCCCGGGTGGCGGTGGAACTTCTCTCACAGCACCCATTCTAGAGATGCTTACTGAGTGTCTGCTCTGTGCCGAGGACAGTGACACGCGTTAGGGTTCATGCGTGCGTGCTAAGTCGCTTCAGCTCCGTCTGACTCTTCGGGATCCTATGGACTGCAGTCCTCCAGACTCCTCTGTCCATGAAATTCTCCAGGCAAGGATACTGGAATGGGTGCCATGCCCTCCTCCAGGGGATCTGCCTGACCCAGGGACCAAACCTGCATCTCCTTTGGCTCCTGCATTGAAGGTGGATTCTTTACTACTGAGCCACCAGGGAAGCCCAGGTAGTAGGGTACAGTGATGAATAGGAGACCCAGACCTTGCACTTGCAGAGCTGAAGATCTAAAATAATGCCTTAAATACATATATATATATTTAAATGTATAAATACATATGTGTGTATATATACATTTAAATATACAAACACAATTGCAAAATGAGTTACAAAATAGAAATAGCACTATTAAAAAGCTTCTCAGGGACACCTGACCTTATCTAGGGTTTGAGAAAGATCTCCCTGAGGAAATGAAGAAGGAAAATGGAGGAAAGAGAGGAGATGACAAAAAGAGAGTTATTGAGTATTTGCTGTGTACACAGCTTTTAGCACGTATTAACTCATTTCATCCCTACAACTCTGTGAAACATGTATTGTTATTATCCCCATTTGATCAACAGGAAAACTGGGGCACAGCGATGTTAAGTAGCTGGGCCCAAGGTCACTCTCCCTGACATTGCTCATGTTTTTAATGTCACTGGCACTGTCTTTAAAAGATTTCAAGTAACTTTAAAAAGAAGGATGTGAAAGACAAAAGCAAATGCTGTTTTGAGTTTTCAGTCTCTCCAAGCTCCAAATCACTCTGTCTCACAGGAGAGGCAGCAGCCAGGCGGGCTGTGGCCAGAGGCTCCCCTTTGCCCTGCAGTGTCTGCTAAGAGTGGACTCTGGGGCCAACCTGCCTGGGCTCCAATCCCAATACAGGCCCCCACAAGAGGAGAGGTCTGGGATGGCAACTCCCCTCTGTGCTTCCATTTCATCATCTGTAAAGTGGGGATGAGTTGAGCCCCTTTATCACAGAGTGGTCTTGAGGATTAGAGTCACTGTACATAAGACACAGGGGACCATCTCAGGTATATATTTAGAGTTGTATAATAGCTCAGAAATTTGCCTGACATGCATGGCCCATGAGAGTTCAACACCCTCAAATGTTCCCTGCTGAGCAAAAATCCAAAGTGAAGAACAAGAATTCTCAGGAAAGAGCACAGACGGAGCAGAAGCCCCACAGCTGATAGAAAACCAAGCATCTGCTACCTCTGCCCCTCCTTTCATTCATTCCATCACCCGGCACATACCTGCGAAGAAACCGCACTGTGCCAGCCCCTCTCAGGCAAGTGTGAAGCGTGTACCTGAGGTTAATAGGAAGTCCAGGAATCTTGAATCCCAAGGGAACCTCCACCTTTTACCCCATCCATCAATCACTAAGGTCAGGTAGAGGGAGAATAGCTCAGTCGTTAAGGCATGAGCTTGAGAATCAGACAAGAGTTACCACCAGCCAGCTGTGTGACCCTAAACAAGCTGCTTAACCTCTCTGGGCCCCCATCTCAATATCTGTCAGTGGAGACAATAATATCCACCTCTTAGAGTTAGGGCTTCACAGGTGGCACTCGTGGTAAACAACTCGCCTGCCAATTCTGGAGACCTAAGAGATGCTGGTTTGGTTCCTGGGTCAGGAAGATCCCCTGGAGGGGGGCATAGCAACCCACTCCAGTGTTGTTGTCTGGAGAATCCCCATGGACAGAGGAGCCTGGCAGGCTACCGTCCATAGGGTTGCAAAGAGCTGAATATGACTGAAGTGACTGAGCACACACATACACACACACCTCTTAGAGTTAATATAAGGAATCAAGTTAAAATATATTTGAAGCTGGGTCTGACACATAGAAGTGCTCGATGTTGTCATTATTTTCTCACTGAAATCTATGATGTGTAAAGGAGACATGTGTTTAGCACTGTGCCCTGTGTATATAGCAAATGCTCAGTAAATAGTAGCTCCTCGCCCCCAGGCAAGGTGGTATGAGAGTAGTAGGAAAGCCTCTCAGGAAGCCTTCCATTCTAACAGGGAAAGAGCTGTTGGCAAGGACTGGAGGATGCTTCATGGGAAGGCAGAGTGTTATTCATCATTTGATCATGCAATAAAGATTTATTGAACAGCTGCTAAAGTGCTGGAAAGTCAATATCATAACAGCAGCTAGTGAACCCTTTGAAAATAACGGCTATGCAAGGCCCCAGACAAGTGTTCCTGCCATTCCTGCTCTGGGGATTCTGCAGAATCCTCGGTCCCCAGGACCCCTTCCAAGCCTTTCATTCCAAAGGGCTGGTACCCGTGCACTGCTGGTTGCTAGTGTTTGAAAACTCCCCCATGCTCCCCCTCCACAGGCTAATAGAGAAGAAAGTGAAAGTGTTAGCCTCTCAGTTGTGTCCAATGCTTTGCAACCAGATGGACTGTAGCCTGCCAGGCTCCTCTGTCCATTGGATTCTCCAGGAAGATTACTGAAGTGGGTTGACATTCCAGGGGATCTTCCCCCACCCCCCCAGGGATCGAATCCAGGTCTCCTGCACTGCAGGCAGATTCTTTACCATCTGAGCCACCAGGGAAATGGAGAAGACGAACAAGCAAACAGTGAGTTTGCAAACAGTGTGACAAGAGCCGAAATAGTGCTGCCCACAGAATTGAGGAGGACAGGGCCAACTCCACCTCGTGGTTGGGGTTTCACAACTGGCTTTACCCAGGAGGCGCTGCGAAGACCAGGTATGACTGGGCCAAGCAGAGAAAGAGCATCCCAGGGAGAGGGAACATCAGCGGAAAGGCGTAGAGTGAAGGAGCATATCCTCTGAGGAAGCACAAGATCCCAGAGCACTTGTTAGCATCACGGGCAAGGACTCTGGAAAGACGGACAGAAGCTAAGTGTCGGCTGGCCAGGGACGCAGTGAGGTGTCAAGGAAAAACAAGAAACTGGGGAGTGCGTTTGATAAAAATAACCCTGTCAGAGAAGTGGGAGATGGACGGGGGAGGCAGGAGGCTGAAAGCAGAGATGCTGGTGTGCAGAAATCCAGGGTGAGAAAGCTGAGGCTCCCAAGCTAAGTAAGGACAGAGGAGATGAGAGCCAGGAGGGGAATTACAAAAGAGGCCGAAAGGACGGATGTGGCAACTGAAAGGATGAGGATAAAGGAGATGGAGCAGTTAAGGAGGACAGTCAGCGTCCTACCTGATCACGTGGTACACAGGACACCGTTCCCCAAGCCAGGGCAGCCAGCTGTGAAGGATGACAGTCAAAGACACACCCAGACGGGGCTGGAGGTTGTGCAGCCAAGCATCCCTCCTGAGATGTCAACCAGAGGGATTTTTCACAAATATAAAAAGATTACATCACTTCTATCTTTAAATCTTAAAATGGTCCCACTCGGAATAAGATCTAACCTCTAATTTTCTCGGTCACATAATCAGGGACAGCACCTCTACAGCCTCAGCACCAACCCCCATGTCCTGGCTTCCTGAACTTCAGCTGCACTGACCTCTTTCTCATCTTGAACCAGATCAATCTCATTTCTGCTCCTATACGCTGGCACTTTGCTGTCCTTTTCATGTAATTTGCACTTTTCACCAGGTTTCTTGTCATTCACGGTGCCTCTCAACTTTCCCTGGCCTCCCCATCTGATGTTACTCACCCACCGACACCCTCCCAGCTAGGCTTTAATGTCATTCTTTCCTTTTCTTTAGAGTATGAGATGACCTCAGGTCTGTCTCTGTTTAGTCTCTCCCATTAGGATATAAAAGCCATGAGCATAGACGGACGGTCTGTCCTTCATCCTGGTGTTCCTAACCCCCAGAACAGCCCAGTTCATAAGAAATCATCAACAGCAATCTCTAAAGATATGAAGGAATTTCATTTCTCGTCTGGGTCATCTGCCTGTCCGTGGTGTTTGCTTTTCATTTTAGAGGGATACTGAGGGGAAATGAGACATGCTGTTCATCTGTCAGGGTGACAGTAAGAAACAGCACACTCAGTGGGCCAATGGTACATGCACGCTCAGTCGTGTCCAACTCTTTGATACCCTATGGACTGTAGTCCGTCAGTCTCCTCTGTCCATGGCATTCTCCAGGCAAGAATACTGGAGTGGGTTGCCATGTCTCCCTCCAGGGGATCTTTCTGACCCAGGGATTGAAACTGCATCGTGTCTCCTGCACTGGCAGGTGGGTTCTTTACCAATACCTCCACCTGGGAAGCTTGAGGAGAGTTAAACAAAGGGGCAATTTATAAAGATGTGGGCAGGAGTGGGGAAACTGACAAGGGATGGTGTCCTACCCTGGGCACAGCTAGGAGTTTCACTTCCCCAGACAGAAAGGACATCAAGGGAGACACGACCAGGCTGTGTTACCAGAGTAAGTCAAAGGCACCTGAAGAAGCAGAGACCAGAGCTTTATCGAAAAATGAACTCAGGAGGGAGGGGGCTCACTCTCCCAGCTTCTATCCCCTCTCAGCGCTTCTCAGTGGATGAACCAACCAGAACCCTGGAGATGAAGGTCTTGCAGCTCAGCCTCTTAGGCAGAGAGGCAGAGAAGGGTGGTGTGCAGATCTGGGGAAATGATGTTAAGTTATCTTGCTTGTTAATTTTTTTCCCCCAAACTTTCAAAACCATACAGTAGCAGAGGAGTTATTCACCAAAGTGATACATGCAAGACAAACAAAAACAACATATTTCCACCATGCATACAGATTTACAAAAAAAGAGTTGTTTCCCATAACCTCCCCCTGGCCCCTCTGAGGTCTCACCTTCCTTTTCTTCCCGCTGCCCCCCTCCCCGCCTCCCTCAGTTTCTCACTGCCCTTGGCTTGTCAGACACGGGAAACAGCATGGTGGCTACAATCTGTGGAATCATCCTTTACACGTCGGTACTGCCTCGGGTTGTGGTGCAGAATTAACTGGAGGCATAAAAAAGAACGGCATTCTGAAATTCTTACTGAGCTCAAAAGCAGCAGGAGACGGTAGAACAAGAGATGCGAATTTCATGCCCTCCATCACCTGGGCTGCAAGTTTTGAAAATGAAGAATTCCTAAAATGCTGACCTTGGAAATGATAGGACTCAGGCTCAGAATTTTCTAAAGGATAAGGGCTGCTCTGTGCTTCCCCCTCAGATTTGGGTGTCTGGTTCTTAACACAGAGCCCACAGATGTGGGTGCACATATCTCAGCAATTCACTGAAATTTTCTGTGTATTTGTTTCTTTGACATTTAAATCAGTGCTTTGCCCCAGGCTTCGTATCACAGGCACAATCAAGTATATCTAATAAAACTAAATAGAGCCAGTGCTTAAAGCCCTTTTCTTAACATAATGGAGACTTGGGGTAGGGGGCACATGCATGTGTGCTAAGTCGGTTAAGTCTTGTCCAACTCTTTGCAACGCTATGGACTGTAGCCCTCCAGATTCCTCTCTGTCCATGGGATTTTCCTGGCAAGAATACTGGATTGGGTTGCCATGCCTTCCTCCAGGGGATCTTCCCCGCCCAGGGCTTGAACCCGTGTCTCTTAGTCTCCTGCATGGGCAGGCGGGTTCTTCACCACTAGCGCCACATGGAAGGAAAAGATTCATCTTCAAGCTTCACTGTGCCCCAGCCAGTGGCAGCGAGAAGAAAACTTGGCCCCAAAGTTCCAGGTGTCTAGGGGTTGTCATTTGCTGCTGACTTTCCCCACATCACTGGAGACTTCTCCACATTGTGGATCGCCCCGTAGAAGGATTTCTCTTTGCTACAATTTGCATTATTAACATCAAAGATCAATGCTGGGTTTGGGGAGGGGGGTTATAGGGTCAATTTGATGCCCCCCAAGAAAATACATGCCAGCAGCATAGAATCCCATAGCTTTCTCTTTGCAGAGTCCATCCTCAAACTTCAGGAATAGCCCTCAACATGGGATCTCCAAGAACTGTTTGCAGGAACTAGCCAGGTCCTGGGCTCTGTGATGGTACTGCTAGCAGCTACCTGTGGACAGGTAATGAGCCAAGATGGAAAGAGAGATAAGGAAGGAGAATAGGGCAGGGAAGAAAACAAGGATTTAAATGATTGGTCCATGGGCACTCATCTAGGAAACAGAAGAGGCAGAACTTAGATTCAAGCATGGTTCTATTTGACTCCAAATTCCTTTCTTTATGGGCTTCCCTGATAGCTCAGTTGGTAAAGAATCTGCCTGCAATGCAGGAGACCCTGGTTTGATTCCTGGGTTGTGAAGATGCCCTGGAGAAGGGAAAGCCTACCCCTTCCAGTATTCTGGCCTGGAGAATTCCATGGAGGGAGGAGCCTGGTAGGCTACAATCCACAAGGTCCATGTATAGTCCACTGTATAGTCCATGGTGTTTCAGAGTTGGTCACGACTGAGTGACTCACTTTCAGACTCAGACTTCCTTTCTTTGTAACAAACGTTGAGTGTTCCCAGGTAATCTGTTTAACTCTAGTGATTTTCACAAAAGCATTTTTTAATAGGCCTTAGTGTGTACCAAACAATGGGCTGAGTGTTTGGGAACCGATGATAAACAAGACTGAGGGCCCACAGTCTAGTGGGGGGTAAACGTGAAACCAAATAACTATACCCCAAAATGTAGTAAATGTCAGAACCTCAACAAGTATAAAATGCCATAAGATCAGAGATGGGGGAGGAGCAACCAACCTAGAGAAGCTGACAAATATACATAAATAAGGGGATATTTAATCTGGGGTTTGGGAATGACTAGAAGTTCAGAAAGCAGATAATAGCTTAAAAAGCTATTACAGGCAAAGAAGCAGTTATTCCAAAAGACAAATATGGGAACAATGTGTGGAAGTGATGAGGGGACCGTGTTGCCTCAATAAAAACATAAACATCCCCAAAATAGAACACTGCCCCAGAAAGCAAGGATCCTCCATTGCTCCATTGCTTGAGCAGAGTGTACACAACACTGTATCAATAAAAGAACAATCAGGTTAAATTCTGCCTAGACTCCTTAGCGGCCCTTAAGGTGTTCCCCTCTCAAGCTCGGCTCACAGTGGAATTGGAGTGTGTGCAAGGGTGGGGGTGTGGCCTGGAAATCACACCAGTCTGGTGAGAACCCTGGGTCTTGATTGACAGAGACTCTCTGAGCCTCAGGCTCCACAACTGTGGACTCTAACACCTACCTTCAGTTCACTTCAGTCTCTCAGTCATGTCCAACTCTTGCAACCCCATGGACTGCAGCACACCAGGCTTCCCTGTCCATCACCAACTCCCAGAATTTACTCAAGCTCATGTCCATTGAGTCGGTAATGACATCCAACCATCTCATCCTCTGTCGTCCCCTTCTCCTCCCACCTTCAATCTTTCCCAACCTCAGGGTCTTTTCCAATGAGTCAGCTCTTTGCATCAGGAGCCCAAAGTATTGGAGTTTCAGCTTCAGCATCAGTCCTTCCAATGAACACCCAGGACTGATCTCCTTTAGAATGGACAGGACGAATCTCTTTGCAGTCCAAGGGACTCTCAAGAGTCTTCTCCAACACCACAGTTCAAAAGCACCAATTCTTCGGCACTCAGCTTTCTTCACAGTCCAACTCTCACATCCATACATGACCACTGGAAAAACACCTACCTTACCTGCTAGAATTAAATGAATTACTGATGTCGGGCACTCAACACAGTGTCTGGAGAGGAAGATGAGTTCACAATATATAACCTTGAATGAGGATGTCGTAATTAACACAAAAGGTGAAAACTCCACTGGGGTGAAGAACTCTGACCTGCTCTTACCACCTGGGCAACGTGGCAATGATGGGGGTGGCAGCCACCGGCAGAAAACATGGCTGTGTGCACAAGGGACTGGGGCTGGGACACTGGTAAGGAGAGTGAAGTCAGAAAGTGCAGAGTCGGGTCCTGTCTCTATTTAAAATTTTGCTATTTTGTTCATCATAGCTCTTTCTGCCGTAATTTTTATTAAAAAAAGAAAGTGTTAATATATTATGTATCTTGATTCTCAAACTTTTTAGCACCTCCTTAAATTTCGTGCCCAAAGCAAATTAACTGCTTGTTCACCTCCCCCAGCGCCTCCCCAGGCCTTTCCATGCAAAGCCCTCATAAGCATTCCTCGTGGGTTCCAACTTTCACCTTAAGGTCTGTTTCTGCAGGAACCCCTAGCCTGTGCCAGACCCTAAGGCTCTAAACAAAACAACTCCTGGCTTGGTAATACCTGAGTTCATTTGAATTCTTTTTTTTTTTTTTCTTTCTTTTTTGCCCACCTTATTATGAATTTTATAAAATTTAAAAAAAAAGAAAAAGAAAACTTTAGAATTGGAACAGTTGAGAGCTCTCCACCTGAAAATCAGCCCGAATTGTGTCATTACCCTGAGGAACCAGAGGAGTGAATTGAAATGAATATGGAAAATTCACATCACCTCCAAATGAGTAGTCTTAATGCAAGAGGAGCCTTGCTCAGAGGGCCTGTTTTCCAGGTGTAAAGTGCAGCCGGCTTCCCTAATCGACAGCACGGCCTGTTTAGCCAAGTGCGGAAGCCTTAATCAGCCTTACCGTCAGCGGCTTCCTCAAGCCCTGGTTCCGCTGACTTCTCTCCCTCTGCAACAGCCCTCAACAAGGCTGTTAAGTAATTCAGTTTGAAGAACTCTTATGGAGATCAATTT
Source organism: Moschus berezovskii (assembly GCF_049115385.1). Classification (NCBI taxonomy): domain Eukaryota; kingdom Metazoa; phylum Chordata; class Mammalia; order Artiodactyla; family Moschidae; genus Moschus; species Moschus berezovskii. The sequence goes on along the minus strand of NC_142464.1, from coordinate 54,883,046 downwards.
TACTAATGCCCACACAGTATAATAGAGGCTGGCTTACTGTAGGGAGAGGAATCTCTTTTTTCAAATCAGAGAACAGGAATTACCGATCAGGTTGGAGCTGCAGCCTCACCATGGTTTCCCTGTGGATTAACATCTCCTGACTTGGCACTTTGCAGAAAGGTTACAACTATTTATGTCATGTGCAAGCCATGCATACCAATTAGAACTGCTGCACTGTTAAAATGGGCTTCCCTAGTGGCTCAGTTGGTAAAGAATCCACCTGCAATGCAGGATACCCAGGTTCAGTCCCTGGGTGGGGACGATCCCCTTGAGAAGGGAATGGCTACCCACTCCAGTATTCTTGCCTGGAAAATCAGAGGAGCCTGGTGGACTACAGTCCATGGGGTCACAAAGAGACCAACAAGACTTAGCAACTAAACCACCACCACAGCTTAAACCGGGACATTTGTGGGGGGTTCAGTGCAGGCATTAGAATCCTTGGATTTCTGGTGACAGTTGTCACTCAGAATTGGCAGCATGGGCCTCAGCTTTGCATAGGTATATTTTCTAAGTTATTTCTTATCATACACAGTGTTCTTGGTTCCTTTATCAATTAACCCTTCTGTTATAAATGTTTCTATTGTGAAAGTAAACAGTTATATTGTGAAGTCTGTAAATTAGCAACTATCCAGCAAGATGGAGATTTAGTTCAAAGACAAACCACGGTCCTGTGTGAAAAAGTATTCAAAACACACGGTGTTTATAGAAGTCAGGAATTAACAAATAGCAAACCTCATAAGAACAAAGAAAGCATTTTTAAAGGTAAGGAGCGAGGGTGATCTAGAAACTGGTCAGTGAGTCACTGTGGATAAAGATAAAATACCTGGGAAGTTGATGAATGTTAAATCCAACAGTTTCTAATTCAAGTAAGTAATCGAACTAAGATGCTATGAACCCCAGGATTGGGAGTCTCTATAAAAGCTATTCTCTTAAAGCTATGCTTTCCTTGTAACAAAGCTCCCCATCTATATGCCTCTGTGATTCATTTTTTTTTTTTTATCATTCTGGTTGTATATTAAGTACAGACTCAGCTTGAGCCCATGGAAAAGTAGGACATCAGAGAAGCACTGGATCACCCAGGCTACTTCATACCACTTAGGAGATTAGCAATCTAAAAGGGCACACAAAACCTGCTTTAAAATGTCTTTTGCTTTCTGGTGTCTAACTTGAAATAAGCTTCCAGGAAGATAAGATAAGGTGATGGTAGGGAGGGAGGAAATTAACATTGGTAGGGGACCTGCTATGTTGTCAGACGCAGCGCCCAGACTTCCACTTCACAGAACTTCTCGCTTAAGCTGGGTCATAATGACGTGAAGTCATCAATCCTCTGGCCTTTTTCTCTTAGTTTTCAGAGAAGCCCTTTTACTGCAAAGTACCTTATGTGTCCAATTTTAATGACTCCTTTATTAGTTTGGATGCCAGTGACAGAATCACAATTCAAACCAGTCTTGGCAAAATCAGAGATTTATTAGCTCAACTGCAAAGAAAAACTAAGAAGCCAGACTGTGGGATGGGCAGAGATGAAGCCCAGCTTTATGACGGCAGGAGTTTGGAGAACGATTATCAACAGGATTATCTTCTACAAGTTTTCCCTTTCTCCCTAGGTGTTGATTCATTCTTCAATGTACCCCTGCTTTTCCCCACACTTGAGGGGAAACATGGCCCTCCCTAAAGCACCTGAGCTTGACATTGTGTAGCTTCTAGATCAGGAGAGCTGACTAATGCCTCTTAACCTCAAGACCAAAAATCTCAGTAAGACGACCATTTGTGATGGACACCAGTGGCAGTCATGGTGACTGGAGACGAGCACTTCCTGGGAGAAGGGGACAGTGACCTGCAGTTCCCTTAAGGCTCCCTACATTCATCTAGAAAGTATTTCTCTCCTTAGTGAATGCCTAGTTTAAATCCTAGCACATAGAGTGCTTCAGTAAATAGTTATGAATGTCAAGAGTAAAAAAGGTGGGGAGAGGAATTAGACAGGAAGTGAGGAGAAGAGACAAAAAGCCAGTCTGACCATGATTCAGTTAAAGTGACACAGCTTCCCTGCAGGTGAGCTCACCACCTAGTAAAGCATATTGAGAGCCCAGGGGAAAGTCACTCATGTGTGTTTAGAAGCACAGGTGCCTTTACCCTCAGCTGACTCTCAGCTGGTGGGGCACTCTGACCACACCGATTAGGTGCTTAAGCTACCAGTGTTTCCAGGCTTATTTTATCTTCCCCTGCAATAATATTTTTTTTTTCCTTTTAGCAGCTGCCATGAGAATCTCTCCTCGAGGGAGTGACCCACTTTCATCAGGCAAATGCTTTGATAAACCACTCAGGGGCTCAGGTCAGCCGGGGCTTGGACTAGAGACACAGGTGGGGCTGCTCTGCGTGAGATAAGAAAAGTGACTGCTCTGTTCTAGAGAAGGAGGGTTAGAGGGAGCTGGAGGAGGGGGAGAAGGGGGAGAACGAGGAGCAGAGAGAGGAGACTCCAGGTCAATGGCACATTCAAAGAAGTCTGGGAAGAAAAGAGACCCATGTCTGAGCATGTGCGGTGCCCTGGGCTCTGCTGTGTGAGCACCACCCCCACCCCCAACCCCAGCCCCATGCATCCTTCACAAATAGCAGCAATTCAGTTCCCATGCACTCACAGGGGTGGCCTTCCTGGAGAAGCCTGGAAAGGGAAGAGATTTTGTGTCCAAGTCAGAGTGGGGAATGTGAGGAGCCTGACCACCTGAACAAGGCAGCAACATCCGGCCTGGGTTTCCGGCAGCCACATGTGAAATGACCCCCACTCCAGGCCTTAGGTCACACCTGCGGGGAGCCCGGCAGGGCCCCATGCTGGTATCCCAAGGTGAGGACCGCTGGCCTTCCCTCCCTGCTCCTTAAGGCGACAAGCCGAAGTTCTAACAACGTTTCCATCTGGTAAATGTAGCCCTGGTAAACAGGTCCCAGGTCCTGTCACTCTGCTGGTCTTCTGGCCTGAGGTCGTATCCTCTGTTTCCTTCTCTCTCCTCCAGACACTGTGCTGTGCTTCCTACACACCTACACGCATCTGGTGAGCTCCTTGTTAGCCTTCAGAACTCACCTTCCACGTTCCTTTGTCTAAGGAGGCTTCTTCTAGCCTCTGACGCTAGACCTATGCCCCTTTAATATGACCATGATTTCCTGACTTACCTCCAGAATCACTGTGATCATGTCGAATTAGAATTGTTTACTTGCCACTTCTCTGCCTGTCTCTCCCAGTAGACTATAAATTCACCTGTTGTATTTACCACTGCAGTCCTCACATGAAGCACAGCGCCGGTCCCATAGCAGGTGCCCAATAAATACCTGTTGAATGTGTTGGATGAATAATCGAAGGCATAAGGCTCTGGGAAAACCACTCGCAGCCAGTTCAGTCCAGATGGGTCCTCTCCCTTCCTCAGTCCCAGGCCCCCCCACTGCTCCCCAACAAAGTCATGCAGCCGTGGCTCTGCTATCAACAACGACTCTTCTGGCGCACCAGATGGTGGCCTCCAGGGAGCAGAACACCTGCCAATAGTGTCTAAGATCACAACCTCAGAGAGGCTGGGAGAAGGGGGCTATCAAGAAGAGTCCAGACCCTTTGAATGCTTCAGGCACAAGTGCCCCTCAGGGCAGAGCTTGGGGACAGTGATCCAGTGAAATTAAGGTGGTGTTAGGAGAGTGAGGCTAGGAGGCAGAGGAGCTGACCAGGCCCCTATAGCACTGGGTGTTGGGTGAGGGGTGGGGGAGGCTTCTCCTCTCTTCTGGGAGCCAAGGCAGTACACAGGCGATTCATGTTGGGGGAGGAAGAAAGAGGCCAGGCATAGGGAGAGGGAGAATTCAGCTTTATCTGAAATATTTTTACTTTTTTACAAGGAAAATTATTTCATGTAGTACTTGAGTGATGAGGTAATAAAATCATCAGAAAGGAAGGGGAAAGGCAGAAGTAAGAAAGTAAAGAAAGAAAAAAGAGAAAGACTGAGGCAGAAAGAAGGAAAATCAGAAAGAATATCATTTAGTAGATTCAAGAGTATTGTAGAGCAGGTTCACTCTGGAAATATTAACTGAGCACCTATTTTGTGCATAAAGCTCTTACAGGCACGAGGGTGGAAAAACAGATAAGCTAGAAAAGACTCCCTCCTTCATGAACCTCTGTTTAATAAAGGAGGTAGAAAATAAACAAGTTAAGAAACAAATAACTTTATTCCAAATAGTGGGCAGTAAGAAAAATAAGACACTATCAGCATAAACAGAGAGAGAATGTTCACCAGTTATCTTTTGCAGTATAAAAACCAACCAGGCCCTGGTGGTCCAGTGCTTAAGAATCCTGCTTGTGATGCAGGGGTTGGTAGGATCCTCACTCAGGGGCATGCTGGGGGACAACAAAGCCCAGGTGCCACAGCAAAAGATCCTGGGTGCTGCAACTAAAACCTGAAGCAGCAAAATAAATTTAAATATATATATATGCTTCTGTTGCTAAGTCACTTCAGTCGTGTCCAACTCTGTGTGACCCCATAGACGGCAGCCCACCAGGCTCCCCCGTCCCTGGGATTCTCCAGGCAAGATCACTGGAGTGGGTTGCCATTTCCTTCTCCAATGCGTGAAAGTGAAAAGTATAAGTGAAGTCACTCAGTCGTGTCCGACTCTTAGCGACCCCACGGACTGCAGCCCACCAGGCTCCTCCATCCATGGGATTTTCCAGGCAAGAGTACTGGAGTGGGGTGCCATTTTATATATAATCTTTAAAGAGTAATCATCGTTAGGTTTTGCTCTTGACTCTCCACCTTGGGCTGGGCTCTGTGGGGACAGTGTCTCCGCTCCACTCACTGTCACCGGGGAAGCTCCCAGGTGGGCGGCTGGGTCACCCCAGGCTGTTCTCCCATGTCTGGAGATGACGCTGGTTGCAGTTGCCACCTTGACTAGGCGCATGGGCTGTAACACCTTCTCATGGCTTCTCTTCATGTCCTGAGCTTTCCCACAAAGCGGTGGGAAGGCTCCAAGAGCAAGGGACAGAGAGTGGCAGGGAGAGAAAGAGCGCGCGAGACTGACAGTGTGTTGCCCTTCCTAACGGAGCCTCAGAGCTCGTGAATGCTATTCACAGAAGCGAGGCACTAAGGTTGGCTGGTACTGGAGGAGAGAGGACTTAGTCTCCGCCTTTCTATGAGAAGAGCATCAAAGGATGTGTAGACATCACAGAGAGCCATGTGGGAGGACAGCCTCTTATACCAGATGGTTGGTAAAGGGGGTGCTCCAGAATCATCAGTCAGGGTTCTCCAGAGAGACAGAGGGAAGAGATATACATATATGTTTACATAAACATGTACATATGGGCTTCCCAGGTGGTGCTAGTGATAAAGAACCTACCGGCCGGTGCAGGAGAGATGTGGGTTCGATCCCTGGGTCAGGGAGATCCCTTGAAGGAGGGCATGGCAACCCACTCCAGTATTCTTACCTGGAGAATTCCAAGGAGAGAGGAGCCTGGTGGGCTACAGTCCATAGGGTCACAAAGAGTTGGACACAACCAAAGTGACTGCCCACACACACACACATGCATATATATGCACATAACATATAAATATATACATATTTGTATTTATCATATAGTTATATTTATTATATATACTTATATTACACATGCATACACATATATGTACATACATAGGAAGAGATATTTATTTCAAGGATTGAAAGTGAAAGAAAGTGAATTCGATCAGTTGTGTCCAACTCATTGCATAATGGCACCCCACTCCAGCACTCTTGCCTTGAAAAACCATGGATGGAGGAGCCTGGTAGGCTGTAGTCCATGGGGTCAGTAAGAGTCGGACACGACTGAGCGACTTCACTTATACTTTTCACTTTCACGCATTGGAGAAGGCAATGGCAACCCACTCCAGTGTTCTTGCCGAGAATCCCAGGGATGGAGGAGCCTGGTGGGCTGCCTTCTATGGGGTCGCACAGAGTCGGACATGACTGAAGCGACTTAGCAGCAGCAGCATTGCAACCCCATGGACTGTAGCCTGCCAGGCTCCTCAGTTCATGGGATTTTCCAGGCAAGAATACTGGAGTGGGTTGCCATTTCCTTCTCCAGGGCATCTTCCACACCCAGGGATCTAACCCGGGTCTCCTGCACTGCAGGCAGACTCTTTACCATCTGAGTTACCAGGGAAGCCTATTTCAAGGACTGGCACATGCAATTGTGCCAATTCTGCCCACTGTGGGAAGTGGCAAGTCTGAAGCCTATAGGGCAGCTGTTAGCTGGATACTTGGGCGGGCCTTGAGTACCTGGAAACCACTGGAAGATTCCGCAGGGTAGTGCCGTTCTGACTCACCCCGTGTAAAGAGGGTGTAGGTTGGAGGAGGGCGGCCCAGAGTCATCAGCTCCCAGATCAGGAGTCTGGAGGGAGCGGACGAAGGGGCACAGGGCAGGGAAGCCCGAGCTTGCCAGGCCAGATGTACAAGCAGTGTCAGCCGTGAGACAGACATGAAGACAGCAAAATGGGGCTCCTGTTCTAAGAAAGTCAGGTCTGAGATGGAAACTGCTCAACCAGCTTGAATCAGAATATCAGGAGAGTCAGGACAGGCTTGACCCACGGGCCCAGGGCTGCACTGTCTGAGCCATCTGAAAGGCTTGGCTCGGCAGGTGATGCTGAAACTATGGGGGCGGGGGAAAGTTGGGGGGTTGTTGGCTGACCCAGAAAGAGAGGAAAGAGACCACAGCGCTCTCCATGACCAGCTCCTTCCAATCATCTAGTCACAACCACCAGAGCAGGGATTTGAGGAGCTGAAAAAAGAAACAGAAAACAGATTGAGAAGAATACTTCTCTGTTCTGTCTCCCAAAAAGGCCACGAATGTGCTGAGACATGAGGTGGCCCAGGAGACAGCTGGGAGGCGGTCGACATGCATTACTTATAAGACTCCACCGAAATGTAAATTGGGGTGAGTTTATTGGCTCCCTTGGTCTTAAATGGAATCATGAAGTATTCATCGGGCCTTGCCAAGGCCTTTTCAGATCTGGAGCTCCGCGAGAAATATGTAGCATGCTAAGGTTACATTAATAAAAAATAAATAAATCCGTGTCCAGGAAACTCGTGCTTGTGCACTCTAAAACTGCCCATTCTGTAGATATTAATGTTTAATGTGTTTGTAAAAAGCAGTCGGCTTTGCCGAGCACAGCAACAAAAACATCCCGCCATCCTCCGTAGTTAACATCTCAGCGCGGCGCCTAAGTGCCCGGGTGGAGGAGTTCTGAGCAGTGTCTCACAGAGACACATTAAAAAGTTGCTTCGCTAAGAGGAAACGTGCTTGCTCACTGCTAAGGCGAGTTACATTCAAACTTTCACCCACAGCTTGCCCTTCTCAGGAGAAAGACTGAGAAGTGGATGTTCACAGAACTGAATCCATAATGACCAGACACTCTTCAAGGAAAGATCACGGCATTCAAATCAACAGAGTTTGTTTTATGGGGGGAAAAACATCTGATAAACATTCAACTTAGAGAAGCAAAAATACTTTCTGGCTTCAGGCCACTTGTACCATCCCAGGTGTTTCCTAGAAATTTCTAGAAAGAGCACAGCGATCAATCTGACCCATCGCTTTCTCAGGAAGCAAGCTGCGCATCAGAACAGCAGTGCTTGGTAGCTGTTTTGTTTTCCTCGGGATCTCAAGTCAGTGCAGAGAAATCTCTGTTTCTCCTAAAACTGATCTGCAGTCAGAAAACAGCTCCTAGCCCCACCAGCCAAACCTTAGTCTCCCCACGTGCCTCTGGGTTACTTTTCATCTGGAGGCACCACTTGGAACCAAACAGTGAAATGAGAAAGGGTTGGTGCAGAGAACAAAGCTGACCACCCAAGAACAGGAATGTATGATATACTCAAACCAAGCATCAGGCACCCCCACCTTGCCGCTCACTGTCCAGCCAACTCAGCCAGCATCTGCAAAAAAGGAATGTGGACAGCAGAACAAGGTTGTCATTCTCCTTTGCCTCCACATCCTGGCAGTCAGCCGACCCAGCAGACCCATCCCTGAAGCCTGCAGAGAGAACAGGGGTACCCTAACTGCTTGAGAAATGCTGGGAGACACTGGGAGCTCTGCTTCTTATCCTGAGGGAGGGAGCCTGGCTTACGACCCTCCCAAGGAAGCTCTGCTTGTCACAGCCTGTTTGTGGGTTGAGTTGTGTCCCCCAAAAAGACACAGTGAAGCCCCAACCCCTGGTCCTTGGTCTCACTGGTGACTTCGACTTGAGAATTAGAATAATGATGTTAATGATGGTTAATAGTATTCTCTTCATCTGATTTAACAAGGATCCTTAGCTTCCTTCAGTGTTTTAGTGCAATTGAGTATTTGAAGCTTAAACTCAGAAATTTATGTTCAAGAAATGTCTTTTCTCAAGAAGACACTAGGAACGTAACACATAGCATTAATGTGGAGCGGGCATGTGTCTGCTGTGGGATTAACGGGGGATTTCCTGCACAGGAGAGGGGAAGGTGTACAGGTGCATCAGAGCCCGAATGTCTCCCTAAAAGATGTTGAAATCCTCACCCCCAACACCTGCGAATAAAGGCAGTGCTGTGACTGTGACCTTGTTGCTGTCGTCCAGTCGCTCAGTCGTGCCTGACTGTGACCCCATGGACTTCAGCATGCCAGTGTTCCCTGTCCCTCACTAACTATCTCGAGGAGTTTGCTCAGACTCATGTCCATTGAGTCAGTGATGCCATCCAACCATCTCATCCTCTGTCGCCCCCTTCTTCTCCTGCACTTAATCTTTCCCAGTATCAGGGTCTTTTCCAATGAGTCGGCTCTTTGAATCAGGTGGCCAAAGTATTGGAGTTTCAGCATCAGTCCTACCAGTGAATAGTCAGGGTTGATTTCCTTTAGGATTGACCAGTTTGATCTCCTTGCTCTGACCTTCCTTGGGAAACAGAATCATTGTGGGTGTAATCGAGCTAAGATGATGTCATCCTGGATTTGAGTGGGCCTTACTCCAATGACTGGTGGCCTAATAAAGACAGACAGATTTGGTGGCACTCAGAAACGTGGAAAAGACCACATGAAGAGAGTGGAAGAGTTGCCATTGAGCTAGCAGAGCCAGAGAACACATAGGGCTGTGAGAGCCACCATAAGATGGAGGAGGTGTGGAAAGATATTCCTCCAGGCCCTTCAAGAAAACATGGCATGCTCACACCTTGATTTCAGATGTCTGGCCTCCAGAACAGTGAGAAAATACATGTCTGCTGTTTTAACCCTCCCAGGTTGTGGTAATTTATGCAGCAGCCAGCCCTAGGAAATGAATATACCCCAAGACACAAGGTTGTAGCAGAGTGATAAGCAATGAAAATCTTGGTGCCAGTGCTGGCAGGAACCCTGTGGTAAGAATGGGGGTGTCCACACCTGCCCCAAAGGGGCTTCCCGACAGGAATGCCCTGAAGCTGCCTACAGAATCCCACCTGGGCAGGATGTAGTCAGGGCACGACCTGTTCAGGAGAAAAGCAAACCACAAAGAGACAGCTTGGGAGATTCTTATGACATGTTCCATCAGAAAGAGATACATTTTATAAACGAGGATACCGAGGTCCCAAGAGGGGCAGTGATTGGCCCGAAGTCATACTGCTGGATCCAATGAGTCCAGGTCCAGAACTCAGGTCCTGATGCACCTGTAGACCTCCTCTCCTCCCCACACAATCCTCTGTTAACCCTACATCAGGGGCCTGCTGCTGCTGCTGCTGCTAAGTCACTTCAGTCATGTCCAACTCTGTGCGACCCACAGACAGAAGCCCACCAGGCTCCCCCGTCCTGGGATTCTCCAGGCAAGAACACTGCAGTGGGTTGCCATTTCCTTCTCCAATGCATGAAAGTTAAAAGTGAAAGTGAAGTTGCTCAGTCATGTCTGACTCTTAGCGACCCCATGGACTGCCGCCTACCAGGCTCCTCCGTCCATGGGATTTTCCAGGCAAGAGTACTGGACTTACTAGGATCCACATTAATGCTCTTCATGAATGTCGACAAAAAAAGACGCTTCTTAAACATAAATTTGAATAAAACCTTTAAACACTCCATTGCACTAAAGCACTGCAGTAGGCAAAGTGTCCATCTTAAACCAGGTAAAGGGACTATTGTTATTATCATTATAATATTCAAGTCAAAATTATCAGTAAGCCCAAGAATGCCACTTTCCTCCCATGTCCAGTTTCAAGGAAACAACCCACAGAAATTGAATCACAATTTCAGCTAAATACATATTTAATTCCTTATATATTTTTTATATTTTGCTTTGTGCAGGACTATTTACCTAGTTAATGATGAAGTGAAATCCATTGTCACCAAGTTGATGAGTTTTTTCCTTACTCAGTCTTGAAGTGCCCCCTAGTGAAATGTTTTTGTATTTAACAAGCTGAGAAACTGCTGCAAAGATTTTCATAGAGCTGAAGAGAATTTTAGAAAGAAATAGGGGCAGCAGTGGAGGTGAGGGGAATTGTTCCCTTGTTTCAAGGGGATATGAACATGATTGTTTTAAAGTCTAGTTGGCAGCCCAATTCTGTTGATATACGCTCACTCACGTGGAGTACCTGCCAGACTGGTCCCTGAGACAGGCAGATTTCACCCACAGAGATTCCACCAGAGAAATCTTGCAAGCCTGCTTGCACCTAAGCAGAGGGAACAGCCAGCCCAGTTCAACACTGGGCCCACAGAGGAGCTGGAGATTCAGCCAGTCACTCAAGCAGTTGCCATGAAACTTCTGTCAATTTTGTGCCTGAGTGATTTTAGGAAGCATCTTTCCAGGATAGGAAATCTGAGAGTTGTCCTTTGGTTATTTAAAGTCTTGCAAATTTGTATCAAAAATAGCATTTGATGGGGGTCATGCATGTGTGGAGGTGAAGATCTATGGGAACTCTGTAATAAAAAATAAAGTGTATTAGTTAAATTAAAAAAAAAACCTGCAGCACTTGGTAAAGGAAAGAAATCACTCAAAGAACTAAACATCAGAGAGGCAACTAAACATCAGCTTCATCCAATCAACAGTTTACAACCTGGCCTCTGCAACAGAGTCAGCTAGAGGGTTTTTTAAAACACTCATTCCCTATCGCCACCCTCAGAGGTTCAAATCTGATTGGTTTAGGGTGATGTAGGCATCAGTCTTCTTTCAAAAGCCTCCCCAAAGCAAGGCGATGTGCAACCAAGACTAAAGAACACTTATTGAGATGATGGCCATTGCTCAGACTCTAGATCTCACCGAGGCACCTTCTGGCTGGTGATCTGGGTTCTCTTGGGGTCCACCCAGTATAGGCAGGAGGATAGGAGAGCCTCACCATGCAGAAGGAACGGGCCTGCAGGTTCCTTGCCCCCTGGACCCTTGTAGCAAGTCAGTAAAGTAGCACCTGCTACTGGATTGGCTTCCCAGATGGCTCACGGGGTGATTCAGATCCCTACGTCCACTCAAATTATTAGTGATTTCATTAACTGAAATGTGCCACAAAGCAATGCTGCTGTGCAACCTGCACCCCAGCCAGACCATGGTGCTACTGTGGGGGCAGAGTGTCCCCTCTGGGCATGGACTTGGGCACTTGATGAGCTGGCAATACCACCAAGGAAGGCTTCTATAAAATACAGATTCCCAGGTCTGCCTCCAAGCTTCTAAATCAGTCTCCAGAGAGAGGACTGGGGAGTTTGGATTTATTAATGCTCCCTGGGTTATTCAGATGTGTTTCCATGTACAAAAGCTACTAATATATGAGAAAGTGAGTCCGAGTTTCAATTCAGGGAATTCTGAGTTCAAGCCCTAGTTTCGCCACTTAAGAACTGGGTGGCTGAGCTGAAGTTGTTGACCTCTCTGAGACACAGTCTCTCTGTCAAAGACAAATGCCTTCCCTCATAGAGATGGAGTAAGACTTAAATTTAAGAGTGTATGTAGGTATCTGCCTCCACGTGCAGTGGGGCTCAGTCAACAGCAACAGTGCGGTATCCAAGCTTCCAGTAACTCAGAATAAGACACTAGACCCACTCACCTGAGCAGAGTTACTTAACTTTTCTTAAGTTGTTTTTTCATAAAATAGGGGTAGTAAAACAACATAGTTCTTTTGAGGATTAATGAGTTAATTTATGGAGAGCAAAACTCTTGGAACTCTCCCAGGTTACAGTCAGTGCTCAGCATTGACTGAGCTCATAATAAGCTGGTTCTTATTATGTCCAGCTTCTGTATCTTTGTTCATTTAATTAACCCCATTTTTAAGGCCTAATGAACATCCCACCTCTTCTGCTCCCAGGGAGCTACAAGAAATCATCAAATGCAGTGGGATAACCTGAGACTTTGGAAGGCAGTAGTCCTGGGGGGTGGGGCGGGGGTCACAGGACCTCTTGACATCATCCAGTGGCCCCATGTGAATACACCATCCCTCCCAATAGACCAAGAAAGTGTGAACCCAAAGGTTGATGGGAAGGGACATCCAGCTGGGAAAGGGGGATGCAGGCAGACTCCTCACCTGTTGCAGAGCAAACCTGACACTTCTCCAAGTGACCTCTTTTAGGGTCAGTGACACTCATCCTTATGCCTGAGAGCAGCTCTGCATTTCCCATTGGACAGAGACGAGCAACACTGTTCTCAGACAGCTTGACACTCGTGACCCCTTTGTTTAGCCCTTGAGGGCTCCACTAGAACCTGGGCTTGTAGGAGTAAATGCTCTGGGAGAATCACTGGCTCCCGTAGGACACTGTAAAAACCTATAGGACTGTAAAACAGAGTGTTGTTTGTTGTTTAGTTGCTAAGTTGTGACGACTCTTTGCAACCCCATGGACTGTAGCCTGCCAGGCTTCTCTGTCCATGGAATTTTCCAGGCAAGAATACTGGAGTGGGTTGTCATTTCCTTCTCCAGGGGATCTTCTTGACCAAGGACTCCAACCCAAATCTCGTGCATTAGCAGGCAGATTCTTTACCACTGAGCCCACTAGGGAGCCCATCAACACAGTGACCTTAATGTAAAATATGGACTTTAGTTAATTGGCTCAACAATTGTAACAAATGTAGCACATTAATGCAGGAAGTTAATCATAGGGGAAACTGTTGGGTATGGGACAGGGAATGAGTCTGTGAGAAGTTGCTGTACTTTCTGCATAGTTTTTCTATAATCCTAAAAGTGCTCTAAGAAATAAAGTCTGAGATGGCTGGATGGCATCACCGACTCTGTGGACATGGGTTTGAGTGAGCTCCGGGAGTTGGTGATGGACAGGGAGGCCTGGCGTGCTGTGATTCATGGAGTTGCAAATAGTCGGACATGACTGAGCGACTGAACTGAACTGAACTGATAGTATGGTTGTAGAGTCTTACTTTCCAATCATAGATATATATTTGGCGAATGGTAACATGAGTTTGCGGAGAAGGCAATGGCAAGCCACTCCAGTACTCTTGCCTAGAAAATCCCATGGATGGAGGAGCCTGGTAGGCTGCAGTCCGTGGGGTCGCTAAGGGTCGGACACGATTGAGCGACTTCACTTTCACTCTTCACTTTCACACATTGGAGAAGGAAATGGCAACCCACTCCAGTGTTCTTGCCTGGAGAATCCCAGGGATGGGGGAGCCTAGTGGGCTTCCGTCTATGGGGTTACACAGAGTCGGACATGACTGAAGTGACGCAGCAGCAGCAACATGAGTTTGAGTGAACTCCGGGAGTTGGTGATGGACAGGGAGGCATGGTGTGCTGTGATTCATGGGGTCGCGGAGAGTCGGATACGACTGAGCGACTGAACTGAACTGAACTGAACTGAAAAAAAAAAAAAGTCACCCTGTGAATCTCCCTTGTGTCAACCACAAATCAGCACTTACCGTGGGCTTGCCATCTACCTCTATAGGGATTAAATCATGTGCTGCTACAGCTTCGGACCTCCAAAACCCCCTGAAGGATTTCTGGGTGGAGAGCAGAACTGTGGCACTCTGTGCTCTTGGAAAACTAGCAGGACGGGTCTTTAGATAGTCAGATATTCTCAGGAGCTGATTTTATGAGCCCAATTCTTATATCTCCTCATATCTAGAAAAGCACTAAAATCCTTCATGGTGACAATTGTTTCTCGTGACTAGCAAAAGCTTTCATGAAAGCGTCTGAAACCAGCAGAAACTTTCTACAAAAATTATGTGCTTGATTGCATATACTCCCCCTTTGCCAAAATCACATATATATTGTCCTTTCCCCACTACCTCTTTGGAGCAGTTTCTCAGAGCTATCTGAGGTGCTGGTTCCCAGGCTGCAGTCCTCATACTCATGAGTGCTAAGTTGTTTCAGTCGTGACCAAATCATTGTGACCCTATGGACCAGACCATCAGAGAAGGCAATGGCACCCCACTCCAGTACACTTGCCTGGAAAAATCCCATGGACAGAGGAACCTAGTAGGCTGCAGTCCATGGGGTCGCTAAAGTCGGACACAACTGAGCGACTTCACTTTCACTTTTCACTTTCATGCATTGGAGAAGGAAATGGCAACCCACTCCAGTGTTCTTGCCTGGAGAATCCCAGGGAATGTGGAACCTGGTGGGTTGCCATCTATGGGGTCACACAGAGTTGGACACGACTGAAGCGACTTAGCAGCAGTAGCAGGACCAGACCATGGCCCATGCACACACCAGGCTCCTCTCATATTGCCCCAGATAAACTTCTTTTTTTTTTAGTTTTTTTTTTTAATTTATTGTCTTTTTTATTGGAGGCTAATTATTTTACAATATTATTATATTGGTTGATCGAAGAATCGATGCTTTTGAACTGTGGTGTTGGAGAAAACTCTTGAGAGTCCCTTATACTGCAAGGAGATCCAACCAGTCCATTCTAAAGGAGATCAATCCTGGATGTTCATTGGAGGGACTGATGCTAAAGCTGAAACTGCAATACTTTGGCCACCTCATGCGACGAGTTGACTCACTGGAAAAGACTCTGATGCTGGGAAAGGTTGGGGGTGAGAGGAGAAGGGGACGGCGGAGAATGAGATGGCTGGATGGCATCACCAACTCTGTGGACATGAGTTTGAGTGTACTCCGGGAGTTAGTGATGGACAGGGAGGCCTGGCGTGCTGTGATTTATGGGGTCACGGAGAGTCGGACACGACTGAGCGACTGAACTGAACTGAACTGAACCATACATTGACATGAATCCGCCCGGGGTGTACATGAGTTCCCCCTCCTGAACCCCCCTCCGACCTCTCTCCTCCCTTTATCCTCCCTCTGGGTCATCCCCACACACCAGCCCCTAGCATCCTATAACATACATCGACCCTGAACTGGTGATTCATTTCACATATGACAACATACATGTTTCAATGCCATTCTCCCAAATCATCCCACCTTCACCCTCTCCCACAGAGTCCCAAAGACTGTCTTATACATCTGTGTCTCTTTTGCTGTCTCATATACAGGGTTATCATTTGCATCTTTCTAAATTCCATATATATGCGTTAGTATAGCAATTGGGGGTAGGAGGAGACGGGGACGACAGAGAATGAGGTGGCTGGATGGCATCACCGACTCGATGGACGTGAGTTTGAGTGAACTCCGGGAGTTGGTGATGGACAGGGAGGCCTGGCGTGCTGTGGTTCATGGGTCGCTAAGAGTCGGACACGACTGAGCGACTGAACTGAACTGAACTGAACTGATACTGTATTTGTGTTTTTCTTTCTGGCTTACTTCACTCTGTATAACAGGCTCCAGTTTCACCCACCTCATTAGAACTGATTCAAACGCATTCTTTTTAATGGCTGAGTAATACTACTTTGTGTATATGTACCAAAGCTTTCTTATCCATTTGTCTGCAGATGGACATCTAGGTTGCTTCCATGTCCTGGCTATTATAAACAGTGCTGCAGTGAACATTGGAGTACATGTGTCTCTTTCAATTCTGGTTTCCTCGGTGTATATGCCCAGGAGTGCGATTGCTGGATCATATGGCAGTTCTATTTCCAGTTTTTTGAGGAATCTCCACACTGTTCTCCATAGTGGCTGTACTAGTTTGCATTCCCACCAACAGTGTAAGAGGGTTCCCTTCTCTCCACACCCTCTCCACCATTTATTGCATGTAGACTTTTGGATAACAGCCATTCTGACTGGTGTGAAATGGTATCTCATTGTGGTTTTGATTTGCATTTCTCTGATTATGAGGGATGTTGAGCATTTTTTCATGTGTTTGTTAGCCATCTGTATGTCTTCTTTGGAGAAATGTCTCTTTAGTTCTTTGGCCCATGTTTTGATTGGGTCATTTATTTTTCTGGAATTGAGCTTCAGGAGCTGCTTATATATTTTGGAGATTAATCCTTTATCAGTTGTTTCATTTGCTATTATTTTCTCCCATTCTGAAGGCTGTCTTTTCACCTTACTTATAGTTTCCTTTGCTGTGCAGAAGCTTTTGATTTTAATTAGGTCCCATTCGTTTATTTTTGCTTTTATTTCCAATATTCTGGGAGGTGGGTCTTGGAGGATCCTGCTGTGATTTATGTCAGAGAGTGTTTTGCCTACGTTCTCCTCTAGGAGTTTTATAGTTTCTGGTCTTACATTTAGCTCTCTAATCCATTTTGAATTTATTTTGGTGTATGGTGTTATGAAGTGTTTTAGTTTCATTCTTTTACAAGTGGCTGACCAGTTTTCCCAGCACCACTTATTAAAGAGACTGTCTTTTCTCCATTTTATATTCTTGACTCCTTTGTCAAAGATAAGGTGTCCATAGGTGCGTGGATTTATCTCTGGGCTTTCTATTTTGTTCCATTGATCTATATTTCTGTCTTTATGCCAGTACCATACTGTCTTGATGACTGTGGCTTTGTAGTAGAGCCTGAAGTCTGGCAGGTTAATTCCCCCAGTTCCATTCTTCTTCCTCAAGATTGCTTTGGCTATTCGAGGTTTTTTGTATTTCCATACAAATTGTGAGATTATTTGTTCTAGTTCTGTGAAAAATATTGTTGGTAGCTTGATAGGGATTGCATTGAATGTATAAAGTACTTTGGGTAGTATACTCATTTTTACAATATTTATTCTTCCAATCCACCAACACGGTATATTTCTCCATCTATTAGTGTCCTCTTTGATTATTTCACTAGTGTTTTATAGTTTTCTATGTACAAGTCTTTTGTTTCCTTAGGTAGATATATTCCTAAATATTTAATTCTTTTCATTGCAACAGTGAATGGAATAGTTTCCTTAATTTCTCTTTCTATTTTCTCATTATTAGTGTATAGGAATGCAAGGGATTTCTGTGTGTTGATTTTATATCCTGCAACTTTACTGTATTCATTGATTAGCTCTGGTAGTTTTCTGGTAGAGTCTTTAGGGTTTTCTGTGTAGAGGATCATGTCATCAGCAAACAGTGAAAGTTTTACTTCTTCTTTTCCAATTTGTATTCCTTTTATGTCTTTTTCTGCTCTGATTGCTGTGGCCAAAACTTCCAGAACTATGTTGAAGAGTAATGGTGAGAGTGGGCACCCTTGTCTTGTTCCTGACTTTAGGGGAAATGCTTTCAGTTTTTCACCATTGAGGATAATGTTTGCTGTGTGTTTGTCATATATAGCTTTTATTATGTTGAGGTATGTCCCTTCTATTCCCACCTTCTGGAGGGTTTTGTTCATAAATGGATGTTGAATTTTGTCGAAGGCTTTGTCTGCATCTATTGAGATAATCATATGATTTTTATGTTTCAGTTTGTTAATGTGGTGTATTACGTTGATTGATTTGCCAATATTGAAGAATCCTCGCATTCCTGGGATAAAGTCCATTTGGTCATGATGTATGATATTCTTATGTGTTGTTGGATTCTGATTGCTAGACTTTTGTTAAGGATTTGTGCATCTATGTTCGTCAGTGATATTGGCCTATAGTTTTCTTTTTTTGTGGGGTCTTTACCAGGTTTTGGGATTAGGGTGATGGGGGCCTCATAGAATGAGTTTGGAAGTTTCCCTTCCTCAGCAATTTTCTGGAAGAGTTTGAGTAGAATAGGTGTTAGCTCTTCTCTAAATTTTTGGTAGAATTCAGCTGTGAAGCCGTCTGGACCTGGGCTTTTGTTTGCTGGAAGATTTCTGATTACAGCCTCTAGTTCCGTGCTTGTGATGGGTCTATTCAGATTTTCTATTTCTTCCTGGTTCAGTTTTGGAAAGGTGTACTTTTCTAGGAATTTGTCCATTTCTTCCAGGTTATTCATTTTATTGCCATATAATTGCTGATAGTATTCTCTAATAATCCTTTGTATTTCTGTGTTGTTGGTTGTGATTTCTCCATTTTCATTTCTAATTTTATTGATTTGGTTCTTCTCCCTTTGTTTCTTGATGAGTCTGGCTAGTGGTTTGTCAATTTTATTTACCCTCTCAAAGAACCAGTTTTTGACTTTGTTGATTTTTGCTATGGTCTCTTTTGTGTCTTTTGCATTTATCTATGCCCTAATTTTTATGATTTCTTTCCTTCTACTGACCCTAGGGTTCTTCATTTCTTTCTTTTCTAGTTGCTTTAGATGTAGAGTTAGGTTATTTAGTTGACTTTTTTCTTGTTTCTTGAGGTGTACCTGTATTGCTATGAACTTCCCCCTTAGCACTGCTTTTACAGTGTCCCAGAGGTTTTTGTGTTGTTGTGTTTTCATTTTCATTCATTTCTATGCATATTTTGATTTCTCTTTTGATTTCTCCTATGATTTGTTCATTATTCAGCAGCGTGTTGTTCAGTCTCCATATGTTGGCATTTTTAATAGTTTTCTCCTGTAATTGAGATCTAATCTTACTGCATTGTGGTCAGAAAAGATGCTTGGGATGATTTCAGTTTTTTTGAATTTACCAAGGCTAGATTTATGGCCCAGGATGTGATCTATCCTGGAAAAGGTTCCGTGTACGCTTGAGAAAAAGGTGAAATTCATTGTTTTGGGGTGAAATGTCCTATAGATATCTATTAGGTCTAACTGGTCTATTGTATCATTTAAAGTTTGTGTTTCCTTGTTAATTTTCTGTTTAGTTGATCTATCCATAGATGTAAGTGGGGTATTAAAATCTCCTACTATTATTTCATTGTTGTTAATTTCCCCTTTCATACTTGTTAGTAATTATCTTACATATGGCGGTGCTCCTATGTTGGGTGCATAAATATTTATAATTGTTATATCTTCTTCTTGGATTGATCCTTTGATCGTTATGTAGTTTCCTTCTTTGTCTCTTTTCACAGCCTTTGTTTTAAAGTCTATTTTATCTGATATGAGTATTGCTACCCCTGCTTTCTTTTGGTCTCTATTTGCATGGAATATCTTTTTCCAGCCCTTCACTTTCAGTCTGTATGTGTCCCTCGTTTTGAGGTGGGTCTCTTGTAGACAACATATATGGGGGTCTTGTTTTTGTATCCATTCAGCCAGGCTTTGTCTTTTGGTTGGGGCATTCAACCCATTTACATTTAAGGTAATTATTGATAAGTATGATCCCATAACCATTTTCTTTATTGCTTTGGGTTCAAGTTTATACACCCTTTCTGTGTTTCCTGTCTAGAGAAGATCCTTTAGCATTTGTTGGAGAGCTGGTTTGGTGATGCAGAATTCTCTCATCTTTTGCTTGTCTGTAAAGCTTTTGATTCCTCCTTCATATTTGAATGAGATCCTTGCTGGGTACAGTAATCTGGGCTGTAGGTTAGTTTCTTTCATCACTTTAAGTATGTCTTGCCATTCCCTCCTGGCCTGAAGAGTTTCTGTTGAAAGATCGGCTGTTATCCTTATGGGAATCCCCTTGTGTGTTATTTGCTGCTTTTCCCTTTTTGCTTTTAATATTTGTTCTTTGTGTTTGATCTTTGTTAATTTGATTAATATGTATCTTGGAATATTTCGCCTTGGGTTTATCCTGTTGGGGACTCTCTGGGTTTCTTGGACTTGGGTGATTATTTCTTTCCCTATGTTAGGGAAGTTTTCAACTATTATCTCCTCAAGTATTCTCTCACAGTCTTTCTTTTTGTCTTCTTCTTCTGGGACTCCTATGATTCAAATGTTGGAGTGTTTAACATTGTTCCAGAGGTCTCTAATATTGTCCTCATTTCTTTTAATTCTTTTTTCTTTTTTCTCTCTGTTTCTTATATTTCTACAATTCTATCTTCTAGCTTGCTTATCCTGTCTTCGGCCTCTGTTATTCTACTGTTTGTTCCCTCCAGAGTGTTTCTGATCTCATCTATTGCATTATTCATTGTATATTGACTCTTTTTTATTTCCTCTAAGTCCTTATTAAACCTTTCTTCCATCTTCTCAATCCTTTTCTCCAGGTTATTTATCTGTAACTCCATTTTGCTTTCAAGATTTTGAATCATTTTCACCATCAAAATTTGAAATTCTTTATCAGGTAGATTCCCTATATATTCCTCTTTTGTTTGTGTTGGTGGGCATTTATCTTGTTCCTTTACTTGCTGGGTATTTCTCTGCCTCTGCATCTTGCTTATATTGCTTTGCTTGGGGTGGCCTTTCTCTCTTCTGGCATTTGTGGAGTTCTCTTTATTATGTAGTTTCCTCACTGTGTGTGGGGCCAGATAAACTTAACTCACAACTCTCACACTGTGCTTTTTTTTTTTTTAGTTGACACTTGGAATGAAAGAAATAAAGCCTAAAACACCACAGTGAGAACCAGTCAAATGTCAGCCTGGAAAATCTAATCATCTCTGTGCCTCCCAGGCCCCATTGTGGTGACTCCTCAACCAGGCCACCAGCCCCAAGTACCAAGTTCCCAAGGTGGAGCTGCCAGCACTCCGCCCCTGCCATCAGAGCACCCGGGGCCCCTCCTTAATCACAAAGAGCTTGCTACCTTCCCTCAAAGCTCATATTCAAGTGTAAATGAACCAGCCCAGTAGAGATCCCAAGTGGGGGCTTTGATTTTTACATCCCAGCTGCTCCCAGGGCTGAAAATTATTTGCTCACAAAGGTGAATCCTTTCTCCTGGGCTGCTTCTGCCAGCAACATTCCCCTCGCCTGCTCCCTGATGAATGTGTGCAGAGGAACAGAGGCGGAAATTCTGCACGCCCCATTGGGCCAGTCACCAGGAAATCTATCCAGGGCTGATGAGAGCTACATCTGCCCACCCTGACTTAGCCAATTTGTCTGCTCTGAAAAAAAAAATTACATTGAAAAAAATGTCCAATTTTAAGGCAGAGGTTGTTTTTTTCATTACTGTGAAATATTTAGTATAAAGGGGTATTTATCACCCTTTGCTGACTGCATTCCCCTCTGTTTACTAAAAATAAGGAGCCCAATGTTCCCGTTATCCTGAAGGTGATTAAACTTGTGCTAGCAAAGCTGCACCCAAGAGTGTATCAGGGGCACAGCCAGGTGAAACGTTTATATAGTGCTCCCAACAGGCACCTTAACAAAAACAAAACAACGACCACAGATCACAATAATGAAGGAAGAAAGAAGATACTGTGGTTTAAAAAAATAATAATAAAAGCATCCTTAATGTAAAAGTTTCATTCTGTTCAGGACACCAAAAGGAATATTCCCCAGAAGTTGAACCGCCTCTTTTAACCTTTGGATTATCCTCTCACCCACTCCTTGCCCTATTCCTCTCACATAATCCTGGTGGGTACAGAGTTCCCCGCTTTTCCTCCTCAATGTGTATCTTGACAAGAAAACTCCACTGATGACCACTCCCTCTCCCCTTCTATCTCCTGGAGGAGCATAGCACCCAGCTCAGATCCTGGCCTGAGATTTGTTGCCAGAGAAAAGAAAGACGGGCATCACTAACCCCCATTCACAGAGGGCAAGGAGAGACCAGAGAAAGAGGCAGCCCACTCCAGACTGGTAGGTGACAGTTTTAATAAGCAAGGGAATTTATATAGGAGACTTGACTGGATGCCACAAGTTGAATAGATCTCAGTACCCTCCAATCAGAATTTTATCTAGAGGCCTATCTAGAGGACTTCCCTGGTGGCTCAGAGGTTAAAGCATCTGCCCACAATGCGGGAGACCTGGGTTTGATCCCTGGGTCGGGAAGATCCCCTGGAGAAGGAAATGGCAACCCACTTCAGTATTCTTGCCTGGAGAATCCTATGGACGGAGGAGCCTGGTAGGCTACAGTCCACTGGGTCTCAAAGAGTCGGACACAACTGAGTGACTTCACTTTCACTTTCAGAGGGCTTAATGGGATTCAGTCATGTGTACCAAAAAGATGGCCTCAGCATTGCTTTTCTCTCTCAAGGCTGCATCTTTGCAAAGGGCTTCCACTGTGAGAACAGTGGGCAGGAAGTACATTCCGAGGACGGGTTCAACTGGTGAGGTCCAACCTGCAATTATGTTCTCTCCATGACCTCCTCCAACACTGTAAGTGATCCAGCTGTGGTAACAACCCGGGAAAGTAACAGAGAGACAGATACAACCAAGAAGAATGATCTGACTCTCCATCCTATGATCCTGCCACAGCATGGCTCTGCGACTGCTGGCGGGGGCTTCATGGTGTGATAACCCAGCTATTGGCTGATGCGTGGAGATCAGCCTAGATTAGCAGGCAACCTCTAGCCTGTGCTTAACGGGTCTTCAGCCCTGTTCCAATTCCTTGCATACATATATGAAACGAAAGTTTCTCAATTTGCAAGGAACCTCACAACTGGGAAAGAATGTCGATGTTTATATACCGTGAATGGAAAAATGCCACTAATTGTACACTTCAGTTAAAATGCTAAATTTTTTGTTATGCATATTTTGCCACAATTTTATCTTGTTTAAGAAAACATGACATGCATTAGCTTCTAACAGCATTTGACTCCCTTCCAAGTTACTTTTTGTCCCATCATTCTTCTCCAGTCCCTTCTTTTGCCTGAGAAGAGGTATTTCTGAAGGAGAAGCAGTTGGCCTCTTACCCAGGTGCCTTTTACCCTATTCTCAGTCATCAAGCCACTAGAAAGATGAACTGGGCGAGATAAATAATCATAACAGGAACCCCTTGACTTTCTTTTTAAAATGTTTGTAACCTGCTTCTTTGTTAATATACCACGAACATTTTTCCTATCCCTTCAGTATGATCTTCAACAGCTGCATATTATTCCATTTCTAGTTACTTCATCTTCATAAGAGCACTGCAGTGAACCACACCCTATGTACACCTTTGTGCCCTCCTCCAAATATTTTCAAGGTTTTTTGTTTTGTTTTGTTTAGAATTCACAGACAGAGCCATCTCCTTTGTCCCCACCACTGTATCCCACACTGCCCTGCAACACTCCCAGGATCTCATCTTGGCTCACTCTACCCAGCAGAAGATCCTGGGAGATCTTCCCAGTATTTCTCATCAACCTGACAAGATCTTCACTGGCAAATGTATTCATTTCTTTGTGGATCTTCATTTGCAATTTTAAGCACTCATTCAGAAAGCATTTACAGAGGTTGTTCTAAGACACAGGCATTAAACCAGGGCATGGGTGAGGAAGGTAAACCCAATATTTGATCAAAGAAAAAAGGAGGAAACACCTCAGAAGAGGCTCCCTCAGCACGCTGGACAGTTCTTTCCTAAGCAATAAATTCGTCTGAGAACTGTACTTAGCTCTAACCATTTTTCCAGCTCATTCTCTTTTGAAAAGAAAACGGTAAGGGACGTGTGTTTCATGCCATGAGATAGCTGCAGGAGGTTTGTGCTTCGTTTTGCTCAGTATTAATCTCCACAGTCAAGTCGACGCTGCTTTCGCTGAGTCAGCGCCGTTCCTTTAAGTGACCTGATTCTGTAATTCCATTATTAATATTATGAAAATGGCTTTCCTCTACTCTATTTTGTGCTATCAATGGAAAACCACAGTTCCAAAATGCATTAGCCATTGCCGGCTCCGGCAAGATTATTTGCATCAATATAAACCGAGTTAATCATCGGCCTATTTGAATAATCAGTCACGTGGCCCACGCACCTGCCTGGGGCTCAGCCGCACCTCGCCCGCCCAGAGCCCGGAATTTCATTTGGGTGCTGCGTTCTCCTAAGCGCTGCAAATTTTGCTGCTCGCTATCGCCCCGACATCTTGCCATTTACTTTGCCATTTTTCCTCGCCTTCCCCTGACAGTGATGTAAGCCTGTGCCCAGCCCTGTAATCAGCAGGTCGGAGGTAGTAAATGGCATGTGTTAAAACCGATAAGAGGAAGGACAGAAAGAAACGTTCATTAGGAAAAAAAAAAAATAATAATAATGAGCTCTGAAAGAATAAATGTCAGAATAGCAAAGACACCTCTTATTTTTCACAATATTAAATTGCCGTTGGTATCTTAGGCCTTGAGGTAAATAACAGTTTACTGACTTACAATTTGCAAAACCAAAATTAAGGCAGGCGGGGATGAGAGGTGGGGAGGTGGCACATTAGATGCTAATTAGGGGCTTTTGATAGTTTTCAACCTAGGCAGCTTCCCTTTCCTGAGCCTTTCTGGATTGTCATGGATTTCCCACCAGTGATGTCGTTGGCCATTGGCAGAAAATTAGGGAGTTGGAGGCTGCTGAGGAAAAGGGAAGGAACCAAGAAATCTCTTTACAAATGCAAATCAAGTCACTTTCCTCCGGATAAAGCCACAAGACAGCACTGAGGCTGTGCAGTGAAAAGGCACAAGCCTCTCCAGTCTATCTGCCTGCCCCACCCCAGCCACAGTGCCTCCTCTTTCTTCCCTGGCAGGTGCATTCTCTAACTCTCCTTCTTCCTTCCTTTGTGAGGCTGCACCCTCTGTAATGTTCTTCCTTCCCATTTCAGATGATGTCCCTTCCTCTGACAAGCTTTCCCGGTACCTCCAAAAAGTTGTGGCATCATTTTCTTGAGGACTTTACATGTTCCCTTTGTAACATGCTTCATTCTCCTAAAATTGGTTCACCAACATTGGAAGGACTGATGCTAAAGCTGAAACTCCAATACTTTGGCCACCTCATGCGTCAAGTTGACTCACTGGAAAAGAGTCTGATGCTAGGAAGAATTGGGGGTGGGAGGAGACGGGGACGACAGAGAATGAGATGGCTGGATGGCATCACCGACTCGATGGACATGAGTTTGAGTGAACTCCAGGAGTTGGTGATGGACAGGGAGGCCTGGCGTGCTGTGATTCATGGGGTTGCAAAGAGTCGGACACGACTGAGCGACTGAACTGAACTGAACTGAACTGAATCTGTAGTAGGTTGAATGGTAGCCCCCAAAATGTTGTGTTCATGTCTTAATCTCTGGGACCTATAAATGTGACCTTATTTAGAAGAAGGGTCTCTGCAGGTATAATTAACTTAAGGAATTGGAGATGAGATCAGCCTGGATTATCCAGACGGGCCCTACATCCTATGACAAGTGTCCTTACAAGAGACACTCAGAGGAGAGACACACTAAGAGAAAAAACCAGGTGCAATCAGAGACAGGGGTGTGGCTGTAATCCAAGGGATTGTTGGAGGCTCCAGAAGCTGGAAGAGGCAAAGAAGGATTCTCCCCTAGAGTCTTTAGAGGGAGTGAAGACTGACACATTTTTTTGGACTTCTGGCCTCCAGAACTGCAAGAGAATAAATTTCTGTTGTTTTAAGTGACCATGTTTGTATTAATAGTAACTTGTTAGCACAGCCACAGGAGCAGACCATAAGCTGCCTGAGGTCAGGCCCTGTGTCCATATCACTCATCAGTCCCGACAGAGCACATACCCAGTATGTAATACAGCTCAATATATGCTTATTAAATGAGTGAGTGAATGAATTAATCAATGGACAAATGATGAAGGGCACAATAGTACAGGAAGAACTATTTTTCTTCTATACAAGCCTCCAGCTTATATCTATCTAAATACCCTATTGGAAAGGGTCCTTTGTTAGTGATGGAGACTAATCAAAGCTATGTGGCCATGTCTGAAGTACAGAAATGTAGCCAAGCATCAGAGGACTCAAAAGGAAAAAGTGGGAAACAGTCATCTCCATCTCCCATCACAGCCCCACCCACAAAGCTACTTCATCCTTCTCCCTGTAGCACAATTGTTTCTGTTTCTGCCTGGGGAAATCTGCCCACATCTCCTTCAGGGCGGTCCAGCTACCTTAAAGAGTGATCTCTTTCTCCACCCTAACTCTGTTTTCCCACGGAAGTTCTATGATGAGCCAACCTTGAATCAAATGCCCACCTTTATCAGTCAGAGGCAAGGGGCAAACATGGCTGTAAGGAGTCACCTACCTTTGCGGTTCTTAGAGCAGAGGGCCGAGCAGATAACCCAGAGGGTACCTGCTGCAGCCACCCTGAGCTTGTCCTCTACTGTCGAATGCATCTGAATGACCCAGCATCTCTGGAACTGCCACATCCTCACTGGCTGCCCGTCTTGTGAATGGACAACCAGTCAGTGCATAAGAGTGGATTTTGAAGGTCGGACCCTGCTCAGTCCTAGTGCTCCCAGATTTATATGTGTTCCCCTTGAAAAGTACTAAGAGTGAAGTCAGTCCCATGAGTATATGCCAGAGACTCAGGCTCTTGCTGAAATGATTATACTACAGGGGAAAGCCACATTAAAAAAAAAAATCCCACAGTAAGAACAAAACTACTTAGAGGCACTTATCATAATGAAGCTACATTAAATTACAACAAATAAATATCCTCTTGAAAGAACTTCTGCAGATAAAAAGCTCCAACTGGCAGAGGAAGGCCAGGAGTGTCAGCACGGGAAGAAGAAATAGTTGTCTGATTCAACGGGCTCACTTGACTGATGCTTAATCAGACTCAAGGGGAAAAGGGATGTGCCCCCATCCCTCTATTAGCCGTGAAAAAGCCCTGGTTAGGATTAGCCCATCCCAGCCCCTGATTAGTGCTACTTTGTCTCCTCTCCCCTCCTGCAACAGTAAGTAAAGCCAAGAGGAGTAAATAAAGCAGGTCAAGGAAAAGAAAACACAGACACAAGGGGAAAGGCAAACAGACTCAACCAAACAAATCAGAATGTGGTCATGAAAGAATAATATCCCTCTTCTCTCTGAGACTGGGCTTCCCTAGTAGCTCAGATGGTAAGGAATCTGCCGGCAATGCATGAGAGCCGAGTTCCATCCCCAGGTCAAAAAGATCCCCTGGAGAAGGGAATGGCTACCCATTCCAGTAGGAATTCTCTCTTGCCTAGAGAATTCCATAGGCAAGGGGCCTGGTGGGCTATAGTCCACGGGGTCTCAAAAGAGTTGGACATGACTAAGCGATTAACACTTTCACTTTTCTCTCTGAAACTGGCCTGGGATATAGAAAGTGCTCAGTGAGTCACAGTTAGTGAATTGCTGGTTCACAGCCAAGCTCCTCATTTACAAACAGAAAAGGACAGCAGCCAGCTACAAGAACAGCCCATAAGATTATTTTCTCATTGCTTCTTTCCCAAAACAATTTTGCTCATTTGTGTATGAAGATGAAGATTAACCAACTCTTGATGGACAGAGAGGTGAGATTTTTATTCCTAACCCCCATTCAGTGCTGGAATTCATAGTGATTTAGGAAAAGCACTCATGGGAAGATAACCATCTCTTTGCCAAGATCTCCAGTCTTCAACATGCAGACCCCAACAGGCCTAGGGAGAGGAGGTTCCCAAGTCCTCCCCTCTTGAAACTTAAATTTTTGTGACTGTGATAGTGTGATTTTTAATGAGATATATGTATTTGAGGCTTCTCTGGTGGCTAAGACAGTAAAGAGTCTGTCTTCAATGCAGAAGATCCAGGTTCCATCCCTGGGTCAGAAAGATTCCTTGGAGAAGGGAGTGGCAACCCACTCCAGTATTCTTACTGGAGAATTTCATGAACAGAAGAGCCTGGTGGGTTACAGTACATGGGGTGCAAAAGACTCAGACACAACTGAGTGACTAACACTTTCACTGTCTTTCCTACCAAGCCCCAAACCCTTGGAATTTCCTATGATGAGAGTAATAAACATAACTTTCTATTTGGATGCAGTGACTTTGGAAATCACCTAGACCAGGGGCTAGGTGATTGACCAACCACCTAGCAGAACCAACCACTGATTAGAGAATTGGAACTTTCAGTCCCAGTCAGACTGCTGGGGAGGCAGAGGATGAATTCAGTCACCAATGGCCAATAATTTAAAGAGCCATGGCTACACAATGAAGCCTCCGTAAAAGCCCAATAGGGTGGGGTTTCGAGAGTTTCTGGATCGGTGAACATGTGGAGATCTGGGGAGAAGGCATTAAAGCTCAGCAACCCCTCTTCATGCCTTGCACTGGGCATCTATTCCAACTAGCGGTTCCTGAATTCTATCCTTTTTTAATAAAATGCTGATCTAGCAAGTATAATGTTTCTCTGAGCTCCTTGAGCCACACTAGCAAGTTAATTGAGCCCAAGGAGGGGGTCAGAAGAACCTCTATCTATACCAGCACAACAGAAGCACAAGTGACATTGGCATCTGAAGAAGGAGCGGATGCAAGTCTTGTGGTTCTGAGTCTTAAACCTGTGGAACCTGATGCCATCTCTTCAGTGTTAGAATTTAGTTGAATTGTAGGACACCCAGCTGGTATCTGAGAATTGCTTGGTGTAAAAAAAAAAAAAAGAAGAAATCACACATTGGACTTGGGAATAAAACTTGTAGTGACCTTCCTCTAGGAAGTTTAAGTGAAGTCTTCAGAGCAGAGGAATAGTTGCTCCACTTTAGCGGAATTAAAATAGAGACAAATCCCCCAAACCTGTTCCATCTGGTTGGTGCCATTGGAGTCATGGGTTGGTGCCATTGGAGTCATGGATTGGTCAGTCGAGTTGAGCAAATTGATGAGCAGCACTGGCCAGACGTAGACATGAACTGGAAAATATGTCCATGGAAATTCACAGTCGCCCTCTGCGTCTGCACGTTCTGATCAACAGATGGAGAGCCTGGGGATAAGGCAGGTGACAACTATCCTAGGCCTTTTTACTGAAGGGTCTTGAGTGTCCAAAGATTTTGTTATCAGTGGGAGGAAAGAGGGGCCCTGTAACCAGTCCTTCCCTGGATGCTAAGAGATGACCAATCAAAAGTTAGAAGTGTCACCGCCAGTCACCAAATCCTTTTGGTCCACACCAATTTCACTGTTCTCTAACCAAGCTGCCTTCACTTCTCTTCCAGTTTTCCACTGGGAGGAACTTTTGGGTTGAACATCAGAAAATCAGTTCCTTCCCAAAACCGAAACAAGACACAAGCTAAGCTCTTGTGGCCCATCTTGTGCCCCTAGCTTGCATGTCTAGGGGGTGAGTCTGCAAGTGTGGAGACCACAAGGAGAATCACACGGTCAGGTCCCGTCCTGCCTCATTTTGCACAGATGCTCATTAGAGTTGGATGTGAAGTGCACAAAACAGGACTTTGCCATCAGTGTTTTGTCAGGCACCCTGGAAAGAGGCCCCTCACTCTGATATTTTGCACCTCAATTCCTGGGCCCCATCCATTGACAGCTTCTTTCAATTAAATCACCAAAGCGTATTACGGAGGTTCTTAACACTGAAAGAGAGAGAACCCTGAGGGAAAGAGAAACAAAACAGATATATCTTGATGGGCAAAGAAAAGAAGGACCAGAGAAAGGAGGCCAGGAGCCGTGGGAGCAGCCAGGACGAGGGGTGGGCTGATCTTATGAGTCTACCCCAAGGCAGACCGAAGGGTCTGGGTGTCAGGAGACTTCCTCTGTGCTGTGTTGAATCGAGGTCATCACATCTGGCAACCCTGGAAGGACCACCCCCCGGGGAAGAGATGTATAGAATATGAGAATTACTAGAAACCTCTGAGCCCCCATGACCTCTGTGGCGGGGAACCACGGCAGGAGGTGACTCTGCTCAGTGACTCCCATAAGGTCACTCATTCTGTTTTCCCTGCAATCCAGTGAGCAGGGCTACTGTTATCCCCACTTTAGAGACTGAAAATAGTATCAGGAGAGCTTTGCAGTTTGCAATCTCACTGATTCCGGGTGGTCAACGTCCTGTTTGACAAGAGAAGAGCACTTTCACTTTTTTGCTATCCACAATAAGAAGACAGAAAATGCTTCTAAGTGCCGTGAAAACTCTAGGCTAAGTTCCAGCAGCCACAATCCAGGACCTTGACACCAGCGTCTTCCTTTCTGACTGTGCACCAGTCCAGTCCTTTTGTCCCAGATCTCCAGTCTGATGGTAAAACCACCAAGGACTCTGTTGGCCTTCACTGCCCCAGCCTTGGCTAGGATCGCCCTGTTCTAATGTTACCTTCTGTGCCTTAGTGGCTGAGACATGGGTTATCTCGTGTCCTGACTGCTCCTGGTTCTCCTAGGACCTGATGGGAGAGACAACATTTGTAAACCCACAAATAAGAGCTATACCCTCTTCCCAGGAAAATGGAAGCTCTTTGCTTTACTGGTTCTATGATTCCTGGATAAGTTCTCTAAGTCTGTTTTCTGCAAAATGAAAATCATAATAGTATCGACCTTGTGTGATTTTTATGAATTTAAATGACAGAATGCATGTAATGCGTGCACATGCAGATAGATAATCAATATTATGTAAAAGGTGGCTACCATAATTCACCTACATTTCCAAAAATTAGGTGTTTTAAATGACCCTCTGCAGAATGAACATCTGCTCAAACGGGCTTTCTGTCTCCGTCCACCCCTGTTGCAGCTGGAATCTTCTCTCAACCAGGGCTGCTCTCATCTACACATGCGCCAATTAACGGTCCCAGAGCCCTGGCTACATAAAAAGCTAATGCCGACCTTTCAATGCATTGAAGTTGTTCTCAAGGTTATTCTGCATATTGTTGCTCCTTGTCTTTCATTTCTCTCTGAGTCCCCTCCACATTCACACATACACGCCAGCTACTTAAAAAAGAAAAAGGCTTTCAGAAGACAGTAAAAAACATTTAATGTAATCCCTGTTCTATTCTCATGATTCCTCATACAGAGAAGTATACTGGAGGAAATGTTTAAACTCATTAAAATTAAATAATGCATCGCCGTGTTACTGTATCTCTTTAATAATAAAGAGTGTCACTGTCTCTGTTTAATAGTAAAGGTTGCCCACATTTTTGTAGTTCAAGTCCTGAGATGGCAATTGCTTTGCAAGTGCCCAGCATCACCTGTGCATTCATTTTTCTCCTAGAAAGTAAGTCCTTACAATTGTTGCTTAGACCTGATTAGGATAGGGAAATGAAATGAAACTAGGATTTTAATAGGCTGGTGAGCTTAAATGTGACTCTATCAAGCACACCAAATCATTAGTAGATGTGAATGTGACTGATGGAATATTGCATCAAGAGCTGTTAAGAAAAAGGTTCCCTTGGCATGTTCATTTCTGGGAAAGCCATTCAAATTCCTCCTTCCCCATACCTCTCCTCCTCCTGGTGCTGAAATTATCCATTTCAGTACTTAATCTGTTTTCCTTCTAAGATATAGATACAGGCAGAATCATTCGTTCTATCCAACTTTTACCAGGTGTCTATGCTGTACCCAAAACTATGTCAGCCACTGGAGACACAGCAATGATGGCACCACGATGCTGCCTTAAAAGGACTCATGGTACAATGCACAGCCGCACGAGGGAAGGGCTGTAAAAGAGAGAAAGGGAATGTGGGGGCCAGAGAAAAGGAAGAGTGCTGCTGACCTGGGCTTGCTGGGAAAGCATTACAGACAGCACTTTCCAGGAGGGCTTTTAAGGTTGAGGAGTTCGCCAGGACATAAGGGGCCTTGTATGTGGGGAAAAAGAGTAGAGATTTGAAGGAAAGTGCTTAGTGATTTTGTAGAATGGCAAGCCCAACACTAAGGGTAAAAGGAGAATGTCTTGTTGGGTTTTGCATCAACAAATACAAAGGAAGCATTTTCCACAAGTAACAGAAAGACAGACCACCAGTAGCTTGAGCCATGAAGGTAATAATTGTTTACTTCACGAAACTCTGTGGGTTCTGAATGGCTCAAGGGTCATTCTGTGACTTGGTTATGTCATTAGATATAAGACCTGCTTTGAACATTCTTCTCCATCCTCAGAGCACTGGCCTTCCGCCCTGGGGCTTGTCACCCCACCATGGTGGCTGCCACAGTAGCTGATATCACATCCTCATCTGATGTCCCAAGAAGGAAGGGAGGAAAATAAAAGTTTTCCAGAACCAAGTCCCCCAGCCGACCTTGTCTTAGATCTGAAAATAGGTCATGTGCCCAATCCCACACGTAAGGGAGAATCTGAGGGTTTAGGAAAGTGAGTCTCTGGCAAAGGGAAATGGAATGGCCTTGCCTGGATTAGCCCAGTGCTGATTTATCTCTGAGGATGGGCACGTGGTCAGGTCAATAACCAATGGGGCCACATCTTTTTATTATTAATGTTTGCTGCTGCTGTTGCTAAGTCACTTCAGTCGCGTCCGACTCTGTGCAGCCCCATAGATGGCAGCCCACCAGGCTCTGCCATCCCTGGGATTCTCCAGGCAAGAACACTGGAGTGGGTTGCTATTTCCTTCTCCAGTGCATGAAAGTGAAAAGTGAAAGTGAAAGGAGGAAAATAAAAGTTTTCCAGAACCAAGTCCCCCAGCCGACCTTGTCTTAGATCTGAAAGTGAAGTTGCTCAGTTGTGTCCAACTCTTAGCGACCCCATGGACTGCAGCCTACCAGACTCCTCCGTCCATAGGATTTTCCAGGCAAGAGTACTGGAGTGGGTTGCCATTGCCTTAATGCTTGACACACACACACAAAAACAGCATCAAGAATAACAACTCATAAGCCAGCTTAAAAATGTAACTCACTGCCAACATAGCTAAATCCCCTTTACATAGTTAAATCCCACCAAGATTCCTTTGCTCCCTTCTTCCTGCCCAGGAGGCACCCTCAGTCCAGATTTTGGAGATTTTATTTATTTATATTTATTTTTTTCCTTTGCATATATATTTCTTCCTGTTCAATTAATAGAATTATGGTGTGTATTGAGCTTTCTTGTAGATATCGTCCTGCAAATATTCATTTGCAAATTGCTTTCTTTTGATCAATATTAAGTTTGTGGAATTAATCCATATTGATTCATGTAGCTCTAGTTCATTCCTTTTCACTGCTATGTGAATTCCATTATAGATGTAACACAATTTATTTCTCCTCTGCATGGACACTGGAAAGTTGCCAATATTTTGCTATTATAAATAATACTTCTATGATTTCTATTTTTCATGTCTTCTAACATACATGTGTATGTACATGCCTGCATATATGTGTGTACATATGTGTATATGTTAATTCATCTAGGATATGTATATATTGGTGTTTTTGTTGTTTAGTTGCTAAGTAGTGTCTTGATTCCTTTGAAACCCCATGGACTGTTGCCCTGCAGGCTCCACTGTCTGTGGAATTTCTCCAGCACGAATACTAGAGTGGGTTGCCATTTCCTTCTCCAGGGAATTTTCCCGATCCAGGCATTGAAACTTCATCTCCTGTTTTGCAGGCAGATTCTTTACACTGAGCCACTTGGGAAGCCATCTCGTGGTATCCTTCTGAACAATAGTGTACATGCATCTTCAGCTTATCGATGCCAGTTTCCAACAGCGTGGGTAAGAGGTCCCATCACTCCACACCCTAACAAAACTTGATCCTGTCAGACTTTGCATTTTTGCTAATCTGATGGTGTGAAACAGCATCTAATTTTAGCTTTAATTTGCATTTCCTTTATTAATAATGAAGTTAAGTATCTTCTCACATCTTTTCGTGTGTTTGTTAGCAATTGATGTTTTCACTTCAGTAAATTTTATCCTTTCTGCCTGCTTTTACTAACCTGTCTTTTTCTCTTCAATTTAGAGAAGTTCTTTATGTAATCTAGATATTAATTCTTTATATCTTCCTAACTTTTTTTAAAGGTATCTTTTGATGGACAAAAATTTTTTTGTTTTAGCACAAATTGAACTTTTCGGTTTTTTCTATGGTTTGTGAGTTTGAAATTATGAAATTCTTTTATCCATCAAGTTCATAAAGATGGTCTATTTTCTTGTAAAAGTTTTCAGACTTTTATATTTTAGTCTTTCTACAATTAAAGTTTTAGCCCATATGATGCTGGGGATGTCACTGTATTTTTCTCCATAGTAATAACCAATTGCCAATATACAATAAATAAGCTGACTGAATAGTCTCATTCTTTTCACTGAGCTGCAGAGCCAGCCAGATATGCCTGGAGTATTCTGGGCTGTCTATCCTTTGCCAGTGATCTATTTGCCTGTGCCAGTGCCACTCTGTCCTCACTGCAGCTTCATGATCTGCCTTGGGAGCTGGCAGGGAGAATCCCCCATCTTGTTCTTCACTTTCAGAGGTGTCTGCTAGCACAGCATGACGTATGGGGACACCCCATTCCCATCTGGCTCCCTCCAGCCAGTCTACACAACACCGGCTGCTGCCTGACTCTGTAAACCACTAGTAGCATCTCTCCCCTTTCAGTTTGCAAATCCAACAAAGGATGGGATGCTTTGTACTTCTTTGAACTGAAAGACTCGCTTCCCGTTTGAAGTCCCATCTGAAAACAGATGCCTCACGGACCGCCCCAAGCTCACCTCTACACCCTACCCATGCTCACCCCCCTCCTTCTTTACCTGGTAGGGTAAGAAATAACTTTTGATTGTACCTCTCCCAGGCCTCCCAGCCTGTCCAAACTTTCAGAATCAAATTTAATGTTCAGACTTTTTCCCGTTTCCTTCCACTTGTCTTGTTCAAATATCTTACCGAATTCCTAGTTTTGTTTATGTATTTCTAAGTGCCATTTTACATGCATTTATATTTATAAGTGCCTTCAAAAATATTTTATGGAAAGGTGAAATCTAATTATATGTTCTGTTTTACCGAGAAGGGGCTACTCCTTGAGGAGATGAAGCAATGAGTTCAAGAATGTGTGGTGTTATCTGGGTTAGAAGTCAAATCCTAATGTTCACGCCAATGTCCTTCTCACTTTTTCAGTCTCCTCCTTCTCTTGAGGGGTAGAGGGGGGCCTTCTGGTTCAGAGAACAAAGTGTCCAGTGGCCAATGAGGCCGACGAGGACTTTCAGGTTCCTTTTAGCTGAGGGCTATCCAAGAAACCGTGATGAAGCAGAACTTGGCTTTAAGGAACTTGACACCTAGGCTCTGTGTGCATGTGTGTGCATGTGTGAGCGTGTGAGCATATGTGTGCGTGTGTGTGTGTCCGTGTGTGTGTGCGTGTGTGCGCACCTCTGTGCGTGCATGTGCATGTGCGTGCGTGTGCGTGTGTGCGTGTGTGCGTGTGTGTGTGTGTGTGCGTGTCCGTGTGTGTGTGCATGTGTGCGCACCTCTGTGCGTGCATGTGCATGTGCGTGCATGTGCGTGTGTGCGTGTGTGCGTGTGCGTGTGTGCGTGTGCGTGTGTGCGTGTGCGTGTGTGTGTGTGTGTGTGTGTGCGTGTGCATGCTGGTATACCCACTTTTACAATTAAATGTGTATCTGAAACTGTGCAGAAATTGCGGCTTCCTTGTGCCAATTCCTTTTTAATTTCTAATCCCTCAGCACTCCCCCTAAGGCATAGAGTTTTAAAAACTGCTAAAGAAAGGGGGAGAAATCTTGACCCCAACTTAAAAGCTCTATTTGCCCAGCAGGAACCATCATTTTTCTCTTAGCACAGAAACCTAAACGAACAAGCCAGAGGCCCTATCCAGAAGGCAGAAGAAAGAATTCAGCAAGTCGTGAGTGTGTTAGCATAGGTGAGGACAGGCCCAAAGGCCAGCTCACCCAAGCTTGGGAGCGGCGGGAATATTCCACCAGAGAACAAGTGGGTCTGGCCTGGTGGGGGGTGGGCAGGGAGGGAGAGGGGCACAGTCATTCCCTCAAAGCCTGGGTGGGCCATTCTCACTCCCCTGAGCATATGCCCAGGAGGCCCTACTCACACAGGTACATAGCTCCAACCTGGCAACTCTCACACTCAAGAGAGCATCCTCACAACCACCTGGAAGGCTCTTGAAGCAGACTGTGGCCCCAGCTCAGAGTCTCTGGTTTGGTGGGCTTGGAGTGGGCCCAGGGAATTTGCACTCCTAACATGCTTGCAAGAAAGTGATGCTTCTGGAACACAAACCACCCATGGGAACCATGGCTCCACTCAATTCAATTAAACCTGAAAAGACAACTACACCGTAGGTGTCAGGCGCCGTGGGGTCAGAGAAATAAATAAGACCCAGTCTGTCCCTCCGGGATTCAGACACCTTCCCTGCCTCCTGCCAAGATGCTTCTTATGCTTTTGAAATAAATTTGTGTTTCCAAAACCAGTTATTTAAAAAGAAACACCCAGGAAGCTTGGAATATATGGACTCCTAAGTTCCTCCCAGAAAATTTGGAATTAAGAATTTGCATTTTCCAATAAGCTCCCCAGATAATTCTTATGATCATGAAAGTTTAAGATAGATTTAAGGCCTGGTTTTCCAAAATGCCCAAAAGTTCTATCATAAGACGAGTCCCAAAACCTGCTAGTGTTCCCACTTCTGTTACCCATTATCTGTCACAAGTCATTCTAAAATAAGCTGGTTCTTCCCCATAAAAGATTTCAAATAAGTAGCCCGGAAGAACAAGGAGGGTGGGGATTAGTAAAAAGCAGTGAGACCAAGGATCAGTGAAGTGTAAGTAGGCTTGGATGGAAGGCATGAGATGTTGAGAGGCATTCTGGGGTTTATGAGGTAAATTACAAAATGGCCACAACACTTGATAGCTCCTCCCACAAAAAAAGTGGGATCTATTTCTTCTCCACTTCTTGGATCTGAGCTGGCCTGTGACCTAGTTTGATCAATAGAACATGGCAGGCTTATTCTAGAATATGCCTAGAATGTGGCATGACATGGTCAAAACTACTCTGATCCTTTACAAGCCAGCAAGCCCCAGCCATAGACACAAACACCTGAGCAAGATAGGCCAGGCCAGAATTGTCCTGTGGAGTTCAATCCAAATTTCTTGCAGAATGCTGAGCCAAGTGGATGGCTATTCTCTTAAGGCACTAAGATTTTGGTGGTTTGTTATGTAGCAAAAGTTAACTGAGACAAGAAAGAGGCCAGGGGGTGTCCAGGGAACCCTAAAACTCAATTCCATCATTTGAGAATTTTGCCCTAGGCCAGATCTAAATACTGAGCCCCTGCTGTGTGATAAGACCACTTTCTGGCTTCTTCACTCCTCAGCATCCCACTCAAAATTCAGAGCTTTTCACTGAGCAGTGAACAGGAAAATTCAGATCCTTCCATTATCTCAGCTTTGCTCACTGTCCCATTGCCCTAAACAATGGGTAACAGTTGCCATTTGCCTCCACTTGCCATCTAAGAAGGCAAAGTGGGTCAGACCCCTATTCATACCCATCTGAGGAGAATCTTGACACATCCTGGAGACAATGAACCTGGAGAACGCTCTGTGCTCTGGGTATCCACAGTGAACTAATTCTTAATAAGCAAGGTAGCTGAGAAGTAGGTGGCCAGGTGATGGACGGACTACACTTAGTGATGGCATGAGAGCCTGGCAGAGGGGCTCCAGCTCTGCCTGTTCTCACTGGGAAACTTGGGACAGGTGCTTAACCTCCGTGGACCCCAGGAAGTCAGTGGCTGCATTTGGTCACCCACAAGTTTCTAAGGTTCTATAGAACAGAGGATGAAGCTCAGGTAAGAGATCTGGGCCACATTTCTGAGACAGCTCGCTTTGGGCAGGTGCAACCCATGCAGTCCACGGGACCCAAGGCTCAGAGAGCCCCCTGCTTGGTTTAATGCTCAAGTGTCACCATCTTTGGATCCTTAATGATTTTCTCTCTGAACTTGGGTTTTGTAAGTGAAGTCTGATGGGACAATGGAACATGTACATGAGCAGAGGAGTTAGACACTTCAAGTGTGTCCATCTCTCTCCCCTGCCATCACACCCCCAGATGGTGTTTAGGCTCCCTAGGAACACAGAAAGCAGGTGGCCAACAAGGGGGAATTCGGCATGATTCATGTATATAACTGGGTAAGGGGTACACTGCCAGCCCCGAGAGGTCACGCTTTCTGTTCAAACCAGAACTTGCTCCAAATGCAGCTATGAGTTCTAAGAAACAACAACCAAGGAAAC
Source organism: Moschus berezovskii (assembly GCF_049115385.1). Lineage (NCBI taxonomy): Eukaryota > Metazoa > Chordata > Mammalia > Artiodactyla > Moschidae > Moschus > Moschus berezovskii. The sequence continues at coordinate 54,845,120 of NC_142464.1, read as the reverse complement.
TGCTGTGGGTTGAACTGTGTCCCTGCCCACAGATTCATAGTCTGGAGTCCTAATCCTCAGCACCTCAGAATGTGACTTCATTTGGAAATAGGGTCCCTGCAGCTGTAATTAGTTTAAATGAGGTCATATCGGAGTAGGACGGGCCCTACTCCAATATGACTGGCATCTTGATACAATGGGGAAATTTGGACCCTGACATGTACAGGGAAAACGGCATGTGGAGATTGGAGTCATGCTGCCACAAGCCCAGGCATGCTCCAGAAGCTGGGGAGAGATCTGGAAGAGCCTTCCCTAGAGCCTTCAGAGGAGATGGCCCTGCCAGCACCTTGATCTCAGACCTCTCCCCCTAGAGCTGTGAGATGATACATTTCTGATACATGCCATGGCATGGCAACCCAGTCCAGTAGTCCTGCCTGGAGAATGCTATGGCCTGATGGGCTACAGTCCATGAGGTCACGGAGAGTCGGACGTGACTGAGCGACTAAGTTCCTCGGTTTGTGGTTCCTTGTTAGGGCATTCCTCGCGAAGGAAACCTGAGCCCTACCATATCTTCTCTTCCTCATGTTACTCACCTTTGTTAGTCACCCACAGATGCTGAAAATGATGACACAGAAGGACAAGGAAAGAGAGCTAACTCATAATCCCTTTTCCTGTCTGTCGTCCTTCCTGACTCATCGTCAGCCAAATATAGAGTCACGGTAGAATGTGCATGAACCCAGCTGTTTAAAAACTGTTTTAAATTTCACTTCTCAGTACATGCACATTTGGTGCAGCCAAAGTGAAAATTAAAACAGTTTTAAAACAGCTGGGTTCATGCACATATACACACACATATATATTTTATATGCATATATATATATATATTTATATATGGGTACAAGCTGCAAAATATGAGTTATGTAATTTAGGTGATTATATGAGTTAAATGCTCTTATGTTTGCATTTAAAAGAGGCATTGCAAATATACAGATGAATAGTAAAAGTCCTATTAATAATTAAATTTTTAATTTGTCTTTACTTAGAACAACCTTAAAGAGCAAATACAAAATGCCATCACAAATCAAAAAACATACAGACCATGGAAGAAAGGAAAAAGTTTTATATTGTACCACTTTTAAACAGTACTTGTTTTCCACTTTTTGAAGAAAAGGACCTGCATTTTCATTTTGTGCTGGACCCTGCAAATAACATAGCTGGCTCAATTCTAGAATAAGCCAGGAACTGCAGGAAATTATGTTTCTACTTAGGTGCTCTGAACTTTTGGCTTTTTCCCAACTCCAAAATCTGGATCTTCTTGATATTATTTCTTATAATGATTCATATGCACACAGCATCCACAGATTTTACATAATCGTAGTGCTCAGTGTGCAAAAATGTCACCTTTTTAATTTCCCCATGACTGATATAAGCTTAGTTCTTGAGATGCCATTTATCACTGATGGAGAAAAAAAATTTTCCAATTCAAAGAAGCGCAGTGATTTTGGGGTTTGAACTCAATCAATTCAGGATACTGTCCCTGTAAACTTTCTCTCTCTTTCTCTCTCAGACACACACACACAACACACAACACACCTCCCCAGGGAGGGATTAAAACCTGGGAAGAAATTCCTGGCTCCATCATGAACAGTCATCCACGCTGACTGAGATGAACAGTTCCCTTTTGTCTTTACCCTTCAGTCCTCATCTGTCTATAGAAGTTGCTGAAATGTGAGGGCCTTCTCTGCCCTCTGGTCCACACAGTTCCTTCTGCATCTCTTCATGATCACAGAGAAGCACTTCCAGGTCCAGGAGGCTGCCTGCTTTCCCTCTCAAGGGCAGAGTTAAGTCGTTGTGAAAGGGAATGAACAGCCCACAAGCAAAAATACTTATCTGACTCATTACAGAAGAGGCTTGCCATCCCCTGGCCGAGACATGCTGGCCATTACTTCTACTTTCTATTTCAGCACAGTAGATATTCTTTTCTCTTGTAGGAAGTCTTCTGCCTCCTCAGGAAGCAAGTCTTAAATCCTCACTACTTTGCAAAACCCTTCAAACTTACCCAGGGTTTCAACTAAGACAGGCATTTGTCGATGTTCCCAGATGGAAATCCATCATGGCCTTAACCCTGGTGATGTTCACTCTGCTCATCCGTTACCACCAACAAGCCAGCGATCTTTATCACCTCTTTGGAAGAAAAACTGATTTTATAATACCATGAACTGGCCACGTGTATTATTTATCTATTGCTGTATAATGGATGAGTCAAAAACTTAACAGCTCAGCAAAACAAACATTGATGATATCACAGTTTCTATGCGTCAGGAACCTGGGTGTGACTAAGCTGGGTGTCTCTGCCTCAAGGTGTTTCCTGAGAATAGGGTCAATCTTTCATCAGCTGGACTGCAGTTCTCTCAAGGCTAGATTGAAAGAGGATTCACTTCCAGGCTCCCTCATGTGATGTGGCAGGCCTCTGAAGTCTGCCTTCCAGCTCACTTACAAGGGCCTCTCTACAAGGCTACCTCACGATGTAGCAGCTGGCTTCCCCCAAAGCCAGCACGCTGAAAGAAAGTAAGGGACAGCTCCCAAGATGAAAGCCACTTTCTCCAAGTGACATCTCATCACTTCTGCCATAGTCTACTCTATCTGATTTAACATGCTGCATTCCATTTAAAGTGTGGCATTAAAACCATAACATCACTCTAAGACTTATGACAAACTCTGGCTGCAAAATACCTTTTGTCAAAAATAAAACCAAAAACAAAGTTCTTAATAGCCCACTCTATCAAGACAATTGTGTCTACCACTGACTCTTAAATTCCATTCAGAAACTTGTCTGAAAGCCATTGTTCAGCAATACCTTTGCACTCCCCTCATCTCATCCTATCTCTTAAATTCCATTCAGAAACTTGTTTGAAAGCCATTATTCAGAGATATCTTAGTGCTCCCCTCATCCCCTGGAGGCAATAAATACTTTGTGACCAAAAAAAAAAAGAGAGAGAGAAAAGAAAATAGCAAAACCCAAAAAAGGAACCAAGAGGCAAACCTTGGTTATTATCCTCTAATTTTATCCTATCATACTTACTTGACAAGGCATTTGAATGTCTGAAATTTATGTTTGAGCAAAGAAATCAAGCAGATAAAATGAACAAAATGAATGGGTTCAGGCAGCTCGACATGCCATAAAAACTGCGGAGTCCCAAGGACATGACTGTGTGAGTAAAGGTTTCAGTTCAGTTCAGTTCTGTCGCTCAGTCGTGTCTGACTCTTTGCAACCCCATGAATCACAGCACTCCAGGCCTCTCTGTCCATCACCAACTCCCAGAGTTCACTCAAACTCATGTCCACAGAGTCGGTGATGCCATCCAGCCATCTCATTCTCTGTCGTCCCCTTCTCCTCCCGCCCCCAATCCCTTCCAGCATCAGAGTCTTTTCCAGTGAGTCAACTCTTCGCATGAGGTGGCCACAGTATTGAAGTTTCAGCTTTAGCACCAGTCCTTCCAATGAACACCCAGGACTGATCTCCTTTAGAATGGACTGGTTGGGATCTACATAAACATAGGCAAGTCTCTCAGGAAGAGACCACTGGCTACCATCAGCTGAAGGATATCAAAGTCACTGTTCACTTGCAGTCCATCTTTACACATGTGTATTTCCTTCTCTCTGGCTAGTCCAGGCTCCTTATTCAACTCCACATCAGCGAAAGTTTCACAACGTCCACTGTGAGATCTCAGCCATAAGATGAGATTTAAGTGGTCTTCCAGCATCAGGTAGATGAGGAAAATTTCACTTTCTTCCTTCTAAGAGTAAGTAACAATTGTTTGAAGGTTTCTTAAAAATCTAAAAATAGAGTTACCGTATGATCTAGAAGTCCCACTCTTGGACATATATCTGAAAAAGACAAAGCTCTCATTTGGAAAGATACGTGTACACCAAGGTTCACAGCGGCACTGGTTATAATAAGCCAAGACATAAAAGCAACCTAAGTGCCTATCAATAGATAAATGCAAAAAGAATATGTGTGTGGCATATATATACAATGGAATATTCAGTTCAGTTCAGTTCAGTTGCTCAGTCATGTCCAACTCTTTGCGACCCCATGAATCACAGCACGCCAGGACTCCCTGTCCATCACCAACTCCCGGAGTTCACTCAAACTCATGTCCATCGAGTAGGTGATGCCATCCAGCCATCTCATTCTCTGCTGTCCCCTTCTCCTCCCACCCCCAATCCTTCCCAGCATCAGAGTCTTTTCCAGTGAGTCAACTCATCACATGAGGTGGCCAAAGTATTGGAGTTTCAGCTTTAGCATCAGTCCTTCCAATGAACACCCAGGATTGATCTCCTTTAGAATGGACTGGTTGGATCTCCTTGCAGTCCAAGGGACTCTCAAGAGTCTTCTTCAACACCACAGTTCAAAAGCATCAATTCTTCGGCGATCAGCTTTCTTCACAGTCCAACTCTCACATCCATACATGACCACCGGAAAAACCATAGCCTTAACTAGACGGACCTTTGTTGGCAAAGTAATGTCTCTGCTTTTTAATATACTATCTAGGTTGGTCATAACAATCCTTCCAAGGAGTAAGCGTCTTTTAATTTCATGACTGCAATCAGCATCTGCAGTGATTTTGGAGCCCATTACTTAGCCATAAAAAAAATGAAATAATGTCATTTGCATCAACACAGATGGACCCAGAGATTATCATACTAAGTGAAGTTAAGTCAGGTGGAGAAAGACAAATATCATATATAACTTACACATGGAATCTAAAAAAAAAAAAATCAGATAAATAAACTTCTTTACAAAACAGAAACAGACTCACAGAGACATAGAAAACAAACTTATGCTTACCAAAGAAGAAGGAGGGGTAGGGATAAATTGGGAGTATTAGATTAACACATGCACAGTACCATATATAAAATAAACAACAAGGATTTACTGTATTGCACAGAGAACTATATTCAAATCTAATAATAATCTATAATGGAAAAGAATTGAAAAAAGAATATAGATATATACATATATATGCATAACCCAAACACTTTGCTATATACCTGAAACTAACACAATATTATAATTCAACTCTATTTCAACTTTTTTTAAAGTATTCAAAAAAGAATGTGTGTATATGTTTTAATTACTAAGTCATGTCCAACTCTTTTGCGACCCCATGGACTATAGCCCTCTTGGCTCCTTTGTCCATGGAATTTCCCTGACAAGAATAGTGAAGTGGGTTGCCATCTCCTTCTCCAGAGGATCTTCCAGTGATCGAACCCATGAGGATTCTTTATCACTGAGCCACCAGGAAAGCCCCCCCAAAAGAATAAATCACAATAAAAATAACAGCTACTGTTTACTATGCACATATTATCACTAACTTTGTTAGACACTTTACATGCATTGTCTTATTTAATTCTTATTCTCGCAACAACCTTGCCAATGAAATATTGTTATCTTTTTCTCCCCGATTGAGATAATCAGCTCAGATTAATTAATTTGTTTTCCACAGCTCATGCAGCTATACATTGGGGAGTGCAGAATTCAAACGCATATCTGAGTCCATTCTCTTCACAGTATTACCACTCAAGACGCAAACCTGGCACACACTTCTTCCTGAAGTATCAGTTATCTACAAAGAGTTAGGGGGAAATACAATTTTTATATTAAAATAGATTATTACATCTAGGGGAAATTAATATGCATTACTAAGATCAAATAAATGCCATGGGTTTGTGGGCTGGACCACACGCACAGATCTCTGGGGAGATGAGTTTCCTTTCAATTGCACTTCAAGTTTCCTCCATAAAAATGTTCAAGAAGCCCATCACCCACACCCACCCCTGCCTCCCTACAAGTAAGCAAGCAACAAGCTAAAATAGCAAGACACCAGACAAAGTTTGTCTTATTATTTTGTTTCTAACTCAGCCTTGATTCCTTGTGGGCCTCTCACAACACAGCAACTACTATACAGTGAGAATGGATGGCTGCTTTTCTCATTCCTGCACCACCCACCTTGCCTTTGAGTTTTAATACAATCCTATTGAGATCCTTTCAGAGGAATGAGATATTTTGATTTGTTTGTTGATTTCAAATGCAAATCCCTGGGAAATATCACAGCAATTGCGTTCTAATTCACCTGAGTCGATGCTTTTGCTTATTAGCAAACAATCTTTGCAACAGGAGCAAGTCGTGCAAAAGATGTAGAGATCAGGAAGCAGAGAGGCCAACAGAGATACCGTGGAAGTTACTGAGGATTCCTTGAGATGCGCTAATGAGTCATGTTTAATAGAAAAGTGAAGGGAGAAAAATGGGGCCACTTGAAGAGTACAATTCAGTAACGTAGACTCCATTAATTGAACATTTGGACCTGGCCTGAACTAACAGACAAGTGCCATTTAGACAGCAACCATGTCCCAGAGATTTGCACATCTGGACCATGTCTTTTCTTCACAGCTCTTTAGGATAAAAATTGTCATTCCCATTTTACACAAGTAAAATGAGGCAAAATGTCCAGAAAGGTCCTCAGGTCCCTGAACTAAAAAGGAATAAGAGCTTCCAGGTTGGTGCTGGGAAGGGTGGTGTACCCCAGGAGGGCATAGAAGCTCCCTCTTCCTATAAACATCTCTCCCATTTGGCTCTTCAGTTCAGTTCAGTTCTGTTCAGTCGCTCAGTCATGGCTGACTCTTTGCAACCCCATGGACTGCAGCATGCCAGGCTTTCCTGTCCATCACCAGCTAACATTTGGCTGTTACTGAATTGAATCTCTTATAATTGTTGTTGTTGTTTAGTTGATAAATTTTGTCCAGTCTTCTGTGATGCCCACAGACTATAGCCCACCAGCCTCTGTCCATGGAATTTTCCAGGCAAGAACACTGGAGTGGTTGCCATTTCCTTCTCCCGGGTTCTTCCAGACCCAGGGATTGAACCCATATCTCCTGCCTTGTAGGAGAATTTTTTATACCTCTGAGCCACAGGGAAGTCCCTTATAATACATTAGTAAACATTTATTTTTAAAAGATAGCAAAGTAGAGCTTTTGGCTGGAGTGTGGTTCCCCTGGGCCATCAGCCACAGGCATGTGCTATACCCTAGAAATGCCCTTATAGCTGTCATCACATTCTAATTCCAAATGTAACTAGAAATCTCCCCATCAAAGGTTTACACACCCTTGAATGGTCTGGGGAAGAAATTGCCTGAGTTCATAAACCTAGAAGTAGAAGGACCCTGGGGATGATTCCTAGGCACTCACGCAGAAGCTGTTATAAAGTTCACACCAGCATCTGCCCAACTCCTGCTCACAATTACCCGAGGATGAAAGCTTCTTCTTTTCATTCACTTTCCAAATCTCATTCAAGTGGTTCTGATTGGCTAAATGCAACCCAGAACCATAAGAGGACAGGAACTGTGGGGCATATAAGTCCCTACTTCTTCCTCCAAACACAGAAAAAAATAGAGGCAACAAAGATCCTGAGCTGATCACAGCCAACACAGCCGAATGCTAGTCTATGCATTGCCAACTTGTAACTCCAATTTGTATCCCTGGGAATAGTATAAGGATTTTTTAAATGGATGCCACTATTGTATTATGACTCTATTGCTGCATACAAACCACCCCAAACTTAGTGGATTAAAGCAACACTAGTGGATCATCTGGGCTCGCGAGCCCAACAATCTGGGCTGTGTACCGCTAGTCACTCTCACATGTCCGTGGTCGGCTTCTTTCCACTAAGTTGGATGGCTCTGGCTGTTGGCTGGTGGTTGGCTGGACCCACATCTCTCTCATCATCCAGCAGAAGGGCCTGGGCTGGATCCTGTGGAGACTGGCAAGTTCTAACCATGGAAATAGAAGCTGCAAAACCTCCTGATGCCCAGGCTCAGAACTGTTACAATGTCATTTGGACACATCCTATCGGCCACAGTATGTTACCAGGCCTGCCCAGACTCAAAGGCACGGAAACAGCCCCACCTACTGATGAGAAAAGCCTCAAAGTCACGTTCCAATCAGGGAGGCACACAGCCTGGAATGTGCGATTTTTACAGACATCTACTAGACTTTATCCAATAATTTGAGGATCAGGATAAATAAAGTTCAACTTGTTCTAGGCTTATGGACGCAGGCGAAGGGGAGGAAGGTGAGGTTGGGATGAAAGGAGAGAGTAGATAGTAGCATGGAAACATATTACTGTATGTAAAATAGATAACCGATGGGAATTTGCTGAATGACTCAGGGAACTCAAACCAGGGCTCTGTAACCACCTAGCAGGGTGGGAAGGGGTGGGAGAGGGGGTACATATGTATACCTATGGCTGACTCATGTTGATGTATGGCAGAAACCAACACAATATTGTAAAGCAATTATCCTTCAATTAAAAATAAATAAATTTAAACAAAACAAACAAAAACTTCAACATGTTCTTATAAACACACTAGAGTGCATTATGTGTCGTGTCCTGACAAAGCCCTTTTGGTTCTGTGTGTCATGTGAGCCTGGTGCTCTGACAATTGGCCTTGGGAACTGCCGCACTCCCACTGTGAATTCAAAGCCAGAAACAAGAATGGTACCTGTTTTTATCATTTAGGGGATAAAATGCCATAGGGCAGAACATTTTTGTGGGGAAGAATGTCTTGTTTCATAGTAGGGTTGACAGGGAAATAAAGCCCCATTTAGTGCCTCCACCTTTGGTTTCCAAACTGGAAAGACCACATCGTGTGTTCCAGCAGCTTCCCCAAGGTCATTAGTGCTTCAGAGCCAGCTGAATTGCAGGATAATAACGATTCTTTGCATTTATGGAATGCCTGGACTCTGAGGAGTGCCAAGTAATTTACAATCACTTATTAATTAATCCTCAGCCCCCACATGAGATGACGATGGGTTATTATGCGCCTTTGACAGATGTGTGAAGTGGCCAGAGGGAGCCCAAGTGACATTAAGCTTCTGCCCAAGGTCACTGTGTTGCCAGACTCCCAGATCCTGTCCCAGCTCCATCAGCCCTGCTATCCATGCTGCAAGCCTCTGCCACAGGAGCACTGGGATTCCTGGGGGCTGGTGCCAGCCATTTCAGAGAAGTCTGAGATTTTTCAGATCAGATGTGAGGATTTTGCTGCTCCATTTTGTGTGTTATGGGCTGGGGGTGGGGGTGGAGGGGGTTCGTGTTTTTCTGTTCTGTATTTGGTTTTGGTGTTGATGTGCACAGTTTTGGGTCCACCACTTAGGTGTCCAAGAAGAGTTGGTTCTAAGCACGCTGCTTCCACACTTTGTTGGGACATGTTACTTACGCAAGAGAATGCAGGTTCTCCCAGCTGAAAGGGGACACATAACAGCTCACAGAGTGTGAAAGGGGGTTTGGGAGAGGATCGGGGAGCATGCGTCATCTCTGCCAGGGCCTCATACTTTCACAGCAATGTCTAATTAGGAGATAAACACAGATTTGCTTTTCTAAACAGACTGCACTTACACTAACACTCAGAAAACCGGAGTCCACATCCCTGAGCAGATGAACACATCTGCAGAAAAAGCTGCAGCTACAGAAGAGGCTTTGAGATTAATTTCAGGCATCCTTTCCAACTTATTTTCAAAAGGATCTCTTACCTAAGTGTATGTTTTTCCACACGTATAAATGCAACCAGCCAGAGTGGGATTGTTTTGGTACAAGGAAGTGAGAACCTTGTCGCATCGAAAAAGAGCTACACAGTATGTGGAAAACTCAGAAACCGCGAGGCAAACACTCCAAGGATGAGGCACCAAGAGCCATAGCCAGCCTTCTGAGCTTTTCAAGACCAGCTGCAGTCACAGCTGGCACATGAGATTAATCAACCTGGATGACAGAAAAACCCAGGGTCATGAAGGAGTCATTAAGCATGGTGGTTTCCAGGGTCAGTTTACTGGAACAGAGCATTGTAATATCAGGAACGTTGAAGCTAGGATACAGTCAAAGTTACGCCATCTGATGGAACTCCTCCCTTCCTTCCTTTTTTTCCTTCCTTCCTTCATCAAAGGTATATTGAGCATTTCTTCTTTTTTTTTTTCATTTTACTGGAGTATAATTGATTTACAACACTGTGTTAGCTTCAAGTGTACAGCAAAGTGAATCAGTTATACATACACTTATATCCACTGTTTTAGATTCCTTGCCCATATAGATCATTACAGAGTACTGAGTTCCCTGTGCTATACAGCAGACCCTTATTAGTTATCTATTTTGTACATAGCAGTGTGCATATGTGCTTCCCGCGTGGCACAGTGGTAGAGAATCCACCTACCAATGCAGAGACACAAGGGGAGGGGTTCTTATCCTCTCTGGGGACTGGCCTGCAGTTGCTGCTGTGGTTTCCTATCAGAAAGTTCCTGCTGGATCATGCCAGCACACCTTCTTATTTTCTCTCATTTCTTTCTTCTTTTTTGTCTCTGAGTCCCGAGATTAATTTTGTGTATCTGTGTGTGACAGGTGGACATATGTCCTTACATGTGTTTTAACTAATTGCTCATTAGTGGGTGAAATTTATTATCTTCAAACCATCCTTTTCCCTCCCATCTACCCTCACCTACTGAATTCTCTTGATTTATATTCCAAAGCCATATTTGGCTGGTTCCAATCTCATCTCCATCACTGCATGGCCCTGGGTGCAAGATTTAACTTCTGAGTCTTATCCCTGCATCTGATATCTGTTTTACAGGGTCACTGTGAACAAGAAATAAAATAACTTATGTAAAGCACTTGGCACAGAGTCTACAGTAAGTTCATTGTCTTTTTACTCCCTTTTCCAACCTCCTTCCCTGTGTTCCCAGGCACTTTGCTTAAACAACTCTATTTGACTTAGGTGATGGGCTGCTTACATAAAAGTTAGTGACAACTAGTCCTTTAAATTGATGATGAATAATATAAAGAAAATGGAAATAGAATCAATATTGACTAACAAAGGTAACAAAGAAAGAAGAGGCATAGGCTTAAGGGGCTCAGAAAATGGGGATAAGACAGAAATCATAATTGATTTTCATATGCACAGTCACCAGGAAGTCAGAAACATTCATTATTTACTATCAAACTCTATAATTTATAAAACTTATGTTTTCCAAAAATATTTACAAAACATTTATCAAATCAACACAACCATATTTCAAAAGATAATCTTCCAGAAATGTACCATGCAAGAAATTCACTCTATATTTAAGGAGACAAAAGGAAATGATAGATGATAAAATAAGTTGCTATCAAGAGGGTATACAAATATGATACAAAAGAACACAAGAGAATAAACATGTGATGTTGGTAAAGGATTTGCTTGCTTTGAGTAGATCCTTGAGTAACTGCCAACATCCATCTATGTGCAAACTAATAAAATATGTACCACATAAAGTGCAAAGTTTGGCAGACATCTGTGAAATAACAGCTAGTGGATAATGAGTTAACACATCCTCTGGAGAAAACCCTATTTTTTCTGACCCATTTGTAAATGAAGGATACAAAAGAAGATTCTATAAGACGTGAAGAAAAAAATCTAGCTGTTTACCAGTACAGTCTATGACCTGGTCTATATCACCACCAAGCACAGATGCTACACAAGGCCCAGAGAAGGACTGGCCGGCCCCTAAACTGTCCATCACCCACTTCCTGGGACCAGCTGGAGCAAAACCAGAAGCAAATTCTTCAAATATCTTCCTGCTTCGAGCCCTGCTCGACACAATAATATTTCTATTATTCCAAGCTCTTAGGGAAAGAAATGTACCTTTACCTGCATTTTATTTTGAGCCAAATACACTTTGGGCAAATCAAAAAGAGATGATTATTCACTGCTCCCCCCGTCCCTCAGCAACGTCTTACAGCTTAATTAAGACAGTAACGACTCCAGGGACAGACAACATGTTTGAATTCTAAGCCAGTCCCAGATTAGCACGTTCCCTCACCAGGCAGGAATCAGGAAAAACTGAGAGCAAGCAAGCCCAGCTGAAGGTCACCACACCAGGGAAAAGTGACTCCTCTCTGATTTTAAGAGGCAGGGAAAGCATGAAGCAGCAGCTGTGGGTTCAGAGAGCTGTGTTGGTATTTGACCAGGGAGAGAGGGCTAGGCAGATTACAAATGAAGTCACACAAGCAATACACTCGGTGGGCAGTGAGAACCAAAATGGGGTGTCCTTGTTGGTGCAATGGTTGGGACACACACAAACACACACGTACACACACTCACTCACCAGAAAGTATTTCCTTTAAAGAGATGTTCACAAATGAAGAACTATGATTTTTCTTGAATAAAAGTCTAACCTCTCTGACCTTCTGCCTTGAAGGCATCGTTTGACAAATCAGAGCAAGCCCAAACCCCATCCCGGTCAGCGGTGGGCGCCAGCTTTCAGTGGGAAGCCCTTCACGCGGCTCAGAATGATGGATGCCGGCATGGGTGCAGCTCCAGGTATTAGGCCTTGCGTCAGAATCCAGAGAAGCCCCCAAACGCCCCTCGACATCTATCACTGATTACAACATCCTAAGACAAACAACAGGTTTCATTCAAATCAACTGCTCAATCGGGAGGCAGTTTTCAATTTTATTCCCAAACGAAGGTGGCTTTACTATTGTAGCTGTTAGAGGAATACAAAGTGGCCAGATTTCTGGTCCATAAAAAAGCCAGCATTAGAGTCTGGAGGAACGTGAGGTCGAGAAGAACTCTTCTGAAGATTTATGTGTCAATAAAATTAAAGCACAGATCAGGGAAACTGGACTCTTTAATATGGCTCTTCTTTAGAAATATTTGTACAAGCCTTTGAACTGAGCCCCACCATTCAGTGTTGATATCGTGCAGTGTTCTCAAAGACTTATCAAATATTAAAAACCCTATTCTGCAGAAAAACAGCACTTTACATGCTGAAAAGACAGAGTCATAGTTATGCAAACTTCCCCTTGTTTTCCACAAAATAAACTCAAGCATTTTTTTTCACCTTGTACATTCGATGAAAGAGCTTTTCCTTTGTTGCAGAATCAGTAAGACGCTGCAAATCCAGTAATTTCAACTGTGTTCATCCTGGGCTCCCCCTACAGGACATCAGCGTCTGAGCAGTTCGGGAACATAGTCCTGAGGATTGGATCGATGTCAGAAAGGATGGCACTGGTCTCTTGGGGCTTCCGGTCTCCAAAGGCTTCCAGTCTCCAGGGGCTTCCAGTCTTGCTTTGTAGGGATGCTAGACAACCACAGTGAACATCTCTGTGGTCTGAGATTATCAGTGAAAGAGTTCTGAAGAAGATAGGAATTTAGTTAAGCCCTGAAGCTCAGGGGGTATGTAGTTGGCTGTTTCCTATTTCCGTATCTCTGCATCTTCTATTCCCTCTGCCTGGAACCCACTCTTCATCTTATCTTAGAAAACACCTATTTTTTCTTGAAGGATTTCAAAATCTAAAGCTGGGGCATACTCCCACCAGCCCCACCTCTCAGCTCAGCTCTTTCCTTTCTGCTCCCTCAAGTCGTTTAGTCTTTGCAAACTCTGTCAGTTACACGGTGAGCATTTTGACAGAGAGCCAGGTTGAGCACAGGACTTCCAGACCTGGGGCAAGATGAGATTGTCCCAAGGTGGAGATGCAGACCTCACACTTCCTATAACAAGATCCCATTAGCCAAAGGCTATGGTGTTGAAAATGCATGCTGCGTGTAAAAAGTGACTTGTCTTGAAATTTTTCTTGAAACTAGAAAGGTTGTCAGAATTTTAAATGCTCCAGAGAAGGGTGAATTTTATGTGCTATAATACTGATTCCATTTACCCAGGGTTAGAGCCACTGAAAATCTGGACAAAAAGACCACATATCTCTCTTAACTCCTTCCAAACAGGTGGACTGAGGATCTGGAAGTATTTAGAGAGAGGGAAAATTCTGTTGTGGAAACAGATGTGTCCAGGAAGGCTTAGTGAAAGATGTTCAGTCTTAACTAAGGTCCGGAAGACGGAAAAGAAAGAGAGAGGGAAAGAGAAGTCAGGAAGGGTGTCTGGGAGGAGCTGGTTGTCCGGCAGGGTAGAAGCGATGCCTGAGGAGGCCAGGCCACTGTTCTGACTTTACAGGGAGGAACCCGCTCATGCTAGCAAGGGTGTTTTTGCCTGAAAGCCAAAGCTACTGATGATCTTTTCTCTAAAGATCTTCCATGGGTGCTGCCAAGTTTGATCCAAAAGCCAGACTCCAAGAAGGATGTGGAAAAGAGTGTGCCACGTAGTGGAACAAACGTAAACTCCATCATTTGGATCTAAGAGTCAAGGCATTCAGTTCAGGGCTGGGGAGGAGTCGGGAGCCATAGAAGTAAGATAGTCTATACACAACAGAGAGAGGTCACAGTGGACTCTGCACGCTGCCTATAGAATAAGCCTGCCCAGTCAGATGGGTTCCCCCTCTGTGCCATTTCCAAAGAAATCATGATAACTTCCTGGAGGCTGTGTTGCCTGGGACCCGCACTCCACACGTAGCCTGCAGAACTCCCTGGGCGCAGCCCTGCTCACCTATCTGCCTGCGTCTCCTTCCTGCCGCTGCCCTCCCCCAGCTCAGAGTGAAGAAAAACGGTCCCCAGAGTCACCTCTGTCCCTCAGTGGGGCCAATACTGGCACAGCGCTGCCCAAGACGGTCCCATCCCTGCGAGGGCTCCTGCAGGGACCGGAGGACTCATCCATCAAGGAAACTGTGACCTTCAAACACTGAACGAGAGAAGCCCTCATGGAGTTCTTCCAATTCTAACCCTTCAGGGAATAATCAAGGTGATGACAACAGAAGGGCTTAAATCCTACTCGGGTTGGTCCAAGGTGCAATTGACCAAGCTTTTACAAAAGGGAACTGCGGGGTCCCTGTGTCACGCTCAGCTGTCAAGTGGATTAACCAGGACTAAAAAGATAGCACTTTGAAAACCTGAAACCAAACCAAAGAATTAAATCAGTGAAATATTAGTTGGTTGTACTTGAAGATAAAATTAAATACTTAATATCTGTCTGTGGCATACCAAAGCAAATTACATAAAATAACTCCAATGAAATATTTAATTAGTTGCTCTGAAATGGATTTGCTCCCAAACCATTAATCTAATTAACATACACAACTTTCCTTCTGCTCCAGTCGCCTCGTTTATATATGAGGCCGACACACAGCTCACATGTATCTACTTCTGTACGTGTATATCTCTAAGAGCTTCCTCCTTGTAGTACACACTATTTTCTGCTCCTTCGCCTCCCATATTTGTGGGTAACATTCAGTATCCACAAAACAAAATAAAGAAATTGCTCCAAATGAGAAACATTTGATGTTTCCAAGTGCACAGAGAAAGGGGCTATTTTTCCAGCATGCATTGCAGATGCGGCAGCTGAATTCATGTGCACACACAAACTCTAAATGAACAGCCTGCATAATCATGACAATTACACGTTGCAATATGTTCTGTTTCTACTAATCAACCCAGGAAGCTCCAAGAGGGGGGTAAAAAAGAAGATTGTCATTTTGTTCTTTTAAATATTGTAACTTGTGGACTCTACCTGCTTACTGATAAATTTTACATCATTGGAGAAATAAATTTAGAAACAAAAATTATTCGCACTGAAAAATTAGATAATTAACATTTTGAAGGCGGCCGGAATGGGGATAGCTGAGAGAATGTCAGTACAATACTGCCATCTAGTGGCAACTAAGGGAAACTACAGTTTAATTCTTTTTTTTTCCTCAGGTTGGTTTATTGCAGAGAAATAAAATAGCCGATAAGGATAGAAAGAGGAGACTTGGGATTCTAAATAATGAGATTCCTATTTTCCAACATGACTTAGAGCAGAGCTCTCCAAAGTTTTTTCACTTCTTTGGACTCTGGGGTATTTGGGAGGTTGAAGAGAAGGCGTGATTGCTGACCTGACGAGGAGGCTGCCGCCTGGCCCTTCAGGAACCTGAAGACGTGAGTGGGAGGAAGCTTAGCAATGACTCCTCTTCCTTTTCTGTTTTTATGTTTGTTTAAGGAAATCTGAAAATTTGTATTTGTATGTGAAATTTCCAGATGTTTTTAATTTGGCAACTAAAAAAAAATTTAACTTCAGTATGAATACATGTCTGGGGTGCAACTTTGGCTCAAAGGGTAGTGAGTTTGTGACATTTGGAATGAAAGAAAAAATATTACTGGTGAATTCTGATCTAAGGAGAAAGGAAGAGAGAACTTAGGAGGTTGTTGCCAGCTTGGAAATGTATTAAAAAGGATTTGGCGGCCACACCCTGAAACTCATCAAGTAGGAAGACAGTCTAAGGTAACAGTGGCGTTCCCTCTCCAACTCTGTAATTCAAGGACTTCTGTGGCATGAAGTGAAAGTGTTATTCGCTCAGTTGTGTCCAACTCTTTGTGACCCCACGGACTGTAGCCTGCATGGCTCCTCTGTCCATGGAATTCATCAAGCAACAATACTGGAGTGGGTAACCATTCCCTTCTCCAGAGGATCTTCGCAACCCAGGGACCAAATCTGGGTCTCCTGCTTTGCAGGCAGATTCTTTACAGTCTAAGCCACTAAAGCCTGACTGTTCAGAAGAGTGTGGGGTACAGAAATGGAAAGAAGTGTTTTGAGGAGGAAGGAGTATGATAAAGGCTGCTGGAAGTCTGAACAAGATAAAGAAAGTAGGAACTTTCCTGGCAGTCCAGTGAATAGGACTTGAGGAAATACGCAGTCTCACACACGCTAATGCAATGAGCTCTTCCCCCACCGCATCACACAGGGAAAAGTGTTCATAACACTGAATCATTCCTGTGTTAGGCCAGTCTTAACCCTGGTTACAGCTGAGAAAGCTCCCCCAAGAATTGTGACCCAGGAGATGGGAGATGCCAATGGAGAGAAAGGAAGGAGAGAAAGCTTAGAGGGAAATGCCCAAGGCAGAGAGAAACTGCCAGAGAAGGAAACATGAGGCTTCTGTTTTGATACTGTTTTCAAATCATTGCAATGAGCAAAAGTCATAACTAACTACAGGCTCGGTATCAAGTAACTCAGAGAGAGTAAAACAAAAAGTGGTATACAGAGTGAGGCGAAGCTCTGCGCTGTCTCTGTTGAGCAAATGCGTGTTTGCGGGTAGCCAGCAAAACACCAGGCAAGGTGGAAGGCTGCAGTTGATTTGCGCTGTTCAGTTATCTTGTACTGAGGAGATTTATGTGTTCTGTTTTTCCTCCCAATAAATAACAGCAGGTTTACACTGTCACAAAGAGAATCATGACATATGTTTCGTAATTTGTTCCGCTGATTCCACACACGTCTGCTAACAGAGGGGTGAGAGAAGGACATTTCAGAACTGTGTTCACAAGACCCTAGGAGGAAGCAGGGGCATGCATCGTCAGGGAGGGTGAGGGGGTTCATCTCCTTTCCAATTTTCCCTCCTCTATCCTGATTTTTTTAGTCTCCTTGTTCCATCAATTTATGAAAACAAGGTGTTAAAACCTCCATTTATAACTGTGGCTTTGTCTAGTTCTTGCTTCAATTCTGTGATTTCGCTTCGTGAATTTTTAAGCTGTATTATGTGTATCTCTATATATTTAGGAGTTCTGTGCCTTCCTGATGAATTAACTCATCATTATGAAATGTCTCTATTTACATGTAACAATAATCTTTGTCCGAAAGTTTCTCTGTGTGAAACTGATATAGGCACAGCAGCTTGCTTATGCTCACTATCCAGGGAACATTATTTCCCATCCTTTTTTCACTTTCAGACTACATGCATACATATATTTAAATTGATTCATTTGTAGGTAGCATATTGTAGAGTTTTCCATTTTTGTGCAGGCAGTCTCCATCTCTTAAATGAAGAGTTTAGTCAATTCATTTTAAGTAATTAAAATGATTGGGTTTAATTCTACTATCCCGCTCTTTGTTCTCTATTTTTTGAATCCTTCTTGTTAGTTCTTATGGTTTCTCCATTTCACCTGGCTCATTCTCTGAATTAATCATATTTCAAGCATTCTGTGTGTTACTTTCCCTGAAGTTTTAGCTATATCTTGGGATGACACTGCTCATCCTTGCTAATTACATACTGCAGAGCGTTCATATTAAACCACTTCTTGTGAAATGTAAGATCCTTGCAAGAGAATAATTCCATTCCTCTCCCCTGAGCTATTAGTGTCATATATTTTATTTTACATGTGTCATAAATTCCAAAATGTACCATTACCTTTGCTTTAAAGTGCCATGTTTTTTTAATAGTTTAAAAATTGCATCTTTTGTATTTATCCACATATTTATCATTCCCACTGCTTTTTATTACTTTCAGTATATCTGAGTTTTCATCAGTATCATTTCCCTTTAGACTAAAGAACTTGCTTTAGCATTTCTTATAGTGCAGGTCTCCTGGCAAGAAATCGTCTCAGTTTTTCTTTTATTTTAAAAATTTCTCATTTCATCCTAATTTTTGAAGAGTTTTCCTTCTGGATATAGAATTCTTGGTTTGCAGAGTTTCTGCTTTCTTTCAACATTTTTTAAATGTTACCCCGTTTTCCTCTGGACTTCATTGTTTCTTATGAGAATGAGTTGTCATATGCATGATTAATCCCCTTTAAGTATTTTTTCCCTGGCCATCTTTAGATTTCCTCCTTTATCTTTGGTTTTCAAAAGAATGACTGTGATGTGGCTAAGTGTGGTTTTCTTCGTACTTGTTAGGAATTTGCTGAGCTTCTTAGATAAATTAATTACTTTTCTACCAAATTTTGGAGCTTCCCTGGTGGCTCAGATGATAAAGAGTCTGCCTGCGATGTGGGAGACCCAGGTTCGATCTCCAGGTTGGGAAGATCTCCTGGAGAAGGAAATGGCAACCCATTCCAGTATTCTTGCCTGGGAAATCCCATGAATGAAAGAGCCTGGAGGGCTACAGTCCATGGGGTCACAAAGAGTTGGACACGACTGAGCAACTAACACACACACCAAATTTTGGAAATTTTCAGGTATTGTTTCCTCGAATATTTTTTTCTGAACCATTCCCTCTCTTTCTCAGACTCTTCATGGACATTTTAATCACTCACGGATCACCGAGGATCACTGAGACTCTCCATTAGTTTCACATTCAGACTGTTTTCTTTTACATCTTTCTTCTTCAGATTGGATAATTCTACTAATCTTCCTTCAATTTCACTGTCCTTTTCTTTTGAAGTCTCCAGTCGGCTGTTAAATTCATTCACTGAACCTTTCATTTCTGATATCATGCCCTTCAGTCATAGAATTTCCATTTGGTTCTTCTGTTTTATTGTATCTATTTCTCCACTGAGATTTCACATCTGCTGACTTAGTGCATCCATCTTTTTTAAAATAAGTCTCTGAACACTTTTATAATGGTACTTTTAAAGTCCTGATCTGCTAAGTACAATATTTGGGTCATATCAAAGTCTACTTCATTGATTGCTGTTTGTCCCCTTGATCAGAGGTAACACATTGCTCACATGTCTAATAACTTTTATTGTATGTTGGACATTGTGGATGATATTTAAGGAGACTGGATTATGTTCTTTAAAGAAGGTTGGTTTTGTTCTGCAAAGCAGCTAATTATTGTGAAACTTTCTTACCCTGGCTTGGTTTTATTTTTGTTAGGATGGTTCTGTCTCATATTTATTCTTAGTCCCAGCATATGGCTTTTACTTTATTGCAGGGTTTGGCAAATGTTATCTATAAAAGCCAGGTAGTAATTAATTCTTGTGAGCAATGTATGGCCTCAGTTTCCTTTTCCTTCTTTTCCTCTTTCCTTTTCTTCCAGCTCCTGCTGCTTTTGAACAACACTTTTAAAAAATAATAATCATTCTTAGCTCATGGGGGCCACCCTAAAACATGCTGCAAGCCAGATTTGGCCATAGTTTCTGGACCCCTACTTTGGGGCATGGTCCCTTAATCCCAGCATGTGGCCTGTATTAGTTCTCACCTGAAGCCCTGCAGTACTTATTGCAGACGTTCCCTTTGGGATTGGTCAGACTTAAGTGCCTCACAGCACTGGACACCTGCTAGCTCATCACTGTCACTCTCCCCTAAGCCTCAGGAAGCCTCACCTGTGGATGTTCAGCCAAGCTCTCAGCTAAAGATCCAGAAGACACCTTTATGGTTCACATCACCTTCTCATAGACACACTGACACACTGAAGCGTCACTAACTTCCAAGCTGACACCACTCAGACAACTGCAGATGGCAGCAGGGGACTGAGTCAGGATCTCCAGGACTTTCTTTCAGTGCAGAAGCACCCACTTTGTAAAAGCAGATTGCAGACCTAACATCCAGTGCAGCAAGTATTAGTTACATGGGAGTGAATGAACTGATTGGATGAACTGTGATTATTTGTGCTGGGATATTATTTCTTAGGGCTTCCCTTGTAACTCAGTTGGTAAAGAATCTGCCTGCAATGTAGGAGTCCCCAATTCAATTCCTGGGTTGGGAAGATCCCCTGGAGAAGGAAATGGCAACCCACTCCAGTATTCTTGCCTAGAGAATCCCATGGACAGAGAAGCCTGGCAGGCTACAGTCCATGGGGTCGCAAGAGTCGGACATGAGTTAGCAATTATTTCTTACTGTGAATTGGTGTTATGTTTAATGTTCTATTTTTTGTGAGCATATGATGATATAATATTCCTCTTGATCAATGTCTAACCTTTATTTTAAATTGGGGATTAGAAAACTCTGGTCCATGGATAAATCCAGCTCACCACAGGTCAAGTCTAATCTATGTGCCATTGCTAGTATGCTATCTGTGGCTTCTTTCAGGCTGCAATGGCAGATTTGAGCACAAATTTTGTGGCAGACCCATGGCCTGCAAAACTGAAAACATTTACAGTCCAGTTCTTTATAGAAAACGTTTGCTGATCCCATTTTAGACTACGTTTTTGCAAACTGAAATGAACCACTCTTTACAACATTGTCAAAGCTGGTGAGGCAAAATGGAGCAAGGGAATCAGCAACAAAGACACACAGGGCAGGTGGATGGTTCTGGATGATGACGAGGCTTCACAGTGTGAGCAGCATTGGTGTCTGACATTCAGTAAGTAAAGGCCTGGTGTCAACCTCTCAGAAGACTTTGGGGTTGGGTGTAGGGACAGGCTGGTAAATATAGCTTCACTGAGGAATATATATGTGACACTAGATTCTCGCACATTGGTAAAGAGTATGAAGTCCTCTTTTCATAGAACAGTGCTTGACCTACCTCAGATATTCTATGTGACCCAGAAGCTGAAGACCATAAGGAAGAGAAGAGATAACCAACAGGTACCCAGCTCAGTGATGGGGCCCTTCACCACCTCATCTCACTCAGCAAGAGGGAGGGGGGCATTAGCATCCACCCCAGCTTCTCAGGTGAGCTGATAGGCTCTGGGAAGATATGCTATTTGCCCAGTATCACAGGTAGGAAATGTAAGGGCTTATACTCAGAGCTATCAAGACTCCAAATCCATTCTCATAATTTCTACAGCATCATCTCTGGAAGGATAAGGAAATAAGGGAACAGGACTCAGGAGGGGGAAAGAAGTGGGAAAAGACACTTAACAATTTCTCAAGATGTGCATTCACGCACCTTAGTTTTTCCAAAGGGGGAGGAAGTATCAAGGCAAACCCTAGAATTGCCCTTTTTATTTTTTATAAGGTTGTTCTCAATTTTTTTATTTTAATTGGAGGCTATTTTACATTTATACCTCAGCTGTATATACCAATGCCCATATGGAGATAAATGCCCATTAAGACAAAAATAATAAGAACCCATAAAGCAAACATAGACTGGAGGTAGAACGAGGAATGCAGGGCCTTTGCATCTATCGTTCCCTGTTGCCTTGCCTTCGAGGCTCCTTTCGAGGTATTTATATTCCAAGGAATGTACATACCTCACGTCCTTCATGGTATGACTCACACGCCAGGTTCCAAACACTGGTCTTCCTGAGCATCCAACTGAAAACTGCAAACAACCACCTCCGTCCTCACCTACTCATCTAACACATTACACACTTCATTTTTTGATTGTATTCCCCACTTGCATGTAACCCCGTGAGAGGGAAGACGACTTTGTCTGGTTTTCTGTTTTGCCTTTTCATTTTTGTTTTCCCTATTGCACTCCCAGTATCTAGAACGGTTCCTGGCACATGACAGAAATACGAACATTTTGTAATCATTTTATTTATTAAGCTATTTTTGGTCCGCTGGGCCTCCATTGCTGCCCGAGGGCTTTCTCCAGTTGCCAGGAGCAGGGGCTACTCTCTAGCTGTGGGAAACTCTTAACATTTTAAAATTTATCTCAAAGTCAGGCAAGTGCCCAGTGACCTGTGGCAGATGTTTCTAATTCTTTCCTTAAAATCCAACCCCCTTCTCTGTCATTAGTAGAGTTGTGTCTGAGAGCAGCAGCAGCATACCAAACATAAATAAATAGAAGTTAAACCATTCTATTCCCCAGCTTCTCTTGTGGGTGATGCTGTGAGCCACAGTCCTGGCTGATGAAGTGAAGAGCAGTGTTACTGGGCAAAGCTTCCTGAAAAGCTCTTTACAAGGTAGTGGCGTCAACAGGCATACACTGCTTAGCTTTTTCTTCCTCCTGCCTGGCGTGGACACGTGATGTGAGAGGCAATGCAGCTGCCCTGGGCCATTAGGCAGCCAGGATGGATACAGTGGAAAGAGGGAAGGAGCCTCTACGTGGACCGTCTGGACCACCTTTCTCTGGACATCCAATCCTAGGAAGGAAAACAGAGCCTCAAATTGTTGAGCCATTGCTTAGTCATGTTTTCTGTGACTTGAAGCTGAAGCATTCCGGTTAAAAACCACTAAGGTCAGAATTGGGCTTCCTAGTTTCCCCTCCTTCAAATCTAACTTTGCCGTGACCCATTTGCGGGAAAGTCAGGTGTGCCTGGCACCCACTCAGCCAACAATATGGAGATTACAATTGCTGTTTAACAAAGCAGTCAGTCGTAGCAAGAAAAACACCACCAAGCACAAGACAGTGAAAAGCTGGCTGCGTTTCCTGTACAGGCCCAGCAAAGGTTGGTTTCTCTCAAATTTTTCTAATCAGGAAAAAATTTCAGAGAGAGGAACAGAGAGATTTAAATGTGAAGTCCTTCAGTTTACAGGCTAGGAATACAATACATAGATAAGTCATTGTTCCCTGATACAGTTAGACTCATCCCCGGGATATAGTTTTAAAATGTCAATTGAATCCCTAGCGAGAATTAAAAGAAACAGCAATTCCCAAGATAGGTCCCCTCAGCATTAACTTTGAGAGAACTCCCCTAGTGCTGCTGACTTGCATGCAGGTTGAGAAACACTGCTTCAGTGGTTTCACAGTATAAAACCTGTGAAGGATTGAGTTGTGTCCTCCCTAAATTCATTTGTTGAAGGTCTAACTCCAATTGTGACTATACTTGGAGACAGAGTCTTGTTGTTCAGACACTAAGTCATGTCTGACATTTTGTGACCCCATGGACTATAGCCTGCCAGGCTCCTCTGTCCATGGGGATTCTCTGGGCAAGAATACTGGATGGAGTTGTTTGCCATTTCCTTCTCCAGGGAATCTTCCCGACCCAGGGATTGAACCTGTGTCTCCTGCATTGGTAGGCGAGTTCTTTACCACTGAGCCACCAGGGAAGTTCAAGGAGGTAATTAAGGTTCAATGAAACCACACAATGGGATCCTAACCTGATAGAACCTGAGCGCTCCCCGTCTCTCGCTCCCCTCTCTGCCTTGTGAGGACGCAGCAAGAAGGCAGCTAGCTGTCTGCAAGCCAGGAAAAGGCCTCACCAGAACCCAGCCATGCTGGTAGCTTGATCTCAGTTTCAGCATCCAGAACCATGAGAAAATCAGTTTCTGTTGTTGAAGCCCCCAGTCCATGGTGTTTTGCCACAGCAATTCCAGCTATTATAATGCAAACTTCTAACCAAAGGGAAGAAGAACCAGCCTACTCCCAAGGCTCCCCATGACTCTCCCATGGCTCTTTCTAGTCCCTATCAGTCTCCTGAATTACCCTGCTCATTCTCACCCTTGCACTTGTCTCCCTCCACTTGGAAACCAAGTTGCTAAATATTTACTAAGTATTTGATTTAGTGACAGGTGCTAAGAGGGAATATAAGGATACATAAATCAACAGTGTTTACCCCTCAAGCTATCTGGAAGCAATAGAAATGTAAAATAAATTTAAGAAGAATCATTTTCCCCACACTTAACCCTTTCAATGATTTCCCACAGTCTTGGGAGCGGGTCTACCGTCTTAAACCTGCAAGGCATTGCTCTCTCTGGGGTCTCTTGCTTCCTCATTACAACCCAACCTTCCTTCAGTTTCCTGCACACACCTGACGCTTTTCCTCCCAAGTCTTTCTATATTAGCACTGCCTGGGCCATTCAAACACTTGGATCTCCTCTTCGTCTGTTTCCTACTAACTCTGCAGGGTTAAGCACAAAATCACTTCCTTAGCAAGGCCCTCCCTGCCTTTTAATGGAGTTAAAGCTCACTTAAATACCTGTCTGGCTCTGTGACCATTTTCTTCACAGCACCAATAACAAACTAAATGTGCTAAGTCACTTCAGTCATGTCCGGCCCTTTTGCAACCCTATGGACTGCAGCCCACCAGGCTCCTCTGTCCATGGGATTCTCCAGGCAAGAATATTGGAGTGGGTTGCCGTGCTCTCCTCCAGGGGATCTTCCTGACCCAGGGACCACAAAGCCCACGTCTCTTACATCTCTTGCACTGGCAAGCAGGTTCTTTATCAATTGTGCCAGCTGGGAAGCCCCCTAATAACAAACAGGGTGATTTAAACAGCTATTTATGAATTTGTTCAACAAGCGAGGTGAAGACTATGTTTATCTTATTGTCCTGTGCTCTGCACTCAGCATAGTATAGGCTCTCACTATATACTTACTAAAAGAGTAAGATCTAATGATACAAGAGCAGGACTGGATAAGCTAAGCAACTGCACAGAGGAAACCCCTGAACAGAGCCTGAAAGGAAAGAAGCCAGCCGTTCTGACACCATCTCTTTTAGGCCTATTCAGACAGCACTCCTCATTCAGTGCAACTCACTTAGCCGTGTCCAACTTTATGACCCCATGGGCTGTAGCCCTCCAGGCTCTTCTGTCCATGGGATTCTCCAGGCAAGAATACTGGAGTGGGTTGCCATTTCCTTCTCCAGGGGATCTTCCTGACCCAGGGATAGAACCCATCTCTAAAAATACATCTCACAAAGAAAACAGACTCATTACCCCCATGCCATCTTGTTCTCTTCCTTCTTTGGAACCTGCATTATAAGACAATGGAAATACAGCCACACCATGCTCATTTGTATGAGGTAATAGTCTTGAATCGCCTTTTGATCATTAAACTTGTGAATGCCCTAACAGTCTGAAACTTGAAGGCAGCAGTGATGTCTGTTACTTATTCCCTTGTCAGGCATGTAACGTATTCACTGACTGAAGCTCCAGTCCTCGGGACTTCAAAGCAAGATAAGGCAGAGTACTGCTCTTAAGCAGTTCAGTTTATTGGGAAAAGAAATCAAGTTCCATGTATTAATAATCTGATGTGACAAACACTGGAATAAACACCAAGTTTTGGACATTCACAGAAGTGGTCTATCATGCTCAGATCGGGGTGTGTATGGAAGGCTTCCTGGAGATACCTGAGCCAAGTTAAAACTTTAGAGTTTATGGCCCAAGACAGGAGAGGACATTCCAAGCAAAAGCAGTAGCCTGGCTTTTCAGAAACCTCCATGTGGTTCTGTGTAACTGGAGGTTACACATGGCTCTGTCCTCACGAAGCCATGAGGCGAGAGAAGCAAACAGGCCCAGAAGACCAAGGTCTTTTGCTAGTTTAAGTTTGTACTTTATCGTACAGGCAACAGAGAGGCATAGAGAGATTTTAATCAGAGAAAATTCCATCCTGTGGCTTGGAAAGCTCGCCAAGTGGATGAAAGACGGTAAAGCCCTTTAAAGTTAATAAGATGAGAAATGAAGAAAGCAAGGCCCCGGGGCAGCAGAGGCATTAGCTGAGATGTTCAGGAATTAAATGAACAAGATGTGGTGATTTGACCGTAAATGCACCTTTTCTCTCCCTACTTGTCCTCTCCTTTCCCAAGGTTCCATGCCCTGGTCGTATTCCCGGGTTCATTGTCTTACCTTTACATTATAGGCCAGAGGTAACCTCTGGGTCACTGCTGCACCCAGGCTTCATCCCCCACCCACCCTCAACCAGCCCCTCTTTAATTTCCTGTCACAGTACTTTTTGACTACAGATGCACATCTTGAGTGTTAATTGAAAGCTTTTTCAAGGAGAAGCACCAAAGTTGAAGAGCTGGTATTTCAAAAACAAAACAAAAAAGCCACATTCTTATTCTAGTAACCTTTTCCAGTTCCTAAGTGATACTGCCCTTCAATCTCCCTCTGATCTATCAAATCCCAGGGACTGGACGTATGTGAGAGATTCCAGAAGTAAATGTTCTCACTCATGGGAAATTAGCCCATGTGGATACTTTAGAACTAAGATGCTCCAATTAAAGAGGTGATAAGACCTCTAACCAGAAATAGACACCAGGTATTCTCAACAGAACCACAACACTGGAATGGCTGCTATGTCACACAACTATTTGAAACTAAAATGTGGTAGCTGGAAGCAAGACAAGTTTGACTCAAGTAAGATTTTTTAGAGCCCTGCTTACAGGGGACTAGAACCTGCCAGGCCAACCAGGCAGGATGTAGGAAGGGGAGGCCGCACCCTCCTGCTGCTTTAAAGACGGGATTTGGAGGGGCCGAGCCACTGTGACTCCCGCAAACTGCACAGCTGCTCTCCGTACCTGCTTGCTCTCTCATTTTTAAAGGCAAATGAAGATACTGCAACATAAGCAGTAAAAGATCAAACATCAGGATTATGGAGACCCTGGCAGTCAAAACTCTAACTCATGAAGGAATCCTGGGCATTGCCTCAATCCTTTCTCGCAGATAAGAAATCAAGATCTGGACTGAGTCCTCCCTACAATGTCCTACCTGGGCCCACAACACACATTGTCATGTATAGGACCCTGAGGGTCAGAGACCCGTAGATAACCTCAGGAAAGCCCAATGATGGGACTGAGGCAACATCTGAAAACTGACCTGAAGCCCTCCTGGTACCAGCTGAGAAGTGTAAATCAAAACTGCAATGAGGCTATCACCTTCTACCTGTCAAAATGGCCATCATCAAAGTCGACAAATAAAACCTGCTGGAAAGGGTGTGGAGAAAACAGAACCTTTCTACACTGTTGGTGGGAATGTAAACTGGTGCAGCCACTATGGAAAACAGTATAGAGTTTCCTCAAAAAAAATGAGTTACCGAAAGATCTGATCAGGCCTACTTGAGAAATCTGGAGTGTCTTTCAACAGACCGCTGTTTTAGGGGTGAGAAGGAGGGGAGGGAAAGTCTTTTACAGTATAATCAGGCCTCTTGTGCAGGAGCTCAGTGTTTCTCTCTGGTGAACAACTTATCCCAGAATGAGCACACTCACAGCTATCACAAAGTGTTTTGCTGGGACTCAATAATTGCAAGCTCAGTTGTTGAAACTAGACTACTAGTTAGCAGAAGCCCTAAAACTAACTTGCCTTTGGACTTGGCATATTTCAGCCATAGCAAACCTCTCCATATCTTAGTAAATTAACACCATCAAATAACCCTTGATCAAATAAATACTTTTGAGTTACATAATCCCACTTCCCAACATTTGGTTTATGTTTCTATTACTGCCCTTATGTTAGGGTTTATGACCTGTCTTCCCTATTAAATATCAAGTTCCTTTAGGGGAGGTACCTGTCACATTTGCCTCGATACCTTCAGAGCTTATCATAATGTTTGGTGCATGGTAAGCAATTAGATACTTGTTGAATGACTTAAGCAGATTCTGAATGCTTTTTATCTGCTATTTGGGGGGTGGGGGACCTAGTCTCTCATTCAACACCTAAAAACAGGACAGCAGTAAGGCTAAAACTTAAAGGTAGGTTTTCTTCAGCTTACTTTTAAAAATAAACATGTAAAATGCTATTTGATAAAAAAAAAAAATTCACTGTTCTAGTAAGTAAGTAAAGAATACAAAAATAGCATTTGAAGACTGTGTAAAAGATTGAGAAAAACACTAGGACCCCAAGCACTTAATGGGCAAAGGACATGAAGAAATAATTCACTGAAATTAAAACACATGGCATAAAAAAACCTTTCCATCCACATTAGACATTATTTACCTAGTAAAAAAAAAATACTTGTTAAAATAGTGAAGTTTTAACCAAATGGTAATTCAGAAATGATGATGTGAAGTAAAAAGGCACTTGTACACTCAGATATTAGGGAAATATAAACACAGCTACATGGAGAAAGAACTTTCAGTCACCCTCAAGGTTTACATGTAAGACTCCATGTGTATACATACAAACGTATATGCATGAACATAAACTAAGTTATTATGCTTTTCTAAAAATCTGTATTCCAAGGAATGAGAATGTTCTTTAGAATTTATGTAGTATGACTTAGAAGTTAGCGTAATTCTATCATTTGCTAATGATCTTCAGCAAATAATTAATTTTCTGGACTCAGTTTCCTCATCAGTAAAATGGTGATTTTAAAAAAAGAAAAAAAAAATCATACCTACCTTAGAAGGTTAGTGTAAAAATTAAATGAGAAAATAGAGTTTAGAACAGTGCCTGGCATACAGGGTGCTCAACAAATGTTAAACGCTAGCATTCCATATATCAGAAGTCTGGAAATAGCCTAATGTTTAATAATAAAAGAATATTTTAAAAGATAATGGTAAATCAATACAACAGCATATCATACAATCGTTAAAATGTTGCTCCTGAAATCATACAATCACTAAAATGTTGCTCTTAAAGGGTTTTTACTAATGATGGAGAAATGCTTATATTAAGTGAAAAAGTATAAAGATATATAGTATGATTTCAATCATGTAAAGTATGTATCAATACATAGAAAATGATCTAGTAGAAAACATGCCAAAATATTAAAAGGATTACTTTAGGCAGTAGAATTTGACCTGCCTGGTTGTTTTTCTTCTTCATACTTTTCTATCATGAATCATTTTTTATAAGTAATAACTTTTAAAATTAGGAAAATACCATCGTTTTTATAAGCTTAAAATAAGGTTACAAATAGGTTAAGTTCAAAAATTTATACTAACATCCAACTCTTCATGTGTAAATGATGTGATATGGGATTATTGTGGCTTTCCAAAACTCAATTATCTTTTGAATTTACAAATATGGAGCACTGTACTAATGCAAAGTAAATATTACAAGAAACATGGAACAGCAGCAAGTATTCCTTGGTTAAATCTATTTATAGAAAGTGTATGAAATCTAGCACAAACTATAAATTCTCTGACTTGGCCTCCCTCTCCCACTCCCAAACATAGATTCTAGCATGTAGGTGTTTCTGATCCAGGATCTCTTGCAACCCTGAGCAGGGGCCTTGCTGGGCGTCCCTAGAGCCCTTCCTGCTCCCAGCCCGCCTCCACACTCTGCAGCTTTTACCGTTTCTAGTCATAAAACTGAAAAGTTCTCATTCCTTCTGCAGTTTTCAGAGGGAAGAACTTCTGCCTGGTTCTAAGAAGAAAGAGGATATTCCCTCCATTCTGAAGAAACTTTCCAGAACGCTTTTCAATTTTTATGCAGTTTTTCCCCTTCCTCAACAGCTTTCGGGCCTATTTTCCTCAACTCTTGACCTTTCAGGTTAACTCACCTTATAATTAGTCCAAAACACCATGTTCATTTCAGTCAAATTATTTAACTTATACCACTGTCTACTAAATATATAAATATCTGTATATATAAAAATCATTCAAGACCTTAACAGTTTTAACAACTGCATTAAAGTACACAAAATTTACAGGCGTTGTTGGGAAACTGTTCATATTCTCACTAAAGTATTTCTTTGGAGTAAATCTCAAATGCTGATTGCTTAATCAGCATTTTCATCTAAACAGGACTGAGTTGGATATTACCAGTTAGAGCCATAAAGCTGAAAAACCATTCGAGTTAATATGCACCAAACATCTACCCACACAGCATTAACCAGATCATTTGGACTGAATTTTTAAAATAATTTGTTTAAGCAGAAACTCCTCAGATATTAATGTACTTTGTCGCTCCATGTGACAATCTTCACAGTAAAAGTTACCTTTATCATATGGTATCATTTTAACAAACTTAACAAATTAATACAACACAATCTAAATGCACCATAAATTTATATTTTGTTAATCTTGATATTAGAACATTTAATACATTTCAAACTACATAAAAATATGACAATATAAAATAGAAAGAAATTTGTTGACAACTTGCTTTCAGAACATCACTATTTCTTATATTGCAATTAAGCAAGAAGACAGTTTACACAGTTCTCCAGAAAACATATAGTGTTCTTAGTGGAGTGTTATCAACAAAAATCAGCACAGTCCCACACAATAATGTCTGAGATTTATTATCTTTTCCACAGTACAAGTTTTTCGCAAACCATAAATCCTTTGCAGTTATTAAGTCTGTAAACAAGTGCCTGAATTCCCACATTCCCCCACCTCAGTATATGCTTGTGAATGTTTTAAGTCCATCAATCAAGTTTTTTAACTCTTCTACTTGTGTAAGGAATTAAAAGCCTTCTCTCTTTAAATTATTTATATTTTATCATACAGCCTGCAATGCAGAAAATCACAGTGAAAGCCCTGGGATAAACAAAACAACATGATCTTTACAGCAGGACTTGAAACTTACAATGTTAAATGCATTTAAACAAGCGTCCCATAATAAAAGCACGGGTTTTCATTTCCAGAAATCAAGTCAATTAGAAATTCTAGGTTCTACTTAAAAACCCATTTTGATCTAAAAGTGAAAACAGTCCCCTATCCATAGTCATTTTATAAATTCTATACAGTTTCACTTGCAGGGATTTTTTTCCAGTCTGGAAAACAGTAGTGCAATTAGTTTTACTATTTTAAAGTTATTTCAGTCTAGGATGTAAATAGGTCTGTGGAAAGATAAGAAGATGCTCTGGTAAACAAATAATTTTTGCAAGCCCATGCTGGCTTACTAGTCCATTAAAGCTTGTAAGTCCATAGTGGCTTTCAACAAAATGTTGTCTATACATCACTAATAACAAAGCAGAAATAAATAGGCAAAAACGACTGTAAACTGTCTCATTTCTTAATGATTTTTCAGTAATAACTGGCTTGACAAATTGATTATATAGTCATTTAAATAAGCAGACAGCAGACAGTTGCCCTTAAGGACATTCCACTATGGCATCCAGTCTGGAAAGCCTCAACGGAGTTACATTCCTAAAATTAAAACAAAAAAAAGGGGAGTGAAGGATGGGAGATAAAAGTTTAAAGATGTCACTTGAATGGAATTCCACCAAGTCAGCCAAGCCAGTTCACTTAGATTTCTTCTTAAAAAGGCTTTTAATTTTTGATGGCTTTTTGCTTTTCTCTCCATTATGGCAAAGGTCATGTGGGATGCTGCTTATCCTGGCAACACTCGGGGCTTCCTGCACTGCCTTGCTGTCGTTGCCCGCAGAGGAACATGACGTGTGGCGAGGTTTAGGCACAGGGATGCCACTGGAGAGCTGGTTCATGCTACACGATTTTTCCAGGATGCCATTGTACACTTTGCTGGCAGGACTGAAGATCATGCTCTTAGTTTCTGTCAGACCCACGCAATCAGGAGAACCCCGCGAGATGTCTGCAGTTATGGGCGAATCTCCTCGCGATGAATCCTCTAGAGAGAGCTCATCTCTTGATATTTTTCGAGGAGACAACGTTTGGTATATCTCAAGGCTTGAAGGAGGAGACTGTTTCCTTCCAATGGAAGAATTTAAGGAGTCACATTCTGAAGCTGTATCTGGCACCTCCCTGGATGGAGAGAGAGGCAAAGGTAAAATTCTGTCAGTATGTTCTTAAGGGTACCAGCAGATGTTCCAATGAATCCTAACCAAAACAACTTCCATAGTTTAAGCTATCATTCTGTATACATTTCAACAAAATTAGAAAACTGCTACTCTAAATAATATGCTTATCAAAATTCAATGTTTAATTTTTAACATAAACTATGATAAACAATCTAGAAAATGTAACTGAAGTTACAACTCCTTCAATTGTTAGAGAAATGAAAATGTTTAATTTTTACAGGCTTTTATCATTTAGCTACTTCTATGTTTTATTTTCAAGCTGAAAACTTTTCTTACGAAATCATATATTTGACATATAGTTGAAAAGACGAATTATAGTCACTGCCGCTGCCTTTATTTTTTAGTCATTAAACTGACTGAATATAGCTTCCTAAGGAAGAAAGAAAAGAATATACTAAGCTAAAATATAACCTCTCCCAAGTTTGAAAAAGAAGGGAAGAGAGCTGAGGCACACAGAGTTTGGGAGTGGATGGCAGGTGAAGGGCAATGATACAGTGCTATTTAATAAATGCTCACTTTATTCCTCTGTAATTTCCTCACTTTCTCCATAGTTGAAAGAGAATTAAAGAAGACTAGGAAAATAAAGTTTACAACCCCAAAGCCAACAAACAGTAAATGCTATTTCTTCCAAATATGCCTCAAACCGACCTCTTTCTGCCTGTCCTGCTGCCACTACCCTCCTTCCTGCCCTACCTCAAGGACTGCAGTAGCTTCCTGGCTTCCATTCTTGCTCTCCCCTCACAGTTACTTCTCTGAACAGCACGTAAAGTGGTTTTTAAAAACTCAACCAGAGCACATCATTCCTTTGCTCAAGAAACTTTCCAATGCTTCCTCACTCACTTAGGCTAGAATCTAAAGTCCTTGACAAAGTCCACTAAGACCAGGACGGTTAGGCCTTCGGCTATCCCTCTGGCTGCACGCCGTACCATTTTCAGCCTCTGCCCTGTTCCTGCCACATGCCGATCCTGTGACTCCCTCAAGGCTGCTGCTCTTACTGTTCCCTCTGCCTCATCTTTCTCCCCTCTTCTTCTCTGCCTGGCTCACTTCTCCCTGTCATTCACATCACTGCTCAAATGTTCTCTCCCCAGAGATGTCTCAAACCCCAATCACCCTATTCACAGCAGCTTTCTCTCTCCTTTTACCTTTGTTTAGCTTCCCAGAACTTATCACGACCTAAAATATTTTATATTAACTTGTTTACAGTCAGTTTCCTCAGAAGAAAAGAGACTGAACGAACACAGGGAGTCTTACTAACTTGTTTTTTCCTGGAATAGTGACAAGCTAATGGGGATATTTAACAAATAAGGGAGGAAGGGAGAGAATAATAGGGATCGTGTTATATTCATTTTCATATGTACCATCCAGGTGAGATGAACAGCACTCACTCTATGAAAGGAATGACTACGAAATGAAAAGTACAGTCAAGGTAGGGTCAGAGTAAAAAAGTAACTGGCAAAAGAAATAAGGTGACAGAAGGAAAAGAACTGAAGACAGAAAGGCAGGAACACATATGATCATAATCCACCAGATGGAACTAGGCCAGGACCTTGTCTCACCCGTCTTGGCAGCTCAAGTTTTTAGCAAGTACACAACACACAGCAAGGGCTAAATTCATATTTACAGAGTAAATGAAGTGATCATCTCTCACCTTGGATGACCTATGATTATTATCATGATTCACATTATGAGATGCATGTTTATGGCTTCTGACATGCATTTTAATATCATACTTTACATATATATTAGATTGCTAAATGTATTAGTCTTTCTATGAACTTTACACATACGTGTATGTGCAAATTGTCTACCACACCACAAGCTCTCAGAAGGCAGAAAATCTCCTTGGGAAATAAGAGATTTAAATGGTGCTTTCATTTTATACAGTTACATGTACTACATACTTTTTCAAATGCTTTTACAAGTTGATAACGGATAGTGCTAACAGGGGGCAAGAGGCTGTTCAGACAGCAAGAAATGACTCAGAAATCAATCACTGGTAAGGACTTTTCTGCAAAGCTTCTTTCTGCAGTAGATGTCCATTAATCAAATAGTGTGTGTGTGTGTGTGTGTCTGTGCGTGTGTCTGTGTGTGTGTCTTTCTGCAGTAGATGTCCATTAATCAGAGTGTATGTGTGTGTGGCTTTCTACAGTAGATGTCCATTAATCAAACAGCATGTGTGTGTGTGTGTGTGTGTGTGTGTGTGTGTGCGTGTGTGTGTCATCATTCCTAGAAGCTGTTCAGCTTCCAGAATCAGAAGCTGATTTAGTTAAAATTTTATGAATTTACTCTTTATTCTGTTATGTGGTTTGGCTGTTTTGTGTATGAAATTCTAAACTAGGTTAAAAATATTCCAAAATCTAGTCTCTAAAATCTAAATAATGTGTAAAAAGAATATTGGTCTAAGTTAGGAAACCTAGATTCCTGTCCTGGTCTGGCCATTAATCAGCTGTACAACCTTGGGCAAATCACTTAATCAGATCTCAATTTTCCTGACAAAGTAAGAGAATTTGATTAACTTCTAATATTTCTTCTAGTTCTCATATCCTAATTTCAAAACAATAATAATCTGAAGTGTTGTTTCTTCTGTATAACTTAGTCTGATTTGGAATATAGGTCCAGTTCACCTTAAAATCTCCCATTTTTTTCTACAACATATATTCTTTGGAACATTGAACTTAATTGTACATACCATTTATGTCATTTTTCTACCTTTTTTCCCCCATATTGACATGTAGTTGAATTTATGTAAATTTAATGCATGTATAACAAGACTTAAAGTAAGGTTTAAATGAGTGTGTACATGTAATAATGTGTAGAGCATAAAAGATCAGTAAATAGTAAATACTTTATTTATTATCATTTTGTAACGATTCTGGTGGTTCAACACTTAAAAGACTAAAATAGAGAAGAGGACGTTTTCTGAATCTAAATTTTTCTCGTATTTATCAGTGAGCTGTGAATTACTGACAGTGCTCTTTGAAACAAGGACTGAACATTTCCATCACTGCAAAAAATTCTAGACAAGAATTTTAATTCTAGAGTTTTCCTAACAATTTCTGTAAGGCACACAGAATTAGTTTTGTCAGTAAAGCCATCTTACTGGTGACTACCGTTACACTGCAAAGGCTAGACAAAAAAAGCGAACTATAAAGTGTCAACCAAGCAAAGCTGCAGCAAATTCTTAGTAGCAATGAGGACACAAAACTAGTTCTATCTCCTTAGGAATATGCCACACTGATCACCTGCTAATCATACATTTTACTTCTGCTAGTAAATAAAACAATGATATGTTAAAGAAAAAAAAAAAAATCACAACAGAGAGCCACTGGGCTCAAGGAAAATGTCCAGCCCATTCCCTCGGGCTTTGTTTCTCTTAGGAGAGCAGTAAGAAGTCACGCCACATAGCTATCAAGTAGCAGGATCAGAAAATATTAACAGTTTTCCTGTCACTTATTCCTCCTCCAAAAAAAGAATACGGTTTAGAAAGAGAGATCCCCAACAACACAAGGTCTCACTGGACTAGAACACACTGCCACTATATCCATTTTATAGAAAAAGAAGCTGTTGTGAATATAAGTTCCTTCTTTTAAGTTCCTAAACCTTTAGCATCTGATACTGCATGCTTACTAGCAAGTACTAGCATGCAACAGGACAAATCATTAAGTGACAACAAATATTTCAAAACCTGAGTCGTTCATATTTAATATTTCAGTATGCTCAAGCATACTGAGGTTCATGCCTTTACAGTTTACATATAAAACTGTTCATCAGACAGGTCAATTGAGTCAATTGTGTTCAATGGCCTCTAATAGTTGTATCTCAAAATATTCTAGGTCTGCAGTGGGCAGATTTCTAAGATGGTTCCCCAGTTCCCAGTCCTGGTACATACACACATCTTCTCCCAGAGAGTTATTAATCAATACTACCATAGGTGCTGCTATGAAGGGATCTTGCAGGTATAATTAAGGACCAAATCTGTTCACCTTAATATAGAGAGATTATTATTCAGGTACGCCTTTTAAATTTGGGTCTAGAGATGAGAGATAAAGGCAGAGATTCAAAGCAAAGGAGGCACAGAGGCCACACGTGGATGGCAAGGAATAGCGGGAAGCCTCTGGAAACTGAGAGCAGCCCCAGCTGAGAGCACACACAGAAACCAGCACCTCAGTCCTAGCACCACAAGGAACTAAACTCTGCCACAACCAAGTGAACTTTGATGAGGCCCTGCAAGCTCCAGGTAAGAACAAAGCCCAGCCAACACTTTTAGATTTTAGCCTTGTGAGACCCTAAGCAGAAACCTAGCCACACCAAGCTTGGACTTTAGCATGCAGAACTGACAGCCAATAAATGTGGTGTTGTTAGAAGCCATGAAGTCTACGATAATGTGTTATGCAGCAACAGAAAATTAATACCACACACCACTCCTACCCACCCATCTCCTTCCTCCCACCCACCCAGCCAAACACATCCTGTGCTTCATTCATTGCCAATACCATTGCTTTTCTGCAGAGAAGTAGATGGCCTCCTCCTCCTCTTCATTTCGATAAAGAGCAGGGCAACTTGACACTGACAGGATATCTGGATCAGGGGAAGGCAACGAGTGCTGCGTGTGCGGCGGGTGGTGGGGGTGCCGCGGGTGTGACGGATGAGGAGTGTGTGCAGGAAGCTGAGCTCGCTGAGACTGGGGGGAGGACGGCATGATGCTACGGCGGGAGCGACACAAGCTGCTGCTTCTGGCCAGTGATGCAGCAGGTTTAGCCATGGTCCCTGAAAACCAAGCAGAAACAAATGACAATGCTCATAAAATCCAGTGCTCCTTTCACGCATGCTGCACAGACACACTGAAGGAACTGGTGGTCCTGTCACCAGTGAATCTACCATTACTGAAGTAAGTAACTGTGCACTTATTACCATCCTCTTATCACCTACGATTCTCAGGACAGCTAAGAAGTGAAAAAAGGTAACAAAAATAAAAACAGGTCTAAAAAATAAACAGAAGTGAACATAAACATTTGAGGTTTAATATAATAATTGACATTACTAACCTAAAAGCTTAAGTATTTACCTATGATAACAAATCCTTACATTTAAAAATCAACATAGCATAAAGACAGCACAACTTGTTTGAACATTGAGACATTTTAAATCAAGAATCATTAAATACTGTATATACAGTCTCACTACTTTTTAGGCAAAGGTTAGATAAAAACTTGTTTCTTAAACACTGACTATTGTGGAACTAACCAGAAGTCTTAGATTACCTCCTACCTGCTCCTAATCTCAGTCTAGACCTATGCTGATTGTAGACAAACTTCCCCTACATGCTTAAATCTTCACTGAATGGGCACCTCATTTCTTTGCCTTAATGGACACATAGCTCTCCTAAGAACACCCTGCTCAAGCTGAAGCTATTCATTCTTACACAACTCCTATCTGTGGCATCAGAACATCACACTGATGTCTGTCTCATTTCCCCAATATTGTCTGTAAACTCTCACTCCTTTTATAAAAACGTGTTCTTCACTGCTCACACTATTAAGCTCACACATGAATTTCTTACCTCCACTTCACTAGGCACTTAATGTTCAGTCATTCTATCCAACCTCTCATCAACTTGAGCCATCTCATCCGTAAGACCATCACCTAAACCCATCATGGTTCTCATCTCTTCTCACCAGACATTCACCTCTATTCTACTCCACCGCCCACTCTCATGCCTTGGTCTTACTATTATTCAAAACTCCAGTTTTGAAATAGTAAGTTTAAGGTATCAGATAATCTAGACTCTGATCATATTGCTACCTTTCAAGCTCACACGTTCTGTTCCTTCCACTACCTGTCCCATTCTCGACCCTCAGCTCCATGACCCTATTCTACTGGTTGTCCCTTCTGCTGCCTTTATTTTCATCTTCTCCTCTTCCATGTCCCATCAGCACTTAAAAATAAAAGTTGAAAAAACAAACCTGAGAAACAGATAAACCACAACAGCGACAACAAAACCTCCTCTACCCGCAGACTGCTTTCAGCTGACATCTTTATTCCTTTTTACGTAAATGATTAGTGTTGCTTTCTCCTCTACTTTATCTTCATTCACTCAGGAAAGAAATGGCAAAGTGCTTCCATATGATTTCGCTGTAACTATTGTTAACAAAGTTATGATAAACTTCCTCACTGCTAAGTTCAGTAAGCATCTCCATCCTTTCTTATCACCGAATCAGCAAGTGACGCTATTAGTCTGTCCTTTCCTCGACTTCTCCAACCATCTTCTCACCTCTTCCTTTACTCACAGCTTCAAAGTTCTATTCTAGACCTTGTTCTATTCTTGTTCCACTTTTTCTTCTCAACAAATTTCATCCACTCCCATTACTTCAACTATCCTTTGCAGTCAACAGAAATCCAAATCTGTGACTCCAGCTTTCATCTTTTTTCTAAACTTCGGAACTTCACATTCACCTGCCTACTGGACATTTAAGTATTCCACAGATGTCCATACTGAGTTCAACATCTTCCTCCCAAACACACTCCTCCTTCTATGTTCTTTACCTTGGTTTAAAAAAAAAAAAATAAGCCATCACACCTCACCTAGTTATATGAATTGGACACATCAGATATTCTTGACTCTTCTTCCTTCATCATAATCTACATCCAGTTAATCATAAAGTGTTTCCAATTCTACCTCCTCAATATCTCTCACATCTGTCCACTCCCCGCTTCACTACCACTGCATTATGCTGAACTACTGTACCGCACTAATAACTGATCTTTCCTCCTCCAACTTACTCTCCATGCAGCGGCCTGCACAATCTCTTTATGATGGAAAAGGAATATGACATTTTATTGCCTAGAATACTTGATTCCCATTAATTCT
The DNA here is from genome assembly GCF_049115385.1 of Moschus berezovskii. Lineage (NCBI taxonomy): Eukaryota > Metazoa > Chordata > Mammalia > Artiodactyla > Moschidae > Moschus > Moschus berezovskii. Next base: position 54,806,400 of record NC_142464.1, on the reverse strand, counting down.
AGGATTAGGATAAAGCCAAACACCTTAACATGGCTTAGAATGCCCTATTTATCTAGCCTCTAATTTGGAACTGGTGTCCCTCTTCTCTGTTATAAGAATTCTAGGAAAAGATTCTCACTTCACACTCCCATTCCTCATCTCATCTCTCCCTTGACCTATTTCAGGTTTTTGCTTAAAAAGCAGCTCCTCCAGGAACTTTCCTAGCCCCTCCAAATTTAAGGTCAGCATTTCCCCCCTTGTTCTCACATGGCAATACCACAGTGTATTTCTGCATTATAAAACTTTTCTCATTGCATCACTCTTGTTGGTCTTCCATTAGACTGAATGTTTCATGAAGGAATTAACTGTATAAAATGTTCAGCACTGTATCACAACAACCAGCACAGAGCCAGGCAAAAAAGCAGATGTACAATAAGTATTTACTGAGTGAATCAGTAAGCTGAATGAATTCAGTGAGTGAATCAAAGAACAACTTAAACAGAAGCAGCCAATGAAATAGCTTGATGGAGTAAAAAAAAAAAAAAAAGGAGGTGAAACTGAAGGGAATATTTTCATAATATTTGACTACCTCCATAATGGACTACCTCCATACAAGGCTTTTTTGAAGAACAAATTATACAATATGAAAATACTTATAATTTAATAGGCCAACAGTTAGAATTTTACTAGGAGTGATGAGAAAAGAGTGGGAAGAATTAGGGTTCCCTGCTTGCAAAAAATGAGTATTACTCACAAATATGGAAAGATATGTCTCTAAGAAAGTTAAAGAAAAAAATTAAATATATTACATGAGGAAAACTGTAAGTAATCCAATAAAGAATATAACAAGGATAAGAACCAGTGCTTGGGTCACACATGGAATTGTTTCCAACTCTACAATTCTTTTGAAAAATTTTCTTCTCACATATGTTGCCATCTCTTTCACTTACAGAAATGTACAAATCCTTCCATTAGAAGTATATACACTTAAGAGTTGAGAGTCCTTCTTCCTTGTGGCTTAATGAGGTCTACAGAAGGCTGCACTCAGTTATAATACCACAAAACTCAAGTAGGATTAAAAAGCAGTTCACTTTGACCTTGGGTAACAAACTCTTCTATACATAGGTGAGTTTGTTTAATATCTCCAGGCAATTATTAATTCTCAATGAAAGTCTACAGCCATCCCATCCTGTGATTTATCAGAGTAGTTAAGTGAAACACTTAAGTTTACTATACAGAAATTTATTTCTGAGATAATTTTTCATTCTAGTACCAGTAATTACATACAGAAGCAAAGCGGTATAATATGATGCTATTTTGCAAATTGTACTTCCTTATGGCAAAGAAGGTAAAATTCTGTTTTGAATAAGGGGGTCCCCCTACCACCAACAACCAAAAATAAGAAGTAATATATGGACTTCTGGTTCTAGCAACGTGGCAGTCAAAGATAACCTGATCACCATCCCCAACCCCTCAGCCCCTAATCACACATTTTAAATATCCTCAAATACTTCAATATGTGGAATAAAATAAAACAATAGTTTTAAGTGCATAGCTGAGTTTGAAAGGGAAGAAGAGAAAATTCTCAGATGCCAAACAGAAAGACTAAAGCCAGAGCTAACAGGCTTGTGAGTGATGTTGGGAACTGCTGTGGGAGGGGCTCAGTCTCAGTAATTTAAGGGTTTGGGTTTTAATCTGGGGTTATAAATGACGGCTAAAGCCCACATAAGGGGAGGAAAAGGAATCAAGAGTGAGTGTTCTGGATAAAAGCTGGTCCTGGAAAGGCCAACACCCTCCTCAGTGGGAGGGTGTATTGGAAAAAAAATCTGACCAATAAAGTAACTTCCTTCAATGCATGTTCTGTCCATATAGGAATCTAAAAAGGTTATGGAGGAAACATCAGTACCCTGGGTGTTCAATACTCAAACTCAGTACAAGCTGACTCATATTACCTTGGAGATCAAGTTTTTACTACCGCAAAAGTCCATGAAACTCAAATTCAAGAAGTTAAACAAACCAAAAAAAAAAGGATGGTTCTGAGTAGATGAAGCCCTTGAAACTACTGCCAGAGCAAAAGAAATCATATTGAGGAGCTCTTCACAAAGTGTTTCCCAGGAGGAAGAAAAAAAAAGCAAATCCCTTTAAGATAGTTCTTACTCCTACTCCTTACAAATGTTTCCCGGGAGGAAGAAAAAAAAAAGGCAAATCCCTTTCAGATAGTTCAGTAAAACACTTTAAAACAGGAGAAGCCATCTGCTATGCAAACTCAAGAAACAGGTGCAATAATTCATCAAGAACACCAAGTAATACAATTATCAAATAAAAGTAAAAAATAAGATGTTTAAGATCATTAAATTATAAAATAAAAACTGAAAATATGAGAAAAGGAAAAGCATTAAAAAACAAGTAGATTTTATGAAGAATCAAGAACAGAAATGAAAAGTCACTGAAATTAAAAATTCAAGCAACAGGTTAAACAAAATTAGAGCTGCAGAAAGAATAAGTAATCTTGAAGACAAATCTAAAGAAATTTCTCTGAATGCAGCACAGTTAGATAAAAAGAAAGGTTAAGAGATATGGAATATAAAATAAAATCCAACATGTAACTAGAGGCTAATATTAGTCTTATATTTCTATCCAGCTAATATTACAGTAGGAGTAAACAGAGAGAAGAAAAATAATATTCAAAGAGAAAATTACTAATAATTTTCCATAACTGAAAAGAGATATATACATCTTCAGATTCAAAAGCTTACCAAGTATCTGGGGAAAATTCTATACTTAATTATATTGCAACAGAACTATGTAATAAAAGAAAATGAAAACATTCTCTAGGCAATGAGAGAAATAAGAGATTAACTAAAAGCCTGGTTGGCTGCTGTCTATGGGGTCGCACAGAGTCGGACACGACTGAAGTGATTTAGCAGCAGCAAAAAGAAAGGAGAACAATCTACCTTAATAGAACTTCTCAGCAGTAACAATAAGGGGCCAGAAAATGCTCTCAAAATACTATGGGAGAAACAATTATTTATTTAGAGTTTGATATCCTATTAAATAACTATTCTAAAGCGAAAGTGAAAAAAAAGACAATTTCAGGCAAAGACAAAAAATTTACCACTCCCAGTCACTCCCTGAAAGAACTTTTATCAAAAAATATATTTTTAAGGAAGAAAAGGAAAGAATGAAGAAAATACAATGAACAGAGAAACACATAAGTATTTCTCAACAATGATGGAATAAAAAAATAATGATTTTTGCAGAGTATTCAAAAGAAAATATTAGACAACATTAATATATAAGATGGGGAGGGGAGTGTCTAAAATTAAAGCATCTGAAGAACCTTAGGAGAATGATAGAGAAGCTGAGAAGAGGTGAAGAAAATAGACAAAATAATATGCCAGAGATAAATCCAAATGGACCAGCAAGCAGATTAAATGTTAACTGGATTAAGTTGACCATAGCTGGCAACACAGATCCTCACAGAGAATGCACTGGAGTAACAGGTACTGCTATTTCTTATACAGACATATTCTAGAGTCTGATGATGGAAAAAACTTTAAGTAAAGAAAGAGAAAAGATTATGCTGGGGAGGAGGGAACAAGATGCAGGAGGAATAGGACGGCGAGACCACTCTCTCCCCCACAAATTCATCAAGAGAACATTTGAACGCAGAGTAAAGTCCACAAAACAACTTCTGAATGCTGGCAGAGGACACCAGGCACCCAGAAAAGCAGCCCGTTGTCTTCGAAAGGAGGTAGGAAAAAACATAAAAGATAAAAAGAGAGACAAAAGAAGTAAGGATGGAGCACCGTCCCAGGAAGGGAGGCTTTAAAAAGAGAGAAGTTTCCAAACACCAGGAAACACTCTCACTGGTGAGTCTGTGGCGAGCCTTGGAACCTCAGAGGGCCACATAACGGGCAGGAAAAAGAAAGAAAGAATTAAAACCCACAGATTACCCGCCAATGGTACCTCCCAGCGGAGAAGCAGACACCTGCATCCGCCATTGGCTGGCGAGGGCTGGGCAGGGAGGAGCCGGCTGAACTGCTTAGAGAGAGGACTGGGCTTGAATGCCATAAGAACAATCTGAGAGAACTAATTGGGGATAGCAAAGCAGACTGGGACAGCTTCCCCACGAAAAGGCGGAAAGCCCTAACCTAAGACTCTGCCAGCCCAGCTCACAGAACAAAGGACTGAACAGAGCGAGCCGGCTGTGGTCGGCCCATCCCCCATCCCCCACCAAGACAGGCAGAGAGGTCAGCCAGAGCCGGAGGGGGCAACCGTGGCCCCAGAAAGGCATTCGATACAAACTGCAGGCAGGCGTCATTGCTAATCAAGACTTCTTGGGCTCGGGCCAGTTGATATCCACCTGAGAAGGTGCGCCGGTTGTACACCCAGAAAACCGAGTGGCAGGAACTGGAAGGCAATCAGTCGCAGCGACCACGCTCGCCAAACACCTGGTCACCTGAGCTGCTAGGACCGGAGAAGGCACAAAACGCAGACCCAGCCAAGTCTGTGCCTTTGTGGAGTACCCAAAAAACTGAACTTGAGACGCTCAGACCTGGGAAGTGCATACAACCCAGCGCTGGCCTTGGACAGTTCCCGGCAGAGCAACCTAGAGCCTGTGCAGTGTAGACTGGGACAATACACACGCTGTGAGCGGGGGCAAGCCCAGTGTGGCCGAGACGCTGCGAGCACTCCCCACAGACGCGAGATATTTGTCTGCAGCGTTCCTCCCTTCCCAGAACAGGACTGAACAACTGAGCCTTAAAAAGTGTCCACCCACCCCCTAGTATCAGAGTGGATATTAGACACTGAAGAGACCAGCAAACAGAAGCTAAAACAGAGGGAACCACCTTGGAAATGACAGATAGAGAAGTCTAAAGACTACTCTAAGAATAAGACCAAAAACCAGAGGCAAGAGGCTTAAGCCTGAATCCTGAGAACACCAGAGAACTCCTGACTCCAGGGAACATTAATCGATAGGAGCTCATCAAACGCCTCCATACCTACACTAAAACCAAGCACCACCCAAAGGTCAACAAGTTCCAGAGCAAGACATACCACGCAAATTCTCCAGCAACACAGGAAAATAGCCCTGAGTTTCAATATACCGGCTGCCCAAAGTCACTCCAAACCCACTGACATCTCATAACTCATTACTGGACACTACATTGCATTCCAGAGAGAAGAAATCCAGCTCCACCCACCAGAACACTGACACAAGCTTCCCTAACCAGGGAACCTTGACAAGTCACCCGTTCAACCCCACACACAGCGAGGAAACTACATAATAAAGAGAACTCCACAAATGGCCATAAGAGGGAAAGGCCACCCCAAGCAAAGCAATATAAGCAAGATGAAGAGGCAGAGAAATACCCAGCAAGTAAAGGAACAAGATAAATGCCAAACAACACAAACAGAAGAGGAAGATATAGGGAATCTACCTGATAAAGAATTTCGAATTTTGATGGTGAAAATGATTCAAAATCTTGAAAGCAAAATGGAGTTACAGATAAATAACCTGGAGAAAAGGATTGAGAAGATGGAAGAAAGGTTTAATAAGGACTTAGAGGAAATAAAAAAGAGTCAATATACAATGAATAATGCAATAGATGAGATCAGAAACACTCTGGAGGGAACAAACAGTAGAATAACAGAGGCAGAAGACAGGATAAGCGAGCTAGAAGATAGAATTGTAGAAATAAATGAAACAGAGAGGAAAAAAGAAAAACGAATTAAAAGAAATGAGGACAATATTAGAGACCTCTGCAACAATGTTAAACACTCCAACATTCGAATGATAGGAGTCCTAGAAGAAGAAGACAAAAAGAAAGACCATGAGAGAATACGTGAGGAGATAATAGTTGAAAACTTCCCGAAAATGGGGAAAGAAATAATCACCCAAGTCCAAGAAACCCAGAGAGTCCCCAACAGGATAAACCCAAGGCGAAATACTCCAAGACACATATTAATCAAGTTAACAAAGATCAAACACAAAGAACAAATATTAAAAGCAGCAAGGGAAAAGCAGAAAATAACACACAAGGGGATTCCCATAAGGATAACAGCTCAACAGAAATTCTTCAGACCAGGAGGGAATGGCAAGACATACTTAAAGTGATGAAAGAAACTAACCTACAGCCCAGATTACTGTACCCAGCAAGGATCTCATTCAAATATGAAGGAGGAATCAAAAGCTTTACAGACAAGCAAAAGATGAGAGAATTCTGCATCACCAAACCAGCTCTCCAACAAATGCTAAAGGATCTTCTCTAGACAGGAAACATAGAAAGGGTATATAAACTCGAACCCAAAGCAATAAAGAAAATGGCAACGGGATCATACTTATCAATAATTACCTTAAACGTAAATGGGTTGAATGCCCCAACCAAAAGACAAAGCCTGGCTGAATGGATACAAAAACAAGACCCCCATATATGTTCTCTACAAGAGACCCACCTCAAAACAAGGGACACATACAGACTGAAAGTGAAGGGCTGGAAAAAGATATTCCACACAAATAGAGACCAAAAGAAAGCAGCAGTAGCAATACTCATATCAGATAAAATAGACTTTAAAACAGAGGCTGGGAAAAGAGACAAAGAAGGAAACTACATAATGATCAAAGGATCAATCCAAGAAGAAGATATAACAATTATAAATATTTATGCACCCAACATAGGAGCACCGCAATATGTAAGACAATTACTAACAAGTATGAAAGGGGAAATTAACAACAATGCAATAATAGTGGGAGATTTTAATACTCCATTTACATCTCTGGATAGATCAACTAAACAGAAAATTAACAAGGAAACACAAACTTTAAATGATACAACAGACCAGTTAGACCTAATAGATATCTATAGGACATTTCACCCCAAAACAATGAATTTCACCTTTTTCTCAAGCGCACACGGAACCTTTTCCAGGATAGATCACATCCTGGGCCATAAATCTAGCCTTGGTAAATTCAAAAAAACTGAAATCATTCCAAGCATCTTTTCTGACCACAATGCAGTAAGATTAGATCTCAATTACAGGAGAAAAACCATTAAAAATGCCAACATATGGAGGCTGAACAACACACTGCTAAATAATGAACAAATCATAGAAGAAATCATAATATGCATAGAAATGAATGAAAATGAAAACACAACAACCCAAAACCCTGGGACACTGTAAAAGCAGTGCTAAGGGGGAAGTTCATAGCAATACAGGCACACCTCAAGAAACAAGAAAAAAGTCAACTAACCCTACATCTAAAGAAACTAGAAAAGGAAGAAATGAAGAAGCCCAGGGTTAGTAGAAGGAAAGAAATTGTAAAAATTAGGGCAGAGATAAATGCAAAAGAAACAAACGAGACCATAGCAAAAATCAACAAAGCCAAAAGCTGGTTCTTTGAGAAGGTAAATAAAATTGACAAACCACTAGCCAGACTCATCAAGAAACAAAGGGAGAAGAACTAAATCAATAAAATTAGAAATGAAAATGGAGAGATCACAACCGACAACACAGAAATACAAAGGATTATTATTATCAGCAATTATATGGCAATACAATGAATAACCTGGAAGAAATGGAAAACTTCCTAGAAAAGTACACCTTTCCAAAACTGAACCAGGAAGAAATAGAAAATCTGAACAGACCCATCACAAGCACGGAACGAGAGGCTGTAATCAGAAATCTTCCAGCAAACAAAAGCCCAAGTCCAGACGGCTTCACAGCTGAATTCTACCAAAAATTTAGAGAAGAGCTAACACCTATTCTACTCAAACTCTTCCAGAAAATTGCTGAGGGAAGGAAACTTCCAAACTCATTCTATGAGGCCACCATCACCCTAATCCCAAAACCTGGTAAAGACCCCACAAAAAAAGAAGAGTACAGGCCAATATCACTGATGAACATAGATGCACAAATCCTTAACAAAATTCTAAAAATCAGAATCCAACAACACATTAAGAAGATCATACATCATGACCAAGTGGGCTTTATCCCAGGAATGCAAGGAGTCTTCAATATCCGCAAATCAATCAATGTAATACACCACATTAACAAACTGAAAAATAAAAATCATATGATTATCTCAATAGATGCAGAGAAAGTCTTCGACAAAATTCAACATCCATTTATGATCAAAACCCTCCAGAAGGTGGGAATAGAAGGGACATATCTCAACATAATAAAAACTATATATGACAAACCCACAGCAAACATTATCCTCAACGGTGAAAAAATGAAAGCGTTTCTCCTAAAGTCAGGAACAAGACAAGGGTGCCCACTCTCACCACTACTATTCAACATAGTTCTGGAAGTTTTGGCTACAGCAATCAGAGCAGAAAAAGACATAAAAGGAATACAAAGTGGAAAAGAAGTAAAGCTTTCACTGTTCGCTGATGACATGATCCTCTACACAGAAAACCCTAAAGACTCTACCAGAAAACTACCAGAGCTTATCAATGAATACAGAAAAGTTGCAGGATATAAAATCAACACACAGAAATCCCTTGCATTCCTATACACTGAGAAAATAGAAAAAGAAATTAAGGAAACTATTCCATTCTCTGTTGCAACGAAAAGAATTAAATAGTTAGGAATATATCTACCTAAGGAAACAAAAGACTTATACATAGAAAACTATAAAACACTAGTGAAAGTAATCAAAGAGGACACTAATAGATGGAGAAATATACTGTGTTCATGGATTGGAGAATAAATATTGTAAAAATGAGTATACTACCCAAAGTAATTTATACATTCAATGCAATCCCTATCAAGCTACGAACAATACTTTTCACAGAACTAGAACAAATAATCTCACAATTTGTATGGAAATACAAAAGACCTCGAATAGCCAAAGCAATCTTAAGGAAGAAAAATGGAACTGGGGGAATTAATCTGCCGGACTTCAGGCTCTACTACAAAGCCACAGTCTTCAAGACAGTATGGTACTGGCATAAAGACAGAAATATAGATCAATGGAACAAAACAGAAAGCCCAGAGATAAATCCATGCACCTATGGACACCTTATCTTTGACAAAGGAGGCAAGAATATAAAATGGAGAAAAGACAATCTCTTTAACAAGTGGTGCTGGGAAAACTGGTCAGCCACTTGTAAAAGAATGAAACTAGAACACTTCCTAACACCATACACAAAAATAAACTCAAAATGGATTAGAGAGCTAAACGTAAGACCAGAAACTATAAAACTCCTAGAGGAGAACGTAGGCAAAACACTCTCTGACATAAATCACAGCAGGATCCTCCAAGACCCACCTCCCAGAATATTGGAAATAAAAGCAAAAATAAACAAATGGGACCTAATTAAAATCAAAAGCTTCTGCACACCAAAGGAAACTATAAGCAAGGTGAAAAGACAGCCTTCAGAATGGGAGAAAATAATAGCAAATGAAGCAACTGATAAAGGATTAATCTCCAAAATATACAAGCAGCTCCTGCAGCTCAATTCCAGAAAAACAAATGACCCAATCAAAAAATGGGCCAAAGAACTAAACAGACATTTCTCCAAAGAAGACATACAGATGGCTAACAAACACATGAAAAAATGCTCAACATCCCTCATAATCAGAGAAATGCAAATCAAAACCACAATGAGATACCATTTCACACCAGTCAGAATGGCTGCTATCCAAAAGTCTACATGCAATAAATGCTGGAGAGGGTGTAGAGAGAAGGGAACCCTCTTACACTGTTGGTGGGAATGCAAACTAGTACAGCCACTATGGAGAACAGTGTGGAGATTCCTCAAAAAACTGGAAACAGAACTGCCATATGATCCAGCAATCGCACTCCTGGGTATACACACTGAGGAAACCAGAATTGAAAGAGACACATGTACTCCAATGTTTATTGCATCACTGTTTACAATAGCCAGGACATGGAAGCAACCTAGATGTCCATCTGCAGACGAATGGATAAGAAAGCTTTGGTACATATACACAATGGAGTATTACTCAGCCTTTAAAAAGAATGCATTTGAACCTGTTCTAATGAGGTGGATGAAACTAGAGCCTATTATACAGAGTGAAGTAAGCCAGAAAGAAAAACACCAATACAATATACTAACGCATATATATGGAATTTAGAAAGATGCAAATGATACCCCTGTGTACAAGACAGCAAAAGAGACACAGATGTATAAAACAGTCTTTGGGACTCTGTGGGAGAGGGTGAGGGTGGGATGGTTTGGCAGAATGGCACTGAAACATGTACATAATCATATGTGAAACGAATCGCCAGTTCAGGGTCGATGCATGTTACAGGATGCTCAGGGCTGGTGTGCAGGGATGACCCAGAGGGAGGATAAGGGGAGGAGGGAGGAGAGAGGTGGGAGGGGGGTTCAGGAAGGGGAACTCATGTACACCCGGATCAGATTCATGTCAATGTATGGCAAAACCAACCAATATAATATTATAAAATAATTAGCCTCCAATAAAATTTAAAAAAATAAAAATAAAAAAAGATTATGTTGGCAAATATTAATGAAAAGAAAGCTCTATTAGCTATTTTAATATCAAATAATACAAACTTGAAGGCAAAAAGTACTGTTAGCTGTAAAGCAGTCTCTGCATAATCATAAAAGAATAGTTAATCTTCTAAAAAGATACAGTGAACTTGTATTTACCACATAACTTGGTTCAAACTATATAAAACAGAAATGAGCAAAATCATAAGAATAAACTGATAAATATGAGAGCTCTTAACACACCTTTCTGTAACTGATAGAAAAGTAGACAAAAATGTAGGTATACAGATTTTTCATAACTAATAAGTGATTTAACTAACAATGTAGTACCTTATAAATAACAACTAAGAAAACAGTTTTCAGATACGTGTGCAAAATTTTAAATATTCAATCAAATAAATGCTAGGTTATGAACCAAGTCTCAGAAGATACCAAAGAATAAATGTTATACAGATGCAAATTTCTAACCACAATACAATTAGAAATTGATAAGTAAAGATATTTTTAAAAAACTAAGGACCAAATAAACAACAAAACAAACACACTACATTTGGAAACTGAAACATATACTCCCAGGTAATTAATCTCTCAAGGAAGAGACATGTTACAAGTTGGAAACATTTTTAAAACTAGCTGACAATCAAACTACATATATCAAAACTTGTAGGTTCAGTTACAGTGGTTCTCGGAGGGAAATCTAGAGCCATGAAATCATATATTAGCAAAATGGGAGGACTGAAAATTCATAAACCATTTTAAAAACAACTTGGCAACAACTCTTTAAGAAACGCCTTCCCAACAGACTTAGAGATTTCTAGGTGTCCACCCAGAGCAACTCTCCAAGTCAGGAAGAAGGAGACAGAGATAAGGATACTCACTGTAGTGTTGTTTGCAAGAGCATTAGAGCAGAAAGAACCTATCTTGGCAGAAAAATGGATAAACTGTAGTTTACTACTGTGTGTGTGTTCAGTCATTAAGGTGCGCCCGACTCTTTTCAAACCCAAGGACTGCAGCATGTCAGGTTTCCCTATCTTTCACTGTTTCCTGGAGTTGCTCAAACTCATGTCCATTGAGTTGGCAATGCTATCTAACCATCTCATCCTCTGTCACCCTCTTCTTTTTTGGCCTTCAATCTTTCCCAGCATCAGGGTCTTTTCCAATGAGTCAGCTCTTCGCATCAGCTGGCCAGAGTACTGGGGCTTCAGTTTCAGCATCAGCCCTTCCAGTGCATATTCAGGGTTAATTTCCTTTAGGATTGACTGGTTTGATCTCCTTAGAGTCCAAGGGACTCAAGAATTTTCTCCAGCACCATAATTTGAAAGCATCGATTCTTCAGCGCTCAGCCTTCTTTACAGTCCAACTCTCACATCTGTACATGACTACTGGAAAAACATAGCTTTGACTACACGGACTTTGTTGGCAAAGTGATGGCTCTGTTTTTTGATATGCTGCCTAGGTTTGTCATAGCTCTCCTTCCAAGGAAAAAGCATCTTTTAATTCTGTGACTGTAATCACCATCCACAGTGATTTTAGAGTCTAAGAAAATAAAATCTGTCACTGCTTCCACTTTTTCCCCCTCTATTTGCCATGAAGTGATGGGACTGGATGCCACAATCTTAGTTTATTATTACAATACATAAATAAATATACTGTGGTTAACTCATATTAAACCATTTTAGTGAATTTAATTAATCTGTATATAAACATGGAAATTCTCTGAAACATACTGGTGAGCAAAAAGTTGTGAAATGATACCTACAGCTTGATAATATTTATGTACCTTTTTAAACAACCAATTGTATCTACTGCTTACAGCTACAGCTGCATGTAATAAAAGTACAAACGGCTTTAGAAGACACACAACAACACAACAACTTTAGTAGGAAAGGGAGACAATGTATTCTCTTTTTTCAGAGAAAAAGAAAGATGAATAAAGCAAAATGTTACCTTCGTAGTAAATAAGTAATTTATTTTCAGCATTTTAAAGCATATCTGAAGAGCTTTATGGTAAGAAATTTTAAATAAATTGCTACTAAAATCCCACAATAAATATTTAGTAGATACTATAAAGGTCATAGGAAAACAACTATTACCTGTTCTCCTATCCACACAGAGCTAACCTTTGATACTATTTTCTTTTTTTATTTGTACATACTTAAACATATACAATATTATTCTGGATATGGTTTTATAATCTTTTATTTGGCACTTATACCATAGGCAGTTTTCCTTGTCATTACTTCACACTTAGACAATTTACCACACATCCATGGTACAGATTTAAAACTGCTCTAAAGGATATATAATGAAGATCCTTCATTCACCCTAGACCCTAGTACTGCTGCCAAGAGTTTATCAGGTCTAGAAATTATGCTTCTGTCACTAAACAAAGTATTACTTTTGTGCCACTGGGTGGAGACAGAGCTCTCAAAGTGTAATCTCTGGTATTCTTCAGAGATAATAAATTTCAGCATTTCTAAAACATCATACTGAATTTAAAATCAGTTCTTGTACTTTCTTATTTTTAAAAGTCCAGATTTCTCTGTATATCACAATCATAAAGAAATTATTCACATTTAGTTGTAAGTTTTGCTTTAAATGCACATGTGGATATCTTGTCCTAATCAAAAAGTACTTTAAAAAAAAAGGAAAGGAAAAATCTGGTTACTTTTAGGGTATACATATATACATACTTTTGATATTGAATAATATTTCTAAGGAAAAACTGTAACTAAAAAGCTATCATTTTCAAACAAAACCATATACTTACGAATCAGTACTGCATATGGCAATCTTAAAGGCAGCCTATGGGCACATAATTCTGATAAACACAAGTTGACAGCAGAGCTGGCCCACATCTAGATAAAACTCTGCAATCATCACTCTTCTGCAGCACTGGGCAGGTGAAATGACTGAGGTCACACACTTGCAGTATGTGAAAGCAGTGAGTACTGCACACAATCTGCCCTCTCCCCTGTTCCTCGTGTAAGAGGTTAGTGTCTCCCCATCTGCTTGTATTACCTGTCTACCATTAAACTACGTAATTAAAATCACAGATATGAACACAAACAAATAGGTCACTGACCAATAATCTGCAAATTTAGGGCTTTATTTCATAAAACTGCTTTAAAATTAGAACACTTTCTAAATCTTAACTGTTAGGAAAGCTCTAACAACTGGACAGCAATATGTGAACCGTGAACTCCCAGATGTTCAAGCAGGTTTTAGAAAAGGCAGAGGCACCAGAGATCAAATTGCCAACATCCGCTGGATCATGGAGAAAGCAAGAGAGTTCCAGAAGAGCATCTATTTCTGCTTCATTGACTATGCCAAAGCCTTTGACTGTGTGGATCACAATAAACTGTGGAAAATTCTGAAAGAGATGGGAATATCAGACCACCTGACCTGCCTCTTGAGAAACCTGTATGCAGGTCAGGAAGCAACAGTCAGAACTGGACATGGAACAACGGACTGGTTCCAAATAGGAAAAGGAGTACGTCAAGGTTGTATATTGTCACCCTGCTTATTTAACTTATATGCAGAGTACATCATGAGGAACGCTGGGCTGGAAGAAGCACAAGCTGGAATCAAGATTGCTGGGAGAAATATCAATAACCTCAGATATGCAGATGACACCACCCTTACAGCAGAAAGTGAAGAGGAACTCAAAAGCCTCTTGATGAAAGTGAAAGAGGAGAATGAAAAGGTTGGCTTGAAGCTCAGCATTCAGAAAACAAAGATCATGGCATCTGGTCCCATCACTTCACGGGAAATAGATGGAAAAACAGTGGGAAAAGTGTCAGACTTTATTTTTTTGGGCTCCAAAATCACTGCAGATGCTGACTGCAGCCATGAAATTAAAAGACGCTTACTCCCTGGAAGGAAAGTTATGACCAACCTAGATAGTATGTTAAAAAGCAGAGACATTACTTTGCCAATCAAGGTCCATCTAGTCAAGGCTATGGTTTTCCCCGTGGTCATGTATAGATGTGAGAGTTGGACTGTGAAGAAAGCTGAGCGCCAAAGAATTGATGCTTTTGAACTGTGGTGCTGGAGAAGGCTCTTGAGAGTCCCTTGTACTGCAAGGAGATCCAACCAGTCCATTCTAAAGGAGATCAATCCTGGGTGTTCATTGGAAGGACTGATGCTAAAGCTGAAACTCCAATACTTTGGCCACCTCATGTGACGAGTTGACTCACTGGAAAAGACTCTGATGCTGGGAAAGGTTGGGGGCGGGAGGAGAAGGGGACAACAGAGAATGAGATGGCTGGATGGCATCACTTGCCGGGAGCCAGCGAGGGAAATCTTACCCGTGGCAAAGGTCAACTGGGGAAGAGGCCTGACGGGCAAAGGCTAATCAGGACTCGAGGAGCCCCCTGGACTTACCTGAGCATCTACCCCAAAGAAAACTGGAATCTGACTGCTTTACTATCTTACGCCTCTTACCAAGTCCTCTAATACTTACGGGGGCTTCTCCCCAACCACCTTTTTCTGAAAACATTAATTTAGAGCTGTAGTTTAAAAGTTCTCCTCGGCTTAATAGGAGCGTTCCAATCCAAGCCCCTCTGACAGCTTTTTAACTTGCATGACAAGTTTGTCCGGGCTCTTACAACTATGAGTGTGACTGTTTATAGCCTCCCAGCCATGCAAGGACAGAAAGCCTAATATTCTAAAATACAGGAATCTGTTGAAGAAGTTAAAATCATTAGAATAGTACTAAAAAAGATTTCATTGTTGAATCAATGCTTGCTGCAAAGTTTCCCCTATCTATTCTATCCTTGCTGCTGCTGCTGCTAAGTCACTTCAGTCGTGTCCGACTCTGTGTGACCCCATAGACGGAAGCCCACCAGGCTCCCCCGTCCCTGGGATTCTCCAGGCAAGAACACTGGTAGAAATATATTAATCACATATAGAGAATATAAGTAGTAGCCTTTGATTTAACCACATCAGATCTTAAGTTGATAAATTCCTTTCTTGTAGCTCACTACACCTGTGCCTTATAGGAATGTAACTTTGTCATGTGTCTAGCACCTGACTTTAGGAAAGTCACCTTAAAAGAATATAAGCCTTTTACTAGCTAACTAACCTATTGTTAGGATAGAGGGCCACAAACTGTTAGCAGGCCCCCTGGCCAGAAGAGGATGTAAACCACCTAAAACTTTTATCACAAGACACACAAAAATAAGCCCTGATCCTGATAAGGGTCAAGACTGCTGACCCTGCGTGATTTTGGCATCACTCTATACCTCCCTTTCTCTGTACACAACTTAGGGTATAAAAGCAGCACTGGAAAATAAAGTTTCGGGCCTTGCTCACTGAAGCTTGGTCTCCCCATGTCGTTCTTTCTCTTTTTCCATCCTTTTCTCTATTCTCCTTTTTCTGGTTGAGATCCTTGGAGCACTGGGCCCTCTGAGTTTACTTATCTGCCTGGGCTTCTAAGACCCACTCGAGGGGGTGCCCTGGTGGGGTGCCTCCAGTGATTCAAGAGGGCGCCTGCGGCCTACGTAAACAGAGCAAACCCCGTGCTGGGGTTTTATTGGTTTCCAGCGTAAACCAAGGAATCATCAGCCCCTGTCTCTCTCTCTCTCTCTCTTTCTCTCTCTCTCTGACGCCGATGCCATTCATCCCGAGGATACCCTGGGCCATATCGAGGCTGGTCCCCGATAATCACTGACTCGATGGACATGAGTTTGAGTGAACTCCGGGAGTTGGTGAGGGACAGGGAGGCCTGGCATGCTGTGATTCATGGGGTCGCAAAGAGTCGGACACAACTGAGCAACTGAACTGAACTGAAGAAATATATATTTTAAATTTAACCTCTGTAACTTTGCAAAAATTCCAAATATTAATAAATTATAAAATATTAAAACTTCACCTTTCTACCAAAATGTACTCTTAACATTGTAGACATCTTCAAAGAATAGAGCGTAACAAAGCAATTATAATGAAAATTGTACATGTTAAAACCACCTCTGGGAGAAGCAGCACTTTCCAGCGACAAAAAAATATATTTTATAAACACATTTAATTTTGTTGAAAGTTGAATGGATTTAGTGCTTTATGAGTTAAATACAGCAGGATAATACTCTCACATAAAAAGAGAGAATTGGAAAAGCAAAACAAAATACTATGAAACATGCCTATTGGATGAGCAACTCAATTTAAAATAAACTGACTGGCTCAGAGTCACAGAGTTGGTTAGTAAGTTGCATAGCTAGGATTGGAACTTAGGTTTCTAAGGTCTTCCACTAATTTTTAGTTTCTTCTATAGATAATGCTATCATATAAAAAGATGTTTTGCCTCAAAGTTCAGCATTTCATTCATACAATGACTTAGCATATATGATGTGCTATTATATATGCGTACATATATATGTGTACCACACATACCTTATATAGTATTCTCAAACAGTAAACACAATGAACAAAAAGAAAAAAAAATGAAGAATTCACTAAATTTTCACTACAGATTTCAAAGCAAATGATTCATAAAAAGTATGATACAAAGTTAATTTTTAAATTGTATCACCTGTTTTTTGAACTAACCACTTACCGGGAAACTGTGACACTATTGGGGGTGTGTCTTCATCTAAATCGTCTACTCCTCCAGCTATGGGATAGGGTGGAATGGAGACTCTGGGCATCACCACCCAGCTGTGATCGCAATAAAGGGACGAGGTGAGGCTGGGGAGTCCCGAGTTATGGGCGATCTGAAAGCCACAGATCTTCTCTATCTGTTGCCAGCGAAAAAGCCGTTCTCGTAAACAAGTCGTCAACTCAGAAAGAGCTTTCCTGGAAAAGTCAATACAGGAATTACTTCTTGCATCAAAAAGTCTTTACAGGCAACTATATGAGCAGACCAAGGCAGTTAACCAATTTCCAGAAGAAATTATCCCCTCTTAGAATGAGCATAAAGGATATAATAGTACATGATTAAATGACAAAACATAAATCGTCCATAAATAACAAATTAAAATTGAAAATTGTCTATAATTACAAATTAAAACAAACTGTCTATAAATTTTATTTCTACACAATAAAAATAGACAGATAACTGCAATAAGATTCTTACTTTGCTTCCAGAATTTTGTGGTCTACCTCATCTAAGGAGGAGCTGTGTGCAACATGTAGAGTTCCAAAGACTGTGCTCCTCTTCTTTTTAATTTTCTCTGCCTAAAAGCCCAAGGAGAGAAAAATAAGCCTCAGTTTGGGGAAAAAAACACACACTAATAAGGTTTATTTTGTCTTGAATATATTAATAATTATAAAATCAATAGAGAATTATTAGCCAAGACATAGCCCTATTTTCTAAAAAAGGAAAACAGATGAGGGAGAAAGAATGCTTTTCTAAGCCAAACTTTGTTCTGGAAAATTTTCTCTTTATTTCCATGGATCAGAAAGACTTGAATCTTCTATTTAAAACTAGAAGAACATAAACTATATCCTACTGCAATGGAGGTGTTAGTGAATGCACTGAGTTTTTTATTGTTCTTTTTCACTAGAAATCAGAATAAGACTCAATAATTTCACACAATTATTAATAGTCAGACATTAATTTCTAGTAACTACTAACCTGAATCAGATATGAAGCAGCAACCTAGAGGAGAAAAGCTCTGTATAAAACATTTATGATCATGATAATAGGGATGATTTTTAAATGATACTAAAGTCATTCTGAAAGGTGTACCCTTCTCTTTAAAAAGTAACTTTACTCTGCAGCCTATGATTAGAGTCAATCTACCCACTAAGTTCCAATTCATGAAAGAATCTGTGATACTAAAAATTTTATTCAGGCCTTTATACACCAACTGGTTAATCCCTTTAGAAATGTTAGTAAGTTTTGCAATATAGTCAAGTACCTCATCCTTAGCAATAGCTAGCTGCATTTCAGCATTCTGTCTTTTTATATTGTAGTACTGGACTTCTACTTCATGTGTTAGCTGAAGCCATTTTTGAAGTGCATCTGGAACAGACCAGCTGCTTCTAAGTTCAAATTCTTTTTCCGCCTTTTTTAGAGCCATTCGAACCTGGGAGGGAGGGAGGAAAACAAAAAGAAAAGGAGGAGGAGCGGAGGAGAGGGAGGTAGAAAGAGATGCAAAGGAAAGTGGCAGAGGTTGGAGAGAAAAAGAGAAATTTCTCTCTTTTAAAAGTATATAAATTAAGTTTTTTAAAAAAAGAAATTAAGATTTTTTTTTAGTACCAGAATTAAAAGAAAAAGCAATTTGAATTATACTCCTTGTAAAATCACAGTCTAAAATGATATTTCTAACATTAAAACAAAAGTTAAAGGTTTACGTACATCTTAAACTCACTAAGCAAGGTTCTAAAAAGCCAGAGGGTGAGAGGGCGCTTACATCTCTCTTAGGTTGCAATACTGCATTTTCACATTTTATAATAGACTCAACTGAGAGACAAAAACCCAGGCATGTACCAACTGAAATGGATTACATTTTCCTCATAATGTGTTTTTTTTGTTTGTTTATGGACAGGATATGAAGAAGTATCCAAAACAGGGTGAATACTTGTCCTATTACCCCTTCTAATGTTCCCAGAAGACTCTGCTGGGAACTATATACTATAACTACACACTCATTTTTTAAGTAATTACACCATTTTAAAAAAGGTTTTCAGACATCTTCTTTATGCTAGTTATTTCTCATTGTTATGAGCACATCTGCCTCTTATAGTCTGTTTTAAATCACCTCTAGTTAATTTTTTCCTGCTTCTCACATACCAAAAAGTAGATAAATTAACGCCTGCAGACCAAATATAAATTTCAAGAAAACACACTCTAAGTGATGTTCTTGATTTTTCCAAGGGAAACTATGAATAGCTTCGGTGTCAGAACGTGTAAGTTTTTCTTCTAGTCAGCTTTTAGGGGAGCCAGACAACAAACAGAAAACTAAAATGTGAGTTTGTGAGGTGGTATTAAGTGCTAACAAAAAACCTCTTAAGGACAGTCTAAGAAAATGACACAGAGGAAGAGACAACCCATTCTAGGAATGATTCATTTAAAAACTAGCAAGAGCTGAAGCTAAGGATGTGTAAAGATACATGATGAAATTTATGAGATTATGCACACATATTCAAGACCTTCAGACAAAGTGATGAGTGAACTATGGAGCATCGTGCTTCGGGAACACCAAAACTGCAAATTTTTCCAAAGTTAAGTAAACTGAAATTTCAATCCTACACTAACGTGCAAAGAAATGTCTGATCTGATAAAATCTAATTTATTTAAATGAACCTTACATGCCAGAGTAAACTAGAATACTAGACACACATTTGTGATAAACAGAACAGCTGTCAGATACTACAAGAAAAAAAAATGTAGAAAAATATTTTTTTTAAACTTTTTCAAGTTTTCTAAAACTTTCTAAAACTCTAAAACCATCAGACAGGAAGTAAATAATTCAAAATATAGACATTAAAAGGGAAAGTAAAACAACACTTACTTACTTAAGACAAATCATAAGCAACACTTGCCTGACGCAATTAGCTATGCAATATGCTTGGGACAATACTGTGCTTAATAAGACAGCTGGCAGAGCCCTGCGGTGTCCCTGCTAATCTCTCAAGAAAGAAGCTGAGCTCAGGTCCTGTGACACAGAGTTCTATGTAACACTACAAAGTGTAGGTCACACGCCCGTCTTCTTCTAAAGCTAAAATTTCTGTAAGTTTTCATTGTCAGCTAAGTATACAGATAATCTGAACAAATTCACTCATGTTTTTCTCATTAAGATTTTCCTTAATGTTGTGTCTATAAATGTATTTCCCTCAAAGAGCTCAATAAAGAGGGAAATAGATGCAGTGAAAACTGAATAATTGATAGTTTTTACAAATGATGAATTGTTTCAAAATACAATAATTACATAATTTTTGTGTCTTAGGAATAAAACAGTAATAACTAAAAACATGGTATCACACACATACACACAAAAAAACAACCTAAGTATCTGAAAACTTGACTTCTGGACCTGACTTCATGATTTATACCTCTGTAAGCTTCAACAAGTTCTTTCCTTTCTGAAGCTTATTGTTTTGTGTGTATAACAGGGGTATTATGACTTGTCCTGATTTTAAGTTCCTTGAGACTTTAAGAACAAAATAATTTATGCATTTAAACCACACAAAATATAAAGTGGTACTATTATTCATCCAAAAGCTCTTGTTTAACGGAAATTAACAAAATATGTACCAGTTTTTCTGCCTTTTAATTTTGAGGAGTTGATTACCCATCATGTAAAATACAATAAAGCTTTAAACTATGTGGAATTGTGGATTATGTGACATAGTATGTAAATTAATTTCCCAGTTAAACTTACTTCTATAAACAAAGCTTTTAATAGCAGTATAGGAAAACATGGACTTTGGAATAAGAAACATGTAATCTTCCCTTTGCCACATAATAGCTATGTTACCTATGGCAAGTTATTTAACCTCTCTACATACACATCTCATCTATAAATAAGAATATATCTATGTACAGTGAGGATTAAAATTTATGAGCAAACCATTTGCAATGATGTACACAGCATAAAGGTTTGGCACACAGTAAGCACTCATAAAACTGTGTTTCTTATTACTATAATCATATTGGACAGAGTTCCTTTTAAATACCCAATTCTCTCCTTTAAACTTACTGACTGAGGATCTCATTAGGTTTATTAAGTTTGTGCTGGGTTGTAATATCCTGGTAATCTTAGGGTCTACCATGGAGTGCAAGGCCTCTAGGCTCCAAACCCCAGACTAGAATACTTGTGATTTAGAGGTCCTTCTTTACATGGTGTCTTTTCCTCTTTCTGAGAGACAGTCTCCATTATAACATGCTATCAGTTTATGTCTCTACAGAAGATTTCCCTCTACTGCTTTCAGATTTGTTCTTTCTTATCTGCAAAGATCAGAATAACAGTTAACAAACTTTTTAGTTTAGTACTAGGAACAAACCAAGACTTGAATTCTCATTGAGAACAGGTATGGCGTTGTCACAGAAGTAAAGAACATAAAATTAATTCTCAAACACAGGGTAATTTTGGCTACGTCTTTTTTGTGAACTCCTTGCTTCTTTACTACATTCTGTATAAAGAAGGTTCTGTCAGGTAAACAGGACCAGACTGCAAAATAAGTCTAGGAGTCATTTTAGAGAACAAAGCCCTGACAGGGAAAAGACTCAAAAGACAATGTCTAGGGTGTGAGAGAAACAGCCATTAACAAAACAGATAGCTGTATTCAGTCAGACAAGTCCTACCAAAAAGGACAATCTTGAAGGAACTAGTACCATACACTGAACATTTTTTGATGAGTTTAAGTTTAAACCGAAATGCATTCATTACTTAATTTTTATTTCATATTTAGCACTTGATTGAGAAGGCAACAGTGCATATAGCAAAGCTGGAGGCAGAATACCTAAGTTCTTGGCCCTGTCTTACAAGTCACTCTCTAAACTTGAACACACTTTCTTGTCTTCATTTTGTTCCTCAGATTCTTTATCAGTAAAGAAAGGGTCAAAGTCAGAAGAAGGAGAAGAGATTATGGAAGCAGAGCTTGGAGTGACAGGCTTTGAAGATGAAGGAAGGGGCCATGAGCCAAGAAATGCAGGCAGCCTCTAGAAGTTGGACAAGGCAAGGAAACAGATCCTCCCAGAGCCTCCGGAAGGAATGCAGCCTTGTAGACCTATTTTAGACTCTGACTGCAAGAACCCTAAGATAATAACAACGATGTGCTGTTTTAAGCCACTAAGTTTGTGGTAAATTTTTATAGCAGAATTAGAAAAAAATACACCTACCAATGAATATATTCTCCTGCAACCTCCCCACCTTCTCTGAAGGATAGTGCAATGTCTGAATTTCATCCTGAGTAAATGCACAGTAGCAGATATTGGAAAGGACACCTTTTGGACAACTTCAAAATCTGTACCACAGAATGTTCTAGAACCATTTAACAGGATTCAAATGGATGTTTAATAGAGATTATTAACATGACCAGAGAAGTTTAACACTATATATACTAATACTTTACTACTAGGTTATAGTCAGAAACTCAGACATAATACAGATGTTAAATAAACATCTTAGGTTTACTCAAGACAACATGGCATGGGCTAGGACATCATGAGTGAGTGAACATAATGCTAACTTTATCTTTAAGTTGGTTCTTTGTTTTTTGCTGTATGAACTCTGCCCAATGCTGACAATATGGACAGGTTGACCCTACTACTGACCAAGGAAGAATATATGATGGAATAAAATGTAGCAGACTGAACAAAATAAAAAAAAATCCTCAAAGGAGCAATACAAATTTCCTCACAAACACTTCTTTAAAACGTAAATACCTGTTCCAATTCCTGCTCTGCATACTGACGTCTACTCAGTTCACATTCAGCTCCCTCCCTCAGCTCTCTCAGTCGACAAGCTTCTTCCTTCGCGTAATTGATTTCATCCATCATTTTGCGCTCCAGATTTTGCTTTTCTACGGCAACATTTCTGTTTTCTTCCTGTGCCTTTTCAAGCCTTACAGAATAAACATGAAAATTCCTCACAAAAGTTTCCAAAATTTCATTATTTTAGTGAAGAATAAATATGTATCAGGCAATAATATACATGTTTTTATCAGAATTCGCAGCAATTTCTATTAATCTTAAATTTGGACAACAAAAACATCAGGTAAGCTACTAGATAGCTATTTGGTTTATCTTGGGCTAAAAACACAGAAATAGCATGGAAACACTCTTCAGGAAAAAGACTTTTAAAAAATTGATAATTATTTAAGTCATGTTTAAAATAAAATTTAACTACACATGTAATTCTACCTACATTTGATTTCCACTTGTCTTCTACACATTTATTCCCTAATGCATACCTTTTTAATAAATTTGTAATTATGACCTTTCTAAAATTGTGAAATGAAGTGTACACACAATTCCTGATAATAGGTCTAAATACAAATGCATAAGCACGTGCCCATATTACATATTCACAAACTGTATGGTCCCACATAAATAACATTTACACCCTTTTTTACCTACTCACCTCTCTTGCAAGTCCATTAGACTTTGCTCTGCAGTTTGTAGACTCTCTAAGTCTTTCATCATTTTTGCAACATGCTCTTTTGATGTCTTATTCTGCGTATAAGCAAACCAACATCCTCCAACACCAATTACTATAGAAACCGTAAGGATAAAATCCTTCATCCAGTTATGAGGAGGGCCTATAAAGAGAATTACAGATGGCAAATTAATCTCTGAGTATCACAAAATCTCAATACACATGGCCACTTAGTTTAAAAAGTAGTAGATATCTAAAAACAAAACAAAATATGAAGATGTCCCTCCCATATATAAGCCCCAGCCTTTTACAAATTTTTTCTTCAAATAATCAATGAGTTTATGATAACTACCTGATATACTAGACCTACAGGAGGCAGGGGCTTCCCCAGTGGCTCAGTGGTAAAGAATCTGCTTGCAATGCAGGAGATGCAGTTTCATTCCCTGGGTCAGGAAGGTCCCCTAGAGAAGGAAATGGCAACCCACTCCAGTATTCTTGCCTGGGAAATGCCATGGACAGAGAAGCCTGGCGGGCTATAGTCCATGGGGTCACAAAAGAGCTGGAAATGACTGAGCAACTAAACAGCAACAACAGTAACAGGGGGCAGAGATAACCCCACATGGATGCACTATGCCCCTGCTGGTACAGGAGTTGGTGAGAAAAATCCTAGGGCATTCTGAAAAAGCATAGTATCTCCAACCACATATACAGAGAATGGTCCTCTATGGGGTGAAAAGAGTCATAACGAGTATCACCATCACCAGCCCAACTCCCTTCCTTCAGACAAGTTAGGTAGTGGCCATGCTTTAATACAAAAACTGAAACCTTAATCATTCACCAGAAAGCTTTCTTCCCAAGCATGTAGCCACGTAACTAGTTAGGATTAATTAGTGATTCTCAACTGAGAGGGACATTTCCCTCCAGCAGACATTTGACAATTTTTGCTTGTCACAATTCAGGAAGTGGAAGTAGGGCTATTTGCTACTGGTATCTACTAGGTAGAGGCCTGGGATATTGCTAAACACCCAATAATGTACAAGATAATCTCCTTCCTGCTCCCACTCTGGTGATAACAAAGAATTATCTGGGAATTATACAGCCCAGAATGCAAATAGTGGCAAGGTTGAGAAACCATGGGTCAAATGATCATGACACGCCATGTTTTTGGTGGTTTATTGCCAGAGAGATCTGGGTGACTCGAAGGAAACAGGTGTCAGGGATAGAAGTAACCCCCACACTTACTTGTTTCTAAACACTTACTTATTTCTAAAGTAAGGAGTAGGGAGCCAGGGCCTATTGTCTTCAGTAATACAAAACACAAAAACCACTAGTCAAATAATTTCCTAGTTTATCTCTGAATGCAGGGGCTCAATTGAGGGATGCAGGGTAACTAATGAAACATGATGTATTATTTCTTGTAAAGAGATTATAGGTTTTCAGTGAAAAATTGCCTAGCTGCCCATACCCCTGGCAGCAAGGAGATATTTTCCATGTTTGACAAGATGAAGAGCTCCACAGAAATGAAAAGTTCTCATGCTTACAAGTCTAGGGTTCGTGTATGTTTACATAGGGTGATAAACAGCATGCTCTATGCCAGAGACCCTCAGCGCTGCATATTTTCAGAGCAGATACCCTCACCTACAGTGAAAGAGATTCTCTCTTCACTCTTTGGCAGAAGGCTAAAGTCTCAAAAGGATTTATTTTTATTCTGCATCAGGCTGAGAGGTTCAGCTCAGGCTCCAGTTCAAATATGGGACTTATTCAGGCTGAACTTGGAGAAGGAAATGGCAACCCACTCCAGTGTTCTTGCCTGGAGAATCCCAGGGACGGGGGACCCTGGTGGGCTTCTGTCTATGGGGTCACACAGAGTCGGACACGACTGAAGTGACACAGCAGCAGCAGGCTGAACTATAATCACCAGAAATAATAATAAAAAGATGGACAAGTCTCAAACTATACAATAAATACCATGAACTGGTAAGGATTTCAGTGAAAACTCCTTTACAATGTATCTCCATTCACTTGATACTGCTAAGTTTTTTTTTTTTTAAATAATCTTAATGTGGGTGTTCCAACCATAAGGTTCATTCATTCAAGTAATAATTCTAAGACAAACACATTAAAAAGGTAATGCATCATTAACTTCTAAACTGGTTTGCTTATTAATACATTTGTTTTCAACATTCTTTGAGACTAGTTTGGTTTCTTTACAAATGATAATACTGTTTGGCTTACAGAGTAGTTTGTTCTTGGATCAATAAAATAAAAATATCAAAATAAAAAAATCAATCTGTATATAGAGACAAATGCTATCGTTTAATTCCTATTTGAACCAATAATTCGCATGAAAAAACTAGAGTGAATCTCACAGAAGACAATCCCCAATAGACTCAGTTGAAAACTCAGGACAAGGAAAAGGTTAGAAAGGGTATCATCTCCATGGAATGCTTGGCATTTCAATAGTGTTCTATTTCCTAGAGTTTGTAATTCCCACCAACAGTACATTTCCACCAACTCTCATAAAGGGGGGTTCCAGCTGTTTCACCAGCTGCTCTTTTAGCCTGAGCCAAACAAGAACCACCAGTAAACTCATGGAATGCATCCAACCTCTCCAGTAACCCTTTTTTAAGCAGGGGCACCCCCAACACAGAATCATAGAAATCTACAAGCCTCTTAACTGCAAAAACTGAGGTAAACATTAGTTTCTTCATTTATAATTTGTGAAAGCCATTTTTCTAGAATTAACTTAGTTATTCTGTTTTGAAAAATAAAATTCCTCTCAAATGTGTACTCTTCAAACAATTTTCCCCCAAAGCTTTCTGAAATCTGAAATTAAATGACGTAAACAAATTAAACTTCCCTTCTGGGAAGAAAGTATTCCTGTCAAGGTAAAGAAGAAGTTTTATTTTCCTTACAAATATGACAAAGCAATTTCTTAAATGTTCTTCCTCAGAACAATAAAATAATATTCTCCACCTTGTGCTTCTGCCAGAATAATCTATTACTTTATACAGTTTCAAACAGGCCTCTAGGGCCACTGTTTTTGACTGTATCTTAAAAATCCTTTTCCTGGTAACTAATAAAGTCCAGTTAGGATTTATTATTTCATGCCATCAAGACAGTGAGAATGCACCTTTTTTAAAAAGGATTCTAGGGAATATCGAACTATAATAGCAAACATTAAAACTGCTATAGTTCTAAATCTAGAAATTTAATCAACTTACATACAGTTTTACAACTTTCTACATCAGTAACCAGCTTTGAAACTACCACATGCAGTATTTCAATGACAGAAAATCTCATTCTATAAATCTTTTAAGATAGTATTATACTCTTTTATACCTAACAGAGCATTCTTCTGGTCTACTACCTTTCTTACTTTTTCCTTCTTTAAATAACAACAGATGATCTGATTATTCTTTTTCATCATATTTTGTGCGAGAGAATACTAACGCGTTAGAGGTCCGAACAAAACCACATCCAGCGCCTTGAGCTGAAGTTTTTGTCTATGACTCCGGTCGCTGATTTTCAACTGAGAGATCATAAATGAAAATTCATGCACTGCTATCCTGTTCATTTAAAAAATACATATATATTAAAAATATTACTAGGATGACATTTAAATATTTCAGCAACATACTTAATACTTATACATATTAGTGATGATTACTTTAAGAGTTCACCCAAGTACAATTTAATACTTCATTATATGCAACAAAAACCTTTTCAGTGCAAGCTTAGCAGTGCAAATACTTCTGTATGTCAATAATTTCACTGCTATATTGATGTTTTTGTTTTCTAAGGTTTCTTTATGCTATAAATTAATGTGATTCAGAAATTAATCAAATTCAAAATATTTTATAATTACTAAATTACCTCTGGTATTTTACCATCATTCCATAAACAACAAGAAAATTGTAAGCAATTTATTTAATAACACAGCAGACTTAATCATTCTCAATTTAGATCATAGTCATTTTCTTTTTAAATATCATTTTAAAAACCTGTACCTTTACATTCTAATATTTAAACTATTTAAAAGTTCACTGAAGTCATAAATGAAAAGTAAAAAGTCATCACTGGTTGGGGGAATAAATTGAGGAATATTTGTAATAAGAAGTATAGAACCATTTTACTAGCAATGAAGAAAGTCTGCAAGGTGCCCAAAGGCTCAGGTGAAATAAGGAAATAAAACTGCTTTGTTTTGGACTTCCAATCCAAGTAGGCCAGTAGTTAAGATTTCTCATCAACCAAGTGGATTCAAAGACGAATCTTATGACACAAAGTGTAATAATAATAATAAAACTGTTAATAACAATGACAATTACAAAAATAAGCATGTATTATGTGCTGAGTACTGTGCCAAGAACTTTTCAAACCCAAAAATTCTATAATATATGTAAAATTGCTATTTTATAAATGAGGAAACTAAGGCAGTTGTAACTTGTCCAAGATGACATAACTAGTAAGAAGTAAGGTAGGGAAAGGTAGGGATTCAAGCCCAATTATCTATGATTCCAATGACTGAACTCTGAACCTTTTATTTAGGAAGATTTCAGGTTACAGAACTCCTATGAGGTTTCCACAAAACTTTAGAGAGGAAAGAACTCTAACTTTCCCTATAGAAAATGCCTGCATTCATCACCTCTGTAGGTAACCTTTTGTGTGTAAGCTCCTGTCACATCTTTAATATGACACTTACTAAAGTGCATGAAGGCAAACTGTGTCTTATCTCTTTATCCCCAAACCTAGCATGGTGCTTGGCAAAAGTAGATGCTTGATAAATGTTTATGTAATAGATAAATGAATGCATGGATGGGTGCAAGAATGAATAGCAATACTATCAGTATACAAAATTTAAGAGAGACAACGAGATGTAGTAAAAACGAAACTATAAAACAGAATTTTATGCAAAGTTCAATATGAGTCCAGAGGTGGAAGGGATTCTACCTGAGTGGGTGAGGATGTCAGGGAAGTTCACACAGGTCTGAAAGGAATGAGGAGGCATGTGTCAGGTGAAGAGAGCCTTAGTATAAGCTCTGGTAACAGAATTACAGAATATAGAAAACACAGTAAAAGGCTTAAGATAACCATGACATGAAAACTAACATAGTTTTACCTACCTACTACAGATGTAATAGTATTTTAAAGTCACAGAAAGGAAACAAAATAATGAATTACTGTAGGTATGTGTACATCTGGAATGTGTAAAACATTTTCTTATACATGCTTACAAATAGCTCTTATGTCTACAGTTACACCACAAAAAGCTTTGTGACTTAGGTAATTAATTGCTACTGCCCCTTTGAATGGATTCATCTAATTTCTATCACCATATAAAAGGGGCTTGATGAAGACTATGCCAGTTTTTCTTTCCCCTCCATTCAAAAAGGCACCAGTAGGTTGACCTGAAAGTTGAACTTCTACATTTATAAGTTTTCTTCTGTAGTAACATGTTCACTATTTTGAAAAACTTATCTTGATTAAGTGTGATGTTATCTCAACAATTCTACCAGAATTTGAGGTTATCTCTGATAAACTTCAGGATTCCCAGATGGTTCAGTGGTAAAGAATCTGCCTGCAATGCAGGAGATGCAGGTTTGATCCCTGGATCTGGAAGGTCCCCTGGAGAAGGAAATGGCAACCCACTCCAGTATTCTTACCTGGGAAAGCCCATGGACAGAGGAGCCTGATAGGCTACAGGCCATGGGGTCACAAAAGAGTTTGATATGATTTAGTGACTAAACAACTGAAAACATTTACTTCACTAAAAGAAAAAAGTGGCCATAACATTTACAGTCAAAATATTGAGCTGCCTGTTTATTTCATGCTGTTATTATATGAAGAAACTTTCCAAAGGACAACATAAGAAAAGTTGTGTAAGTCACAGGGTTAACAAATAACTTAAAAAACCCTAATCCCACCTTAATGCTCTACTATCCTGTTTTAACTTAGAAATTTGTCTTCTTTAAAAGCAAGAACTCAATTTTAATTTTTTTCTTCTTTCCAGCATCTAGTTGCACCATGAATGTAAAAAATACTCAATATGCACTTACTAATTTGACTCTTAACCCCATTAATTTCATCATTGTAGTCACGTGCGCAGTAAAATCAGAAATACTGATGCTCAGAATACATTTAAGGAGATATGAAAACTTTCAACTTAATCCAAAAAACAAACTTCTAAGTAAAAGAAGCTGTGTACTTAAATAAGATATATGCAGGCACACTGATTAGAAATATGCATATAATAATAGAAAACATAATTAAAGTCTTTTTTGATACAGAAAAAAATCTAGGTTTGAATGGAACATGAGCAATCTTGTAAGGGTCAAATTTAAGTGAAATTTCTGCAAATTTTAACATTTAAATCTTTAGTGATTATTAGGTTAACTAATGCAATTTTAAAATATAATTTAGAAAAGTAGTGGCAATTAATTCCAGACATCTAAGGGATAAACTAGCATCTTATACTTTGGTATCAGATCTATCCAGGTTCAAATACTACCTTGGGCAAAATATTTAACTTCTTTCTGACCTGGTTTCTTCAATCTATAAAATGGGAATAATAGTACATAATTTTAACCTGAAGCTTAAATGTGATAATACAAAGCATCTCTGTGTAATATACATTCAAAAATAATTACTATCTTTTACCTTTTATTTATTAAACTTTTTTTGAGATTTAACTTATTGTCACTAATATTAAGTGGTTAGTACTGTTATTAAAAGAACAACAATTAAGAGGTATCTGTACATTAATCCATTCAAATAGGTTTTCTCATATCAAATGAATAAGTTTTGTTACTTTTACCAGAGGGTCAGAGGTTGGTCCTTTGATGTTATCTAAAAAAGATATAGCTGACCTATCTTCTAATTCTCAAAATTACTTTCCCTAGGAATAATTTTTTTTAAAAGACCTGATTATTCAAGCAAGAAAAACTGATTAAAACTTACAAATTCATACCTTACAAGTATCAAAGAATGGACATATTTATAATATTTTCTTTGAGTCCTTAGCCACAGAAGTAACTTAATTGAAAAGTGACCTTATTCTCTAGGAGTAGGAAAAAAAAAAAACACTTGGATAATAAAGACCCACCTGGGAAGCGTTGTTCCTTTGACATTGTTGTCTCTAAAATTCTTCTCATATTGGGGTAGTTCAACAAATTCTATCAACCACTGAAGTGTGTCCTCAAGGGTCCAATTATGAACTACAAAAGATAAAAAGCAAAAGACTATTTTAAACACATGTGCTTTCAGAATTCATAAAAATTATATATATTTATATACATACATATACAACACTACTGTAACTTCAGAGGAAATAACGATGTTAGATTGAATTTTCAATTCAATCACTAATAAGTACTAAAATAATGTTTGGCATTATATGAGAAGCTCAAAACAATGGAGACATACCTCCTACCCTTAAGGGCTTACAATCTAGAACAGAGAGGACACATAAGCAAAAAGAGAACAAAACGTTAGCATGTTTAATTCTAAAATAAGCATCTATGCAAATTTGAACAGGATGAAATAATCTACTATTTCCCTGGCTATAAAAAAACTTACCAGATATACATTTATTCATTCTTCCTTTCATTTAACCATCCATCCACATAACATTATAAACCTTCTCAGTATCAGATTCCATTCCAGGCACTGGGAATATAGCAGTAAAGAAGATGGATAAACTCCTTGCCTTCATAAAACAAATTCTTTTGGGAGTGCGGAGGGGCAGTTAATAAAAGGAGGAAGAAAAGAGGAAGAATTTCAGATAATGATCAGCTATTACAAAAGAAATGAAAGACGTCAGGGTAAGTTTCTCTGAGGAGCTGTTACCTGATTTAAGACCCAAAAATTGCAAGAAGCCAACACTGCGATGATCTTGAAGAAAAAACAATCCAAACAGACTTAAAAGCTGGTGTAAAAACCTCACAGAATGAACCAGCTGTGTATGAGGGATAGAAAGTAGTCAGAAGGGCCAGGTTAAAAAACATTTTCAAGAATTCTGGATATCTTTTAATAAGAAAAAGGAGAAGTAAATAATCTATGCTTTTAAAATAGCACTCTCCACTGTGGAGAATGAACTGTGGGAAACAAGACTGAAAACAAAGAGAAATAAGACCAGTCCTTATCCAAGCAAAAGGAGTTATTGTCTTGGACCAAGGTTCCAATAGAGGATATAATGACAAGTGGCCAGAATCAGGACATATTCTGGGGAAAATGCTTTCAGATGTTCTGATGAAATGGGTGGAAGCTGGCAGGCAGAAGAAAGTCTAAAGAAGCACAGAGAGTGCTTCCACTAATTAAGAGAGGAAAGAGTGAGGAGCACCAGACGTGGGAGGCAAGTAGGGGCAGGTGATAGAGATCGAAAGTTCTATTTTTAGACATTATAACATGTCTAAACATTTGAAGTATATATCAGATATTTAAGCGCAGATAGACAAGAGCAGTCTGACATACAAATCTTGAACTTAGGGAAAAGTAAGGTTAGGAATAGAGACATAAATTAGGAGTCATGAGCATACAGATGGTCTTTAGACTGAATGAGATCACCCAAAAGAGCTGAAGATAGCTATTACTGGATTCTAGGAGACTGGCTCCAAATCATGAAGAAAGACAACTAACGTCTCTTCTCCTAGACACTTACTTTGAATTAAGCCCTTTATATGCATTTTTCCCTTTAAGCCCTAAAAAGAAAGAAACAAAAACGTATGAGGCACTAACATGATGATCTCCATTTTGGAGATGAGAAACTGAGAAGTTAACGGGACCAAGACAGTCAGCAGCAGAAGTGGATCTCAACCCAGGCCAACTGACCTCAGGACCTGATTCTATGCCACTGTGAGAGGGACGATAACAGTAGAGACATAAACAAGCAGTTACATACTGGAAGCAGTAAAGACGTTTCCACTTCAACAAGAACAAAGACAGGTTTATCCAAAGGAAAGGATGTGAATGTGCTGGAAAAAAGAAGAGCTCCATATTCGTCTTCACATGTAATTTGAAGATGTGGAAAAACAAAATGCTTACAGATCACAGAAAAGGCCGAAGGAGAGAGAAGAAAACAAGTGAGCAATAAAAGCATCTGGGAATCCATCTGTGATAAACCTGAGATGAGATCTTCCTGAGTATGAATTTACTTTTGTAAGCAAAGCTGGATGTTCATCATCTGCCTTTTTCATCAAATGTTCTTTAGAAGAAAAGTTTAAATAAATCAGAAACAAAATATTAACAAAAATTAACTTTTACATAACATACAACATTTGATAATTTTATACTGAGACAGAGCTTTGACAATTTTTTTAAATGATTTCTCCTTCTTGTGTTCATGCTGTTAAGACTGGGCATGTGCCTGAGGCTGCTATATCCATTTAGCCAAATAACTTAGAATAAATATCAGCCAAAGGTTCAGGCCCTGGGTGCTTTCCACTGAATTTAACACATGCAAAGTAGCTTTTTTAAAAAATTTCTTCCTATTCAAGACAAACTGCACTGAGAAGTGCCTGGTCTGAGACTCTGCCAAGAAACCGACAGCACAGCTGCACCTCACACACCCACACGAAAACTTCAGCCAAGATAACAGGATAAGATGCTGTCATATCCATGGCTGTTCATCTGATCAACAGCAAAAGCCTAAACACTCCAGTGCATCAAAATACTCTCAATTATCAATGAAACAAGACAGAAAAGAAGAAAAATCGAAGAAGAAGACATGTTTAAAGTACCCAAATTCTAGTATTATTCTATCTAATAAGTAGAGAATTACACTGGTGCTAAAGTAATTTTCTTTACAATGAATCTGTAAAACTACAAAATTCTAACAGAGCACACAGTTTGCTTTGGTGTGCGGGGGGAGGGGGGCAGGGAAGAGGAGTTCATTTCATCGTCTTCTTTTTCTCATGCTATTTGGTTTCTTTGGTAATGCCTGGTAAGTATCTTCTCAGGACCAGGACCTGTACTGTATATTAGCTTTCTCAGTACTGGTCTTTTGATTCTCAGGACAGATAATACTATGCCCTTCCTCGGGGTCTCTGCACACATGGTGTTTCCTCTTTCCTTTTCTCCTCCCCTCTGACTCACCTTTATCTATTTACTTTATTGAGCCTTCATATAGCAGTTAAAACTTTAATTCCATGGGGAACCTTCTCAAACACTGCTATATGATCATATATCACACTGTACTTTTAGGCATGGCATTTAACATAGCATTTATGATTATTTGTTTCTATGATTATTGTTTTAACGTCTGTTTATACCTCTAAAGCATAAGTTTCTTGCTCACTCTTCTATCCCTAGCACTTGGTACACAAAAGGTGCTCAACAAATTACCTACTGAATTCTCTCAAATAAATGAAGTAGAATGTGTTTGTAACTGACAACTATTATGAAAATCTTATTTTCACATTTTAGAAAGGAGATTCAAACAGAAAGAGGAACTTTTCTGCATTAAGAAATTTTTGTTGATTAAAGCGTTATTAAGAATTATCTGGAAATCAACTATCCTTCAATTTTTAAAAAGTAAATTTTAAAAAATTATCCAGTTCTTTATTATCCAAGTCTCACTGCCTCTTTCACATGCGCTGTTGCTAAACAGCATTTCCACCAGAGGGCAGACAGAGAAGGATAATGTATTCATTTTAAAATATAGATTTTTTTTTTTAATCTATCTGCAGAGCTATGGAAATGTCAGTTTCTACACTGTCAAATTCTATTGTTTCTGCTAAAAACTGCGACCACTGCTACAGGTTGTTGTCTTCGAGTGATCTGGGACAATTTATTCCAATATCAACAGAAAGAACTCTGGAATTAAAACAGACCTGATTCCAGTCCCAGCAACTCAATTTCTCAGCACAAAAAATAATGAAACTGAGCTAGACCATCTTTAAAATTCATTCAAATTCTTTGTTTTTTATTTCGTTATAATAAATAAAAGATGATGTTTAAAATACTGCTAAACTGTTAACCTAGAACAGTAGATTATAGAATAATGAGAGGGGGAAAAGTAACTCTAAGAACTTTCAGGACAGCAACAAAACTGTTCCTAACACATACTAAGTGTTTATTAAACACTGGGAGATTTGCAAAGCTTATTTCCAAAAACCACTGCAACAACTCTTTGAAGTAGGTACTTTCATCATCATACTGAACCTGTTTATGAAGGTGAAGTTCTTAATTAGCTAAAACAGACTACTAAATGGTCAAACCAGGTTTCAGAACAAGTCCATGTCTAGAATTGTTTACCACTGTAAAGTAACGTTACCTCTTTAGAGTTAGTCGCAGGGAGTTGGACACGACTGAGAGACTGAACTGACTGACTGACTGAACTGAAATGGTCCTCATAATCAAATAAGGCACTTCAAGTAGACAGTTTATACTCCACATTTTCAACCATTTATGTAGCTTTCTAGATTACAGTTGCTCTTCCTCACGCCCCTGATCACATGTACATATATCTGCCATAGGATTTATCCACGTGCTCTAATGAAATTGTCCGTGCTTGTGTTACCCTCTGGCTGATGAGTTCCTCAAGGGCAGGAACTTGCTCTACCTAACAGTGATTATTAACACCATAATGCCACATACCTTTGATTAGGATTTTACATATTAATATACACTATATTTAACATCTCCAAACCACATCTGTGAGACAGCTGTTTCTCTACAGTCTGTACAGAGAACCTTGGCCAAGAGAGGCCATGGAACTGCAATGTAGTCACACAGCGAGAATTTGAACTCTAATCTCTGACCCCAAGTTCACTGCCAATATAGGTGGCTCCTGATTTAAAAGAAGTGCTCACTATTTAACTTTAAAACTCAAAACACGTTTTCTGTGAGAAACAAAGCTTCCAGACATATAGCATTAGTAGTAATTCAAGAGTTAAACATTGCAGATGAGCAATCTGCCACGGGTAACTGTGTTAATGGAGTCAGGATTCCACTAGAGACGTCAAGTAAGCACCATGGCCTACTGAAGGCCGGCAATAGTAACACAATAGCCCAGTGGAGCGATGCCAGTTCTTCATCATGGCACTGGCTTCTAGGACTTGAAAAGGGGGCTCTACCAGCCTGAAGGGTAAGATTTCAAAGAGATTTCAGGAGATTCAGAGCTGCAGCAGGGCTCTGGACCAAACAAAGTAGTGTGAGACAGGGGAGAATGGGGACAGGATGGTGACTAGAGGCAAATCTCCAGGAGATAGGAGGGTGTGGGGGGTGCACATTTATGAATTTTTCACAGGAACACAGGCAAGAGGAGTATTCTCCTTTCCATTATCTCCCTTTGCTGCTAGCTAAAGAGCCATTTCTGTAAGGGATGAGATTTCCTGGTTCTGTACCAAAACAGCTTCCCTTTCTTCCCCTGATCCTAACTGTTGCTGTCAATCCGACCTCCACAGACTTATTTTGGACCATCACTTTAAAGAGAAAAATTATAACTGTGCTTAAGTGGAGAAAGCTTTTAGACAGCAGTACGAGCTGTAGTAATGAGGAGAATGAAGAGATAGGAAAGGCTAGAAATACCAACTGAATAAAGAAAGGAACATTCCTGTGGCCATTCAGCAAAAGTAGACTTCCAAAAAAGATGCATGAGTCATGCATAGGTACATCCTCAATTGAACAAACGAGGTTATAAGTAGAAGAAACACCAACTGAAAGTGATGTCTCCCTCGCCTGAATTTCCATAGTACTTACTATTCCTACCAAATGGCATATCACATGTGCTGCCTTATTTTGTAACTATTTGCTTAATTACATCTTATGTTCCTACCATATTGTAAGTTTCCAGCAGCTCAGCATAAAGTTGCCATTTAAGTATTAGCTGAATATATAACTGACTTTTTTCTTCCTTAAAGAACCTATTTTGTTTTTAATTGTGTCCACTTGTTATCCCATAGTTGCATGAAAGACATATGATATTGTTTTCATAATATCACATTTCAAAGTAACACTGGAGAATCCCTGACTCCAAAAGAAGATCACAGGACCTTACAACATGAAGGAACTTAGAAGGTGCCAGTTTAAAGCCATGCATTTGACATTCAGCTAAGAAATTTGTGTGCTTCCTGTCCATTCCTGCCTCAAGCAAATGTAATAGAAACAAAAACTGTGAACGAGAAACTTCAGAAGATTAAAATACATGTATTTACTTGCTCATTTTCATCTATAAAATACAATCTTATAAAACTTTTTCCAGTGGTCATGTATGGATGTAAGAGTTGGACTGTAAAGAAAGCTGAGCGCTGAAGAATGGATGCTTTTGAACTGTGGTGTTGGAGAAGACACTTGAGAGTCCCTTGGACTGCAAGGAAATCCAACCAATCCATTCTAAAGGAGATCAGCCTGGGTGTTCACTGGAAGGACTGATGCTAAAGCTGAAATTCCAATACTTTGACCACCTGATGTGAAGAGCTGACTCATTTGAAAAGACCCTGATGCTGGGAAAGATGGATGCTGGGCAGGAGGAGAAGAGGACAACAGAGGATGAGACGGTTGGATGACATCACCGATTCAATGGACATGGGTGTGGGTGGACTCCGGGAGTTGGTGATGGACAGGGAGGCCTGGCGTGCTGCAGTTCATGGGGTCACAAAGAGTCGGACACAACTGAGCGACTGAACTAAACTGAATGCACCCAGTGCACTTAGCCATATACTTGTATTAAGTTATAGGCCTAAAAATACAAAACGGCTTTGTGAAGTACCACCACATAAGTTTTCATCTGTTATATTTAATATAAGTACAAGCTGTCCTAAAAGCCTTCAAATATGATTTGTGAAATCACCTAAATTCTGTGGGTGGCGGGGTACGAATTACAAAGCATTAGTGTGCATGTACAGACATGTTAATACAGCAGCACCTAACATTTTATAAGCACTTGGCAAGTTCCAGCAACGGGGCTAAATGCTTTATGTGAACTATCTCATGAAATCCTATGAAGTAGGTTTTAGGAGTAATATTACAATCTTGGTTTACAGATCACGAAGCTGAGGCTCAGAGTACGAGTAACTTGTCTAAATTCACACACCAAGTAAGCAGTGGAGATAGGATTCAAAACAGTATCTGTTGACTTCAAAGCCCCAACTCTTCACCATTACACTCCTTGTCCTCCTCTCCTCTGCATTAATGAGAACATTTAAAAAGACAGCCAAATTCACAATCAACTGTGTCACACCTTGGATATAATATGCTTATATCTACACCATGGATATAATACATACAATACATCATTTACATTTACTCTGCATTTCATTTCTTAATACCTCTCTTACTACTTTTTTAAAGGTGCTACATTCTAAATTTATGATACCATATCTAACGTTCTTAATATTAAGAAAGCAACTGGCCTAACAGTTTCTTTTGGCAAACTAAATATTTTAGAAAAATCAATTCCTAATATCTTAATACAGTACTGTATTAAGTACAGTACAGCTAAACACCTTACAGTTACTACACACTTACTACTTTCTAATAAAGTATGAAAACTTTTTTGTAAGTATCAAAAGGTATGGTGGGAGGGTCAGGAAGGAGAAAGTAAAAACACTGTTAACGAAAGTTAACTATCCTTAAAGCTGGTTGTATGAAATGGTTAATGAAAGAAGTTCTATATTTTGAAGCTACTCAGATTAACACAACCTAAAAACTATTTGTCATTTGAAAAATATCTCAATTATTGCCATGTTTATGTGAAGTGCTAATTTCTAAAATATAGGTACAACCAGTATTTACAACTTTTCCAAAGCCTATTTCAACTAAGAATTTCAAGTTACGAAAGTCTCAGAAGTTCTTACAGTGACAGTCGTAACTTATCATGGGAATATGCAACCAACTGAAGGTTCAACATAGCAAGACTTTGGTGAAAAGCAACTTTAACTAAATGTAATATAAACATAAAAAATAACTTTCTAAAATATAAAAAATGAAAAAATTTAAAATCTTCCACACTCCATCTTAACTCAGGCGGTTTACAGACTTTGCGGTGTCCAGAGCTCAGAGTGAGATTTTAGCTGGTCAGCTGCTCAGCACCATCAAGAGAGGCTTATCTTTAGAACAGAGCCAGCATGTGAGCGCCTCGGATGCATGGTGGTCAGCGGGGCATGTCTCTGTAACATGGACTAAATTCCTGCACTATGCTATATTTGGACACCTAAGAGCCACACCCTGAACTTGGGAAGCCTAAATATCAGTAGTTGTATCAAAGAGAAATAACTACACACTTTCTCTCAAGAGCTCCTTACCTTTCATCATTCAAGAATTATATGTAATCTTTAGGCATCCTAGATCAATATTGGAAAATGTCTCAATGCTCAGAGTTCAAAAATTACTAGGGTATTGTTCTCTTCCCAACAGTGGTACAATGGACACTAAGAAAAGACTTTAATACTTTTCCTATTGTCAACTGCATTCTTATCATTTAAACAAGAGTATGCCATCAACACCTATTTTCACGAAGATAATGGAAGATAACAAAGACATATCTAAAAACAGAATCTGGAGAAACACTGAATCTCAAAGTTGTGTGACTGTTCTGAAGATTAACAAAACATATGAGGAAATAACTCTTAGGAATGGTAAAAGTGCTTCACAAATATAAATTATTATCAAAGTATAATAAATATTATTACTTAAAATAAGTTCAAGGAATCTACTTACTTTATATATCAGTCAATAAAATCAGTGGACTCAATGGCTATAAAGGAACTACATGTTTAATCAAGTTTTCCTAAATATCTCATCATGGCATCATTAAAGACATCACCTTAGGGACTGAGTGGATGAATTTCTAGTTATGTATCTTCCATTGTACACTCAGCCCTTGACCTTTTTTTTTAAACCCCAAACTGAAACTATAAAGAGTAATTCACATTAAAGGAAAATAAGTTCTTTAAGGGCAAACAATATCTCTCATTCATTTCTATATTCACAACACATTATACAATGCCAAAAATATAACGTGCAAAAAACAAATGTGGAATGGCAGATGTTTCTTAGGAACTCAATTAATACTCGCTGGGTAAGTGAGTGAATAATAAAATGATTTATTAACCAAAGCTGCCAGGAAAATGTCACCTTCGCATTCACTCTTAGAGTGGCATTTCTAGATAAAGCAACAAACTTTTCAAAAGTATGGTTAAACTTCATAAAAAGGAGAGGATAATACTTTTCAAAGAATATGTTTAACAAAAACAATTCTAAACTACAGCTTTACAAATGTTTGGTTTATTTTCTGCTAAGAGTTCAAAAGTGCTCAATTTTTTTTTCTCTCGTGGAATTTGAAAGTCTATTCAAAAGATGACCTGCACGGTTGACCTGGGATTTTTTTATTCAACAAATATTTACTGAGTGCACAGTAATTACTAGCGGGCACTAGATAAAACGTCAGTCAAGAAATTATTACTAAGACTAACGTAAAGCTTAATGTAAGAAAACGTGTTGACTTTAAGGAGTTCAAAAAATGATGAACACAAAGTCCAGTTAATAAATACTTTATTTCTAAAGAGTATTAAATCAAAGGCCAGATAAAAATTGAGCTTTCACAGTTTCATGTCACACATCTCCGAGCAAGAAGAGACCTTACATGAGAAACGTGTTAATCCTTATTTCTTCCAGAATAGAAAAATTCACCAATTCCAATGGTAAAAGCATTTTCAAGATACTGTTACTCAGGAAATTTGTTTGATATGACTCTTTCTAGTACATCTAGCATCTGAAGCAATTCACAAATTATATTAGCTGCATTTGGTATATAGCATTTTCCAATTTAGGCTTCATCTACTATATACATTACTAACACCAAAACAACTTTTAGGAAAAGTTTACTTGTTTTTTGAGTACTACTGACACAATGATTAAAATATTAAAATACTAAATGGCACCCCCATTTACAGGGGACTTTTTCAATAGCTTGAGTTATGTGATAAAAGGAAAAATGTGAATAATGTGCGTTAGTAATAAAAATAAATTCATAAAGATGGACTCCTTAACACAATGTCACTGTATAGTGCTCACTCAACTTCTCTCCAAGGTCTTTTTTTTAACTCTCAAATTGCCCAACAGTAGCTGAGTTCCATATGAGGATGAGATGATAGACTAGTAGTGGTCAGAGTCTGCATAATGAGGATATGGGAATACTAGGTCCATACAAGGCACGCTCCTGAGTGAGGTTAACAGCCCAATGGTGTCAAGAGACTGAACACGTACAGGGGAATTTAGCTAACTAGAAAATATATTGATGATAACAGAACTAGGTTTTTCATGATTGGTGAAAAGAGATAGCTTAGTTGGTAAACAATCTGCCTGCAATGCAGGAGACCCCAGTTCGATTCCTGGGTTGGGACAATCTGCTGGAGAAGGCTACCCGCTCCAGTATTCTTGGGCTTCCCTTGTGGCTCAGATGGTAAAGAATCCGCCAGCAATGTGGGAGACCTGGGTTCAATCCCCGGGTTGGGCAGATCCCCTGGAGAAGGGAAAGGCTACCCACTCCAGTATTCTGGCCTGGAGAATTCCATGGACTGTACAGTCAATGGGGTCGCAAAGAGTCAGACACAACTGAGAGATAAATAGGGCAAGAAGTCAACTAAATAAACCAGCTAGAATTAATCCAGTAGTGTTAGACTGCTATCAATGTGAACTAGTATCAGGTATCAGTGAGAACTCATGACTTTTAATGAGAGAAGTAAATATAGGGGTGTGTGTTTCTTAACTCTCGCTACTGAGAGGGCCTGGGAATAATACCGCAATCGCAATGAGAAGACCTAATGTGCAAATCTTGGTTTCTAAATACTACCTCAACTAGAAGTAACCAGAACTCCTTGGAGTAATGGTTGTTTCCAGGGGTAGAGCTAAGAAATAACAAAATAAGCCTAGAACAACTTTTTGAGCCAGAATATAAGGAAGGCTCAAAAAACTATGAAGACACACATATAAAAGAATAGAAAAGTCAGCTTGAAAGGTTTACAGCAGTCATATCTGGGGCATCAAAATAACAAGAGCAACAAACTCACTGAATAAAGTAGAAATCCAGGTGCAATGCTGATATAAATGAATAAATGCAGAAGATCAATCTTCAGATCAGTCATAGGATTTTGAGATTCACTATTTCTCCCACTTCTATTTTCAAGATATGCTTTTTATCTCCCACCATCTTCACAGGACAAGATGTCAATATACTGTTTAATTTTTCCTTACAGTAGAATGTAACTAATAAATAGAAGGAATGACAGAATTCTAAAAACTATAAATGGCAACCATCAGAGTAACAATTAATTCAGGCAAAAAACAGTCACGGATGCTAAAATCAGTGGGTGAAAAGTGATGAGGGATGTGATGTTACAAAGTCTCTAAGTTTCTCTTCACGAAAAAAAATACTAACTACAAAGGGGGAAAACGTAGCTTTACGGTTACAAAAGCAGAATAGACATTATCTTAATCAAGTGATCAAAGGTAATGCTGCATAAGACAAACTAACACCATGTGTCACTCAAAAGGATATAATGAAAGAATCATTTCTGTGACAGTCCAGCCCAAAATGCCTAACATGGATCTAATCATAGAAAACTTCAAACAAATCCTAATTTAGATACAATCTACAGAATGACACTGTTAACGATTACTGGCCAAAGACATGCAAGGCCAGCAAATACTTTGGAGTTGTTCCAGATTAAAGACGACTACAAAGTGAGGACAACTGGATATACTTGCAAACTCATTATTAGGACCAAAAGTAAAGTTGGAATGAGGGCCTCTGGGCAGTGTTTTGGTCCTGAAGATTTTCACTAAATTTGAAGTTGCTTCCAATTAAGAAAATAAAAACTGTATTAATAATCTTTCTTTTTCAATTATATAGGCACAGAATTCTAATAATTGCTAACTTCTTCATTTCTCTGTGGTTTTCTTCAAGAAAAGTATGGCAATCTTTTAACACTAACTGGTTATAGCAAATCAGTTCAGTTCAGTTCAGTTCAGTCGCTCAGTCGTGTCCGACTCTCCGCGACCCCATGAATCACAGCACGCCAGGCCTCCCTGTCCATCACCAGGTCCTTATTAGGTGTCTAGTATTGTTCTAAGCTGTATATACTGATTAACTCATTTAATCCTTAACAGAGTCTTCTACAGAGGGTAGTATTACCACCTACATTTCACAGATGGGGAAAGTTAAAGATAGAAAAGATTAATATACTTGCCCAATGGGAAAAATCTATACAAAGACTTGAATCCAGGCAATCAAGTGCCACACTTTCTTTAGAATACTGTCTGTCTAGGAAAGGATAGCTATACCTTGGAGTTTTTCAAGATATCGGTATCCAAACGGTGAGAGACCTCAGTTTTTATAAAGACTCAGAATCTTTAAAAAAGCTAATTGTTCAACATTCACTTAGTACCAGGTTGGTATTCAACATTTACTTAGTGCCAGGTTGAAAAGATCTAAGATCCTATCTTCATAGTATTGGAAAGCTTGCCATATAGATTTATGCTATTTAGAATAGAAAAAAAAAAACTAATAATAAACTACTGCAAAAATATCTTTGACACTTTTAAAACGAGATTTACTATTGATCTACTATTAAAGCACAGCTGGAATTCAGTCACGACTAAGCGACTGAACTGA
This sequence comes from Moschus berezovskii, assembly GCF_049115385.1. Lineage (NCBI taxonomy): Eukaryota > Metazoa > Chordata > Mammalia > Artiodactyla > Moschidae > Moschus > Moschus berezovskii. The sequence continues at coordinate 54,763,282 of NC_142464.1, read as the reverse complement.
ACTGAAATTGAAATAACCTTTCTCTCTCTTTTTTTTTACTTTTCTAATTGTCTACTCAATAATTCCCATTTATATTTTCTTGTTCTCTTGCAATTGACTTGTTTCCAAGATCCAAACGTGCTTTCCTGTTTTAATTTTTTTTTTCAGGCCCCAGCAGTGTCACTGGGGAAAAAAGTAATTATGCTTACTTTGGTCAAACAGTGTTGGAGACAAATGAACAAGTTATTACCAAATAATTAAATTCAGAATTCTTCTTAAATTATAAATTGTCCTCTTATTCCACGTAAACAGAATACTTTATTATCTAGTAAGTAATGATAATTTATTTCAGTGGAACTGTTGACAAACCAAAACCCTAGAAGTGACCTCTAAATCCTGCCTAGTCAATCTCCTTGCAAAACAAATGAATTCTTACATTCCTGAAGACAGTACATTATCTATTTTTTAGCTTATACACGTCTTCAGTCTACACAAATGTTACTAGTAAAAAATTACACCAATTTTCTATTTCAGAGAATTCTGCTCCTTGCTTCCTATTAATATAAAGAAAAGTGAAAGACGACCACAATGACAATTTTTTGAAAAAATACTGTCCAAATTTCTCATCAGAAAATACAGAAAATGAAAACAGCATTGTAAACTAAATAAAACTTCCATTTCCTCTAGTAGCCTAAAACTCACACAAGTATTGCGTTTCTTAGAATTGATAAAAGCAGGAAAATACCCATAACTACTAATAATTTAGTAACTCTTTGTAGTTTCACAAAAGCATATCTTTCCAGACAACTCACGAAGGATGACTTTATACACTTTATATTCATTGATTCTCCAATGTTATGTCTGTTCTTTTCCCTACTGAGAAGACCTCACTTGGCAAAAACTGATGAGTAACACAACTGACAAGAACTCTAGGACATGATGAAGACACAGCATGGGAAAAGGATTCCATATTCTTAAGCTTACAGCAGCTGCAAACAGCAGGCAGTATTTTTAGATATTACTGAAGTGTGATAAATACTATTTGCCTTTAGGGTGTGTGTCATGTGCCAAGAATAATAATAATTATTACTATTATTCCTTACACTGACAAGTATCTGGAGGGCATCCCTTTCTCAAGATTTTCAAACTAACGCGGAATGGACAGCACCTACGTTTTGACACCTCAAATTCACTTCTTTGATCCTCCAATGATGCTTTTAAAAACACCTATGTTCCCTCCTGCACAGTACAGACATTTCTGGCAATCCTAGGTGAACAGTCAGGGTTTCACCTCATCAATGAAAAAACTGCTGTGCAGTAATGAAAATCTGTAACAGCCAGAAAAATTTTGGAAAGGGTAGAGGTGGAGCAAACTTTACTGATAGTGTCCAGTGTTGACAGTTATATTAGCTCATTTAATTAAAATACCAAAATGGGATTTAATAAAGCATTTACATTTGGGAAATAACATGCTCTTACCATAAAATCCAGAGTGGGAAGAAAAGAGGTCTATAAGAAAAATCCATTTGTAATCCAAAAGTTTTCGACTGAAAATGTCAAGAACGTATCAGATTTTCTGAAGGAGTAACTATATTTTGTATCTTGTGACCCATGCTGCCAGACTCCACTCACCTACTTCCGGACCTAGAATAACCTTTTAAGCTATTCTTCAATCTACTCTTGTCAAAGTCTAGCTTCTCTTGCTCATCAATCTGTTACAGCTGTTTGTCAAGTAGGTACCCCTTTTCTCTCTGCTGCCTTCTGAGACAAGACTCATAATCACCAGGGAGAGGGGGTCGGAGAAGGAAGTAATCAGAGGGCATCATTCTGGAGGTCACACTGACAGGTCTAGGTTATGGCCACGTGACCTAAAGCCAGTTACTTCCTGAAATTTTTCTAACTAGAGTAGGCAGGAAAAATTCTTTTCTCTTTTGTCATGACCCTGGGAAAAGGTAAGTCTACAACTGCCCACAGTCACAGAGTTAGCCTTTAGGAAATATAATAGGAGAAAATAAAAGCAAAATCCAGAAAGAAACAGAGAAATACAGATGACCAGAATGGATTAAGCCCCTAAATACCTATACTCTCCTTAAATAAAGATGGCTTTAATTAATTGATTTTCTTCTACATCAATTATATCTCAACTGGGTCATTCCATCAATATGTAAACCCATTTAAAATCTTTCACCTTTAAAAAAAAAAATGCCCCTCACATCATATCTATTTTCAGGTATCATAGTCCCATTTCTCTTCCCCTTCTTTTGAAAGTCAGTATTTACTGTCTTCACTTCCTCTTTTATCCACTCTAATGCGACTTTCACTTCCATCATTACAGCGCAACTGCTTTGTCAAAATCATCAACAACCTCAACCTCTACTTTGCTGACCCAATCAATGGTGGTTCTCTGTTGTGATCTTATTCAAACTTCTGGAGCATCTGACACTGACTAAGATAAAATTGCCAACATCCGCTGGATCATGGAAAAGGCAAGAGAGTTCAGGAAAAACATCTATTTCTTTTTTATTGACTATGCCAAAGCCTTTGACTGTGTGGACCACAATAAACTGTGGAAAATTCTGAAAGAGATGGGAATATCAGACCACCTGACCTGCCTCTTGAAAAACCTATATGCAGGTCAGGAAGAAACAGTTAGAACTGAACATGGAACAACAGACTGGTTCCAAATAGGAAAAGGAGTACGTCAAGGCTGTATACTGTCACCCTGCTTATTTAACTTATATGCAGAGTACATCAGGAGGAATGCTGGGTTGGAAGAAGCACAAGCTGGAAGCAAGATTGCCGGGAGAAATATCAATAACCTCAGATATGCAGATGACACCACCCTTATGGCAGAAAGTGAAAAAGAACTAAAGAATCTCTTGATGAAAGTGAAAGAGGAGAGTGAAAAGTTGGCTCAACGCTAAACATTCAGAAAACTAAGATCATGGCATCTGGTCCCATCACTTTATGGCAAATAGATGGGAAACCAGTGGAAATAGTGTCAGACTTTATTTTTGAGGGCTCCAAAATCACTACAGATGGTGATTGCAGCCATGAAATTAAAAGATGCTTACTCCTTGGAAGGAAAGTTATGACCAACCTAGGTAGCATATTAAAAAGCAGAGACATTACTTTGCCAACAAAGGTCCACCTAGTCAAGACTATGGTTTTTCCCGTGGTCATGTATGGATGTGAGAGTTGGACTGTGAAGGAAGCTGACTGCCAAAGAATTTATGCTTTTGAACTGTGGTGCTGGAGAAGACTCTTGAGAGTCCCTTGGACTGCAAGGAGATCCAACCAGTCCATTCTAAAGGAGATCAGTCCTGGGTGTTCATTGGAAGGACTGATGCTAAAGCTGAAACTGCAATACTTTGGCCACCTCATGCGACGAGTTGACTCACTGGAAAAGACTCTGATGTTGGGAGGGGTTGAGGGCAGAGGGAGAAGGGGACGACAGAGAATGAGATGGCTGGATGGCATCACCGACTCGATGGACATGAGTTTGAGTGAACTCCGGGAGTTGGTGATGGACAGGGAGGCCTGGAGTGCTGTGATTCATGGGGTCGCAGACAGTCGGACACGACTGAGCAACTGAACTGACTGACTGATGCCCTTTTTAAAAAAAATATTCCCTTCATATACTTCGGCACCCTAGATTCTCCCAGTTCCCCTCATCTCATTGGTCACTTCTCTTTCTTCTTTCCAGTATCCCTCTCTGCGTTTTGACCTCTCAGCACTCAGTTCTTCAACTCTTTGAAATGTGACCATTATTGATCCCTCAAGTGAGCCTTTTTTCAATCTTTTTTCCCCTAACTCCCTCCAAGAAATTTTAACACCACAGGTACATAAAACCTAGGCACTGCATGATCCTTAATTCCTGTCTCCAACCCCCCTCCCCCCATCAACTTCCTGAATCCAATCCAACAGCAAATCCTGTCAGCTGGTCCTTCAAACTATGTCAGAATCAGACCCCTCTGCTACCTCCCTCTACCAGGTCACTGCAAGAACCTCAGCAGACCTTTTACTTCTACTCCTCCCTGCTTCAGAGTCTAACAGCCACACAGTAACTACATAATCTTTTCAAAAGACAGATCCCACTTCACTGCTTAGCTCAAAACTCCTAAATGGAGCTAGAATTGCAGTAAGTATAATGACATTATACTTAAATCCTGAACTCTATTAGGCCCTACAAGGTCTTCTGAGATCATGCAAACCTGTTCATTACCTGTCTTCCTAAGATTGCTTCATGAAGGTAGGATATCTGTTTTGATCAATGCTCTATTTCCAAAACCCAGAACAATGCCAGTCTTCAGGAGGAATTGAATCAATTTTTAATGACTTAATGAATGGAGCAAATGGGTATGCTTTTGTCACTTGCAATAAATAACATCTTTGATGATAAGCATTCTTCCAACAAATTTCCCATTACTTGAAGTACTTTGAGTCTCTTTATCTTCTGCCACTAAAAAAAGACTTAACTAAAATATATCAACTGCTCAAACTTTAAAAGAAAGCTCTAAAGAAGAAGACACAGTATACTGTAATTTCAAGCCAATCAACAAAGCATGTTGAACAGTTATGCACAGTAATTTATGAAGCGTTTAGTCTTGTGATAAATTCAGCCTCCAATATTTAATACAGTGCAGGTTCCATTAGAAACTAGAGTGATTACTTTGAGGGGACATTCTTAAAAACCACTCAAAGAATCTAGATACAGGCCTAAAAACATATATCCACTAACTTAAAACTTAATTTTCTCTTTTTCAAAATTACACATCTAAAAGAAAATGCAGTCTAAAGTCATGGTCAGATTCATGCAATTGGGCATGCTCATTACAAAACAGATGAGAGAAATTTAAACAGCTACCAAAGCAGATCAATCTTCAACTATCTCACACTGCAATCTGGGATATGCTTGCTTACCTTTGCTAGGGTCACAGGCTCTGGATCAGTGGGTATGCAGCTAGCACACAGAAACCTATTATTATTCACTGTAGTAGAGCTGTAGCACTATCATTAAAATCCTGCCACAGAATATTTGATACTGGTCAAAACACGGAAAATAAGGATGTTAGAACTCTATATTCTTACGATATATAACTCAGAAACCAAACAAACGAATAAGCATATTTTAAAGGTATGAATTTCTTGGATCTTCCCTCTCTAATTATTCATCCTCTCATCTTCCCTTCTCCCAGCCCAGCCCACCTCCATCCCCTTCCAAAAAGTTCAACGCATTGTTTTAAGAGAACTGTCACTCATATTCTTCATAGGAAGTAATTCTATAAAGGATTTGAAAATGGCTAGTGACACTGCCATCTAGCCATGGAAAACTATTCTGTCAACAGGTTTCTTGCCTGTTTTACACTAAATTCATTTTTCATTAACCTGTCTTTTCAAACCATAAACCAACATAATTACAAATAAAGAAATACTGACACATTACATTAAGATGTAATAAGGTATAGATTGTTGCTTGCTTATATAATTGTCAAGATTATAATATTTATAATAAAATTTGGGGAATAAAAAAGATGTAATAAGGTGTAATAGCAACTTCTAACTCTTACATTAATACATAGTGGTAGTACTTTTTGAACAAAATCCTTGTTGAATTAAAAAACTTTTTAAATGTTCAACTTTTTAACATGTCAGTAAAGTACTTCCTTTTTTCTTTAAGCGTAATCAGATCTACCAGTTTCTTAAGAAAGCCCTTTACCTGATCAAACTACATTCAGTTTCCTCCATTTTTTCACCTACGCCTTAAATAAGAAGTTACTCATTTTTCTATTTCATATCTACTTATTCTTATAAATCAGTTTTTATTGTGGCAAAATATGCATAACATAAAATTTACCATTTTATCCATTTTAAGTGTATAGATCAATGGTATTAAGTATTCATATTGTTGTACAACCATCACCACCATCCACTCCAGAACTCTCATCTTGAAAAACTTAAACTCTGTACCCATTAACCAATAATTCCCCATTCCCCTAGCCCCCAGCAACTACTACACTACTCTCTTTGATTTTGACTACTCTGGGTACCTCATGTAAGCAGAATCGTACTGTATTTGCTTTTCTGTGACTGAGTTATTTCACTTAGTATAATGTCTTCAAGGTTCACCCATGTTGCAACATTTGTCAGAATTTCCATACTTTTTAAGGCTGAATAGTATTTCACTGTATACCACATTTTGTTTATCCATTTATCTGTTGATAACCATTCGGGCTGCTCCATTCACACCTTTTTTAAGATTTATTTTGTGTGCAAATGTGAGTCAATTCCCCATACCAATGTTTAAATTGCTATCTGTAGGTTAATGACTGTCTTCTCGCCATATTTAACGGCTTTTTTCCAATATATCACACTTCTCTATTTAGTACTACTGGCCACTTTTCATCTCCTCTCTCTATCCCCCAGAGAGAAGAAATTACTTACAAAGATTCATATAATGTAAAGACATAAAATATGAAGGACATCAATGAACTAGAGAAATAAAGTGAAACTAAGAGGATACAAACTGAAGAGGATACACAAAATATACATGAGGACCCTTTAGAGTCGCAAAAAGTTGACAAGGAAATGAAATCACTGAAAGCATTCACAAAATAAGCACAAATCATCTCCTCATAAGTACAACTGTTCTCATTACAGAGAACTAAAAAAAGATTCTTCATGAGGGCTCTCAGCATACATATCCTTTGGTGGCAGAGGCAGACTATGCCCTCAACTATAAAACCATCTGTCACTTTCTGAAAACTCTCCTCTACAGACTTTCAAGAAACTGTACCTTCCTGATTCATCTCTCATGTCTTGATGGCCATTACTTATTTCATTAGCTACTCATCTGTTTTGTCTTATTAGCAGTATTCCCAAGGAGCTATTCTCTTTCCTTTTCCTTCTCTCAGTGAACTTTTAATTCATATGACTGAAATTATGATACCTTTATATGAGTGAATCACAACTCTCCATCATTAATTCTGTTCTGAAACACAGCCCTTAAGCAGCCATAAGTTCCTAGTGATAAATACCTGTTTGACACGTTTTTTTTTAGCTGATTAAATGGTAAGAAAATTGATAATGGAAGCAAATACTAAATTTCCTTCAATGCAACTGACATTTGCTGTTTCATTTTGACAGACTGATCTAGACTCTTTTTCTCAATCATGAAATATTTTAATTTCAAATGTGAATTTTCAATCCTTTTTGTACATCTTCTTCTATGAAGATACATAGAAATATAATGACCTCTAGTTTAATAACTTAAGTATGCAGCTGATTTTAAACAATTTGAATCAAAAGTTTCTAAATGATCCATCATTTTCAACTTCCTGGAAGAATTAATACTGATACAAAGAGAAAGAGAAACAGAAGACTAGTAAAATGTTAGAAGAATGTCTATTAAGGACCTCTTATTGAAGAGCACCCTAACTAGATGAGAAAGTTAGACAATTAACATAATTGTACTTAGTACTCTATTTCAATAGCATAGCCATTCATAGTGTAAAGATTTTTAAGTATAAGACATAAGTACTATATGATTTATCCTGTGTTTTATCATACATTCCCTCTGAAACATATTTATATATGTAATATATGTATGTACATATGTTCCAGAATTACAGAAATGTTTAGAATTTTTAGAAATAAGTCATGTTCATATTCAAGTTGAAATGGTTATCTAGTATCTTTGAAATCTTTATTTTCTCTGTATTTATAATTTGCATTATTTCTAATACAGTTGCTTCTAAATTGCTAATATTCACTGGAATTGAAAAAGAGACCCAAGTAAACATAAGACTTGCTTGAAAAAAGATTTTGTAAAACTAGCCACCTTTGAAGAAGAAAATACTATTACCAACTAACAAGTTCTGTATCCAAAAGGGCAGGAACAAAACATCTGTTCCACCTAAAGCAGAATTTGACATAGTCAATCTCCCAAAATCATATAATTTTAACAACCAGAACTTGAACCAGAGTCCCTCCTACCCACCCCTTTCCCAAAAGATTAGTAAAGCAAAATTTAACACACATCCATATGGAACTGGTTCCCAACTGGTGGGGTAAGGAAAGAAAGAACAATAAGATGTTCAAGAAAGCCTACTGTTTTCTAGATAGTCCATCACAGTGAAAAGTGGACAGCCCTTATTTTTACCTTCTGCAGAAGGTTCTGTTACTGTACTCCAAACGTGAGGTATCCCTTGAGTCTGTGAACATAGCAGAGGAGAAATGTAGAATAATTCAGGTATATAAAAAACCATAATAAGGCAAATTCACAAACAATTTTAGAATAGTACCGCCTTAAATGATAAGAAAAGCTCTGCTGCATGATGAATATATAAAAGTTCATTATTTGAGAAAAAAATGAAGCTCACAATATATCTAATTCACATATTCACGCAGAAAAGAAACGATCAAGCTTTCTAAAGCCCAGCATACAGAGAGATGTAATAAGCAGTGGGTCTCTGCAACTTATATTAAGATGTGGTCTCTATTTCAGAACAAAACCAAGAAAGAATGATAAAGGAACAAAGAGCTGTCTCAAAGTCAAGTATCTGCTATAGATTAAAAAGTCATAATTCATCCTAGCAAACTAGCAAATGCAATGACTGAGTCTCCAGAAGTCAAGTATCCTGAAGTAAAAGAGAGAGTTTCAACAAGAAAAGAGAAAGAGAAGACAACTAAAATAATTAAAACCAAAATAGTTAGCCCTGAAAGAGATCTGAAATTCAGGGAACAGAGACTGAAATACTAACACAGGATAAGATTAAGAAACATTAGCAACTTATTGTGAGTGCTCTGAACTCATTTGGATAAGTACACAATACAAAGAAACCTATTTGATTATAAAAGAATAAAAACACACTTTATATGAAGTATAAAAATCAATTTTGATTAATACAAAACTGTTTTTGCAAAATGATAAAGTAATTTACACACTGATCAAGTAATATTTATGCTAGTCTTATAAAAAAAGCCCATGTTAACACACTTGAATGTTGGTTGATAGAATAAATGAACAATATGCTTGTCTTACCTACTCTCTACATAAAAGAAACTTTGACTATAAAAGACTTTTGCTAGTGGTGCAAATAATGACATTTGTCATTCTGAAACTAGACTCTACCTCAAGAACAGGCCTTCCTTTGTATAAACCACTTTCTGTGGGCTATGAAAACCCAGTACCTCTATAGACAGGTAACAACAACTTCTCCTAGAACTAAAAGTATGATATAAAAGTTGTAGTGTTAAACACCTGGATTAATACAACAGATAAGCATTTGAAGCATATTAAGAGTCTTATGTTTTTAAAATGTGCTGTATTAATTACAAATATCCTGACCGCTATTAATCCAGCAGAGTGCCTCCCACTGAAAGAGTGACAAAAGATAAAAGATAAATGCCCCTTTATATGCAACTAACTCCTCAGGCCTTACCTGACTTCTGCAGGCAGACCAACATACTTCTTTTTCTATTAACTCACAGTGCCTACTGCCTATCCTGATTATAGACTACTGTAGTAGCACATCTTTTAATTACTTGTCAATAGAACTTTCTCCAATAGCAGACTGTAGGCAGGTGGAGGACTGAAAACATATTCTTCACCTGTGTATCTTCAGAACCTGTGTATTATCATTCCTCCCACTCAAATCCACATTAAACTCAAAGCAGGGTTTCTTGACTATAGTGAATTTATTGCCCTAAAACTCTTCTATATTATATGACTTTCTAAAACAAGAAGCTGTAACAGCTCCTAATTAGTGCAATGATGTTAAAAAGGTTAAAATATTGTAAACATTGCCAACTCGTAATTTCTAGAATAATATCCTTCTTTGCTATTGAGATCAGGCACATATCAAACATCCTTAATACAGTGCTCCACGTAATCAGTATCATTTAGTAAGTGATGCTGCCCCCAACTCAGAAACGTTAATCTCCAGTGTCCTGTGTATGTGTTGTGCTCACACTTATCTTAGTCTCTGAGCACGTGCTAGGTGGCAGGCACTATTCTAAGCACTTTACATTTACAAATTCATTTCATCTTCAACATTCTGATGCAGTAGACGGCCTTACCCATATCTAACAGATGACAAAACCAAGACACAGAAAGGTTAAGCACAACATGTTAACAGCAAAAGACAAATATTAAAACAGTGATTTATTCTATCTCATACACTAAAAAATTACATTTCTGACTTAAAAACTGTGCTTATTTGAGGGATTTAGGACTCATGTCGGGAATTACAAGCACTCATTTTAATGTGCTAACCTGTATGTATATCCCTCTTTTTCTCAATTCTAGGAGAATTTTATCTTTCAAAATCTTGTTAAAGAGTCATCCCCTAATGAAGACTTCGTCATAATAAATCTATCCATTCTTTTAAAGTCCCACAATAGAACCACTCACCTACTATTTAATCAAATCTTCTTGTATTGTTGTTTAACGTTTCATCTGTGCACAGGTAACAATATTGTAAACTTCGGGAAGAAAAAGGCCTTATCTTATGCTTGTACCCTGCCATAGTGACTGCTATGCATACCGTAAACATACAATATTGAGTTGATGGATCCCACAGATATAACTGGCTACCTTATTATCCATAAGGCCTACATTTTGAGTTCCTCTGCTGATAATGTCAAACAATATGCATTGATTGCTTTACATTTTATTTCACTCCAGTCTCATTGTAACCAATAGCATACACATGAAAAAGCAATTTTACTGACATTTAGAGATCCATTTGTACTTTTACACCCAGAAAAAAATCCTTAGGAATATCAAGGATCTACATAAAGAAAGAGTTAAGATCCTCCTTACTTTTAAAAATTTAACACCCATCATCAGGAATTCTTTTCCTTTATATTTTCTTCATTGACATTTTTGCTTTCCTAAACAGAAGGAAAATGCTCTTGTTCATTTCTCTCTAGCTAGATTTTGGACACACTTTAAAACATACATTATTAAAGGCTGACATCTTTCATTCTCTCCAGCAATTTCAGATTCTTTAAATTCCTAATCAAAAAAACAACAATAATAAACCTTCAGTAAAATTTCCAAATGTCTATTCAATGTGTAAAGAGCAAAATTATACAATGACCTTATGTAAGTAAGACCATACTGAACATGAACAGGATGGAAAGATTACCTCATGGTTGTCACATGTTAAAATAACTATTTAACCCAGTGAGTTATTTTTAAAAACAGTATATTACTTAATCAGTTTTATATCTACCATGAGTCCCTAGATCTCATACATAATCAATAATTTTCTATATATATTTTCCTTCATTAGGTATCTGGCTGCTATCTAATTGCTGCATTCATTAGTTTTAACAACTGACCCAGTTTATCAAAATCTGTCTGAAATCTAGTATTAGTTTTTTAAATGGCTTTTATTTATATCGGACTTTTGCCATGTGCAAGCTAACCAAGGATTCTCTACACAGACACACACACAAGTACATTCAGGTCACACTGAAAGTTTTCTATATGAGATCAGTATCAATTTTGGAGGAACACAATTCTACATTTTCCCCCATCTGACAACATTCCATAAAGATCTTAGCTACATTTCACCACCCATAGAATTGTACACTAAAATGGTGAGTTTTTAGCCTAATATATCTGTTCATTTTACTGATGAATATTATGAGACTGAAGCCAAAATCTTAAAAAACTTTAAAGAGAGCTGAACATTTTTGTTCATTCAGCATTATTACAAAGGTAAGTAAGTCAGCACTTACTAAGTGCCTATCAGGTGTTGCCAGGAAGTATGCCAGGCACTTTTACTGCTACTGCTAAGTCACTTCAGTCGTGTCCGACTCTGTGCGACACCACAGATGGAAGTCCACCAGGCTCCCCCATCCCTGGGATTCTCCAGGCAAGAACACCGGAGTGGGTTGCCATTTCCTCCTCCAATGTGTGAAAGTGAAAAGTGAAAGTGAAGTCGCTCAGTACTGTCCGACTAGTAGCGACCCCATGGACTGTAGCCCACCAGGCTCCTCTGTCCATGGGATTTTCTAGGCAAGAGTACTGGAGTGGTTTGCCATTGCTTTCTAGAGATCCATTTTACAAGTGCATTTTAAAATGTGCCAGATGTCTTAATGTTTATAAACAGAAGGGCTGTGATGTAAATTTGTACAGCTTGAAAACCAACACACCACCTTAAGCAGGCTACCTCCACTTCCAGCAAATTTTCAGGTAATTGAAGGAGGAGCTATAAGGCAGCTACCATATATGGTCTACCTCCTTATTGCCTAGGGCTTCCCTGATAGCTCAGCTGGTAAAGAATCTACCTGCAATGCAGCAGACCCCAGTTCAATTCCTGGGTTGGGAAGATCCACTAGAGAAGGGAAAGGCTACTCACTCCAATTCTTGGGCTTCCCTTATGGCTCAGCTGATAAAGAATCCACCTGCAATGCAGGAGAACTGGGTTCGATCCCTGGGTTGGGAAGATCCCCTGGAGAAGGGAAAGACTATCCACTCCAGTGTTCTGGCCTGGAGAATTCCATGGACTGTATAGTACATGGGGTCACAAAGAGTCAGACACGACTGAGTGACTTTCACTTTCCTTACTCCCTTCCAGAACTCCCGGCCAATCCTCACAGCTGATTGCAAACACCCTCTTCTGGGTATAATTCTATCAGAGTTCATTCGTCCTTCCAATGAGCTACCATACACTATCACCATATGTTGTAATTATTTCTTCACTTTGTTTTTTCCACTCAGCTACTTACTTCTAATATTAATAGCTCAGAATGCATTTAACTTATCTTTAATACTCAGGATCCACTGCCTGCTCAACAAAAAATAGATACAACCTATTAGGCTACACTGCTTCTGTAACATGAATTAGCTTACCTGCAACTGATCAAAAGATATCATGTTAACATAAAAGTCATACCATCTCACAGGTGACTTTTCCTCACATGTTATCATTTTACACCACCAAGTAACAGGAACTGGATACAAAGTATAAAGACAGAACAACAAAGCTATGAAAATGATGTCTGTTTGCCATTCCTTCTTCCTCTTAGCTCAGCCTGGCCACGGTCTCTTAGAAATGCTTGTTGTTTAGTTCTCATCTTTGCATACATTGCCTTTAACGTCATTATTTAGCAAGTTCAACCCTATCTAATACTCCTTTTATTAAGTTACCTTTATGTATTATTAAAGGTAAAGTTCTATAATGAGCACAGTATTTACTGGTTTGAAATTCAACACCTCTTTTTTTCACCTGTGCTAGTATTTTTATTAGCACTGTTAGTGCTCTGATTACAAAGCTACATAGGTTTTGAGTAGTTGGCTCCAACCCCAATTTTCTTCCATAAATTCCAAATATTAAGTATAATAATTGAATAACATAAGTTTTCCAGGAATGCATATATTTCATTACAATAGAAATGCCTGTACTCAAAGTATGAACTGAATTACTGAGCATCCAGCGCTCATCAGACATTATACACTCATTCATTAAACAGATCTTTACTGAATATCAAAGCAAATAAGGCACTGTTCTAGGCCTTGAAGACACAAGGATGGGCACAGGTATGACTGTCTGTGTGTATGTCCATGTGCGTGTGCATGTGTGTGTGTATCTGTATTCATATTCAACTAAACAAACTTAAGTTACATATTATTGCATTCTAGTCACTTTATCAGCAGTTTCCAAAACTTTTCAGAAGAATTACTTCTTGTTTCCCAAAAGAAATCTTTAAGAGAAACAAAATATACCAGATAAAAGCTGAACCCTACACATTTAGCATGCCCTGTCCCCCGAGATGCCTCCAGGAAACCAGGAGCTTGTCAGGTTATGATTAAAATCACTGACTTAGGAACAATTCTCTGCCTTTTACATGAGCACTTTAATAAATGGAAATAGTCACACACGGTCAAATCAACTAAGAGAAATGACACTGAGAAAATCAATTAGGTCACTACAGAACTTCAAATAAACGTTTCTTTCATTTAGCTCCTCTCTCTTCCCTCCCACGCAGCTGTTGCAGTAGGAGCCTAAGACTCTTCCTCCCAAACGCTAAGCCCTAAGAGAGACTGGAGTTCAGAGAAAAAGCAGCATGGAGTAGATAATTTAGGACAACTCTTTGAAGAGTTAAGGGGAAAATCTTCACACCAACATGATGATAAAAACTCAGGGCATGGAAATTAAGTTGAAAGCCTAGGGAAAGAAAGATTTAAGAGGCTATTCAAAACTTAAAAAGATCTTCCAACTAAAACCAAACAGACATTTCTCATTTCTCACAAAAGATCCCTCACTAGGGTAAGAAATCAAAATAGGGTTTAGGGACAGAACCCCATCAAATCTGGGACACAATAATAAACAAAAATAGACCAAGATACCCCTTTTCTCTGAGGCTAACTTTTTTGGGGGCAGGGGAGAGAAGGAAAAGGAAAAGCAAAACAAAGTAATTATATCTTGGAAGCTGATACATGATGGGGGTGGTGGAGAAAGTCTGAAGCTACGGAAGAGGGATCAACAAGGGTACAAGAGACAATGGAGGTTGTGGACTGCAATTTGCTGTTTTAAATAAAGTGGTCAGGATGGAGCTTAAGGAGAGAATAGCCCAAAAAAACAGGTAATCAGGAGGACATCTGCATTCCTGCAGCAAGGAGTCCATCTAGGACAGAGCCCAGTGAGAGTGAGATGGACAGGACGAAAAATGAAAAGAGGGTCTAGGATAGGACAGATCACTGAACTTTAGAGGTCTTCCTACAGACTTTAGCTTTTCCAGTCAAAGATGGAGAAGCACTATACAGTCAGCAAAAATAAGACCAGGAGATGACTGTGGCTCAGATCATGAACTCCTTATTGCCAAATTCAGACTTAAATTGAAGAAAGTAGGGAAAACCACTAGACCATTCAGGTATGACCTAAATCAAATCCCTTATGATTATACAGTGGAAGTGAGAAATAGATTCCAGGGATTAGATATGATAGCCAGAATGCCTGAAGAACTATGGATGGACATTCATGACACTGTACAGGAGGCAGTTATCAAGACCATCCCCAAGAAAAAGAAATGCAAAAAGGCAAAACAGTTGTCTGATGAGGCCTTACAAATAGCTGAGAAAAGAAGAGAAGCTAAAGGCAAAGAAGAAAAGGAAAAATATACCCACTTGAATGCAGAATTTCAAAGAACAGCAAGGAGAGATAAGAAAGCCTTCCTCAGTGATCAATGCAAAGAAATAGAGGAAAACAATAGAATGGGAAAAACTAGAGATCTCTTCAAGAAAATTAGAGACACCAAGGGAACATTTCATGCAAAGGGGCACAATAAAGGACAGAAATGGTATGGACCTAACAGAAACAGAAGATATTAGGAAGAGGCAGCAAGAATACACAGAAGTACTATACAAAAAAGATCTTCATGATCCAGATAGCCACAATGGTGTGATCATTTACCTAGAGCCAGACATCCTGGAATGTGAAGTCAAGTGGGCCTTAGGATCACTACAAAGCTAGTGGTGGTGATGGAATTCTAGTTGAGCTATTTCAAATCCTAAAAGATGATGCTGTGAAAGTGCTACACTCAATACTCCAGAAAATCTGGAAAACTCAGCAGTGGCCACAGCACTGGAAAAGGTCAGTTTTCATTCCAATCCCAAAGAAAGGCAATGCCAAAGAATGTTCAAACTACCACACATTTGCACTCATCTCACACGCTAGCAAAGTAATGCTCAAAACTCTCCAAGCCAGACTTCAACAGTACATAAACCATGAACATCCAGATGTTCAAACTGAATTTAGAAAAGGCAGAGGAACCAGAGATCAAATTGCCAACATACTTTGCATCATAGAAAAAGCAAGAGTTCCAGAAAAACATCTACTTTTGCTGTATTGACTACGCCAAAGCCTTTGAATGTGTGGATCACAACAAACCGTAGAACATTCTGAAAGAGATGGGAATACCAGACCACCTGACCTGCCTCCTGAGAAATCTGTATGCAGGTCAAGAAGCAACAGTTAGAACTGGACATGGAACAAGAGACTGCTTCCAAATCAGGAAAGAAGTACGTCAAGGCTGTATATTGTCACTCTGCTTATTTAACTTATCTGAAGAGTACATCATGTGAAATGCCGGGCTGGATGAAGTACAAGCTGGAATCAAGATTGCCAGGGGAAATATCAATAACCTCAGATATGCAGATGACACCACCCTTATGGCAGAAAGCGAAGAAGAACTAAAGAGTCTCTTGATGAAAGTGAAAGAGGAGAGTGAAAAAGTTGGCTTAAAGCTCCAACATTCAGAAAACATCTTAGTTTTTTAAGATGTTTTCTTAGTTTTTTCATGATCTTACATGGCATCTGGTCCCATCATTTCATGGCAAATAGATGGGGAAACAATGGAAACAGTGAGAGATGTTATTTTTTTGGGCTCCAAAATCACTGCAGATGGGTGACTGCAGCCATTAAAAGACACTTGCTCCTTGGAAGAAAAGGTATCACCAACCTAGACAGCATATTAAAAAGCAGAGACATTACTTTACCAACAAAGGTCCAATCTAGTCAAAGCTATGGTTTTTCCAGTAGTCATGTATGGTTTTTCCATGAGAGTTGGACTATAAAGAAAGCTGAGTGCCAAGAACTGATGCTTTTGAACTGTGGTGCTGGAGAAGACTCTTGAGAGTCCCTTGGACTGCAAGGAGAACCAACCAGTCCATCCTAAAGGAAATGAGTTCTGAATATTCATTGGAAGGACTGATGCTGAAGCTGAAACTCCAATACTTTGGCCACCTGATGCAAAGAACAGACTCACTGGAAAAGAACCTGATGCAGGGAAAGACTGAAGGCGGGAGGAGAAGGGGACGAAAGAGGATGAAACGGTTGGATGGCTTCACCAATGCGACGGACATGAGTCTGAGTAGGCTCCAGGAGTTGGTGATGGACAGGGAAGCCTGTTGTGCTGTGGTCCATGGGGTCGCAGAGTCAGACACGACTGAGCAACTGAACTGAACTGACTGAGCCATTACAGGATATTGAGCAAATCTGATTTATATAGTAAGTAGACTACTCTCGGAGAAGGCAATGGCAAGCCACTCCAGTACTCTTGCCTAGAAAATCCCATGGATGGAGGAGCCTGGTAGGCTGCAGTCTGTGGGGTCGCTAAGGATCAGATGCAACTGACTGACCTCACTTTCACTTTTCACTTTCACACATTGGAGAAGGAAATGGCAACCCATTCCAGTGTTCTTGCCTGGAGAATCCCAAGGACGGGGGAGCCTGGTGGGCTTCCGTCTATGGGGTCACACAGAGTCAGACACGATTGAAGTGACTTAGCAGCAGTAGCAGCAGCAGCAGCAGACTACTCTACAAGTGAAGAACAGACTACCACAGAACACAAGCATCCACAAGGAGACGCTTAAGGACCTACCTATCAGAAAATTAGCGTGATATCTCGGAGAAGGCAATGGCAACCCACTCCAGTACTCTTGTCTGGAAAATCCCATGGACAGAGGAGCCTGGTAGGCTGCAGTCCATGGGGTCACTAAGAGTCGGACACGACTGAGCAACTTCACTTTCACTTTTCACTTTCATGCACCGGAGAAGGAAATGGCAACCCACTCCAGTGTTCCTGCCTGGAGAATCCCAGGGACCAGGGAGCCTGATGGGCTGCCGTCTATGGGGTCACACAGAGTCAGACACAACTGAAGTGACTTAGCAGCAGCAGCATAATATCTAGGAACGAGATGGGGGCTGAACCATGGTGAGAGCACAACAGGTGGTGAGAAGTGGTCAAGGTTTTTTCCTTCCTTCAAATACAGTTAAGTGGGCTCCAATCAACTGACCACAAACTCCAAATCTAAAAGATACTAGTAGCAATCGACTCCATAATGGATCACCATGTCCTTTACTAATATCTAGGTACTACTGAGATATCTCATATAAATTGATTAAATCTTACTTAGTTTGACCATTCTAGCACTTTCGCCCATGAAATTTATACTCATTTATTCCTTCCTGGTGGCTCAGATGGTAAAAAAAAAAAAAAAAATCCTCCTGCAATTCGGGAGACCTGGATTCAACCCTGGGTCAAGAAGATCCCCACTCCAGTATTCGTGCCTGGAAAATTCCATGGACAGAGGAGCCTGGTGGGCTACAGTCCACGGGGTTGCAAAGAGTAAGACACAACTCAGCAACTAACATTTTCGCTTTCATTCCTATTCCTACATAAGTTTGTATTACTTTAAAATGGCATGCGGAAGGGGAATGGAGACAAACTTTTTTTTTTAATCTATGTATCTTTCATTGAGGTCAACAGAATTTTTTCCCTTCTTTCATTTTCTTCTTCCCAGAGTATTTCATCAGAATTATTTTTAAAAATTGAAAAGAAAAATGTAAGCAACTCTGCTTAAGCATTAATAAAAATATGAAGTACTGATGGAAATAGTTTCCTGTATTTTCTGTTTTCCAAATGCTACCACTGACAGTCTAATAAACTTCATAATTTCTTCATATTCCTACTTGGCAATTTGTCCTAGAGTCTTTTAAATTTCATTTCACTGTTCAAACTTGAACAGAAAAGTATAAACTACAATATAATTGTGATTTGATAAGTGAATAAAAACATTATAAAAAAAGACATTTTATTCAACTATGTTACCAAAAAAAAAAAAAAACTTGGAAGACTTTTTTTATAAAGTAGCTTTCCAATACTAGAGATCTAGTTGAAATTTTATGTCACACATCTTTTCTGCTCTAAACAATTACTATCCAGAAGACAGTTTGAGGACTTACGTGTAGAGAAAGGAATAAAATATAAATTACACTTTACCAAGCAACTGTTAGAAGACTTCATAAAGAGTTTATTTAAGAAAAAGGTTAAAAGTTCTGTGCCTTCTAAAAACTTTAGGAACTGTCCTCCATAACTAAAAGGAAAACTTTGTGATCCATATGTTTATATGACGAACCTTTTATAATAACGCCATTTAATAGATGAAACAACACTCTAAAATTTTAAGCTCTCAGAAATGTATTATCTTTTTATTCTAGTATAAGGTGTCAATTATCTGAAAACAGGCTGGCCCTTAAGAAATCCAAGAAAAATGAAAATCATATTTCAAAACCAATAATTTATTAAAATATGAACATCCTCACAGAAATATGATTTAGATTTTTTTGTAAATCATATGTTAAAAATGGGTGAACAGTGCAGAAAAGCACCTGAGAGCTCCAGATCACTAAAACAGCCTTACCTTCTGATGTTTTCCACTGTTTCCATAAATCCTCAACAGTTATGTGCTTATCTTCTCTGTGCAGATGGCTGTGTTTATTAGTGGCATCTTTATATTTCATATCTTCTCTGATAAACTATAAAAAAGAAAACATTAAGTATACTTAAATGAAAACAAAAAATATAAGCAAATCTTCTCACACATTAATAAAAATCCTGAGCATTGATAGAATAGTTTTCTATATTTCTCTATAAACAGAAAAAAGTAAAATTTGAAGTCCAGCAATTGGTAATTTTCTGATAACAACTGGCATACTTTTGGTGTTTTACATTCATATTATTCTCAAATGCTTATCAAATTTACATAATAAGATATCTTCTAATTATAACAACAGCAACAGCAGTTAAAGTACGTATTTAATGCTCATTATTTATCAGGTGGGCTTCCCTTGGTAGCTCAGCTGGTAAAGAACCTGCCTGCAATGCAGGAAACCCCGGTTTGATTCCTAAGTCAGGAATATTCCCTGGAGAAGGGACAGGTTGCCCACTCCAGTATTCTTATGCTTGTCTGGTGGCTCAAACAGTAAAGAATCCACCTGCAAGGTGGAAGACCTGGGTTTGATCCCTGGGTTGGGAAGATCCTCCGTGAAGGAGGACATGGCAACCCACTCCAGTGTTCTTGCCTGGAGAATTCCATGGAGAGAGGAGCCTGGAGGGCTACAGACCATGGGGTCACAAACAATCAGACATAACTGAGCGACTAAGCACACACATTTATCAGGTACTGCTATATGTTACATAATAAACATGTCACATCAACACACACACACACACAGAGTCTTTTAACTATTTAACTTCATGATGGTTCTGTAAGCAAAGTATCAAGTATCACTATTTTATAGGTGAAGAAACCAAGACCCAAAGAGGTTAAGTATTTCCAACGTTGAAAAAAGAACATGAGAGTTGAGATTCCAGCCCAAGCAGTTTGGTTATGCTCAACAGTATAATATGCTGCCTCAATCTGACCAAATACTTAGTGACAGGGATATTTCATAACACAGTAAAAAGCCTGAATCACTACATCATATTTTTGTTCTTCTACATTTTAATTCATTTCTTTTAGTTGAAAGACATTCAATTACAGCATTTAGAACTAAAGTATTTTACAAAACTGAAGTAGACCCCCCTATTAATCTTACTTTAAAATATATAGTAAGAAAACACTAAAATTTTCTTTGCTAAAAACCAACCTAGTCTGTATTGCCTCATTATATAAAATTCTTCAATTGCCCCCCACTGTCTACCAAATAAAAAGCAACCTTTAATGAATTATGTACTACCTTCCCAATCTTGTTTCTGACCATCTTTTAGGCCTCATCTCTTGACAATTTCCATATATAAACCCATTACTCTACGTATGCAAGAAGAAAAGTTTTTATAGATTATTATGCTTTTTTCTATCTCAATATTTCTGATTTTTCTTGTTTGGTATTGTTTACTTGGCATCTTTATTGATTTTTTCCTGATTCTAAAATTATAAGGTCATACAAAAGATTATTTAAGAAATCCATAATGCAGAAAGTGGAAATCTCTTACAGCCCCAAACCACAGAGGCATATTTTTATGACTCTGGTGAAAGAGGAGAGTGAAAAGGCTGGCTTAAAACTCAACATTCAAAATACTAAGATCAAGTCATCTGGTCCCATCACTTCATGGCAAATAGATGGGGAAAAAGTGAAAACAGGGACAAACCAAAATCACTGCGGATGGTGACTGCAGCCATGAAATTTAAAAAAAAGCTTGCTCCTTGGAAGAAAAGCCATGAAAAACCTGGACTGCCTATTAAAAAGCAGCAACACCACTTTGCCGACAAAGGTCCATATAATCAAAGCTATAGTTTTTCAAGTAGTTATGTATGATTATGAGAGTTGGACCATAAAGAAGGCCTAGTGCCAAAGAATTGGTCCTTCTGAATTCTGGTGCTGGAGAAGACTCTTGAGATTCCCTTGAACAGCAAGAAGATCAAACCAGTCGATCCTAAAAGGAAATCAACCCTGAATATTCACTGGAAGAACTGTTGCTAAAACTGAAGCTCCAATACTCTGGAAACCTGATGTGAGGAGCAGGAAAAGACCCTGGGTCATTGGAAAAGACCCTGATGCTGGGAATGACTGAGAGCAAGAGGAGAAGGGCGCAGCAGAGGATGAGATGGTTGGATTGCATCACTCAATGGACATGAATTTGAGCACACTCCAGGAGATAATGAAGGACAGGGAAGCCTGGCATGCTGCAGTCCGTGGTGTCACAGAGAGTCAGACAGGACTGACAGAATGAACAACGTACTGACAGTGAATATCACCTTCCGACGAAAGGCCAACATTTGGTTTTGAGTAGAACTGTTCTCTACTGAAACTACAAAAGAAAAGTTAACAGCTATATAATATAGAGAAAATCATTTCACTTTTCTGAGCTAAATAACCTTGGGTGTAAAATGAGGAAACAAAGTTTTAGGAAAATAAAAACCACTAATCAACATGTGGTCAGCATACTAGTATCAGTCAGCAAATTGATAGCTGAATACAATACACAAAGAAATGGAGAAATTTCAGAATTTAGAATCCATTATAGCAATTATACAATGTGTTCAAAGAATCCTACCCAATGGTGTGGCAAATGGACTTACTAGATAGGCCCTAACCACAATGAATTGGCAACAAAAAATCTGGTCTCTCACCACAGGTTAGTACTAATCTAGATAATCTGGAAAGCACTATTCTAGAAGGTCCACTCTAGCACTTGTATATTCTATTGTTCTAAACAGTGCCTTACTCTCTTTTTTCTAAATGCTCCTTTAAAAAAAAAAAAAAGTTATTTTTAAAGCGACCTGCCTCATTGTCTCTACTTCTCTTGTCTGTTTCTATTTCCTATTTCCGTCCATCCCACTTCCTCTTCCTGACATTTTCAGAATCCTGTAGATATACCTGCAAAAATCACTGCTGCTGAGATGCTCAGAAACCATCCCTATCTTGAAAGAGATCCAAGAGCTAGAGAGAAATTCTAGACTGAAAAGTATGATGATTGACATGGCAGAGAGGAAGCCAGACTTGGAAATGGTCCAGTCAGTTGGAACAAATGGCAACTGTTTCATTTATGTGATACATTAAAAAAACAATGTTCTAGGAAATTATTCTTACCACATGAACACAGAGAACCCAGAAAAAAAAAAAAAAATAGTTCAGTGGCTTTAGGATCAATACACTTCAGAAAATAAAGCTATTTACCATATATAAACTAGATGTGACATTCCGAATACTAAACTATTTTAGAAAACCTAAAATGAGTGTATCTACCAAAATGGGTGCTTAACAAAATAAAATAAAGGGATCAAAATGCAATTGGACTGATGCTAAAGCTGAAACTCCAATACTTTGGCCACCTCATGAGACGAGTTGACTCACTGGAAAAGACTCTGATGCTGGGAGGGATTGGGGGTGGGAGGAGACGGGGACGACAGAGCATGAGATGGCTGGATGGCATCACCGACTCGATGGACATGAGTTTGAGTGAACTCCGGGAGTTGGTGATGGACAGGGAGGCCTGGCTTGCTGTGATTCATGGGGCCGCAAAGAGTCGGACAGGACTGAGCGACTGAAGTGAACTGATCTGGAGTAAAAGAACTATCTGGCTCCTAAATTGGGCAAAAACTGAATAAACAACACTGAATTATGTTTTCTCTGGAATTATCATTCAAACATTAATATATATTTCTGCTTTAAAATATGACCTTCAGGATAACACAGAAATATACTCATATAACAAAAGTATATTCTACATTTCATATATCGTCAACATTTTGATCATGAAAGATGATGAGAAAGCACTATATTTAGAATTACTTTATGTTGACACTAAGTTGGAAAATATTTAAACCAAATATACTACAAACCAACAGTTTCCAATAAACTCCTCGATATCCTAGAGAGGAGAAGACAATTCTGACTATTCACACTTTTCTAAAACTTCACAGAAAACTGCATATTTTCAAAATGGGGGACACTAGAAGAAAAAATTTTTAAAGAGTCACCAATAAGTGAAAATACATGTTGCTGTTTAGTTGCTAAATCGTGTTCAACTCTTTTGTGATCCCATGGACTGCATCCTGATGGTCTCCTCTGTCTGTGGAATATCCCAGGCAAGAATACTGGATGGGTGCCATTTCCAACTCCAGGGGATCTTCTAGACCCAAGTATTGAACCAAAGTCTCCTGCATTAGCAGGCGGATTCTTTACCATTGAGCCACCAGGGAGGTACTTCTTATTCAGGAAGATCAGTAAATTAAGAAATCTGAAAATAGAATTTGAAAACTTATGAAGTAAATCCTCAAATAACATATAGCAAATAATGTAGAGTTTCTTGGTACACCTATTCAATTATGTAAACCTACTTCAGGAAAGTCTGCATTGACAATACAAATAAAGGAGCGCTCAACAAATAAATGACTCAAATATTCTTTTCAAGAACATTTATAAGATGATTCTATTATATAAATCCTTCTAGTATATACCATTGAAGAAATTATATATGCAGTTGCAGGAAGCTATCTTTTCTTTTTTACTTTTTATTTTGAAATATTTTCAAAAACTTCAAAACAAACAAAAAGCTTTCCCCTACACACAACTTAATTACTTAGTAATAAGTTGTGGGCATGTTGTCCCATTACAATTGAATAATTCAGCATGTTTTCCTATAAACATGATTTCATCCTATATAGTATTGGTATGACCATATAAATTAGAAAATTAATACTGATACTCTCTATTTTGTACTATCTAATTCACAGAACACATTCCATATGTGCTGTTGTCCCAATGAAAATCTTTGCAGCTAAAGGATTCAATCTAGGACCATGTGTTATATTTAGTCCACATGTCCCTCCGCATCACACCTAGTCACTAAGTCTAGTCAGACTCTTTTGTAACTCCATGGACAGTAGCCCACCAGGCTGCTCTGTCCATGGGAACTCCAAGCAAGAATTCTGTATTAGGTTGCCCTTTCCTCCTTCAGGGGATCTTCCCAATCCTGCTTCACCTGTATTGGCAGGTAGATTCTTTACCACTGAGCCACCTGGGAAGCCCCACACATCCTTTCGTCTTCTTCAATTTAAAACAATTCATCAATCTTTCCTTGACTTTCACAATCTAAAAGAAAGCCATCTTTTAAAAAACTTGTTCCTAAAACATATTTATTATTTTGCATTTTATATTTGTATTTGTGAAGTTGTTTTACTTTTTATCACTTCATTTACTTTTTATGATGTGTTTATTGCATCTGTATTGATATTTATATGTGTGTAGTTAGTTTTATGATACTGCTTTAATAAAATCCAATAAGTACTAGTATAGACATATTTTGTGGCACTAATCTTCCCCTGAGAACTATCTACCAATGGTTGTGTAGACAGATCCCTGACTGTGTCCTGTCCACTCACCCGTCCTTAAATCTATCACCCCCACCACAGATAGGTGATCAAAGGATGGACACTTGACCCTGAAGAAAATAATCCAGGGCCTGACCAGGATGGCAGAATTCTATCTCACAAGAAACTATAAATCTGATCATGAAAAGTTGCATAACTTGGCCAAGGTTCTGCATTTTTAAGGTGGTAAAGACACTTGTGTTGAAGGTATCATTTTAGGAACAGTCAAGGTGAGCCAGGTGGTAAGGAGAAAGAAGGAAACCAAAATGCAGAGAGAGAAAGAAAATGATGAAGAGATGGGACTGAACACAGAGACAGAAAGAAATAGTGCCAGGACTGCCTCAGTGTCTCAGGAGGCGTGGGCTACACAACTCTGGCCCTGATTTCTATGACATACAATGACAGATCTGTGTTTTCTCTTTTATTTTTAAATGCACCACTTAAAGGTCTCAAACCCCAGAAGAGGAGATTTACCATCACAGTTAAGCACTCAAGACTCTCAAAGTTGGCAGACTATATTCAAAATCTGGCTCTACTACTTATGTTCTCTTTGATCTCAAATTTCTCCTCTATACAGTGAGGAAAACAAAACTGCCCATTATACACAGCTATGAAAATGAATAAATTAAAAAGGCATTCATAGTGCACAGAAGCATTAGACAATAAAAATATTTTTGACCCAAAATGACTGGTTTTTATATGTCAATGTTATTACTGTTGTTTAAAGCCTAAACAAATGAGTTTCATCCTGACTATATGTTAGGATTTGGGGGAATTCAGACATTTATGAGGAAAAGACTGCCCAATGCTATTTATTTTTAATTGAAGGATAATTGCTTTACAATGTTGTGTTGGTTTCTGCCATACATCAACAGGAACTAGCCACAGGTATACATACATGCCCTCCCTCTTGAACCTCCCTCCCACCTCCTATCCAAGACCAGAACTCTTAAAGTCTGATCTCAGATATTCTAAAATAAAATATACAACCTACAGGTGAAGAGGAAAACCATAGTTTTTTCAAAACAATGTAAGCAGAGACTTCCCCAAATGATACCTGTCATGAAAACAACCGTGTCCAAGGTCTGATATGTATCAGCCAAAGCAGATTCATTCCTTGAAAAAAAAAAAAATTCCAGGGTCTTCCTGTCTTGAAAATAATACTAATATAGCTTAGAATAATGTCTCTATACAGTCCATGGTATTCTCCAGGCCAGAATACTGGAGTGGGTAGCCTTTCCCTTCATGCTAATTAAGCATGAGCTGCCTATGTTTCTCTCTTCTTCCCCAAACTGTGAAAGCAAACAGCACAGTGAATGACAGCACACCCTGGGTCCGCAGAGCACACAGGTTTCCCAAAGCTACTATTTGTTCTTTGACCTCAGTAAGCTACTTTATCCTCTGTGCTCTTGCTTCCTCATCAGCAAATGGGAGTAAAAGTCATACACCAAAGGGTCATGAAATTAATTTATTTCATATGAAGTGCAAACAGTACCTGGCATATAGTAAACACTCAACAATGTCAGCCATTTATAGTACTGAAGACAGAACCTGTTTTAAAAACTGATCTTATTATCTAAGATGGATGATGACACTGATATAAAGACACAAGAGAACACAGGCAAAGTGGAATATGTTGTCATGCGACTAAGAATTTTTTTAAAAGGTAAATTATGCAACATCTGAAAAAATTTCTTCAGATCCTAAATTCAAAAATTTAAATTCTAGGCTAATGAAAACTGCAAGTTGACCTGGAAGAGTCTCCATTTTACACAAGAATAACTTTACACTTTGGCTCCACCTCCCACCACAGTAACTCCCTGCAGTGTTGCTATAGTACCATTTCAGCCCTTAATCCCATTCCCTGAGCTTCCAACATCAAAAATCTACCCATAAATTCCCAGTTTACCAATGGTGACCTCCTTAGGATTTTGTTCTCTGAACAACTCCAGGGTTCAATTGAGCTGCACAATTACTGTCAACACCATTTAACCTAGATCACAGCCTTTTTAAAGATAATTGTAGAACTTAACCATTATTTATGATACTGGTGCATTATTTATGATACAACTGACTGATCAGTTAATAGAGAAATGACAGACAGACAGAGCCAAACAAGTAATTTACAAAGAAACTTGTGAAACCCAATGTTTTTGTGAATGAAGTCGGTCTGCCATTTGTTTTACAAAACCAATGCATGACCTGTATCTTGGTTACTCTTCAGTATTATTATTGATTATAATCCAAAAATCTCTAATGAAATTATTTATGCATGATTTTATCAGTCTGTCCACTAGTTTAAAAAAAAGAAAAGGCATTGTACTATCATTTAAAACATTAAAATAGGGTCCAAATGACTTACCTTTTGGATCCTCATTTAGGAAATAAAAGGTAAAAATTATTTCACAAATTATAACGATTTAAAAAAGAAAAGAGGACAGCTTTACAAATATATGGTGAAAATTTATTGCTTTCACTGGAGTTAAAACAGGTATTGTGGCAACTAGATCACCAAAGCCAAGTTTTGGCCTTCATTTCCTCTGTCAATATCTACCATTAGGATATGGTCTCAGATTCCAGAACTCTGTACACCCAAAAAGCTACTTAAATGTCTTTCTGTCATCATGAATTTGTGTGTGTCCAATATTCATAAGACCACAAAAATTAAACTTTTATCCAATCAGCATAAAATCAATAATACGAAAGGCCAGTCAATCAAATTTAACATAAATATGTGAATTTCACTTTAAGTAGTGAGAAGCATTTAAGATGTAACAAACAAAAAATATCATTCTGTTTTTACTGGCTAAAATTTAGTAAGTCAGAATTTATGTTCCAGCCAAGATGAAATGATACAGACCAGATTTACCATCCTTTCCCCAAACAACTAAAAAATAAGACAAAACATAAAAAACAACAGCTTTCAGGACACTGAACATTAGGCAACAAAGTACAGTGATCTCTGAGAGATAAGAAACAAAGTACACCTTACAGTTGCCCTAAATTAGTTCCTGGAGAAAACTTCCAGAAAAAGGTACAGGAAAAGAGAACCCAGGCAGAGACTAGCGGTTCTGAGTTGAAGAGATGGAAGTAGAAAGTTGGGGAGACTAAGGGAAGCTAGAGAATATGGGTTCTAAGTACCAGAGAAGAGTGAGCTGCAGAGAAGAGAGAAGCCTGGATATCTCAAAAGAGTGCCTTGAGTCTCCAGCTGACTACTAATCAGCTCATGCATGCAAGGAAAAAAGACATGCAAAAGAATCAGAGAAAACAATCCCTAAAGATTATGCAGGGCAAGGAATGGTGCTTGTTCCAACAAGACAGAGTAGAAAACCATAACATGTGAGTCACCACGTAGGATACTAAGCGTGCCTCAGTACTGGGAAATAGTAACCCTACACTAAACACCACATTGGTCCTGTCTAAAGCTCAGAGTTTGGTCACTCAGTTGTGTCCAGCTGTTTGCGACCCCAGGACTGCAGCACGCCAGGCTTCCCTGTCCATCACCAACTCCCGGAGCTTGCTCAAACTCATGTCCATGAGTGGTGATGCCATCTAACCATCTCAATCTTTAATTGGATTAAAGATTTACTGAGCATGGCCCTGCCTATCAGAACAAGACCCAGTTTCCCCCACATCAGTCTCTCCCGTCAGGAAGCTTCCATAAACCTCTTATCCTTATCAGTGAGAAGGCAGACAGGATGAAAACCACAATCACAGAAAACTAATCAAACTGATCACATGGACGACAGCCTTGTCTAACTCAATGAAACTGTGAGCCATGCCGTGTAGGGCCACCCAAGATGGGACGGGTCATGATGGAGAGTTCTGACAGAACGTGGTCCACTGGAGAAGTGGCAAACCACTTCAGTATTCTTGCCTCGAGAGCCCCATGAACAGTATGAACTGTGGTATTGGAGAAGACTCTAGAGAATCCCTTGGATTGCAAGGAGATCAAACCAGTTAATCCTAAAGGAAATCAGTACTGAATATTCATTGGAAGGACTGACGCTGAAAGCAGCTTAAAAGTGCCAGCAAAAGGGATTAAACTGTTTCCAAGTAATTTCAACCTGACCTAGAACAAAGCTTAAGAACATTTACAGGAATAAACAGGAACAGCGTTAAGTGTTAGTAGCTCAGTCATGTCTGACTCATTGTGACCCATGGACTGTAGCTCACCAGACTCCTCTGCCCATGGAATCCTCCATGCAAGAACACTGGAGTGGATTGCCATTCCCTTCTCCAAGGGATCTTCCCCACTCAGGGACTGAATCCAGGTCTCCCTCATTATAGACAGATTCTTTACCATCTGAGCCACCAGAGAAGCCCATAAATAGGAATACTCAGACCCAAAAAGGTAAAATCTACAATGTCTAGCATCCAATGAGTAACTATCAGTCATGCAAAGATACAGAAAATTAAAACCCAAATTAGGATAAAAATCAATCAAAACCAATCCAAACATGGCACGGAGAATTAGTAAACAAAGATATTAAAATAGTCATTTCAGATATATTCTATATATTCAAAGTTAAGGTATATATTAAACACGTTAATGGAGACATGAAAAATTAAAGTTCTTTTTTAAAGGCCCAAATCAAAATTCTAAACATTAAAACTATGATGAAGGAAATGAATAATCTCACACTAAATGAAATTAATGATAGATTAAACATGACACAGACTATATCAGCAAACGTATAACAATAAACATCAGAAACGACGCAAACTGGATAATGAGCTGTGGGACCACCTCAAGCAGCTACAACTCAGGTATAACTGGAGTCCCCAAGGAGCCAAGAAGGAGGAACAAAAAAGTTTATTTGAAGAAATGATGGTCCTAATTGTTCCAATTCTTACTAATACTATGAACCTACACATTCCCTAAGATCAGTGAACCTCAAGACAAGGGACACAAACTACACCAATCCATATCATAGTCAAATAGTTTAAAATCAGGGATAAACAGAGTATCTTAAAAACAACCAGAGAAGGGAAAAAAGGGCACATTAAGTACAACTGGGGAACAGAGAAAAGGAGGACAGCAGATTTTTCATCAGACGCAAAGAATCCAGAGAACACTTCAGTAGCATATTTGAAGTAAGGAGAAAAAAAAATTCTTAACCTAAAATTCTCACCTAGCAAAACCATCTTTCAAAAATGAAGGCAAAATAAAAACATTTTCAAATATACAAATACCAAAAGAGCTTCTTCCTGTACCATCAGAAATGTTTTTAAAGCCCTATAAGCAGAAGAAAAATATCACCAGCTGAAAATCAAAATCTTCATAAAGGAATAAAGATTGTTGGAAATGTAACTACATGGGAAAATACGTGCAATGTATTGTAGGTCAACTTTACCTCAATAAAGCTGCTGGCTGGAAAAAAACATAGTCTACAGTACATAAAGGAAATGGCACATTCACGCAACTGTTAAAAAAGAGTAAAAACTAGTACAACCTTTTCGGAGGATAATTTTAGCAAAACAATTAAAATGTTAAATGGTAATTGCTTTCATCCCAGAATTTCCACTTTTCAGGAAAGGTAAGAACTTTCATTACAATACTGTTACCAATAATAAAAATTTGAAAATACCCTAACTGTCAACAGTTAGAATTGTTACACAAATTATGATACTACCATGTCAAAACTTAAAATGAGGCATATTTATTAATTAAAAAAGCAGTTTACATTTAATAAATCTGATATTTAATAAAATTATACCACTGAGTATGATTTCCTCGTATATTTTTATGCTGACTAGAAGCTATATATTGAATACATTAAAAAATAAAATTAAAACAAATCAATCAGAGCTTCTGATTACATTTTCATAGTATCTCTTAACTCCTATCCTGATGCAGAAAGGTGTTAACCTAGATTCACCAAGGCAGTGTTTGATAATTCCCAAGAACACCACAATTAAATTAGGCATTCCCAGAATCTTATTGAGGTTAAAATTCTCATATGTTTATTAACCATTGTATTTATTTTATGAAATATTATATACTGAATTTACAACTGGGAATATGTACTGGACTCCTCTCTCATAAAACAAAGAAAGAGAGACTGGGATAAACCTCCTCACTCTTGATATTACCATGGGAGGATACACAAAGTTTGGAGCTACACATCACTGAGCCCATGAACTAACCATGATACCATTTGGTCCGAGACTTATGGAAATTTTGAATACTAAACACCGACTTTGAAAGCTACTTTAATTCAGGTATTGAGTAACTCGAGGCTACATCACCCTAAAATATACAGTCCTCAAATAAAAAAACTTCTGTAGCTTGCAGGTCCATATTACCCAAAGTCTAGACTCATTTAATGACCAATAATAAGCAAAGGTGGCTTCTGACACAGGAAATAAAGCAAGAGACAAATAGGGAATTGGGTGTATCCGTTCATTTCAGTCGCTCAATCGTGTCTGACTCTGGGACCCCATGAACTGCAGCACGCCAGGCCTCCCTGTCCATCACCAACTCCCGGAGTCCACCCAAACTCAAGTCCATCAAGTCAGTGATGCCATCCAACCATTTCATCCTCTGTCATCCCCTTCTCCTCCTGCCCCCAATCTTTCCCAGCATCAGGGTCTTTTCAAATTAGTCAGCTCTTCACATCAGGTGGTCAAAGTATTGCAGTTTCAGCTTCAACATCAGTCCTACCAATGAACACCCAGGACTGATCTCCTTTAGGATGGACTGGTTGGATCTCCTTGCAGTCCAAGGGACTCTCAACAGTCTTCTCCAGCACCACAGTTCAAAAGCATCAATTCTTCTGCGCTCAACTTTCTTTATAATCCAACTCTCACATCCATACATGACCACAGGAAAAACCATAGCCCTGACTAGACGGACCTTTGTTGACAAAGTAATGTCTCTGGTTTTTAATACACTATCCAGGTTGGTCATAACCTTCCTTCCAAGGAAGGATTTCTTTTAATTTCATGGCTGCAATCACCATTTGCAGTGATTTTGAAGCCCCCAAAAAATAAAGTCTGACACTGTTTCCTCATCTATTTGCCATGAAGTGATGGGACCAGATGCCATGATCTTTGTTTTCTGAATGCTGAGCTTTAAGCCAACTTTTTCACTCTCCTTTTTCACTTTCATCAAGAGGCTCTTTAGTTCTTCTTCACTTTCTGCCATAAGGGTGGTGTCATCTGCATATCTGAGGTTATTGATATTTCTCCCGGCAATCTTGATTCCAGCTTGTGCTTCCTCCAGCCCAGCGTTTCTCATGATGTACTCTGCATATAAGTTAAACAAGCACGGTGATAATATACAGCCTTGATGTACTCCCTTTCCTATCTGGAACCAGTCTGTTGTTCCATGTCCAGTTCTGACTGCTGCTTCCTGACCTGCATATAGGTTTCTCAAGAGGCAGGTCAGGTGGTCTGGTATTCCCATCTCTTTCAGAATGTTCCACAGTTTATTGTGATCCACACAGTCAAAGGCTTTGGCATAGTCAATGAAGCAGAAATAGATGTTTTTCTGGAACTCTCTTGCTTTTTCCATGATCCAGCGGATGCTGGCAATTTGATCTCTGGTGCCTCTGCCTTTTCTAAAACCTGCTTGTGCATCTGGAAGTTCACGGTTCACATATTGCTGAAGCCTGGCTTGGAGAATTTTGAGCATGACTTTACTAGTGTGAGACAAGTGCCACTGTGCATTAGTTTGAGCATTCTTTGGCATTGCCTTTCTTTGGGACTGGAATGAAAACTGACCTTTGCCAGTACTGTGGCCACTGCTGAGTTTTCCAAATTTGCTGGGATATTGAGTGCAGCACTTTTACAGCATCAACTTTTGGAATTCCATCACCTCCACTAGCTTTATTCATAGTGATGCTTCCTAAGGCCCACTTGACTTCACATTCCAGGATGTCTGGCTCTAAAGAACCACAAAATTAAACTGATAAACTGACTTCATAAACTGATTATCCAACCACATTTTACTGTATCTCAATATTCTTTTAATTAAGAGACATGAAGCCATCCAAAATCTATTTCAGCTTTGGGGGAACTCGTGGATGCTAAGTCACTTCAGTTGTGTCCAACTCTTTGCGACCCTATGGAATGTAGCCTGCCAGGCTCCTCTGTCAATGGGATTCTCCAGGCAAGAATACTGGGGTGGGTTACCATGTCCTCCCCCAGGGGACCTTCCCGAACCAGGGATCGAACCTGGCGTCTCTTAGTCTCTTGCACTGGCAAGCGGGTTCTATACCATTAGTGCCATCTGAGAAGGGCTTATTTCCATATTAGAGTTAGATAAAAGGAAAAAAGAGGAGTGCAGAGAAGTGCAAATACACAGAAGTGCGCACGCATACACACATACAAGCATGCCAGGCAATCACAGCAGCAAACAGTGAGAGACCTTCCTAAGGAAAAAAAAAATCTAGAGATAAAAGTCAGTGCTATAAACTGAACAGTTCCTTCCATCTAATATTCTTTCTCCCTTGTCAAACTTAAAAACCTAGTTTTAATCAGACTAATTAAGGGAACTGACAGGTTCTTAGTCATAAGTTCTAGTGACTTCTGCTAAGTATTCATCTATATTTTCTTTTAATTTCAGAATGGTTTCACTTTTATTAAATTTTTTAATTTATTTTTGATGTAAGGTGAAAAGTTAGAATCTAGTTTTATTTTTCTCTAAATCTTAGTTATCCAAGTATAACTGACTGAAATAACTTTAATATCCCCAATGATCTACAATGCTACCTTTATATAATGCAAACAGATATCAGTATTTTCACACTGTTCAACTAATCATACACACAGTTGTATTTCTGATACACTTAGTCTATTAAATGCATTACCTGTTTCATTCTAATACTAATACTAGAAAAATGATGTTTTTTGCATGTGTGACTTATAATAATGATATCAGAGACAAATGCAACTATTTTATACATGGCTCCTGGCACAAAATTGATGTCACTGTAGCTTTTAAAATCTGCCATGGATTCCAATTAAAATAGTATTAGTAGTACTACATTAGTACATGATTTTTTTTAAGACTTTATTTTTTGGAACAGTTTAAGGTTCACAGAAAATTTACCAGAAAAGTATAGAGTTTCCAAATAACCTCTGCCCCTATGGTACATGCTTTTAAAATATATATATATATTTATTTTCAATTATTTCTTTGGCTGCCCTGGGTCTTAGTTGTAGTACATGGGATTTTCGATCTTCATTGCAGCATTTGGGATTATTAGTTGCTATATGTAAACTCTTAGTTCCAGCATGTGGGATCTAGTTCCCTGAACACGGATCAAACCTGCGCCCCCTGCACTGGGATCACGGACTCTTAGCCACTGGATCACGGACTCTTAGCCACTGGATCACCAGGGGAGTCCCAGTACATGCTTTTTTTTATTTAAACATTCTCCATACATTGTTAAGATTTAAAAATCTATACTGAGCCATATTACAAATCAGTACATATGCACACACATGCATAGAGTTAACAGAGTCTGAAAGTGAAAGTCACTCAGTTGTGTCTGACTCTCTGCAACCCCAAGAACTATACAGTCCATGGAATTCTCCAGGCCAAAATACTGGAGCGGGTAGCCTTTCCCTTCTCCAGGGGATCAGCCCAACCCAGGGATCAAACCCAGGTCTCCAACATTGCAGGCGGATTCTTTACAAGGGAAAATACTATTTAGGTTAATCAATGAGAAAAACATATTCAGTGATTGTTACTTACAAACAATGTCCTGTTACTTTTATTAAGAAACTGTTTTCACTAGTTACTGGGAAAAATTACTACACAAAAGTAAAAATAAACTTTCAGAATACTAATTTGAGCTCTTCAGTGTATTATCACTCTTAAATAGAGTATAAAGTAATATATTTTAATGAACACAGAAATTTTAATTTGCATTAAGATAAAATACCATGAAAACACAATGCAAACAATTATTCACAGAAAAATTTATTGAGTATCTATTATGAACTGGACTTTGTTCTGAGTGGTGAGAACATAGAAGTTTGAAACCACCAAAAATTCCTACCCTCAAAGAATATACTTCCTAGCATGTGGAACCCAGAAATAAATAGATAAATTTAAAAGTATACTGTTACTTGAAACAAGGTTGACTTTTTAAGAAGAGAATAAAAATACGTAACTATTTACTTATTATTTTTAAAAAATTAGAGGAAAAATAAACCATAAAGTCAGGGGGGTTACCTCTAAAGGAAATGGAAGAAAAATGATATATGACACAGAGATAGAAGCTATACTTTTTGCATAAACTTTGTTTTACAGATAGGACTGTAGAATCAAATAAATGTCTTTTATAATTATTAAAAAATGAATTTTAAAATGTAAACCCTAAAATCACAAGTAAAATAAAACAAATGAATCTGTTATATCTAGTTAGTAGCATAACAACATAGGAACTATCTTCCAATGATTT
The DNA here is from genome assembly GCF_049115385.1 of Moschus berezovskii. NCBI lineage: Eukaryota > Metazoa > Chordata > Mammalia > Artiodactyla > Moschidae > Moschus > Moschus berezovskii. The sequence continues at coordinate 54,728,212 of NC_142464.1, read as the reverse complement.
TAATCATGTATCTCCGGTGGGATGTACCTTATGGACAAAAACAAGAATTAAAAGAGAAAGGATTTAAACTGCTTTTAGTAATCACATCTTGGAGTTAATATTAGTACTATTATCCTGAGACTGGTGGGTACCTACTGCAGAATAATTCTAGTGAGTAATTATACTGGTATTAAGCACAAAGAGTTTCAATGGGATTACAGGGGTAAAATCAATAAAGTTAAATAAAAATCCCGTAGTACTAAATTTGAATCTTAAGTCTCAGGCTAAATTCATAGTATCACCTTTAGTTTAAAAAAAAAAAAAACAATAAAATGTTTCTTACTCTGTCCACTGAAAGAACATTTAGGAACGATGACTAACAGCACTGCTAGCACCTTAACTATTGTCTGTCAGAAATTGTTTTCCAATAAAAGCAATCAAGTCCCCTAAAGAAATGGCTAAAGAAAGTGGAACTCTGGAACCAGCTATGTACAAGCAGAGTCTGGAACAACTTATTACAGCAGAAAACAAGAAACCTATCAAAGTCTATTTGTGCACGTGTGCTAAGTCACTTCAGTCAATCCAATTCTGTGCAACCCTATGGACTGTAGTCCCCTCTGTCCATGGGATTCTTCAGGCAAGAATATTGAATAAGTTGTTGTGCCCGCATCCAGGAGATCTTCCCAATCCAGGGATAGAACCTATGCCTGTTATGTACAATCTGCATTGGCAGACAGGTTCTTTACCACTTGTGCCACCTGGGAAGGCTACTCAGGTTGGGGCAAAAAGACCCAGTGCAAGCTTAAATAAGCTTCAGATATTTATAAGGTCAAATATTTGCAAAATTTAAACAATAAAACAGATGATAACAATAATAACAGCCTGAAATTCATTTAAATCTATGAGTTCATGACACTACACACACACATACATGCACACACATACACACACATACTTCTCTTTTATCTCCTTTGGAGAACTCTTGGAAAATACCTCGTTATTTTTAAAATCTATAAATAAGAGGGAAGAATCAAGGATTTATCCATCCTTTTCCACATAAACAGGAATTCCAATAACTGATATACTGAAATTTTTCTCTAAAGAAGTATTCCAGCTAGCAAGAAAGGAGAATGGCATTAAAATATCAGCATTCTGCAGCCCATAATAGGTTAATGGATCTCAGATATGAACAGTAATAGTGAAAAAAAATCACATAACATTAAAGATGATACAAATTTTGGGAGGTCAATCAATCCTTCTTATCAGTTCAGTCAGTTGCTCAGTCATGTCCGACCCCATGAATCACAGCACACCAGGCCTCCCTGTCCATCACCAACTCCCGGAGTTCACTCAAACTCATGTCCATCGAGTCGGTGATGCCATCCAGCCATCTCATTCTCTGTCGTCCCCTTCTCCTCCTGCCCCCTAATCCCTCCCAGCATCAGCGTCTTTTCCAGTGAGTCAACTCGTCGCATGAGGTGGCCAAAGTATTGCAGTTTCAGCTTTAGCATCAGTCCTTCCAATGAATACCCAGGATTGATCTCCTTTTGAATGGACTGGTTGGATCTCCTTGCGGTACAAGGGACTCTCAAGAGTCTTCTCCAGCACCACAGTTCAAAAGCATCAATTCTTCGGCGATCAGCTTTCTTCACAGTCCAACTCTCACATCCATACATGACCACTGGAAAAACCATAGCCTTGACTAGACGGACCTTGGTTGGCAAAGTAATGTCTCTGCTTTTTAATATGCTGTCTAGGTTGGTCATAACTTTCCTTCCAAGGAGCAAGCGTCTATTAATTTCATGGCTGCAATCAGCATCTGCAGTGATTTTGGAGCCCCAAAAAATAAGTCTGACACTGTTTCCCCATCGATTTCCCATGAAGTGATGGGACCTGATGCCATGATCTTTGTTTTCTGAATGTTGAGCTTCAAGCCAACCTTTTCACTCTCCTCTTTCACTTTCATCAAGAGGCTTCTTAGTTCCTCTTCACTTTCTGCCATAAGGGTGGTATCATATATACTGCTTAAACAATAATTTCATTGTAGGAATGAAGACAACTGAGAAAAGATCTGAGTCAAGCCGAAAATCAGTAATAAATTTTGAACAACTGAAGTCTAAGAAATGCTGGGCCAGATGACTCACAAGTTAGAATCAAGACTGCCGGGAGAAACATCAACAACCTCAGATATGCAGATGATATCACTTTAATGGCAGAAAGTGAAGAGAAACTAAAGAGCCTCTTGATGAAGGTGAAAGAGGAGAGTGAAAAAGTTGGCTTAAAACTCAACATTCAAAAAACTAAGATCATGGCATCTGGTCCTATCATTTTATGGCAAATTGATGAGGAGAAAGTAGAAACAGTGTCAGATTTCATTTTCTTTGGCTCCAAAATCATTGGGGACAGAGTCTGCAGTCACGAAATTAAAATACGCTTGCTCCTTGGAAGAACAGCTATGATAAACCTAGACAGTGTATTATTAAAAAGCAGAGACATCACTTTGCTGACAAAGGTCTGTATAGTCAAAGCTATGATTTTTTCAGTAGTCACGTATGGATGTGAGGGTTGGACCATAAAGAAGGCTGAGTGCTGAAGAATTGATGCTTTCCAGTTGTGGTGGTACAGAAGACTCTTGAGAGTCTCCTTGGACAGCAAGGAGATCAAACCAGTCAATCCTAAAGGAAATCGACCCTGAATATTTAATTGGAAGGACTGTGGCTGAAGCTGAAGCTCCAATCCTTGTGCCACTTGGTGCCAACAACTGATTCATCAGAAAAGACCCTGATGCTGGGAAAGATTGAGGGCAACAGGAGAAGGGGACGACAGAGGATAAGATGGTTGCATGGCATTACTGATTCAATGGACGTGAGTTTGAGCAAACTCAGGGAGATAGTGAAGGACAGGGAATTCTGTCATGCTGCAGTTCATGAGGTCACAAAGAGTCAGACACAACTTAGCAACTGAACAACAACTTAAGTCTGAATGTACTACTAGACATCCAAATAAAGGTATTGATGCAGTTGGATATATAAAACCAGACCTTAGGATACCAATCAGTAGAAGGTATTTGAAAGCCTTGAAATGAGGAAGTAAGTATACTTTACCACCAAGGAGGTAAGTATAAACAGACAAAGAGGTTCAAACACCAAGTTCAGAGCACTCCAACATTAGGCAGTCAGGGAGATGAGAAAATCAGCAAAGAAAGTGAAAAGAAGCAACTAATGTAGAAGGAAATAAGAAAAGTGTGGCTTCATGGAAGCAAATGAAAATTTCATGTTTAAAAAGGAAAGCATGTTTAACTATATCATGATACCAAAAAGTTATGTAACGATTGACAACTGATCACCGCATAGCAATATAGACATCTCTGGTGAGCAAGAGGCTAAGTTCAAGAAACAACAAGATGAGAGAAATACTACACAAGTCCTTTCACGGGATCTTGTTGTAAAGGAAGGAGAGAGTAATTGAGCAGTAACCAAAGGGAAAAGTAGAGTCAAGAGAAGTTTTTATTTTCCTGTGGTTATAAGGTGGGAAAATAACGGCAGGTTTGAGTCAGATGAGAAAAGTCCAGTAGAAAATGGAAAATATGGTTCTTGAAGAAGAGAGAAAAATGCTGAAGTGACAAAGAGTAGATGAGATTGACAGCCTAAGTGCACGAATTCCATTTTTGCCAGGAGCACAAACAGTGAATCCACAGTAATAGGAGAGATATAGAGTTCGTGAATACAGGTGGATGAACCCTCCCCCGATGTTATGTGGTCGTTGACAAGAGAGGAAAAATCTTCCCTACCTGAATTCTAATATCTTTGGTTAGTCACTGAATCGCCAGAATGAGATTCAAATATACTGCAAAGTGTGGGAAATAAACTAGCAATGGGGAGTTAAAAGAAAATTACTGGCCAATTACACTTAATAGATTTAAAGCAGCACAAAGATTTCTTGTCTTCTACAACAGAAAATGAGAGTTTCAAAATTTGAGAATCAAAATGTTCTATATCTCACATGGGGTGGTAAATACAAGGGTGTACTTTTGTTGTTACTGCTCAGTCACTAAGTTGTGTCCGCTCTTTGGGACCCCATGAACTGCAGCATGCCAGGCCTCCATTTCCCTCAGCATCTCCCACAGCTCACCCAAGTGTGTGTCCATTGCATCAGTGATGCCATCCAACCATCTCATAATCTGCCACCCTCTTCTCTTTTTGCCTTCAATCTTTCCCAGCATCAGAATCTTTTCCAATGAATCAGCTGTTTGCATGAGGTGGCCAAAGCACTGGAGCTTCAGCTTCAGCATCAGTCCTTCCAATGAACATTCAGGGTTGATTTTCCTTAATATTGACGGCTTTGGCTCCTTGCTATCCAAGGGACTTGCAAGAAGAGTCTTATCCAGCACCACAATTTGAAAGCATCAATTCTTTAGCACTCAGCCTTCTTTATGATCCAACTCACACATCTGTACATGACTAGTGGAAAGACCACAGCTCTGACTCTATGGACCTTTGTGGGAAAAGTGATGTCTTTGCTTTTTAATACACTATCAAGATTTGTCATGGGCTTCCCTGGTAGCTCAGCTGGTAAAGAATCCACCTGCAATGAAGGAGACCCCGATTCAATTCCTGGGTCAAGAAGATCCCCTGGAGAAGGGATAGGCTAACCACTCCAGTATTCTTGGGCTTCCCTGGTGGCTCAGAGAGTAAAGAATTCACCTGTAAATCAGGAGGCCTGGGTCCAATCCCTGAGTTGGGAAGATTCCCTGGAGGAGAGCATGGCAACCCACTCCAGTATTCTTGTCTGGAGAATCTCCATGGACAGAGGAGTCGAGTAGACTACAGTTCATGGGGCTGCAGAGAGTCTGACATGACTGAGCGACTAAGCACCCACACATTAGGTTTGTCACAGCCTTCCTTCCAAGAAGCAAGCATCTTCTAATTCCATGGCTGCAGTCAACATTTGCAGTGATTTTGGAGCCCAAGAAAAGAAAATCTGTCACTGCTTCCACTTTTTCCCCTTCTATTTTCCATGAAGTGATGGGACCAGATGCCATGATCTTAGTTTTTAGAATGCTGAGTTCTAAGCTAGCATTTTCATTCTCCTCCTTCACCCTCATCAAAAGGCTCTTTATTTCCTCTTCACTCTCTGCTGTTAGAGCAGTATCATCTGTATATCTGAGGCTGCTGCTATTTCTCCCAGCAATCTTGATTCTAATTTGCACCCAGCCAGGCATTTCACATGATGTACTCTACATATAAATTAAATAAACAGTGACAATATACAGTCTTGTCTTACTCCTTTCCCAATCTTGAGCCAGTCAGTAGTTTCATGTAAGGTTCTAACTGTTGCTTCTTGACCCACATATAGGCTTCTCAGGAGACAGGCAAGATGGTCTGGTATTCCCATCTCTAAGAATTTTCCACAGTTTGTTTTGATCCACATAGTCAAAGGTTTTATCATAGTCAATGAAACAGAAGTAGATGTTTTTCTGGAATTCCCTTGCTTTCTCTATGATCTAACAAATGTTGACAATTTGATTTCTGGTTCCTCTGCCTTTTCTAAATCCAGCTTGTACATGTGGAAGTTCTTGGTTCACATACTGATGAAGTCTAGCTTGAAGGATTTTGAGCATTATCTTGCTAGCATGTGAAATGAGTGCAATTGTATGGTAGTTTGAACATTCTTTGGCATTGCCCTTCTTTGGAATTAGGATGAAAACTGACCTTTATCCAGTCCTGTGGCCACTGCTGGGTTTTCCAAATCTGCTGACATATTGAGTGCAGCACTTTAACACCATCATCTTTTAGTATTTTAAACAGCTCAGGTGGAATTCCATCACCTCCACTAGTTTTATTGGTAGTAATGCTTCCTAAGGCCCACTTGAATTCACACTCCAGGATGTATGGCTCTAGGTGAGTGACCACACCATCATGGTTATCCGGGTCATCACACATTTGTCAAAAATCATCAAAGTGCATATTTAAAATCTCTGCATTGAATGGAATGTAAAACATACCTCAAATATTTAAACCATCAAGAATGTTAGGAAACTCATTGTCTTATATTTATATGTACAGTTTTACTCACTTAGAAGATTTAAATGTACTGCTGATATCTCAGGATCATTAAGAAAACCAACCTTTAAGAGATTTCATTAATTTGCAATATATTAAAATTTTTAAACATCTTTTTTTTTTATCATTTGTGGTTTTCAACTGTAGAAAAGAGAGTAGAGGAAGAGGTAAAAATATTTCCATCAGTGAGACTCAGGGTCATAACTGTAATCCATTTCTTTTGACGAATACAATCCTATACTAGTACTCAGAGAATGCTGGGTTTTGGGCATCCTTTTATAGCCTACAGGAGGAGTTCAATTTTCCTCAACACACAGATGCTAAGTAACTAATATGGGACAGGTAAAACACAAGAAGAGTTGACTGAAAGAAGGAAATAAAATGAAAATAAGGGTCAAGCTAAACTATAAGCCAACAAACACCCCAAGGGAAAAACACAGTGCAATGAAAGGGATTACTCTGGCTTAGAAAACGGACAGGAAAAAATACAAAAAAAGGAAAAAAGAAAAAAAACAGGAAAGACTTTATATGGACTAAGTCCTATTTCAGCTAAATCTTAAAATTAATCTTAAGAAACTGGATATAATTTGACATGCAAAATGGAACGAGAGGACGTCCCTGGCGGTCCAGTGGTTAAGACTCTTGTGCTGTCAATGCAGGAGGCATGGATTCGATCCCTGACCAGAGAAATAAGATTTCACATGCCACGTAGTGCAGCCAAAAGATTAAAACAAACAAAAAAATGGAACAAGAAGAGACTGAAAAATCATGAGTGAAGTGCCTTGTAAGCATAAGAATACAGGATGTGTACAGACAGCTGTCTGTCAACAGTTCACTTTGGCAAGAGTAAAGAGTGTGTAAAGAAGTTGCATGGCAAATGGTAAGGAGAAAAGGGTAGATTATGAACAGACTGCAAAAGATCTTGAACACTATGCATCACCTAGGTCATAATCTTAAGTGCTAAAAGACTCCAGCTTTCTTCAAAAAGAATTAAATTGCACCAATTATTTTGTAGGTCCACAACTAAGGGAAAGATTTGTGGATTTCTAGGCTTGTTGCCATGGAGAAGGCAATGGCAAGCCACTCCAGTACTCTTGCCTAGAAAATCCCATGGATGGAGGAGCCTGGTAGGCTGCAGTCCGTGCGGTCGCTAAGGTTCGGACATGACTGAGCGACTTCACTTTCACTTTTCACTTTCACACATTGGAGAAAGAAATGGCAACCCACTCCAGTGTTCTTGCTTGAGGAATCCCAGGGATGGGGGAGCCTGGTGGGCTTCCGTCTATGGGGTCACACAGAGTCAGACACGACTGAAGTGACTTAGCAGCAGCAGGCCTGGCTGGCTACAGGTAGACTACGGGTTCTTAATTTTTCTGTATCAGCTTCCCCACTCTATGAACTAACTAAAATTTCAACCTCTAAATTCCTTCTTTGGGGAAGATAAATATGAGTAGGCCATCATAAGACTTAAACAAAGCCTGTAAGAACCACCTGCCCTAGGGCGACCTAACAATTCAAAGTCTTTCACCTTATTTGTACATGAACAAGACAAGCAAGCCCTGGAAATGCTCGTGAAAGACCAAGGCGATAAACACAGGCCTATTGCCTATTATAGCACAGAATTCAATGCAATTGTCTGTGCCTCTCCCAACTGCCTTAAGGCTACAGCTGCAGCAGTAAAGTCAGTACAAGCCTCAGATTTAATCCGAGGAAATGATATTTACTTACAAACTCCACATGCTGTCCAAAGTCTTCTTAATTCTGAATTGATTCAGCATTTCTCTGCAAGCAGTCTAACCATTTACAAGTGCCTTTTGCTTTCATCACCTAATCTGCATCTTAAATGCTGCAGTGTTATTAATTCTGCTTCATTACTACCCTTGCCTGATAAGAGTGAACCCCATGACGATGAGATAATAACATCCCATTTTGTGACAGCAATTTATGAGATGCCCCTTTGATTAACCTTGATCTAATTTTGTTTGTTGATAGATCATACTGTAAAAATGAAAGTGGGAATTTCCCAGCTGGCTATGCTACTACTACTTGATACGAACTACTTGAGAGGAGAAACCTCCCACAAGCTAAATCAGTCCAACAAGCAGAGCTCCAGGACCTTACCAGAAAAACACAAATTACCAGGAAGACAAGTTACTAATATTTATACTGACAGCTGGTGTGCCTTTAGGGTCATCTATGATTTGCGGATGTTATAGAAACAAAGGGGTTTTCTTATATCCACTAAGACTTCAATCAAAAATGGACAACAAGTAGATGACCTTCTTGTTACTGTTGTCTTACCTTCTAAATTGTATCAGAATTGAGGCTCACACTAAAAGGCCTAAACCTAGCTATTGGGGAAATGTCCTGGCTGATTTTCATGTTCAGGCAGCAGCAAGGTCTATAAAGGTCACGGTACATGTGGATAAAGTCCATTCTGTTTTTGCAAAAACTGACCACGTGCTGCTGTATTTCTGCCATCCTGATGTCCTTGCAACATAGAAACAATCTGTTCCTAAATAGGAGAAACCACAATGGGAAATAATGGTTACAAATTGAATGACTAGTTGGGGCTATGGAAACCCAACCAAGAACCAAAGCTGCTTGGTTCTTCCTGATTCCCTGGCGAACCCCATCTTTTGGTTTTTACATCCCTTTACCAACCATGGTACAATTATGATGACTCAAATTATGAATAAACATGCATGAGGACAGTTCTATAAAACTGTGAAAACAGTTTACCACCAGTGTCGGACCTATCAGGTCCACTCCTGGGAAACTGCCACCTTGAATGACTTATCAGTATGTTTTTGTTAGTGTATGTATGTTTTTCTGATGACTTGAAGCCTTCCTTAGCCACAAGGAAAATGTCCTCACAGTAGAAGAGAAACTGTTAGAAAACATGTGCCCCACTTGAGTCTACCTCCCACAACCTCCAGTGATCAAGGAACTCACTTCACTAGGCAAATTATACAACCCTTAACAAAAAACACTGCAAAACTCACTGAAACTACTGGTCTCCTTTGGCCTAAGGTCTTGGTCAGGGTCTGCTGTTGTACTCCTTTTAGGAAACAAACTACTCCATATAAACTATTGGTATACAACTTTTTGATCCCTTTATCACATGCTAATATGACTACCTACTACATTTATGCTAAAGCCTATTATCAACAGGTTAAAAAAGCTTTCCCAGATTCCAATTTAAAGGACCCTGTAGGTCATAGTCTGGAGCCTGATGACTGGGTATTCTGGAAATATCAGAGGAAGACAACACCTGAGCCCCACTGGAAGGGACCTTACCAAGTGCTTCTGAGCACTGACACTACAGTGAAACTAGAAAGCAGGAAAACTCAGGTACACCTTTCACGGCTGGAGGCTCCACCTGACATAAGGTCCTGTACAAGCACTTGGAGATCTACAAATCAAACTGACCAGTTAGAGAAGTTGCCAACATCAAGGTAGACTATTTCCATCCAAGCTGCTGGGTCAAGACTTCATACTTTACTGAACATGAAAGCCTTTCTTATTCTCTTTCTTTTCTTTACTCTGGTACTGGTCTGGAAAGATAAAGCCATCATCCATATCTCCCAAGCCACTGCTAAGAGAGGTAACCTTTCAGACTGCTGAATTTTATATCAAAAAACTCCAATTTGTCCATGATGCTAGAGACGCCCTCATCCTCCCAATTTTCTTTCTATTCCCAATGTCAACATAAACTACAAAAAAGGAAAGAAGGATGGGAGGAAGGAAGGAGGGAAGAAGGGAGGGAACGAACAAACTACAATCAAACCTCCTGGAAGTCAGAGTCCAAATTTTATAGCCAGAACATCCATGGCCCTGTTCTAACTTTTCTCCAATTATAACTGTACTTTCTCAATTAGACACAAATACCTAAACAAATCACAGTACATTTGCACCTGCATGTTCTTAGGATCATTTAAACAGGACCTACTCTCAATCACAGAAAAAAAACTTACCAGCAGCACCCATATTTGCAAGGAATTTAGAACTTTTTTTTTTTTTTTTTAATTTCAGGCTGAGATTTACTTCTCAAATTCACTGAAAACCTAACTGACCCATGGCTTGGAACAGACAAATCCAACCATGCCAGCTAATGGATCCATTAACAGTACCACTTTCACAGGAGTAGTCTGTACCTTGACAGGATTTATCTTTGTCAGTGGTGGTTATCATTCTCCTTGGACTTATGAATGCCTATATGACTGGCACATAACTTAGCAATGCCTCTTAGGTGATATAACTGCAGCCCTAACCGACCATAGTCAAAGTGAAATACCTCACTGGTCAACTCCCCTGAATTTATATCAACAAGTTACAAGGAATCTAACAAGAAGCATTCATGATCCAGGATTTGCTTCCTTTGGCAGGTCCCTACTTCCTTCCTTGGTTAGAAAGTGAAAGCGAAGTTGCTTAGTCGTGTCCAACTCTTTGCGACACCATGGACTGTAGTCTATCAGGCTCCTCTGTCCATGGGATTTTCCAGGCAATAGTACTGGAGTGGGTTGCCATTTCCTTCCCCAGAGGACCTTCCTGACCCAGGGATCAAACCCGGGTCTCCCTCATTGTAGACAGACGCTTTACCATCTGAGCCACCTTGGTTAGAAGTGAGTACAAAACTGAGGCTCTGATCAGGAACCTCTCTTTACTCTTGAAGATACTATAGAATCTGCTGCAAAAGCAACAGGTGTCCAACAAAAATCCTTAACTCTCTAGCCAAAGTTGTTCATGGTAATGGGATAGCCCTTGGCTATCTTTTAGCTGAGCAAGAAGGTGCCTGTGCTGTGGCTAACACCACCTGCTGAACCTGGGTTAACACTCCTGGGGGAGCTGCAACTCAACAATATAAGATCACTGAACAAGCCGCTCAGCTTAACGAAGTGACTCTTTCAACCGAGTCTGTCTTTGACTTATTTGAATTTGAGTGGTTTGGGTCTTGGGGACCATGGCTTCAAAACGAACTCCAGATATTAAGAATTATCCTTATAATAACCATAGAGTCTCCCTGGTATGCTGCATTCTCGCAAAAGCTTTAAGTGAATGTTCATAGCGGCTGCTAAGTCGCTTCAGTCGTGTCCGACTCTGTGCAACCCCATAGACGGCAGTCCACCAGGCTCCCCCGTCCCTGGGATTCTCCAGGCAAGAGTACTGGAGTGGCTTGCCGTTGCCTTCTCATAGCTACTAACTACTAAACAAGTGCTCTCCCTAAGACTGGAATATCAGAAAAGGAATGAAGAGAATGACCAACTTAAAAAATGTGAACCTGAAGTCATGACCTGTCCACATCACACAGAAGGTCAGCAAAAACTGCAAGAACTTCAGGCAGTAGCTGGCAGGGACACTAAAACCTTAAATCTTGATTACATCGCTCAGGCAGAAGGTCTTATCAAAAGGGGAGAACTGTTAAAAACAAAGACAACAGGCCTTTGGGCATTTTTCTATTACTTTTTCTTAGAGTTAAATGATTTTTCTCTCTCTCTATTCTTTAGAAATAATGTAGTTTAACCATATTTTCTGTATTAACTTAATACTCCCTGACCCTTTCACTGCTTTTTAGTTACTTTTTTTAGTAGTAAGTTTCCTGGCTTTCCCTCATTTTCATATGTGAAGAATTCAGTCTAAATTCTCCCATGGACCTATCCAGTGTTCAGCCTGCTATGCAGAAAGGAGCAGAACAAAGATGCGGATTGGTTGTGTCAAGATCACTTTCCTTTAAAAGGGAACAGTAGGAGTCTGTCAGACAGCTTACCTCGGTAGTGCTGACCAGGTGATTCCTGACTGAATTAAGATTCCATTCCTGGGAGAGGGTGAAACTGTAATTAAGTATTGTCTTGGTTTAGTGATGTGGGGCTTAGCGTAAGTGACTCCATTATCCAACACTGGATAGGTCCACAGGAGAATTTAGACTGCATTCTTCACATATAAAAATGAGGGAAAGCCAGGAAACTTACTACTAAAAAAATTAACTAAAAAGCAATGAAACGGTCAGCGAGTATTAAGTTAATACAGAAAATATTGTTAAACTACATTATTTCCAAAGAATAGAGAGAGAGAGAGAGAAATCACCTAACTCTAAGAAAAAGTAATAGGAAAATGCCCAAGTCTCTGCCATGTTACTAGAAAACAAATTATACCATGTAATAGGACTTAAGATGATAAACAAAACTGAAATAGATGCAATCAAGCTTTACTAACAGAACAAACCTTGGCACAAACTTAGATCAATTTAACAACAACTTAGTAAAGGAGCAAAACAAAGATAAAGCTGAGCAGTAAAACAGGAAACTGTGATAAGACACACAGTGAGGTAACTACACTGCCCCGTTCGCTGGGACACTCCTCACTCACAACTGCTGTCCTCGTGTAATTACTAATATGACCTCCTTTCACTCTGAAAAGTATTCCAGTTTGGATGATGAATCATATGGTCATCCTGTCCATAATCACAACAAACAGCAGACAGAGTTAATGTTCCAGTAAAGGTACAATTGTATCTAATCCATTTGTGAAATGGGAATAAATAGGTTCTGTACCCACTGGAACTCAGAGATCTTTTACAATAATGTGATGGGTGGTAAACTCTCAAAAAAAAAAAAAATTTACATAAATGCGGTGCCATGCTGCGATCCAGCGAGTGCCCAGGAAAGGAGGGGGACGAGAGAGCAGGACTGGCAGTACAGGCGGGCTGGAACTGAAGGAGCACAGATGAAGGTCCTGCTGCACACGCCCACGCTGCTGCCCCCTTCCAGTCTGGAACAGTACTCAACACGAAACCCTTGCCAAGGCATTTTAACAATTAACCAACGGGAACGAGAAGTCAATTAAAATGCAGAATTATCATTTGGTATGACTAAGGATACTAAAGCAGATATTATTTGGAGGAAAAGGCTAAAATATTTACCAGCTGAAGCAGGAGTTGTGGGAACTCCAAGAAAGAGACAAAAATTTCAAAAGTTTCAACACCATGAAATAATTCAGAAGTTTTGTGGTCTTTATATACAGATCTCATGCCACAAATTATTAATTCCCAGTTGCATGTAAGAGCATTTATTTGCCATTTGAAACCCACCTTTCCACAGAAATTGTTGTTGTATTTAAGGTCCTACAACAAAAATCTAATATTCAATCTATATATAACTGAACTACATAGGACCAATGGTATTCTCAAATGACCTGTGACTAAGGAATCATCAAGAAGAGGGAACCTACTATAATAAATCAGAGATGGAAGGGGTAGAGGTGAGACAGTCTGGATGGTTACAAAAGAGAAAGTCTTCTGGTTTCTATGGCACTTGTTTTGAAAGAGGAGGTTCGTGAATTGAAACATTCTACGAGAGTCAGTTCTTATCAACTATCATAAAAAGATAACAGCAGCAGCTGGTAAATTGCAAAAGCAAGAGACAGAAGAAGTCTAGTAGATAGGTAACATTAATATAATGGTCAAGAAAATATATAACAGCCCAAGTACTCAAGTAAACACATGCTGCAGCAGGATAGAAAATTTAGAACCTAAGAAACATTCTAATTATATTTATATAACTGTAAAATGAGACTTTTTAAAAGATGTGTCCAAATAATTTATACAATGATTCATAACTATTCTAAAGAACCACCTTACTTTTACAAAAGCAAAGAATCTCCCCAAAAAACACACACAGCCCTGTTTCATAGTAACCACAGGTCTGTAACTTCTGTAAGGTGGAATGTGGCCGAAGTGAAATCACAAAGTTCAGGGACCAAGACTACCACAGCAGCCAACTACAATGCCTGATATTATAAAAACTGTTACAAAACCACAGTGCAAAAACTGTCAGGATTTATTAAGTACAGAGTGCGCATCAGAATCATGGAAGAACATGTTAAAACAGATTTCTGGGCTCTATCCCCAAGTTTCTGATCCAGTAGGGCTACGATGGGGCCTGTAATTTTGCATTTCTAACAAGCTCCTGCTTATCCTGGGACACCCTTCAATCTATTCCTTACAGCAACCTTTCAAAAAGATAAAAAATGTTTTCACCCACTTCTCTCCCTTGAGGCCTGCAGATCCGGCTGCAGTGACCCTGTTTCCTGAGGGTTCACTGCCTTTATTTCCTCACTCTGCAGGCTAAACGCGAAGTAGAAGAGTGCCCCAACCTCATTTCTGCCTTGTTTCCAAAACATGTCTATAGCCTCCAAATTATTTCGAATAGCAAGCTATAGGTGGAGCTTTCCAGGTGGCACTAGTGCTAAAGAACCCACCAGCCAATGCAGGGGATGTAAGAGAAGTGGGTTTGATCCCTGAGTTCAAAAGATCCCCTGGAGAATCCCATGGATGGGGTGTCTGGAAAGCTACAGTCCATCGGGTCGCAAAATTTCGGACACAACTGAAGCAACTCAGCAAGCACATGACACCAGCTATAGGAACATGAGAACAGAGGAGAGATGAGGCAAAATCACAAACATATTTGGTACTTAACAGATTTTGATGTGTCACAAGGTATCAAAAACAGTGCATAAACTGATACAGCCACTATGGAGAACAGTACAGAGATTTCTTTAAAAAGTTAGGAATGAAACTACCAGATGATCCAGCAGCAATCCCACTACTGGGCATATACCCTAAGGAAACCATAACTCAAAAAGACACATGCACCCCAATGTTCATTGCAGCACTATCTGCAATAGCTAGGACATGGAAGCAACCTAGATGTTGCCAGATGAATGGATAAAGAAGTTGTGGTTCAGTTCAGTTCAGTCGCTCAGTCGTGTCCGACTATTTACAACTCCATGAACCGCAACACACCAGGCCTCCCTGTCCATCACTAACTCCTGGAGCATACCCAAACTCACGTCCATTGAGTCAGTGATGCCATCCAACCATCTCATCCTCTGTCGTCCCCTTCTCCTCCTGCCCCCAATCTTTCCCAGCATCAGGGTCTTTTCAAATGAATCAGCTCTTCGCATCAGGTGGCCAAAGTATTGGAATTTCAGCTTCAACATCAGTCCTACCAATGAATACCCAGGACTGATCTCCTTCAGGATGGACTGGTTGGATCTCCTTGCAGTCCGAGGGATTCTCAGGAGTCTCTCCAACACCACAGTTCAAAAGCATCAATTCTTCGGTGCTCAGTTTTCTTTATAGTCCAACTCTCACATCCATATATGACTACTTGAAAAACAATAGCCTTAACTAGATGGACCTTTGTTGACAAAGTTATGTCTCTGCTTTTGAATATGCTATCTAGGTTGGTCATAACTTTCCTTACAAGGAGTAAGAGTCTTTAATTTCATGGCTGCAATCACCATCTGCAGTGATTTTGGAGCCCAAAAACATAAAGCCAGCCACTATTTCCACTGTTTCCCCATCTATTTGCCATGAAGTAAATAGGACCAGATGCCATGATCTTCGTTTTCTGAATGTTGAGCTTTAAGCCAAGCTTTTCACTTTGCTCTTTCACTTTCATCAAGAGGCTCTTTAGTTCTTCTTCACTTTCTGCCATAAGGGTGGTGTCATCTGCATATCTGAGGTTATTGATATTTCTCCCTGCAATCTTGATTCCAGCTTGTGCTTCCTCCAGCCCAGCGTTCCTCATGATGTACTCTGCATATAAGTTAAATAAGCAGGGTAACAATATACAGCCTTGATGTACTCCTTTTCCTATCTGGAACCAGCCTCTTGTTCCATGTCCAGTTCTAACTGTTGCTTCCTGACCTGCATACAGGTTTCTCAAGAGGCAGGTCAGGTGGTCTGGTATTCCCATCTCTTGAAGAATTTTCCACAGTTTATTGTGATCCACACAGTCAAAGGCTTTGGCATAGTCAATAAAGCACAAATAGACGTTTCTCTGAAACTCTCTTGCTTTTTCGATGATCCAGCAGATGTTGGCAATTTCATCTCTGGTGCCTCTGCCTTTTCTAAAACCAGCTTGAACATCTACATATACACAATGAAATAGTACTCAACTATAAAAAGGAATGCATTTGAGTCGGTTCTAATGAAGTGGATGAACCTAGAGCCTATCATACAAAGTGAAGTAAGTCAGAAAGAGAAAGACAAATATCCTGTATTAATGTATATATATGGAATATAGAAAGATGACACTGATGAACCTATCTATAGTGCATCAATAGAGATGCAGACATAGAGAATAGACTTTTGGACACAGTGAAGCAGAGAGATGGTGGGACGATTTGAGAGAGTAGCACTGAAACATATATATCACCATACGTAAAGCAGATGGTCAGTGGAAATGTGCTGTGTGGGAACCCAAAGCCCATGCCCCGTGACCACCTAGAGGGGTAGGATGGGGAGGGAGGTGGAAGGGAAGTTTAAGAGGGAGAAGACATATGTAAACCTATGGCTGATTCATGTTGATGTATGGCAGAAATCATCACAATACTGTAATTATCTTCCAATTTAAAATAAAATTTAAAAACAATACTGTGCATAAACCCCAACAGATGACTTCCTCCTGATAAGAGAAGGGTATTTCTTGCACAGACTCCTCTTCAAAGGTGTTCAAAATCATTACTTCTTTTGTGATCTCTACAGATCAATAATAGACACATGACAAGTAAAAATTCAATTTAAAAATTAAAAGAATTTGCATCTAAAATGAAAAATCATAAATTTACAAAAAGCATACTGTTCAAAGGAAATAAAGTATAGATTTTAATCACTGATTCACTCATCAAAACAATATCTAAATTTTCTGCCTCAGTCATCCCCTGCCTTTTTCTAAATTAGTATAAAGAGTGTGACCTCTTCATTCTTACAATGAAGTGAAGTGAAAGTCGCTCTGTCGTGTCCAACTCTTTGCGACTCCATGGACTATACAGTCCACGGAATTCTCCAGGCCAGAATATTGGAGTGGGTAGACTATCCCTTCTCCCTAACCCTAACCCAGGTCTCCCACATTGCAGGTGGATTCTTTACCAGCTGAGCCACAAGGGAAGCCCAGCCACAATATAATTTCTTTTTTATTTATTTTTTATTGGAGGCTAATTATTTTACAATATTATATTGGTTGGTTTTGCCATACATTGACATGAATCCACACCGGGTGTACATGAGTTCCCCCTCCTGAACCTCCCTCTCACCTCCCTCCTCCCTCCCTTCATCCTCCCTCTGAGTGATCCCCGCACACGTGCCCCGAGCATCCTGTAGTATGCATCAACCCTGAACTGGTGATTCGTTTCACATATGACAACATACATGTTTCAATGCCATTCTCCCAAATCATCCCACCCTCACCCTCTCCCACAGAGTCCAAAAGACTGTTCTATACATCTGTGTCTCTTTTGCTGTCTCGTATACAGGGTTATCATTTCCATCTTTCTAAATTCCATATATATGCATTAGTATACTGTACTGGTGTTTTTCCTTCTGGCTTACTTCACTCTGTATAATAGGCTCCAGTTTCATCCACCTCATTAGAACTGGTTCAAATGCATTCTTTTTAATGGCTGAGTAATACTCCATTGTGTATATGTACCACAGCTTTCTTATCCATTCGTCTGCAGATGGACATCTAGGTTGCTTCCATGTCCTGGCTATTATAAACAGTGCTGCAATGAACACTGGAGTACATGTGTCTCTTTCAATTCTGGTTTCCTTGGTGTGTATGCCCAGGGGTATCATAGTATCAGAGCTAACTTCAGTCATAAGAAACAGGACAGTCACCATAAGAATATCAGTAACTGATGTGGCTATATAGTAAAGAGACCTGTACACAATGAACAGTGGAGAATTAGAGACAAACATTAGCATTATTAGTGTTCAGGAACTTGCTTTTGTGAAACATTCTCACAGTTTCTGGTTCTTACAAAAATGGAGTGAAGCCTATGTGACTGATAACAGACATTGCTTTACAAATCATTACTGCAGTGGTCTCCAAATTTGGTTGCCCAGATGCCAAAGGGATATAAAATCTAATCCACTTTAAAGGGAGAAAATATTAGAGCTTCCATTTGTATTTAATCTTATATCATTTTTAAGTTATATTTTTGTAAACATTTTAAAAACATAACACTGACATATTAGCATGTATGTATATACTTCTCAGTCACTAAAACATGTCCAACTCTTGTGACCTCACGGACTATATATAGCCCACCAGACTCCCCTGTCTATGGAATTTCCTCAGCAAGAATATACTAGAGTGTGTTGTCATTTCCTTCTCCAGGGGATCTTCCTGACCCAGGGATCGATTCCGCATCCCCTGCACTGGCAAGTGGATTCTTTACCATTGAGTCACCAGGGAAGCTCCTATATGTATATACTGTATAGTAAAAATATTTTTATACACATACTACTTATATACAGCTATTTATTTATAAATTGTATCAGGGAGGGCTTGATGATGGAGATTAATGATATACATTAACACAGAAAGGCAACACAGACTAGAAATCAAGAACATGGGTTCAGTCTGTTTTATCACTTTTAAGTCAGTGGCCCTGGGCATTTGCCAGATCTCCCTAAATGGAATTCCTTGTCGGCAAATAGATAATTATTGAATATTCTTAGCTCCTCGGGTTGCTAGGAGGAGTCCATACCAGAGTGTGTGTAAAGTGCTTACAATTGTGGAAGAAAGTAAATACTAAATAAATGTTTTCTATTAATTTAGTATATAAATCCACAAATAGAAGCTTGGGAATTCCTACAGTAATAAAAGCAAATTAGCTATTTCCCAGTTTTTCCATAGAAAACGCTTTTTCTATGGAATAACTATTCATGTTCTCCACTACTCTAGTTGTATGCTTATTGCTACTATTTTCCAGAAAGAACTAAAGCCTATTTTTATGGCATCAAGTCTTTAAATAATTGAACTATGAAAAATCTCAGCATACAGGAAAATGCTTCAATAATTATAATTTAACAGCAAGAATTGTTTCGCACCTACTCTCTTCAGTTTACTCTGTCCCACCTGTCCTTTTGGGTGAATGCCAAGTGATCCTTCAGTCAAATTATGTGTACTTGTACATTTGTGCAGGTAAAGCACTACTCAATAGATCATTTTAATCAAATTTAACGTGCTCTAAAATGTTCAGTTCAGTTCAGTCGCTCAGTCATGTCCGACTCTTTGCGACCCCATGAATCACAGAACGCCAGGCCTCCCTGTCCATCACCAACTTCCGGAGTTCACTCAAACTCACGTCCATCGTGTCAGTGATGACATCCATCTTATCCTCTGTCATCCCCTTCTCCTCCTGCCCCCAATCCCTCCCAGCATCAGAGTCTTTTCCAGTGAGTCAACTCTTCGCATAAGGTGGTAAAAGTATTGGAGTTTCAGCTTTAGCATCAGTCCCTCCAATGAACACCCAGGACCGATTTCCTTTAGGATGGACTGGTTGGATCTCCTTGCAGTCCAAGGGACTCTCAAGAGTCTTCTCCAACACCACAGTTCCTCGTATCCTATTACAAAGATGGGCTTCCCTTGGTGGTTCAGACGGTGAAGAATCTGCCTGCAATGCAGGCAACCAGAGTTCAATCCTTGGGTCAGAAAGATCCCCTGGAGAAGGGAATGGCAACCCACTACAGTATTCTTGCCTGGAGAATCCCATGGACAGAGAAGCTGTCAAGTTACAGTCCATGGGGTTGCAAAGAGTCAGACACAATTGTGAGCCTAGCACACACATTACAAAGATAAACATGAAAAGTCTTATTGTGGGTCACTTATAAAACGAAGCCTTTCGAAGGAAGTTATATATCTTTATTGTTTTTATAATCCTGTGGCTTGAGAAGTTCCTATCAAATATCTCCAGTTAGCAGAAAACAAAAGCAAACCATGGTAAGCAGCCTCTAACGCGGCTCATAATAATCCCCTCATCCTCTTATTTGTGCTCCAATGTAACTGCCTCCCCCGAGGATCAGCTGGGCCTAGGGCCTCATTTTAGACAAACAGAACACAGCAAAAAAGGGATGAAACATCACTTCCAAGATTTGGTTAGAAAAAAACTTTGACTTCCATGTTGTCCGCTCTTCCAGCTTCCTTCTCTGTCCCTACCCTACACTCGCCCTGCCCCTTCAGCTCCCTCTCACTCACAGAGGGAAACCCACTGCCCTATGGAGACAGCTATGTGACAGAGAACATCTCCAACCAATGACCAGTGAGGAACTGGGGGGTCAACAGCCACATAAGTCGGCCTTGAAGTGGATCCTCCCCAAATCAGGCCTTGAGATGACCACAACATCACCTGACATCTTTTTGCTTTATTTCTGTTTTATTCCTGCCACACCACTCAGCATGCAGGATCTCAGTTCCCTGACCAGAGATCAAACATGTGACCCCAGGATTGGGAGCATGAAGTCTTAACCACTGGACCTCCAGGAAGTACACCAGCTGACATCTTAACTGCAGCTTATGAAAGGCTCAGAGTCAGGAAACCCAGCTAAACTATACCTGGATTTCTGATGCATGGAAACTGTGAGATGGTAAAACCATGAGTGACTTAGTAAACCATTAAGTTGGGGAGACTTTATTAAATAATAGAAAATAATATATAAGTTGAAATTTTAACTTAGAAAACTTAAGAAGAATGCATCCAGTTATTCCTTCAGAAGACCTTCCCTGGTGGCTCAGTGGTAAAGAATTTGCCTGCCAATGAAGGAGATGCAGGTTCAATCCCTGGGTCAGGAAGACCCTCTAGAGAAGGAAATGGCAACCGACTCCAGTATTCCTGTCTGGGAAATCCCATGGACAGAGCAGCCTGGAGGACTACAGTACATGGGGTCGCAAGTGTCACACACAACTTAGCAACTAAACAACACCAACAACAACATTCCTTTAGGATCAGTCCTCCATGAAATTCAAAACTCAGTGATCCTTTTTAAAAATGTATTATCTACTATTTTTTTCTGACCCTACTTTTACCTGTTTTCTTAGGTTACTCTGCTTGTTTCAGATAGATCTGTGTGGTTAAAACTAAGTCTTCTGAGAGGGGTACAGATAAATGATGACAAAAGTGTTTTTCAGGTAGAATAGCTAAGAAAAACTGAAATACAAGGTACAATCAGATTTTTCACAGAAATGTATATGTATATATAAATTTATATATATATAAATTATTTATATTTATATACATATAAAACCAACTCAAGAACAAAAACAAACTATTCAAAATTACATGAATGAAAGGAAGAATAGATAAAAAGGAAGAGAAAGAAAAAGGGAAAAAAAACTTTTTAAAATATAAAAGAAAAAGGAGGAAAAGTAAAAACAGAAAACAAAGTTCATATACACCAGAAATTTAATAAAATTTCCAGCCACTTAGTAGGCAATTAGATCAGATCAGATCAGTCGCTCAGTAGTGTCCGACTCTCCGCGACCCCATGAATCACAGCACGCCAGGCCTCCCTGTCCATCACCAACTCCCGGAGTTCACTCAAACTCATGTCCACAGAGTCGG
Source organism: Moschus berezovskii (assembly GCF_049115385.1). Classification (NCBI taxonomy): domain Eukaryota; kingdom Metazoa; phylum Chordata; class Mammalia; order Artiodactyla; family Moschidae; genus Moschus; species Moschus berezovskii. The sequence continues at coordinate 54,706,763 of NC_142464.1, read as the reverse complement.
TGATGCCATCCAGCCATCTCATTCTCCGTCGTCCCCTTCTCCTCCCGCCCCCAACCTTTCCCAGCATCAGAGTCTTTTCCAGTGAGTCAACTCATCACATGAGGTGGCCAAAGTATTGCAGCTTCAGCTTTAGCATCAGTCCCTCCAATGAACATCCAGGATTGATCTCCTCTAAAATGGACTGGTTGGATCTCCTTGCAGTATAAGGGACTCTCAAGAGTCTTCTCCAACACCACAGTTCAAAAGCATCGATTCTTCGGCGATCAGCCTTCTTCACAGTCCAACTCTCACATCCATACATGACCACGGGAAAAACCACTGCCTTGACTAGTAGGCAATAATAATGTCAATTCTCACTCCCTGCTACTGCTGAGCTCAGGGCCACAAAACCATTCAATAATTTCATTTAAATTATCTGTTAATCAAGTACCTTCGCTGTCCAAAGTATCTTCAGTATTAACAGAACACACAAACTTAACTGTAATCAACACGTCAACCTAAGCAGGTCACAAATTCAGCACATACTGACACCTAGTCTCCTTGATCTTGAGTCAGAAGACAATGACCTAAACAGCAAAAGACATACAACCTGTTCCTAATCTAAAACATCCCCAGTCCTCCAATTTCAGTTTTAGAACAGCTCTGGAAAATTGCCAGATATTTATTCTCTCGTCCAAGCACTGCATACAGTATACACTTTAAGTATTACCTTCTTAATGAGTTCTGCCATGACATCCTATTTAAAGCTACAGCTATAGCTATCCATTATGTACCTGTCTGATCCCCCTTCCCCTGCTTAGTTTGTTTAGTCTGCCTTCCCAGAAGCCCCATTTGAATGTTATCAAGTGCTTGAAGATTTATATAATTTTGTCTGTTTTGTTCCTGATGTATTCCAAGGTCTACTTGAGTATCTGGCATATAGCAGATACCCAATATAGCTCAATATCAAATGAATGAATAAACTAGAAAAGAAAATGCTTTCTCATATGATCAAAAACAAAGGGCATGTGAGAAAAAAATTAAGCTTCCAATCAGCATTTTCAAATGCTAAATATTACGCTAAACTTTTTTTTTTTTAAAGCAATATTGTTAGTCTTTTAAGGAACCTGCATACTGTTCTCCAAAGTGGCTGCACCAATTTATATCCCCACTAACTCGGAACCACTGAGCGACTTCACTTTCACTTTCATACACTGGAGAAGGAAATGGCAACCCACTCCAGTGCTCTTGCCTGGAGAATCCCAGGGATGGCGGAACCTGGTGGGCTGCCGTCTATGGGGTCGCACGGAGTCGGACATGACTGAAGTGACACAGCAGCAGCAGTAGCAACAGTGTAGAAGAGTTTCTTTTTCTCCACACCTCCAGGATTTATTGTAGATTTTTTAATAACTGGCACTCTGATCAGTGTGAAGTGATACCTCATTGTAGTTTTGATATGCATTTCTCTTAAAATTAGAGAATTCCCTTCTCCAGGAATAATTAGTGATTTGGGGCATTTTTTCATGTGTCTGCTGGTCATCTGCATGTCTTCTTTGATGAAATGTCTGTTTAGGTCTTCTGCCCATTTTTGATTATTTTTTTTTATACTTAGCTGCACAGAGCTACCATATGACCCCGCAATCACACTCGTAGGCATATATCTGGAGAAAACCATAATTTGAAAGGATATATGCACACCGATGTTCACTGCAGCACTATTTACAATAGCCAGCATATGGAAGCAAATTACATGCCCATCAATAGAGAAATGGATAAAGAAGATGTGGTACATACATAATAATGGAATATTACTTAGCCATAAAAAGGAATGAAAATACTGCCATTTGCAGAGACATGGATGGACCTAGAGATTGTCATACAGAGTGAAGTCAGAAAAACAAATACTGTATAATATTGCTTATATATGGAATCTAGAAAAATGGTACAGATGAAAAAAAGCAGAAACAGAGTCACCAATGTAGAGAACAAACTCACAGTTATCCAGAAGGGAAGGGGGAAATGGGACAAACTGGGAGACAGGGACCGACATATATACACTACTATGTATAAAATAGGCTTCCCAGGTAGCTCAGATGGTAAAGAATCGGCCCACGGTGCAGGAGACCCAGGTTCAATCCCTGGGTTGGGAAGATACCCTGGAGAAGGGAATGGCAACCCACTCCAGTATTCTTGCCTGGAGAATTCCATGGACAGAGGAGCCTGGCAGTCCATGGGTTGCAGAGTCGGACACAACTGAGCAACTAAAACACACACGTGTAAAATAATAACCAATGAGGACCTACTGTATCGTATAGCACTAAGAACTCTATTCAATTATCTGTGGTGACCTAAATGGGAAGGAAATCAAAAAAAGAGTGGATATATGTACACACATAACTGACTCATTCTGTTGTACGGCAGAACTAACACAATACCATAAAGAAACTATACTATGGTAAAAAGTTTTTAATTCAAAATACTTTTAAAAGCAACACTTTGATTCAAAAAAATCACAAGAAATTTAGTATTTTAAAATTGCTGAGTAAGGTGCCCTAAGAAACTCAGGAAGTTTCCTAATGATGCCTACTGGAGACCTATAATAGTATTAATATTAACTTTAAAAAAGAGACACTGAAGAAATACAAATCAAGACACAGCTGTAATGAACTGAAGACACCAAACTGGTCCAAACACTCAGAATTAAAAACCCATTCCTTAACACTTGCAATACATTATAGTCTCTAAGATCAGTCCTGTCCAACAGAAATAAATTGTGAGTTAAAATTTCCTAGGAGTCACATTAAAAAGTAAAAAGAAACAAGTAAAACAAATTTTGTATTTCATGTAACTCAGTGTGCATGTACATAATATAACCATTTCAAACAGGTAATCAAGATTTCAAAGTTTAAATATTTATTTATATTTAAATATATATCTATATAAATCTTCCAAATTTGAAGTACATTTTACACATATAACACACTTCAATTTTAAGTGCTCAATACACAAACGTACTAGTAGCTACCATATTGTACAATGGATTTCTAGATTCTTTTGGGTACTATTAAAACACAGAAGCACGCTATATTTGCTTTTAAATATCAATATTAAAATAAACACAAAAGAGAAAGATATCATCTTCTATTTTAAACATTAAAGGTTAACTATCATACTAATAGAACTCTAGGTTCTTTAAATGTAAGCTTTGTTTTATAGTTTTTATTTTCATTACAAAATATTTGGAATTCCATTAAAATTTAAAAGACTGAATAAGAATTCCACTGAAGTATAAATTATACAGCCATGCATGCTTACTTTGTTTGGCACAGTGATAATGATAACACCTCACACGCTGGAGCACTTAATAATATCTGATGATGAGGTAAAAAGATTAAAATAACTTATAATTCCAGAAACTATTATGCAGTCAAATACATTCAAATAGGCTGTCAATTATCTGCATAAGCTTACTTAATACCTGCCTATATATAACACACTATTTGAACAGATCTTTCCCATTGAATGCACTTTTAATAATTAAATAATATGAGTTTTTGCTGCTTTTTCATATTTAAATATATTTATAATTGTGACAGAATACCAAATATATTTGTTCTTCATCCTGGTTCCTGGCATAGAGCTCTTAAAACTCTTGGAACCTCCTCAGCGATAGTGTTCTTTTCTCCTCTGATCACACCTGAGTTAATACTAATGAGATGAGTAAGAGTCGGGCCTCCAGGCAGCCTCAAGATGGAGCTGGTCACCAAAAAGACCACGTGATTAGAGAATTGGAAATTTTAGTACCACTCACCTGACCTCTGGGAAAACTGAGCTCTGAAAAAACTCCTGAACTTAGAGATTCAGAGAGCCAGTGAACACATCATGGGGGGGAGGTGCTGGGAAGGTGGCATGCCCAGAGAGGGCATGAAAGCCTCATGCCCCTTCTATCAAACCCTGTCCTGTACATCTCTTCCATTTGGCTATTCCAGAGTTGTATTCTTTTTAATAAACCAGTAAACATTGGTAAAGTGTTCTGAGTTCTGTGAGCCACTGAAGCAAATTTTCTTTTTTTATTGAAGTACAGATGATAAACATATTATCTAACTTACAGGTATACAATAGTGACTAACAATTTTTAAAGGCCCTAGTCTACTTATAGTTATTACAAAATATTGGCTATATTCCCTGTGTTGTACAATATATCCTTGTAGCTTAATAGTTTTTACCTCTTAATACCCTATACCCACTATATTGCCCCTCCCAGCACTTCCCTCTCCCCACTGGTAACCACAGTTTGCTCTTAATATTGTGACTCTACTTCTTTTTTGTATTATTCACTAACTTGTTGTATGTTTAGATTTCACAGGTCAGCAGTATACAGTATTTGTCTTTCTCGGTCTGACTTATTTCACTTAACAGCATAATACCCTCAAAGTCCATCCATGTTGCTGCAAACAGTAAAACTTCACTCTCTTTATGGCTAAGTCATCTTCTATTGTACACCACATCTTCTTTACCCATTCATCTACTGGTGGATGCTTAGGCTGCTTCCATATCTTGGCAACTTTAAATAATGCTGCTATGAACCTGTGGTGCATGTATGTTTTGAATTCATGTTTTCATTTTATTCAGATACATACCCAGCAAATTTTCAAAACTGAGGAAAGAGCCATGGGAATCTCAGATTCAAAGCCAGTCGGTTAAAGTTCATAAACATAACCAGAGATTTGTGGCTGGCATCTGAAGTAAGGGCAGTATAATGGGACTGAGTCCTTCAACTCATAGGATTTGATACTATCTCCAGGTAGAGAGTGTCAGAATTGAATTCCTGGAAATGCAATTGGGTGTTAGAAAACTGAAAAACTTCTTGCTGTCAGAAAACACACCAGAGTAATAATATTTATACCCTGATATGTCAATTAATAATAAGACTAATTTTATTATGTAGATTTTTAATATTAAAAAATTTAACCATTTTTAGGCTCAAAATGAACCAATCTTAATTTATAACTTCTGAAATGTAGCTATCTAAAACTATTCTAGCTTTAAAAAGTGAAAGTGCACTCTGATCTTTTTTGAAACATTTTATAATACCAAAACTTTCCAAATTAACCACATATGCTCTTCCAGTCCTGCCTCTAACTCTTCCCAAAATAATCCCTCTGAAATAATATACTTTTTAACCTAAAACAATGTTAAACAATGATTAGTTCCTCAGTAATACCAAAAATCAGAGGAAAACAGCACCATTAGTGTAATAACTTAAAATTATAACCTTTCAACACAGTACAAGGTTTAGTGTTAAAAGTTATTTCCAATTTAATTGATAGACTGAATTATCAAAGTGAGCAAGGCACTCATCTACTTAACACTAGACACTCTGAGCTGACATGGAGTTTGATTAAACTAATACTGTAAATGATTATGAAAATGTGTAACAATATTTTCAGGAAATCTATTCAGTCCAGAGAATATAATTTCCTTTACAAAGCGTATCAAATATATGAACATAAAATGTTATTTATTCCATAATTCATATGGATAGTAATAATTTATGGAGTAAATAAAACTTATGCTAGAATACTGATCTTCAAGATCCTAAGTAAATATACTGGACGAAATAAACCATTTAGACAATCTTGAGAGGATTAGAATGAACAATTTATCACTAATAATCTAGAGCATTACTTTTAAATGCTTTACTAAGAAACTAAAAGTAGTTTTATAGCTTGATTTTGTTGTATATATTATGTGTCTTTGTAGTGGAAGAGAGAAAAAAATGGTGATGATGCTGAGAGAATGAATTACTCAGTATAATAAAGTGACCCTTAATAAATGACAACTACTTTGTTACATTCCAGTAAGTAAAACTAACAATCCATCAACTTCATTTCATTTACTCTACTTTTTGACCAATACATTTACATACTTCAAATACTTCTTAAGTTGAGAAAAATGTAAAACAGGACTATCCTGTCATCTGTAGTTCTAAAAGTGAACAAATAAATTTGACTATTTTGAACTGAAGCCATGATTTTGGTATTACTGGAACTGAGCTCAATTAAAAATGATTTAAACCCAATGAGAAGAGATTATTATCTCAGTAAGCAGAAATCAGTTGATGCAGAGACAGTCAAAAAAAAAGACTTTAAAGAGTTAATATCTGATCTAATAAGTACTAAGAAATCACTGTTAAACTTCTAAGCTAGAGAAAAACATTCCCAAAGTGATATGCATGATGAATAGAGTAGAAAAATGTAGAAGTGATAATCTACCCATAAAATAATAAATAACCTAGATTAAAATGGAACAATAACTAGAACAGTCAGGGGAAAAGGCAGTGGGTGGGGGGCGGGGGAAGAGAAGGAATTAATTCTAAGAACACAAAATTTCATTTATAGCAGGGGTTGACACACTACAGCCTGACTTGTTTTTGTGCAAAGTTTTATTGAAACACAGCCATGACCATTATTCTATATACTGTCAGTGGCTGCTTGGCACTACAATGGGAATGACGAGCAGATACAACAGAGATTACATGGCCCACAAACATCTAAAATATTTATTAGCTAGCCTATATTAGTTTCCTAGGGCTGCAGTAATAAAGTACCATAAACTGAACGGCTTAAAATAACAGAAATTTATTCTTTCTCAGGTCTGGAGGCTATAAATCTGAAATCAAGTGTTAGCAGGGCCATGCTCTCTGAAAGGCTCTAGGGGACAACCTGTTTGATGCCTTTCTCTTGGTTTCTGGGGTCATCAGCAATCTTTGTCATTCCTTGACTTGTAACTTCTTAACTCCAATCTCTGCCTCCACTGTCACATGATAATGTTCCCCCCACATCTGCCTTTCCATGTGGTTTTCTCCTCTCTTACAAAGACACCAGCCATACTAGGTTAAGGACCCATCCTACTCCATTATCAGTTCAGTTAAGTTCAGTCACTCAGTCGTGTCCGACTTTCCGCGACCCCATGAATCACAGCACGACAGGCCTCCCTGTCCATCACCAACTCCTTATATGCTCCTCTTAAATAACTACATCTGAAAGAAACCCATTTCCAGATAAGGTCACACTATGAGGTTCTGGGGGTTAGGACTTCAAAATATTTAGGGAGTGGGATACATTTCAACCCTTAACCTGGTCCTTTACATTAAAGTCTGCCAACTCCTGACTTAGAAGACTTTAAAAAAAGGAGAAATAGGTCCACAAATACCGTTGAGGGATTTCAAAGAGAAGATCTTGGATTTTGTTTTAGACAAACTAAGCTGAACAAGAGTCCTCAAAAGACATCAGGCAGAAAGCCATACGTGTAGGTTAGAAACTGGATTGACTTAGAGATGGAGGAAATAAGAGTAACCTAAAAACAGATGAGGAGTTTCAAGGTAAATGCTTTATGAAAGTACTGAAAGTGTTAGTCGCTCAGTCGTATCCAACTCTTTGCGACCCCATGGACTGAAGACCCCCAGGCTCCTCTGTGAATTGAATTCTCCAGGCAAGAACATTGGAGTGGGTTGCCATTTCTTTCTCCAGGGGATCTTCTTGACCCAGGGATCGAAACCAGGTCTCCTGCACTGGAGGCATATTCTTTACCATTTAAGCCACAGGGATACAGCAGGTCAAAAATTGATATTTAGAGAATGCTACTGTTCATTGGAAGGACTGATGCTAAAGCTGAAACTGCAATACTTTGGCCACCTCATGCGACGAGTTGACTCACTGGAAAAGACTCTGATGCTGGGAAAGGTTGAGGGCAGGAGGAGAAGGGGACGACAGAGAATGAGATGGCTGGATGGCATCACCGACTCTGTGGACATGAGTTTGAGTGAACTCCGGGAGTTGGTGATGGACAGGGAGGCCTGGCATGCTGTGATTCATGGGGTCGTGGAGAGTCGGACACGACTGAGCCACTGAACTGAACTGAACTGAACTGTTACATAACAATGTGATTAGACAACAGTATGATGAGAAGATGTCACTGTTATACAACATTAGATAATAATGTAGAAAAAATGTAATTTAGTATTATATAAACTAAAAGAGAAGCAGGGTCAACAGTAACAAATACAACAAAAAGGTTGAACAGACCTAAAAGATGACCAGGAAATTTGGTAAGAATGAGACCATAATCAAATAAAGAAAACAATTTCTATGAAGAAAACTAAAAGGGACACCAGACCAGGGGTAAGGTGAGAATCCTTAAAAAATAAAGCATTATTTATTTGTACAGTGGTTACAGTAGACTATGACACTGGTGACCCAATAAACCACATATACTGGCATTCATATTTTCATATAATCCTCTCCCACACAGACTCTGAATTCAGCCAATTAACTTGCTTTAAGCCAATTTGATATTAACAGGTATTGGCAAGCAGGGGTATGATAAGCACTTTCACATGGGAACTTGTTTTCTTGGAACACTGCCACCTGGAAGGCCAGTTGTCATGCTATGAGGAAGTTTGAGCTAGACCCCTGAATGATGACAGGTTGCTGCTGCTGCTGCTGCTAAGTCACTTCAGTCGTGTCCGACTCTGTGTGACCCCATAGACGGAAGCCCACCAGGCTCCCCCGTCCCTGGGATTCTCCAGGCAAGAACACTGGAGTGGGTTGCCATTTCCTTCTCCAATGTGTGAAAGTGGAAAGTGAAAAGTGAAAGTGAAGTCGCTCAGTCGTGTCCGACCCTTAGCGACCCCACGGACTGCAGCCTACCAGGCTCCTCCATCCATGGGATTTTCTAGGCAATAGTACTGGAGTGGCTTGCCATTGCCTTCTCCGGATGACAGGTTAGTAATTGCCAAATAGAGACACTGAAGGGAAAAAAGTCATTTGAGATATTTCAGCCCAAAAGAGGTCACAACTGAATACAACTGCCACCGTGACCCTGAGCCATAACTACAGGAACAGAAAACATACCCAGCAAAGGCCAGTCAACCCAGAGAACCAGGACATATAACAAATTGTTGTTGTTTAAGACGACAAATGTGGTGGCGGTTTATAAAACAGCAATAAGTGACATAGAACAGAATGTATGTTTGAGAAACGCAAGTACATGAGGCCAAGGATTCTTATAAAACTGGGAAGACCTGCATATGCATGAAAAAAAGAAAAAAAAACATGCTGAAGACAAAGGGTAAAATTAAAACGTAAAGAAAAACACTAAAGACAAGGAAAATGGAGTTGAGTCATATAAGGAATAATGGGAAAATTCAAGACTATACACTTGGTCACACTGTTACAAGAGAATATCCGTGAAAAAGAGTCTCCACCTACTTCATCACTTTCATCTACTTCGATTCCACCATCTTTGTCATCATCCATTTGCTTATGTATTGTTTGAAGAGCTTCCAGACTAAATCTATCTTCCTCTGTGAAGCATGGTGGACTCAGTGACATGCATGGATCTGAAATAAAACAAAGGGCAATTACTAACCTGCCACCCCAAAACACAGGCTACAGTCAGGAGAGTTGAATTTCAAACAAAACCAACAAATTAAATTTCAGACCAAGTCAAACTAAGATGCTTTAAGAATTCTATCTAGTAGGGTATTTTTCACATCAAAAGTATAATATATGAACATATTGACTAAAAATAAATAAACCAACTTAATTGATATCAAACTACAACAAGTACTAAATTCAAGTTGTCCACATTCTTCCACATCTTCAATCATCTTCTTCTTATTCAACTCATTATATTTGTAAATTAACCCCCCCCAAAAAAAACAGATAAACTCCCTCCTCAAAAACTAAAAAAAAAAAAAAAAAAAATTACAGAGCACAAGGGGGTTTTTTGGTATAGTCCAGTTTAAAATGTAAGTCCTTAGGGCAACATCACAAAGAATACAAGAAAAAGAAATGTAGAATACCGACATGCTCCTTAGAAATGTCTTTATCATTTTTCTAACATTCTAAAAGTCCATCATATGACTCTCTAAATGTGTAACTTCTTAGATTCAACAAGGAAAAACTGAATTTTTAAAAACCTTGTTCTTCATATTTCTCTTAATATAAATTTACTGCCTAAATAATTTTGTATGGAAATGAGTGAATCCTCCCATGTAGATTGTAAAAAATAAGAATTTAGAGAGAATATGTAATTTTTCATGACTTAAAATGAGATTAATAAAAACTACCTCTTGCTGACCTCATATAGTAAACAGTCTATACACCAAAATGGAAAAGTACTGTCACAACTTCACTCACACCCAATCTGGCTGACTGGTAGACTGACAAATTCCAAGAACTGATTTATACCAAGTCACTAAAATAGTAAAATAATATCCTTTTAAAATGTCATCGAATTCACATGTATTTCCACAAATAGTGTGGTCTTAAAGTCAAAGCTATGGTTTTTCCAGTAGTCATGTATGGATGTGACAGTTGGACCATAAAGAAGGCTGAAAGCCAAAGAACTGATGCTTTTGAATTGTAGTGCTGGAGAAGATTCCTGAGAATCTCTTGGACTGCAAGGAGATCACACCAGTCAATCCTAAAGGAAATCAACCCTGAATATTCACTGGAAGGACTCTTGCTGAAACTGAAGCTCCAATACTGGCCAATTTTATGTAAAAAGCTGACTCACTGGAAAAGACCTAGATGAAGGGAAAGATTCAAGGCAAAAGAAGAAAGGGGTGGCAGAGGATAAGATGATTAGATAGCATCACTGACTCAATGGACATGAATCCGAGCAAACTCTGGGAGATAGTGAAAGAACGAAGAACCCGGTGTGCTGCAGTCCATGAGCTTGCAGAAAGTCAGGCATGACTTAGTGACTGAACAACAACAACAGTTTAAAATCGTTATCAACAACAGTTAAAAACCCAGTTTATCATCTGGTCTTATTACAAATTAACTGACTGTGGACAAATCACTTGTCCTTGTGTCTTAGTTACATTTCCTCTAAAATAAAACAAGTAGACTAGATATTTACTAAGCTCTATTGCAGTTATGATGGCCTGCTGCTGCTGCTCAGTCGTATCAGTCGTGTCCGACTCTGTGTGACCCCATAGACGGCAGCCCAACAGGTTCCCCCGTCCCTGGGATTCTCCAGGCAAGGACACTGGAGTGGGTTGCCATTTCCTTCTCCAATGCATGAAAGTGAAAAGTGAAAGTGAAGTCGCTCAGTCGTGTCAGACTCTTAGCGACTCCATGGACTACAGCCTACCAGGCTCCCCCGTCCATGGGATTTTCCAGGCAAGAGTATTGGAGCGGGTGTCTTTGCCTTCTCCATAATGGCCTAAGAGTATCTAATTCTGCACTGAGGAAAAAAAATAAGAAAAAAAGTCAGTCCTGGAGATTAACTTCCTTTAAAAACAAAACAATTTAAGCCTCTAACACCTACATGTTCTACTTACAGACCATTTTGGCAATTTAACAGTTTTAATAGTTTTAAATCAAAACCTAATTTTCATTCCTTTAGTCTTGAAAGAGAAGGAAACAGAAAAGCCTATAAAAATAAAAAAATGAAATTATAAGTTACGTGACATAAATGTGTAAATATTTAAAACTCTGATTAACATTTGCTAAAAATCTAAGAACTTATAAAAACAATGGTCAATTATAATGCCTAATTCACAAAACATCCAGATCCTGAGATACCCACAACTTTTCCTGAATTGATGCAAAATAAAATATAAGCTCTCAGGTATCACAACAACATATGGCATAAAGAAGATTATGTGTACAATGTGTTACTGCCTCTCACAGACATATTTTTATACATATTTTATTTTGCAAATAAGCATATGAAGTGAAAGTTTATTATAACTAGCACATAAGGAAAGGGTCAGCATCACTCACTCTGATTAAAAAGGCTTTGTTGTTAAACTATCTAAGCAGTCAACAGTGAGGAAGGTAGAAATGTTAAAAAGCAGAGAAAAGGAGGAAGTCTTATAATCTGTAAAAAAAAACTCATATGTAAAAATTGTATTTTTTAACTTAAATTAATAAAACACTATCTTTCAGAATCTACCTCTGAATTTAACTTCTTCATGAAGTATTTCATAAAAACCAACTCCTGAGTACTTCTTTCTCTGAACGCCATTCCATCCATTCAACAAATATCTACTGAGCACTACCGTGTCAGGCATTGGAAATAGCAGTGAACAACAGAGAGAAAAATTTCTCATAAAACTTTCATTCTCGTGGAGGAGATGCTGCTGCTACTGCTAAGTCACTTCAGTCGTGTCCGACTCTGTGTGACCCCATAGACGGAAGCCCACCAGGCTCCCCCGTCCCTGGGATTCTCCAGGCAAGAACACTGGAGTGGGTTGCCATTTCCTTCTCCAATGTGTGAAAGTGAAAAGTGAAGTCGCACAGTCGTGTCCGACCCTTAGCGACCCCACGGACTGCAGCCTACCAGGCTCCTCCATCCATGCAATTTTCTAGGCAAGAGTACTGGAGTGGCTTGCCATTGCCTTCTCCGAGGCAATGTGGAGGAGATGAGCACAAGATACATAAGCAAAATGAATAGCATGTTAGGAGTGGAAAATATTAAGGGGAAACAGAACAAACAGCAGATAATGAAATGACACAGAATTTGAAATTCTCAACTATATCTTTATTCTCAAATCATTCTTTAATGTTGTACCAGAATGGCCGAGCAGTTAAGGCACTGGACTTAAGATCCAATGGATTTATATCCTCATGGGTTCAAACCCCACTTCGGGTACAACAGGTCCTGCTTTTGGCTTCCCTGATAGTTCAGTTGGCAAAAAATCCGCCTGCAATGTGGGAGACCTGGGTTTGATTCCTGAGTTGGGAAGATCCCCTGGAGAAGGGAAAGGCTACCCACTCCAGTATTCTGGCCTGGAGAATTCCATGGACTGTACAGTCAGTGGGGTCACAAAGAGTCAGACACGACTGAGCGACTTTCACTTTAACCTCTAATTGCTTAATGTGATTTTGTCCATATGACTAAGCTTATGAAAAGGGCAGGGGCCATGTTCTTCCATTTCGCACATGCTCATAATACCCACAACTTAGTTGGACACATTCTGGACCTCTGTAAATTCCGCTACTTCATACATTAACCAAATCACAAAGTTCTAGTCTTCCGTACTGTGCAAACCACTGGCCAGCATTAGAAATTAAAGAGATAATAAGAATATCCTGTACTTGAAAAAGCTCACAGGCTAGGGAGCAAAAAGGCATGCTGTTGGCACTGAGTACATTAATCGCAGAGTGCTGTGACAGCATGGAGGGATGGCACCTACCCAGCCTGGGAAAGAAGGGGCAGAACTTTTCTAGAGGTAAACATGGGGAGTTTTAAAGAACTGTATTGATTAAATGCATGCATCATATAGTCAGTGGCATGAAAAGAACACGAAACACTCAGAGAAATGCAACTGGTTGATATGGCTGGCACAAATTACATTCAGAGGAAAAAAATAAACAAGAGATCAAATAGGACACTGGTAAAAAGGGATAAAAACTCTAAAAGTAGTTTTTCCATACTAAGGAATTTGGATTTTTTATCCTGAAAACTATGAGAAGCCCACTAGGGATTTCAAGGAGAAGACCAACAAAATCAGATTCATATAGAGAGTTTGTTCTGGTGACAGTGGAAGACAAATGGAGACAAGACTGGGAGGCACAATCATCAGAAGTGCTGCAGAAATCCTGGCAGCACTCAACAGCCCGTGTTCCCAAGGAATGGGAAGGTAAATGACGAAGACTGCTCTCAGGTTTGGTGTTTTGCCATGAGCAGAAGGAAAGGAAAGACAGGAGCTGAGGATACGGCAAGAATATCCTTCATTTCTCCATATGAAATTCTGTTTCCGTTTGGTACAGTGTCTTATGGCCTTTGAATTCTAACTTAGATGAGTTGTGAATTCTGAACTCTATTACCTGTTCCAGAAAAACATCTATTTCTGCTTAATTGACTATGCTAAAGCCTTTGACTATGTGGATCACAATAAACTGTGGAAAATTCTGAAAGAGATGAGAACACCAGACCACCTGACCTGTCTCTTGAGAAACCTGTATGCAGGTCAGGAAGCAACAGTTAAAACTGGATATGGAACAACAGACTAGTTCCAAATAGGAAAAGGAGTACATCAAGGCTGTATACTGTCACCCTGCTTATTTAACTTATATGCAAAATGCATGAGCCACTTCATTTTCACTTTTCACTTTCATTCACTGGAAGAGGAAATGGCAACCCACTCCAGTATTCTTGCCTGGAGAATCCCAGGGACACGGGAGCCTGGTGGGCTGCCGTCTATGGGGTCGCACAGAGTCAGACAATACTGAAGTGACTTAGCAGCAGCAGCAGCAAAATATATCAAGAGAAACGCTGGGCTGGAAGAAGCACAAGCTGGAATCAAGACTGCTGGGAGAAATATCAATAACCTCAGATATGCAGATGACACCACCCTTATGGCAGAAAGTGAAGAGGAACTCAAAAGCCTCTTGATGAAAGTGAAAGAGGAGAGTGAAAAAGGTGGCTTAAAGCTCAACATTCAGAAAACTAAAATCATGGCATCTGGTCTCATCAGTTCATGGCAAATAGATGGGGAAACAGCGGAAACAGTGTCAGACTATTTTTGGGGGGCTCCAAAGTCACCGCAGATGGTGATTGCAGCCATGAAATTAAAAGACGCTTACTCCTTGGAAGGAAAGTTACAACCAACCTAGATAGCATATTGAAAAGGAGAGACTACTTTGCCAACAAAGGTCCGTCTAGCCAGTAGTTATGTATGGATGTGAGAGTTGGACTATAAAGAAAGGTGAGCACCGAAGAATTGATGCTTTTGAATTGTGGTGTTGGAGAAGACTCTTGAGAGTCCCTTGGACTGCAAGGAGATCCAACCAGTCCATCCTAAAGGAGATCAGTCCTGGGTGTTCATTGGAAGGACTGATGTTGAAACTGAAACTCCAATACTTTGGTCACCTGATGCAAAGAGCTGACTCACTGGAAAAGACCCTGATGCTGGGAAAGATTGCGGGCAGGAGGAGAAGGGGACAACAGAGGATGAGATGGTTGGATGGCATCACTGACTCAACGGACATGAGTTTGGGTAAACTCTGGGAGTTGGTGATGGACAGGGAGGCCTGGCATGCTGCAGTTCACAGGGTCGCAAAGAATCGGACACAACTGAGTGACTGAACTGAACTGAACCTGTTCCAAGGTCTTTTTCATTTTTTTCTCAGTTGTTTTTCCTTCTAGGTTAATTCAGCACAACTGACCATTTTAACGCAAAGTAGGTGATCTAAATTTCTTTTAAAATATACAAACTGGTATAAAAGGACTATGCATATAATGAATCAGGATTAACAGACAAATTTCAAAGACAACTGCTAAAATACCAAAATCTGTCTCCTTTGCCAACATCATACAGACATCTACCTTAGCTACCCAAAATGCACCATGTACTCTACAACCAGTTTCTCACTTAAACAAAAATCACTTGTTCATTTACACATGATAAGGAGTGCCTGTGCAAACATCCACCGAAAATACTCCCTTTAGTGCCCTCGTGTGTGTGCATTTTAAGTCGCTTCAGTCGTGTCCGACTCTTTGCAACCCTATGGACTGTAGCCTGCCAGGATTCTCTGTCCATGGGATTCTCCAGGCAAGAATACTGGAGTGGGTTGCCATTTCCTTCTCCATGGGATCTTCTCGACCCAGAAAATGATCCTGTGTCTGTCTCCGGCACTGGCAGGCAGTTTCTTTACCACCAGCACCACATGGGAAGCTTTCAGTGCCCTCATCTTGTGTTAAATGCAACATGAAGTAATGTATCTTTTTAGCATTATTATGCTGAGCATTCCTTTCTCTTCTCTGGATCAAGAACAGCACATTCCAGTGAGAAAAAAATAAAAAAGAAATCAGGTGAAAGAGAGAAAGACTTAACCAACCAAAGTCAGCAATCAACACCATTGTTAAGTTCTATCTTGCTTTCCTTTACCCAAACAAATGCTCAGTCTGATTCTGCAGAAATAATTAATGAATTAAAATGCTTTCACCTAATAAGAAACATCTAATGTATTCTAGAAGCCAATGCTATTTTATGTACGTAATGTAATCCCTACAACGCTGTGTGAAGAACATATTCATTTTTCAGATGAGGAAATGAGACTTATGAGTAACCTGATAAAGATTACACCCCTAGAAATGACAGACTTGGGATTCACACCAGTCTTCAAGACTCAGGTTTGAGTGTCAGTATAATGAATATACATACATCAGTGTTACCAGTGTCAGAGAAGAATAAGGAATCGCTATCATAGATAATGCCCAAACCTGGCTGAGAAGCAGAGGAAATAAGAAGCACAACTGTGTCCCATGGAAGAGGATCATTAGACACCTCATGAATTACAGACACAATCTAAAATACGGCCTACCCTTCTTAGCTTTCCTCTCCTTTTGATAATAACATACCTTTAAGTCACACTCCCCTTGAATAAACCTTTACTATACTACCACAGTGATAGACATATATTCAAAGTTTGAAAATGAAACTGTTAGTTGCTCAGTCGTGTCTTGACTCTGCTATCCCATGGACTGTGGCCCGCCAGGCTCCTCTGTCCACAGAACTCTCCAGGCAAGAACACTGGAGTTGGTTGCCATCCCATTCTCCAGATGATCTGTCTGACGCAGGGATCAAACCCGGGTCTCCCACACTGCAGGTAGATTCTTTACTGTTTGAGCCACCAGGGAAGAACTGAAAGCTTAAACATATATAAATATGAGAAGCCAAATAAACTTCTGAATTTAAGTTATTCACCTGGAAAAATATATAAATGCCAGGCTTCAGGTTAGAAGCCAGGTATATAAAGGGTAAAAACAAAGTTAAACATGGCAAATGGAATGACAGACATGTAATAAATATTTAATGGCAGCAAAACTTCGAAAGTAGTCCTGCACAGCGAGAAAAAGATTTGAGAAGAAAGTGATATTCACACTGAATCTTGAAAGATGAGCAAGTGTTCTCTAGGAAGACATCAATAGGCAAGAACATAAGCTGCTAATAGTTATTATATAACAAACTAATGATGACAATAACTATCAATTATGGCGTGTCTATTATCACATAAATCTATATGTTATATATTATACATTTCACTTTGCCTATAAAACAGGCACTATTATTACCATTTGACAAGATAATTAAGACAGAAGACTGACATTATCAATGAAGGCCAGATTATGGAGGGATCTACAGATTACTATAAAGTGCCAAAAAGGGGAAAAAATACTAATAGATTACTCACTGAAACCCCCTATTTGCAGTTTCCCCAATCTGCAAAGCTCTTTTTCCCAAGTACACCCATTGCTGGTAACTCTTTTCATTCCAGCACAAATGTTTCTCCTCAGAGGTCATCTTCTTTCCTCATCTAAAATATTCCTTGCCTTTTCTATTTGCTATGTTTTTCTTCACAGCACTTAATCACAGTGCATATATTATGTATTTATTTTCTTACTGTCCACTCGTCCACTATCATGCAATCATGAGATTATAAGCACTGCTCTTCCTTGAGTCCCTAGAACAGGGTCTGGCACATAGTAAGCACTCAAAAAATGTGTTCACTGAATTACTTACCTAACTGGTTTCCAATACAAATGTTTGGAAGAGAAAAACTTTTCATGAAATTACTTGGCTGATAAGAAAACTAAGATGTAGAAACTGACAATAAAAATCCCTTACCTCTTTACGACACCAACGTTAACTCTAAGCAGTGAGTTGAAATCTATTAATATTACTCCTCCTCTCATGAAAACTATTCAGTAGCCTCCAAGAGCCTTAAGTATGAAGTCTTATCTATCTACTGTCAAAGACAGCTGTATAAATACTTAATGAACAAAATATATAACACATTATTAAAAAATTAATGGAAGGAGAACTTTAAAATATTTAAGATTCAAGGCTCTAAAACTTGAGCAGTAAAGATAAAATTTCATGAAGGCAAGGCCTAAGCTTGTTTTTACTGATTGTTGTTTTAGTCACTCAGTCATGTCCAACTCTTTGCGACCGCATGGTTCCTCTGTCCATGGGATCTCCCAGGCAAGAATACTGGAGAGGGTTGCCATTTCCTTCTCCAGGGGATCTTCCCAACTTAGTGATCAAACCCATGTCCCCTGCACTGGCAGACAGACTCCTTAGCACTGAGCCACCAGAGAAGCCCCATTTTATTGATTACATTACTATTATATGTTAGATGTATATTATTACTATACAGTGTGTGCATGCTCAGTTGCTTCAGTCGTGTCTGACTCCGCGATCCTATGGACTGTAGCCCACCAGACTCTTCTGTCCATCGAATTCTCCTGGCGAGAATATTGGAGTAGGTTGCCATGCCTTCCTCCAGGGGATCAGCACTCCTAATAAATAATTATGCCTGACTGATTTTTACATGCAAGCAATTGCATTTTTGGTGGTATTATGAAAAAGAAATTGGATTTTAATAAGCAGGGTTTTAAAAAAAGAGAAAACAACAAACCCAAAGAGGAAGTAAGATAAGATCTGGGACCTACAAAGAGCAGTCTGCTGGGACTGGCTCAGCAGAGAGTGCTACTCCGGGCTCCTCCCTGTTCACCTCTCCCCAGATGCCGCCTCTGGCCTTCACTAGAGTCGGGCAGGGACGTCAGTCCCACATTACAAGGAACTGTCCTCTGCTAGACAACACTCCTCCCTGAAAGGAGGAAGGAAACACTAGCAAGTGGAGAAGCAGTAGGATGTGAACCTAGTGGCCTGGGGCTATTAGTCAGTGAATGACAAGGAACCGAGAATTAAAATTAAAAAAAAAATAGAATATTCAAGAAGCTACTGATAAGTTTTAAGTGGCTGGGAAAGGTTGAAGGTGGGAGGAGAAGGGGACGACAGAGGGTGAGGTAGTTGGATGGCACCACCAACTCAATGGACACGAGCTTGAGTAAACTCCGGTGATGGACAGGGAGGCCTGGCGTACTGCAGTCCACGGGGTCACAAAGAGCTGGACACGACTGAGACTGAACTGAACTGTGACTTGCTGGTAACTGTAACAGAGATAAGTCACAATTTATATTTCATGTAGAGCTTTCAAGTTTAAAAAATGCTTTCCTATATAGTCAGTTTCATCTTAGTTTACAGAGGAAAACTACAGTCTCAGTTAACATGCGTGTCACCACCGAACGCCTATTCCAACTGCAGGCAGGAAGTAAGAGAACATAAAGCACAATCGCAGCAGTTGGTCGGATGGAAAAGGTCAGACTCAAGTGACACCTGAGATGCAGTCAGAGAAAGGAGGCAACTATGACTGACATTTCTGAACTACGAGTCTAGGTAAAACAAAGGTCCACCTCTATTTGGCGGAGTGTAACCAAACAACATAGTCACAAAATGCATCAAAAGTGATTTCATTAAGCCTTTGCTAGAGACCAATATTTATGCCATATTCTTTTTTTGTCCCAGTCAATTGATACAGGCAGGGATACAGTTCAGAAACGTAAGAAAATAAGAACTTAAGAAATAAATGAACCTGAAAAAGCAAATCCAGTCTTTAAAGCTAGTTTCCCTCCTATAAAACCTTTAAGGTCAGCAATTTCATAACAACCAAGAAGGAGAGCCAGCTGACTTTTAATCACAAACCAATGACTGAAGCCCACTAACAACGTCTAACATCATATACAGCCAAGAACTTGACTTACCACACTGGTGACTATTTATGAGTCTCATGATTAGGATTTTCTTAATTATTACCACTGAGAAAAAAATTTTAAACAAATATTGCTCATACTTAGTACTTTCATTAATGGTTCAAGCCATTTATCAAATCAAATACTGCAATCTGAGTATTTTGAGATATCTTCTCTAAAATCTTCAGAGATTACCATTTGGTGTCATTTTCCAATAAACCAACAATCTTATTCAAATTCAAAAAGAAAGTGAATAATGACTTCTTTCTTTTTTGATATCCTCTTTAAGGCAGAGTCTATTTTCCCAGTGTCAAGCATATAACCAAAACATGCCATATAGGAGGATTAATTTATTTTTTTGAGAAACATCCATTGATATTATCAAATTACGACTTAAGTGTTATACTGCACAGAAAATAAAGGGCCTGTTCTTTGAAATCTCTCCTGACTAATGACTGGAGCTCTGAATGACTTTGTTGACAAAGTAGTAGTCTGACTCTTGTAAAGAGAAAAAACTTTCCCCAATCTGTTAGCTAAAAATTTCCCTTAAAATCTGCTAAGTCCAAAAATACCTTCCAAATGTTTTAAAACAAACTATTGGATACAAACTCAGTTACTTAGGTCCATTGTCACTTTCCAGGGACATCTTTCAATTTACCATCTCTGATTATTTCACTCCCACTTATTCCCCCGCCCACACAAAACATGTTGTCCTTGTCACCTCAAGAAGTTCCCACTAATCTTAAAGGTAGGAGACAGAAGGTAATCCCCTCTGCCTCAAAACTCTTAATATGCAAATCACTTACCAAACATTCTTCAATCCAAAAATATCTACACTTATATTCATGGTTAACCAATATGTTCCTTTGATTTTAAAATATTAATATTAATAAATATTAATAAATGAGCAGGAGTATTTATACAGCTGTATTTATCTCTACATTCACTGACCGCTGCCTAATTTTTCCAATTGTATTTTATACTATAACCTCCTAGAAAGCAATACTATGTCTGTACATGACATTGTTGGATCTGTCACATGCAGGAAAATACTGCTGACTAGGTGGAAAAAACAGAAGAAAACTGGTGCATGTATGCACTTATTTACTGACTCCTGGTTTCCCAGGATGCTATGAACACTAATGATGATTAGCAATATTCTGTGCATAGAGCAATGGAATAGCTTTGCTTATTTTTGTTTGTTTTGGAGGGAAGAAAATGGTAACTCCAAATTACAAACAGAACACTGTGCATGTACTTTATGCCACTAATTCATATTCTTAAAATGGCTAAAATGGTAAATTTGATGTTATATATATTTTACAATTTTTTAAAAAGCTATGAGCAAAACAAGTAGCAAACAAAGACTATTAAAACCATTCTGCCTATATCAACACTTGGGGAAATAAAGAACATTACTGGTACTGCCAGGCACTGATCTAAGAGCATGACATTGTCTCAATTCTTTCTCAGCACAAGAAATCAACAACAGTAAGAAACTAAAAACAGTATTCCAATTTTACCGATGAGAAAGGTTGAGCATTCTATAGGGGAAAAAATAACTTTCAATTCATTCTCATTCTGCCACTTATTATACAACCTCAGGAAACTTATTTAACTTCTTTTGCGTTAACTACTTCATCTATAAAATGGGAATAACAGTATATTTACAAAGTTGTTGTTAGGATTAAATGATATATCAAAAACAAAACATCTAACACAGTGTTGGCACATACTTAGAACTTCACAAACCACACTCAATAGATACCTTTTATTATTATCCAGAAAGGTAAAGTGCCCATTGAAAGTAAACAGCACAGCAGGAATTCAATGCCAAGTCTCTTGCAATCTAAGTGTACTCTTCCTATTATACTGCTATTACCTTAACAGGTAGCAAAAACATTAGTTTTTAATTAGACTTAACTCTGAATATCTTTTGCCTGATCCCAAAACCAAATACACCCTAAAATATAAAATGAGAAGATAAAGAAGGACTAGAGTATTTGTTGGATAACTTACATGCCAGTTGCTTGGCTTGGCTAAGCAACTTCTCTCTACTTCTAAGAACTTCTACTTCTCTCAACAACCCTACCAAGTTGGAAACATACTAGAGCTTCTCACGATGAATTAGCCAAGACTCTCATACATAAAATAATTTACCCCCAGATCAAAAGTTTTAATCATTTTGCTGAAATTCAACCTAGATCTGTCCAAATCCAAAGAACTTAATTTTTCCCTATATCCCACAATCTGTCCAAAGAAAAAGACTTCACCATTTTAAAAACACCCAAAAAGAATATTTTGTGCAATATTCTCATCACCTGAAACATAACAAGCACTCAGTAAGTATATACCGAATGAGTGAATCAATACAGAAAGTTAATCAGTGGTCATGGGTTAAGCTGGCTTATATTTATATTTGCCTAACTTTTAATTACACTAGAAAACTTTCTCTTTTATATGGAACAATCATATCAACAAAGTATGACCAAACCACCAAATGTGACAAGAAACTGAGCACTTTAGCTGACATCAACTTGACTCTTACAAGTGCTAAGGGTCAAAAACTCTAAAGTCATTCTTGACGACACTCATACACATCACATCTGACCTCAAGAAACCTGTTGGTTCTCCCTCTGAAACATTATGTAGACTCTGACCTATTCAGGGTCACCATCTCTTGCATGGATTACTGTGCCTCATCTTTAATGTCTTCTCTCTCCTCCTGTTATAGCTAAATCCACGGACACCCACTATAACCACCCCTCTGTAAACACCCTCACCTCCTTCTCTATTATCTCACTTGGTTAGCCAGGCCAAAATCTTGATAAAAATCTAATTCTCCTCCTACTGTACCTCTATACCCATGCATCTAAACAAGGCTGATCATGATGCCTGAAATTCATAACCACAGACTTCAATGGCACCCTAATGTTGCCAGGTAATCATACTGTAACTATCTGGTCTATTCACTCTCCCAGTCTATTTCACACCTTCTTGATCCTCAACCCTTAATGTCTTATCCTCATCCTTCTTCATGGCAATGACTCTGTTTCTCATGCTGCACTGAAAAAAAAATTTTTAATGAAGCAATTAAAAGAGATTTTCCATAAACTCTCATGACCAATCAACCCCCCAGTGTCTGCACATCATACTGTGCCTCTGATCTACTGACACAGATGAATTATCCAACTTTCTATATAATGTTAACCTCTACCCTTGTGAACTAAATCTCACCCCACTGAACTCCTCAATAGCACTACTCCAAGTATTCTTAAGTATTCCTTAACATTTTAACATTTTGTTCTCAGCAGATCACTAGCATCAGAATATAAACATCCTTTTCTCTCATTCTTAAAAAAAAAAAAAAAGACAAAATACTTTTAATTTCACTTCACTACTGTAAAGAAAGCTGCTGCTACTGCTGCTAAGTCACTTCAGTCGTGTCTGACTCTGTGTGACCCCACAGACGGAAGCCCACCAGGCTCCCCCATCCTTGGGATTCTCCAGGCAAGAACACTGGAGTGGGTTGCCATTTCCTTCTCCAATGTGTGAAAGTGAAAAGTGAAAGTGAGGTCACTCAGTCCTGTCCGACCCTTAGCGACCCCACAGACTGCAGCCTACCAGGCTCCTCCATCCATGGGATTTTCTAAGCAAGAGTACTGGAGTGGCTTGTCATTGCCTTCTCCAGTGAAGAAAGCTGAGCACCAAAGAATTGATGCTTTTGAATTGTGGTGTTAGAGAAGACTCTTGACAGTCCCTTGGACTGCAAGGAGATCCAACCCGTCCATCCTAAAGGAGATCAGTCCTCAGTGTACATTGGAAGGACTGATGCTGAGACTGAAACTCCAATACTTTGGCCACCTCATGCGAACAGTTGACTCACTGGAAAAGACTCTGATGCTGGGAGGGATTGGGGGCAGGAGGAGAAGGGGACGACAGAGGATGAGATGGCTGGATGGCATCACCTACTCGATGCACACGAGTTTGGGTGAACTCTGGGAGTTGGTGATGGACAGGGAGGCCTGGCATGTTGCAATTCATGGAGTCACAAAGAGTCAAACATGACTGAGCAACTGAACTGAACTGAATTGAACTCATCTTTCAGAAAATCTCCTCGAAAACACTGTTAATTTACCATCTCTAATTTCTCTCCTCCCTTTCTGTGAAAATACACTCCAACCAAAATAATCTTGAGAAAGAACAGATCTGGAAGAGTCAAGTTTCTTGACTTCAGACTATACTACAAAGCTACAGTAATCAAAACAGTATATGGTACTGGCACAAAAAACACATACAGATCAACAAAACTCAATAGAGACTCCAGAAATAAACCTTATGGTCAACTGATCTCCAACAAAGGAAGGAAGCAAAAATATACAATTGAGAAGACAGTCTCTCAAATGAGTGATGCCAGCAAAACTGGATAGCTATATCTAAAATCAAGTAATCAGAACATTCACCAATCCATATACAAAAGTACACTGAAAATGGATTAAAGACCAAAACATAAGACCAGATACAGATACTATAAAACTCCTAGAGGAAAACATAGGTGAAACACTCTTTGACATATATCACAGCAATATTTTTTTGGATCTGTCTCCATAAAGCAAAGGAAATAAATGCAAAAATAAACAAATGAGACCTAATTAAACTTAAAAGCCTTTGCATAGCAAAGGAAACCATCAACAAAAAGACAACCTACCAAATGGGAGAAAATATTTGTGAATGATATGACCAATAAGGGATTAATATCCAACATATATAAAAAGCTCATATAGCCCAACATCAAAAAGAAACTCAATGAAAAAATGTACAGAAGAAAACAGACATTTTTTCAAAGAGGAAATGTAGACGGCCAACAGGCAGGCACATCAAAAAGTGTTCACCATCAGTAATCATCAGAGAAATGCAAATTAAATACACAATGAGATTATCACATCATACCTATCAGAATGGCTATCATCAATAAGAACACAAATAACAAATATTGGAGAATATGTGGAGAAAAAAGAACCCTCATATACTGTTGGTGGGAACATAAACCAGTGCAGGCCAGCATGAAAAACAGGAGGGAAGTTTCTTAAAAAATTAGAAACACAACTACCATTTGACCCAGCAATTTTGCTCTTGGGTATATATCTCCCTCAAAAAGAAAAAAACATCAGAATACTAATTCAAAAAGATATACGCACCTCAATGTTCAAAGCAGCATTACTTATAATTGCCAATATATGGAAGCAACCTGAGGATCCACCAACAAAAGATATGGTATATACATACAATGGAATACTACTCAGTTATTAAAAAAAGAATGAAATTTTGCAGCAATTTGGATACACTTGAAGATTATTATACTGAGTGAAATAAGTCAGAAAGAAAAAGATAAATACTGTAAGATACCACTTACATGGGAAATCTAAAAAATACAACTAGTGAATATAACAAAAAATAAAAAGGAAGCAGACTCACAGATAGAGAAAGCAAACTAGTGCTTGGTGGAGAGGGGCAATATATCTGTGGAGAAATGGGAGATTCAAACTGCTGAGTGTAAGATAGGATCAAGGATGTACCGAGTTGGCCAGTAAGTTCATTCAGGTTTTTCCATAAGATGTAATGAAAACCCCAAACAAACTTTTTGGCCAACCCAATACTGTGCATCAGAGGAAACATAGCTAATAGTTAGGAGTAACTGAAAATGGAAAGTAACCTTTAAAAATTGAATTTAAAAAATGTTTTAAAATACATTCCAGTCAGGTTTGTGCTCTTACCACTTCACCTAAACGGTCCTGGTCAAAATCATCAGTGATCTTACATTATTAAATTTGATAGTCAACTCTCAGTTCTCATATTACTTGGCCTATCAGTAAGTATCTGCCACAGCTGATCAGTCTCTTCTTTTTCCACATTTCAGGACAACATAGTATTGTTGTTCTCCTCCTCACGGACTGCTTTTTCTGTCTTCTCTTCCATAGGGCAAAAGAAATTTGGGGGGATGATGGCTATGTAAATTATCTTGACTGTGGCAAAGATTTATACATATATACTAACTGTGGCAAAGTATATATACATATACTAACACTTTGCCAACTGTACACTTTTAATAGAAACCATTTATTATACGTCAATTATACCTCAAAAAAAAAACCTGTCAGCCTTCACATACTATTCCTGGTCTCTAAGACTGCTCAGAGATCATGACAACAGGATTATTAAAGTTGTTTTTAGACCCTAGAATGAAAATATCCTGGCCACTGAGAACAGTTAGTTCCTTTCTCATCCTATTCTCTCAAAATAACTTGGATCTACCATTTTCAATCAAATTACTTTCCTAACAAAAGAGAGAGTCAAATGGGTGGTGAAGACTTTGACTCTCTATTATCATCCATTATGATTACAAGATCAGAAATAATGTGCTACTTGCCTTATTTTTCTCCAAACATTCAAAATGTCTTTTATTAATCTTAGCAGGGTCTGCAATCCTCAGCTAAATTTGGCCTTTAAGAACTATGAAGATGGTTGACAGAGATCTGTGCCACTTTCTTATTTACTGTCAGTTATGTGTCCTATTTTCTATCTTTCCATAATTTTATATCCCTGTCTCAACTAACATTAACCTGTATCGAGTATTTTAATAAATACTACCAATAAGTAATTAAATAAATAAGTAAATAGTACTTAAAACATGAAAAGAAACATATACATTAAAATATTTTACAAAAAATCCAATATGTGGGGGGGGGGGACATGTAAAACTGTCAGAGACAGCAATACTTCACGGAAATTAAATATTCAAGAAACCACTCTAGTTACGCCACAACTTCAAAAGTTCAGCAAACTCAACAGCAGTGAGAAACTTGTGGAGACACGGGTGGGATGGTGTCAGATTTACGTTTGGAATAGAACATTCAAGTAGCTCCAGTATGTGAATGTAAGGACAACCGATTAGAGGCAGAGAGACAAGTTATTTTATTATCCCAAGCCACAAGGTCTAAACTAAGGTTGTGCTAATAAGGTGAGATAGAATGAGGCAGATTACAAAAATATTTAAAAGATAAACTTCATTAATTCCTAGAGCTTTCATTTAATTCCACTGTGGTATGCAGTCTCCATTAAATAAAAGACTTTATTGACTATCAAGCATAAAGATAACGATGAATCATTTTCCTCTGTACTTCATAATTTTACAGAAAGACACATCTAGATGAATAAACTAAATTTCTGAATGATTAGAGACTAAAAACTAAGCTCATATAAACCTTTTTTTTTTTTTGGCACAGTTAACAACAGGAAGACTGTTCTGACAGAAAATCTAAGAAAACTCCACCACATGACAGATTGGAACACTGCAACAGGTCCCTTGCACTTCAGGATATGAAGAAAGGACAAGATGCAGGGTGGCATCAAATAAGTAGAATCTGGCTTAGAAGGATATGATGTCAAAAAGATGGACAATTATTGCATTCTTCCTGCCTACAGACCTCAGTCAGATATTTCTAAGAAATGATCTAGAAGGGAATAAAGAAGCCATTCATAAAATAATACTGATCACTTTAAGTAATGTGAGCTTTGCTTCCTGAAATGACTGTGTATATTCTATACTGAAAAGTCTTATTTACACTATTACCATAATCCAGGCATAAATTCAGCTTTCATCCAAAGAAACAGCTTTGTCACTAAAAGACTATTTCTATCCTAAACGTAGCTATACTCTTAACAATTTAGACCAAGGCTCTTTGCAAACTAGCAATCTGAAGATTGCAGAACTGGGTCAGTTTTCTAAACACAAACTTTTAGCTCTATTTTTGACACATGGTGAGGGGGGTAGTGGAATAAGTGTGAACAACAATTGTATGTCATCGGACTATCAAAAGCTCAAATCCATCTGTAAAGCAATTATCTTTCAATAAAAAATAATTTTTAAAAAAAAACCTCAAATCCTGTTTCAGCCTCTCTACCTCTCCATCACCGCCATCAGAGAGAACCTCACTGCTTCGCCCCACAGCCTTCCTGTAATGGTCTCCCTATCTCCAGGACCACCACGCTACAAATGTATCCCCCTTTATGGTAACCACATCTTTAGGATAAGATGATGGCCACATCTTCCCCTCCTGTTGAAATCCTTCAGTACTTCCCAGTCTCCCATAGAGTAAAGCTCAATCTCCACAACACGAAATACAAGACACATTCTGAACCCTTAAGAATCTCTTCACTAGTGATTAACTTCCTCTATAAAGACTTCCTAGTTGACTTCGTAACAGGTACTTCCTATTCTTCATTCTTACAGCGTTTTTATACATAACTATTATAATTATAGTGGTCCCATCACTTCATGGGAAATAGATGGGAAAACAGTGGAAACAGTATCAGACTTTATTTTTGGGGGCTCCAAAATCACTGCACATGCTGATTGCAGCCATGAAATTAAAAGATGCTTACTCCTTGGAAGGAAAGTTATGACCAACCTAGATAGTATATTAAAAAGCAGAGACATTACTTTGCCAACAAAGGTCCGTCTAGTCAAGGCTATGGTTTTTCCAGTGGTCATGTATGGATTTGAGTGTTGGACTGTGAAGAAAGCTGAGCGCCGAAGAATTGATGCTTTTGAACTGTGGTGCTGGAGAAGACTCTTGCGAGTCCCTTGGACTGCAAGGAGATCCAACCAGTCCATTCTAAAGGAGATCAGTCCTGGGTGTTCATTGGAAGGACTGATGCTAAAGCTGAAACTCCAATACTTTGGCCACCTCATGCGACGAGCTGACTCACTGGCAAAGAGTCTGATGCTGGGAAGGATTGGGGGCAGGAGGAGAAGGGGATGACAGAGAATGAGATGGCTGGATGGCATCAGAACTTGATGGACATGAGTTTGAGTGAACTCTGGGAGTTGGTGATGGACAGGGAGGCCTGGCGTGCTGTGATTCATGGGGTCGCAAAGAGTCGGACACGACTGAGCGACTGAACTGAACTGATTGTAATTACAAGTAGTAGTCTACCTATCAACGCAAAATTTCCTAAATAATCACAGTATCTTCAACTCCAGCATCAGACGTAAGCCATAATTTCAATTTTATCACAGTAACCATGTAACATTCAGCAAACCTCAACATCTCTGGTTCTTAGTTTCCCTAGCTGCAAAATTAGCATAAAATACTCATCCTCATGACTTCTTACAAGTAGCATTGAAAAATATAAGTAAAAAGCAATACTTCACTTTGGTAAACTTGGAGAACTACAGTGCAACTAACAACACTCATAAAACCTAAAAAGAAATTCACATTTATTACATAAAGGAACTAAACCTTCTCTGTGGAGGTATAAGCACTACCTTTGTGATAAGATGTATGTAATGAGTTTTATTTTAATAAAATGTCTTGTTTTTCAGAACAAAGAAGTCACAAGCTGTGTTAAATGTCACCTTCAACTTTAAATCAAAGTTACTTTAAACAAAATTACCATTAATTTTATATAAATCCTTATTAACTCCTCAGGGCTTTCCTAGTGGCTCAGACAATAAAGAATCTGCCTGCAATGTGGGAGACTTGGGTTCGATCCCTGGGTCAGAAAGATCCCCTGGAGAAGAAAATGGCAACCCACTCCAGCATTCTTGCCTGGTGAATTCCATGGTCAAGGGAGACTGGCAGGCTACCATCCATAGGGTTGCAAAGAGTCAGACACAACTAAGCAACTATACCTAACTCCTCAGAGAAATTTCTATTCATACAAAAGCAACACAGCCTCAGTTTCTAGAAAATTTTTACTCAAAATAACTATTAACAAATCTAGCATGTAATTCATTTAAAATATGGGTCACATATTTTTTACAAGACATTTGGGATTTTAAAGTTGCCTTAGCAAACCTGGGCTCCTCCCATTAATAAGTCCCCGTATGCTTCATCATTTCACAAGTAATAAGCTTCCTGGGAAAGAAGGGGTAAAAAAGAAAGGAAAGAGGAAATTCTCAAACAAGAACAGATAGCAAGAACTGGAAATAATAATTAGCAACTGAAATATGTGCTGTACTAATGAAGGAGAGGGGTTTCCCAAGTGGCGCTAGTGGTAAAGAACCTGGCTGCCAATGCAGGAGACATAAGAGACATGAGTTCGATCCCTGGGTCAGGAAGATGCCCTGGAGGAGAGCATGGTAACCCACTCCAGTATTCTTGCCTGGAGAACCCAAGGACAGAGAAGCCTGACTACAGGGCTACAGTTCACAGGGTTGCAAACAGTCCGACACAACTGAAGCAACTTAGCATGCATGCACAATGGGGCAAGAGGAGGGTAAGCTGGAGGAATGGAGAGCAGACTGGTCTGGGGTTTTCAGTTACTGTAGCAGTGAGAGAGAAGGAGGAAAAAGCTCCCATAAACAGGATGCTGTTGTTGTTGTTTAGTTGGTAAGTCGTGTCTCTTTTGTGACCCTATGGACTAGAGCCCACCAGGCTCCTCTGTCCATGGAATTTCCCCACCAAGAATACTGGAGTGGATTACCATTACATCTTCCAGGGGATCTTCCCAACCCAGAGATGGAATCCATGTCTCCTGCATTGGCAGATGGATTCTTTACCATTAAGCGTGTTCATTGGAGGGACTGATGCTGAAGCTGAAACTGGAATACTTTGGCCACCTCATGCGAAGAGTTGACTCACTGGAAAAGACTCTGATGCTGGGAAGGATTGGGGGCGGGAGAAGAAGGGGATGACCGAGAATGAGATGGCTGGATGGCATCACCGACTCTGTGGACATGAGTTTGAGTGAGCTCCGGGAGCTGGTGATGGACAGGGAGGCCTGGCGTTCTGTGATTCATGGGGTCGCAGAGAGTCGGACACGACTGAGCGACTAAACTGAACTGAACAAGGGAAGCCCACAAACAGGATACAATGTACAGAATCTTCAAAGCTCAAACAATAACAACTCTTCCCACTATCCGTTTCAACTTAAATTTGAAGGAAACAATTTTCTTCAAGACTGGTTTAGTGAGGGGCTTTCCAGGTGGAGCTAGTGGTAAAGAACCCACCTACCAATGCAGGAGATGTAAGAGACACAGGTTCAATCCCTGGGTTGGGAAGATCCCCTGAAGGAGGGCACAGTAACCCACTCCAGTATTTTTGCCTAGAGAACCCCATTGACAGGGGAGCTTGGTGGGCTACAGTCCGTGGGGTTGCAAAGAGTTGGACGTGACTAAAGCAACTTAGCACAAGCACATTTAGTGAGAATAAAGAATCAAGTAGACAAATTAGATTTCAAGAAACTATCTCTTATGAACACAATTGATTTGAAAGTCATGTTAAACATAAGGTAAAATTTTACTAAAATTATTCTGAAGTAATGGTTTTTTAAGTAAAATTTCAACTGAATTTCAAGTACAAAGTTATGCAGCAACCACTCAGAGCTTTACTTCTTACTGAATTACATCAATTTTAATCCCTGAAAAGTGTAACAAGGTTCTCTTTGTCTAAACTGTGGTGGAAAAAAAAAAAAGATCAATAACTTCTCTGAAGCAGTTTTAATTACTGGTAACTTAAGAAACTGAAGTCTTAACATTCCTTTTCCTCCCTAATATCACGTGTACTTTTCTACCTGACCTCTTAGGAATGATACAGTCATCTATGCGCCTAAAGAAGTCTGTCTCTCTCAAGTACCCAGTATTTAATTTGAAGGAAGACAAAATAGGAGAAGCCAGTAATTTGGAAAACAGGAAAACCAGGCCATGCAGAGAGCTCTATACATCCTCTAGGAGCTTCTATTATCTAAAAAATTGAGGGATTCAACCAGATCTCAAAGGTTACTTTTTTAACCAAAATCACACAAAGACAGTGCACACAAAAATGAAAAGTACACACCAATATCACTAACGAACAAAGATACAAAAATCCTCAACAAAATACTAGCAAACTGAAACCAACAATACATTAAAAGCATCATACCACCATCAAGTGGGATTTATCCCAGAGATGCAAGGATTTTTCAATAACTGAAGATTATCAATGTAATACACCACATTAACAAACTTAAGAATAAAAACCTCATGATCAACTCAATAGACACAGAAAGTTTCTGACAAAATTCAACATCCATTTATGATTTAAAAAAAAAAAAACTTTTCAAAAAGCAGGCATGGAAGGAACATGTCTCAATATAATCAAGACTATATATGACAAACACAGCTAACAACATACTCATTGTGAAAAGCTGAAAGCATTTCCTCTAAGATCTAGAATAAGACAGAGATGCCCACTTTCACCACTTTTATTCAACATAATATTGGACTTTTATTCAACATAATACTGGAAGTCTTAGCCACAGTGGTCAGAAAAGAAAAAGAAATAAAAGAAATCCAAATTAGAAGGAAAGAAGTAAAATCATCACTGTTTGCAGATGACATGAAAAGTAGAAAATCCTAAAACCAACACCAAAAAACTACTAGAGCTCATCAATGAATTTAGTAAAGTTGCAAGGTACAAAATTAATATACAGAAATCTTACATTTCTTAACACTAACAAAATACTATCAGAAGAGAAATTAAGGAAACAAACCCATCAAAAAGAATAAACTATCTAGGAATAAAGCTACCTAAGAAGGTAAAGGACTTCCTTGGTGGCTCAGATGGTAAAGCATCTGCCTACAATGCGGGAGACCCGGGTTCAATCCCTGGGTTGGGAAGATCTCCTGCAGAAGGAATTGGCAACCCACTCCAGTATTCTTGCCTGGAAAATCCCATGGACAGAGGAGCCTGGTAGGCTATTATCCGTGGGGTTGCAAAGAGTCGGACATGGCTGAGCGACTTCACTTTCACTTTCAAGAAGGTAAAAGACTTATACTCAGAAAACTGTAAGACAATGATGAAAGAAAATGAAGACAAGACAAAGAGCAGGAAAAATATACCATGTTCATGGACTGAAAGAAATAATATTGTTAAAATGATGATATTATCCAAAGCAATCTACAGATTCAATGCCATCTCTATTAAAATATCAAGGGCATTTTTCACAGAACTAGAACATATACTTTTAAAAACTATATGGACACACAAAAGACCCCAAATAGCCAAAACAATCTTGAGAAAGAAGAACAGAGCTGGAAGAACCATGCTCCCTGACTTCAGATTATACTACAAAGCTACAGTAATCAAAACAGTATGATACCGATACAAAAACCGACATAGAAGATAAGTGAAACAGAATAGAGAGCCCAGAAATAAACTCAGAGAGTCAAGAATATACAACATATAAAAGACAGTCTCTCCAATAAATGATGCTGGGAAAACTGGACAGCTACATGTAAAAGAATGAAATTAGAACATTTTGTAACACTACACACAAAAATAAACTCAAAATGGATTAAAGACCTACTTGTAAGACAAAACCATAAAACTGCTAGAAGAAAACATAGATGGAATACTCTATGACATAAATCACAGCAATAATTTTTGGTTCTGTCTCCTAAAGGAAAAGAAATAAAACCAAAATAATCAAACGAGATGTAACTAAATTTAAAAGTTTTTGCCCAGCAAGGGAAACCATTGACAAAACGAAAAGACAACCAGCTTAAAGGGAGAAAATAATTGCAAGTGATATTACCAATAAGGGAGTTAATATTAAAAATGTATAAACAGCTCAAACAACTCAATATAAAAAAATAAAACAACCCAAATGAAAAATGAGCAGAATCTAATAGACATTTTTCCAAAGAGGAAATGCAAATGGTCAAAAGGCACATGAAAAGATGTTCACCACCAGTAAAACTCAGAAAATGTAAATTAAAATCATAATGAGATATCACCACACACCTGTCAGAAGGCCTGTCATCAAAAAGAACACAAATAACAAATGCTGGTGAAAATGTGGAGGAAAAGAAACTCTCTCACACTGTTGGTGGGAATGTAAACTGGAGCAGCCACTGTGGAAAACAGTATGGAAGTTTCTCTAAAAACTAAATATAGAACTACCATTTGACCCAGCAATTCCATTACTGTGTATATATCCAAACAAACAACAACAAAAAATCAGAACACTAATTCAAAAAAATACATGCACCCCAATGTTCACAGCAGCATTTATACAATTTTCAAGATATGTAAGTAACAAGCGTTCATCAACAGATGAAAGGATAATGAAGATATGGTATGTGTGTATACACACACCCATATATATACAAACAAAATGGAATAATACTCAGCTATAAAAAAGAGTGAAATGGATGGACTTGGAGGGTATTATGCTGAGTTAAATAAGTCATACAGAGAAAAACAAATACTATATGATACCACTTCTGTGTGGAATTTTAAAATACAACAAGCTAGCAAATATAGCAAAAAGAAACAGACTCACAGTTATAAAGAACAAACAGTAGTTACCAGTGGGAATAAGAAGGTGGTAAGGCCAAGACAGGGGTAGGGGATTAAGCAGTACAAACTATAATGCATTAAATAAATAAGCTACAAGGATATATTGTACAACACAGGGGAAAAAGCCAGTATTCCACAATAACTATTAAGTGGAGTGTCAGAGAAAGCAATGGCAAGCCACTCCAGTAATGTTGCCTGGAAAATCCCATGGATGGAGGAGCCTGGTAGACTGCAGTCCGTGGGGTCGCTAAGGGTCGGACACGACTGAGTGACTTCACTTTCACTTTTCACTTTCACACACTGGAGAAGGAAATGGCAACCCACTCCAGTGTTCTTGTCTGGAGAATCCCACAGACGGAGGACCCTGGTGGGCTTCTGTCTGTGGGGTCACACAGAGTCGGACACGACTGAAGTGACGCAGCAGCAGCAGCATTAAGTGGAGTGTAACCTTTAAGAATGTGAATCACTATGTTGCACACCTATAACATACAATATTGTACATGAACTATACCTCAGTAAAAAGTTTCCTTCTCACGTCTCTCTTTGAACATATTATCTATATCCATGATCTTCTAAACTTTTCATATATATATATATATAGTGTATGGTTATAAAGCACTTCTCAGTTTTTCCTCATAAGTAGATACTTGTTTTACAAATGAGAAATCTGAAGCCCCAAAAGTAAGAGATATACTCAATGACTGTAAGTAGCAGAGGAAGAAGCTGAAGTTAGATATCTAGCTCAAAGTCCTCTAAAGATTCCTTGAAGATTCATTATTTAGAAAGCTTATAAATTTAAGAAGCTTAAAACACAAATCTAAACTGTATTAAAGCATAATATACTAGATAATCAATTGTAATGCAATTTTATTTAATATAACTGCTACTTACAGACAAAAAGCATGCAAGCAATACCTCAAAAAAGAGACAAAATAGCTCATCTCAAACCATTCAGTAAAAAATACTAATCAAAGAATGTTGAATCTAAAAAAAGAATCTTTAAAAATGAAAAAAACTTATCAGAACTAGACCCAGAGACAAAATAAACAAACATGTTTATCAAAGGTGAAAGGGGGAACAGATAAAGCAAGGGTTTGGGATTAACATATACACACTACTACATATAAAATAGATAACCATTAAAGACATACTTTCGTGTGTGTGTGTTTAACTGAATCACTTTGCTATACATCTGGTGGGGTTCAGATGGAGTCGGTCCATGGGGTCGCAAAGAGTTGGACACAACTGAGCAACTAACACTTTCACTTTCAAACATCTGAAACTAACACATGTAGATCATCTATACCACAATTTAAATAAATATATAACTGGAGTATAAACCACCAGGCTTCTCTGTCCATGAGATATCCCAGGCAAGAATACTGGAGCGGGTTGCCACTTCCTTCTCCAGGGGATGTTCCAACCCAGGGATCAAACCCACAACTCCTGTACTGCAGGCAGACTCTACCACTGACACAACCAGGGAAGCTAAATAAATACATATATACATAAAAAAATGAAAGTGAAAATCGCTCAGTCGTGTCCAACTCTTTGCGACCCCATGGACCACAGCACGCCAGGCCTCCCTGTCCATCACCAACTCCTGGAGTCCACCCAAATCCATGTCTATTGAGTCGGTGTTGCCATCCAAGCATCTCATCCTCTGCTGTCCCGTTCTCCTCCTGCCTTCAATCTTTCCCAGCATTAGGGTCTTTTCCAATGAGTCAGCTCTTCACATCAGGTGGCCAAAGTACTGGAGTTTCAGTTTCAACATCAGTCCTTCCAATGAACACTGAGGACTGATCTCCTTTAGGATGGACGGGTTGGATCTCCTTGCAGTCCAAGGGACTCTCAAGAGTCTTCTCCAACACTACAGTTCAAAAGCATCAATTCTTCAGCGCTCACCTTTCTTTATAGTCCAACTCTCACATTCATATATGACTACTAGAAAAACCATAGCCTTGACTAGACGGACCTTTGTTGGCAAAGTAATGTGTCTGCTTTTTGATACGCTGTCTGGTCCCATCACTTCATGGGAAATAGATGGAAAAACAGTGGAAACAGTGTCAGACTTTATTTTTTTGGGCTCCAAAATCACTGCAGATGCTGATTGCAGCCATGAAATTAAAAGACGCTTGCTCCTTGGAAGGAAAGTTATGACCAACCTTGATAGTATATTAAAAAGCAGAGACATTACTTTGCCAACCAAGGTCCGTCTAGTCAAGGCAATGGTTTTTCCCGTGGTCATGTATGGATGTGAGAGTTGGACTGTGAAGAAAGCTGATCGCCGAAGAATCGATGCTTTTGAACTGTGGTGTTGGAGAAGACTCTTGAGAGTCCCTTATACTGCAAGGAGATCCAACCAGTCCATTCTAAAGGAGATCAATCCTGGGTGTTCATTGGAGGGACTGATGCTAAAGCTGAAACTGCAATACTTTGGCCACCTCATGCGACGAGTTGACTCACTGGAAAAGACTCTGATGCTGGGAAAGGTTGGGGGCGGGAGGAGAAGGGGACGACGGAGAATGAGATGGCTGGATGCCATCACCGACTCTGTGGACATGAGTTTGAGTGTACTCCGGGAGTTGGTGATGGACAGGGAGGCCTGGCGTGCTGTGATTCATGGGGTCACGGAGAGTCGGACACGACTGAGCGACTGAACTGAACTGAACTGAACTGAACTAGGTTGGTCATACCTTTTCTTCCAAGGAGTAAGCGTCTTTTAATTTCATGGCTGCAATCACCATCTGCAGTGATTTTGGAGCCGCCTAAAATAAAGTCTGCCACTGTTTCCACTGTTTCTCCATCTATTAGGCATGAAGTGATGGGACCAGATGCCATGATCTTTGTTTTCTGAATGTTGAGCTTCAAGCCAACCTTTTCACTCTCCTCTTTCACTTTCATCAAGAGGTTTTTTAGTTCCTCTTCACTTTCTGCCATAAGGGTGGTGTCATCTGCATATCTGAGGTTATTGATATTTCTCCTGGCAATCTTGATGCCAGCTTGTGCTTCTTCCAGCCCAGCGTTTCTCATGATGTACTCTGCATATAAGTTAAATAAGCAGGGTGATAATATACAGCCTTGACGTACTCCCTTTCCTATTTGGAACCTGTTGTTCCATGTCCAGTTCTAACTGCTGCTTCTTGACCTGCATACAGGTTTCTCAAGAGACAGGTCAGGTGGTCTGGTATTTCCCATCTCTTTCAGAATTTCCCACACTTTATTGTGATCCACACAAAGGCTTTGGCATAGTCAATAAAGCAGAAATAGATGTTTTTCTGGAACTCTCTTGCTTTTTCAATGATCCAGCAGATGTTGGCAATTTGATCTCTGGTGCCTCTGCCTTTTCTAAATCCACTTTGAACATCTGGAAGTTAACAGTTCACGTATTGCTGAAGCCTGCCTTGGAGAATTTTGAGCATGACTTTACTAGCGTGTGAGATGAGTGCAATTGTGCAGTAGTTTGAGCATTCTTTGGCATTGCCTTTCTTTGGGATTGGAATGAAAACTGACCTTTGCCAGTCCTGTGGCCACTGCTGAGTTTTCCAAATTCGCTGGGATACTGAGTGCAGCACTTTCACAGCAACATCTTTTAGGATTTGAAATAGCTCAACTGGAATTCCATCACCTCCACTAGCTTTATTCGTATGATGCTTCCTAAGGCCCACTTGACTTCACATTCCAGGATGTCAGGCTCTAAGTGAGTGATCACACCACTGTGATTATCTGGGTCATGAAGATCTTTTTTGTACAGTTCTTCAGTGTATTCTTGCCACCTCTTCTTAATATCTTCTTCTTCTGTTAGATACCCCATGTCCAAGGTCTGTAGCGGCAGCTGTGAGGAGATACCCCACATTCAAGATAAGAAGCAGTGGCTGTGCTTTGCTGGAGCATCGTTAAGAGATACCCTACATCCAAGGTAAGAGAATCCCCAGTAAGACGGCAGGCACTGAGAGTGGGCATCAGAGGGCAGGCAGACTGAAACCACAATAGCAGAAAACTAACTAATCTAATCACATGGACCACAGCCTTGTCTAACTCAACGAAACTAAGCTATGCCATGTAGGGCCACCCAAGACGGACCAGTCATGGTGGAGAGTTCTGACAAAATGTGGTCCACTGGAGGTTGAACATTCATGAAAATCAATTAATATAATTAACATTAGCAGATTAAAGGCAGAAAACTCATAGAATCACAAATACAGTAAAACATTTCATAAAATCAGACACTAGTACATGATAGAATGAATAGGTATATAAGGGAACATCCTCAATGTGATAAAGAATCTACAGCAAAACACATTCTTAATAATAAAATATTCAAAATGTTGCCCCTGATATAAGGAATAACAGAAGGGTTATATTCTCCATTTCTATTCAAACAATAAGAGTACTATACTACCACTGTAAGGAACAAAAAATGGTATAAAGATGTGAAAAGCAGAATAAAAAACTTGTAATTATAAATCTAAAAATAAATTTAAATGAACAAGAATTTAGCAAGGTTACTGGATTAAAAGTTTCAGTGTACAAAAATCAATCACACTTCTAAACATCTATGGTTAGAAAGTGAAATTTTAAAGAAAATGATGGGAAGGGAAACACCTCATTGGTGTCTTCTGTAGATGACTTGGACAACAAGTCATTACTCTGAGAACTGATAATTAAAGAGGAGTGGGGGGAATTGAGCATTTTCGTACTACCTTTCCTCTATGAAATACTTCATGAAAATCAAAAAGTTGATATAAGTTCTCAACAATCCAGCAAACAAATGCAAAAACAACCGAATTGGAAAATCATTACTTTGTAACCCCAAATGAAATACTGGCAAGAGTCCTCAATGGAAGCCATAACCATTAAGTAAAGATAAATGAGAAATGCTTAAATGGAGGCCTGAGGCTGACAAAGCCTGAACTGATCGAACTTAGCAGTCTGAAAAGCTGAACAATCAAATGTTACGTGCCTTGTGATGTGATGCAATGGGGAGTATGCCACAGCCCTGTGAAGTACTCTTGTCTAAAAATTTGAACCTGTATCTAACGAAGACACTAAATTTTACTGTCGGTTTAGAGGAAACTGGGATAG
The DNA here is from genome assembly GCF_049115385.1 of Moschus berezovskii. Classification (NCBI taxonomy): domain Eukaryota; kingdom Metazoa; phylum Chordata; class Mammalia; order Artiodactyla; family Moschidae; genus Moschus; species Moschus berezovskii. The sequence continues at coordinate 54,667,734 of NC_142464.1, read as the reverse complement.
GACAAAGAGAAAGAAATCAGCCAAATCCAAACTGGTCTAGAAGACAAATGACCCATCTTCTCCAACAAATCAAATGCTTGAGGGAAAAAAAAGCAAGGAGAGTGATCAACAAAGAATACGTAACTTAATGATCTTACTTGAATTCTGCTTCAGACTCACCATTTTTAAAAATATATTTTTGAAACAGAAAATGTAAACATGGACTAAGTATTAGGTATTAGATATATATTACTGATATATCCTAAGTATATACTATTAATATATACTATTACTAATATATAGTAGGTGTACACTAATACAATTAGGTATTAGTATTAGATACTAAGGATACAAGTGAGATGACATGAAACTTACCTATCTGATTTGCTTTGAAATATTAAAAAGAACAAAGTGCAATAACTGCTGAAACTCGGTAATAGGGATTCATTATACTACTGTCTCACCTTTATTTGAAAAGGTCCACAGTGAAAAATAACCAAAATCCAGTTAGAAAACAAGCAAAGACAGGAACATAGAGATTGCAGATAAACACATGAAAAGATGTTGAACCCTATTAGCAATCAGAAAAAGGCAAATTAAAATCACAGTGGGATAACACCGTACATCTATTAGGACGCTCAAAATAAAAAATACCAGTAGAACTAAATACTGGCAAGGACGCAGAGAAACTGCATCACTTATCCTTTGCTGCTGAGAATGTAAAACTGTACTCTGGAAATCAGTCTGGTAGTTTCTTTAAAAGTTAAACACATACTTGCCATATAGTCCATCAACTGCATTCCTAGACACTTATTCCAGAGAACAAAAACATATTTATACAAAATCCTGAACAGAAATATTTGTAGGAACTTGATTTGTTAACAGGGCCAAAGTGGAAACACGTATTTCATTTAATGGGTATGAATGGCTAAAGAAGCTGTGGTATATCCACACAGTGGAATACTACTCAGCCATTAAAAAAGAAATCAACTATTGATACATTCAGCAATTTGAATGAACTTTAAGAGCATTATGCTGAGTGAAGAGCATCAACCTCAGGAAATTACATAATCTAAATTTTCATTTATATAACATTCTTTTAATGACAAAAGTATAGAAGTGGAGAACAGAACAGCTGCCAGGGATTCAGAAGTAATGTGTTACTGTTTGCCTAGAGCACAAGGAAACTCCTTTCTGATGACAGAGCAGTTCTGTGTCTTGAATGAGATCGTTATTATATAATTATATTGTATCATTATACATATAATTATGCACAAAGACATACCAAAATTTTAAATTTTAAAAATTCATGACATAAAAACTGGTGAAACCAGAGTAAAGTCTATAGTCTATTTATTCATACTATGCCAGTATTAATTTCCTGAGTTTGATAATGTACTGTATTTATGTAAGGTATCACCACTGGGGAAATCTTTCAATTTTTAGATTGGAAGATTCAGTTTATCAGAATGGATACAGAGAACCTCTTTGTAAAAAGCTTGCAACTTGAGTCTATAGTTAGTTCAAAATAAAAGCACATTTTTAAAAAAGCTTTATGTGTGAACATAAATCATGTGTGAACAACAATCAAGGTATCATTTAATATGAGAAACTGGAAAGTTCTTGTATGAGTCAGACTGTGACAGGCATAATTCTAAGCTGTCTCCCTGGTGTATCAGTTCAGTTCAGTTCAGTCACTCAGTTGTGTCTGACTCTCTGTGACCCCATGAACCACAGCACGCCAGGCTTCCCTGTCCATCACCAACTCCCGGAGTTCACTCAAACTCATGTCCATCGAGTCAGTGATGCCATCCAGCCATCTCATCTCTGTCGTCCCCTTCTCCTCCTGCCCTCAATCTTTCCCAGCATCAAGGTCTTTTCCAATGAGTCAGCTCTTCGCATCAGGTGGCCAAACTATTGGAGTTTCAGCCTCAACATCAGTCCTTCCAATGAACACCCAGGACTGATCTCCTTTAGGATGGACTGGTTGGAATAATCTACTTCTCTCGAATGTGAGGAATTATGAATATAATGAGATATCCCTAGTGTGATTTGTTATATTACCTTGCAGAAAAGATTTTGTAGATGGCTTTAAGGTTAAGTCAATCAGTTGACTTTTACTTCACTTTAAAAGAGATTTTATCCAGGGTGGGAGTAACCTCATCACGTTAAAAAGGCCCATTAAAAAAAAAAAGTCAAAAAGACACAACATGTAAAAAAAGATTGACCTAGAAGGAGCAAACCATCATGCTGTGGAGAGAATAACAAAGGGCCAAAAGACATCAGGAGATTAAGATCCTTGGTACTATAACCACAAGGACCTGAATTCTGCCAACACTGAATGAGCCTGGAAGAGGACTCCAAGCTCCAGGTGAGAATGTGGCCCAACGAACACCTTGATTTTAACCTTGGGAGACTGAGCAGACTCCAGTTAACTGACGCCAAGATACCTGACCAGTAGAAACTCTAAGATAATAAATTCACGTTTTAAGTAGATGAGTTTGTAGTAATGTACTATGCAGCAATACAGATAATACACTGAGTTTGACAATTATTCCTCAAAAATGCTTAAAAAGACTATTACTTTGAGGAGTGGATAAAGCCTAAAATAGACTCACTTTTTCAAACTAATTCAAAATCTGTCTGAACCTTAGGCCCTCATGTTCTAGCTGAAAGTTTCATAAGAAGAAATTATCCAAGGAGTTACTTAGTTGGGATTACAACTTCAGTTGACCCTCATAAACAACAGAGCAAGATGGAGACTTTAAACTGAAATTTCAAATTTGGTTAAATTTGGTTAGAGTCAAGTTTCTGTTTTTTCACATTTTTCATACATAAAGGGTTTCCAAAACCCAATTTAAGGCCTAACTCTTGCCTTTTCCTACCCATGCTAAAAAATTTCAGGAAAAGAGAAAATTTACAAGTTCATGCTTCTTGAGGTACAAAAACAACCAATTCAAGACAACCATAAATCCATAATATTTGCTATCCTAAAGCATGAGAACTGACAATTCCATTTTTAAAATAGATACTAGAATATTTTTTTTAAATGGGGAGAATGAAACAAAGTACCTAGGAATAATTACAACAACATGTAAGACCTCTAAGGAAAAAATTTTTAAAGCTTTATGAGAGCCATTAAAATAGACAGAGATATATACCAAAATTTCAGATTGGAAGACTCAATGTTGTAAAGATGTCAACTGTCTCCAAATCAATTTGAAAGCATCAATGCAATTCCAGTCAAAACCCAATAGCTTTTTTTCCCCCCTAGAGCTGAACAAGCTGATTATAAAATGCATATGAATATGCAAAATGACAATGAATAGCCAGTTTGGGGGAAAAACATGCGAAAACCTGCTATACTTAAGATGACAGTAACTTAAAAAACTGTATTGTCAAAGTAACAGACAAACAAATCAGTGGAAGAAATAAAGAGCTCAGAAACAGATCCACACACATATAGACAGTTGATATATGGCAGAATGAGCAATGCAAATTGGTGAGGAAAACTGAAACTTGTAAAATAAATGATTCTGGAATTGGCTGAGGATCTATATACAGGAGGAAAAAAAAAGGAAATCAGACTGGATTCTCACAAAATACACAAAAATCAATTCTTGGCAAATTAAAATCCTCAACTGAAATACAAATTACACAGCTTTGAAAAGATAATGTAAGATTATATATCAGAGTGAGCAAGAATTTCCTAACTAAGACACAAAAAGCACTTAACAATAAAAGAAAAGCCCAGTTAATTTGACAATACTAACTATAAGAACTAATATTAAGCCCACCATAAGTAAATAGACAAGCCATAAACTGAAAAGAAATACTGCAATTGTAACCAAAGGATAGAAATACAAAGAATTACAAAATAGTTTGTAACAAAGGATAGAAATATAAAGAATTCCAAAAACATTATTAAAAAAAAAAAAAACCCAGTAGAAAAAAATAGAAGACCTGAATAGACAATCTCCAAAAGAAGAAATTGAAATAACCGGTAATATGAAATAATGCTTAATTTTTCTGGTGTCTTAGACAGTAAAGGACTGTGAAGAAAGCTGATCGCTGAAGAATTGATGCTTTTGAACTGTGGTGCTGGAGAAGACTCTTGAGAGTCCCTTGGACTGCAAGGAGATCCAACCAGTCCATTCTAAAGGAGATCAGTCCTGGGTGTTCATTGGAAGGACTGATGCTAAAGCTGAAACTCCAATACTTTGGCCACCTCATGCGACAAGTTGACTCACTGGTAAAGACTCTGATGCTGGGAGGGATTGGGGGCGGGAGAAGGGAACAACAGAGAATGAGATGGCTGGATGGCATCACCAACTCGATGGACATGAGTCTGAGTGAACTCCGGGAGTTGGTGATGGACAGGGAGGCCTGGCGTGCTATGATTCATGGGGTCGCAAAGAGTTGTACATGACTGAGCAACTGAACTGAACTGAGACAGTAAAGAATCTGCCTGTAATGCAGAAGACCTGGGTTCTATCCCTGAGTCAAGAAGTTCCCCTGGAGAAGGAAATGACAACCCACTCCAGTATTTTTGCCTGGAGAATTCATGAACAGAGGAGCCTGGTGAGCAACCATCCACGGGGTCACAAAGAGTCAGATAGGACTGAGCAACTACTTACTCAACAGTAATGAACAAATTAAATACACAAAAAGATACCATTTTTCACATCCACCCCAGAAACTCTTTTAAATATAATACCAATATTGGCGATGCTGGGAAAATAAACTAACATTTCTCTTTTGGCAAATAATTAGGTATTAACAAGTAAAGATGATATTATCTGACCCAGCAAACTAACTCCTTGATTACATCACCCTGAGAAACTCACATAGATGTAAATAAGAGGATATTCACAGAAGCACTGTTCACAAAAGGGCAAAAACTGGAAAGAAAAAATTTTCATTAAAAAAATTAAACGGTGGAGTATTCACACCTGGAATATAATACGGAAATAAAACGAAGTTACATACCATAAAATGAACAAAATATACTTCTCAGCACTGGCAAGAGAGACAAAAGGTACATGATTCTATAAATACATACTTCAAGACAAAACTAAGTAATATCGCTTAACAAAAGGAAGAAAATTATTACCATGGAAGTCATGTGTACATGTGTGTGCACATACATACTTGTTCTGTTTCTCTAAAGAACCCTATCTGATACTGACTTGGGTATCAAAAGTAGTTCTAGAACAACAGATGCTTAAACATGAGTTTTCTGAATTTGTTCTGGGGTTTATGAAATTGGTTCTCTACTCTGATTAAATTTAAAGGCACTAATGACTCCATTTCCAGTAGACAGGCAAAGAAGGCACTGCCAATCCATAGCGTGACACAGCAAAAGAGAAGCACAGAAAAAGATATATAACCACTGGATACTCTTAATCAAATACTTACAGAAATCAAGGTTCCAGGTGAACATGCAATTGATACCTTACAACACGAGTCAAACTAAAAATTACAATGAGATTAGTGGGTGACTCCTGTGCTGGGAAAAGTGGGGAAGTAAAAGGATAAGCTCAGCACTGAACATGCCTAGCTCAAATGCTATATAAATGACCTGAAAGTTTCTTGTCTTCCCTGAAAGAAACCCTTATCTACTGAAGCCTCAGAGCTAAGATTTTGGTAAACCAAACCCAGAATCATCTGGTGAGTGGCTGAATTCCAACACAAATTGAATTCTTGACCTCACAAGATACTGTCTTTTAAAGGGCACTGGGTAGGAAGAAATGGGGCCTTGCAAACTAGAGTGAGAACATGTACACAAATCTCAATGAAGCTGGGGACACTCAACCCCTAAATTTTGCTGGGTGTTCTTTACTATAAGACACAAACCCTTGACAGAGGTGAATACTGGTCTGCATGAAGACTCTGTAGTAACTTCTCCTTAGGTAGGTGCCTTGCCAGACACAGCTAATTCTCTTCAGGATCTACACAGACCCTTTCCTTCCAGACCCAAAAGTCCCAACTGGCCCTGAAAGGTGTGATACAAACAGTGACCCTGATGTCTACACCGCTAGTGAAGTGAGGCCGCTCAGTCGTGTCTGACTCTTTGCGACCCCGTGGACTGTAGCCCACCAGGTTCCTCTGTCCATGGGATTCTCCAGGCAAGAATACTGGAGTGGGTTGCCATTTCCTTCAATTCAAAAGAACAGCATGAGTTTTCCAATTTATACAGATAAAAACCTGAGTAATACGTGTGGGGTTTAATATTATGGATGTGGGATAATATGGACAAAACAAAATTGGATGAGGAGAGTTTGTAGTTATGAGAAAAACCAAAATGGATATTCTAGATTCAATATTGTACTTCAAGGGGCTGGTTAGAAAAGGCTCTGGGTCAACGGGATAAAACATGTGCCAAAAGGCAGTATACACTAAAAGAACTTGAAATGCCTGGACTGCCTCAGTATAATATGGTTCGGTTCAGTTCAGTTCAGGTTACTCAGTTGCGTCTGACTCTTTGCAATTCCATGAATCGCAGCACGCCAGGCCTCCCTGTCCATCACCAACTCTGAGAGGCCACCCAAACCCATGTCCATTGAGTCATCCCCTTCTCCTCCTGCCCTCAATCTTTCCCAGCATCAGAGTCTTTTCAAGTGAGTCAGCTCTTCGCATCAGGTGACCAAAGTATTGGAGTTTCAGCTTTAGATCAGTCCTTACAATGAACACCCAGGATTGATCTCCTTTAGAATGGACTGGTTGGATCTCCTTGCAGTCCAAGGGACTCTCAAGAGTCTTCTCCAGCACCACATTTCAAAAGCATCAATTCTTCGGCAATCAGCTTTCTACACAGTCCAACTCTCACATCCATACATGACCACTGGAAAAACCATAGCCTTGACTAGACAGACCTTTGCTGGCAATGTCTCAGGTTTTTTAATACGCTATCTAGGTTGGTCATAACTTTCCTTCCAAGGAGTAAGCATCTTTTGATTTCATGGCTGCAATCACCATCAACAGTGATTTTGGAGCCGCCTAAAATAAAATCTGCCACTGTTTCCACTGTTTCTCCATCTATTTGCCATGAAGTGATGGGACCAGATGCCATGATCTTAGTTTTCTGAATGTTGAGCTTCAAGCCACCTTTTTCACTCTCCTCTTTCACTTTCATCAAGAGGCTCTTTAGTTCTTCTTCACTTTCTGCCATAAGGGTGGTGTCATCTGCATATCTGAGGTTATTGATATTTCTCCTGGCAATCTTGATGCCAGCTTGTGCTTCTTCCAGCCCAGCGTTTCTCATGATGTACTCTGCATATAAGTTAAATAAGCAGGGTGACAATATACAGCCTTAATGGACTCTTTTTCCTATTTGGAACCAGTCTGTTGTTCCATGCCCAGTTCTAACTGTAGCTTCCTGACCTGCATACAGATTTCTCAAGAGGCAGGTCAGGTGGTCTGGTATTCCCATCTCTTTCAGAATTTTCCACAGTTTATTGTGATCCACACAGTCAAAGGCTTTGGCATAATCAATAAAGCAGACACAGATGTTTTTCTGGAACTCTCTTGCTTTTTCGATGTTCCAATGGATGTTGGCAATTTGATCTCTGGTTCCCCTGCCTTTTCTAAATACAGCTTGAACATCTGTAAGTTCACAGTTCACGTGTTGCTGAAGCCTGGCTTGGAGAATTTTAAGCATCACTTTACTAGCATGTTGAGAAGAGTACTACTGTGTGGTGGTTTGAGCATTCTTTGGCATTGCCTTTCTTTGGGATTGGAATGAAGACTGACCTTTTCCAGTTCTGTGGCCACTGCTGAGTTTTCCAAATTTGCTGGCATATTGAGTGCAACACTTTCACAGCATCATCTTTCAGGATTTGAAATAGCTCAACTGGTAGAATAATAATAATATGGTAGAATACCAGTATAATGTAGAATGTAGCATTCAAAGGCTTTGAGAACCTGAGACATTTAAAATGGTTTACCATATAAAACATGCTGAACCACCCCAGGATATTCCAGAAGACATATCTTTCAGGACAACTGTCAGAAATAAATGTGTGAGGTGAGCCTCAACATCAATAAAGAACTCCATGGTTGCTCTTCTCTGCAGGTCAGAAATTATAGTGGGAACTGCTACCACTGAACTGGGCTCCCCGAATGCAATGGACAAAAATGGATCCTGGGAGGCAGGGGCCTCTAGAGTATTTAATCACCAAAGACAAAGTGGTCTTGGTTACCACAATGCACAGCAGGGTGAAAACAATCAGAATAGTCTGACTCAGAAAACTGTTTAAGGCATTTGCCAGTTGATCATGGTACCTCTAAAAGAGAAACAGATCAGCAGTCTACTAAATTCTTAGTTGATCTATATGTGCAAAAGAGTTCTAGGTCAAGTGAACACAAGACTAACTTGAATTACCAAAACAGAGTCAAGGCCCTCCCAGCTTACAGACTTAGAACCTCTTGGCTGAAGGGGAGAATAGGTCCCCTTGAGGAAAAACCTTCCTACACAGCAAAAATTTCATTCTATTTATCTTTTTCCCAGCCATTCCCAAATGGATCCACAGCCTTTTAGCAAGATGACTATGCACTGGGATAAGAACAAAGAAAAGGAAAGAAGAAAGAAGGCAAAGGGAATTCCAGCTTAAAGAAAATTAAAAAAAGAAAACTCAAAAACTTCTTATTTATCACTTGTTAACTCTTTAAAAATTACCCCAATGGTTTATAAGGGCTTCCTCAGTGGCTCAGTGGTAAAGAATCCGCCTGCCAATGCAGGAGACACCGGCTCAATCCTTGATCCAGGAAGATTTCCTAGAGAAAGAAATGGCAACCTCCAGTTCTCTTGCCTGGGAAATCCCATGGAGCCTGGCAGGCTACAATCCATTGTATCACAAGAGTCAAATACAACTTAGAGACTAAACAACAGCAATGGCTTATACAGAAAAAAGAGGCAATAACCACTTGGAGGACTATTATTAGTACTACCAGACACAGTTATGCACTTCATATTCTTGGAAGAAGGCACTGTGTTCCCCATTTCACAGGTGTATAAGAAGGGCCCAGCATACCGTGCAAGTCTAATAAGCAGAAGAACCAAGATTCTAATTCATACTGGCCTGACTGCAAAGCCTGGATACTTACCATAGACTATAATTACTGAAACAGGCATATGTGTGAATTTTTAAGTGTATTCATGACATAACGAATACAGTTTGCAACAGATAAGTGAACCACGAACCAAATAACAAGCAACTAATAGAGTGAACAAGCAAAATGATATTGAGCATTTACTTAGTACATTTCTCTCTCTACCACCTTTTCAGAATTGAAAAAAGCTCCAATTATACAATCAAGCAAATTAACTTCAGGTTAGGTAGCAGAGACAATGATGTAAGTTCAAGAGAATTTAAAAGATCATCCAAATCAAGAAAGAAAGTCAAAAACCTAATTAACTACCAAAGGAATACTGGTTAAAGTATGGATAAATAAAAGAGATGAGGTATTTGTAATTACACCACCGCAGAAGAGGAAAGCTAAAAATCAGAAACAACAGAAATGAAAGCAAGATCAACAAAAAGAGTAACAGGAAACAACGATAATAGACGATGTTTTAAAGGGATCAAGGACACGGAGAGCAGTAAAAAGAAAAAAAAAAAGATTTGGCTTGGTATTAATGCTAATATACAACATTTGAAAAACTACAAAGTTTGTTTCAATCTCTTAACTCCTTCAATTATGTAATATAGCATAAGCTTTTATGTTTTTACATCACAGTGTTTATGTTACATGAACTTGATTTTCAGGGCCAGAGAACAGAAAGGCTTTCACTGCATTTAGTATCTGCATACAGAACCACCTATAGCACACCCCACCAACTCCACAGCTAGCACTGGAGCTCCACCACTCCCTCCCAGATGGACTAAAGCCTCCTAACTGGTCTCCCTGCTCCCTGAGACTAGGATCTTCTACAGTCTCATCTCAATGAAGTAACTAAAGGGATCCTTTTAAGACACACGTTAGACCATGTCACAACTTTCCTCAAATCCTGCAGTGGTCCCCATCTCAGAGAAAAACCAACACCCCTACATCAATCTATAAGATTCAACATTCTAGATTCATCTACCTCTCCAACTTAATCTCTTACTCCTCTCTCTATATCTCACTCCACCCACCAGTCCTCTCCTTGGAAGTTTCTGCAACATCCAAAAACACTCCATCCACTTCAGGGCCCATGGTACCTCCTGTTCCCTCCACCTAAGTAAGATTCACATCACTCTGTCCCTCTCTTCCCTCTTTTCAAATGTCACCCAAGCTTTCTCTGACCACTGTATACAAAACAGCAAATACACTCAGACTTTGCCCTGGCATTCTTCATTCCCTGTACTTAATTTTTCTCCAAAGAATTTATTACTGCCTGACTTAATACTTAGTTTTCAACAGTCAGAAAACTAAAACCATGGCATCTGGTCCCATCACTTCATGGCAAATAGATGGGGAAATAACAGAAACAGTGAGAGACTTTATTTTTCTGGGCTCCAAAATCACTGCAGACAGTGACCGCAACCATGAAATTAAAAGACGCTTGCTCCTTGGAAGAAAAGCTATGACCAACCTAGACAGCTTATTAAAAAGCAGAGACATTACTTTGCCAACAAAAGTCTGTCTAGTCAAAGCTATGCTTTTTCCAGTAGTCATGTATGGATGTGAGAGTTGGAAGGTGAAGAAAGCTGAGTGCCAAAGAACAGATGCTTTTGAACTGTGGTGTTGGAGAAGACTCTTGAGAGTCCCTTGGACTGCAAGGAGATCCAACCAGTCCATCCTAAAGGAAATCAGTCCTGAATATTCACTGGAAGGACTGATGCTGAAGGTGAAACTCACATACTTTGGCCACCTGATGTGAAGAACTGACTCACTGGAAAAGACCCTGATGCTGGGAGGGATTGGGGGCAGGAGGAGAAGGGGATGACAGAGGATGAGATGGTTGGATGGCATCACTGACTCAATGGACTTGAGTTTAAGTAAGCTCCGGGAATTGGTAATAGACAGGGAAGCCTGGCATGCTGCAGTCTATGGGGTCACAAAGAGCCAGACACAACTGAGCAACTGAACTGAACTGAACTGACTTAATACACACTTGTTTGTCTACTTCTTTAATATGTCTTAAGCTCATTGTTTTGTACTGTTCTCTTCTATTGATTGTTCTAGAGCCTAGAACAAAGTCTATAAATGCTCAATAAATATATGTTGATTTAACACATTAGCCTTAAACTAAAATTTAAAACAATCTTCTCAACCATGTGAATATGCTGTTAGGTAATAAAAGCTTTAAGCAGGAAAATGTGATATACTTTTCTAGTTCTCCTTCCACTCTTCTTACCGATTTGGTTTCACAATGAACACAAAAAGAAAGCGAATGTTCCACATGTCGTATTTTTCTTCTTTTCCACTTAACCACAAATTATGAGCTTTCAGTGTCCCAACTTCCTTATTTGTCAAATAAGAGGAACTGGCCCACGGTAATCAGTTTCGAAAACTCTAGCATCTAAAAATCAGGTATGAAGCAAAGTTCACATGAATTTTTCAATAAATTATCATGAAATCAGTACTTAGGATAAGTCAACACTGTAATATATATATGTTATATATATGCACACCCTATCTATAATCTGAGGTAATAATTTTAGCTACATTCTCATCATGCAAGTAACAGTGAACCTTACAAATTTTGCATTTCTCTGCTCCTGAACTCCTTAGTCTTATAAGCAGAATTACATGAAAGATTCCTTCTGACTTCACCTAGGCAAAACACAGATAAACCTGAAAAACTACAAATACATCCTCAGAAATGAAAAAGATATCACAAATATCACACGTTGAAAACTACAGCCTTTACTCAAAGGAGGATCCCTTACACTACCAACCGTTACGACAACTCAAGTTTTCAGACACCCATCTTCCAGCCTTTGCTGTTGTTCAGTCGCTAAGTCACGTTCGACTCTTTGCAACTTCATGGACTGTTAACTCCTCTGTCCGCTACTCCCAGAGTTTGCTCAGATTCAGGTTTCTCCTAACTCCCAGAATTTGCTCAGATTCAGGTCCACTGAGTCAGTGATGCTATCTAACCATCTCACCTTCTGCCATTCCTTTCTCCTTTTGCGTTCCAACCTAAGCAGCTAACAACAAAAATTTATATACAGCTATACAATTAATAAACTGTGATATAATCACATTTTGATAGGTCTACCTTTATTTTACATTCAAAAACAGGAAATCTATCCTGCAGTACTAAATTAATGACAGTAGCAGTTAACCACAGGCAGAGGCAGACAGTGACTATATGGGGACATGAGGGACATGAGTGAGGCAGCATTGTGCTTTCTTGTTCTAGGTACTGCTAATATGGGAGCATTCACTCTGTGAAATCACTTTTGAATATCACTTTGTGTAGTGATTTTGTGTCATTTTCTGTACTGTTCTACTTTAGTAAAAAGCTTATGAAGAAATAAATACTACAGCAGTTCAAAGTCATGAAAGATAAAGTTGAACGAATCTATACAAATCAACAGTCCTGAAAAATACCTGTGCTTCTGCATGCGCACTAACAATGTGCCCATTAATTTACATTCAGTACAAGGCAGAGAAGTAACAAATTTGAAAAATAATCTGCTTCCAAAACATTTGAAATAAAATATGCTTATAATTCAAGAGTTCAAGTGCAATTAATTATTCAAGAATCAAAAGAGGACTGATTAAGGGTAGGAGTGCTGTTGGTAGAATCCTGTCTCTACCATTTACCAGCCCTAAGAATGTTTTCTTTGTTATTTGTTTCTTTATATCTGTGCTGGATCTTCACTGCTGTTTGGGCTTTTCTCCAGTTGGAGTGAGTGGGGGCTACTCTCTAATTGCGGTGCGCAGGCTTCTCTTGCTGTGGAGCACAGACTCCAGAGTGTGTGGGCTTCAGCAGTTGCGGCTCCCAGGCTCCAAAGCACAAGCTAGTAGTTGTGGCACACGGGCTTAGTTGCTCCGTTACATGTGGGATTTTCCCTGACCAGGGATCGAAGCCCTGGCTTCTACATTTGCCAGCAAATTCTTTGCTACTGAGCCACCAGGGAAGCTCTATGAATGTCTTCCTAACCTCTCTGGGCCTCCATTACGTCACCTGTGAAATAGAGCTCTACCCTCGCAATCCTGTGGTAAAGACTAAATGAAGTACCCCATGTAGAGCATTCAGAACTACACCTGACACACAGTACATACTCAATAAATCCTGGCTTTTCACTTGAGTGGCATACTTAATCTTCCAATGATGCTAAACAAACAGGGTGTTTCCACCACAGTCAAATGACAGATGGGGGCTAGAATACAACAAAAAGCCCCTTCTTAAAATAACATGCACTGTACTCTTTCTAAAAAGCTGTGATTAGTTGTGTCCGACTCTTTGCAACCCAAATGGACTATAGCCCGCCAGGCTCCTCTGTCCATGTGGATTCTCTAGGCAAGAATACTAGAGTGGGTTACCATTTCTTTCTCCAGGGGATCTTCCCAACCCAGGGATTGAACCCAGGTCTCCTGCATTGCAGGCAGATTCTTTACCACCTGAGCCACCAGGGAAGCCCAAGAATACTGGAGTGGGTAGCCTATGCCTTCTCCAGGGGATCTTCCCGACCTAGGAATCAAACCGGGGTCTTCTGCATTGCAAGCAGATTCTTTACCAGTTGAGCCACCAGTGAAGCCCTTCTAGAACACAGGATCATTAACTATTAGCTTTCCTTGTATTTGAGTTTCCTAAAGAAGCTGGGATAGTAGCAACAAATTACACTCCAGTCCCATCCCAGTACTTTTTTAATCCTCTACTCCAAACAGCTTTAAGAATTAAATAAACCATTTAGAGCACTGTATCATCACAGAAAGAAACAGCAGGAATTACACACTGAGGAAACCAGAACTGAAAGAGACACGTGTACTCCAATGTTCATTGCAGCACTGTTTATAATAGCCAGGACATGGAAGCAACCTAGATGTCCATCTGCAGACGAATGGATAAGAAAGCTTTGGTACATATACACAGTGGAGTATTACTCAGCCATTAAAAAGAGTGCATTTGAATCAGTTCTAATGAGGTGGATGAAACTGGAGCCTATTATACAGAGTGAAGTAAGCCAGAAAGAAAAACAATACAGTATACTAACGAATATATATGGAATTTAGAAAGATGTTAACGGTAACTCTGTATGCAAGACAGCAAAAGAGACACAGATGTATAGAACACAGTCTTTTGGACTCTGGGAGAGGGTGAGGGTGGGATGATTTGGGAGAATGGCACTGAAACATGTATATTATCATATGTGAAACGAATCGCCAGTCCAGGTTCGATGCATGATACAGGATGCTCGGGGCTGGTGTACTGGGATGAAGCAGAGGGATGGGATGGGGAGGGCTGTGGAAGGGGGATTCAGGATGGGAAACACGTGTACACCCGGGGCAGATTCATGTCAATGTATGGCAAAACCAATACAATACTGTAATTAGCCTCCAATTAAAATAAATAAATTTATATTAAAAAAAGGAATTTAAAGTAATACTAACAGCTAACACTTTTATAAGTCACTATGTGGCAAACACTATGTCAAACATTTTTCCTATATTGCTCTCATTCATTCAAAACAATTCCACTAAATAAAACGGCACAAGACCATTTTACCTTTATTCATCCTAATTAAAACTGCCAAGGAGATCCAACCAGTCCATTCTAAAGGAGATCAGTCCTGGATGTTCACTGGAAGGACTGATGCTAAAGCTGAAGCTCCAATACTTTGGCCACCTCATGCGACGAGTTGACTCACTGGAAAAGACTCTGATGCTGGGAGGGATTGGGGGCGGGAGGAGAAGGGGACGACCGAGAATGAGATGGCTGGATGGCATCACCGACTCCATGGACATGAGTTTGAGTGAACTCCGGGAGTTGGTGATGGACAGGGAGGCCTGGCGTGCTGTGATTCATGGGGTCACGGAGAGTCGGACACGACTAAGTGACTGAAGTCCGTTTTATTTCATAGCCCATGTTATTACATTTATTTCCTTCACTTTACTCTCACAATTTTTTTTCTCACAAGTCTTTATATACACCTGTTAATCACAGTGTCTCATAGTTATATCCACTCTTCCTCACTAGGTTATAAATACCTCAACTCCCCATTCTCAGGGCTTTCCTGGTGGCTCAGTTGTAAAGAATTCACCTGAAATGCAGGAGACATGGATTCAGTTCCTGGGTCGGGATGATCCCCTGGAGAAGGGATAGCCTACAAACTCCAGTATTGGGCTCCCCTGGTGGCTCAGCTGGTAAAGAATCCACTTGGGTTCAATCCCTGGGTTGGGAAGATCCCCTGGAGAAGGGAAAGGCTACCAACTCCAGTATTCTGGCCTGGAGAATTCTATGGACTGTGTAGTCCACGGGGTTGCAAAGAGTCGGACACGAGTGAGTGACTTCCACGTTCCCTTTCCCCATTCCCAGAGCTGGTACACAGAACAGTCCAAGCAAGGGACTGGGGGGTGCTCTCCAGGAACTGTCTCATTACAAGGTGAGAAGCTGTAACTCTTAAGCCCAACTGCATGTGAGTGAACTCCACAGCAGCATCTTTTCTTCCAGAGGAATATAAAGAACTCAGGTATCTCATCCCATTATCCCAATCCCACTGGAGATACAGTAAGGCTTCTGGTTCACTCAGAGGGCAATCCATTTGCCAATTGTTAGTTCAGGTGACAATCTGATAATCCTATTTTAACAACTACTTTTCAGAGAATAAGATAAATCCTGAGGATCCATCTGATGGGCATCCAATATGAAATTACCAACATCCTATCAAAAGACACAATCATGCAGATTTTTATGACTCACCGTAAGGCAACAGTATTCCAGTATCCCACATGCTGCTTGCTTTCTTCAATTATAAAAAGAGCATTATTTGATAAAACATTTACGTCTTCTTCCAAAAAAATTAACAAACGTAGCAGGAAGTTTTCATTTTAAATTAAAGTTTAAAATTTTTTTCATACCCTATTTTAATTATACAGTTCTATTTCCACTACAGTTTGGTTACAGAGAACAAACCTGTTCAAGAGTTTTGCTCACCACAACGTAACTTACTGCATATGTTCGGAATCTGAAACAACGTCTTAACACATGCTCATACAGCTCACACCTGTGTTTGAACAATATGGTCTTCCCAGACATCGTGACAATCCCTCTATTTCCCAAGGGAAAAAAAACAACTATTTACTGAATGCCATAACATACTACACAGCACAGGAATATACATGCTATGTGTGTGTAAAATTTAATCCTTAATGTGACCTTAAGATAGAAATCATCATCTCCTTTTCTCCCCAAGAAAGAAACTGAGGCAGAGAAACTTCAAATCAGTAAATGGGACACAAAAAAATGCAGGTTTACATTACTGTAAAGGCTAGTTTTTCCTTTATTCCAAGCCTGTCTTCCCTTCCTACCCTCCCTGGTTCTCACTCTGCAATTTTCTCTGATCACCAGTTCCCATCGTGGAAGAGACACACAGTTCCCAGACTTACATATTATACTTCAAGCCATAAAAAGAGATGAATAACACAAACTTCAGACTAGCTATGCAATTAGGTACTATGGACATTACCATCTGAAGAAGAGTCAACCATCAAGGAGAACTTGCAACAGAAAGTAAAGGCAATCAACATTTATAATATTCATGGTAACTTACTGGTAAGAAATTTAAGTTGTTAAATTCAAGAAATTCAAGAAACTAAGTTGCTGGATTAAATGTGAATTAAGAGAGGGAAAAAACTACCAACAGCTGAAACGTCAACAAAATTGGAGAAAAGAAGCATAAATAATCTATGGAAAGCTCAGCCTTTTTAACATCACACTGTTACAAAAATCACAATAATGGAATGTCAGCAAAGAATCAAGCCTCATCCTCTCATTAGTTTAAGGTAAGAGATCTGCTGTCAGGACCATTCTAATCCCCCCCAGCCCTCACAAGGGACAAAGTGTTAAACAATACACTGTGGGGGAACATTCAAACTCTAATAATTATATAAATGAAACATGATATTTCACCCAAAATAGCAAAGATTCTTTTTCACTGTAAACACCAATCAGTTCAATTCAGTTCAGTCACTCAGTTGTGTCCGACTCTTTGGGACCCCATGGACTGCAGCACGCCAGGCTTCCCTGTCCATCACCAACTCCTGGAGCTTACTCAAACTCATGTCCATAGAGTCAGTGATGCCATCCAACCATCTCATCCTCTGTCGACCCCTTCTCCTCCTGCCTTCAATCTTTCCCAGCATCAGGGTCTTTTCCAATGAGTCAGTTCTTCGCATCAGGTAGCCAAAGTAGTGGAGTTTCAGAAAACACCAATGGGCACTCAAAAACACAATCCTTCCAAAATGCAATTTGGCAGTATATATGCATTAGGCAAAAACATGCCGGTAATTACTGCCAGTAATATATATTTTTAAAATCTTAAAACATTCATACCTTTTAATCTAATAGCATGCCTTTGGGAACTCACCCTTAATACCCAAAATGCCAAAACGCTTTATGCACATAAATGTTTGTAACAATATTTTTAATTGAAAAACTGAAGAGTCTATTTAAAAATGGGAAACTATCCAACAATAAGAACAAGCAAATATATCTTCCATTTCATTTAACAGTTAGGAAAAGCTCAGAATATGTTAGACTTTTAAAAGCAAGATACAAAATTGCATCTAGAAGAACTGCAACTATACATATACAGTAACTCTGTATATTTAAAAAGAACAATAACAAAGTGGTTCTGAGGGTGAAATTTATTTCTTTGTCTGTATTTTCCAAGTTCATAATAAAAAAAAACTGTATGAAAGAATGAAAACTGAGATAACACAGCACCCATTTTAAGTACCATAAGATCTAAACAGAAAGGAAATCATTTCTGAATGTTTAAATTAACATATACAGTTAAAAAATACATTACACATTTCCTTTAGCTTAATTCTACTTTGGCTTTCTAGCTTCAGAAAGGGAAAAGATCAAAATACAGAAAAAGACTTATGCACAAAAGGCATGAATCAAGACATTCATCTTCCAAAAAGTTTTATAGATTACCAAAAAGTTTTATAGATTATAGTGTCTAAGTAGTACTAGACACTACTTAGGATACAAATAAGACAGACAAGGGTCCAATTCTTTAGCAACTTACATTTCTATGGGCAAGTACAGATCGCAAGTTAATAAATATATTAAGATATAATTTCTAGTCATAAGTGTATCAAACTATTAAGTGATTTGTGTATATACTGAAGAGAGGAAGGAAACAGGCTGATCCTACAGGTGGTCACCGAAAAAGACACAAAACAAAATACTAAAGTCAGCCTTGCAAAAAGCTTATGAGTCCAGGTTGGATGCATGATACAGGGTGCTCAGGGCTGGTGCACTGGGATGACCCTGGGGAATGGGATAGGGAGGGGGTTTCAGGATGGGGAACACATGTGCGCCCGTGGCTGACTGTCAATGTATGGCAAAAACCACTACAATACTGTAAAGTAATTAGCCTCCAATTAAAATAAATTAATTTTTTAAAAAAAGCTGATGAGGAACAGGCAGAAAACCTCAAGTGCAAAGACTTAGAAACAGGGAAAGAGTTTGGCATATTTAGCAGCAGAAAGGAAATCAGAACAAGCAGGGATTTGCAGACCAGGGTAAAAAGTTGATATTTTATTGTAGTTACAAAGGAAAGCCACTGAAATGGGAAGGAAATTATCTTATGTGCATTTTTACAGGCTTCAGAGAGGAGAAACTGTCGAAGGTTAACAGCAATAACAAGAAGTTAGGAAGCTACTGCAGGAATCCCAGTGAGGGGTAATGGTGGCCTGGACTAGAGTGATGGCAATGAGAATAGAGAAAAGTAGAGAAACTCAAAACATATGTGGGTAGTTAGAACCCATAGTATTACTGACAGATGGTCAGGATGTGGGAAATGAAAAATCAGAACAATCAAGTACAGCTCCTAGAAGTCTGGCTGAATCATGATTTACAAAACTAAAACTTACAGCGTGTTTCTAATAGAGGAAGAGTTAAGTATATTATGAAAGAATCTATCAGATAAACATTACTAATGTTTGTGGAAGGTTTGCTTTCTCTTACTATCCAGAAGCAGTAGGCATGATTCTTAACTATCTGAGCCTTCAGTTTCCTAAAATTAATTACTCAATATTTCCTCAAATAATTACTACTACTACAAAAAAAAAACCTCAAATAATTACTATGACAAAAAAAAAACTACCGCTGTTATAGAATTGTTGGAAGAAGTAAATGTGAACCTATAAAAAGCACTTAACACAATGACTCTGCTCAATAAGTTAAAGTTGCCAGAAGTCACAGTAACGAGTCTGCACCCAGAATATAGAAGGCAGTCAATAAATATTTTATAGATAAACAGACAGGCAGATAAAAGAAATGGGGAAATAGGAATTAAAACCCAGGTCATCTGACTCAAACTCTACAAAACCATACACTCTATACCACAGGTGAGCAATGAAGAATAAAACCTGTAACAACTGTCAGATTGTGAAATCAACTAAGAAGAATGGATGGAATCCTCATTAGACTTTTTGGTACCAATTACACAACAGTCCAAGGTCCGAAGGGCTAAGTGTAATACACAGACAACTGGGTTAACTATAGAATAACTGGCAATTTCTGAATCACAAAATTAACTGAAACACTTCCTGGCTTTTCAGTAAGTATCTTACTTCAGTAATGTTGATGACTCAACCTGAAGACACTGCAGAGGAAGCACAAGACTAGGAATTCAGTTAGACCACGGGGGTCTGGGCAGCAAAAAATTATCACTAGAAGTCAGGACATAGAAAGGGAAGACAAGTGAGTACCAGGATAAGAGAACAGAATCCAAAACCTGGAAGGAAAGAATTAGCAAAGATACATATACCAAAAACCACTATTAGTCAGAGTCTGAGAGATAAGCATAGACAGGGAGAAGTAGGTAACTACCAGTAGGATAGTTGAGAAATCCTCCCATCCCCAGGGTCTAGGCAGATTCACTGCTCCTAAGAGAAGGCAGAAGTAAAATCCCACTACCTTAGGAGAAAGACAAGAAACCCACTTGGTGCAGGATCCCATGCTGCAACTAAGCAGTAAGCTACCACTAGGCAAAGGCAGGAAGCTCTCTCTAGCCTAAGTACTCCCTCAGACACAAGGCAGAGTTTAGCTTCCACTAGGAGAAAAGGGAGGAGAAGGCAATGGCAAGCCACTCCAGTACTCTTGTCTAGAAAATCCCGTGGATGGAGGAGCCTGGTAGGCTGCAGTCCCTGGGGTCGCTAAGGGTCGGACACGACTGAGCGACTTCACTTTCACTTTTCACTTTCACACATTGGAGAAGGAAATGGCCACCCACTCCAGTGTTCTTGCCTGGAGAATCCCAGGGACGGGGGAGCCTGGTGGGCTCCCGTCTATGGGGTCACACAGAGTCGGACACGACTGAAGTGACTTAGCAGCAGCAGCAGCAGGAGAAAGGGGAGAAGACTTAGAACGACCCACTGCCAAGGCCCAGGCTCACAGCCCTACCTAAAGCTGAAGGGACCTCAGGAGAATCAAGAATTCCTCCATTCCTACCGCAAACCCAGCACACACACACAGAGGGCCCCCTCTACAGCACAGTCGTGCTGCAGACAGTTGCCAGTGAAGCAGGAACATTATTCAGGCCATGCAGAACACCAAGTAACAGCAATATTCCACGGGGGAAATTCCAGGTCTGCGGCGCACTGAAGGTGACATTAGAAACAGAAAGCCACACCCAGCTCAACTAGTGACACAAACTACCATATAGTCTACTATAACTTAAAAGCTACAGAAGGAAATTCTGAACCCTTCCTTATAATGAAAAGATGATAAACAGAAATTCAAGGTGTTCAAGACAGTCGCTCAGTCGCGCCCGACTCTCTGCGACCCCATGGACTGTAGCCTACAAGGCTCCTCCGTTCATGCAATTTTCCAGGCCTCCAGGGGATCTTCCCAACCCAGGGATTGAACCCGGGTCTCCAGCACTATAGGCAGACGCTTTACCATCTGAGGCACCGGGGGAGACACTTTTCTGAATTACTAAGTCAGAACATGCAATGACCCTTTACTATGGCATTTTCTCTCAGCAAACATAAATACTAATAGACTCTGATGTGTCTATTGATCCTCACTTCAAAGCCCACTTTTCCCGTAAGATTTTAGTTCTTCAATTTCAAATTGTGCTAGAGTTAAGACTTTTCAGGACCATCTTCAGCATCATTAGAAAAGAATTATCTATAAACATACCATGTCTTGCTTTGGAATTTGTATTTAACAAAAAACAGCTGCTGTTTATCTGGAAATCTTAAAAAAGTGACTAAAGACAAAAAAAGACATCTTTTATTTCCTAAGCAGAGTCTATTCCCATGTTGTTTCATTATAAATTAGAGGTCCTAGAATATAACAATTTTTTATCCCTTTATTAATCTAGAATATGAAGAAAAAAGTCCTAATTACTAACAGTTCAATATTCAAGGCTTATGATGAATATATCATAACCACCAGTCACCTACCTGAAAACAAATTTTTAGACTTCAAAATGTAAAACTAAATTTTAATACACTATAAAAGCGAGTTGATAATTTTATAAACAAGTTTAAAAAACTTCAGAGATTTTCATATGTGTTTCGACTAAATTCAGAGGGCCAACATATCTACATGTTTCTAGGGGTTAAAAGTTTTAAAAAGTAAATTTTTTTAAATACACGTTAAGAATTTTTGTTTTGGTTATTTTTAAGATTTTACAAATGGTAACAAACATACAAATACAAAAAAACAAAGTTTAACGCAAGCTTAAAAAAAAAAAGAAGATATATAAATAAACTCCAAGAGCTGCAAATAAAAACACAAAAATTGACAAAGATAGGCTCAGAAAAGTGGATGCCCTAGGCTTACACACAGTTGGCACTACCCAGAAAGAGGCTCCCAAAGAGGCATCAAGACTGAAGTTAAGCACACACCTTTAAACAAGGCAGACGCATGAGCTGAGGGCAGGAGCAGGCACCCGGAGAGCAACTGGGGGCATGTCGGCCAGAGGAGGCAGCATCAAGTGAGGGCTGGACTGGAGCAGGAGGAAGCAGAGGGATGGGAGGGTAGGGAGAGCAGAGGACAATGAGAAACAACAGGTCCCATAAAGAAATATTATATGGCATATGGCAAAAAAAAAAAAACCACAGAACCAGGAATTAATAGATTTTGAATTCCAGTTCTAGATCTATTATATTAGAGTTGACTTTAGAAAACATATATTTATATATGCTTTGCATAAAACTCGAAGAGATTTATTATGACTTGTATAACTGATATTATAAATGAGCACAAATAGAATCAATGTGCCAGCCAGCTTCAGTTACAAAAGATTGTGGAAACCAGTGAACATTGGGATCAGTGGCAATCATAAAATGACGAAAGTGTCAATCTGTTCAAAGATCAGATACTGTACATAGCAAAACTACATGACAAGTGAAATCATGAGACCAGAGACTTCATTTGTTTACTTTCTATACTCCTCTGGCATGTAAAACATGTCTAGCAGTTTGAAGTAGGCATTCAAACATCTGCTGAATACACTCCCCAACTAAGTAACACACTGTAAGTCCCTGCCGAATGCTTACTGACTTTACTACTCTTAATTTCATATTAATCAGCACTTTTCAAAAGGTTTTAAAGTCTGTAAGGTTATAAACTGAATAAATTCCAATCTTTTTAATAACCACATCATTTTAATTTCCCTAAGATCCCGTGGAGAAGGAAATGGTAACCCACACCAGTATTCTTGCCTGGAGAATCCCATGGACAGAGAAGCCTGGTAGGCTACAGTCCACGGGGTTGCAAAGAGTCGGACATGACTGAGAGACTGAAAGGAACGGAACGGAAACACTTTCAAAAAGATGTGAAATTATCAATTAAAGAGTTCAAGAGTTAAGACAACTGAGTAACATTAATTATAACTGCTCAGTTTTTAAAAGTGAAAAGCAAAGTTAATCCTGTTAACATTTTTCCACTAGAAGTTACAGACACAAATAAAGATGTGCTATAATTCTGCCCAAAAATACTTGATACACAAAACTTTTCAATATCAATAAATACATGGTAGATCAGATGTCAATGATTAAATCATGCAGTATTCCAAACTATGCATATATTTTAAAGTGCCAGACCACAATGTAAAGTGATATTTATAAACCATAAATAACTATACAGATGTAAAGAATCAACTATAACAGATTACAAAGACAAAGCTTCAAGTCAAAAAGCATTTACAAGACTATGATACAACTTTTAAGAGAAAGATACCATAACAGATGCCTCTCAACTGAGTAAAAAAGAAAAACCACTGTAACACAATGTAAGTAGACAGATATTATCTGCAAGAATTGCAATAAGAAGGCTATAAAGAATCTGGTAAGAAAGTTTCAAGGTAGAAGAAGTCATGTCTTCAAATTGATGATGACTCTGAAAATACTTTATGACTAAAGAAACACAGAAGAGCAAGAACCACGTCAATTTTTGCCTGTATCTCTGACTTTTAAAACAGTGCGCTGAACACAGAATATTGTAATATTTACTGATTGAATAAAACATTTAGAATGGACCTTGAGAGTGAGAGGACACTCTAGCATAAGGGAAACATGTAAGGAAAAGAATAAAGGAGGAAATAAGATGTGTTTCAAAGAACAAGAATTAGCCTAATTTTGGTGGAGTATATTTATAATGTGCAAAAGATCAGGAGCAGTTTGTGTCCACTATGAATTTCAAAACAAGTTTAAATTTAATTTGGTATAACCAAAAAATAATAAGTTTTATGAATGAAACTAGAATATAAGAGAATATAAGATGAGTTATTATTGACTCCTCTAATACAAATGATTTAGTTCAGAACCACTGTGGGAGCAATAAGAATGAAAGGAGTGGGAGAAAGGTGAAATCTAATTCTAAGAATTTGAGTTTGGCTGATCAAAAAACAGTAGTATAATTAAAGGAAATACAAAGTCCAAAACACAATGGTGGGGGTGGGAGGAAGAATCACGTAAAGAAAATGACATTTGTTGAGAACGTATTCCTTGTATTTATTTAGTCTTCAAACAACTCTGTGAGATAGTTATACTCCCATTTTACAAGTGGAGCAAAGAGGTCAAGAGGCTTCCCCAAAACTCACAAAGCTAATCACTTATGTGTCACTCCCTCTCTTCTTCCTTCCTAAGACAACCTCCATTTTGTTCAAATATGGGCCAGCAATGTGATCAGGAAGGTGGGCCACTCCCCTAGCCCTGGGACAATGAATCCTGATTGTTCTAAACAAGGGAAATCCTATTTCCATTGTCCAATAACCCAGGCCTGACCTATGAGGCATGAGAAGAAATACATTGAGGGCTCTGGGAAACTTTTCTACCTGCATTAGCATTTCGGATGTCATTAGGAACCTTGAAGCTACCAATCTAACAGTTATCCCTGCTTTCCAATCTATCAGCAAGTCAAATGAATTCTAGGTTCAAAATATCTCGTCAACCCTTTTCCCCTATCATCCTAGTCCAGGCCTTTATTAACTTTCAACTGGACTCTAATAATTACTCTCCTAGTCAATCTCCCTGTCAAACTCTTGCTCCCAACAATTCATTCCCCAAAGAGCAGCCAAAGAAATCTTTAAAATATAAATCATGGAGCAACTGAACACACGCTTTGCTGCTGGGATTGAAAAATGGTACAATCACATAAAAAAAGAGTACAAAAGAAAGGAAACCACCATAGAAAAAAAAAGTTTAGTTTTCTCAAAACACTTATACACACACTCACACATCCAAAAAAATTGAAACCAGAGTCTCAAAGAGGTATTTGCATACCCACATTCACAGCAGCACTATTCACAATAGCCAAGAGGTAAAACCAGCAGATGAAAGGATATTTTAAAAAATGCAGCTGAAGGCTTCTCTGGTTAAGAATTCACCTTGCAATGCAAGGGACACCAGTTCTATCCCTAACCCAGGAAGATCCTACACGCGACAGAGCAAGTACGCCCACAAGCCGCCAACTACTGATGCCACACACTGTAGCTACTGAAGCCCAGGCACATACAGCCCGTGCTCCCCAACAAGAGAAGCACGCACACCACGGTGAAGAGTAGCCCCGCTGGCCACATCTAGAGAAAGCCCATGTGCAGCAATGAGGACCCATCCACAGCCAAAAAATAAAATAAACCTCTTTTTAAAGTGCAGTATAAACATACACTGGAATATTATTCAGCCTTCAGATGGAAGGAAATTCTGTATTATATACAAAAAGGACGAACTGTGAGGACCCTATGCTAAGCGACATACGCTAGTCACAGTAAGACAAATACTACATAATTCCACTTACAGGGCCTATCTAAAGTAGTCAAATTCACAGAAATAAGGTGGAACGGTAGTAAATATACTTAACACTTCTGAACTATACACTTAAAAATGTACACTTAAGATGACAAATTTTATGTTAAGCATTCTTTTCACAATATAAAAAACACACACATCAGGCCAAACAAAAATAAAGCCTATCACTTAACTCTTCTCCTTAAAATGCTTCAGCTGCTTCCTATCACCCACTGATAAACTTCAAACAGGTCTATGAGGCTCTGTACCATCTGGTCCTTCTTGCTTATACAGCCAGATCACGTGCTACTCTCCTCCTCCCTTCAAGATGCTCAGTCAAAATAATATTCTCTCACTTCTTCCAGACAATTCAGATTCTTTCTTGCCTCAAGCTGTTCATCCATTCTATTGCCCCTGTGCAGAATGCTCATCCCTAACCCTTCACAGTCTTGGCTCTCCATTATCCTTCAGATGTCATCTTAAATGTGACCTTCTCAGAAGCCTTCCCTAACCAGCTTGCTGCTGCTACTGCTAAGTCGCGTCAGTCGGGTCCAACTCTGTGCGGCCCCATAGATGGCAGCTCACCAGGTTCCCCTGTCCCTGGGATTCTCCAGGCAAGAACACTGGAGTGGCTTGCCATTTCCTTCTCCAATGCATCAAGGTGAAAAGTGAAAGTGAAGTCTCTCAGTTGTGTCCAACTCTTCGCGACCCCATGGACTGCAGCCTACCAGGCCCCTCCGTCCATGGGATTTTCCAGGCAAGAGTACTGGAGTGGGGTGCATTGCCTTCACCATCCCTAACCAGCTTACCTTATTTAATAGGTGTCCCCACACCATCCACATTATTTTCTGTCTTCTGTCTCTTTCACTCCTTGATGGCATTTCTAATTAACTATTTTTTTCCCTATCTTCCCAAACAAAATTCAGGCTCCATCAGGACAAGGACCTCATCAATCTTGTTCATCATTATGTCCCTAATATTTATCATATGCCTGTTATATACTCAACATTTAAATACTTATTAATTCCTAACCCTAACCCTCCATCGGGACAAGGACCTCATCAGTCTTTTTCATCATTATGTCCCTAATATTCATCATATGCCTGTTATATACTTAACACTTAAATACTTATTAATCCCTAACCCTAACATTTAAACATTTAAATACTTATTAAATACTTATTAATTAAAACTCAAAAACTTTGACTGTGTAGGTCACAATAAACTGGAAAACTTTTCATTAAGAAAAAAATCATTCTATGAGCCTGTTATTAAATATACACAAATATACATACAGATCTTTAAAAGGCTTTTACTGATGCTACAATTATTATTTCTAGTTACTGAGGTAAATACATTAACTATAATTTTCAACATGCTCTAATATAATATATCTTTACACTCAGAAATTTAAGATTTTTAAGACTGATATTTCAGCTGTTACATGTTTCAGATCTTTTAATTATATAAAATGAAAGTATAGAACAACTCAAGCTAACAATACAACCAACTTCTTAAAAATACCATAGTACTCCTCAATCTCTATCTATACTGAGTTTTCTATTTCTACAAAGTTTTAACTAATCTCAGGCCATGAAGGACAGGAAGCCTGGCATGCTTCAGTTCACGGTGTCGCAGAGTTAGACATGACTTAGCGACGGAAGAACAACAGGCCATTAATGGTTGCTGAGATTACAGAAGGGACTCACTACATCTTCTTACTTTCCTAAATGTATGTAAAACATCTTAACAATATGTAATAATCACTGCACACTTCTACAACTTTCCTACATCTCTATCTGTAGAGATCAACAATAACTCAACAATAACTGGACACTTACACTTGCCATACTCTAACCACTCTTCTACACATATTAACTCATTTGTACTTTAAAACCCATTTTAGAGATAAGGAAATTTAGGTACTAATAGGTTAAATCATCTACCCTAAGTTACAATACCACTGTCAGTCTGGGACTCAACCCCAGGAAATCATGCTGTAGTCTAGAGACTAGGCTCTTAACTACTCTTCACAAAAGCTGGAACTGACTTATGGCCCAAATAAAAATTCAAGATATAAAATGTTATGTTTATTAAAAATTACATTTCATCCTTAAAGAACGGCCATGAAAACAAAGCACAAACAGGAATTACCCACTTATTGAGAATACCAATTTTTTTTAAAGTTCTTTGTCTTAAGCCCCAGAAATGTACATTTTAAATGAGCATTTTTAAGAGCTCAGAATATTTAATAGCAAAACTTTAAGGAAGGAAAAATTGGTTATTTACCAAAGATAACACCAAAGCCTTTGACTGTGTAGATCACAATAAACTGGAAAACTTTTCAAGAGATGGGAATACCAGACCACCTGACCTGCCTCCTGAGAAATCTGTATGCAGGTCAGGAAGCAACAGTTAGGACTGGACATGGAACAACAGACTGGTTCCAAATAGGAAAAGGAGTACGTCAAGGCTGTATATTGTCACTGTTTATTTAACTTACATGCAGAGTACATCATGCGAAATGCCGGGCTGGATGAAGCACAAGCTGGAATCAAGATTTCCAGGAGAAATATCGATAACCTCAGATATGCAGGTGACATGACCGTTATGGCAGAAAGTGAAGAAGAACTAAAGAGCCTCCTGATGAAAGTGAAAGAGGAGAATGAAAAAGTTGGCTTAAAACTCAACGTTCAGAAAACTAAGATCATGGCATCCGGTCCCCTCACTTCATGGGAAATAGATGGAGAAACAGTGGAAACAGTGACAGACTTTATTTTGGGGGGCTCCAAAATCACTGCAGATGGTGACTGCAGCCATGAAATTAAAAGACGCTTACTCCTTGGAAGGAAAGTTATGACCAACCTAGACAGCATATTAAAAAGCAGAGACATTACTTGACCAACAAAGGTCCATTTAGTCAAAGCTATGATTTTTTCCAGTAGTCATGTATGGAAGAGAGTTGCACTATAAACAAAGCTGAACACCAAAGAATGGATGCTTTCCAACTGTGGTGTTGGAGAAGACTCTTGAGAGTTCCTTGGACCACAAGGAGATCTAACTAGTCTATCCTGAAAGAAATCAGTCCCAAATATTCATTGGAAGGACTACTGCTGAAGCTGAAACTCCAATACTTTTGCCACCTGATGCAAAGAACCAACTCAATGGAAAAGACCCCGATGCTGAGAAAGATTGATGGCAGGAGGAGAAGGGAGAAGGGGAGCAATAGAGGATGAGATGGTTGGATGGCATTAGCAACGCAATGGATATGAGTTTGAGTAGGCTCCAGGAGTTGGTGATGGACAGGGAAGCCTGGCGTGCTGCAGTTCATGGGGTTGCAAAGAGCTGGACGCGACTGAGCGACTGACCCGAACTGAACCAAAGAAAAATGAAGAAGGAATTTATAAAATTCCTTGAACAATAAAGATCTAGAATTTAACATTAATCAGAAAGTTTAATTCTGCTACTTCTCCAGCCTCATTTTCTAATTCACTTCCAATCACTCCCTGGGCTTTATCACAAAAATCCTTGACACTGGAAGATTTTTAATGTATAAACTATTTGAGAGCAATCCTAAATCTCTCCATTATGTGGAATAATTATCATAGAGAAGATAATAATTTCACAAGGCTTCTGTAAAGTTTAAGTGAGATAAAATACACAAATGCCAGGTAAAATTTAAATCTCACATTCAAATACAAATGTTGATACACTACAAGCTGGCTCACAACTGACTCAGCCATCTTGGGTATCTGGTAATTCACAATCTCCATGTAGCATTCTCAAATGCCAATGTCCATGACCAGAGTCATTTCCCACTCCACTCAGCTTATGCCTCTCACACTACTGTAAATTTCCCTATCTGGTAAACTCTCGTATGTTCTCAGTAAGGATACACCTCTACTGTGGAGAAGCAGGAACATCTTCATTAATAACCCACCTCACCAAATCAAAGTTAGGAACTCCATCTTTGTAATTCTATTAAATATAGTACATAGCCTAATGTTCAAATACCTCCATCACAATGGAGCATCACCTCTTCAGTGGGTATATCCCCTCCTGGAAAAACAGGAAGGACTGATAGCTTATTAATCCTTGGTGAGTGGCACACAAAATTCACTGAAGTTTTTTGTTTGCTAGCATTTTTCAGTTTCTTTGTTAATAAAGGATAAAAGTAACACAAAAAAGAGTAAACAAAAAAGAACGTTTAGTTATATAACTTTTCCCAAAGAAAGGGGAGACTTATTCTTAATACTGCAAATGTTTAACAAGTACCTATAACAAATATTCTAATATTTTTAATAAATGCAGGCATGCTACTAAATAAGCTACTATGTATAGTTATTTCATTTTAAAAAAACAAATACACAGACATCTGTTGCATTTCTACAGACTAACAAGACACTATCAGAAACAGAAATTAAGGAGGCAATCCCATTCACAATAACATCAAAAAAATAAAATACCTGGGATGAAATCTACCTGTGGAGGTAAAAGACCTGTACTTAAAAAACTGTAAGAGACAGATGAAAGAAAACTGAAGACAACACAAACAAATGGTAAGATACACTGTGTTCATGGATTAGATTAGATGAATTAATACTATTAAAATGACAGTACTACCCAAGGCAATCTACAAATTCACTGCAATCTCTATCAAGACATAGAATTAGAACAAGTAGTTTTAAAATGTGTATGGAAACATAAAAGATCCCCAATAGCCAAAATAATCTTGAGAAAGAACAGAGCTAGAGGAATCTGACTTCAGACTATACTACAGAGCTATAGTAACCAAAACAGTATGGTACTGGCATTAAAAAACAGACACATAGATCAACAAAACAGAACTGGGAGTCCGGAAATAAATCCACACACTTATGTTCAATCTACAACAAAGGAAGTGAGAATATGCAACAGAGAAAAGACAGTCTCTACAATAGAGATGCTAGGAAAACCCGACAGCTACAAGTAAAAAGACTGAAATCGGAACATTCCCTAACACCATATACAAAATAAATTCAAAATAGATTAATGATCAAAGTGTATGACCAGAAACCATAAAACTCCTAGAAGAATGTGACATAAATTATAGCAATAATTTCTGGCTCTGTCCTCTAAAGCAAAAGAAATAAAACCAAAAATAATCAAATGGTTCCAAATTAAACTTAAAAGCTTTTGCCCAGAAAAGGAAACCATCAACAAAATAAAAAGACAACCTACTAAATCAGAGAAAATATCTGCAAATGCTATGACCAATAACGGGTGAACATCCAATATAAACAGCTCATAAAACTCAATATCAAGAAAGCAAACAACCCAATTAAAAAATAGGCAGAAGACCTGAATAGACATTCTTCCAGAAGACAGGCAGATGGCCAATGGGCATATGACAAGATCCTCAACATCATTAATCATCAGAGAAATGCAAATTAAAGCTATAATTAGATATCACCTCATTATGAATGAGGTATCTATTAAGAATGGCTATCATCAATCAAAAAGAATACAAATAACAAATGCTGGCAAGGATGTGGAGAAAGGGAACCCTCTTACACTGTCGGTGGGAATGCACACTGGTGCGGGTACTATGGAAAACAGTATGGAGATTTTTCAGAAACTAAAACTAGAACTACCATATGATCTAGGAATTTCACACCTATATACATTAAAAAAAAAAAATTAATTCAAACAGATATATCCACCCCAATGTTCACAGCAGCATTATTTACAACTGTCAAGATATGAAGCAACTTAAGTGTCCACCAACAGATGAATGAATAGATGCGGCATGTATACACACACACACACACACACACACACACACATACATACATACATACATACTGGAATACTACTCAGCCATAAAAAGAACAAAATTTTGCCACTTAGAGGGTATTATGCTAAGTGAGGTAAGTCAGACAGAGAAAGACAAATACTGTATGGTATCACTTATTTGTGCAATTTTAAAAAAACAAAACTAGTGAATATTATGAAAAAAAAACAGACTCACAGATATAGAGAACTAATGGTTACCAATGGGGAGACAGAAGTGGGAAGGGGCAAGAAAGGGGTGAGGAATTAAGAGGTACACACTACTATGCATAAAATAAATAAGATACAAGGATACAAAGGGAATATAGCCAATATTTTACAATAACTATAAATGGAGTATAACCTTTAAAAAATTGTGAATCACTGTGCTGCACACCTGAAACTTATATACTATTGTACATCCATACCTCAATTTTTAAGAATGATAGAACATTTATAACATTTTTTAAAATTATGCAACACTCTGGCAATTTTCAAGTTTACATTGATTTTGCAACAACAGAAATGGTCAAATTTTATATCCCCAGTTCTTTGTATCATGTCTGGCACAAAACAGTCACTTAAAAATGTTCAAAACTTAAGTGAACACACACATTCACTGAAGTCTGACTTTCTCATTTTTAGCCTCTATGGGATTTTTTAGAATCCATTTTGACAGAATTAGAACCAAACACTGGATGCATAGCACAGGTGTATTTTAAAAAGCAAATTCAAGAAACAGCAAAGGAGGGAAGTTCCTGGCAGTCCAGCGGTTAAGACATCGTGCTTCCAAGGCAGGGGAGACAGGTACCATTCCTCACCAGGGATCTAGGATCCTATACTCACAGCAGCCAGGAAACAGCAAAACATAACCTATACCACAGTTGAACAAAGATTTTGAGTAGTTTTTCTGTTTTCTTTTTTTAATTTGGTACCCAGAAACACAAGAGGAAACATGAAGGATTGACACCATCTGAAGTTGTGTGACAAAGTAGAAACAGCTGAAGATGACAGACAGCAGGAAAACATAGGGAAAATAATCTATCTGTCATGAATGGAAAAGTTAAAAGATTTGTTGCTGGAGAATAGGAATAAAAAAGGAGGGGAACTAAGATTATCTATTACTCAACATCATATATTTTTGAAAGGAAAGAAAAACAACAGTGTAAAGAAAACATGAGTGCAATAACATGTACATTGTGAATAGCAGGGGAAAAAAATCAAATCAGGATTTTAAAAACCTTTTTCAATTACTGAGAATCACTTAAAAAACAATTATAAATCACCTTCATTAATGGGGGGTGGTTTCTCAGTATTTTTTAATTACACAAATAAGATATTCATTTCAAATAGTTTTATATTTTAATTTTATTTAATTCTGTAAAATGTCTTCAACATTTTCAGCTCCATATAACGTCACATTTAGGAAAATCAAAGAGAGGTACAGAAAGTGAAAATGACTAGAGGAAAAAAGTAAATTGAAAATTACAGAAGCTAAGATCCAGAGCACACAAAAACACAAATTCATTAGAAAGAAATACTGGGACAGATACAGGCACTGGTTTTGAAATGAATCAGTCCAAGCAAACTTTGTCAAACTCTAGCTCCCTGGTCCTGGGGTGGGGAAGTTGCCACTATCTTAAGAAAACACTGAAAAGGCACTGTTCTACAACTAATCTTAGCCTTAATCCTAAAAGTTGTTTCACTCCAGACCAGATGGCTGATGAAGCCTAGCAGAAAAGGAAATTCCTCTCAGGACCGCAACTATGATAACTGTGCAGTATCACCTCAAGGGCCAAATGAAATAAAGCCAAAAGTCAAATCAATCATTGGCTTGGGGTTCCCCACCCCCAATTTAGAACTTTCCTAGTAATGCAGTTCTCTGAGGAGGAAATGTTCAGCTCCACCAGAGGAACACAGGACTGGGCACACAGACTTAGTAGAGAACCACCCTTAAATCTGCAACAGTGAAACCAGTCAAGAATAGCTGCTGAAGGTAGGATTAGCAAGTGTCAAGAAGGATTGAATATCTAATACCTACTAATATAAAGATCTGGAAGAATATGGAAAAAAACAAATCATTTAGATTTAGCATGTGATCAAATGTGTAATTCACACAACGAAACTCAAAAGTTAATTCTGAAACAATATGTCAGCCTTCTGAGGCACTGTTATTCATTCAAAGAAGGGTGGGGGGAGGTTCAAGTCTGAAGCACTGTAATGTTAGTTCAATCTATAAATTATCCTATGTTAAGGAATAGACATTCCAATCATATACAAAAATGATGTTATATTTAAAAGGCATGTTTGAAATAAAGACGACCCTCTACAACCAAGTGTTTCTTCTTGCCTACCTTTCAAGGACTTGTACCAATTTAAATCATTCTACAAGCTCTAGGAGTTTAAAGATTAAAGGTAACTTTCATTTCTCAGACTTCCTATAAATAGATTCCTTTCTAATCTAACATTAAATTTTATAAAATTTCCTTTAAACGTTTTCACAGTCACTGCATCATTTAAACTCTCAAGACCTCCACTTCTATATAGCTTACTAATTGGCCTCTTTATTTATCTCTCTTATCTCCCCACTTTCATCCACCCATACTTCGCTTTTCAAACACTGAGGTCATGTTACTCCCATGTTTAAAAACCACAGGGCTTCTCAACCCGACAGGATGATAGATTTAGAACTCAGTTCATGAACAAAACATTCTGAAAGTTCAAGATACATTTTTAAGCCTTTTGTTCAACCTTAAAATTTATAATAAACCTATTGTTTCCATAACCTACACGTTTAGTACTGCTAAATGTTTTAAACTACTATTAAATATTTAACGTTTTGTTTTCAAAATATTAGTAAAATGAATATACCAAGAAAATGTATCAAAACTTCCCTGTGGCTTTCCATACTCCCCAGTACATGGCTGCATACCCCAGTTTTAGATGTCTTGACATTTCAATAGCCAGGGAATAAACTAGAGAATATTAAGTGAAAGTGGCTCAGTCGTGTCCAACTCTTTGTGACCCCACGGACTATACAGTCCATGGAACTCTCCAGGCCAGAATACTGGAGTGGGTAGCCTTTCCGTTCTCCAGGGGATCTTCCCAACCCAGGGATCAAACCCAGTCTCCTGTATTGCAGATGGGTTTTTTACCAGCTCAGCCACAAGGGAAGCCCAAGAATACCTGAATGGGTAACCTTTCCCTTCTTCAGTGGATCTTCCTGACTCCAGAATCAAACTGGTGTCTCCTGCATTGCAGGGGGATTCTTTACCAACTGAGTTATCAGGGAAGCCCTGACATCGGGAATATTAAAGTTCTTGATAATTTGGCAAACCTTCTTTCTCCCTGCATTTCTACTATTCTACATACACCCTATCAGTATTAGTCACTCACTCGCATCTGACTCTGCGATTCCATGGACTGTAGCCCACCAGGCTCCTCTGTCCATGGGATTTTTCAGGCAAAAATACTGGAATGCGTTGCCATTTCCTCCTCCAGGGGATCTTCCTCACCCAGGACTGGGTCTCCGGCATCACAGGCAGATTCTTTACTGTCTGAGTCATGCTTAAACATTAAAGAAAACTATTTCACTTATTATTCTTGTATACACCTCCCTCTTGAAAGCCTTTTCACTCATCTCCACAAGAAGTCCTATCCATAATACATCAAGGTCAAGCTCAAATCCAACCCTCCTCCAAGGCACAGTCTCCAGTAGCCTTACTTTCTCTAACATTTTGAGTCTGTTACAGTTAATCACAGTCTATTATTATGTCTACTTGAGTATATAATGATGCATACAACATACCAATTAAGAAACAAAGCTTTGGAGTCAGAAAAACCCACATCAATGTGTATCTCAGCTACTGTGATCATGGACAAGTTACTTAAGATCATCCTGCTTCAATTTTCTCATCTTTTATTTGAAGAAAGCAATTATCTAACAGAATTAATTTCACAATCAAAAACAGTGATATACATAAAGCACTTAGCAAAATACTGACCACCAAATAATAGTATTATTCCCAATGGGCAAACCCACATTTTACTCTCTTTTCTGTTTTCCCATTCCTACTATGTGGTGGGCTTCCCTGGTGACTCAGTGGTAAAGAATCCACCTGCCGATGCAGGAGACGCAGGTTCAATTCCTGGGTCAGGAAGATTCCCTGGAGAAGGAAATGGCAATACACTCCAATATTCTTGCCTGAGAAATGCCATTAATAGAGAAGCCTGGAGGGATACAGTCCACGGAGCTGCAGAAGAGCTGGACACGACTTAGCGACTATGTGGTATTCTGCATACGCTTGATAATTGGTTGATGAAATCTGATCAATTCAGAAGTAATCTCTCAGGCATTTCTTAATCAGGTAAGGTCCAAATTCTGGCAAAAATCAAAAATGGCTTGCTAATCAGCTAATCTTATTATTAGTTGTTAATTTTAACATTAGCTTATTGAGTTTATACTTTAGCTACCATATACATATACAATGGTGGGTGTTCACTGGAAGGACTGATGCTAAAGCTGCAACTGCAATACTTTGGCCACCTCATGTGACGAGCTGACTCACTGGAAAAGACTCTGATGCTGGGAGGTGTTGGGGGCAGGAGGAGAGAGAAGGGGACGACAGAGAATGAGATGGCTGGATGGCATCATCGACTTGACGGACATGAGTTTGAGTGAACTCCGGGAGTTGGTGATGGACAGGGAGGCCTGGCGTGCTGTGATTCATGAGCGACTGAACTGAACTGAACCATATACACAAATAAAATGTTCCACGCTGCATCATTATCAATGAGCAGGGCAATATCTAAAATGCTTGATATAGTTACTCAAAAGTCTTAACTAATCTAAAAACATTAGCATGTATCCAGTCACAAAGCAAGCCTTTAACAAATTAAACAATTTCTGTGTGGATCCTCCTACTGTTAAAATTAAGCTACATCCTGAACTAACTTTTCTAGCTGGCCCTCTGAGTTTTTCCTGTGCCAGGGGATTCCCAACAGAGACCAATCAGTTCTGCCACAGTATTCTCAAAGAGCATCAAGGGATGTAGTGTTTCCAGACCAATGAGATTACTACCAATTCTTAAATGGTCAGAATACACTAGATCAAAGGGATATGAGTATATTCTTTAATTCTGCAATCAGGAAAAAGAAAAAAACAACCTAGGGCTAAGGCCAAAGACTAGTCAAGAAAGGAATTGGTAAATGTTAACTATGGGAAAGGAAAAAAGGATACAGCAGAAGAGCTGGCCGTCAAAAGGTGGTTTCATGAAATCCTATGCTAAAGCCAAAAAGAGTAACTTCAGGAAAGGAGTAAAAACATTTTCTATTACTATGTGAGCTACACTATGAATTTAACTGCTGTCACAATGAAACCACTGACACGTGTACGTTCACAAAATATTACTCTGATGCTGGGAAAGGTTGGGGGCGGGAGGAGAAGGGGACGACCGAGAATGAGATGGCTGGATGGCATCACCGACTCTGTGGACATGAGTTTGAGTGAACTCCGGGAGTTCGTGATGGATAGGGAGGCCTGGCGTGCTGCGATTCATGGGGTCGCGGAGAGTTGGACACGACTGAGCAACTGAACTGAACATATATATATATATACACACACTACACTCGAGCCAACTGCTAATTTTCAAAAAAGTGACAGCATTTGCTCCCTCCTCCTTAGGGAGGCAAGGTGAAAAAAGTGAAGTTTAACATTTTCCCAAAGACAGTCATGCTCATGTGAAATATTTTCATCGAAGTGGAAGTCCTACAACATAGATATGTTGAACACTAGAAAGTAGTAGTGGCTCTTCTAAATGGCATTATACTTTAAAAAAAGAATACTTTAAATTTTCAATGAAATGTTAATACTTCCAAAAGACATGTTTAAAAATATGAATTTTATATTTTTAGTAGTATGCCAAACTAGTGAAAAGTATTACAGTTAAAACCTTTATATAAACACTAAAATGGGTTACATTAATTCATAAAAGAATGATAGAAGCATATACTTTTAAAGACAAAATTTGTTTTAAAAGACTCTGAAAATGTTCTAATAATTCAATTGTTCTGCATATTTTGCCAGAATAATTGTGTTCCATATACATGCAATATGTTTATGTATGTACATTATGCACACACAAACATACATATATGTATGTACATATATGTATATGCCCTCTGTCAATGCCCTTTCATAAACTGTTCCTCAGGGACCATATCTGGATGAGATCAATCACTTAGACTTGATTGCGATCAAGTCATTGACTGTCAATCTGTTAGGCAAAAGAGAAAAAAACATGATGTTTTAAATTATTCAAGCACTGCTTTAGATTATAATCAACAAGTGCATCCCTAACTTGCTTTAAATTTCAAAATTGCTTTCAAAGAACCCTAAGTATATACCCAGTTATTATTAAGTTAAAATTATTATTAATATCTGATATACATATACACATATATAACTTAAACCCTTACTACAAAGCATTGTAAACATTTAATGGTTCACACTAAATCCTAAAAAGGTAATATAAAAAAAGAAAAGAAATATTAACGCATATATATGGAATTTAGAAAAATGGTAACCTGAACCCTGTATAAGAGACTGCAAAAGAGACATAGGCATTTAGAACAGTCTTTGGGACTCTGTGGGAGAGGGTGAAGGTGGAATGATTGGGGAGAATGGAATTGTAGCATGTATATTATCATAAGTGACCAGTCCAGGTTCGACGCATAAATTTTCCTCTGTTCATTTCTTTGCAAAAAAAAAATAAAAATAAAAATAATAATAATAATAATAAAAAAAATATTCTTACAACAATGGGTCTGTTTATCCTGATGATCTGACATAGTCTTTCTCTTTCAAGGGCTTCCCCAGTGGCTCAGCATTAAAGAATCCGCTTGCAAAGCAGGAGATGGGGGTTCGATCCCTGGGTCGGGAAGATCCTCTGGAGGAGGAAATGGCAACCCATTCCAGTACTTCTGCTTGGAAAATTCCATGGACAGCAGAGCCTGGTGGGCTACAGTCTATGGGGCTGCAAAGAGTCTGACAAAACTGAAGCAACTGAGCACACATGCACACACACTCTCGAACGCCTGCTTGCTCAAAACTAAGCATGCAATAGATGACTGAAAGGCAACTTAAAATACACTAAACCTCTAAAGTAAAACTCCTGAGAGGAAAACTTCAGTGGAAGAGAATGCTCTCTAGATTCTACTAGTAAGAGAAAAACTCATGGTGTTGCTAAAGGTAAGTATTTAAAATACTCATCTGAAGAGGAAAAGAAAATAGTGACTCTGATTGTCATTTTCAGATCTACTAAGAATTCATGGTTAAATGACATCATTAATACAGAGTCAGACAGAGTAATTGTCTCCAAATTCTTACAAGAATTTTCCACTTTCAAAAGTCACATAAAACTCAGTTTTATTACTGAAACTCTCTACTCCATTTCTATCCATTAATACCGACTAGATTATGATAATGCTGTATTCTTTTGGTTCAGTCTATGGTTCTACTTCCTGAAGTGTACAATAGCAATAATTATGTTCTGAGTTTAGCACAACATTTACAAACGGAAACCATAAAAGTCAACACTATTCATACAATCAGAAGAATAGAAAGGAGACCCATACAGACCATATAAATCAATGAAATTTTCAATATTCTCTAACCTTCTTGTGGACTTTCAATTTACCTTTACCCAGCTACCAGTTCTGTTGACTGTATTTACATACTTATTAAAATGACAATTTAACTTGTGCATTGTGTAGTTTATCTTAAAGTTTAAACAGAAATGCCCAACTTTTCAAAATTAGTATTCTAACAAAGGGAAAAATATTAAAAACAAATTTCTGGGTTAATATTATTTTAGTACACTTACTTTAAAGCACTACCACTCAAACTCATTTTGTGTGATATATCATACTTTTCATCCAATACAAATCACCTTGCCTTTTTCACAATGCCATAAATAACTCAGAGGAACTTAAGTCTTCAAAAGGAAGGATTATTAACTGCTTACTAAAATTAAATCCCATCTTAAGTAATTTTCCTGATGTAATCTACATGACACACAAGGTTAGCCGTTAATTCTAAATTTTCTGAATCACGTGCCTCTCTACCAACTACATATTGATAAAACAGTAGTCAATTATTTATTAACCAAACTTTTCTACTCAAGAAAGCAAGAGTCACACTCCTATAGCTTCTAGAAACCCAAGGAATTTCACCCCCTCCCTTCCTGCATGAGGCATTAAAACTCCACATTCTAGTTTTATCTTGCTACCTTCTTAATGATTACTATAAGACTATTCAAGCATAAAAGTATCCAATCTATTCTCTCACTCAAACTCCATTACACTCCTAATACTGACCATTCTGTAATCTTTTTATCAAAATCATGGAGATCTGATGTTTCAAGTTCCATTTAAAGGGCCTGAAAAGTTTTAGGGTAAATCAAGTTAAATATTCCGATCATTATGTTTCATAAAACTTCCAAAGAGCTTGGAAAGTTTACCAACACCCTCCTCTCTAGAATAGTAAACATCCTGTCATGGAACCCAGAGAATTGCTGCTTTGCTCTGAACTCTACCTCCTGAGCACCACACACAGCAGCTGTTAGTAACTTTCAAACGCCTGTTCGACTATCTCTATGGTTAAATTAATGATGGGTCATACTGTTACACTTGACTGTTTCCTTTTTAGTCCTGCAATATAGAAAACCTACAAATTACTTTTAAAAATAAAGTTCACAAAAAAACACGCTGACTTTAATGCCATTACTTTTCCAAAAGAAATCATTTCAAGATCCTTACATCATTACTTAAACCACAATCTATCAGTAGCACACGACAACGGAAAGCTTTAAAGGATTTAATTTTCTCTCTCACCTTCCCATACGTGTTCGCAAATTTCAAGAACGTTCCATATTTCTAAAAGGTGCTATTGCAGTCTGTAAAGACTATGCTGCTCAAATACAAGCACCGAATATCCTACACTAGTAAATTTTCGCTATCTTGCTAGTTAGCTGCTGAGCTCTCTGCACCCTTTGCACCGTGATGATCCCACCAGCAAATACGATCTATCCATCCTTTAAAGCGGTCTTCCTCCCACTCCTCAAAAAGGGAAAAAAAAGAAAGAAATCCACATTAGACTAGAGGTTTGCCATACCAACAAGGAACCACTAATACCAGTAGGTATTATGGCTCTCAAAGAATCCGCTCTAGCAGTCTCCCCTGGGACATTTTGCTCAGCGGGGCTTTGAACCGGTGAGACTCGCTGCCAGCTGCCTTTGCAAAAGCAGCACCAGAGGCGGACTCCATACCGCATTGCTGCTGCTGACTACTACTAGCAGATTCAAAAAAAATCAGCCCAGTACCCTGTAGACCCTGCTGGCTCTTTCTGCAGCAAGGAAGAGAAACCACTGCATTGCTCAGCGTGGAACACCGGGGAGCAGACTTAAGGGCGGGGAAGCGAATGCCGTCGAGAGGCTCTGGCGAGGGCGGGGTGTCAAGGGGGAGAGGGAAGGCATCCGGGGTGCAGGAGACCGCGACCAAGCAGCGACCAGGGCGCCGGCGCCCGGGCATCACGCACTGACCCGGGCCGTCGAACTGCAGGCGTCGGGGAGCGGCGCGGGCCCCTCCCGAAGACCGGGGTCCCGCAGTGCCCGGCAGAGCCCCGCCCGCCGCCCCCCGGGCCCTCACCTGTCACGAGCACCGAGCCGTCGCCCGCCGCCGCCGCCGCCGCGGCAGGGGCAGGGGAGGCGGCGGCCGCGGCAGAGCCCGCCGCCCGCCGTCCGCGGAGGTGTCTGGGCACCAGCTCGCATCCGTCCGCCGCGCCGGCCAGCAGCAGCCCGAGCAGCAGCACCGGAGCCCAGAGCCGCAGCCGCAGCCAGCCCGAGGCCGCGCCGGACGTCGTGGCGGGATGAAGACGAGGAGGAGGAGGAGCGGGGGCGAAGCGCGGCGGCGCCCCGGCCGCCCGCCACTCGCCCGCTTCGAGAAGCGCCGCCGCCGCCGCCTGGGACTCCTCGGGCCGCCCCCGCCACCCCAGACGCGGGCTCCTGCCGGGCGCCAGTCTGGTCCCGTCGGCACCGGCGGCCTCTGGAGCTGGGGTCCCGGCTGCGTTCATTGGTTCCGGTTATTTAAAAAAAAAAAAAAGGTGAGGAGCAAAAAGGTACGGCGTCTTCAGGCCGCGCGCGACAGCCGCGCTGCTGCGGCAGCGAGACCGGGATCCGCTGCTCTGGCGCCTCCAAACAGCAGTCCCAGCGCCCGCGCCGCCGCCGCCGCCGCCGCCGCGGCGCATCCCCCCGCCCCCTCCGGCCCGCGCCCGCCGTAGTACCACGCTCGGCCCGGACGCCTCCTCCCCTCACAGATTCGCTCGGATACCAGTCCCCCGCCTCCTTCAGCTGCTCTGCTGCGCAGGCGCGGAGCGGCTGCACTGGGCCTGCGCGGCCCCCGAGCCCCGCCCCCGGGGCGTTCCAGGGAGGAAGAGGGCCGCCGAGTGGTTTCCAAGGCTTTCGCAGAGCCGCGAAGATTGGGAGTGTGGAGAAAGACCGGCTTGTCCTCCTCCTCCATTCACGCCCCCACCGCGACTGAGACGGCAGGGGACTGGGAGCGGGAACCAAGGAGGCGAGGAGCCGAGTACCAACATCCCAAATCGTTTGCGCGGGTTTTCGCCGAGCAGACGGCAGACAAATAATTGCGTGGGTCAGAAAACCTTGTAATCCGAAACTGCGGCGTCTCCAGTATTTTGGTACAGGTGGAGCTTACAGGAGGCTAGCAATGTGGAAGTCGAGGTCATCGCCTTTTACTTACTAAAGCTCTTGCTAAGTACTAGTCTGCCAGGGAATATCTGAGCGCTTTACAAATTTACACATTGTAAATACAAAATTTAAATGGTGGTATCGTTTTCATGCCCATTTTACAAAAGAGGAAACTAAGGCTCAGAAATGTTCCCAATTAACACAGCTAATAAATGGGAGAAAGGGCCGGATTTAGCGCTGAATGTAAATATTGAAAAGGATTTGGTCTAGCCTCTGACTCTGCTGTGCTCAAACATTACCTGAACTCATCGCCTC
This sequence comes from Moschus berezovskii, assembly GCF_049115385.1. Lineage (NCBI taxonomy): Eukaryota > Metazoa > Chordata > Mammalia > Artiodactyla > Moschidae > Moschus > Moschus berezovskii. Next base: position 54,625,450 of record NC_142464.1, on the reverse strand, counting down.
CCTAACCGCACCCCACTCCATGGAGTCTTTGCTGTCAGTTGAATAGACTAACAGAAAAACGGTGTTTCAGATTTTTTTGGCTTCTCCTACCTCAAACGAAGCACGAGACACACACACATGCACTCTCTCCCCCCGCAGACACCCCACTCTCTCCCAGCTCCCCCAACTCTCTCTCCCCTCCTCCCCGCCCCACTCTCCCCTCCGCGCCCGGCCAGCACCCTTCCCCCATCCCTACGGCACGAAGTTGTTTGATTTGCAGATGAGGTTCTTAAGCACAAAGGTCTTTTTTGGTATTGGGTTTCCGTTGTTGGGTTGGGGGTTTTATTGGTTTATTTATTTTCTCAATCAAGAAGATTCTCAAATTACACAGTCTCCCAAAGAATTTCTTGGGCAGCCTGAACATGAATTTCACTGTGGAAGGGCAGATGCACACTTAAAAAAGGAATTAAGAATTTCTTTGAGGCTAATCAATTTATCAACAATGATTTCTTGACAGACTTCTTGGGAACATGGTGTTTAGGTGCCAGTTCTTTATAGGGCAACAGGGAGATTATATTTCCCCTGCTGAAAGACACAGCAGTCAAGTCACATACTTGCTGAATGTCCTCCAAAAGGAGATAGTTCTGCTACAGGGCCAGCAAAATACAGACCTAACAGGCTTGTTTCCTGCTCTTCAGAAGGCAACGTTTCATTCATTATTAACTGAGTGCCTAGCGTGTGCTCAGTAGAGGAAATGCAAGGCGGAAAAAGTCAAAGTTAGTATTCAGATGTAAGAAAGAAAACACCGTTCCTGCCTGGGGAATCTTACAGTCTTGCTTAGGAGATAAAATTTATGCCCATTAAACAATGAAAGGTTAAGACAAGGTAGTAATCAGTTGTTAAATTGGGCAGAGCAAGCTGTTCCAGCAATAACAGCAGTATGAAATCACGAACAAATTAACAAATCACTGGGTCCAAGCTTCTTTTAAACAAAGATGATAAGGGCTTTTTCCTGTCTTTAAAAATAGATATTGGCACTGAGATGGTACTAGATTTGGAGTTATGATTGTTTATTCCTCTTACTGGAGCCACAGAAGAGTTATGGAGCTAGAAAACCTGCAAGTGTTAAAGAGACCTCTCTGAGGCAGATCAGAGTTCAGCAAGAAACCCTCCATCTCCTGTTATTTTTGTGATGGGTACCAAAGTTCCCCACTGTTACATGGGTGGCTGGTATGCATCTTCTGGATGAACAGAGGAATAGTTATCACTATGTATCTAGCATAAATCTAGGTACAGAAAAGAGTCCACTGCTTTGGAAGAATCTCTAGAATTACAGATGCTATAATTTGCAAGCCAAATGTAAACACACAAGGTTTCAGTTGAGGCAATTGTTTCCTTTTCTTCTCAGGTTTCCGGTTCCACCTCCAAATTTATGCTTTCCCTTTTTCCTTCAGTTCAGTTCAGTCGCCCAGTCGTATCCGACTCTTTGCGACCCCCTGCTGCTGCTGCTGCTAAGTCACTTCAGTCGTGTCCGACTCTGGGTGACCCCATAGACAGAAGCCCACCAGGCTCCCCCCGTCCCTGGGATTCTCCAAGCAAGAACACTGGAGTGGTTGCGACCCCTACTTCCAGCCAAATTCTATCCAAAATCCACTGTGACCCCTTAACCCTGACACCTAACTATTCCTACAGCCTGATTTATACCTTTTAACGTCCAAACCTCACGATTTACCACTTATTTACAGAATGTCTTTCTTGTCTAATTATCACCTATTCATGACTTCCAACTGTCTAATAGGCAGCAGGTGAGCTTTGGAGACAAACCTGGTGGAAAGAGCAACTCCATGAGTTTTCAGCTGTGCGACCTATAGACAACTTTATCTGTCCAAGGTTTCCAGAAGGGAAACTGGGGAGTAATGTAATAAAGCCTGCCCCGCAGTCGTTGGTAACAAGAGGCTGAAATAACAGGTCAGCTTTCGCGCGGTGCGGGCACACAGGTACAGAGTCATCCCGAAGGAGCACTATCCCCAGGATCTGGGCGTGAATCTGAGCGTGTTCCTGGCTTAGAAAAATCGCATCGCACCTTTGCAGAATAGTTTGATTTCATCTTCCGACAAATCCCTAACTCTGTAGTGCGCGTCCAGCACAGACGCACACTAGGATCCGTCCACTCGGCCCTTCCCCATCACAGAAGCAAACCCGCCCTTCTCAAGAGTTCGGCTCCAACCGCAGCTCCTTTTCCTCTGCCCTCTTCCCCCGCAGCCAGGACAACCCGCGACACGCCACGCGCTCCGACCCGGAGAACCAGATCTAGTCCCTCGCGCGAGGCCGGCAGCGCGCCTGCGCCGCCCGGCAGCCTGGCGCATGCCCGCTGTCTCCTGCCGGTTTTCCCCAGGTGCTCGCGCTCTCAGGCTCCCGCGGTTCCGGGACGCCGCGCGCCTGATCGCTCGGCTTCCGGCTCCCACGCCGTGGGCCGCGCGACCCGGCAGCCGGCCGCCCCGCGATGACGTTCCGATGCGGGCAGGCTGTGGGTGGGCGTGGAGCGAGAACAGAGATGGAGGTGGAGAAGCGGGGCGCTCCAGCCTGTCGTTCACCCAGCGGGGCTTAGTCTTGCGACTCATTCCACGCACGGAATTTCTCTCGTCCGCCTGTGAGCTGGATTTCTCAGCTTCCATTCCCTGTCCCTGGAATATGGGACTGACTGAACATCATCCGAGAGCTCGCTTCATTTGCTCATCCAGGTTAAGCCCCTCAGAGAAATTCAAAGAGTTTCCGTTGGTGGCAGCCCTTTTGCATAACAACTCTTTTTATGTTTTCCCACCGACTGCCCACACTAGCTTGCAAGGGAATCGATGTCCTGAGAACTTTGGAAACATGTCCAAAGTGATACTGCTTATGTGATGGCCCCAGGATCTGAACAGTGAAGCCTCCGCATATACACATGGGCTTCCAATTGATCAATAAATTAAAGCACTATAAAAAAAGGGAGGTAACTAGTTAGCAAGATCCTTTGTTTCTAAAGTCAATAAGTCCAATAAGTCAATAAGGCATGGAGTAGTACTCAACCAGTTCAGTGAAGGTGGTAAACCTTATTACATCTTTCTCCTTGAGTGGAGGAAGGAAGCCTCCTAAAAGGTGTCAAGCATCCAGAGTAGAAAAATCAAAAACTAAGAACTGTTAATTTATTAACATATTTTTTTAAAGCCACCCATCAGAGCAAAGGGACGACAGAGAACGAGATGGTTGGATGGCATCACTGACATGAGTTTGCATAAACTCCGGGAGTTGGTGATGGACAGGGAGGGCTGGCCTGCTGCAGTCCATGGGGTCGCAAAGAGTCGGACACGACTGAGCGACTGAACGGAACTGAATCAGAGCAAGAGCAAGTCAGCTTTCCCCACCAAAGTCCCAGGAGTCAGCGGGCTCTGGAGTCATTTTTTATTAAAGACGTTTGCTCTGTTGCTGCTTAATTTGAGGCGCTACATGAATAATAATGATCACATAGTATCTGATAGATACAAAAGCAGTAGGAGTGCTGATAGGTCCTGAAAAAAAGAGGAATAGAATTGTGATGGAGATAAAAGAGGATATATTCACAATTGAAACTGATGAGAATGAGTATGCTTCATTTGCACACAGATGACTCCTTGGATAGCACTGACAATTCTGAAGTGAAAAGCAAATCACGCAACAGGTAAAACATGATATGCCTATACTCTTGACAGCAGGAGACTGGGAAAGTGATTGATGGAATGGAAAAACCTTGAAGTATAATCCAAGAGATAAGCTTCTAAGTCAGATGCTTACTAACCTAATCTGAAGTTAGTTAAGACCAACTATTGGCTCTAGAACTAAAGTTTAAGATGGTAAAATTTGTGTTTTGGGGCAAAATGTGGTTCCATAGGCTCAAAGCACTAATCAAATGTTCAAAATATCTGTAGGCACAAAGCTGCTAAACAGTTCCTCTTTATACTTGAAGAGGTTATCTAGGAGGGAATTGCCTACCCTCAATGTCGAAGTATATGAAACATGTCTCCTTTAGAAAGAGACACTATTGTAATTCCCTGGTAATCCAGTGGTTGACTCCTTGCTCTTGCTGCAGGGGGCATGGGTTCAATCCCTGGTTGGGGAACTAAGATCCTGCTTGCCACATGGAGTGGCCAGAAAAAAAGAAAGAGATGCTGCCATTGGACATATATGAACAAGGATGAGAAAAGTAGACATCATCTTTTAAAGTTTCAAAGGGTTGCCCATCTCCCTTTCCTCTGGTGGAAAATTCATCTGGAGACTGGAAATGTAAACCCCTTCATGTTAAGTTTGAATGAATTAAAGCCATGACCGTAAGTATAGCCATTTGGAATCTAAACACTTTGTAAAGAGAGAAGCTCCTGTATCTTGGTTCCAGGAAAGCCAGGTCCTTGCTGGAGGCTTCTATGAGCTATGATGTCTTTAAGAATATGAATTCTGGAGTTTACATAACCATTTACTAACTGTGCGGCTTTGACCAATTTACTAAACACCTTAATCTCAGTTTCCTCTTTTGTAAAAGAAAAAAAATTCGTAATGCTAGTACCTAGACAGAGCTGTTGAGAGATAAAAATGGTTGTAAAGGTGCCTGGTGCATAATTAGCTGTTATTATCTAGGCCAGTGATCCCCAACTTTTTTGGCACCAGGGACCTGTTTTGAGGAAGACAGTTTTTCCTCAAACCAGGGTGGGAGGATGGTTGGGGATGACTCAATCACATTACATTTATTGTGCTCCTCCAAGAATCCAACGCCACTGTTGATCTAAAAGGAGGAGTAGTTCAGGCAGGAATAAGAGGGATGGGGTACAGCTGTAAATACAGATGAAGCTTGCTCACATGCTGCTGCCTACCTCCTGTTGTGCAGCCTGGTTCCTAACAGGCCACAGACCACTACCAGTCCGTGATCTAAGCCCTTAAGGGTGATCTAGGCCCTTAAGGATGTTAAGGATAAGAGCTTGTTTTCACTTGAATTGTGCAAAAGAGGAACATGGAAAGAAAGAACACAAGAAACATATATGAGAGCACATACCACAAAAGTAAACACATAACAATCTTTACAAGGCCTATGCCTGAGAAGATGTTCAATGGTGATATTTGAATCCTGGTTGTCTAGAAACAGAACCTGAGGTAAGGGCTTATATAACAGTTCCTTAGGCAGTGCAACCCCAGGAAAGCAAGAGTGAGGGGAAAGGGGAATTGAGGCAGGCAAGGAGGTTAAAAAAAAAAAAGAAAGATGACCAAGGTGATGAACTGAGATGGCCACAAAGAGGTCTGGCTGATCAGTCTAATGTGATTTCTCCACGGCAGACCTGGGAGACCACAATGTTTTAGAACGGAGGAGGAGAGAACAGTGGAGCTCCCTTTGGGCACAGGTTACTGCAGGAGCTGTGGACTGCCCCGTACTTCTGAATCATGCCTCCTGCCTCCCCAAGAAGCTCTAGGGAAGTGAGACTCTGAACAGCAGTGGCATTATCCATGCATGAGCTGAGCCGGCAAGTGAATGAGAGCCAATAGCACTCCCCAGCTGTCCACCCGCAGCCTGCAGCTTCCAGCAGTGCCTACCACCACTGTAGCAACAGAGAAGTTCCAGGAAAAAAGGCTGGGATTTCAAGGTATTAAGTAAAACGTTACCAAGTCATGTCCGAAAGCAACATGAGGAACCTGAACAAGCAGAGCAGTAGCGTATCTTGGCCACTATCACCATGGCAGCTACAGATTTCAACAAGCCTCCTTCCAAGGAAGACTGAAACATCCCTTTTGCAACCTAGAAGAGTGCTCTATAGTGGAGTCATGTTACTGGATGGTAAGCATAGCATCAAACAGAAGACTTTAGCCAAGCAAGGAGGCACATAACCTGGATTAGACATAATAGTAATAGCAGAGACATAGGAGGACTAGGCTTAAAAGGCAATATGAACTAACAGAAGCCCTTCATGATTCATGCATCAAACACTGAATTTATTTTAGGGGTTAGATGATAAATTAGGTGCTAGAATCAAAGATGAATAAAATAATCCTTAGGTCCAGGACTGAGGGAGCTCACAGTCACATAGCAGCAATAAAAAATAGATATTTCGCTCATTTATTCATGCTTTGTTAACTGTTTAATAATATCTGCCATCATTAAATACTGGTTCTACAATATCTGGTCTGGCTAAAACTTCCAAGAAAACAATTTTTTTTTAAAGTTCTTCACTCCAAAAAATTAATATCAAGTGAGCTTATGAATGATCTCTTACTTCACATAATACAACTGCCAGGAACTGGAAAATTAGGCATTTGTTGAATGTTTTACTGTTTACACAAAGGTGTTCCAGAATGTGTTTGCAATCAGGTGAGTGGAATGATAAAAGCCGAGTTTGGGAACAAGCCGCCTGACATGGAAAAGAATGAAAACAGCCTGAGACGTGGAGGTTCAGATTATGGAGGAACACGTTCTCATAGCATTATTGCAAATCCAGAAGGAAGAAGATGAGAGTTCAGTGTTATCTCTCTAAACAGGACAAATTAGTACTGTTTGTCCAAAATTTATTGAGACCTTGAAATATAAGAGGAAAAACACACCTCATGGGAATTATGTTCTAGCTGGGGAAGCTGACAATATGTGAGATAAATAAGTACATGTTCAGTGTTAGATGCTAATAAGTAATAAAGATGGAGGGGAAAAGTGAAAGATTTTTTAGCGAAGTCTCAAACAACATGAAATAATCACACAGATATCTGGGGAGAGAGGATCCTGAAGCAGGAAAGTTTGAGCGAAAACAATACATGTGGCTTGTTCCAGGAATAATAAGGCATAACTGTGGTAGAGTGGGCTTCCCAGGTGGCTCGGTGGCAAAGGATCCACCTGCCAATGCAGGAGACACAGGAGATGCAGATGCAATTCCTGTGTTGGGAAGATCCTCAGGAAATGGAAGTGGCAACCCACTCTAGTATTCTTGCCTGGGAAATCCCATGGACAGATGAGTCTGGCATGCTACAGTCCATAGAATTGCAAAGAATTGGACATGTCTGAGCATGCATGCATGCACACACAGTTGTGGTAGAGTAGAATAGGGAGAGAATAGTAGAAGATGTAAAAGAAGTAACAGGAGCCAGAAAATGCAAGGTCTCTCAGGTCATAGTAAGAATTTTAGCTTTTCCCTGTGAATGAGTTCAGAAATGAGTGGAAGGTTTTGAATAGCATGAAGAGATCCAACATACATTTTTATAGGATCACTCCAGTTGCTTCGTGGCAAGAGCAGGAACAATAGTTTGGAGTCTCTTGCAACAACCCAGACAATAGGTGATGGCAGTTTGGGCCAGAACAGAGGCAGACATGGTGGTAAAAATGGTGAAATTCTTGGTACATTTTGAAATTAGAATCAGCTGGCATTATTGAACCAACTGAAAATAATGTGTGACAACAAAGTCAAAGATAACACTGACATTTCTGCCTTAAGCGATGAGAAGAGTAGAGTTGTCATCAGCCACGATGGTGAAGACTATTTGAAGATCAGGTGGTATGTGTTGGAAAAGATAAGGAGCTCAGTTTTGGATCGGTTCAATTTGAGATGCTACTAGGTATCTCAATACAAACACCAAAGAGCAGTTGGATATACAGGCCTGGATTTCAGAGATCTACCTTTAGTGGTCATCAGCACATAGGCTGACTATAAAACAGTGAGATTATCCACACACACTTTACCAAAATACATCCATCCTGTCTTTTTTGTGTATGTGCATTAAACAGGTACAAATCAAAGAAAAATTACTTATTGCAGCAAGGAACTCATTTATAGTCTGTACTGCCCTTAGAAGCTGTATGAAATAAGTACTAAATAACTGCAAAGACTTTGTTAAATTAATGGCCAAATGGTCCAAAGTGAGCTTATTAAAGAAAATTCAGCAAATGAGGTTTATATTCTTGCACCACTCACCCAAAGTTTGAAATGCCAAGGAGTATATTTCACAATAAAAGAAAAAGTCTTTGAAACTAATCAATCCTAGAATCAGTCTACTCTGACTGTCATTGTGAAAATAAATATGTTTCTGTGTTTGTTCACTTGGGCTACCATAACAAAGTACCACATGCTGGCTTAAAAAAACAGAAATATGAGTTCTGGGAAAGAATTCTCAGAGTTCTAGAAGTCCAAAACCAAGGTGTCAGTAGGGATGGTTCATTTTGAGGACTGTGACAGAAAGATCTGGCCAGTCCTCTCTCCTTGACTTGTGGATGGACATTTTCTCCTAATGTCTCTTCGTGTTGCCTTCTGTCTATGCATATCTGTCTCCAAATATCCCCCTTTTATAAGGACACCAGTTATACTGGATTAGAGCCCATCCTATAACCTCACTTTAACCTGATGATCTCTGTAAAGACTTATCTCCAAATAACGTCACATTCTGAGGTCCTGGGGGTTAGGACTCTTATGGACTAGGAGGAGGACACAGTTCAACCAAATGCAGTGACTATTAACATAATACACCTAGGTTTCAATACTATCTTGAAGTTTAAATAAGTCCAGTATCTGATACAGTAACTGGCATATAGTAGGCTATCAAATATTGTCAGGTAACAGAAAATACAGTTTGGCAAACAATATTGACCTAAGTACAGTCCCTTAAACACACACATCCATACTATTAACATAGTACAGATTTCCTTGGTGGTTCAGTGGCAAAGAATCCTCCTGCCAATGCAGGAGACACAGGTTCAAACCCTGGGTTGGGAAGATCCCCTGGAGAAGGAAATGGCAACCCACTCCAGTGTTCTTACCTGGAGAATCCCATGGACAGAGGAAACTGGCAGGCTGAAGTCATGAGGTCGCAAAGATTCAGACACTACTAAAAAACAAACAGCAATTAGCATAGTACCAGACATGAGCTCGGAGAAGGCAATGGCAAGCCACTCCAGTACTCTTGCCTAGAAAATCCCATGGATGGAGGAGCCTGGTAGGCTGCAGTCCGTGGGGTTGCTATGGGTCGGATACGACTGAGCGACTTCACTTTCACACATTGGAGAAGGAAATGGCAACCCACTCCAGTGTTCTTGCCTGGAGAATCCCAGGGACGGGGGAGCCTGGTGGGCTTCGGTTTGTGGGGTCACACAGAGTCGGACACGACTGAAGTGACTTAGCAGCAGCAGCAGACATGAGCTGGCTTTAAAATAATGAAAATGTCACTCTCCTTCAGAGCTAACCAATAGTTGCAGCTATAAGTGTGTTAGGTTATCGTAAAACTTGGAAAATGATTTAGAAGCCCACCCAACAAGAGAACTTTAATTTTTCTGTGCAGTCATTAAGCTCTTTCATTTGCAAAGGGCCTTAACTTTGTCACCATATTTGTATTAACTGATTACTAATGCCAGTCACTGTGCCCCTAGCTGAGTATCAGAGATTAAAAAGATAGACTGCCTGCTACAAAGAAACTTCCTATCTAATGATGGAGACATATGAATAAAGATTTATAGTAAAAAGTGATAACAGGGGTAAAAATGTAGTAATAGGTGTAAGAAGAGAATGCTGTGTAACCACAGTCCAATCAGGGCACTAAAAAAAGACAACAGAGGGACAATTGTCCTACAGGAGACAACAATTGAGATGATTTTGAAGGTCGAGAAGCTGTTACCATACCATCTAAGGGTAACAAGACGAAAAGGAAGAAGACATTCCAAACGGAAGTACTAGCAGCTAAGTAAAATCTTCGTTACAGGAGAGTAAATATGCACTCTTTGGAGAAGCATTTCACTCAACATTAGCATGTAAATAACTGAATAATAGATCTTGACATCATGATGCCGCTGATCCATGATGCGCATGCGCACACACACATATGCGTATTTTAACATTGAGCAATTTGGGAAGTTCTTAGAATACCACATTTTACATGGAAAGATCTAAACCTAAAAGTTTATTTCTGCCTAATAAGCAGTGAAAACCACAGTCATGTACACCCACTGGAGCAGAAATGGGTGGGAGAAGATCTTTAGAAAAGCTAGCAGCTTATCATTGCAAAGTAAAAGAAGTAATAATGGCAATAAGACTTCTGAGAATTTGATGAGCAGTGTTATTCCTTGGCTGCCAGGAAGCTCAAAGCGAAATGTGCTGCGAAATTTCAGTAATCATATAGAAACTTAAATCTATGTAACAGCTTGCTGTTTCCCCTCAGCTTTTATTCCTCTGTTCTGTGAAAATTGTGATTTTATACATATACAGAGTGCCTAGAGCTCAGTGCGTAGAACGCTTCTCTAGCTATATTCATTCTTTAATAATTTCATCTAGTCTCATAGCTTTAAATGCCATCATATTTTATTGAATCCCAAATTTCTCCAGCTCAGAGCTGTCTTGTGAACTCGAGACTCATACTGACATCTCCACCTGGATCTCTAGTTAGCGTCTCCAGTCCACATGTTCAAAACCCACGCTCCTGACATTCTCCCCAGTCCTGCTTCTCTCTAGTCCCAGCTCAGAAAGTAACTGAGATCCTTCCTCACACTCCCACACCTAAGCACTCAGTAAGCCCTGCTGACCCTGCCAATTTCTCATCACCTCTACAGTTATCACTCTGGTCCAAGCAATCACCACCTCTTGCCTGGATTATTGCAACCAACTCTTAACTGGCTTCCTTGCTTTGCCGATGCTCTCCTAAAGTCTATTCTTGACACATCTGCCAGAGATCATATTATTTCTCTCCTTAAAACTCTCAAAGAGACAATTTTGCTTGGAGTAAAGACAATTAATGACTGACAGGTCCCAGCGTGATTTGGCCCCAATTGCATCTCTGCCCTCATTTCCTTTTGCCTTCCTCCTGATTCAATCTGCATAAGACTTTCAGTTCCCTCACTCCTTCTGGAACAAACTAAGTATAACATGCTTCAGGCTTTTGCATTTGCTTTTCCTTCTGCCTGGAATGTTCTTTTAACAAATGTCCTCAATGGTTGTTCCCTCATCTGTCTCCTTCAACTCCTTGCATATACGTCCCCTTCTCAGCCAGGCCTTCCGGGACCACTCAGTTTAAAATTGCAACCCTCACATCCACCCACAGGCACTTTTGAACTTCCTTGCCTGCATCAGTTCTCTATAGCCCTTATATACTGTATATTGTATGTACTTAGAATATTGTCAGTCTCTCCCTTGTAAGTTCCATTAGAATAGGCATTTTATCTCCTGAACCTAAAAAAGTGCCTGGTAGAGTAAATGTTCCAGTAATATTTGGTGAATATTAAATGATCTAATGACTGAACTTAGAGATCTGGGCAAGAATTTCTGCCAAAGATTTAAAAAAATGGGGAGAAGGTATCACTGAGGCTAATTACTCAGAGAACATGTACAGCATGAGAAGAACAAATGATTGAAATCAGTCTTAGGAACAGGTAGGAAAAAGGTGCAGGGAAAGAGCCTGAAAACCAATAGCAAGAATGTGGAAGAACCAGGAAAACAGTGAGCAGCAAATTGTAGACATAGTTTCAGAAAGAGTGATTAGCAGCCAGTGTAGCAGAAAGATAAGTAAGAGTGGCCATAAAAAGTGTCCACAAAAATTGCTTAGATCATCTTACATCATATATCCAACTCCAGATGGATAAAACGTTGAATGAAAAAAATCAGTGAAGAAATGTGGTCTTGATGGGGAAGACTTCTCTAAGCTTAAAATAAATTATATAATTTACAAATGTACTAAATGATTAATTTGACTACAATAAAATAAAAAATATTTTCAATATCAAAAACAAGCCTAATCAAAATGAAAATGCTAAATAAATTGAGAAAATATATACAGTAAATTTGACATTGGGGAATATTTTTAAATTTAAAAACTTCTTCCAGTTAGAAAAATCTTAAGACGATAATGTATATATATAAATATATGGGTGAAAAACATGAACAGATATTTCACAAAAGTGGAAGTATAAACAATTTAAAATGCTCTACTTGACCAACAAATGGAGAAATATCAATTAAAACAACGCTAAGACATTTTTATTCTATTAATTAACAAAGTTTTAAAATATTATGGCAACTAAGCTGTGAAAAAAATTACTTATATACTATCAATGGACCTAACCAGGTATAATTTATTTTAGAATGAAATTTAAAAAGAAAATGAGATATACACAATAGCCAAAAGGTAGAAGCAATCCAAGTGTCCATCAATAGATGAAGGAATAAACAAAATATGGTATATATACACAATGAATTATTATTTTGCTTTAAAAAGGAAATTTGATACTGCTAAATTGTGAATTACTTTGCCAACAAAGGTCCATCTAGTCAAGGCTATGGTTTTTCCAGTAGTCATGTATGGATGTGAGAGTTGGACTATAAAGAAAGCTGAGCGCTGAAGAATTGATGCTTTTGAGCTGTGGTGTTGGAGAAGACTCTTGAGAGTCCCTTGGACGGCAAGGAGATCTAACTAGTCCATCCTAAAGGAGATCAGTCCTGGGTGTTCATTGGAAGGACTGATGTTGAAGCTGAAACTCCAATACTCTGGACACCTGATGCGAAGAGCTGACTCATTGGAAAAGATCCTGATGCTGGGAAAGATTGAGGGCAGGAGGAGAAGGGGACGACAGAGGATGAGATGGTTGGATGGCATCACCGACCCAAAAGACATGGGTTTGGGTGGACTGCGGGGGTTGGTGATGGACAGGGAGGCCTGGCATGCTCCAGTTCATGGGGTCGCAAAGAGTCGGACACGACTGAGCAACTGAACTGAACTGAACTGATATTATGAATGAATTTTGAAAACATTATGCTAAGTGAAATAAGCCAGACATAAAAGGACAAATATTATATGATTCCACGTATATGAAGTACCTAGAATAGTCAGATTCACAGAGTCAGAAAGCAGAACGGTGCTTACCATTCTGGGGAGTGTCTGGGGAGAAAGGAGTGGGAGGTTATCAGTTTATGAGTAGTTTCAGTTTGAGATGATGAAAAGCTCTGGAAATGGTTAGTGATGATGGTTGTACAACACTGTCCATGTATCTAATACCACTGAACTGTACATTTAGAAGTAGTTAAAATGATGTTTAACATATGCATTTTACCACAAAAAGCTGAACATATATATACGAGACCCTGATAGGAAATGGTGTGATATAATAAGTGAAAAAAAGCAGAATAAAACTTGCATATACAGTTTGACTTGGACTATGCAAAAACAAAGATTCTTGTTATGTGAGATAATGAATTCCCCTATTGTTTAAGTCAATCAACTCAGGGGCTTTTTATGACACCTGAAAGCATTCCAGCAGATCTTTACACCCACACAAGAACTTTACTCATCTAGAATTCCTCATGCTTTCCCAGAACTTGTTAAAGAGTGATGTGGAAAGTAAAAAAAGTAATGGTACCATTAATAAAAGTTACCTACCAGCAAGGGAGAAAACTGAAAAAAATACCTAAACAAAGCACAAAAAAGTAAATGTAGTATCATAAAAACACAGCTGGTTGTAGAGTTTAAGGCAGGATCAGACAGTTTTATAGACTTCATAACTTTTTAAGCTATTCTTATAATAATGGATATTTGTAATAATGATCCTGAGTCATCCATAACGCTGCCTAATGTGTATAATATGTTCTGTTTGAGAAGATGGTGCATTATATAACACAGTTTAGAAGGATTTTCATTAAGATGTTTAAAACACTGAAACTTTTGGGGGTAAACTGAAATTAAATTATTTTGGGAAACTCAGCTGGAACTTCTCATTTCCCCAATATTGTTAAAGAGAAAAGAAAATTTATTTTATTTGACAATTTAAAATTCTTGTTTTTATGTTGGAAATTGGATTTTCCTAAAATCTGGAGTGCCTAATGATCACTTGAGATGGTGAAGAGGGCTTGTTAAAAAGGCAGTATTCTCAATTCCTTCCTCTGAAGATTCTAATTTAGCAAGTCTAGGATGGGACCTAAGTATTGGCATTTTTAACAGACACTTCAGATGATGTGGTCTGGACATCCTGAAGCAGTGGAATCAAGCTATGAATACTTAGCTTAGGAATTACTAGTGAGTTCTCCACTTTGTCAGGCCTCCAGCTCAGAACATATCAATGCTTGCTGCTCTGCACAGGAAGAGGTAGAGAACCTCACTTGTTAGATTAAAGGAAACTACTAACCTACCCAGAGTAACTGGCTGCATTTTTTAAGGCAGTTGAGGATCACACTTGCATTCCCTTTAATTAAGCTTTTATAATTTTGGGTTTTGCTAACTAAAGTATAGCTGATGTACAATATTATATAAGTTACAAGTATACAATATATTGATTCACAATTTTAAAGATTATATTCCACTTATAGTTACTATAAAATATTGGCTATATTCCCTGTGTTGTATAATATTTTTATAGCTTATTTTATACAACATAGTTTGTACTTCTTAACCCCCTACCCCTATATTGCCTTTCCCCACTACCTTCTTCCTACTGGGAACTATTAGTTTGTTTTCTATATCTGTGAATCTATTTCATTGTTGCTTTATTCTCTAGTTTGTGGTTTTTTGGTTTTTTTTTTTTTTTGATTCCACATATAAGTGACATCAGGCTTCCTAGGTGGCTCAGTGGTAAAGAATCCACCTGCCGATGCAGGAGACACAGGAGATGTGGGTTTGATCCCTGGGTCAGGAAGATACACTGGAGAAAAAAATGGCCACCCACTCCACTATTCTTGCCTGGAAAGTTCCATGGACAGAGGAGCCTGGTGGGCTACAGTCCATGGGGTCGCAGAGTCAGACATGAACGAGCAACTGAGCACATATGCACACGTAAGTGATATCATACAGTACTTGTCTTTCTCTGACTTATTTCACTTAGCACAACACCCTCCAAGTCCATGCATGTTGCTGCAAATGGCAAAATGTCCTACTTTTTATGGTTAAGTAGTATTCCATTGTGTATATATATATATACACCACATATTCTTTAGCCATTGATCAGTCGATGGACACTGAAGTTGCTTCCTATCTGGACAATTGTAAATAATGCTGCTGTGAGCACTGAGCACCATGTATCTTTTCAAATTAGTGTGTTTTTTTTTTCAGATATATATATATATATATATACACACACATAGATATATATATATATATATATATACACACACATAGATATAGATATATAGATATATATATCCAGGAGTAGAATTGCTGGGTCAAATGATGCTTTTATTTTTAGTGTTTTCAGAAACAGCCATACTGTTTTCCATAGTGGCTTTACCAATTTACATTCCCACCAACAGTGTACAAGGGTTACCTTTTCTCTGCACCCTTATAACAATAACAACAATTGTTATTTCTGTTTTGTTTTGTTTTTTTTTTAAGGATACCCATTCTGATAGGGTACAGATGTATGCAGAGTACATCATGAGAAATGCCAGGCTGGATAAATCACAAGCTGGAATCAAGATTGCTGGGAGAAATATCAATGAACTCAGATATGTAGATAATATCACTCTAATGGCCTAAAACAAAGAGGAACTAAAGAGCCTCTTGATGAGGGTGAAAAAGTAGAATGAAAAAGCAAGCTTAAAGCTCAACATTCAAAAAACTAAGATCATGGCATCTGGTCCTATCACTTCATGGCAAATAGATGGGGAAGACTGTAGAAACAGTGACAGATTTTATTTTCTTGGGCTCCAAAATCACTGTGAATGGTGACTGCAGCCATGAAATTAAAAGGTACTTGCTCCTTGGAAGAAAAGCTATGACCAACCCAGACAGCATATTAAAAAGCAGCGACATCATTTTGTCAACAAAGGTCCATATAGTCAAAGCTATGGTTTTTCCAGTAGTCATGTATAGATGCGAGAGTTGGACCATAAAGAAGACTTAGCACCAAAGAACTGATTCTTCCAAACTACGATGCTGGAAAGACTCTTGAGAGTCCCTTGGCAAGGAGATCATACCAGTCAATCCTTAAGGAAGTAAACCCTGAAGGACTGATGCTGAAGCTGAAGCTCCAATATTTTGGCCATCTGATGCAAAGAACTGACTCATCTGGGGGGACCCTGATGCTGGGAAGGGTTGAGGGCAGGAGGGGTGGGGACGACAGAGGATGGGATGGTTGGATGGCATCACTGACTCAGTGAATATGAGTTTGAATAAACTCTAGGAGTTGGTGATGGATGGGAAGTCCTAATGTGCTGAGGTCCATGGGGTCGTGGAGAGTTGGACATGCTTGAGCGATTGAACTGAACTGAACTTATATGAAGAGCCGACTCATTGGAAAAGACCCTGATGCTGGGAAAGACTGAGGGCAAGAGGAGAAGGGGGCAACAGAGGATGAGATGGTTGGGTGGTATCATTGACTCAAGGGACATGAGTTTGAGCAAACTCCTGGAGGTAGAGAAGGACAGGAAAGCCTGATGTGCTGCAGTCCATGGGATCACAAAGATACACAACTTAGTGACTGAATACCAACATTCTGATAGGTGTGAAGTGATATATCATTGTGGTTTTATTTGCATTTCCCAGGTGATTAGTAATATTGATCACATGATTTTCTTTTTAACGTTAAAAAACTCTCACTCTGCTATTACTAAAGTTTAAAGTTTGAGTTAACAACAGACCTTGTCCCAGAGTTCTTAGCTAATGTTGATGAAAATGTAATAGGTGTTAGCAATGGTCTTTGGTGTCAGTACATTTTATCATAGTGTTTTCACTGGAATGCTTTTGCACCATATCACTTTTCCCTAATTCCTTAATCCTAACATCTGGATTTGTAAAACACTCAGTAAGACTACATACTGAATATAGAGAAGGCTTGATCAAATACTATGACAAAATGTCTGGGGAGACATGAATTTACTTGTACATGGCATTGATATTTTTTCCTTGTGTGGACTTTGAATAAGCATGAAGCTTTAAGTGTCACGATACCAATTATGAGATGAATATAAAATAGTCAAACTCTTAGAAACAGAGAGTAGAATGAAGTTTGCCAGAGAAACGGAGGTATTAGCCAAAGGGTATAAAGTTTCATTTATACAAGATGAATCAGTCCTAGAGACCTCCTGTACAGCATAACACCTAGGGTTAACAATGTTAAACTCCATATTTCAAATTTTGCTGAGAAGGTAGATCTTATATCTAGTGTTCTCATCACATAGTAATATCTACAACAACAGTAATAAATACTTTTCAAGGTAAGGGACATGTTAATGGACAGATCACAGGGATGGTTTTATGGAGATATGCATTCCTGCTCAGTCGCTTCAGTCATGTCCGACTCTCTGTGAACCTATGGATGGTAGCCTGCCAGGCTCCTCTGTCCATGGGATTCTCCAGGCAAGAATACTGGAGTAGGTTGCCGTGCTCTTCACCATCACAGATATATACTTATCTCCAAACCCATCAAGTTGTATACATTAATTATGTACAGCTTTCTCTATATTAAAATTTTTAAAATGTCATATTAACATGATATGCTTTCCAAAAAATTTAATACAGGAATTATTTTATTACTCATCAATTTTCATTATGTAATGCCCATCACTTCACAGCAAATAGATGGGGAAACAATGGAAACAGTGACAGACTTTATTTTCTTGGGCTCCAAAATCACTGCAGGTGGTGACTATAGCCATGAAATTAAAAGACACTTGCTCCTTGGAAGAAAAGCTGTGACAAACTTAGACAACATATTAAAAAGCAGAAACTATTACTTTACCAACAAACGTCCGTCTAGTCAAAGCTATGGTTTTTCTAGTAGTCATGTGTGGATGTGAGCGTTGGACCATAAAGAAGGCTGAACACTGAACAATTGATGTTTTTGAACTGTGGTGTTGGAGAAGACTCTTGAGAGTCCCTTGGACTGCAAGGAGATCAAATCAATCAATCCTAAAGGAAATCAGTCCTGAATATCCATTGGAAGGACTGATGCTGAAGCTGAAACTCCAATACTTTGGCCACCTCATGCAAAGAACTGACTCACTAGAAAAGAGTCTGATGCTGGGAAAGATTGAAGGCAGGAGGAGAAGGGGGGCGACAGAGGATGAGATGATTGGATGGCATCACCAACTTGACCAACATGAGTTTGAGCAAGCTCAGGGAGTCAGTGATGGCCAGGGAAGTTTGGCATGCTGTAGTCCATGGGGTCGCAAGGAGTCGGATACCACTGAGTGACTAAACTGAACTGAATGCTTCTGCAAGTAACAATTTTTTTTCCTGCTTTTTTGCTTTTTCTTCTTCATGACAAGTCTGTGTTTTAAATGAACCTTTAGCTATGCAGATATGGGGTCTGTCTCCGTCTTCTGTCCACCGAGGCCCAGGTATTCGTAGAGAATAGCTTTAAAGATTCTGTTTTTTCTGGCGCCCATAAATTCTGTCGTATTTTTCCTGCACTTTCTAGTCATTTACTGAGAGTGTCCAATATACTATGCCAGACATAAAAAGTATGTGTGTGTGTGTGTGTGTGTGTGTGTGTGTGTGTGTGTGCATGCTCAGTTGTGTCCAACTCTTTCTGATCCCACGGACTATAGCCCACCAGGCTCCTTTGTCCATGGAATTTTCCAGGCAAGAATACTGGAGTCGGTTGCCATTTTCTACTCCAGGTGATCTTCCCAACCCAGGTACAGAACCTGGGTCTCTTGCATCTCCTACATTGGCAAGTAAATTCTTTATCACTAGCACCACTTGGGAATTTAGAGGTAAATAAATATATCCTGTCTTTGGCTTGCTCCCACTCCAGTAAGGGAGACAGATATATATGCACACATAATCATAATATAGCATAATAAATGTAAAAGCAGGCTATAGGATTACAGAAAAAGGAATGACTGATTCTTGCTGGATGGTTATGAAAAGGCTTCTTGGAGAGGGTGATATGTGATCTGGGTTTTGAGCCAGAATTAAACAGATATTGTGGGCAGCATGTACCATATGTAGGCACAGAGACATGAGAGGGAATGGAATGTTTGGTTGAACTGATAGAACTTGATGACCAATGGGATATTGGAAACTGAGAGAAAAGAGAGAATTTTAAATGCTTCTAAGATTTTATTCATTCTTTTAACAGTTTTAGGACTTCCCTGGTGGTGCAGTGGATAAGAATCCACCTGCCAACCCCTGGTCTGGGAAGATTCCACATGCTGCAGAGCAACTAAGCCCATGCACCAGACCTATCAAGCCCTTTTACCTAGACCCTATGCTCTGCTACAAGAGAAGCCACCAAAATGGGAAGCCTGCATACCCCAACAAAGAGTAGACCCTGCTCGCCACAACTAGAGTCCATGCCCAAAGAAATGAAGACCCAGCCCAGCCAAAATAAATAAATAAATACATCCAAAAAGTTTTATTACCTCCTCTGTTATAAGAGAATGAGTGGATGATATTTCATTAACAGAAAAAGGAAATGTAAGGGGAGAAGCAGTTTAAGGGAATGAGATCAGATGAGAATATGTTGAATCTGAGTTGCTTGCAAAACCTGCAGGTGCACTGACCAATTGTGCCCTCAGAAATGTGGCTCTCAGAGGAGGAGGGGTGCCCAGGCTGAAGACACAGGACAGCAAATGAAGGCCTGGACAGGACCAGATTTACGGTTTGTGGGGCCTGGTGAAAATGAAAATATGGGCCTCCTTGTTCACAAAGCAGGGAAAGGGTGCCATTAAAGTTATTAAATAAACTTGTACTAAAACACAAAGCATTTTCTTTTTTCCAGTGTCTTAGCATGTCATGGTGGTTTTTATTTGCTATTTAATGTTCTTCTAAATAAAAAAAAATTTTAATCATTGGAATGAATTTTACCATTCATCTTTATATTGTGCAATGCCAGTTCTAAATATAGATATCAGAATGTTTAGCTTACATGAAATCAGTGAAATTATGCAATTTATATTTCTGGCTGGACCCTGGAGGGTGCCTCAAGCTGCTCAGAAAAAAATAAATACTAGCCAGATTCAGGAAAGTTAAGAAGAAAAGGTTCCCCCAGCACAGTGTGGGCCCTAAGGATCTGGAGGTACTTGAAGGGTAAGTTCAGTGCCTCAAAGGTCCTGGGGATTCCGCCTTGGGACTGGAAAGTTCTGCGTCATGGCTACCATAGTCCCCTTCCCACCAGAGGACCCTCCCATCCCCCTGCTTAAAGGCCATACCTCAACAGGGAGCTGGGAAATCAAGTCAGGCATCACCCATTTCCACAGACCAACCCACGGCAGAGAGGCAACCCCACGGGTGCCACGGCCTTTGTGTCAGGATATGCTGGGCATTTGAATTACGGATGGCGAGAGGTTGGCTCTGGCCCGTCACCCACTGAAGGAGCTGCAGGGTTGTCAACCTGAGGTGGGCAGAGCCACCAGGCAGGCTGTACCCCTGAGATGCCACTGGTTGTGACCCCAACCCTCTTACACCTGTGCTCAGATCCCTGCCAGGGCAGAGGGCAGTAGCGGTCTGGGGAGAAAGGGAGGAAGAGGAGAGCAGGCAGGACCCAGGGTGCAAGGGTAGGGAGCCGGTGGCCAGGAACTCTTCCTAGGGAGGCTGAGGAGGAGAGAAGGCACCTAAACTGAGATGCCAAGCCCTCAGCACAAGCTCCCGTTGTCCCATCAGACTTCACTCCCAAACACAAATTCAAAAACGGCATAAGATTCTCAAGAGAGCGGTATGAAACCCCAAGTGGGGGACTCTTTGCAACTATACTATTAATAATTACAAACCTGTAGAGCCAGCCCTAGGCCTGTGGTATCACCCAAGAGGATAAGAAAATAGAAGAGAGCCAAGAAGGAAGACTGGGGAGCCCTGACATGAGAGAATAGGTGAAAATCAGACACAGAAACGAAAGTGGAAACAAGGCAGAGACAAACAAGGAGAGAGAGGTAAGCGCAGATGCCAAGGGCAGCAGAGGACCATCTCCAGTGGAGGCTTCTCCCGGGAGGTCTACTGATATGGTTGCTTGTTCCACACTCATTTTTAAATTTTGAGCCAATATTTGGAAATGGGAAGCATTCTCACAACAAACAAGTTTTTCTTTAACAAACTTAGAGCTTTAACAACACCGTGATTACACTCCACCATAGCCAAAATCAATCAACGAAGAGCTGAACCGCCCTCCAGGGAATCACTGGGCTCTACCTGTGCAGCCTTGCCAGGACCCACTTCCCCCAACCAATCACCGTGGGCTCTGAGATCAGAACCTCGGCTCCCACAGCCTGTCCAATCTGCAGAAAGGTCAAGTAGGAGGGGGCCTAAAAATGGGTCACTGGATTCGGCAAGTAGGAAACCGCTAGTGACATCTGCATCAGAACAGTCTGAATGGGGCCATGGGATGGGAGCCAGATGGCAGTGGGTTGTGAAGTGAATGGGAGGTGATGAAGTTGAGTCAGCAAGGCTAAGAACTCATTTTTCAAGCACTTTTCTTTTGTGTGTCATAAAGGAGGGTGATAGAAAAGTGGTTTGAACCCACCCAGCTCTCTATACCCCTCCCTCGTCCTCCTTCCCACACACTCTATATCTAAATAAAGAAGGAAAGCAACATGACATGAAGCAAGATCTCTGTTTGAAATTTTACACTTGGGGGGGAAAAAAATCACTTCAAGACCATAAATGGAAATTAACTGAGATTTCACTGCTCAGTGTTAAAATGTCATCCTCAAAGATACCAATCGTGAGTATTTATTGCTTCATATTGACAATTAGAAAAAATAAAATTAGGCCATTTGAGACGAAGGCAGAGGTTGTTTTTTCTTAAGTTACTTTACAATATTTTATCCCATGGCAACATAGTGTTGTATGGAAAAACCTGATTTTCTTTTTAATATGGCAGGACAACGCAGCGTCTAACATTTAGGCACTGCTTAAAAAATCTAGAAAACTATTTGATAGCCCTGTATTAAAAATGAAAAAAAACAAACAAGTAAACTACTCAAATCTTAAGCTGTTATGTAGAATAAGCAACATTCTCCCTTTCAATTGTTGAATAAACTAATCTTAAAATAAATGATGACATCTGTTTCCACCTACTGCACCATTGTTGGGATATTTTGCAGGCTTGTTTTTCCATACAGAATGAGTCTTAGAGGCTGATATTTTACCATGAACTAGTTAGGTTTGGATTTAGTGGGTTCTACATTTTATGAAAGGTCTAACTTGGGCAAGTATACTTTACCCCCAAAGCGGAATTTACCAGAATCATGAGGGTTGAATACCTCTGGCTCAGTGTTACTGGAGATGCTCTGATTTGTTAATGGACTTGTGCGAGGTGATTTATGTCAAGTTTTGGAATCCTTGCAAAGTAATCAGATTTTAACCTTGGCTTCCACTAGTCTCAAAATACAGGAAGCCTGCTCACTCCCTCCGTGGCCTCCTCTCACCAAGTATTTAGAGTGTATTCTTCAGAGTTCAGCCGGGTCTTGTACACAGGCAGCTTTCGGCAATTAAAAGTGTGTGTTGATGAGATTTTTGTGACTTTGAGTGGATGTCAAGTACATGAGACAAGCTACAGTTTATTCAAAAAACAAAGGAGGGGAGGGAGAGCTGCATAATTCTTCTGTTTGTTGTTTATGAAGTTGTGGAAGGCAACCAGTCTTTATTTAATAAACTATTAGTTATCTTTAGGGAAAACTCCTAAGCATAATTTTAAGGGTCATTAAACCTGTATGCAGGTCAGGAAGCAACAGTTAGAACTGGACATGGAACAACAGACTGGTTCCAAATAGGAAAAGGAGTACGTCAAGGTTGTATATTGTCACCTTACTTATTTAACTTATATGCAGAGTACATCATGAGGAACGCTGGGCTGGAAGAAGCACAAGCTGGAATCAAGATTGCTGGGAGAAATATCAATAACCTCAGATATGCAGATGACACTACCCTTATGGCAGAAAGTGAAGAGGAACTCAAAAGCCTCTTGATGAAAGTGAAAGAGGAGAGTGAAAAGGTTGGCTTGAAGCTCAACATTCAGAAAACAAAGATCATGGCATCTGGTCCCATCACTTCATGGGAAATAGATGGAAAAACAGTGGAAACAGTGTCAGACTTTATTTTTCTGGGCTCCAAAATCACTGCGGATGCTGATTGCAGCCATGAAATTAAAAGACGCTTGCTCCTTGGAAGGAAAGTTATGACCAACCTGGATGGTATGTTGAAAAGCAGAGACATTACTTTGCCAACCAAGGTCCGTCTAGTCAAGGCAATGGTTTTTCCCATGGTCATGTATGGATGTGAGAGTTGGACTGTGAAGAAGGCTGATCGCCGAAGAATCGATGCTTTTGAACTGTGGTGTTGGAGAAGACTCTTGAGAGTCCCTTATACTGCAAGGAGATCCAACCAGTCCATTCTAAGGGAGATCAATCCTGGATGTTCATTGGAGGGACTGATGCTAAAGCTGAAACTCCAATACTTTGGCCACCTCATGCGACGAGCTGACTCACTGGAAAAGACTCTGATGCTGGGAAAGGTTGGGGGCGGGAGGAGAAGGGGACGACGGAGAATGAGATGGCTGGATGGCATCACGAACTCTGTGGACATGGGTTTGAGTGTACTCCGGGAGTTGGTGATGGACAGGGAGGCCTGGCGTGCTGTGATTCATGGGGTCGCGGAGAGTCGGACACGACTGAGTGACTGAACTGAACTGAATCTACAGCTTTGAGCACCATTCTTTGATGCTAATAAATAGCTTTGGTGGTGGTGATTTAGTCGCTAAGTTGTGTCTGACTCTTCCGACTCCATGGACTATAGCCTGCTAGGCTCCTCTGTCCATGGGATTCTCCAGACAAGAATACTGGAGTGGGTTGCCATTTCCCTCTCCAGGGGATCTTTCCGACCTGAGTCTTCTGCATTGCATGCAGATTCTTTACCAACTGAGCTATGAGGGAAGCCCAATAAATAGCTTTGGCCTCCACAATAAACTGATACTATCTACATGAAGTCCAAAGTTGAAAGTCAGCAAGCTGGCTTTGTATGCATAATTCCTACAGTTGACCCATCCTAGACTTGGATGAAGGTGGTGTGGGGAGCTGTGGGCAAGGGGCTGAGGTGTGAGAGAGAATGGTTTCGTGGTAGACAGAGAAAATGGATGCAGAAGGGGTAGGAGGATGGTAAATATGCATTCTCACTGTCTGACTTCCCCATCGTTCAACCACTCTCGCCATTAGAAGTGGGCTTTCCCAGTGGCTCAGTGATAAAGAATCCACCTGAAAGGAAGGAGCCGCAGGAGATGCGGTTTTGATCTCTGGGTTGGGAAGATCCTCTGGAGCAGGGCATGGCAGCCCACTCCAGTATTCTTGCCTGGAGAATCCCACGGACAGAGAAGCTGGTGGGCTACAGTCCATGGGGTTGCAGAGAGTGGGACGTGACTGAATCAACTTAGCATGCACACAGCCATTAGAAATCTAGATTCTGTCCCTGCAACATCACTCAAACTGACATGTGCAAATCCCAAGGATTTTTCTTCAACCTTTATGCTTTTCAACACTTTGCAGGAGGTGACAGTCTCGGCAAGTCCCATTTTTCATCCCGCCTTCTTTCTTGACTTGCGTGGCACAGAACTGCCTTGGTCCTCCTGCCATCGACATGCCAACTACTTCCCAACCTCGCTTCTCTCATATCCAACACTTAATTCTCCTGCCCACCTGCCCACAGGCATCCTTGTGGGGCTGGCTTCTCCACTCTCATCTGTAGTGATCTCATCCAGCATTAGGGTTTTGATTCTCTCTTCTGTGCAAATGACTATCGAGTCCTGTCATGTAAACCCAACCTCTTTGTCAAGCTGTAGACTAAGATCAACAAGCAGTATAATGGAAAAGCAAGGAAACTGGAATTGAAACCAAATGCGACCACAGGTGAAAACTCAAACTGCTTTACAGATGCCAGTTGTCATTTTCTGCCTTCCACAGCTTCCCAGTCACTTTAATTCTGTCTTCTTGACTCACCTAATACCTCCCCTTTTCTCTTAATTAAATAGGGGTAAATTGTGGTGCCATTTGGTTTTTCCTCTCTCGTTCACCTCATCCAACAAAGCCTCACAGCCTCTAAATACTATTTAGTAATACTAATAGCATTTAGAGGATGCCAGTTTTTGCATTCTTTCCTTCTTTCCAACTCATCCCACCCACCACTAAGCAGAACAGTCGTCTCATGTCCATCTCCAATCAGAGCACTTGACTCAAAGCCTCAGTGAATCTCCTTGTTCACCAGACCCAGTGCAGACATTTCTACCAGTATCTGAGTTCTTCTACACCATAGGCTTTGTATGCCTCTGTGGCTTTTCTCCTTGCCATTCTCCCGTTTAATCACTATACCTCAGCCAAAAGAAGTGAAAGTCGCTCAGTCGTGTCTGACTCTTTATGACTCCATGGACTATACAGTCCATGGAATTCTCCAGGCCAGAATACTGGAGTGGGGAGCCGTTCCCTTCTCCAGGGGATTTTCCCAACCCAGGGATCGAACCCAGGTCTCCCGCATTGCAGGCAGATTCTTTACCGGCTGAGCCACCAGGGAAGCCCCAAAGTACTGGAGTGGGTATCCTATCCCTTCTCTAGCGGATCTTCCCAACCCAGGAATCAAACCAGTGTCTCCTGCATTACAGGTGGATTCTTTATCAGCTGAGCTATACCTCAGCCAAACTGGACTATTTTGTGTTCTCCAAAAGTTCCTCCAAATTCTTCCAACTCTGGACTTTTGCTCATGGCAATCGCTTCCAAAAGAATACCTTTCTGTCTTCACCTTTATTCTGATTTTTCGACAATATTGGTCTGGATCTGGACAGGAGAATGGAGACTACTCTGCTGCTGCTGCTGCTAAGTCACTTCAGTCGTATCCGACTCTGTGTGACCCCATAGACGGAAGTCCACCAGGCTCCCCCGTCCCTGGGATTCTCCAGGCAAGAACACTGGAGTGGGTTGCCATTTCCTTCCCCAATGTGTGAAAGTGAAAAGTGAAAGTGAAGTCGCTCAGTCGTGTCCGACCCTTAGCCACCCCACGGACTGCAGCCCACCAGGCTCCTCCATCCATGGGACTTTCCAGGCAAGAGCACTGGAGTGGCTTGCCATTGCCTTCTCCAGGAGACTACTCTAGGTGTTTCAAACACAAGGAATTTTAATACAGGGAATTGGTTGCAAAAATGCTGAAAGTGATAGAAGAGCAAAAGTTGAGGTGGGGGAAGCTGAAGGAATGAAAGAGAAGCCACAACTAGGCACCGTTGGTCTAAACCCCTCAGTCCACACCTGCTGCTGTGCTGCTTGTCAGTTTTGGGTTTGCCAAAGGGGTGCTGCCTGGACCAGTATGGAACTGCTGAAATGATGCTGCTGTCGTCTGGGCTGTCACAGTCTGGACCCCCATCCCTGCAGTGACCCCAGCAACCACCTCACTCTCAGATCCAGAGCAGGACTCCTCTCTCTCCTGCCTTTGGATTCCCTTCTGGGCTCTGCTCACAAGAGAGTCTAGGAAATATAATTTTCAGGCACTCAAACTTACCTCTCCAGAGCAGAATGGGGCTGTGAGACCACAGGCAGTAACTGGACAAGAGCCCGTGCAAACTCCATGCATTTCCTAAAGGAGTTCTTAATGCCTACCTCCCTGCCCCTTCACCATCCCTAGCTAAAAGAAACACTCCCTCTTCTGAATCTTGTCTGCATTGTATTTGTATTGAGTCTTTGACTCAATTTAAAGTGTATATACTGAGAAACCACTTTGTGCCAGGCACCATGCAAGGTGAAGAAGATACAGCTATGAGTAGGACAGCCTGCACTTTGGTTGCCTTGAAGCTCCATGGAATGTAACGTCTCACTGGGGAGACACACCATTAAATCTGCACTTAGCATACAATGTGGGCTTTCCTGATGACTCAGTTGGCAAAGAATCTGCATGCAATGCAGGAGACCCTGGGGTTGATTCCTGGGTCGGGAAGATCCCCTGGAGAAGGGAAAGGCTACCCAGTCCAGTATTCTGGCCTGGAGAATTTCATGGACTGTATAATCCATGGGGGTCACAAAGAGTTGGGCACGACTGAGCGACTTTCACTTCACTATCATACAGTGTAACTTGATGAGCACTAAGATAGGGGAAGTTCAAGTGTGGGAGCCCACACAAGAATGTTGTTTCAAGCAAACTGGAAGGGTCAGGAAATGCTTCTAGAGGAAGCCTAAGTTTGAAGCCAAAGAGGTAGGGGTCAGAGGAAAAGGCATTTGATAGAAAGAAACTCACATACAAAGGTCCAGAGGTGAGAGAGTGGACTGCGAGTGAAAGAACCAGTGTGTAGACAGAGTGGACGGCACAGATTCTGAAGTGGAGAATGGAAAAGAGGGGAATGGGGAAAGACGGCGCTGGAGGAGGCAACAAACGTCATCAGGGAAGGCCTATCAAGCCACGTTCTAGAATCTGGATTTTATCTTAAAAGACAACGGGAAACCATTATGGTGGTATTCATTTTAGGAAGTTTGTATGGAAGTAACATGCCTGCAGAAGTTCCGTTATCCATGGCAGATTTTATGGCACAGGCCACCTTTACCAACTGCCTCAACTGTCTTAAGATGCTTTATAGACATTTGATCTCTAAAACACTCCTCTTTGCTTGAGATTAAAATCTCACGTTGTCTGCTACCCATTGGATGTTTTCATTTATCTGATACTCTGGAAAAGGCAGAAACAGAGACCCCATATATATGTAGGGACACAAATCAAGTCAGTGTTTGGGAGGGGCTGGGACTCCGCAGAGGGGTTGACTACAAAGGGCACAAGAGAATATTTTATGGTGATGGAAATCCTGTTTCCTGATTGTATGTGTTTGTCAAAACTCACAGAATTGTACTCTCAAGAGGGTGATTTAACTGCTTGTAAATTATGCTTTAACAAGCTTAACTTAAAAAATCTTTCCTTCCTGCTGACTCTTGCACCTGCATTGCACCCCTAATTTCTCTCTTGTACCCTCTCCTACTTTGGCATGTGTGAAGTCTGGCTACTCATGTCAGCTTAATTCTGTTACTGGGCAGTGTATTGTAAAAATCAGGCTTCCCTGGTGGCTCAGACAATAAAGAATCCGCCTGCAATGTGGGAGACCTGGGTTCGATCCCTGTGTTGGGAAGGTCCCCTGGAGAAGGGCATGGCAACCCACTCCAGTATTCTGGCCTAGAGAATTCCCATGGACAGAGGAACCTGTCAGGCTACAGTCCATTGGGTTGCAAAGAGTCAGACACGGCCGAGAGACTAAGCACAGCACAGCATTGTAAAATCATCCCTTGCTTATCTCTTTGTGTGTTTGCAACTGCTGTTTGTGCCTGCAGACAGTGGGCCGCGCTTACGTACATTTTGGCTGTTTTTCCTGTAGGTCAGTTAGCACTCACTCGTTCTGAGGGAGTCTGTTTTCCAGAGAGAGTGATTTCAGTTTTGATGGGCTCTGTGATGGTCTTTGGATTGACTTGTCTCTGATTCATTTGGTGCCCATTCCGGCCCTTTCCCTTAACCTCTTAGCTCATTTGTTCAAACCTCACAATCTGCACAAACCTGTGCAGATATGAAATGTTCTAAACAGACAGCATGCAAAGCTAGATATTAAACAGGAAGATAAAATGACTCATTATTTTGAATGCAGAAAGTAAAAAGAGGTCCAGGGTTTCTGTCATCTTGCTTTAGAAATGAAAGAAACTGCAGACTTTGGGAGCATCACAAGGATTTCTTTTCTCCCCTGTTGGACAAGCAGCAGCCTGAAGCCTGGCAGGCACTGCCAGCTTGCGTTTGTGATGCCAAAAGCCTGTGATACTAAAGGATATCAGGTTTCTAGAAAAAACAGATGTCTACCTGTGGAGGATCAGGGAGGGATTTCCCACCTGGAGTGAAGCCTGAGGGTAAAAGGATTATTTTACTGTCATCATTTGCCAAAAATATAACTTCCTTGAGGTGCATGGAGACAAATCATGGTTTAAAGAATCCAGTTTTATTTTTGTCTTACTGCAATCCATGGGGTCATGAAGAGTCAGACACAACTAAGCGACTTCACTTTCACTTTTTGCTTTCATGCATTGGAGAAGGAAGTGGCAACCCACTCCAGTGTTCTTGCCTGGAGAATCCCAGGGACGGGGGAGCCTGGTGGGCTGCCATCTATGGGGTCGTACAGAGTTGGACACGACTAAAGCGACTTAGCAGCAGCATGCCCTGGAAAAATCAGGTGTGTCTAAATCTTTTGGTCTTTTTAAGCTATGTCTTTTATATATCTTATTTTTTAATTGAAGTGTAGTTCATGTACAATGTTATATTGGTTTCAGTTGTCCAATGTGATGGTTCAATATTTTTATAGATTCTACTCTATTTAAAGTTTTAATAAAATATTAACTATATTCCCTGTGCCATACAATATATCCTTGTAGCTTCTTTATTTTATACACAGTAATTTGTACCTTTTAATCCCCTACCGCTATCTTGTTCCTCCCCTCTTCCCACTCCTCACTGGTAATCAGTAGTTTGTTTTCTATATCTGGAAGTCCATTTCTATTTTGTTATATTCATTCATTTGTTTTGTGTTTTAGATTCCACACATAAGTGATATCATGTACACTACTATGTATGACTTATTTCACTTAGCAAAATAATTTCCAGATCCTTCTGCATTGTTGCAAATGGCAAAATTTCATTCTTTTTTCTGATTGTGTGTGTGTGTATATATAGCTTCTTTATCCATTTATCTCTTATAGCTCCTTTTAGTTTTTTGAAGAACTTCCATACTGTTTTGCACAGAGGCTGCACCAATTTACATTCCCACAAACAGTGTATGAGGGTTCCCTTTTCTTCACACCCTCATTAACATTTGTTATCTGAGCTCTTTTTGATAACAGTTAGGAGGCATGTCGTGAGGCATGAGGTGATATCTCATTGTGGTTTTGATATGCATTTCTCTGATAGTTAATGATGTTGAGCATCTTTTCATAAGCCTGGATTTCCCACATGGGCTAGTGGTAAAGCCAATGCAGGAGACACAAGAGATACGAGTTTGATCCCTGGGTCAAAAGATCCCCTGGAGAAGGAAATGGCAACCCACTCCAGTATTCATGCTTGGGAAATCCCATGGACTTAGAGCTTGGTGGGCTACAGTCCACGGGGTTGCAAAGAGTCAGACACAACTGAAGTGACTTAGCATGTACGCATGCATGAGTTTTTTATATATTTTGGATATTAACCCCTTATTGGTCATGCAAATATTTCCCCCCACTCGGTAGGTTGTCTTTTTGTTTTGTTGATGGTGGCATGTGGAGTTATGGATTTAATTGTCAGATGTTTAATGTAATGCATGGTTTGCCTGACTTGCAGAATAACTTGTTGAAATTACTTTCATTCCAATGCAATAATCAATATAATAATATAATCAGACTTTTCATTTTTTGCAAAGCAGCTTGACATTGGTATATATCATAAACCTGGCAAATATGTGAGCCTTATTATTTTTATTCAATAGCATCTTTAAACCTTTAAGATAGGGATCAGCAAACTGCTGCTATGGGCCAGATCTGGTCCACCACTTGTTTTTGTAAGTAAAGTTTTACTGAAACATCACCACTTCCATTTGTATACGTGTTGTCTATGGCTGCTTTCCACAAAGCAGCGCAACTGAGTAGCACAAAGTGGCAGAGACCATAAGGCCCCCAAAAGCTGAAAGCATTCACTACTGACTCTTTACAGAAATTGGACCACCTCTGTTCTTAGAAATATCATTTCCCAGAGTCAGGTTCAGAATCCTCCTTAGTCCTGTACTCAGGCCTTACTTTTGAAGTGAAGAATGAAAAGGTCACATCTGTGTTGTGATCAACTCTCTCAAGAATGAAAATATTTTGTTTTGAATAAAGAATGAGAGCAAAGCTAATAAAAATCACTGCTTGTTTTTCTAGAAAATATCTTAGGCAAAGTTTCCAGTTGGCCCTCTTTGTGACATATAAAATTTATGATTGTCTTTTCATTTATGTGTTTTCCAGAACATTCAGTAGTAAATAACTTAAAACATCTTATCAGAAAAAGCAATCATTCTTAAACTTTTGGGGGGTTACTGATATTTTGGGAACCAGCAAAGACCTAAAGTACCTCTCTTCAGGGCTAAAAATGGGCAAATGCATACAGACTCTGTGTTTAACCTCAAGAAGTTACAGAGGTCTGAAGTCTACCTGTACAGTCCAGGTAAATTACTCCTTTACTGACCAATGAGTCTTGACAGGCAGAACTTCAGGCATAAGCAGGTTTGAGGAGGGGTATGTGAAGGCTCTTGGGCAGTCCCAACATTAATGGAAAATCACACCTCATAGGCAGTTACTTTGTTTTATGAAACTAAAACCTTAAAGGGTTTTTAAGCTGCAGATACTAGAATCTGAATGCTTCTACTCTGTGATCTGAGGTACAAACAAAAAACTTTGTGAGCCCCTGAATTGCAGAAGTTGCAGTTTGGTGGTTAGGGAATCCCCAGTAATAGAAGGCAACTGCAGAAGTCAGAGGTGATAAACATCCCAGAAATATGCAAACACTGCACAGTTCTGAGAGTTGCACGTGGGTCCCATGCTTACCTGCAAAGGCCTGTCTCTCTCTTATCTCTTTCAGTTTTGTCTACCCATTAGCATACCGGGGAAGTCAGCTTGGCAGAAACATCTAAGCAGAGGTAGGATGTCACATACACTTAAAGAAATCAGAATAACTGGATGATAATCACCAAGTTAAAGATGGGAGACGGAAACCCTCCTGTGAAGTCTCCACTGGCATGAGACCCACACTGATCAGGAGTCCTGGTCAAACACAGGGTGTTCATCATTTGCATATAGGCTTTGTTTATTCACAGAGGGAACAGAGCAGGTGATTTGCAAGTACCTGCTAAGTTGAGTAAATAGTTATGTGATCTTCCCCATTGAATATGTGAGATTGAGTGCTTTTATGATAGGGTCTACTTCTTACAGAAACCTCTTTTGTGGATGGTGGACACCTGAGGTTGGGAAGCCATAACTTCCTTGGGATGGAACAACTCACATCCTCCCCGGAGTCCAGCTTCCAGATGGTTCCTGTAGGGTTTTATGAGTGTGGTAGGGGTGCAGAAGGAATTGCCAAAGATTAGCTATAACCACCCATAGAGCCCTATTATACTTGTGTCAGGTTACATTGTTCGCTAGAGTAATTCTGGGAGAGTGAAACTTCACCAACTGGGTAGCTAGCTTTGCTGTTTGTCCACAGGCATCTCAAAATGCTCAGGTTTTAGTCCCAGTGAAGTAACAATCAACAAACAACAAACATACCTGAGGCCAAAAAACTTGCTCCTTGAATGCTTGTTGATCATTGTTTAACCTCAACACTTTTTCTGGTAAACCATAATTGTTTCCACAGGTATGTGATCAGTTTATCCTTTTTTCTGTGTGAAAGGAAAAAACTTGGGGTGCTCCCCATCTGCAAGTTGCAGCATCCTTTCCCCTCTACCACTCCCTCTTTCCTTCCTCTCCCCCTCTCCTGAACTAAGAATTAAAGAAAGTGGGCATTGACTTTAGCTTCGAGGTTGGAGGTTGCTGAGTTGCCTCAGGCAAATCCTTTAACCCTGTTGGGTTTATTTCTTCAGCTATAAAAAGAGAGCTTAGAAGGAGATGGTTTCTAAATTCCCTCCTATTATAGCTCTGAAATGTGATTTTGTGATTGTTTTGGAATACCTTGGGACAGTCAAAGAAATCTTTGATTCCCATAGCGGGAACAAAGTATCTCAGAAAGAACATGGTCTGTGTATTATTAAACAACTGAATTGCAGTAAGGTTTTTCCCATTAAGACATTTGGTGCAGGCAAGCATTTTATAATAAACTTCCCATGAGCTCATTTAAAGCTCCATTAAAAAGCAAACATATTTTTTTTTTTTTTAAGTGAGCTCCTTCTAATTACCTGTTATTAGAGCTTCATGTTTGCTTCCAATCGTGAATTCTGGGCATCTCTGGATGCCCAGGCAAACGTTGCTCTCAAAAAAGGTAATTAGTTTGATAAACATTGTACATACAATGGCTAAAGTGTATTAAGTAAATGGATTTGTTCTAATCTCCCTTCCTGAGCTCTTCCCACTTTCCTGCATCACAGTCTCTATCATTTAAAACAGTAATATAAAAGCTAACATTTACACAGTGCTTGCTAATTGCCAAACACTATTCTAAGGGCTAACGCTAAACACAGCACTTACAATATTCTAAGTATTCTACATTTGTTAATTTAGCAAACTCTCCCTACAATCCTATGAGGTGACACTCACTCAGTTGTATCTAACTCTTTGTGTCCCCATGGCCTATACAGTCCGCGGAATTCTCTAGACCAGAATACTGGAGTGGGTAACCTTTTCCTTCTCCAGGGGATCTTCCCAACCCACAGATGGAACCCAGGACTCCCGCATTGCAGGCGGCTTCTTTGCCAGTTGAGCCACAAGGGAAGGCCATTCTATGAGGTACATACTTTTATTATTCATATTTAACAACAAGGAAACTGAAGCACAGAGCACTTTAGTAACTTGTCACACAGCTAATAAGTGGCAAAAGCAGGATTTGAAGGTGGTAGGACTCCAGAGCTCAGACTCTTAACTACTTTAGCAGTGTATTGCACTTGGGCATGCGTGAATTTGGGAAGCAGTGCTTTATAATAGAAGTTTTAAAAATGTCATTTCATCTAGTATTTTATCATCCAAACAAAGGCTAATCTAGAGATGATTTGGAATGACAAAGTGGTTCCTATTAAATCATCTTTCAGTATAAAGGCAACAGCTCCAAGATTGTATGAAATAGGTAAAGATGTTTCAGTACTTTCTTTTTGTCTCTAATCCCACTAGTTCGGAAATTTTGTGAATTTCTGAAAAAACAAAACAAAAATCCACCAGAAAGAGTCTACTTTAAACTGAGCTAGGGTTCACAGGTCAGGTTCCTTCCATTTAAGGCAGTTGAAGCTACAGTCTTGGAAGCCGAAGTTTATTTCCCCAGGTGATGTACATTATGTCTCCCCCAGAAGTAATAAAATAATGGGTATCCTTTGTGTTTACACATATAGCCCATGGATCCTCTGCTGAGCTCATTTTAGAGAGGAGGAAACCGAGGCTGAGAGGACTTGATATCTCTCCTGGGACCACACACAATGCAAGTCAGAGCTGAGGTATTCGGAGTTATGGTGTTGAGGAGTTTCCATCTTACCCTTTAAACTCACAGTCATCAGAGCTTCTGCCATACTAGTTCTTGGAGGAGCCGGTGCAAAGTTCTTTGTTTTACAAATTTTCAGATGTGGATTTGTCAGATGGCCTCTATCCATCTCAAAGCCCAGTGAAGTGGTCCCTTCCTCAAAACACATTTGCTTGGATTTAGGGCTGGATAGGTGGGTGCCAGCCTAGTGTTTTTGACCCAGATGATGGGTTTAGTGAATAAGATGAGAGATCATTTAAATAGTAATACATTTAAAGCTGAGTGTCTTAAGTAAACGGAAAAATAAACTGTGTTCAATTTTTGTATTTATCATGTATTATGATGGAATTTGTGATCAGGAGTAAAAGAAAGGTTATGGAACAGTAACCCCCATTGGTTCACCAGAGTGATCATGGAAAGGTCAAGCCATCCTGGTTAAAGTTAAAAATTAGTTACCTTTCCCCACGATACAACTGAATAAGCACATTAACAGTTTATAAAAGAGGTTGTGAAACTTCCTAAGGGGAAAAAAAATATTATGTAATCAGTTTAGGAGAGAGACTTGCCTGACCCCACCTCTCAGTAGGGGGTTGAACTGACTGGGAGGTTCATTCCTATTTCAAAACTATTATTATTTCTCCGGAAGAGCTTATCTTTTATTGCTAATAACACTTCACTCTCCACTTTCTCTGCTCTCTCCTCTCAATCTACGTCAAGAATCACACCCTGAACCAATATAAACATCTACCCAACATTGGAGCACTAATCTTTATTAAGTAAAAGCAGTGCCGTCTTTTCTGCCTACCAACACAGTTATAAATTGAAATGTCGTAAGGCCAAGCTTTCCTGTACTTTGTGGTTAGAGGACTTGAATGTCTAGCTGAGCCCAATATGACAAAATGCATGCAGACATCAATTACAACAATGACTCCCAAAGGTATATTGAATTGCCACAAGAAGTCTGTTAAGAATTTTAAACATGGAAGGAGAGGAGAGGAATGTGGGAAAAATTGAGAGAGAAGTATTGACATATATACACTACCAAGTGTAAAATACACAGCTACTTGGAATCTGGTATAGCACAGGGAGCTCAGCTTTGTGCTCTGTGATGATCTAGAAAGGTTGGATGGGGGCGTGGGAGGCAGGATCAAGAGGGAGGGGATATGTGCATACATATAGTTGATTCAATTTGTTGTACAGCAGAAACTATCACAACAGTGTAAAGCAATTATACTCCAATTTTTAAAAGTTAATTTTTTTTAAGAAATTAGAAAAGAATGTAAAACATGGTTAATAGTGTTTTCCATTCTTATATTTTTTCCTACAAAATGTCCATTATAACCAAACAGTATATATATATTAAGTTCAGTTGCAGTTCAGTCGCTCAGTCATGTCCAACT
Source organism: Moschus berezovskii (assembly GCF_049115385.1). Taxonomy (NCBI): domain Eukaryota; kingdom Metazoa; phylum Chordata; class Mammalia; order Artiodactyla; family Moschidae; genus Moschus; species Moschus berezovskii. The sequence continues at coordinate 54,590,003 of NC_142464.1, read as the reverse complement.
CGTTTCAACCCCATGAATCGCAGAACGCCAGGCCTCCCTGTCCATCACCAACTCCCAGAGTTCACCCAGACTCATTGCATCGAGTCGGTGATGCCATCCAGCCATCTCATCCTCTGTCGTCCCCTTCTCCTCCTGCCCCCAATCCCTCCCAGCATCAGGGTCTTTTCCAATGAGACAACTCTTTGCATGAGGTGGCCAAAGTATTAGAGTTTCAGCCTCAGCATCAGTCCTTCCAATGAACACCCAAGACTGGTCTCCCTTAAAATGGACTGGTTGGATCTCCTTGCAGTCCACAGGACTTGCAAGAGGACTTGATATCTTCTCCAATACCACTATTCAAAAGCATCAATTCTTCAGCGATCAGCTTTCTTCAGAGTCCAGTTCTCACATCCATACATGACCGCTGGAAAAACCATAGCTTTGACTAGATGGACTTTGGTTGGCAAAGTAATACCTTTGCTCTTTAATATGCTATCTAGATTGGACTGGAAAAGGTCAGTCTTCATTCCAATTCCAAAGAAAGGCAATGCCAAAGAATGCTCAAACTACTGCACAATTGCACTCATCTCACACTCTAGTAAAGTCATGCTCAAAATTCTCCAAGCCAGGCTTCAGCCATATGTGAACCATGAACTTCCAGATGTTCAAGCTGGTTTTAGAAAAGGCAGAGGCACCAGAGATCAAATTGCCAACATCCACTGGATCATGGAGAAAGCAAGAGAGTTCCAGAAAACCATCTATTTCTGCTTTATTGACTATGCCAAAGCCTTTGACTGTGTGGATCACAATAAACTGTGGAACATTCTGAAAGAGATGGGAATACCAGACCACCTGACCTGCCTCTTGAGAAACCTGTATGCAGGTCAGGAAGCAACAGTCAAAACTGTACATGGAACAACAGACTGGTTTCAAATAGGAAAAGGAATGTGTCGAGGTTGTATATTGTCACCCTGCTTATTTAACTAATATGCAGAGTATATCATGAGAAACGCTGGGCTGGAAGAAGCACAAGCTGGAATCAAGATTGCTGGGAGAAATATCAATAACCTCAGATATGCAGATGACACCACTCTTATGGCAGAAAGTGAAGAGGAACTCAAAAGCCTCTTGATGAAAGTGAAAGAGGAGAGTGAAAAGTTTGGCTTGAAGCTCAACATTCAGAAAACTAAGATCATGGCATCTGGTCCCATCACTTCATGTCAAATAGATGGGAAAACAGTGGAAACAGTGTCAGACTTTATTTTTTTGGGCTCCAAAATCACTGCGGATGCTGATTACAGCCATGAAATTAAAAGACGCTTACTCCTTGGAAAGAAAGTTATGAGCAACCTAGATAGTATGTTAAAACAGAGACATTACTCTGCCAACAAAGGTCCATCTAGTCAAGGCTATGGTTTTTCCAGTGGTCATGCATGGATGTGAGAGTTGGACTGTGAAGAAAGGTGATCACCAAAGAATTGATGCTTTTGAACTGTGGTGCTGGAGAAGGCTCTTGAGAGTCCCTTGGACTGCAAGGAGATCCAACCAGTCCATTCTAAAGGAGATCAATCCTGGGTGTTCATTGATGCTAAAGCTGAAACTGTAGTACTTTGGCCACCTCATGCGACGTGTTGACTCACTGGAAAAGACTCTAATGCTGGGAAGGATTGGGGGCGGGAGGAGAAGGGGACGACAGAGAATGAGGTGGCTGGATGGCATCACCGACTCCATGGACATGAGTGTGAGTGATATCCGGGAGTTGGTGATGGACAGGGAGGCCTGGCGTGCTGTGATTCATGGGGTCGCAAAGAGTTGGACACGACTGAGCGACTGAGCTGAAATGAACTGATCTAGGTTGGTCATAATTTTCCTTCCAAGGAGTAAGTGTCTTTTAATTTCATGGCTGCAATCAGCACCTGCAGTGATTTGGGAGCCCAAAAAAATAAAGTTTGACAGTTTCCACTGTTTCCCCATCTATTTCCCATGAAGTGATGGGACCAGATGCCATGATCTTTGTTTTCTGAATGTTGAGCTTTAAGCCAACATTTTCACTCTCCTCTTTCACTTTCATCAAGAGGCTTTTGAGTTCCTCTTCACTTTCTGCCATTAGGGTGGTATCATCTGCATATCTGAGGTTATTGATATTTCTCCCAGCAATCTTGATTCCAGCTTGTGCTTCTTCCAGCCCAGCGTTTCTCATGATGTACTTCGCGTATAAGTTAAAGAAGCAGGGTAACAATATACAGCCTTGACATACTCCTTTTCCTATTTGGAACCAGTCCATTGTTCCATGTCCAGTTATAACTGTTGCTTTCTGACCTGCATATAGGTTTCTCAAGTGTCAGGTCAGGTGGTCTGGTATTCCCATCTCTTTCAGAATTTTCCACAGTTTATTGTGATCCACACAGTCAAAGGCTTTGGCATAGTCAATAAAGCAGAAATAGATGTTTTTCTGGAACTCTCTTGCTTTCTCCATGATCCAGTGGTTGTTGGCAATCTGATCTCTGGTTCCTCTGCCTTTTCTAAAACCAGCTTGAACATCTGGAAGTTCATGGTTCACATATTGCTGAAGCCTGGCTTGGAGAATTTTGAACATTACTAGCATGTGAGATGAGTGCAATTATGTGGTAGTTTGAGCATTCTTTGGCATTGCCTTTCTTTGGGATTGGAATGAAGATTGACTTTTCCCAGTCCTGTAGCCACTGCTGAGTTTTCCAAATTTGCTGGCATATTGAGTGCAGCACTTTTACAGCATCATGTGTCAGGATTTAAATATCTCAACTGGAATTCCATCACCTCCACTAGCTTTGTTCGTAGTGATGCTTCCTAAGGCCCACTTGACTTCACATTCCAGGATGTCTGGCTCTAGGTGAGTGATATATATTATATATTACATATATATATGTATTATGTATATGTATATATATGTATTACAGTTTTATATATATAGCTATATATTATATATATAATAGCTTTAAACAGTTTAAGAATTTCCTGCCTTTTGTGATACTTGGCATCATTAAGTATGTATTAATTTGCTGGGTAAAAATGCTCTAATGGTAGATTTAAGTGATAGCCAAACAGAATGTGAAGTTTTACCTGCACGTGGGAATTCAATTACAATTTTATAACAAAAGTACTGCTTTCAAATTAAAAAAAAAATTTAAATGTGAACCACCTGTCCTCTATATTCTCCCAGAGGTAATGTAGATGAATTTTAGTCCCAGGTCCACATGTTAACAAGGAGATTTTGGCTAAGTTAGTTAACCCCTGTGCACCTTAGCTCATTTATAAAATGAATATAACAAAAGAAATTGATTCAGAAAGTTGATGAAGATAAAGTTGGATGTTTTTTCTTTTGTATCACGGTAAACATTCAATATAGTTTAGCTATAATTATATTTTAGTATTAATGGTTAATACTTATTGAGGGCTTAACTTGTATCAGGGGATTTTGTTACAAGTACTTTACTCACTTTACCTTAATGATATAATAATCCTAAGAAGTAGGTACTATCATTCTAAAGATATGGAAAATGAGGCACAGAGATTTGGAGCAATGTTTCCAGTGTCACACAGCTGCTGTCATAGGGCTGGAATTTGAATCCAGAAAGTCTGGCTCCAAATCCCTTTTACACAAGTAGTGTGCCTAGACAATAGGGCTTCTCAAGTCATTGTACTTAACTCATGGCAGGTCAGTAATACAGAAAATTGTCAGAAAAAATTTGAAGCCATGGGCAATGGGTATTTCCAACCAAATGCATCCATTAGAAACTGGAGGGTTTTTTGTTTTGTTTTCACCTCCAGAAAAATAACTAAAATAACTGAATAATGAGGTATTCCCTTATCTATCCAGTTCTTCCTAAAAAAAAAAGTAAAAGAATTCCAAATTTTGTGTTACAAAGAGGCAAGTCAAGAAAAATCAATACATGGACTTATTTACAAAACAGAAACAGACTCACAGACTTAGAGAATGAATTAATTGCTACCAAGGGGGAAGAGTAAAGAGGGGGATGGGAGGGAAATTTAGGGAGTTTGGGACTGACATGTACACACTGCTCTATTTAAAATGGGTGACCAACAAGGACCTACTGTATAGCACAGGGAACTCTGCTGAATATCATGGAACAATCTAAATGGGAAAAAGAATTTGAAAAACAGTAGATACATGTATATGTTTAACTGAATCACTTTGCTATATACCTGAAACTAACACAACATTTTTAATCAACTATACTCCAATATAAAATAAAAAGTTAAGGAAATATCAATGCAAATAGCCAACCAACTATGAAGAATATGTTCATCTTGATAGTAATGAGGTAATAGTAACATGCAGTGTGTGCAGTCATGGGGAGGAGCAGCAGAGGAACAGGGTTAAGTAATCTTCCACAGGGCGATTTGATAGAAACCTTCACCGAGCATGCCCTCTACCTGGTAATTCCACTTCTAGGAGTTAATTCTACACAAAAGAATGCATAACTGTGTCCATTTAAGCATTATATATAATAAAAACTTAGGTGCAACCTCATGAGAAATTTATTATACATATGGCAATGCAATTTTTTTCTAAGGAAATGGACATGGATGTGTGCAAAGATTTACTAACATAGATGTTTATGTTAGTAAATAGTAAATAACAGGAAAAGAAAGAGAAAGAAGGAAAGGAAGAAAGAAAATTACTTCAGTTGTTAAAAAGGAAGAATTGAAATGACAGCGCAGCTGCATAATTTGGAAATTATATTGTAGAATCCCATAAATATGCATATGAAAAAGACTCAAAGAGCATACATGAAGAGGTTAGCAGTCATTACAGAGTTGTATGAAAAGTGCTTTATTTTCTTTGCTTTTTCTTTTCTTTTCCAGCTTTTCTGCATTAATCATGTATTACTTTAGTACTAGGGGAAAATAAGAATATTATAATAAATAAAAATATTTTAGTGTGAAAAACAATCAGGTCTATATAATCAATATTCTAAACTTGAGTGACAGAAAACCCAGATCAAACTGTTGTTAACAAGAAGGAAGTTCTTGCTGAACATGCCTCAGACATGGTTGGACCAGGCCTTAGATAATGAATGTTAGGACTTGGTTCTTCTCTTACCATCTCTTTATGTCTTGTTCTTATTTTCTTTCTATTGTTTCACTTTCAGGAATATTCTCTCCATGCGGTGGCACACATGTCCCCTTCTCCCTCGGCATACCCAACAACTGCCTTTTTAATAAGACCTGAGAGTCCCTTGGACTGCAAGGAGATCCAACCAGTCCATTCTAAAGGAGATCAATCCTAGGTGTTCATTGGAGGACTGATGCTAAAGCTGAAACTCCAATACTTTGGCCACCTCATGCGACGAGTTGACTCACTGGAAAAGACTCTGATGCTGGGAGGGATTGGGGGTGGGAGACAGGGACGACAGAGAATGAGATGGCTGGATGGCATCACCGACTCGATGGACATGAGTTTGAGTGAACTCCGGGAGTTGGTGATGGACAGGGAGGCCTGGCGTGCTGTGATTCATGGGGTCGCAAAGAGTCGGACACGACTGAGCGACTGAACTGAACTGAACTGAACTGAACTGAAAAGTCCTGGATCTTATTTTCATTGGCCATCCGAGAAGAGCACACCTGTCTGTGATCCTATCAAATAGCCCTGTGAGCTGGAATGCCATTTTATGCCTGGGTCACAGGTTCTCTACTGGAGCCGGGATGTGGGGTTAGCTAGGATGGCTGGAGCGAGAGTTTGGGAAGTAAGAAACAATGGGGTTCCATGTGAGAAAAGAAGAGTGGAATACGCTGGTGAGGTAAAAGTCACAAACGCGAAGAAACAAAGACGCATTCACCACAAGATTGCAGTTTCTTCAGAGGCTGGCTGGGCATGGCTAGGAGTAGTTTTAGCAGCCTTAAACCATTTAGATTTCTTGTGGTTGCAAGTGACAGAGAATTCAATTCGATGTGGCTTATTGTTTTACACAACTGAAAAATCCAGAGGTAGGGCTGGTCTCACTGAGGCTAGGCATCCCAAGGATCTGGCTCTTTCAGTCTCTCCAGTGGAGGGTTTCAGCTCCAGATTCCACACCAAAGCCGCCTGCAGCTCTGGGCTCTCTCCCCACGATTGAAGTTTCTCATCCTCACACCACACCAGGTGTGATCCCGGGACAGAGTAACTCTTTTAATATTTCCACATAAGTCCTCTGATTGTCATCTCTCTCACTGGCCCATATGGGAGGGGTCCGAGAAGGATTGGTATTAATTCTTTAAATATTCGGTAGAATTCACTAATGAAGCCATCTGCTCCTGGACTTTTTTTGTTGGAGGATTTTTGACTATTAATTCAAAATCTTTACTAGTAATCAATCTGTTCAGATATTCTCTTTATTCAGAGAGAATGTCTATTCTCTTTATTCAACTTTGGTAGGTTGTATAGGGCTTCCCAAGTGACTCAGTGGTAAAGAATTTTCCTGCTGATGCAGGAGATGCAAGAGACGTGAGTTTGATCCCTGGGTCCGGAAGATCTCCTGGATCTTCCTGGAATACGAAATGGCAACCCACTCCAGTATTTTTGCCTGGATCATCTCATAGAAGATGAGCCTGGCAGGCTATAGTCCATAGGGTAGCAAAGAGGTGGACACGACTAAGTGACTAAGCATGCACACATGCGTCCTTTTAGGAATTTATTCATTTCTTCTAGGTTGTCCAGTTTGTTGACGTGTGATTATTCCCAGTGATCTCTTATAACCCTTTGTATTTCTGTGGTATTACTCTTAATGTCTCCTCTATCACTTCTAATTTTGTTTATTGAGTCCTCCCTCTTTTCTTCTTAGTAACGCCAGTTAAAGTTTTGTCTATTTTATTTACCTTTTCAAAAAACCAGCTCTTACATTCACTGATATTTCCTATTGTCTTTTTTTCTATTGCATTTTTAGTCTCCATTTCATTGAAAAGTTCTTCCGTGATCTTTGTTATTTCCTCTTTCCTACTAACTTGGAACTTCTTTTTTTTTTTTTTGGTTCTCCTTTTTTATAGTTCCTTGAGGTATAAAGTTAGGCTGTTTTTTTGAACTCTTTCTCATTTCTTAATATCAATGTTTATCACCATGAATCATTGACCTAAATTGAATCATGAACTCATCCCTGACCAACCCATATGGCTTGAGAAATAGGATACATTGATTGGTTTCAGCCAATTATAGTTCATTCCTGGAGCCAGGGCTGGGGTCAATCCCAACTAGACCACCAGTGAAGGTGGAATATGTGTATCCCCAAGAACATCAACATGGAGAAAGGAAGACTCCATGCTGGAGGGGTAAGTAGCAAATGTCTACAAAAATTCTTTAGGAGTCTGATGTGTTTAAACACTGTCTAGTTTTCTAGATAGGGTTTCTGAATAGGAAATATTTGTTAACAGTATCTATCACATTTTAACACATATATATGGAACCTAGAAAAACAGTACTGATGAATCTATTTGCAGGACGGGAATAGAGATGAAGACATAGAGAACAGACTTGTGGATACAGGGGGAAAGAGAGGGTGGGACGAGTTGAACGAGAATATTGACATATATATATATACTACCACGCGTAAAGTAGCTAGCTAGTGGAAAGGGGCTGTATATCACAGGGAACTCAGCCTGGTGCTCTGTGATGACCTGGAAGTGTGGGATGGAGGGGTGGGAGGAAGACTCAAGAGAGAAGGGATACGTGTATATGTATAGCTGATTCATGTTCCTGTGCAGCAGAAACTAACACAACATTGTAAAGCAACTATGTGTGCATGTGTGTGAAACTTGCTCAGTTGTGTTCAACTCTTTGTGATCCCATGGACTGCCAGAATTTTCCAGGCCAGAATACTGGAGTGAGTAGCTGTTCCCTTATCCAGGGGATCTTCCCAACTCAGGGATCGAAACAATCACCCTCATTGCAAGTGGATTTACTGTCTGAGCCACCAGGGAAGCCCCAAAGCAACTATACTCCAATTTAAAAAAATAAATTGAAAAAACTTTATCATGCTTGCAACTTTGTTGCAGAATATTGCTTACCTACGTGTCTAAATGAAAAAGCACACATGGATCCCAAGTCTTCAACCATATCTCCATTTTAAACCTTTTTAACATGCCTGCTGTTTACCAAGAGAGGTAGAGACAATCAGAACCTCTGTAAACTACTTTCCACAGCCACAGGCAGTCAGCCTCTCTCCTCTTGGGTTGTAATAACCTAAAAACCATTGTATTATTTTTTAATACATATTTTCATGAAGCTTTGTTTAGGGAAACATATGGGAGGATGAGATGTTTAGATAGTATCATAGGCTCAATGGTCTCTGAGTAAAACTAAGATCATGGCATGTGGTCCCAACAATTCATGGCAAATAGATGGGGAAACAGTGGCAGGCTTTATTTGGGGGGGGGGGCTCCAAAATCACTCCAGATGGTGACTGCAGCCATGAAATTAAAAGACGCTTGCTCCTTGGAAGAAAAGTTATGACCAACATAGACAGCATATTAAAAAGAAGAGACATTACTTTGCCAACAAAGGTCTGACTAATCAAAGCTATGGTTTTTCCAGTGGTCATGTATGGATGTGAGTGTTGGACTATAAAGGAAGCTGATCGCTGAAGAATTGATGCTTTTGAACTGTGGTATTGGAGAAGACTCTTGAGAGTCCCTTGTACTGCAAGGAGATCCAACCAGTCCATCCTAAAGAAAACCAGTCCTGACTATTCGTTGGAAGGACTGATGCTGAAGCTGAACCTCCAATACTTTGGCCACCTATGCGAAGAACTGACTCATTTGAAAAGACCCTGATGCTGGGAAAGATTGAGGGCAGGAGGAGAAGGGGACGACAGAGGATGAGATGGCTGGATGGCATCACCGACTCAATGGACATGAGTTGAGTAAACTCCGAGAGTTGGTGATGGACAGGGAGGCCTGACATGCTGCAGTCCATGGGGTTGCAAGGAGTCAGACATGACTAAGCGATTGAACTGAACTGAACAGACTCAATGGACATGAATGTGAACAAACTTCAGGTGACAGTAAGGACAGGGAAGCCTGCCGTGCTGCAGTCCATGGGGTCACAAAGAGTCGTACAAGACTGAGCAACTGGACAACAACAACATGGGCTTTTGAAATGTCAGCATTTTGGGAGGAAAGCAGGAAGTATAAGGAGTTTTGTGCTCCTGTCTCTTTTATTTATGGAGTAAGTTTAAAGTCATGCAGTGTTAGCAAGAAAAACAAACAAAATGATCCACACCTACTTTAGATGACATCTGTCCCCTAAGACAGTCACTAGTTTTGGGTTTGAGAAGGTTTTCAATGGATGGCACAGGCTAGGAATGAGATGTTTTCTTTTCAGCTCCAGAAGGAAGTTTGCACAGATCCTTTCAGAGGCAGGCTCTTCTGTGATAAATAAATGTGCCTCTGCCAGAGAAGGCAACAAGGAAACCTCTACCACTGACAGCTTAACACCGGGCAAAAAAGTCACCCAGGCTAATGTCATCGCAGATGAGGGACAGTTTTGAAAGTTACATCATTAAAAATGCCCTGCACAGACAACAGTCTGGCTTGGCAGACGATGTAACTAACAGATCTGTTGCCCCAGGTGGCAACTGCTGCAGAAAAATCCCCCATCTTGTCTCACATGAGTCAACAGAATTCTGCAGAAGTGTCATAAAATGTCAGTGAAAGTATTTCCCTTTGCCAGAGCCCAGGAGGTGATGGAGACAAGGGTCAGGAGGGAAGTGGTCTGCCTGGCCACCAGAGGTCTGCCACACATCAAGAATGGGTGCCCAGCTCATGCATGACAGCAGTCTTGGAGGAAGACTCCTAGCCCAACCACAACAAGCCCAGCCACGGCCACTGGCTCCTCACCATGTTCATGGAACGTCTCCCACCAGCAAAGGACTCACATTATCAGGCAGTAAAGGGACACTTCGATTTTCTAATCTTCGTTTGCCATGACTATTGTATCTGTTGGATTTTCTAGGTCCAAGACCTGGGTGCAATGAGATTCCAGGAGCATGTAAACCTGGCTGAGTTCACAAAGAAAATGATTATCTGCTCTCATATTGTAAAACCTGAATTCACAAGGCTTACATAAACGCCCACAAAGCATAACATTATCCCCATCTCATTAACTGCTAAATTGATTATTCAGAAAAATTTCATGACATTTGGAGACCATTTGAAGGTTAGATTTGACTTCACTTCTAAAGAATTCCCAAGTGTGTAGCTGCTGAAAGAGCCAATTGTAAATTAACAGTGTCACTAGCTGCCAAATGATTTCAAAAGCAAAATTACAACAGTCCTTTAAAAAAAATTTAAGCCAAATTATGTTTAATGTGGAAGGTAGGTGTATTTAAATAGATTTTCTAAGATGTGGGATCTTCAAGAGAAAGGGTAGCTAAGAGTTGAAGACGTTTCAAACAGTCTAAACCTTCTGAGTATTTAGTCACATGCATGCTTAAGTCCAAAGGTCCTCTATTCCATGCACCACATCAGGACCAATGCATTCCTACATCAAATTCAACACGAGGGGCAGGACATGCAGAAACCTGAGTAGAGTGATTCTCATCCATTTAGCAATCAGTCAACAGACACTTATGTGTCTACTGCATTCCAGGAGATGTTCTGGGCACTCCGAATACAGCCTTGAAAACAAATCCATTTACTGATAGAGTTTTCAGTCTAATGGGGTCAAAGATTATCACCAAATAAGTTAAATGTATAATGTCAGTATGTTAGGTGGTTGTAACTGCTAAGAAGAAAAGTCAAGCAAAGGAAGTGTGCTGAAGGTTGCAGTTCTAGACAGACATAGTGGCAAGAGAAGGCTTCACTAAGAAGGGTTATTTGAGCAAAGAACTGAGTTTTAAGAGGAAGAAAGTCAGGCAAATATGTCAGCCCAGGAAAAGCATTCTGGGCTGAGGGAAGGGCAAGCACAGATGTCCAGAAGCATGAAATATTTGGGTAGCTTGAGGAAGAGCAGGAGGTCAGCACAGTTACAGAGAAGTAATCAAAGTGGGGACTAGTATTTGGTTACTTTAGAGAGGCATCTGAGTACCAGACTGGGAAGGGTCTCAGGAGCCATTGTAAGGAGTTTCAACTTTACTCTGAGTGAGATGGCAAGCCACTGGAGGTAACAGTGTGACATGATCTGATTTATAGAGTATTAACAAGATGACCACAGCTGCAGTGTTGAGCACAGACTGAAAGTGACAAGAGCAGAAGTAGGGCAGTCCTGGTTATTGCTGTTGCTACTGCCAGATCTATGGCCATCGCAGTCATTTAGATGCGACGACATGGGCAGCTTGCACCGGTGTGTGCGTGATGGAAATGACGAGAAATGATAAGCTGCTGGGTCCACTTAGACTTTATATCTTTCCTTCTTCTCTGTTTAAGTGGTTCCCTCCTCTCTCCATCATTCCCCACTCTTTTCAGGAAGCAAATCAGAGCAGGAATGGGTGACCCAGAAGCTCCAGCACCCATCCCAGGCACTCCCAATGGCAGAGATTCTGACCTAGCCATCTCGATCTCCAGGTGCCATCTCTGGTTCCTAGAACGTCCGTGGGCCGCTACCTTGGGAGAAGATATGGATGCCCAAGTTTAGAGCAAGTTGCAAACACTAAAGAAAAAAATCCAGTTATTCTTTTTTCTAGGAACACTTGGAGAAGGCAATGGCAAGCCACTCCAGTACTCTTGCCTAGAAAACCCCATGGATGGAGGAGCCTTGTAGGCTGCAGTCTGTGGGGTCACACAGAGTCGGACACGAACAAAGTGACTTAGCAGCAGCAGTAGCAGCAGCAGCAGGAACAGTTAGTCACTAGGGATTTCTTTTGTCCTTGCTTCCGACAGCTGCCCTGGGAGGTTACAACCCACCTTTGTTGTACATTGGCCTCCTTGGCATCCATTTCTTTGGAGATGCCACAGCTGTGGCTTCCACAAGTTCAGACGTGTTTTCTAAATATACATTAGCCCCTGGGCTTACCTTAAGCCTGGTACCTGGAAAGATTCACTTTTACAGGATGGTCTCACAGTGCTCTGGTTCCCCTGGTATCTGAGTCTCCACTGCCAGTAATGGGCTGGTCTTGAGTCCTGTAGCTGTCAAGTGGCTGTGGGGTGTGGTCAGAGGACTGGGGTCCAGGCAGGGATGAGAAATAGATTTTAAATGTATAAAAGTGATATATGCCTGTTTAAAAAATATTTACACAATACAAATCTTTAAGTAAAAAGTAAAAATGCCTAGTCTCCAGGTGAAAATATTGGAAATAGTTTGACAGCTTTTCAGATTCTAGGTGCTTGTTGGAAATGCAGATTCATGGGTCCCCTCCTGGGCTACCAGGAGCAGAGAGTGATATTAATACACATTTTATTAATATCAAGTTCACCAGGCAATTCTTATGAATGCTAAAGTTTGAGAAGTCTTTTGTCATTTCTATTAACACAAAATGTGTGTATATGCATTAATATATAGCTTTACACACACAGTAGTCATGTATGGATGTGAGAGTTGGACTATAAAGAAAGTTGAGTGCCTAAGAATTGATGCTTTTGAACTGTGGTGTTGGACAAGACTCTTGAGAGTCCCTTGGACTGCAAGGAGATCCAACCAGTCCATTCTAAAGGAGATCAGTCCTGATTATTCATAGGAAGAACTGGTGCTGAAGCTAAAGCTCCAATACTTTGGCCACCTGATGTGAAGAACTGACTCATTGGAAAAGACCCTGATGCTAGGAAAGATGGGAGGCAGAAGAAGGGAATGACAGAGGATGAGATGGTTGAATGGCATCACTGACTCAATGGACATGAGTTTCAGCAACCTCGGGAGTTGGTGATGGACAGGAAAGCCTAGTGCTCTGCAGTCTATGGGGTTGCAAAGAGTCGAACATGACTTAGTGACTGAACTGAACTGAACACACACACACACACACATAGATTAAACATATATGTGCATGCACAAAGGGATTCACATAACACAAACTGAATGTAACTCAACTAACTAATTTAACTCAATAACATCAACAACCTTCCCATGTATCATTATACGCAACAGTTGTTCATATCTTTAAACAGCCACTTTCTCTTCCCCTGTAGGGATTGACTTGGTGCAGTGTTTAACCGCCCACCCCCACCATCACCCCATCCAGCCCCGCTATTAGGCATTTGTGTTGTCTTCTGCTTTTATACCTGGTTTTTATTCTTCTTTGTAGTGTGTGTTCCATTAGTTAAGTATTTAACTCTTTCATGACATTTTCCTTTCATTTGTAAAAAGGTTGCTGACAGTCACCCCTGGGGTTGTTCTGAGGACTGAGTGTAACTGAAGAGAAGTCTGAGGAAACTATAACTGACTTTCAGTTATTTTCCAACTCACCTCTAACTTGTATCTAAAAGCATGGCACCTAAGACAGGCTTCTAGTGTGTCAGCTAGAGTTCTGCAAGGCTTCCCTTCCCCTGAAGTCAAGGTGGCTGATATTCACCGTGCCTCCTACATTGGTCCACTATATTTTCTGCATAAGTGCTCAGTCCTGTCCGACTTATTTATTATTACAACACCACATTTGAATCTATCTATCTAGGAGGACATTTCTTCAAATCGCGCCTGCCATATGGGAGACTGAGGTTCAATCCCTGGGTCAGGAAAATCCTCTGGAGAAGGGAATGGCAACCCACTCCAATATTCTTGCCTGGAGAATTCCATGGACAGAGGAGCCTGGCAGGCTACAGTCTATGAGGTCACACAGAGTTGGACACAACTGAGCAACAAACACTTTTTATTTTCTTTCAACTTTTAAATTTTGCTATAATTTTAGACATACAGTAGTGGCAAGAATAGTACAAAGGTTCTTCACTCACATCCCCCAAATGTTAAAATTTACCACATTTGTTTTATGCATGTACATACACACAGACACATACACAGACACACCCAGACTCACACACATACACATTTTTGTTCTGAATTTTTTTGAGAGTTCACTGCAACTGGGGTGACCAAATCCTCCCAGTTTGACTGGGCCTTTACTGATTTTAGTATTAAAAATTCTATATCTGGGTGGGGAGAGGGCTTCTCTGGTGGCTCGGTGGTAAAGAATTCGCCTCCCAGTGCAGGAGACATGGGTTTGATTCCCGGTCTGGAAAGATCCCACATGCCTCAGAGCAACTAAACCCATGTGACACAACTATTAAGCTTGTGTTCTAGAGTCAGGGAACTGCAACTACTGAGCCCACACTCCACAACTACTGATGCCTGCACGCCCTGCAGAGACCATGCTCTGCAACAAGAGAAGTCACTGCAATGAGAACCCTGGGCACCACAACGAGAGAGTAGCCCCTGCTCGCTGCAACTAGAGAAAAGCTCGTGTAGCAATGAAAAACCAGCATAGCCAAAAATAAATCCAGAATATTGATTTTGAGAAAAAGCCTTACATCTGGGAGCTCCTTCGGTCCCAGGCAAACTGAGACAACTGATCGCCCTTGTTGCAGCTGTGATGTCCTTTTACTTGTAAATACTTAACTGTGTATTTACTAAAATCAAGAACATAACCACTGTATAATTATCAAAATCTGGAAATCAACTTTGATGCAAAATATTATTCAATCTGCAGAACTTTTTCAGATTTTGTCACTCTTCCCAATAAGAGGGATTTTTTAAGGATTTTATTTCTTAATAAAAAGAAAACCCTGGATTATATGTCACCTTCACTGGTCATGTTTCTTTTCTCTTCTTCAAGACTCTGATGCTGGGAAAGGTTGGGGGTGGGGGGAGAAGGGGACGACGGAGAATGAGATGGCTGGATGGCATCACCGACTCTGTGGACATGAGTTTGAGTGTACCCCGGGAGTTGGTGATGGACAGGGAGGCCTGGCGTGCTGTGATTCATGGGGTCGCGGAGAGTCGGACACGACTGAGCGACTGAACTGAACTGAACTGAACTGAATCTGAACCAGTTCCTCAGTCTTTGTCATTCATGGCACTGATATTTTGGCAGGGGATGGGGGTGAGGAGTGGTGAAGCAGTGACAGATAGCTTTATTGCTTTGCCAAGCAAAGGGAGACACACCACACACCAGGCTTCTGCCTTGAAAAATTATGTGTCTCCTGAAGCAATGATATTTAGAAGGATACAGTCCAAGTATTATGCAGTATGCCCCTCAGTGTGGGTTTCTTTGATGTTTTCACACAAGTGGACTCAGATTATTTCTTTTTGGAAGGAATCACACGAAGTGAGACATATGCTGTTGATTTACCCCGTGACCAGGTATTGTAACTTTGATCACTTAATTGAGGAGGTTTGTGTCAGATTTCTCCTTGGTAAAATAACAATTTTCCCCCTTGTAATTAATAAGTATGTTGTGGGAAGATATTTAGAGACTATGTAAATATCTTGTTTCTCATTAAACTCTCCCGCTTGTTTTAGTATCCTCTGATGACTCGCCAAGTACTGCATTTCGGACTCTTTTGATGACCGTGATGGCTAGTCCATTTCTTCTAAGGGATTCCTGCCCACAGTAGTAGATATAATGGTCATCTGAGTTAAATTCACCCATTCCAGTCCAATCTTAAAAACGACAGAATGATTTCTGTTCGTTTCCAAGGCAAACCATTCAATATTACAGTAATCCAAGTCTATGTCCCAACCAGTAATGCTGAAGAAGCCGAAGTTGAATGGTTCTATGAAGACCTACAAGACCTTTTAGAACTAACACCCAAAAAAGATGTCCTTTTCATTATAGGGGACTGGAATGCAAAAGTAGGAAGTCAAGAAACACCTGGAGTAACAGGCAAATTTGCCCTTGGAGCACGAAATGAAGTAGGGCAAAGGCTAATAGAGTTTTGTCAAGAGAACGCACTGGTCATAGCAAACATCCTCTTCCAACAACACAAGAGAAGACTCTACACATGGACATCACCAGATGGTCAACACAGAAATCAGATTGATTATATTCTATGCAGCCAAAGATGGAGAAGCTGTATACAGTTAGCAAAAACAAGACCGGGAGCTGACTGTGGCTCAGATCATGAACTCCTTATTGCCAAATTCAGACTGAAATTGAAAAAAGTAGGGAAAACCACTAGACCATTCAGATATGACCTAAATCAAATCCCTTATGATTACACAGTGGAAGTGAGAAATAGATTTAAGGGACTAGATCTGATAGATAGAGTGCCTGATGAACTCTGGACGGAGGTTCATGACATTGTGCAGGAGACAGGGACCAAGACCATCCCCATGGAAAAGAAATGCAAAAAAGCAAAATGGCTGTTTGAGGAGGCCTTACAAATAGCTGTGAAAAGAAGAGAAGCGAAAAGCAAAGGAGAAAAGGAAAGATATAAGCATCTGAATGCAGAGTTCCAAAGAATAGCAAGGAGAGATAAGAAAGCCTTCCTCAGTGATCAATGCAAAGAAATAGAGGAAAACAACATAATAGGAAAAACAAGAGATCTTTTCAAGAAAATTAGAGATATCAAGGGATCATTTCATGCAAAGATGGGCTCGATAAAGGACAGAAATGGCATGGACCTAACAGAAGCAGAAGATATTAAGAAGAGGTGGCAAGATTTCACAGAAGAACTGTACAAAAAAGATCTTCACGATGAAGATAATCATGATGGCATGATCACTCATCTGGAGCCAGACATCTTGGAATGTGAAGTCAAGTGGGCCTTAGAGAGCATCACTACGAACAAAGATAGTGGAGGTGATGGAATTCCAATTGAGCTATTTCAAATCCTGAAGGATGATGCTGTGAAAGTGCTGCACTCAATATGCCAGCAAATTTGGAAAACTCAGCAGTGGCCACAGGACTGGAAGAGGTCAGTCTTCATTCCAATCCCAAAGAAAGGCAATGCCAAAGAATGCTCAAACTACTGCACAATTGCACTCATCTCACACACTAGTAAAGTCATGCTCAAAATTCTCCAAGCCAGGCTTCAGCAATATGTGAACTGTGAACTCCCAGATGTTCAAGCAGGTTTTAGAAAAGGCAGAGGCACCAGAGATCAAATTGCCAACATCCGCTGGATCATGGAGAAAGCAAGAGAGTTCCAGAAAACCATCTATTTCTGCTTCATTGACTATGCCAAAGCCTTTGACTGTGTGGATCACAATAAACTGTGGAAAATTCTGAAAGAGATATTAATACCAGACCACCTGACCTGCCTCTTGAGAAACCTGTATGCAGGTCAGGAAGCAACAGTCAGAACTGGACATGGAACAACAGACTGGTTCCAAATAGGAAAAGGAGTACGTCAAGGTTGTATATTGTCACCCTGCTTATTTAACTTAAATGCAGAGCACATCATGAGGAACGCTGGGCTGGAAGAAGCACAAGCTGGAATCAAGATTGCTGGGAGAAATATCAATAACCTCAGATATGCAGATGACACCACCCTTATGGCAGAAAGTGAAGAGGAACTCAAAAGCCTCTTGATGAAAGTGAAAGAGGAGAGTGAAAAGGTTGGCTTGAAGCTCAACATTCAGAATACGAAGATCATGGCATCTGGTCCCATCACTTCATGGGAAATAGATGGGGAAACAGTGGAAACAGTGTCAGACTTTATTTTGGGGGGCTCCAAAATCACTGCAGATGCTGATTGCAGCCATGAAATTAAAAGATGCTTACTCCTTGAAAGGAAAGTTATGACCAAACTAGATAGCATATTAAAAAGCAGAGACATTACTTTGCCAACCAAGTTCCATCTAGTCAAGGCTATGGTTTTTCCTGTGGTCATGTATGGATGTGAGAGTTGGACTATGAAGAAAGCTGATCGCCAAAGAATTGATGCTTTTGTACTGGTGCTGGAGAAGACTCTCGAGAGTCCCTTGGACTGCAAGGAGATCCAACCAGTCCATTCGAAAGGAGATCAGTCCTGGATGTTCATTTTAGGACTGATGCTAAAGCTGAAACTCCAATACTTTGGCCACCTCATGCGACAAGTTGAGTCACTAGAAAAGAGTCTGATGCTAGGAGGGATTGGGGGTGGGAGGAGACGGGGACGACAGAGAATGAGATGGCTGGGTGGCATGACCGACTCGATGGACATGAGTTTGAGTGAACTCCGGGAGTTGGTGATGTACAGGGAGGCCTGGTGTGCTTTGATTCATGGGGTCACAGAGAGTCGGACACGACTGAGCAGTTGAACTGAACTGAACTGATGACTCACCTGAATCAATTATTTTTATGAAGTGTTGCCCAAAGATTGGACTTTATTTTTGAAAATGTTTAACAGGGGAGAATCTGCATTAGAAGTATATAGGTTTATGGAGGAAACAGATAAGTTTCAGGTATTTACAGTACAACACAGCAATTGCTCTGATATAAAGCAAGGGACGGCAAGCTAAAAGACCCCAGGTCAAATCTAGCCCAACACCTACTTTTGTAAATAGAGTTTTATTGAAACACAGCTATGCCCATTTACTTGCCTATTATTTCTGACTACTTTAACACTATAATGGCAGAATCGAGGAGATGCAGTGGATACCACTCGGCCCGCAAAACCTAACATATTCACTACCTGGCCCTGATAAAAAAGTCTGCTAATCCTTGATAAAAGGGCCTATGGGGATGACTCTGCTGAACTGGACTTCTGTTTAACTTACAATAGGCAATATTCATTCATTCTGTGGCCCTGAGGGGTATAGCAAGTCTAGGAGGTGGGGGTACATGCATTCCTGGCCTGTAACCCAGGCATGTGTAGGACTTCCCCATTTGGGTTACCACATACAGTACAGAGGTGTCATGTAATGTCTTACCAAAAAAGAGATTAGTTCTGGTCTTTTGTTTGTTTTTGGCATTTAACTATAAATTATCAAGAAGGAAAAGTTTCCTAAGTCACAGAAATTAAATATAATGATCATAATTAGCATGATCAAAATTTTTGCATATCAAAGTGTTTCCAAGTCCTATAAGAATGTCCTTTTTATTTCTCGTAAATTTGGTAAACGGAAACTCAGGGATCAAAAGAATTTGAACAACCCTCAAAACCGTTCTGACACTAGATTTGGTAAAGATAAATAATAAGGGTTGTGAAAGTCACTCAGTCATGTCCGATTCTTTGTGACCCCCATGGACTGTAGCCTGCCAGGTTCCTTTGTCCGTGGAATTCTCCAGTCCAGAATACAGGAGTGGGTTGCCTTTCCCTTCTCCAGGGGATTTTCCAACCCAGGGATCGAACCCAGGTCTCCTACATTGCAGGCAGACTCTTGACCTGCTGAGCCACAAGGGAAGCCTAAGAATACTGGAGTGGGTAGCCTATCCCTTCTCCAGCAGACCTTTCCAAACCAGGAATCAAACCGGGGTCTCCTGCATGACAGGCAGATTCTTTTCCAACTGGGCTATGAGGGAATCCCCATATAATAATAAGGGTTATTGGGAGGTTAAAAGTATCAACTGGTCATCTATATGTGAAGTCACTTTTATTTCCAGAATGTATCCTGTTCACTAAAGTTCCAGGCAGAATTAGGCAAAACTGAATGTGTGCTCAGGCTATGTTTTGTGATAGGAAGAGGAAGTTCTGGCAAACCAATTAAGAACTCAAAGTAACTTAATCTTGTTGATTGTTCCCTTTTATGGGGAACACCCATGTAGTGCTGGAATGACCAACTCCAGGAAAACAGCAGATTTTTGGCCAAGTCTATATGACTAAAGTACAGAGTAAAACCTTTCTGATGAATTTTGGCCACACACAAAAAAATTGATCTAGATTTTTCTAAAGCCAAAGCACAATTTCTTACTGATAAAAAAAAAAAAAATCCACAGGAGATTCTTGTCTGAAATAGTTTTGGATTAAGGTGGTAAAGAGAATTTCAGTGAGTGATAGAGCTCTTTTTTAAAAAAGTAATTATTTATTCATGACTGCACTGGGTCTTCCTTGCTGTGTGTGCTTTCTCCAGTTGCGGAGCTTGGGGGCTACGCTCTGGGTGTGGCGCCTGGGCTTCTCATTGGAGTGGGCTTCTCTTGTCGCGGAGCACTTCTCTTGCTGCGGAGCACGGGCTCTAGCGTGCAGTCTTAGCGCTCATGGCGCACAGGCTTAGTTGCCCGGTGGCATGTGGGATCTTTCCTGACCAGGGACTGAACCCATGTCCCTGCATTACAAGGCAGATTCTTAACTACTGGACCACCAGGGGAGCCCAATAGAGTTCTTACTAAAGATTATTACCTTATACTCTAGGGGACACGTGTGACTTTAAAACAGAGAAGTCCATCAAACAGGACAAAATATTGAAGATTATAAAAACGAAACCCAAATAATTACAAAACGGCAAAAGATGGACAAGAAAGAAATAGATTTACCCTTGTAAGACTAAAGCACAGAAGCTTCTGCCTAAGACACTCACTGAAGCTGAACGATGAAAATTAAGTTTAGGCAGCGAAGAAGGTGCACGATTAGGAACAGCGAGGGCAGGCCGGGAGTTTTCCTTTCTCTGGTCACCTCATTCTCAGCGCAGGGCACAGGCAGACTTTGCTTTAACAAAGTGTCATGAACCTAATGTCTGTGTTGCACTCCCCCAAATTTACAGGTTGAAACCCTAACCCCAGTGGGATGGTAGTAGGTGGTAGGGCCTTGGAAGGTACTTAGAGTTAGGTGAGATCATGAGGGTGGAGCCCCAGTGGTGGATTAATGCCTTGATGAAAAGAGGAGAAGACATGAGATCTGTCTCTCCATCAGCTGAGGATATGAGGAGTAAATGACTATCTGCAAACCAGGAAGTGTCCCCTCACTAGACACTAAATCTTCCAGAGACTTCATCTCAGACATCCCGAGATATTTTCTGCTCAAGCCGCCCATGCTGTTTTTGTTATAGCGGTGTGGACTGACACAAAGCAGACATTCTTATCCAGAAGATCTGAGAGATTAGGCTATTTGGAATAACTGCAAATTCTAGTTTCCTAAGCATTCTTGAATTCTTAGCATTTCTGTAGAGTTTCCTGAACACTTACATACACTGATCTGTCTTATTACCAAGGAACGCTCTTAAATAAGCATTATCAGCCCCTTTGAAGATAGGAAAACTAAGGAGCAGAAAAGTGAAGTGACTTGCCCAAAGTCAGTCAGTCCTGAAACTTGAGCCCCTTGATTCCAGATCAGTGTATTTTACAGGGCATTACAGGGACTCTCTGATTTGTCAGTGTATTGGTTGGGGTACAGCAGCAAACAGCGTTCACTCCAGATGGTTCAAATGGAGAGACTCTAATAAACGGGCTGCTTATGAGGTGTGGGCAGGGTACAGAGAACAAACATGGAGGTGGGTGCATTCACCTCCTGCAAGAGTAGGGAGCAAATACTATCTCTAAGAGCTGAAGGAAGGAGCAAGTGGGGCATTTTAGTGGCTGGAGCTGTGACTGTGAATTGGGCTACCCAGCAGGAGCTGACTTGGAGAGGGAGGCAGGTAGTGCCTGTGATCTACACTGAAGTGGGAGGAAGCGGGGAGAAGGCAGTCCAACCTCCCTCCTTTCGTTCTCCAGCCAGCCCCTGACACTGGCCATCCAGAGGCCATCAGAAATGAGGCCTTCCACATGGCTGGCCACCTATGACAAAGAGCAGGGTGGTGAAGTATGGGTCCAGCAGGGGACAGGAAACTGGCAGGAATTTGAAGGGAATGCCATTATTTCCACTTCACAGAGTTGAAATAAATGTCTAACACTGAAATAAACATGAATACGATTTATATAGGTTCAGGCTTGTAATCCCTTATCTGAAACCCTGTGGGCCCGATGCATTCTGGAATTGAGAGTATTTTTACTCTCATGAACTACATGTTATATAACGCCCCCAGCAGGGTTGAGGGCAGCACCCAGTAACAAAATACATTCTGAAGTCTGCAGCAAAAGGCATAAATATTTACTCTAAGTGAGACAAATAAATATAAATAATTTATCATTAGTTCAAGTCAAGTTTTGCTACCAAATGGTTTTTCTGAGCTATCGATAAGAAATTATTAACTAGTAGTTAAATTTTTCCTGGTGACTCAGTAGTAAAGAATCTGCTGCCAATGCAGGAAATGTGGGTTCGATCCCTAAGTTGGGAAGGTCCCCTGGAGGTGGAAATAGCAACCCATTGCAGTACTCTTGCCTGGGAAATCCCATGGACAGAGGAGCCTGGGGGGCTACAGTCCATGGGGTTGCAAAAGAGTTGGACATGACTGAGCAACTGAACAAGTTAAACTTTCAGAAATCATCCTAGGAGTTGTAGTCTTTTATTGTCATTATTATGAATGTTGATTGTTTTTTATAGTCTTTCTTTTACTGCATAGTTTTAAATACATACACACACACATATACATATATATTGTCTGGATTCTAGAAAAATGGAAATTTACCTTATATAGGTTTTTTTTTTTCCAAATTATTAATCAAAAAATAGAAAAGAATGGCAATTCACTTTACAAGAGTCTCTGTCCTGGAAATGATTCATAGCAGGATTCCTTTAAATAGCAAGCATCCTGGTCATTACAATTTGGCTTTGGGCAAAAAGTGGAGGGCACAGAACTCTTCCTTAGTGGCCTTGAATTCTCTATCAAGGATGGACCCCCCACAGTGAGGAGATTAGCTTAACTCCCTGGAAGGCTGGTGCTCCCTAGAGTGCCCAGATTAGCAGAGCGAGGAATTGTATCTTGGAATTCTTGGGGATCTTCAGTGGTGATTTTGCTGGCAGGCATTCCTGGTCTCTGAAGCTATGAAAACCGCAGTTCTCAGAACGACTAGCAGGAAACCTCACCCACCAACAGAGGAAGCTGAGGAAGGAAGGAAAGATGGCAGAGCCGGGGAGGGTCAGTATATGAAACAATAAGTAAAGTCACACGTTTGGAGACAATATCTACACGGTCAGAGGAAGCACCCCCATCTGCACCTTCCTCACTGCCCCCCCCCAAAAGCTCTCCTCTCCTGAGTGCTGGCCTGGAATCTCAGGCCATTCGTGCTCAGCGCTCCCTCTCTCTGGAATGACTCCTCTCCCTTCTCATCATCTCCAGTTCCACTGCCTGTTTATCACCATCCTTGATGACTTTCAAAGCCAAAGTTCACCTCTTTTACAAGAAAGTCATTGCTGCCTTGTCTCTACACTGGGGGCCCACAGAGTGGTTTAGATTTTCCTCATGATCTCACCATATCATACCTTGTATTAGAGGATTTGTCTTAGTCCCTTGCCAAAATTAGAAAAGTTGTTCATTTACTACTTTTTTCCATATTAATTCATCAAGCGTTTTCCAAAACCTATTCTAGGTATGGTGCTCGACTTTGGAACCTGAAGATACAGAAGATGAGTTCCTGCATGCCAGAAATTACAGTCTAGTGGGAGAAGACAGGCAATATGATGATAGAGTGGTCTGGGAGCACAGAAGAGGGACAGGTCACCCAGCTTGTGGGAGGTGGTCAGGGAAGACTGCAAACTCTCACTCAGCCTAGTGAGAGGGAGACTAATGAATGGTGGGGCCGGGTGTTCCTGGCAGAGAGACTAGCATGGCACAGGGCCAAAGGCTTGAGGATTGGACTATTTTCCAAGAACCACACATAATTGAGCATGGTATGTGGGAGTCAGGCAGGAGGATGTGGTGGGGAAAGGATTGGGGAAAGGTGAAGTGGGACAAGATCTTGGTAAGATCTTGGAGGACCTTATCCATCTTGCTGTGGAATTTAGACAGTTTAGTCCATAGAGCCATCACCCACACAATGGTGCTGGGGTCAGGATCTGATTACTTGGGGTCCTAGGTTGAGTCCTCACAGAAGCAGATTCTGAGACAAGGGTTCAAGGGCCAGCAGGTTCACTGGGAGATGATCCCAAGAGGGACTGTTAGGGGGTTGGCAAAGCGGGCAGGAAGAGGGATGGCCGCCAACACAGGGAGCACCAACCAGCAGTTACTACCCTGAGCACTTCAGCTCAGACCCCTGGACAACTGAAAAACGTGCTTCAGAGTTATTCCACTCCAGGGGCTAGGACGCCAGGGGACTGTTCTCCGTCATTGCTGGAGAGCGGCTCCCAGGAGGTCTGATTCCCGACACTGTGGCTCCGAGTGAGTGGGAGTCACAGCAGAGCCTGCAGCCTGAGAAGCCAGCAAACAGAGCCGCGGGCGCGAAAGCTGCTGCTGTCAGAACTTTAGTGATGGAGGGCTGGGCGAGGGGCGAGGATCTGGCCCTCTGATTATTACGATAGAATGATCTGGAGAAACAAGGCGAGTTTAGTAGTCAGGCAGGGAAGAGAAAGCGCACCCAGTGGGTAAAATGCAGAGAACTGGATCGGGGCAGAGGTGTGGGTTGGTCAAGCTGGTGTCCCTGGGCAGCCAGTGAGTCCTCACCTACACGAAGCGGGACCCCGGCCTACTCACCGATCCGCGGGACAACTCTGAGGCTCATGGACACTGTTTTCAAAGGTCTGAACCCAGTAGCTCATTAGTGCTCCCTGCATCGCTGCCTTCCTTTTCCTGGCTCACCTCCCCACTCGCCTAAATGTCCTTAACCCAAGAGCGTTCTTTGGAGAGAAGAAGGGAGAGCTGGATGGAGCCCAGGGAAAGTGGTCTTACCTAGAAAACTGCAGTCCCCCCGAGGGACAGCTTGTTAGACTGGAAGCTGAAGGCAGGAGCTCCCTTGTCCCTTCACTTGCCCAATCCACCAGCCAGAGAGCCAGGAAGCCCAGCAACCTGGTGGGTCCCAAAGGAAGTGTCTCCGGGGCACAGAGCAGGGAGAGAACAGGGAGGGTGAGACAAATAGAGGACATCCAGTGCACCTGTCTCCCACCAGGATGTAGTCCGTAACTTTCGCTGTTCAGATGGATGTCTATGCTGCTGGAAACCTCACCATTTCATGACACAGCTTTATCCAACAATGCCTTATACTTGCGAGCTCCTTAGAGCTGCAGTTACTTTACATTGAACTCAGACTTCTTTGTCTCAAAATAACTGGGCCAGCTGGGCAGAGCAAGTATCAATACCCATTCCCTACTGAGCCAAGAGCCTAAATCTATTCTGCTTCAAAGTCCAGGGTTCACTCCAGTACACTATGTCTTCCCAGAAAGTAAGGTTATTGGTGCTCAGCAATGACTACATTCAGAGTGTTTACCAAACACTTTTATAATTGTTTAGTTGGTGTTTAGAATCAGTAACCACACTTCCTGATCCTTGGTTCCTGGGGGTCACTTTTAGCTTCCAATATCAGTTTAATGGGCTTCCCTGGTGGCTCAGCCATAAAGAATCTGCCTGCAATGCAGGAGACACAGAGACTCGGGTTTGATCCCTGGGTCTGGAAGCTCCCCTGGAGGAAGAAATGGAACCCACTCTAGTATTCTTGCTGGGAAATCCCATGGACAGAGAAGCCTGGTGAGCTACAGTCCACACAGTCCGAAAGAGTCAGATATGACGGAGTGACTAAACAACAGCAGCAAAAATGATCAGTTTAATAATAATCTCAAATTAGATGTGAGCTAAGGTAGTTTTACGATGGGATGTTTGCACACGCCCCCAAATTCATGTGTTGAAATTTTAATCCCTAAGGAGATGGTATGAGGAGGTGGGGCTTCTGGGAGGTGATTAGGTCATAAACCTGAGCCCTCAGGAATGGGATTAGTGCCCTTATAAGTGTCTGAAGAGACTGGAGTTGTCCCTTCTGTCCTGTGAAAATATACAGGAAGCAGGCTCTTGCCAGACACCCAACCTGCCGGTACCTTGATCATGAACTTCCCAGCCTCCAGAACTGTGAGAAGCAAATTTCTGCTGTTATTAAGCCACCTGGTTTGTGGAATTCTGTTATAGAGGCCCAAATGGATTAAGGCAGTGGGTATATCATGTCTCCTAAACTGTGGAATTTCATGTAAAATCTACTTAGGCAGAGTGAGCTGACATAACTATCAGCTGAGTACCTACCATGTGCCAGGCAACTTGTAAAAGCCATCACTTCACAGGTGGAGAAACTAGGGCCCAGAGAGACTGAGTAACTTGCTCAAGGCTACACATCTGGTGAGGGCAGAGCCAGGAATGAAATCTACATTTCACTGACTCCAAATTTGATATTCTTTTATGCTTCAATACAGGTTTCTAGTGGATTATTGCTAAGAAAGTTGATACTAGCTATTTTTAGAAACACATCAATCAAGGTAAGGCCTCTGAGGAATCGTTTTTGGGTCCTCAATGATAGCATGATATGCTTCTTCCAAAGGTGTGCCCTTCAGCTCTGCTATCAGCAGTGGCTCGGGGGCCAGACCGCCGTCATCACACTCTGGCTTGTCACGTGTCCTTTATTTACTGTGTAACTTTGGATAAGTTTTTCAGCATCTCTGTGCTCCAGTTTCTCCATCACCGAAGCAGGGTTCATAATAGTCCTTACCCTTATGGGGTGTAATGACAGTTAAATAGAGTGCATGGTGCCTGGGTATGATTCAGTTCAGTTCAGTTCAGTTCAGTCGCTCAGTCGTGTCCGACTCTCCACGACCCCATGAATCACAGCACGCCAGGCCTCCCTGTCCGTCACCAACTCCCGGAGTTCACTCAAACTCATGTCCACAGAGTTGGTGATGCCATCCAGCCATCTCATTTTCCGTCGTCCCCTTCTCCTCCCGCCCCCAACCTTTCCCAGCATCAGAGTCTTTTCCAGTGAGTCAACTCGTCGCATGAGGTGGCCAAAGTATTGCAGTTTCAGCTTTAGCATCAGTCCCTCCAATGAACATCCAGGATTGATCTCCTTTAGAATAGACTGGTTGGATCTCCTTGCAGTCTAAGGGACTCTCAAGAGTCTTCTCCAACACCACAGCTCAAAAGCATCGATTCTTCGGCGATCAGCTTTCTTCACAGTCCAACTCTCACATCCATACATGACCACGGGAAAAACCATTGCCTTGACTAGACGGACCTTGGTTGGCAAAGTAATGTCTCTGCTTTTTAATATACTATCAAGGTTGGTCATAACTTTCCTTCCAAGGAGCAAGCGTCTTTTAATTTCATGGCTGCAATCAGCATCTGCAGTGATTTTGGAGCCCAAAAATATAAAGTCTGACACTGTTTCCACTGTTTTTCCATCTATTTCCCATGAAGTGATGGGACCAGATGCCATGATCTTTGTTTTCTGAATGTTGAGCTTCAAGCCAACCTTTTCACTCTCCTCTTTCACTTTCATCAAGAGGCTGTTGAGTTCCTCTTCACTTTCTGCCATAAGGGTAGTGTCATCTGCATATCTGAGGTTATTGATATTTCTCCCAGCAATCTTGATTCCAGCTTGTGCTTCTTCCAGCCCAGCGTTCCTCATGATGTACTCTGCATATAAGTTAAATAAGCAAGGTGACAATATACAACCTTGACGTACACCTTTTCCTATTTGGAACCAGGCTGTTGTTCCATGTCCAGTTCTAACTGTTGCTTCCTGACCTGCATACAGGTTTCTCAAGAGGCAGGTCAGGTGGTCTGGGATTCCCATCTCTTTCAGAATGTTCCACAGTTTATTGTGATCCACACAGTCAAAGTCTTTGGCATAGTCAATGAAGCAGAAATAGATGTTTTTCTGAAACTCTCTTGCTTTCTCCATGATCCAGCGGATGTTGGCAATTTGATCTCTGGTGCCTCTGCCTTTTCTAAAACCTGCTTGAACATCTGGGAGTTCACGGTTTACATACTGCTGAAGCCTGGCTTGGAGAATTTTGAGCATGACCTTACTAGCGTGTGAGATGAGTGCAATTGTGCGGTAGTTTGAGCATTCTTTGGCATTGCCTTTCTTTGGGATTGGAATGAAGACTGACCTCTTCCAGTCCTGTGGCCACTGCTGAGTTTTCCAAATTTGCTGGCATATTGAGTGCAGCACTTTCACAGCATCATCTTTCAGGATTTGAAATAGCTCAACTGGAATTCCATCACCTCCACTAGCTTTGTTAGTAGTGATGCTTTCTAAGGCCCACTTGACTTCACATTCCAAGATGTCTGGCTCTAGGTCAGTGATCACGTTATCGTGACTATCTTGGTCGTGAAGATCTTTTTTGTACAGTTCTTCTGTGTATTCCTGCCACCTCTTCTTAATAGTATGATTAACTGTTATTATTTTTTATTGATCTCCATTGTTCTATCAACCTGATATAGTCTATAACCATGTCTCACCCTGTGACCTGGCCTAGAGAAAGTGGGAGTTGACCTTAAAAGGCCAAGAATCTATGATCCAGAGAGAGAGGAACCCACGGGGCTATGTGCTCTTGTGTCCTGTGTGAACTGATGATGTCCCACCATGGATGGGAGAAGGAATGGACTTACCCTGCAAATCACGCATTGAGGGGTGGGTGGTTCTCATCAGAAACGTATTTTGGTCTGTGGTTTTTGCCGAGCCATTTTTATCTTTGCCAAATGACCCCCTTGGGAAAATGAGGCAGCTCAGTTTATATAAATAGCCAAGATTCAAGAGAGGAAGTGAGAGGTTTCCCAGGAGAGAGCAGACCAGTGTTTGTGGGATCCCAGAGTCAGGCTCAGTACCTGGCACTCAGGGGTACTCAATCGATGTCAGTGAACCAATGGATGGGTTTTAACCACTTTTGTTGTGGAAGACCTTTCTCCCGCCTTGGACAGGGGCCATTGTCTTGATGGCAAGTGGTGGCTCAGTTTATGTTGGGCTAACCTTGGCTGAAGCAGGGCAGTTACTGTTCTCCCCACTCCAAGTCGAAAGTGGGAAGGACTCTGGGTCCCCAGCTGTATATTCCAAAAGGACTGCCAACACCTGTCTGCCAACACCCTGCAGAGCTCCCTGGTAATGTTACAGGGAAAAGGAGAAAAGTAGCCCTTGCCTTTTCTTGGGAGTCAGTGTGCCAGGGAATCTGAACAGTGTGTCTTTGAATTATTCTCTCTCTGTCAGCAGTTACCAGCAGTCGTAATCGTTTCCTGGGACTGCCATGCTGCTGCTGCTAAGTCGCTTCAGTCGTGTCTGACTCTGTGTGACCCCATAGATGGCAGCCCACCAGGCTCCCCCGTCCCTGGGATTCTCCAGGCAAGAACACTGGAGTGGGTTGCCATTTCCTTTTCCAATGCTTGAAAGTGAAAAGTGAAAGTGAAGTTGCTGCCATAACAAAGTACAATTTTGGGTGGCTTAAAACAACAGAAGTTATTCTCACAATCCTAGAAGACAGAAGTCTGAAATCCAGCAGGAATAATCCTTCTGTGCCTTGTCCTAGTTCTGACACTTGCCAGCAGTCTCTGGTGTTCCTTGGCTTCCAGTTGCTTCAGGCCAGTGTCTGCCATCCTCTGTGCCTGTGCCTGTATGCATCTTCACGTGGCCTCCTAGGAGGACACCAGTCACTGGCTTTAGGGCCCGCCCTAGTCCAGTATGAGCTCACCTGGTTGCATCTGCAAAGACCTTTTCCAAATAAGGTCATTTTCTGAGGTTCTGCATAAACATGAATTTTGGGGAATATTATTCAACCCAGTAGAGATGTCTTTATGCCAGACACTCTGTCAGTTGGCCCGAATTTTAAGATGAGTAAGACCTCCTCATAATCTTACAGTCTGCAGAAGAAGTTGGCACATAAATAAATTATTGTAATTCAGTGAGACAAATATGAGCTCATATCTTTCATTTATTGTGCAGTTACTAAGTGCCTGGCACTATTTCAAACAATATACAGTTTCCACTGAGGAATGACTAAGGAAAATGTAAAATATGTGATCGCTTATTTCTATAAAACATTATACAATTTATTTATATAAAATATATATGTATATAATATTGTGTGTGTGCTCAATATTATTGAGCCATAAAAAAGAAGGGAATCCTGTCATTTGTGACAACATGAATGAAACTTGAGAGCATTATGCTAAGTGAAATCAGTCAGAGAAAGACAAATATATGATCTCACTTACACGTGGAATCTAAAAAATAGTACACATGAACTTACGTACAAGACAGAAACAGACTCACATAGAAAATAAACTTATGGTTACCAAAGGGCAAGAGGGGAGAGGGATCAATAGGGAGTATGAGATTAGCATTCAGTTCAGTTCAGTCACTCAGTCATGTCCAGCTCTTTGCAACCCCATGGACTGCAGCACGCTAGACTTCTCTGTCCATCACCAACTCCTGGAGCTTACTCAGACTCATGTCCATTGAGTCGGTGATGCCATCCAACCATCTCATCCTTTGTTATCCCCTTCTTCTCCTGCCTTCAATCTTTCCCAGCACCAGCGTCTTTTCCAATGAGTCGTTTCTTCACATCAGGTGGCCAAAGTATTGGAGGCTTCAGCTTCAGCATCAATCCTTCCAGTGAATATTCAGGACTGATTTCCTTTAGGATAGACTGTTTGGATCTCTTTGCAGTCCAAGGGACTCTCAAGAGTCTTCTCCAACACCACAGTTCAAAAACATTAATTCTTTGGCCCTCAGCTTTCTTTATAGTCCAACTCTCACATCCATACAAGACTACTGGAAAAACCATAACTTTGGCTAGATGGACTTCCCTTGTGGCTCAGCTGGTAAAGAATCCACCTGCAATGCGGGATACCTGGTTTGATCCCTGGGTTGAAAAGATCCCTTGGAGAAGGGAAAGGCTACCCACTCCTGTATTCTGGCCTGGAGAATTCCATGGACTATACAGTCCATGGGGTCACAGTCAGACACAACTGAGCAACTTTCACTTCACTAACAGATGTTCACTACTATACATAAAATAGATAAACAAGGACCTATCTATTATATAAAGCACAGGGAACTATATTCAATATCTTGTAATAAACTACAATAGAAATGAAATTTAAAAAGAATATAGATATATACCTACATATGTATAATTGAATCACTTTACTGTACACCGGAAAAAACCACAATATTGTAAATCGACTATACATTAGTAAAAATAAATAAATACAGAAAACAGGTTGATGGTCACCAGCAGTGGGAGATGGGAAAGTGGAGGAAATTAGTGAAAGTGGTCAAAAGGAAGGAAATTCTAGCTATAAAATAAATAAGTTATGTAAAGGGATGACTACAGTTAACAATGTGTGTGTACTCAGTCTTGTCCAACTCAAACCGGAGTCTCCTGTGTCTCCTTGCTTTGGCAGGCAGATTCTTTACCCCTGAGCCACCTGGGAAGCCCATAGTTAACAATGAGTATGTGTGAGTGAAAGCTGAATTGAAATGAGGACCCCTGGGTTGAGAGTCCTGCTGGCATCCACTGTAGGGGCTGGGCCACTTCTGTGTGAGGTCATGAGACCCTGGTCTCCAAACCTGGTTACCTATAGAGCATATTCAAAATAAAGATCCCTGGGCCTTTTCTCTGTCAAACCGAATCTTCATACAAGCGGGGACCAGGAACCTGTAGTTTCCTATGCCTCGTGTAAAGTGAAGTAATAATAGCTTACTTTTATTAAGCACTTCCTCTGAACCAGCACTTTACATTCCTGTTTTTTTTTTAATCTCACAAGAGTTCTATGAGATAGGTACTTTCCTCTCCAGCTGTAACAGGTGCAAACAGCAGGGTTGCGAGCTTCTCAGTAATTCTCCCAGAGTCTCGTGGCAAGTCCAATGAAGCATCTGTGGACTGCAGAGCTCGGCCACATGACCTCTGATTGTACCTTGATTTCTTTAATCTCTTGACTCTTCGCACCCTCTTTCTACCAGTGGAGTTTCTCTGTGGCCTGTGGTTGACTGCAGAAAAGCAGTCTTCGGCCTTTTGTCTTGAGTCTACGTTAGAATGCTTCAACTGTCCGCAGATCTCCTCTCTGAGTAAATATTTAAATAACGTTTAAATTTTTCCTCTTCAACCTTTCTAAATAAAAATAAATCTTGCCCGCTGGACTGTGTCTACTGCTTCCCGTTTATTTAAGAGCTCCGTTTATCGCACACAGCGTGAGCGCCAGTAAAGTGGATGGCTGAGCTCAAGCAAGGGGAGAGCAGCCCCCAAACCTGAGCTGACCTTTGCTGCAGCTGCTCAGGCCATGCTGGCCTCTGTTGTGCCTGGTCATCATGGTGATTAGAGCCAGCACCCCTCTTAGTGGACGAAGGTTGGGAGGTGGCTTTCCTGTTCTTTCATGATGCTCTAGCTTAGCTGAGTTCTACCAGCACCCCCAAGAGAAAGGCTGGGGAGGAGTCAGGTCACACGTAGACTTTCAGGTGCCAGCGTAAGTACCCGTGATCTGCTGTCAGAGATTACCAGTTATTAACTTTTTAATAATGCAGAAAAATGCAGCTAGCTACTTGCTTCCCCTGCCCCCTATCCCAAGTTAGATCTGTGGGTCCTCCCAGACAAGTCCAAAGAGAAATTGAGAATGAAAGAGAAATTGAGCCTGCCTATTGAACCCATCTGAATTCATTAGAATCCATTGAATTCCAGAAAATTTCACATTTCCTAACTTAACTCCCCCCTACCCTTTATTTATAATGTAGTTGCATTTTATTGAGGGCATGCAGGCAGAAAAATTATTGTTCAGAAGGCCTTGCAAAATCAAAAATGAGAGAGACATTTCCATCTCCTTTCCCCAACCATCCTCTTTTCACTGTTCTGCCAGAACCCTCTCCAGTTTGCCAAGAGCCACCCAGGAACAGATTTCCTCTCTAATCTGTTGCATCTGTTCACCCACTCCCACTCCCTGTTAATCCCTCCAAATGCACCGTTTGCCACAAATGGGCCAGAGACAACTGGGAGTGGGACTGTGGGGCTGATTCGCATGGCTCTCCAGCCACTATCGCATTTGCTGTTTCTTTCAGAAATGCAGAGAGGCAGCCACCTTCACCTCCACCCCTGCCAAGGGACACTGGATAACTCTCTTAAGTCATGGGGCCAGATCCAAACTCCCAGGCTGTAAAGCCAAGCCTTTGTCATTTATATGTTTATGTTCATCGATTTCATGCTAATGACTTGGTTATATTTATCTGGGAATGGTTCCGATTCAAGTCATGGGAAAGTCAGGAGCCTTGGGTGGTATTTATGGTTCAGTATTTGCCTTGCTGTGGGGCCCTGGCTCAGGAAATAATCCTCTCTGAGCCTGCATTTCTCCACATTGAAAACAGGGAGAAACCTTCCATGCCACAGCTGTTGGTCAGGTGCACTGAAATCTGCCGGTACAAGATAAATCTTTATTTTAACAGATAATTCCTGTGATTTGTTTTCTTCTTTATCCACCCTTCTCCTTTTTGGTTGTACTGTAGCATCCCCAATGCATCTTTGGTACCCGAGGCAACCTGTATAGACGACTTAGGACACACTTGTTATTTACCGTGTGTATGTCCTTCCAGATTCATGTATTGAAGTCCCAACTTTGAGTGTGATGGCATTAGGAGGTGGAGTCTTTGGGAGGTAATTAGGGCTAAATGAGGGTGCTTACCAGGAACCGAATCTCTTGATCCCTTGGTCTTGGACTTCAGGCTTTAGGACTGTGAGAAGTCAATGTCTGATGATTAAGCTACCCAATCTACAGTATTTTGTTATAGCAGCCCTAGCTGACTGAGATATTATCCTTTCACTATTGTATCCATGTTCATATAATCATCTTTAAATATCCATTTACACTAACACAGGTGCACGTTTGTTTACCATTGTTTTATTATTTTTATATTTTTCTGTATCTTACATTTAAAAAAATCTTCAAAACCTAATGGGATCTCTTTTAATTCACCTGCTTTACCTTCAATTTATTATTTTTAATAGCCATATACAACTTTATGGAGCGACAGACCTGTAATTTATTCAACTATTCCCATATGGGTGATATTCACTTTGTTTCCAGTTTTTGGTTTATTTTTTACCAGTGTTTACAATGCAGTCCACTTTTGTGTAAATACGTCCTTAGGTTTGGAAGCTTTCATTCCTAAGAGAGAGATTTCTGGGAGTAGGATTTCTGAGTCAAAGATGTATGAATTTTTAATCATTAACAGATGTTGTCATAATGTTTTCCAAAAAGACAACATTAATACATATTTCCAACCAGAAATGTACAAAAGTCTCCACAGCCCCTTTAGCAATATGGATTTTTGGTCTCTAATTTGTCCACCTGACCCAAGTAAATTGATGTCTCTGTGATTTTATTCACAAAGAGATCTTAGTGATCTCTTTGCTTGCATGTGAGTTTGAGCCTCTTTTCACATATTTGCTTGGCCACCTGAAATTGCTTTTTTGTGAATTTCTTATTCATATCCTTGGCTTAATTTTCTGTTGTGGTGTTCATCCCTGCTTTATTTATTTGTTTTGTAAGAGTTCTTTGAATATTATAGCCATTTACCCTCTGATCTCTGGGTTGCCAGCCCTCCCCTGCTCCCCAGTCTAGTGTTTATCTGTTGACTTAGTTCATGATGTCTTTTCCAAATGTTTCTCATTTTCATCTTATCTAATATATGTATAAGTCCTTTAAGGCTTCTGTGTTTCCAGTCCTGATTAAAAATCCTTCACCCACCCTAGATTTTACTTGTGATGGTCTAGTATTATTTATCCTATTTAATTTTTTACGTTGAGGTCTTTAATCCACCCATAATTTATTTTTGCATATGGGTAAAAGAGGGGTTCATTTCTATTTTCTTCTGGCTGGAGACTCAGTTGCTTTAGCATCCTTATTTAATACCTAATCTTTCCCTACTGGATTGAAAAATCACTCTTAAAAACAGCTTTTTGAGGTATAATTTACACACCATAAAATTCACCCATCATTAAGTGACTTTTAGTGTATTAAGTGTGTTTATAGTGTTTGGCAACAATCACTTCAATCTAGTTTTAGAATATTTCCGTCACCTCAACATGTTTTTTATGCCTATTTACCCTCCAGCCTAGGCAACCACAGGCCTGCTTTTTGTGTTTGTAAATTTGCCTTTTTGATTGGTGAAATCTCACTTTTGTCCTACCTGAAACTGTAAATATATGGTTAAATCCATCCAGGATCCTGTTTTATTCCATAAATTCATTTGTCTATGCTTCAACCCACTAGAAATATGAGCAAAGGATATGAAGAGTTTTGAAAAGAAAACACAACTGTCTTTTAAAAGATGCTCAATCTTACTCAAATAGAAAAAAAATACATACTGTGCCAAGATACTGTTTTCTACCTCTTAAGTTGGCAATAATTCAGAAGCTTGCTAACCCTCCGTGCTGGTGATGCCATGGGCAAACATATTCTTACTCATTTCCAGTTAAGAGCATAACCCCTTGGCATAACCCCTTTGTAAGGCAGCTTGGCAATATGTCAAATGCATATTCCCAGCAGTTGTACTTTTGGGAAGTTATTCTACAGATACATTTTCTTTGAGGAGAAAAGGTGTGCATATACACAGACATAGACACACTTTGCAACACCGTTTTTAGTAACAAAATATTAGAAACAACCTCAACTTTTAATAGTAGAGGAATAGTTAAATAATTATGGTATTTCATACAATAGAACATGAAGCAGCTATATAGTAAAGAATGTGCATGCATGCTTAGTTGTGTCTGACTCTTCGCAACCCCATGGACTGTAGCCGGCATGGCTCCTCTATTCATGAGACTTTCCCAGCAAGTATACTGGAGTGGGTTATCATTTCCTCCCCCAGGAGATCTTCCTGATCCAGGGATCAAGCGTGAGTCTCCTGCATTGGCAGGCAGATTGTGTACTACTGAACCTCCTGGGAAGCTCATATAGTAAAGAACAGAAAGGCTCTTTTTATACTACAAATACCTTGGAGTCTTAGTAAACAAAAAAACATGATTCAGAATGAATAATATGAAACTCTTCATGCAAAAAAAAAGTGGAAAAAAACAAGATTCTGTATTTGCTTCTGCTTAAACATACACAACCTGGAGAAGGGAATGGCTACCCACTGCAGTATTCTGGCCTGGAGAATTCCATGGATTGTATAGTCCATGGGGTCACAAGGAGTCAGACACAGTTGAGCGACTTTCGCTATACATATACAAAGAAATTCTGGAAGGATATGGTGGGGGGTAAGGTGGACCTGGGCAGGTAAGGGACAAGGATGGGAAAACATTTTTTACTGTGTTATTTTCCCCTTAATTTTAATTTAAAATTTTGCCTATTCAAAATTTTCTGTTAGCTATTCTAAGGCACTTATCTTTCTGTACAAATTTTAAGATAATTTTAGCCAATTCTCATCTTCCCAACACTGCTGGTGTTTCAGTTGTAATCACATTAGATTTATATCTTAATTTTGGGAGACTGGATTTCTAAATTATGTTGTCTTCTCAGCCAAGACTATGAAATATTTTTCTATTTGTTAAGATTTTGGCTTAGATACTTTGATCTATGGTTGTGTCTTCTTATCAAATTTATTTCTAGAAAAGTTTTGACTTTATTGTGAATGAAACATTTTTCCCCATTTTGCTTTTCAAGTGTTTATTGCTTGAAGAGAGAATACATTCATTCTTTTATTAATTCCTGTAATATTTTATAAGATTATCTTGAGTCTTCTTGATATATAACCATATCATCACCAGAGATCATTTAGACTCTTTCAGCGTTTACATCAGTTATTTCATATTCTTGTCTCAATGTGCTTATTAGAAACCCAAGACATTGTTAAATAATAATGACCATGGTTTTACTTCCAAATTCTTAGTTTTCTTTTTTCTTAGTTAATTTATTTTAATTGGAGGATAATTACTGTAAATATTGTGATGATTTTGCCATACATCAACATGAATTTGCCACAGGTATACATGTGTCCCCCCCACCCTGAACCCCCCTCCCACCTCCTTCCTCACCCCTTCCCTCCAGGTTGTCCCAGAGCACTGGCTTTGGGTGCCCTGCTTCATGCATCGAACTTGCGTTGGTCATCTATTTTACATATGGTAATATACATGTTTCAATGCTATTCTCTCAAATCATCCCACCCTTGCCTTCTCCCACTGAGTCCAGAAGTCTGTTCTTTGCATCAGGTTTCTAGTTTTAATGGAAATAGTTTTAGCACTTTGCATTTAGGTCAATATTAGCTTGAATCATTCAGTTTTTGTTTTATAGATCTAAAACAATTAAAAATTAGTTATTTCACGTGATTCAATATAAATATTTGCTCTTGATTTCCACATCTCTTTTGCCTAGCTTTTTTTTAAAATGGCTGCTAAATTTTATCAAATGTGCTTTGGCACTCTTGGTAGGGTCCTATGATTTTTCTGTTTTAATGTTGTGGTAGACTGTTGCATTGGTAACCTCAATGAATACCCTTCCCAATATTCCCACCCCTGTGCAGTTCTGCATGTGACTTCAGCCAACTGGACATTAGCAAGCATGCTGCAATTAGAGCTTGATAAGCACTTGCACAATGGAATTGGTCCTCTTGAGAACGCCCCCTTAGAAGCCAGGCACTATGCTATAATAAAGCTGAGACTAAACTACTGCGTGATGAGTGTCCATGCTCCAGGCCCAGCTTAACTCCCAAAGACAATCACATGAGGGCCTCAACAGCTCCATGGGAAACAGAACCACCACTCTGAGCCCAAACTACAGAATCACAAGCAACACTACATTGTTATTTATTTAAGCCACAGGTTTTGAGGTTATTTGTTAAGTATTAATAGAGAATTGGGAAAATACAGTAATGAATTATGTTGATAGATTTTCTGATACTAAACTAGCCTTGAATTATTGGAATAAAAACTCAGGTCATGAGGCTGTTATTCTTCTGATTCCCTGCTGGATTATATTGACTGATTCATTTTCAAGTTTTGCATTTAATTGATTAATTTTATCTTTTAATACTAAATTAGAGAACTTTTTACCTTTTTCTATGACTTAGAACTATTTAAGTAACACTGAATTATCCATTGGAGTCAGTTCTAATGAGTGGATGAACCTAGAGCCTATTATACAGAGTGAAGTAAGTCAAAAGAGAAAAACAAATGTTATATATTAACACATATATATAGACTCTAGAAAGGTGGTACTGATGACCCTTTTTGCATGGCAGCAATGGAGGTGTCGACACAGAGAACAGACTTATGGACACAGTGGGGAAAGTAGGGGGTGGGAAAATTGGGAGAGTAGGGTGGAAGCACATACATTACAGTATGCAAAATAGACAGCCAGTGGGCATTTGTCTCTGACTCAGGGAGCTCAGACTGGTGCTCCTTGTCAACCTAGATAGGTGGAATGAAGTGGGAGATGGGAGGGAGGTGACACATAAATACCAATAGCTGATGCATGTTGATGCATGGCAGAAACCAATACAATATTGTAAAGCAATTATCCTCCAATTAAAAATAAATAAATTTTCTCAAAGTTTAAATTTAATTGTGATGCCATCTGATGCTAATGTCTATTTCAATGGTGGTTTTAAAATCACCTTTTCTATCTCCTCCCTGGTGAGTGGCTCAGATGGTAAAGCATCACCTGCAATGCAGGAGTCCCAGGTTTGATCCTTGGGTCAGGAAGATCCCCTGGAGAAGGAAATGGCAACCCACTCCAGTGCTCTTGCCTGGAAAATTCCATGGACAGAGGAGCCTGGTAGGCTACAGGCCATGAGGTTGCAAAGAGTTGGACACGACTGAGCGACATCACTCTCACTTTTACATGGTAATTAACATTTGACATTTCTAGTTATTTTATGATTAATTTTGATATTTTTTATTTTGCTTAAAAAATCATACATTTCCTTCATATTTTTCATTGTACATCCATTTTATGACTTTTAATCTCTTCTATACATATTCTGTACATATCCTTTCTATTTTCAAATGTATATTTTCTCTTTTTCATCCTTAATAAAGCTCATAAATTCTGATTATTAGTCTTTGCAAGTAATTCAACTTGGGATTTATTTATCCTTTCATTATTTTGTTTGATTTCTTTTTCTATAATATTAGATTTTGTCTCATTAATTTCATCTTCCTAGTTCAGTTGACTTATTTTCTGATTAGAAAAATTAATTTTAAGCTCCAAAGCATTAACAAAGTAGGTTGGAAAACGTGAAGAGCTAAGCAACAATACTTCTTAACTAAATTAGGAACTTTCCCTTCAAAAATAAATTGAAATTAGTAGTGTAGAATGGACGTCAATATTTATTTTTGCTCCTATAATATGCATCCTTGTTCTTTTTGGCAACAGACCATCAATTTTCTTTTGAGGACAACATTTCCTTTAACCTTAGGCAATGGGATCTCACTGCCAAGCTCAAGAATGGAAGCACATGACTCAGATCTAAGCTAATCAGAGCTCTGCATCTACCCGATCATGTGATTGGTCCAGGAATGTGCACAGGACCCAAGATGAGCCAATTAAATATCTTCCCAGGGCTTGCTAGTACTGTTGGGAAGAGAGAGCCTGTCTTTCTGAGATTTCAGGTTCTCTGAAGCAAGGCAGTCTGGAGCTGCTGGTGACTGTCTTTGTTGCCGCTAGAAAGAGCCTGAGAATGAAGTCAACAGAGAGGAACACAGAGACAAAAGCAGTGGATTTTTAATAACACCATGTCATGTCTGAGCTGACTCAGCTCCTTTGAACATTCTAGTCACAATAAGCGAGTAAATTTACACTTTCGTCTCGTGAGTCTGAACTGGACTTCTGACGCACACCACACAGGGACTCCTGATGGATGCAATTTGAATCGTCACTGCACGTCTCTTGGTAGAAAGGGGTCAGGCTACCACTGGCAGAGCTACCCCACATACTCGAGGCTTTCTGGGCCGCATCCCTCACTCTTCCCACCTCCCTCTGTCTTGGACCACTTCCTAGGCCTCTTCAGCGCGCAACTTCTTCATTGTTTTGGTTCTCCAAGTCTTCTCGTTGTCTGTTAAATGCCAGTATTTTTTAAGGGTAGCAGAAAATGAACCCTTTTATTTAAAAGCTGGCTAGAAGTTTAAATGTTTTCACTTAGAAGAAAGGCAGAATGGCTTACTTTTTTGGGTCACAGAACTACCTCCTTAATGGACCCATTTGCCTGGAAAGTGTGCTGGTGTAGAGACTGAGGGAGGCCAGGAAAGGAGCTGTGTTCGGTGGGGATAAAGGGCCTGGAAAGCCAGGCTAAACAGCCAGACTTTGGTCTGAATTCAGTTTATCATAATGGAGTCTGTATATCTTTTGAGTACTTGAGTACTTGCAGGGCAAAAGGACAGATACATAATTCTTTTTTTTTGGAGTTTCAATTTTATTCAAAGATTTTGAGAGGGTGAATTGTAGTAAATTAAAACATGTTCTTCATAATAAAAGGGAAAATTGATGTGAATCTTTAAGACTCCAAAGAAGTTTACTGCTTATGGCAGGCTTCTTCAGCCAATGTACTCCCGATTTTCTGGTGTCACACAATTAGGATGCAATTTCTCCCTTGTTCAGGAAAGCCCTCTCCTGATCCCATACACTGCTCCAGCTCTAGCCCCTTTAACTGACTTCCTTAATAGCCAAACTCATTCAAAATGCTGTGTCTAAATTCATTGTC
This sequence comes from Moschus berezovskii, assembly GCF_049115385.1. NCBI lineage: Eukaryota > Metazoa > Chordata > Mammalia > Artiodactyla > Moschidae > Moschus > Moschus berezovskii. Next base: position 54,549,747 of record NC_142464.1, on the reverse strand, counting down.
TCTCCTTCTCCTAATCCTAGTCTCTCTTGAAACCACCTCACCAGTGATTTGCTCCCACTTCATCTTGCCTAGCAGCGTCCATGTTGCTAAAATCCAGCGGTCAATTATCTGCCCTCAGCTCCCATGACCACTGCAGAGTTGAATGTAGTTTACCAGCCTCTCCTCCTGGAAGCACTGTCTACATTTGGTTCCCAGGACCCCACATTCCTTTGCCATCTCCTTTGCTGATTCTTTTCATTTCCCAGACCACTTGGCATGGAAGTATCAGGGGGCAAAGGGTGGAGCATTCCAGGTCTCGGTCCTTTGATGCCTGCTGTGTTCGCATGCTTTGGTGTGGTGATCTTAGTCAGTCTTATAGCTTTAAATGGGCTTCCCTGGTAGCTCAGATGGCAAAGAATCCATCTGCAATGCAGGCGACGTGAGTTTGATGCCTGGGTTCAGAAGATCCCCTGGAGAAGGAAGTGGCAATCCATTCCCATATTCCTCCCATATACAGACTACAACTAGAATTTCCACTGGTGTCACCCTGGTCCAAGCTGCATTGATCCGTCGTCTCTTGCTCATGCTCCCTTAGGCTTCTGACTGATCTGGTTTCTGCCTATGCTCACTTTAGGCTGTTTTTCACCTAGCAGCCAGAGCTATCATTTCACTGTGTAAGTCAGAGCATGCCATTTGTTCCTCTGTTGGGAACCCTCCAATGGCTTTCCAGTTCTCTCAGGGGAAAAGCCAAATTTCACCTTATGGGTTTTAGTTCTTCACTTCATCTACCATCTTCTTTCTCCTCACTCATCCCACGCCAGTCCTGAGGGATTCCTTGTTGCTCCTCAAACAAACCAGGCCTACTCTAGGCTCAAATTTCTTCCTTTGGAATGCTCTTCTTCAGCTCTGTACATACCTTGCTCCCTCATCTTCTCAGATCTTGGCTTAAACATCACTTTTCAGTGAGTCCTTCCCTAATCACCTTATTTAAAAGAGCACCCTACTACATCTACACCTTGTACCTACTATTATTCATCTCTAACTTTTTTCCTTCTGCTCATCACCATGTAATGTACCATGATTTATTTTATTCATTTATCCTCTATCCTCCTGCACTCTAATGTAAGCTCCCTGAGGGCAGAGGAGTTTTTTGTTTTTTGCCTTTTTTTCTGCACTGTGTATCCCCTGGTTAATAGCAGGTTCTTAAAAGGTCCCATCACTTCATGGGAAATAGATGGAAAAACAGTGGAAACAGTGTCAGATTTTATTTTTTTGGGCTCCAAAATCACTGCAGATGCTGATTGCAGCCATGAAATTTAAAAGACGCCTCCTCCTTGGAAGGAAAGTTATGACCAACTTTGATAGTATATTAAAAAGCAGAGACATTACTTTGCCAATCAAGGTCCGTCTAGTCAAGGCTCTGGTTTTTCCCGTGGTCATGTATGGATGTGAGAGTTGGGCTGTGAAGAAAACTGATCGCCGAAGAATTGATGCTTTTGAACTGTGGTGTTGGAGAAGACTCTTGAGAGTCCCTTGTACCGCAAGGAGATCCAACCAGTCCATTCTAAGGGAGCTCGATCCTGGGTGTTCATTGAAAGGACTGATGCTAAAGCTGAAACTGCAATACTTTGGCCACCTCATGCGATGAGTTGACTCACTGGAAAAGACTCTGATGCTGGGAAAGGTTGGGGGTGGGAGGAGAAGGGGAAGACTGAGAATGAGATGGCTGGATGGCATCACCGACTCTGTGGACATGAGTTTGAGTGAACTCCGGGAGTTGGTGATGGACAGGGAGGCCTGGCGTGCTGTGACTCATGGGGTCGCAGAGAGTCGGACACGACTGACCGACTGAACTGAACTGAACTGAACTGAAAGGTGTTATTAGAATGAATTGACTCATTGACTGAAGAATGGGTGACAGAGTTTCTTCTCTTCTACCATTATGGCTATGTGACTCTTTAGAACAGTTTGAGATTCTCTGTAGGAGGCAAGAGCCATGCAGGGTTAGAGCAGGAGAGAGAGAAGTGACAGATGAGCACTGGGGGTAGTTGTCTCAAGGAAAGTGTGATGGATGGATGTGAGGGTGGGCAGGGTGGTGTGGGGAGGAAACTGGGGGCAGGTTGGCCAGAAGAATGTCATTTTTATAATCAAGAAAAGATCTAATCATGATTTTGGGGTTTAAGCTTTTGTGACTGGGGCCAAAAAACAGCACTGCAAGGGAAATACCAACATTTGGAAAGGGAGATATTTCTGACGTATGCTCAGTTATGATGTCCCTTCCTTTTTATTTCAATAAGCAAATGATTTTAATAATTTTTTGAGTGGAAAAGTAAAAATATTATTTTTTCATAAATACCATATTTGGTTGAAAAAAAATTTAATTGTCTCATCCACACGATATCTCTTTGAGGAAAGCAGTAGTCTTTTGAATTTCTTCAAGAAACTTATGAATGTACTAATAAATGCCTCAAGTATTTTTCTACAATGCCATCTTTTAACCCCAAATGCAAAGCCTACAGCTGCATAGCAAAAATATATTTTTAACATTATCTTGGCAATAATATGAGTAATAAGACCCTGGCCTAAATGAAATAAGGCATATAGACAAAGACAAATACTGTGTGATCTCATATATTGCATCTACCAAAAAAAAAAAAAAAAGACCAAAAAACCCCCAACCAAACTTATAGAAAAAGAATCAGATTTGTGGTTACCAGAGGGGGAGGAGGAATTGGCAGCACTACTGATAAAGAACCTGCCTGCCAAAGCAAGAGATGTAAAAGATGCGAGCTCATTCCCTGAATCGAGAAAATCCCTTGCAGAAAGAAATGGCAATCCACTCCAGTATTCTTGCCTGGAGACTCCCATGGACAGAGGAGCCTGGTGGGCCACGGTCCACAGGATCACAAAGAGTCGGACATGACTGAAGTGACTTAGCATGCATGCATAATCAGCAGGTACAAGCTTCCAGTTATAAAATAAATAAGTTCCAGAGATATAATGCTCAACATGATGAGTATCATGTTCAATACCGAAATCAGATTGATTATATTCTTTGCAGCCAAAGATGGAGAAGTTCTATACAGTAAGCAAAAACAAGACCAGGAGCTGACTGTGGCCCAGATCATGAACTCCTTATTGCCAAATTCAGACTTAAATTGAAGAAAGTTGGGAAAACCACTAGACCACTCAGGTATGACCTAAATCAAAGCCCTTACAATTATACAGTGGAAGTGACAAATATTTCAAGATAGAGTGCCTGAAGAACTATGGCAGAGGTTCTTGACATTGTACAGGAGGCAGTGATCAAGAAAAAGAAATGCAAAAAGGCAAAATGGTTGTCTGAGGAGGCCTTACAAATAGCTGTGAAAAGAAGAGAAGTGAAAACAAAGGAGAAAAGGAAAGGTATACCCATTTGAATGCAGAGTTTCAGAGAATAGCAAGGAGAGATAAGAAAGCCTTCCTCAGTGATCAAAGGAAAGGAACAGGAAAACAACAGAATGGGAAAGGCTAGAGATCTTTTCAAGAAAATTAGAGACACCAAGGGAACATTTCATGCAAAGATGGGCTCAGTAAAGGACAGAAATGGTATGGACCTAACAGAAGCAGAAGATATTAAGAAGAGGTGGCAAGAATACTCAGAAGAACTGTACAAAAAAGATCTTCACAACCCAGATAACCACGATAACGTGATCACTGACCTAGAGCCAGACATCTTAGAATGCAAAGTCAAGTGGGCCTTAGGAAGCATCACCACGAACAAAGCTAGTGGAGGCGATGGAATTCCAGTTGAGCTATTTCAAAACCTGAAAGATGATGCTGTGAAAGTGCTACACTCAATATGCCAGCAGATTTGGAAAACTCAGCGCTGGCCACAGGACTGGAAAAGGTCACTTTTCACTCCAATCCCAAAGAAAGGCAATGCCAAAGAATGCTCAAACTACCACACAATTGCACTCATCCCACATGCTAGCAAAGTAATGCTCAAAATTCTCCAAGCCAGACTTCAACAGTATGTAAACCGTGAACTTCTATATGTTCAAGCTGGATTTAGAAAAGGCAGAGGAACCAGAAATCAAATTGCCAACATCCATTGGATCATAGAAAAAGCAAGAGAGTTCAAGAAAATCTACTTTTGCTTTATTGACTATGCCAAAGCCTTTGACTGTGTGGATCACAATAAACTGTGAAAAATTCTGAAAGAGATGGGAATACCAGACTACCTGACCTGCCTCCTGAGAAATCTGTATGCAGGTCAAGAAGCAACAGTTAGAACTGGACATGGAACAACAGACTGGTTCCAAATCAGGAAAGGAGTACATCAAGGCTGTATAGTATCACCCTGCTTATTTAATTTATCTGAAGAGTATATCATGTGAAGTGCCGGGCTGGATGAAGCACAAGCTGGAATGAAGATTGCCAAGAGAAATATCAATAACCTCAGATATTCAGATGACACCACCCTTATGGCAGAAAGTGAAGAAGAACTAAAGAGCCTCTTGATGAAACTGAAAGAGGAGAGTGAAAACGTTGGCTTAAAACTCAACATTCAGAAAACTAAGATCATGGCATCTGGTCCCATCACTTCATGGGAAATAGATGGGGAAACAGTGGAAACAGTGTCAGACTTTATTTTTTGGGGCTCCAAAATCACTGCAGATGGTGACTGCAGCCATGAAATTAAAAGACACTTGCTCCTTGGAAGAAAAGTTATGACCAACCTAGATAGCATATTAAAAAGCAGAGACATTACCAACAAAAGTCCATCTAGTCAAGGCTATGGTTTTTCCAGTGGTCATGTATGGATGTGAGAGTTGGACTGTGAAGAAAGCTGAGTGCTGAAGAATTGAAACTTTTGAACTGTGATGTTGGAAAAGACTCTTGAGAGTCCCTTGGACTGCGAGGAGATCCAACCAGTCCATCCTAAAGGAGATTAGTCTTGAATATTCATTGGAAGGACTGATGCTGAAGTCGAAAGTCCAATACTTTGGCCACATGATTTGAAGAACTGATTCATTTGAAAAGATCCTGATGCTGGGAAAGATTGAAGGCAGGAGGAGAAGGGGACGACAGAGGATGAGATGGTTGAATTGCATCACCGGCTCAAGGGACAGGTGATAAGTTTTACTCATTGAGTAAACTCCATGAGTTGGCAATGGACAGGGAGGCCTAGTGTGCTACAGTCCATGGGGTCGCAAAGAGTTGGATATGACTGAGTGACTGAATTGAACTGAAATGATGATTACTATATTTAACACTGATATGTGGTATATTTTAAAACTGTTTAAAAAGTAGACCCCAGGAATTCTCCTCAAAAGGAAAAAAGTTTTTCTGTTTCTTTTTTTATATCACTATGAGATGATGGATGTTAACTAAACTTATTATGGAGATCATTTCACAATATATGTCAGGCAAATCATTATGCTGCACACCTTAAACTTACACAGTGCCGTGTGTCAGTATAGCTCAGCAAAACTGGGGAAAGACTCTTTGCAACCCTTAAATATAATTCTCTGGCTCTCTCCCTCCTTCTCAATCTCTAGTTATCCATCCATCCATCCATCCATCCATTCATCCACCTATCATGATAATAGCAATCATGTATGTAGCTTATTTATATATATTCCAGGCACTGTTTTGAGCTCTGCATACATTACTTCATTTATTACAACCACCTTATGAGGTAGGCTAACTGCTGTAGAAACCCACTCTAAATTCTCAGCTTCTTAACACAGCAAAAGTTTGTTTTTGATGCAAGTAATAGTTCATGCAGGTGTTTGGCAGGCAGCCTTTACTCAGTGACTCCGGGGCCCAGGCTCCTTCCTCTTAGGTACCTTCAGCTCGTGGATGGGATAGGAGAGAATGTGGACAGTCACCCAGGAATTTTCCCTGGCCCAGGCCTGCAATCAGAGCACATCACTCCGCTTACAATCCATGCACTGAAGAATTCAGTCCCGCAGGAGGGAGACCGCACTGGGAACAACAGTCTGGCTGTGTGTAATCAGTGGGCACTGATCTTCTTTGCCAAAGGCGGGCACCAGTGTGTTGTTTTACACAGAAGAAGACCACAGTCTAGAAGGTTAAAAAGTTTCCCAAGACTATATCGGTAAATAGTGATGGAGCCAGGATTCAGAGCCAAGCTGTCAGTCCCCAGAGTATATGCTCTTTATCACTACAACTATGAAGACGCTCCATGGAGGTTAGGGCAGAGTGACAACCAGCCACCCATATAAATTTTAAAAAAGCTACAATGACTCCTAGATCCCCAGAGTGCTCCCATGTTTCTGCTTACTCTCAATCTGCTGTTTTCTCTGAGTGTACAGTCAAGAGTGCCAGAAACCCAGCAAGGATCCCATCCCCCACCTCACCCCTCCCCTCCCCTCCCTGCCAGGTGCTTAATAGTCAGGGAGCCAGCCTCAGCAAACCTCCCATCACAAATGCTTGTCACCAAGAGCACGCTGACCTCCTAATAAGAAGCCAGCCTGACAGGTGGGTGGTCTGTGCGGAGAGGGGTTCACCGGAAGGAGGAGAGGCCACATTTAAAGTCACATTAAGGCTTTCAAAGTAGCCCTTCTTGATACGCATAGTTTCCATCCAGGGGGCCCTGTGCAGAACATCACAGGCTGTCATCTTATTTTTGGCTCTCTCATGGGGCCAGGGAGGCCCTTGGAGACCTCGCTTCCACCCTTTTTCTCTGCTGCCCACTGGTGGAGTAACTTTAGGAAGTCACTCATTCATGCTCTCTGGGCAAAGGGAGGAGTTGAGATGTAATCAAGACTTCCAGGGGGGATTTAGAACCAAAAATATCTAGCTAAAACTAGGGGTCCCTCCCCACCAAATGCACACAGTCACCTAACTCTGCAGGAGCTGACGGACTTCCTGCAGGGTGTCCCTGAAACGCTCGTTAAGATCGGCTGACTCTGGGCACTTTGCAGCTTGCTGAAAGCAGTGAAGGACCACTCTCCCTTCACTCTGTCGTCTCCTATGGAAGGAAACCTCCCTGGTACCTTCTAGGCTCTGGGGTGGCCCCCAGGAGGTCTGCGTGGCCCTGACCAGCGCAGCCTCTCCCCACAAGCTGAGGCCTCCAGTTGCCTGGCAGCAGGCCCCCAGATCTGCTGGCAGACGGCCTTCTCCACCAGCCTCGTGTAAGAGTGAGTCACCACAGGAGCTCTTCTGATTCACAGGGTGCATTTATTTGACAAAGGAGGTGTAAGAGGCCTTGTTTCTCTTTGTGGCAGCTAATCTTTAAAAATCATTTGCTTCTTCACTGTCAGGGGAGGGTTTGTGTGGTAAGCAGCCTGTCAGCTGCTCCCCTGGAGATGGAAAGGCCGGCTGCCACAGTCCTGCAGCTGTGCTGAGCACAGGAAGTCCAGGGGCTACTGGTAAAAAGTAAGGGGAACTATAAATACTGTAAAAACCGAGGGCCTCCAAGTTCAAAGGCAGTCCGGATGTTGTCAAGGTCGGGCTGAGGAAGAAAGGGGGCCCAGAGGGAGCCTTTCTGCTTCCTCTGAACATCCGGTATCCCCTGCCAACCTCCAGGGAGAAGCCGGAACTCCTTAGCATGGCAAATCCTCTGAGCCTGGGCCTCAGAGCACCTTTGCCATCTCAGGAAACTATGACTCTAGGTGGCTTCCTTTGGTGACGCTGAACAGGCTCCAGCTTTTCGAGGCACACGCTCTCATCATGCGGATCTTCCGTCAGAGGGTCCTTTTCCTCCTGTCAATCCATCTCAGTCCCATCCTTTCTCCAGGTCTGCCTTTATTCCATGTCCACCTGGAAACATATCTACATCATTATGAATACAAATGTCACTCTTTATTGTGCTAAGTCGCTTTAGTTGTGTCTGACTCTGTGCAACCCTATGGGCTGCAGCCTGCCAGGCTCCTCTGTCCATGGGCTCCTCCAGGCAAGAATATTGGAGTGGATTGCCACACCCTCCTCCAGGGCATTTTCCCAACTCAGGGTTCGAACCCACATCTGTTACGTCTAACCTGCATTGGCAGGTGGGTGCTTTACCACTCTCACCATCTGGGAAGCTCACTCTTTATTGAGTGTCTGCCATATACAAGCTGCTTTATAAACCTTATCACATTTGATTCTCTCAACAATCTTGCAAGGTAGGGATTATCATTTTATTCTATAGGTGAAATAATTTGAAGCAGTTAATTAAATCTCCTAAGGTCATGTCACCAGTAAAGGACAGACCAGCCACTCTGGCCCAGTTGGCTTTAAAGCCACTGTTATGCTGTGATACCCATGCCTGTATGCAGGCACCCATCTGTCTGCCCACCCATCCACCCTCCCGTCTACCCACTCAGCTGACCATCTATCATCCTTCTATTCCTCCCCCCGAATGCCTGTGTGAAGCAAGGCAGTTCTCTGCCACCTCCAGCATCCCGTGACACTCAGTATCTGCACCCCCCCCCCACAACAGCTCAGCGAGGTACTGTTCTTTCCTAGTGTAGACTTACCTTTCTCACCGCATTGGAATCATGAAGAACAGGGCTCAGGTATCCTTCATAAAGACTACCACAGCACTTTGGATATTTTGAATACTAACAACTGGATAATGATTGAATATTTACCCTGCCCTTTTATGGGCAGGCTGTGAAGATAAAAGCCATGTTTCCAGATGACCAGGAGCCAGGAGGCCAAGTCTTCAAGTGACCAGGGTCAAGGAAGGCCATTCAAGAAAGGTCAACAGAGAAGAGTCCAGAGCAAGAGTCTCCTGAAACCCAAAGAACCCAAGTTTTATATTCTTTCAAAAATCTTTTGATAGGTATACCCTGCTGTCATGAAAATCCCACAGTGAGCATGGAACTTTAGCCTTGAGATTGTAATCACAAGAAAGAGTGCTCTGTTTCCTAAGCAGCCATAATTCTTCTTCTTTCCATCCTGCATCCTCCTTTATATAACAATGAAAGCTCTAATGACTGGAATACACATCCAAACTACTCTTCAATAGCATCCTAAAGTGGCATTTTTTAAAGCTCCTGGAGATCCTGGCCTTATGCAGCGCAATGAAGAGGAAACGAATAAAGCAGCAGTTGTCTAAGTAAACCCAACTCTGTTCCTGTTTACACAGACAGATGGACAACCGAGCAGCCACTTGACAGCCACTCGTGCACATCCACACTGCACATCTGTGTGTTGACTGGATGGTGTGGTTCCCACCTGCAGCCTTGCCCCCAGTCTTGGACTTCTTTCTTCAGTCCTGATGTGTTATGACCATCTGTTTACTAAACTGCTCCCTCCCCTAGACTGTGAATGTCACCATGTCATCATCACCACTGTCATCATCATCACCTTCACGGTGACATTAACATCTTTCACTGCAAACTGTGTAACCAACATCGTGTTAACTGCTGTGCGTGCATTATTGGAATTATTGACAATTGTATGGAATTTTGGGGGGAGCTTCCTGGAGATGCCAACCACCAGAAGGCGTGCTCCGGGAACATTTCTGCCACTGCTGGTGAGCCATCCCTCTTAGGGAAAGTATGAGGAACACCCATCTCTCTAAATTAACCCAACTGATTCACCCTGCCTCCATTCTGCTATCTTATATCTCCCTCGTTGAGCTATTGCTTGACATTGTATTACCAGTCTTGACACTTAAGTTCAGAAAGCATACCAGTTTTATTTCTCGGGCTGAAAATTTCTTTTGCATTAAAGGGGGAAAAATAGGATTGGCTAATGTTTCTTTTTTAGTTTCTTTTTTAAAAAGTGTTGTTTCTTTTTTTTTGTAAATCTTGGAATAAGATATTCCAATTTGTTCGGCTCTTCCTGGTCTGTTCAAAATGTTTTTCAGTAGACCTTCAAACTGAAACCAAGATTTTTTTACCTCACAGATTTCAATGGAAGGTGTTTTGCTAATGCATGGCAAGTCATCTTCCCTGATCAGCATCTAGAATCCATCACTCCTCATGCCCTTAATTAAATCTTCAAGTTGGGGCTTATGTACTGAGATTCTTTATTCAAAAATACCAAGGGAAACATAAGCAGGCTTCATTCCTTGTTGTAACAATGCCAGTTTTCCATAATCTGACCTTCACTTAACACCAGTGGACCAGAACCTTTCTTCAAAGCAGCGTATATATTTTTATAACCTAGATGCACAAGATGACGACAGAGGATTATCTTCGGTCATTAAAGATGCTGGAACATTCATTACAGATGGAAAAATAAGCCCTGCGGTTAGTTTTGATTCCTGTTTGAAGCTGACTTGAGCTGTCTTTTGTTGTCACAAGGTGTGGACTCCAACTGTAGGATTATAAGTACCTATGGTCTTTAGGCCCAATATTTAAAAGCAGATTAGATATGTGACTCACACATTCTGTAGAATGTGTGGTCATAAAAATGCAAATATACTCACAAGCAAGAAAACTATTTGTATTCTCTTCCCTGAGCAAGCTGTATTCATTTTCAAGGAAAACTTATTAATGTCTTGTTTTCAGGATACATGCTATGCTTTATTCCTTCATGAATTTTTTGTTGTTTCAATTTGCATTTTAGTTTTTATTTTAAATTAATTTTCACTGAAGTATAGTTGATTTGCAATGTGTTAGTTTCAGCTGTACAGCACAGCGATTCAGTTTTACGTATATGTGTATTCTTCTTCAGGTTCTTAACCCATATAGGTTATTACAAAACACTGAGTATAAGTATAGTTCTTCCCTGTGCCGTACAATATGCAGGTCTTCGTTGTTCATCTATTTTATATATAGTAGTGTGCATATGTTCCATGATTTTTAAAAATTTGTTTTATAAGAAAAAAGTCAATGTTGTTTTTTAACCTACAGATCCTGCTGGAACATGGATAAACTATCAGTTACATGGAAAACTGGCATTGCACAAGATACCAGTGTCAAGGGGAATTTGACAGTAAAGCTTTTGGTCTCCGTTAACCGTATAACACACAATGCTGAATTTAAGACAGAGATACAAAACTGTGCAAGTGATGGAGACTGACTCCAGTTTTGAGGTTTATCTGATGCCAACCTGCAAGTTGCTCTCACCTTTTCCTGTTTGGCCCCAGGAAAATGGAGTAATCCAGCCCATGTGCAACCTCCTTTGGCACCAGTTCAGTTCAGTTCAGTCACTCAGTCGTGTCCGACTCTTTGTGACCCCATGAATCACAGCACGCCAGGCCTCCCTGTCCACCACCAACTCCCGGAGTTCACTCAAACTCATGTCCATCGAGTTGGTGATGCCATCCAGCCATCCCATTCTCTGTCGTCCCCATCTCCTCCCACCCCCAATCCCTCCCAGCATCAGAGCCTTTTCCAGTGAGTCATCTCTTCTCATGAGGTGGCCAAAGTATTGGAGCTTCAGCTTTAGCATCAGTCCTTCCAATGAACACCCAGGATCGATCTCCTTCAGAATGGACTGGTTTGATCTCCTTGCAGTCCAAGGGACTCTCAAGAATCTTCTCCAGCACCACAGTTCAAAAGCATCAATTCTTCGATGATCAACTTTCTTCACAGTCCAAATTTCACATCCATACACGACTACGGGAAAAACCATAGCCTTGACTAGACGGACCTTGGTTGGCAAAGTAATGTCTCTGCTTTTTAATATACTATCTAGGTTGGTCATAACTTTCCTTCCAAGAAGTAAGCGTCTTTTAATTTCATGGCTGCAGTCAGCATCCGCAGTGAAGTTAAATAAGCAGGGTGACAATATATAGCCTTAATGTACTCCTTTCCCGATTTGGAACCATTCTGTTGTTCCATGTCCAGTTCTAACTGTTGCTTCCTGACCTGCATACAGGTTTCTCAAGAGGCAGGTCAAGTGGTCGGGTATTCCCATCTGGGAAGTTCAAACCATGCAAGGCTCCAGTCTCTGTGCAGGAACCCTCACACAGCGCCACCTTCCAACCATCCAAAAAGGCCCCAAGCCAGTCTCATTTCCCGGCTCTTTCGAGCCATTTTTGGACCTCATTGGAAGCCTGCCTTGCATTTCCCAGGAAACCTCATATGTGAGTAATTAACCTTTTCATATCCTTCTGATGTGTTTGTGGCATCATCAGTTTTGATGTTGAAGCAAATTTTGAGAGGCAGGAGTCCCTCTTCCCTGCAGGGTGATCACAATACGGTATGATCTTATGAAAAAGTTTTCCTATATGTCCACCTGTTAATAATTACACTTGAAAGCAGAAAACCAAACCTTGGAGAAATATACTGAAATCTTAACAGTGATTAAGTGGTGATCTCTAAGCAGTAGGATATGGGTGTTTCTCTTTCTCTTTGTATTTTTCTGTATTTTCTAAAATTCTTGCTATAAAGATATGTAAGTAAAAAATAATGTGGCATGCAATGAAGAGTCAAAAGTACGGTTCCTTAAGTAGGAGAAAAGAAAAATGCTCAAATCAAATGCACAAATTAACTTTACCAGATCCTGAATTACATATACAAAAAGCCCAAATCAAGCCTCACATGATCCAGCCTTCTCTCTCTTAAAATGAAGAAGAAGAAGAAAAAAAATGAAACATCATTGCATAAAATTAAATTTCAATTTTTAGGAAAATTTTAATCTAAGCTTTGAAACTATTTGCATGAAAGTCAGCTTGAGGAAATTTATTTCTCAAAAAAAAAAAAAAGCCTTTCCTCAGGATTCAAAGGCTGAACTTTTAAACCTAGAATCATTAAAAATGTTAATTAAACAGTATTATTAGTACCCTGTACTATCTTACAGACTTTTACTCTAAGAACAGTAGTAGGTCTTATTCTGTAAATTTTCTGTCAGACACATAGGAGTGGGAAAGAGAAACTGTCATGTGTTCATGATCTCTTGTGGAAGAGGTGTTATTTCCCCCCATCTTAAGAACCAAGAGACCCATCTGCAAGGTCACATGACTAGGAAGTGGCAGAGCTCATATTCCGACCTTGACAACTTGACCCAACTCCCTTACTTCTGAATGGTCCCAAAGCAGCCTGATTTCAAGGGGTTGAACTAATGATGTGCAGTGGTCTTCAAACCTGAGCCTGTACCAGAATCACCTTGTCAAGTCAGGGATTACTGGATGCCACCTCCAGTGATTCAGACTCAGTGGGTCTGGGACAGTGCCTGGGAATGCACATTTCTAACAAATTCCTCCTTAGTGACCACACTGAGAACAAGTGGGCACAAGTAGAACCTTAATTCTGGAACTTCCCAATGAAGAGGGTTCAAGGCCTGGGTCTTAGAGCCCTTAAGGAGATCCACTAATTTATTGGCTACTTAGGGTTTCCCTTGTGGCTCATCTGGTAAAGAATCCGCCTGCCATGCGGGAGACCTGGGTTCAATCCCTGGGTTGGGAAGATCCTCTGGAGAAGGGAAAGGCTACCCATTCCAGGATTCTGGCCTGGAGAATTCCATGGACTGTATAGACCATGGAGTTGCAAAGAGTCAGACACGACTGAGTTACTTTCACACACTAAGGCTGTCACAGGGTCCCAGGGGCCAGGCTGAAACTTCCAGTCCCATAGAGGCAGGTCTTCACACAGTGGGCTGTTTCTCCATGATAAGGACTTACAGCTTCTTCCTCTATTCTCTGTTGGTTAATTAGCTACCCCTCAGGTGAGGGGGGATCCTGGTGGGCTGCCGTCTATGGGGTTGCACAGAGTCGGACACGACTGAAGTGACTTAGCAGCAGCAGCAGCAGGTGAGGTTTCACTAAGCCAATTACTCACCTACCAGCCAGGAAATTTCTTTTGTTTCCACCCTCCAATGCCCTGTATTTCAACGGTGCCCCTGAGGAGGTATTGTTAGGCTTGGGGAAATGACAAGAGAAACCCTACTTAGATTAGTTGTGGGAGACCAGAGGCCCATCTGAGAGGCTGGGTCCAACCCGAAGGATATGAGGTGGGTATCTGGCCACTTAGTAGCTGGGGCAAGAGCCTAGGGGAGGCTGCTGAAACCCCTCCTCTGGGGAATGAAGCACTCCATTGGCTATCCTTCAGGGAACAATAAAGATTAATTATGCTGTCAGCAGAGAGGAGAAACCTGGTCCTCCTTTGAGCTACATTAACTCTTTTAGGTACCAGCGTGGTTTTCTTTCAACCCTTAGAAACTGGCAGGAAATTAAAGAGAGTCTCAAGAATCTGGGGGTGGGGGTAAACGTTGTTGCAGAGGGAAAACAGGTTGTGTTCTGACAACGAGTTTTACACGGCACATGGTAAAATGCCTTGTAAGTAGGCCTTACAAAAAATGTCAGTGAACAAGCCCCACATAAAAACCCCGTGATAATCCCAGTTAGAAATAAAGAATTGCCTGCTTGGCTTCCTTGGCCCTAGACATCCTGAGGTCTCAGTATCCCCCTTCCCTTCCCACTGTTCCTCCTGTCAGCCCCAGAGAAACATGAACTAGTTTGCTCTAGTGTATAGATTAATTTGAGGGCCGCTGGAATTTGAAGTAAGCTTCCTCTCATCTTAGAAACAGGGCCAGTTAAGGTTGTCAGGGCCTTCCTCAGCTGCGGCTTGTCCAGAGGGAAGCCCTTACTCAGCCTTCACGTCATAGCCATCCCAGCCCTGACTGCTGGAGGCCAGGGAATTTGAGTCAAAACTGGGCCACAGCTGAACCCAACACAAGCCCGCCTCACGCTCAGCTAGTCCCTTCCAACCTGCTGATGACAGTGCTTGGATCTTGCCAAGGGAGAAAAATAAGTAAATTATAAGCTGGACAAAACACGGTGCATGTTAAGTCCTGCCAACTACAGTCATCAGACCAAATCTTGCCTGCTGTGCATGGAGCTAGGATGAACCGCAGTCAAGTTCCATCATGCTGAGTCTCTCAGGGACCCGTCCCTGTGGCCTTTGTTCTGGCTGGAGTTCCTTGGTGTTACAGCCTGAGCTTTTGCAGCTTTGAATTGGTCTAAGGCCTGAGTAAACACACAGCAGGGTGAGTGAGGCCTCAGGCGCTGTGGTAAGCCTACACAGAGGCGCCTAGGGTAAAATGAATGGGTAGGCAGGGGAAGACAAGGGAGAGAGCCAGTGAAGGCATGGGCAACCAGTGTGTGCTTGCAAGAACTCTGCCCTGGAGCCCAAGTGCCGCAGCCCGATGCTGACTGGCCCACTCAGCCTGGCTAGGCACAGCGGCTCTGCCCAGCCTAGCACCAGGTGTGAAGCAGGTTGGAAGGCCTTGCAAGAGCCTGCGGCACCCCACTCCCTTTCCTTCTCCCAGAGCTCCTTGTTTCATCTCACTCAGCGATCAGCAGGCCCAAGGCTGTGCCTTAGATAAGCTTGCCTTGATTCTGTGCTATTTGCATTTATTGGTATTGAAAGAAACCCCAGGTAGTTTCATTTTGCTCCAGGAACTCCTCAGACCAGTAGCACTTGCCATTTGGGAACTTATTAGAAATACAGAATCTCAGAGCCCCTCACCCCTCACCCCAGATCCTCTGAATCAGCATCGGTTGTTTAGGATGCTTCCAGGTGACTCCTAGGAGCATTAAGGGCTAAAAAACTCTGCCATAAACACTGGTTTCTAAACTTGGCTTTACTTTGGGGGAGTTTTAAAATAATATATATTGATGTGTGGGCTCTATTCCAAGATATTCTGACTTGTTAGGAGTTGTGGCCTGGTTATCGGGATTTTTAAATGTGTACAGGGAAGCTTCCCAGGTGGCTCAAGTGGTAAAGAATCTGCCCACCAATGCAGGAGAGGCAGGAGACACAGGTTCGATTCCCCGGGTTGGGAAGATTCCCCTGGAGTAGGAAATGGGAAATTGCTCCAGTATTCTTGCTTGGAAAATCCCATGGACAGACGACCCTGACGGACTGCAGTCCATGGGGTCGCAAAGAGTCGGGCATGACTGAGTGACTGGACGTACCTAAGATGGTTCTAACACGCAGTAAAATCTGAGAACCACTGAATAAAGTGCCCTCCGAATTTCTTCCTAGAGCAGTGTTTCTCAAATTTTAATGGCTCAGGAATCACCCGGGCATCTTGTAAAAATTCAGATTCTCGTCCAGTAGTCCTGAAGCAAGGGAGATTCTGCTGTTCTAATGAGTTCCCAGGTGATGCCAATGCTGCTGGTCCAAGGACCTCACTTTGAGAAGGAAGGTTTTGAGACACATCAGAGTGACCATGGGAGAGAAAGTCAGTGAAATAAACACAGAGAAAGGCCAATTGTGTAACATGTGGACCCAAGCAGCAGGGTAGTGTAAAAGAAAGAGCTCAGGATTAACACTGAGCAGGCCAGAGGTCTAGTTCTCTTTCTACAAGCTGTGGAAACTTGACAAAATTGCAAAACCTTTCTGATCATCAGTTTCGTTAACTGAAAAGTGGAGATAAGCTGGCCTGTCTGGTAGAACTACGTAAAGATACCAGGTGACCTACTTCTCCAGGGTTTCCTGTAGAAGAAAACCAAAATAAGGAAACAGAACAAATACTAAACACTGTATTCAAGAAACAGTGTTTCAAACTTTTTTTGAAATTAGGTGTTGAAAGAATATAGCACGAACTTCAGATGAACACAAAACAAGCAACACCTACGTCCTGATTTGTTTGCCTATTTTTCTGTAAATAAATGACAGAGGAGTGCTAAAATCTCTGTGATTTTAAACTTGTCTGTTTCCTTGCACTTCTGTCAGTTTTGTTTCCTATTTTTAGAAACAGTTTTGTGTATAAATGTTCAGGACTGTTGTATCTTCTTGATGAATTCACCTTTTATCATTATACTAATATTCTTTTTTTTGCAAATATGCCTTCAAAATAATGTCAGTTAATTGAAAGGTCTTCATTTTTATTAATAAATAAAACCGTTGTCTTATTAAAAAAATAATAATTGTCTGGTTTTTTAAAAAAATCTAACCTGACAATCTCTGCCTTTTGATTGAAATGTTTACAGTTACCACTGCAGCCTTTTCTTGGCTGTGCTGGGCCTTAGTTGTGGCATGTAGGATCTAGGTCCTCACCAGGGATTGAACCCAGGCCCCCGTGCGTTGGGAGCACAGAGTCTTAGCCACTGGACCACCAGAGAAGTCCCTGAATTGTTTACATTTAAATCTTACATTTTAATGTGACTATCGATTTGGCTGAACATTTTGCTATTTTCTCCATCTGTGTTTTGTATCTTTTCTACTCCTTTCCCCTGGCTTCTTTTGAACTGCGTATTTTTATAATTACACTTATCTCCTTTGGCTTATTAATTATAACTTGGTGATTTATTTCAGCGGTTGCTTTAGGATTTATTGCATACCTTTTTATCACAGTATCCCTTCCAGTGATATTCATTCTACTCGTGTGGAGAACCTGAAACTGTATGTCCACTACATTTCTACCCTACCTGATGTTGCACTATTGTCATATACTTTACTTCTATATAACCTCGTAATTTCTTATTATTCTTGCTTGACATGGTTTATTTTAAAAGACAGATAAAAGAAAAAAGTTTTATATTAACCTAAATAATTATTATTTCTAGTGCTATTACTTTGTGTAGATCCAGGTTTCCTTCTAGTGTCATTTTTCTTCGGCTTGATTCCATTTATAACAAAAGAATCCTTTTGTCTGAGTATTAAAACAATCTCTCCCCAAGTCATGAATAAGTTGAAACATGAACAGACAAAAGCGCACTGAGGGAGAAGAGAACCAACTCTCTGGATGGGGGAAATAGAGCAGTGCTAACGCAGAGGCAACCACAAGTGCCGCTGTCTGAGGAAGCAGCAGCTGACTATAATTAGACCATACCAACCTCAGGCTGCCTGAGGCAGCAGCTGCCCCACCACAGAAAACAGTCCGCTACAGAGCAGTCACCACTGAGCCGATTCCCTGTTTGTTCCACTCTCCGTCAGAATATGAAGCTTCCCAGTCGTCACTTACTTACCTAAACTTTCTTTCCTTATTCTGACCTAATTCCCACCCTTCCTTCACTCCTCTCCCTCTTCTGTCTCTAAAATTCCCAATGCCCTGTGAAATCAAGAAGCTCTTGTAATTTTTAACCTCTCTGAAGAATGTATTCACCTCCTAATGAAAAGCAGGCTGTTTCCTGGAGACATGGGTTCTTTGCAGCCCTCTCAAATGGATTCTTTCTTTTCTCAGACCCAAAATACTTCCGCACCAGCCTTACTCCTCAAAGCTAGTTGAGTTTTACCCCCCCTCTTCCTTCTTGCATCCCCCTTCTGCTCCTCTGAGGCTCACACCACTCTTCTTCCTCTATGGTAGAATCACTAATCAGTAGCCTCTGGGTCTTTCTTCCTCCATGGTAGAGTCACTAATCAGTAGCCTCTGGGTCTGTCTTCCTCATTCTCAGTAAAATGAACTTGCAGTTCAGTTTCCTTTTTATCTCTACCCATGTCGTCTTTGTCAATTTCAACATGTAGGCTGATTGATTCATCCAGTATCACAGATTCCTGGTTTCTTGACTTCCCATATATTCAATGATGTGTTCTTTTACTCCACCTCAGATATCTACCATACCTTAGGTTTTGGTATCAATTACATTGGCACAGTCTCCAAAATTTCAAATGTAAATATCTCATTTGGCTACAAAGATTACCAAGCTACTTGCTGAAGTACCCTTTCTTCAAAAGTGTTGTGACTTTCAGTCCATCCACCTCTCTTTATCCATACTTATTGTCAACCCCTCCTTACCTCTCACTTCTTTCCTAGTTTATATTCCATAACTTATTGTTATAGTTTCTGCCTTGCAAACCTTGACTTCTTTGCCCTATTGAATGAAGTTTGGAGGTTCAGTAAGCAGCACCCTTCTTCCTAACTGAGTTCTGAGTAGTTAGATAAAAATCTAAGCAATAAAAGCAGATGAAGATGATGCATCATCTATCTTACTGATAAAGTTAATCCCGGGGAATGTGACTTAGTTTTGCCACAAGGAAAGGTTTTTCAAAACTGTGTCTTGGACCTGTCTGCCCAGCGATGAACTGAACAACTGCAGCTACTCCCCTTACCCCACTTCCTCCCATACCACAGGATCCAGACTTTCTAAAGCCAGGGCACAGAGGAACAGTAAAGAACATATGTTTGCTCTGGGCTGCTGGATCCCCAAAGAAAGGTGAGAGAAAGGGGTTGGCTTTATTTACATGGCCACGCATTGATCCCAGCCTCATCGATAATACAATTCACTCCTCTCCAAGGAAGAGGGAGTGAGGGTTGTTACACCAGTGAACTCCCTCTACAGGGAAACAAACGTTTAGGATTCGGCAAAGCATATCCCTTGAAACCTCTATTACACTTGCCTTATAAAAGTCCAACTTCGGGGAATCTTTTCCCTGTCAGCACCAGAGTGGTAGAAGGTAGTCTTCAAAATACTTTACAAATTTTATCTTATTTGAATATTATAAAAATCACGAGAGGAATTGGACAGGTAGAATCATAGATCTTATAGGTAAGAGAATTCAAGCAATGCGGACTTATTGTCATAGGTAACAGTCAATATAATAAATCCAATTCATCTGAGAGGAGGTGGACTAGGTTTCTGTTGTTGCTGTAATAGATTACCACACACTTAGAGGCTTAAAATAACACAAATTGATTACTGCTCCCAGAGTCAGAAGTCCTAAAATCAAGGTGTCAACAGGACTGAGTTCCTTCGAGAGGCTCTATGGTGAATCTGTTTCCTTGCCTTATGCAGCTGCTAGAGACCACTTGCATTCCTTGACTCATGGCCCCTTCCTCCGCTCCCAAAACCAATAGCAAAGCATCTTCAAACCCTTCTCTGACTCTGAGACTCCAGGCTGCCTTCCTCTTTCCCTTATAAGGACCCTTATTACACTGAGTTCACCAGATAATCCAGGATAAAAGCTCATCTCAAATTCCTTAAGTTACTCACACAAGCAAAGTGCTTTTATCATGTAAGGTAGCAGATTCACACGATTCAGGTACTGGGACATGAAAATCTTTGCAGGACCATTATTCTTCATAGGAGGGATAGCACCATTACTTCAAAAAAGAGGTGTTAGTATTCTAATTCCATAAGAAGCAGTCTCTTACCACATTTATTACTGAAAAAGCAAACTTACATATAAACATTGGGCACTCCGAATAGTCTCATGTTCTGAGTAAGCATTTAATGTTTCTTGAATAAATATATGAATATCACATATCTAAGAAAAAAGTTTTAGGGATAAAGAATAGTTGAAGTAACATGAAAGAATTACCTAATTAACATAACAAAGACATGAATACCTGGGGCCAACTGCTTAATAATTTGAAGAAGCCATTTGGATCATCAGCAACATAAAACTTTGAGCAAAATTATCTTGACTTTGTATGTCTTCCCACCTCATTCTGAATCTACTTCATTCCTCTCCATTATTTTATCCCTAAATTGGTCAAACTAGTAAATTGACATATGTTGAAAATATTTGTGGCATTTATTCAAGAAAGAAGTATATTTAAAATTAGATGAGCTGCAACACTTCTGTATTCTATTGCAGGTTCTAGTCAGTGAACAAAGGAAGAAAATAACATAGATTTGAAAAAAATGTAAAAGCGTCTTTATTTATAGATGACATTGTATACGTAGAAAAGCCTAGGGCAGCTACAAAAAGAGGTACTAAAAGTGGTAAGTTGAGCAAGATCTCAGGATACAAGGTCAATATTGAAAAAGCAATTGTATTTCCATATATTAACAAACCATTGGAAATTGAAATTAAAAATATTATTTACAATAGCATAAAAAAGTAAAATTATTTTAACAAAATATGTGTAAGAACTCTACATGGGAAACTACAAAATACTGGGTGAAACTAAATAAGAGCTAATGAAAATGAAGACACAGTCCATGTTCATGGGTTGGTAGACTCAATATTGTTAAGATATCAATTGTCCCCAAACCTGTCTATAGATTTAATGCTATCTCAACAGAAAAGAAAAAATTCCAGCAGACTTTTTTTGGTACAAATGGAAAAGCTGGTTCCAAGAGTTATTTAGAAATCCAAATAACTTAAAATAGCCAAAAGAGTTTTAATATAGGTGAGCAAAATTAGAGAACTTATACTACTTGATTTCAAGATTTACTCTAAAGCTACAAAAATCAAGACAGTGTGGTGCTGGAATAAGTATAGACATAAATCCATGGAACAGAGTAGAGAGTACAGAAAGAAGCCCATAGATAATACAGTCAATTGATTTTATACAGAGGTATGGACGTAAAGGGATAGTTTCTTTAGCAAATGGTGCTGGAAATAATTGTGTATCCGTATCCAAAATGTGACCCTCAACCTTTAATTTGTACCATACATGAAAGTTAACTGAAAAAAAAAAGAATCAAAGGCCTAAATGTAAGAGCTAAAACTATAAAGTTTCTAGAAACAAGTATAGGAAAAAAAAATTTTGCGACCTTGAGTTATACAAAGACTTTGTAGACGGGAGACAAAAAACAGGAACCATAAAAAAATGGATAAACTGATTCAACAAAATTAAAATGTTTGCTGTTTAAAAGATGGTTAAAATGAAAAGACAAGCCACAGACTGAGAGAAAATTTTACATAACAGAAGTGTAAACAGAATAAACAATTCTTACAACTTCAGGTAACTGTTTAAAAACTGTCAAAAGATTTAGACACACTGTGAAAGAGTATTATAAATGGCACATGAGCATAAAAAGGTGCTCAACATCCTAAGTAACTAGAGAAATGCAAATTAAAGCCACCTATTAGAATGACTAACATGATCATATCAAGTGTTGGTGAAGATTTGGCACAACTGGAGCTCTTATACACTATTAGGCATGTAAAATGGTAGAACCACGTCAGGAAAAATTTGGAGGTTTCTTACAAAGTTCAACTTATGCTTACATATGACTCAGCAATTCTACTCCCAGATATTTACCCAAAAGAAATGAAGATATTCTATGTAAAGGCTTGCACACAAATGTTTTTAGAAGCTGTATCCATAATACACCAAAACATGAGAACAACTTTGATATCACTAACCATGATGGGTAAACAAATTGTATGAAATCCTACCAAGTCATAAGAGGAATGGAAAACTAATCAAATAACCTGGATGAATTTCAGAACATCACATTAAGCAAAAGCTGTCAGACACAAAAGAGTACATATGCATGATTCCATTTACATGAAACTTAGAAAAGACCATTCTAACGTTTAGGAACAGAGCAGATCAATGGTTGTTTGGAGTGAATGTGCATATGGAAGATCGAATGGGAAGGAGCATAAAGAGAATTGTTCCAGGTGATGGAAATGTTCTGTAACTTGACTGCAGTGGTGGTGATGTGAGTATATACATTTGTCAAATTTTACAGAATTGTGTAATTAAAATGCATACATTTTATTGTACAAAATTATATCTTAATAAAGTTGATTTAAATGAAAAAACTTGAGTGAGCCCAAGCGTTTACATTTTTTCTCTTGAAATATTCCTTTTTGGATTTCCACAGGCAACTCCAGAAATCAACTTAGTAGGTAAAATAGCTGAGTGACACTGGAACAAGCAAGTTATTACTCTGAACTGAGCAATTTTCCTCATCAGTAAAATGAGTGAATTAGGTTAGATGATTTCATTTGTTCATTCAATAAGCATTTACTAAAGCCCACTATGGGCAAGCACTAGGCCAGGTTCTAGAGATATAAAGCTGAAAAAGAAACCAGCTTTTCCCCTTAAGGAAACAGAATGAGTTTAGTGGAAAAGAAAGACAAGCTAACATATGATTAGGATACTGCTTACGTATAACTGAGACATGAGGAGAATTCATAAAAGAAGCAGTCTTCCCTGATGATGCAAAACCTGAGTTGGGTTTTGAGGTTCAAGTAAGAATTAGGTAGAGACGAGAGGGCATTCCAAGCAGAGTGCCTAGTGGGCAAAGAGCCAGAGGCGTGAGAGACACAGCATGTGTTTAAGGTACTGCAGGTAGCTTAGTAGGTGTGGAACACAGAATTCATCCTCGTAAGGTCATGGAGTGTCTTGGCTGAAAAAAAGTTCTAAAAGATTCCTCTAGTCTAACCAGCATGCAGATAGGAGTCCTGTACCAAATAGTGATAACTCATGAAGTAGAGGATCTCCTAAAAAGTAAAATAACTACACCATCAGTTAGGATCCTTTTTGTGGCAAAGATAATCTTTTGGCTCATGTAACAAAACAGTCCAGGGATAGACTGGTGGAGTGTGACCTGGGAATTAAAAAGGTCAACAGAGCAGCTTCTCACTCTTTGCATTCTTAGGCCACAGCAGCTCCAGATCTTATATTTTTTTCATATCCAGTTTCCCTGAAAGATTAAACCAAAGCCTCATAATCAAGTTTCACTAATTTTGCACAATCTTAGCCTTTGCACTAGATCCCTGGAGCCAGAGGGATGATACATAATGATAGTTTGACCAGGAGCCAGAGGTCCTGGAAGCAGGAGTCAGCCTCATCTGAAGTACATGGAGGAACAGGTAGATCTCCGGATAAAAATTAGAGTATTTGTAGAAGAAGGGAGACTATATGTCCTGACGAGGAGCTAACAGATTCCAACAATTTTTAGAACAAGGCAGGGGGTACAAACACACGGTCAGATTTCTTCTTTCATCGTCCATTCCTAGGACTAGTCAATGAAAACTGATTTCAGAACAAAATGATGTGAGACAACACATATGCAAAAAACTATCACTACTCTAAGCACCATATTACTAAATGAGAATTTTGATGAGAACAAAGAGAAGGGGGTAATTAATTCCAGTTTATAGGCTCAAGGGTATCTTCACAACAGGAGAGTATTTTTGGTGGGGCCTTGAAAAATGGAGGTCCATGGCAAAGATAAAGTACCTGGCCATAGCTGGTTGAGGAGCAGCACATAATCTGGTGAGGGTGAAGCACAGGATAACAGATCAGTGAGAGAACACAGGAACGGAAAGACCAAGCTGTGGCGGATTCCCCCCACTCTGCTACAGAGCCTGAACTTACCCTTAAGGCAACAGGGTATTGTTTAATTTTTAAGCATGTAAGCGACACAATCGAACCTGTATTTAGAGAGCTGTAAGAACAGATTAGATACTTCCTGAGACTAGGAAGAAGGAGATAACAATAGGGGAATAAAGCTAAGTTGTGAAGTGGAAGACTGAGGGAGTTCAAGTTTAGTGTTCTCTATTTTCTCTATGGAATAGGTAGAGAGGATGTGCTAAATGTAAGGGGGTACTACGCAGTTAAGACACTCTGGAAATTTCAGTTAGCCAGAAGGTTGCATTACCAAAACATTCTGATCAAAAAAGGTTATTCAATAAACTCTTCCATAATATAAGGTCACACATACTACATTAATGGGCGAATTGAAATCCAGAAGAGCCAAATACAATCTATTAGGCTATTTCACCCCAAGTGAGAACACCACAGGTAGAATAACAATGTAATTATCACTGGTCACTCAGATCCTTGTGATCACTGGCAGAGCTTATGTGAGGCAGTGTCAGAGGTTGGTAGGAGATGGTGTGGGAGAATTCTGGAGGGAGGAGGCAAGGAGAAGTCGCAAGAGGAGTGCAGCGAGAGATGGAGTGGGCAAGGCAACCTGTCTTCATGCAGTATTTTAACAAGCAGCCAGGAGCAGCACATGGCTGAGAGGGTATGTGTGGCAGCCTATCAGGCTTGGCTTTTGGATTCAGATTCAGAACTACTGGCTAGAGCCACCCCTTCTAAATGAAAGGATCTGCTATGTCTTAGTTTATTAAATTTTTCTTTTCTTATAGATGTAAGGTCTCAAACTATCAAATGAAGTCACACAAATGCTAATAAAGTTGGGCACTCTTCACATATTATTTTCTACAACTTGACCTTAAAATGTCATATGTAAAATCAATTATTGACAACCTCTTGTATTTGGTGCTTTGTAGAATTATAATAATAATAAAAAAAATAACTTTCAAATATATTTTCTCATTTGGTTTTACTCAACCCTGTCAGGTAAACAGAGCAAATATAAAACTTCCAGTTGCCTGTCCTGTCTCCCATATCCCACAGCCAAATTACAGATAAAGGAGATTAAATTATCTAGGGATTTAAAGCTAGGACAAGAACTCTCCAGTCGAATATTTCTCCTACTACACTACTACACTGCTATGTTTAAAGCAGTTTATGAATATTCTCCTAAAGAAAGAAACCAAAGGTAGGTGTATCTGTACACATTTGACCTTAATCGTTCAGAACTCTCTTCCTAACAGTCACAGGTGTGTGCTTGTCCTGTGATCAAGGTGCATTTGTGTACACAGAATGGCAAAGCATCTGATCATAACCGTATTGCCTTCAAAAGCAATAAAGTGGAGCTTATTAAGAATCAATTACTGAATAAATGGTTATTTGCTTCTTCTAGTCGTTATTTGGAGAAGGCAATGGCAAGCCACTCCAGTACTCTTGCCTAGAAAATCCCATGGACGGAGGAGCCTGGTAGGCTGCAGTCCATGGGGTCGCTACAAGTCAGACATGACTGAGCAACTTCACTTTCACACATTGGAGAAGGAAATAGCAACCCACTCCAGTGTTCTTGCCTGGAGAATCCCAGGGACGGGGGAGCCTGGCGGGCTGGCGTCTATGGGGTCACACAGAGTCGGACATGACTGAAGTGACTTAGCAGTCGTTATTTAGTCCTCAAAGTCAACAAGTACCTGATGAATAAAAGCATTTATATAGAATTTCAAATCAATAACTAGTAGTTATATAAAATTCCACCACAGTTATGGTGCTGGGCTAAACCTCATACATTTCCTAAAATATACTCTCTAAATGAAAGACTCGGAAAATAGATTTTGATAAAACTTTGTACAATTCTAGACATTTAGTAAGACTATCAACATATTGATTCAGAATTTTATTGAAATGATTAGAATTTTGAATTTGAGTATAAAATTGAAAGACATTGATTTTTGGACTTCTTCCCCCCACAATCTATCATTCCATATTACAGAAATGCTAGATTTTTAAGAAGTAATATAAAACAAGACCCTCCACTTATAATAGGACCAAAATAAGATTGATGCCGTGCACAATGTCTTCAGTCTCTGCTTCTGGTCTCTCTAAGCTGCTCTGCCCTAGAAGTAAATCTTGTTAAACCAAGCTTCAGCCAAAGTGCACATGGTTTTGATTTTTCATTCCCTTCGTTGAGTTCTTGGGTGTCTCCTTTGGATACTTCCGAGGGAAGAAACTTTGGCAACACACCTCAGAAGTGTCAAGTCTTCTAACCAAGAGATGGAAAGTTGAGTAATTTGAAGCGATCATTCCATAATTTTCTTTTTTTCAGAAAGTCATGAATCAAAACACTGTCAGGTGCAAACAATTGTATCTGACCTTCTCCAAGAGAGACCTTTAAGGGAGAAATAAAATGGAGAGAGATCTAGAAGATCTCTGATGAGAGACAAGTTGTTAAAAACACCAAAGTACATTTTCATTCCTACTAAAAAGCATTATCTTTTTCAAGTCTTCTCACATCTTACCCCACCCCTGCTCTGAGTGAAGAGCAATTTATAAGACAAAATGATTCATTATCTAGAGATACATTTACAAACTGACAGAAGAGAATTCTCCCAGAGGCTACATTACCTATTCAAGTTTATTACAATATCTTTCGTTCTTATTGCATTTATAGTTACATGCCTTTTACAAGTCAGGATTATCTATATAGTATGCTCGATTTAGCAGAAGTTATGTCTATTGCTTCTCTCTTGAAAATCAACAGCATGCAGTGCAATACATGGTGTGCAGACTTATTTCAAAAAGTGAAAAATTAGGTTTAACTGAGAAGGGAACATGATCTTTATTGGCTTTATGCAAAGTTTAATTTTGGTTTTATGCAGAGTTTGCATAGTTCATGATTACTTTAATGAAAAACTAGATGTATTGTCAGTGACCTTGCAGAAGATCAGGTGACCGTAGCAAAAAGAAAAATCTGAAGAAGAGGCATAACTTTTAAAGTAGAAAGGTCAGCAAGAACTGCCTGAAACAAAAAACAAAAGGAATGATTAATATCTGATCAGCAAAGTGAAGCCTCTGAAGTAGACACAGAAAAGCCATTACAATGCATTTCTGACATCAACACACTCTAAGTGTTTCAGATTGGTCCCAAATCTGAAGCTACAACCTTCCTTCTCTTTTCTGAACATCTTAATGTTAGAACGTGTGCAAAACGCTCAAATGTGCAGTAGAAAATAACCTGGACTTTAGCTTGAGCCTTCTTCAAATATACAAGGTAGCATGAGTTTATAAGAGGTCTGACATTTCAACTTGCTTCTATAAATAAACGTACATTATGAATCCTAGTCTTGTTATACTAGTGTAAGGAGTAACTGACTTTAGGAAATCATTTTAAGAAGGAATTAATGTTTATTCAGTTGCAAGATGCATAAACATCCTCTTCCCTTTAAACAAAGAATGTAGGCAGCTATTTTAAGGATAAAATTGCACTTCTATGAGAGATAACAAATAGAGTAATATTGTAAGTCACTACTTAATTGAACCATGTTTCAGGTATAAGTTATACTACTGAAAAGAAACCAGCTTTAATAATTAACTCACTACTAAAAATAACCAAAACAATGTATCTTTACTGTATCAACCAAATGTATGCTCTTTAATTCTTTCAACTAGTGTGTCTTTGTTCTATGAGCATAACACACGGATGTGAACAATTATAAGAAAACGCAACACAAGTCTCAATAGTTTCTATCAAAATTACTAGGTATCTTGCTTCCCATAAAAGTTATAACAGTTTCTCATAATAACCTTGTTTATGACCCCTTCACAAGAACATTGTTTTCAAGTAACTAAGGAATTCTGAATATTTAATATTACTTAGCTTAAAACTTATAGGCATTACTCAAGTTAAAAAATTAGGCTATGAGTAATGTGTGTCCTATGCATTGAAGACTGAAGTACCCAAGCCTGGCAACCTCTCAGAAACTATTTCCATCCCATCTCAGCGAAACTTATCCTTACTTCAGCTGCAGCCAGTGATGTCACCTCCATCAGGTTCACTGCTCGGAAAGCAAACACAGCAGCTGCCAGGACTGGAAAAGAATGAACACTATTTTAACTGCTGGCTTACCCATTAGCCTGATAAATTTACTGCTACATCCAAAACCCACAATGAGAACTCAGAACTGGTGCTTAACACAACTGCATTCAGTTAAGGTCTGGTGAGGAATGGAAATTTCCTTCTCTGGAGATCAGTATCTGAGGGCATTTCATTTTCTTTGGAAAAAATGAAAATTTTAGTGGTTTTTAAAAAGCCATTTTATAAATTGTTTCGTTCATACCTACGGCTTCAATTGTAACAGTTTTTAAATGGTAGATATAATGACTGCCTTATGAACATTTATTTTGATGCAGGTGTTTCTTACTGATGCAATGGAAAGGCTTCTGAAAAGTTACACGTAGACTGAATTTTTAAATGTATCAGATAATATTTCATACGTATCAAGGTAGTATCTATATAAAATTGTGGCAACAAGTATGTCTTTCCTTAAAAATGTTGTTATGCTGCTGCTGCTGCTGCTAAGTCACTTCAGTCATGTCCGACTCTGTGTGACCCCACAGACGGCAGTCCACCAGGCCCCCTGTCCCTGGGATTCTCCAGGCAAGAACACTGGAGTGGGTTGCCATTTCCTTCTCCAATGTGTGAAAGTGAAGTCGCTCAGTCATGTCTGACTTGTAGCGACTCCATGGACTGCAGCCCACCAGGCTCCTCTGTCCATGGGATTGACTTTCCTGCTGCTGCTCCTAAGTCACTTCAGTCGTGTCCGACTCTGTGTGACCCCATAGACGGAAGCCCACCAGGCTCCCCCATCCCTAGAGTGTCATAAATGGGTATGTCTGTTGGGTGGGCCACTGTGGGGATTGATCCTGACACTTGCATTAATGTTGCTTATAGGAAAAGAAAAGTTGAAACTTTGAAAAAAAAAAAAAACCAAACCATTATAGAATATCTTGAAGGTCAATAATATATACTGAGAAGAAAACATCTAGATTTTTGTTCCCATTAGTCATATGCATATGAAAAGAGATTAATGCTGATATGCATTATGTCTTATTATATAACCTACCATAAAACCTTACGAAAGGGAACGAGTCATCATGAACAATGGAAGGACTATGTAAGAGCTTCTGGAGACTCTGATAAGGAAACAGTACTGCTCAGAGGTGACTCGACTTCTCCCTATTTTTTTCATCACCATAGTGGTAGTGCATTCCCTACCCAACAAGTCCTTGAAGTTTAGGAAATGAATGGTAAGGAATCTTTACAATTATTTGGAAGACTGGTTCCTAAGTATATTGCATAGATAATGCAAATAATTGTTAAAAATACATTTCTACTATGGAAATAATAATCATAAGAGCAGTTAATTCTCATATCAACTCTGTGTTTATTACTACTGTTAGCCCCATTTTACTAATGTAGAAACTGAGGCACTGTGAGTTTGGATGACATATTCAGAGTCATACAGGTAGAAAATAATAGAGAGAAAACTCAACGCTGGTCCCAGAGCCCAAGCATTTAACCACTGTGTGATGAAATTTTTGAGATTGAAGGTAAGCAGTAATGACTCATCCCTGACGTGTAAACCGGTGTGCTTTCCTAACTGTCTTCTCTTCAGACCCTCACAATCGTTTTCCCTTGGGATAAACCATAATAGAAAAGAGAATGAAAAAAGAATGTATATCCATGTAACTGGTCACTTTGTTGTACAGTAGAAATTAACACAGCACTGTAAATCAACAATACTTCAATTTTAAAAAATAATGGTTTGCCAGAGATGGACTGAGGATAGTGCATGGCGATACATGCTCTGGTGGATCAGGTGGCTAGGTGGCTATTCCTGAGGAGTAGATGGTGGTAGGTGGCTGTTCCTGGGGAGTAGATGTCAGGATCCAGGTTTCTTAATTTCCCCAGGTAGAGGCAGAGTGACTGGGGAGCACAGGTAATTTTTGAGGGGACAACAGATTTTGGAAAGCTTGTCAAAAAAGCATTAGAACTAGTTAGGAATTATTTAATATATAAAGATGGATATAAGAGATCTGGAACAAAGAATTTACCCTTTAATTGCAAATGGTGAAAACTTAAGTACTTTAAAGTCCTTGAACTTCCATTTTTACAAGAATATCCAAGAAAACCATTTCTGTGGACGAGCAACTTCTTTATAGTTTTCTAATATCTAGAATCATATTTGACAATGGAGACATTTTATAAGCTAAGGGATGTGGTCACTATTTCCTTTTTTGTGTGTAATTTAATGGAGTTGGTGAAAGCTTGACAAGATGGTCAAATTTTCTGCTGTAGCAGGGAAGAGTTTTACATGCTGGGAAATAGTTTTTCCAAAGGTAGATAAGAGGGAGAATAAAAGAGTAGTTACTAATTAACTTCAGCATTCAAAATGCTTATGTGCTCATAACCTTTATTTATCTTGGTGTCACATCACAGAAGTTCCTTTCTGTCTACCTCATGTTTGGTTTGCCCAGCCCTTCCACAGAGCAGGCTTATTTGCCAAGGAGAAAAGCTCTATCAGTTCAGTTCAGTTCAGTTCAGTCACTCCTCATGTCCGACTCTTTGCGACCCCATGAATCACGGCACGCCAGGCCTCCCTGTCCATCACCAACTCCCGGAGTTCACTCAAACTCATGTCCATCGAGTCGGTGATGCCATCCAGCCATCTCATTCTCTGTCGTCCCCTTCTCCTCCCGCCCCCAATCCTTCCCAGCATCAGAGTCTTTTCCAGTGAGTCAACTCATTGCATGAGGTGGCCAAAGTATTGCCGTTTCAGCTTTAGCATCACTCCTTCCAATGACACCCAGGATTGATCTCCTTTAGAATGGACTGGTTAGATCTCCTTGCAGTCCAAGGGACTCGCAAGAGTCTACTCCAGCACCACAATTCAAAAGCATCAATTCTTCGGCGATCAGCTTTCTTCACAGTCCAACTCTCACATCCATACATGACCACGGGAAAAACCATAGCCTTGACTAGACGGACCTTGGTTGGCAAAGTAATGTCTCTGCTTTTTAACATACTATCTAGGTTGGTCATAACTTTCCTTCCAAGGAGTAAGCGTCTTTTAATTTCCTGGCTGCGATCAGCATCCGCAGTGATTTTGGAGCCCCAAAAAATAGTCTGGCACTGTCTCCACTATTTCCCCATCTATTTCCCATGAAGTGATGGGACCAGATGCCATGATCTTTGTTTTCTGAATGTTGAGCTTCAAGCCAACCTTTTCACTCTCCTCTTTCACTTTCATCAAGAGGCTTTTGAGTTCCTCTTCACTTTCTGCCATAAGGGTGGTGTCATCTGCATATCTGAGGTTATTGATATTTCTCCCAGCAATCTTGAATCCAGCTTGTGCTTCTTCCAGCCCAGCGTTCCTCATGATGTACTCTGCATATAAGTTAAATAAGCAGGGTGACAATATACAACCTTGACATACTCCTTTTCCTATTTGGAAAAGCTCTATACTTTGGGATATCTTCAACTGAATTCATGCTTTATATGAAATATAGAAACTCAAATACTTACTTTTGGTCTTTTAAATTGTTCTCATGAATTTTAAGCAACTCTATCATGAACATTAAGATACCCATGCTTTAAACTGTTCTTCAAATGGCCTGAGTAAGTTCACAGTTGAAACCAGTAATATTTATTAAAATATTTATAAAGATTATATAAACTCACTTGAGCAAAAAAGTTGGTCCCAAAATATTCTATTCTAATATACTCAGATGAAAAAAATGTATAAAATGATCAAAACTAACGTATATACATGTGTGCACGCATGCTCAGTCATGTCTGACTCTGCGACCCCATGGAGTGTAGCCCACCAGGTTCCATTGTCCATGGAATTTTCCAGGCATCTACATGCAATTATTTGCCTTATGTCTCTTTATCTGAATTCCATGGAAGGAATTCCCATCAGTCTAATTTCATTTCTAGATGTTCTACAATTCTTCCCTGTTGGTTTTTTAAAAAACACTCTAAGAAAATGAACGGCTGCAACAGTGTGGACTGTCGTTCTACCTATGCATCAATACCTTATTAATTATTAAGCATGCAGCAGAGTACCTTTCATGTCACTTCATTCAACATTCATTTCTCTTTTACTTCAGTTTGCTGAGGGCATGATAAGTCACAGAAAGGGAGAATTTAAATTGGAAGAGGCTTTGAGGTCTTAGAGTTTAACATTTCGTTCACGATAGAAAATCTTTTAACCCTTCAGATGACAGTTAAAACGCCCATTCTACTTTTGGAAGGTCCTAATTATTAGAGCTGATGCTGAAGCTGAAACTCCAATATTTTGGCCACCTCATGCGACGAGTTGACTCACTGGAAAAGACTCTGATGCTGGGAAGGATTGGGGGCAGGAGGAGAAGGGGACGACAGAGAATGAGATGGCTGGATGGCATCACCGACTCTGTGGACATGAGTTTGAGTGTACTCAGGGAGTTGGTGATGGACAGGGAGGTCTGGCGTGCTGTGATTCATGGGGTCGCAAAGAGTTGGACACGACTGAGTGACTGAACTGAACTGAACTGAATTATTAGAAAGTACTTTCTAATATTTAGTCCATTTCTTTAATATGTTCTAATATCTTTTTGAAATGATACAAAAAGTTACATATTAATATAATGCTCTTCAAAATTGATGAATACCCAGAAGAATCATTTGGTGGAAAATCTTAAAATCCTGTCACCCGAGAAATGTTAGCAAAAAACAAGACTACTTAGCCTGGAAAACAGAAGACTTTGGGGAAAGATGAGGGTGAGAGAGTAGAAAAAACATGATGATGATCCTGGTGCAACAGTAGTACATTTTAACAAGTTATATTATCCAGAAATGAAATAGGAAACTTAGACAGGGATTACCCAACACTGAATGTTCAAACACAGGATAAGTATTACCTGCCAGAAATATTTAAAAGAAGCTATACTTGATGATCTCTAGGATTCCTTCCATCTCTAGATGGTATGTATCACAGCCATTCAGCCAAAAGAGGTGATGACAGAACTTTTTTTTTTTCCTAACTCATATCTGTATTGGCTTTAAAAACAATTGAGATGGACTCCGGGGGAGAGGGCAAGGGTGGGATGACTTGGGAGAATAGCACTGAAGCATATATATTATCATATGTGAAACGAATCGCCGGTCCAGGTTTGATGCATGATACAGGATGCTTGGGGCAGGTGCACTGGGATGACCCAGAGGGATGATATGGGGAGGGAGGTGGGAGAGGGGTTCAAGATGGGGAACACATGTACACCCGGGGTGGATTCATGTCAATGTATAGCAAAACCAATACAATATTGTAAAGTAATTAGCCTTCAATTAAAATTTTAAAAAAAGATTAAACAAAAAATAAATAAAAACAATTGAGATGAAAGGATACTGGGAGTTATTAAAAACTTTAGTAAATGATAACTCTGATTACACCAGGGGCAACAGTTATATTCATGGCACTTTACTATTATGCTAACTTTCCTTTCAAAAATACCACCTAATTACTCTAGACCTCTCAGCATTCAAAAATATGTTAATATGGTACCTAGAGAATCTTTTCCAGGAAAAGGGTCTTCAATTAAGCACTATTTCCAAATGGCCAGAGAGGTGACTTTACAATGCTGTCACTGGGTAAAGAAATAAAGGCTCTCACAGCTTAAATAATTTGCTCAGTATCACACAACTGGAGAAGGCTGGAACCAGAACTCTGGCAACTTTTCAGCTCTCCACCCATGTGAAAACCCTGTAATATTTATTTGAATTCCCTAATAAACCTGGTGATAGAAACAACTGAATCTATTTCACATGCAGAGAAGCAAAATAATAGAAGAAATCTGTGGCATATGTGTTATCATACAGTTGCCCTCTGTGTATATCTGCTGTAAGAACTGCTTAATTATTAAATAAAAGATAAGTTTGACTTTCTGAAAAAATGTTGAATTTTTTTGACTTAAGAGAATAAGTTAAAGGGGAAACTTTTATGTATTACTCACAGACAGAGATTTCAACTATGCAGGGAAGCTCAGCCTTGGTTTGGCTTTTAGGTAGTAGCTGAGAACAGGCACAGAACAGAACTATAAGATAATCAGAGGAGTCAGCAGAAGAATGGAAGCAGACCTACACTCCGCTGCACAAACCTCATAGGTGCTGAGACTGAACAAATGTCCTGGCTGGACTAGAAGCAGGGGAGGGGAAATCGACATTCCTGGAAGCAATGAAGAAAGACTAGGAGTAGACTGGTGATGGGCAGTTCCACAGGCGTATTTAGATTGCAGAACATCAGTCCTTGTCCTCTAAGGCAGATAAATCGACTAAATGTTCATGAATTAGAAATGACAGCCAACTGTAGATTCCAATTCCAATTATAGATGGTAAATGTTAGAAAGAAAAGAAAGGATTTACTATAGAAATAGCATGTGTTTTATAAACAAGCACTTACTCTTACCAGCAAGAATTTCCAGAGAGTTGTATCCTAGGATTCTGTCCCACAAAAGCAAGAGTTGATCTGTAGCTAAGTATCCAGAGAAAGCTCGAACCATCCATTTAAATGATATGCGAAGTCTATAAACAAAGAAAAACAAGATATTTTACCTGTGTGGGTTTTAAAAATCACAGTCATTTAAAACTCAAGGACTCTACACATATACGATGGAATACTATTCAGCCTTACAAAAGAAATAAAATAATGGCATTTGCAGCAACATTATTAGAGATTACTACACTAAGTGAATTAAGTCAGAAAGAGAAAGACAAATACCATATGATATCACTTATATGTGGAATCTAAAATATGAATCTTAAATGAACTTATATACGAAACAGAAATAGACTCATAGATACAGAGAATAGACTTGTGGTTGCCAAGGCCAACAGGAGAAGGATGGATTGGAGTTCAGGATTACCAGATGCAAACTATTATATATTGAATGTATAAACAACAAGGTCTTGCTGTATAGCAAAGGGAACTATATTCAATATCCTGTGATAAACCATAATGGGAGAGAATATGAAAAAGAATATATATAACTCAATCATTTTGCCACACAGTAGATGGCATACCACAATGTTGCCATACCACAACATTGTAAATTAACTACACTTCAATAAAATAAATTTTAAAAAACTCAAGTACTCTATTAACAGCTGTAAAAATTCAGCTGAGAAACCTTGAGTTCCCAAATTAGTGGTTCCAAAAGTATTAAGAGAAAGAATTATATTCCCGAGACCTACTTTATGTTGTAGTTTATTCTTTAGAAAACTCACTTCTACATTTTGTTTTTCAGGGTGTGTACTAATTAGCTACCAATGAGGTGATCTTATAGTTTTAACAGTTCCAGGCAAGCCAAGATTATTTGAATTTTTATTCAAGATACTTAAATAAATACTTATAGCTGCATAT
This sequence comes from Moschus berezovskii, assembly GCF_049115385.1. Lineage (NCBI taxonomy): Eukaryota > Metazoa > Chordata > Mammalia > Artiodactyla > Moschidae > Moschus > Moschus berezovskii. The sequence goes on along the minus strand of NC_142464.1, from coordinate 54,514,468 downwards.
TTTTCCAATTCAATAAATTATATTCCTAGATTTCACTCAAATGGCTACTAAGGATACAAAAAAGACAGGGAAAAATAAGTTTTAAAGCTATAAGGGGCTTCCCAGGGGGTGCTAGTGGTAAAGAACCCACTTGCCAACGCAGGAGACATAAGAGACATGGATTTGACCCCTGGGTTGGGAAGATCCCCTGGAGAAGGAAATGGCAACCCACTTCAGTATTCTTGCCTGGAGAATCCCATGGACAGAGAAGCCTGGTGGGCTATAGTCCATGGGGTTGCAAAGAGTCAGACACGACTGAACTTAGCAAAAGAAAAATAAAATAGAAAAGCTATAAGGGAACTTAGAAATAGATTTCTGATTTCAACCCTTTAGTTTTAAAAAGGAGGTCATCAGAACTCTGAAAGATCAACCAGAAAATTCAATTAAATTCTATTTTGTGGAAAAAAAAATCCTAAGAAGTATGAGATCCTACTGTTTCATAACGAGGTTATGTTACAATAATATTTTATCTCTAGAATCAGGAAACAAACCTGGCTTTGGTGCCTGAAGAGATAAAATACTCTCTCATATTTCTCTACTATCTATTAGCAATTAAATATCACTTGACTGCCCCTGAGAGGTTTTAGCCAAGTTCTTTGTTAAAACTGTCATAATATTATATAAATAGGTACTTTTTCTTAAAAGAGAAAATGGATCCAGAGATTGCCTTTGTTGATGTCATATTAATTTTCCTAAGATTGAAAAAGGACCCCCAAGTTTCAGAAATTCCTCAATATTATATAACTATTGCTCTAATATGACAAATACATGTAGGCAGTAGTATTATAAGGCAAGTTTCTTGGTTGGTTTTAGAATATCAGTTTATAGATGCCAAAAAACTTTTGGCCAGTGAATGTTTTAAATTTTAAAAGTTCACTAATTCCCTGGCATGCCATTAGGACTCTACGCTCCCACTACAGGGGACCTGGGTTCAATCCCTGGTCGGAGAACTAAGATCCTGCAAGGCATGCAGCATGGCCCAAAACAAAAAAAATTCACTTTCAAGTCTAAATTATTAACTTCAACTAGTTTCATTTTATGGATCTCTCTTAGTGTCTTGTTAAACCAACAGTATCACATACCATGCCTCCCTGCTCCCTCGTATATCTAGCACAGAATCAGTTTCTTAGAAATAAAGCTTGAAAGTGAAGTCACTCAGTTGTGTCCAACTCTTTGCGACCCCATGGACTGTAGCCTACTATGCTCCTCTGTCCATGGGATTTTCCAGGCAAGAGTACTGGAGTGGGTTGACATTTCCTTCTCCAGAGGAAATAAAGCTTATTGAGGTATAATTTATATACAGTGGAATTTGCTTTTATTAATGTACAATTCTGACTTTTTTTAAAACCAAATAGAAATTTTAGAACTAAAACATACAAAAACATAACAACAACAAAGCAACCCTCACTGGAAGAATCCAACAGCAAAATGGAAATAAACAATGAGAGAGCCAGCGAATTTAAGTATAAGTCAATAGAAAGTGTCCAATCTGACCTACAGAATAAAAAGAATTTAAAATAGAAACCTGTGGGATAAGAACAAAAGTTTTAATATTTATGTTCCAGAAGAAAAGATGAATGTGAGTGGTACAGAAAAAAAAATATTTGAAGAAATAATGGTTGAGGGAAAATGGATACATGTATATGTATGGCTGAGTCCCTTCGCTGTTCACCTGAAACTACCACACATTGTTAACTGGATATACCCTAATACAAAATAAAAACGTTTAAAGTTTGGAAAAAAAAATAAAGATGAAACCTAAAAAAAGAAGTAATGGTTGAAAATTTCCTAAATTTGACAAAAGAAATAACCCTCAAGTTCAAGATGGTCAACAAACCCTGAACAGGATAAACCCAAGAAATCCATGTCCAGATATATCATAAACTGTTGAGAAACAAAGACAAAGACCTTGATAGCAGTCAGAGAAAAACAATAATTGGTATTATTTCTCCCTGAAATGTTTGGTTGAATTTGCCTGTGAAGCCCTCCAGGCCTGGAGTATATTTGAAAATAGAATGTGATAGATTAAAGATGTATATTGTAAATCCTGCATAAAGTATTTTTAAATTAAGGCATGTACATTTTTTTATTGATAACGCTATGGGATTTCCCAAGCAAGAATACTGGAGTGTGTTGCCATTTCCTTCTCCAGGGGATCTTCCTGACCCAGGGGTCAAACCCATGTCTCCTGCACTGCAGGCGAATTCTTTACCCGATGAGCCATCAGGGAAGCCCAAGGCACTGTCACAGCCTGAATGCTTGTGTCCCCACCTCTACCCCAAATTCATTGAAACTACCCACAATGTGGTCATGTATGGATGTGAGAGTTGGACTGTGAAGAAAGCTGATCGCTAAAGAATTGATGCTTTTGAACTGTGGTGCTGGAGAAGACTCTTGAGAGTCCCTTGGACTGCAAGGTGATCCAATCAGTCCATTCTAAAGGAGATCAATCCTGAGTGTTCATTGGAAGGACTGATGATAAAGCTGAAATTCCAATACCCTGGCCACCTCATGCGAAGAGTTGACTCACTGGAAAAGACTCTGATGCTGGGAAAGGTTGGGGGCGGGAGGAGAAGGGGAAGACAGAGAATGAGATGGCTGGATGGCATCACCGACTCGATGGACATGAGTTTGAGTGAACTCTGGGAGTTGGTGATGGACAGGGAAGCCTGGCGTGCTGTGATTCATGGGGTCACAGTCGGACACGACTGAGCAACTGAACTGAACTGACCCACAATGTGATAGTATTAGGAAAGAGATGTGGCCCTTGGAAGTTAATTAGGATTAGATAAGATGAAGTAGGTTCTCATGATGGGGATTAGTGACTTCATAAAGTCATGTGACAGCTTGTTTTTCCTCTCTGCTCTCCATCGCATAAGGATACAATGAGAAGTCAGCAGTCTGCAACCTAGAAGAAGGTCCTCTCTGGAACTCGACCATACTAGCAACTTGATCTTAGACTTCCAGTCTCCAGAACTTGAGAAATAAATTTCTGTTGTTTATAAGCCATACAGTTTATAGTAATATATTGTACCAGACTGAACTAAGACAGACATTATCAAAAAACATTTTTTAAAAGGTGTAAATAATAACTCAATACTGGAGATAAATATGGAATAAAAAATTTTCAAAAGTAGGCAGGAAAAGAGGAAAAAAAAAAAGAAAAAAGAGCACATCAGTTCAGTTCAGTTCAGTCGCTCAGTCGTGTCCGACTCTCCGCGACCCCATGAATCACAGCACTCCAGGCCTCTCTATCCATCACCAACTCCTGGAGTTCACTCAAACTCATGTCCACAGAGTCGGTTATGCCATCCAGCCATCTCATTCTCGGTCGTCCCCTTCTCCTCCCGCCCCCAACCTTTCCCAGCATCAGAGTCTTTTCCAGTGAGTCAACTCGTCGCATGAGATGGCCAAAGTATTGCAGTTTCAGCTTTAGCATCAGTCCTTCCAATGAACACCCAGGATCGATCTCCCTTAGAATGGACTGGTTGGATCTCCTTGTGGTACAAGGGCACATGAACAAACAAAAAAGTCTATCAAAATAGTAAATAGTATCCACCGTTATTATTTTAACCCAATATCAATTACATTAAATATAAATGGAATAAACACACCAGTTAAAGATATACTGCCACAATGAAAGACCTGAATATATTTTTGATAAGAAAGCCACCTGAAAAGTAGAGACATTGATAATCAATACACTAAAAGTAGGACAGAAAAGAATACACTATACAAATTCTAATAAAAAGAAAGCTGGAATGGTTATATCAGACATAGTTCAGTCTTGGCCAACTCTTTGCGACCCCATGGACAGTAGTCCGTGGAATTCTCCAGGCCATAATACTGGAATGGGTAGCCTTTCCCTTCTTCAGGGATCTTCCCAACCCAGGGATCGAACTTAGGTCTCACGTATTGCAGGCAGATTCTTTACCAGCTGAGCCACAAGGGAAGCCCGAGAACTAAAGACATCAGTACACTAAAGATAATACAATAATGATAATCAATACACTAAAAGTAGAAGGGCAGAAAAGAATGCACTATATAAATTTTAATAAAAAGAAAGCTGGAATGGCTATATCAGACATAGATTTATTACTAGAAAAAGACATTACATAATGATAAACAGATCAATTCTCCTAAAAACAGTGTCAAATACATGAAATAAATATATATATATACAGCAATGCAGGAACAAAAAGACAAATTCACAGTTATAATTGGAGACTCTAACACTTCTTTCTCAATAATCAATAGAAATAGTAGACAGAAAATTAACAATGAGAAGTCTTGAACATTATTAAAAAAGACTTGATTTTATTACCACTTATAAACATTCTGCTCAACGGTAGCAGAAAATGAATTCTTTTCAAGTGTACATGAAAGATTCATCAAGGTAGCTCATATTCTGGGTCATAAAACAATCTACAACAACATTTAAAAGAACTAAAATCTTAAGAAGCATGTTGTCTAATTGTAATAGAATTAAAATAGAAATCAATAACAGAAAGATATCACACTTTTTTCAAATATTTGGAAATTAAACAACGTGCTTTTATATAAACTATGGTCAAACAGGAAGTCACAAGAGAAATTAAAAAACATTTTGATTGAATGAAAGTGGAAACATAAAATATCAAAATTTGTTGAGTAGAGGTAAAGCAGTGCTTTGAGAGAAATTTATAACATTACTGTTGCTTATGTTAGGAAAGAAATATCTGAAACCAATTCTCTAAATTTCACCTTAAGCAAGCAGAAAGATGAGCAAAACAAAGCAAAAACAAGCACCCAGAAGGAAAAAAACAAAAAAGGATAAATCAATGAAACTGAAAATAGGAAAACAGAAAATCAATGAAACCAAAACTGATTTTTTCAAAGAATAAAATAAATAAGCCTCTGACCAGAATAATCAAGAAACACAGGATACAAATATCAATCTCAGGAATGAGACAGGTAGTGTCACTCTGATTTTAAAGATAGTAAAAGGCTAATTAAGAATAATTATGGAATATTATGAATAATTTATGTCCATACATATGATAACTTAGATAAAATGCACAAAGTACTCAAGCAGAAGGAGATAGCCTTAAAAGTCCTATATCTAGTAAAAAAATTAAATTCTAATTAAAACTTTCCAATAGCATTAGTTTTAATTCACGAAAGTCTTTTAATAATTGATTTCTAGCCTGACAACTGAATTTTTATACTTTCCTTTTATTAGAATTTTGATGTTTACCATAATTTATTGAAATAAATTTGTTCCTTTTAATGATTAAAGTATATGAATAGACTAGGAAAATATCAGGATTTTAGTTATAATAATTAACTAAATGTCTACAGAAAAGCATAGATACATACAAATATTTGTTTCACAATAATAAAAAATGAGGTCAGTTTACCACAAGAAAAAAAATACATGTGTAAAAGTTGGTGATGGACAGGGAGGCCTGGCGTGCTGTGATTCATGGGGTCGCGGAGAGTCGGACACGACTGAGCGACTGAACTGAACTGAACTGAATATATTTCTGCCACAATTTTATTTTATAATAATAATTATTAACAGAATTCTATTTTTTATTGGCTATAAAAGAAAGATTGTTAGGTGTTATCAATAAATGATGAGAGGTACACAAAGAGGAAGACCATAACAAAACACTGATAAATCATTTGGAAATTTCTGTTGCCATGGACATTGTTAACTGAAAAAGAGTAAAGAGAACCAATAATAATGAGGTCCACAGGTACCCGACCTATTCACTGATAACTCGCACTGGGATATTTACTGATAACTCATACTGAGATAAATAAACAAAAATTCAAGCTTTTGGAAGGAAAAATCACAGTGTACAACCATTAGTAGATAACTGACTTGGTTTTCACTCAGTGAAAGATGGCAGACTTTGACCGATCTGGCTTTCACAGTTGTCTTCTGATAAATCCGGCCTAAACTGGCAATTTCAGTACTATCGTATTTCTCAGGTAGTATTCGTTTCCACAGATTTCTACCTCAGTTTGGTCACCATCTTCCACTATGAACTGGAATTAGTCCTCTGGTGATTCTTGTACCAAGCACAAAAATCCAAGCAAATCAGAATTTATCAGGATTTTGGTAAGTCTTCCAAGAATTTTTGGCACAATGTTGAGTTTTAATTTACTACTTGATAATTATTGTTTTGGAGAAGGAAATAGCAACCCACTCCAGTATTCTTGCCTGGAGAATCCCGGGGACAGGGGAGCCTGGTGGGCTGCTGTCTATGGGGTCGCACAGAGTCGGACACGACTGAAGTGACTTAGCAGCAGCAGCAGCCAGTATTCTTGCCTGGAGAATCCCAGGGACAGAGAGGCCTGCACATACAGGCTGCTTTTGTCAATTTCTCAGACTTTAAGAGTGAACTTTTTAACTTGCATATCATTACGTCACTCCTTTACCCTATGTACTGGATCCTAAAAGTTTGCCGGCACCTCATTGTGTTAAACCAACTACTCTGTACCTTTTTCTCGGAGAAGGCAATGGCAACCCATTCCAGTACTCTTGCCTGGAAAATCCCATGGGCAGAGGAGCCTGGTAGGCTGCAGTCCACGGGGTCACACAGAGTCGGACACGACTGAAGCGACTTAGCAGCAGCAGCAATTCTTGTTTTATTGGGGGAAAATGTTAATTTCTCTGAAAAAAATCACTGCATCTTTGATGATTAAAAAGAGCCTTCTGATATCAATCTATTCTTCAATTAGGAGAGAAAAATACTCACGGTTGAGCCCCAATTTCTCGCAGATGATAAAAGAGTTGGGGGAGATAAGTTTGCAGAAGAGTTTCAAACAGCAGACAGAGTGACACAATACCCTGGATACAATAAGTCACAAGAGAAATGCATAACTTAGTATTTAAAAGTGAACTCTACCGTCAGATTACTCAAATAGAAATGAGAAAAAGATGATCAACGTCAGTAATGTTTAAAAGCCAAAGACAGGAAATGCACCCATGATCTCTAAAACAGTAAAAATAAGTTTATCCCTCTTTATGGACACTCACTCTTATAAATATGCTAAGGAGCCTCCTTTTTAACAACAAGAGGCTCCCTGCATAAGCTGGCATATAGTAATGTTCAGAATTCAAGAAAAACATCATTTTCTAGAAAGCCTGCTGCTCTGTAAGGCATACATTATCACTTAGGGTCAGCAAAATTAGTTTTTTTTGGATGCAGTCCAATTTCCAGGTATTTCTCCAGTGCTGTAGCCACACCCTCACTTTCTTCCTCCATATGTTCCTTTCTTTCAGCTGCCTCACCCATCAGGGAAAATATTTCCTGCGTTTTTTTACTCTTTCATTGAAAACCACGCCCAGGGAAAGAGCGACTGCTTGAAATTTCTGTCAGGATATCATCAAAAAAGAATGTTTGATTACTGAGTATAAGGATGGTTTTTTAAAAAACTGAAATCTACTTTTTCTAAAAGGGCATTGTAGAGTACAAAGCAGATGGGTTTTCAAGTGCATTAATTACTTGACAACTCTGAATAAAGTCTTTCTTGCAGTGCAGCATTCCTCAGGGTTGTTCTTTGTAAGGAAGTCCTAATCCTCTTTTTGAGTTTCTAAAGAAGTAAGGCTGTTGTGGTTCTAAACAGTTCAGTCTGGCTGCAAGCCAGAAAAGGAGATGACCGCCTGTAAGTCTTTATTTCACTGAATAAAGAAAGGGCAGAGGCAGGGCTGTCCCAATCAGTCAACTGGAAGAGGACAGCTTAGGGTCAGCATGGAGGCGCAGAAGGAATAGCCAGAGTTTTAAAAATTTAAAAAAAAAAAATTTTTTTAAGTCTGAAGTGAAGTGTGAAAATAAAACATGAGAGTAAGAAATCTGATGCTAAGTATGGCTTATTAGAAAAGAGAATTGTTAATATATTTTTGGTTATTCTAGATTAAACATCATTGCAATAAAGACACTAAATTATCTCAGAGAGAAGAGACCCATGATAATTTGGTATCACGCTCATCTTTGACATCCTGGATTTCTGTTATTTGCCAGCTTTCATCAGCAATGTTTGAGAGCAACACTAGAGACAGAGGAAGGTGTACTAGGAATACACAGGATTAAAATGGGGAGGAGGTATGATGAACTGCTACTTAGTTTAGTAGCAGTGTGATAATCTTCTGTTTTCAGGAAACTTGGTAGCCCCGACACATTCCAATTTTAATGTTTCTTTGGGAGTGTCAGTCAAGTTACTCACAAGCAGACCAAAGCAAGCCCAAAGACAGAAAAAGTATAACTGAAATAAATACTTGTTTTTACTCAGGTTAAGGGGGGGTAGGAGTGGGGAGGGAAGATACGATAAAGGATAGGCCAAAATAAAACAGATACAAATATTCAAATCCCAATATGCTTCTTCTTGAATTTCTTGTTAAGGCCAAGGAGCCATCTATTGAATAAACACAAAGAAAATATCTAGTTTGATAAAGGATAATTAGTCAAACATGATATTGAAAAATAAAGGACAAATAAATGTTTAATTTTCATTAACAAAGATGATGATGATGATGATCATAATGACAATAAAAACAACAGCCGTCTATTTACTGAACACCTGCTACGAGCCAAGTACTACCCAAGTGCTTCATACTCTTCTTTATAGCACCACAGAAACTCAGCATTAACCTCATTTCAGAGATGAGGAAACCAGTGTTCAAAAAACGTAGCCATCTTTGTCAAAGAAAACAATACAGACATTGCTATGTTTATTCTTTCAACATAAAAGATAATTTAAATGCAAGTGATAAAGGACTTTTTCTTGTCATTATTACTAAAACTATTTAAGTATCAATTTTTTCCATAGGAAATTTTCATTTTTTCCATAGGAAAATGATACTTGACAATTTGTTTTTCTCAAGGTAAAAAAGAACAAGTCTGGTTTGATCCAATTTTTTGTGAACTTACAGAAGGATGAGAAGAGATGGAATGAAGCCTGAAGAAAAAACGCACGTACATCTCACGGAATATCTGATACAGTTTGGAAGGTTCATGGTATAGAAAACAAAGTGGTGCAACTGAAAGAACAAAAAGAATTAATTAATAATATTGCAGAACTACTGTAATTGAAAAAATAAGTTCATAAAGCATAAAGAATAAATAAATATTTTATAGTACTAATATTCATTCAAGTTTAAAATCATATATATTCTTTTTTCATGTTGAAAAGGGAATATACGCACATGTAAACACTGTCATTAAAAATTTTTTTTAATGGAGTAAATTATAAAATGCTTTATAATCCCAACAGTAGAATAACACAATGGAACCATATAAGGGTATTAAAAATTCAAAGTAACTTTTAAAAATTACATAAAATCTCTCTTTTTAAATTGAAGTAATAAGAAAGTGATATCCAGGCAATTCATTTTTACTTTGTCCACAAAGGATCTTTCAAAATTTTTAGTTGTTGACATCAGGTAGGTAAAATATAAGATGATTTATGACTAACTTTTAGAAAGTTGGTCTTCAACTGATGGAATTTGAAAATTAAAATTCTGATTAACAGGCATATTCCAATATGTTTCTAGACAGTTTTCATAGGCTTAAAGTAAAACAACTCTAAGAATTTATTTCTCTAATGAATTTTTTGTGTGTTTGTGATAACAATCTCTATTTCTCTAATGAATTTGAATTAAATTTTCTTTTGCACTGTTTGTGGCAATTAAGCACAGGTGGGTCAGCTCAACCAGACAGCCCACAGCTGAATGTCAGAAAGTCAGATTTTAAAATCAGATGCCAACCTGACAATATGATTATTTCATCTGTGAACAAGAAGGAGTCAATGATGTATTCTGTACCCTGAGAGTTGTTAGAAAATTTAAACTTCCTGACATCATTAACTGTTCTCTAAATTACTCAAGTACACCTTTCAAAAACTATTTACTTGAAAAATGCTTGCAGTTGGGATTAATAAAATAAAAGGATTAAAGGGCTTACATTTTATTATTAGAGGTAAAAATTTATATTCTTAACCTTGCTAGGTTTTCTATTTTAAATTCCTCACATATTTATAAAAGAGAAATATGCTGGAACCTCACTATAACAATATGTATTATGTTATGAAATTTTGGTGGCTCAAGAGAATAAAGCCAAGGGAAGCATAATGCAAAATTCCTAGACACTCTGAATCCTTTTCATTGTATGCTGGTTTTAAAAGTTTTATATTATGTCATTCACCATGATGATCTGATGCTGAACACGCGAGGGTTTTGTTTTTTTTTAAAAAAAAAATTGTTAATTTTTAACAGTGCTGATTAAAAGTGCTGATTCTTTTTACAAAGGTAAACTTTATATTTCTGTTTAGTCTCAAGGTTGGGGAGGAGGAATAGCTGGGACAGAATCTTCAGTAAGCTCACATGTAAGGCAGATAAATGAAACACTAGATGGCATGAAGGGAGAGAGCGCTCTCCTTCTCGCTTCTCTTCATGACACTTCCTGCGCTCCTCATTCAAAGACACGTGAGGCAGAAAGTCGCTTAGGGCTCTCAAACCTGCACACGTGTTTGTCATGTGTGCTTCAGGATGACCACATGCTTCAGTGTAACTGTTGCTCTGCATACCAGCCAGTCTGAAGAAATCATGAGCTCATTCGGTGTTGTCCTTCCCTTTGCATTTTTTCTGATCTAGTATTTTTAAAAAAGACTTACGGGAATTAGTTTAGGAATTTTTACAGCTATTAAAACTAAATATCAATGTGTATTTCTAATTTCTAGTGAATTAGAAAATGGTAAACCATAGAACCATTTTCATGGTATATTTAATTTCACAAGCAATCATCATCTCAGCAAAATTTTAATTGGACATATAAACAAATACCAAACCCAATGTTTAAAAGTTCACAATAACATTGTTGAATATGTGGGTGATGCAATATAAAGTGTGAGGTTCACGTTTAAATTTTCTAAAGTGTAATAAAAACAGTGAGTATTTTAGAGCCTAACTTACCATACATGGAAAATCCATGAAAAGGAATTACACCTAAAAAAAAAAGTATTTATTTTCAATTAGTATAACCACTGAATTATTTAATAGGTAAACTTTAGGGGATTAAAACCAAAAATAGAGGGCTTTCCTATTTTTGCTTCAACTTTGTTCATGAATGTCAGAAAGACTTAGTGATGGTAACCAACAAAATGATGTGCTTTTTAACAGCTTTAGAGAAGCAATCAAGAGGTTTTCCATATATATCCGGTTAACTTTCTATTGATAAAGCTGAAAATTAAGACTATGAATGTATGTGTTACAAAAACAGAACAAGGCAGATCACAGAACCAGGTTTAAGAACTAACGAATGGTCTCAGAAAGTCAATAGATTAAGTCCTTCTTGAAACAACTTCAACCTGTATATTAGATTTAATTTGTTAAAAGATAAGTGAGCATTTCAAAGTACCTCTTGTATAGATATATTCCCTTTAAACTTACCAAAAGTTACATTAGGATGTGATTTGGAAAAAAACATTGGTAGGAATATGGTACAAATTCAGTGTAATCTTTGGCAAGAATTATACAAAAGAACATATCCGTTTAAAAGAAATACCTGAAGCCTAACTTGGTGTGCTAAACATCTTGTCACATTCTAAGTGAAAAATTAGAACTTGGACAGCTTAAGTTCAAAGCAGAAGTTCTGTAATATATACATCACCATATATCTAACACAGTACTAGATCAGGCTGCAAACACAGAAGAAAAATGAGTTTACTATTTTGAAAAATAGTATGGAACTGCTTTATTCATCTGATATTTTCAGAGGCAAAAACATGGTGTCAGCAGAGCCTTTAGAGGTCATCTAGAGTAAGTTCTAACAAATGATTGTTCAGTCTCAGTCTAAAACACATTCAGCAATAGGGGACACATTAATCCCCATTGAAACCAGTTAAAATTTTGAACAGGTTTAATTTAGGCGAGTTATTTCTCATACATAGTCAAACTCTGGCTCCTAGCAATCCCCACATTCTACTCCTAGTTCTGACCACAAAGGTCACATGGAACAAGCCTAACTTATCTTCTATGAAAACTTTCAGAAACATTGGAGGACACTGTTCTTTCCCCCACTCCCAACACCATCATCATCAGGTTGGGTTTTCTGTGCGTGTGTTTTGTTTTTCTTGTCGTTCTGAGACTTTATGAGTTCCTTTAACAGTTCCCCAGGTGAAGTGGTCCTGAGTAGTGTCTCTATTCTCTTCTCCTCTGGACAAACTGTAGTTCACCACAGTCAAAGCGAGGTGACGAAAGCCTTCAAGCATTTTTCTTCCCTACACACCCCAGAGCTAAAGCATAGCATACTTCTGCAGTTGTTTCTGACGTAAGTAAAGGGCCGTATTCTTATATCTATTACATTTCCTCTTTGGTGAACCGTTCCAATTTGAGACAATCCTGGGTCCTCATCTGTTATCTAATGTATTTCCTCTTCTTCCTGGGTGTGCACTGCTGAAAAGTTTGATAAATGCACTATCTATGTCCTCATCTAGAGCATCAAAAAGTATATCAGAGATAATACTAGAACTACATAAATGACTAAATGAGAGATCATGACTACGGTCTGGGCTTCCCAGGTGGCTCAGTGTGTAAAGAATCCACCTGCAATGCAGGAGATACAGGAGATGAGGTTTCGATCCCCAGGTTGGAAAGATCCCCTGGAGAAGCGCATGGCAACCCACTCCAGTATTTTTGTCTGAAGAATTCCCATGGACAGAGAAGCCTGGCGGGCTACAGTCCATGGGGTTCAGCGACTGAGTACACATGCACATACAACTATAGCTTAGCCATTCATAAATAAAGGCAATCACTGATATTATTATTCACAAATTAACTCATATTTCTATGATGATTCTAGAAGTAATTTTATCAAAAAAGAGTATGAGGAAAACAAAATATTATTCTGAACTAGTATGCTACGCCAACCACCTTTAAAATTTTGTGCAGCATCACTCAAACTTCATAAGCTATAATTCTCAGGATCTACCTTTTCCCATTTCCCCCTTGTCTTCCAGAACACAACACAGATTCATGTTGTTCAACTCTGTCTGAATCCCACCATGTTTATCATTTTCCTTATTTATCTCTATGTAATTAGCTGCCCTGTTCTCTCAGAACTGTCCTACTCTTCAAGTGCTTCACAGCCAACTGCAGAATTCATTTTCCCCCACGCTGAGGCTGATGCCACTGAAATAAATTCTCTTGCTTGTCTGTTCTTTACCTCAAAGGTTTTGCACACGTTTCATCTTTTTTCTCATTTCCCTTTAGGGAGGTCTTCAGAGGGAGACGTCTCCTTTCCCTTTTTCAGAGCTACCATTTCAGAAGCTACCAGAGCTTCACCTTTGTTCTTAATACTGTTTCCTTCACTTTTTCTTACAGAAGTTAAGGTCAGATCTGTGGCTTGTCTATATATGGTCTATGGGCTAAGAATGGATTTTACATTTTTGAAAGATTATTTTAGAAAACAATAAAGAGCATTAAGAAGTAGAGACTATTTGTGGCCAGCAAAATTTTAAATATTTACTATATGGCCTTTTATAGGAAAAGTTTGCCAACCTCTGCTTTGGAATCCTGTCCCACCGATTCTCCTCCCCTCTCTTTTATGTTCATCATTTAACAAATATGTACTGAGTTTCTACTATGTGCCTGACACTGCTCTGAGATCTGGAGCTTACTTTTTATCAAGGACAGGGAAGTCATGATGAAATAAGAGCACATGTCAGACAGTGATAAGCCATGAAGAGGAATAACAGAGGCAAGCGGGGTGGACAGGACAAGGCCAGGTGAGGGAGGCGGTCTTAAGAGGTACTGAAGCTCTGGAGGTGAGAGTCCCCTGGTAAGGGGTGACCTGGAGGCCCTGGACTTCAGGTGGTGATTGCCATGAACCAGGATAAGTTTCCCGAGGTGGATAGCTGGAAGGTACAGAGTGGTGGCATCGGCTCTCACTCCTACTAGTGGAAGAGCAGGGGAAAGGGGTGGCTAGGTGTTATGGAAGTACTCTTCTCTCCAGGCTCTATTTTCACTGCAACCTTTCAGCCAAAGACATTATAAATACCTTCACTAACAACAAGAAGAAGACGAGGACTTCTCCATTTTTTTCCTGGACCTTACATTCCTGTCAAACAAATGTCTAATCTCTCTCCTCTTGAAGTCAAGCTTAATTTTAAAAACATGATCTGAATTAACTTCCTTTACTTCCTCATTAGGTATCCCCAATTCCTTATAATCTGGTTTCCACTCCTCTCACCCCAACTCCTGATTGCCTCCTCTGTGAGTGTGTCCTGGCCCCCCAGCAACTGAAAATCCCTTCTCTAGGTTGAGCCCACCAGCCCCCGTGCGGATCAGGCTCCCTGTCTCAGAATCTTCTGCTGCTCAGTTTTCGGTTTTGTTTTGTTGTCTTTTGGGCTAGTTCTCTCTTCTGCGCACTTCTTAAATATGGCTACTTTGCAAGACTCTGTCATACTTGTTTTCTCTTTCCTTCCACTAGCATTCTCCTTATTAACCCATAATTCAAACAGTAAAAGCCCAGTTTCCTGTGCCTCCTTCTGGACTGTCTAGTTCTGTAAACAACTCCTTGCCTCCCTAGGCTTCAAGGAAGAAAGCTTTGTTTTCTAGTCCTCCCTCAGCCCTTATACCTAAATGTGACTGGGTTCCTCTCTTGTCCCTTTATGATAAAGAAGGCTTAACTCTTCAGGATTTGGCCTGACACAGCTTCATTTTGGTCTAACATAGCTTCATTTTTCTTCCCTACAAGCACAATTCTAATCCTGCCAAACTGACGGCCACCCTTCCAGCTTCTGGACCTTAGGAAAAGGGCTGTAAATGCTCCTCTACACTTGCAGCCACATCCCAGACCCACCCCTTACAGATTTTAAACAACACTCCTTCTAGAATGATCCCCCTGACAGATGCCTACTTTCCATCCGCAATCATTCATTAATCAGTACTCTTGTATCAGCTGATATGCCCTGACTGGTTGAGGTGCCCCTGCTCCTCTGTGTGCCTAGACAACCCTGCACAATTCTGGCTCCACTTCCTACCTGTGTATACTTAGGTTGCCTATTTCTCTTTTTTCCTTATCCAGTGCTGTTCCTAGACCAAGGCAGAGGGACTTGGAGTAAGAGGCCTGTTATGGCCCTCCTCTGACTATACCCCTCACCCAGAATCCATGTCCCTCTTTTCAGACCACAACTCAGGTACCCAAGACTCTGATATCCCCAGCCCAAAGGGCCTTAGTCAGCTTTCAGGGTCTGCACAGCCTCTTCAGTGGAGCTACTCTTCTGATGGATGCTGTCCTCAGGATGGAGAGGTGGTCAAAGGGTGATCATTTATGGAGTATGTGAACAGAGCTTGGACCTGTCTGTCCAGGTATGGGGTAGAGCCATGGTAAGAAGTGGGTGGGAGATACCACAAGCTAGGGACTTCTGAAGAGTCTTAAGCATTCTGAATTTGAAAGTCACCTCCCAGATTGTTATAAAGGTATATTTTTCACGACAAGAAAACCAAGTAGAATTTACTTAGTAGTTTATTAGCTTGACTTATAACTTCTGAAAATCTAGACTTATAGTAGGTGGGCTTCCAATTGTACTGGGCTTCCCTGTTAGCTCAGTTGGTAAAGCTCTGCAATGCAAGAGACTCTGGTTCAATTCCTGGGTCGGGAAGATCTGCTGGAGAAGGGATAGACTACCCACTCCAATATTCTTGGGCTCCCCTTGTGGCTCAGCTGGTAAAGAATCTGCCTGCAATGCAGGAGACCTGGGTGGAATCCCTGGGTTGGGAAGATCCCTTGGAGATGGGAAAGGCCACCCATTCCAGTATTCTGACCTGGAGAATTCCACGGACTATACAGCCCATGGGTCGCAGAGTCAGATACAACTGAGTGACTTTCACTTTCCAATTGTACTCATGGCCTGGACCCTCCAAGTTAGGAACAGACTTTCCTTTATCTGCAAAATGAGGACAATACCAGTGAGGCTGTAAAGATTAAATAAGAGGATGTATGTTATATGCCTAGCACAACACTTGATGCAAAGTCAGAACTTAATGAAGGATGTTTTTGTGCTCTTATACTATAACTACTTTTGTTTTTCTCTCTTCCAATGTAATAAATCACTTGCGCACAAAAACTATTCCTTATTTATCTCTATCCCCAGAGGCAAGCTTAATGCCCAAAATATAAAAGGTATTCATTCAGTGTTTGTGGAATGAATATATGAAGTCCTAGAGAATCTACCTCTACTGTTTTTCAACTGTTCACTTCCTTTCGACTGCCAGAACTGAATTCAGGCTCTGATGAACTCTTACCTATAGTCTGTAAGAGACTTCAAAAGGGTAACCCTTTCCCAAAACTCTCTGCCTTCCAACAAACTTTTGTAAAGGTTTAGGTTATCTTTTAAAATGTTGATGAGACCATGAAAAATACCTCTACACCCATCGAAGATTTTCCCCTGACCATTCATCCACACACCAAATATTTGCTGAGTTTCTACTCACGCAATTAACCAATGTTTAAAAAGTTACTCTGTAGCCTCTGGAGAAATTAAACTGAATATAACATTTTATCTATTTATGGAATTCACATTCTAGCCTTATAATATAGGCTAAGTGTCTACAGAGTTAAATTCAAAAACTTTGATCTGGTCTTACCATTCATGATGGCAATCTGAGATATATCTGCCTCTGCTTTGTCATCTTGATTCTGTACCTACTGTGGTACAGCCATGCTAGATTACTCTTCATTAGAACACATCATGCATTCTCATACTTTAGTAATTCTGTACAATGAATTGCTTTAATGTCTACCAAAACCTTGCTAAGGATAAGTATAATCTCAGAAAAACATACCACAATCTCTTAATCCTAATTAAATGCTGATTCTTCTGCAAAAATTCTTCTGGCACTTTGTTCATATTTCCATCACTATAATTTCACTGTATTCTGTGTTATAATTAACTGTTTAACAGATTGTTGCAGAGGGCAGTAAATACATTTTATTCACCTTTTATGCATTTTATGGTGCCACAAACATGGTTAATAATGAATATACTTTTTCTGAATGCTGCTGCTGCTGCTAACTCACTCAATCATGTCTGACTCTGCGCAACCCCATAGACGGCAGCCCACCAGGCTCCTCTGTCCCTGGGATTCTCCAGGCAAGAATACTGGAGTGGGTTGCCATTTCCTTTTCCCTTGCTGAATGAGTGAAGGGTAGAAGAATAAGTAAATGATGAATACAGAAGGAGCAAGAAATTTATTGGTCTCTAGTTGGGAGATGAGGATTCCATTGTGGGCTTAAAACTACTGGATAACTTGAGGAAAGTCATCAAAACTCATGAGCTTCAGTTGTCATTAAAAGGGACTAATTGGAAGGCCTGATGTCATTGGAAGGACTGATGCTGAAGCTGAAACTCCAATACTTAGGCCACCTGATGCAAAGAGCCACCTCACTGGAAAAGACCCTGATGCTGGGAAAGAGTGAAGGCAGGAGGCGAAAGGACGACAGAAGATCAGATGGTTGGATGGCATCACCGACTCCATGGACATGAGTTTGAGCAAACTTTGGGAGATAGTGGAAGGACAGGGAAGCTTGTGTGCCGCAGTCCATAGAGTCACAAAGAGTCAAACCAGACTTTTAGCGACTGAACAATAAAAAAAGGGACTAAGATTGGCTCCGAAATATCATCAAACTCTAGAATTCTACATTTCACAATTATGTCTAGGGCAAATATAAAAAAATTTGTGAGATCTGAAGAAAACTGAACATATGAGGACTGTACCATGAGAATGGTAAGATTCTTTACCAACTTAAAGGTCTTTTAAGGACTTCCCTATAGCTCAGATGGTAAAAAAAATCCGCCTGCAATGCAGAAGACCCAGATTCAATCCCTGGGTCAGGAAGATCCTCTGGAGAAGGGAATGGCAATCCACTCCAGTATTCTTGCCTGGAGAATCCCAAGGACAGAGGAGACTGGCGGGCTATAATCTGTGGGGTCAAAAAGAATCGGATACAACTAAGCGAGAAACACTACTACTACTAAAGGTCTTTTGCTTTCTAAAAACAAAAAATTGAAAACCAGATTAGATACACGCTGAAGGTCAATATTCTTAATGACACTATAGCCACCAGATTTAGTTCAAGGGAACAGTTAGGAGGGCCCAAAGACGATTTTCTTCTTTAATCTCGCCCTCTGTTTATATCTTTGGCTAAGTCTCTTTTTTCTCTTGTGAACACCCATCTTTTTCTGTCTTCCCTAAATGCAGTTTCGTTTTACTTCGACTACAAACTTTATTTTTATAATGCCGGGCCTCGGGGACTCCGGCGTGTGGACGATGGCGCAGCCTTCCTCCCACGCAGGGTCCACGCAGGCCTGGGCCCCGCGGGAGCGGAGCTGCGTGGTCTTGAAAATCTCTCGCGTGAGGCGCTCGGCGCACACGCTGCGACTCAGCTCTCTCCGGCCGTCACGCACTTTGAGCTGCAGCGGGGCCGCATCCGCGAAGGGGCAGCCCCGCTTGGGCATGGCCGCGGCCCGGAGCGGCTCCACCTGTGACTATAAACTTTTAACAAATGATTTTAAAAGTTCATCTTCATCTAATCATGTCAACATGTGAAAGAAAAGCTAAGCAAGAAAAATAAGTTCATAAATAGAAGGCATATTTTGATAGCTTACAGAAGTAAAAATATGTATTATATCCTTCTAAAAACAAAATATCATACAGTATACTAATGCATATATATGGAATTTAGAAAGATGGTAACGATAATCCTATATGCAAGACAGCAAAAGAGACACAGATGTATAGAACAGTCTTTTGGACTCTGTGGGAGAAGACGCGGGTGGGATGATTTGAGAGAATAGCATTGAAACATGTATATTATCATATGTGAAACAGATCGCCAGTCCAGGTTCGATGCATGAGACAGGGTGCTCACTGGTGGTGAGCACCAGGCTGGTGCACTGGGATAACCCAGAGGGATGGGATAGGGAGGGAGGTGGGACCGGGGTTCAGGATGGGGAACACATGTACACCCATGGCTGATTCATGTCAATGTATGGCAAAACCACTACAATATTGTAAAGTAATTAGTCTCCAATTAAAATAAATATAAAAAAATAAAAATAAATAAAAATAAAAACTAAATATCAAAGCTAGCTGCTATTATACAAAACCCCTATATTCTTATTGAAAAAACACTTTTTACTTCCTTTGTTCAGTACTGCAGAAACATTTTAGCAAGCAAGTTAAGGTAGAAAGAAATGAAGATGTTACTATCATTATCTTTGTCTTCTACAGATAATAATTAAAGATGTCCTAAGTGTAGGAATACCTTAATCAGGACAGAGCACTTTTCATTATGAAACTTAGAGTGAATGAATTAGTCAACTGCAAAACAGCAAAAAGGAATGCTGTTTAAATGGCTCATGATTAATCACACTTCTACCACATTTCCCCCAAGTTCTGAAATCTAAAGCTGCTGTATAAACAGCTAGTTTATAAGATATTTGAGGCAAGAGCCACAATTCATACTGTGTATTATCTTCAGCATCCAGCATACTGTCTTCTACAAGTGAGATGCTCACTATATGCTGTTAATGATGGAAATTTAAGCAATTATAATCATATACTTATATATGATATAAAAGTATGATATATGATATTAATTAATATATCATATACATATGAATACATATATACATATATATACATATGATAAATATATATCATATACACATGATATTAAATTATATCATATGATATATGATATTATATATGATATGGCTTACATATGATATTAAAGTATAAGATTCATTTATGAATAAGCAATTAATATATAAGACAAGAGGCTCTCAATAACTCAGTGTTGAAATTACAAATGGCCCACAAAGTCATACAGAGATGAATTTGGGTCTTGTGTGTCTCCAGGAAAGTTAGTAACACTCTGAGTCTCTATTTTCATTTTTAAAAGTGCGGTTAAATACTACTGCCTTCACTGGGCTGTATAATACTAAAGCACCAGTGAGTTAATGTATTCAAAGCGCATCACAGTATAGTATTTAGTACACAGCCAGTGCTCATTAATTATAGTATATTTTATACTATAAAGGGAGAGTACCACGTTTGGGCATCAGCTTAAACCTAAGAAAATCTTTCTTTCATCAGTATTAAATAGAGGTTCACTTCTGCTTAATCAAGATTAACCTGGGCTTAAGATTCCAGAAAAGTATACATAGACTGCTCTGTTGAAAGAGGACAAAGTCAGAGTCTGACAAACAAAGTAGGAGGCAAAAGAAGCAGTGAATTCATTAACACTCTAGGGCACATACCACCTAAAACATTTCTTTGATCTCGAAGCCTGTCATGTTCTTGGCCAGTTTTTCAAAATCCTTTCCCTTGCCTCTCACCACTTCAGGGTTTCAATGGTCAAGTTTCATCTACCTGGCCTTCATCCAAGAGTGTACTTCTAACCAGCATCAGGATGCTCAGGACACGATCTCTAATCTGGCCTTAGAGTTCTGCAAGTCTGCTACGAATGGTTATTTTATGATCCCAGCCTACCTTTATCTAACTGAAGAAAGCCTAAATTATTAACTGCCTACTCCATTCAACAGAAATAACTTTATAAAGTAATGATTCACTGGGCCTTTGACATAGCCCAGAATGGTAAACATCATCAACAAAAATAAATCTTGAACTGGATGAGATATAAATAGTAAATATGACTCAGAAAATACCCCAAATTATTAACATGCTTTGCACTTAGTAAATATTTTCCCTTAATTTTCTCATTGTCTCTATTAATATTTAGCATTTATAGTTGTACCATAACACTAACATCCGATTCACTTTAACACCACTTCAGTTGAAAGCAAATTTTTACACTCGTTCATTTGGGATTACTTCCGTTCCGTTCCGTTCAGTCGTTCAATCGTGTCCGACTCTTTGCGACCCGTGGACTGTAGCCTACCAGGCTTCTCCATCGATGGGATTCTCCAGGCAAGAATACTGGAGTGGGTTACCATTTCCTTCTCCAGGGGATCTTCCCGACCCAGGGATCGAACCCGGGTCTCCTGCATTGGAGGCAGACGCTTTAACCTCTGAGCCACCAGGGAAGCCCATTTAGCACAGCTTATTTAATTCCTTTGCTGAAATAATTACTGCCTTTTTTATTCTCATTCCACATGCAGCCTATAGGTCAGTAAGTGTAAGCACTAGGATGGTGGTCAAACTGTTTTCTACTGTTTCTGCTATCTTTCTGAACTGGAATTTCGGAGTATGATTTTGTTACTTTACTTTAGTAGTTAAAAGTTCCCAAAACGTCAGAACATAACCATATTTAACAATACATCTAGAAATCATATTTTAAACAATCAGTTTTTCAGTTAATGTCCAAAGTTACACATGAAATTAATTTGGATTATGAGATGTTTTTAATTTATTTAATTTAGATTGCAAAGTATATTGCTATTTATCAACCTGACAAGATTTAAAATGATATACTTTTGTTATTTCTTCCAAGAATCTTTCCTGAGAAGACCCTGAGTTTTTGTTTCTGCCTGATTTCTGGGCCCTATGCAAGCGGGAAGTGTAAGCTAAGGAAGAGCTGTAAACGGCCTAAGCTTTGGCAGACCCTCTACACGGTCTAATCAGTAAAGACTGGGAAAAATTTTTGGTTTGAGAAGGAAATCTCTGTCATATTTCTAACTGGTCACTAAGCTAACAGAACAGAGACTTCACGGGGCACTCAATACAAAAAAAGATAACCTTTACAAGAGCAGTTCAGAAAAGGCATAAACAACAACAGCCCACAACAGCAAGTTCTGGGAGGGGAGAAAATCTGATTTTCAGAGTTACCACATTGTAATAGTCAAGATATCCAGTTATCAACAACAACAAAATTATTATGCATGCAAATAAGAAAATATAATCCATTCACAGGAAAACAATAAATTAATAGAAACTGCCCCTAAAGACGGAGAAGGCAATGGCACCCCACTCCAGTACTCTTGCCTGGAAAATCCCATGGATGGAGGAGCCTGGTGGGCTGTAGTCCATGGGGTTGCTAAGAGTTGGACACGACTGAGCGACTTCACTTTTACTTCACTTTCATGCATTGGAAAAGGAAATGACAACCCACTCCAGTGTTCTTGCCTGGAGAATCCCAGGGGTGGTGGAGCCCGGTGGGCTGCCGTCTATGGGGTCACACAGAGTTGGAGACGACCGAAGCGACTTAGCAGCAGCAGCAGCCCCTAAAGAAGCCCAGATGTTGGACTTACTAGATAAAACTTTAGATTGACTGTCTCCCTATCTGACCTGGCCCCTGGCTCGTTTACCTCTTCTACTTCATCTTGTACCAATTTCTGTTTTGCTCACTGTCATCAGTCACAGTGACCATCTGTTGTTCTTTAGATCATCGAGTATGCTCCTCTCAGGCCTTTAAAAATGCTGTGCGTTCCCCGTGGGGTGTGCTCTGCTCCTTCTCCGGGTGGCTCCCTCTGTGTATTCTGGGCTCTGTTTGCATTCTACCTCCCCAGAAGCATTTCTCCTGACTCCCTTCTCTATAACAGCTGTGCCCTCCCCACCTCCCTACCTCCTATCAGTTTCTGTTCCCTTTAATTGTTCACATCATCACTCTCTGAAATTATTTTCAGTTATTTATTTACGTTAGCTACTTGTTCCCTTATGGCAGAATGTGAAGAGGAACTAAAGAACCTCTTGATGAAGGTTAAAGAGGAGAGGTTAAACCTGGCTTAAAACTCAACATTCAAAAAACTAATATCACGGCATCTGGTCCCTCATTTCATGGCAAATAGATGGGGAAACAGTGGAAACAGTGACAGATTTTATTTTCTTAGGCCCCAACATCACTGCAGATGGTGACTGTAGCCATGAAATTAAAAAACACTTGCTCCTTGGAAGAAAAGCTATGACCGACCTAGACAGCGTATTAAAAAGCAGAGACAATACTTTGCCAACAAAGGTCCGTCTAGTCAAAGCTATGGTTTTCCCAGTAGTGATGTATGGATGTGAGAGTTGGACCATAAAAAGAAGGCTGAACACTGAAGAACTGATGCTTTTGAACTGTGGTGTTGGAGAAGACTCTTGAGAGTCCCTTGGATAGCAAAAAGACCAAACCAGTCAATCCTAAAGGAAATCAACCCTGAGTAATTCATTGGAGGGACTGACGCTGAAGCTCCAATACTTTGGCCACCTGATGCAAAGAGCCGACCCACAGAAGAAGCTGAAAAGATAGAAGACAGGAGGAGAAGGAGATGACAGAGGACAAGATGGTTGGATGGCATCACCAACTCAATGGACATGAGTTTGAGCAAATTCTGAGAGATGGTGAAGGACAGGAACTCCTGGTGTGCTACAGTCCATGGGGTCACAAAGAGTCGGATGCAACTCAGCGACTGAACAACATCACTTGTGTACTTGTTTACAGGAGGTCTCCCTCACTAGAATGTGAGGTCCTTGGTAGCAGGTACTTTATCTCTGCCCTTTACTGTGGCTCACCCACCTAGAAGAGGGAGCCAGAACAGGACCAAATAAGTATTCATTAAATGAATAAGGACAAGTTACACATGTTGAACTAAAAATAAAAACAGGAAAAGCTTAACAATTTCCCATGATGAGTCTCCTTCAGCTCAGAAATTTTTGCTCACTAGTTGTCTAATGAACCTACTAGAGAAAGTCTTTCCACTGTAATGTCCAGTGCCACAGGGGCCTGTCATTTATTTCCATCCCAGGAAAGGAGACCACAGGAGGGGAAGCGAGTGAGCAAACCTCTGCCCCCTTTTAAGCACCGGCTAGGTCAGGGATGGCGGAGAAGGCAATGGCACCCCACTCCAGTACTCTTGCCTGGAAAATACCATGGATGGAGGAGCCTGGTAGGCTGCAGTCCGTGGGGTCGCTAAGGGTCGGACACAACTGAGCAACTTCACTTTCACTTTTCACTTTCACACATTGGAGAAGGAAAAGGCAACCCACTCCAGTGTTCTTGCCTGGAGAATCCCAGGGACGGGGGAGCCTGGTGGCCTTCCATCTATGGGGTCACACAGAGTCGGACACGGCTGAAGTGATTAGCAGCTGCAGGTCAGAGATGGAGGGTGTGTCTGTGAGCTGTAAGCAAAGCTCTCTGGGTGAGGCCCTGTGACCATGAAAGCCAGGCCACTTTGGGTGGTGGTGGTGACATAGGTATCCTTGAGAGTTCAAAGTAATCCTGTCTTTGGCAGAGGTTGAAAAACAGAGCAAGTAATATAAAAATATTGCTTAGTATTGCCTTAAGAGTAAACGGACAGTGACTGACTGCTCCCTGTCTCTTTTTATCTGAAATTTCAGACTCAATCCTCAGAGAAGAGTCCTCTCGGATTCTGGTAAGGTTCTAAAACAACCTGAGAAAAGAAGTGATCCTTAGGTATTATGTTTATGAACCACTGTGGGTTTACTTCATTAAGCATTAAGCTGTTTTTTTTTCTGGATGAGACTGTTTCTAGAACCTATTACATACACTTATCTTTTCAATCTCAGTTCTCTGGTGGCTCAGATGGTAAAAGAGTCAGCCTGCAATGCAGGAGAGCAGGTTCAATCCCTGATGCTGACCCTGACGCTGGGAAAGACCCTGATCCTGGGAAAGACTGAAGGCAGGAGGAAATGGGGATGACAGAGGATGAGATTGTCAGATGGCATCACCGACTCAATGGGCATAAGTTTGAGCAAGCTCTGGAGGATGGTGAAGGACAGGGAAGCCTGGTGTGCTGCAGTCCATGGGGTTGCAAAGAGTCAGACATGACTGAGTGACTGAACAACAACAACATTTTCAATGGGGCTTCCCTGGTGGCTCAGATGGTAAAGGTAAAGAATCTGCCTGCGTGCAGGAGTCCTGGGTTCGCTCTCTGGGTGTCAAAGATCCTCTGGAGAAGGGAATGGCAATCCACTCCAGTATTCTTGCCTGGAGAATTCCATGAATAGAGGAGCTTGACTGGCTACAGTCCATGGGATCGCAAAGAGTAGGACACAACTGAGTGACTAACACACACACCTTTTCAATATATAAACCCCTTAATTTTCTAAAAGATACTCAATGAATTCAGTAACATTTTTCTGAGGTAGTAGGACATGGTGATTAAGAATATTGCTTCTGGCACTTCCCTCGTGGCTCAGTGGTAAAGAATCTGCCTGCCAATGCAGAAGAACAGGGTTCAGTCCCAGGGCTGGGAAGATCCCACATGCTGCAGAGCAACTAAGCCCATGCGCCACACTTACTGAGTCCATGTGCTCTAACTACTGAAGCACCTAGAGTCTGTGCTCTGCAACAAGAGGAGCCATGGCAATGAGAAGCCTACATACTGCAACTTGAGAGTAGCCCCACTTGCCGCAACTAGAAAAAAAAAAAAAAGCCCACACAGCAATGAAGACCCAGCACAGCCAAAAAAATAGAATATTGCTTCTGAAGTCAAAGAGCTTGCATTCAAAGCCTGGCTTTGCCACTCACCAGTTGGGTGAGTTAGCACTGTCCCTCAGCTCCTCTATCTGTAAGTAGGGATAATATTAGTAGTTGCCCGAGAAGGTTCTTGTAAGGATTAAATGAATTAATACATGTAATGTACTTAGTGCACTCCCTACTACATAGTTCTGCATGGAAAATGTTAGCTGATACTGATGACTACTATTACTATTGTTACTATAACAATATTTTTTTTCTTGGTGCCTTAAGCTCATTATAAAAGTCTCAAATTACTATATGATGTGTTACAACCTAATGATACTTTTTTAAAGGGAAGAGGGCTACTGGCTTTTACATAAAATGGTCCCAAATTCATTTGCATATATTTTTTATATGCTGTTTTATAGCTTTTCTAGTTTCCTTTGTGAGGTCTCTGATCTTCACTTCTACTGTTGTTAGTCATTCTCCAGTCTATATCAGCTTCTTTTCACTCTTTTTTTTTTGTACAGGGGCATAAAAACCCATAAACCAAGTTTGTTAGGCATGTGTGTCAAATAAAAGCCAATATATGCTAAACTAAGTTGGAAAGGCTCTTCTATGAATAGAGGAAAGGAACTTGATTCCATGGACATCTCATTTGGCCCTCCAAAGAGAATTATTTTTTATTTCTCAATCCTTATATAACTATAAAATTAAGTTTCTGGGGAGACAGATGTAACAAAGGTTACACATACATGTTAAAATTAAAAAGTCTCTAATTTGGCTTTTTAAATACTCATTAAAGTCCTACTACAACGAGATCCTAGAGGAACAAAAATGAATGCTACAGTCCTGAACCTCACAAGGCCTGCAATGTAGAGGGGGCGATAAAGCATAAACAACCAATGCCAAGAAAATATAATATGAGACAGCAAAGACTTTCAGAGTGGGTACTATGAGCGTCTAGAAGAAGGGCCCTTAACCTCACCTGGGGATCCAGGGAAAGTTTCCTGAAGAGGATCATGCCTGAGCTGAACCTGGAGGACAGCCAAGTGAAGAAAGGTTGAGCTATTGCAATCACAGGACCAAGAGCGGTAATGAGGCAAGAAGCAGCATACTGCTTCTGTGAGAGTACGCTTGTGTAAAGAATTACTAATTTGATATTTTGTGATTTTTAAAAAAGTAAAATAGGAAATTGTGAGAAATGAAGCTAGGAGTTAGACTGAATAGGGGCCAGAGTCAAGAGGGACCTTCTGATGCTTGCTGAGAGGCTTGGATATTGCTTATAAAGAAATGCAGACCCATTAAGAAAACTTTAGGGAGAAAAAAACAAATTTCAGATTTTCCTTTAGATATATAACTCAGATAGCACTGCAAAAAACAGGACAAGGCTAGAAAAGCCTGGAGGAAGGGAAACCAGTTAGGTGTCTCAGTTCAGTTCAGTCGCTCAGTCGTGTCCGACTCTGCGACCCCATGAATCACAGCACGCCAGGCCTCCCTGTCCATCACCAACTCCCGGAGTTCACTCAAACTCATGTCCATGGAGTCGGTGATGCCATCCAGCCATCTCATTCTCTGTCGTCCCCTTCTTCTCTTGCCCTCAATCTTTCCCAGCATCAGGGTCTTTTATAGTGAGTCAGCTCTTCACATCAGGTGGCCAAAGGATTGGAGTTTCAGCTTCAACATCAGTCCTTCCAATGAACATCCAGGACTGATCTCCTTTAGAATGGACTGGTTGGATCTCCTTGCAGTCCAAGGAACTCTCAAGAGTCTTCTCCAACACCACAGTTCAAAAGCATCAATTCTTCGGCTCTCAGCTTTCTTTATAGTCCAACTCTCACATCCATACATGACCACGGGAAAAACCATAGCCTTGACTAGACAGACCTTTGTTGGCAAAGTAATGTCTCTGCTTTTTAATATGCTGTCTAGCTTGGTCATAACTTTCCTTCCAAGGAGTAAGCGTCTTTTAATTTCATGGCTGCAATCACCATCCGCAGTGATTTTGGAGCCCCAAAAAATAAAGTCTGGCACTGTTTCCACTGTTTCCCCGTCTATTTCCCATGAAGTGATGGGGCCAGATGCCATGATCTTAGTTTTCTGAATGTTGAGCTTCAAACCAACTTTTTCACTCTCCTCTTTCACTTTCATCAAGAGGAACTTCACTTTCTGCCATAAGGGTGGTGTCATCTGCATATCTGAGGTTATTGATGTTTCTCCCGGCAGTCTTGATTCCAGCTGTGCTTCCTCCAGCCCAGCGTTCCTCGTGATGTGCTCTGTGTCTACTGGTGTCTAAGGCTGAATGAGGGCAGGGTAGTAGTTATGATGATGCCACGAGGGTCCCAGATGGGTTTTGAAGATAAAATTGGAATATCCCCATGATTTGTTGGAGGAAGAGGACCCCAGACCAAAAGAATCATGGTGACGACCAGACGTGAGGCCTGGAGTGAATGGCCGGCACAATAACTGAGAGACACAGCCCAGTGTTGGGGCTTTTGTTGCTGTTGTTCTGTTTTTTTTAAATTTAATTTTGTTTTTTTTCTTTTATAAATATGAAAATTAATTTACTTCGGCTTAAGACATGTTAAGTTTGAGTTAATATAGAAGTCAGAACTGAATTAACAAATAGAAGTACAATTAACGAACAGAAGCAAGAGGGCAGATAAGAACTCCTAGGAAAAAGTGTGAAAAGAAGAGCCGCACAGGGAAAAAGAAGAGCAGCAGAACGAAGGTGGCGTGGGCCACTGGGACTCCAGGCTCAAGGAGGGGCAGAGGAGGGTGGCCTGGGACAGAGGAGGGACGGCACACTGAGAGGCACAAGGAGCCAGCCTTGTCCTTTCTCGGCACTGTCGGTGAGTTTCGTGTGCGCTGCTCATTAAAGAAGCTGAGCACAGCTTGCAAGTCGTACCGTGCTGCTTCACACAGTGTATCTCCTCTAACCTGTTACCCATGTGCTGCGGATGACGAATCTGAAGTCTGGTGAAATGAAGAACTTACCCAAGGTCACGGGGTGAGCTGAAAGAACTGGGATCTGAACCCAGGTCTACAGGATTACAAAGCCCAGGTTCTTAACTCTGCTGGAGTAAAAGGACTTCTTCAGGATGTCACTTTATATTATCATAATAAGGACTGAGATACAGTGCTTTTCCAAGGAGCATATCTTTAAAACCAAGAATTTCAAAAGGATGTCATTATACATTTGATCACGTTAATCAAAATACACATTTTTGGAGTTACAGTTCTTGAAATATTTTTTATTTCATAAATACTACACTTGTCAGGAGGCTTTCCTCCTAGCTCAGTCAGTAAAGAATCTGCCTGTGATGCTTGATTCCTGGGCTTGACTCCTGGGTGGGGAAGATCCTCTGGAGAAGGAAATGGCAACCCACTCCAGTATTCTCACCTGGAAAATCCGATAGATTCTTGTAGCCTGGCAGGCTACGGTCCACGGGATCTCAAGAGTCAGACACGACCTAGTGACTAAACCACCACCACCACCACACTTGTCAAATCATGAAAACAACAAAGTGCAACACACGGCGATCCACTCATTAGGGCACTGCTCCAACAAAGCCCCAGGAAGGCACTGGACAGATGAGTTAGTGTCCTTCAGAGGAAAGCTAGATGCCCTGCACTGAGACACCTGAGTCTTCTTAGCTTGCTCACAAATACTGTTACTGGTCTCAAGGGAAATCAGAAAGGAAATGCACAGTTCAGCACAAACCTACCACAAATATGGAAAAATTCATAAGTATAGTTATTCTAAAGAGGTTTATTTTATATGATAAATTATTGTTCATTTAAAGATAGAGAATAATAAAGTCACATTCCTATTATAAAAGTTGTAATTTTCCTATTTTCCACTAGAGGAAGCAATAACATTACTCTTACCATTTGGTGGATAAAAGACAGCATATTCTTCTAATCCTAGTTTTCCTGTAAGAGAAAAAACACACAGAGTTCCAATATTATTAAATAAAATGGAAAAAACTTTAAAAATTAACTAATTTTGTGAATATGCTAATAATTAATGGAATTTTAAAAACTACTATAGTACAATCTCCTTTCATTTCATGATAAGAAATTAATTTGAAAATATGCCAACAATCTTTTGGTACCAGCAAATCCTTTCATCAATGAGGGTTAATAATGAAAACCTAAGTACAAGGTAAGTGATGCAAATAATTTAAAAAACAAACGTTTTCAAGCTCCTGGAGATCCAACCAGTCCATTCTGGAGGAGATCAATCCTGGGTGTTCATTGGAAGGACTGATGCTAAAGCTGAAACTCCAATACTTTGGCCACCTCATGCGACGAGTTGACTCACTGGAAAAGAGTCTGATGCTAGGAGGGATTGGGGGTGGGAGGAGACGGGGATGACAGAGAATGAGATGGCTGGATGGCATCACCAACTCGATGGTTATGAGTTTGAGTGAACTCCGGTAGTTGGTGATGGACAGGGAGGCCTGGCGAGCTGTGATTCATGGGGTCGTAAGGAGTCGGACATGACTGAGTGACTGAACTGAACCAAACTGAAGCACTTAAGAAGAGCAGTATCTATTTGTAAGCACAGAATTGTTATATTAATTATAGGTAATTCTATTTGGCTCAGAGGTTAAAGCGTCTGCCTCCAATGCGGGAGACCCAGGTTTGATCCCTGGGTCGGGAAGATCCCCTGGAGAAGGAAACGGTAACCCACTCCAGTATTCTTACCTGGAGAATCCCATGGACGGAGAAGCCTGGTAGGCTACAGTCCATGGGGTCGCAAAGAGTCGGACACGACTGAGTGACGGAACGGAAGGGATTTTTGTTATTAAAGTAAGTCTAAGCTTTGTAACACTTCATTAGTTTACCATTTTTATGGAATGGGCAGAAGAGTTTAAATTAAATATATATCACTAGACAGTGGTCATATTTTCTGAGTCCTTAAACAATTAATATGGTCTGAAGTGTGAAAGTTGCTTAGTCATGTCCAACTCTTTGTGACTCTATGGACCACAGCCCACCAGGTTCCTCTGTCCATGGGATTCTCTAGGCAAGAATACTGGAGTGGGTTGCTA
The DNA here is from genome assembly GCF_049115385.1 of Moschus berezovskii. Classification (NCBI taxonomy): domain Eukaryota; kingdom Metazoa; phylum Chordata; class Mammalia; order Artiodactyla; family Moschidae; genus Moschus; species Moschus berezovskii. The sequence goes on along the minus strand of NC_142464.1, from coordinate 54,483,957 downwards.
TTCCCCTCTCTGGGGGATCTTCCTGACCCAGGGATCAAATCTGGGTCTCCTGCACTGCAGGCAGATTCTTTCCTGTCTGAGTCACAGAATAAATATTTGAAATCAAGATTGTCTCAGAAAATTAAAGTATATTCACCATAACTAAATGTTTAAAGGAGTTAAAAAATTTTTTTCCTCAAAATGTTTAAAGGTCTGAGGTTTTTCCCACATTCCACTGAAGTGTGAAAAAGTAGGTAATGTTTATCTCGACAGTTTTTCCAACACTATTGAGTCTACTGAAAAGACATATGCATTTTTGCATTTGACTTTAAGGCAAGATTTTAATTAAAACAATTTTTGTATTTCTTGTTGGGAATGGTGGCAGAGAAAAAATGGAGAACTGGATGAGCAGTTTAGGTTAAGGTGGAGACAACAAGGATTGATCTTGTGAGTAAGAAGAAAATGAAATGATAGATAGATGGTAGGTTGACAGGTGTCTAGAGGGATGGATGACAGAGAATACCTGCTGAGTACTCAATACTGGGCTAGGTGCAAAGAGGCAAACAGAGTAGATGTTTGGTCCTTGAACCATAGGGCTTATAATCCAGACTAAAACAGGGAACATTAAGATATGTTTGCTGAATTTTTTGGCACAGGCTTTAAGTGTTTTTAGAGGTTTTGAGATAATAGAGAATGTATAAGTGGTCTCTGCCCCTGGTTGCTGGCACAGAGCTTCTGAAATCCTTGATATTTCCTAGGTTTGATAAAAGCACTAGGAGCATCTCTTATGCTAGTATTTGTCTTTGAGGCTGTCCCTGACACAAGGCTTCTGAAACCCTTGTCAATTCCTAAATGAAACTAGCATTAAGAGTATCTTTTGTTCTATTGGGGTGACCTAAGTGGGCTCCTGAATGGGGGCTTGTCACCAGAAAGATCAAGCCATGATTAGAAGCTTGGAATTTTCAGCCTCACCCCCCATACTCTAGAAGGACTGGAAATGGTATTTAATAATTGATTATGCATCTATGTGGGCTTCCCTGGTGGCTCAGATGGTAAAGAATCCACCTGCAATGTGGGAGACCTGGATTTGATCCCCGGGTTGGGAAGATCTCCTGAAGAAGGGAATGGATACCCACTTTAGTATTCTTGCCTGGAAAATTTCATAGACAGAGGAGCCTGGCAGGTTACAGTCCATCGGGTCGCAAAGAGTCAGATATGATTAAGCGACTTTCAAAAAATGTGAGGAAGACTTAAACCCCAACAGTAGGGGGTTCAAAGAGCTTTCAGGTAGGTCAACAGGTCAACACTGGGAAGATAACACATCCAATTCCACAGGGACAGAAACTCCTGTGCTCATGACCCTCCCAGAGCTAGCTCTATGTATCTCTTCGTCTGGTTGTTCATTTGTATTCTTTATCATATCCTTTAACAAGCTGGTAAATACAAGTACATGTTTCCCTGAGCTCTGTCGGCCACCCGAGAAAATTAATCAAACCCAAAGAGGGGTTTGTTGGAACTTCCAACCTATAGCCAGTTGGTCAGAAGCATAGGTGACAACCTATGCTTGTGACTGGTGTCTGAACAGTGTGCGTGTGTGTGTGCGTGCACGTGTGTGTGTGTGTGTGAGAACCGTGTGTGTGTGGGGGGGGGGCTGTACTGTGGAGTCCCTAACCTGTGTGTGTGTGTGTGTAGGGGGGGCAGTACTGTGGGACTGAGTCCCTAACCTGTGTGTGTATGTGTGTGTGTGTGTGTGTGTATAGGGGGTCAGTACTGTGGGACTGAGTCCCTAACCTATGGGATCCGCCACCATCTCTAAGTAGACAGTATTAGAATTGAGTTAAACTGTAGGATACCCAGGTGGTGCCAAGACTTGCTTGTTATTGTGGGGCAAAACTCCCACATTCATGTAAACAAAAGTGTCAGAAGTGAAGTGTTTTGTGTGAGTAGTAAACACACTACTGGGAAATATAGCAGGAAAGAACTGGCTTTTTCCCTACATAGAAGGAAATAATCTCAGTTTTTCTGATACTGTGAGATATAGACTAGTTCTTCAAGAACCTATGATTTTGGGGGTGAAGGAAAAGGAGTCCTTCCATGTGTAGGGCATATATAGAGATTTAGAATGGATATGCAGTAATGTGGAATAAACAGGGAGCCAAAGTTAGGTTGGTTAAGACAGGGCCTTAAAAATCCTGGCTGAATTTAGAGGTGAGTCCATTAGATAATTAAGTTCTACAATCAGGTTTTCAGCAGATGATGTTAAAGAAACAAACAGGCAAACCAAATGTTTCTATCAATTCAGTGCAGAAGCCATGTAACTGAGAGCCTCCAAATTTAGGGGGAGCCTGATCCTAGCACTGGGAATGTGGGCCTGTCTCAGGGCAGGGGTTGTGGTAATGAGGCAGTCAGTCGGACTTAGGAGATAAAGGCAAACAGCTTCTTTCTTTATGGGAACAGCAGAAAAACCATACACAATAGGTTTACAAGCTTTCAGTGCTGGGAGCTCACTACTTAATAAAAATGAGAAATCAGGGGAAAGTTGTTTAGCTGACAGTTAGCTCAGCTGTCAGGTGACAGCAGCATGCTGAAACAGCACTGTCTTGTAGGCAGCTAGTGGCAAAGATAAGAAAGCACTAATAGACATCAGAAGCAAATTGCATATAAATTACATCAAACTATTAAGTGTGAAGAAAGCTGATCGCCGAAGAATCGATGCTTTTGAACTGCGGTGTTGGAGAAGACTCTTGAGAGTCCCTTATACTGCAAGGAGATCCAACCAGTCCATTCTAAAGGAGATCAATCCTGGATGTTCATTGGAGGGACTGATGCTAAAGCTGAAACTCCAATACTTTGGCCACCTCATGAGACGAGTTGACTCACTGGAAAAGACTCTGATGCTGGGAAAGGTTGGGGGCGGGAGGAGAAGGGGACGACGGAGAATGAGATGGCTGGATGGCATCACCGACTCTGTGGACATGAGTTTGAGTGTACTCCGGGAGTTGGTGATGGACAGGGAGACCTGGCGTGCTGTGATTCATGGGGTCGCGGAGAGTCGGACACGACTGAGCGACTGAACTGAACTGAACTGAACTGAACTGAACTGAACATTGAGAGAAGGAATAAAGAAGGCAAAAAAAAAAGTAGAAAAAGCAAATTCAAATGATAAAGTCATAGTGAGAAGGGGGAATAAAAGTCAACATATATGACAAAAACTGCAACAGAGGACAGAGCAAACAGGAAAAATAAAGGAGGTGACTGTAAACGCTTTTTTGGGATCCACTTTCCTGTGGTTTGTGATAAACTGCTCGGGAGTAAAAGGATGGTTACCGTAACTTGAGAGACATCTTTTTAAATAATTTACAATAAAAAATTTTGACAACATAATATATGCTATAAAATGAACAGTTTTGGTATGATTATGTAAGTGCTAAAGAACACTTCCTTTAATTAAGAAAAGTTTACCTCTTATGTATGATTTCGGTGGTGAAGCACTGTTGTATGCAAAATGACTCAATACAGATGTATCTCTGGAAAAACAAAGTAATACCTGGGTACAACATTGGAAAAAAACAAACAATTAAGCGCTGCTTTATAACAGGTAATTCATTGCTGTGTCTGCTTATGAGGTACTGAGGTAGATAGACTTCCTCAAGCTCAGTACAGTACCTGCCAATGGGAAGAGTGCCCTCTACTGGTACACCTATGGTAAGCGTTAAGATAACCAAGTGTGATGGCCCAAGTTCATCCGAAGGTTTCTCACTGTTAAGTCACCTAAATCTTGAACAACAGGAGAAAATGCTAGCAGCTACCTACCAGTTGATTCTGTATTACCCAGTTGATTAGTGTATTTTCTATCTGGAAAAAAGAACCAACTGAGAGAAATTTAATAAGATAAAGAACATAGAGGGGGGACCCTTGATAACTATAGTGGCATACAGTAGTTTGGAAAGTGCAGGAAACTTGAACTAGGCTCAGTGCTGGGATGTGGCAGCTGGCAGTGGGCATGTCAGAGGTGGGGGGAAGGCAACTCAAGGTATCTAGAAGAGATTAGCAGCAGTAGAACACGTAGCAGTCCAACATACGTTAGAAGCTGGCTGTCCTGACCACTCTACCTGGGGTGATAACAGGTAGGACAGACAGTTAAAATCAAAGATGTCCAGTAAGAGGATCTGAACTGTTGATTTCAGCTTGGAATTTTGGCACAGGGGCCCAATCCCCAGCAAGAGGATTAGTGATAGGAAATATGGGTCCTGGTATTGAAAGATGTGGGATTCAAAAAATGTCACTGAGAAAAGAATTTGGGAATAACAGAAAAGGCAGGAGCCCAGTTAACAGAACACAGGCATAAAGTAGGGCTGGACTAGCAGCAGGAGCGCATGGAGAGAGAACCACGGTTTCAAGACACGAGGAAGGGGCCCAGCTCTGGAAACAGGACAGATATGGAGACTGGGCATCAGTCAGGCCCAAAGGCAAGACGTATACTGACCACTGCCACTGATTTATTCTTACTGTAAAAGACTACACAAGCAACACATGTTTATGACAAAAATCAGAAAAAGTTAGAAATACAAATAATCAAGGAAAAGAAAAAACACCTACAATCCCACCAGTGTTAATATTTTAATGTATATCCTTTCAGATGGTTCTTATACATGCACATATACATATTCAAACAAAATAGGATAATGCATACTATCCTATACTCTATTTCAATAAAATAAGTATTTTCTACCCACACTTTTAACATTGCAGAATATTCCACTGTGCAGATGAATAATATATAACCTTTTATTGTTGAACATTTAATTATTTCCACTTTTCCCCAGCTATAAACAATGCTGCAGTGGACTTCTTTATAGCTAAATATTTATATTCACCTTTATTTAAATTTCTAAAACTGGACTAGCTGTCTGGTCAAAGTGATGGGCATTTTAAATCTAAAACTCTTTACACATATAGGAAAACTGCCCTTCAAAAAGATTTTGCTTTTGTTTTTAACATGGACAGCAGTAAGACAGTAAACATTTTCTTTTACTCTCATCAAAATGGTTTATTATCATCTTATAGGTAAAAAAAAATGGCACCGTGCTTTAGTTACTAATGAAGTTGACCACTTTTCCATTTGCATTTCTTTCATTATTTTCCAGTTCATCATCTTAGTCCACTTTAAAATTGATGTTTTTTAAATTATTGATTTGTTTAAATTTTTACATATTAAGGACACTAACCTATGGTCAAATTATATGTTATAAATGGCTCTGCTCAATGATTTGTTAATTATCTTTGACACAGGTATTTTTAATTTTTATATGCTCAAATCTACCAATACTTTCACACTTGGAAAGTCCCTTCCCTCATTTATAATAGTCTACTATACATATTCCCCTAAACTATAAAGTAAATGGTATTTATCATCAAACATTTCTGGTTCTTTCCCTTTGAGAACATATGTCAGCTTATATTTTCTGTCCACTTTGGTGTTAGGTGTGGCCATGAGATTTGCTCTTTACTCAACGAAATAGGTATGTGTCATTTGAAAGTTTCCTAATGGAAGCTTTAAGAACCAGAGAGGTTAACCAGGGTCCCTCTTTCCCTCTGCACAGAAACCATCAGTGTCCCAGACAGTGGTTATGCCATTAACCTGGGTCCTGGAGTGAGGATGACAGAACTGTGTCCCCATCCTATCTGGGGTTAATATGACCATGAGCAAGAAATAAACCTCTGTTGTTTAAGTTGCTGAGATTTTTGGATTTACATGTTACCACAGTATCCCAGGTGGCTCAGTGGTAAAGAATCTGCCTGCCAGTGCAGGAAACTTGGGTTCTATCCCTGGGTTGGGAAGATTCCCTGGAGAAGGAAATGGCAACTCACTCCAATATTCTTGCCCATGAAATCCCATGTACAGAGGAGACTGGTGAGTTACAGTCCATGGGGTCACAAGGAGCCGGTCATGACTTTGTGACTAACCAAACAACAACCAACAGTATAATTTACAGCCTTACAAAATCAGGAAACTTTGTTGAGCAATTTGATAAAATCATTTGGTAATAAAATCATTCACTTCAGTTCAGTTCAGTCGCTCAGTCATGTCTGACTCTTTGTGACCCCATGAATTACAGCACTCCAGGCCTCCCTGTCCATCACCAACTCCCGGAGTTCACTCAAACTCATGTGCATCAAGTTGGTGATGACACCCAGCCATCTCATCCTCTGTCATCCCCTTCTCCTCCTGCCCCCAATCCCTCCCAGCATCAGGGTCTTTTCCAATGAGTCAACTCTTCGCATGAGGTGGCCAAAGTATTGGAGTTTCAGCCTCAGCATCAGTCCTTCCAATGAACATCCAGGACTGGTCTCCTTTAGGATAGACTGGTTGGACCTCCTTGCAGTTCAGGGGACTCTCAAGAGTCTTCTCCAACACCACAGTTCAAAAGCATCAAGTCTTCAGCACCCAGCTTTCTTCACAGTCCAACTCTCACATCCATACATGACCACTGGAAAAACCATAGCCTTGACTAGATGGACCTTGGTTGGCAAAGTAATATCTCTGCTTTTTAATATGCTATCTAGGTTGGTCATAACTTTCCTTCCAAGGAGTAAGCGTCTTTTAATTTCATGGCTGCAATCACCATCTGCAGTGATTTTGGAGCCCAAAAAAATAAAGTCTGACACTGTTTCCACTGTTTTTCCATCTATTTCCCATGAAGTGATGGGACCAGATGCCATGATCTTTGTTTTCTGAATGTTGAGCTTCAAGCCAAACTTTTCACTCTCCTCTTTCACTTTCATCAAGAGGCTTTTGAGTTCCTCTTCACTTTCTGCCATAAGGGTGGTGTCATCTGCATATCTGAGGTTATTGATATTTCTCCCGGCAATCTTGATTCCAGCTTGTGCTTCTTCCAGCTCAGTGTTTCTCATTATGTACTCTGCATATACGTGAAATAAACTAATAAAATCATTAGCTCATCTGAAATTTATTTTGAAACTAAATTGCTGGAGTCCAAAATATAGCCCCACCACTTACTAGATGTGTGATACCAGGCAAGTTACTGGACTTCTTAGATTCTCAGTTTCCTCTATGTCATACATACACAATATCTACTTCAAAGTCTACTGTAGGACTTAATTAATATACCTAAAGTGCTTAAAGCAGTGCCTAACATATGGTGAGTATTATTACAATGTTAGCTGCAGTCATTACTGCTACTCCTACTACTTTAAATTTTATTCCATATTCTATAGTTTTTCCCCCAGTATATTTAATTTGGGGTTTGTTTTTATTTCTATGGCTTAAGACCACCATGTTTCTTCACTGTGAAATTTTGTTTATGCTCATCTGGAAAATTCTCAGCCATTATCTTTTTGAGAGATGCCTCTCCAGTTCTCTAGTCACTCCTACCTGACTCCTACAGATCGAAGGTTGACCAACGCTTATTCAACCTGCCGCAACTCTTAATCAGTTTCACCCCTCCGTGCTCTGGTGCTTGGGATATGACAAAGGAAACAGACAAACAGATAAACAAAAACCTCCCTTAAAGAACCTGAGTGGGGCAGGGGGGAGATAAATAGCAAACGTTGTAAATAATTACATTATACAACATATTGGTTGTGAGTGCTTCAGGAACAAAGTAAAGGGGGGATAAGGAAGGGCAATTCCCATTTTAAAGAGAACAATCAGGGTGAACTTCATTGAGAAGGTAACATCTGATGGAAGACTTGAAAGAACTTGAGGACATTAACATTTAGATATCAGGGGGAAGAGCATGCCAGGCAGAAAAGCCAATAATTGCAGCAGTGCTAAGGCAGAAGTGTGCCTGATGTGCTGGAGAAACCAAGTGTGGCTGGAGCAGATGAGTGGAAAGAGATGTGAGAGAGGAAAAGAGGCTAAATTATGCAAGGTATTGTCAGGATCTTGGCTTTTATTGGGAGTGAAGTGCAGCTCCACTGCAAAGTTTTCAGCAGAATAGTGAAATGATCTAACTTACTTTATAAGGATTCCTCTAGTTTCTATGAAGAGAACTGAGCATTGCGGGGGGCAAGGGCAGAAGCAGGGAACCCTGCAGAAGATTATGACAATGATGGGGACTAAGATGGTGGCAGTCTGTAGAGGCCACTGAGATGTGCGGCCCAGACCCTCTTCAGGAATAAAGGACTTATGTTGCCTGGCTCTTTACTTTCCATTATATATACCAAGTGATTATTTCTCATATTTAAAAGAATAAATGATTTCAATATTTTATTTGGTAAATAAGCATTTAACTTAATTATAATTCTAATAGTTTTCAGTTAATTCCTTTGAATTTCTATATACCTATATTTGATAATAATTTTGTATCCTTTCTGGTATCTATAACTTTATTTTTCTTATTCAAGGAAAGGTACTCTTTTCCAGAGCCCCTGGAAGAAACACAGACAGCCCTGACAACAGCTTGATTTTAGCCCACTAAAGCCCATTTCAAAACAGTTCTAATCCTCAGACAGAACTGTAGCAGAATATATTTGCTTTGTTTTAAGCCACTAAATTTATGTTAATTTGCCACAGCAGCACCAATCAGCTAATAAAACTAATATAACTAATAAAATTATACAACTAATGTAATAATAAATTACTAATAAACTAATACAAATAAAATAAATACAAATAAATAAAATAATGCAAAAGGAAGTATACTTACAAATATCCTTCTATCATTGCCTACAGGGAAGACAGTTCCTAAAGAAACATTTGTATTAATTTTCTCTTTGAAACTGGTGGGAACATAGTAATGTTAGGAGAAGCGGCTTAAATATATATCCCTCACATCCCTATTGACTTAGAGAAGACAAGACATCTGAAACTGCTCTTGAGAGAACATCAGTGACTGCAGTGTGACTCTGATGATAAGCCAGAGTGGGATGTTACACATTACGTACTGACATGCAACCCCAGAATGCAAGCAAAGAGCTGCCAACTCCTATCTTAACCTGAGCTGTTTTAACTTCTGAGATCCAATTTTGTATCTGTAATGAAGATTGCAGCCATGAAATTAAAAGACGCTTACTCCTTGGAAGGAAAGTTATGACCAACCTAGATAGTATATTAAAAAGCAGAGACACTTTGCCAACAAAGGTCCGTCTAGTCAAGGCTATGGTTTTTCCAGTGGTCATGTATGGATGTGAGAGTTGGACTGTGAAGAAAGCTGATCGCCGAAGAATTGATGCTTTTGAACTGTGGTGTTGGAGAAGACTCTTGAGAGTCCCTTGGACTGCAAGGAGATCCAACCAGTCCATTCTAAAGGAGATCAATCCTGGGTTTTCATTGGAAGGACTGATGCTAAAGCTGAAACTGCAATACTTTGGCCACCTCATGCGACGAGTTGACTCACTGGAAAAGACTGATGCTGGGAAGGATTGGGGGCGGGAGGAGAAGGGGACGACAGAGAATGAGATGGCTGGATGGCATCACCGACTCGATGGGCATGAGTTTGAGTGAACTCCGGGAGTTGGTGATGGACAGGGAGGCCTGGCGTGCTGTGATTCATGGGGTCGCAGAGAGTCGGACACGACTGAGCGACTGAACTGAACTGAATGAAGTTACAGTTCAACTGTAAATTTGCTAGAAATGCTGTGACTGTATGAAGATGACAGTTAAAAATTAACTAGAAAATTCAACTCTGATTACTCACTAATTAAGTAAAAATTGAACTTTATGTGGATTAGATTACATATGTAATGATTTACTTTATTTAGAAAAGTTGGGAGTGTAAGTATAAGCTGAATGTGTAAGTCTGAACTACAGTTTTATAGCAGAATTACATCTAACATTTTTACATACAGCTGCAGAGGAATTTACATGGACTAAAGCCTCCTTTATTTTTGGAAAAGATATTTATAATGAATGTTTCTGAGAAATAAGTTATGTAATAAAAAGCATATAAGAAATGATGTATGTCTGTTGGAAAAATCAGTTTAACTTACAATTATTGCACAATTTTAAAATTTGTGGTGCGTCTTGTATTTCTATCCAAACTAATCTGGAGAATTTTCAAATGATAAAATTTCAAGAATCACTTTTTGAAACCCTGTGCCCTGATTTAAATGTTCATAAACCAAAGAGCAATTAGGCTTACAAGGCTTTGAAATGGAACAGACCTAGCCTGGGTCCTGGTAGCCACAAGGCAGAGTTTGAGCTCTGAGCCTCTGCTTCTCCATCTATAAAACAGAAATAAAGCTACCTGTTGTAAGAACTGGCTATAAAGTACATAAAGCATCTAGAGCAGTTGGGAAATAGATGGAAAAACAGTGGAAACAGTGTCAGACTTTATTTTTGGGGGCTCCAAAATCACTGCAGATGCTGACTGCAGCCATGAAATTAAAAGACGCTTACTGCTTGGAAGGAAAGTTATGACCAACCTTGATAATATATTAAAAAGCAGAGACATTACTTTGCCAACCAAGGTCCGTCTAGTCAAGGCTATGGTTTTTCCAGTGGTCATGTATGGATGTGAGAGTTGGACTGTGAAGAAAGCTGATCACCAAAGAATTGATGCTTTTGAACTGTGGTGCTGGAGAAGACTCTTGAGAGTCCCTTGTACCACAAGGAGATCCAACCAGTCCATTCTAAGTGAGATCGATCCTGGGTGTTCATCGGAAAGACTGATGCTAAAGCTGAAACTGCAATACTTTGGCCACCTCATGCGATGAGTTGACTCACTGGAAAAGACTCTGATGCTGGGAAAGGTTGGGGGCGGGAGGAGAAGGGGACGACCTAGAATGAGATGGCTGGATGGCATCACCGACTCTGTGGACATGAGTTTGAGTGAACTCCAGGAGTTGGTGATGGACAGGGAGGCCTGGTGTGCTGTGATTCATGGGGTCGCGGAGAGTCAGACACGACTGAGCGACTGAACTGAATTGAACTGAACTGAAGTAAATGATCAAGATAGAGCTGATAATCTCACTTCCAATCAGAGAATACTGGGAGAAAAATAAACAAAGACTTTTTCTGGTTTAGTTTCATGCTTGGCTAAGGACTCTCATCTTTTTATCACATTCTTACAGAGAAAAATACACTTTACAAATCCTTCTCTGACCTGTTCCCTTGATTTCCAACCTTATACATTCTTCCTGTGGTGTTTCTGATCTTAACTTCCATGCATGCTAAGTCACTTTAGTTGTGTCCACCTCTTTGCGACCCTATGGACCCTAGCCCATCAGGCTCCTCTGTCCATGGGATTCTCCAGGCAAGAATACTGGAGTGGACTGCCATGCCCTCCTCCAGGGGATCTTCCTGACTCAGGGATCAAACCCGCATCTCTTGAGTCTCCTGCACTGGCAGGAGAGTTCTTTACCACTAGTGCCATCTTGGAAGCCCAATACTTATAATTATCCAAAGCCTGCAAACTCAGTCATTCTTGATTCTTCCTTCTCGCTCAACCTGCATATTTAGCTAGTCACCAAAATCCTCCTGATTCTACCTTTGACAGTTTCTTCCTTCTCTCCTCTCTCCCTCTCCTTCCTTTTTTCCTTCCCCTTCTCTCCATCCCTCCATCCCTCCCACCTTCCCTTCCTTCCTTCCCTCCTACAAGTATTTACTTGAACATCTACTATGTGGCAGGCACAGTTCTAAAGACTGAGAATACAACCATGAATGAAAAAAAAATCACAAATTCCTGTCCTTACAGTGTTTGTTTTTGTGAAGGCAGATAGAGGGAAAAAAGTAAAATATATTGTATGTTATTTGCTGGTAAGTGCTACAGAGTAAAAAAATGCAGACAAGAGGGATAATGCATGCTCACATGTATATACTAGTAAAAGTTTGATGTGTATTTTAATTAGGAACCTAAAAGTGGTCAGGAAATGGGTCTATGGTAATAATAAGAGTTTGGGCAGAACAACAGCTCCCTGGGACTAGGTACACAAGCCTGGAGTTGAAGGGAGAGGCCCAGAAAGACCAAAAAGTCAAGACAAACATAAATTTGGGAGGTGTCAGTGTACAGATGGTATTTAAAGTCATGAGAATAAACGAGATCACCAATGGCAAGAACAGGGGGAAAAAAGAGGTTCAATGGCTTATCTTGGGGTCCTCCAGGGTAAGACAGGAAAATAAAGAGAAACCAGCAAAGGTGAATGAGAGTGCCAGCTAGTAAGATAGAAGGAAACCTGAAAGGATGATATTCCAGAAGCCAAATGAAGAGAGAGAATCCAAGACAGGGTGTGACTGAGTGACCAAACAGATAAAGTAAGGTGAGAATTGGAAAATGATCACTGGATTCAGCAACATGAAATAAGTTTAGTGGGACAGGTTGGCAGAGAAAAAGACTCATTAAGGAAGGTTCAAGAGAGAACAGGAGGATAAGACTTAGAAACAATATCTACAGATTTTAAAAAAAGAACTTTCACAACTCAGGGAATAGGGGAATGGGGCAGTAGCTGGAAGCGATGAGGAATCAGGGAAGATTTTTGTTTCACATTATTTTGCGTTTTTTTCCAGATGAGAGAAATAATAGCACATTTGTATAGTGAGAGGAGTGATCCAATAGAGACAAGGAAAACTGACGATGGAAAAACTAACAATTTCATTGCTTTTGAGTACCAAGGGGAAATGAGTTTCAGTGTCCAAATGCAGGGATTGGTTTTGTTATAAATAAAAGCATGGATAATTTATCCATAATAAGAGAAAGGGAGCTGAGTATATTGGTGCAGATGCAGATATGCGGAATACAGGTGGTGGTAGGAGTATGTGTGAGTGTCTTTGGGGGGTTGTTCTCAGAGCTTTTACTTTTTTCAGAAACAGGACTCAGAAGACAGAAGAGGTGGAGATTTGAAGAGAGAGGAGGTATGAGAAGTCTTCAAGGAGAATGGATGAAAACTGGACTAGGGAAATGAAGTAGAAATGCCAAGGAAAAGTAAGGACTTTCCTGAGGTTCTTGGTCATGAATTTATATAAAACCAGGCATCATGGTTGCATGCTTTTCTCCAGCCACTGTCAAACGCACACTGTAGCCACAGAACTGGGGGACAGCTGTACTTAACCAGGATTAAGGTGTTGTCGGGTAATTGCTACCAGAAAGCAGGAGAAGGGCAGGGAGATGAACACGCACTCAAGATGAAGTGGTTATAATGATAAGTCACGGTACTGCCGTGTCTCACATTTGCTCTCTCTGTTCACACAGGCCTCACTCTACATCAAGTGCCCGTTGAGGCTAGCCTGAACTGCCAGAGCTGTTCACCACCATGTGAAGCTAATCTCTCCTCATTGATCACCATGTGCATATGGCTCATGCTTATTTTTGCTTTTCCCTTCTCCTAATTCTTTGTCTTTTAAGAACCAGACATTTCCTCAGAGGGAAAAAAATACCAAATAATTTCATTTATATGTGGAATCTTAAAAAAAAAACACAAACGGACAAACGAAACAGCAATAGATTCATAGATACACAGCCAGAGGGGAGAGGGGTGGGGGGCTGAGCAAAATAGGTGAAGAGGATTAAGAGGAACAAGATTCCAGTTATAAAATAAATAAGTCATGAGGATGTAATGTATAGCACAGGGAATACAGTCAACAATAACTGGAATAACTTTGTATAGTGACAGTTACTAGACTTATTATGGTGATCAATTTGTAATGTATATAAATGTCGAGTCACTATGTTGTATATCTAAAAATAATATGTCAACCACACTTTTATAAAAAGTTAAAAAAATTTTAAGATAAAGGAAAAAGAACCAGACATTTCTTATAACATTTCTATTCTAAAGCCACCACTAAGCTGAACTATTCCCAGAATTTATTTCTCCTTTAATTGTATTTGCATGGAACATTGCATAAACCTCTATCAGAACATTTATCAAACTGTATTATAACTGTGTATTTGCCTTTCCCTCATTTTTCACTACAATGTGAGCTTAATAAACATTTTCTTATGCAGTGCCTGTATCAGAACAGACACTCAATAATTTGACATGAATACATGAATAAAGGATATCTGATTGCACCTGGGCCTTTCTTAAACTCCATTCAATGTCATTAAAATATTTGTAACTATGGCATATTCTAGCTTCCCTGGTGGCTTGGTGGTAAAGAGTCCACCTGCCAACGCAGGAGACATGGGTTTGATTCCAGAGCCCCTGGAGAAGGAGAAGGCAACCTACTCCAGCATTCTTGCCTGGGAAATCCCACAGACAGAGGATCCTGGTGGCCTACAGTCCATGGGGTTGCAAAAGAGTTAGACATGACAGCGACTAAACAGCAACGACAACAAAATGGCATATTCTAGTATGTCAGTATTTCTACTAAGCATATGCTAGATAAGTAAAGCATATGATAGAGAATTTGTCAGAAAACAGAAAGAGTAATTCCTATGTCTTCTCTTTACTATTGACAAGTTCTCCCCTATAAATACTTTATATACTTTAGACAGTAAGTTAACTTTTATAGGTTGTCATGATATCATTTAAGTACTCAAACGTGAAACTAAATTGTCAAATGACCCAATTTACTTCCACGGAATAAAGGGTTGTCTTCTGTTTGAACACATTTTAAAACTCTGACATAATTTAAAATTTTCAGCACAACTAAGTATTTTAAGAATTTCACACAAAATAAATGCTAAACTTTGGAATACTAGAAAGTTGACTTATTACTCAAAATGTTATTTCTATAATGTTCAATGTTGTTACTGAAAAAATGCAGGTAACTAACAGGAGTCACTCAGAAGAGTACCCGTGTATCCGTGCAACACAGGCCCAGATCTTCCTTCAGGAGGAACTACTGGAGACTTTCTCATTTATGTATGGACACAGTAATGCCACATGCTGTCAAATTTTGTAGTCTAGTCACAAAATCCAATACATGGGTTATTACACAAAGTGTGCTAGAAAATTAAGTTCATTCCATTAACATCAACAATTTTCCCATTGAGTAGTTGTGTTGCTGGCAGCTCTGCCAAAAGAAAGCCCATAATTAGTGACAAGAAAAGGCTTTCTTCTTTCTTATCTCATACATACACACACATTTGAGGGCATGTGCATACATGTATAGGGCTAAAAATTTTTTTCCAGAAAAAAAATCACAGCTCAATTTCTGATAATATTGTTTTCAATGCAAACAATTACATATACTTTCATTACTTAAAATGAACTTCTCTATGACAAGTCAAACTAATTATAAAATTAATTATGAACAAGCATGATCATGAAAAGTATTTTCTGGGTAACTATCCATATGAGGAAAATTTTGTTCTGCAAAATTCCCAAAGACAGAACTTAGGTGTTACAATTATCCATTTATTTACGTTGTAAGGACAAAGATCCACATTAAACCTTTACAGAGTACAGAGAATAGCAGAGGCTATGAGATCCATGACTGAAAAAATTATAGGAAATCTAAAAATAATGTAATTTGGACTAAAATGTTGATAAAAATGGAAAATAAAGGTTAAAGTATACTCCTATAGTACTTACTATCTGTGATATTGATTAATTTAATACCTAATGCTTTACACACATATTTTAAAACAATTTCAAAACATTTTTGCCTCTTTAACTAGAATGTGAGCCCCTTAAATATGGTATCATTATATATAAGGATCAATAAATATTTACTGATGACCATTCTGCTTTTTCTCAGAGAATGTATCCATTGTTTATAAATAGTTATGTTTGTCAGATTCTGTCACTTATAAGTTTCCCAAGTTTACGTGGTACACAAAGATGAATATGTCTTCAAGGGTTAATTCTGGCACTATGTGGAGAAACTGTAACGACTCTAATTTAAAATGTTATCCTTATAGACCCTGTTCATCAAATGAGGTAGGTTTTTTGTCTGGCAAGTCCCTTTCACCACCATCAAAAAACCTTTGTAGCTGTGAATTTAAATTGACAATCCTCTTCTCTCCAGCCACCAAAGGGGCAGAAATTGTGACATTTCCACTTTCTCTACCCACATACTGAAGTAGAATACTCAACACACTATAAGCTATATGATTATTGACCTTTGGCTGATATAATTTATGTATTCATGTTTAGTGTCATAATAGTTTCACGTTCAGGATCTAAATAGCTATCATAGGGAGGACCAAAGACTTTTATTTGTTTCATATTTTTAATACTGTGCAACATTAACTAATTTGTTTTATTTAGAAGTCAGTTGATAAAAAGATCCTTCACATTTAGAATTAAACTCTTAACTAAAGAAAATCTACAGCCCTCTATAATGACAATAAATGTGTAATCACACAAAACACAAGGCCATGACCCTATGTATATGTCCTGCTGAGAAGCAGAGTAGGTCAGGAAAGGTATTTGTGAATAAGTGATATTCTAGTTGAAAGCTGAAAGAAAAATAGGAATTTAGTAGAGGAAGAGGGGAGGGCAACAGTCTTTTACATCAAAGGAATTGCAGGTCTGATGACCCTGAGGTAGAAAAAAGCATAATGAACATGAGAAGTAAAAGATCAGAGCGGTTGGAATGCATAGTGCCACAGTGTTAGCGCAGACGTGAACCATGAGGCTAGAGATATGAACCAGCACATGCAGGGTCATGGAGGCCTTGAGAAGGAGTCTGGTGTTTGGGATTTAATCTCACAAGTAACACAAACTGATTGGTGTTTTTACAAGACCACTTTGAGCAATCAAGCAAGAAAAAGAAAAAAAAAAAAAGGCATCCAAATAGGGATGGGTGTCCCTGGTGGCTCAGCTGGTAAAGAATCTGCTTGCAATGTGGAGACCTGGGTTCGATCCCTGGGTTGGAAAGATCGCCTGGAGAAGGGAACAGCTACCCACTTCAGTATTCTGGCCTGGAGAATTCCAAGGACTGTATAGTCCATGGGCTTGCAAAAAGTTGCACATGACTGAGCAACTTTCACTTTCAAGTAGGAAAGAGAAATATTCTCTACTTACAGAGGATATGATCTTATATATAGAAAATCCTAAAGGCTCCATCCAAAATCTGCTAGAATCAATCAATGAATTCAGTAAAATTGCAGGATACAAAATCAATATACAGAAAACAGTTGTGTTTCTATACACTAAGAACAAAACAGCTGAAAAAGAAATAATTTCATTCACTATACCATATAAAAGACCAATAAAAATATGAAGGAATAAATTTAACCAAGGAGGTGAAAGATCTGTACACTTAAAACTACAAGACTTTGATGAAAGAAGCAGAAGACGACACAAGTGGAATAATATCCTATGTTCATGGATCAGAAGTTGCACTGTTAAAATGCCATACTACCCAAAGCCATCTACAGATTCGTGCAATTCCTATTAAAACTGCAATGGGCATTTTTCACAGAAATAGAAAAACGATCCTAAAATTTGTATAGAGCCACAAAAGAAACTGAGTAGACAAAGCAATCTCAAGAAAGAATAACAAAGCACCATACTTCCTGATTTCAAGCTATGCTATAAAGTTATAGTAATCAAAGCAGTAAAACACTGGCATAAAAGTAGACACAGGAACCAATGGAACAGAACTTAGAGCCCAGAAATAAACCACACACACACAGTTACCTAATATTTAACAAGGGAGCGAAGAATGCTTGGTGGAGAAATGAAAGTGTCTTCATTAAATAGGGTTGGGAAAACCGGATAACCACACGCAGAAGGATGAAATTAGACTTGTACCTTATACCACTCACAAAAATGACCTTGAAATGGACTTAAGACTTTAAACATAAGACCTAAATTCCGAGATATAAAATTCCTAGAAGAAATCATAGAAAAAAAGCTTCTTGACTTAGGTCTTCATGGTAATTTCCTTTTATGATAGTAAAACACAAGCTAAAAAGCAAAAATAAATAAGTGAAACTATATCAAACTAATAACCGTTATAAAGCAAAAGAAACTAAAAACAAAATGAAAAGGCAACCTATAGGAAGGGAGAAAATATTTGCAAATTTTATGTCTGATATGAGGCTAATATCCAAAATTTATTAAGAATTCTACAATTCAATAGCAAAAAACAAACAACCCAATTAAAAAGTGAGCAAAGGAAATTAATAGAAGTTTTCCAAATAAGACATAGAAATGACCAACAGGTACATCAAAAGGTATGCAACATTACTAATCATCAGGGAAACATAAATCAAAACCAGAATATTATCACCTCATACCTGTTAAAATGGCTATCATAAAAAAAGAGACAAGTGTTGGTGAGGGTACAGAGAAAAATGAACCCTAGTGCACTGTTGGTAGGAATGCAAGTTGGTACAGCCACTACAGAAAACAAGTCATAGAGGTTACTCGAACCTGCTCTTGACAGAGGGCTACCCTCTGAGTGGAGGGAAGAAGCCCCTGACTTCTGAAATTCTGCATCTACAACACAGAGCTGAGGAGAATGAGAAATACTGGTCACCTGAACCTTTTATGGGCTTTCCTGGTGGCTCAGATGATAAAGAATCCACCTGCAACGCAGCAGACCTGGGTTCGATCTCTGGATTGGGAAGCTCCCCTGAAGGAAGGCATGACAACCCACTCCAGTATTCTTTCCTGGAGAATCCCCATGGACAGAGAAGCCAGGCTATAGTCCATGGGGTTGCAGAGAATCAGACACGACTGAGCGACTAAGCACAGCACAGAGCCTTCTATAGAGATACTGCAGTCTTTGACTAGAAATTATTTGAAAAAGGAGCTCCATCTTCCTAGCCACGCTCAGTTGAATTGAAGCTTCCATCATGATGATCTGGGGCTATGAGGAGGGAGAGAGTGCATCACGGCTCAAGTGCTACAGATTGATTTGAGACTTAGTCCCTTTTCCTGAATAAATGCTTTTATTTCCTGACTTGACCTCTAATCTTAAGACAGTTTCCAGACACTTTAAATGTTTTGTTATTTTTTTTTTTTTGCTTTTTAAATAATTTTTACTGGTTTTGATTTTTCTAATAGGGATGGTACTGTGGACCTCCTTATGCCACAATACCAAAAGCGACCATTTCTACTCACTATTTCAGTTCAGAAACAAAAATTACTATATAAATGAAGCTTTAACTTAATTGTACACTCAAAATTTGACTGAGTGCCAGAAAATAGGTATCAGGCTACATATTTGCTACATAAGTAAATAAACTTTAAGGTTTTTATATTGTCCAAATTTTAATTAATAACAATATGTTAAAGAATGGGATTTTAAGTCTTAACTGTTTTTAAAATTTTTTAAATTAATGGCATATTTGAAATCATGGAAATGTCTTTAAAATTCTTTCCAAGGTTATTTCAAATTTTAATTTTATAAATAAATTTTATAAAATCTTCTGGACTTTAGTTCTTGGAATATACGATTAATTAAACCTTCTAGAGAGATTCTTTTTTAAAAAACTTTTTATTGGAGGCTAATAACAATATTATATTGGTTGGTTTTGCCATACATTGACATGAATCCACTCCAGGTGTACATGTGTTCCCCTTCTTGAACCCCCCTCCCACCTCCCTTCTCCCCTTATCCTCCCTCTGGGTCATCCCCGTGCACCAGCCCCGAGCATCCTGTATCATGGGTCGAACCTGAACTGGCGATTCGTTTCACATATGATAATATACATGTTTCAATGCCATTCTCCCAAACCATCCCACCCTCACCCTCTCCCACAGAGTCCCAAAGACTGTTCTATACACCTGTGTCTCTTTTGCTGTCTCATATACAGGGTTAAGGTTACCATCTTTCTAAATTCCATATATATGCACTAGTATACTGTATTGATCTTTTTCTTTCTGGCTTACTTCACTCTGTATAATAGGCTCCAATTTCATCCATCTCATTAGAACTGATTCAAATGTATTCTTTTTAATGCCTGAATAATACTCCATTGTGTCTATGTACCAAAGCTTTCTTATCCATTCGTCTGCAGATGGACATCTAGGTTGCTTCCATGTCCTCGCTATTATAAACAGTGCTGCGATGAACATTGGAGTACATGTGTCTCTTTCAATTCTGGTTTCCTCGGTGTGTACGTCCAGGAGTGCGATTGCTGGATCATACGGCAGTTCTATTTCCAGTTTTTTAAGGAATCTCCACACTGTTCTCCATAGTGGCTGTACTAGTTTGCATTCCCACCAACAGTGTAAGAGGGTTCCCTTTTCTCCACACCCTCTCCAGCATTTATTGCATGTAGACTTTTGGATAGCAGCCATTCTGAGTGGTGTGAAATGGTATCTCATTGTGGTTTTGATTTGCATTTCTCTGATTATGAGGAGTGTTGAGCATTTTTTCATGTGTTTGTTAGCCATCTGTATGTCTTCTTTGGAGAAATGTCTGTTTAGTTCTTTGGCCCATTTTTTGATTGGGTCGTTTATTTTTCTGGAATTGAGCTGCAGGAGCTGCTTGTATATTTTGGAGATTAGAGAGATTCTTATTGAACTCTTTTCTTAAACAGATACACAACTACAACCACTATTACCATCAGAGACCTGCTAATTCGACCTCTGGGACTGATTTACATTTAGTCAAGCAGAAACTGCCATGTGGAATCTAGATGTTTTTTCCATGACACATATTGACATTCACTCAAAATCACATTATCTATCTTCTATCTATCTGTGTGTGATCTTTAAAAAAAGAATATTATTTAAGCAATTCTACATAAATCACATATTTCCTAATTGTGATGTTTTCTATTTTGTTTCTCTTTTATCAGATATGAGAAAGACCTAGGTAAATCCAAACATCCACAGTATCACCATATGATGTGATCAAAGAGTATTCACAACTCTTCAAGCTGATTTCAAAGCACTTAATTATTTACTCAAGACCTTTAATAGAAAAGTATCATGTAAAAATGCTTTCTCTAAACATCTTGGGACAGCTGAAATGTGAAGTGGACACTCAATTTACAAATCTATGCCTATACCTCTCCTGGTTGGAACAGAGATGTAGCTCTTATCCTCCCACCTAGTCCCTTGTAAGAACAAAAGTTAACCTGATTCCAAATTTGGAAAATTTAACTTGATTAAAAAAACAAACAAACATGGTTTGGATTTTAGGAGGATTCAGTTAACAACAGAGATATTTTCTAAAGTAGCCTGAGTTAGAGAATTTAAAACAAGAACATTATATATTTTTTCAACTTACCTGATATAAATAATCTTCAAATACAAAATAATAATCATCATTGCTTGCTGTCAATTTCACATCCTATAATTAAAAGTAGAGAGCACTGAAAATAACTTAAATGAGTATGTTTATAGTACTAAGACATAAATGTAACATACAGAAATAATACTGAAATGATTTTATTACTTCACATATGATTATAAACTCCTCAATTAGATTTTATCACTGGATTTATCAGAAATAAATTTATAAAGTTACTTGACTGATATATGTGACACATTACTTGACTTCAAATTGTTTACACTTATTTGGGTTCCATTAGTAATTTCTTATTATTTATTTCAATTTTATCTCCTTTGAATCTAATATTTTAGTATCTTAAAATTAGAAAAGCATTTGCAATCACAACATCTAAAAGCAGCCGTAAAAATCTGGCTTCAAATCACTGTTCAATCTGGTCCTCCATTGTTCAAGCCCACATTCATGCCATTCCATCAAAATACCAAAAATCTTTGATGTTTTTGTAATTATTCATTTGCAAGTCATCACTTGTTAGCAAGTAAGACAAAGTTTATCTTTAATCTCACTAGCAAGAAAACAAACATGGTAGAAATATTGGAGAATGAGAAATACTGGTTACATGCCCCAAAGAAATATTACAGAAATCTATGCAAAGAAATATTACAGAAATCTATGAAAATAATGCCCAACCTACAAAATTCAATTGGGCTATTGATCAAAACAGCAATTAGAGGAGGATAAAATAACTTGTGGATGACCCTGGAGATAGTGAATATGTGCCAAGCCTAGAAAAACTGAAAGACACAGATTAAGAGAAAAGAAAGGAGTCAGTCTAAGTCACAACATGGACAGAAGTAGAGGTCAGGCAATCTCAAGGAGGATGATGTTTCCTCTAAGGGGGCTTCATTCCTGGGGATCAAAATTTTTTTACATAATACAATGGCTTATGGACCTCCAAAGCTTGTTCTATTCAACAGAATCTTATTCTTTGGTATTTAATTTTTTATATTAGAGAAAATTTTCTCTTTTATGAAGAAAAGATTGAGAAACACTGATATGAACTGTCAGATCACAGTAAGTGGGGGAAAATTGTAGATGGTGTGGATTCAAGACAAGTTTGTGAGAAAAAATACAATCCAGAGAGAATCATTAGATATTTTAGCTTAGGGAGGGTTTGATGATGTTCTGTACTTAAGCATTGCTTTGTTTCCTTCATTTCTTTAACAGCTAAAATAATTCTACTTTATTTTCAGTTAAATTAAAAATGAATCTTTGCCAAAGGGAGTTGTAATGAAACTTCAAATGATTATTTTTTTAATGCTCATTCCCTTAAGGGCTGACTTTAATAATATTTGGAGTTGCTCCAGTAAGATCAGCAGAGTTTAACTAACATAAGTAAAAACTCATGCTGTGGACTGTCACGACTGATTCTACCAAAACTTACATTCAACTGTTCAGACACAAGCTGTTTACCTCTTTCTCATGACAGATTTGCTTTACTGATTCTAAATGAAATTCATGTTGGCAGCAAAGGGAACTCTCATGCTAGTACTCTTGGATTTTTTGAACTTCTCTTGTGAGGCTTCTCTCATTTGAACAGAGAGGAGATTAAAAGTCTTAAAGCCCAAAAGATCTCTTAGGCTGTTGCTAAAATAATCCCCCGTGTACAGTCATTTGACCTCAAAGTCGACAGCAGTACCTGTGATCCAAATCTATGTAAGAACTTCAAGAGTTTTTCAAAAGAGTCAAGGTTTTTCATCAAAAGACTGTATCCTCTTACCTCCCCTCATCCTCCTCCCTGTAGAGCATAGTGGTTAAAGGTACGGGTTGTGAAATCAGATTACCTAGATTCAAATCTTGGCTTAACTACTTAATATATGAATTTAAACAGATTTCTTTACTCTTTGTTTACCTTAGTTCCCTCATCTGTAAGACAGTAAAGTAATAGTATTAATACTTCCTACTTTGCTATAATACATGTATCAATATGTGGCTGGTGAGTAAGGAAATGATGTCAGTATAACATGAGAATTGTGTTGGTTCAAATGCAATTTTCCTTTAAAAAGAGAAGTCAGAACAGCAGAAGTAGAATTATATCCTTAAGCGGAAAAGGGCAAAGCCTTCGGCAGGCATGAACCCTTTGCCTGTTTCCAACAGAATGGAAATCTCAAGAGAACGGAAAATGAATGATTGCATGGGGGTCCCTGTCTCCAGAGGCACACCCCCAGCCTTGCAGATCTCTTAACTGCTACACTTTCTCTTGTGCCCACCTGAAGAGCCCCAGTGGCTCTGTGCAACTGAATTATTTTAGCACTTACACTTTGCTATTTTTGTACATTTTTAATAATTCCTGCGGGAGCAGCCTGCCTGAGCTGTCCAGTTCATCTCCCAATGATTGTTTCTGTTAGCACTTTGGCTATAAAGTTGCAAAAGCTACCCCAACCCTATTTTTCCTATAAGCTCTATTATTTTTAATCCATGAGCTTGTAGAATGCAACTTTTTTTTTTTTCAGGAAAAAAAAAGAATCATAATTTATAGCCCAAATGCCAGTATCTACTCCCCTGGGGTAGCTGTCAGGATCCGATGCCAATCTATGTAAAGAGTCTGGAGCATTGCATGGCACACAGTAAGCAATCATTAAACGCTAGCAGTCACTGTTATTATTAACTTCTGTTACGTTCTACCCAGACAAATCTTTGGTTCTTTTCCCCCCTGTTTCTTAGGTCTGGAATAATATGCCCTTTCTCCTCTATCTTACAAGTTCTAAATCTAAAATCCAAGTCTTTTAAACAACCCAATTATGAATCCAGAATCAGTCAAACCCTTTACCATGCTTTCAGCATCTACATCTCAGTTCTTAATAACAGATGCCTAGAAACAAAAACTCAATGAATCCCTACCATAAAACTTGATATGTGTTTAACTCTATGTCTAGAAATCAAAAGAAATTAAAAATAATTTGTGACTTCAATATAATAAAATAAACAAGCAGGCCCTAAAGAATTGTGAGATAAATAAGATGAAGAAATCCATAATCTGATTTTTTATTTTAGTAGATTTTCTGTATAGTTTGAGTGGAAAATTGGAATTTAAAAGGACAAGAAATATCATTCACTTAATCAATAAACGGGAGGGTCAAGAAAGGATTGTGAAGACAGTTGCAAAGAGAAAGAAGATAACACTGAATAGAAACTGCAGATTTTGAAGGTCAACCTTATCTTTGTAAGTATAATGATCACTTAAAATTATTTTTCAAGGTTAATATGTATCATCATAGATAGTGCAGTACCTACATGATAAAGACTCTTGATAATTGCTTAATGTTAACAAAATGGAAAAACTTATAGCTATACTTACTTTATAAATTAGACTGTCCACCAAAAGGTCATGTTGTATCACATTTGTCTTAAGCTGCTCATAATATAAAATATCCTAGATTTAAAAGAAAAACAAAAACATTAAAAGTTAATCATTTATAAAGTCAGCCTCAAACTTTAATAAATAATGATCATTAATAGTATTATATACACTAAGAGAATAAGAGCTTTATTTTATTCACTACTATACTCTCCATGCCTGGCTAATAGCTGATGATCAATAAACAGACTTAATCCCATCCCTTAAGATAAAATCTGGTATGTGGTAGGTATTTAATCAATGTTTGCTAAATTGATTTAACTGTAATTTAGGTTTAATAGCAAATGTAGTATTTATTAATTATTAGGAACTGTTTTACCCAATATGCATGTTAATCTATTTAATCTCATATCAACAAAATAAACCTGTTCAATGATTATTATTCCCATTTACATTTGAGAAACTGAGGCCCAGAGAAAGAAGTAACTTTCTGTTCAAGGCCACAAAGGTAGTAAGATTTGATTCCAGGAAACCCCTAGAATCTACAAAAAAACCCCAGAATGACTACTCTATACTGCCTTTCTAATATCTAAATTATTATTAAAAAATTTAAGCATACTAAATCATCCCTGGTAGTAAAAGCTATCATATAGCATATGAAAAAAATCAGGATTTTTTTTGAAGAAAATTTCTTTAATTATTCATTTTTAGTTCAAAATATAATGGTTTTAACTATACAGAATGCTATATAGCTAACTTGTACATGATTTAAACATAGGTTGGAAAAGTATGTAAGTTTTTAAGAGATTATATCAAACATTCTCATCTCATCTGGCTAATGGACAATGATAAAGGTTCAGGGCTTTTAATTACATTGATCAACAGAATCAGTAGTGTACTTTAAATCTGAGTTAAGGCTTTTAAAAATTAAATAAAAATCAGCTATAGCACCAGGAACTCTGCTCAATATTCTGTAATAATCTAAGTGGGAAAAGAATTTGAAAAAGAATAGATACATGTATATGATGCATAACTGAATTACTTTGTTGTATAGCAAAAAAAATAAATCAATTAAAAAAATAATATGGTACCATAATATCAGAAAATCAAATTCACTCTAAACAGTGATAAGACTAGGCTGAAAGTGAAGTGAAAGTGAAAGTTGCTCAGTTGTGTCCGACTCTTTGCCACTCTAGCCCTGGTTTCCACCCCTATCCAAATACTGCTTGGCTCCCTCAGTACTGTGTGATTCTTTCTGAAGATAGTCCCTCAAACAAATAAGAGTTGTGGGACAGGATCACCTGGGACAAGAAGAATATCTGATGCATGCAGCGGCCATGGCAGGGTGGTGTCCAAACCTATGTTTCCTGAAATACAATTTCTTTGTCTTAAAAAATGCTTGATACATAGTTCTCTGGTTTGACTCAAAATGCTCATCACCTAAAGATAATCTGGGGACTTGCTGGCTATTTTAAGTCATTTTAATTTTAATTAAAAAGCCTTATTTTGTTCTCATTCATGACGTTTTGATTTCTTACCTAAAGAAAAATTATTTTACTATTTTATTTACCTTCTATTATATTTATTCTACCTCTCTAGCTAAAATAAAAGAACATTTTTAAAGGTAGGAAGAGCACCCAACTCAAACACCAATCCTGACAGCTGGCAAAGGGCATAATACTATACTTTAATGTTTTCTAATGAATGTAGCAGAAAAGCTGTTTAGAGTTATGTCACTTTTTAAAAATAAAAAGTTTAAAATTACAAACTGATATGCTGCTGTTAAGTCACTTCAGTCGTGTCCGACTCTGTGTGACCCCACAGACGGAAGCCCACCAGGCTCCCCCGTCCTTGGGATTCTCCAGGCAAGAACACTGGAGTGGTTTGCCATTTCCTTCTCCAATGTGTGAAAGTGAAAAGTGAAAGTGAGGTCACTCAGTCGTGTCTGACCCTTAGCGACCCCACAGACTGCAGCCTACCAGGCTCCTCCATCCATGGGATTTTCTAGGCAAGAGTACTGGAGTGGCTTGCCATTGCCTTCTCCGACAAACTGATATATGACCATTAAAATAAGTGAAACAATCTAGAGCTGGATAAAGAAAAGTAATACTCTGTTTTTCTTCCCTCTCACCACGCTGAAGAAACTAATGTTATTTATATTTGTATTAATAACATTATTTGTAACTTAAATCCTTCCATACTTTTCTCCATGCTTATATAAATATATAATCATACTTATGGGTTTTAGCTGTTGTTTGTTAACATAAAATGGAATCATATTATACTTATTTTTCAAGTCTCTGGTGATGTATCACGGTCATCTCTCTATGTCTTTTAAATAACTATCAACACATAAACTTTAATATTTTTAAAATTGTACTACAGATATGTCATGATTTATTTAACCATTCCCCTATAGATGGCTACTCAGGTTGCTTCTAGTTGTTTGTTACTACAAATACTACAATAAATATCCTCATGCACATATGCCTTTACTGAGCGACTTTCACCATTTTAACTTTTCCATGGGTAAAAATAATGACTATCTTATTGTTGTATTCATTTAGACTTTCTCAAATACTAATAAAGTTGAAAATCTTTCACATGCTTATTAGCCATTTGAACTTTCACTTCCATGGTTTCCATAATTATCTGTTAGATTTCATTTATTTTACTAATTTGTCAGATTCTTTATCTTTACTGAGGATTAACATTTGTCATTTGTGTTACAAATACTTTTTCTTCAAATTAATATGTGTTATTTTAGTTTATGGTATACACTGACAAATTTTTCAAAATTCTTTATGGATTTAGGTTTTTTTGCTTGCCTTAGGCAAGGCTCTCCTACACCACATATTTATGTAAATATTTTCCTAATTTTTTCTAAAATTGGTATTTTAAATTTACACGTTTATAACCTACCTGGAATTTATTTTTATATTTTGTAAGCCAAAGGTCTGATTGTTTTCTTTCAGAAGGATGGTTATCAGCATCATTTATAAAATAAACCATGCATTTCCAACTGAAAACTTCAACATTTCTCCATCAGAAATAGATTCAGTAGGCAGAAAATCAGTAAGGTCAAAGTTGAACTCAACACCACCACCAATAAACTGGATATGATGGACACCTATACGCTACTTCATCCAACAACAGTAAAACACCCATGATTCTCAAGCTCACATGGAACATTCACCAAGACAGCCCATATTCTGGGTCATGAAACATAGCTTTAACAAAGTTCAAAGAATAGAAATCCTACAATGTCTGCTCTCAGACACACAGTGGAATTAAACTAGAAATCAATAACAGAAAGACAACTGGAAAACACCCAAATACATGGAGATTAAACAACATACACATGGGTCAAAGAAGAAATTTCAAGAAAAATTTTAAAGTGTTTTGAACTAAATGAAAAGGTAACATCAAAATTTGGGGAATGCAGTAAAAGCAATGCTTAGATGGAATTTACAGAATTAAATGCAGGCATATATTAGAAAACAACCTAAAATAAATAAGTTTCTACCTTAGGAAATTAGGAAAGGAAGAGCAAATTAAATTGAAAGTAAGCAGAGGAAGAGAAACAATAAGAATAGAGTATAAATAAATAAAATTGAAAACAGGAATCAATAGAGAAAAATCATTGGAACCAAAAGTTAGTTCACTGAAAAGATCAAGAACACTGATGAACCTTTAGCTAGGCTAAGAAAAAAAGAGAAAGGACACAAATTACCCAAATCAGAAGTGAAAGATCCTTTGAACATTAAAAGGATAATAGAGGAATACTAGGAATACTTTGCTGCCCACAGATTTGATAACCTAGATGAAATGGATCAATTACTTGAATAAGATTTTGCTGAAAATTTCTGAAATTCACATAAGAAGAAACAATGTGTATAGGACTATATTTATTAAAGTAACTCATTTAATAATTAATAACCTTCCAAAACAGATAGTACAAAGCCCAGAGTGGTTCAACGGTGAATTCTACCAAACATTTAAGGGAGAGATTCTGCCAGTCTTCTACAATCTCCTTCATAGGACAGAAGCAGAGGGAATACCTTTTAATTCATTCTATTACCCTGAAAGCAGACAAAGACATTATAAGAAAACGATTTATAAAATAAAACAATCACCAATAATAGAATATTTAAAGAGTACTTTGTATAAGGTCTGGCAAATAGACATTTAAGAGCAATAAATTATCATTATAAACACAATCTCTGAAAAGCAAAGTAGCCCAAATTTTTAGCATCAGAGAATAATTTTAGTATATGTATCTATTTGGTATTTTATTCAGACTTAGACTATCCATTTAACTAAAGAGAAGAAGAAAATACAAACTTAAAAAATCAAAGAACTCACAAAGAGTCCTAAAATTTTATACGTAATTGTTCAGTAAGCATTTAGATGAGGCTATCATTTTTAGACACTGTACAAGATACTGACATTAAGATGAAGAAGAAAACAATTCCTGTCCCCAGGTACTCAATCTAGAAAGAATGTGAACTTGTTAGTTGCTCAGTCGTGTCTGACTCTTTGTGATTCCATGGACTGTAGCCTGCCAGGCTTCTCTGGCCATGGAAGTCTCCAGGCAAAAATACTGGAGTGGGTTGCCATTTCCTTCTCCAGGGGATCTTCCTGACCGAAGGACTGAACTTGGGTCTCCCACATTGCAGGAAGATTCTTTAC
Organism: Moschus berezovskii; assembly: GCF_049115385.1. NCBI lineage: Eukaryota > Metazoa > Chordata > Mammalia > Artiodactyla > Moschidae > Moschus > Moschus berezovskii. The sequence continues at coordinate 54,454,879 of NC_142464.1, read as the reverse complement.
CATCTGAGCCACCAAGGAAGCCCAAATCTAGAAAGGGAGGTAGACAAATAAAGTAAGAAGTATGGTATATGTTTCTTTGACTTTAGGTCTTTGCTCCTGCCCTGCTTATGGCAGGAGGAAAACGAAGGAAGTATCTAAGAGTAGCAGTGATGGAGTTGGGAGAAGACAAGGTGGAGGAGAGGTGAGGAAGGTTTTCCAGGAAAAGTGATGGAATAAGCTGCACATGAAAGAAGAGTAGAGTATCTAACAAGAAAAAAGTCTGAGACTTTTTTTTTCAGGGAGAGAACAGCATGGTAGAGAGAAAATTCAACATTTCTTGGATGACCATAAATGCATTGAGGTGAAGATTATGCTTTTTCTTTCAGACACCATGAGTCTGATATACTTTTGGAGCATGTATTAAGAGTTCTGTAGGAAACTGGAAATAAGTTTTAGACTTAAGACAATGATTGATTGAAAGCAGAGTTGAAGCCATTACAGAAAGAAATGGTTGGTGAATCAGTCTAAGGAAAATGTTCAGAATGAAAAGATCAAAATTGAATTCTGAACAACACAAGGACTTGAGGTTTGTATGGGAACCCAAATGTAGACTTGAAAAAAAAAGAAAGAAAGAAAGAGGGAAATAACCTACAAAAAAAAAAAAAAAAGGATGAACTAAATTAAAGACCAAGAATATTTCAAGGACAGAGAAGATAATAGTATCAAATGCAGTAAAATGTAAAGACTAAAATGCGTCCACTGTTCTTGATATCTTTAGCTAGGACAGTTATCGTCATTTGGTAGAACGTATAACAGAATATACGCAGGCTGAGAAGGCAATGGCAAGCCACTCCAGTACTCTTGCCTGGAAAATCCCAGGGACGGGGGAGCCTGATGGGCTTCCGTCTATGGGGTCACACTGAGTCGGACGCGACTGAAGTGACTTAGCAGTAGCAGTAGCAGCATAACAGAATAAGGTAGACTGAGTGATTATGGGATTAAGAAAGTAGGAGCATTCAGCACAGAATTTTCTTTCACAAGATTTAGATATAAAAGTGGAGGAGGCAAGAACAGGTGCTGATACAATAAAGTTCACAGGTTTCGTGGAAATAATTTGGATCAGTTCCTTCTGATGACTTATGTTTTCTCTGGTTAAGAGAAAGTGATGTCTTTTGCTAAGATTGTGAAAAGAAGTGATTGAGGAGAGTCAAGAAGAGAGACAGTGGGAAGACTAGGTAAGTGTGACAAGGAAGATCAAGGATAATCAGGCATTGCTGGGGATCTTTAGGTCAGGTCAGAACCTTGTTGTGAAATCACTAAAGGAAATCTTAAATGTTAATACTCATCTTGACTACTTTATCAGTAAGTAAGAACTCAGAGCAAAGTAAAAGAAAATTTTCTCTTCTTTTAATTAGCAAACTGTAATTAAGCAAAAATTTAAATAAGCATGTTTGCTAACTATGGATATTTTGATCCAGAAATCTATAGAAAACATATAAAGACAATGCTTTTAAGCTTATCACATATTTTCTTAAAAAGAGAAAAAAAATCAAAGTTAAATAATGTTCTAATAAAAGTATTAAATAAACTAACTGCTAGGAACTCAAAGCATTAAATACCAAGTCTTTCTAAGGAGGTAAGATTTTTAAAACAGGTTTATGGGTGTGAAATTTGAAATATTTTGTTTATGTATCTCCTTAACTATGACACATTTGCATCTGTAGCTTATTTTAAGCGACTGAAAAGTAACTGAACAAAACATTCTGATAAAGAATTCTTCGTAAGAAGTATTCTCCCTCTCTCCCTCCTCTAATGTACCACCTACAACAATTATTTTGGAGTTGCTATAGTGTATGCAGGTCACACTTTTACAGTGAATATAAAAGTGTAAGGTACAGAAAGTATTTTATTCAATAAAATCAAGACTGCCTTTCTGATATTAATTTCTATTTACAGATCTGTCATTTTGAGTACAGAAAATCAAGATCATTATTAACTCCAGAATGCAAGTGTAAAAACAGCTGTTGAACATTATAACAATCATTATTTGCGATTACTACTCTTATTCTACAATGATACTTCTGGAAAAATTCTAAATCTGTTTTTGAAATGGAAGTACTTCCTCTGCAGAGACAGGACTTGTTAACTTAGCTGCTGGTTGATGAAGTTGATAGGTGATCTAAATCTACACAGTCAGATCAGAACAAGAATTACTACCTCTTTTACAAGAGCTCATGCACTAAAAAAAGGCCCGAAGTACACACTAAACTGTTTTGTCAACTGTTATTTTTAAAGTGTCACCTCAAAAGATAAGCAGTATCATTTGGTTTAAAATTGCTCTAAAATAAAGCACAAAGCTTATTCTTTCAAAAAGGAAGGAAGTGATTTTTGATAGTGCTTTTCACAGAGGGAGATTTAAAACACACATACATGCATGCACATACACACACATAAGCATACATACATAATGTGCAAAGGCCAGAGGTATAGCTTTTATAATATTTATGTTAGTGCTTGATTTTCTTAAAAATAGCATTATTATAAATTATGATTAATGTGTGATTAATATGATAATTTATTATTAATAATTATTACTATTATATGTATTTTTCATATATGTGTATAATTATGTATATAATTATAAGTGCATATAATTATTACATATTATAAATTATGATTAATTTATAATTATATGCAATATATAATTATTACTGCTACCATCAGTGGTGGCCTGTTACATTAGGTACTGTGTTAATAAAAGACTCACATTTTATTTAATTCTCACAACCACTCTGTGATATAAAAATTATTACCCATATTTAAGCATAGGTAACTTGAGGCTTGAAGATATCTATCTCACTCAGCAACTTATTTCAAATAAGTTGCGGGAGCTAGGAGTTGAAACTAGGTTGTATGATTTCAAAGAAAACCCATGTTTTTAACCACTGTCTAGTGAACTATTAGTTTGCTATAACTATTAGTTTGCTATTTATTAAAATATTTAAATCAAGGATTTGTAGATCAATGGACTTAAGCAAAAAAAAAATTCTCTAAAATATTTCAAACAGAATGTTACATATTTTTTCTTTATTGAATCTATTACCTGTCTGTTGGTGATTTCTCCTCATTTTCATTTTATTTCCTAAAATAAAATGTTCTTATACTTAGAAAAATAACATTCCCACATAAAATGTCAATTTTTAGAGCTATAAAAATGGTGCATACTTTCAAAGTAACTGTGGGGACAAAGTACTCATTTACATATACTGAGTAGTCTATCTTTATTTCACCCTATTCTAATTCCCAATTCTACCATACATCCTCACTGACCTAAACTGGTGGACTCCACTTATTAAAATTTTATGGAGTTGGCCAAAAAGGTCATTGGATTTTTCTATAGGATCTTACAGAAAAACCTGAATGAACTTTCTGGTCAACCCTACACTTATTGTTTATGTATAGGTTCACACTATCCAGTTAATTATTAATAATAAAAACATCTATGTTGAATACATAGTGATTAAATTATACGTCAATCTTATTTTAGAACTCTAAACTACAGTGAATTTGAAAATTTAAAAAGGGAACAAATATAAGACTAAGAAAAAATATTTCTGTTTTGAAACACAGGTCTTTGAAGAATAAATATCAAATTTGGCTCATCCTTCTTCTTCTTACCTCAGGGTGACTGGAGATATTCAAAATGAGAGCCCATAGTTCAGCTCTCAGGGCTGTGGGACTTCCTTGTCTGATATACTGTTGAGCAGCAGCACTATCTTGTTCTGTTAGAACTGTTAAAAGTATATTAGAATCTCATTAGAAAATGTGTAATGTAAGAAATATATTGAAATCTTTACAATTTTTTTTTAGGAAGCTAACATTTCATCTTTGTATCTTACATAATTAAAACATATCTTGGCAATCTTCTTTTACTCTCTGATTTTTGATGTGGTCTTTTTTACAGTCCTGTACGTTTTAAGCCTTAGTCTCCTCCACCTCCTACCTTACCTGAGAGGTTTTTAATGTAAGTACCTTGAATTCCTGTGCTTTAACTATAGTTTCATGGATCTGAAACTAGTGATGCATATATATAATAAATTTTGGATTTGAAGATAATATCAAATCATATGTACAGAAACCTTAAATTTCTTAAGCATGTTCTACTAAGTCATGAATGTTCTAGTATTTGGAAGTAGTATGCTATCTGAAGTATTACGATTAAGAATTCTACAAATGTAGATATCCATTCTATTAGATGATCTTTTAACTATCTGCCAAAATCAATAGAAAAGTGAAGAAGTGAAGTTGCTCAGTCGCGTCCGACTCTTTGCGACCACATTGACTGTAGCCTACCAGGCTTCTCCGTCTATGGGATTTTCCAGGCAAGAGTACCAGAGTGGGTTGCCATTGCCTTCTCCGGGAAAATGAACAGAAAAGAGGAATTTTTTAAGAATTGAAAACACAAAGGATTCAATAACATTTTAAGTCAGAAGTGGTCGGCTGCTGCTGCTGCTAAATCGCTTCAGTCATGTCCGACTCTGTGCGACCCCATAGACGGCAGCCCACCAGGCTCCCCTGTCCCTGGGATTCTCCAGGCAAGAACACTGGAGTGGGTTGCCATTTCCTTCTCCAATGCATGATTCACTTTCAGAAGTGGTCAAGTTCACAAAATTAATATATTATTCTTTTAATTTTTATTTTAATGAAAATATTAACTATTAAATCTAGAAATTAAGCCCCCTTCCAAAACAAACAAAACCAAAATATAAAAAAGTAAAGACAAAAGAAGAAATACTAGACATCTGTGCTAACATATGTCTAAAAGTACTGTTTTCTTATAATCTTAAAAGAAAAAGGAAAAAACCTTACACTAAATGAAAATGAGAAGACCAAAAGAAACAAAGGGACCACATGAAATAAAAAGATGAAACGTATTCTTTAACTTGCAACTGTGTTTAATGAAACTATCAAATCATATCAACACAGTCCTCTAGATTCTGATAATTGAACTAGGGAGTTTAGACCATGATAATATAACTGTCAGAAGGTTCATTCTGACACAAAGACTTATCTGCACTTTATATTTCAAAGACTAAACAGGATTTATATAAACAAGGAAATGAATCTTCAAAAGATGGGGAAAATTTATTCTCCAGAATGCTGACAGCTGCTCAGTTATTAAGTCCTACCACTGTGAACAGTCACCAGGAAGTGCGGCAGTCATTACTTTCTCCTGATGCAGGAGCATATTCCTATTAACATTAATGAGAAGGGTGTGGGCACATCAAAGAGAGAAACTGACTCTGATTTTAAAATGAAATTCTACTGTTGAATGGATTAAGCTAATATCCTTGAGAAATGTGTGGCTGCATTTATCTTTTCCTTTTTAGTGAATCATCTGTGTAATTCTTTATCTGCTGTTTATTGATAAAGCCAAAATGAGGCATTTCCCCTCTTTATAAAGATTCCTATTGTTTTATCTACATTGTTAATTATGATTCCTTTTTAGGTCTTTAGCTTTTCAGGGATTAAACTTCAGATGAGGGCATATGACATAGACATCTACTTAAAACTGTCTCATTTTCAGAAATTTAAAATAAGTTTAATCAAAAGCTTATCTTTTTCTCAAGAGGGAGGAGATCCATCTGTACTAAATAGCTGATTCATGTTATTGTACAGCAGAAACCAACACATTGTAAAGCAATTATCTTCCAGTTAAAATTTTTAAAAAAGCTTACCTTTTTGCCCAATACGTACATGCTCATTTTCAAAAAGCTCTAAAAATGATAAAATAACATTTTTAGACACAAATATAATCAGCCACATTTAGAAGAACATTATGTATATTTTCTATATTTTCTAGTATTGATGCTTCTAATTAGTTTCAAAATTGGAATAAGTCTACAGGAAACTATAAGAATATATGTAGAAAAGTCTTTTTTCTAAGTTGTTTAAAGTTTATAGAAATTAAAAGAAAATTAAGTATATTTAATCAGAAGAAAAAACTGATTAACTTCCTTTGTTAAAATAGTATAAAATATCTTCTCATAACACAAGTTTCTGTCCATTCATCTTTGATTTTTTTCCCCTAAAAACAAAACTTATTGACAGCTTCATCTGCAAACCCCTACTTCCACTCTAAACTAGCATGAAAGCATATCTAATAAAAATGTTAATACTATATAGGTAATCCCACTATAAAAATGCCATTTTAAAAGGTTATATGGGGAAAACAAAAATTTGTTTTTAAAGTACCAATCATAATAGGAAAAAAAACCCTCCTAAACTTGGTCATATTCAACCCAAGAAACTTCTGCTCATCAAAGACATCACTGAGAGTGAAAAGGTGAGTCACAGTGTGGGAGAATATATTTGCAATACATACCTATTCAGCAAAGGTCTTGTACTTAGAACACAGAAAGCACTCCCAGTAAGTCAACTTAAAAAAGACAACTATCCAATACAAATATGCAGAAGATGTGAACAAAAGATGTTCTTTACAATAGAGGTAATCCAAAGAACCAATAAACATACGAGAAAATGCTCAACCATGTTAGTCATCAGAGAAATTAAAACCATTATGAAATACACAACCACCACAATGGCTAAATGCAAAGGAAATGGGGCAAATGAGCTTCTCATACAGAGGTGGTAGGAGTGTAAATGAGTCCAACCACCTTGGAAAACCATTTGGCAACATCTACTAACACTGAACGTATGCACACCCTACAACAGTTAGCATACTCTCACATACGAATCTTAATGTGTGCCTATATGTACCAGGAGACTTACACAAGAATATTCACAGCAGCACTATTGTAACACAGTCAGCCCTCCAAATCTGTGGGTTTCGTATCTGTGAATTCAACCAACCTTAGACTGAAATATTTGAAAAAAATTCCAGAAAATTCCATAAAACAAATCTTGAATTTGCTGTGTGCTAAGTTCTAAAAAGCAAAACTTGAACTCATGTGAATGAACTGATGTTGGCATACCCTGCTGTAGTCTCCACCATGTCATGGATTCATGCTGCTTGCCAAGGAAAGCTATAAGGTCAGTAAAAATGAACCAAGCTTTTGCAAAATAAAGCAGAAAGAAGCTGAAATCTGTGGAAGCATTAGCGCTGCCCCGACAATTGCAAAAATGGTATCTGGTTCATGATAAAATGCTTGCAAAGGCATTAAGTGTGTGGCTGGAGGACATGTCACAGAAGCATATTCCTGTTGACAGCAAGATGAGGTGTGAAAAAGCACTTAGCCTCTGTAAGCACCACTATGAGGGGCTGAGGAGAACAGAGTCTGAAGCTCACAAGGGATGGCTGGCTAGCTTTGTGAAGTGCTGCAACCACAAGAACTTAGAGATCATGGGAGAATCATTGGCTGATGCTGAGACAGCTTCAGCATTCCCTGAAGAGCTAAAAAAAAATTACAGAAGAAATAGGCTATCTTCCAGAGCAGACCTTCAATTGTGATGAAGTGGGCATGTTCTGGAAGGAGATGTCCAATAACACCTATTTCCATAAGAAAGTAAAGCAAGCCCCAGGGTTCAGGACCAAGAAAGATCACCTTATTCTGGTGCTGTGTGTTAATGCAGCATGGTCACGTGATCAAGCCAGGCTTCATCTACTGAGCAAGCAAGCCCCAGGCCCGCAAGAACAAAATCAAAGATTGCCGGCCCATGTTCTGGCAATACGAGAAGGTTTGGGTGAAGGCCATTTTGTTCTTGGAGAGGTTCCACCAGTGCTTCATTCCTGAAGTAAAGGGATGAAGAGAAGGGGCTGCCATTCCAAGGTCCTCCTCTTGGCTGAGAATGCTCCTGGTCAACCCCAATCTCTCTGCTTCACCAACGAGAATGTGGAAGGCTGATCCTGTTTCCTAACTCTCTATCACTGCTGCAGCAGTGCATCCAGGTGACTTATATCCACCTCACTTGCAGAAGGTTTCCTGCTGCCCTTGATGCTAACCCCGCCTGCAGTAGCAGCAGCAGCAGCAGCCTCAGTAGCGATTTATGAAAGAGCTTCACAATTGCAGATGCAGTTTTACCCACTGCAGAGGCTGTAGACGCCCTAAAGCCTGATGCATGCTAGAGGCCATTCTGGAATGAAGCAATCAGTGACTCAGGGACTTCCCCAATATTGCTGTGGAAATCAAGAACATTTTGAATGTTTCAAGGAAAGTTTGGTCGGGAAGATTTCTCTGACATAACTAACTGATGACAATGTTGAGGAACACAGAGAAGAGCAGAGAGAAACCCTTACCAAAAAGGTGCTTGAAGATATGCTGAGATCCTATAAACACGGATTGTGATGATGACAATGACGTAGAAGGTTTAGAGGAGGCACAGTCGTCAGTCTAGACACTTGAAAAATTTGCAGCAGTTTTTCAAATAAGATTAGAGACAGAGAACATGTGTGTATGTGGAAGAAGGGATGGAGGAGGCAGAAGGGGGAAGGACAGAATGAGGAGGCAAGAGATGAGACCTGAATAGTAAAAGCAGTGGTTATCTTTGACACAGGGGATCAAGATTGAAAGCGGGTAGGAAAGGACTTCATTTTATTGATCTGGGTGGTAATTTAATAGGAGTGTCCAATTATAAAAGTTTATTGAGCCATTCTCTTAGGACACATGTACTTTCCTATATGCATTAAACAGTAACAACGGTTTTAAAATGATAATAATACATAGCTACATCTAGAGTTGTTCTATATATAAAACACATATAACACATAGTATATGCTCAATAACTGTTTATTATTATTAGCAACAATAACAAGTGGCCAACTTCCTTATCTTACACTGGAAGAAACAAGTCCAGAAATACAAAGTGACTTTTCCAAGTCACACAACTAGCCAGTGGCAGAGGAAAAGACAAGAACAGTTCCATGACTCCTACCTATTATGATTAGTACAACAATATAGACCTTCCATATTTTAAGTCAATTTTTACTTCCTGTTCATTATGATTAAATATTAATCCAGTCTTTTATGAAAATATTGGCATTTAGGCATAAGAAGAGAGATGTTGGGGAAATGTTATAGATGAAAACACACCAATTTTAAAACCTATCTTTGTTTATAAAAGACAGAATGTCAGTGTTCACTTAACTTGGTGATATGAAAAATAATAAAGATAGTAACGGCAAATAAAGGGAACCATGAGTGCTGCCAATGAAAAGTTTTGCCAACAAAATGACTTATATATGTCTTATGAGTTTTCAGAATTGTTTTAAAGACCCTCAAATAAAAAGACAATATCTAATTGAATGCTAATAAATATAAAAGATTCTATACAATAATTAATAGTAACCAAGGAAAGGCAAAAAGCATGTTAGTTGACAGATATTAAAAAGTTACTAGATTAATTTGGAAATGACAAAATAAACCTTAACCTAGTTCTCATTTTCATTTATTATATGCCATATGGGAGAAATACTAACCAGGAGGCACTTGTGTAGAGTCATCTATACCCAGCTGTCCTGTAGTTAAGCCAAGTTCTACAAATAATTCTTTCTGAAAAATAACACACAGAATTACCATACATCTCAGACTTTTCTACATGTTATTTAAAAATTAATCTTCATGTAGACATCAACTTAAATGAAAATCACAATGTAAAATAAATCTTTGCTTCATTCAAATATCTAAAAAAAGAAAATGATATTATTGAACCTTTAAATAGTAATGCTTTAATCCAAAATTTTCCCTTTTTAGATAACAAACTAGTCAGTAAAAGTAAAGAATAATTATTCTTTTGAGTAAAGAACTAATAACATTCAAATCTTTCCTTAAACATACATATACAAATAGCACATGTAGTACTTATAAATTTTATTTTCTAAATTCATTGTCTAAAATTACCAATATAATTCTGTATCTGTGCTTTGTATGGTACTGTACTTCACTCAGCTCTTAATCAAATAAACACTGCAAATATCCAAAACAACTTAAATTAATTTTTAAGTAAAATTAGACTATCAAGTGCTCTGCTAAAATAAGAATAAATTAGATTTATTCTCCAGACTTCCTCTACTTATCTACTAATATCTAAGGAAAGTAACCTTGTTTGTCTGTTTCTTTTAAATACATAAGAACCTCATAGTATTCACATTATTTTTATTCCCTAAGTAATTAAATATTTCTGTTAATACTTGCCTCAGTCTTTTGTTACTATTCTAATTGCTAAAACCAAACTTCCTTCTTCTTTAAAAATGGAATTAGTTTTAATCCTTCATAATTATCTATGATTATTTAAATTAGTGATTTGTGTCCCTCATAAAACAGTTATTCAGCATGACACATATATTTCATTTTGGTATAGATTTTAAATAACTGTCATTATATTTCAATCTTTTAACTAAAAACCTGATTTTTATCTATATCTTAAAAAAGCACTGCAACTTATGTTACCAATTTTTGATAACTAAAGAGGTAAAAATTTACTTTGGACTATTTTTTATTCTATATCAGTAGTGTAAGTGCTAGTCTGTGACCCCATGGACAATAGCCTGCCAGGCTCTTCTGTCCATGGAATTCTCCAGGCAAGAATACTGGAGTGGGTAACCATTCCCTTCTCCAGGGGATCTTCCTGACCCAGGGATTACACCTGGGTCTCCTGTATTGCAGGCAGATTCTTTACTGTCTGAGCCACCAGGGAAGCTCTGGGCCCTAATCTCAGATTTTCTTCTTTATGGACATGTATTACCTTTCCTGCAACCTCTATCAAAGCATATAATTACATCGTATTGAAATTATCTTTTTACTGTCCATTTCCTCACTAGCCTGAAGGTCTTGGAAGACAGTCCTATCTCTTACACACATTTGCACCTCCAGTACTTAGCACAGTGCTTAGTGACATGTAACAGAGGGGAGTTAAGCGTCTGCCTCCAATGCGGGAGACCCGGGTTCGATCCCTGGGTGGGAAGATCCCCTGGAGAAGGAAATGATAACCCACTCCAGTATTCTTGCCTGGAGAACCCCATGGATGGAGAAGCCTGGTAGGCTACAGTCCACGGGGTCGCAAAGAGTCGGACACGACTGAGCGACTGAACGGAACGGAATAAATAGTGAACCACTCTACTGAGCTCTAGTTCCAACCTGCTGCCTGTACATGACTGAACAGGAATTAGTCTGCAACTTCTCTTTAGAGTCAATACATTTCAGTTTCAAGAAATTCCCCTTTGGCAAGATAGAGGTACAGGATTAAGAGATACAAACTACTACATATAAAGCAAATAAGCTACAAGAATATATTGTACAACACAGGGAATATAGTCAATATTTTACCTTTAAAAATTGTGAACCAATATGTTGTACACCTGAAACTTATGTAATATTGTATATCAGCTATATCTCAAAAAAATCCTTTTTAATATGTATGAGTCTGCATAACACTGTGAGTTAGGTTTGAGGGCCATCTATTATAGGATCATATAAGACTCACTGAGTCTCACCAAGTTCAGTACTCACACAGACAGACCAGGGTTACAGATAAACCATACACTCTGGAGATGGAACTATTATCACCAGCCACATGATTCAGAAAATGGGAACAACTATCCCTAATGCCTGAAGATATTAAGTATGGTCACAGTTTTTTGAAAACCGGTCACAGGATTCTGATTCTCCAACAGCTAAGACTGTATCTACACCAGTTCCAGGTCCCCTCAGACAGACAGAAGGCATAATTAGCCCCACTTACAACATGCTAAAACTTTTCATAAATCATCATTCCCTGCTTCTTTACCTAGCAAACACCTTCAAAATATTTCAAATGTCAGTACCTCTGAGAAGACCTTCTACACTTCATGAGAAGAATCTGCCACTTCCTCTTCTACACAGCCATATCACTTTGTATAAACCTAAGAGGACTTCTAACATCTTTTAAAATAACATCTTTTTTTTTTTTCCTCTCTCTTTCTGACCTTGTATTCATTCCTGACGGGAGGCAGGGTATACTAGGAGAATAAACTTCGCTTCTGTCTTTGCCAATTAAAAAAGAATGATCAGCAATATTTTTTAGACAATAACAATGCTTGAAATTTTTAAAGGATATGGTTGAACATTGAAGTTAATGCACTCAAATGTTAATGGGATTTTTCACAAGCTTTCAGCAAACATCTGGGCATCACTGATATTCTAACACACTTTACCAGTATGGATAACCATTTGTTTTGCTGAGCTGAATTAATGTGATACCCACCTACCTGCTATATCAATGAAAGAATAGTAATGTAAATTGGCAATATAATTTGAAGCCATGGATTTCATTTACTAAAAGTCAGTCTTCTCAGGTATTGACAGTTCAGTTCAGTTCAATTCAGTCATTCAGTTGTGTCCAACTCTTTGCGACCCCACGAATCGCAGCACGCCAGGCCTTCCTGTCCATTACCAACTTCTGGAGCCCACTCAAACTCATGTCCACTGAGTTGGTGATTCCATCCATCCTATCCTCTGTTGTCCCCTTCTCCTCCTGCCCCCAATCCCTTCCAGCATCAGAGTCCCTTCCAGTGAGTCAACTCTTCGCATGAGGTGGCCAAAGTATTGGAGTTTCAGCTTTAGCATCAGGCCTTCCAATGAACACCCAGGACTGATCTCCTCTAGAATGGACTGGTTGGATCTCCCTGCAGTCCAAGCATCTTAAAAATTGTTTTTTTATGACAGTTGTAGTACTAATGCTTAACATTTACTGCTTACTATGTTTCAAGGACCACTTATATGCTTTATATTTATATATTAATTTCCTATGGCTGCCATTTTAAAAAGTGCCACTAATTGGCTAGCTTTAAAAAACAGAAGGCTGCTTCCCTGGTGGCTCAGACAGTAAAGCATCTGCCTGCAATGCGGGAGACCCAGGTTCGATTCCTGGGTCAGGAAGATCCCCTGGAGAAGGAAATGGCAACCCATTCCAGTATTCTTGCCTGGAAAATCCCATGGACAGAGAAGCCTGACAGGCTACAGTCCATGGGGTTACAAAGAGTTGGACACGACTGAGCAACTTCACTTTCACTTTAAACAACAGAAACTTCCAGCTTCTCACAGTTCTGGAGGCTAGAAGTTCAAAATGTTAACAAGATCATGCTTTCCCTGAAGGTTCCAGGAGAGAATCTGTTCCATGTCTTTCTCTTAGCTTCTGGTATGGCTGGCAATTCCTGGTGTTCCCTGGCTTATACATCCAACACTCCAATCTCTGCCTGTCATACGATATTCTCCTTGTGAGTCTCTCTTCTCCTCTTCTTTTAAGGACACCGGTCATAATGGATTTTGAACTCACCCTACTCCAGTAAGACATCATCTTAATTTCATTGCACCTGCAAGGGTCCTATTTTAAATGAGGTCACATTTACAGGTACTGGAGGTCAGGATTCAACATAACTTTTGAGGGGCCACAAGTCAACCCATAGCGTATCTTAAGATATTGATCAATACAATACTTTTATGAGATACTATTAACCATATATTGAATAAGAAAACTAAAGCTCAAGGTTAAGAAAACTTGCCCAAGGTCACACAACCAGTGAGTGGTAGAGCAAGAGGTTAAACCAGGTTAGTTGGCTTCAGAATCGAATTATCTAACCACCATGCTATGCTATCTTTACATACATTAAACATAAGTCAAATCAGCTAAAAGATTTAACGACAACAATAACAAAACATTAGTTCCCTATTTATGCACTCCTCTCCAACACACAGATACACACAATCACAATTATTCCACTATGCACTTCATATTCATATTTGGGAAATCCTCTGGTGGCCCAGGGGTTAGGAATCCACCCTCTCACTGCCGAGGGCCTGGGTTCAATCCCTGGCTGGGCAACTAAGATCCCATAAACCATGCAGCATGGCCAAAAAAGAAACAAACATATATACATATTTCAAGTAACAGGTACATTCTGCTATTTTAAATTTAGCAGTTTCAAATAACTATTAAATTTGTTAGTGATAAATGTGGATTTTTAGCTCAGTACATTCTCTTTTCCTCCATCATTCCAGTGTAAGTATATATCAATGCTTAATTACATCTATATTAAGAGTTTGTTATTATTATTATTTTATTTTTTGTTATTATTATTATTTAAATATTACTCACTGCTGAGGAATGTAGTATGCTATAAATATGTTTCCTTTCTTGTACTTTTTTCCATACAGTTCATAACTAAATCACTTTTTCACTTACGCATTTTCTCTACTTATCTCTTCCTCCTCCTTTTAAAAACTCTGAAAAGACCCTCCACAATAGTTCTGCATGTGGTTAGCACATCGTCAGATCGTCTACATTTTTGGTGTTTTTCTTGCAAGTTCTCATCATGGAACCCTACAACCTCCTGCTCCAATATGGATTGCTCTGCTCTGGTCCTGTTGCAAAAACTGGCCTGGAAATTCTCTTCACTGGCATTCTGGAAATTATTCTACTCTTAGGTTGGAAATCCCATTTCCTAGAACCTCTATTTTGCTCTTTTTGTTTATGATCTTGTTTTAGAGCATTTCTACCAATAGCTCCGGAGAAGGCAACAGCAACCCACTCCAGTACTCTTGCCTGGAGAATCCCATGGAGGGAGGAGCCTGGTGGGCTACAGTCCATGGGTCGCAAAGAGTCAGACACGACTGAGCAACTTCACTTCACCAATAGCTCCATGAATTAGAATATTTTAGATCATGTATATCTGAAAACAGATATTTCAACTTCACATTTGATTGACTGGTGGTTATATACAGAATTCTAGGCTTGAAATCATTCAGATTTTTAAAGGCCTCACTTAAAAATCCTCTGGCTTCCAGTCTTCCTGCTGAGAAGGCAGATGCCACTCTGATGCCTGAAACATTATATATACTCTGTTCTTCCATAAAAAGATTTTAGTCTCCTTTTCAGGTGCCTTGCTATGGGTCTTCTTTCATTCATAGAACTGGGTACTGGGTAGGTCTTTTCATAATGAAGATTCCTGTCTTTCAGTTCTTAAAAATTTTTTTAATTCCTTAGCTTCTGTATTCTCTTTCTGGAACTCCTACTGGCCAGGTGTCAGCACATCTGGACTGACCATCTAATTAAAAAAACCTTTTCCCATTTATTTTTCATCTCATTGGCTTTTTGCTTTTACAATGACTTCTGATAGAGATTTCCTGGGCTTTCTACTGGTTTTTTTGTACACCATATTTTTTATTTCCCTAACTCTCTACTCATTTTTTTTGCACATCATCTTTTTGATTCCTAAAAGCTCTTTTTCACTTTCTAATGTCTTGTTTTGTTGTTCTAATGAAATTCTGTTCCTGTTTCATGAGTAATATCTTCTCTCTGAGAATATTAGTGTTTGCTTTAAGTCTTCTATTGGGAAGATACAGTTAATAAAAGGTTAACCTCTTTGTCCATGCGAAGATTACTTTGGATTTACCTTCTCTCAGCACTGTTGCCCTGAAAATGTACTGGATTATGAAAAAAAAAAAAAAAGAATTGTGGAGAGGAAAGCCAGCTACATAACCAGCAATATAATTTACTGGAAAAAAAAATATGACACTTGACTGGTAAATTTCATCTGAAATGGAGGACTGTAAGTGGACTATAGAAACCTGTTGGAAAACACAGGCCTTAGCTACCTGGTATGCCTCGAGAGGACTTGGAAACTATGCTCACGTGCATTATAAGAAATGGTTCCTATTGCACATGAGATTTTCCTATGCCGTGCCTATGTAACCTTGTTACTTCCATTTGCAGGCATTCCTTGCAGGGGCTAGGAAGTAGCAGCTGTAAGGACTTCCAATGAAGATCTACATGATATATTGACATGCCATGTTTTCTGTTCTGTATCTCTCTACAAATCTAATTGAACCTTACGCCAGATTTTGGCCTATTATATCTTGCAAGTGTAGATGTAAATTCAAACCTGAAATAACTATATTGGTGGTCATAATAATTACTCATTTCATAAATAGGCTATTTCTTATTCCTTATTTTTCTCTGCAGGGTCTGTTTTAGTTTTGAGTTGTGCTTCTCAAATTGTAAAATTTCAAGCATCTGGAGAGCCTAGGCTGGTCAGTCATATTTCAGATTGAGACAATGAACAACTGGCTAGAAGCTTGGTCTTTGAGGCCTGGGCAGAGTATGATGGGCTTTACTCTGAAAAATTTTTATAGACAGCCAGCTTTCGCTTTCTTTCTTTTGGTCAACCTTCACTTAATTCTTCTGTTTTCAATACAATGCTTCATTCCTATTCAGCTCTACATTTGAGGTCTTTGAGTTCATGGCCTTTCTGAAGTGATTATATACACCTCTGGTCTCCTGTGGGGGAAGAGGAATTGCCAGAAAATGAAGAATGGGACAAGTCTGGGGGTCTAAACCCTTTTATACAATCTCCATTTTCAGCTCTGTGTCTCCTCAATGCCTTCTATCACATGTGGTATCTCCAATTCCTCATTCTTTGCAAAGTTCCAGGGAGAAAATCATCTGGTTTCTTGTATCAGTCAGAGTCCAGTCAAGAAACAGAAACCATATCAGAAATGTGAACAGGGAAAAACAGAATTAACAAGTGCAGAAAGCAACTATGGCTTCTAGGCTGAAGGAGAGTGAACCAAGGAACAAAGAACTCAGGAAAGGTCCCCCATGTCCTCAAGACTGAGATTCAGACTTTTAAGGAGAGGGTGTGCCTGCCCCAGGAACATGCAGACCAGAGGTGAAGAACAATCTTTCCAGTGAGTACAGGCTGGAGCTGGTTGACTAAGAGCTGCCAAGTTGAATACTACTGGGTCTTCTGTTTGCTGATCTGCTGGCTTCTGTACATGGAAAGTCCCTTTATCCTACTATGGTCTTGCAATGTCTCTCCAGAATCCTCTATTGACAAAGCCTAATGTTAAGCTAGCTGGCGAAAAGGAAATGTTTACAAGGTCCAGCTCTAGTATAAAAAACAGGGTTAAAAAAAAAAAAAAGGGTAGGTTTGCAAACCACAAACGGTTAGAGTGGTCATCATCAAAAAGTCTATAAATAATAAATGCTGGAGAGGGTGTGGAGAAAAAGGAACTCTCCTACACTGTTGGTAGGAATGTAATTTGGTAGAGCCATTACGGAAAACAGTATGGAAGTTCCTTTAAAAACTAAAAATAGACTAATGATAAAATTTAGCAATTCCATTCCTGTGCATATATCAAGAACAGACAAAAACTCTAAATCAAAAGTGTACACACACACCAATGTGTGTACCACTTTTCAGAGCAGCACAATTTATAACAACCAAGACATGGAAGCAACCTAAGTGTGCTTCAACAGATGAATGTATAAAGAAGATGTGGTATAAAGATACATAAAGGAATATTACTTGGCCATGAAAAGGACAAAATATTGCCATTTACAGCAACATGGATGGATCTAGAGATTATCATACTAAGTGAAGTAAGTCAGACAAACACTATATCACTTATATGTAGAATCTCAAAAAATAAAACAAATGAACTTCCTTACAAAAATATTTTCCTTACAGAAATAGACTCACAGACGTAGAAAACAAACATACAGTTACCAAAGGGAGAAAGAGAAAGGTAGGGATAAATTAGGAGTATGAGATTAACATATATACACTGCTACTGCTGCTGCTGCTGCTGCTAAATCGCTTCAGTCGTGTCCGACTCTATGCAACCCCATAGATGGCAGCCCACAAGGCTTCCCCATCGCTGGGATTCTCCAGGCCTTCTCCAATGCATGAAAGTGAAAAGTGAAAGTGAAGTCGCTCAGTTGTGTCCGACTCCTAGAGACCCCATGGACTGCAGCCTATATACACTTCTATATATAAAATAGAAAATAACAAGATTTACTGTATAGCACTGGGAACTATATTCAATATCTTGTAATAACCTATAATGGAAAAGAATCTGAAAAACAATATGTGTGTGTATCTGTGTGTATGTAACTGAATCACTTTGCTGTACACCTAAAACTAATACAATATTGTAAAGCAAGCACAGTTCAATTTTTTAAAAAGGTAGATTTGGAGCTGAAAGGTAATAAATTGATTACCATCACACTTCTCACCCATACCTCCCACCTTTCAGAAGCAATAAGGCTTGATCTTCTTCTTCACGTCTGAGTCATTTCTCACTCTCCCAGCAGTTCTCTATCTTAATACTTTAAAATTTAGTTGTTTCTTAGTTTCACCAAAGTCAATATTTACATTTCTGTGCTTCTTACTATTTTGGGGTAATTAACAAAAGAAAGACATGGTAATTTCTTAACTTCTTTGTAAGGAAATCTCTCCACTTTACTACAATTATTCTATTTTAAAACTAATTTCCTTACCAAAATGTGACAATCTGCAAAGATAGTCTTTAACTCATCTTATGTTCTTTTATCTCCCTCAGTGTCTTCCATATTAGGAGCTTAAAATAAGGTTGGTTGAAATAAATGAAATGTATATTCCTTAAAACTTTTTAATAAAATTCACAATATGTTTCAATCAGTTTTATAGCTATACATCAGGCACCTAAATCCCAATAAGAGGTTTTATAAGTCTATCCTGTTTATTAAAATAAGAAATAAGCAAAAGCATTTATAGGTCAATGAAAACTCACCTTTAATCCTACTAGCAAAGCAACTCACTCTCTATAGAACATATTTACAATAAAAAAGAAATTTTTCACTTTATTCATTTATTTAATGAGCAGACTGTCCTACTACTTTAAATATATGTTGAACTAAAATATTTTTCCAGTGGTTACCCATCTAAAATGGTACCCTCTAAAATATATTAATTTATTTTGAAGTACCTATACTTACCAATTCAGGGATGTCTTTTACTTTGAGAGGAACTTGGATTAAACCTAAATGAGTCCTGAAACTAAGAGAATCACCATTTTCATAATTTGGGTTGCGAAGATTAATTAATACCTTTAAAAACAAATCCAACGAAATTGGTTAGTTTCTTTATACAAAATTTACACTTATAAAATTGGCAGTGATATTCTTAGTATATCATCACAAAATTAAAAACTGTTTGGGTTATGCATATACTTTAATGACATTTTGAAAGTTATAAAATTGTGTTA
Source organism: Moschus berezovskii (assembly GCF_049115385.1). Classification (NCBI taxonomy): domain Eukaryota; kingdom Metazoa; phylum Chordata; class Mammalia; order Artiodactyla; family Moschidae; genus Moschus; species Moschus berezovskii. The sequence continues at coordinate 54,435,881 of NC_142464.1, read as the reverse complement.
AAATGTTAAAATACCATAAACATATTTTCAATTTAATATTCCAACAGACGACCTATCAAATAAAACACTAAAAAGTTAAAATTTCAGTTATAAAGAAAATTTTTTTGATGTTAAGAAAAAATAAAAATTGAGTATAATATTTTACAAGGAAAAATGACAGAAAAATTTAAACTGCAGTATTTTCCAGGGAAAACTTCAGAACCAACTCTAACACTTTTAAAAATAGATGCTGAAAAGTTTATAGAAAGACAGTGGAATAACATCATAAGGTATTGCTCCTAAATCAAATCCAAAGGTAAAAAAAATTTTTCAGAAGCCAAACTAACAAGAAATATTTTTCAAAATTAAAAATCTTGAATATTTCCTATCTTTTAATCTAGGAATCTCACCTCTGTGAGTATGATTATGGAAATAATTAAAACTGCTTGCAGAGATAGTGCAAAAAAAAAGGTAAAGGAAGTGTTGTTTATAACAGAAAAATATTATACATTTAATATTTTAAGAAATTCAATATTAGACATTTAAGATGTTTAAGACTACTTAAACATTCCAGTAGAGGAAATTACCTATATAAATTATGTTTTATGTATATAAAATACAGTTTAATATGCCACGATTAATAAATACCACAATTAAATTTAAAATTCAGTAGTGTTTATTGCTATATGATGATATTATGAGTAATTTTTGTTTTAAATTTTCTTCTTATATATGTTTTCTTATTTTTCTAAGAACATGTATTTTAAGGAGAAAATAATAATAATTTCCAAAAATATTTTTAAACTGCAACTCTGAAGGGAAAGAAACCAAGAATTCAGTGAAGAAGATAATGACAGAAACACCAGCATATCTAAAGAAGGCATTAATAACCTGATAACTAATGGTTGACAAACTGAAATATACCACAAGTGCAAAAGAGTTTCCTAAAATTTCAAACACTAAATTGAAGCTTAAAATATCAAAGGAATTTATTTTTAAAAAAATGTTTTAGCAAAGAACCAACAGTGTTAAATATAGACTAATATAGCACAATACAATTTTAGTCTAATTATGCAAATAAGGGATCATAGTGCATGGAAAAGTTAAAAACATAGAATTGAAAAGAAAAACTATGAATACATGGGCAATAGAAAAGAAAAATATTAGAAAAGCAGAAACTATAAGGAAGTGATTATAGAAAAATTTTCTTGAGCTAAAGAAGAATCTCAGCATGACTAACAAAAGAATCAATTCAGCAAGTCCTTAAGGAAACAGAGTGCTATGATTATTAAGGAGAAAACATAAAGTTAATTATATAAAAATTATGAAATTTAAGTGCTAGGAAAGGGATGAGTTTGAGAGAAACCTTTAATAATCTAAGAGAAATAACACTAGCAGTATAAAGTCAGTTTCAAACCAAAGTAACTTCTCTTTTAAGTTGAAAGAAGACTGTTTATAATTCTAAAAGGCCCAAAATAATTTCTAACAAAGCTGGCAAACAACAGGTTCAGAAACAAAATAAAATGCAAAAGATTAAATCATTCATTTACTCATTCACTCAACACTTACTTACTGAGCAACTATGTGCTAAGCACCGTTACAGCTGTTTGAGAGAGAGCAGTTAAGGATAGGATCAACTTGCAGCTGGTTTGTGGGTAGCTCCTATCTTAGCTTCAGGGACATCTAGCAGTGACCCTTGGCCAAAATGGGATGAAAGGCACTAACTAGTCATTTATAATGTACTACTTAATGTCCCGTGGCAGGCATTCCATATCAACTTATTTACACTGTTTATTGAAAATGTATAGATTGCTAGTTTGCACCTGAATTACCAGTAGGGTATAAAAGACTCATCAGAAAGCTTGTGCTATAACTTTTATCTTGCATGTACCTTGGTGATTCATAACCCAAAGGCAAAGTGCATCCTGTGTAACTGAGAAAGGAGCTGGGACTGGAAATTTCTATCTCTTTGTATTTGCATGTGCTTTCTTTCTCTTGCTGAAAGAAAATTTTATGTGGGTGTATCCTTGTGGCTGAAATCTTGCATGTCTTCTCAGTTATCTGATTTGGCTCTGTGTAATTGTTGCAGCAGGGAACAAAACTTACATATTACAGAATAAAGGCTGCAATAAGCAAAATAGAAAATCAGTATGTTAAACATGATGTTAAAGGTTATGGAGAAAAACAAAGCAGAAAGGGTTATAAGGAGTTCCAAGAAGAGAGCCAGGGAAGGATTTGGTGAGAAGGTAACATTTTTTGTGTGTGTATATGTTTGAATTTTTCCCATGAATGTACTTTTTTTAAAATGAAATACAGTTGACATACAATTTTGTGTTACTTTCAGATTGTACTAACAGTGAGTTGACATTTGCATACATTATGAAATTATCACCACAATAAGTCTGTATCCCTCCAAAGTTATTACAATACTATTGACCATATTGTTTATCTTGAGAATATGACTTTTAAGCAAAGACATAAGGGAATGTGAGGAAATGGACACACAAGTATCTCGGGGAAAAGCAATGCAGGCAGAGAAAACAAGGAGCAAAGACCCTCAAATGAGAGAAAGCCAGGGGAAAGTAAGCAAGCTAAAGCTGCTGGAGTAGAACAAATCAGGAGGAAAAGTAATAGGAGATGAACTCAGAGGTGATGGGTATCAGATCAAAGACGGTGTTTTAGGCCACTGTCATGACTTTGGGTTTTAAGTAGAATGAGATAAGAATCCACTGGATACCAGAAGAGTGGCTTCTTCGGAATAGTATTTACAAGGTTTCCTCTAGAAACTCTGCTAAAAACAAATTCTAGGTGGGGAAGTGTAGAAGCAGTAAGAGCAATTAAGAGGCTACTGAAATAGTCCAGACAAGAGATGGCAGCTTGGATCAGCAACATAGGAATAGTGGTGATGAGAAGTGAATGGATTCTGGACATACTTCAAAGGTAAAGCTGAAAGGATTTCCTGGTGGATTACATATAAGGTAACAAGAGAAAAAATGGAATCAAAGATGGGTGAATTAAAATAATTAGTGAGTTCTAACCGCCTACTAGAGTTCCTCTTCAATGTCAATACGCCTCTCAAACTTAATTAAGTGCATCATCTTCACTAATGGACCTGGGTCTCTTTCTGTATTCTATATCTTAAGTTAACTCTGCCCAGTTATCCAATCTAGATACTTAAAGGTCATCTTTATCTTTTCTTTTTCTCATATGCCCTAGATCTAACAAATTCCCAAATCTTTTTAAAAATCTGTTAAATTCACATCTTGTTAAATTCAAGTCGGTTGATATCTTTCCATTTTGAATGGTGTTCTCTTAGTTCAAACCTTTATCATGCCTTGTCTGAACTACTACAACAGGGAGAAAAATAAAAAAGAAAAAGATTCACTGAGCACCTATTGTGCTAGCCAGCAGGCTACATGATTTATAGTCACTAATTTTTAATCAAATCTTCTTCATTTACTTCCCTCTAATCTTTCCACACTACAATGTATTATCCCAGAGCAATTTCCAAACACAAATCAGGTTATTCCATTGCTTTCATGGCTCTGGGTGATTCTTCTGCCTGGAGATGTTTTTTAATATCATTATTTCTTTTGCATTTTTACCTTATTAATATTCATATATTTAGCCAATAGAACATACCTCAAGAAAATCCTTAGGTGCATAAACAGGTCTGAAAAGGCTTAAATCTAGAATTAATAAGACAGATTAAAATAGAATTTCAGTTATAATATACAAATTCTTATTAATAATAAATTATAACAGTTCTTTCATATTGTTATGCAGCTAGGTTAATTCAAACATTTGCAGAATATCAATTATATGTCATACACTGTGTTAAGCACTGTACTAACAAAAATAAAAAGAAAGTCCCTTCCCTTGACAGTCTAGATAACATATTCTAGAAGAAATTAAAGAGTCCTCTCTTCCATAAATTTGTAATGGAGCATTTGTAATTGAATTGAAAAACAATGTCAATATAATATGAAAGTTCTACATGAGAATTCTCAAAGTACTTAGAATACAAACAATAAATTCTCAGTGAATCTTGTAGTTGTACTGAACTGCTCTCCCTTTTGAACTTTCTATAATACACTGCTTCCTTTGTGCATGCGTGCTTAAATATGTCTCCCCACTCAGGGATCGAACCTGCATCTCCTACATTGCAGAATTCTTTACCACTGAACCACTGCAGAAGCCTCGGGTTATATTGAACTATTCTCCCTTTTGAACTTCTATAAAACACTGCTTCCTTTATGATGGCTCAAAATTTCTTGCACCCTACCCAGGCCCCAACTTTTTTTTAAGAAGGAGTGGTGAAGAATTACGTACATGTCTACCTAAACAATTCTTTTATATATATCAATAATTATTTTATACATATTTATCATAGTAAATATTTCACAGTTGTCACTCATTAAGTGTTTTTAAAATTGATAGACTCAATTTTAAACATTAAAATGAACCAAAATAAATTCTTAAAAATATTTTAGAAGTCTTAAAACTTTTCAAAATATAACACATTTTAACATCTCAATGTAATTAAAGCTTGAGATTTATCTTAATTATGAGCCTAAGAAATCCACTGAATGATTCTAATTTATTCTTTCATAAAACTGTTTTCAAATGCTGATTTATTTAAATAGTCTCAAAATAATGGAGAACAGTGACTAAAGCTGGGAATTTTTAAACTGCAAAGTAGAAGTTTAAGCAAAAAAAAAAAAAAAACAGATGATAATAAATTAACGAGAAGGGAAGTTGCTATTTTTCAAAAAAAACTTGCTAATATTGTTATTTTGGATCCACAATTAAGAGGACAATTTTTTTTTTCCCACTACCACATTTTGAAAATACTTTTTTCATATGTACCTGGTTCATCGGTTCCCATTTCATTCCATTTATTGAGAAGTTCTTTCTGTTCTCCAACTGGCCTCTAAAAAAGGTAATTTTAAAATTGGTTTCGTTTTGTGAAGTTAAGCAATGCAGCTGAAAAATAAGAATCGATACCTTATCTAAAAGCTTATAAAGCTACCATAACACAAGAAAAAATAATTTCATTACATATGATTAGCTTTTCTGGGAATTACACTTAATATTATTTAACTATTGCATTGTACGTAGTCTTAATGGCTCAGTTAGAATATGGTGCTAATGAGTAAAATAGAAGGTAAATGATATGTACTGGGCAGTAAAATTTCACAAAGAAAAACTGCTCCTCAGCCACATACTACATCTCTTACCCCATCAAGCAATCTCAGAAATGCATCACAAGGGGGCTGGCCAAGAGAGTGTGACTGTGAGTCAGTAGCATCATCTTCCTATATGAAAGACAGTATATTATACAATACTACATATTTAGAGAGTTTTTCATATAAATTTATCCTTTTTTAACACCATCCTTCTGGTGCCTTCAGTGACTTGTGCTTGGATATTATCCAATGTACAGTCACTATATCTTGTCCAACAGCAGGGAATAAATTGGTGGTAGGGAGGATGAAGTGAAGAGAAACTTGTTCTCTCCTACTCTTGAACAGCTATAAAAGACCCAGAACATTCCTCAAGGGCTTTTCTCTCCTTTTTCATCTCTCCCTTATCAAAGCCCAGAATTAACAGATAAATGTTGAGTATTAGATCTAAATAGTTCTGGAGAGATGATAAATCATTCAAGTAAGGAGATTAAAGGTAATTAAAATCTTTAAAGTGCATTTATAACCTTTACAGACAAATCTCCAAATAATCTGTACTGTACAGCCTGTATTTATTCTCAAGATACAGCTTTTTTTTTTTACAAAAGTATTATAGCATATGTAAAAAAAAAAAACTATATAAACTACACCCACATAATTGACCTTTTATAGCCTTTGGTTTCAAAAAGCTGTATACCAGTAACAAAAAAAGATAAATCTGCCTAACAGTTATAATTTCATGATACTTCCTAGTACATGATTCACAATAAAATACTTAAGTGTTAAAAGTACCTTTCGTGCCAATGGGATACTCAGTTCAGTGCACATACTATTTAAACTCTTCAAAATTCTTTTTTCCCAACTTCCCTGAAACATAAGGAACAGCCTGTTATTATTTTTGGTTAACAGTGCCAAAAGTGATTTTTAAAACACTAAAGACACTATGAGCTATATAGAAATGGTGAAGTTGCTTGAGACTGGCTATCTTTATTCACTAGACTACTCAACAAATATTGATTACTGCCTGCTATGTGCCAGACACCATCCTTAGTGCTGTGAATAACAAAATGTCTCCGTCCTCATGGAACTGACATTCTAGTGGAGGATAGGAATGAAGAGAGATTAAAAAAATAAATCAACAAGTCAGATGGGGAAATAGCAGATTAAAAAAAAAGGTAAGTTATATTTAAGCACTTTATAAATCTTTCATACTTGGGACTCCCATAATGACCTAGTAAAATAAAATTTTATAGAAATTATTATATTGTAATTTTTCCAAACATATTTCACCCTAAATACTTCACTATGAATTTTTTAAGAATAAGAACCTTCTCTTACATAACCACAGTACCTCTATGACACCTGAGAAAACTAAAAATAATATTTCATATCATCTTAGCCCATATTCAAAAATTTCCAATCATCCCCCAAAATGTCTTTATAGCTTTTTAAATCCTGGATCCATTAAAAATTAATGCATTACATTTGGTTGTTATGTCTCTTTCTGTATAGCTTAATCTAGAATGCTTTTCTCCTTTTCTTTTTCATATTGGCTTTTTTGAGCAGTCTTGCTTTTGAACTGTGGTGTTGGAGAAGACTCTTGAGAGTCCCTTGGACTGCAAGGAGATCCAACCAGTCCATTCTAAAGGAGATCAATCCTGGGTGTTCATTGGAAGGACTGATGCTAAAGCTGAAACTACAATACTTTGGCCACCTCATGCGACTAGTTGACTCACTGGAAAAGACTCTGATGCTGGGAAAGGTTGGGGGCGGGAGGAGAAGGGGACGACCGAGAATGAGATGGCTGGATGGCATCACCGACTCTGTGGACATGAGTTTGAGTGAACTCTGGGAGTTGGTGATAGACAGGGAGGCCTGGCGTGCTGTGATTCATGGGGTCGTGGAGAGTCGGACACGACTGAGCGACTGAACTGAACTGAACTGAGGGATGGATGGAGGAACCTGGTAGGCTGCAGTCCATGGGATCACTATGAGTCGGACATGACTGAGTGACTTCACTTTCACTTTTCACTTTCACACATTGGAGAAGGAAATGGCAACCCACTCCAGTGTTCTTGCCTGGAGAATCCCAGGGACAGGGGAGCCTGGTAGGCTGCCGTCTATGGGGTCGCACAGAGTCGGACATGACTGAAGTGACTTAGCAGCAGCAGCAGCAGCAAGGCAGATGTCTTTTGGAATGTGTCACAATCTAGATTGGGCTTATTGTTTCCTCACCATATCGATTACATTCTTCTCTGTCCCTGGTATTTCTCATAAACTTGAAATAGTAAGTTAACTTTAATGGTCAGTCACAAATTGATCATCCATATATACCATACTTTAGTAAATTATTCTTTTTAATGCCAAGTTAAAATGCCATAAGTTTTTGGTCTTTTAGCACAGGCCACTTCTGACTCACAAAAAACAGAATAATACCAAAGCTCCAAAATTTAGACCAAATGAGGAGAAATGGAGATAACTATATATCATCCATAAAGGACAGCTAAAATCAGTCGATAAAAGTAGAATAATAATACCTCCTTTATGTGATTGCTATAAAAATTAAAGACGTAAAGTACTTTGAACAATGATAATAATCACTTAATAACTGACAGTTTTTACTACAGCTATCATTATTCAGAGTTTCTTCATTAACATACATATCTAAATATATTACTTTCTATCTGGAATAAACTCTCCACGCTCTACTCTCATCCCAACATACTTATTCCTACATTATCTGAATAAATTATATTCACCATTCAGGTCTTCACCTCTATTAAGCCTGCTTTTACCTGGCCCCCACTCAGATAATATTAGTACCTTTGCCTACAGATTGTCACAACATATCTTCCTTCACCTATCACAACACATATCACACTTTATTGAGCACATAATAAGTTTTCAAAAATTGAACAGATTTATACTCTTAGTTGTTGTGCTGCAAGAATTTAGAAAAATCTTGGTACAACTGCCAAAGCAATGAATGAACAGGAAAAAAATCATCTATAAGAGAAATACAGAGCTGTGTGAAATGCATAAGACTTAGTATACTAAGTATATAGAAATAGGTTTTCAAGAATAAAAGAATACTCTTAATAAATTTCATAAAATACAGTCTAAACTAATTCTGTTTACTAGTTTGTTTTCAATTTTTTTCTCTCTCTTTTCTTTTTTCCTGTAAAGAGTTCTCTTAGATGCAGGACTTCAAACATATTTGGGGATATTATTCATGACCAAACTTTAGTTAGTGCAATACAACCCACTTCCACCCTCAACATTCTTATCCCAAATTTATCTGGATAAATCTAATTCAACTTTCATATCTCAGCTTAAAAATAATCTCCTCTAATAAGCTTTCTGCCACTTGCTCCCTCAACTCCAGATTGTGGGGGTTGGGGGAGCTAGTATGAGAACCTTAACAACACAAGACAAGACTCTACAAATGGACAGCCCAAGATGGTCAACACCGAAGTCAGATTGATTATATTCTTTGCAGCCAAAAATGAAGAAGCTCTATACAGTCAGCAAAAACAAGACCAGAAGCTGACTGTGGCTCAGATCATGAACTCCTTATTGCCAAATTCAGACTTAAATTGAACAAAGTAGGGAAAACCACTAGACCGCTCAGGTATGACCTAAATCAAATCCCTTACAATTATACAGTAGAGATGACAAACAGATTCAAGGGATTAGATCTGATAGAGTGCCTGAAGAACTATGGACTGAGGTTCATGACATTGTACAGGAAGCAGTGATCAAGACCATCCCCAAGAAAAGAAATGCAAAAAGGCAAAATGGCTGTCTCAGGAGGCCTTACAAATAGCTGAGAAAAGAAGAGAAGCTAAAGGCAAAGGAGAAAAGGAAAAGATATATCCATTTGAATGCAGATTTCCAGAGAATAGCAAGGAGAGATAAGAAAGCCTTCCTCCACGATCAATGCAAAGAAATAGAGGAAAACAATAGAATGGGAAAAACTAGAGATCTCTTCAAGAAACTTAGAGACACCAAGGTAATATTTCATGCCAAGATGGGCACAGAAATGGTATGAACCTAACAGAAGCAGAAGGTATTAAGAAGAGGTGGCAAGAATACACAGAAGAACTAGACAAAAAAAGATCCTCATGACCCAGATAACCGCAATGGTGTGATCACTCACCTACAGCCAGACATCCTGGAATGCGATGTCAAGTGGGCTTTAGGAAACATCACAATGAACAAAGCTAGTGGAGGTGATGGAATTCCAGTTGAGCTATTTCAAATCCTGAAAGATGATGCTGTGAAAGTGTTGCACTCAATACGCCAGCAAATCTGGAAAACTCAGCAGTGGCCACAGGACTGGAAAAGATCTGTTTCATTCCAGTCCCAAAGAAGGGCAATGCCAAGGAATGCTCAAACTACCATACAATTGTACTCATCTCACACACTAGCAAAGTAATGTTCAAAATTCTCCAAGCCAGGCTTCAACAGTACAGGAACCATGAACTTCCAGATGTTCAGGCTGGATTTTCAAAAGGCAGAAGAACCAGAGATCAAATAGTGTTCTTGCCTGAAGAATCCCAGGGACAGGGGACCCTGGTGGGCTTCTGTCTATGGGGTCACACAGAGTCGGACACGACTGAAGTGACGCAGCAACAGCAGCAGCAGCTGGATCCTAGAAAAAGCAAGAGAGTTCCAGAAAAACATCTACTTTTGCTTTATTGACTATGCCAAAGCCTTTGACTGTGTAGATCACAACAAACTGTGGAAAATTCTGAAAGAGATGGGAATACCAGACCACCTCACCTGCCTCCTGAGAAATCTGTATGCAGGTAAAGAAGCAACAGTTAGAACTAGACATGGAACAACAGACTGGTTCCAAATTGGGAAAAGAGTACGTCAAGGCTGTACATTCTCACCCCACGTATTTAACTTTATATGCAGAGTACATCATGTGAAATGCTGGGCTGGACAAAGCACAAGCTGGAATTAAGATTGCCAGGAGAAATATCAATAACTTCAGATATGCAGATGACACCACCCTCATGGCAGAAAGTGAAGGAGAACTAAAGAGCCTCTTGATGAAAGTGAAAGAGAAGAGTGAAAAAGTTGGCTTAAAACCCACCATTCAGAAAACATGGCATCCGGTCCCATCACTTTAGGCAAATAGATGAAGAAACAATGGAAACAGTGACAGACTTTATTTTGGGCTCCAAAATCACTGCAGATGGTGACTGAAACCATGAAATTACAAGACACTTGCTCCTTGGAAGAAAAGCTATGACCAACCTAGATAGCATATTTAAAAGCAGAGACATTACTTTACCAACAGAGGTCCATCTTCAAAGCTATGGTTTTCCCGTAGTCCTGTACAGATGTGAGAGTTGAACTATAAAGAAAGTTGAGTGCCAAAGAATTGATGCTTTTGAACTGTGGTGTTGGAAAAGACTCTTGAGAGTCCTTTGGACTGCAAGGATCCAACCAGTCCATCCTAAGGGAGATCAGCCCTGAATATTCATTGGAAGGACTGATGCTGAAGCTGAACCTCCAATACTTTCGCCATCTGATGTGAATAATTGATACATTTGAAAAGATCCTCATTCTGGGAAAGACTGAAGGTGGGAGGAGAAGGGGATGACAGAGGATAAGATGGCTTGATGGCATCATCGATTCGATGGACATGAGTTTGAGTGAACTCCAGGAGATGGTGATGGACAGGGAGGCCTGGCGTGCTGTGATTCATGGGGTCGCAAAGAGTCGGACACGACTGAGCGACGGAACTGAACTGAACTGAACTGAACTGATTGCTTTCTTTGCTGCTGCTGCTGCTAAGTCACTTCAGTCGTGTCCGACTCTGTGTGACCCCATAGATGGAAGTCCACCAGGCTCCCCCGTCCCTGGGATTCTCCAGGCAAGAACACTGGAGTGGGTTGCCATTTCCTTCTCCAATGTGTGAAAGTGAAAAGTGAAAGTGAAGTCGCTCAGTCGTGTCTGACCTTTAGCGACCCCACGGACTGCAGCCTACCAGGCTCCTCCATCCATGGGATTTTCTAGGCAATAGTACTGGAGTGGCTTGCCATTGCCTTCTCCGGATTGCTTTCTTTAGATGCCTTTAAATTTTTTACTATTATTTCTGATTTTTTTCTGATAAGGCTCAAGACGTGAAATTACTCAAAATAAGGGTATAAACATTTTCTTAAAGGGAACATTTCCATTTTTTCATTATTCAATTCATTCATCATTAAAAAAAAAAAATCTATTGAGCATCTACCACGGGCTGGGCACCATGCCAGAGGTTGCAGATACAATGTGGGAAGAGAGACACTGGTTCTGCTCTACAGAATCTAGTGATGATACAGACAACCCAAGTATGGTGGTAGGAAGGGCAGGGTGCCTCTCATGCGGAGGACTGGAGATACAGACTGAGCATCTGAGAGCGAGGGGTCAGAAAGCCTTCCTAAAGAGACCGTCATCTAACCCAACACCTGAAGAATGTGTAGAAGTTAGCCAGAAACATGTGGGGTTTGAGGGCAGGCAGTCTGGGGTAGGAGTGACGGTTATGAGCACAGGTTCTCCTGCTGGAGGACACCAAGGAGATGAAGGGAGAGAGAAGGTACATGTGCATGGAAATGGCAGTAGGAGGGGGAGGGACAGTAAGAGGAGGCAAGAGATGAGACTTGAACAGTAAAATGGGGCAAGATAATGTATAGATTTTTAAGCAAAAGTAAGGAACTGAAGCTCTATCCTAAAAGTCTTGGAAGTTTTAAGAAATGGAGTGGCAATACAGAAGGCAGAAAGACCAGTTCGGAAGGAGATGAGACTTGAAGTAATATGAAACTAGCAAAATTCTCAACTTTACTAAGGTTACTGGATTGACAGAAAACAGGATAAATTCAACCACACAGCTCATCCTGAGTTTGTCTGAGCATTTCTGGACTAGATACAGAAACAGGCTGAATACAATCAGGTAGTGCAGATTCTGGAGTGGCTGTCCAAGTTCAAACTCCAAGTCTTCCACTTAGTAGTTTTGTGAAGCTGGCACTCTCTGAGACCATAAATGTAACTCATCTCATAGAGTCAACATAAATATTAAATGAGTGAATACTTGAATGGTACCTGGCACATAATTAGAGCTCTATGTGCTTATTACTATCGTTTCACATGAAAACTTGTGAACTTATATTTATCACACTGCATATAAATTTCTTCAAATACTGCTTTCTGTGAATGGTGTAGCAAAGTAGTTCCCAAAGTACTTTACATGGAAATATGTCACATAATTCTGAACAGCACTAGGTTAAACAAAAATTAAACTGTTTCTCTACTGAAAAGCCTCTCTGAGCAATTAACACACCAAAAGAAATTGTAAGCAACAAAATTAAGGAGCATTAGATTAAAAACCAAAGTATACAATAAATATTCATGAGTCCATACTGATACAAATAAGTGATTGAATAAGTAAATAAATGGGGGAGAGAAGACAACTCTTCCATGCAGAAGAATTCTAAATAGTTTTTGTAGATACTCCCCCGCTCAGGGAGGTGGAACATAATTTCTCTTCCTTAAGTATGAGCTGTGACTTCCTTCTAGAGTATTCAGTTCAGTTCAGTTCAGTCGCTCAGTCGTGTCCGACTCTCCGCGATAGTATACATCTAAGGTGGGAGAGAAGCAGTAACTTTACAGTGGAAAAACCTCACAAATACTACCGCAATCAGGCAGTAAAGTTCAACATCAACAGTGATAGATCATGTCGATAGTATGAACAATGATACAATTTAATCAATATAAATGGCACTTTATGTCTGTGATCTTCCTTCAAAAAACTCACAATCCCAGTCTAATCATGAGAAAAACATATGACGAATTCCAAGAGAGGGATATTCTACAAAATACCTGACCGGTACTTCTCAAAACTGACAAGGTCATCAAAAACAAGGGAAGTCTGAGAAAATGTCATAGTCAAGAGGAGCCTAAGGAGACATGACAACCAAATGCAATGTGGTGTCCTGGATGAATTCCTAAAACAGAAGAAGGACACGAGGTTAAAACTAAGGGAATCTATTGAATAAAGTATGAACTTTAGCTATGGTATTAATATCAGTTCACTAAGTGTAATGAATGTACATAGTAATGTAAGCAGTTAATAAGGGAAACTGGGTATCAGAGCCTTGGGAATTCTCCATAGTATCTTCTCGATTTTTCTATACATCTAAAACTCTTGTAAAAAATCAAGTCAACTAAAAAAACATAAATAAATAAACAGTGATTCAACAAGAGGAAGGAAATGTGTGCTTCCATTCCCAAACTTACTTGTCCCTGGAACCCCCTTTTGTGGAGCATATCTCAGGGTGAGGATTCGACACAGAACACTCGGGAAAAGGCTGATGCAGTAAAAGAAGCCTCTTCCCCTTATCAGCCCAAATTTCCTGGCCACCTTCCCTTTGGCAGGCAGCACTTTCTACCTTGTGTTACAGATACATATGTCCAAGTCTTATTTCAATTATCAAATCACATAGTTTCCTGTAGGCAGAATCTCTATCTAATTTATTTCTCAATCTCCACAGCACACAGCAGAGTGTCTTCTACTCACATGCATTCAGTAAACATCTGTTAAATAAATACTGTAAGAAAAGATGGGAAATGCCTTTTCTTATTGATTCATTATAAACTGACTAAGTTTCTGCTACACACAGGTCTGGGTTGTCATGCCCTCCTCCAGGGTTAGTATGCTACCAGAGTTCAAAAGAGGGAGAAATCCTTTCAACGGGGGTAATAACAACCTCAGAGAAGAGATACCATCTAAGCTGACACAAGATAAACGGGATTTACATAATACAGAATAGGCAAAGGGCTTTTCATGAAGCAAAACAAAAAGTGTTAAAGATGCAATTCTATTCTATTCTATTCTATTCCATCGCTCAGTCGTGTCCGACTCTTTGCGACCCCGTGGACTGTAGCCTACTAGGCTTCTCCGTCCATGGGATTCTCCAGGCAAGAATACTGGAGTGGGTTACCATTTCCTTCTCCAGGGGATCTTCCCGACCCAGGGATCGAACCCGGGTCTCCTGCATTGGAGGCAGATGCTTTAACCTCTGAGCCACCAAAGATGCAATAGGAGAGGCAAAATATTTCACTTGGATGGGCACAAAGGGCAGTTATAAGACAGCAGAGACTGATGGATTGGAATAGTCTCTGCTGGGGACAGACAGTAAAAACCCTTCAATGGTGGGCTTTGGAGTAGAAACATCATTTATTAGGAAACTGGCAGTCATTGAAGGTTTTCTAGAAGGCAGTGAGAAATATTATAAGGGTAAATCCTAGAGAAAGAAATAGCAACCCAAAACATAGCCCCCGAAAATAAAGTCTCACTGTTTCCAAAATTAAAGTCTCCACTGTTTATCATTTTTTTTAGTAGACTTGATTTTTTACAAGAGTGTTAAATGTATAGAAAAACTGAGAAGATACTATGGAGAATTCCCAAGGATCTGATACCCAATTTCCCTCTATTTGCCATGAAGTGAGGGCTTCCCTGGTGGTTCAGAGGTTAAAGCATCTGCCTCCAGTGTGGGAGACCGGGGTTCAATCCCTGGGTCAGGAAGATCCCCTGGAGAAGGAAACGGTAACCCACTCCAGCATTCTTGCCTGGAGAATCCCATGGACAGAGAAGCCTGATAGGCTACAGTCCACCGGGTCGCAAAGAGTCGGACACGACTGAGCAACAGAACAGAACGGAACGGATGGGACCAGATGCCATGTTTTCTGAATGGTGAGTTTTAAGCCACCTTTCTCATTCTCCTCTTTCGCTTTCATCAAGAGGCTCTTTAGTTCTCCTTTACTTTCTGCCATAAGGGTGGTGTCATCTGCATATCTGAGGTTATTGATATTTCTCCCAGCAATCATGATTCCAGCTTGTGCTTCATCCAGCCCAGCATTTCACATGATGTACTCTGCTGCTGCTGCTGCTGCTAAGTCACTTCAGTCGTGTCCGACTCTGTGTGACCCCATAGACGGAAGCCCACCAGGCTCCCCCGTCCCTGGGATTCTCCAGGCAAGAACACTGGAGTGGGTTGCCATTTCCTTCTCCAATGTGTGAAAGTGGAAAGTGAAAAGTGAAAGTGAAGTCGCTCAGTCGTGTCCGACCCTTAGTGACCCCACGGACTGCAGCCTACCAGGCTCCTCCATCCATGGGATTTTCTAGGCAAGAGTACTGGAGTGGCTTGCCATTGCCTTCTCCGGATGTACTCTGCATATAAGTTAAAACAAGCAGGGTGACAATATACAGCCTTGACATAATCCTTTCCCAACTTGAAACCAGTCTGTTGTTCCATGTCTAGTTCTAAATGTTGCTTCTTTACCTGCATACAGATTTCTCAGGAGGCAGGTCAGGTGGTCTGGTATTCCCAGCTCTTTCAGAATTTCCTACAGTTTGTTGTGATCCACACAGTCAAAGGCTTTGGCATAGTCAATAAAGCAAAAGTAGATGTTTTTCCGGAACTCTCTTGCTTTTTCCATGATCCAGCAGATGTTGGCAATTTGATCTCTGGTTCCTCTGCCTTTTCTAAATCCAGCTTGAACAACTGGAAGCTCACGGTTCATGTACTGTTGAAGCCTGGCTTGGAGAATTTTGAGCGTTACTTTGCTAGTGTGTGAGATGAGTACAATTGTATGGTAGTTTGAGCATTCCTTGACATTGCTCTTCTTTGGGACTGGAATGAAAACAGACCTTTTCCAATCCTGTGGCCACTGCTGAGTTTTCCAGATTTGCTGGCATATTGAGTGCAACACTTTCACAGCATCATCTTTTAGGATTTGAAATAGCTCAACTGGAATTCCATCACCTCCACTAATTTGTTCGTAGTGATGCTTCCTAAGGCCCACTTGACATCACATTCCAGGATGTCTGGCTCTAGGTGAGTGATCACACCATCGTGGTTATCTGGGTCATGCAGATCTTTTTTGTCTATTCTTCTGTGTATTCTTGCCACCTCTTCTTCATACCTTCTGCTTCTGTTAGGTCCATACCATTTCTGTCCTTTATTGTGCCCATCTTGGCATGAAATATTCCCTTGGTGTCTCTAAGTTTCTTGAAGAGATCTCTAGTTTTTCCCATTCTATTGTTTTCCTCTATTTCTTTGCCTTGATTGCTAAGGAAGGCTTTCTTATCTCTCCTTGCTATTCTCTGGAAATCTGCATTCAAATGGGGATATCTTTCCTTTTCTCCTTTGTCTTTTAGCTTCTCTTCTTTTCTCAGCTATTTGTAAGGCCCCCTGAGACAACCATTTTACCTTTTTGCATTTCTTTTTCTTGGGGATGGTCTTATCACTGCCTCCTATTTAATATCATCAACCTCAGTCCATAGTTCTTCAGGCACTCTGTCTATCAGATCTAATCTGTTGAATCTGTTTGTCACTTCCACTGTATAACTGTAAGTGATTTGATGTAGGCCAAACCTGAGTGGTCTAGCGGCTTTTCCTACTTTGCTCAACTTTAAGTCTTAACTTTGCAATACGGAGTTCATGATCTGAGCCAAAATCAGCCCCTGGTCCTGTTTTTGCTGAATGTATAGAGCTTCTCCATCTTTGGCTGCAAAGAATATAATCAATCTGATTTTGGTATTGACCATCAAAAGCAGATAATTAATAATAAAAGGACTGATATACAGCAAAATGAACCCACTGAAAGATAAATAAATGGATTTAGACTAAACTAATGAATTCTTCCCTAAGTACTCAACAGTTTAGAGGAAGAGAGATAGTAGACAGTAGAGGCAGCCTTAGGCTGAGGACTAAAATGCCAGTCAGAGTAGAAATCTGATGAGTGAAAAGGTTGGCTTGCAGTTCAACATTCAGAAGACAAAGATCATGGCATCTAGTCCCATCACCTCATGGGAAATAGGTGGGGAAACAGTGGAAGCAATTTCAGACTTTATTTTTTTGGGCTTCAAAATCACTGCGGATGCTGATTGCAGCCATGAAATTAAATGACGCTTACTCCTTGGAAGGAAAGTTATGACCAACCTAGATAGCATATTAAAAAGCAGAGACATTACTTTGCCTACCAGGGTCCATCTAGTCAAGGCTATGGTTTTTCCCATGGTCATGCATGGATGTGAGAGTTGGACTGTGAAGAAAGCTGCTCGCCGAAGAATTGATGCTTTTGAACTGTGGTGTTGGAGAAGACTCTTGAGAGTCCCTTGGACTGCAAGGAGATCCAACAAGTCCATTCTAGAGGAGATCAATCCTGGGTGTTCATTGGAAGGACTGATGCTAAAACTGAAATTCCAATACTTTGGCCACCTCATGAGACAAGTTGACTCACTGGAAAAGACTCTGATGCTGGGAGGGATTGGTGGACGGAGGAGACGGGGATGACAGAGAATGAGATGGCTGGATGGCATCACCGACTCGATGGACATGAGTTTGAGTGAACTCCGGGAGTTGGTGATGGACAGGGAGGCCTGGCGTGCTGTGATTCATGGGGTCACAAAGAGTCGAACACAATTGAGTGACTGAACTGAACTGAACTGAAAAAGTATGAGGTGGAAGAGAGAACATGATAGAACAGCAGTCATTCAATCCAGACTAGGTAGCTTTCACACAAAGAAGAGAACTGCCTGACAGATCAGGAAGGTAAAAAACTAGGCAACTAGAGAAGAACAAATGGGAAGACAAGCAAACACTAACTGGTGGAGGAGGTATTTAGTATGACATCTTGGAATGTGAAGTCAAGTGGGCTTTAGGAAGCATCACTACAAACAAAGCTAGTGGAGGTGATGGAATTCCAATTGAGCTATTTCAAATCCTGAAAGATGATGCTGTGAAAGTGATGCACTCAATATGCCAGCAAATTTGGAGAACTCAGCAGTGGCCACAGGACTGGAAAAGGTCAGTCTTCATTCCAATCCCAAAGAAAGGCAATGCCAAAGAATGCTCAAACTACTGCACCATTGCATTCATCTCATATGCTAGTAAAGTTATGCTCAAAATTCTCCAAAGCCAGGCTTCAGCAATATGTAAACCATGAACTTCCAGATGTTCAAGCAAGTTTTAGAAAAGGCTGAGGCACCAGAGATCAAATTGCCAACATCCACTGGATCATGGAGATAGCAAGAGAGTTCCAGAAAAACATCTATTTCTGCTTCATTGACTATGCCAAAGCCTTTGACTGTGTGGATCACAATAAACTGTGGAAAATTCTGAAAGAGATGGGAATACCAGACCACCTGACCTGCCTCTTGAGAAACCTGTATGCAGGTCAGGAAGCAACAGTCAGAACTGTACATGGAACAACAGACTGGTTCCGAATAGGAAAAGGAGTACGTCAAGATTGTATATTGTCATCCTGCTTATTTAACTTCTATGCAGAGTACATCATGAGGAACACTGGGCTGGAAGAAGCACAAACTGGAGTCAAGATTGCTGGGAGAAATATCAATAGCCTCAGATATGCAGATGATACCACCCTTATGGCAGAAAGTGAAGAGGAACTCAAAAGCCTCTTGATGAAAGTGAAAGAGGAGAGTGAAAAGGTTGGCTTGAAGCTCAACATTCAGAAAACAAAGATCATGGCATCTGGTCCCATCACTTCATGGGAAATAGATGGGGAAACAGTGGAAACAGTGTCAGACTTTATTTTTCGGGGCTCCAAAATCACTGCGGATACTGACTGCAGCCATGAAATTAAATGACGCTTACTCCTTGGAAGGAAAGTTATGACCAACCTAGATAGTATATTAAAAAGCAGAGATATTACTTTGCCAACAAAGGTCCGTCTAGTCAAGGCTATGGTTTTTCCAGTGGTCATGTATGGATGTGAGAGTTGGACTTTGAAGAAAGCTGATTGCCGAAGAATTGATGCTTTTGAACTGTGGTGCTGGAGAAGACTCTTGAGAGTCCCTTGGACTCCAAGAAGATCCAACCAGTCCATTCTAAAGGAGATCAATCCTGGGTGTTCATTGGAAGGACTGATGCTAAAGCTGAAACTGCAATACTTTGGCCACCTCATGCGACGAGTTGACTCACTGGAAAAGACTCTGATGTTGGGAAAGGTTGGGGGCAGGAGAAGAAGGGGACGACAGAGAATGAGATAGCTGGATGGCATCACCAGACTCATGGACATGAGTCTGAGTGAACTCCGGGAGTTGGTGATGGACAGGGAGGCCTGGCGTGCTGTGATTCACGGGGTTGCAAAGAGTCGGACACAACTGAGCGACTGAACTGAACTGAACTGATGGTTAAAGAACGATTTACAGTTGACCCTGAACTTTTTGGAGGTTAGAGACGCCAACCCTTAACATAGTGGAAAATCTGAGTATAACCGGATAGTTGGCTCTCCATACCTGTGTTTTCACATCTGCAGATTCAACCAACCCAGGACAGTATTGTCTTATTTAGCACTGAATAAAAAACCCACATATATGTGGATCCATGTAGTCCAAACCCATGTTGTTCAAGAGTCAACTGCATTTCAGCAAACATTTACCGAGAGTGTTCTATGAGCTAGGGACTGTGCTTAGATGTTGAGGATAAAAGCACAGTTCATGCTCTTAAATAATTGAATAATTTAATCAAGGGATTTGCAAACTTTCTGGAAAAGGGTAGGTGGTTAAAAATTTTACACTTTACAGGTCATAATGTCTCCAATGCAACTACTTCTCTCTGACACTGTATTGTAAAAGCAGCCATAAACAACATGTAAATAAAGGAACATGACTATTTTCTAATAAGTATATTTTACTAATTCCTATAATTTTCATGGGTCTCAAAACAGTATTCTTTTGATTTTTCAACCAGTTGAAAGTGTAAAAAAATAAAAATTCCTAGCTTGCCCATGATACAAAAACAGGTAGCAGGGCAGATCTTGCCCATGGGCTGTAGCATGCCAACTCTTGATCTAGTGGGTAAGCCTAGAAAGAAGAGTGAAGAGTACCATCCATATACATACACTTACCATCCATACACAGTCTCAGCAACTAGCAGTAGGCTGTAAGAACAGACCTATTATTCACTTCTTCTGTCTTAATAGGAAACCAACTTCTGTTTTTTACATATGTTAAAACTGATACTTTCTCTCAAATGTTCAAAAATTTTCCAATCTTGCCAAAAAAAACCCAAAAAACACCTTAGAACTAGATATTTAGCTTTATTTTCTTGAGTTCAGACCTTTATAATAAAAGACCAAACAATTCTTTCATACACACATCATTTCAAGATTATGCTTTATGACACACTGATGGTAAATACCAACTGATTGCCGGCCCTAAAGTATTAATACTACCTAGAGATAGAGATATACTACACATTAATATTTCCTCAAATATCTCCATGTTTTTTGTTTATATCGCTTCCTTTCACCCTCCAATTCTAAGAGTTTTTTAAAATGAAAATGAAAGCAGAAAACTAAAAATCTGCCTAACATCCAGCACGTGAAACATAGTAACTCAAAGCAGCAGAACACTTCTCAGGAGCAGCAGAACCAGTGTGTAATTGCTGAAGCTGGGTGATGGGCTCATGGGAGTTCTCCAGGATGTATTTCAAATTTTTCATAATAGTTTCTGAGACTATCATGGAGAAAGAAGGTCAGCTTATGATGTCCATTAAAGCCTCAGTAGTGGCAGCTAAAGGGTCCCTAGCACTGTGAGGAAGGCTCATGAACAGTCCTACCTCGCATGCGGGTAGACCAGGCTGGGCAAAGGCAAAGGCCAGTTAAAGAATCAGGGGCATTTAGACAGCTTATTGTTTCTATTTAATAGCTTTTTATAGTCTTTCTATTTAAATTGTTTTATTTTATTCTTTTAAAGTGACTTTTTGGTGTTCTTCAGTTCATCTTAGATTACAGGATTCATTTGGATTCTGCAATTGAATACAACTAGTATGTAACAACCTGTTGTGAAAACAAATATATTTCAAATACACTATCAGTAACACTGGTGTCAAAAGCCAAAATTTTAGGGGAAGAGTGAGTCAGTTCATTCCTTTAATATCACAGAACTTGAGGAACAAATTGGTGCATAATACTTTTATCATATTTTAAATCTTAGGCCAGTACGGTACGAGATTTTTTTCCCTTCTACTCAGTATTTTCATTCTAGGGGACTGGAATGCAAAAGTAGGAAGTCAAGAAACACCTGGAGTAACTGGCAAATTTGGCCTTGGAGCACGGAATGAAGCAGGGCAAAGGCTAATAGAGTTTTGTCAAGAGAATGCACTGGTCATAGCAAACACCCTCTTCCAACAACACAAGAGAAGACTCTACACATGGACATCACCAGATGGTCAACACCGAAATCAGATTGATTATATTCTTTGCAACCAAAGATGGAGAAGCTGTATACAGTTAGCGAAAACAAGACCAGGAGCTGACTGTGGCTCAGATCATGAACTCCTTATTGCGAAGTTCAGACTTAAATTGAAGAAAGTAGGGAAAACCACTAGACCATTCAGATATGACCTCAATCAAATCCCTTATGATTATGCAGTGGAAGTGAGAAATAGATTTAAGGGACTAGATCTGATTGACAGAGTGCCTGATGAACTCTGGACGGAGGTTCATGACACTGTACAGGAGACAGGGACCAAGACCATCCCCATGGAAAAGAAATGCAAAAGAGCGAAATGGCTGTCTGAGGAGGCCTTACAACTAGCTGTAAAAAGAAGAGAGGCGAAAAGCAAAGGAGAAAAGGAAAGATATAAGCATCTGAATGCAGAGTTCCAAAGAATAGCAAGGAGAGATAAGAAAGCCTTCCTCAGTGATCAATGCAAAGAAATAGAGGAAAACAACAGAATAGGAAAAACAAGAGACCTCTTCAAGAAAATTAGAGATTCCAAGGGAACATTTCATGCAAAGATGGGCTTGATAAAGGACAGAAATGGTATGGACCTAACAGAAGCAGAAGATATTAAGAAGAGGTGGCAGGAATACACAGAAGAACTGTACAAAAAAGATCTTCACGACCAAGATAGTCACGATAATGTGATCACTGACCTAGAGCCAGACATCTTGGAATGTGAAGTCAAGTGGGCCTTAGAAAGCATCACTACGAACAAAGCTAGTGGAGGTGATGGAATTCCAGTTGAGCTATTTCAAGTCTTGAAAGATGATGCTGTGAAAGTGCTGCACTCAATATGCCAGCAGATTTGGAAAACTCAGCAGTGGCCACAGGACTGGAAGAGGTCAGTCTTCATTCCAATCCCAAAGAAAGGCAATGCCAAAGAATGCTCAAACTACCGCACAATTGCACTCATCTCACACGCTAGTAAAGTCATGCTCAAAATTCTCCAAGCCAGGCTTCAGCAATATGTGAACCGTGAACTCCCAGATGTTCAAGCAGGTTTTAGAAAAGGCAGAGGCACCAGAGATCAAATTGCCAACATCCGCCGGATCATGGAGAAAGCAAGAGAGTTTCAGAAAAACATCTATTTCTGCTTCATTGACTATGCCAAAGCCTTTGACTGTGTGGATCACAATAAACTGTGGAACATTCTGAAAGAGATGGGAATCCCAGACCACCTGACCTGCCTCTTGAGAAACCTGTATGCAGGTCAGGAAGCAACAGTTAGAACCGGTCATGGAACAACAGACTGGTTCCAAATAGGAAAAGGTGTACGTCAAGGTTGTATATTGTCACCTTGCTTATTTAACTTATATGCAGAGTACATCATGAGGAACGCTGGGCTGGAAGAAGCACAAGCTGGAATCAAGATTGCTGGGAGAAATATCAATAACC
Organism: Moschus berezovskii; assembly: GCF_049115385.1. Taxonomy (NCBI): domain Eukaryota; kingdom Metazoa; phylum Chordata; class Mammalia; order Artiodactyla; family Moschidae; genus Moschus; species Moschus berezovskii. The sequence continues at coordinate 54,413,012 of NC_142464.1, read as the reverse complement.
TCAGATATGCAGATGACACTACCCTTATGGCAGAAAGTGAAGAGGAACTCAAAAGCCTCTTGATGAAAGTGAAAGAGGAGAGTGAAAAGGTTGGTTTGAAGCTCAACATTCAGAAAACAAAGATCATGGCATCTGGTCCCATCACTTCATGGGAAATAGATGGAAAAACAGTGGAAACAGTGTCAGACTTTGTTTTTTTGGGCTCCAAAATCACTGCAGATGCTGACTGCAGCCATGAAATTAAAAGACGCTTACTCCTTGGAAGGAAAGTTATGACCAACCTTGATAGTATATTAAAAAGCAGAGACATTACTTTGCCGACCAAGGTCCGTCTAGTCAAGGCAATGGTTTTTCCCGTGGTCATGTATGGATGTGAGAGTTGGACTGTGAAGAAAGCTGATCGCCGAAGAATCGATGCTTTTGAACTTTGGTGTTGGAGAAGACTCTTGAGAGTCCCTTATACTGCAAGGAGATCCAACCAGTCCATTCTAAAGGAGATCAATCCTGGATGTTCATTGGAGGGACTGATGCTAAAGCTGAAACTCCAATACTTTGGCCACCTCATGAGACGAGTTGACTCACTGGAAAAGACTCTGATGCTGGGAAAGGTTGGGGGCGGGAGGAGAAGGGGACGACGGAGAATGAGATGGCTGGATGGCATCACCGACTCTGTGGACATGAGTTTGAGTGTACTCCGGGAGTTGGTGATGGACAGGGAGGCCTGGCGTGCTGTGGTTCATGGGGTCGCGGAGAGTCGGACACGACTGAGCGACTGAACTGAACTGAACTGAATAGAAATTAAGTAAGTGTAATCCTTGGTTACCGAATATAAACAGCATACAAATACTATTTGCATCACTTTAGTAGTCCTTATCCAGTCTTTCATATAATAAATATAGTCCTAACGTTAATAAGGATCTTTCATTCTGCACTATACAACCTGGTATAGAATAATAAAATTAAAATGAACAATAGCCAACCTGTGCTTTCCTCATGTATACCAAAGGTTCTTTAAGATGTTCAGGAGGTGCAGCTGGATGACGAGGTAAAGGAAACCTGAGGACAGAAAGAGGGAGCTAAATATTATATACTACTCTTGATAATTAATCAGTTTATTTGGTTAGAAATTACTTACTTCTATAGTCCATGGTATATGAAAAAGAACATTTGCTAGCAGTTCTATATACTTACACAAGGCACAACAACCTAACAAAACTTTAATTCTTATCCTACTAGCACTGTAACTTTAAATTAGCAATTTAATGACATTAAAAGTTAAAGTGGAATTCATAGATTGAGGTAACTTTTAAATCATTTAGTTCTGTAAGTGCTCATATGAAATTTTCACAACTGTTAATTTTAGTATATAAATATTATAACAGAAATTTTAAAAATCTGAAATCTAAACAAGTCCATTAACTTACTAAAATATCAACTTTTCTCATTTCTCCCAATTTCCTTTTCCACAGAATTGAAATGATAGTATAAATACTCTTTTCAAACAGTCATATTTTAGCATGCAATATATTATATACTATATTAATTCAGAGATTTAATAAAAATTTTTAAATTTAATGTCATAAATTCTGTTTTCTGTGTAACATGACATTTTATATTCAAAATACATTGTTTTTATTAAGAAAACAGATTCATTTATTCAACAAATATTTGAGCCATTCTAGGTATATGGTGAGATTAAGAGTGTCTCCTGTTCTCATGTACCTAATATTCTAGTGAAGAAAGACAGTCAATATTTATAAAAAAAAAAACATAAATAGAATAACATAAAAGAGTAGTAAATGCCATGAGAAAATGAGAGCAGGATAAATTCTAAGTGATTTGGAATGGCAGGGAAGGTGTCTAGGAAACCTAATGTTTGAATCAAGACATGAGTGAAAAGGAGCCAACCAACATTCCAAGCAAAAGGACAGCAAGCACAAAACTCTGAGGTGGGAAAATGTGGAATGTTTAAAAATCAGAAAAAGCCAGAATGGTTGAAATGTAATGACTGAGGCACAGAGTGATATAAAATCATAGAGAAGGCAGTAGGAAAACACAACAATTTAACATTTCCTTAGAGGTTTCAATCTCTTTCACAACTGATAACTCCAGTTAAAATTAGTCATAGAAATTATACCCGTGGAAAGCAACCATATTCTAACAATCAAGAACCATGCACTGAGTTCTCAAGAAATTCCTCATCCAAACAGGGACATCTAAAGGGGAACTTTAGGCAGTTTCAGTAACTGATTATTTCTAATTGTTTTTTCTACTAAAATCTGCAGTCCATGTACCTAAACAAATCACCTTTCCCCACTCACACACAAAAAAATCCCAAAAACCATTGGTAATTTCTAGATACCTCAGAATTTCTTATATTCAAGATGGTTTAAAAGTTATATATTTTATACTGCTCACTATATTACTTGTAAAGATACATATGTTTTATAATGAAATGTAATTCTAAAATCCTTCCATTTTAACAGTAATTATTTCTAAATTTATTAAAACTTGGAAATTTAGAAACTTGAGAGGATTTACTGATGATCTTAAAGGTTATTTAGAAAAGATCCTGGTGGTTCAGATGGTAAAGAATCTGCCTGCAAAGCAGGAGACCCGGGTACAAACCCTGGTTCGGGAAGATACCCTGGAGAAGGGCATGGCAACCCACCCCAGTATTCTTGCCTAGAGAATTCCATGGACAGAGAAGCCTGGTGGGCTGTAGTCCATGGGGTTACAAAGGGTTGGACACGACTGACTAACACTTTCTTACTTTAAGGGTTATTTAAGCTCAATGAAATTTATCCAGGAAAAAAGGTAAGAAGTGGTCAACCCAAAATTATTCATATTAAAACCAAAATAAAGCTATTTATTCAGTTATAAATATTTAATGAGAATCTATCAAGTGTTCAAGGTTATAGAAATACAGCAGAAAATAAAACACATTAAAATCTCTGTCCTCACGGATTTCACATTTAGTAATACAAAGAGATGAGGATAAGCAGATAGGAACAGTAGAGAATCCTGGGTGTCACTCTTTACTCCTCCCTCTTCCTGTCTCTCCAAATCCCTCTAAATACCACTCATCTTTTACTACCTCACGGATACTGATTTAGGCAATGGCATTACTTGCTTGCATTCATCTGACATATTCATAAGCAGTCTCCGCTGCATCTACACTATCTTCAACCTATTTGTCACTTTGCCTGGCTGTTAAAGTAGTGTGCTCTTATTCACCAGCGACTGTATTTCCAGTGTCTAGCATAACACCCGGCCCATACTAGATACCCAGCACATTACTGAACGGGCTTCCCATGTGGCTCAGATGGTAAAGAATCTGCCAGCAATGCAAGAGATGGGGGTTCAAGCCCTGGGTCAGGAAGATCTCCTGGAGAAAGAAATGGCAATGTACTCCAGTATTCTTGCCTTGAGAATCCCTTGGACAGAGGAGCCTGGCAGGCTGCAGTCCATGGGGTCACAAAGAGTCAGACACAGCTGAGCATGCACATACGCACATTGCTAAATAACTAAAATGCAAATGTGATCATGTTACTACTAAATCCTCAAATGGTACCCAAATGCTTTTAGGATCCAGTCTACAAATCCTTGAGTAACAGGCACAAGCCTGTCTACAGATCTCGCTTCATTCTTTCCTATGGCCCTTTGCCCTCTACCATCCAGCCATACAATTTTTGTTCTTGCAATATACAACATTCTTTTCCACCTCTAAACATCTGTGGGCTTCCCAGGTGGTGCCAGTGGTAAAGAATCCACCTGCCAGTACAGGAGATGCAAGAGATGTGGGTTCGATCCCTGGGCCTGGAAGATTCCCTGGAGGAGGAAATGGCAACCTACTCCAATATTCTCGCCTGGGAAATCCCAAGGACAGAGGAGCCTGGAAGGCTACAGCCCACGGGATGACAAAAGAGCTGGACACGGCTAAACACACGCGTGTGTGGAACATCTGTGCCTGCTGTTTCCTTGTGCCTAAAGCATTTTTCTTCTCCACTCCTTCCCCTAACTGTAGCTTCGCTTTCCGATCTCAGTCTGAGTATTATTTCCTGTGACAAGTCATCATGACACCTCCAATCTGAGTTAAGCACCTGCCCTATGTACTGCCTGCACTTACCCTATGACAGCACTTACTATATTCTACTGTAATTGCATCTGTAAAGGCTCTGTGCCCCACTGGGATGTAAGCTCCATAAAAAGCTAACACTATCTACCTATTTGTGCATTATGCCAGCACCTAGCTCTGAACATAAGATTTGTTATATGTAACATCTAAAACTAAGAGGGCAAGAAGAACTATGATTAGGACATTTTAGAGGTGCCCAGGTCTACCACCTGAGGACTCTTTTAGAGAACACTGTGCATGTCTATAAAAGACTACCTAGTCTGGTGATCTAGTATAAGATACTCATAATCTAAAAATCTTTCTGTTTTGAGGCCCACTATCATTCAACATTTATACCTATCCAAAATATGGTAGACACTTGCATATACATATAACAGCAGATTGTGGTATCTGTTTTTATAATATATACATATACGGAAAGGTTTATACATTCTTTTAATTTGTATTCCATAATGAAAAATAATATATCTTCTAATTCTTTACATGCATGCTCAGTCGCTTCAGTCATGTCCAACTCTGCAACCCCATGGACTGTAGTCCCCCCTTGCTCCTCTGGTCCATGAGATTCTCCAGGCAAGAATACTAGAGTGGGTTGCCATTTCCTTCTCCAACCTGCTCTACATAAAATAAAATAAAGACTAGCAGACAGAGAAACTGGTACATTTTCAAAGTAAAGACTTTCTTAAATATTTACAGTAAATGTTTAGGATTAATAGTTTCACTAAATTTTCTCAATTCAAAAAGATATTTATTGTGTGCTAGCCCTAAGGGTGGCTCAGTAACTACTTGCTGACTCAGTGTCATTTATTTGATGCTATAGGAGATACTCAAAGAAATGTAAGACATAATTCTTGTTTTAGAACACTTTTTTTTTTGGAACAAAATTATTTTATTTTCCATCAACAAAAATGCATCTCCATTCTTCTCAACTTCTTTTACAAAAAAACATACAATTTACTTTCCTGCATACAGAAGTGTTTCCCTTGTTAGATATAGTGTTTTAGGCTACATATATTAGAATTTTAAGCCTTAGAAACCATAGTTTCTAGCAAAAAAAAAAACATAATCATTGGAAGCAAATGATTTAGATAGATGTAAGTGGGATAAGAATTTTTAAGTGAACTTTTAGAGAATTCTATTCAATTGTATGTGCACTTAAAAATTACTTCCAAAATGTTTTCAGTAATGTTAAATTTTTGAGTTTTATTAAGTGATGGGAATTTATTGAATATCTAAATTATTTCCAAATAAGATAAAATCATGAATCATTAATTACTGAAAATAGGTTTATCTACCTGTGGCTTCCTTATTACAGGGAAACTGAAGATAAATTTGAATTTGTTAGTAAACATGCTTTGTGCTATGTTAAAAGATGGTACTATGATAAGTATATGCTTCTAGAACACTTTTAAGTAAAAAACAAGATGCAAGTATATGTGAGAAGCAGTAAAACGTATGGCTTTAGAATATGTTTCACTAGAGGTGAAACCTTTCAGCAAGTTACTTAAGTGATCTTAGACTCAGTTTTCTCTTCTGTAAAATAATTAGAATAAAAAAATCTACTTTGTAGGGTGTTATAAAGACTACCTAATATTGCCAATGCCTATAAAATGCTTATTACCACAGTGCTGGACATAAACATTCAATCAATGTAAATTATCATTGATATAATATTAAATAGTTTTTAACTCAATAATAAACAAAGTATGCAGTTTTGAAGTGGAAAGAGCTAACCTGGGATAGTGTTATGCTTCATGTAATAAAAGACTGTAGAAATTTTTCTGCTATACCTGTTAAATAAAACTCTGACTAAAATCTTTGCAGTGATTACTAAAATAAGTATGACATGAGCAAATTCCAGGTATGATGTATACAGCTCACGAGGCCACACCTCTATTAGGAATGAGAGTACATACATTTAAATTAATAGATATTTCTATCTTACTTTTGCTTTATTTACCTACGCATCTAATGATTTCTGCCAATGAAAAATGAACCAGAATATGCTAAGTCCACTTACTTTTCTGATTTGTATGATGAAACACTTCTTCCCCGACTCTAGATGTGCCCTTTCATATGAAACGAACTTCCTCCCTGTAACATACTTGGCTTCTTTCCAGGGTTTTATTCACTATACCCCAGAAGAGAAGAAATGCCCTCGCCAACTTTTAAATTTTGGTAGAATAAACTGAATATGCTTACAATGCTATTTAACTGGAAGGTTAAGTCTAAGTCTGGAGTTCAGTAAAAGAGTTTATTTTGCTCTTGCACTAAGCTATGTCCTCCTACCCAATCTTTACCACAAGTAAAAGTATAGTTTTGATCTCCCATTTGCCTTTATATTTTATTTTCTCTATTTGTCCAGAACCTAAGTGAGGAAAACTGGCAGTTTTACTGAACTCCTTCAAATATCCCAACAATGTACTGAATATTTATAAAACACTTATTTAATGTCTATTATGTAGGATATCAAAGATATGACAATGAATGAAATATTGTCAATGCCATCAAGTAAAAAGGCACTCTGTCTCACAGAACAACTTTCAGGAATGCATTATACCACACAAATGGCAAGCATCAGTAGTATCTACTGAGATGAGAATCTAGTATCTGGAATTATACACAACAGATGTTATTATTCTGCCAGTATCAGAGACAAAGACACTGAAGCTACAAGCTTTAGCAGAGGTAAATCACCATGTCCATATTAGTTTAATCAACTCATGGTATCTCTACTACATTTGGGGAATTTTAAAACCTTACTTGTCATGATAAATACCTTTTCCTTTAGCGACTAGAACCAAAGATATGATCACAATCAGCTTTACTTAATAGATAGCACTTTATATATGAGTTTAAGAGCTCAAAAACCAACTCAAAAGATAGCAATAAGCAAAGAAGCAAATAACTGATTTTAAAAACATGGGTCGAAGCACAAATCCACAAGCATTCATCTCTGTTTTAGAAACAATTCTGGTAAAGCAGGTTATCTCCTTTTCCAAGTAACAGCAGATTAGAAGGAGCAAACTGGAAACAGGAGTGTGAGAAACTAGAGAGGCTACAGACATAGATACATTGATAGCAGGAAAAAAGACTGAAGAATTCAATTAGATCATAAACCTCATGAGGGCAGAAACTGTGTTCACTATTCTATGCTATATCCCCAGTGCCTACTATAGTGCTAGCAATGAACAACTGATGAATAATGGAACATTAAATAAACTACAGAGGTTAATATTCGGGATCTATATTTCTTGTAATGACAAACAGTTCTACACACTTCAGCAAACTCTGAGAACAAATTCAGATAAAATAGTAATATTCTTAATAATGAATATTTCAAAAAAGAGTTAGTTGTGTTTAGAATGGTCAGTATATAAAGACAGAAAAAGGATAATGTCCAATATGGCAACAATCAAGAGAACACTGGTAAGCTTAAAATTATCTGAAATACTAACTTATGAGAAATATATTCCCTAATTACAATGGATTAATGAATTGTTAATATAAAAATTTTGTCGGTAAAAACCCCCATGTATTAATTCTCACGAAGACTACAATTTTTAATAGTATAAACTCATTTGAAATGCTATATAAATGCTAACAGGAAATAATAACAATGGGTACACAGAGTAAAACTATATTCATTACTTACAAAGCAAATATAGCTAAATCTAATGAGAGTATCTCAAAATAGGGGGAAAACTCACACACTCAGTTCACTATACACGGCGTTCTGAAGTTTTTTCTCCCAACCTATTTTTAAAAAAGGAAAACACATACAAACATATTAGTTTTTAAAGTAAACATACATTAAAATTAATCTCACAGAAACTTTAACATCATATTTACTGTGAAAGAACTTTATCAACTGCCAATTGCTAATGTAAAGTGTTATTCTAAGGAATTATTTCTTATATATTTACCAATATTCCCTTGGCTAGCACTAAATACAAAGTCGTCAACATAATCTATTACTTTGTAAGTAAAACTATGGCTCCAGTTTCTTAAGATGAGAAGAATATTTCCTTCTTCCACTGTTAAGGCACTCAACTAATGCCAAAATCTTTGGCAGTTGTACTGTCAGTGCTATGAGGAATATGCCAACATAAGGGCACGAAACACCAGGCACTTGACAAAGATCCTCAGTAATTCGTGACAATTACCTAGTCAGTAAATTCCTAAACAAGAGAAGCAGACTATTATAAGGCACCACCAGTCAGATCAGTTCACTTGGCTATCACCTATTATTTTTGATCAACTTATCTGGGTAAGTAAACCACTTAATATCTCAGTTCCCAAGTGCAAAGGCTTCTTAACAGCTTGCTCTAAAAAAGCTGAGATTTTCTTCTGTTTTCTTTGAATGGTAGAAAAGAGAGAAAAGAAGCAGAGAAGGAAAAAAGTCACAGATGAAAGGTAAAAGACAAGAAACTTAACTAAGGAGATTTTAATACATTCAGGATGTATTTTGACCAGGAAGGTAAACACTGTTTAAAACTGATCAGTGTAAAGCAGTTAGTACCAGTGTTCCTGAATTTCTGCAGAAATGTCTGAAAGTTCTAATTCACTTCAAATAAAAACCTATCCTACTACTCTTTCACAATTTTAAACAAGTAATTGACTGCAGATACAATATCCCCTCAAAATAAAGTCTTTCCTTATTACGCTTTAAAGAATTAGAGAAAGAAAAAAAAAAGCAACTTACAAACCTGATATTTTAAAGAATTCCTTAATATCTTCTTTTAGTGATTCAAGTTTAATCTCAGGTCTCTGAAGACTGGCCTGATTTCAGAAAGAAGAAATGAAAAGACAGGTCAAAAGTAAGTCATTTGGGGTGATACTTAATGCTAATGAGATGTTTAGAAAGGAATGTCCAAATGTGCGTGTGTTAGTTGCTCAGTTCTATCCAACTCTTTGAGACTTCATGGACTGTAGCTCACCAGGCTCCATAGGATTCTCCAAGCAAGAATACTGGAGTGGGTTGCTATTTCCTTCTCCAGAGGATCTTCCCAACCCAGGGATCAAACCCGAGTCTCCCATATTGCAGACCGATTCTTACCATCTAAGCCACCGGGGAGCCCCCAAATATGCATACTACCATTTAAAACACCCCCTTTGAGATCAGAGCACCTGAGCATCTGGAACGGCTCATAAGACAGAACACTTTCATATACTCTTAAAACAGAGGATCTGTGATAGGACACTAGAATCTACTTAAAATATTAAACCTTGTAGCTAATGAATAGTTAACATCTTCATCTAAGACTTTCATTTTTAAGAATATTTAACATCTATTTTTCTAATAGGAAAAATACTTTATAAATTAATTCTCTTTATACTTAATATATATGGCATCTACATACACCTAATAGCCAAAAACCCTGATGCATCCATATAACTGGAGCTTTGAAGAATATCATCCCCTTTGGATTGCTGCTCTGTAAACCTGCATTTGTTGTACATATTTATAGAAAATACATAAAGCACTCACAAATGCTTATTAGTGTTTCTTTCATCTTCAGTTGAATGCTTTCTATTCTACTGGTTTTTCACACTGTAATTTTTACCAAAATAATAATTTCTCCAACTTTTAAAGGCCTCAATTACCTTTGAAGTGTTGATCTTTCATCACCTAGCTCTCTCTATTAAAGTCTAGAGACATATGTCTTAAGAAAGCATTTCTCTAGGGTATCTCACAAACATTTCTAATCTAAGAATTCAAACACTGATCTTATATTCCACTTACTACCTTTCTCCTTCTCTTCTATTTTAATCCTCATCCATGAAAATTACCATTCACCAAGTCAGAAATTTCAGTTATTCTCAATTCTACTCTAATTCTTCCAGGATTTTAACCTCTCTCTAGGAAGATGACATTGATAGTAGGGAGATTTTTTTGTTTTAATCTCCATGATCGCCACATTGAAACCAAGCGACTAGACAACAGAACCAAAATCCCATGGAAAACACTCACAACCAAAGTTGGTAATAAGGTATTCCCTACAAACCTAATATAACCACAAGACGTATATGGAGTTAGCAACTATGAAAGTAAAGAGCAGAGGGGTTGCTGATGAATATGAAAAGAGGAAGACTCCAAAATTGCCAGCAAGTATTCACTGGAACATATGAAGAGCTAATTTTAGAACAGGAGCTGACACTGGGAGGATTGTTCTCTAATCCAAGATAGCAGATGAGGTCTGAAGACACTGGAGCAGCCTCGCACCTATGAATACGTGAAACTGACCAGACAAGTCTACTTTTCTTTCTTTCTAAGAAGAAAAACTTGATAGAATAATGAAAATTGAAGATGACAAAGAACAAACTTACTACCTTGAAAACTGATAAATAAATGAAAAGGCATCTATCTAGTCTGACTTTCCTACAGGAACTAATGTTTAGTCACTAAGTCATGTCCAACTCTTTTGCGACTCCATGAACTGCAGCCCGCCAGGCTCCCCTGTCCATGGAACTTCCCAGGCAAGAATACTGGAGAAGATTACCATTTCCTTCTCCAGAGGATCTTCCCTACCCAGGGATCAAACTCGTGACTCCTGCATTGGCAGCAGAATTCTTTACCACTGAGCCACCAAGGAAGCCCTACAGAAACTATATCATTTGGTAACCAAATAATAGATAAGGAGAAATGTCTCTTTATAAAAATATTCCATCATTTTGAAACTCCTAATCAATTCTAAGCATTGAGGAGAAACAGCTATTAACTTTGCAAAAAACAACCAGCCATTATGTGCTTGTTAATGAAAGAGGCGGAGAAGGCAATGGCAACCCACTCCAGTACTCTTGCCTGGAAAATCCCATGGACAGAGATGCCTAGTAGGCTGCAGTCCATGGGGTCGCTAAGAGTCGGACACAACTGAGTGACTTCACTTTCACTTTTCACTTTCATGCATTGGAGAAGGAAATGGCAACCCACTCCAGTGTTCTTGCCTGGAGAAGCCCAGGGGTGGCAGAGCCCGGTAGGCTGCCATCTATGGGGTCGCACAGAGTCGGACACGACTGAAGCGACTTAGCAGGAGCAGCAGCAGCAGCAATGAAAGAGGACTCCAGTACCAATAGTTGTGGTCACTGAGATGGCACCTGAGTCTGATCAAAACCCCTGAATCCAACCGTCAACTTACAAGTCATACAAATGACAGAGGAACACGTTAATCTGAATCATGGAACTTCAGCATCAGAAGGGATTATAGAGTTCTTCTAGGCCAACTAACCATTTAATGACAGATTCACCTCTCCTCTCCAAGGAGCTTTTTTAGCTTAGAAACTCTGTTTAAAATTCTATGGTAGCTTTCCCTACCTTTAGTCAATTCTACCTTGGAACTATTCTGTTAAAAAAATCCTTATTATGAACTAAAATTGATTCCCCTTAACATTTGCTACGATCATGTCTTCCCCTCTGCTCCACCTTACCCCAAGTTCACAGAAAATATGCCAAATCCATTTTCTGTGAGAGATCTTCAAATACTCAAAGTCAGCTATTGTATCTTCCCAGAAAGTTCTCAAGGTTACATACATTTTCAGGTTCTCCAAGTTCTCTTCATATGACATATTCTCCTTACCACTCTGGTCATTTTCTCTAAGAAAAGTCTAGTCCAACTTGTCTTCTATTGTAGTAACTTCCTAACTTACCTCTCTACTTCACTCATTCCACTACACCACTAATTCTCAAACTTTTAAGTCTCAGGACCCTCACTCTTAAAAATCACTGAAGACCCAAGAGTACTTCTGTTTATGTGGATTATATCTACTGATATTTATAGTACTAGAAATTAATTCCTCAAAAAATAAATAATTGCATTTCCATATGGTCCAGCAATTCCAATTCTGCATACATTCTCAACTGAAAACAGGGACTTTAACAGCTACTTGTACACTTATGCTCATTGCAGCATTATTTATAATAGTTAAAATGTGGATGCAACCCAAGGGTCAAAGATAAATGAATGGATAAAGAAAATGTTGTATGTGCATACAAAGGAATACTATTCAGCCTTAAAAAAGAAGACAATTCTGGCACATCTACAACATGGACAAACCTTGAGGACATTATGCTAAGCAAAATAAGCCAGTCACAAAAAGACAAATGCTGTATAATGCCACTTATGTGAGGTACTAGAATAGTCAAATTCTTAGAGACAGAAGGTAGAATGGTAATAGCCAGGGACTGTGAAGAAGGAGCAATGGGAGGTTAGTGTTTAATGAGTACAGGGTTTCAGTATGGGATGATGAAAAAGTTCTGTAGATGCATGGTGACAATGGTTGCAGAAAAATGTGAATGTACTTAATGTCACTGAACTGTACACTTAAAAATGGTTAAAATGGCACATTGTATGTTTATTTTATCATAATAAAAATATTTGTCAATTCATTTTAAAATAATAAATATAAATCTCTTATATAGTGACCAAAATATTTTTATTTAAAAGAACTATATTTTCAGAAACAAAAATTAGTGAGACGAAGAGGCACTGTTTTACATTTTTGCAAATGTCTTGATGTTTGGATTAGTAGAAGACAATCGGATTCTTCAATCTGCTGTGATATTCCATTTGTGGCACTATATTGTTTTGACTAACATATATGAAAATCAATGTCAAACAGGCAACTGGAAAACGATATTTTAATATCCTTTTCAGATATTGTGGATATTCTCCTTTGATAGTATACTAAATTTGACAACTAGTAGTTTCCTAAAGATTAGTTGAAATGTGGAATTTGAACATCAATGAACTTCTCATACTTTCATACTTTATTGGAAAAACACTTGCACTTTGAATCAATCTTCTACTTATATATGATTTTGTAACATTATTTATCAATCATTTCAAACATATTAACAAGCAATGCAGTGGACATATTTCATTAAACAATATCAAAAAGTAACATTTGTTAAAATCACCGTCAATATCATCAGAAAAGTACTTAAGTATTAGGAGGCCATCAAATTCACACTGATGAATACAAGTTTTCCAGAATCCAATTTTTATTTAAAGCCTGAATTTCATCATTGGCAACACATAATGGTTTTCCTTGAAGTGATAGGCTCACTTTGCTCATTTTAGAGAAAATATCTGCCAAATATTCAAGTCTGAATAACAGTTTGTCAACAGTTTATGCTTACAAGTAAAGATGTTTCATTTTTTTAAAAAAAGCAATTCAGTTTGTAATTTAGTTAATCACTGGAGTGGTCTTCCTCTAGCTAATCATCTTATTTCAATATACAGCAGTACTGTCTTACTCGTAATTTCCATTTCAGCAAACAGAATATTTAAAAATTAGTATTCAAGAAACAAGATTTAATAAAAATTTATACTTGTTTACTGTTGATCAAGAACACTTAAACACTTAGATTATTTTTTAAAACTGTGTGTTGGTGAAAAATACAGTGACTACTAGTATAGTTTGTACTAGTTCTGCGATTTAAACTCATCGCCACTGCTTTTGCAGCATCAGTGCAAATGTCAGAACAATGAATATTTTTTTAAAAGGCCTTTGTATTATACAAAATAGTTTTGACCTGAAGGGGTCTTAGGGCCCACCAGGGGTCTGCAGACTATACTTTGAGAACCACTGCACTAGGCTTCTAGAGCATATGTCTTTCATCTCTGAACCAGCATAATGCTTATCACATAGAAGTACTTCATAAACGTGTTTTCAGTGAACACATTGCACTAAAGATTACTTAGGCCTACACCTACAAAACCCCATGGGAACGGAATTCCCTGATGGTCCAGTGGTTATGACTCGGCACTTTCACTATTGTGGCCTGGGTTCAGTTCCTTGTTGGGGAACTAATATCCCATAAGCTATGTGGCGCAGCCTAAGACAAAACACAAAACACAAGCACAAATAGAAGGATGGATAATGGCTACAATAAACATGCATTAAAACAAAAAACATAAAAGGATGGCCAATTAAAAAAAAGCTAACTCCACCATGTTAGGACAGAGGCATCATCCACAGAACAATTAATTCTAATTTTAGAAACTAGAAAAGGGGAGAAAAGGCATATAGGCTGAGTGGATGAACTGAACAGAGGTATGGAAATGTTCTGGTGCACTATCAGTTTGTAGAAGGGTGGAAGCTCCAGGAGAATATAGGAAGGAATAAAGTGGAGGATGAAAGTGGAACATGCCCCATTTCTATCTAACCTGCTCACCAGTGCCTGACTAGTGTCCCCCAAAACCATCTCAATGTGTTCACCCTCAAAATACCTCAATGACCCTTTCACTGCTTATGAAATAAAGACAAACTCATTCTGGCATTTCAATCCCAATTAAAAAAATCTTCTCTCTCTAGAAGTGCCCTACAACAAAAAGCTACTTAGCCTTGTCACCATTCCTACATCAGGAATTCACTCCCATCTTCCCCCACTTAAGTGCCATCCAAGCCTTCTCCAAGTCCAGGGGTTTCCTTTCAATACAGTATATACACCTATTCATTTGCATTCTTCCTTCAATAATTAACTGAACACTTCCTACATGCTAGTTGCTCAGTATAAAGGGAAAACCATCACAAAGTCATCCCTCACCCTTGTAGAACTCAAAATGTATTCAAGTAAGTAAGTGTTAGTCGCTCAGTCGTGCCCGACTCTTTGCGACCCCATGGACTGCAGCCCACCAGGCTCCTCTGTCCATGAGATTTTCCAGGCAAGGATACTGGAGTGGGTTGCCATTTCCTTCTCCAAAATGTATTCAATGAGGTTAAAAAAAAAAAAAAGCTAAGAGAGAAGTATGATTTTAAAAATAATATATATATAACCCCTTCCCCATATCAAATACAAACATTTTCATCACTAACATAATTGCTTTGGATTTAATCTAGTTTTTCTCAAGAGCCCATCGCCACCACAGAAAGGAATAGCACAGAAACATATATGTTACCATATGTAAAACAGATAGCCAGTGGGAATTTGCTGTGTGATGCAGGGAGCTGGAAAAGGAAATGGCAACCCACTCCAGTGTTCTTGCCTGGAGAATCCCAGGGACGGGGAAGCCTGGTGGGCTGCCGTCTATGGGGTCGCACAGAGTCGTACACGACTGAAGTGACTTAGCAGCAGGGAGCCCAATACAATGCTCTGTGACAATCTAGAGGAGTGGGATGCAGTGCAAGGGAGGTTCGAGACAGAAGTGACATACATATACCTATGGCTAATTCATGTTGATATATGGCAGAAACCAATACAACATTGCAAAACAATTATCCTCCAATTAAAAGTAAATAAACATTTTAAAGATGCTCTGGGGTTCTAGGGGACTTCCCTGGTGGTCCAGTGGTTAAGACTCTATGCTTCCAATGCAGGGGTGTGAGTTTGATCCCTGGTCAGAGAACTAAGATCCCACATGCCATGCAGTGTGGTCAAATTTTAAAAACAATAACAACAAACTATGCTCTGAGGTTCTAGTCTCATGATGACATCCTATCAGTTATATTATTCCTTCGCTCTCCAAAGCCTATCTCCTTTCAGGTTCTTTCCTTTACAACTCCTACAACTCTATTATTTATAATAACAATCTGAGCAACAAGACTTATTAAGCACTTAATAGAATGGAAATAGCATTTGAGGTTTTATACGACATCCATTTTAAACACAAATACCACATGATACAAAATAACGATGACCTGGTGTGAGACATCAAATTTGGAATAGAGGATGAATGAGCAAACTCAATTTTAAGACGTAGGTTGATTTCATAATTTAAGAAAACACAGAAATCAAAAACCATATGCTTTTTCTAGAAACACAAAGTTCCATGTTATCACACCAAGATTTTTAAATAAGTAAACTTTAGTATATGAAAGGATACATTAAAATACTACAAGAAAAGCACTAATGACAAGGGAGAAATCTGAAAATCATTTACATTTGCCTTTGAAATATTGTGTGATTTTAATTTTTATAATTAAGTTGGGCCAACACTGCTTTAGCACTTTCTAAATATAACACAGACAAAATGAAGGCAGTACAGAATATGCTCCTGGCAGGATAATGCCCTCTTGACTAAATTTTTAAAGGCCTGTTACAAACAGCCAGTTGTTTAACCATACATTATCGAAGCTGATTGTAAAGCTGCCTTTTAAGAGTTAGCTGACATTTCTAGCAAATGTCTGAGCTATTGGACATGAACTAAGGCAAAGTTATCACATATATTTTCAAGTCCAAGACTACATTACATTACTTTAAAAGGATCTATAATTATATTATTTTAAATTAGGAAACTATAATATCATAGATTTCCTATTTTATCTTAAGAATCAGGCAAATACACGTTTTTGAGTTTCCTGTGTAACCATTTCCTTACACTTCTTTATCAGTTTTGCTTCCTCGACTTTTTATTACCTCAAGGCAATTAATTCCCTGATGTTATATGTATAGATATATAATCCTTTATTTGAAATCCTACAACCTAAAAAGCTTGGAAAATTAAAGCTGTTTTAAAAAAAAAAAACTGAACTGATGACAAAATCTGTCCTGACTTAAAACTCATTTGGTGGAAAAATCTAGTGAAAATTCATACATTTTGCTGCATAAATATTAATGTGTACTTACAACATACAATAAAACAATAAATAGTAAGGATTTAAATAATATACAGAATATACAAGAATTACCTTTCTAAAATTTGAAAAATGTGAATTCCAAAACATACCTGCCCTAGGTTTTCAATAAGGGATTGTGGACCTGTATTTATGTGCAGGTTGGTACAAAAGTAATTGTAGTTTTGGACCATGAATTGTACATTATAACTAGGCTCAAACACATCTTTATTAATCAAAATAGGAACCATTACAATCAACACATTTTTGCCAATGAGAAATAAGTTTACTTCTGCAGTCCAAAAAATCCGTGCTTCAGGATTCAGTGAACTCCTGGAAAGCATTTTCTGCCTCCTGCTGGTTGTGGAAGGGTTTTCCCTACAAAAAGTCACTGAGATGCTTGAAGAAGTGGTAATCCACTGGTGAGAGGTCAGGTGAATATGGCGGATGAGGCATAACTTCATAGTCCAATTTGTTCAACTTCTGAAGTGTTGGTTGCGTGATGTGCAGTCGGGCATAGTCATGGAGAAGAACTGGGCCCTTTCTGTTGACCAGTAACTGTTGCATGCATTGCAGTTTTCCATTCATCTCATTGATTTGCTAAGCATACTTCTCAGATGTAATGGTTTCACCAGGATTCAGAAAGCTATAGTGGCTCAAATCGGCAGCAGACCACCAAACAGTGACCATGACCATTTTTGGTGCAAGTTTGGCTTTGGGAAGTGCTTTGGAGCTTCTTCTCTGTTCAACCATTGAGCTGGTCATCTCCAACTGTTGTATAAAATCCACTTTTTGTCGCACGTCACAATCTGATAGAAAAATGGTTCTTTGTTGTTGCATAGAATAAGACAACACTTCAAAACAATCTTTTTTTTCAGTCAGCTCATGAGGCACCCACTTATTCCACTTATTGAGCTTTTTCACCTTTCCAATTTGTTTCAAATGCCAAACAACCATAAAATGGTTGATGCTGAGTTCTTAGGCAACTTCTCATGTAGTTGTAAGAGGATCAACTTCAACTACTGCTCTCAATTGCTCAGTCTCAACTTCTGGGCTTTCCCAGTGGCTTAGACAGTAAAGAATCTGCCTGTAATGCAGGAGACCCAGGCACGATCCCTGGGTCAGGAAGATCCCTGAAGAAGGAAGTGGCAACCCACTCCATTATTCTTGCCTGGAAAATCCCATGGACAGAGGAGCCTGGTGGGCTACAGTCCATGGGGTCACAAAGAGTCAGACATGACTGAGCAACTAACACACACACAAATTCTGATGGCTGGCCACTACACTCCTCATCTTCAAGGTTCTTGTACCCTTTGCAAAACTTCTTGAACCATCACTGTACATTCATTAGCAGTTCCTGGGCCAGATGCATTGTTGATGTTGTGCATTGTCTCCACTGCTTTATGACCCATTTTGAACTGGAATAAAAAAATCGCTCAAATTTGCTTTTGTCTAACATAATCTCTATAGTTTAAAATAAATATAAAATAAGCAGCAAGTAATAAGACATTAGCAAAAAACATAAATTGAGACATGCACATTAAAATGATGTATAACATAACCACATTTAAGAACATATTCTAGTATCAAATGGCAAAGTTCAACGATGCAAAACAGTAATTACTTTTGTACCAACCTAATACTATCATCTCCCCATGAGAGCAAAATTTTGTCTTATTCATTGGTTTATTCCCTGGGCCTAGAACTGTGCCTTACAAATAGTAAATACTCAATAAATACTTGTTCAATAATCAAAATAAATAATAACAGTGTGGAGTTCAAAATAGAAAGGAACAAAAATATTTCCTTAAGGCAGTAACCTCCAAATGAAGTTATAATTTATACAGGTCATTAATCTCTTATTTGCAATTCTGAAATAGAAAAAGCTTTGGAAAAGTTTTGTCATTACTTCTTATATTCTGAAGTCTCAGGCTTTTTTATAAAATTGAGAAACAACTATTAACTTACTAGATCCCAAATTACAATAAAAAGAAATACTTAAAGAAAAAACATTTTTAAAGAAAAGCAAAATGTCACAGCAGGCTTTGAATTCCTTAAGTAAGGATGCTTTTCATAATCTTTTACGACTAAGTGAAGTATTTGGTACATAGCAGGTACTCAGATATGCAGATGACACCACCCTTATGGCAGAAAGTGAAGAAGAACTAAAGAGCCTCTTAATCAAAGTGAAAGAGGAGAGTGAAAAAGTTGGCTTAAAGCTCAACATTCAGAAAACTAAGATCATGGCATACGGTACCATCACTTCATGGGAAATAGATGGGGAAATAGTGGCTGACTTTATTTTTCTGGGCTCCAAAATCACCACAGATGGTGACCGCAACTATGAAATTAAAAGATGCTTACTCCTTGGAAGGAAAGTTATGACCAACCTAGATGGCATATTAAAAAGCAGAGACATTACTTTGTCAACAAAGGTCTGTCTAGTCAAGGCTATGGTTTTTCCAGTAGTCATGATGGGTGTGAGAGTTGGACTATAAAGAAAGTTGAGCGCCGAAGAATTGATGCTTTTGAATTGTGATGTTCCAGAAGACTCTTGAGAGTCCCTTGGACTGCAAGGAGATCCAACCAGTCCATCCTAAAGGAGATCAGTCCTGGGTGTTCATTGGAAGGACTGATGTTGAAGCTGAAACTCCAATACTTTGGCCACCTGATGTGAAGAGCTAACTCATTGGAAAAGACTCTGATGTTGGGAAAGATTGAGGGCAGGAGAAGAAGGGGACAACAGAGGATGAGATGGTTGGATGGCATCACCGACTCAATGGACATGGGTTTGGGTGGACTCCAGGAGTTGGTGATGGACGGCAGGCCTGGCGTGCTGCAGTTTATGGGGTCGCAAGGAGTCGGACATGACTGAGCGACAGAATTGAACTGAAAGTACTCAATATATATTGTCAGAATGCATACTAAAAAAGAAGAACTGGTATTTGTTTCATTTAATAAAGACATGTTGAGCACCTTTCTTATGCTAGTCATTATGCTAGATATATAAGACAGCAGAACAAGAGACACAGAGTCTTTTCCTGTCTTTATGAAGCAGACTTTAGTGGGGAAGGATGACATTTAAATACTACAAAAAATAAAGTTCCAGGTACTATGGATCCCAAAAAGAAAGGAGTACCTAAACTAAACTAGAAGGTTATGGAAATTCTATAAAACTTAGACAGTCATGGCTGAAGAGCAGAGACTGAAGAAGAGTGCTACCAAGCTTTGCAGGCCTAATCAAGGACTTTGTTCATTTTCCTAAGGGTAATGAGAAGTACTGAGGGATTTTAAACAAAGGAGTGATATTTCATTCGGACTTTAACTCAGACTTCTACTTTCTGAGCACTTACTATGTTCCAGGCATATTATCTTGTTCAATCTTCACAAAATTGGCCTTGTATTTCCAAGCTGTATGGAGAAGCTGGTGGCTGATCAGCATCCCTACGTACAACTAGAAGAGCCAAACAAACAGAAATCCAACTACACAGAAGAGGGTGGTTAAGAGAACAAGAACTAGAGGAACAGAAAGGGGAAAATCTTGAGAGACAAACTGGCTGTTGTAGCCACACTTTCCCTTGGATCATTATTCTGAGCATGAACTGAAGGCTGACAATCACGACAAACCCAGTACCAACCCTGGTGGAGGGCTACCAAGGAAGGACAGAGAAATAAGCAGAGCTTTGGCAAAGACTTGGGAGATCTTAAGCACATGGCCAGTTTTCTCAAGAAATTTTTCAATATTCAAACTGTGTGGGGTAGAAGTCTACAAACCTAAGCACGAAACTTGTGAAAAACTTCTTTAGCAGTCTGACAAGAAAAAGGTTAAAGTCTGGGACCCAAGGAGAAAAGCACCCTTCAGTTCAGTTCAGTTCAGTCGCTCAGTCGTGTCCGACTCTCCGCGACCCCATGAATCACAGCACGCCAGGCCTCCCTGTCCATCACCAACTCCCGGAGTTCACTCAAACTCATGTCCACAGAGTCGGTGATGCCATCCAGCCATCTCATTCTCGGTCATCCCTGTCTCCTCCCGCCCCCAACCCTTCCCAGCATCAGAGTCTTTTCCAGTGAGTCAACTCGTCACATGAGGTGGCCAAAGTATTGCAGTTTCAGCTTTAGCATCAGACCTTCCAGTGAACACCCAGGATCGATCTCCCTTAGAATGGACTGGTTGGATCTCCTTGCAGTCCAAGGGACTCTCAAGAGTCTTCTCCAACACCACAGTTCAAAAGTATCAATTCTTCAGCGATCAGCTTTCTTCACAGTCCAACTCTCACATCCATACATGACCACGGGAAAAACCATAGCCTTGGCCAGACGGACCTTGGTTGGCAAAGTAATGTCTCTGCTTTTTAATAAATTATCAAGGTTGGTCATAACTTTCCTTCCAAGGAGTAAGCGTCTTTTAATTTCATGGCTGCAATCAGCATCTGCAGTGATTTTGGAGCCCCAAAAAATAAAGTATGACACTGTTTCCACTGTTTTTCCATCTATTTCCCATGAAGTGATGGGACCAGATGCCATGATCTTCATTTTCTGAATGTTGAGCTTCAAGCCAATCTTTTCACTCTCCTCTTTCACTTTCATCAAGAGGCTTTTGAGTTCCTCTTCGCTTTCTGCCATAAGGGTAGTGTCATCAGCATATCTGAGATTATTGATATTTCTCCCAGCAATCTTGATTCCAGCCTGTGCTTCTTCAAGCCCAGTGTTCCTCATGATGTACTCTGCATATAAGTTAAATAAGCAGGGTGACAATATACAGCCTTGACGCACTCCTTTTCCTATTTGGAACCAGTCTGTTGTTCCATGTACAGTTCTGACTGCTGCTTCCTGATCTGCATACAGGTTTCTCAAGAGGCAGGTCAGCTGGTCTGGTATTCCCATCTCTTTCAGAATTTTCCACAGTTTATTGTGATCCACACAGTCAAAGGCTTTGGCATAGAATATATCAAATTCATAGCTGAAAACTTGTGAGAGCCAGGGAAGAACCAGAGGAAAGAAAATTAAGCCTGAAAGTAAAACTCAGTCTCAACCCAGAACACTCCCTAATTAGATAAAGGGAATCAATCACAAGATTATCAGCCCAGCAGGTGATCGATCGTGTTGTGGTGATCAGTCCCCCAGTCATATCTGACTCTTTGGGACCCCATGGACTGTAGCCCACCTGGTTCCTCACCATGGGATTTCCCAGGCAAGAATACTGGAGTGGGTTGTCATTTCCTCCTCCAGAGAATCTTCCTGACTCATGGATTGAACCCACCTCTCTCGTGTTTCCTGCATTGGCAGGCAGATTCTTTATCACTGTGCCACTGGGGAAGCCCAGCAGAGGGGAGAGTGAATCCTTAAAAAAAGGAAGATATCATCAGGAGGCATTATAATTTCTTGGACACAATGTCTGGCATAAAAAAAAAAATTACTAGAATGCCAACAGACAAAATTAGATAAACAAAAGATAAGGAAAAATAAGACCATAGACAGATCCACATGTGATTCAGATATTGGTGTTAATTGACAAAGACTTTAGAACAATTATAAAAATATAATGAGTTATATTTTTTTAAAGAGAAAGAACTGGACAAAGTAGATGAAAAGCAGGTAATTTCACCTAAGAATTGGACTCAATAAAAGAGAACCATTTGGAAATTTTAGAACTGAAAAATAACACTAAATGTAAGTAAGAACTCATTAGATAGATTTACCAAGAGATATAAAAATAGTGTAAAACAGGATTCATGAATTGAAAGGAGGTCAAAAGAAATGTCCAAACTAAAGCACAGAGGAAAAAAATGTAAAATAAAGGAAAAGAGTAGTAGAGATAAGTAGGACTCAGTGAAAAATCTAATGTATACAAATTGGAATCTCAGAAAGAAAGAAGGAGAAAAAATGTGGCAGAACAAATATTCAGACAGTAAATGATCAATAATTTTCCAAAACTGGAGAAAGATACTAACATGAGATTTAAGAAGCTCTATACATTCAAACCAGAATAAATTTAATAATAATAATATAATGCAAACAACAATAACGGCACACCAAGGTTATTTTCAACAAAGATTAAAATGAAAAAGATAATATGAAAATGTTAAATTAGCCAGGGTGGGGGGGGTACATATATTCAGTGGATAGCAAAAAGACTGATGGATGACTTCACAACAGAGAACAAAGAGGCCAGAAGAAAAAGAAATGTCTCAACATGCTGAGAAAAAAATTAATGACAACTTTGAAATTTAAACACAGATAAAAAAATCTTTCAAAAATAAAGATGAAATAAATACATTATCGGTGCTTCCCTCATAGCTCAGCTGGTATAAGGGCTTCCCAGGCAGCACTAGTGGTAAAGAACCCGCCTGCCAGTGCAGGAGACCCCGGTTCGATTCCTGGGTTGGGAAGATCCCCTGGAGAAGGGATAAGCTACCCACTCCAGTATTCTTGGGATTCCCTGGTGGCTGAGATGGTAAAGAATCTGCCTGCAATGCGGGAGACCTAGGTTTGACCCCTGGGTTGGGAAGATCCCCTGGAGAAGCGAAAGGCTACCCATTCCAGTATTCTTGCACTGGATAATTCCATGGACAAAGGAACCTTGCAGGCTACAGTCCATGGGGTCACAGAGTCGGACACAAATGAGAAACTTTCACTTTCACTAAAGACATCATCAAACAAATAAAACCAAGGAGACTGTCACCAGAAAATCTGAACTAAAAGAAGTACTAAGAAGAGTTTTTAATAGTAGAATAAAAATAATCCTAGGGTAAATAAAGATATATAGAAGGGAATTATGAGAAACAAGAATAAAAATTGGTTAAGATGAGTAAATACTGACTAAATACTTATGTTACAAAACAGTGATAGCAATGTCCTATAGAATTTAAAATAAAATACACAACAAAAATAACACAAAAGGAAAAAGGTGTAATAACTAAAGTTTCTAAGTTCTAGCATTACATTACAGGGAAATAGTAAAAAAAATAAAATAAAATAGTTTACTCAAGAGTACAATTAATCAAGAATAAATCTTGTAACCTCTAGGGTAGCTATATAAAGAACAGTAAAACAATGTGTATCTACCACATTAATGAAGAAAAAAAACAAAAAACAATAAAAATATTTGAATGATAGTTGATAACCCAAAAGAATATCAAAAAGAGAGAAAACAGAATATGAAGCAAAATTTAAAAACCAAATATTAAGACCAATAATGTAAAACCAAATATATCAGTAAAATCATTAAATGTAAATATACTAACTAATAAAATTAAAAGATTTGTCAACCTGGATTTAAAAGACAACTATATGATGATTTTGATGCAGAAAGGGTGAAAATAAAAGTATGAAAAAAGTCATACCATGCAATCACTAATCAAAAAAAAGCTGCTGTGGCTATACTAACATCAGACAAAACATACTTTAAGGCAAGAACCTTACTAGAAATAAAGGATATTTCATAATGATTAAGGGATTAATCCATCAGGAAGTTATCATAATATAGATCTATGTACAACAGATGAAATAGCCTTAAAATTTTAAAATTGAGAGAAATAAAAGAAATAGATAAATATACAGACATGATAGGAGATTTAAACATATTTCTTTGAATAGTTGGTAACAAACAGAAAAAAATTCAGTAAGATTATAGAAAAGCTGAACAGTATAATTGACAACTGGATTTCAGTGACATATATACAGATAACCTGACCCAACAATGACAATACACAGATTCTTTCATTCTTTACAAGTGCACATGGGATACACAGCAAAACTGACTATACACTAGATTGCAAAGCAAGCCTCAACAACTTTTTAAAGATTTAACCAGTCAGAGAATGTCTCTGACAACACTCATATTAAGTTGGAAATCAATAACAATGACATGGTATTACACACAGAAAATGCCAAAGATGCCACCAGAAAACTATTATAGAAGAACTTCTTCAACAATAAGGTTGAAGAATACAAAACTAATATACAGAAATTTGTTGCATTTCTATACATTAATAATCAACAATAAAAAAAGAAATTAAGGAAACAATCCCATTTACCATCTTATCGAAACCAATAAAATACCTCGAATTAACCTACCTAAGAAAATAAAAATCCTATACGCAGAAAACTCTTAGACACTGATGAAAGAAACTGAAGATGACACAAACGGAAAGATAAACCGTGTTCTTGTTCTGGAAGAATCAATACTGCCATTTACAGCAACGTGGATGCATTATGCCAAGTGAAATAAGTCAGAGAAAGACAAAATGCTACATGATACCACTTCTATGTGAAATCTAGAAAAAAAATTAAAAACTAGTGAATGAACAAAAAAGAAACAGACTTACTGATACAGAGAACAAACTGGTTACCAGTGGGAACAGGGAAAAAGAGAGGGACAATACAAACTAGGTATAGTTTGTAACTAAAAGCTACAAGGATATATTGTACAAACAGTGAACATAGCCAACATTTCATAATAACTATAAGTGGAGTATAAGTGTGCTCAGTCCCTCGGTCATGTCTGACTCTGTGACCCCATGGACTGTAGCCCACCAGGCTCCTCTATCCATGGGATTTTTCAGGCAAGAATACTGGAGTGGGTTGCC
This sequence comes from Moschus berezovskii, assembly GCF_049115385.1. Lineage (NCBI taxonomy): Eukaryota > Metazoa > Chordata > Mammalia > Artiodactyla > Moschidae > Moschus > Moschus berezovskii. Next base: position 54,387,731 of record NC_142464.1, on the reverse strand, counting down.
GTTTCCTTCTTCAAGGGATTTTGTTGACCCAGGGATCGAACCCGCATCTCCTGTGTCTCCTGCACCAGCTGGTGTATTCTTTATCACTGAGCCACCTGAAAATACAGCCTTTAAAAACTGTGAATCACAATATTGTACACCGATAACTTATATAAATATTGTACATCAACTAAACTTTAAAAAATACCAAAAAAAGAAAAAGAAAATCCCAATAAAAAATAAAAAGAAAATTTCAATCGCTTGGAAATTAGGTAATATACTTGAGGATAACCCTTCGGTCAAATCTTAAAAGTGACAAAAAATATTAGAGAACATACATGAGAATATTAAAAAATATGACTTATTAGCTTGCGGGTGGTGACGACCTCCTCACGAGAACATGCCTCTCGCAAAGGATCTTCTTCATCCCTCTCCAGAAGAGAAGAGGAAACACAAGAAGAAGCGCCTGGTGCAGAGCCCCAATTCCAATTTCATGGATGTAAAATGCCCAGGATGCTATAAAATCACCACCATCTTTAGCCATGCACAAACAGTAGTTTTGTGTGTTGACTGCTCTACTGTCCTCTGCCAGCCTACAGGAGGAAAAGCAAGGCTTACAGAAGGATGCTCTTTCAGACGGAAGCAGCACTAAAAAGTACCCTGTATGAAGATAAATGGGAAACCATCCCAATAAATGCGTTTTGGATTAAAAAAAATGACTTATTAAAGCTGGAATACAGTTAAAGTAGTGCTTACGGGGAAATTATAGCTTTAAATGGATATTTTAGAAAGGAAAAAAACTCTTGAAACTTATGTTCTAAGTTTCCATCTCAAGAAACTACAAAAGGGTAGCAAATCAATCTCATAGAAAGTAGGAGAAAACTAATAATAAAGATACGATCCAAAATTAAGAGACAAACAGTAAAGCCAAAATTGGTTCTTTGATGAGATTAATAAAATTGATAAACACCTAGCAAAATTGTTCAAAAACACATATGCACACAAATTTTCATTATAGGAAACTGTGATAGATTCTTCAGACTTTAAACAGAAACAAAAGTTTGTTTTAGACAACTAGACACCAATGATTTATATCATTTATTTTTTAATTTTTTATTTATTTAATTGCAGGATAATTACTTTACAGTATTGTGATGGTTTTTGTCATACATCAAGATGAATCGGCCACAGGTATACATCTAAATGGGTTTCTCTGGTGGCTCAGACAGTGGAGATTTGGCCCAATGCAGGAGACCTGGGTTCAATCCCTGGGTTGGGAAGATCCCCTACAGGAGAGCATGACAACCCACTCTGGTATTCTTGCCTGGAGGATCCCATGGACAGAGGAGCCTGGCAGGCTGCAGTCCATGGGGTTGCAGAGAATCGGACATCACTGAGCAACTAAGCACACACGCACATACATTTAAATAAAGAAATTCTTTGAAAAACACAACTTATCAAAACTGACAATAGAAGGAATAGAAAATCTGAATACTCCTATATCTATTAAAACAGAAGTCTGTTCTTTAAACACCTGCCAATACTAAAACATAACAAAGTTGAAGGACTGACAACTTCAGCTTATTATCAAGCTACCAAAATCAAGAAAATGTGGTAATGTTAAAAACATAGACAGTAGATCCCTGTGCTATATGCAGTAGGTCCTGACTAGTTATCTATTTTATATGTCTCTACATATATGTATATATGTTGATCCCAATCTCTTATTTATCCCTCTTCCCTGTCCCGCCTACCCACTCTTCCTCGGTAACCATAAAATTGTTTTCTACATCTATAACTCTACTTCTCTTTTGTAAACTAGTTCATTTGTACCATTTTTCTGTTGTTGCTGTTGTTCGCTGTTCATTTCTAAGTTCCTTTGCAACTCCAAGGATTACAGCATGCCAGGCTTCCCTGTCTTTCGCTATCTCCCGGAGTTTGCTTAAAGTCATGTTCATTGAGTCAGTGATGCCATTCAACCATCTCATCCTGTTATACCCTCAATCTTTCCCAGTATCAGGATCTTTTCCAATTAGTCAGTTCTTCGCACAACGTGGCTAAAGTATTGGTGCTTCAGCTTCAATAGGGATCATTCCAATGAATATTCAGGACTGATTTCCTTAAGGATTGACTGGTTTGATCTCCTTGTAATCCAAGGGACTCTCAAGAGTCTTCTCTGACACCACAGTTCAAAAGCATCAATTCTTCAGTGTTAAGCCTTCTTTATGGTCAACACTCACATCCATACATGACTACTGGAAAAACCCTAGCTTTGACTATATAGACCATTGTCAACAAAGTGATATCAGTGATGTCTAGGGTTTGTCACAGCTTTTCTTCCAAAGAATAAGCATCTTTTAATTTCATAGCTGCAGTCACCATCTGCAGTGATTTTGGCCCAAGGAAATAAAATTTGTCACTGTTTCCACTTTTTCTCCATCTATTTGCCATAAAGTGATGGGACCAGATACCATGATCTTAGTTTTTTAAATGTTGAGTTTTAAGCCAGGTTTTTCACTCTCCTTTTTCATCTTCATCAAGAGGCTCTTTAGTTCCTCTAATGATACCATTAGAATGATATCATTAGAGTGGTATCATCTGTATATCTGAGGTTGCTATTTTTCCTGGCAATCTTGATTCCAGCTTATGATTCATCCAGACTGGCATTTCACATGATGTACTCTGCATATAAGCTAAATAAGCAGGGTGACAATATACATCCTTGACATATTCCTTTCCCAATTTGGAACCAGTCTGTTGTTTCATGTATGGTTCTAACTGTTGCTTCCTGACCTGAATACAGAAGGCAGATAAGGTAGTTTGGTATTCTTATCTCTTGAAGAATTTTCCACAGTTTGTTGTGATCCACACAGTCAAAGACTTCAGTGTAGTCAATGAAATAGAAGCAGATGCTTTTCTGGAATTCCATAGCTTTTACTATCATCCAATGGGGGCTGAAAATTTGATCTCTGGTTCCTCTGTCTTTTCTAAATCCAGCTTGTGTCTCTGGAAGTTCTCAGTTCACATACTGTTAAAGCCTAGCTTGAGGGATTTTGAGTATTACTTTGCTAGCATGTGAAATGAGTGCAACTGTACACTAGTACGAACATTCTTTGGCATTGCCTTTCTTTGGGATTGGAATGAAAACTGACCTTTTTCCAGTCCCGTGGCCACTGCTGAGTTTCCCAAATTTGCTGGCATATTGAGTGCATCACTTTAACAGTATCATCTTTTAGGATTTTAAAAAGCTCCACTAGAATTCTATCACCTCCACTAACTTTTCAGTAACGCTTCCTAAGGTCAATTGACTTCACACTCCAGAATGTCTGGCTCTAGGTAAGTGATCACACCATTGTGGTTATCTGGGTCATTAAGACCTTTTTTGTGCAGTTCTTCCATGTATTCTTGCCACCTTTTCTTAATATCTTCTGCTTCTGTTAGTTCCTTGCCAATTCTGTCCTTTACTGTGCCTATCTTTCCATGAAATGTTCCCTTGGTATCTCCAATTTTCTTGAAGAGATCTCTAGTCTTTCCTCTGTTTCTTTGTGTTGTTCACTTCAGAAGGCTTTCTTATCTCTCCTTGGTATTCTCTGGAACTCTGCACTCAGTTGGGTACATCTTTCCTTTTCTCCTTTGCCTTTCACTTCTTTTCTTTCTCAGTGATTTATAAGGCCTCCTCAGACAACCACTTTGCCTTCTTGCATTTCTTTTTCTTGGGGATGTTTGGTCGCTGCATCCCATACAATGTTATGAACCTCTGTCCATAGTTCTTCAGGCATTCTGTATACCAAATCTAATGCTACTTGTCACCTCCAGTGTATAATCATAAGGGATTTGAGTTAGATTATATTTGAATGATCCAGTGGTTTTCCCTACTTTGTTCAATTTAAGTCTGAATTTTGCAATAAGGAGCTCATGATCTGAGCCACAGTCAGCTCCAGGTCTTGTTTTTACTGACCACAAAACTCCATCTTTGGCTGCAAAGAATATAGTATAAGAATATAATATAGATTGGTATATAATATAATTTTTTTAGATTCCACATGTGAGTGATATCATGTGACATCTGTCCTTCTCTGACTTACTTTACTCAGTATGACAATCTCTGGGTCCATCCATGTTACTGCAAATGGTATCATTTCGTTTTTTTTAATGGCTGAGTAATATTTCCTTCTATATATCTACCACATCTTCTTTATCCATTCCTCTGTCAATGGACATATAGGTTGCTTCCATGTCTTGCTACTGTAAATAGTAAACAGTGCAGCAGTGAATATTAGGGTATACATATCTTTTCAAATTATGGTTTTCTCTGGGTATATGTCCAGGAGTGGGATTGCCGGATCATATGGTAGCTCTATTTTTAGTTTTTTAAGGAACCTCCACACTGTTCTCTACAGTGGCTGTACCAATTTATATTCCCACCAACAGTGTAGGAGGGTTCCCTTTTATCTATACCCTCTCCAGCATTTATTATTTATAATCAATTTATCTTTGACAAAAGAGCAAAAGCAATTCAATGCAGCAAAGACAGTCCTTTTAACAAACTGGACATCCGCATGCCAAAATATATATATGTGTGTGTGTGTGTATATAAATATTTTAATGGATCATAAATGTAAAACCCAGAACTATAAGACTTCTAAAAGATAACATGGGTGAAAATCTAAGTGACCTTGGTTTTGGAGATTAATTCTTAGACATACTACCAAAAACATGATCCATAAAAGAAAAAAACTGATAAGCTGGACTTCATTAAAATTGAAAATTTCTCTGAAAAGTTACTGCCAAGAGAATGAAAAGACTGGCTACAGATTGGGAGAAGATATTTGCAAAGCACATATCTGATAAAGGGCTTGTACCCTAAACACACTCTTAAAACTCAACAATAAGAACACTCAAATAAAAATGGGAAAAGACCTGAACAGACATCGCACCAAAGAAAACATACAGATAGCATATAAACATATGAGAAGATTTTCCTTATCATACGTCACTGCTGCTGCTGCTAAGTCACTTCAGTCGTGTCCGACTCTGTGTGACCCCATAGATGGCAGCCCACCAGGCTCCCCTGTCCCTGGGATTCTCCAGGCAAGAACACTGGAGTGGGTTGTCATTTCCTTCTCCAATGTGTGAAAGTGAAAAGTGAAAGTGAAGTCGCTCAGTCGTGTCCGACCCTTAGTGACCACACAGACTGCAGCCTACCAGGCTCCTCCATCCATGGGATTTTCCAGGCAAGAGTACTGGAGTGGCTTGCCATTGCCTTCTCCGATCATATGTCACTAGGGAACTGTAAATTAAAACAACAGTGAGATATCACAACACACCTATTAAAAAGGCTAAAATCTAAGCCACTGGTAACACCAAATTCTGGCAAGAACATGGAGCAACAGGAATGGTCATTCAAGGCTGGTGGGAATGCAGAATAGTACAACTGCAACATAAGACAAGCTGTCAGTTTCTACCAGTCTTACAAACCATAAATTATGCTTCCTGGTATTTAGCCAAATTAGCTGAAAACTTATGTCAACACAAAAATCTACCCAGGAATGTTTATACCAGTTTTATTCATAACTGCCAAACTTGGAAGCAAGCAAGATGTCCTTCAGATAGTGAACGTACAAATGAACTGATATACCCCCACAATATAATATTATTCAGAAAAAAAAGCTGTCAAGGCACAGAAAGATATACAGTAACATAAGGCACATTGCCAAGTAAAAGAAGTTAATTTGAAAAGCTACATACTATATAATTCCAACAGTGAGACATTCTTAATGGCAAAACTACAGAGACAGTAAAAGCCAAGTGGTTGCTGGGGACTTGAAAGAAGGGAGGAATGAATAGGCAGAGCACAGAGGATTTTCAGGACAGTGAAGTATGACCAACCTAGACAGCGTATTAAAAAGCAGACACATTACTTTGCCAACAAAGGTCCGTCTAGTCAAGGCTATGGTTTCCGCAGTAGTCATGTATGGATGTGAGAGTTTGACTATAGGAGCACTGAAGAATTGACGCTTTTGAGCTGTGGTGTTGGAGAAGACTCTTGAGAGTCCCTTGGACTGCAAGGAGATCCAACCAGTCCACCTAAAGGAAATCAGTCCTGAATATTCATTGGAAGGACTGATGCTGAAGCTGAAACTCCAATACTTTGGCCACCTGATGCAAAGTGACTCATTTGAAAAGGCCCTGATGCTGGGAAAATTGAAGGCGGGAGGAGAAGGGGACGATACAGGATGAGATGGTTGGATGGCATCACCAACTCAATGGACATGAGTTTGAGTAAACTCCAAGAGTTGATGATGGACAGTGACGCCTGGCGTGCTGCAGTCCATGGGGTCGCAAAGAATTGGACACAACTGAGCAACTGAACTAACTGAACTGAACTGAAGTTATTCTGTAAGATACTGGAATAGTAGATACATGGTATCACACACTTGTCAAAACCCACAGACCTGTACAATACAAAGAGTGAGCCATGATGTAAAATGTGTACTTTAACAGTAATGTATCACCATCAACTGGTTCACCAATAAGAACAAATGTAGCACACTAATGCAAGATGCTAATAAGGGAAATTGTGTGTAAGGAGAGGAGATGCATGAGAACTCTGTATTTCTGCCCAATTTTTCTGTAAGCCTAAAACCATTCTAAAAAATAAAGATTTACCAATTAAAAAAAAATCTTCTCAAAAGAAAATCTGAGACACAGGCTTCGATGGAGACTTCTTCTAAACATTTAAGAAAGAAATAACACTGTCTTGAAACACTCTTGCATCAAATAAAAAAGAAAAAAGGAGGGGAACACTTCTGTTCCATTTTATCAGGCCAGCATAACCTTGATAACAAACTTGTCAAAGACATTACAAGGAAGGAAAATTACAGACCAATCTTTCTCACTGACATAGGTTCAATCCCTCAACACTTATTATTGGATTTCTGCTAATGTATAGGATGTGGAAAATCAGAACAATAAAATATTACTCCCACCCTAACAATGAGAAAGAGTGGTATAATCTACAAAATCTTAACTTTTGAACTCAACAGAAAAATGAAGTTTTAAGACAATCAAGTGAATTAAATTCCAAACAGTAACAAGCCCCTCTAAAGACAGATGGAACTACAAACTACTTAATATTTGACAAAGCACAGGAGGAAAAGGAGGCTACCGTACAAGCAAGAAAGAAAATTTCAGCTAAAATTAACTGTTATAGATTAGATGTGGGCTAGTATGTCAGTTCAGAGAAGGCAATGGCAACCCACTCCAGTACTCTTGTCTGGGAAATCCCATGGACGGAGGAGCCTGGTAGGCTGCAGTCCATGAGGTCGCTAAGAGTCAGACATGACTGAGCAACTTCACTTTCACTTTTCACTTTCATGCATTGGAGAAGGAAATGGCAACCCACTCCAGTGTTCTTGCCTGGAGAATCCCAGGGCCGGCGGATCCTGGTGGGCTGCCATCTATGGGGTCGCACAGAGTTGGACACAACTGAAGCGACTTAGCAGCAGCAGCAGTAGCAGTATGTCAGTTTAGAAACACTGGGAGCTCAAAACACAGGGGAATTCACACTTGCATGCTCTTTTCCAAAGGTCTCCATCAGGGCTGAGGGTAGAGCAGGGAACTGCAAAGGGTCCCTTTCTAACACAGGTGTGCAAGAAAGGACAGGCCACCACTACAAAAACAGCATACAACCATGCCACGTTGCTCAAACTCCCCCCTCATTTGAGGAAGAGGCCTTAAACCTCTGGAAAAGGCAGAGGTTCTGGGTGTATGCGAGTATACTCAGTCATGTCTGACTCTTTGTGACCCCATGGACTGTAGCCTGACAGGCTCCTCTGTCCATGGGATTTACCTGGCAAGAATACTGGAGTGGGTTGCCATGCCCTCCTCCAGGGGATCTTCCTGACCCAGGGATCAAACTCACATCTGTTATGTTTCCTGAACCAGCAGGCAGGTTCTTTACCACTTAGGCACAGGGGAAGCCTCTGGTGATTATGACTGATGAAAAACTACCTTCCTCATGGAAACATAAGAAAACTCTCGCAGGCCCCAAATCCTGTACCAGTACAAAACAGAGGAAAGTCAGCACTAGAGGGAGGGAGGAATCTCTCACCCATTAAGTGCCACAAGACAAAGTTCAGCTGCCAAAAGCAAAAGAGAAAGGAGCACTGTCAAAAAGCAACTGTACTCCAATAAAAATTAAAAATTAATTTAAAAAAATAAAAAGCAAGGCATTGGATAACAGGGTGGCTGCTCCTTATAAACTATTCTTACATATAATCCAGCAATTACAATCCTTGGTATTTACCCAAATGAGTTGGAAATGTCTCCACCTGAAAACCTGCACATGAATGTTTGCAGCAGCTTTATTCATAATTGCCAAAAGTTGAAAGCAGCCAGTATCTGTCAGTGAATGGACAAGCGGTCATACATCCAGGCAATGGAATATTACTCAGCACTAAAAAGAAATAAGCTATCAAGCTGAAAACAGACGGTGGAAACTTAAAATACATATTACTAAGTGAAAGAAGCCAATCTGAAAAGGCTACATATTATATGACTTCAACTACATACATGACATCCTGAAAAAAGCACAACTATGGAGACAGTAAAAAGATAAGTGGCTGCCTGAGGTTCAGGGAGAGGAAGGGATGAGCAAGAGAAGCACAGTATTTTTACAATATCAAAAACCATGCTGTACAATGTTAGATACATGTCATTATTTATTTGTTAAAATTCATAGAGTCCACAACAAAAGTAAACTACAAACTATTAAATCTGAGAAAAAAAATTCAACATCAATTTGTAATAAAACTCTCAGAAAACAAGGAATAGAAGAGAGCTTCTTCAACTTAACAAAAAGTATCTAGACAACATCACACTGGAATCACTAGCCAGTGTAACAAGGCAAGAAAAAGAATCAAAAGGCACACTGATTGGAAAGGAAGAAGTAAAACATCTTTATTCACAAATGACACCTGACTTGGAAAATCCTAAGTCATCTACAAAAAAAGGTATTATAACAAATATATAAATTTAGTAAGGCCTCAGGATACATGGTAAATATACAAATATCAATTATATTTCTGTATACTAAGAACGGGCTTCCCTTGTGGCTCAGCCGGTAAAGAATCTGCCCGCAATGCGGGAGACCTGGGTTCGATCCCCAGGTAACACAAATGAAAAAATAACAAAGAATTGGAAACTGAAATAAGAAAAAAAATCAGCATTTTAATAGTATCAAAAAAATGAAATACTTGGGGAAATTTTTAATAGAATGTGTACAATAATCATATGTTGTTTAGTCACTAAGTTGTATCCAGCTCTTTCACCACCCCATGGACTGTAGACCACCAGGCTCCTCTGCCCATGGGATTTCCCAGGCAAAAATACTGGAGTGAGTATTTCCTTCTCCAGGGGATCTTCCTGACCCAGGAATCGAACCCACATCTCCTGCATTAGCAGGTAGATTCTTTACCACTAAGCCACCAGGGAAGCCCGATAAGGGACTTATATCATACATAAATAATCCGTACAATTCACCAGTATGAGAACAAACACCATTTTTTTAAAGGCAAAAGATTTTAACAAACACCATTTTTTTAAGGCAAAAGATTTAGAGGAGTATAATTACAAATAAAAATTAATTAACTAAAAACACCAAGCACTAGCAAGGATGCAGAGCAATCCTCATAATTGCTGTGGAAATGTAAAATAATACAGCCACTTTGGAAAAGTTTGGTAGATTCTTATAGACATACACTTATCATACAACTCAGCAATTCCACTCCAGAGTATTTATTGAAGAGAAAAGAAAATTTTTAAAGAAAAAAAAAAAAACTATACCAGAAAGCATATATCAGCTTTACTCAAAATGTTTATAAATGGAAACAAACCATAACTCTGTAACTGAAAGTGCCCAGCAACAAGGAATGGATAAACAAATCGTAGTACATTCAACTCTTGCCTAGAAAATCCCATGGATGGAGGAGCCTGGTAGGCTGCAGTCCGTGGGGTCGCTAAGGGTCAGACACCACTGAGCGACTTTACTTTCACTTTTCACTTTCACACACTGGAGAAGGAAATGGCAACCCACTCCAGTGTTCTTGCCTGGAGAACCCCAGGGAAGGGGGAGCCTGGTGGGCTTCCGTCTATGGGGTCACACAGAGTCGGACACGACTGAAGTGACTTAGCAGCAGCAGCAGCAGTACATTAAAACAATGAAATATTACTCAACAACAAAAAGAAACATAATTACTGAAATAGCAACTACATGAACGAATCTCAAATTATGCAAAATGACAGAAACCAAGCCCCAAAATTCACATACTGTATGATTCCATTTGTCACATTCACAAAAAAAGGCAAAGGTCTCCTGATCAATCTCTGCATCCAAAGAACCTAGCACATTAGAAAATAATGAATGCCTGGTGGGCCGTTAGAGGGGGGATCATTGCACGGAGGGTAGACAGCAAGGTCATAGAAGCCAAAGTCAAAAGGAACCTGGGGGCTCACACACATCTGCAGGATGGAAAAAGTGAAGCAAGGTATACTTCAACCTACCTCCAACGATTTCAGCAGCTTAAATCATTAGATTCTGTAAAGCTCTACATTATGAATGAATAGCCTCAGCGGTTCTCTGGCCTAAAAGAAAGGCATGATGTGCCCCACCCTACTTTAAAAATAAATCTATTACCCGACGCCCGAGACTGAGCAAGTGGAGCTTACAAGGGGCAGGGAGGATTTTCCGTGCCCAGGAGCGGAGCTGAAGAGGGCCGAGGCGGGCTCGGGCTTAGGTCTGCCGGAGGCAGAAGGAGCCGGGGCATCGCCGCGGCCCCGCGGGTCTCCACCCCTTCCCACAGCCTCACTTACCCAGGCCTGCCGTTCCAACTGAGCGTACAAATTGGAGCCCTTGAGCTTTTGGACTATCTGGGCAATAATGAGAGACAGATCCGACTCCTCCTGCAACATTTCCCCTGTCCGACCCCGCCAAGTAGCGGGGGCCGCTAGCGCGTAGAGCACTGGCCACGTTCGGGGTCCCACTCTAGACCAGTGACACTTCTCGGGGACCTTATTACGCTGGGACTCCTCCAGAGGGCGTTACTAGGCAACTGCCAGGCTGCGAGTCCGTTCCTTTCTGGTCCCCCCTCAAGCCTGAAGGCCCAGCACCTGCGTTCCGCTGGCAGAAAACGATCTGCCCAGTGGGGGGAGGGGAGAGTAGCTTTTCAATTCCATTGTTCCCACTTAGTTTGTGGTGGAAAGGCAAGAATAGGGTCTCTTTCCTCCAGATCTACAGAGCCTCTGATGCATCAGGGGAAATCAGAAAGTTGTGTATTTTTGTATTTTATTATAAAGGATCATTCATTTTCCACTTTCCAGTCTCTACAGAAAACAGGGCAGTGCACACAATGACATGGCATATGACTTCCAAAACTTATGAGGCTCTGACCCTAGCTGCGTGAACTTGGGTGAGGTGCTTAAAATTAAGAACTCGGTTTCAGCCTCAGTAAAATAATACCCAGCTGACAAGATGCTGTGATGATTAGCTGAGATAACAATTGTGAGGGTGCCTAGCGCTGTACTTAGCGCTCCATTTTATTTCCTTTCCTGTTTCTATTCTCTGGAGTCTTATGCCAGGAATAAATATACAACGTCTCCTGACCTAACAGCTACAATAATAAGCATTTTATTGATAGGTTTTTCTCTGAAGCATTGGCAATTCAGTGGTAGCTAAGAAATTCAGTCAGTTCAGTTCAGTTCAGTTGCTCAGTCGTGTCCGACTCTCCGCGACCCCATGAATCACAGCACGCCAGGCCTCCCTGTCCATCACCAACTCCCGGAGTACACTCAAACTCATGTCCACAGAGTCGGTGATGCCATCCAGCCATCTCATTCTCGGTCGTCCCCTTCTCCTCCCGCCCCCAACCTTTCCCAGCATCAGAGTCTTTTCCAGTGAGTCAACTCGTCGCATGAGGTGGCCAAAGTATTGCAGTTTCAGCTTTAGCATCAGTCCCTCCAATGAACATCCAGGATTGATCTCCTTTAGAATGGACTGGTTGGATCTCCTTGCAGTATAAGGCATTATCCGAGTCTTAAGGGATGTAGCATCTAAATAGATTTCCTCTTCTTCCATGCACTCACTCATTCAATCAAAACTCAGTTCAAAATTCATTCAGCTTTCAACTTACTGAGCTTTTACATACAAGGAATAGTGTAGGCACAAAGGTAAATAAAACATGGTTCTTGACATCAATGTAACATAGCAAAATTTTTAAAGAGAACTCCAGTTCAGTTCAGTCGCTCAGTCGTGTCCGACTCTCCGCGACCCCATGAATCACAGCACGCCAGGCCTCCCTGTCCATCACCAACTCCCGGAGTTCACTCAAACTCATGTCTACAGAGTTGGTGATGCCATCCAGCCATCTCATTCTCTGTCGTCCCCTTCTCCTCCCGCCCCCAACCTTTCCCAGCATCAGAGTCTTTTCCAGTGAGTCAACTCGTCGCATGAGGTGGCCAAAGTATTGCAGTTTCAGCTTTAGCATCAGTCCTTCCAATGAACCCCCAGGATTGATCTCCTTTAGAATGGACTGCTGGATCTCCTTGCAGTACAAGGGACTCTCAAGAGTCTTCTCCAACACCACAGTTCAAAAGCATCAATTCTTCGGCGATCAGCTTTCTTCACAGTCCAACTCTCACATCCACACATGACCACGAGAAAAACCATAGCCTTGACCAGACGGACCTTGGTTGGCAAAGTAATGTCTCTGCTTTTTAATATACTATCAAGGTTGGTCATAACTTTCCTTTCAAGGAGTAAGCGTCTTTTAATTTCATGGCTGCAATCAGCATCTGCATTGATTTTGGAGCCCCAAAAAATAAAGTATGACACTGTTTCCACTGTTTTCCCATCTATTTCCCATGAAGTGATGGGACCAGATGCCATGATCTTTGTTTTCTGAATGTTGAGCTTCAAGCCAACCTTTTCACTCTCCTCTTTCACTTTCATCAAGAGGCTTTTGAGTTCCTCTTCACTTTCTGCCATAAGGGTAGTGTCATCTGCATATCTGAGGTTATTGATATTTCTCCCGGCAATCTTGATTCCAGCTTGTGCTTCTTCCAGCCCAGCGTTCCTCATGATGTACTCTGCATATAAGTTAAATAAGCAAGGTGACAATATACAGCCTTGACGCACTCCTTTTCCTATTTGGAACCAGTCTGTTGTTCCATGTCCAGTTCTGACTGTTGCTTCCTGACCTGCATACAGGTTTCTCAAGAGGCAGGTCAGGTGGTCTGGTATTCCTACCTCTTTCAGAATGTTACTACAAGTATCTGATTAATTGAATGACATTCCAAAAGGCAGCTAATTTTGAAAGGCCTATGGAATAATGCATGTATTAAAATAACCTCACCAATATAATCAAGAATGAAATTCAATATGTGCATGCATATATTTTAAGCAGAGAAAATGTAAGATTCCAAGAAAAGAGACCAAGATTGCTGGCAAAAACTACGCTAGTGTAACTACATTAAACTCTAATATGATTAGGCATCACAACAGATCTTCTGATTCAATGGGCCTCTGGTAGGACCTGCTAATTGCACTTTTAGCAAGTTTCCAAGAGATGGTGACCCTGGTGACCCAAGGCCTCTATTCTAAATAGCAAAAGACTAGAACAGGTAAACTAGAAATTCAAAGGGACCAGACTTCTGGCATCTATGGGCAGTACCCTGGACTTCAGAATATTATGATGATAAATACAGGTCCCAAATAATCCCTTTGGTCAGGTTTGTTTCTTTGGAGTGAGGCAGGCAAGGGGGAAAGTGTGCTAGTTGCTCAGTCGTGTCTGATTCTTTGCGACCCCATGGACCCCATAGCCTGCCAGGCTTCTCTGTCCATGGGGATTCTCCAGGCAAGAATCATGGAGTGGGTTGCCATGCCCTCCTCCAGGGGATCTTCTCAGGGATCAAACCTGGTGCTTAAGGCAATTTATATACTCTACAAAACATGTAGCTTCTCTACAAAACATTCTCCCACAACTCAGAATTTCTCAGACTTGTATATGAGTGCATCTCCTCAACTCTCTACAGTCCATTTATCCCAACATCCTACCCATTCAAGAATCTCTGCATGAATGTCACTATAAACAGCAACTACAACAAAAAAAAAACTGTGGAGACAGTGTTTTTGAGATTGAAAAGGGTGACGTGATTAATAACTGAAGAGATAGGGATGCTTAGGTTAAGAAGGGTCATAAAGTATAGAAAGGAAAGAAATGAAACTGTGGAGCTGAAGAAAAAGCACAGTGCCTTGAGTCAGAAAAGTCTGGGTTCCCCTCCTGCTGTTTCCTTGGAGCTGCTCAAATCCTCCATCATCAGAGTTTCCACTTTCTCTTCTGTAACAAGAGAATAAAAGACCCCCCTGAGGGGATAGTGTACCTAGTATTAAAATATCAGCAAATAATAATAAGTTAAATATTAAAATTGGATAATTTGACAAAACAGTCCCCTGTTCAATTGACAAGGGAATAGAAAGTACCTGAAGAAATGAAGCAAGACATATGAAAGTACCCAGCACAACTCTTTGCATACATAGAGGCTTAAAATTTTTCTTTTAAGGAGAAAATAATTTTCAGTCTTAAAGTGGCAATCAAAAAGTTCAAATTTTATTTTGATGGCATGGTCAAGCAAAAATAAAATTTAATCTTAACATTAAAAAAGTGTTTCTCACATCCATAGAAGCAGATGTGTTTGGAATATAATTCAATCCTAGAGTGCCCTTTGTTCTTTTTTCAATTCAATTTAGCCACACTTTTCAGAACACCTCTCTGTGCTAGGAATGGCAAGGAACACAAATATGAGTAAGCAAAGAATTCCTTCTCTCAAAGAATTCTCAGTCCCAAAGGGATGGTGAGCCTAGTTCACAAAGGGCTAAAATGGTAGACAGGCCCCTTTCACCTGTGTGTCTGGAAATTTTATTACTTTAAAGTAATTGGCTCATAAGAAACAGAAGGCACTGCTTCCTATCTCTGTTCCTTAAGGGAGAACTTTGCCTTGAAAATTCTTACTTTACCTAACAGGGTCGAGAATTGGGAAAATACACTATTTCTGACATTTTCGAGTGAACCGTGACCCAGACTAACAGATGAATAGCCAAAGGAGTCCAAATCATCTAAATAATTAAAACTGCATAAACAGAGACAACAGCAAAACAGATGCAGAGTGAAGTCACCTCAAAATTGCCTCAAATTCAGAGCAGAGGTACTCTGGGCCAACATGTGTAAGGCCCTGTGCCCAGTCATGACTGACTTCCTCAGAGCTGCTCTACTTTGATCTATTTTGCCTACAATGTCATGTCAGATTTCACTGTGGGTGAGGGGATGCATTTGAAAATCACTGACCAGTGGCCTCACAGAGGCAAGGATGTGGACCACATCAAAAACACCCTGCCAGTCTAATGCAAAATTAAGGCACTCTTTAGGGTATACCAGAACATGCATAAACTCTACAATTTTCAATGAAAATTATTTTCAGCTGTTATTTTTGAAGGAGACACTGGGCTTCCCAGGTAGCTCAGACAGTAAAGAATCTGCCTGCAATGCAGGAGAACTGGGTTTAATCCCTGAGTCAGGAAGATCCCCTGGAGAAGGGAATGTCAACCCGCTCCAATATTCTTGCCTGGAGAATTCCATGCACAGAGGAGCCTGGAGGGCTAAAGTCCATGGGGTCGCAAAGAGGCAGATATGACTGAGCGGCTAAGCACACACACACTGCTTTTAGCATACTGTGTCTGCAGAATTGTATGTTGTCAGGAATTTACTTTAGTAAAAATTATTATGTGTGTTGTGTGGATCACGAATGTCAACAGATCTCACTGTCTTTGGGAACAAATTAGCTCGTGGTGGTATCGACTACCTGTCACTGGGTAGTCATGCTAGCACAAGACCTCAGGCTCCTCTTAGAAGTCTCTTCCTGTTACTACTGAGAATTGTTAGGAAATGACACAGGTGTGCGTAAGAAAATTTCTCCTCTTGATCTTCTCTGCCTGCTCTGGTGACGTCCAGTGACCCCAAGCCACTGTCCAGGGTGCTTCTTCGTGGTGCTCCCAAAGCTACCAAATACCAGAAGTATTTAAATCCCAAGTCTCGGCAAAGCCCTCATGAAAAAACCTCTTTGATTCTTCTTGCTACCTCTCTTTCCAAGGTGGCTATACATCATTTCTGAGTCCAGGGTAAGTACCAGACTGTGCTAGTCTCCACTCCCCATCTTTGCTTCCTCTGGTTCCAGACGACTGTGTGTGAATGGGGAAGATTGGGCTACTGGCTCTGTGAACAATCTCAAAACTGTGTTGACTCCTTGTAAATTCTAAAGCTCTCAGGAGAGAAATCCAAATAACAAATAACAGTGGTTTAAATTATTGTTAGCAACAAATTTGGAAAAGCATACCAATTTTGGTTCAGTGCCTCAAAAAAACATCATCAAGAATCTGATCTCTTCTTTTCTTTTCCATTTCACCCTCTTAGAATGCCAGCTTTCACCACCTAGCTTATTGCTTCAGTGTCAAGATGGCTGCTGGAGATCCAAGTGACATGTTCTCCCACTGCTGCCTACAACTGCTGCTGCTGCTAAGTCGCTTCAGTCGTGTCCGACTCGTGTCGACCAGGCTCCCCCATCCCTGGGATTCTCCAGGCAAGAACACTGAAGTGGGTTGCCATTTCCTTCTCCAGTGCGTGAAAGTGAAGTTGCTCAGTTGTGTCCAACTCTTAGCAGCCCCATGGACTGCAGCCCATCAGGCTCTTCTGTCCGTGGGATTTTCCAGGCAAGAGTACTGGAGTAGGTTGCTATTGCCTTCTCCGGCCTACAACTGCAGGGAGGGAGAAAAATAAGAGTTCTCAATGACTGTGTGTGTTTCTGTTTTGAGGAAAGACTGTTTTTTTAAGAAGCCCCAGAAAGAATGCTACATGAAAGTCCAGCAAGAAATAATCTAGTATTTTATTCTCAAACCTGGGAGAAGGATGAAGGAGAATTGCTTGCTGATGCTGCCATATTATCCAAAATGCCTTCAGTATAAAATTTTACTATGGTATGAACACTTGTAAGTAAACTCTGATTGACATTTGGCCAGCCAGACTAAAAATAAGTGAGAATCCATAGGGTTAGGCAATATTCAGATCACTTGCTGTTCACAAAGAGTTGCTTGTGTGCAGTTTAAGACCCAAAATCTAAACGATAATACTTCTAGATGTGGCAATTTCTCAGCATCATGATACGATATTTTAAAAGCTAAAAACAAATAAGGTTGACACATTTGTAAAACAAAGTCTATAAATAAATGATTATGTGGCAAGAGCAAAACATTTGCAACTGTTATTTTTTCTAAAAGAGACAAAAATTGGTGACATGTGAAGAAAATGGCTTGTGCATAAATGACTTTTGATGAAGGGCTCTCTGTATCTAGAAACTAGTCTATTGAAATTCTAGGTTATTCTCTCTGGTTGTACAAGCGGAACTGAATATTAGAAACAATCTATTTTTCAACACAATCTGTGCTGCTTGGGGAGAAAGAGATTTACTGCTGCCAAGGGATGTCCTATTGATAGTTCCTCCAGCACTTCCACCGCATTCCAGGTACCAGAGTAGAGCAGGATCTACGCGGCTCATTTTCTCCCTGTGTCTATCATTGCAACTCTGCTTTCTCACCTCCTCCTCCAAATTGCACATGCACACATGCACGCGTGCGCACACACACACACACATTTCCATTCCAGGATATTTCCTTTCATATTGTTCTTTTTCATCTTATATGGCCTATTTTCTGTTACGTCCTGGGAGACCAGCTTACCATTTGCCAGCTGTCATTGTTCCAGTTTTCTTGAAGGCATAGTGGCACATACATGGCAACCATGTGTGTATATATATATAAGAATAAAACAGCTACAATATTAAGTCCTTAAGTTCAAATCAAAGACTGCAATGGGGCCTGACTATACAAGTTATCCCTATGGATGCAGATGGGGAATTACGATCGAGTTATAGACCTAGAAAGAATACCAAGCGCCATATGTCAGAGACCCCGTCATCTGAGAGCAGAGTCAGTGAGGGGTGGAGCAAGGTCCTCTAGAGCAGAACCAGCAGGCCCACTGGTTAACAGGAGCAGGTTCTCAGGAATTGGCTGACAGGTCTATTACCAGGACTTAAGCCGGAGAGAAATGCTATGCAGGGGCTTCCCTGGTAGCTCAGCGATAAAGAACTCATCTGCCAAAGCAGGAGACTTGGGTTCGATCCCTGGGTCAGGAAGATTCCCTGGAGGAGGAAATAGAAACTCACTCCAGGATTCTTGCCTGGGAAATACCACAAACAGAGGAGGCCTGGTGGGCTACAGTCCTTGCGGTTGCAAAGAGTCCTTGTTTAGACACTAAACAACAACACAACGACAAGCTCTATGCAGTGGAAGGAGCAAGGCCGTGAGCTCTGGGACAAAGTGGTTGTAACAGCAAGGAGAAACTTTCAAATGGAAAATTGAATGACCAGGTTTGATAAACAGGGAAAAAAAGACAAAGACTGCACTAAAAGACTAGTTCTTAAATACCTCAAAATATCTTTGAGTTTGCAAGCTTTATCTCAAATATTTACAAGACTATGTGGGTATTCCAAAATATGCCTGTGTTTATTTTAATATAAAACATATTTTAATAATGAAACATCTAGAAAAGTAATGCACCATTTGTATTCTTGATATTTAGCACATTTCCTGGTGCACAACTATATGCCCTTAGAGCACAGTTTCCCAGAAGTCTCAGCGGCATTGAACCAACTCTACCTTATTTACTAAAATTCAGTTCAGTTCGGTTCAGTCACTCATCGTGCCGACTCTTTGCAACCCCATGAATCACAGAACGCCAGGCCTCCCTGTCCATCACCAACTCCCGGAGTTCACTCAGACTCATGTCCATCGAGTCGGTGATGCCTTCCAGCCATCTCATTCTCTGTCGTCCCCTTCTCCTCCTGCCCCCAATCCCTCTCAGCATCAGAGTCTTTTCCAGTGAGTCAACTCATCCATGAGGTGGCCAAAGTATTGGAGTTTCAGCTTTAGCATCAGTCCTTCCAATGAACACCCAGGATTGATCTCCTTTAGAATGGACTGGTTGGATCTCCTTGCAGTCCAAGGGACTCTCAAGAGTCTTCTCCAGCACCACAGTTCAAAAGCATCAATTCTTCGGCGATCAGCTTTCTTCACAGTGCAACTCTCACATCCATGCTTGATCACGGGAAAAACCATAGACTTGACTAGACGGACCTTTGTTGGCAAAGTAATGTCTCTGCTTTTTAATATACTATCAAGGTTGGTCATAACTTTCCTTCCAAGGAGTAAGCGTGTTTTAATTTCATGGCTACAATCAGCATTTGCAGTGATTTTGGAGCCCAAAAATATAAAGTCTGACACTGTTTCCACTGTTTTCCCATCTATTTCCCATGAAGTGATGGGACCAGATGCCATGATCTTTGTTTTCTGAATGTTGAGCTTCAAGCCAAACTTTTCACTCTCCTCTTTCACTTTCGTCAAAGGTTTTGAGTTCTTCTTCACTTTCTGCCATAAGGGTGGTGTCATCTGCATATCTGAGGTTATTGATATTTCTCCCAGCAATCTTGATTCCAGCTTGTGCTTCTTCCAGCCCAGCGTTCCTCATGATGTACTCTGCATATAAGTTAAATAAGCAAGGTGACAATATACAACCTTGACGTACTCCTTTTCCTATTTGGAACCAGTCTGTTGTTCCATGTCCAGTTCTGACTGTTGCTTCCTGACCTGCATATAGGTTTCTCAAGAGGCAGGTCAGGTGGTCTGGGATTCCCATCTCTTTCAGAATTTTCCACAATTTCTTGTGATCTACACAGTCAAAGGCTTTGGCATAGTCAATGAAGCAGAAATAGATGTTTTTCTGGAACTCTCTTGCTTTCTCCATGATTCAGAGGATGTTGGCAATTTGATCTCTGGTGCCTCTGCCTTTTCTAAAACCTGCTTGAACATCTGGGAGTTCACGGTTCACATATTGCTGAAGCCTGGCTTGGAGAATTTTGAGCATGACTTTACTAGCGTGTGAGATGAGTGCAATTGTGCGGTAGTTTGAGCATTCTTTGGCATTGCCTTTCTTTGGGATTGGAATGAAGACTGACCTTTTCCAGTCCTGTGGCCACTGATGAGTTCTCCAAATTTGCTGGCATATTGAGTGCAGCACTTTCACAGCATCAACTTTCAAGATTTGAAATAGCTCCACTGGAATTCCATCACCTCCACTAGCTTTGTTTTTAGTGATGCTTTCTAAGGCCCACTTGACTTCACATTCCAAGATGTCTGGTTCCAGGTGAGTGATCATGTTATCGTGACTATCTTGGTCGTGAAGATCTTTTTTGTACAGTTCTTCTGTGTATTCTTGCCACCTCTTCTTAATATCTTCTGCTTCTGTTAGGTCCATACCATTTCTGTCCTTTATCGAGCCCATCTTTGCATGAAGTGTTCCCTTGGAATCTCTAATTTTCTTGAAGAGATCTCTTGTTTTTCCTATTCTGTTGTTTTCCTCTATTTCTTTGCATTGATCGCTGAGGAAGGCTTTCTTATCTCTCCTTGCTGTTCTTTGGAACTCTGCATACAGATCTTATATCTTTCCTTTTCTCCTTTGCTTTTTGCCTCTCTTCTTTTCACAGCTATTTGTAAGGCCTCCTCAGACAGCCATTTTGCTTTTTTGCATTTCTTTTCCATGGGGATGGTCTTGGTCCCTGTCTCCTGTACAATGTCATGAACCTCCATCCAGGGTTCATCAGGCACTCTTTCAAATCTAGTCCCTTAAATCTATTTCTCACTTCCACTGTATAATCATAAGGGATTTGATTTAGGTCATATCTGAATGGTCTAGTGGTTTTCCCTACTTTCTTCAATTTCAGTCTGAATTTGGCAATAAGGAGTTCATGATCTGAGCCACAGTCAGCTCCTGGTCTTGTTTTTGCTAACTGTATACAGCTTCTCCATCTTTGGCTGCAAAGAATGTAATCAATCTGATTTCGGTGTTGACCATCTGGTGATGCCCATATGTAGAGTCTTCTCTTGTGTTGTTGGAAGAGGGTGTTTGCTATGACCAGTGCACCGTGCTTTATTTTCCTTCCCTGTCTCACTTCCCTACTCTCCCACCAGTATTTGCTGGAGTCACTCCAACACACTATTTACACTCAATTTCTTATTTCAGAGTCTGCTTTCAGGAGATCCCAACCTAAGTAACCAACACCAAATAAGATACTTGGAAAATAGCAGGCACATCTTAAGTCAAAGGAAACAATAACCATTTCCAATTTTCTGCAGGTGGAGAGGGGAAAAGACAAAGACTGCACTAAAAGAATGGTTCTCAAGTAGATCAAAATATCCTGGAACTTTGCTGGTGTTCTGCAGCTTTAAACCCAATCTTCCAGCTCAGGAGAGTGTTCCAGACTTTACATACTCACATTACAGAAGAATGGCAACAGAGATTTTCTCAGTCAGGATTCTCCAGAGGAAGAGAAGCAATAGAGATAGAGATAGAAATATATAGATACAGTTGTAGATATAGATAGATTGATTTTAAGAAATCGACTCACATGACTATGAAACTTGGAAGGCCTGAATTCTGTACAGCAACTCAGCAGGCTGGAAATTCAGGTAAGAGTTGAGATTGTGATCTTCAGTCCAAAATCCATAGGGCAACAGGCTGGAAACAAGCAGAATTTCTAGGATATAGACTTGAGGCAGAATCCTTCTTCTTCGGGAAACCTCAGTTTTTGCTCTTAAGGTCAACAACTCTTTGAATGAGGTCACCCACATTAGCAAGGGCAACCAGCTTTACTTAAGAGACTGTAGGTGCTAATCATACCCAAAGACATTCACAGCAACTTCTAGATCAGTGTTGGCCCAAACAAATGAACAACATGCCTAGCCATGGTGACACAGAATTAACCGATAAAAGACATGTCCTTATCCTCAACTTAGGCCTTTCACAGTACTTTTTGTAGGTACTTGCCTCCACTAAGTCCCATTCTATTTTGAGCCCTCATTATCTCCCTAACTTCATGAGTTTCCCTATAGAATTTCCATTCTGATTTTCTCTTTTGTGGGACTCTTTGGTGCTTTACCATGCTTTTCTGTTCTTGGTGTGTCCCTGCTGAGTTGGATTCCACTTTGGGGGACTGACCTCTTGATCTGGGGCCACAGTCCTTTCAGGCCTGGACATCTAGTTTCAGTGGTCCATTGTGTTGGGTCCCAAGTAAGGTATGAGAGTCTCTGCTGCTACTGCTAAGTCACTTTAGTCGTGTCCGACTCTGTGTGACCCCATAGACGGAAGCGCACCAGGCTCCCCCGTCCCTGGGATTCTCCAGGCAAGAACACTGGAATGGGTTGCCATTTCCTTCTCCAATGGGAATCTCTACAGATTCCCAAAACAGAACAAAATTTAATTCATGGAACTAAACATGAAAATGTATGTCATATAGCACTTTTGTTAAAAGAAAGGTAAGTAACAAAATCAAACTGGAGTCCCTAAGGGGAAGGGAATAGTGGCTGTGTTTATCACTAGTATTTTAGTTAGCCCATGCACATTTGTGTGTGTTGTTACTTAATGTCAAAACATATTGGAAACACTTTAAAACAGCATCACTGACACATTATTCCGGAAAAAGAAATGCTTCCTTCTCAACTAACTCATTTGCTGGAACTGCTTAACTTGACAATACAAATAATGACAGGAAATGTGGATGGTTAAAAAGCACATTTTTAAGGTTCTCAGAATAGGAATAAAGGTGAAATTTTTTAAATAAATTTTAAGAATTACTTTTTATATTTCTGCAACCTGGATTGTCAGAATTAGAACACACTTCAGAAGTCAAACATTTCATTTCCTCAAGGGTGAAATTTTGCTCTTTCCAAGAGTAAAATTAGGAAAATTGCTTGAAGTCACAGACGAAGATGGAGACAGAGCTCCAAATTTACACCCAAGTTTTCTGACAATTTATCTCATGCATTCCCTTGATTCCAGAGTTTTTATTTTGGTGTGTGTAGTTTGTTGTGCCATTATTCTTTCATTTTCTTTTTCTTTCCTCCCTCCTTCTCTCTTGCCCTTCCTTCCTTCTTTTACTTCAGAGCTGCAGAAATTTAACGTGACGGAAGAAGACTAGTATTAGCTCACTTAACCCTTGTAACACCTCATAAAGTCTCATAAAACATTTCCCTAAGTTTTACAAAAACTAAAACTTGAAACTTAGGTTACTTGTCAAAAGTCATAGTAAAGTTCATGATAACAGAGTTGTATACAAACCCAGCTTGTGTAGCCTCACATTTCCTCTGTGGGAAAAATGAGGGTAATTTTTGCCTCAAAAATGTTCAGGTCCCACTTTTGTCTTACCAGCCCAACTAGTGATAGGAATGAAACTCCAAAAGTTTTCAGAAGTTCTCCCTTTTAATAATGATAAAATTTAAATGTGAGCACTTCTATTGACGAAACAGGTTACAAAGTATGTGAGGGGAGAATATTTCCCTTTATTCATTGTATACGTCTGCATATCTCTGCAAGAAGTTCTTCTGAACATCTTTGAAAATCATTTTCTACATTATTGATTTCTAGGCATTAGAAAAATAATAAGATTTTATTAAATCTTAGAGATGCAATCTTGAGAATGTAAGCAGCATGATTAGTAAGGAAAATGGAGTGTGAGACCTGCAGCTAAATAATACTCTATTGATCTATTCTTCTTGAAAATGTGTAAATGTTTTCTCTAATGGATGGACCTAAGGGTCAGTTGTTATTCTTCACTTCAAAGATAATAATAAAATTCAGAGAAGTTTTGTATCTGAGAGCAATTATTCCTTCAAGCTATTCCTTGATTCAAATAGGTTTTATTAGACTTTCAAACCTGTTGGCATTTACCCAAGCAACTGTGGTTTCACTGGAAAGATTTTTTGTTAGCTTAGTATTTTTCTTTAGCAACTGAAGGACCTGATCAGAGGGACTGAGACATTTTTAAAATTTTTAAAAACTATGTGGAGAAATATGATTTAAATGTAAATGAGATTTATCTTTAGACTCTGCATAGAGAGATATTCCGGGCAAAAGAAGATAGTGGTCATAAGCTTGGGGCTCATGGTCTAAGCTCCTTGGTTCTTGGGGTTAGATACTATGATCTATATTTACTTGCTGTGTAACTTTGGGTACTTTCCTAAGGCTCTATATGCCTCAGTTTTCACATCTATAAAATAGGGATACTACTACTTCCCACTTCATAAAGTTTTTATAAGAATTCGAGTCACTAAATATCAAATGCTTAGAAGTATGCCCGGGTCCCTGGGAGGCCACAGAGAATGTTTCAACCAGAGCTTCTCAGACTTTGATGAGTATTAGAATCTCCCAAGGAACCTGACACAAGTACAAAGATGAAGTCCCTATTCTACCTCAGTTACTCCTTGGAAGGAAAGTTATGACCAACCTAGAGAGCATATTAAAAAGCAGAGACATTACTTTGCCAACAAAGGTCCGTCTAGTCAAGGCTATGGTTTTCCCATGGTCATGTATGGATGTGAGAGTTGGACTGTGAAGAAAGCTGATCACCGAAGAATTGATGCTTTTGAACTGTGGTGTTGGAGAAGACTCTTCAGAGTCCCTTGGACTGCAAGGAGATCCAACCAGTCCATTCTAAAGGAGATGTTCATTGGAAGGACTGATGCTAAAGCTGAAGCTCCAATACTTTGGCCACCTCATGTGAATGTTTGACTCATTGGAAAAGACTCTGATGCTAGGAGGGATTGGGGGCGGGAGGAGAAGGGGACGACAGAGAATGAGATGGCTGGATGGCATCACCGACTCAATGGAGGTGGGTTTGAGTGAACTCCGGGAGTTGGTGATGGACAGGGAAGCCTGGTGTGCTGTGATTCATGGGGTCGCGAAGAGTCGGACACGACTGAGCGACTGAACTGAACTGAACTGAACTGAAGCCTGGACCTCCGTGTTCTTTCTTAGCCTTCCAGGTGAAAATGATAAACATCAAAGATTAATAAACATCAGTTTAGATAACACTTGTTCATCTTTCACATGTGCCAGGTATTGTGTTCAAGGTCAAAGATACAGAGAAGTATGCGTCAGCCTGTATTCAGTCTCAAAGAACAGAAACTCCTTTAGCTTTCTTAAGGAAAAAGAGATTTTATCCAGACAGCAAAATACTTAGGAAATAGGAAAGCCTTGAGGAGTAAGTTCTAGACCAGGGCTCCAGAAACATCTCTCAAGAACAATACTGTCAAGGGGACCCACAAATACAATCGGGGAGGGAGATCAGACCACCTTCAGGAACTGCTGAGTTTGAGGATACATTGCCTTAGCTACTGTCTAGCCATCAAGATGGCTACCTCGACCACTGCACCAGCCGTCTCCCAACGCTCTCAAAGCTAGGTTCTGGATACTAGAATGTGGCAGAACAACTCAGCATCTTCATGACTGTGCTTGTCCTAGCAACACTCACAGCAGCTAAAGGATGGCCCCTGCCTCACTTCCACCTTCTGAATACCCCATAAAAGGCAGCTAATCGAGGAAACATTGACATTCAAGACTGAGAGAGAATCCTGAGCTCTCGTCTTCTCTGGCACAGGAGACACACTGGAGGGACATTGGAAGAGATGCTGACGCCAGTCTACAATTTCCATCCTAGATGGAGGTATTAGTCGGCCAAGGTTGCCATAATAAAAGACCAGACTGGATGGCTTAAGCAACAGGAACCTATTTCTCACAGGTCTGGGGGCGGAAAGTTGAAGGTCAAGGTGGCAGGTTTGATTTCTCCGGAGACCTCTCTCTTTGGCTCTGTGTAGCTGCTTCTCACTGCGTCCTCAAATGGCCTTTCATCTGTGGACATGTCCACCCTCGGGGACTCTTCTTCTTATAAGGAAACCAGTCCTATTGGATTAGGGCCTCACTCTTATGAGCTCATTTAACCTTAATTACCTATCTGAAGTTCAATCTCCAAATATGTCACACAGGGAATTGGGGCCTCAGTGTGAATTTGGGGACAGGGGGACATAATTCAATCCATAACAGTGAGTAAGACACACTTCTGTTCTGGAGGGATTTGCCCTAGGAGAAAAGATTATAAACACAGCTGCAGGTGCTAAGTGCTGAAACAGAAGAGGGGAGAGATTATGGAGAAAATACAGCAAGGGATGTAGGGGAGCCTTTCAGGATGAGTTACATGTGTCTGTGTAGTGCTTAATAAGTGGGAGCTTTCTTATGAATTCGTCTTTTCCATTCCAGATATCAAGTTCTTGGGAAACTCAAGTACCCAATAGTGAGGAAAGGGGATAGTACAAAATGTCACTTAGAAGAGGATGCTGATATTCTGGACAAATCTCTGCTCCTTCGACTTCAGGAGCAACCTGGTGGCTGATGCAATGCAGGCAGGGAGGTCCTACAGCTCTGCTCACCAAACCCTATTTACTGACTTTAAAAGAAACCATAAGAACTGATATTTGAACATTCACTGAGAAGCAGGTATAGTGCTAAGACCTATACAGGTTTATCTCATTCAAGCCTCATCTCAGAATTATCTACACTTTTCAGGATTTGAATCCAGGCTGCTTCCAATGTCTGGGCTCTTACTGATGGTGCCAGGAAGATCCATACCCTCTTTCCTTCTGGTCCATTTAGGATTCGAATTCCCAAGGATCACTGCAGGGAGCATGCCAAGCCTACAGTTCAAACTTCCCACCCAGCATCTTGTCTTTTTTTGTGTGTGCCAAATTAACTTCTATTTTTTAAACTTTTTACCATCTTTTACATTTTTACCCATAAAATTACTTAAATACATTATTTCCTAACCATTTAATAATAATTAATAATCAATGAATTTTATTTATTTTTCAAATAATCTGGCTCTGCTTCTTTTATTCAGTCTTGTTTCTAGGTATTGCTAACTTTTTTCCAATCTCTCAGTTTGTCTTAGAGGATTTTCTCCCTTACATGGCATCTTGAAACTTAGTTTTCATTCCAAAGGAAAGAGGTCTAATTAAGGCCATGCACCCTAGGCTTCCAGATATTTATTTAACAGGCATTTATTGGGTGTTTTTCATGTGCTATGTTTAGTCCTAAATACTAGATACTCAGCAATGAACTGGACCATCCAGGACCCTGATCTTACAGTCCTCTTCACTGGAGAAAATGGATTGTAAGCACATAACCAAAAATTTCAAAGACAGTTTTAGATAAACCTGGTTGTTTTGAATAAAATAAAACCTTGTAAAAAAAAAAATAAAACCTTGTGATGGGTAGAGGTGTCTGATATATATATTGGGTGGTTTCACAGAAGGCATCTCTGAGGCAGTGACATTCAACATCTGACCCATGTTACTTAGTCATTGACATCAAATTGTATTCATCAACCAAATAATTAACACAAACTTAAAGGTATTAAGCTAAGATGAACAAATGGAAAAACAAAGGAAACAAAGCTGAAGCTGCTAGGGCTTAGAAGTTTGGTAGCTGTTCATTTGACGTCTGATGAATAGAAGTGGGTCAGAACGGACCTGCCTCATAGAGTACAATTTACTGTTTTTGTGTGTTTTTTTCTCTCCTGTTTTCTAGGCACCAGGGATTTCTTGGCTGAACTCTCAGACAGATGAGTGTGAATCCTTGACCTGCATGTTATGTGTGGATGTTCCTTCCTGTTAGTAATCAGTAGAACTCAGGGCTTAGCGTTCCAGAGACCCTGACATTATACCAAACTTCAAATGATCATGTTTGGTTTAAAATACATCTCATTATGCCAACAATATGCTGGCTCTGATGATAAGTTGCAGCTGGATTGCTTTAATCCTTTCTCTTCTGTGATATATTTTTCTTTCAACTAATTTTTGCTTCTATGTGTTGTGATGTTTCATTTTCAGCTATATTCATTCATTAAGCTAGTAATCGCCAAAATCTGTGCTTTAAATTTCCAACTATATGCCAGGAACAAATTGTTCCTTGATGGTAATGCAGGTTTGAACTCAACAGTGTGCATGACTGTGAATCTGGATGCTAAAAAGTTCAGGCAATCATATAAAAAACTTGAAGAAAAGCTATTTAATATATGTTTGTCATTATGTAGCCAAAATACCTAGGCAATTGACTTTTGGGGTTTTCTTTTTTTTTTTTTTTCCAATTTTTCTCCAGATAATCCATTGTAGCCAAGGAAATCTTTGAATGGTAAATTCTCAATTTCCACAGCAAATCTATAAACTTCTACAACCAGCACGAGACATCAGGCTTTTCTCAGAAAGAACAGCTCCTCCAAGGACCAGGATCTTGGTAGTTCAGTCTATTTTGTTAAGACTTCTTTGACATTAATCTTGAATGTAACCTTTGCTCTTTAAGTTGAGCTTCTGAATTTCAAACGCAAATGGAAATACTGAATGAGGAAAACACAAAACAACCAATTTAGATGTTATTGGCTTCATCACTCAGTTAAGTGCTTTCCTTTCTTGTTAGGCCAAGCAAAACAAAAAGGAGCTGAAGGGGGAAAAATCAAACTCTTAGAGACGAACAAATCATCTGAGGACATTCCCAGTCAGCTCATAAAGCCTGGGAAAAGAGTAACTTAGTCTCCTCTCCGCTTCCAGAATTGGGTCTACTCCAAAGAAACCATGCCAGTCACCGTTCTCTAGGTCTGAAGACTATGGGATAAGTGTGTTTCTGGAGCCTTGGGCTTGTACACTGGTGCTATGTGGCGCAGTCGACAGAGAGCAGGACTCAGATACGGGGCGTCCAGGCTCTCAGTTCTGGCTATAAACTAGGTGTGTGGCTCTTTGGGTCTCAGCGTCTCATCTGTTTAGCCGCAGGATGTCTAAATAAGATGATCTTTAAAGATCTTTCATCACAAATCTAATGATGGTATAAAGCTAGCAAGCAGTGCAGCAGTTCAAACAGCACTGTAGTTTAAGGAGGGGCATCTTTGTTGATGTGGTAAAAGAACTCAATATTAAAGAGAATCTGTTGACTTTTCCAGAATTCTTCTATATATTAAATTTCATAAGTATATAGAGAATAGTAAAAGATCAGTGTAAGTAATAATGATTACTCTAGAGACAGAAAGTAATAACACATTGATAGAACCAGAGTCAGGACACCCACTGCTTAGATGTAGTTCGGTTGGCTTCATGGAACTACCATCACCACCACAAGAAGCAGACACGGAACACCTGGCCTGTGTCTAAATGACGATACATTTCCAGAGATTTTATTGATCGATTTGACGTTTAGTCTTTACATTAGCAACTTCTTGATTTTTAAAGCATTTGGATCTTATGGCTCTAATCAGATTTGGACTTTCTTGCTCTCAATTTCTTATCTGTAAAATAAGGGGCTTGTTCAAAATAGCTCTAAGACCTCACAGTCTCTAAAATTCTTAGTCTGTGTTTTGGATGCCAAAATGAAATGCACACCATCAGTGTTGCAGACCTGTAGAGAGAAATACTTTGCCAGAGGGCAAAATGGCTTCCTAAATAGTTTCATTTTAGAGATACCAAAAAAGGAAACTTTAAATCCTCCCTCCCCCAGAAAATCTCTCTGCTGCCTGACCTATAGAATTACAGATTCATCTGTTTAACTTAAGACCTTATCTTCAGGTTAAAATACAAATGCTTCTGCAAAGGTCACATATTAAACATTATTAGTCATTTTTACCTTTGTTTGAATGAATTTTTTCTCAATATGACCCTGTCTTGTTTCATAAAGGATTTGAAGCTGCTTACTGGGGATGAGTCGAGCAATTGCATTTCTGAGTTCAGCTCTGGAGAGTACCCAGGGGACCAGGGAGAAACATGAGGAGGAGGGTGCCACCAGTAAGAAAATCTCTATGTAAATTGCAAAGTGCTGGAAAAATATTAGAGATGGTCATTAATAAAAGGAGGATGCCGGATGGGCCAAAGTTAAACCTTCCTCATTTCCCAATAATTTTCAGAGTCTATTATGCCAACCGGTCAAATTATTCTTCATTCTTCTTATGGAGCTTAATGTTCCTTGTCTAATTCTTCAGACTCTTTGTTAGGAAAAGAAATTCATCCATAATTTGCTCTTTACCTTGCTCATGTTGCTTCCCTATTTCCTGAATGGCATAAAATTCTGTTAGCCCCTGTGCTGTCTGGGGCCACTATGGGGCCATTATGACAGTCTATTTTCTGAAAATACAAAGATTCCTTCTCTCTTTTTGCATAAATAGGTGTCTATTAAGCCCAGAAAGGAAAAATGACTAATTTTTAAATGGCTTTTTTGACTTTGCCAGAGCTGATTATAGCAAAATTCTGCCGTAAATGGCAAAGTCATAACCCATTTTTAAAGGTACAAATTGTAGCCAAAGACAAAAAATTCAAGAAACTTCTAAATTGTATTGTACAGGTTATTTTGCTTAAGTCACAAAGATAATATAATCTTGAAAAAGAAAGAAAAGGAAGCTTTTAAATCCTGAGAAAGACTTGAAATATCTCTCGTTGCTGGAAGATGCTGATTCAAGGAGATCTGCTATATGATCCAGCAGTTCTACCTCTGGGTTGTAAGCAGAGTCTTGAAGAGATATTTGTACGTCCATGTTCACAGCAGAATTGATCATAATAGCTAACCAATGGAAGCAACCCAAGCACCCACTGACAGATGAGATAATAAACAATATGTGGTATATACATACAATGGGATCTTATTCAGCCTTAAAAAGGAAGGGATTTCTGACATCAGTGACTATATGTTGTTGCTGTTGTTTAGTCTCTGAGTCATATCTGACTCTTTGCGACCGCATGGACTATAGCCTGCCAAATTCCTCTGTCCATGGGATTTCCCAGGCAAGAATACTGGAGTAGGTTGCCATTTTCTTCTCCAGGGGCTCTTCTCAACCCAGGGATTGAACCTGCATCTCCTTCTTTGGCAGGCAGATTCTTTACCACTGAGATACCAGGGAAGCCATGCAACTGTATGGATGGACCTTAAAGACATTATGCTATGTTAAATAAGTTAGGCACACACACAAAAAAACCCACAAATACTGTACAACTCTACTTAAATGAGGTTCTTTCAGTTCAGTTCATTTGCTCAGTCATGCCCAACTCTGCAACCCCTTGGAAAGCAGCATGCCAGACTTCCTTGTTTCTATCGCCAACTCCCGGAGCTTGCTCAAACTCATGTCCATAGAGTTGGTGATGCCATCCAACCATCTCATCCTTTATCGTCCCCTTCTCCCACCTTCAATCTTTCCCAGCATCAGAGGCTTTTGCAATGAGCCAGTTCTTCACATCAGGTGGCCAAAATATTGGAGCTACAGCATCAGTCCTTCCAATGAATATTCAGGACTGATTTCCTTCAGGATTGACTGGTTGGATCTCCTTGCAGTCCAAGGGACTCTCAAAAGTTTTCTCCAACACCACAGTTCAAAAGCATCAGTTCTTCAGGGTTCAGCTTTCTTTATAGTCCAAATCTCACATTCATACATGACTACTGGAAAAACCATAGCTTTGACTAGATGGACCTTTGTTGGCAAAGTAATGTCTCTGCTTTTTAATATGCTGTCTATGTTTGTCATAGCTTTTCTTCTTGAGGTACTTTAGAACAGTCAAAATCATAGAGACAGAGTAGAATGGTGGTTACCAGGGACTGGTGGGAGAGGGATAGGCAGTTATTGATTCATGAATATAGTTTCAGTTTTGCAAGACAGAAAGAGTTCTGGAGACTGGTGGTAGTGATGGTTGCACAAAAATATGAATGTTTATTAATATCACTGAATTGTACATTTAAAAATGGCTAGGATGGTAAATTTTGTTATTCATACTTCACCACAATAAAAGGACTGCTTCTTCATTCATTTAAAAATAATAATTACAAATCATTATATATTAACCTACATATTTTTATTTAAAAGAAATGTATTTGCAAAAGCAAAAATTGGTGAGAAAAGAGACATTGTTTTAGATTTCTGCACAGTTCTTTGATGTCTCACAATAAGAGCATCTGGATTCTTCAATCTGCTATGGTAGTCAATCTGTGGTGCTATTTTTTTTTTTTGGTTGATGAAAAAAATTCAATGTCACAGAGATATGTAACTGGAAAAGGGAAGAGTGTTTTCATATCATTTTCAGATATTGTGGATATTCTCCTTTGATAGTACATCAAATCACATTTAAAAAATCGAACAGACAAAACATGAAAGACCCTTACTACTTTTCAGCAATAGTTAAAATCATGTGATATCAATCTACTACTTTATGACATTTTGCTAAAGTGAATGATAAATATTGGAAGGTTTGTATGATGTGGTTTTATACTGAAACCCAAGTTATATACCATAGATGGAATCACTTGTTCTTCCTATGGTGGTGAAATGGCTGAAACAATATGTTGAAAACAATAGAGCTACAAACAATACATGTTCATCTCTCAGAAAATATTGTTGGAAGATGTATCAAAAAAAACGACCTCAAGATTGAATAAATTAGTATTAGTACAAGTTAAGCAGTATGCAAGGTTTTCTACTCTGTCAAAGCAAAACACAGTCATGCCAGTGCCTTTCACTTGACAGTTTTAGGGGTTCTACTTTGGTAAAGAACAGAGGAAACACTGACTACTGTTGTGTGTGTGAGAGAGAACCTCTACAGAAAGACATTCAACAGTGTGTTCAATGGGACATATCTTGAGGGAAGGATAAAATAGAAGTTCGGAATTAACAATACACACTACCATATATAAAATAGATAGCCAACAAGGACTTACTGTCTAGTACAGAGAACTATATTCAGTATCTTATAACTAAATAAATAGTGGAGGACAAAGGAGGCTGGCACTCTACAAGTCCACGTGGTTGCCAAGAGTCACACGTGACTTAGCAATTGAACAACAACTAAACCACTTTGCTGAAACTAACACAACATTGTAAATCATCTACACTTCAATAAAAACTTGTTTTGAAAAATTGGAAATTCTTTCCATTAAAAAGGCAAGAAAGAAATGTTTTAGTTAAAGCTACTAGTAGTGCAAACTACTGATGAGGCCAAAGTATAGGAAAGTAAATACATTCCAGGGAAAGATTACAAAGCTAGCACTCCCTATGGTAGCGTTTTGTATAATATGTTTTAGAGAGATGAGAAGTGACCACAAAAATCTTGGGAACCTGTGGTGAAGTGAATGACTGATCTCAATTCTTCATTCTCTTGTTGGAAAATTTAAACTTCAATAGTATTAGGGCTTCCCTGGTGGCTCAGTGGTAAAGAATCTGCCTGCCAATGCAGGACATGCAGTTTAGATCCCTGGGTCTGGGAAGATACCCTGGAGAAGGAAACAACAAGCCACTCCGGTATTCTTGCCTGGAGAATCCCATGGACAGAGGAGCCTGACGGGCTACAGTCCATGGGGTTGCAAAAGAATTAGACACGACTTAGCAACTAAACAACAGACTTGACATAGACTCCTAGAGGACAGAATACTCTTTTCACTTTTGACTTTGGGTTAAATGTGTGATTCCTTTTAGCCAATAAGTTGTTAGAGGGAGAGGATTAAGATGCAAGCCCTGCTCACTTCCATAGCCATGAAGAATATGCTCTGAATTGCTGCTGCCTCTCAGTTTAGGTTCTGGAATAAGACACATGAAGCAGCTCAGAACCAAGCTCAGGCATCCACAACCAGGCCCAGGGGCTCCCCAGACCTGTGAGCAAGAAATAATGCTTATGCCTTTGACCACTGAGGTCCTGTGGTTGTTTGTGATGCAGAACAGTAGACTAACCTGGTATCCCACATACAAAGCAGTTATCTCAAGGTAAAATCTTCGTCAAACTAAAAGATAATACTTATTTTTTTCTTACAAAAAGACAGAAATATTAGAAATCTACTGACCTTTTCTGTGATGACAAGTAAATGTCACTAGAATGCTACCTAGCAAATATTTTTGAAACAAGTAAATATGTCCCTTCTTGGTGAGGGTGATTTTTAATGCTGAGGGGGAAAAAGTCATTTTTTAAAAATGTATTTATGCTGTGTGTAGAGGGTTCAGTTTGGAAGCTGGTATCAGGAGTTTCCCACAATTATTTCATACTGTTGCTCCAAACAATTTATGTTTATTACTGTAAAAGCAGCCATATCTGCACACTTGTAAAACTTGGAAACTGAGTTTTCTACTGCTTAATAATCCTCTATTGAGTTTCAGTTCAGTTCAGTTCAGTTCAGTCGCTCAGTTGTGTCCGACTCTTTGCGACCCCATGAATCGCAGCACGCCAGGCCTCCCTGTCCATCACCAACTCCTGGAGTTCACTCAAACTCATGTCCATCGAGTTGGTGATGCCATCCAGCCATCTCATTCTCTGTCATCCCCGTCTTCCCCTGCCCCCAAAAGTCGTCCCCTTCTCCTCCTGCCCCCAATCCCTCCCAGCATCAGAGTCTTTTCCAGTGAGTCAACTCGTCGCATGAGGTGACCAAAGTATTGCAGTTTCAGCTTTAGCATTAGTCCTTCCAATGAACACCCAGGATTGATCTCCTTTAGAATGGACTGGTTGGATCTCCTTGCAGTCCAAGGGACTCTCAAGAGTCTTCTCCAGCACCACAGTTCAAAAGCATCAATTCTTCGGCAATCAGCTTTCTTCACAGTCCAACTCTCACATCCATACATGACCATGGGAAAAACCATAGCCTTGACTGGACGGACCTTGGTTGGCAAAGTAATGTCTCTGCTTTTTAATATGCTATCTAGGTTGGTCATAACTTTCCTTCCAAGGAGTAAGTGTCTTTTAATTTCATGGCTGCAATCAGCATCTGCAGTGATTTTGGAGCCCAAAAAAATATTGAGTTTAAGATCAGTGAATTTTACCATGTGTGCTATCAACCAATAAAAAATAAATTTTTTCCTAAACAAAGAATTTCAATGGGTTTTGAATCCATTTGTTAAAAATATAGAGACAGAATGCCTTAAAATTAGTTTACAAGAACAAATGATTGACACCAGGGAAGACAGAAATTTCTTAGCTCAATTTCAACAACAAACCCTGCTTAATTGATGGGTGGTAATAAAAAATGAGTGAATTGATAAGTAAAGCAAATACACACTTCCAATCAGATCTATGTATCTTTGTGTGATATCTCTTTCAGCTATGATAGACATAAATCAAGTATCAAAATAAGCTGAAATTAAATAAAAGCAAAAATAAACAAATGGGACCTAATTAAAATCAAAAGCTTCTGCACAGCAAAGGAAACTCTAAGCAAGGTGAGAAGACAACCTTCAGAATGGGAGACAATAATAGCAAATGAAGCAACTGATAAAGGATTAATCTCCAAATTATACAAGCAGCTCCTGCAGCTTAATTCCAGAAAACTAAGTGACCCAATCAAAAAATGGGCCAAAGAACTAAACAGACATTTCTCCAAAGAAGACATAAAGATGGCTAATAAACACATGAAAAAATGCTCAACATCCCTCATCATCAGAGAAATGCAAATCAAAACCACAATGAGATACCATTTCACACCAGTCAGAATGGCTGCTATCCAAAAGTCTACATGCAATAAGTGCTGGAGAGGGTGTGGAGAGAAGGGAACCCTCTTACACTGTTGGTGGGAATGCAAACTAGTACAGCCACTATGGAGAACAGTGTGGAGATTCCTCAGAAAACTGGAAATAGAACTGCCATATGATCCAGCGATCGCACTCCTGGGCATACACACCGAGGAAACCAGAATTGAAAGAGACACATGTACTCCAATGTTCATTGCAGCACTGTTTATAATAGCCAGGACATGGAAGCAACCTAGATGTCCATCTGCAGACAAATGGATAAGAAAGCTTTGGTACATATACACAATGGAGTATTTCTCAGCCATCAAAAAGAATGCATTTGAATCAGTTTTAATGAGGTGGATGAAATTGGAGCCAATTATACAGAGTGAAGTAAGCCAGAAAGAAGAACATCAATACCGTATATTAACGCATATATATGGAATTTAGAAAAATGGTAACCTGAACCCTGTATAAGAGACTGCAACAGAGACATAGGTATATAGAACAGTCTTTGGGACTCTGTGGGAGAGGGTGAAGGTGGAATGATTGGAGAGAATGGAATTGTAGCATGTATATTATCATAAGTGACCAGTCCAGGTTCGACGCATAAATTTTCCTCTGTTCATTTCTTTGCATTTGTGCTTTTTTAATAAAATTCTTTTTTTAAAAATAAAAAAAAAAATAAGCTGAAATTAGAATCAGACCTTTGGATTACATAATACAAAATGTTAAATCAAGATTTTCAAAAATAGTGAAGCTTATTTGATTACTCTGTTGTAACTAAAAATATTATTACCATTAATACTTAGTCTTGGATATAAGCAACATTTTGAAAACAAAAGATTTATGTACCATAAATAATTAAAACCGCTTAAAATATTTTATGTCATCATTTTAAATTATCCATTTGCACAATTTTAATAACATATGATAATGCCACATAAGCAATTTATAAGTAAATAAACATACTTGTATTCAGAATAAACCTCCAAAAATATTATATTGATAGGAATGGCATGACCAGAAGTTTCAAGACTACGCACCTAAAAAAACACTTGTTTTTATCACCTACGGTCTTCCTCTCCAAATCTTCAGTTCCTCCTGGTGCCTCTTCCTTTCTATCCAAGCATGCATATCCCAACCCTGTCTTGAAATCAAATACATACAAGCATTCTCATTTGATCCTGTAACCTCCTCTGGCTAAGATTCTATTTTTCTCCTTTTTATCGCCAAATTCCTGGACTAAGTGGGCATCAAAAGGTGCCTCTCTTGCTTGAATAATTGTAC
The DNA here is from genome assembly GCF_049115385.1 of Moschus berezovskii. Taxonomy (NCBI): domain Eukaryota; kingdom Metazoa; phylum Chordata; class Mammalia; order Artiodactyla; family Moschidae; genus Moschus; species Moschus berezovskii. The sequence continues at coordinate 54,350,921 of NC_142464.1, read as the reverse complement.
CTTCATTGCTTTTTTGTCCTCACCACCATCCCCAGAATGTGCATGCACACACAGATTCTATGGGTGAGACCCTACAAACATGACTTCATTCCTCTGAAACCCATTGTTTGGATGTTCCCACAGATCTTAAAGCCAAATCTAAAGATCTTTCCTAGGTCCTTGACCTCTTTGTCCCCAGTCAAATTTATTGCTCTTTCCTACTAGTTTTAGAAAACTATATTCAAATAAAACCTTTTGCCCTTTTCCTGCCTTATTACGAGAAAGCAATGTCTTGCCAGATCTAGCTGAAGATTACTGATGAGGGATGCTTGCCACCTCCCTTGAAATGGCTGTACCAGGCTTCTCTGGTGGATGCCTCTTGCCATCTCCCCTCTTGCCCAAGGGTAGATACGGCCCCTTTCTGCATTTCCCATGGCCCTGCTAACACAAGTCTACTGCAAGGAATTATCACAGAGGACAAAGAATTAAATATGATAGCAGTCCTAAGTTAGACATAACAGATCCTAAACTTTACTGGCTAGCCCTTTCATGGGGGGCAGGGATTGAGAGGGGATGGGGGAACATCCAATATGGGCACTGTCTACCTCCTTAGCTCAAGGCCAGTCACCATGATGTTGAGGGTCCCCTCCTCAGTCAGATTGAAGGCCCCTTCTTATATTCTCTGTCTCCTGAGTTCCAGCTCCCCATGTCTAGCCCCAGCCAGCAGAAGCTGAACTTCCCAAACTTATCACACTAACATATAAAATAGTTTACTGAGGTTTAACCTGATTCTGATTACATACTAGAGTCACCTGGGACTTGTAAAAAAAATTCCCTTGTTTATTCTGTGCCTGCAGAGATTCTGATTCACATGAATTAGGATCAGGATATGGGTATGCTTTAAAAGCTCCCCACGGGGTTTAATGTGCAGCCAGAGAAAGGAAGTCCCAGCTTCCTTGCTCACTGTCTCAGCTTCTCAATTCCGGTATGAGTTTGCATTTTTGTGGTTTTTTTTTTTTTCTTTTGCACAGAGATCTAATTTCTCCTTTCTTTCACCCAAAGTGAATCCCAACTGATGACCTTTAGCAAAACAAATAATGAGCAGAAACTTTGAAATTATTCATTTTTCTTAAAGACTGCAAGCAACGCAGATCAAATTCATGGTCCGAGCTCGAGGGCAAGTTCTCAGGCTTTTTCTAAGTGGGAGAGCTTTCCTTCATCCATGGAGGATCAGTCCTGATTTGGATAAAGAGACATTGTGGTAGTGAGCTTATCTCTCCTTCTAGAACAAATCTGGGGGTCTGTGACTTTAAAATTTTCTTTTATTCTTTTCTGATTCTCAGCAGTAGACATTGACACCTCTCCATTTTCAACAAAACTTTATCTTGTATAGAGTGATTCTTGGTTAGCTAGTTCACCGCTCTCCAGTTCATTTCTATCTGGCTCATCTCTTGTTCCTCTTACTCAGTTTAATTTAGGCCCTGTTCAAGCTCAGTTCTTGGCTCTCAGCTTTGCTCTCTCTTCGTGCGTGCATGCTAAGTCCCTTCAGTCCTGTCTTGACTGTTTGTGACCCTACGGGCTGTAACCCAAAAGACTTCTCTGTCCATGGGATTCTCCGGGCAAGAATACTGAAGTGGATTGCCATGCCATTCTCCAGGGGATCTTCCTGACCCAGGGATCAAACCCATGTCTCTTCTGTCTCCTGTGTTGGCAGGTGGGATCTGTGCCACCTGGGAAGCCCTGCTGTCTCTTCACACTTCCTCAGATAGGTTATTCACGCTGTCAGCAATTCTATCCATTCTTTATTCTAAGTGGGCTTCCCAGGTGGCACAATGGTAAAGAATCTACCTGCCAATGCAGGAGATGCAGGAGATGCAGGAGATGCAGGTTAGATCCCTGGGTTGGGAAGATCCCCTGGAGAAGGAAATGGCAACCCACTCCAGTATTTCTGCCTAGAGAATTCTATGGACAGAGGAGCCTAGTGGGCTATAGACCATGGGTTTGAAAAGAGTTGGACATGACTAAGCACTCAGCATGCACGTTTATTCTAAGTACTCTGTGCTTGGTGCTGGAGAGACAATGTAACTTAAACCAGTGTGACCCTGTCTTCTATCATAGGGCTTCACTCTAGTGGGAGGACACCAGCTTATTGAAAAGAGCCAAAGAGGAGACATATCAATTGAAGTTACCTTAAGAAAAGGGACAGAACTCTGTAAGAGTCAATAACAAAGGGATCGGCCTTGTTTTAGAGGTTAAAAAAAAAAGTTGATGTTTGAGCTGGGACCTGAAGTCTGAATAGCTGAAATCAGTATATATTTTGGGTCATCCCAACTCCTTGATATTGGGTCTCAAACTTTTGCCGTTCCTAATCTTCAGTGTCACTCTCTGGAAACACAATAAATATCTATTGATGTAAGATTTATTTCAAATAACAAAACATTGCTTAGTTGACGATCTGTTGTTTTTGTTCATGTAGGACACCCCGTTCCTGAATGAACCTTCCTCCCCCACTTAAGTAATACCCCACTCTAGTCGCTCAGCCATTCTTCTCTGGAAAGCCAGTCTCCCATTCTCCTGACCACAGAAAAGGTTCCAGGATGAGAAAAGGACTATGTTGGGCAAAACATGGCCTTTCTCTGGGGTTTTTTCCATTTGGAGTTGAAGGAACAAGAGGATAAAAAAATGTGGGACTTTGACCCTCTTGCCTTCCACATGGAGAAAGCTCATCTTCAACAGTTGCGAATAAAGAGAGTCTAGAAATAAGATGGGCAGATGATGTACAGTCCTGGGATGTCACAGTGCAGTTCCATCCCAGATGTCCCTGGAGCTGCCATGATTCTTGCAAGACTTGCTTTAGTTTTGTGAAGTATGCATTATAGGATCCACAATTAACTTCAGCCAATTTGAGTTAAAATTCTGCCCATTACAACCGACAGAGTCTTGACTAAAACATGTTGGCTCAACTAAAATTCACTAACAGATTTGGGGAGGTTCAGTTCAGTTCAGTCACTAAGTCGTGTCCAACTCTTTGTGACCCCATGAACCACAGCATGCCAGGCCTCCCTGTCACCAACTCCTGAAGTCCACACAAACCCATGTCCATTGAGTTGGTGATGCCATCCCACCATCTTATCCTCTGTTGTCCCCTTCTCCTCCTGCCCTCAATCTTTCCCAGCATCAGGGTCTTTCCCAATGAGTCAGCTCTTCGCATTAGGTGGCGAAAGTATTGGAGTTTCAGCTTCAACATCAGTCCTTCCAATGAACACCCAGGACTGATCTCCTCTAGAATGGACTGGTTGGATCTCCTTGCAGTCCAAGGGACTCTCAAGAGTCTTCTCCAACACCATAGTTCAAAAGCATCAATTCTTCGGCACTCAGCTTTCTTTATAGTCCAACTCTCACATCCATACATGACCACTGGAAAAACCATAGCCTTGACTAGATGGACCTTTGTTGACAAAGTAATGTCTCTGCTTTTTAATACACTGTCTAGGTGGTTACCCTGGTGGCTCAGAGGTTAAAGCGTCTCCCTCCAATGCGGGAGACCCAGGTTTGATCCCTGGGTCGGGAAGATCCCCTGGAGAAGGGAATGGCAACCCACTCCAGTATTCTTGCCTGGAGAATCCCATGGATGGAAAAGCCTGGTAGACTACAGTCCACGGGGTCGCAAAGAGTCGGACACGACTGAGCGACGGAACGGAACGGAGGTGGTTACCTAATATTTCTTTAATTGATATGAAAATTGTTAGCCACTATTTATTGTCAGTGAAGACAACAAACCATCTAGCACTGGAACTATAGAGATAAAAAAGAATCGGATGCTTTGTTATGATGCCCACAATCAGTAGAAGAAACACCCAGCAAAGACGTACAACACAGAGTGACAAGAATGACTACAGGATACAAGAATTATATACAGGATATAGTAATTCTAATTATAATTATAATCTCGCCTTGTCGTTTAAAATTCATGGAGAACTAGTATTTAAATAGTATTTGCCTCTGTCCTCTGACTACTCCAAATGTGTAGGTGGACAACTTATTTTAAAATGCAATGCAATTTTTATAATCTTTCAATTACTATTTCCTATTTTATGTATGACCATTCATAAGTTCAAATGAAGTATCCAGTAAGCATGTCTTTTTCTCAGTTGGGCATATATTCAGTGCCAGGCTGGGTATGCTTCTTATAGCGCCTATGGCCTGGGAGAACTTACTAGCCTCAGTTTGCTTGTCCATTCAATGGGGATGATAATAATATCTATCTTATAGGATTCCCTAGTGCCTGTCTCTTGAAAAGTATCTGACAAATACTGGCAGCTATCTTGTTAGTGTTAGTATTAGGTCTTGCTAATGTGAGTTGCACTAAGATGCCAAGCTACCCTCTGACTTGTGCAGAGTCAAGTCTTTTACAACCTGCTGCTGCTGCTGCTGCTAAGTCACTTCAGTCGTGTCCGACTCTGTGTGACCCCATAGACGGAAGCCCACCAGGCTCCCCCGTCCCTGGGATTCTCCAGGCAAGAACACTGGAGTGGGTTGCCATTTCCTTCTCCAATGTGTGAAAGTGAAAAGTGAAAGGGAAGTCGCTCAGTCATGTCCGACCCTTAGCAACCCCACGGACTGCAGCCCACCAGGCTCCTCCATCCATGGGATTTTCTAGGCATGAGTACTGGAGTGGCTTGCCATTGCCTTCTCCATTTACAACCTGACTCACTGCCATTTGTTTCTTCCCAAATTATCTCACTCATTCCTTTTGGAGTTTACTTTTATTTTGGATGGATCATTCTCTCTTTGGCAACGGTGACTTTGAGTTACATTTATTTTCCTGAATGTGCTAACAAGACTCAGTGGTGTAATCAACGAGTAATATAAACAAGCTTTGAAATGTTTTCATTCACATAATAAGAACTAAATCATTTTAACCTCTAACTCACAGGGTACCAATCAGCATGATTCTCCAGGGTGACTTTCAGCCACCTGTCAGTCTACTAGTACTGCATCTTCTTGATGTAATGAGAAAATCATTATCATCACCAGATTTTTATTAACTGCCTAAAGCAGTGCTAAGGAAGAGAGAAAGAGGGAAAGAACACGCTCAAGAGAATGAGAGCGAGTGAGAGGAACACCAGAAAGATCTGATCTTGTTTACAGAGCAAGACATCCAGAACACACAAGCTTCAACAGGCCATGCAGGTAGCCAGAAATAAGACAAAAAGTGATATATTTAACTGCTTTTTAGAATCTGCCAAATTTGAGCATATTTGCTCTGAGAAACTACTCCAAGCCAAATCCTGTTCTAGGCACTAAAGTTATATGACTGAATGATAGAAATGTCTTGCCTTCATGGATTTAAATCTAGTGGGAGGTAATGGGCAAAAAATAAACAGAAAATAAACATATGAATGTATATATTACATTGAGTAATTATTGGTCATTAGGAAGAAAATAGAAGCAGTTGATGTGGTAGAGAAGAATGAGGGTGGGGGAATTGTATTATTTTGGAAGTAATAGGAAGGCCATTTTGAAGTGATATTTGAGTAGAGATCTTATTGGAGTGAGATATCTGGCCATGCTGATATCTGTGGAAACACTTATTAGGCAGAGAGAGAACAAGTGCAAACGCCCTGGGGCAGGAGTAACTTGCCATAGTCAAGAATAGTAAGAATAGTAAGTGTGACTGGAGCATGGGGCCAGGGGAGGGGAGAAGGAAGAGGAGGAAATGAAGTCAGAGAGTTGGTGGAGTGGGGGTGTGGGTGCCTGGACCATGGAGGGTCTTGTAGGACACAAGATGGCTTTGGATCTTCTTCTGAGTGGGCCAGGAGATTGCCAGAGGGTAATGGCAGAAAGACCATTTCCATTTGAGAGGCTGTTGCAGTGACACAGTAGAAAGACGATGGTGCCTTAGACTATTTGGATAGTGTTGAAAGTCCAGAGAAATGGTCAGACAGTGGGTAATTTTGGAGTAGATCTGACAAGATTTAAGGATGGATTAGATATGGAGGACAGGGAAAAGCAAGGCCTCAAGGATGACTCAAAGCATTTCAGGAGAAGAAGCCAACATTTACAGAGATGAGTAAGGAACAAGCTTGAGATTGGTGTGGGATGAAAGGGGGTGGAGTGGAGAACCCAGAGTTCAGTTTTGCATATCAAGCTGGGCCAGGATCAGATGAGAGAGTACAATATGACGGGTGCTTCTTTAAACTTTCACACACATCTGACGCATGGGGATCTTGTTAAAATGCTGACTCTGATTCAACAGTGGAAACTAACGGCGCTCTTAATGAAGGAAGAAATTTGAGCAACAAAGAAAAACTGTGATGCTGAACAAGAACACAAATCAATAAGTGAAAAAAATAGTATAAAATACTAAGAACAAAAGACTTGGAAGACAAAGGCTTAAGTACAAACCACAAAATAAAATCGGTTATTTGCACAGCATTGCCAGGAATCTGCCAACATGTAAAATATACTCAAATATTTTGTATTTTGTAAGTTGTTTTAATGTTGTTATTCATTTTTCTTCCTTCATTGTATCCTTTTTAATGTGTCTATTTTATGTTTCACTATTTTATCTTTTATGGAAAATATGGCAATGAGTTCAGTTCAGTCGCTTAGTCGTGTCCGACTCCTTGCAAACCCATGAACCACAGCACGCCAGGCCTCCCTGTCCCTCACCAACTCCCGGATTCCACACAAACCCATGTCCATCGAGTCGGTGATGCCATCCAGCCATCTCATTCTCTGTCGTCCCCTTCTCCTCCTGCCCCCAGTCCCTCCCAGCATCAGGGTCTTTTACAATGAGTCAGCTCTTCACATCAGGCGGCCAAAGTATTGGAGTTTCAGCTTCAGCATCAGTCCTACCAATGAACACCCTGGACTGGTCTCCTTTAGGATGGGCTGGTTGCATCCCCTTGCAATCCAGGGGACTCTCAAGAGTCTTCTCCAGCACCACAGTGAAGGAGCTGCTGCGATGATATTTGGAAAATCAGATTAGGGATGCATGATGTCTCTGAAAACAGAACACTATGCCTGGGTAGAGCATGCTAGAAAACAAGATGTTCTACCAAGGAGCCTGTACATAAAGCTCTCTGTTATGTGTTTCTCCTGAAAACAGGGAAATACGCCCTTCCGCATAGCTGGATGAGGGAGGGCTTCTGGGCAGGCTCCTTAGACAGATGATGCAGCAGCTTACTAGCTCCTCGTGTAACCAATCTGCTTGCTTGAAATGCAAAATTGTATCCATGTATGGTAATAGAGAGATTGCTGTCGCTCCCTCCCTGCCTTACTGAAAGGAAAATATTAAAATAAGCCGCAACCTGTGTTGCGCAGATCTTTTTCTCCTCCGGCCGGAGTTTTGTGTGTCTGTCTTTCGTGTTGTCTGTTTTGTCCATTTCGTTCGCAGCATCTGGCGCCCAACGTGGGGCTCGAACGAAACCGAAAGGGTGAGTAACCCCTAGGGAATAGCCAGTTCAAGGAGGGGAAACTTTCGGGAAAATTATGGGGAACTCCCCATCAGTTAAGGCACAATACATGGAGTTGGTCAGAGGACGCCTCCACTCCATCGGGGTAAAGGCATCTAGCCGCCGATTATCAGAGTTATTTCCTCTCGTGGAGCAGCACTGTTATTGGTTCAAGTGCCAACCTAGAGTACAGTTAAATCTGAAAGAGTGAAAACTAATACAGAAAGAATTAAGATTACAGCATCAGAAAGGCAATATTATTCCTTTAAAATTGTGGACTCTATGTAGTACCATCACTCAGGCTCTTGCTTTGCTTTCTATGGATAGTGAAATTAAGTCTCCGAAATCCGAGGTAATTTATGAGGAGGTTCCAGAGGAGATAACAAAGAAAAATGATGTTATTTTTTTCAAATGAGGCTGCCGCTGTCTCGGCTGTGTCTGCGGCATCTAATGCCTTGTTTTCACCTAATGAGGAGTCAGCCACTGACTCAGATAGTTCTGATGAGTCTGTTTCGTCGTCCGAAGGGACTTTCGATGTGGATAAAATGACACAGCTTTTCCAACAATGGTGGAAAGATCATAATGAGAAAACAAAGAAATCTCCTCTTCCCACAGCACCCCCTTATACCTCTCTTTTCCCGGTCTCACAAAATGCCCCTGACGTAGGTAGAGACGGACAAACTTTTTCTTTTCCTGTCTCAACGTTTTATGATGATGATATTCCTGCACCTTCCTGGTGGTTTTATAAATCCGCCTATGCTTTTCCCTGTGACTCGACAAGTAGCCCCTAATGATCCTAATACGATTCAGGTTCAATATCAGCATTTTGAATATAAATTTTTTAAAGACCTTAAAGCTGCCATTCGGAGAGGGCAATGGCAAGCCACTCCAGTACTATTGCCTAGAAAATCCCAGGGACGGAGGAGCCTGGTGGGCTGCAGTCCGTGGGGTAGCTGAGGGTCGGACATGACTGAGCGACTTCACTTTCACTTTTCACTTTGACTTTTCACTTTCACACATTGGAGAAGGAAATGGCAACCCACTCCAGTGTTCTTGCCTGGAGAATCCCAGGGAAAGGGGAGCCTGGTGGGCTTCCGTCTATGGGGTCACACAGAGTCGGACACGACTGAAGTGACTTAGCAGCAGCAGCAAAGCTGCCATTGCTCAATATGGTCCGCAATCTCCTTTTGTTTTGGCTATGTTGGATTCTGTGGGAAAAACTAAATTAGTTCTGCCTTTAGATTGGAAAGCCATTGCTCAAGCTGTACTAGAGGGGTCTCAATGGTTGCAATTGCGTAGTTGGTGGGAGGAGGAAGCTCGAAAGCAGGCAAGAATTAATGAAGGTCAAAACCCCCCTGGGCCAGATGAAGATAAGCTTTTGGGAGCTGGTCCTTGGAGACAGTTAACTCAACAAGCCACCTATAGTGATCCGGATCTTCAACAGGTCCGTCAAGTGTTTTTACAAGTTTGACGCCATATTGTTCCCACAGGGCACTCTCAACCCTCATTTGTAAAAACTTTGCAAGGGTCAATTGAGCCATATACTGATTTTCTTTCCCGCTTGAAAACAGCTGTGAAACGGGCTATAGGTCGTGATGAGATAGCAGAGATACTTCTTAAGACTTTAGCTTTTGAAAATGCCAATCCCTAATGTAAAAAAGTTCTTGGTCCATTGCGTGGGCAAGGCGCTTCTATTGCTAAATATATCAGAGCTTATGCTGGAATGGGCGGTGCTAAACATAATGCGACAGTCTTTGCCACCGCGCTTCCTCAGGCAATAAAGCCTTCTAAAGGGGGAAATTATTTTCAATGTGGTAAACCTGGTCATATAAAAAGAGATTGTAAAAAAGGTAAACAAAAATCTAAATTAATGAATTCAACCAGAAAGCCTCCTGGGCTTTGCCGTCGATGTGGCAAGGGCTTTCACTGGACCAACGAATGTCGCTCTAAGACTGATAAATATGGTAACACTCTTAACTTCCCGACTTCGGGAAACTACCTAACGGGCCTCAGTCCCCGGGGCCCAGGTCCAATACCGGGGACCTCTTCCATTGAGCCTCCGGTTATATTTCCTGCAAAAAACCGTTAATGATTTCAGACCTATATGCAGCCACATCTGGGAGTGCGGCAACTGATTTGCCGTTAGCTAAAAATGTTCTTCTCTCACCAGGCGAAAAGATTTATAAATTAAAAACTAATGTTTTTGGCCCCCTACCTAATGGAACTTTTGGTTTAATTTTAGGACGCAGCAATGCTGCTTTTAGAAGATTAACAATTATTCCAGGAGTTATTGATTCTGATTATGTAGGAGAAATTCTTATTATGGTCTCTACTACTATCACTATCTCTCTTTTGGCTGGAAAACATATAGCACAATTGCTTCTTTTACCACTTCATCCATTTCCTGCACTTCCCACGGAAAGATCTGGGGGATTTGGAAGTACTGGTCAGCATATTTTTTGGAAAATGCTAATTAAAGATTCTATACCTATTCTTCCTTTATTAACTAATGGAAAACATTTTGAAGGTCTCCTTGACACAGGAGCAGATGTTTCCCTCATATCTTTGCAACAATGGCCTCCAGAATGGAAAAAAGAAAAAAATTCCATGATGTTAACTGGATTAGGTTCCATTGCTGAGGTCTAAAAAAGTACACATTCTCTAAAATGTCAATTTTCTACTACTACAAAGTCTGTATTTCTAACTTTTTATATTATTAATACACCATTAAACTTGTGGGGACGAGATTTGTTGTCCCCTCTAGGTATTTCTATGACCATTCCTTCAAAAAACTAGTGGCCACTGTTCAAACGCCTCGAGCTCTTCCTTTGAAATGGAGAGACACATCCCCAAAATGGGTTGAGCAGTGGCCACTTCCAAAAACAAAGCTCGAGGCTTTAGAAAACTTAATGCAAAAACAATTACAACTTAGTCATATTGAGCCTTCTGCCTCTCCTTGGAACTCCCCCATTTTTGTTATTAAAAAAAAAGTCTGAAAAATGGCAAATGCTTACTGATCTTAGGAAAGTTAACAAATGTATTGAACCTATGGGACCACTACAATTGGGACTCCCTTCCCCTGCATTAATTCCTCAAAATTCATCTATTATAGTTCTCGATTTAAAAGATTGTTTTTTCACTATTCCCTTACAAATAGAAGATTTTTAAAAATTTGCTTTTACAGTTCCTGTATTAAATCATGCTTTACCGGTAAAAAGATATCACTGGACCGTTTTGCCTCAAGGTATGATTAATAGTCCCACTCTTTGTCAGGATTTTGTAGCACAAGCTTTACAACCTGTCCGAAAACAATTCCCTCGTTATCTTTTATATCATTATATGGATGATTTGTTATTGGCTGCTCCTACTATTGAAGAGAGAGATATATTCTTTACTGAGATTCAAAAGGCATTACAAAAATATAATTTACTCATTGCTCCTGAAAAAATTCAAAAAAAATTTCCTATTTCATATCTTGGCACTATTTTAAAACGACAACGTATCCAACCTCAAAAACTTCAGATCAGACGAAATCATCTTAATACCTTAAATGATTTTCAAAAATTGTTAGGAGACATTAATTGGTTACGGCCTTTACTTGGAATTCCTACTTATCAATTGCGGCATCTTTTTTCTACTCTTGAAGGAGATCCTGTTCTTAACAGTCCTCATGTGTTAACTCCTTTGGCTCTTCAAAAATTATCTTTTGTAGAAGATCATTTAAATCAAGGTTTTTTATCATATGTTTCTCCTGATTATCCCATTATGTTAATTATTTTTCATAGCCCTCATTCGCCTTCAGGAGTTATTTATCAAAAAACTGGTCCTCTTGAATGGGTTTTTCTACCCAACAGTTTTTCTAAAAAATTAACTGTCTATATTGACAAAATAACATTTCTCATACAAAAAGGGCGATCTCGTATTATACAATTATCTGGAAAAGATCCATCTGTTATAATACTTCAATTGACAAATACTCAGATTTCTAACTGTTTACAATTTAATGATAATTGGCAAATAGCCTTAGCCTCATATACTGGATCTTTTTCAAATCATTATCCTTCCTCCAGATTAATTGACTTCCTTCGTTCCCATTCTATAATTCCAATTTCACCTTTTTCACAAACTCCAGTCTCTGGTCCTACTATTTTTACAGATGCAAATAAAACCACTGCTGGATATTGGACTCAATCTAATTCTAAGGTGCTGCAGCATTCCTTTTCCTCTGTACAACCTGCAGAATTATGGGCAATTTCTCTTGTCCTGCAAGATTATCCCTCTGTACCTATTAACATTGTTTCTGATTCCAAATATACTGTCTTCTCTTGTTTACAGCTTCCTCAGGTTTCCCTTCCTTTGAATCTTAAACACCCCATTGATAAACTATTTGCTTTTGTTCAAAATTTACTGTTAAAACATACACACTTGTTATATATTACTCATATACGTGCCCATTCCAACCTTCCTGGACCTCTTTCTGCTGGAAATTCTGCTATCCATGCTTTATTGTATCCCTTGCTTGCTGCCCAGCAGGAACATGAATTACAACATACAAATTCTAAAGGTTTACATAAAAGTTACAACATTACTCGCCAGCAAGCTAAAGATATAGTTCGTTCCTGTTCTGCTTGTGCACCATTCGCCTTGCCTTTTTTGTCTTCTGGCACTAATATTCGAGGTTGGCAATCTAATCAAATATGGCAAATGGATGTAGCCTTTATCGCGTCTTTTGGTTTGCAAAAATATGTTCATCATACTATTGATACATGGTCCCATTTTCAGTGGGCTTCAGCTCTTCACTCGGAAAAAGCCGATGCTGTCATTACTCATTTATTATCATGTTTTGCTGTCATGGAAATTCCTCAGGAAATAAAAACTGATAATGCTCCTGCATATCAATCCACTAAATTAGCTACGTTTTTAGAACATTATCATATCTCCCATACTTTTGGCATTCCTCATAATAGTCAAGGTCAAGCTATTATTGAACGAGCTAATCGCACATTACAAAAATATCTTAAAAAACTAAAAAAGGGGGAACAACAGAGATTTATGAAACCAAGAGATATATTAAATCAAACATTACTCACCTTGAATTTTTTAAATGTTTGGAGTAATAATTCATTAACAGCAGCAGAAATACATTTTGGAAAAGATAAAAAGAATTTTGGTACCTATGCAACTCCCATTTGGTATAAGGATAAAGATAAGGGATGGATCTCAGCCTCTCTCATCCATTTGGGTAGAGGGTATGCCTTTATCTCTATTAATGGTCATAGGTTTTGGACACCCTCTCGACACATCAAGATTCAAGATGGACGGCTGGATCAATCGGAAGTTTAAAGACCTCTCTATGCGTACCTTCACCTTCCGTACTCGATCTGCGTCCCCTCCGACATGGGGGCAACTAAAGAAGCTTAACCAAGAAGCTGAAAAAACCCTTGTCAATACCGGCCAACCTCTCAATCCTACTAATTTACTACTGGCCATGATGGCCATAGTAACCTGTCAGGTAATGTATACGCAAGTGATAAACTATACTTATTGGGCTTAGGTTCCTAATCCTCCTCTTGTAAGGGTTGTCTCTTGGGATGAACCTGAAGTGCAGGTATGTACTAATGAAACTTCATTTTTCCCCCCACCTAAATGTGGAGGAATTGAACATTTGTATCATCATAATAATCAATATAACATAAGTAATCTTAGTATAGCAGTAGAAGGCCTTCCTTTATGCATTGGAGCACATCCTTTTTGTCTCTCTACAAGTGTACATAATCATCATTCTTATAATACTTGGGGAATACAATATCCTGGTTACCATCCAGCTGTATTTATAGTGCTTATCTCAACAAGAGGATTCAATACTTTAAGAACATCGGTGGATCAATATCCTAATAATTATGCCTCTTTGTGCCTGACTAACTTTTTTATTCCTTCTCTAGAATCATTAGAATGGGAGAACTGCCGAGGACACTGGCCTTTTAAAGTTATGAATTATTCTGGGTATATTATTGTTGATTAGAGTCCTGATCATAGTCAAATTGTAGAAAAATGGTCCAATAAAACCCTCAAATGGCATCAAATCAATAACACTTTAATAGGAAATGGAAATAAAACATTAAAATGGCAATTGTTTGCATTGGTACCTCCTCAATTACAACTATTACATTTTCCTCATGTTCAGGGTCATATTTGGAAGTTGTGGGCTGCTTCGGGAAATCTCACTATATGGTCAGGAAATTATACTTTGAATATTAATGACTGTTCAGGTCCCTTCCATGTTCACTTGCATGTTAATAAATCTTATGCTACAGCTTGTTTAAAGTACCCGTTTGCATTGTTGTATAAAAATTGGACTTGGAACGTAACTGAGAGATCTATATCATGTAATCATTGTAATTTAACACAATGTGTAAATCAGTCATGGTGGAAAAATTTTGAAACACAAACCAAAAGCTCTAATTTTTCACTAGTGGTTGTTAAAACTCGAACCAAAGTATGGCTACCTGTAAATTTGACAAGACCTTGGTCAGACTCTTTCGCTGTATCTCACTTGGTGGACGCTATACAAACTTTGCTTCATCGTTCCCGACGAATGGTTGGAGTTATTATAGCCTCAATCCTCGCTGCAACATCTGTTATTGCAACCACCGCAGTGGCTGGACTTGCCCTTCATCAAGGCATACAGACTCCAGATTTTGTACACGATTGGCATAAAGACTCCCATTTATTATGGCAACAACAAAAGGATTTGGATGCTCAACTTGTTACAGATGTCCTCAATCTTCAACATACTGTATCTTGGTTGGGCGATCAATTGACTGTATTATCCACTCGAAGTGTTTTAAAATGTGATTGGAATTCTTCTCAATTGTGTGTTACCCCTGTACCCTTTAATATGAGTCAAGATTGGGAAAAGGTCAAAAGATCTCTCACTGGGCATCAGAATTTAACTCAAGAGATTATGAATTTAGAACAGCAGATTTTATCTACCTTTAGTAAGACTCTGCCTGGGTTATCTGAGAATGATCTCCTCAGAGAGTTACAGGAAGGGATTCAGCAACTAAATCCTCTAGGTCATGTGTCTACTTTGCTTGGCTTTTCATTTGGTAATACCTTGCTTATAGTACTTATATGTAGTATTATTTTTATAGTCCTACAACAAAGGTGGCAACAAAAAAAAAAGAAAAAATGAAAGCCATGTATTCTTCGCCTTGCAGTCTGCATTGCAAAACAAAGAAGGGGGAGATGAAGGAGCTGCTGCGATGATATTTGGAAAATCAGATTAGGGATGCATGATGTCTCTGAAAACAGAACACTATGCCTGGGTAGAGCATGCTTGAAAACAAGATGTTCTACCAAGGAGCCTGTACATAAAGCTCTCTGTTACGTGTTTTTCCTGAAAATAGGGAAATATGCCCTTCTGCATAGCTGGATGAGGGAGGGCTTCTGGGCAGGCTCCTTAGATAGATGATGCAGCAGCTTACTAGCTCCTCATGTAACCAATCTGCTTGCTTGAAATGCAAAATTGTATCCATGTATGGTAATAGAGAGATTGCTGTGGCTCCCTCCCTGCCTTACTGAAAGGAAAATATAAAATAAACCGCAACCTGTGTTGCGCAGATCTTTTTCTCCTCTGGCCGGAGTTTTGTGTGTCTGTCTTTTGTGTTGTCTGTTTTGTCCATTTCGTTCGCAGCACCACAGTTCAAAAGCATCAATTCTTCAGCGCTCACCTTTCTTTATAGTCCAACTCTCACATCCATACATGACCACTGGAAAAACCATAGCCTTGACTAGATGGACCTTTGTTGACAAAGTAATGTCTCTGCTTTTTAATATGCTGTTTAGGTTGGTCATAGCTTTCCTTCCAAGGAGTAAACTTCTTTTAATTTCATGGCAATGAAGGTTCAATTATTCAAGCAACAGAACGACCATTTAATTCCCACTTAGTCCAGAAATTTAGCAATAAAAGGGAGAAAAACAGAATCTCAGCCAGAGGAGGTTACAGGATCAAAGGAGGATGCTCTTATGTGTTTGATTTAGACAGGATGAGGGTGTGCATGCTTGGGTAGAAAGGAAGAGGCACCAGGGGAAATTAAAGATGTTGGAGAGGAAGTATATAGGTGTAAGCCCACAGATATGAGAAAGTAGGCGTTTTTTAGGTGACAAAAATGCTTGTGGCAAAGATGCTCTTGGTAAAAATACCCAGAACCTATTTTTTCATCTATAAGATCAGTAAAAAATTTTTAAAGTTTTAATAAACTTGTAGGGGGGTGAATGATGGTTCCCAAAGAGATATATCTCTGTGCTAACCCCTGGGACCTGTGAATATTACCTGATCTGGGGAAAGAGTCTTTGAAGATATAATTAGGTTGAAATTCTTAAGATGAAGAGACGATCCTAAATTATCCAGGAGGGCCCTAAATCCAAGGATGAGTGTCGTGATAAGAAGGAGGTAGAGGGTCATGACAAACCAGAAGAAGTCAAGGCCACGTGAAGGAGGAGGGGGAAACTGGGCTGATGCAGCTGCAAGCCGAGGAAGCCAGTGAGCGCTGGGAGCCAACGCTGGAAGGGGACAGAAAGGTTCTTCCCCAGAACCTCTCGAGGGAGCTTGGGTCTGTCAACTTTTGGTTTTAGATTTCTCGCTTCCAGAATGTAAGAGAATAAATTTCTGTTGCTTGCAGCTGCCAAGTTTTTGTTAATTTATCATGATGGCCTCAGAAAATGAATACAAAATTCTATGAAGAAGTCACGGGGAAATCAATTCTCTCACAAGTTACTGATGGAGGTATATTGGAGGGCAGTTTTATGGAGAGCAATATTTGGCAGTCTCAAAGTCCCCACTTCTTCCAGTCTGTGACGTCTCCATTTTCTAGGGCGCTATCCTTCTCTGCTATGGTGGAAAAGAGATAAAGGAAAGAGGATCCCATGGATGTACTTTATTTGGGAAGGTATCTGTTGAACCACTCCCACCTACAGTCTATTAGCTATAACTCAGTCACATGATCCCACAAACCTGCAAAAGCAGCGGGGAAATGTGGTCTGGGTACCCAGAAGGAATGCACAGCACTGTCTCTACTATAGGAGATTCCTAGAGCTAATTCTTTCTCTCGTGGGATGCTCTGAAGAATTCCCAGAGGTGCTTCTTGTGATCCCAGCATCCTTAATGTAGAGAATTTGTGCCCCTCAGTTCAGTTCAGTTCAGTTCAGTCGCTCAGTCGTGTCCGACTCTCTGCGACCCCATGAATCACAGCACGCCAGGCCTCCCTGTCCAACACCAACTCCCGGAGTTCACTCAAACTCATGTCCACAGAGTCGGTGATGCCATCCAGCCATCTCATTCTCCGTCGTCCCCTTCTCCTCCCGCCCCCAACCTTTCCCAGCATAAGAGTCTTTTCCAGTGAGTCAACTCGTCGCATGAGGTGGCCAAAGTATTGCAGTTTCAGCTTTAGCATCAGTCCTTCCAATGAACACCCAGGATCGATCTCCCTTGGAATGGACTGGTTGGATCTCCTTGCGGTACAAGGGACTCTCAAGAGTCTTCTCCAACACCACAGTTCAAAAACATCAATTCTTTGGCGATCAGCTTTCTTCATAGTCCAACTCTCACATCCATACATGACCACGGGAAAAACCATAGCCTTGACTAGACGGACCTTTGTTTGCAAAGTAATGTCTCTGCTTTTTAATATATTATCAAGGTTGGTCATAACTTTCCTTCCAAGGAGCAAGCGTCTTTTAATTTCATGGCTGCAATCAGCATCCGCAGTGATTTTGGAGCCCAAAAAAATAAAGTCTGACACTGTTGCCACTATTTTTCCATCTATTTCCCATGAAGTGATGGGACCGGATGCCATGATCTTTGTTTTCTGAATGTTGAGCTTCAAGCCAACCTTTTCACTCTCCTCTTTCACTTTCATCAAGAGGCTTTTGAGTTCCTCTTCACTTTCTGCTATAAGGGTAGTGTCATCTGCATATCTGAGATTATTGATATTTCTCCCAGCAATCTTGATGCCAGCTTGTGCTTCTTTCAGCCCAGCGTTCCTCATGATGTACTCTGTGCCCCTCAGTAGCTACTTATAATTCCTCTTAAGCCTGTGGGCATCTGGCTATTCACTTGCTCTCTTGCAGTCACACTGCCCTTCTGGAAGTTTCTCTCAGGTGGAGTCCAAGATACCTTCAAGCTAGAATTTTCCAAATTGTTGCACAGCTGGTACCCCAGCAAGTATCTGTGCTGTCCACCAGTGAACAAGAGTTTACTCCCAGTGCAGACCTTTCTATAATGCTTGCTTGCCTCAGGCAGCATCACCCAGTCACCTACCTGTAGAATTTTTCAAAGTGGGTCGAATGCAAACCCGTGTGCACCTTCAACTCTAGGGCACACATGCCACTGCTCTCTTGGAACCTGCAGAATGTGACTGTGGTGGGAAGGCAGTGCTTTCCTCCCCAGCCTCATTGAAGGAAGACAGAACGCACAGCATGTGCAACCCACTCTCCTGAATGCTGACTCTCCAGATCATTCCATTTGGGGGGGGGGGGGTCACAAAATAGGTTTTTCAAAATACCATTTGCAAGTCTCACATAGATAATTCAGCACCTCACTTTGAAACATAGGGGTTCTTGTCTTATTGTTTCCTTATAGTGTTTTCATAAAAGGTTTTTGTTGTTTAATGTAGTCGTATTTGTGACGCTTTCGACCCTGGGTTCAAAAAACAATTTTCATCCTACTCTTGCTCTTAGAGATAAAAATGGAATATTTCCCGCCATATCATTAAAGGAGGGATGTCACAGTCATCAATGATTGAAGCCTTCCAAGTGAGCAGGTAAGCCCAGAGGAAACTCAGAATGTAAAAACACAGAATACTTGCCCCAGTTAGCTGAGGTGCATATCAAAAGAATGCTTTTAGGGAATCCAGACTTGCATCTTTACCTACTCAGAAAAGCACTAAATTCTTGGACATATCTGGCTTATTTAATTAATGGTAATCCTTTATTTTATTTTACTTTTTAACTGCATTGAGTCTTTGTTGTGGCGTACCAGTTCTTTGCTGCTACATGCGGGCTTTCTCCAGTTGCTCTGCCACATGTACGATCTTAGTTCTTCTGTTAGGGATTGAACCAGTGTCCCCTGCACTGGCCAGTGGATTTTTAACCACTGGACCACCAGAGAAGTCCCTAACAATAATCTTTTGATGTTCCTGACCTTCATAAAACTTCTATATATTCTAGCTCCTCCTCTTACCTCAGAGCTATCTGAGATGCTATCTCCCAGGCTGCTGTCCTCAGTTAAGTTCAGTCCAGTCGCTCAGTCGTGTCTGACTCTTTGTGACCCCATGAACCACAGCACGCCAGGCTTCCCTGTCCATCACCAACTCCTAGAGCATACTCAAACACATGTCCGTTGAGTTGGTGATGCCATCCAACCATCTCATCTTCTGTCATCCCCTTCTCCTCCTGTCTTCAATTTTTCCCAGCATCAGGGTCTTTCCAATGAGTCAGTTCTTTGCATCAGGTGGCCAAAGCTGAATTTCAGCTTCAGCATCAGTCCTTCCAAAGAATATTCAGGACTGATTTCCTTTAGGATTGACTGGTTTGATCTCCTTGCAGTCCAAGGGACTCTCAAGAATCTTTTCTAACACCACGATTCAAAAGGATCAAATCTTCGGTGTTCATCTTTCTTTATGGTCCAAGTCCTCATTTTGTCCCAAATAAAACTTAACTTGCAAGTTTCACTTTGTGCAAGTTTTTTTTTTTCTAATGTAGATTTTTTTAATTGTTTTATTTTTTTATTAATTAATTTATTTTTTATTGGAGGCTAATTATTTTACAATATTATATTGGTTGGTTTTGCCATACATTGATGTGAATCCACCCCTGGTGTACATGAGTTCCCCCTCCTGAACCCCCTTCCCACCTCCCTCCTCCCTTTATCCTCCCTCTGGGTCATCCCCGCACACAGCCCTGAGCATCCTGTTACATGCATCGACCCTGAACTGGTGATTCGTTTCACATATGACAACATACATGTTTCAATGCCATTCTCCTAAATCATCCCACCCTCACCCTCTCCCACAGAGTCCCAAAGACTGTTCTATACATCTGTGTCTCTTTTGCTGTCTCATATACAGGGTTATCATTTCCATCTTTCTAAATTCCATATATATGCGTTAGTATACTGTATTGGTGTTTTTCTTTCTGGCTTACTTCACTCTGTATAATAGGCTCCAGTTTCATCCACCTCATTAGAACTGATTCAAATGCATTCTTTTTAATGGCTGAGTAATACTCCATTGTGTATATGTACCAAAGCTTTCTTATCCATTCGTCTGCAGATGGACAACTAGGTTGCTTCCATGTCCTGGCTATTATAAACAGTGCTGCGATGAACATTGGA
The DNA here is from genome assembly GCF_049115385.1 of Moschus berezovskii. Taxonomy (NCBI): domain Eukaryota; kingdom Metazoa; phylum Chordata; class Mammalia; order Artiodactyla; family Moschidae; genus Moschus; species Moschus berezovskii. The sequence continues at coordinate 54,331,088 of NC_142464.1, read as the reverse complement.
GTACATGTGTCTCTTTCAATTCTGGTTTCCTCGGTGTGTATGCCCAGAAGTGTGATTGCTGGATCATATGGCAGTTCTCTTTCCAGTTTTTTGAGGAATCTCCACACTGTTCTCCATAGTGGCTGTACTAGTTTGCATTCCCACCAACAGTGTAAGAGGGTTCCCTTTTCTCCACACCCTCTTCAGCATTTATTGCATGTAGACTTTTGGATAGCAGCCATTCTGACTGGGGTGAAATGGTATGTCATTGTGGTTTTGATTTGCATTTCTCTGACTATGAGGGATGTTGAGCATTTTTTCATGTGTTTGTTAGCCATCTGTATGTCTTCTTTGGAGAAATGTCTGTTTAGTTCTTTGGCCCATTTTTTGATTGGGTCATTTATTTTTCTGGAATTGAGCTGCAGGAGCTGCTTGTATATTTTGGAGATTAATCCTTTATCAGTTGCTTCATTTGCTATTATTTTCTCCCATTCTGAAGGCTGTCTTTTCACCTTACTTATAATTTCCTTTGCTGTGCAGAAGCTTTTGATTTTAATTAGGTCCCATTTGTTTATTTTTGCTTTTATTTCCAATATTCTGGGAGGTGGGTCTTGGAGGATTCTGCTGTGATTTATGTCGGAGAGTGTTTTGCCTACATTCTCCTCTAGGAGTTTTATGGAATCTGGTCTTACATTTAGCTCTCTAATCCATTTTGAGTTTATTTTGGTGTATGGTGTTAGGAAGTGTTCTAGTTTCATTCTTTTACAAGTGGCTGACCAGTTTTCGCAGCACCACTTGTTAAAGAGACTGTCTTTTCTCCATTTTATATTCTTGCCTCCTTTGTCAAAGATAAGATGTCCATAGGTGCATGGATTTATCTCTGGGCTTTCTATTTTGTTCCATTGATCTATATTTCTGTCTTTATGCCAGTACCGTACTGTCTTGATGACTGTGGCTTTGTAGTAGAGTCTGAATTCCGGCAGGTTAATTCCCCCAGTTCCATTCTTCTTCCTCAAGATTGCTTTGGCTATTCCAGGTTTTTTGTATTTCCATACAAATTGTGAGATTATTTGTTCTAGTTCTGTGAAAAATATCATTGGTAGCTTGATAGGGATTGCATTGAATGTATAGATTACTTTGGGTAGTATACTCATTTTTACAATATTTATTCTTCCAATCCACGAACACGGTATATTTCTCCATCTATTAGTGTCCTCTTTGATTACTTTCACTAGTGTTTTATAGTTTTCTATGTACAAGTCTTTTGTTTCCTTAGGTAGATATATTCCTAAGTATTTAATTCTTTTCATTGCAACAGTGAATGGAATAGTTTCCTTAATTTCTCTATTTTCTCATTATTAGTGTATAGGAATGCAAGGGATTTCTGTGTGTTGATTTTATATCCTGCAACTTTACTGTAATCATTGATTAGCTCTAGTAGTTTTCTGGTAGAGTCTTTAGGGTTTTCTGTGTAGAGGATCATGTCATCAGCGAACAGTGAAAGTTTTACTTCTTCTTTTCCAATTTGTATTCCTTTTATGTTCTGGAAGTTTTGGCTACAGCAATCAGAGCAGAAATTTTTTTGAATAGAAACTTCGATTCTCCTTCCATTTCTCCCGTTACTTACTGAACTCCTGCGGGCAAGTTACATTACAGGTTTAAACCTTAGTGTCTTTACCAGTAAAATGGAGTAATAATATGCAATTTACAGAGTCACTGTGGAGGTTAAGTGGAATATTATCTGTGAAAGTATCAAACACTGTGCTTAAACTAACTGTTCAAAGAAAAAGATCTTCTGCCTTCATTCTCTTCTAGAACAGAAATGGCCAAGCTGCTTCTAAACTGTATATAAACAAAAAAATACGGTTTTAGACTTTTGTTTGTAATTAACAAAAAGCTCTGAAGAGAGGCCCAAACAAGAGACTTGAATTTGCTAAAAATTTAACCTGGACTTACCCTTTCATGTTTCTTGGGGTTACATGCAAGCAGTCTGCTGCTGATTTAAGGTAAACGAAGAGCTTGGAATGAAAAAGACATTTGGATTTTACTTCCTTTCAGCCATCTCCAAACTGTGTGCACATTGCCAAATTGTAAAAGCTACCTACTGCTCTCTGGGAAGATCTTTTCTGAATATAAAGTGCCCTGGGGAGACTGATAATATGCTCTGAAACAAAACAAAGAAAATATATCGTGCTTGCAATGGTCAACCTGGTTCCTGGCGGGTATCTGGATATTATTTAGTCCTGACAAAATAAGGGAGCCCTATTAAGTTTGCTTGCCAAGCACAATGAAATGGGAGGTCCTGATGGGTTAAAGCCAGTCTCTGAGTATGCAGTTAATACAATGAAATTGCAAGCCAAGCCAGAGGGTTACTGTGACCTGCTGGGTGGCTTCTCTTACATTTGACTGTAAAAAACATCTTCTATCCCTGAAAAATTCTATGTGTTTGAAAAAGAGGTAGCTCAGATAATTTCAACTGTTTGGGATTCCAGGGATTTGGATCAAGCTCCTACTGCGTGTTAGGGTACGTGCCAGGGCCCAGTAAATTCTGAGCTAATTGAGAAATAAGAAAAAGGCCTTCTTTTTAACAAACATGTTTATTTGCTCTTCTACTATGTACCTGTCTCTTTAAAGTAGTTAGGAACTCAGTGCTCACGTTTCCAGCTGAGGTTGAACCAGGTGATGCTCTACCTCCTCTTTTCAGCTCTCACACTGTAAACAAGTGCCTTTCTGCAGTCTATTTAGTGCCATTATGTATTCATTTTTTGTTCTTTTGGGGGTGATGTCTGTTTTTGAATTGTCCCCATGTATAATGGTGAAGTGATGTCTAGGATTCCTAAGTGCGAGAAGGCTGCGCTATGCCCTCTAGAGAAAATAAATGTGTGAGATAAGAGTCATGCAGGCACGAATTATGGTGCTGTTGGCCAGGAGTTCAATGCTAATGAATTGACAGTAGATGCTAACTAAGGTGTCTTTAAGCAGAAGCATACAGGATATAAGGTATGTATTGATTGATTCATGAAAATGTTGTAACCAGAGGCTTACAGCTATCAAACCTTGTATTTCTCCTAAGAGCAATGGCTTAGTATCAACTAATTTAAAGTTTTCAGCAACTCTTTAGAACATAACAATTGCAAAAAATTAAATTAAAATCAATTGTGGTAGTAGGAAATGGCCAACAAATCCAGTATTCTGGCTTGGAAAATTCCATGGACAGAGGAACCTGGTGGGCTACAGTCCATGGGGTCCCAAAGAGTTGGACACGACTGAGCACACACACACATAGCACCCACATGTAGTGGCAAAAATAATAATAATATATCAATATGGTCATTTTGTTATTATTAATGATGATAATCAAAACTATTATTATCATTACGGCGTAACCAGTGTTATAGCCACGCATTCCGGGAAACAAACTCACTCAGAAGGACACTGCAGATAGTGGAGTGCGGTTTATTACACCGGCAGGCCCAAGGCAGAGTCTCCTCTTAGCCAAGGACCCCGACCAGTTTTTGTGAAAACTTGTATACCCTAAGTGTACATGCTCAAACCCACCTCCCCAAATTCTCTGAAACTAGTCTGAACAAAGGAAAAGAGAGATACAAAGTTAACCCACGATTCATATGCCTTAAACCCATGATTTGTATGCCTTAAGCCTAGGTAGTTAATAGTGGACAATTATCAATAGGCCTGTGGTCATACCCCAATAAGCATAGTAGAATTTATGATTCTATTCAGTTACACAGATAATTAGGATTTTTTTTAGGCGACAGAGAGTCTAGGTACGAGCCCTGGGGCTCTTCCATCCGGGGGGGTCTGATTTTCCAATGTCGTTTCCATAGATACAGGGCACATAGCTCAAAGTCCACAGTCCGGCCCAAGATGGAGTCCTGCTTTCCAGATGGAACCTGTTCTGTCTGTTTCCTCCTTCACAAGTAGCAATGGAGCATTCTGGTCCCCAGGTCTTATGATAACAGAAATTAAAGTCTGCCCCTGGATGAGAGGTGCAGCAACAACTTAAGGCATGATAGTAAGGTAAGAAATTGCTGGAGACCTCTGGTGGCCCATGTAGTCACTATGCCTTATTTAGCCCTTTCTCACATACAAGTGATCTGGTAAGCTTTTATTTCAGACTCTCCAGATGTCTGCTGGAGGATGTGGTCAACCTGCTTTGATGGAGGTCAGTAACATGTAATTATTTCTCAGACTTGGTGGGATTTCCAATTGGAAGTGTTAACATGATGAAAGGGCTGGGAAAATTGGCTTTAGAAGAAAAGACTAACAAAATTGGTGTCATTTTCCCCAAAGAATGAGGAAGAAACATCATTATAGCCTTCCAGCACTGGAGAGACGATCATTAAGGGCTATGAGTAGGGATTCTCCCGGTCAGCTAGGAATGGATGGTTGAGCTGGGTGTATAACAAAGACTGTTACCAAGGTGAGACTTCTGTGAATCCATAAATCCCAAGTTAATCGTGAGTTCTAAGCTTTTTTAAAATTTTGAAATGAATTTCTTGCTTCTATACAAGAAAAGCAAATGTTCTTACAAAAACCATCAGAAAATACAGAAAAGTAGAGAAGAAAAAGTTAAGAATTTTTGTAACTCATCAACAAGAGAGGGCCATTATTAATTTTTTGAAGACTGTTTTTTAGGACAGTTTTAGGTTCTCAACAAAATTGAGAGAAAGGTATAAAGATTCCCAACTGTTTTTGGGGAGGTGGGTGGGGGAAGTGTGCTGACCAGGGATGAAACCTGGGCCACAGCAGTGAAAGTACTGAGTCCTGACAGCTGGACTATCAAGGGATTCCGAGAAGCAGGGAGTTTTAAATTGGCCCCATCATTGGTCCACAGTGGCTGTCCTGTAACAGAATTCACTGTCCACTTGCTGGGGACAAGCTGATCACTTCAGCAGGGAGTGCAGGCTCATGGCAAGGCGAGGGCATCCTGCCTCCTCTCATCTCCAGTACAAACCAAGAATCCAGCAATATACCTCAGAACAACTGGAAAAATTTAGTTTCCAGAAGGCTCTGAGGCAGCGTGGGTAGCATAATAGCAATAGCTAGTACTTTGTGTAGCATTTTCTTTATGCAAGGTGCTGCCATAAGAACCTCAGGCATTAATTAAATCATTGAAAATTGCCAACAAACTAAAAAAGTAAAAAAGCAAAAAAACATCATCCACGTCGGAAAGCGAGGCACAGAAAAGTTAAGGAACTTGCCCAGTGTCACAAAGTTGGTCAGTGATGGAGATGAGCTTTGAACCATTGGCTTTCTTGCTTCTATACAATAAGAGCAAAGTGTCCTTTTAAAAAAAAATCAGAAAATACTGGAAAGTATGAGGAAAAACTTAAGTTTGCTTATAACTCATCAACAAGAAAGGACCACTGTTAATTTTTTGAAGACTGTTCTTTTAGAGCAGTTTTAGATTCTCAACAAAATTGAGAGAAATGTACAAAGATTCCCCATTGTTTTGTTTGGTTGTTTTTTTTTTTTTTTTTGGTTGTTAGGTATCTTGCCCAGGGGTGGAACCCAGACCCACAATCTGACTACAGAATCTATACAAGTGACCATTAGGCCAATAACCTCTCAAACAACATGTAAATACTAGTAGGACATTGCATTTCTAGAGAACGAAAGGCTTGAAAAACCAAGGAATAAAAGGCCCATGAAACACTTAAGTCTTGAATATTGCTTATCTGAATAGTAAAAGCTGAAAAGCAGTACAGAAAACAAGTAAGGTAAGGCAGAAAGAATTCAAGCGGTGGTATTAGAGAGAACTGGAGGTGAATCCCACTGCCTCCATTTCTAGGCTGCACTACCTGGAAACATCGTTTCACATCTCAAAGCATATATTTGCTCAAATGCAAATGAATGATACCGATCTCACAGGGTAGCTGGCAAGATGAGATGCTGCCTAATGTCTGCGCCCTGCACTCTGCCTTCCTGTCCTGCGGTTCCAGCGTGTGTGTCTGACTGTTGCACTTGCACAGAAGAGTTCTCAAGTAACGTAGACTACGATGAAGATTGCACACAGCAATGAAGAGCTTTACGTATTACCCACCATAGCAAAGGACCCTTCTCTGCTAACCTGCCACCAGAGGGGCTGGGGGAGGGTGAGGTGGTGATTGGAGCTTCTCTCTCACTCTATTTATCTTTTTCTTTATTTCTCATTCTCTTTTTCTCTTCTCTTTTCTTTGCCCCTACTCCTTCTCCCTCCAGGATCTCTCACCCCAAGCAATTTCATCAAACTTTTATTACCATATGACTTTGGCTCCAAGCCAGCTCTGAATTTTCCACTCTCACATGAAAACTTGACACACTGCTCAGCAAACAAAGGGTCTACCAGTCATTTTATCAGGACTCCCTATTTTGATTGCCTATTGCTGCAAAAACCACCCCCGAAATTCACTGGCTTAACATAGCAACAAGCATTTATTATCTTTGTCACAATTCTTTGGGTTGGCTGGGCTCAGTCAGGTGGTTCCTCTGCTCCACATGGTGTCAGCTGGCCTTACCTTCGTCAGGAGGATAACATATCCAAGACCATTTACTCACATGGACGGCAGTTGGTGCTGCCCCTCTGCTGGGAGCTGAGCTAGAGTGACCCAGTTTTCCTCTGTGTGGCCTCTCCACTTGCTTGGTCTTCTTGTAGTGTGGCAACTGGGCTCCAAAAGGGAAGATTCTCAACCCTTGGAAGCAGAAGCTGCAGCTTTCTTAAGGCCCAGCCCTGGAAGTTCTTAAGTAAAAACTTCTGCCACCTTCTGCTTGTCAAAGCTAGAGAGAGCTCAGATAACAATTTGCACCATCTTTAATCTGTCATACCTATTATTTTGAAATAAGTGTTGTTCAACAGCACAACGATTTTTCTGTTACCTATTCAAAGTACTTGGCATATAAATACCAGAATGAAGTTTTCTGACTTTTTCTGTGTTTTGTGATGAAATGAATACATGGGTAGGTTTACAGGGGTGGAAATGCAAAGGATGGAACGGACTGGCTGGTAATAGACCCTGGTTTTCATATCTGCTTAGGAGTACTCTTTTTTGCTTAATCTTAGCTCACAAACTCCACAATAATCAAGTCACATCTATCAGCTGGCCCTTCTTTACCTCCTTCCCATATGTAGGGTATTGTTTACCCGTTCCCCTACAGTAGTGAGAGTGGGCTGGCATCGGGGAGATGCCCCCCACATCTGCATTGCTCTACGCTCAGACCTCAGCCTCACATCCATCAGCACATCTGTGTCGAGACCCTGATTTGCTCTTCTTTTCATCATTTTCCTCGTGTCCGTGCCATGCTCAGTCGCTTCAGCTGTGTCTGATTCTGTAACCCTCTTAACCAAAGCCAGCTAGTCTCCTCTGTCCATGGGATTCTCCAGGCAAGGATACTGGAATGGGTTGCCATGCCCTCCTCCAGGGAATTTTCCCAATCATGTGAATGATATATTGAAATCTGACAAAGAATCAAAGAGTATATATTTCATGTTGTCAGCAAAAAGCACCTGTCAGAGCCCAGCTCGTCCCCAGAACTGAGCCCCAGCATTCTCCAGTAGTTGTAACGAAAAGGAATAAAGAGAATTCCTCTTACCCATCCCACATCGCACTCCACTTTAACAATAATACATCCAACAATAACCTTGTAAACAGAGCTGGGGGAACTGCAGGAAACATTGCCAATATTACCGAGTCATTTCTCTTTCTAATTAAAAGAATCTCATGAGTCTAGACGTGGATTAACTTAAATACCTCTAAAAAGCAGAATGTAATTTGGACAATCAAAATAATTAAACTTTCCAAATATGTAAAAGCCATTCTTAAGAGACTGGGAAAAACCAAAGCTTCTTCCTTAGAGATATGAATCATCCTCTGGAGGAGACCAGAGCTGGGTTTTAAGCAATCTGAGAGGACCAAAATAGTTTCATGTGGACTCAAACTGTGTGATCTCTGATGACCTTCCAAACATATTGTACTCAGTTGCCTTTGGCATTACACATGTGTATATTTTACGAACTATATAAATGATCTCTGAAAGTATAGTCTTGCATGGGTATATTTTAAAGGGAGCAAATGCTGCATGGGGTGATTAGTTAAGTGGTTTGCGTATTACTTGATGTAAGAAGGATTGGATTTTTAAGCAGTTGGATCTATTGATCTGTCCCTTTGTGATTTCCTCTATTGCTTTTATGCTCAGAAAGTCCTTCCTCATCCCAAGATAGGTTCAATATTTGCTTGTATCTTCTTCCAGTCTTTCTAGGGCTCCCTTTTTTATAGTTAACTCTGTAATTCCTAGAATTTATTCTGAAATATTATAGTGAAAATTTATTATGTTTCTGGCTAACAGTAACTTGGACACAATCTTTCCTCTGTGTGTGTGTGTGTGTGTATATGGAGGGTGGTCCCACCTTATCTGTTTGTAAGCCAGAAACTCAATGTTCAGCTGCCTTTTCCAATAGGGCACAAGCATGTGACCAAGGGGGCTTCCCAGGTGTCAGTAGCAGTAAAGAATCTGCCTACCAATGCAGGAGACACATGTTCAGTCCCTGGGTTGGGAAGAACCCTGGAGGAGGGCATGGCAACCCACTCCGGTATTCTTGCCTGGAGAATCCCCATGGACAGAGGAGTTTGGTGGGCTACAGTCCATGGGGTTTCAAAGAGTCGAACATGTCTGAAGCTACTTAGCATGCATGTGACCAAGAATCTACCAATCCATGTGAAGTTTCAGTTTAGAAACCAGTGATGAGTGGGGTAGAGGCCTCTAAAGAACCGCTCTGGGAAAGGCGATGGCACAGGCCTCCAGATCGCAGAGGCAGCAATGGTAGAGGTTCTGGTGTCACCATCTTTTGTGCATTTTACAGTGGGTTAGGTCTGGAGGTCGGTACTCTGGAGGAGAGTAGTATGGTTTCCATTTAAGCTGGCCTGTGCTGTGATTTGGACTATTCCTAGCTTCAGAATCCTCGGGCTTGATTCTTGTCCTTCTTAGAGAGTTTCAGGACCACCTAATATCCTTTAATGATTTAATTGTTTCTATTTCTGCTTAAATTATCTGCAACCAAGCACACTGACTAATTCAAGCATGCTGTGCGGTAAGAATAGAACATAACTTTTTCAAATAGATAACCTATCACTCCTATATGAATTATTTAATGATAAAAATAAGCCATTTTCCCTCAGCTAAACTTGAAATGCCATCTGCTATAGACTGAATGTTTGTTTCCCCCCAAATCTACATGTTGAAACCTGAATCCCCAATGAGATGATATCTGGAGGTGTCCCCTTCAGGAGGTGCTTAGGTCATGAGGGTGGAACCCTAATGAATAGGATTGATACCCTTAAAAAAGAGACCCAGGGAACTTCCTGGCCCCTTTATCCACATCGCTCAGTCGTGTCCAACTCTCTGTGACCCCTTGGACTGCAGCACGCCAGGCCTCCCTGTCCATCATCAACTCCCGGAGTTCACTCAAACTCATGTCAGTGATGCCATCCAAACATCTCATCCTCTGTCATCCCTTTCTCCTGCCTTCAATCTTTCCCAGCATCAGGGTCTTTTCCAATGAGACAGTTCTTCACATCAGGTGGCCAAAGTATTGGAGTTTCAGCTTTAGCATCAGTCCTTCCAATGAATAATCAGGACTGATTTCCTTAAGATGGACTGTTTGGATCTCCTCGCAGTCCAAGGGACTCTCAAGAGTCTTATCCAGCACCACAGTTCAAAAGCATCAATTCTCCACATAAGGACACAGAAAACAACTGTCTGAACAAGAAAGTGGACTCTCACCAGACCCTGAACCTGCTGGCACACTGATCCTGGACTTCATAGCCTCCAAAACTGTGAGAAATGAATTTCTGTTGTTTGCAAGCCACTTCATCCATGGTGTTCTGTTACAGCAGCCCGCACGGATGAAGACACCAACTTCTTTTCTTAGATACACTGAGGTCAGTTTCTGTGCTGCCGACTGTGTTTGATTGATCAATAGTCAGTGAAATTGTCTGGAAAAGGAAGGAATGCAGACGACCACAAACCTCATTCTGGTCTGCGGCAGTGAATCTCTGCTTTCTGATTCCACCTGCAGATAATTGTATTCTTGCCTTGACTGCTATTTATATCGTTTCAAGTAATATGATTTTTACATTCTGAGTCACCACTCTAATTTTTTTTCCTCCAATAAAGCTAACTATGGAAACATCTAACCCTGTCTCTGCCTGTGCCAAGCAAACATCCCTATGGCAGCTAGAGAATTCTGTTGTTTAGCCCTTTGGAACTAGCAAAACCTGCAGTGATGAACAGTATTTTTCCATTTCATTGTGTTGAGCAGGTTGTGTAGACAGATCTCTCTCCTTTTTGCCTTGAAGGAAGGCTGGAAGTTAGGTAACAAGTATACTGAACCAGTTAGACTATGATGAAGTCGCAGTGGTCAGGGTTGATGGTATCAGGGACATTTGGCTCCCTGCTGCCTCAGTCTCCACTTTAATCAACTGCTTCCACATAAATCCCTCCTACAAGCCTAAAGCTAAAGAGGTAGAGGCAGGAGGTTTAATTTGGGCATCAAAAGGCCCAGATTCAAGTCTCACTCCACTAACTGGCTTGGAGTTGCCTTAAAAAATAACCACAAACTAAGTAACTTGCAACAGCAGACACCTGCTTGCCCATGATTCTGGAGTTCAGGAATCTGAAGCAAGGTGATGGCAGGTTTGGTTCCTTCTGGAGGTTTGAAGGGAGAATCTGTCCCAGGCCTCTCCGCTCTCCTAGCTCCTGGTGGCAGCCTGCAGCCCTTGGTCTTCCACAGTCCAAGGATGCATCACTCCAATCTCTGCCTCCATCTTCACATCACCTTCTCGGCTGTGTCCTCTGCATCCTCTGCATTTCTTATCAGGATGTCTGTCACTGGATGCAAGGCCCACCTGAAGTCCAAGATGATCTCATTCTGAGAGTCTTCACTTAATTGAATCTGCTAAGACCGCGTTTCCAAATAAGGTCACACTGTGGGGTTCCAGGTAGACACGACTGGGGTCAGGGATGGCAGCATTCAATCCATTACAAGGAACAAGGAGACATCAAAGTCTAGAGTCCTGCCGAGGTCATTGCCTGATTCCTGCATTCTCCTCTGGTTGCCTGGGAGCTAAAACAAGCTATGCTCATTACAGAGAAAGAAGGCAAGAGGGAGAAATGGGGATGTCAACAAGATTAAGCGGAAGGCAGGAATACTTGGAGAAGTAAGACTGTGACCGAAGGACTGGGGGAGTCTGGTTGCTGCTGCTGGCCCAGATACCTCCACTGCCCTCCCACTTGCTGAGTAAACTGGGTTGGGCCCCAGCCTCTCTGGTTCTACAAGAGACAGCTCACTCATTCCCAAAAAGTTCCCGGGGTTGACGCACCCCCAGCAGCTGGAGTCTGAAATTCATTTTGCCGGATAAGCATGTGCTTTGCCTGGGGGAGCTCTTCTTCACTGGGCCAGCCTCTGGTCCATAAGCCTTCTCTGTGCTCACTCAGTTCCCAAGTCCTTTCTGTTGTTTGTTTTTCTTAACCATTTAATTTATTTATTTATTATTTGGGTTGGATCTTCGTTGCTGTGAGGTCTTTTTCTCTAGCTGTGGCGAGCAGGAGCTACTCCTCATTGTCGTGTGCAGGCGTCTCATTGCGGTGCCTTCTCTTGTTGCTGACCACCAGCTCGATGGTGTGTGCACTTCAGTAGTTGTGGCGCAAGGGCTTTAGCAGTTGCAATTTCCAAACTCTAGAACACAGGCTCAATAGTTGTGGTGCATGGGTTTCATTGATCCACGGCATGTGGGAATCCTCCCAGATTGGGGATAGAACCCGTGTTTCCTGCATTGGTAGGTGGATTCTTTACCACTGAGCCACCAGGGAAGCCCCCAAGTCTCTTGTGCATCACTTCCTTGGTCTTCATTAGGATTCTCCACTTGGATGGACCTCCATTTATCTGCATTTTAGACCTTCTAGTCTATATGTTCCACCACTGCTTGGGGTCCTATTTCAGCTGGACATCTTGCTTTTGCTGCTGACATATATTTGTCCTCTTCTGATTTCTCTCTGAAGGCCCAGTTTCTCCCTCACTTTTTGTCTTTGTGCCCAAGTAGACTTAACTCTACTTCAGCTCTGGGGTGGGCATGCGACAAGACTAGCCAATCAGATATCATTTTTCTCTGACCATAGTGGTGAGTTAAGGGAGGGGAATGTTGCCCAGTACAAGCCAACAAGATATAAGTAGATTTCTACTAAGACTTTATAGAGAGAGGTACACCCTTTTTTCTGCTGATTAAGAACCTGGAAGAATGTGGGCCAAGGGCTGTTGACCACACAGTAGAGCCTGAGAATAGAGTAAACATACAGGAGGGCATTGCTCAGAGAGGATGAGACTGGACTCTAGTAACATTATTTGGATCTCTGGATATGACATATTTAAAGCAAAAATATTCTTGTCCATTTCCATTTTATTTGGCAATAAATTTCTTTTTTTGCCTAAGGTAATTTGCTTTTATTTTTTGAAGCCCATAATTTTGATTACTACTGCTCCACACTTGATGAATCCCCACTACCCCAGAACTAAACCCTGCCAACATCTGGCTTCTGAGATCACCAATGCTGAGAGTTCTTTATGACCATGCCTTTCCTCTGTACCCCAGTATCACTGTTTTGATGGAGTGGATGTTCATTACTTTTGGCTACTCAGAATCTGTTCACCACTCCCTTTCTATTCAAAGGAATACTTCTTCCTGATCCCCTGCTTCTTTAGCAGCAGTTCCTAGCCCAGATTTTTGGAACTCAATTATCCCATCTAGATGATGATACAAAGATGTGGAAACAATATTCAAAGCAGAAATAGCAGTTTTTAATCCAGTGGTCACAGTGGCAATGATACACTTGCCAGAAAATTCCCAAGAAGTGGTCATGGCTATGTTTCTGCTAACCTGGGCTCCTGCCACCTTTTTAAACTTGCTCCCTAAATCTTCCATCATTTCTAGTGGGAACAGAATATCCTTCTACTGATTCTCTTTTCTGCCCTAGTCAACCAAACTTAGCTTCTGTTTTGTGTGTTTATGTGTGCTCAAGTTATGTTTAACTCTTTGCGACCTCATGGAGTGTAGTCTGCCAGGCTCCTCTGTCCATGGAATTTTCCAGGCAAGAACACTGGAGTAGGTTGCCATTTCCTACTACAGGGAATCTTCTCCATCCAGGGATCCAACCTGCTACCTCTGCATTGTGAGGTTGATTCTTCTTCACTGCGCTACTGGGAAAGCCTAGCCTCTGTTGTTTGCAGTCAAGAACCCTGATGATATATTTGGATGTGCACAACAGTGGAGATGAAGTCTGATTTCCACATCCCACTAAACACTAAACTTTATATGAAAAATAGAGGAGCTCAGGAAGAAGTGAGCAAGAGCCATGTTGAGCAATGCTTTCCTCTTGAATCAAATGTTACTGGAAGCTGAAACCAGAAGTAAGTACTGTTCACTGGAAGACCACATCTAAGATGGCTTAGTGAGTCAATGAGAGAGGTCTCCTTACCCGGAAAGAGCTTAGTAGAGACACCTAACTCCTGTGTGCTTCCTTTTCTACATCTGTAGAGGAGATAACCTGTACTTTGCAAGGTTTTGAGAGTCATAAGTCCCCCATTAGATCTGTGGGGCAGGCATCATGCGTATCTTGTTCACTGTTGTGTCCTTAACACCAACAATGCCTCAAACTTGGTAGACACTCTGTAGATATTTCTTGAACAAATTAATAAAATAATGTTTGTAAATCACTTAATTAGTCCACTGTGGGAAATGTGACAAGATTATTAGGATCAAGAGAAAAAAAATTTTTTTCTATTTCTTTATTTTTGTACCTATAAGAAATGATGGGTGTTCATTAAACTTACTGTGATAATCACTTCATGATGTAGGTAAGTCAAATCATTATGCTATATACCTTAAACTTAACTAGTCTGCATGTCAATTATATCTCAATAAAACAGAAAGAAAAAATGGTTAGGATCATACAGTGCAGCTCCAGGACTATCACTCAAGTGTGATAAATCTCCAGGGTCAGGATACCTTTCAAGAAAAATTCCTACTTTTGAGAAAGGGCTTCACAAAAGTCAGACCTTTTCACTAGATTTTGTAGACAACAATGATTTGTGTTTATATTATGACAAGTAATTCTAGATGTTGTAACACATCTGAATGACTTGACAACAACAACAAAATAAAGACATTTATTTCCAGTTCAGAAAAAGTCTGGTAGAGTCAGATGATGCTACTGGGCAGAGTGCCTTTTATGGTGACTCAGGCAGGGATCCAAACTCCTTCCATCACATGGCTTTGTCATCTTGGAGGACTTCTAGCCACACGGCTAGGGAACAAAATAGCATGGAGAATGGCACAGTGTATTAATTAGGGTTTTCCATAGGAAAAGAACTAGTAAGATGCATGTGTATAGAAAAAGATTTATTTTAAGGAATTAGCTCATGTAATTATAGAGTCTGGCAATTCCAAAATCTTCAGGGTGGGTGGATTGGAGACTAGGGAAAAGGTGATGCTACAGACCATCTGCCGATAGAATTTCCTTCTGCTTGGGGGAGGCCAGTCTTGTGTTTCACTAAGGCCTTCCACTAATAGGATGAAACCCACTCACATTATGGAGGGCAATCTGCTTTGCTCAAAGGCCATTAATTTAAATGCTAATCTCATCCAAAACTATGCTTGCAGAAACATCCAGGATAATGTTCAACACATATCTGGGAACCGTGGCCTGATGAAGCTGATACACAAGATTAATCATCACACACAGTCTACTTTGTTGTCAGACCTGGAAGTAGTGTGTGTCACTTCTGACCACACTCCACTGGCCATAACTCATCCTAAGGCCTCGATCTACCCGTAAAGGAAGGCTGCTGCTGTGAAGTCGCTTCAGTCGTGTCCGACTCTGTGCGACCCCATAGGCGACAGCCGACCAGGCTCTGCCATCCCTGGGATTCTCCAGGCAAGAACACTGGAGTGGGTTGCCATTTCCTTCTCCAGTAAAGGAAGGCAGAGAATATAATTGTCCCGTGTGTCTAGGAAGCGGAAACTGGGTCAGTGAACATCTAGCTAGTCTCTGCCACAGTGGGTTTTCAGCATAAAGGATCCCTGACCTAGGAAAGAACAATCCCAGGAGAACTGGAGCCAAGTGAGGAGGATGGCCAACAAACTGCCAAGGAAAGTGGAGGATGGCAGGGTGCAAGGTGCCCTGGGAACTCAGAGCAGAGGGCAAACCAAGAGCACGACGACCAAAAACGCAGTGGAATTAAAAATAATTTTAAGCTTTGGCCAATAGCCTATGTTGAATAATCTTTGGAGTAACATAACCATGAAAACCACCACAGTAGAAAATGTATTACTCTGTTTTAGGTTTGTTTTCCCCAATTCTTAGTGCATGGGAAGTCTCCCAGGAGAACTATCTTTGACACAGACATCTTTCCTCAGCATGGAAGCCAGGGAGTCAAGAGAGGACTAAAAAGCTGTGTTTGAGGGGAAAGCTGATTCCAGACTTAATGGCACTGGTAATAAGAATATAAGAAAAATATGAGTCACAAATTTCCACTATCGCAAAGTGCCTGCTATTTAAAAGAAGGATGATATAGTGGAATGGAGAAGAAAATGGCTCCACTCCAGTATTCTTGGCTGGAAAATTCCATGGACAAAGGAGCCTGGTGGGCTACAGTCCACGCGGTCTCAAAGAGTCGGACATGGCTAAGCATGCACTTGCGTTCTGTGTAATGGAAAGGGAACATGTCTTCTAAAAAGACAGACTTTAGAACCAGAGTTCTACCACATTATACAAGTTTCTTAAAATTTATAAATCGTATTTTTTTTATTTTAAATTAATGTTTAACTTGAAGGATAATTGCTTTACAGAATTTTGTTGGCTTCTGCCAAACATCAACATGAATCAGCAACAGGTATACTTATATATACTTATTACTTTTTAAGTGGAGATTTTTTAAAAAATAAACATATCTGCAAAAGAAGCAAACAGCACATGGTTCAGACTTGAAGTTTCATAGGAATGTACTGCTTTTGAAGAACTAGGCATTCAACTAAATGCTTGGCATATTTTAATCTCATTTAAGGATCACTATATCTTCATGAAACTAAAACTGATATTGGCCACATTTTCCAGATGTGAAAAAAAGATCAGGAGAGATTTAGTACCTGGCCCAAAGTCACACAGCTAATAAGTGATACAGGCAAGATTTGAACCCACGCAGTCTGATTTCAGAGCTTGTACTTTTAACTATACAATGTATGTAATGGAAATTTAGCGCATAGATATACTGCAACACTGGTTCAGAATACATGCATTTATTGCTAGAACAGAACAGGGAGTCCAGAAACAGAATAAAGACTGGTTTAGGAAATATAATACAGGTAGCATTTCAAATCAGAAGAAACTATATGACCTATTCAATAAAATGCATAGGAATAATTGACTACCAATTTATTAAATTTAAATAAAGTGTCTATTTAAAGTTAAATTAAAATAAAAAGTTTAACAAAAATATATTGGAGAAAAATCAATTATTGATTGCAGTAGATCTGCCTAATGAAATTGAGAAGACCATTATCTTTGGAAAAATCGAAACAAATATGACTACCTAAAAATAGGGTGATAATCTATTTGAAAAATTAAAATGAGTCACATGTGAGTCACCACATTATACATAACCCAATAATCTGAATGCTTTCAGTGGACATGAGACAAATGAACAAAGAAACAAATAATATAAGGAGCCCTACAAAATCAATTTAAAAAGTCAAACAACTCAATAGAAATATGGTCAAATGATATATTAAGGAAATTCACTGGAGAAATAGTAATGGTGAGCAAATATTTAAAAGAAGAAAACTCCTTCAATAGTAAAAGAAGAAGATTTAAAACAGCAAGATTCTATTTTCCACCTACTGTATGCAAAAATGAAAAAAATATTGATTAGTATTACCTCATTTGTATACTTTGATGGCAGTATAAGCTGATAAAGCCTTTTATGGAGCATTATTTGACAACATTTAAAAAAGGATGACCCAGAAATTTCACTTTTAGAAATTGAAACTTCAGAAATACTTGTGCCACTGTGTATAAAGAAATATGTGAGAGGCTATTTATTGCTTTATTGTTCATAACTGTAGAAAATAGATACAATTTACATGCTCATCAACTGGAAAGTGGTTAAATAAATTATGGTCTAAATAGACAGTGGACGATCACATAGTCTTTGTGAAGAATGAGGTAGAACTCTGTATGTTGATCTGGAAAGTGTTCATCATATATTCTTAAGTAAAAAATCAAAACTATCACAGAACAGTGTAAAATATCCAATTGCTACCGTCAGGGAGTGAAATTTGAAAATGGAGGAAAGGCATATTTTCTATACACATATATGTGTGTGTTAGTCGCACAGTTGTGTCCAACTTTTTGCAACCGCATGGACTATATATAGCTTGCCAGGCTGCTCAGTAATGGAATTCTATAGACAAGAATACTAGATTGGGTTGCATTCCCTTCTCCAGGGGATCATCTCCACACAGGGATCAAACCCAGGTCTCCTGCATTGCAGGCAGATTCTTTATTGTCTGAGCCACCAGGGAAGCCCAAACATATATGTACTTTTTTCAAAGAAGACATTTGAAATGTATAAAAAGTCATTAGAAAGATCCGAATATAACTTGTTATATTTCTGGATTCCTTGTTCTGTAATTATTTTTTCAGGACTGAACTGAGAAAAGAGGGCTATTGAAGGCTGCGAGTATGTTTTTAATTTTATGTTTTCTAATTTAAATTTTTGCAGGAAGTATGTTAACTTTGTAATAAAAATCAGAGAAAAACAAAATGGAAAAGAAATAGACCAAAAAAATAGCATCACTAATGTTGGTAGCTCTTATGTTTTCTCTTTAATCTCTGTCTCTACAAATAGGAAGAATGATAGAGAATATTTAGAACCTGAATACACTTCAATTAGCCAAACTTGATGGTATTTATTCTAAGGTATTCAGGGAATATGAAGATATTACTGCAAAGCTATTAGCTATTATATTTTAGTTATTCAGAAGGATAAAGGAAACTCTCAAAAATGAGAAAGGTCACCCTTCTACTCAAAATGAAAAAAAAACAGAGTGACCTTGAGTTCACAGGCTGGACATTTTTAAGTCTGTTTTTGTCTCTGGAAAGATCTTAAAGAAGATCCTTAAACAAGTAGAAACATAGCTGCCAGGATAAAGATGAAGTTCTAGGGGTGTTCAGGAAGGGGGTGACATCAAAACGAAGTCACCCCTTATACTCTTCAGTCACACTCGGATGGTTGGGACGGCTGGTCCTTTGAAGGTGACTCTGAGCAGGGACAAACACCAGGGTGGAATTAGGTGAGCTGGGTCACATCGACTTACAGCTTTGAGCGCATGGGGTGTGATCTGGACTCAGTCCCAGAAACCCAGCTTACCTGGCATAAGTCAGAAAGGGTGGGTGTTGGCTCTCTGCTGATTGTCTTTAGCTCTTCATCCTTTGGCGTCAACTCCATTTTCAGTCATGCTTTTCTCCTGTGGGTCCTCGGGCTTCAAGGTCAGTAAAAACAAAGCCCTTCTGCAGATCACTCCCAGAATGAGCTTCGGTCACCTCTGTGGAAGTCACTGATCAATTTTTAATGACGTTTGGGTGGTGTATTACTCTAATAGCTATTTGTGAAACCATTGGCTGACTCAGCTTCACAAGGACCTTACACCCCAAGATGGGGCAGTTGACTCCAATAAAAATTGGAACAACGTTGGAAAAGGGGTAAATGGGTGCTTGGTGGATAACAAATGTCCATGTTGGACAAATCACCAAAAATACCTGAGCTTCAGTTTTCTCATCTGTATAAAGGGGATAAAATGCCCATTGCATGAAACTATCAAGAGGATTAAATAAATGAAAGCATTTGTAGTTCAGAGAGCACTGTGCAAACAGAAGATACTAATATCACTATTAACCTTGAATAACAGGAAGAAAAAACTAAATGAGCCAAGATGAAAAAAGCAGAGAAAAATGAATCCAGGAAAAGGTATGTCATTCACAAGAGAAATGAATACGGCAGTGGGGAAAAAAAAAAAAAAAAACCTGGGCCACAAATGAAGGAGTAACACATCAATCTGCTGAAGAATTACTCCTGGCATTGGCACAGAAAATAACTGTCTGGAACTGGTAGCCAGGTCAATCTCAGTGTCCTGAGGATGAAGGGGAGAGTTCTGTTTTGGCAGCAGTCGTGGGGAGCAGCAGCTGCAAACAGAGGTGGAAACTCAGAACAAGCTCTGCAGACAGAAGTTAGCGTTCTTCTGTAGACAAGAAAAATGCTGAACTGTCTTCTCAGAATGTAAATAAAGGCTTCCTCGGCCTGCCTCTGTTCCCTGGCTCCCTGAATGGCCTTGTCGGCACTACACACATTTGGAAAGATAAAGGCATTAAGGTTTGTTTTATGAAAAGCAAACATTTGTCCAGCAGTTAACTCATTAAGGACAGCGTGGGCAGGCTCATTAGATAACACTTGCTTCTCCAGAGGGAATAGGTCTTTGCACTCCTGCGGTAGGATGATGTCTTTGCAGAGTGGCAGCTTTGAAGGCCAACATCTGGTTTATATCTCACATTTGCCAAACCCTTGCTAAGTGCTTCAAGACCTCTGTGCTCCATAGTCTTTATCTTTAGAATGGGGTAACACAGATACTGGCTTTACAAGCATGATGTGAAGATTCGACACATCCACACATAAAAGCTCCTCAAGTGCAAGCAACAAATATTAGCCAAAATCATTACTATCATAACTAATAGATATCATATTAATTAAGAGGATTGTCTGTCTATGCAGATGTGAAATCAAGGTTGCAATGAGACCCAAAATGCCCTTTTGGTTTCATTATCTCCTAAACTGAAAGCTTCCTGAGAAGGAAGATAAGAAAAATGACCACTTATGAAGATCCATGAGGGCAAGACCATATCGGTCCTGCCTATCTCTCCATTCCCACCACACAGAATAGTGACAGGTACATATTAGGTGCTCAGCATGCTGTATGCCAAACAATTCCATGTGACTTGCTTTGTTTATTCCTTATAATACCAAAACGGCTTCCCTGGTTGGTCAGATAATACCAAAAGGTAGACGCTAATCGTGCTTCCACACATAATCCAAATTAAACAAGAACAATTTAAGAAAAGCACAAACTTGATCTGGTAGCACTGAAAAGCAACACGAATCCTTACGGAAAGTTGTATTAGGGTGGAGGCAGAGTAGGGACGTAAAGGAGGGATTACATTGCACAACCCCACAGACTGTCTCCATAATTAAACCCGGCTCATCAAGGATCTGAACAGTACCTCTCCCTCTCCACATCACCCCACTCTCTGCCACCTGGCATTCCCTAGCCCTCCCCTCTCTCCATTTGCAAACCTTTCCCCACCCCCCTGCAGTAGTCCAATAGCTTTCTACTTTTTTCCCCACAAAAAAAAATCTTTTCATGTATACAATATATTAAATTACTTTCACATGAAATAATAATACAATCCCCAATGTTCACGTTCACTGTGGATTAAACGAAAGCCCTGCTTCAGTCTCCCCCCAAGACCGTGGCTCTTCATTTCCATTTGCCTTGCTCACACTTTCTTCTCTACATGCTTTCTGATTGCAAAGAGAATAGATCCCTCCGATTCCACAGATCTCCATCCTGAAGCTTGTCCTTTGTTTCTTCTCCACATAAGTCAACTCGCACCACCACTGTGAATCTGCTGGTTCCTCTAAAGTCACCAGGCTCCCCTAGTCTGCTCCTGCATCCTCCTGTCTATGCTCATCATCAGAAAATGGTAGTTCCTCTTAAGTATCAGGACTTCTCTCCCTTGTAAACTTTTCTTTTTGGAGTGATTCATTCTTCATTGTCTCCTCGGAGCCATTTGTAATAGATTCAGAACTTTATCCATTAAATGAACTCATTCACAATTCCTGCAATACACATTATTAAGACACGGTTTTTAAAAACAAATGTCCTAGGCTTTCCTTATAACAAAGATTTCATCTTGTCTGCAGCCACTGCCTCAATTGATTTTGACTCTAAGACAAAAGCCTTACTATTTGGCTTTATTTATCAACCTGTTCTGTGAAATGGTAATGAAAACCGTGTATTTACACAGACAAATGGATTTCTTCACATTTCTCATGCTTTTCAACCTGTGTATTCAAATTACTCACTTGCTCCACAGTTTGGATTTCTCCCCAGTTAGAATTCCCTGCTTGCCAGTAAGGTTGAACTTCGACAAAGTGAAAATGAAAATGGAGTCTCTCAGTCGTGTCCAACTCTTTGCAACCCCAAGGACTGTAGACCACCAGGCTCCTCCATCCATGGTGTTTTCTAGGCAAGAGTACTGGAGTGGACTGCCATTTACTTCTCCAGGGGATCTTCCCAACCCAGGGATCGAACCTGGGTCTTGCGCGTTGCAGACAGGCGCTTTACCATCTGAGCCACCAGGGAAGTCCATACCAGGGAGCTATGACAAAAGACACTGCAAAATTCAGAGGTTTCTCATTGCTGCAATTTTTTTTGAACATTAAATCAATGAAATTTATACCTAAGGGAAGTTCCACCCTCACTCCCCAAGAATTCTCTGATATGCTTAAAGAGTGACACAGGCTAAAGCTATCCCCACATTCTTTGCATTTATAGGGGTTGCTTGATGCATGAATTGCCAGCATTACTTACATGGGAATTCTGAAATGTTGATCGATGTTTGAGCTCTGTCTAAAGGACTTTCTACAGTCATTACATTTGTAGGACTTTTCTCCAGTGTGAATTCTCTCACTCTAGGCCAGGTTGGAGGCATGGCTAAAAGTCTTGCCTGCTCACAGTCATGACTCCATGCTTGGAGGAATGAAACTCACAGATTTCATCTTCATTATTAGTTCTTTGTTACCTAGCAAGGTCCGAGCACTTGCTAAAACTTTTCTGTATCTGTTACATTCATAGGCTTTATCCATGATATGAATTTTTCAATAGAGAGTAATTGACTAAAATTCAGCATTGGCTAAAAGCCTTCTCGCACTTATCCCATCCACAGTATTTTTCTCTAGTGTATAGTCCTTGATGTTGAGTAAGATGAGAGCCATGGCTAAACAATCTCCATACACTCGTTATATTCACAAAATTTTATTCCATTATGAATTCTGTGGTGTTGATAAGATTTTGAACATTGATGAAGGCCATCCAGTAATCTTTATTCTCAAAGTATGAAATTACCCCAAAGTATAAAATTACTGTTCCTTCTAGAAAAATGGTACTCATGAGCCTATTTGCAGGGCAGAAATCGAGATGCAGACATAGAGAACAGACTTGTGGACACAGCAGGGGATGAAGAGGGAGGGACAGATTGAGAGCATTAACATATATACACTGCCATGTGTAAAACAGATAGCTAGTGGGAAGCTGTTGCATAACACAGGGAGCCCAGCTCGGTGCTCTGTGATGACCTAGACAGGTAGGATGGGGGTGGTAGGAGGGAGGCTCGAGAGTGAGGGGGTATATGAATACATATAACTGACTCACTTCATTGTGCAGCAGAAACTAACACAACACTGCAAAGTAATTATACTCCAAACAAATAAGAAAGTGGGGGGAAACAGAAATTACTGTTCCTAAACAAAAGAATTCAATCCTTTTCAAAACTTTTCACTATATTGCAAGATTTTTCTTCTTCTTTTTTCTTAAATTTGTTTATTTTTTGGACACGACATGCAATCTCTAAGATCTTTGTTCGCCAACCAGTAGTTGAACCTGAGCCCTTGGAAGTGAGAGCATGGAGTCTTAACCACTGGACCACCAGTGAATTCCCTCAAAATTTTTATTCTTACACAGACAATTTAATGCTTTATTGAGAAGAGATTTCTTTTGAAATTTTGATTAGGTGGATGATATTTACATATCCTCCTTGCGGGAAAAAGCTGTTGGACAAAAAGAAACAAATTCAGATGAATACATCCCCCAAACTTGTTATATTTGTAATTTTTTTTTGTCAACGAAATTCTGTCAGCGCTACCTCTGTCCTCAAATTGATCATCCCTTTCCTATTTTCACCTGAACAAAACTATTTTTAGTATGACTTGTAAGATATATCCATCATTAACTTCCTGCATAATCCTTGATGAATGTCTACCTTTGGAGTTCACCTATTTGCCTCACAGCCCGACTGCTTCCCTTTCTGTCAATGGCTGGCTCCATAAATTGTGTTTCCAGTGGAACACAGAATCAGAACTGAAAACTCACAGCTGCCACGATGGGCAGAACAACAATGTCCACGCCCTGCCCCCTGGAACCTGTGACTATGCTAGACGGCACAGCTAATAGCACTTTGCAGATATGACTAAGTTCAGTTCAGTTGCTAAGTTGTGTCCAACTCTTTGCGACCCCATGAATCACAGCACGCCAGGCCTCCCTGTCCATCACCAACTCCCGGAGTTCACTCAAACCCACCTCCATCGAGTCGGTGATGCCATCCAGCCATCTCATTCTCTGTCGTCCCCTTCTCCTCCCGCCCCCAATCCCTCCCAGCATCAGAGTCTTTTCCAATGAGTCAAACATTCACATGAGGTGGCCAAAGTATTGGAGCTTCAGCCTTAGCATCAGTCCTTCCAGTGAACACCCAGGACTGATCTCCTTTAGAATGGACTGGTTGGATCTCCATGCAGTCCAAGGGACTCTCAAGAGTCTTCTCCAACACCACAGTTCAAAAGCATCAATTCTTCAGTGACCAGCTTTCTTCACAGTCCAACTCTCACATCCATACATGACCACGGGAAAAACCATAGCCTTGACTAGACGGACCTTTGTTGGCAAAGTAATGTCTCTGCTTTTTAATACGCTATCTAGGTTGGTCATAACTTTCCTTCCAAGGAGTAAGCATCTTTTAATTTCATGGCTGCAATCAGCATCCGCAGTGATTTTGGAGCCCAAAAAATAAAGTCTGACACTGTTTCCACTGTTTCCCCATCTATTTCCCATGAAGTGACGGGACCAGATTCCATGATCTTTGTTTTCTGAATGTTGAGCTTCAAGCCAACTTTTTCACTCTCCTCTTTCACTTTCATCAAGAGGCTTTTGAGTTCCTCTTCACTTTCTGCCATAAGGGTAGTGTCATCTGCATATCTGAGGTTATTGATATTTCTCCCAGCAATCTTGATTCCAGCTTGTGCTTCCTCCAGCCCAGTGGTCCTCATGATGTACTCTGCATATAAGTTAAATAAGCAGGGTGACAATATACAGCCTTGACTCACTCCTTTTCCTATTTGGAACCAGTCTGTTGCTCCATGTCCAATTCTAACTGTTGCTTCCTGACCTGCATACAGGTTTCTCAAGAGGCAGGTCAGGTGGTCTGGGATTCCCATCTCTTTCAGAATTTTCCACAGTTTGTTGTGATCCACACAGTCAAAGGCTTTGTTAATAACCTTGAAATGGGGAGATTTTCTAGAATTATCTGGGTGGGCCCAAAGTAATGACATGGGTCCATAAAAGTCAAAGAGGAAGGCAGAAGAGGAGAGAGGGAGGGAGATGTGAGTACAGAAGAAAGGCCAGAGTGATGGGATGGAAGAAGGCCTCCTGTCTGCTGTAGCTGGCTTTGAAGATGGAGGAGACAGGCCATCAGCATTTGAAGTCTGGGAAAAACCAAGAAACGCATTCTCTCTTAAATCCTCCCAAAGGAAACACAGCCCTGCCAAAGCTTGCCTTTAGCCCAGTGAAACCCTTCTTGGATTTCTGCAGGCCTATAAGATAATAAGGCTGTGTTGCTTAAAGCCCCTAAGTTTTGGGTCATTGTCAAGAAAAGCAATAGAACAGTAACACAGCAGCAGTGACCATCAACCCTGCAGCCATGATGGTACACAGAGCAGGGCCATCTTTCCACGGTGGTCTATGGCGGATATGGGAGCATGCCTCTCTAGTCTCCCTTCAAGAGAGAACTTGCTGTGGCTGACAGCCTGGTGCTATAGCACCTTTGGACCCACCACAGTATCAGCAGGGCTTTGGACCGACTGCAGCCCTCCCTGGGTTGCTCCCAGCCAATGTGCATGGTGGGGATACTTGAGCCCAGACATTCCTGACCAACAAAGGACTCTTCTCCTGGGCAGTCTTTGGTCTGGGTCTCCCATCACCTGGCCAAGTTTCCTTCAGAGCTATACTGTAGACTGAAGCTCTTACTCAATCCTCCTTCCTTCCCATTCTTTCTTCACAGAGGTCAAACTTCCCTTCTGCTCTTCCTGCTTCCTCTCTTATCTCTTTTACTGTACAGGCATTTCCCTAAGAAATCTCTGTCCTTCTAATTCCATCTTGGTGTCTGCTTCTTAGAAGATGTGAAATGACACATATAACCCCCAGCTTCAAAACTCCCATGTCCTTGTAGTTGGCCATGAAAAATTTCCTACTTGCTTCCTTCTGGCTCACCACTGCCCCTTCACATCTTTCTTAAACAGTGTAACCTGGTCTCTTCTGGTTTACTTAGTATTCCTCTCCATCTCTCACCCTGTGGAATCCATACAAAGCCCAATAGCTGATTATGTAAGCAAAGAATCCTTGTTCTCTTCAGGTATTGTTTTGTGGAGTGTGTGTGTTGGGGGGGATGCAAGTAGTCATAATCTCTTTCCTTTTTTCTCCGTCACATGAAGATAAGGGACCCAAAGCTCAGAAAGGTTGAGTACCTTGGCCAAGGTCACACACTGAGCATATGATGAAATCACGTTCAATTTCAGCTCCTGCTGACTGCAAAACTGGTGCTATTTCAACAAAATTGTGTAGTACTCTTGTGTGCGAGTATATTTGTGGGAACTCTCATGGGCCTTTACTCCGGGTTTCAGTCGCATCTGGAAGAGCAGTGGGGAGAAACCTATGGAGGCCTGATTAGCATGAGGAACAGGAGAGCCTCCTGGGAAAACTCTCGCTCCCGGGTAGAGTCAAGTGCACAGATGTTATCCAAGCTCAGCAGGGTTAGCATAAAGGTAGAGTTTGAACCCACAATGAGATCCCACGGTTGCGTCCATGGTCTGCTGTCTGTCTCAGCCCCCAGGGACTCACACCTGAGTCCTGGGAAGAAGGAATTATAACAAGCAAGCTGTTTTTCCATATATTAATAAAGATGAAAACACCTGTGTTAGCCTATCCAGTTTTAATAAAACAAAGAAGAAAGATATTCAGGACACAGACACCGAGTTGAAAATGTTAATCACAAATAAAGCCCCTCTCAATGCAGCTAGAAGAGAGATAAGGCTGGAACGGGCTGAAAAGTCAGTTCCTGCAAAAGGCAAATTACAAATAAGACAGGAGTAGGAGGGGCCCAAGAGGCTAGCAAGGAAAAGACCTAAGTGAGCAGCTGCTCGCTGGTCCTGCAGTGCTGACACCAAGGTTAGGCTTGAGAATTGACGGCGGAGCCTGGTGGACTGCCGTCTGTGGTGTTGCACAGAGTCGGACATGACTGCAGCGACTTAGCAGCAGCAGCAGCAGATGCTCGCTACACTCTGGAAGCAACAAAGAATCATTCCATATGTGTGCTTTCCTCCTGCTTTTTTTCTCATTTAAAAGGGAGGTTGTGCTTCCTAGATATTGAGAATATTGTTTTTACTCTCAATTCCCAGCTTCTCATAATGCCTAGCAAGTGGACTGTGTTTAATAAATAAATTGGGAGCTACTCTATTTAAAATTAAAGTAGCACATATGCACTCCAGAAATTTGGAAATTAAAGGAGAAAAGAGGGGGGAAAAAAATAAAGAAAAAGGGGACCATTCCCACTCCCAAGTGCCTACACTAAAAAAAATATACAATTTTCCAGTTGGTCCTAAAACCTGTACATATGCCTTTGTTATCTCATGGCTGGGGTCATCCCTGAGACTCTACACTGGTTGTTCAGAAGGATCAGCCCCTCAAACCATTCACTGGGGTGAGAGGGAACATCGGGAAAGATTTGAGGAAAGATCTTTTGGAGAATCCAATAAATTCACTGCTTGATTTATTCTTTTTTCATCCCCAGTGTTAATGTCTATCTAGGTTTTCTCTTACCACCATCTCTAATTCACTGGACTCCAAAGTGGATGCATGAAACAATTTATCAATAACTAGGAAGGCAATGGCAAGCCACTCCAGTACTCTTGCCTAGAAAATCCCATGTACGGAGGAGCCTGGTAGGCTGCAGTCCATGGGGTTGCTACAAGTCAGACATGACTAAGCAACTTCATTTTCACTTTTCACTTTCACACATTGGAGAAGGAAATGGCAACCCACTCCAGGGTTCTTGCCTGGAGAATCCCAGGGACGGGGGAACCTGGTGGACTGCCGTCTATGGGGTCACACAGAGTTGGACACGACTGAAGTGACTTAGCAGCAGCAGCAGGAAGTTCTATTTCTTCTTTTCTTCTTATCCTTTAGAA
This sequence comes from Moschus berezovskii, assembly GCF_049115385.1. Lineage (NCBI taxonomy): Eukaryota > Metazoa > Chordata > Mammalia > Artiodactyla > Moschidae > Moschus > Moschus berezovskii. Next base: position 54,303,661 of record NC_142464.1, on the reverse strand, counting down.
TTTTTTACTTAATTGAGAAACAAACAGTCCTATAGTTGGTATACATGCTCAAAAATTTTTTGCTGATGGAGGATAGATGAAAAACAGGTTGGAAACTTGATTTAGTCTCTCCTATTTTGAGCTTTCCAGTTCTTTTAAGTTTATTCATTTCTTCACTCATTCATTCATCAAATATCCACCCAGTGCCTACTGTGTGCTATGCTTTGTCCAGGCATGTGAATACAACATTAAAATTGGAAATTTCCTTGCCCTCTTAGAACTTACTTGGATTTATAGGCAGTAAAGAATTTATTTAAAGTATTAATATAGTAACAGATACAATGGGCTTCCCTGATGGCTCAGATGGTAAAGAGGCCACTTGCAATGCAGGAAATTTGGGTTCGATCCCTGGGTTGGGAAGAGCCTCTGGAGAAGGGTTAGGCTACTCATTCCAGTATTCAGTCCATGGGGTCACAGAATCAGACACAGCTGAGTGACTTTCACTTCCCACTTTCCTTTCCTAACAATACACTTAAAAAATCAAGCAGGTCAAGGAGCTTGGGATGTTGGCAGGTGCTACTTTAGATAAGATGGTCAGGGCACGTCTCTCTGAGAAGATGGCATTCAAGCACAAGTTTTAAATAAAGTAAGGGCATGAGCCAAGCAAGGACTGGATAGGCTGCTGTAACAAAGAGACCCCACAAAACAGCTGCCTAAATAAGATAGATATTTATTTCTCTCCCACCAAACAGACTAAATGTAAGTAATCCAGAGTCGATAGGATATGGATCTGGAAACTTTCTCTGGCTTATCTGCCATCTCCATCTCTTTAGTGAGTAGGAGTCAGTAAATCATGATCCACTCGTGGGCAAATGCCAGTCCATTGTCTGTTTTCATCAACAAAGTTTTATTGGAACACAGCCATGCCCATCTGTTTACATATTGTCTTGGCTTCCTTCATGCTCCAGATAGAGCTAAGTAGTTGCAACAGAGAACATGTGGCTCATAAAGCCAAAAATATTTACTATCTGCCGCTACACTGAAAAAGTTTGCTGATCCCTGCTTTAGCTTATTGTTCAGAGAACACATTTTAAGGGTCACCTTTCCCCTTTGTTAAGCAGTGAGTTTCACCCATGCAGGAAAGACCCAGCAGAGAATGGTGTAGGCCATTTCCCTGGTTCCTCATTGTCAACGTCATACAGAATGGCAGGAGGTTATGAGCATATGGTAGATTCTGTAGCCCTCAAATCCCTTCTCCATCTCTTACATTAGGGGATTTTGTGTCGTGACCCCATCAGACTCATCACCCTTGGAAATAGCCTAACCCCACACACTGGTCCTCCCTCCTCACTGCTGTGTGGTCTACAAGCCCCAGGGAAAAGGTGGCCCCAGGGAAAAGCCCAGCTGAGGGGCAAAGGAGCTTCTGGTGTGCCTGTTACCCCATCAGTGTAGGAGGGGCCACAACACACTGAACACTGAGCTACGAAGCCTATGAACAATCTGCTTGCTGAAATGACAAGGTCCCAGCAGGCCAGTCTAGGAGGCAGCCGGCAGGGCAGGAGAGTTGGCAGGGATGGAGGCAAGGGCGTGGGCGGACCTATTGGAAGCACTGCCTCCAGCGAGCAAGCACCGCAGCCCTGGGCCCACGTGGCCCTCTGGCTTCACAGAGACCAACGCTAGTGTGAGTCCCACTGACAGATGGCCCCACCGCCATGTTGGCCAAATGCCCATTAGAAGAATGTGGGTCTGCATTGTGTCAAGATTTCACAAAGACAGAAAGACCAAAAGAGCCTTTTCTTTCCATCCCCTGTATTTGTGAAGTTTGTCAAAAGTGAAGCAACTCAAATAACATCATGATTTGTGGCTGTGAAGTCTGATATCATTGTATCTCATTTCCAGGCAGTGTTTAAAATCATATAAAATAAAGAGCATGAGGCTTGAAATATGCCACATAGATTATTTTAAGAGGCCGTGGTTCTTCCTCCAAAGTTTTGGGAGTTAGCCTGTGTTATTTCAGGATTCCCCTGCCTTTCTACCATGAACTTAGTGTCAAATTAGAACAGTACATAATTAAAACCTGAAGAATGAAGCGGTGATGTGAGATGTTATTGTACTTGGGACTTCATGATCCCTTAATCTAAAAGTGTCTAGCTTGGGTCTCTGTGCTAATCACACAATATGAAAGGTTGCACTCAAGGAACCAGTTGCACTGTGTTCGTTGTGGTGAAATGAGAGGGGAGAACTGGTAGAAGATTATAGGGAAATGAAAGGGTGGAGTATGGGGCAACATCGCCCCCAACACCTCCCGTTACTAAGAGTCAGAGTGTAAGGGAGCAAAGATGCCTCAGACAAACAGGGCTGATGGACCAACAAAGCTTGGAACCCTCTACCTTCCTCTAAGTCCCTCCTGATAACTGCTCCTTGCCCTGCACTGCACCCTCCCCCATGGTTTCTCTACTTCCCATACCATATCCATACTTGGGAAAACCACGAATATGATTTGTTCTAAGAAAAATATGACTGATAAGAGCTCATTGCATACCAACCTTGACCATCTGCTTTTTAACAAGGATGAAAGGTAGACTCTGGTGCTGTGGAAGGGAGGACATTCAAAAGCCATGAGGGAGAGGCTGGGGTGGGGTGGGGTGCATCTTCCAATGCCCCTGTGGATGGCTGCTTCCTGCCCTCTCAAGCCATGGAGTTCAGGGAGGGACCCAGAATTCTGAAGAGTTCAGGGAGTGGAAATTAGATAAGGGGAGCCTGGGAGAGGAATCCTATCCCAAGAGAGGGGAAAAAAAAGAATGGATTTTTCTTAAAAGATTTTATGGTACAAAGGTAAGAATGCTTGATAACAGCCTCTGTGAAAAATAGTTTGGTAATTTTTTTTCTTTTTTTTTAAATTGAAGGATAATTGCTTTACAGAATTTTGTTGTTTTCTGTCAAACCTCAACATGAATCAGGCATAAGTGTACATATATCCCCTCCCTCTTGAACCTCCCTCCCATCTCCCTCCCCATCCCACATCTCTAGGTTGATAGACAGCCCTTTTTTGAGCTTCCTGAGCCATACAGAAAATTCCCACTGGCTATCTATTTTACATTACATATGGTAATATAAGTTTCCATGTTACTCCTTCCATACATCTCACCCTCTCCTCCCCTCTCCCCATGTCCATAAGTCTATTCTGTATGTTTGCTTCTCCATTGCTGCCCTGTAGATAAATCCTTCAGAATCATTTTTCTAGATTCTGTATATGTGCATTAGAATACTATATTTATCTTTCTCTTTCTGACTCACTTCACTCTGTATAATAGGTTCATCCACTTCATCAGAACTGACTCAAATGTGTTCCTTTTTATGGCTGAGTAATATTCCACTATGTATATGTTCCACAACTTCTTCATCCATTCCTCTGTCAACGGACATCTAGGCTGCTTCCATGTTCTAGCCATTGTAAATAGTGCTGCAATGGGATACATGTGTCTTTTTCAATTTTGGTTTCCTCAGGGTATATGCCTGGGAGTGGGATTGTTGGGTCATATGGTGGTTTTATTCCTAGTTTTTTAAAGGAATCTCCATACCGCCTTCCATAGTGGCTGTATCAATCTACATTCCCACCAAAAGTGCAAGAGTGTTCCCTTTTCCCCACACCCTCTTCAGCATTTATTGTTTGTAGATTTCTTGATGATGGCCATTCTGACCAGTTTGAGGTGATATCTCATTGTGGTTTTGATTTGTATTTCTCTAATAATGAGAGATGCAAAAAAGCAAAATGGCTGACTGTGGAGGCCTTACAAATAGCTGTGAAAAAAAGAGAAGCGAAAAGCAAAGGAGAAAAGGAAAGATATAAGCATCTGAATGCAGAGTTCCAAAGAATAGCAAGGAGAGATAAGAAAGCCTTCCTCAGTGATCAATGCAAAGAAATAGAGGAAAACAAGAGAATAGGAAAAACAAGAGATCTCTTCAAGAAGATTAGATATTCCAAGGGAACATTTCATGCAAAAATGGGCTCAATAAATGACAGAAATGGTAAGGACCTAACAGAAGCAGAAGATATTAAGAAGAGGTGGCAAGAATACACAGAAGAACTGTACAAAAAAGATCTTCACGACCAAGATAATCATGATAACGTGATCACTGACCTAGAGCCAGACATCTTGGAATGTGAAGTCAAGTGGGCCTTAGAAAGCATCACTACGAACAAAGCTAGTGGAGGTGAAGGAATTCCAGTTGAGCTATTTCAAATCTTGAAAGATGATGCTGTGAAAGTGCTGCACTCAATATGCCAGCAAATTTGGAAAACTCAGCAGTGGCCACAGGACTGGAAAAGGTCAGTCTTCATTCCAATCCCAAAGAAAGGCAATGCCAAAGAATGCTCAAACTACCACACAATTGCACTCATCTCACACGCTAGTAAAGTCATGCTCAAAATTCTCCAAGCCAGGCTTCAGCAATATGTGAACCGTGAACTCCCAGATGTTCAAGCAGGTTTTAGAAAAGGCAGAGGCACCAGAGATCAAATTGCCAACATCTGCTTGATCATGGAGAAAGCAAGAGAGTTCCAGAAAAACATCTATTTCTGCTTCATTGACTATGCCAAAGCCTTTGACTGTGTGGATCACAATAAACTGTGGAACATTCTGAAAGAGATGGGAATCCCAGACCACCTGACCTGCCTCTTGAGAAACCTGTATGCAGGTCAGGAAGCAACAGTCAGAATTGTACATGGAACAAGAGACTGGTTCCAAATAGGAAAAGAAGTACGTCAAGGCTGTATATTGTCACCTTGCGTATTTAACTTATATGCAGAGTACATCATGAGGAACACTGGGCTGGAAGAAGCACAAGCTGGAATCAAGATTGCTGGGAGAAATATCAATAACCTCAGATATGCAGGTGACACTACCCTTATGGCAGAAAGTGAAGAGGAACTGAAAACCTTTGATGAAAGTGAAAGAGGAGAGTGAAAAGGTTGGCTTGAAGCTCAACGTTCAGAAAACAAAGATCATGGCATCTGGTCCCATCACTTCATGGGAAATAGATGGAAAAACAGTGGAAACAGTGTCAGACTTTATTTTTTTGGACTCCAAAATCACTGCAGATGCTGACTGCAGCCATGAAATTAAAAGACGCTTACTCCTTGGAAGGAAAGTTATGACCAACCTAGATAGTATATTGAAAAGCAGAGACATTACTTTGCCAACAAAGGTCCGTCTAGTCAAGGCTATGGTTTTTCCCATGGTCATGTATGGATGTGAGAGTTGGACTGTGAAGAAAGCTGATCGCCGAAGAATTGATGCTTTTGAACTGTGGTTCTGGAGAAGACTCTTGAGAGTCCCTTGTACTGCAAGGAGATCCAACCAGTCCATTCTAAAGGAGATCAATCCTGGGTGTTCATTGGAAGGACTGATGCTAAGGCTGAAACTGCAATACTTTGGCCACCTCATGCGATGAGTTGACTTACTGGAAAAGACTCTTATGCTGGAAAAGGTTGGGGGCGGGAGGAGAAGGGGACGACAGAGAATGAGATGGCTGGATGGCATCACCGACTCTGTGGACATGAGTTTGAGTGAACTCCGGGATTTGGTGATGGACAGGGAGGCCTGGCGTGCTGTGGTTCATGGGGTCTCAGAGAGTCGGACACGACTGAGCGACTGAACTGAATTGAACTGAACTGAATAATGAGCGATGTTGAGCATCTTTTCATGTGTTTGTTAGCCATCTGTTGTATTCTTTGGAGAAATGTCTGTTTAGGTCTTTTTCCCACTTTTTGATTGGGTTGTTTGTTTCTCTGGCATTGAGTTGTATGAGCTGCTTGTATATTTCGGAAATTAATCCTTTGTCAGTTGTTTCATTTGCTATTATTTTCTCCCATTCTAGAGGTTGTATTTTCATGTTGCTTATAGTTTCCTTTGCTGTGCAAAAGCTTTTAAGCTTAATCAGGTCCCACTCATTTACTTTTGTGTTTATTTCCATTACTCTAGGAGGTGGGTCATAGACGATCTTGCTTTGATTTATGTCATCAAGTGTTCCACCTGTTTTCCTCTAAGAGTTTTGTAGTTCCTGGTCTTACATTTAGGTCTTTAATCCACTTTGAGTTTAATTTTGTGTATGGTGTTAGGAAGTGTTCTAACTTCATTCTTTTACATGTAGCTGTCCAATTTCCAGCATGATTTATTGAAGAGGCTGTCTTTGCCCTATTGTATATTCTTGCCTCCTTTGTCAAAAATAAGGTACCCATAGGTGCATGGGTTTATTTCTGGGCTTTCTATCTTGTTCCGTTGGTCTATATTTCTGTTTTTGTGCCAGTACCATACGGTCTTGATGACTGTAGCTTTGTAGTATAATCTGAAGTCAGAAAGGTTGATTCCTCCAACTACATTCTTCTTTCTCAAGACCGCTTTGGATATTTGGGGTCTTTTGTGTTTCCATATGAATTGTGAATTTTTTGTTCTAGTTCTGTGAAAAATGCCATTGGTAATTTGATAGGAATCACATTGAATCTGTAGATTGCATTTGATAGTATAGTCATTTTCACAACATTGATTCTTCCTACCTGTTTCTCCATCTGTTTATGTCATCTTTGATTTCTTTCATTATTGTCTTATAATTTTCTGGGTACAGTTCTTTTGTCTCCTCAGGTAAGCTTATTCCTAGATATTTAATTTTTTTTGTTGCAATGGTGAATGGGATTGAATCCTTAATTTCTTTTTTTGATTTTTCATTGTTACTATATAGAAATGCAAGTGATTTCTGTGCATTGATTTTGTATCCTGCAATTTTGCTAAATTCATTGATTAGCTCTAGTAATTTTCTGATACTATCTTTAGGGTTGTTCTATGTACAGCATCATGTCATCTGCAAACAGTGAGAGCTTTACTTCTTCTTTTCTGATCTGGATTCCTTTTATTTCTTTTTCTTCTCTGATTACTGTAGCTAAGACTCCCAGAACTATGTTGAATAATAGTGGTGAAACTGAGCACCCTTGTCTTGTTCCTGATCTTAGGTGGAATGCTTTCAATTTTTCACCATTGAGAATAATGCTTGCTATAGTATATTAAAAAGCAGAGACATTACTTTGCCAACAAAGGTCCATCTAGTCAAGGCTATGGTTTTTCCCGTGGTCATGTATGGATGTGAGAGTTGGACTGTGAAGAAAGCTGATCGCCGAAGAATTGATGCTTTTGAACTGTGGTGTTGGAGAAGACTCTTGAGAGTCCCTTGTACTGCAAAGAGATCCAACCAGTCCATTCTAAAGGAGATCAATCCTGGGTGTTCATTGGAAGGACTGATGCTAAAGCTGAAACTGCAGTACTTTGGCCACCTCATGCGAAGAGTTGACTCACTGGAAAAGACTCTTATGCTGGGAAAGGTTGGGGGCGGGAGGAGAAGGGGACGACAGAGAATGAGATGGCTGGATGGAATCACCGACTCTGTGGACACGAGTTTGAGTGAACTCCGGGAGTTGGTGATGGACAGGGAGGCCTGGCGTGCTGTGGTTCATGGGGTCGTGGAGAGTCAGACACAACTGAGCGACTGAACTGAACTTAACTGAACTGATAGGCTTATCAACCCACTCCAGTACTCTTGCCTGGAAAATCCCATGGACAGAGGAGCCTGGTAGGCTGCAGTCCATGGAGTCGCTAAGAGTCGGGCACGACTGAGCGGTTTCACTTTCTCTTTTCACTCTCATGTATTGGAGAAGGAAATGGCAACCCACTCCAGTGTTCTTGCCTGGAGAATCCCAGGGACAGAGGAGCCTAGTGGGTTGTCGTCTATGGGGTCGCACAGAGTTGGACATGACTGAAGCGACTTAGCAGCAGCAGCAGCAGCATAGGCTTATCACATATGGTGTTTACTACGTTGAGGTAGGTTCCTTCTACACTCATTTCTTGAAGAGTTTTAATGATAAATGGGTGCTGAATTTTGTCAGAGGCTTTTTCTGCATCTATTGAGATGACCATATGGTTTTTATCTTTCAATTTGTTAATAAGGTATATCTCATTGATTGATTTCCATATATTGAAGTATTCTGTCATCCCTGGAATAAACCCAACTTGATCATTGTGTATGAGCTTTTTGATGTGTTGCTGAATTCAGTTTGCCAAAATTTTGTTGAGGATTTTTTCATCTATGTTCATTAGTGATATTGGCCATTTTCTTGTTTTTGCTGTCTTTGTCTGGTTTTGGTATCAGGGTGATGGTGGCCTCGAAGAATGAGTTTGGAAGTATTCCTTCCTCTGCACTTTTTTGTAAGAGTTTTAAAAGGATAGGCATTAGCTCTTCTCTAAGTATTTGATAGAATTCTCCTGTGAAGCCATCTGGTCCTGAGCTTTTGTTTTGGGGGAGATTTTTGATCACAGCTTTGATTTCAGTGCTTGTAATTGGGTTGTTCATAATTTCTATTTCTTCCTGGTTCATTCTTAGCAGATTGAACTTTTCTAAGAATCTGTCCACTTCCTCCAGGTTATCCATTTCATTGCCATATAGTTGTTCATAATAGTTTCTTATAATGCTTTGCATTTTTGCATCATCTGTTGTAACCTCTCCTTTTACATTTCTAATTTTGTTGATTTGATTCTTCTTTCTTTTTTTCTTGATGAGTCTGGCTAAAGGTTTGTCAATTTTCTTTATCTTCTCAAAGAACCAGCTTTTAGTTTTATTCAGTTCAGTTCAGTTCAGTTGCTCAGTCGTGTCCGACTCCTTGCGACCCCATGAATCACAGCACGCCAGGCCTCCCTGTCTATCACCAACTCCCAGAGTTCACTCAAACTCATGTCCATCGAGCTGGTGATGCCATCCAGCCATCTCATTCTCTGTCGTCCCTGTCTCCTCCTGCCCCCAATCCCTCCCAGCATCAGAGTTTTTTCCAGTGGATCAACTCGTCACATGAGGTGGCCAAAGTATTGGAGTTTCAGCTTTAGCATCAGTCCTTCCAATGAACACCCAGGATTGATCTCCTCTAGAATGGACTGGTTGGATCTCCTTGCAGTACAAGGGACTCTCAAGAGTCTTCTCCAACACCACAGTTCAAAAGCATCAATTCTTCAGTGACCAGCTTTCTTCACAGTCCAACTCTCACATCCATACATGACCACGGGAAAAACCATAGCCTTGACTAGACAGACCTTGGTTGGCAAAGTAATGTCTCTGATTTTTAATATGCTATCTAGGTTGGTCATAACTTTCCTTCCAAGGAGTAAGCGTCTTTTAATTTCATGGCTGCAATCAGCATCCGCAGTGATTTTGGAGCCCAAAAAAATAAAGTCTGACACTGTTTCCACTGTTTCCCCATCTATTTCCCATGAAGTGATGGGAACAGATGCCATGATCTTTGTTTTCTGAATGTTGAGCTTCAAGCCAACCTTTTCACTCTCCTCTTTCACTTTCATCAAGAGGCTTTTGAGTTCCTCTTCACTTTCTGCCATAAGGGTGGTGTCATCTGCATATCTGAGGTTATTGATATTTCTCCCAGCAATCTTGATTCCAGCTTGTGCTTCTTCCAGCCCAGTGTTCCTCATGATGTACTCTGCATAGAAGTTAAATAAGCAGGGTGACAATATACAGCCTTGACTCACTCCTTTTCCTATTTGGAACCAGTCTGTTGTTCCATGTCCAGTTCTAACTGTTGCTTCCTGACCCGCATACAGGTTTCTCAAGAGGCAGGCCAGGTGGTCTGGGATTCCCATCTCTTTCATAATTTTCCACAGTTTTTTGTGATCCACACAGTCAAAAGCTTTGGCATAGTCAATGAAGCAGAAATATATGTTTTTCTGGAACTCTCTTGCTTTCTCCATGATCCAATCTTTACTATTGTTTCTTTCATTTCTTTTTCATTTATTTCTGCTCAGATATTTATGATTTCTTTCTTTCTACTAATTTTGGGTGATTTTTTGTTCTTCTTTTTCCAGTTGTTTTAGGTGTAAAGTTAGATTGTCTGTTTGATATTTTTCTTGTTTCTTGAGGTAAGATTGCACTGTTATAAACTTCACTCTTACAACTGCTTTTGTTGTATCCCATAGGTTTTGAGTTGTTGTGTTTTCATTGTCTTTGTTGAAATTTTTTTATTTCCTTTTGATTTCTTCAGTAACCTGCTGATTATTTAGAAATGTATTGCTTAATCTCTATGTGTTTCTTACAATTTCTTTTGTAATTAATATCTTGTCTCATAGCATTGTGGTCAGAGAAGATGCTTGATACAATTTTAATTTTCTTAAATTTACTGAGGTTTGATTTGTGACCAAGATGTGGTCTATCCTGGAGAATATTCCATGTGCACTTGAGAAGAAGGGCTATTCTTTTGCATTTGGATGGAATATTCTGAAGATATCAATGAAATCCCTCTCATCTAATGTATCATTTAAGACTTGTGTTTCCTTATTAATTTTCTGTTTTGATGATATGTCCATTGTTGTGAGTGGGGTGTTAAACTCTCCTACTATTATTGTGTTACTGTCAATTTCTCCTTTTACGTTTGTTAGTGTTTGTCTTATGTATTAAGGTGCTCCTATGTTGGGTGCATATATATTTACAATTTTTATATCTTCCTCTTGGATTGATCCCATGATCATTATGTAGTGTCCTTCCTTACCTCTTGTAATCTTCTTTATATTAAGGTCTATTTTGTCTGATACAAGGATTGCTACTCCAGCTTTCTTTTGCTTTCCATTTGTTGGAGTATATTTTCTCACCCTCTCACTTTCAGGCGATATGTGTCTTTAGGTCTGAAGTGGGTTTCTTGTAGACAGCATATATATGGATCTTGTTTCTGTATCCATTCAGCCAGTCTGTGTCTTTTGATTGGAGCATTTAAGCCATTTACATTTAAAGTAATTATTGATATATATGTTCCTATTGCCATTTTCTTAATTATTAGGGGTTGATTTTTTAGATCTTTTTTCTTTTCTTATATTCCTTGACTACATAAGTTCCTTTAACATTTGTTGTAAAGCTGTTTTGGTGATACTGAATTCTCTTAACTTTTGCTTATCTGAAAACCTTTTTATTTCTCCACCAATTTTGAAGGAGATCCTTGCTGGGTACAGTAATCTTGGTTGTAGATTTTTCCCTTTCAGTACTTTAAATATATCCTGCCTTTCCCTTCTGGCCTGCAGAGTTTCTGCTGAAAGATCAGCTGTTAAGCATATGGGATTTCCCTGTATATTACTTGTTGCTTCTCTCTTGCTGCTTTTGATATTCTTTCTTTGTGTTTAGTCTTTGTTCATTTGATTAGTATGTGTCTTGATGTGTTTCTCCTTGGGTTTATCCTGTATGGGACTCTTTGTGCCTCTTGGACTTGATTGACTATTTCCTTCTCCATGTTGAGGAAATTTTCAACTCTTCAAAAAGAGTTGAAATAATCTCTTCAAAATTTTTTTCATACCCTTTCCTTTTCTCTTCTTCTTTTGGGACCCCTATAATTCGAATGTTGGTGTGTTTGATATTATCCCAGAGGTCTCTGAGACTATCCTCAGTTCTTTTCATTCTTTTTACTTTACTCTGCTCTTCAGAAGTTATTTCCACCATTTTATCTTCCAGCTCACTGATTCATTCTTCTGCTTCAGATATTCTGCTATTGATTCCTTCTAGAGTATTTTTAATTTAAGTAATTGTGTTGTCTCTGTATGTTTATTCTTTAATTCTTCTATGTCTTTGTTCATTGATTCCTGCATTTTCTCCATTTTGTTTTCAAGGTTTTTTTATGATCTTTACTATCATTATTCTGAATTCTATTTCAGGTAGTTTGCCTATTTCCTCTTCATTTATTTGGACTTCTGTGTTTCTAGTTTGTTCCTTCATTTGTGTAGTATTTCTCTGCCTGTTCATTGTGTTTTTTAACTTATTGTATTTGAGATCTCCTTTTCCCAAGCTTCAGGGTTGAATTCTTTCTTCCTTTTGATTTCTGCCCTCCTAAGCTTGATCCAGTGGTTTGTGTAAGCTTTGTATAGGGTGAGATTTGTGTGAATGCTTATTTGTTTGTTTGTTTTTCCCCTGATGGGAAAGGCTGAATGAGGTGGTAATCCTGTCTACTGATGACTAGGTTTCTATTTTTGTTTTGTTTGTTGTTTAGATGAGGTGTCCTGCACAGGGTGCTACTGGTGGTTGGGTGATGCCGGGTCTTGTATTCAAGTGGTTTCCTTTGTGTGAGTTCTCACTATTTGATACTCCCTAGGGTTAGTTCTCTAGTAGTCTAGAGTCTTGGAGTCAGTGCTCCCACTCCAAAGGCTTGATCTCTGGTCAGGGATGAAGATTTCACAAGTGGTTTGTTATGGCATTAAGTAAGATTAAAACAAATATCCAAAAATAAGAAACCAAAGATGAACCCCAAACAAATGGCAGTTACAAAATCAGGCAAATAATGATTAAAATAATGGAATATACCAAATACATATACACCCACAGGCAAAGTCAAAACAGTCCAACAAAAATAAAGTACAATAGATTGACCCAACAAAGGAAAGAAAAAAATTATATTTACCAATTAAGAACAAAACTAACTAAAGCACAAACTGGAAAACAAAACTAAAGCAAGGTGCCAAGTGGGGAATAAAGCAATGAAAATAAAACTAACAAATATGTTGAAAGGAAAGGAAAGAAAGAAAGAATAGATATGCAAAGTTAAATAGAGGTAGATAAAGATTTATATACATTAAAGACTGACTGCAAGGGGGAAAGAACAGTAGGAAAAGCAAACAAAAGAATAAATGTAGAGAAAATAATAATAGCTTTAAAAAATTAAAATTAAAAAGAGAGAGAGAGAAAGAAAAACTCCCCAGAACTGCAAAAGTCCGATGTAGAGGCAGAAGTTTATAACAACAATAAAAAATGTGACTGAGGGAAAAAAAAAAAAACTCAAAAGCTTAAGTAGATTTCATAGTGCCAATGAAATTGACAATTACAACAGAGGTGGGGGGAAAGGAAAAGAAAAAAGAAAAAAAATCCAAAGAATCTACAGAACAAGTCAAGACATGAAAATAATAAATGTTTTTCTTGAGTCACTGCTATTAGAATCCTTTCACTAGCTGGGAGTCACAGTCCACCTCACTTCCCTAGGATGCCCTCCAACACTGCGTTGATCTCTGTACCTGCTATGGGGGCAGCTCAGATTCTCATCTGGTCCTACTGTCCTGTGTTCTTGCCTTCAATGACCACAGCTATCAGGATTAGTGCATTTTCTTTTGTGGGAGCTCTCAATGACCTTTTATATATTCCGTAGACACAGAGTCTGCCTAGTTGATTGTGTGGATTTAATCTGCAGCTTGTACAGCTGGTGGGAAGTTTTTCGGTCTTCTTCCTTAGTCACACGGTGCCTGGGTTTCAATTGTGGTTTTATTTCCACCTCTGCATGTGGGTCATCCACTGGGGTTTGCTCTTGAGGCTGCCTTGAATAACTTGGGTCTGCCTCTGTGAGGGCCAGGTATGGAGGTAGTGCAGCTGCTTGGGTTGCAGAGGTTCTGGAGGCATGAGGTACTCAGGGGAGCTGGTGGCTAGGGCAGCAGGAAATACAGTGCTCTAGAAGAGTATGGCAACCAGTAATGGCCAATACGCTCCAGTATTCTTGCCTGGAGAACCTCCCTTCCTGACAGAGAAGCCTGGCAGGCTACAGTCTACAGGGCTCGAAGAGTTGGACACTATCGAAGCAACCCTGCCTTCATAGATGCAAGACGTACTTTGCCTGTGACAGCTCTGCCCCAGTGAGAGTTGAGCATGAAGGAGGCACAGCTGCTTGGCTTGCAGGGACCCTGGCAGCACCAAGTGTGCAGGGACATGGACTGCGTCCACTACAGAAGTCATGGCCCTATTAGAGTCTTTTTTTGAGCCTCTTGTACCTGGCGATCAGAAGGCCTCTTTGGCCAGTCTTTCTCTGTAGCTCCACCCATACAGACATTTAGAGGGCTCCCTTGCCTGGGGTCCTTCTCTGATGTTCTGTGTGTCAGGCACATAGAGGGGCCCCCCCTGACTGGGGTCTTACTCTGTAGATCAGTGCATCAGGCCTTTAAAGGGGTACCCTGGGTGGGAGCCTACTCTGTAGTTTGGCGCATCGTAACTTAAAGGAGCACCCTGGGTGGGGTCCTACTCTGTAGTTCAGTGCATCAGGGGTTTGATGAGCCAGCTTCTCTATTGTTCAGCTGTCAATGCTGCCGTGTGGGGGACGAGAGGCTATGGTAATGGCTCCACCCCCTACATGCAACTCAGCAGTATCACCTTGCTTTCATTGCTGCCTGGCTTTCCTCCACAGGTATTTCCTACCACAGTCTCCTCCCTCACACCCCCCTGATTGGTTTCTCCACAATCAACAGCAGTCCTCGCCCTGGGATTGCTCCACAATCCCTAAACTTCAGCTCCCAAATATTGCATCTTCCAGGGGACCTGCGTCCCTTTCCAGGGTATGTATGGCTGCGGCAAGGACTATCTGATTCTCATTCCATTTAGGCCGCCACAGATCAGCTGTTTTACTCTCAACCTTAAATGTTTCTCCCCTGATTCAGACAATTACCCTGATGTGGGGATTGGAAACCTGCCTCAGTTCCCCCACCTCCAATCCTACTAACACTCTTGATTTTCCCCCTAGTTCCTTCATCCTACTGAGTTTTGCATGGGTCTAAGTATTCTATGCTGGTCAGGTACTCCTGTCTTCTCTCAGCTGGTGTTCTGCATGCACTTCTGTGTCTGAAGGTGTATTCCTGGTGTATCCGTGGAGAGAGATGTACTCCAGGTCCACCTACTCCTCGGCCATCTTGTTCCACCAGCAATTTTTTAAAAAGTTAAATATACACTTACTGTAAGACTCAGCAACACCAATCCTGGGAATTTGCCCTAGAGAAATGAAAACTCAGGTTCACATAAAAACCCGGACTTCAGTGTTCACAGCAGCTGTACTCATAGTTGTCCTAAACTGGACGCAGTCTAATGGTGAATGGATAAAGTCTCTGGGGTTCAGTCACTCGAAAGAGTATTTCTCAGTCCAAAAAAAAGGAACAAATTATTGACACACATAACAAGAATGAACCCCCAATGCAGTACACTGAATGAAAGAAAAGAATATCAGAGGTTCATACTGTATGATTCCATTTATATGACATTCTTGAAAGACAAAATGTTAGTGATGAAGACTAGACTCAGTAGATGCCAGGGGTTGGGGAAGGGAGGAGGTGACTATAAAAGGCAATGAGAGGGAATTTTTAGTGATAGTTGAATACTTCTGTCACTTGGTTGTGGCAGTGAATATATGAATCTATTTGTTGTTATATTTAATCATTAAGTAATGTCTGACTCTTTGCAACACTATGGACTGTAACATACCAGGCCCCTGTGTCCATGGGATTTTCATTGACAAGAATACTGAAGTGGGCTACCATTTCCTTCTCCTTTGGATCTTTCCGACCCAGGGATCAAGCCTGTGCTTTCCTGCATTACTGGCAGATTCTTTACCACTGAGCTACCTGGGAAGCCCATATGAATCTATACATATTCTAAACTTCAGGAAACTCTATACACAGTTCAGTTCAGTTCAGTCGCTCAGTCGTGTCCGACTCTCCGCGACCCCATGAATCACAGCACGCCAGGCCTCCCTGTCCATCACCAACTCCCGGAGTACACTCAAACTCATGTCCACAGAGTCGGTGATGCCATCCAGCCATCTCATTCTCCGTCGTCCCCTTCTCCTCCCGCCCCCAACCCTTCCCAGCATCAGAGTCTTTTCCAGTGAGTCAACTCGTCGCATGAGGTGGCCAAAATATTGCAGTTTCAGCTTTAGCATCAGTCCTTCCAATGAACATCCAGGATTGATCTCCTTTAGAATGGACTGGTTGGATCTCCTTGCAGTATAAGGGACTCTCAAGAGTCTTCTCCAACACCACAGTTCAAAAGCATCGATTCTTCGGCGATCAGCCTTCTTCACAGCACATCCCCCAAAGTCTTTTATACTATATGATCAGTTCAGACATCAAAAATTTTTGCTAAAACGTCTAGAAAAGTGCTCCATATGGTTTATGGAGTCCTGGGTACCACTTTTTACCATGTAAGACATACATGTATCCATCCATGTATGCATTCATGCTAGGCAGGTATTAAAGATGCACAGATCAAAGGCAGAATTTCTGCTCATAAAAAACACATTAGGGCTCATTTGCTGAAGAGAAGACTTATATACTTGACTTGAATATGGTTTGACAGAGAGATACAGGTGCCTAGGAGTGGACTCTGAGTCAGATTGGGAAAGTCAGAGATATCTTTGCCCTCAGAACTTCTGTTTCTTTATTTGGATGTTTGGAGGAAATAGTTATTCCTGTCCTACCTATTCTAGAAGCGAATTTAGGAACTGGGACAGAGGGTGTGTGGAATCAAATTCATGAGCTGGTCTGTGACCTGTAGAGTAATGCTATACAGAGAGTCTTATGATCACTCAGATTCAGGAGAAGCTGTTTGATCTATAGGAACAAATGAGTAGTTTTAAGAAGAGTAATGTTGTAGGTAATGTTACAGAGGTAAGAAGACAGGATGTCTCTGCCTCTTTCTGAGCTGTTGTGAAAAATGTCTTTATACATTTGCTTTAAACAGTTTTTTCAATAAAAATAATTTTAATTCTGTTCAGGCTTTCCCTTGCTGTGATAACAGTTTGATTTCTACAACACTGGCTGGACGTGAAACTAAAACAGACCTATTACAGAAGTTATAAACAAAAATCTGATGTGATGTTTTTGTACCATTCATCCTAAAAGATCTTTCAGACTTTCATTTTTGTTTTCCTATAGAAAACAGGTCTAAAACCACTGGGTAAAAGTTTGAAGGTAGGCATTATTTTTGCGCATTCGTCAAGGAATTTTTTAAATATTAGCAATGAATATGCATAATATTTATATAAGCACTTATTTGAGCACTTACTGCATGCCAGGCACTGAATCAAGAATTTTCAGTCATTATCTCACTTAATCCTGACAACAGCCCTAAAGGTGAATGGCACTTCCATTTCACAGGTAAGGACTTGCAGGCTCAGAGAGGTAAGTATTTTTTTCAAGTCATCCAGAATGTTAGTGCCAGGATTTTAAGCCAGGTATGTAAATTACAATCACAATAAACAGATGGAGAGAAAATATTTATAACATGGTTAACAAATGTTTAGTATCAGAATATAAGAGAGAGCTCATAAATCAATGGCAAGAAGAAAAAGGATAGAAAAATGAGCAGGTAACTCACAAGAGAAAAAAAAATACAAATGATTGGTAGAATACAAAAAGATGTTCAACATCACTAGTCATCAAAACTGAAAAATAAAACAAGATACCTTTGTTCACCTCTCACATTAGGGAAAACTGAAATGACTGGTAAAGGTAATGATTGAATGTGAATAAATAATGGATTGTGTACATTTCTGGAGGGGTTCAAATTAGCACTGTCACTTTCCAGGGAAATTTGGTGGTACTTTTTTACATTTAAAGATGCACGTATTCTATGACCCAGTAATCCCAGAATTTTGGTATTCTTCAAGACAAACACCTGTTTACATGCTTAAGAAGCATTTATAAATGTACTCACTGCAACTTTGTAAGAGCAAAAATCTAGAAACAATCTAAAGTCACTTATTTAGAAAATGGTAAGAGTGTGCTGTGTCCATACTGTAGAGTACTACACAGTAGCTTAAAAAGATACAGCAGCCAATCTATATAGGCTGAAAAACCTCCCAGAAGATTCTCAAGTGAGAAAAAAAGCAAGTTGCAGGGGGAAAAAAATGCAATACAATATAGCTCTTGTAGATTCTGAGACAACATACAACCATACCAAGTAATTCCCATGGCTACATAGATAGGTATTTAATGTTTAGAAAGTGGATATAAAGTGAACTGGTAGCAATGGTTACTTCTAAGAAGGGACCTGGAATTAACTGGTCAAAGGAAATTTAGATATATCTGTGATGGCTGGCTTGGGCTTCCCTTGTGGCTCAGCTGGTAAAGAATCTGCCTGCAATGCAGGAGACCTGGGTTCAATTCCTGAGTTGGGAAGATCCCCTGGAGGAGAGAATGGCAACCCACTCCAGTGTTCTTGCCTGGAGAATTCCTATATACAGAGGACCCTGGTGGACAATAGTCCATGGGGTTGCAAAGTCGGACAAGATTGAGCAATTAATCACATATTCTGACGTTTGGATTTTCACTCAAGAACATGTATTCTAGTATTAGTTCTCAATTAACAATGAATACTTTTTAAAAAGAGAAAGAAACAAGGAGTGTCTGATTCCAGAGCCTAAGGATGTTGTCACACTGGTTATTAACCCACACTTTATGAATAGATTTTAGCAGGTTCCTGCACTTTTTGAAACTGTGCTCCACGGTGTGTTTTGAGGAGTGCACACTTTTCCCTTACGTGGAAACTCAAAACCTCAGATTTCCAAAGAAGGACTTTTGAGCCAAAGAAGGTAAGAAACAACTTTAATGGAAAGCACTCCTTTTCTGTTCTGGTCTTGAGATAAGTTGCTCGGCCTCTTTGGAAAATGGGGATCATAGTAGCTCCTCCCTCAGGGGTTAATGTGAGGATTACATGAGTCAATGTTTATAAAGCTCGTGAACCAGAAGTCAATCTCTGCTAGCTATTATATAGCTTTTGCTGTTGCTGCTATATTACTAATGGCTTGGAAAGAACCCTTCATTCGAGAGACTTGAGTTGTCAAAACAGTTATATCACAAAAAACGTAAGGAAGATGATGCCGTCTAGTCTGGAAGATCCCACAGCTTCAGACTCCAAAATTTTCTTCTTTCTATAAGAATGGTAAAATGACATTTGTTGTTGTTCAGTCACAGCACGCCAGGCTTCCCTGTCCTTCACAATCTCCTGGAGTTTGCTCAAACTTATGTGCATTGAGTCAGTGATGCCATCCAGTCATCTCAACCTCTGTCGCCCTTTCTCCTCCTACCCTCACTCTTTCCCAGCATCAGAGTCATTCAAATGACATCAACAGAGGATGAGATGGTTGGATGGTATCACCGACTCGATGGACATGAGTTTGAGAAAGCTCCGGGAGTTGGAGATGGACAGGGAAGCCTGGCGTGCTGCAGTCCATGGGGTCGCAGAGTCAGACGACCGAGCGACTGAACTGATACTCAATCCTTCCATCTGTTCATGCATTTACCCAGCAGTCATTTAGTGAATACTTGCTGCTGCTAAGTCACTTCAGTCGTGTCCGACTCTGTGTGACCCCATAGACGGCAGCCCACCAGGCTCCCCCGTCCCTGGGATTCTCCAGGCAAGAACACTGGAGTGGGTTGCCATTTCCTTCTCCAATGTGTGAAAATGAAAAGTGAAAGTGAAGTCGCTCAGTCATGTCCGACTCGTAGCGACCCCATGGACTGCAGCCCACCAGGCTCCTCCGTCCATGGGATTTTTCTAGGCAAGAGTACTGGAGTGGCTTGCCATTGTTACAATACACTAAATATTGCAGGAACACCTGGAGATATAATTGCAGCAAATGTGTCCTACAGGTTCCTGCCCTCAGGGAGCTCAGAACACCCACCCTCCTCTGGGGAGCCAGAAGGAAGGCAAATTACATCACCGCAGAGTAAGCTTTGAGCCTGGAAGTATAAGTACTGTAAGTATTCTATGACTGCTAGTACCATTCTAAGATAACTGAATTTCCAATTCAAGCTTTTATTACTGACAGGCATAGAAATG
This sequence comes from Moschus berezovskii, assembly GCF_049115385.1. Lineage (NCBI taxonomy): Eukaryota > Metazoa > Chordata > Mammalia > Artiodactyla > Moschidae > Moschus > Moschus berezovskii. The sequence goes on along the minus strand of NC_142464.1, from coordinate 54,284,020 downwards.
ATACTTTTTAATTCTTAAATCTGCCATTTCTCCTTCAGTGTATTGGGCCATGAAGAGGGCTGAGATCAAGAGTTCTGTTCTGACACTACTTTTGGCAGTAATGAGGCCAGATCAGCGTTATGGTGCTTAAACATTTCAAGCCACTTGCGCTTCTGATGGCTTTCACTTTGGGGCCATTTAATGGATTCAGTAGCTGTTACAATCCCCAAATAGCAAGTGGACACGTGGGTGGAGCAGATACCAGCAGGCACAACTCTCTAAGAGGTTCCCGGAAGAGCAGTGTTGCTGGAGCCCCACACCTCTGAGGCACGTGAACCTTGGGTTTTTAGTGACCTAATGGTGTGCAGCAGCTGGCATAACTGGAACATCTTCCAGAATAATGCGAATAAGGGAGCAGGACATTCAGTTGGCAGAGGTTGGTCACAGACCTCCCACCACCTCAGGGAGGCGCATTCAGCTCTTTGCAGCCACTAAGATCTCTGGGGGCCATGATCTTTTATCTCTGGGAGGAGAAAGGCCTTTGGGTGGGGGAGCACAGCAGGAGAGTGGGTGACGGGGAGACGGAGGGTCAGGGCAGCCATCGGACGGGATTCGGGAACTGGAGTTGATGGAACAGTTTTCATAGGAGGTTTTCTGAGGTTCTGATCCAAACAGAGCCGTTTTGGTGTTCCCTTCCCACCTTGGCCCAAGCACTGGCCACTGCTGGGTTAAATGGAAACACTGTCCTTTCCATGGCCAGTGGGGTCCTCACGGTGGGATTCTAGTGGCTGCATGGATCGCACATGTCCACAGTGGGACTAGGACAGGAGGTAAAGTGATAGATGTCCGGGGGGAATGTCAGCTAGGAGAACGGCGTGCAGGTGCCTCTGCGTGAGGACTCCGGCGCATAACTGGGGACAGTCCAAGGAGGAGCAGCAGATCTAATTCCTAGGACTCTGAGTTCCCTCATGGGTAAAATGGAATGATAGACGCCACCTCACACGCTGTGTGAGGAACAGAAATGGCAGCATGAAGCACCTTAGAGAGAGTTCGTGCTCAGTGAGTGAGTGAGTGTGAGTGATTAAAACACTCAGTGTTTTAATCTGAGTGTTTTAAATCTCTCCAGAGTTTAGACAGAACTTTCTTACACATACCCCATCCCATGGGATCCTCTCATGACCCTGTGAGGTTCCCATGATAATTAGCACTTCATGAATGAGGATATGGAAATTCAGACCAGGAAGGTCAAGGGTGGAGTCCAACTGAGGCCAGATCATGGAGATGACACAGTACAGACACGTGCGGGGGTCCTGGCATGCTAATCTCTGGAGGTCCTGCTCTGAGTGGTCCCGGGAGAGCCGAAGGAAGGGTGGGAAAATTGTGAGCTCATTCTGCCTTCTTACTGAGCATCTCCCTCAATGACTGCGATCCACCGTGAAATTCCATTCTGAGAGTCATGCCTTTAATGACCCACAGCCCCTCCCAACTGTGCTGAGGGCCAGAGGAGGTGGGAGGTGGTCAGTTGTTGGTCCCTGCTCTCATCAGACTCAGAGAATTGTTAGGTGGTATTTTCACTATAGTTGTGGAATGAAATGAGTGTAGGTCTTGGCACCAATCCTACCTGGGTCTGCATACTGATACAGCATTTCTAATCTCTTTGCGACTTACCTTCCTCATCTGCAAAAGGAAACTCTAGTAAGAGATAATTATTATTTCTTGAGGTTTTATGAGGAACAGTGCTGGATCCTTTGACTGAGGATCGAGGAGTTACTATAGAGATGTGCAAAAAAGACACAACCTTGGACTTTGTGGACCTTCAGGCTAGTGGGGAGACCCATGATGATCCAGCACCCACACAAATGTAACATCACAAACCCAGTAAGTGCGTAGTAAGTGAAAGATGAGACCTGTGGGCTATGCAAACATCCAACAGGAAAATGCATTCTAGTCTGGGTCCAGGGGAGATTTCCCTGTGAAGGTGGCATCAGTGGGTGGGGATGAGTAAGGGTGAGATAACAGGCAGAAAGAACAGCCCAGGCAGAGAGAACAATGTGGGCAAAGGTGCTGGGGAAGAGAGTGGGCCAGGAGCATGGCCAGGAGGGAGAGGAAAGTGCATCTGGCACACACAGAGTCAGGGAGTGGGTGGAGAAAGTGTAAGATGGAGCCAGGGAGAGTCGGAGTCTATCCATTCTGCGTTGGGCTGGAGAGTTTTAGGTAGATAATAGTATCCTCCTCTATGTTTTGAAACCACCACTTTTCCAGACAAAAGGAAAACCATCCTTTCCCTTTTATATGGAAAAGGGATGGGAGAAGTCAAAGGGAAGGTAGGGACTTAAGTTAAGGGTCACGTGGGCCAGGACAGAGCAGTGGAGATGGAGAGACATGAATGGGGCAGAAATTTATCTTCAACCTGAGAAAGAATAAGGCCATTTGATTGAGTCGCAATGAGTGGGATCAGTGAAAAGGACTGTGACAGTTAAAAGAAAAGGCAGAGCCATGAGGGCTGTAAACTGGAGAAGGCTGTTTGGAGACAGGATGCAGTTGGGCCCTGAAGAACGGTAGACCCTGACTAGGTGGGAAGCAATCAGACACACTAGGGGCTGGAAAATATGAGCATGAGGATGACTGCTACCATGATGCATCCTGAGTGCGGTTGAAGAAACATGTGAGAAAAGATCATAAATTAAATATGCAGACTCTACTCCACACTGTTTTAGTTAGGATTAGGTTGCAAATGGCAAAAAAATAAATAACATTGGCTTAATAAAATAAATTTATTTTTCTTTGGAAGCAGTCCAGGGCTGGCTAGTATATAAATTCTAAGACCAACAGGGATCCACGTTTCTGTTAGTACCCAGGTTTCAGCTACGTTCAACTTTAGCACTTGTCTCAGGGTACAAAATGACTGCTTCAGCTCCAGTGCTCATATCTTCATTCTAGTCAGAGGAAAGATGAAAAAGGAAAGAAAAGAGTATGCTCCTTCTCTGCAAAGATACTTCTCAGGAGCTGCATGTTCATTTCTGCCTATTCCCCATTGGCCAGACCTTATCATAGAACCATGTCTAGCTGCAAAGAAGGCTGGAAATATATAGCATAAATTCTAGGCAGCCATGTGCCCAATTAAAAATTGGAGCTCCGATTATATATAAGAAGGGGGAAAGAAGATGTAGTCTGTGCTACATATAGCAGTTTGTGACAGTAAATTGTAAATGAGATATCATTGTCAACTCTTTAGGTAGCTTTCCTGTCAAGTGATGAGAAAAACATTTTAATGTGGCAGTAAATACCCTATGTGGAATGTTCTTTTCCCAGATATTCATGAGACTCAGTTCATTTAGATCTCTGCTCCAATGTCACCACCTCAGAAAGACCTTCTCTGATCACCCATCACTCTGCATCCCCTAATCTGGCTTTGTTTCCCTGCAAAGAACTAATATACTGTCTGATATTATGTGCTCTATTTACTTCCATGTTTAGTATGTCCCTCACTAGGATGGGAACTCAGTTAAGGGAGGGACTTTGTTTTACTCACTGCTGTGAACAGTACCTACATCAGTTCCTGGCACATACTAGGTGTTCAATAAATATTCGTTGATTTAACAAAGAAAGAGGCAAAGCACATAAACCATTCATAAAAAATGCTCTGGCTTATCCTAGGTTTACACGAGTGACAGAAGAAGAAATACAATTAGTAAATAAACCCATGGAAAATATGGAGCATCTTTGATAATAAAAGACACGCAAATTATCTTAGTCATAAAAAGGAATGAAAATTTGCCATTTAGCAACAACATGGAAGGACCTGGAGGGTATTATGCTTAGTGAAGTAAGTCAGAGAAAGACAAATCTAGAAAAATAAATGGATGAATATAACAAAACAGAAACAGACTCACAGATACAGGGAACAAACTAGTGGTTACCAGAGGGAAAAAGGGTAGGGAGAAGAGCAAGAAAGGGGTAGGGGGTTAAGAGATACAAACAACTAGGGAGAAAACAAATAGGATACAAGGATGCAATGCACAGCACTGGGCGTAGAGCCTATATTTGATAATAACTGTAAAGGAATTATAATCAATGAAAATATTGCCTCGCCATGCAGTACACCTGAAATTAATGGAATGCAGTAAATCAACTACACTTCAATTAAAAGGGAAATTGAAAATTTAAACAACCATGAGGTACCTTTTATGATTAAATTAGCAAAATGAAAATGTGAACCAATAATATCAAATGCTGATAAAAAGTATAATAGGCCAGTACTAATAAACAGCAGCCTTATATAACAAATCTGATCCTTTGGAAAACTATTTGCCCAGGCCTCAGACCACCAGTGGTGTCTATTAATGAAATAATAGACAACCCTGAAAATAATACCATAGAGAAGTACTGAAACGCGACGATGAAAGAATATTAAGGGAAAACAATAAATATGCAAACTAGTATGTATGCAAAATACTTTTCAAATTCACTGAATGATGGGATTGCAATATTTTTTTAAATTTCTTACCTAAATGCTTAAAAAGTAAGTTTTTCAGAACCCTAAAAATCCATGTTTCTCATTTTGAGGCAAAATTCTGTCTTAAAAATACATTTTAAAAAAATGATAAGTAGGATAAATCTTGTATATAAGGCAGGAGTTCAAATTTGGTTGTTTTGTTTTTTTTTTAATTGTATAGAGGTGACGTCTGGACATATATCCTCCAAATCTTTAACAAACATTATCTTGCTGCTGCTGCGAAGTCGCTTCAGTTGTGTCTGACTGTATGCGATCCCATAGACAGCAGCCCACCAGGCTCTTCTGTCCCTGGGATTCTCCAGGTAAGAATACTGGAGTGGGCTGCCATTTCCTTCTCCAACGCATGCATGCAAAGTAAGTCACTTCAGTCGTGTCCGACTCTGTGCTACCCCCTGGACAGCAGCCCACCAGGCTCCTCCATCCACAGGACTCTCCAGGCAAGAATACTGGAGTGGGTTGCCATTTCCTTCTCCACATTATCTTGAGGCACTGGTATTGGAGATGATTTTAATGTTTCTGTCAACATGAAACATGGCATATTATTATTTACTATGACATGCCAGGGACTTCCTGGGTGGCGCTAGTGGTAGAGAACCCACCTGCCAATGCAGAAGTCATAAGAGATGCGGGTTCAAACCCTGGGTTGGGAAGATTCCCTGGAGAAGGGCATGGCAACCTACTCCAGTATACTCGCCTGGAGAATCCCACAGACAGCCTGGCAGGGTACAGTCCAGAGTGTCACACAGAGTCAGACATGGCTGAAGTGACTTAGCACACACATATGACACGCCAAACACTAGGCTGTGTACTTTAAACACACTGTGATGTGAAATGTCCCAGCATTCCTCTGGGGTAGGCGTTACCTCTGTTAACCCATTTTCAGGTGAGGACATAAAGACAGAAAAGCTACTTGTCCAAACCCAGCCATGACTTGCTAAGTGACAGCTTTGTCAGACGCAGACGTGATGCTCGCCTTTCTCTGTAGTGAGGAGGGGTTTTTCATTTATCAGAAAAGATTCACTGTGATTTCTCAGGAAGGGGGAGAAGACTCCCCTTCGGGGGGGGTCACACACAGTCCCCTGAGGGCAGCAGGGTTGTACCAGAACCTCAGCATGTCCATCCTACCCCACCTGAGGAACCCAGCGTGACCAGCCCAGGGTGAGGAGGGAGGGGAGTCCCAGTCAGGCACTTCTAGGAGTCTGAGACGGTTACAGGGAGGAAAAGAGAAAAACCTGAGCCGGCAGGCAGCAGTGTAGCTGTGTTTGGAAAGAGGATGAGGAATAAAGAATTTAGACAGTGACATTTGAGCAGCAGAGAGAGAGGAAATTGCAGCGCAGAGGCAAGAGAACTTGAAGAAATGTCAGGCTGCCCTAAGAATTGGGAATCCTCAATCTGCCATTACCTGTTAACTACCTCTGGCTTTTGGACTGCATTTCAATCATGCGGGGTCCTGAAATAGGTTTGTGTGATATTTATACTTATCTATTTTTCTTTATTTAAAAATAATTTGCAAGGAGCATGTGATTCAGTTATAATGAGAAAAAATACAAACAAATCTTAGGTGTTTTAGAACAATTGTTTCTTAAGATGGAGAACAATTTGGGGAGCAGCTACCAAGGGGGCCACTATCCAAGGATAGCTCATGTTCTACATACACTATGCTGTCCTTCAGTTGTGTGACCCCCACGGACTGTAGCCCGCCAGGCTCTTCTGTCGATGGGGATTCTCCAGGCAAGAACACAGGAGTGGGTTGCCATGCCCTCCTCCAGGAGATCTTCCCGACCCAAGGATCAAGCTCAAGTCTCCCACATTACAGGAGGATTCTTCACCATCTGAGCCCCCAGGGAAGCCCAAAAATACTGGAGTGGGTAGCCTAATCCTTCCCAATCCAGGAATCGAACCAGGGTCTCCCGCACTGCAGGTAGATTCTTTACCAACTGAGCTACCAAGGAAGCTCTCTGTATACACTGCTGCTGCTGCTAAGTCGCTTCAGTTCAGTTCAGTTCAGTTCAGTCGCTCAGTCGTGTCTGACTCTTTGCGACCCCGTGAATCACAGCACTCCAGGCCTCCCTGTCCATCACCAACTCCCGGAGTTCACTCAAACTCATGTCCATCAAGTCGGTGATGCCATCCAGCCATCTCATTCTCTGTCGTCCCCGTCTCTTCCCACCCCCAATCCTTCCCAGTCGTGTCCAATTCTGTGCGACTCCATAGATGGAAGCCCACCAGGCTCCCCCATCCCTGGGATTCTGCAGGCAAGAACACTGGAGTGGGTTGCCATTCCCTTCTCCAATGCATGAAAGTGAAAAGTGAAAGTGAAGTCACTCAGTCGTGTCCGACACTTAGCGACCCCACGGACTGCTGCCTACCAGGCTCCTCTGTTCATAGGATTTTCCAGGCAATAGTACTGGAGTGGGTTGCCATTGCCTTCTCCTCTATATATACTCAGTTCAGTTCAGTCGCTTAGTCGTGTCCGACTCTCCGCGACCCCATGAATCACAGCACGCCAGGCCTCCCTGTCCATCACCAACTCCCGGAGCTCACTCAAACTCATGTCCACAGAGTCGGTGATGCCATCCAGCCATACTACCATGTATAAAATAGATAGCTAGTGGGAAGCAGCTGTATAGCACAGGGAGCCCAGCTCAGTGCTCTGTAATGACCTAGAGGATGGGAGGGGAGGGATCAGAGGGAGACTCAAGAGGGAAGGGATATATGTATACATATAGCTGATTCACGATGTTGTACACCAGAAACTAACACAGGTAAAGCAATTATCCTTCAGTTAAGAAGAAATTTTTAAAATTTACAAACCTAAAAAAAAAGATAGCTCATGCTCTGTCTTCCTAGGGCTGCTGCTGCTGTTGCTGCTGCTAAGTCACTTCAGTCGTGTCCGACTCTGTGTGACCCCACAGATGGAAGTCCACCAGGCTCCCCTGTCCCTGGGATTCTCCAGGCAAGAACACTGGAGTGGGTTGCCATTTCCTTCTCCAATGTGTGAAAGTGAAGTCGCTCAGTCGTGTCTGACCCCTAGCGACCCCATGGACTGCAGCCTACCAGGCTCCTCCATCCATGGGATTTTCCAGGCAAGAGTACTGGAGTGGCTTGCCATTGCCTTCTCCGCTTCCTAGTGCAGTGTTTGCCAAAAGAGTTCTCAGTACCCAAAGGGCCTTGTGGACCGCAGGAGGCACCCAACCTGTGTGTTTCAGAGAAAGGGGAGGCAATTTTTCAGCTCAGTTTAGTCAATTTTTATCAATTCGTCTGGGCCTGTGCCCAATTAAGGGACAGGGCTCTGAGACAAGACTCTTCAATTTCGCCCCATCTGTTTATGGCCTGTCTCCCACAGTGGACTGAGAATTTCCTGAGGGCGGGATTCCAGCGACTTGGCTCATGGCTTGTCCCCAGCAGCTGGCACCGCGCCTGGCACTTAGAAGGTACTTGATAAATGTGCTCTGAGGAGTGAAATAAAGACTGACGCCCTGAGAAGTGTGTCAGCTCTCACCTTGAAAGCGCTACGGTCTCTTACTAGAATTTTCTCTTTTTCAGTTTAATTCTACAGTAACACTGGCTCAGAAACTCAGAGCGAAAACTCCAGAGGTGGCCAGGAAAAGAACAGATGTGATAGAGATATTGCTGCTGTTGTTTAGCCCCTAAGTCACGTCCGGCTCTTAGAAACACTATGGACTGTAGCCCACCAGGCTTCTCTGTCCATGGGACTTCACAGGCAAGAATATTGGACAGGGTTGCCATTTCCTTCTTCAGATAGAGATAAAAAAGGGTAGAATAAGCAATGCAATATTGACACTCCTGATGTTTTACTCTTTATTTATTTCTATTTCCCAAGCACATACTGTGTGCCAGGGACTGTGCTTGGGTGCTGGAGACATAAGCCCTTAATCTGGCCGTGATAATAGCAACAAATAGAGGATCCCTGGGATTAATCTTCTCCACTGACAATAATTATTAGAGTCCAGCCCTAAGTTCCAGGCACTGTTTGAGGTGCCTTCCATGTGTTGCTTTGTTTATAGGTAGCGTTGTGTTATGTGCGTTTTACAGATGAGCAAGCTGAGACTCAGAAAGGCCAATTAAGTTCTTCATGATCACAACAGAGGTGGCTGGGGTAGAGAACAGGCTTAGGTTACTGTTGTCTGATGCCCGCGCTCACCAGCATAACGGCTTCCAAGGAGCTTCCGGAGAGTGACCCTGAGGTCGCTGGCCTCTGAAGCAACAGGAATGCTGGATAAAAATGCAGATTCCCACGCCCGGGGCTGCAGGATCAGAATCCCAGGAGGGGAGCCTGGGGATCCAAATTTTTAACCACTAACTCAGCTGATTCAGATTTGCACTAAAGCTTGTAAAGCACGGCACTCAAATGTGCCACACTGACTCCTTCTGAGTTTACAAGACCTCCAGCACCCACCTCCCACATCCTTGTGGGCGTGTGTGCTAAGTCGCTTCAGTCGTGTTCAACTCTGCTCCATGGACTGTAGGCCAGTAGGCTCCTCTGTCCATGGTATTCTCTAGGCAAGAAGGCTGAAGTGGATTGCCAAGCCCTCCTCCAAGGGACCTTCCTTGACCCAGGGATCGAACCAGCGTCTCCTGTGGCTCCGGGATTGCAGGCAGATCCTTTAATGCTGAGCCACCGGGAAAGCCCCCTGCACATTTGCTTGCTGCCAACCGATGAACAGATGGAGTAGAAAGGTGGGGAGGAGGGAGAAAAGGAAGGAAGGTGTTGAGGCAGTCTGAGCATGGGTTGGAAAAGAATTTCCAGACACAGGGCATTTCAGAAAGGAGGGAGTTTATTGAGAACAGAGAGCAGAGATAAAGCGGGTACTGCAAGCACAGCTGGCCGACAACTCCCAACATGCCAGGGAGAGTTGACCTTTTGTGGCTTAATAGCCACTTGGTGGAGAAGGCAATGGCAAGCCACTCCAGTACTCTTGCCTAGAAAATCCCATGGATGGAGGAGCCTGGTAGGCTGCAGTCCATGGGATCGCTATGAGTCGGACATGACTGAGTGACTTTACTTTCACTTTTCACTTTCACACATTGGAGAAGGAAATGGCAACCCACTCCAGTGTTCTTGCCTGGAGAATCCCAGGGATGGGAGAGCCTGGTGGGCTGTCCGGTCGCACAGAGTCGGACACGACTGAAGTGACTTAGCAGCAGCAGCAGCAGCCGCTTTGTAGAGCCTAAAGACAAAGAAAATTCCTGCTTGACGGTTGGCATTAGGTGACTGGTTGGGGCGCTATAGAGTGTTTACTGGAGTGGGTGGGCATCTTTGCTTAGTTGGGAGTCAGGAAGCTTGTTAGTGACTATCAGGCAGGTTTGAGCAAGGTTACAAAGGGGCCCAGTCAGTTTCAGAGGTGTCCTTGACTATGGGCTCTGCTTCTGTGGCCTCGGTGCAAGGCCTTGCAGCTGTGGCTTTAGGGCAGGACTCAACAGAAGGGAGGGAGGGAGGGAAGGAGGGACGGAGGAAGGAAGAACTTGCTCTAAGTTGGGCTCCATTTCAGTTCAGGGCTTCCCAGGTGACGCTAGTGGTAAACAACCTGCCTGCCAATGCAGGAGACTTAAGAAACGCCAGTTCGATCCCTGGGTCAAGAAGATCCCTTGGAGGAGGAAATGGCAACCCACTCCAGTATTCTTGCCTGGAAACTTCCTTGGGCAGAGGAGCTTGGTGGCCTTCAGTCCATGGGGTTGCAAAGAGTTGGACAACTGAAGCAACTGAGCATGCACACTCGCACCCTCCACGTTCAGGGCAGGTGGACACCAGCCCTTAGCTCTTCTGCTCTTGGACCCGCAGCAGAGGTTCCCTGCAGCGGCTGAAGCCGCAGCTGATGAGCCTTGGGAACCTCCATAGGAAGCAACTGCTATGGATGGTGATGTCTCTGCCCAATTAAAGCAGCTGGAGCAGTCAGCTGCTGAGAAGAGCAGCGTGGTGAAATTCAGCTGTATCCAGGGCTCAAAATCTGAATATTTGTTCCTCCCCAAATCAGGACAGTACTGCTTTGGGTCCCTCCTAGTGGGCAGGGTCCATATCAGTCTGCAGACTGAGAAGATTCAGCCAACAGGAAACAAGACAGGAAGGAGAGGCAGAGACGGGGTTTCTGGCTCCAGACAGGCTACAGGACATAGAATGATGAAGAAAGCTGTACACTGCAGGAGGAGGAGCAAGGACGGGGCCACTGGCCCATGAGGGGATATGAGAACCACTCGTTCTCACCAGCAAACTGTGGGGCCACTCTGAGTCAATTCCTTGTGTGTAAAAGAAAAGTAATAGGGACTGTCCTGGTGGTACAGTGGATAAGAATCTGCCTGCCAATGAAGGGGACGCAGGTTTGATCCCTGGTTGAGGAAGATCCCACAAGCCACGGAGTAACTAAGCCCATGCACCAAAATTGCTGAGCTCGCATGCCCTAGAGCCTGTGCTCTGCAACGAGAGAGGCCGCCACCATGAGGAGCCCACTCACCACAGCAAAGGGCAGCCCTGGCTCGCCACAACTCGAGAAAGCCGGCACACAGCAGTGAAGACCCAGCGCAACCAAAAACATAAAAGGAAAAATCGTAATAATCGTTTTTATTATCTATGGTTCATTGAACACTTTTTGTGTGTCAGGCACTGTCCTGAGGCAATCAGTCTTTATAACAAGTATCTGGGAAGTCATTTGGTCCCCCTTTGACAGAAGGAAATGAGTCTCAGGTTAGGAAACCTGCCTGGTATTTGCCAGCGGGTAACCAGATGCTTTTGAACTGTGGTGTTGGAGAAGACTCTTGAGAGTCCCTTGTACCGCAAGGAGATCCAACCAGTCCATTCTTTTTTTTTTTTTTTTTTAGGTAATTAATTTATTTTTTATTGGAGGCAAATTATTTTACAATATTATATTGGTTGGTTTTGCCATACATTGATATGAATTTGCCCCGAGTTTACATAAGTTCCCCCTCCTGAACCGCCCTCCCACCTCCCTCCTCCCTTTATCCTCCCTCTGGGTCATCCCCGCATGCCAGCCCCGAGCATCCTATAACATGCATTGACCCTGAACTAGTGATTCGTTTCACATATGAAAACATACGTGTTTCAATGCCATTCTCCCAAATCATCCCACCCTCACCCTCTCCCATAGAGTCCCAAAGACTGTTCTATACATCTGTGTCTCTTTTGCTGTCTCGTATACAGGGTTATCATTTACATCTTTCTAAATTCCATATATATGCGTTAGTATACTGTATTGGTGTTTTTCTTTCTGGCTTACTTCACTCTGTATAATAGGCTCCAGTTTCATCCACCTCATTAGAACTGATTCAAATGTATTCTTTTTAATGGCTGAATAATACTCCATTGTGTATATGTACCAAAGCTTTCTTATCCATTCGTCTGCAGATGGACATCTAGGTTGCTTCCATGTCCTGGCTATTATAAACAGTGCTGCAATGAACATTGGAGTACACGTGTCTCTTTCAATTCTGGTTTCCTCGGTGTGTATGCCCAGGAGTGCGATTGCTGGATCATATGGCAGTTCTATTTCCAATTTTTTGAGGAATCTCCATACTGTTCTCCACAGTGGCTGTACTAGTTTGCATTCCCACCAACAGTGTAAGAGGGTTCCTTTCTCTCCACATCCTCTCCAGCATTTATTGCATGTAGACTTTTGGATAGCAGCCATTCTGACTGGTGTGAAATGGTATCTCATTGTGGTTTTGATTTGCATCTCTCTGATTATGAGGGATGTTGAGCATTTTTTCATGTGTTTGTTAGCCATCTTTATGTCTTCTTTGGAGAAATGTCTGTTTAGTTCTTTGGCCCATTTTTTGATTGGGTCACTTAGTTTTCTGGAATTAAGCTGCAGGAGCTGCTTGTATAATTTGGAGATTAATCCTTTATCAGTTGCTTCATTTGCTATTATTTTCTCCCATTCTGAAGGCTGTCTTTTCACCTTACTTATAGTTTCCTTTGCTGTGCAGAAGCTTTTGATTTTAATTAGGTCCCATTTGTTTATTTTTGCTTTTATTTCCAATATTCTGGGAGGTGGGTCATGGAGGATCCTGCTGTGATTTATGTCGGAGAGTGTTTTGCCTATGTTCTCCTCTAGGAGTTTTATAGTTTCTGGTCTTACATTTAGCTCTCTAGTCCATTTTGAGTTTATTTTGGTGTATGGTGTTAGGAAGTGTTCTAGTTTCATTCTTTTACAGGTGGCTGACCAGTTTTCCCAGCACCATTTGTTAAAGAGACTGTCTTTTCTCCATTTTATATTCTTGCCTCCTTTGTCAAACCAACCAGTCCATTCTAAGGGAGATCGATCCTGGGTGTTCATTGGAAGGACTGATGCTAAAGCTGAAACTCCAATACTTTGGCCACCTCATGCGACGAGTTGACTCACTGGAAAAGTCTCTGATGCTGGGAAAGGTTGGGGGCGGGAGGAGAAGGGGACGACCGAGAATGAGATGGCTGGATGGCATCACCGACTTTGTGGACATGAGTTTGAGTGAACTCCGGGAGTTGCTGATGGACAGGGAGGCCTGGCGTGCTGTGATTCATGGGGTCGCAGAGAGTCGGACACGACTGAGCGACTGAACTGAACTGAACTGAACTGAACCAGTGAAGCCAGGACTTGATCTGGGGTCTGTCTCTCCTGTTAATAACTGCTAACAGCTTCTCCAATATTCCTCGCATTTCTAGTTCTTGTGACTAAGTGCCTCCAACATGAGCTGTTCGTGGTTTCAAAGAAAAGAGGTATCGGTCTCTTCCCAGCCCCACATCCCAAGCCTGGGTGGTAAAAATGCCCATCGGTTCATCCATGTTCGGCCGGGAATCAGCCAAGATAGAACACATAGGACTGTCAGCTGAGAAAGCTGTCAAAGTGCGAGGGACCCCTGAAGTGTCCAGATCAGGTCTCAGCTCAGCTAAGCAGCTGTGAGCAACATAGAGCCCTCTGCTGTCACCTGCTGTCCCAAAGGTCTCAACAGAGGAGACCACAAGTACAAAGGGGCTGGAGGAGTTTGCCGGCACCACAAAGCTTCACAGAAAACCCAGAGCCCTGGCCAGGTCCCCATCTCTAACTCTATCTCCCACCGATGGCCCTCATTCATTCCTACTTCTAACTATTCCTCAAACAGGCCAAGTTCATTCCCACGCAGGGCCTTTGCTCTTGCTGTGACCTCTGCCCAAAAGACTGCTCCTCCTGCCTAGAAGCAGCTTTCCCCAGTCGTCACAAGCCTTCCTGCTGCTTGTCATCCAGCTCTCCAATCTTGGTCCCCTCCTGCGAGAGGCCTTTCCTGGCCACCCCATCTAAATGAGCAAACCCGCCCCACACAGTCCATCATCCCTCTTCATCGTACTTCCTGCTTGACTTTCTCTGTGGTGCTTTACACACGTGGAATGATCTTGTTCATTATTTGCTTATGTGTTTAGAGAAGCGCCTGGCAAGCGGCAGGCTCTCAATGAACATGTGCTGAATGAATGGACGAACGCGTAAACGAATGAATGGAAAATCTTACTGAGTGTTTCCTATAATAAGGATCCGAACACCTACGGTCAGGGCCACCCCTCCTTTCAGTTACCAGGGGCAGAGACCACAAGAAATAACCCCGTGGTTGGTAACAACTTAACAACCAGCCAGCAGTTATATCCACACACATTGCTGGGCATGGTTCCAAAGCTAAAAAGGCACTAATTGCTTTTATATAAGGAGGTAGAAACACAGTCCCTCCGTGTCCTTTAGTCCTGATGCTCTGAATGTCGGTGTCTGCTGCCGTGTTAATTGCTCCTGTCTCAAACAGCCAGTTTGAGCTTTTTTCTGCCTGTGTCTGGGATGGTGGCAGGTTCCTACACAGAGGAGAGAGGTACTGTGTCCCTGCATGTGTGTGTCCATGTGTGTGCATGTGTGCAGAAAAGCAGCGACGCTCCAGGAAGGGTTAACTCACAATCAGGCTGCTGGTGCTCAGGGCCCTACGGCTGGCCCAGGAATGGGGTGGGCCTGGAAGGTGGAGCGGGCTTGGCTCGCATCAGCTGCTCTTTCCAAGACAGGAGTGCAAATGCCTGCCCAGCTGGCCTGAGCGTGCTGAACTCCAGTCGCCTTTAAGAATGGCCGCAGGAGCCCACACCTGGCAATCACTCCCCCTACCCGCCTGCCTCTCCACAGCAGGTTGCATTTGGGAGACTCTCCGGTCAGTCATTAGAGGAATGAGCCGAGAGTGAGCCGTTCACCAGCTTGCCAACACTTGGTGGAAAGCAGCAGGCAAGCATGGATGTGGTTGACAGCCTTCTCATGAATGAAAGCAACCTGACTCCCCCCTGTGAACTGGTGATCGAAAATGAGACGCTTTTCTGCTTGGATCGACCCCATCCTTCCAAAGGTAGGTATCAGAGGCTGTTATCTGAATTCAGAAAACCTTAAGTTTGTGGGAAAAATCAGCAAAGGCAAGGCTGACTGTGAAAATAGAACACAGTCCTCGTGAGATGAGGCTGGATAAAGTCATCTCTTCAGAAGTTTGGATAAGAGATCTAAAAGCAGAACTGAGTCCAGTGCTCTTATTGTTCCCCATGGGAGAGTTGGGATTAATGTATAGGACTTGGGGGGCACAAAAGCAGTGGGAGGAGGAGCTGAAGTGAAGCCAGAGGGAGTACAAGTGTAAAAGCTGTAACTTACCAGCATCACAGAAAAGGTGCTGTCACAATCTAGTTATCGACTTTCCTTGGGGGAAATCGGTGTGAAGAAATTATTAAATCAAAATAATGCTTAGCAGCTAGGAAAGAAAGCAAATCACTGGAGGAGCTTTGTTCTTAAGAAAAAGTGGTTCCCTGAGTGAGTGATCCTTTAACAGAACAGCCTTTCAGAAGCAACTAAATCACTCTGTGCTATCCTCACTTTGTTTCTGCAAAATATCTAAATATGGGGAGAGCTGGGTTCGCTGATGCACACCCCTGAAAATACAAACCGGCAGGAAATAAGCGTTCACTTGGTGTGCTAGGATTTCACATTCTGCCCTCATCACCTGCATCTCTCTATCTTGTCCCGTTCCTCCTTGCAGAGTGGCAGCCGGCCGTGCAGATTCTCTTATACTCCGTGATATTCCTGCTCAGCGTGCTGGGAAACACGCTGGTCATCACGGTGCTGATGAGGAACAAGAGAATGAGAACAGTCACCAACATTTTCCTCCTCTCCCTGGCTGCCAGCGATCTCATGCTTTGTCTCTTCTGCATGCCATTCAACCTCATCCCCAACCTGCTCAAGGATTTCATCTTCGGGAGCGCTGTCTGCAAGACCACCACCTACTTCATGGGTGAGTTGCTGCTGGTGCCTTTTCCTGGAGTTTCACCCTAAATCAGTGAAACTCAGTCCCAGACCTTCCCTAACCCCTGACAGCCTCCACAGAGAAGCCCTGATGGGTGTACAGAACAAAACATCTGACTGTATGGGGCTGGGTACAAGGACAGAGGAGCTGGCTTTATGGGAGGGTCAGGCCTCATAACACCCCAGAAGTCAGTCCCCAGACTTAGGGGATCAATTCCTCGAAGTGGAATAAGTTGGTAAGAAACTACAGAAGACACTGGTTTTGCTTGCTTCTGTTAGAAAGACAGACAGATTCAAGCTGATCTGTGCCTTCCTGGAAGTCATTGATTGTACTCTGAGCTCTACCCAACCCAAGGCATGGTTTTTGGGGTGGCCAGGCTGCTGGAAGAGGGCTTTTTCTGCTGCCATTCTGGCTCTTATAGGGAACAGGGTTATTCAAAATCCAGTTGCATCAGAGATCTAGATTCCCTTCTCAGGATTCACATTCCAGCCTGTTTTCACAGGGGCTGGGATCGTCTTAGGCAGAAAGAGAGAGAGAACCTCTGCCACTAGACAACAAGTTGAATTTGCTCCCAGTGCCTGGGTGGATAAGCCAACCCTGATTGACTGAGATATGCAGCTCACTGCCTTTGCCAATCAGAATGATGATGATGATGAAAAATCATAAGAGCTAATGTCTTTGAGTACTTTTTTTTCCCTTGAGTACCAGATGTTCTACTAATTGCTTTAAGTTTTTACTTCCATGATCATATTTTATCTCACAACCACTCTATGAAGTATACACAGTTATTCTTCCCTGTCTCTCTGAGAGGGGAACAGAGACATAGAAAGGTTAATAATGTGCCCAAGGACACACAGGTGGTAAGCCACAGAGCTGACTTGAACCCCAATTGGTGGCCACTACAATGGTAAATACACAGCCTCATTTTGCCAACTGCTGTGGCTCATGTGAGGCTGAAACAAGACACTTCTCTTGGTCCCCTCTGCCTGCCAAAATGCCTCACGCATCCCTTGCCCATTCTGAGAGCTGGTTGTGGGGGGAGGAGAAGAGGCGGGAAATGAAGAAGGAGTTGGTTGTTCTGACCTAACTCCTGCAAAATATGCAGAGCTGAGCCGCCTAGGGCAGCCATCAGTGACCAGAAAGCTTTAAAAGCCTTTATTTCTTCCAATTGAGGAAGTAGGATCCACTGCTGACAAAACGATGATGAATGACTGATCTACATGCCATGGATAAATAACTGAGAAAGTGTCAATCTGAGTCCAAGTACTCTAAAAAGAAAAATGGACTCACGAATGAAAAGGATCATTGTTAAACAATGACGCAATAATAATAACCAACATCTCACAGTGCCTCAGGCTTTCAAGGCCTGTCTGCATATATCCTATGGTAATATTTAATCATTTTAACCAGAGTTTATGAAAGGAGATTAAAAATGAGTCCTTGTGTAGTTGTACAACATAAATGCGCTAAATGCCACAGAGTTGTTCACTTTAAAATGATTAATTTTATGTTATATGAATTTCACCTCAATTAAAAAAATATGTTTTAAAATAGCTGGGATCTGAGCTAGGAGCCTTAACACTCTTTCTGAAAATACCCAGTACAGACTGTTCTAGAAAATGAAAAGCAAGATAATTCTAAAAGTGTTCGCAATACCATAATGGTTTTGTTGAATTTCTGATTCCAGTCATTTCAATTCTTCCCTTAATTTCATGTTCCTAACAGTTAACATGCATTAAATTCCTAATACATAGCCAAAAGGGCTTCCCAGGTGGTTCAACGGATAAAGAAACTGTCTGCAACGCAGGAGACACAGCAGACATAGGCTTGATCCCTGGGTTGGGAACATCCTCTGGAGGAGGGCATGGCAATTCACTGCAGTATTCTTGCCTGGAGAATCCCATGGTCAGAGGAGCCTGCCAGGCTACAGTCCATAGAGTCCCAAAGAGTTGAACACAACTGAAGTGACTGAGCACGCATGCACATAGCCCAAAAAAAAGCCTGATGCACATAGCCTGATGATGGGTTTATAATTACCCATTATAAGGCTGAGCACCAAAGAACTGATACCTTTGAACTGTCATGTTAGAGAAGATTCTTGAGAGTCCTTTGGACTGCAAGGAGAGCAAACCAGTCAATCCTAAAGGAAAACAATCCTGAATATTCATTGGAAAGACTGACGCTGAAGATGACGCTCCAAAACTTTGGTCACCTGATGCGAAGAGCTGACTCAGACTCTGATGCTGGGAAAGATTGAAGGCAGGAGGAGAAGGGGGTCAACAGAGGATGAGATGGTTGGATGGCATCACCGACTCAATGGACATGAGTTTGTGCAAGCTCCAAGAGATGGTGAAGGACAGGGAAGCCTGGTGTGGTGCAGAATCGGACATGACTAAGAGAGTGAACAACAATAGATTTCATTCTGAGGAGTTTGGGGCTATCTTCTGTCATCCAAATGTTATCAACTCCTTAGGGTAAATGCCTATAAAACAGCAAATCCTATCTCAGAACCTGAGTTCTTAGCTATGGTTTTGCGGTTCTAGATTCCTTTAAGTCTCTGAGGAACACTATGGATATTCTCCCTAGAAAAAGGATATTTTGATACATAGTTTCACAAAAGGCCCCAGGCTAAGAAGAACTTCTCTCAAATTTAGATTGGGATTGATTTGAAGGTTTAAGAAATCATGGTAAGAGATAAGAGAAGAATCAGTTGAACTTATGGATGAAGAATTAAAGGGAATTTTACAGATATAAGACATTATAATCAGTACATATGCACACAAAATACAAAAATTGAGTAAAATTAAGTTTTTTTGACTCTGCTGTAAGTATATCCTTTGGTTGCTGCTGTTCAGTCACTCAGTCATGTCTGACTCTTTGCGACCCCATGGACTACAGCACACCAGGTTTCTCTGTCCTTCACTGGCTCCTGGAGCTTGCTCAAACTCATGTCCATTGTTTCAGTGATGCCATCCAACCATCTCATCCTCTGTCATCCCCTTCTCCCACCCTCGATTTTTCCCAGCATCAGGGTCTTTTCCAGTGAATCGGCTCTTTGCATCAGGTGGCCAAAATATTGGAGCTTCAGCTTCAGCATCAGTCTTTCCAATGAATATGCAGGGTTGATTTCCTTTTAGATGAGGTGTTTTGATGTCTTTCTCACTAATGATGAATGTTTGATGAATGTTTCTTCTACAAAACACAGAAAAGCAAAAAGAATTAGAAAGAAGACCCCATTCCTCCTACCCCGAGTAAAACATTAGTTACAATATGGGGATTTCCCCCTTCATCCTTTTTCATTAGGTATTTTTTCAACACTCCATTTTGAAATTTAGAATGTTTTACTCAAAAACAGTCTGTGTACTAGAAATTTTTAGGAAGAGTCTTAATGCTCCCATCTCAGACCCCACTGAATTTCTGGAGTAACTGTCCTTGAGAATATTGGATTAAAAGGTCAACTTTATGGCGATCATGCTCAAAACTAAAGCTGTTCTACAGGTCACTCAGAAACCTCTTCTGTAGGGCAGGAACATAGTTCATCCACTTGGTTATTAATTAATGAGCACCTTCAGCCTAAGAAGGAGCTAGGTCGTAATCAAAGTTCAATAAACTTATCTAAAATACATTGGCAATACAATGTATTTACAAATACATTGCTTGAACTGCCTCAAATCCTTTTGGCAACAAAGCTGGGAAGAAATCATTTTGTTAAATACACACACACAGTATTTCTTTACCTTCTGAGTATTTTCCTTTACTATCTATCAAACCTGTGCAGATCAGGTAAGCTTAAGCGCATGTGCAAATAAACTTCGGATTTCAGAGCCGACGTAACCAGCTTCTTTGTTCCTTTCCCAGGCACCTCTGTGAGTGTCTCCACCTTTAATCTGGTCGCCATATCACTGGAGAGATATGGTGCAATTTGCAAACCCTTACAGTCCCGAGTCTGGCAGACGAAGTCCCATGCTTTGAAGGTGATTGCCGCTACCTGGTGCCTCTCCTTCACCATCATGACTCCATACCCAATTTATAGCAACTTGGTGCCTTTTACCAAAAATAACAACCAGACAGCAAATATGTGCCGTTTTCTACTGCCAAGTGATGTCATGCAGCAGTCCTGGTAAGGCTGCCTGGGTTTATTTCTTTACTATACCTTGATAGAATTGTTCAGTTTTAATAAAAACTGGAATGTATTGTCCAGTGTCTGCGGGATCAGTTTCCTGGAGACTTTTTGAGAAGACTTGTCTTAACCTCTTTCTAGAATAATAGTGAGAGTGAACACTTTGAATGTTGTATTTGAAATGCCATACCTGTATTAAAATCAACTAATCCTCCCAAAACCTGTCCCCATTTTACAGATGAAGAAACCGAGACATGGAGAGGTTAAGTTGCTCAAGTTCCCAAACCTAGAAGAGACGACAGAGTGTCTGGGCTTAGCCACTGTGCAGTGTGCTTCTGGATAGTCTAGTAGGGATTTTGGCTGAGACAGTGGAAGTGCTCTGATTTTCCAAAAACTGGAGATAGAACCGAGGAGTCCAAAACCCCAAATCCCATGTGATTTTTCTTAGAGCAGAGTTGCAGCAGTGGTACTTACACGGAACACTTTACTAGAAACACAAATGCAAGGTTGTGCCACCTGTTTCTTTGCTCACTAGCGGGTGATGTTGGACAAGTTTATATAACTTCCTTGACGTTCAAGTTCTTTACACAAAGATTTAAGAATAAAGATACCTTTTTATCTACATCACTAGATGAATGTGAGATTCAAATGAGAGAATGTTTATGAAAACGTCATTAAATATATTCAAAAAGGCTACACAAATGCAGGGCATTGTGTTTACTAATTCCCAGCATGTTTTAGAAGCAGAGGGCTAGACATTCAAAAATGGCTCAAAACCAAGATAATCTCTGCCTTCTTTGCCTTCCTTTTTTTCATTTCAACCAAGACACACACACACTCAAAGAATTATGTTGCAAATGAGGGACATTTCCAAGACTTGAAAAGAAATCTTATCAAAACATGCCCAATTGAAATGAGAAATGGCTCAGCCACTGTGAGCCTCTGACAATTTTATGGCCTAATTGTGTAACCTTACACATGCCAGACTGCAGAAGTGATTTAGGGACCAGACTCAAGAAGGAGGAGGCTGCAGTTCTTCAGGAATCAAACATGTTTAGAGAAAGCATAACTCTGGCCCGCCAGGCACTAAAATGAGTTTGCCACTGTGCCTAATGGGTTGAAACAGCCAGAATACTTTATTTTGCAAAACCAAGGTTTTCCAGCATTGCTACCTATGCACTTGATGATTCTGGTGCTATAAAGTCAACAAATGGCATTAATATATTGTGGTGTTTAAGAGCATAAGGTCTAGAATCATATTGCTTGAGTTCAGATCCCATCTTTGCCACTGACTGTGACTTTGGACAAATTATTTATTCTGCCTGTTTCCTTATCTGTAAAATGGGTATTAGGTTAATAGTATCTACTTCAAAAATTATTATGGGAATTAAACATAGTAATATATGTACTATATTGAAATTTAATAATCTAACAACTCATCAATGAATATAAACTCTTAAAATTTTATTATTATTATTTCAGTAACAGCTTTATTGAGGTATTCACATACTCTCATTGGCTTGTTTTTTTTTTAAGCTCTCATTAGTTTTAAATGTTAACTTGTTTCAGGCAGACTTATACCAAACTTTTCCAATTTAACTAGTCCTTCATAAGAGATTTTATCTGGGAGAAAAGAAGTAAACAACTTCTATTGACTGAACCTCCAGACATGGAATTTCCAAAGATATTAAATTCTGGTAATTAATGTGTTTGCTCCAACTCATTAAAATGGAGATGAACCCTGTTTATTCCATCTCATCTTAGTTTGAAATGCTGGAGTTGCTGGTTATTGGATTGCTTTTTATTTTATTAGGCACACATTCCTGTTACTCATCCTCTTTCTTATTCCTGGAATTGTGATGATGGTGGCATATGGATTAATCTCTTTGGAACTTTACCAAGGAATAAAATTTGATGCTAGCCAGAAGAAGTCTGCTCGAGGTAACTATCTTTTATCTGTTGGTTTATGCCAAAAGATTACACAAGCCTTGTTTTCTATAACTTAGATATACCCAGAGTATATACTTTTGAAAATCCTTTTCAAAAGTATTCTTAGGAGACTGTGTCATAAGGCATGGTCATGAGACCCACTGCCTCTGTTTCCTGTAGAATGAAAAAATTATTTCTCCCAAAAGGGTACTAAATGGAATAAAATGAGATAATAGACCCATTCCCCAATTACAAGCTCAAGGTCCATAGGTCCAGGGTCTCTGTGATGTTGTATTCAGATGGACCCCCTCTGCAAACAAAGCAAATTGTCATTCCAGTTGCCATCCTCTCTTCCCTCCTTCACTCCCACCCTTCACTCCCGATATAGCTGCCATGGAACCTTGCATCTCTCCCCCTCCCTTTTTTAATGTTTGGACTTGAATGTTCTTTTTCTTTTTTTTTTTGGCTGTGCTGGGTCTTCACTGCTGCTCGGGCTTCTCTCTGGTTGCAGAGAGCAGGGACTACTCTCCAGTTGCAGTGTGTGGGCTTCTCATGGTGGTGGCTTCTCTTGTGGAGGATGGGCTCCAGGGCTCTGGGTCTTCAGCAGTTGCAGCACATGGGCTCAGTCGTTGCACTCCTGGATTCTAGAGCACAGGATAAATAGCTGTAGTGCACAGGCTTAGTTGCCCTGCAGCATGTGGGATCTTCCCTCATCAGGGATCAAACTCCCGTCTCCTGCATTGGTAGGTGGATTCTTTACCACTGAACCACCAGGAAAGCCCACCCCCCATGCCTCCATTACAGCCCTCTGGTCACTGAAACTTACCCCACACCTGTGTATACATCACTCACCGCCCTTTCACTCCATCCTTCTGCTCAGCTTTTTACCACATATACACCTAGGGTCTTCCCTGGCTTTTGTTGATTTTTGCTCATTATGCAGTAAAAGCAAACTGGAGTTTTCCCAAGCAAGCAGAAAACTGCCTGCCTTGAGGAGCTGGAAGAAGAGTGTGAATACTCATTCTTTAACAAATTTTTATCCTTATAGTCTACACACATAAAATATTATCTTACTATTTTAAATTATGCACATTCTATACTACACATTATTTTGAAATTAGTTTTAAGTAGCAT
Organism: Moschus berezovskii; assembly: GCF_049115385.1. Classification (NCBI taxonomy): domain Eukaryota; kingdom Metazoa; phylum Chordata; class Mammalia; order Artiodactyla; family Moschidae; genus Moschus; species Moschus berezovskii. Next base: position 54,261,053 of record NC_142464.1, on the reverse strand, counting down.
TTCATTTGGAGAAGGCAATGGCACCCCACTCCAGTAGTCTTGCTTGGACAACCCCATGGATGGAGGAGCCTGGTGGGCTGCAGTCCATGGGGTTGCTGAAAGTCCGACTCGACTGAGCGACTTCACTTTCATGCATTGGAGAAGGAAATGGCAACCCACTCCAGTGTTCTTGCCTGGAGAATCCCAGGGACGGGGGAGCCTGGTGGACTGCTGTCTATGGGGTCGCACAGAGTTGGACACGACTGAAGCGACTTAGTAGCAGCAGCAGCAGCATTTCATTTGAAGGAAAGGAGTAGTATAGATCAATATCTACCTATGTTAGTGCAGGCCCAAAGTGGCCTGTCAAGTAATACAGTTCAAGTTTGGTTTAGCCCCTGGATGGAGGGGGCAGGGATTCCATGCCCTCTGTCTGGCATGACCCATCCCCAAAAATAAGTGATGTGGCTTGCCCACCCAGAAAGGAAACCGAGCTCGGGCAGCAGCGGCAGGTATGAGGACAGCGACGGGTGCTACCTGCAGAGGCCCAAGCACCCAAGGAAGCTGGAGCTGCAGCAGCTGTCCACCAGCAGCGTCGGCAGGGTCAGCCGCGTCAGGAGCAGCAGCCCCGCGGCCAACCTCGTGGCCAAGAAGCGTGTCATCCGCATGCTCATGGTCATCGTGGTCCTGTTCTTCCTGTGCTGGATGCCCATCTTCAGCGCCAACGCCTGGCGGGCCTTCGACACCGCCTCTGCCGAGCGCCGCCTCTCGGGGGCCCCCATCTCCTTCATCCTCCTGCTGTCCTACACCTCGTCCTGCGTCAACCCCATCATCTACTGCTTCATGAACAAGAGGTTCCGCCTGGGCTTCCTGGCCACGTTCCCCTGCTGCCCCAACCCCGGCCCCGCAGGAGCGCGCGGGGAGCCGGGGGGCGAGGTGGAGAGCGGCACCACGCGGGCGTCTCTGTCGAAATGCTCCTACAGCCCCGCGGCCGCCTCCGCGCCGCCCCCGTGAGCCGAGTCGCGGCCGCCGGGGAGGAAGCGGGGAGGCAGGGAGGCACCGTTCCCGGTGGGAACCATTCCTCGTCTGCCCGGGTTCCGGGGGAACACTCCGAGGGTGGGGCCGTGACTGGGGCCCCAGGCGGGACGTTTCCAGTAACACTCACCATCAGAAAACCTCAGCAGGCCGACGACAGGAGTTCCCCGGGGCTCCTGCTGCACATGCAGTTGCTAAGCGCGTGTTCAGACGGGGATTTGGGCCCTACTGAGCTTTAGAAGGTTCTAGAACATCCAAGGACAGCTCTTAACTCCTCTTAGTGACAGCCTTCTGTGTTCTGCTGCTTCTGCTGATGCGGAATCGTGGAGGCTGCTTTGCTCCTGAGGAGTCCATCCCTCTTTCAGGAACATTCTGTAACCACCCACCTCACCATGACCACACACAGGAACAGGAAGCAAACCCTCTTCCGGCCAATTTCTGTAGTAAGGAAACAGCCTGACCTGTTCTTCTTGAGGTCAGTCAAGGACATTCAGAGACATCAGTTGATGTCATCAGAACAGCATATGGAACATTGTCTAAAGGATGGAATTTGGAACATACATTTCTGAAAAGGGTATGCAGCGAGTAACTGTCTTAGCATAAGGGATGTTGAATGCCAGGAGGTGCCAAGAAATATTTTTCTAATTTAATAATATATATTGCTTAACTCCACCTTTTTATGGTGGTATTACACCCCATGGCTGCTTTGCCTCAGCTTCATTTCTCATACTCATCCTCCTTTCTGGAAAGACCTCCAAGCACAAAGGAGAGCTGTAATGTATGTGTACCTGGCCAAGCTGGAAACTCGGGGAGTTGGGCCCAGAATAAAAACTGGCATGCTTGGACTCAACTAACAGATAGTCAAAGCCGTCTTTGCCTTTAGATACAATCTATGTGTTTGTTAATATTTGTAGTAATTTTATGTGTATGTGAAACATGAACTGAGCAGTATGTTCTTTACATATAAGTATACTCTTTGGTGTGTTTAAAAAAAAGAATAGTGGATGGAGGTTGCAATTGAGAAAGTATTATCATTCTGCATTCCTGTACCACAGTTGGAGTTTCATGTGAACTCTTTTTCTTTGAAAAACTGGTGTTGAAATTTCTCTTCTCCAGTGTAGAAATCCCAGCTTAATGTAAGACATCAGCTATACGCTTAGATACCAGGAAGTGCATTTCTAAAACTGCACGTGTCAATCCGATCTAACAGCCTCTTTCCTTCCCTCCCTTTCTTTCCCTTCCTGCCTCTCTGTCTGTCTCTCTCATTCTTGCTTTCATAGTGTTCATGCTTCCAAGCATCTGAGAGGTGAGCTTTTCTTTTTCCTGGTGTGGGGGTCCATGACCACCCATTGATCCATAGCTGACAGACACTCTTTGTGGTGCACAAGGGCTAGTGATTTTTCTGTCATCACACACACACACACACAATCTATATGGGGGTGGGGGTAGTACAGAGAGTGGCAGGAAGTGATCATGAATAGGGGAAGGGATGTGGTATATCTAACAAGATGTGAGTGTTGCCTTTGTTGTGTTTTTGCCAAACAGGGTAGAGAGGATAGTGTGCTAACAGAAGAAATTATTGAGGATGTGAACATTTTTTATAGGTGACTTTCCAAGCCAGATGTTAATTTTTCTACTTCTCAGTTGGCAATCTTATTTTCATACTTCAAACCAGTCATCTCTGTCAAGAATTTCAAGGTGAAAATTCAACTGACTAAAGCGTGCACTGCTAACATAGTAATGATAAAAAATGTAAGAAAGAAAGATGTCTCCAATATTTGAGTGAATCCTGCAGAACCTACAATTTTCCTGCCAGAAGAAGCCTTCCCGTCTGACAGTGTTAGCATATAAATGAAAATTAATTAGCCTCCCGGCTCGTCCCACCCTTATTGGAAACCTCTGGAAATTCCAAAGGTAACTTAACCTAAAAATAGAGTCACCAGATTTAGCAAATAAAATACAGGATGTCCAGTTAAATTCTAATTTCAAATAAACAACTAATAATTCTTTTTAGTATGAGTATATCTCATGACCTAAAATACATCTTGTGTTTTATCTGGCAACTCTACTTTAAATTAACTTTAAAAGTACGTAAGAACATAAACAAGATTTCCCAAAAATAGAGCAATAAAATGCCTCTGTTCACTAAATTTATTGGAAAGTCTTTCACATAATGGAAGTTATTTTTAAAAATAAGAAAAATGCTATTAACTTTCAGAATCTGTGCCTGACCTTTGGAAATGGTACTATCAACAGGCTGATTTTACTTCCAGAAAAAAAGATGTTTTTAACATAAAGCTATTCTAGTACTTTGTTGAGTCAATTGCCTTCCTTTCATGCTAAACTGAATTCTTAAATTTGAAATAAAGTGACTTAATAGAGTTAAGAAAATAGATTCACCAAGTTTCTGGTGTTTTCTTTTGTCTTCTGGTAGCTTCCACTCATCACCAGAGTGGTGAGTTGGAACTTTGTAACTTTGATGTTTACCTAACGCGTATGTCTCAGTGGCTTCTTGTGCCCTAGTTACTGGGTAAACGCTCATAATAACTTGTAGTGGTGAATAAGCCATGCATGTGTCTAGATGTCAGTTATACTTGCTTGTGCATGCTCAACAGGTATCTTCCTCATTCACCTAAAACAGAATCCTGAGGTGAGCGACAACAGCTGTTGAATTGCCACTGCATTTCCTCCAGTGTTCTGCCCAGTACTCTGTGCACCATGAGCGCTCGATAAATGTAACTGACTGCTGCTCGGCCTCTGATGCTTCGGGGAACTCCTTTTCTCCACAGCAGTGAGTCTCAACAAGGCGGCATGGTCTCAGGGGACCATCGGAATGTCTGGAGGGCTTTCTCCAACTCTGTGTGCGTCCCCTTCCAAGATTTGGCTGCGTGAGCCTTTGCTGCCCTCACTCCCTCCCTTTGCTTTCCCCTGGGGTATGTGTGCATAATCAGAGATGCTACCCATTGGAGGTTCTTGCACTTGTAAACAGTGCTGGGACACAGATTTTTTTAAAGGGCTGAGCAAAAGGACAAATACTATAATTCTATCCACATGAGGTATCTAAAATTGTCAAAAACCATAAAAATAGAACATAGAAAAGTTATTACCAAGGGCTGGGGATTTAGTGTTTAGTGAATGTAGAGTTTCTGTGTTACAAGATGACAAAGTTCTAGGATCTCTTGCCCAACTATGTAAAATATAGTTAACACTACTGAACTATGCACTTAAAAATGGATAGGATGGTAAATTTAAAGTTACGTGTTTTTCAGACATAAAGAACAGACTTTTGGACACAGTGAAGGAAGGAGAGGGTGGGGTGATTTGTGAGAGTTGCATTGAAACACATTGCTGCTGCTGCTAAGTCACTTCAGTCGTGTCCGACTGTGTGACCCCATAGACGGAAGCCCACCAGGCTCCCCCATCCCTGGGATTCTCCAGGCAAGAACACTGGAGTGGGTTGCCATTTCCTTCTCCAATGTGTGAAAGTGAAGTCGCTCAGTCGTGTCCGACCCTTAGCGACCCCACGGACTGCAGCCTACTAGGCTGCTCCATCCATGGGATTTTCTAGGCAAGAGTACTGGAGTGGGGTGCCATTGCCTTCACTAAAATATTTCATATTTCACTAAAATAGACAACCAGTGGAAGTTTGCTGTATGATGCAGGGAACCCATATCCAGTGCTCTGTGACAACCTAGAGGGGTGGGAAGGGGAGGGAGATTTAAGGTGGGTTCAAGAGGGAGGGGACATATGCATACCTGTGGCCAGTTCATGTTGATGTATGTCAAAAAGCATCATAATGTTGTAAAGTGATTATCCTTTAATTAAAAATAAAAAAAGAAGAAATTAAAAAATTAACTGTCTTTCACATTAGAAAAAAAATAAAGTTTTGTGGTTTTTAGCAGAATAAAAAAGGGGGGAGGGAGTGAGGAAGCCCTGGTCTATAGTATTCCTTGGTTTTGCTCCTTCCTCTGCTCATTCCCTTTAAGGAGAACAGTGGTGATACGGCAAAAAACCTTCACTGTGTTCCTAGTCCATGTTTAAGTCCTCTGCTCACTCTTTAGGGCTTATATGTATCATCAAAGCCCACCCAGCACCCCTGGCTGCTCCCTCATAACTATTTGATTTCCTGCAGGACTCCTCTGGGAGCCTCTGGGTGTCTTCCTGGCCATTCCCCCCACACCCTACCTCTGAGCCCTGCGGCTGCTCTCAGCTCCAAGCAAGGTGCTTCCTTGATTCAGATCTCTCCGGTCCCTCCAGCTTCCTGGTCACTCTCAAGTGAAGCATAGATTCCAGGTTTCCTAAACCTGCTGCCACAGCTGAGGACCAGCCCCACAATCTAAACCCCCAACCCTGGCTTTGAGCAGCTAGCCTGGGAGGAATTTCAGGTCCCTCTTCTTGCTCAGGAAGAGAGGTCAGACAAGTAGGAATTGTCCAGCAACCACTCTTGTACATAACATGTAACAGGTGTTCAGCGAGTGTCTGGGGTGAATGACACAGTGAATGGGTGAGTACATTTGAATGGAGTCCTTCGTCAATGCCGGGCCTTTCTGGGCTGCTCTGGAGACCCCCCCATCCTAACCAGAAGCATCTTGCCCAGAGTGTGCAGTGGTGCTCAACAAGAGGTGAAGTGAATGGGACAGCCTGGTTCTGTTCTCAGTCCTCCACACTGCACATCAAGTCCAGCAAATACTGCTTTCAACTTCACTGATCATAAATGCCTCCTTTGCTAGCAAAGAAGATATATTTTGGACCCCAAGTCCATAAACCTGTGTCCCAATGTTACATACACACACACATACACACACACACACACACACACACATATCCTCAGTCATGTCTGCCTTGTCACTAAATTGTTGTGTGACTCCAGGGAGGTCACATACCTTCTCTGGGTATCATTTCCTTCCTATAAAGTGAGGGGTTGTCACACCATCTCTGTGGGACTCGGTGAGTCAGAATTTGCTATGAGCTTTTACTCTTCTATATCCTTACTCAATTTTGTTGGGTTCCCATTGTTTTTGCAGTCAGAGAAGCTCCCTGATCCCCAAGCACATAACCACCTCTGAGGAAGGCTTGATCTCCAGGGTGCTTCTGAGAGCAGGTGGCCAGGGTGAGAAAGAAAAGGTCTGGAGGAATCTGTAAGCTCTCAACCCCTTGTAGGTCACAGCTGACCAGAGCAATTCATGGGAGGCTGATCCCTGGAACATAAGCCACAGTCCCACTGACATGTAGGCATAAAAATCCACTCCCAAACCAAATTTGGCCTAGGTGAAAGGGGTACAAGCATCCTTTAAAGCTTGCTTAATGCATTATGAAGTCTCTAGTGACAGCAAGTGACAATACACACTCATGGAAGGATGAAGGAATGTCTGGTGCTCCTGGGGTTAGAGAAAGTCACCAAAAACATGCTTCTATGCTTCTCTGGTGGTCCAGGGGTTAAAATCCACCTTGCAGTGCCCCAGAAGATCCCAGATGTTGAGGGGTAACTAAGCCCAGAGTGCCACAACTACTGAGCTCACGCTATCTGGAGCCTGCACTCCGTAACAAGAGACGCCACTGAAACGAGAAGCCCATGCAGCACAATGGGTAGCCCCCACTCTGCAAATGGAGAACACCCACGGGCAGCAATGAAGACCCAGCACAGTCAAAAATAGTATGTCAATCAATTAAAGAAAAAATAAAAGATGGTACCACCTGTTGACCCCTGAGCTGGACCCAGGCAATTGGAGGCTCCCCTTCCCCTCCCTTGTTCCTGGAACATGCCTTCTCCCTTCCCAGGAGTCGAGCCAAGGATTCAGCCATGAGATAGAAACATGGTGCCGAGGCTACTGGCCTGTGCACATGACTGAGCCCAGGGATTGCATGCATGCATGCTAAGTCACTTTACTCAGGTCTGACTCTTTGCGATCCCATGGACTGTAGCCTGCCAGACTCCTCTGTCCATGGGATTCTCCAGGCAAAAATACTGGAGTGGGTAGCCATTCCCTCCTCCAAGGGACCTTCCAGACCCAGAGATCAAACCCACATCTCATGTCTTCTACAATGGCAGGCAGGTTCTTTTTGTTTTAGGAAAGAAGAATGGTTTCTTTTTTTTATTATTATTGAAGGATAATTGCTTTACAGAATTTTGTTGTTTTCTGCCACCAAACATCAACATGAATCAGCCATGAGTATACATATGTCCCCTCCCTCTTGAACCTCCCTCCCACCTTCCTCCCTATCCCATACCCCTTAATTGTTACAGAGCCCCTGTTTGAGTTCCTTTACCACTAATGCCACCTAGGAAGCCCAAACCCAGGGAAGGCCTCTGCGTAACTTCCTAAGAGTCTGGTGGGCAGGCGTGGAGGTCTACTCACCCTGTTGCCACCCAAGAAAGTCCCCTTGCTCCGTACATCTGCTTCTAACCAATCGGAGGGGCTGCCCCTGTCTTCAGTGTCTCCCTGCCCTCCTCCAAAGTCACTGGCTTCAGATTTCACCCAGGAAGTCCTGGAGAAGGTTGCTTGCCAATCAGCATCTGGTTTCTTATTTAAATTTCAAAAACAGCATGTGAGGCACCATTCTCCCCATTTCACAGGTGAAGAAACTGAGGTTCAGGGGAGTGGCACTGTGGACAAGGGCTGACACCTAGTAAACAGTAGAGACTGAATCGGCTCGCTTTGAAGCCCCCAGGATGCTGTTGGGATTAGGTGACATTTAGTACCCTAAGTAATCAGCAGCTGGTGATTTTGTTTCCTATAATGCTTCCCAGTTCCTAGTCTTGGTGCTGTACCGACCCTAAGGATGAGGAATCCCATCTCTGTCCCCTTCTCCTCCTCAACCCCTCACTGCCCACCCCAGTGTTCTTGCTCTGAGTTCTCTGAGTGTGGAGGATTGGAGAGCTGGCATTTTGTACTTGTGTCTTGGATGTTTCTATGTTTATTTTTAGAAAGGAGATCATACACTTTGCCACCTCACAGGGAAACCAAGAGATACTATCAGCCAACGAGCTTTCACCTCTTGGCCGAATGATCAAAGTATTAAGGTAGATCTCTTTTCTCAGAATAATCAGAGGAAACAAATACAGGCCAACTGTAAAGCCTCCTGGTCCACCCCCTTCGCCTATTACCCTTCTCTCAGGTCCCCCTTTCCCGGTGAAATCTGCAGATCATCATTACCTGCAGGCCAGCACTAAGCTGTCCCCATAACCCCAAATCTATCATTAGAAATGGAATGGTTTATCCTATCTCGAAGGCTTCCCAGGTGGCGCTAGAGGTAAAGAACCTGCCTGACAGTGCAGGAGACAAAAGAGACCTGGCTTTAATCCCTGGCTTGGGAAGATGCCCTGGAGGAGGGCATGGCAACCCACTCCAATATTCTTGCCTGGGAAATTCCATGAACAGAGGAGCCTGGTGGGCTACAGTCCACAAGGTTGCAAAAAGTCAGACACAACTGAGTGCCTTTCACTTTTTTGTGTGAGTTGTAAGGTAACTGAGACATTCAGTTCATAGCAGAAAGGCAGGAGGGCATGGCTCACAGGCCCACCCAACATCACAGGTAGTAGCCGGGCCAGAGCACTTTGGGGCAGAGAGAGGTCATGCACCTCCCTGGCTTCAGATCACCGTGCAGGGCCGGAAGACTCCACACATTACACATGCATGGGAAGGAGGAGGTCTCTGGAACCTACAAAATCGCCCCACAAGAGAAACAGTCAGCATTTGCACATCTGCCATGACAAAGGTCATTTGTTCACTGAAGAAAAGCCACAAAGAACTTCACTTAGGCCCTTCTACTACTTACACCCTCACCCCCACCCCTGCCATCCTCAAGAGGAGATGGAACAAGGAAGTTCAGTTCAGTCTCTCAGTCGTGTCCGACTCTTTGCGACCCCATGAACCACAGCGCGCCAGGCCTCCCTGTTCATCACCAACTCCTGGAGCTCACTCAAACTCATGTCCATCGAGTCGGTGATGCCATCCAGCCATCTCATTCTCTGTCGTCCCCTTCTCCTCCTGCCTTCAATCTTTCCCAGCATCAGGGTCTTTTCAAATGAGTCAGCTCTTCGCCTCTGGTGGCCAGAGTATTGGAGTTTCAGCTTTAGCATCAGTCCTTCCAATGAACACCCAGGACTGATTTCCTTTAGGATGGGCTGGTTGGATCTCCTTGCAGTCCAAGGGACTCTCAAGAGTCTTCTCCAGCACCACTGTTCAAAAGCATCACTTCTTCGGCGCTCAGCTTTCTTCACAGTCCAGCTCTCACATCCACACACGACCACGGGAAAAACCATGGAACAAGGAAGACAGAGAGGGAGAAAGACCATCAGCTTCCTTCCTGCCGTGGAGGCCTCACCGAGCACCTGTCTGACTCACACAAAACTTCAAACTGGGTATGAGATTAAAAGTTTGATTTTTACCAAACTAGGTATCTAAAGATGAAATTGTTCTGATGAATAAATAGGAAAGGCTATGGGATCTCCCAGAATATCATTGGGTGGGGAGATAATCAGAGGTTGGGGAATAATAAAGCTCTTTCCTGACTGTCCCACATCTTTCAAGACACCTGTTGCATGTGAACAGTATCTGGCAAACAGGAGGTGCTTAATGGAGCACGACCATTAGAAGTAATAGTTAAGACATCTAGTTCAGTTACTAACCTGGTGCGGCTGGCCTTTTCCATTTTTATTGAGAACACCCTAATCAGAATTATCTTTGTAACTTATCACCCAGAAAATCATAGTGATTGTTCAACTGTCCTCTCAACCCCCAATTGGTCTCCCTGCTCCAGCCTACTCTGCTCTCTAGGATGAGCTTCGTTTAGCCAGTATCAGAGGTGGGCATCTCACTCCCTGTCCAGGAATCTCCAGTGGCTTCTCATTCCCTAAAATCCCACTTGTTTGCTTGGCATCAACATCCCCAGCAACTGGGAGTCCATCTTCCTTTCTCATTAGTCAATTTCCTCTTCTTTTCAGAACAGAATAATTCGCTTTTCCCCAAGTACTTCAGTTAGGAAATGGCAACCCACTCCAGCATTCTTTCCTGGACAATTCCATGGAGAGAGGAGCCTGGTGGGCTACAGTCTGTGGGGTCACAAAGAGTCAGATATGACTGAGTGACTGAGCATGCACGCACGAACCCAACTACTTCCTTGCCTTCATGCCTGCCCCAATTTGAGATGTTCTGCTTTTCCTTTTAGCTCTTCCTGATAAACCCTTATCATTCATGGCTCAGCTTACATTATCTTCTCCATAAAATCCAAAGTCCTGTATTGGAGAGATTTCTCCCTCCTCTGAGTTCTCAAAACACTGACTCTGTGTACATGTAATTGCCCCATAGGAGTTTATTCCCTCAACCCTACTCCTCATTGCTTGCTAATGAAATGCCATTATATACAGGCTTTGATGGTATCATGTTCAGGGGGAAAAGTCTGGTTCTGAGGGGTAAATCATGGCGGATGTGTGTTAGACATGACAGTCTCCTTTCCTTTTGTCTAAAGTCCTAGAGCTTGAGGTGAGGGGTGGCAAGGAGAGGAGCACTGAGTGGAGGGGGATCCTTTGCAGAATAAAATTAGGGTGCATAATATGACTTAAAGACCCTGAGTCCCATTTGCAATTCACTACCCTAATTTTGTGTGGACTCAATAAAACTGAAAGGCTTAGGGCAATGGGAGGCCCATTTCAAGGCTGGTAAAAAGTGACTTTCGATACCCAGGCCTGAGAAAGCTTATTGTTTAAACCAATATTCTTTCTTTTGACACTACCACCTCCTCCATAGGAGGCTTATACTTCCCTGCCCCACAGATACTGGGACTGGCCTTATGACTTACCATGGCTAAAAGCATTTGGGGGCAGGGAAGTGACAGTGAGCAAGTTTGAGGCTATGACTGAAGAAATGTTGAGGGTTTCCATGTACTCCTCAGTTTGCAGCTGGTCCAAGGATGACAGACACATGGAGCTGGACTCCACCCACAGCTTGGAACCAAGCCCAGCAGAGCCCAGCACAGATCAGCTGGAGCCAAGTTGACCAGCAGACAAATGAACAAGAAATAAGGCCTTGTTATATACCGCTGAGGTTTGGATGATTTGTTATGCAGCTTTATTGCAGCAAAACCTGACTGATGCTTTGCCATTTCCCTGTTTCCTACCACCTCTCTCTGTGTGGCTTCTATCCTTTCTCCTCTGTCTTCTCTCTATCAAAGTATTTCTTTTTCAAAAAATTTTATTGGAGTATAGTTGATTTACAATGTTGTATCAGTTCCAGGTTTACAGCAAAGTGAATCGATTATACATATACGTGTAGCTATCAAAACATTTCAGTCTAAAAGATCAGCTTCTTATCTCTTAGACTGAATTTTAGTTACACACTTTCTCCTTCCAAATATACACACACACACTCACACACACATATATATGGCTTTCAATTCATTGTCTCTTTTCAAAAAGAAAGACTTTACTATTAGGATTTCAGGAATCAGTAAGTAGGTGAGAAAGGCCTTTACAGACTGGAAATGGTTTTATAGGTCCCCTGATTTCACACTTCTCGTAGCCTAGGTTGAAACAGACCCCAACCAATAGCTGACTTTTCAAGAAGACTCAAAATACTGAAAGAAGGGCTCAGCAAAAGGTACATATCTGCTTCATTCCATCGTTAACTCTAATGAAATGGCAGCATGGATTGGTGATTCCAGCCACCCAACTCCTCCCTAAAGTTTGGCCAGCTCCGCAGTCCAAATGGCAGCATGTGTTCGGGAAGATGATTAATGTTAGCAGAAGGCTCCAGAGAATCTCTCAGGAACCTTTTGTTTATTAAATATACAAATCTATGTTTAAATATAATGTCAAAGGTACGACACAGACCAGCATGATCTCAGACAGACCGCTGCCTCCAGTCTTCAACAACTAGATGTTCTTCAAGTTCTGGCTTCTAGGCTCAAAGCATCTAAAGATTTTCCAGGGAGCCTCAAACTACTCAACGAAGAGGTCAACAGAGCCCATCTATTTCTGTCCATTGTCTGTTCCTAAGTGCAGAGGCGGTGGCTTTCATGTTGGGGTCTAGTACGTAGCTGGGTCTAGGTCACTGTCCGTGGATGGCAGCTGTTCCTGCCTGCTAGTGGGCCTGGGCTAAGCACACGGCTCTGTTCTCCATGGAACCCAGACCCCATGCTCACTTGCCCACTCCTTTAATTCAGAGCTGTGGTGAACCTCCTGGTTGGCAGGCCTGGGTTCAGGACCCAGAGGCATACGGAGTACACACAGTGCCCACGTCTGCTGGTTAGACTCTGGAGGTGGAGACGCAGGCCACTCACACGTAAACACAGAGTGGTTTGGTCACAAGGACCAGGAAGAATATAAAACAGGGTGATATGACACATGTGAATAACAGGCGGTACCCCACAATTAGCTGGGGTGCTCAGGGAATACTGGAAGCACAAGCTTCCATGCCGCCTACCCTGTTACACTGTTTTTAAATACTTTGCATCTGTTTGTTGTTGTTCGGTCACTCAGTCCCGACTGACTCTTTGCGACCCCTTGGACTGCAGCACACCTGGCTTCCCTGTCCTTCACTGTCTGAGCTTGCTCAAACTCATGTCCGTTCCATCGAGTCGGTGATGCCATCCAACCATCTCATCCTCTGTCGTCCCCTTCTCTTCCTGCCCTCAGTCTTTCCCAGCATCAGGGTCTTTTCCAATGAGTCAGCTCTTCACATCAGGTGGCCAAAGTATTGGAGCTTCAGCTTCAGCATCAGTCCTTCCAATGAATATTCAGGACTGATCTCCTTTAGGACTGACTGGTTGGATCTCCTTGCAGTCCAAGGGACTCTCAAGAGTCTTCTCCAACACCACAGTGCAAAAGCATCACTTCTTCGGCGCTCAGCCTTTGTTATGGTCCAACTCTCACATCCATACATGACTACTGGAAAAACCGTAGCTTTGACTAGACGGACCTTTGTTGGCAAAGTGATGTGTCAGCTTTTTAATACGCTGTCTAGGTTTGTCTTAGCTTTTCTTCCAAGGAGCAAGTGTCTTTTAATTTCATGGAGGCAGTCACCATTTGCAGTGATTTTGGAGTCCAAGAAAATGAAGTCTGTCACTGTTTCCAGTTTTTCCCCATCTATTTGCCATGAAGTGTTGGGACCAGATGCCATGATCTTAGTTCGTGTCTATTACCACATTTAATTTTCACAGCAACAGCATGGGGAAGGCATGATGACCGTCCTTTTACAAATGAGGAAACCGAGGCACAGAGACATGAAGTAGCTCTCTCGAGCTCACACAGCAACAAGGAGAGGTGCTAGAGGCACGCCGAGGGGTTGGCACTGCTGTCTAGACACACTCTCAGCCGCTATGTGACACGTTGCCTCTCAGAGTAGGTGAAAATGGGGCAGAAGTCTGTGATAGGAAGGGGCCAGCCGTGTCAAGGTCTGAGGAAGAGTGTCCTCCTCAGGTGGACGAGGAGACCAGCACAGTCCTCTGGAACCTGAGTGGACGTGGTGACAAGTAGCAGCTCTGGGATGTTTCTGCCCTGTGGTGTTATTCTCATTCAAGTGACACCTATTCTGCTAAAACTTCATAAGGACTTGTGTTCACCTTATGTCCTAACGCCTTATGCAGTGTTTAATTCATTTGTCGCTGTTGTTTAGTCTTTAAGTTGTGTCCGACTCTTTTGTGATCCTGTAGACTGTCGCCTGCTAGGCTCCTCTATCCATGGAATTCTCCAGGCATAAATGCTGGAGTGGGTTACCATTTCCTTCTCCTGGGGATCTTCCCAACCCAGGGACTGAACCTGTATCTCCTGCATTGGCAGGCAGATTTTTTTTTACCACCGAGTCACCAGGGAAGCCTGTTTAATTCATGGATATATTTAGTAATTCTTTTTTGGATCAATGAATGTGCTTTTCTGTTTTAACTAATTAATGAATAAGCGTTGGAGCAACCCAGCATTGGTTTGAATCTTAAATCCTTCACCTGTTAACTGTTCAACCTTGGGCAAATAACCAACTTCTCTGATCCTCATTCTCACTTTCTGTGTGGTGGGGATAATGAGACAATCCCAAGGTTGGTTATTGAGAGGGTTAAATGAAATAGCTTTTGTAAAGAGTTGAGAACAAGGTCACCAGAGGATTGGTCCTGGAGAAATGTCCAGCTTTCTTTCTCCACTGCAAACAAGACCAGAGTTTTTCCATGGCACGAACCTTCTGTAGAATCTAGCATTGAAAGGGACTCCTTGCTACCTGAAGTGTGGTCCAATGACTAGCCCATTAGAATCCCACAGGAGCTTGCTAGAAATAAATAAGCTCAGGCCCCAATCCAGACCTGCTGATTAGAATTTCTGGAGGAGAGGACTGGTTACTTGTGAAAGCACCTCTCTCCATCCCAGGTGATTCTTACCATCAAAGAGAAGGCTGAGATGTTGACAGATCAAGCCTGCCCCAGTCCAAGGGTCTATATCTTTCATACTGCTTCAAATGCATGGACCCCAGCCCTACTCTGGTGCTTGCTGCCTACTCTGGGTTTCTGAACATTACTGCTAACCTGTTTCCTGCCCATGCTTTCACACCTTCCAGTCCTAGCTGTACCCCACGCACCACCCCCACTGGATTGACAACACCCACCCCATGAAATGTCCATGCTGGACCAATCAACTGGGCTTGGGAGGTCCAGGGAAGCATCTCACAACACGAGAGCCAGAGCCTGGCTGGGTTGCTGACCAGTAAGGGGCCTTCTCTCCTCTGCTGTCCTCCTGGCTCACCAGCTATACCAGAGGAAACAGAACGGACCAGCATTCTGACTGACAGTGCGAGGCAGTCTCAGGTCTGAATCTCAACCGTGTCAGCACACCCTGAAGACAGAGGTAAAAGAGAGGATCACTTCCTACTCACCTGTCAAACATTTTCCAGGCTTGTCTATGCCTGTTGTGCATTAATCAACTCTGATCCCTGGGTGTCATAAAACTGTTTTTTTCATTGTTAAGATATGATTAAACCTTCCAGAAACGGAACTGTCTTCTTAGCTGGTGCAGACCTCCCTTTACTGAGGGGTGGGACCTGCTTCTCTGTCTCAGTGGTTACACGCATTTTGCGTTTTTGGGGAGCTGAAATAAGGGTGCTTTCCACACCACCCTGTAAGTCCTGGCTTTGCACCTAGGCACACCTGCTTTCAACATCGTTGAGGGACCATCTTTGTCAAGATGACAATCCAAGTGATGGTGCCAGAACATAACTTCAGAATGGTGGTGATCCCATCTGCCATAATGACTCCACCCGGCACAACATGGGGTTTCGATGTGTATTTCTTAATTAATGCCAAAAAGCATAGAGATGTAAATGAACTTTACAAAGATGCTCATCAAGATGAGGACTGGAGACTGGACATTTTTATCCAGAGCTGTTTACCTTTAAACCTTCACTGCGGAGAAGGAAATGGCAACCCACTCCAGTATTCTTGCCTGGGAAATCTCATGAACAGAGGAGCCTGGCGGGCTACAGTCCATGGGATCTCATAGAACTAGACACTATTTAGCGACAAACAACAACAAAAATTGCTCCTACATAAGATCATGTCCAGAGGCCTGAAGTGCTCTGTGCTTGGCCACTTATGGAATCCTCACCCAAGTTTGGTTCACAGTCCTGGGGTCATCAGATACCCATTCTCACAAAGGGCTCAAACATGGGGACAGCCAAACTGTGTGTCTACTCGGAGACACATCCCTCTCCCCATGCAGGTGAGCACAGACCATTTCAGGCTGCAGAGATCATTCAAGGTCAATGCTGCTCCCAGGCTTGTTTCAAAAGAGTCTGGTTGCTATCTCCAAAGACTCAAAGATTACGCAACTTTGCTCTCTCTCCTCCAAGGGCCGATCAAGAGGCTTAAGTTGAAGCAGGAAGGATTTGGGATTCGAACAGCTTTTGAGGAAGCCTTATAAGACTCGA
Organism: Moschus berezovskii; assembly: GCF_049115385.1. NCBI lineage: Eukaryota > Metazoa > Chordata > Mammalia > Artiodactyla > Moschidae > Moschus > Moschus berezovskii. The sequence continues at coordinate 54,245,142 of NC_142464.1, read as the reverse complement.
TTTAAAAAGAGTAAAGAGCTTCATCTTCTCCAGGGGCTTATGGGCAGGTCCACTGGCTTCCTTTGGGAGAATTTGAGAGCATTTTACCCCACTTTGAGGAAGTGTGTAGATTGGGAGTCCAGAGAAGATCTCTGTCCCTCCCTTTAGCTCGGGAGGTCTGTGACAAGTAAATACCAGGGTGAAATTAACTTATTTTAATGTCAAGGAAGGGGGCAGCCTGCCAGGGCCCTGACTCTGAGCGTGGACACTTTGAGCAGCCCCTGATGCAGTCCCGGCCCCTCCTCTGCCTTCCTTTCCCGTTCTACCTTTGTCTCTTCCTCCCCTTTGCTGGCCCGGCAAGGCTGGTCCCTGGCAGAACCCTAAAGCTGTCCCCTTGCTGAGTCATGTTGGCGGACACCCCGGCCAGGAAGCAGAGCTGTGGAGTTGATCAAATATAGACGACGTCATGTGAAGGAAAGCCCAGGAGTGTGCATATTGTTAGGGGTGAAGAGCGGAGTATTTAGCTACACCAGAGAGGTTTAGTATGGTAGGTCAGAATGGGTGTGAGTGTGTCTGGAGATAAACAAATGAAATAACAGGTCAGTGGTGAGGTCAAAGTGCTGTGTCCACAAGGATCTGAGGCTGTTGGCTGAGACAAGAATCAGGTGAGAATTGTCACCCCATCTATACTCAATAAGGCAATCAACATTCAGAAAATAAATATATTTTCTGATAACAATAATTGCATAAAAAGACCTAAGAGTAATTCTATCTTAGAAGGAGGTTTAGAATTCAGCTCATGTCCACCATTAATTAAACATTCCCCATCTTTTCACCCACCATTCCAGGCTTCCTATGTCTTCCCTGTGGAGAAAAGAGGAATCTGTTTCTAGGGATTGGATCATAAACCACTTCCATTCCCCACTTGCCCACACTCTTCATGCCTACAAGTCAAATGCCCACATCCCAACTCTTAACCGCATATACAATTATAGATACACACGAGCTCCCTACTCATCAGTCTGCTGACCACATCGACACACAGCATCCATGTACTGAGTTTTTGTGCCATAGATCCTTTTGGCAGTCTGATGGAACCCATAACTCCCACCCCCAAAAAAACTGTTTTTAACTGTGTGAGATAAATTACATAGAATTACAAAGGAAAATAATTATATTGAAGTTCAGTTTTCAAAATATTTTAGAAATGAATCTGTGGTTTGGTAATATATGTGCTCCCTTATTAAAACTTTAAATAACGTCTAATGATGGATTTTATAACTAATGTTGTAGTGGCTATAAATGATATTTTGATTATGTCTGTAAGAACTGTAAAGTGATGTGAAATATCTGTGATTTCCATTGGTAATAAAATCATCGACACTGCAAATACTAAAAAAAAAAAAACAAAAAATAAACCTTCACTGCTCTGGCAGACTCTCATATTCTGTTCCAGGAAACTCAATTTCCCAGGCCAAGTTCAAACTTGCTGCCATCTACTGGCCAGTCCTTAATATTACATTTACCTGCATATACTTAAATTTTAACCAAGCCCATTGAAAAAACCCTGATGCTAGGAAAGATTGAGGGCAGAGGGAGAAGGTGACGACAGAGGATGAGATGGTTGGATGGCATCACTGACTCAATGGACATGGGTTTGGGTAAACTCTGGGAGCTGGTGAGGGACAGGGAGGCCTGGCATGCTGCGGTCCATGGGGTCACAAAGAGTCAGACAGGACTGAGCAACAGAACCGAATCAAACTGATGTGTAACTTAAAACATTTGCTGAAAGTTATGGAAACATGAACTTGGCAATAATATTCCATCTCAAGAGAATAAACATAACTTGTTTTGTATCAGGTGTTTTAAAAGCTTAAATTGTAAATTAGAGCACAATGGAATTGCCAATCAAAAATTATGTTATACCCTCAATGGATGGATATGGCTATTGGGTTTTATGGCTACTACTTCACAATCCGTGAGTTTGGGAAAAATCAAATTCTGAAAATCAGAGAACATCTCCTGAAGATACTCAAGCCCATAGTGTATACATTCAAGAAAGTGCAGTAGAAACATTTGCCCACTCAGAAGAAGATGCTAGGAAGTCCATTGTCCCTGCCCCACACTGAGAAAGAGCATGTGTGTGTGTGTGTGTGTGTGTGTGTATTTGACATACTTTTTTAATATCTGAACTGCAAACACTGGAGAACATTAAATCACCTAGCATTGCTAGGTGCATATGAGAAGGAAGTTGGGTCTATAAGTAAAAATCCTCCAAAAAAGAAAAAACACAGACACACACATACCTCTGATTTCAAAGATTCTTCTGAGACTCAGTATGGCTTGGGACTGGCCATCGAAAAACATGGTTCTGGAATGGGCCCTGAGGTTTACACTGATGGACCCAAAGTCTGGCTGGTGATTCTTTAGACTGCTCAGAGTTCCACTGCCCCACAGGACCATAGAGGCCCCTTCTGTGTAGGCAGGCAGACTACATTGTAGTCCAGGAAATGTCCCCCTTCTTTGAAAATAGACTTAGTGTCTCTGAGAATTAACATTTGTCCTTGAGAATAGAACAGTGTGTGTGTATGAGCATGCGCGCGCGTGTGTGTGTGTAAGAGTTGCTTCTTGGACAACTGCTCGCTGGCAGAAATCACCAAAGTCCCCCTCGCCCAGTGACCTGCTGAGCAATCCCCACAGCGTGCATTCATTCTACAAATTCACCCACTAGTATTTACAGAGCAGTCACAGACCCTGTTCTAGGCTCTGGGGGACATGGCAGTGAACACGGCAGACACTGTTTCCCTTCTCGTGGGTCTTGCCTTCCAGCAAGAGAGAAAGGCAACGTGCAAGTGCAGAGACTCAGGAGCAGTTAAAGGCTACACAGAAAATAACACAGCAAATGAGATGCAGTGTGAATGCAGGAGAGAGGCTGACTGGACTGGCCATCTTTTTCTCAAAGAGCACACACCTGAGTGAAGTGAGGGAGACAGCCTTGTGAAGGGCTGCGAAGAGTGATCCAGGCAGAAGGATAGCAGGTTCAAAAGCCTAGCAGTGTGAACTTCTTGGCATGTTTGAGGAATGAAAAAGAAAACTGCACATCGCATCAGTTCAGTTCAGTTCAGTTCAGTCGCTCAGTCGTGTCCGACTCTCCGCGACCCCATGAATCACAGAACACCAGGCCTCCCTGTCCATCACCAACTCCCGGAGTTCACTCAAACTCATGTCCACAGAGTCGGTGATGCCATCCAGCCATCTCATTCTCGATCGTCCCCTTCTTCTCCCGCCCCCAACCTTTCCCAGCATCAGAGTCTTTTCCAGTGAGTCAACTCGTCGCATGAGGTGGCCAAAGTATTGCAGTTTCAGCTTCAGCATCAGTCCCTCCAATAAACACCCAGGATCGATCTCCCTTAGAATGGACTGGTTGGATCTCCTTGCGGTACATACATAACCTCAAATAATCATCCCAAAGACCCTAAGAAATAAGCACTAGTATTATCCCCATTTTACAGATGAAGAAGCTGAGGTTTAGAGAGGTTAAGTAACTTGCCCAAGATCATCAGCCAGCCAGCAAATGGCAGAGCTAGGCAAGGAACGGGGGTGTCTGGCTACAGAGGCCAGGCTCTTAAGAATTCGAATGGATATGAGAAGCAAGTGCCAGGTATTACCTGGAAGAGCTGTGGGGTGGGAGCGGTGAGTAGGGGTGGAAGATCGAACCCAGGACAAAACCAGCCTTTGAGGACAAAGGGTGTTTCTCTTCCTCTTGGAAAGACTTGTAGAAGAGACTCTTTCATAAGAGGGTGTATCAGATGGCAGGAAAGGAAAACTGTGCCTAGGGGTCTCCAATGAAGTGTATTTCTGTGTGTATGTGTGTTTTCTCTTGAATGACTATGGGGACAGTCACATTGAGTGTCTCCTTTTAAATTCCTCCCCACTTAGACCCATGAGTCTTAACAACCTGGCTCCTTTGTGGAGTTTGAGGGTTTGCACAGCTCCGTGGGGTACTGGCATGGGTGAGCGGAGCCCCCACACCCTTGCCCCCCAGGTAGGTGAGAAGGTCAAGACAGGTGGTTCTCGGGGTCCAGGGGAGAACAGAGAGAGCCCTGTGGCCTGCAGCTGAGCTGACTATGAACATAAGACAAAGAGTTTCTTTCCCAAATGTCCTGAGCGAGTATAGCCCTTGGAGGGAGGGCGGTGCCTAGGTCTTACCATCTCATCCTAGAACCTGAGATTTCGGAGAAGAGCAGTGTCTTCTATGTCACACACCAGCCCCCAGCCCCCCGGCCCCCCGGCACCTAGCACAGGTCCTGGCAGGCAGCAGGCACTTAGTAACCAGGTGTAATTCGGATATGTGATACACCTATTGGGAAACTTCTGTTGCAAGGGGCAGAAAATTTCTGATTTAGGCCCAAAGGAAATTTCTTTACCTGGTAACAGGAGGACCGGGAACTAGGCTGGGCTTTTCACCCAAAGGACGTGCGGCTTCTACGGCAAACCCAGAACTCTGCGTTCGCCAGGTCTGAGCTCAGGCTTCCTCGAATTTGTTTCATTCTCAGGTTAAGATGTTGGCAACAGCTTCAGCCCTCATCCAACCTCCCAAGAGAAAGACAGAGTCCTGGGAATCCCTCTGATTGGACCAGCCCTGAGCTAATCACCATGGGCAGCAAAATGCCATATCTTGATTTGGCTCCATCTAGGTCGTGTGGTTCACCGCAGATTCCTGAATCACTGCCCCACACTGACCTCAAGGATGAGCAGAGAGGAAGAGGAAGACCCTCTATGAACACCTACAGGGAAGAAGGGGCAAGGGCTGCTGGGGAGGGAATACAAATGATCTATGCCAGAGAGACAGGGAGATGGAAATAATAGCGATAATAATAGCAAACATTTATAGAGAGCTAACTTCTACTGGGTTGCATTCACTTTACAGGTATTAAAGCAGTTCTGATTACAATGCTATGGGTAGGTGGTATCAATAGTCCTCACTTCAAAGAAGAAGAAATTTAGGTTAATTAGCTTTCTCAAGTTCACATAGCCTCAAAGTGGCAGAACCAGGAATCACACCCAGGCATCCAGCCACAAAGTCCATGCACTCAAGCACAGCCCACGTAAAACTGGCTGAGGAAGGCCAGAAAGGGGAAGACTTAATAGGCAGCCTTGCAGCTGACACCCAGTGCCCAGTACAGCCCTGACCCATAGTAGATGTTGACCCCTTGTCAATTGAAGAAATGGTGCCCTGGTCTCACCCACATGCCCTTGACATTCTCAGACTGCAAGTGATTTGATTTCTGGGAAAATACTTAAGTCACAGCTTCCATATCTTCTTAGGCTGGAGATTCATGGTGGGTGCTAACATTTTTATTTTTAGGGGAAAATGAAGAAGAGATCATGACCAGAAGAAATATCCTCTCCACCCTACCTTATGGAGGAATCTTATTCTTTTATCTACCTGAGATAGAAATTCCAGAAGAGACTTTTCTGTGGGGTCTCGATACCATTTCTCTCCTCTGCTCTTCTGGGAAAGCTTTCTTCAGATACCATACCTAAGCTATTTGCCAAACAGTGGATGGGGGCTGCAGGATCCCATGTCCTGGGGACTGGAAGATGGAAGCAGGCACCTGCCCAACAGAGCACAGGTGAGGGTTCTGGGTCCCAGGGTGGTGGGTACTGAGAAAGCCTGTGGTCTGGACTTAGACCCTCCCCTGACCAGCGTGTCTGCAGGGTCTGGTTTGGAATTGTCAGCCCTGCTGGTTGGCGCTTCTCATCTACGTAGTCCCTGTGCTAGGATCCGAGCTGGACCACCAAGGGGTGGGAGTAACACCTACAGCACTCACTCACTCACTCATCTATCCACTCCCTCACTCCCTCCCTCCCTTATCCATCCTTTCACTGATAATTATTCGAACACTTAGTAAGTTCTAATCACTCTTTGAGTCGTGAGGGCATTAAAAGAGGAGGACGAAGATTCTTTCCCCACACCCTCCTCCCAAAGATACCTTCTCCTTCTCCTGTGCAGCTGAGACTCTTGAGAGGTCAGGCATTAACCAAATAATCACACACATCGCTCAAAGGACCAGGAGCTAAGACAGCAGGTAAGGAGGCAGCTGGCAGGGGTAGGGCTGGCAGTGGACAAGGGGGTGACAGCCGACAGCCCCCAGAAGAGACATTTGAGCTGACCTCAGTAGAGCGCATGGGAGTTCAAGGTGGCGTGGATGGAGGGGAAAAGCACTGAGGCAGAGACGAGAGACGGGGAAGAGGTGGTGTAGAGAGCAGGGGAGGGAGGAGAGAGGAGCCCAGGCAGACAGGAGGGGCCTGGCCCTGCAGGACTTTGTAGAATGTGTTGGGAATTGTGTCTTTCCTAGAGGACACTGAAAATCTAGTACTGGGTAATGGAAAGAGATGTGATTCAATTTCTATGTTCCAAAGTCCCACTGGCTGTTGTGTGGAAGGCCAGAGTGGATAAAGGAAGAACAATTAAGAGGCTCCTGGAGAAATCCACACAAGAGGTGGTAGAGGTTTGGACACGACTGATGGCCTTGGAAAGAGGTAGCATGGACAGAGTGGAGAAATGGTTAGGACCCAAGTCAACAAGACAGCTCTGTGACCGGAGCAGAAATGCGCTTTCTACGCACCTGCTCCCATCCAGGACAATCATAACCTCCACAGACCCGAGACACTTGTCCCTGGAGGCCCTACCCCACATTCCTATAAAATATCCACATCCCATGTCAAACATGGGTTTGCAGTTTTTTGTTTTTTCCTTTGTAGTTTTAATTGAAAATATTTTAATCATTTTGCCTTTCAGATTATCTAGTCCATGCAAACTGTTACATTTAGAATGGATAAGCTACAAGGTCCTAAGGTATAGCACAGAGAACTATATTGTGGACTTAAAAATCACTCACCTAAAAAAATTAAAAAAAATCACTCACCTAAAAGTTGAGAGCTATGCTTTATTCAGTGGAAATTTTTAGGACTTCAGAGAACTGCTCCAAAGAGGCAAGCAGAGGAGCCAGGTTATACAGAAGTTTTGCCAAGTAAGGGCATGCAGTGTGAACATTAAAAGATTAATTAAAGAAAACCAGATATCCCAAGTTAAGGAACTCAGTGCTTTGCTATATATGGGAAGGTCTGGGCTTACTGAAATCATCCCTTTGATGTGCACCCCAGCTCTCTGGGGCCAGCATCCTGTGTTTCCGCATCCTGAGTTCCCTCAGAGCTCACTGGCTCACCATCCATGGTGGCTGCAATCCCTGATGACCATAACCTCCTCTGTTCACTGATATGGCAGGAAGTATTCCGTTTCTCAATACTCAATATCCTGTGACAAACCATAATGGAATAGAATATGAGAAAAGAGTGTATATATGTATAACCAAGTCACTTTGCTGTACAGCAGAGATTGGCACACATTGTAAGTGAACTGTGTTTCAATTTTTTTAAAAGTGAAAAAAAAAGTACCTGTAAAATTGATACATTTTTGCAATTTGCTTCTTGGTAATCATCAGGCAAACCCCAAAATCCTAGCCAAGGGAGAAAATCAAACCTACAACTTGTTTCCAATATAATCAAAACGTTTGAATGTTACACTGGATAGTAAATTAGATCAACACCTTCACACAGGCCATATTTGACCTATGACCTGAACTTTGCTGAGGGCAGATTTTCACATTTATTCTGGGTGTGACTATAGTGTTGATTTATTCAATGTACACAATTTTGACAACACTGCCTTGGCATTTTTTCACTTAAAAAATTAGATTTATTGGGATATCATTTAAATCTAGTAAACTTTATTCTTTTTATGTGAATAAATCTATGGGTTTGACAAATATGTGGAGTTGTGTGTGGCTACAATCAAGATATGAAATATTTTCTTCCCCCCACCAGAAGTTCCCTGGAACCCCTTCTGTATTGAACCCTCCACCTTCCTCTAGCCCCTGGCAACGGCTGGTGTGATGTCTGTCTCCCAGGTCTTGCCTTGTCTAGATCCTTTGATAGAATCACAGAACGTGGAGCCTTTTGTGCCTGACTGCTTTCACACCGGAGAAGGCAATGGCAAGCCACTCCAGTACTCTTGCCTAGAAAATTCCATGGACGGAGGAGCCTGGTAGGCTGCAGTCCGTGGGGTTGCTAAGGGTCAGACACGACTGAGCGACTTCACTTTCACTTTTCACTTTCACACATTGGAGAAGGAAAAGGCAACCCACTCCAGTGTTCTTGCCTGGAGAATCCCAGGGACGGGGGAGCCTGGTGGGCTTCCGTCTATGGGGTCACACAGAGTTGGACACGACTGAAGTGACTTAGCAGCAGCAGCAGCAGCAGCATTTCCTTGCGGAGAAGGCAATGGCACCCCACTCCAGTACACTTGCCTGGGAAATCCCATGGACGGAGGAGCCTGGTAGGCTACAGTCCATAGGGTCGCGAAGAGTCGGACACAACTGAGCGACTTCACTGTCACTTTTCACTTTCATGCATTGGAGAAGGAAATGGCGACCCACTCCAGTGTTCTTGCCTGGAGAATCGCAGGGACGGGGGAGCCTGGTGGGCTGCTGTCCATGGGGTCGCACAGAGTCGGACACGACTGAAGTGACTTAGCAGCAGCAGCATTTCCTTGTGTGAAGAATTACCATGAACTTATTTCTTATAAATTTATTTCTAGAAACTTATCCTCTCACAATTCTGGAGGCCAGGCTCATGCCCCCTCCTCATCACTGGGAGGTTTGTTTATCTCCTCCAGCTTCTGGAGGCACCAGAGGGTCCCATGGCTTGTAGTTGCATCACTGCAGTCTGCCTGCATCCTCCCACGGCCTCCTCCTCTCTCCTTCTTGTCCACCACCAGAGGTATTCACACTGGATTATCAACTGCATTATTATTATTACCACTTGATAATCCAGTGTGAATACCTCTGGTGGTGGTATAGTTGCGAAGTAGTATTCGACTCTTTGAGACCCCATGGACTATAGTCTCCAGGTTCCTCCATCCATGAAATTTCCCAGGCAAGAATACTGGAGTGGGTTGCCATTTCCTGCTCCAGGGGATCTTCCCCACCCAGAGACTGAACCTGGGTCTGTAGCATTGCAGGTGGATTCTTTACCAACTGAGCCACCAGAGAATTACATCTGCAAAGATTCTTCTTCCAAAAAAGGACACCTTCACAGTTTTAAGGAGCAGCGCACAGATATGACCTCTGGGGGCCACCATTTAACCTATGACATAAGGATAGACCACAGCTGGTTCTCTTCTCTCACCAGCTGATGGGCATTTGTGGTTTCCGGTTTGAGGAGGGTATTAACACCCCCGCTTTGAATACCCACAGATCCGAGCACAGACCCATGCTCTCTTTTCTCCTGGCTGCAGGACGAGAGGTCATTCCTCTACCTGGTAACACAGGATGTGCTTCAAAGCATGGTAGTGGCCTGCCCGCCTCTGTCCATCTCTGAGCCGCTGTGAGCATACCCCACCCTCACCCCAAGTCTGGTCTTGCCTGCAGCTCCAGATGAGTTCGGGTCCAGGCCCTAGTCCCCTGCCCTTGGTGAGCCAAGAATCTTTAGATAAATGGACTTCGGAGAGGAAGAGCCCCAGCAGGGCCGGGGACTGAATCTCATTTCCCCAGGCTGGCTTCCTGGAGCCCCAGCCTCCAGCCTCAGACAAGGCAGTTTCTCTTCCTGTCCCTGTGCCTGTCTTAGTGTCCAGGGCAGGCTCCGGAAGCCAGACACACAGGGTCCTGCAGCCCTGCATGGCTCCACCCACCCAGGACCATGATGCACCGGCCCAGACGGGCTGACCGGGACCCGCGGAGAGGCAATTTTATCATCAACCTGTAACTTCGTTATCTCCAATAATAAATGAACAGTCGATATTGCTAATCCCCTCGGACTCCCCCACTGAGCCTGGCTTCTGTTTGGCTACACATGTCCTCCTGTGGGTTCAAAGGAGCCTTTTGTTTAACATCAACATTTGCTTCTGAGCTCTTTTCATGTATTTATTTTTCACTGTTTGCATCTGCTTGTCCTTGCCCAGTATGGGAACACCCGGATGAGAGGCCCTTTGGTTCTAAGGCTTTCCGCCCCTGTGAGATCCCACACACCTGGGTGACCCTCACTACCTGCTTATCTCTCGCTGACTAGGACACCTTCAAGTTCCTTGAGATGAAAGAGTCAATGAACTTGTTTACGAAAAAGGCTTGCTGGTGACCTCACCTGTTCCCCAGGGAAGGCTGCCTGCTCCCCTGCAGGGGAGAAGGATCTTGTCGGGGTTTGGAATTGGGGAGCCACGGGAGGCCCAATTCAGTCTTCACCTCCTGCTTGAATTCTATGTCCTTGAACTTCTGCTGTACTGCAACACTAACTCAGCCTGTCACTGCTGTGCAGAGTATAGTCCCTTCCAGGATTCATTCCATCCATTAAAAAAAGTCCCTTTTTGAGACTCACAGGCTTAGAGAGCGAACTTACAGTGGTGAGGGAGCAGGATGAGGGGAAAGGCTAGGGAGTTTGAGATGGACATGTACACACTGCTATATTTAAAACAGTTAACCAACAAGGACCTACTATGTGGCACAGGGAACTCCATTCAATGTTATGTGGCAGCCTGGATGGGAGGGGAGTTTTGGGGAGAATGGATACAGGTACAGGTACGGCTGGGTCCTTTGCTGTTCACCTGAAACTATCATAACATTATTAATTGGCTATACCCCAATACAAAATAAAAAGTTAAAAACAACAACAACAACAACAAAGCCCTTTCTAACCATCTGTGAGTTGAAATGCCTGGGTGTTTTGCAGGAATTCAAAATCCTAAGAGTCAGCTTCTACAGGAGAGATGGAGAAATCTGCCTAGTTTCCTCTCAGCTCAACTTTTATCTTCTCCACTACTCCAGGGGACCTCCGGAATTTTGTGCAGCTTAATTCACAATGACAGACATGGTTTCTGGGAAGCTTCTCACTAGAGAATTCAGGTGACTGCTCCAACACAGGTAACCTTCCCTCATCTCCTCCATGGAGGAGAAATCCCAGAGGGGTGAAAATCAAGGTGGCTCCAAATGTAATGAGGGCCTGCCTCTTCTCTTCCAAGCTACTGCTTCCCACCTAAAGACGTGGTTGCGTTTCCATGGGACCCAAATCAAACTTCGCATTATGTGAATGTGTACTTTATGCCAGCCACTTCACATAGTTCCTTGCATTTTTATGTTTATCATGAGAAATGAAGTATTTCCTGCCATATCTATCAGTAAACAGGATGTCAGTCATTGAAATTGCAGCCCTCCAGTGTGAGCTGATGAGGGCACTTGGGAAGAATACCTGAGATCTAGCAGCCACCTAGCAGCCTGATGTGAAGAGCTAACTCACTGGGAAAGACCCTGAGTGAGGCTGGGAAAGATTGAGGGCAGAAGGAGGCAACAGAGAATGAGACGGTTGGATGGCATCACCGACTCAATGGACACGAGTTCAAGCAAATTCCAGGAGACAGTGAAGGATAGGGAAGCCTGGCATATGTCCGTGTGGTCACAGAGTTGAACACAACTTAGGGACTGAACAGCAAACCAGTCATCAGAATACAGACACTCCCTACAGTGAGCCACAAGGAAGCCAAGAATGTGAAAAACAGAATACTGGCCCCCGATAGCTTAAGTGCATATCAAAGGAGTGATTTCAGTGATCCCAAACTCGCATCTTCCTATATAGACAAAAGTACTAAATTCCTTAACTTGGGTTATCCAGTTTCTTTAACTAACAGTAATTTTTGATGTTCAGATTACCTGCCCTTTGTTGCAAAACTTCTATATAGCCTGGCTTCTTTCCCTCCTTGCCTCCTCAGAGCAGTTCTCTGAAGTCCTGAAAATTCTAGAGTAAAACATAACTCCCAACTTTTAGGTTGTGAATATTTTTTAAGTCAACAGCCTCAATGAAGCAGATATCATTACCTTTTTTTTTATATATATACTGAGGAAGAAACAGATATGAGATTTAGAGAAATAAAGTGAGGTGTCCAAGACCCTAAAGCTAGCCAGCAGAAAGAGGAAATCCAAACTTCTGCCCAAGTCTTTGCATCTCTCATGCTCATATTCCTTTTCCAGCCATGCTACCTTCTCCAACTCCGACATAATTCACAGTGTGCTTTTGAACTAGATAGCCTCTCTGAGCCTCAGTGTCCTTGTCTATGAAGTGGGAATGGTAAGTCTTGCTCCCCAGTGTTCTTGAGAGCTTCAGAAATGAGATCCAGCAGGTAAACAATTTAGCATAATTCCTAGAACATAAATTTTCAGCGAGTAGCACCAACTTCTGTTTTCTAGTAGCAGCATTTAAGTTTTTGATGGTAGGGTCAGGTCATAGAATCTTCCAGCTAGACGCACCTCAAGACTATCATTTACAGTCTCCTCACTTTGCAGATGAGGAGATAGAGGTCAAGGAGTTTAGGTGAACTGCCTGTGGTCAGGCAATGTGTTAGTGACAGACTGAGTCCATGTTCATGCTCTTGCAAGTACAGGTTAAAATGCAACAACGTTGATTTCTAGAAGAAAGAAATGTTGATATCTTGTTCTCTGAGCATCTTAGCTGCTTCCAGGCTATTCAGGGTTGTTCATGTTTTGTATCAAATCACAAATGAGAAAAAGTTGTGAAGGAAAGGCAGATATGGTTCAACACTCTTTGACCTATGGTTCTCAATATGAGGTCCTTAGATCAGCATCACATAGAAACTTGTTCAGTTCAGTTCAGTCGCTCAGTCGTGTCCGACTCTCCGCGACCCCATGAATCACAGCACGCCAGGCCTCCCTGTCCATCACCAACTCCCGGAGTTCACTCAAACTCATGTCCACAGAGTCAGTGATGCCATCCAGCCATCTCATTCTCCGTCGTCCCCTTCTCCTCCCGCCCCCAACCTTTCCCAGCATCAGAGTCTTTTCCAGTGAGTCAACTCGTCGCATGAGGTGGCCAAAGTATTGCAGTTTCAGCTTTAGCATGGAACAACAGACTGGTTCCAAATAGGAAAAGGTGTACGTCAAGGCTGTATATTGTCACCTTGCTTATTTAACTTATATGCAGAGTACATCATGAGGAACACTGGGCTGGAAGAAGCACAAGCTGGATTCAAGATTGCTGGGAGAAATATCAATAACCTCAGATATGCAGATGACACTACCCTTATGGCAGAAAGTGAAGAGGAACTCAAAAGCCTCTTGATGAAAGTGAAAGAGGAGAGTGAAAAGTTTGGCTTGAAGCTCAACATTCAGAAAACAAAGATCATGGCATCTGGTCCCATCACTTCATGGGAAATAGATGGAAAAACAGTGGAAACAGTGTCAGACTTTATTTTTTTGGGCTCCAAAATCACTGCAGACGCTGATTGCAGCCATGAAATTAAAAGACGCTTGCTCCTTGGAAGGAAAGTTATGACCAACCTTGACAGTATATTAAAAAGCAGAGACATTACTTTGCCAACAAAGGTCCGTCTAGTCAAGGCTATGGTTTTTCCCGTGGTCATGTATGGATGTGAGAGTTGGACTGTGAAGAAAGCTGATCGCCGAAGAATCGATGCTTTTGAACTGTGGTGTTGGAGAAGACTCTTGAGAGTCCCTTATACTGCAAGGAGATCCAACCAGTCCATTCTGGAGGAGATCAATCCTGGATGTTCATTGGAGGGACTGATAGAAACTTGTTAGAAACGCAATTTCTTGGATCCCCAACCCAGACCTCCTGAGTCAGAAACTCTCTTAAAATGGATCTTTTAACAAATACTTCATCTGAAAATACTGCATCCATAAAATATACCAAGAACAGAATGTTAAAACAAAAAGAACAAGAAAGAGCTTTTGAAGACTTAAAATGAGAGCCAAGATGGAAAAAACACAAAGAAGGGCTGGAAGGAAAAGTAGAGGAAATCTCTCTGAAAAATGAAATAAAAAGACAAAGAAATGGAAAACAGGAAAAAGATAAGAAAATGAGAGAAGCAATCAGGGTAGTAGGTTGGGAGGGTCATCTGACTGATAGATCACCATGGGAGGAGTAAGGCTGGGGAGAAGGGGATGGGTCTTGGCCCTGAGACTATCAAAAGTTTGCAGGTTGGGGAGCTGAGAAGGAACCAGCAAGGCCGACTGAGAAAGAGCAGCCGGAAAGTTTGGTGTCCCAGAGGCCAAGAACAGAGAATTTCAAAGCTGAAGAGGTAATCAATCAGTTGTGTCAAACGAGTGAGCAAGAGGGATGGGCAGTTTCAAAGCAACACAGTAATGAACCATTCACAGTGAGCAAACAAAACAGAGGCTTGCAAGCATTTTTTTCTGATAACTCAGGAAACAAAGTATTTCACACTGCTTTCTAGCATTTAAAATATCTCCACATTTGTGACAAAGGTTAAAAAGGAAAAATACACAAAAGCAAAGTTTTTCTGCACTGAACCACAAAGCCAAATCTTTCTCTGCTTGTCCTCCGTGACCCAGTCTCCAGGGATTATGCCCAAAGCTCTGCTCTCTACACACACTTGGCTAGTGTTCAGACCACATGATAGACAAAGTTAAACATCACATTCCAAAAAAAGACTCCTTGGTTTGGTTGAAATATTATCAGAGCAGGGTGCGGTTTTGCGTCTGTGTATGTGTGCACACCTTTCGGTCCTTACCATTTCTGATGATCTGTTTTGCTTCTCTGATCACCTTGAGTCTACAGTCCTATCCCCTAGAAGGACCATGTGCATCATTTGCTCCATTTGGACCTACGATCACAGGAAGGAGAAACACAATCTTCCTAGAGGCAGGCCATAGAGAAGCAGAGAAACTCACAGCGAAGGGTCTACCTCTCTCAGCTCTGAGAGTTGTGTCGGTGAATCTCATTAGCAGCTGGACACCACTTATTTGAGTTTTAGGTTTTTGTGATAATTCTGTTTTTGAATTTGCAGAACTGCACAGGAGTAAGGGAACCCAACTAATAGTAGGTTCCCCTTGCCCCAATCAAAGAGTTTTAACTCTTTCAGCATTCCTCTAACTCCTGGGTATAGCAATTCACCAAAGACGCTCAAAGACTCTGGACATTATGACCCATGATCATGTAATGTAGGCTTCTGTGTCTTGTAAATATGACTGCATGTGAACATTTTGATCTTCAAGCCACTTCATCAGCACTGGCAGCAGAATCTGATGAGTCCATTTGCAATTTGTTATAGAAGGTCTTTTCAAGGGTAGAGCGAAATCTTGACTCTGTGCTTCAAAAACAGTAAGGCTAATTCTCAAACCATTTGTGAGTTAATGCTGATCTGGAAATACTGAGGTTAGTTAAAAACTATCACTTTTACTAAGTGAAGAGGCTACTGCTGCTAAGTCGCTTCAGTCGTGTCCGACTCTGTGCGACCCCACAGATGTCAGCCCACCAGGCTCCCCCGTCCCTGGGATTCTCCAGGCAAGAATACTGGAGTGGGTTGCCATTTCCTTCTGCAACGCATGAAAGTGAAAAGTGAAAGTGAAGTCGCTCAGTCATGTCCAACTCTTCGTGACCCCATGGACTGCAGCCCACCAGGCTCCTCTGCCCATGGGATTTTACCCTTTTTGTCAATCGCTCCCATTTCTGTCTGGACATAAGCGAGGCCCTCGCCGTTCTAGGTGGGGCCTCTTGACTCAGTCCCCCTGCTGCAGCGTTGCTGAAATACAGTCTCAAGACACACACTCATGGACCTACAGAATCAGCCTTGAATTTTAAACCTTTCCCCTGCGGGATCCTAGCATAAAAAGTTTGAGAAACACGGCTTAAATAGGGACTGTTGGCAAGGTGGGTGGTCTTTTCTATTCCCCTCCCTCCGAGACTTCATCAGGCTGGTGTCTTCAAACCCCATCTATATGTGACTGACTCCCAAATGTGTGTCTCCATCACAGATGGCCCTGAGCTCTGGTTCCGGATATCTAGCTGCTTACTTGCCTTTCTAAATGAAGTCTAACAGGTGTCTCAGAATGAACCTATGGGACTCAACTCTTGCAACTTTCCTCCAGCTGCATCCCAGGGGAAGGAAAGGACACGCCTTAATCAAAGCAGCAGAGTGGCAGGAAACTGCTGTATGGGCACCAGGGTCCCTGCACGGCTCCTGCCTTCCTTCAACCTTGCTCCTCCACCCCAGCCTCCAAAAGCGTTGGCTCTTTTCTGAGGCAAGACTCTCTGGAAGCTTCCCAGACCCCATGTAGGTCATGCCCTCCTGGAGTATGGGAATCCCAGTCACAGCCTGCTTCCTCATGGGCCTTCCTGGGCAGAGACTGCAGTCATCTCTCGATCACCAGGAGCTCACAGCATCTCACCCCGCCCTCTGAATGTGTGCCCAGGGATCACTGCAAAGTGGCTGAAAGGGACCCTGAGAAAGACGAGGGGCAGGCCTCAATTCCTCAGCTGGCTGCACAAGATTGTGAAGTGAGCATGGTACCTTCACTCAAACAGTGGTACTCCCACTCAAACAGCAAAGTACTCGTTAAAAACAAATTTTTATACTGAACGTTACCTACTCAGTACTTCTGATGCTGATGCTAAGTCTCTTCAGTTGTGTCCGACTCTGTGCGACCCCATAGATGGCAGCCCACTAGGCTCCCCTGTCCCTGGAATTCTCCAGGCAAGAACACTGGAGTGGGTTGCCATTTCCTTCTCCAACGCTTCAAAGTCAAAAATGAAAGTGAAGTCGCTCAGTCATGTCTGGCTCTTTGCGACCCCATGGACTACAGCCCACCAGGCCCCTTCACCCATGGGAGTTTCCAGGCAAGAGGACTGGAGAGGGGTGCCATTGCCCTAGGACACAGTAATTCTCATCCATAGATGATGTCCCTGGAGGGTCTTTTTTTTTTTTTTGATGGTCAAATTCCATCATCTCTGGGCTTGAGATGCTGACATTTTCGGTTGTGATTCAGTTGCTAAGTCATATCTGATTCTTTGTGACTCTGATGGGACTTCTCAGACAAGGATACTGGAGTGGGTAGCCGTTTCTTTCTCCAGGGGATCTTCCCAACCCAGGGATCAAACCAGAGTCTCCTGTATTGGCGGGTGGATTCTTTAGCACTGAGCCACCAGGGAAGGACAGACATTTTCAGTAGGAGCACTTTAATACATAGACATGCTTATGAAAGTCAAAGTCGCTCAGTCGTGACCCCATGGACTATACATTTCATGGAATTCTCCAGTCCAGAATACTGGAGTGGGCAGCCTTTCCCCTCTCCAAGGGATCTTTCCCACCCAGGGATCAAACCCAGATCTCCCACATTGCAGGCAGACTCTTTTACCAGCTGAGCCAAGGGAGGCCCAAGAATACTGGAGAAGGTAGCCTATTCCTTCTCCAGCAGATCTTCCCAACCCAGGAATAGAACTGGGGTGTCCTGCATTGCAGGTGGATTCTTTACCAACTGAGCTACCAGGGAAGCCCATGACGTGCATATACATATATTGAATACTTGAACTTAGTTTTGCTTCTTTCTGTCCCACCAGAAAAGCCCCATAAATAGCAGGATTTTATTACCGTATCTGCAGTTCCTGGCTGATGTAGAGCTAAATTAACTCATTCAGCAAAATTAATACTGTACTCGGAGAAGGCAATGGCAACCCACTTCAGTACTCTTGCTTGGAGAATCCCATGGATGGAGGAGTCTGGTGGGCTGCAGCCCATAGGATCGTGAAGAGTAGGACACGACTGAGCGACTTCACTTTCACGCACTGGAGAAGGCAATGGCAACCCACTCCAGTATTCTCGCCTGGAGAATCCCAGGGACAGAGGAGCCTGGTGGGCTGCTGTCTATGGGGCTGCACAGAGACGGACACAGCTGACGCAACTTAGCAGCAGCAGTAGCAATACTGTAGTGAGTAAAGGGCAGAGGCCAGGAATCTCAGCAAACAGAAGGTCCCCCTGCAAGGAAGGATATGAGGTGCAGAGAGAACCGTTCCCCTTAACAGACATGGCAGGACATCCTACCTATGGAATCCTGGTTGCTGCTGCTGCTAAGTCGCTTCAGTCATGTCCGACTCTGTGCGACCCCATAGACGGCAGCCCACCAGGCTCCCATCTCTGGGATTCTCCAGGCAAGAACCCTGGAGTGGGCTGCCATTTCCTTCTCCAATGCATGAAAGTGAAAAGTGAAAGTGAAGTTGTTCAGTCGTGTCCGACTCTTCGCAACCACATGGACTGTAACCTACCAGGTTCTTCCGTCCCTGGGATTTTCCAGGCAAGAGTACTGGAGTGGGATGCCATTGCCTTCTCCGATGGAATCCTGGTAGCCTGTTAAAATTTATACACAATCTCATGACAATTCCTACTGCCCCCATGGTTCCATTACACTAGGACCTGCCTGGACTATGCTCCTTGCCTTCATCAGCCTATCCACTCCACAGGCACGTCTACCTGCTGAAATCCTGCACCCCTCACGCTTTTGACATGGTTCAAATGCTTCCATCTCGATGCTGCTCCCTTAGATATTGGTACTGCCTCTGAACCCTGACCTCTCCTGACTTACGCAGGTCCAGAGGGCCTAGGTTTGAACCATGGTTTTGCCACTTACAGCTGCAGAACCCTAAAAATGGCCTTTCATCGATGAAATTTAAGGCAAGAGTGGCAAGACTTTCCTATTACAACACCGGTTGCAAGTAATATGAACCTATTCAAGTTTACTGAAGCACTGAATGGATGAGTTATATCGTGGTACTTAAGGCAGGAAGATAGTTAGGCTTCAGAAAGGGGTGGAACTGGGAGTGTTCCCTCTTTAGATGTCTGCTTCATTCTTCCTGCAAACCTGTTCTTTGCTTCTCAGTGGATGCGTCAGAGTTGCTACGTCAAAACAAGCTCCCTGCAAGTTCCTGTTTGCTTCTTGCCCAATAAGCTGCAGAAAGCAAGAGGAAGTCTCTCCAGTGGTCCTGAGGCTATCAGTTGTTGGGTGTGGGGGGCGGGTGTGGTAAGCAGAGTCAGTTTCTGAGAGTCCATTGGGTGGAACGGGCCCTTCTAGGGATGGCTGGAAGACTAGAGGAGATAGAAGGGGTTTTGGTGTTGTGACTCATCTGAGAATCCTTTTTAAAACTGCCTATTAAATGGACTCAAGAGATTTGAAGAATATGAAATATTTCAAGTAAAGCCTTTAGCACAGAGAATACAGTTAATACATTTTACTACAGAACTTATTGCTTGTAGCCCTCTAGAGCAGCTGCCTGGCACCTATTCCTTATCCTAGCAACCTCAAATTCCTTACTGGGGAAATATTTCTTCCCCCGTTGGTTCTAAATCCAGGCTTACCTGTGACCACAGGAGCCAAAGAGCCTCTGTGCTTAATCGGTCAGTCATGTCCGACTCTTTGCAACCCCATGGGCTATATAGCCCGCCAGGCTTCTCTGTCCATTTGGATTCTCCAGGCAAGAATACTCGAGTGGGTTGCCATGCCCAAGAGGTTCCTTTTAACTGACCCTTCCTCTAAGTGCACAGGACAGGCAAGTGACCTGGACTCATGCTGCCAGTTGCTGTCATCTGCAAGTTGAATCCAGAGCAGCTGACTTAAGGATTAAAGAGGTTAGGCTCACAGTAGAGGCTCTCTGAGCAGACCATTCCTACGATCGAGGAGGGTTCCTTAGTTCACAAGAGCTGCCCTCCTTAGAAACATGATCCAGGCTTCCCTTCAATCCTATGAGTTTCTGCTACTCTTACAAAATCCCTTTTCCCTAAGTTAACCAGGATTGGTTTCTGACTTCAGTTCAGTTCAGTCGCTCAGTCGTGTCCAACTCTCTGTGACCCCATGAATCACAGCACGCCAGGCCTCCCTGTCCATCACCAACTCCCGGAGTTCACTCAAACTCATGTCCACAGAGTCGGTGATGCCATCCAGCCATCTCATTCTCCGTCGTCCCCTTCTCCTCCCGCCCCCAACCTTTTCCAGCATCAGAGTCTTTTCCAGTGAATCAACTTGTCACATGAGGTGGCCAAAATATTGCAGTTTCAGCTTTAGCATTAGTCCTTCCAATGAACACCCAGGATTGATCTCCTCTAGAATGGACTGGTTGGATCTCCTTGCAGTCCAAGGGACTCTCAAGAGTCTTCTCCAGCACCACAGTTCAAAAGCATCAATTCTTCGGCGATCAGCTTTCTTCACAGTCCAACTCTCACATCCATACATGACCACTGGAAAAACCATAGCCTTGACTAGACGGACCTTGGTTGGCAAAGTAATGTCTCTGCTTTTTAATATACTATCTAGGTTGGTCATAACTTTCCTTCCAAGGAGTAAGCATCTTTTAATTTCATGACTCTTGTTAACTCTAATAACCACTATTGTATTGAAGGTGTAAAATTTTGTATCTTTGAAGTATTAAATACAAAACCACCATATCACTGTTTTCTTGAATGAGCAGCAAAAAAAAAAAAAAGCCTGAAGACCATGATCCTGGAGGACCCAGACCAAGTGGCCTCCTGCTTCTCTCCAGAGTTGTGTGATTTAGCACATATTTAAGTGTAAGGCTTGGCCAGAGGGAGTAAGAACATTAACCAAGAGACCAGGACACTACATTAACAGTGAAAACAAACATACACCTTGAAACTGGATAGCACGTTCGAGCGAATAAAGCATTTTCAATCCATAATCACATTTGGGCTTGTCACCTTCTCTAGGGCTACGTCTTTCTCAACTGTGAAGTGACGACTGACGCTGAATGGCTATTCCCTATAAAGCTCCTTAGGGAGACAGAACCTGTAACAGTGCCAGCCCCTGCTCCTCCGTGACTGAGACATCTAGCGTGCCCCTTGAGCATGACTTTGGGCCGCCTGCGTCAACTTCTGAAGCCCAGCTCTGCTAAATTTAGTGTACAACTTTGGGCAAGTCTTGAGCCTGTGTCATCTCTGATACAAGCATATTAGCTCACAGTGTCGTGGTGAGGGTTAAATCATGGCCACAAAACAATTCACAGGTGGTCAAAGTGATGTCTATCTCAATCTGGCCTCTCCCCTTATCCCTCAGCCCAAGTCCATTCATCATCTTAGCTGACTACTGAAAACCCCTATCCAGGACTTAAAAATGCAAGAAACCTGAATACTATTCTGTAGATTGGTATCCAATAAATTACTGAAACTGTAATCCAGAAAGCTTTTAGGAAGGGCCCTGCTATGAACTAAACTGTTTTCCCCTAAATTTCATGTTGAAGCCTAACTTTCAATCTGACTGTATCTGGAGATAGGCCTTTAGGAGTTAATTAAGGATTTGGGTCCTAATCAAAACGGGACTGTGGTCTTAAGGAGATACAGACGTCTCTGTGCTGTGAAGGCACAAAGTGGAAGGTGGCCACCTGCAAACCAGTTAAGTGTCCTCACAAGAGCCTAACCATGCTGGCATCTTGATCCCGGATTTCTGGCCTTTAGAAATGTGAGAAAATAAGTTTCTGTTGCTTTAAGCCATGCAGTATTTTCCTATGGCAGCCTAAGCAGACAGACAAGTCCTTCGTGAAAATTTTTAGGAAAACAGCCATGCCCTGAATAAGCTCAGTGCCTAGAACATTACTGGCTGTTTAAACATTCCTAGCTGTGTCTTAACTAATTACAACTTCTAGCAGTACTCAGAAATAATACGGATGGATATTCATGCTTCTAAGCAAATACACGCATATTCCATTATCCTTCACCTGACATTCTTCCCAAAGAATGTCATTTGCACCTTTGGAATCTTACCAGCTGACAACCTAGGATTGTCTTACCAGCTACTCTCTAGGATAATCAATGATTAAAGTCACATGATTGTTTCTGAGTCACAATTATTTCCCAAAGCTTTTCATTGTTATACCGAAATATCTGAATTAAGAATTTAGCTGTGAAGGTTTAAGGAGCAGGAGAAAATCACAATCACTGACTTTGTGTTGTGTGGTGAGTAGAAAACTTAGTTTCAGGAAAAAAGAACAGCTGTCAAAATTGTCTCAACAGGCCACTGGGAATGACCTCATCACACTCTTTACTTTCTTATATGAAGAAGATGGCGGAGGGTGGCTGGGAGGGTGTTTCTGGATCAACAGTTTGGGATTTCAGCATCAGCAGATATGATCCACCAGGTAAAGGTGCCAGAAATGAACGACCTGCATGCTAACTGCACTCAATGAGCAGGATCATGGAATACAAAGAGATGAGAAGCAGGGACTACAGTTGATGGTGCCAGAAAGAACTTGATACACACCTGAACTTCATACTTACCTTTTAAAAAATGTGTCTTAGAATTTCACATTTTAAAGTGCTACTTCCCCCAAAGCAAAACATTCGATAAATTCCGTTTAAAAAGAAAACAACCTGAGTTCAGCATGAATGTTTCTTGTTAAGAGTTGAAACCTTGTTCCTTTTCTGGATTAGACAATATTCACCTGTCTTTTATTTAAACCAAGATGAGTCACGACTTCTTACATCGGTGTGCATAACGCCTTAAACTACTTGTTGGACACCTGCATGCCGGCACACAAATGACTTCATCCTTAACACATGCAACTGCGAGTAACTGTCCACTCTCACAGGTCCTCGCCAGGGCTGTGTGTTCTATCTCCCAGCCTAAAGCTTTAGGGTCTGACCTTAAGTCAAAATTAATCACCTCATTTGTGCCTTATATACATCAACTTAATTGTTGCCCTCATTGTTGTCTAGCACTAAACTAGGGAAAAAGATTTTTCTTTGGGAAAAGGACTTAGCACTGGGATCCTTCACCACTAGCACCTGATGTAGCTCGCCCTCTGTATCTTTTAAACTGGCAACCATTTAAGGATCCAAGGACAAAAAATATATACATATACACTGAATGGACCTTTCATTAGGTTGCTTAGAAAGTGATCACATACTCTTTATAATAATTGTATTATTCCCATCTAAATTCTAAAGGAGCTATTACTTAATCTAGAGATGGGAGTCTAGAACTGACATGTACACACTGCTATATTTAAAATAGATAACCAACAAGACCTACTGTTAAAAAAATAATACATTATTTTTTAAAGGAAGCTATTACCAATCCTAGCCATTGAAAGTCTCACCATTCAAACCCCAACTATTTATTTAACAATCACTATTTTCAGAAGATGTCTTTAGCAAAATCCTGATAACTTGGCTCACATTTTTTTCTTTTAGGGGATATCAGATAAATGAACTTGCTATGATTTAAAAAATACATAACAACCTCCCCCTTTACTGTTTCCCTATTGAACAAAGTAGGCTTCCCTCATAGCTTAGTCGGTAAAGAATCCGCTTGCAGTGCAGGAGACCCAGGTTCTATTCCTAGGTCGGGAAGATCCCCTGAAGAAGGAAATGACAATCCACTTCAGTATTCTATCCCATGACAGAGGAGACTACAGGCCATGGGGTCGCAAAAGTTGGACAAGACTTAGCAACTAAACCACCATTAAACAAGGTATGCTTTCTCTGAAAGCATAATGAAGAGCCCCCAACAAAAAGCACAAACCATTCTATGTTCTTTCATACACCAGGCCAAATGATAACCTCATACTGGAAAAGCAAGCTGTCATTAAATAATGCTCTCCAATCATGTTGAGATTAGTTCAAAATGTTCCTGAATTAGGAGACAACTCTTGAGTTGTCCAAAGTCCATTTCCCCATTTACAAGGATTAAAAAAAAAAACCCTTTCCAAAAAAAACTTTCTTTTTAAAGCACTATCTAGTTAAAATTGCAAAAAAGAAAAACAAAATCAGTACAGTTATTAATTTGATGTGATGAAGCTTAGAGAGCAAGGTAAAACTATAAACAGACAAACTTAAAGTATTCTGAAATCAACGATAATACACGTATCAGGCATGTCCAACAGAACACTTTTACAATGGTTTACATTTCCTTTTTATTTATTTCTTGAAACTGCCCGTATTGCAGGTTTCTCATGGGTGAAATATGGAACTGAGCAGATTCTTTTTTCTACAAAATTATGGTATAAACTTGCTCAATTTTCTATCTTATTGCTAATAAACCTTACAGGCGCACAGTTTGTAAAATAAACCCCTTAAGGACTGAATGCGTAGAGCATGCTGCAAGGTACAAGAAATAAGCTAAAAATGAGCATATAAACCTACATCTGGACCAACACAGTACTGAACGCTGGCAAACATTTATCACAACACAGGGAAAAATTAATAAAAGGAAATACAGTTCAGTCCTGAAAGGGTTAAATAGAAACCCTAATATATTATTGTTTCTAACCATCCATCCCACGTTACAGTGCTTGAAAACAAAGTCAAAAGTCTGGCACAGAAAATTACACACATTTGTTCAGTATTCATCAGAAACACAGCTGCTTTTGAAATCAAAAGTAAGTAACTTAGTTAATAATTGAATAACATTTTGATTTAAAAAAGAACCCCACCACCCCCACCCCCGCATGGATTATCTGATTAAACATGAATAGTTTAGTTCTTAAAAACTGTTGACAATTTCCTGTGAGGGCACAGACAGTACTAGTTTCGTTTAAAAAAAAAAAAAACTAACCAGTTATTATCGCAAATAAGTCTGGGCAGTAAGAGTGACAAATATTTTACCAGTTAACACACACATAAGGATATCTTTACTTGTCGTGGTTTAAGAAAAGTCAGCAGCAGATTATACTAGTGTTCAACTCTGAAATCATTCAAAACAAAAAGGGCATTTTATATTTATAGCTTTTTGTTTGCCTTCTCAATCTATGTGATCAATTAAAACAATATATTAGATAAGAGACAGTTTCTATGCATATTTTCAGAAACTGTATAGAATCATAACAGCATAGGATATACTTCTAATACATGACTTAAAACAAAAAAACTTGAACGTACTATACTTTAACTGAAGTGGTTACCATTCTGAGAGCCTTTATGAGGGAAAATGATCAGCATCTCTAATAATGCCACCATTGAAGGAAGGGCCACGTTCTACAATACTGTAACTGGAGGACGAGGCTCCTGTAAATTACACACTGAAAATAATTCACACAAAAAACTTTAAGCAGCTGACAAAAGAACTACTGATAAACAATAAGCCATAACAGACAAATCATTTCAGTTTGTGGTATGGAGAATGGCATAAAACAGTGGCAGGGGTTGGGGGTGGGGATCTGTAGGAGTATACTCTTAAGTCTTAATAAAAGAACCAACAATGAAGAGGAAAAGGGTTTACAGTCTAATATTTCAATTATCTTATTAAAATAAACAGAGCCAAAATTAGACATAGTTAAACAGTAAAAAAAGCAAAAGTTCATTTTAATAAAGTCATAAACTTGAAAAAATATTCTGAGTTGCAATGCTGGGTAGGAATAGTTTGTGCTTCAAAAGCATCTTATTTGTTATCAGTTAATTTAATATAAATTGGTAACTAAGTAACAAACTTGGGAAGTGGAGGAAACCTGTGGCCCATTTCAGCAGCACTGAAAACATTTCTGCGCTCTGAACAAAAAGCACTGTGTGAAGGCTACTTCCAGACTCAACAGAGAGCAGAATAAATACTACTCAGAAATAAGCAAGTTCGCAAGAAAAAGCCAGTAAACAGTTAAAACAAAGAAAGATAAGGCCACAAAGAATTCTGCCCTTGGTCAGTGAAACAGATTTAAAGTATGAGGCAGGATTAGCTTACAAGAGAAGCTAGTGACGGGAGCAGACTTAAAGAGAGAAAGGCTATATATAGCATAATGCAGCCTGTAGTAATTAAACAGGCTTGCAGTAAAGAAAAGACCACAATAACTACGTGTTTTACAAATGACTTCGCCCTTGAAAACTGAGGAAAAAGCTATCTAAAGATGTTAGGAACTATATTTACAATGGCATAGTCTGAGCAAAAGAATGAGTAATGAAGATTTATCAAACCTGTGGGGTGGGAATGTGGGGAAGCTACTAATGATGATGTTTTAAAAAGTCTACTGGTGGAAACTTCTCAAAATAGCCCAGGACACCAAAAAGACAATTTCTGTACGGAAAGATATGCAGGAAGTTACAGTTTTGCATCCTTAAGGTACTTGTGGCTTCTGTTTTATGGGACAGTAAAAGCTTACCACAATCTAGAGGTAGTTTTTACTCGAAGAAAGATGATTGTATTACTAGACAATGTCCTGTAACATTACACACATAGATCCTATACTAAATGTAGCCCAATGAGTCTGCCACAATTTCTAAGAAACCAAACAAAGGTATAACCAAAGTGTAGGAACAAAACCAATGTAAAAGAGGTGAGTCCAGCACAGATAGGCAGCACACAACCCGGAATGCAATCAAATCTTAAATGGAGAAGAAATGCTTTCTGAGTAGGTGACATTTGTGAAGACACTCAAGTGTTGGGGAAGAGAAGACAAAAAAAGGGAAAGAAATGGAAAGATAAATTACATTTGCATTTTTATAATCTTACAACTATCCATTTCTAAAGTATTGTCTTCCAGCTATTTTAGTTGGTCATCTAGTAAAAGCATCCTGTTTCAAGGTTACAGTGATGTTTTGACCTAGGCTACCCCCCCACCAAAAAAAAAAGTAAATAAAACCATGCTTTTGCTGAGATTTTTCCTCATTATACAATAAGGGCACCATCTACCAACTGGTAGCAAATACTTAGCATGATACTTTTTTGTTATCATATGCCAACAAGGCAGAAAAACACCCTGCTGAATGAAATCACTGGGAATATTCCAAGTTCAAAATAAAATGTTTAACTTACACATAATACAAGTTATGTACAAGATAAGGAGGGGGAGGAAACCTGAACAAATGTTGACTGAGTAGATACATTTCTGCACAGGAAAAGGGGAGGGAACGCTGTAAAAACCAACATGTTCCATGCCATTAACTCATTAATGACTAAATGGCCACATTTAAATTCAGGTAAATGTTAGAACCTCTTGGATTACCACTATAAATACATTAAAAAAAAAGTAACACAGAGAAATAACTATCAATGGTATTTGAGAACAGAGACTAAGTACATTGCATGTATTGCAGGCAAGGCAGAGGCATTTTTTTTTTAAAGCTTTTGCACAGACTTCATATAATCTTAAAAGAAATATGAATGCAGGCTTTTACAAGATTTGACTTGCTGAAATCAAAACACCTTCCATTCAAGAAAAGTCATAAGACTTCAGCTTTTAAAAAAATAATAAAATAAAAAGAACAGTTCCAGCCTTGGACCAGAAAGACCTGGAAGAGTATGGTAATTAGATTAAACAAGCATGGTCAGGCTTGGAACCTGAATGTACTTAAGAGCAAAAGCTCAAAGTGGGTGGGGAGGAGAACAACCTATTTGGTAACAAAGGTGTATTATATATGTGATATAAAAAAGGTATGGTGAAAATGTACCTTTTACTAAAGCTTATACAAGTTCCTTGGTCCATAAAAACTATGTTAGATTTTTGTCTTCTAGTTTGATTAACTTTTACTCCAGCCACATCTCTATTTCTCGCCCATTTAAACAAAACCAAACAAAAACCAACCAAACAAAAATAACAGCTGAAAAAAATCGATTCCCAGAAGTTTGTATATTTAGATGTTTTTTTGTTTGTTTGTTTTGTTTCACTGTGGCTTCTGCACTTCAAATCAGCACTTGCAGGTAATGGGGTTTTTGAATAGTATAAGCTGGTATGAAAAGTTTTCCCAAGAAACCACAAAAGATTGTTCATTTTTTTCTTTTTTTTGTCAACATTTTGCCGCACTCAAGTCAGTGTAAGTCCTAGCAAAAAGACGGTAGTTAGGACACAACTGTTGCTGTAGATGATGGGACATTGGTTGAATTTGTGCTGACGTTTGTGTAACTTCCCTCGCTGTTTGTGTTTGATTCATTAGGGGGCACTTGGCTTGAGTTGGCTCGAAGGATTGCTCCCGCTGCACTGCAATGTGGCCGTGGCCCTGGTTCTGGGGTATAGGTAAAGGTAAGGCTGGTGGAATAAATGATTCCATCATTACGGACCAAAGTTACTGGAACCTGGACTGGCTGCCGGACCCATCTCCAGCCTTCTCGGAATGCAGAAATGTCTGGGACAACACATAGCATACTCTCTCCACATCTGAGGAGGAAACAGAAACCACTTAAAATCATGGCAAATTTTATAATGAAACTTAAAAACAAGGTTGCTTAATACAGGACAATCAACCTCTTAATACAGGACTCTTGGGAAAGAGTCTCACGTACCCACCCCCATCAAAAACTCTGGATGATGTAAAAAATTATATTAAGTACCTGTACATAGTTTCAGCTTCTACATCCCCAAACCACACTCGTAAATTTGGAGTGAAATTCTGTCCTGTAAGTTCAAGCATTGCTACGTCCCCACCGCCATTCAACTGCAATTCACAGAAAATCAAAACAACATTGAGGAAACTTTTCATTTTTCATTAAAGTACACAGATGAGTTTTTCATTCAACTATCATGTGCAAAAAAAAGATAATTAAAATACTTCCTTTAACATGATTATAAAGACAAAGTGAACTAAAACTCTCGATATACAAGCTGATTTACATTTAAATTTTCTTGCTAAATTATGTGTGTTCCTCTGATTTTCTTCTTCTCTGTGTAAAAACCCCTCCAAATCACAGGATTTGAAGAAAAATCAAATTTATTGTCAAGTAAAATTATGCCACATCATATCTTAGCAGCTGCAAAAAGCTGACGTCAACTTGTAAGAGGTCTCACCTGAAGACTTTCTACGACAGGCACAGGTGTGACTGGGGCAAGGACAGGGCCCATCCCCTCATAAAATGTATACTCTGCCTTATCTGTACTAATGATTGTCCAGGAAGCTCCATCATTTATCATCTCTTTATTTGGTTCTTTTGGGCATGGAGTGGCCTTAGAAAAAAAGAACAGTTATAAATTATATACACTGTGGTATTATAAGACAATTTTAACAAAGTAACACCCATGAAGAGAATTTAGTACAAATTTACAAACTTCCCAGGCACCATACTTTTCCAACCCCTAATTAAAAATAGAAATATTAATATGGAAACCTCACATAAGGCAGGTTTTATTTTAATATAAACTATTTTGTGACATACTAAAAATTAATAATACCTCTCAGAATAACCATTTAAGTAAAATTACACCAGTACCTGTATAATTTCTTTAATAAAAGATCAGTATCTGTGACATAATTAGCTGCTTAAAATGCTTCAAAGTTCCCTAAGAAAGAGGGGGGCTTCCCTGGTAGCTCAGTGGTGTAGAATCCACCTGCCAATGCAGGAGACGTAGTTGAATCCCTGGGGCTTGGAAGATCCCCTGGAAAAGGAAATGGCAACCCACTCCAGTATTCTTGCCTGGGAAATGTCATGGACAGAAGAGCCTGGCAGGCTATGTCCATGGGGTCACAAAGAGTCGAAAATGGCTGAGTGACTAAACAACAACATCAAAAGAGAGAATGGAAGTCCTCTCTTATTTAAAGAACTACAGATACTTCTGTACTTTCAGCAGGAAGGCAAGATGTGAATGGCAATCCCCTATCCCTACCTCGAAACACCTAGGCCAGAACATCAGTGCTGGGCTGAGGAGACCAGCTGTGTGTGGCCATCTCTCCAGAAAAAGTCTCCAGATGTCCACAAATGAGTTTCATGTGGAAGTGTAACTATTCAATTAAATCATCTGTTCATGTCATAAATATCCTCACGAAAGTCTTCTGAGTCAATATAGTTAAAACTTAGATTTTGACTAATTAGCTTTTAACATGTCATCATTACTACCTTAGAAGACCCCAATATAAATCTAATGAGAATTATGAACCCTCCTCCAAAATAAGCATGCACCACTATATACAGTGTTGTCTGCACATAATTTCAGGTGACTCTTTGAACACCCAACATCTACTTTTGGATAATCTGAAGAACTTTTTATCCCTCAGAATTAGCTGTTAATTGTTTCTCTTAGAACATTCTCATAGTTTTGAGTTCTTTGAGGTAGAATGACTACTATGTCTGAAGAATATGTAGGCTAAGGACCCTTGAAATCGGGATAAATATCTGAACACAGATTCATGTATTTGGATACTATTAACATTTTTTAAACGAGAGTTTCATGTTTCTGAATGCTGCTAACCTAACAGTTTGCACATTTTAGATTTTACCAGCAATTTAGAAACATACCTGAAACTGGATGATTCTTTCTTGAGAAAGGCACAAGTACATTCTTTCTGTATCCTTAAGGTAAAACGCACATTTGTGGAGCTGTGACACAGGATCATCGGCATCCAGTAATGCAGTCTGCTTATCAACCTTCCTAATTATCTGCATTTCAACAATTAAAAAAGGAAAGGTCATCACATAAGGAGAGTCTTCATGTCCTGCACTGTCAAGAGTACACGGCAAGAATCCGCCATTAAAGAATACATCACAGATACCTGTCACTTATCTACATACACAACAGCATTTACAAACAAAGTTAGGCATAAAAACACTTTTAAATTCCAAACATGTTAAGAATGCGGAGATGTTACCTTCTACCACCAACTCCTAAAAATAATAGGGCAGGCAGGCACTTGCTTTCTAAATCTGTGCCTTTCAAACTTTGACATCGGGACAAATCATATGGGGTTCCTGTTAAACATACATCTGTTCTGGGCCTGCAAATCACAGAAAGGGCCTGATATTTTGCACTTCTGGTTAATTTCCAGCTGATGTTCATCCTGCTGGTCTATGAATTGTATTTTGAATAGCAAGTTCAAATGACCTCTCCAATAACACACAATGACAAATATTCCAACATCAAAGGGGAAATTATCTCTAAAGGCCACTATGGGTATGCTGCTGCTAAGCCGCTTCAGTTGTGTCTGACTCTGTGTGATCCCATAGACGGCAGACCACCAGGCTCTGCCATCCCTGGGATTCTCCAGGCAAGAGTTCTGGAGTGGGTTGCCATTGCCTTCTCCGATGGGTATGCTAGTTAGTACCTAAGTCCATTATCACACTTACATGCTGTTGCTTTGTTTTAACATAAAACAGGTATCATTCTGCAGATTAGGAAACAGGCTCAGAGGTCAGGTTAAGCTCCTCAAATTCACCCAGTCAGTAGCTGAGGAACCAAAGTATGATCCCAAGGCTGGCTGCCTGCACAGCTAGAACTCTTTCCATTATATAGTATGACCTTACACTACAAATATTCCACAAAATACATACGATATCTGAAAGATAATACTATTCAAACCTTCAGTGTTACTTATCACATGGAAGGTAATCACTAAGTGTTTGAGGACTGTGAAGATTACTCTCAACAGCATACAAACATATTGGAACTACTTCTCATCTTTAAATCAAAGAAACCCCTTCCTTGGGACTTCCCTGGTGGTCTAGTGGTTAAGACTCCATGCTCCCAAAGCAGGAGGCATGGGTTCTATCCCTGGTTGGGCAGCTAAGATCCTGCATACCAAGTGGTGTGGCAAATCAATAAACAAAGTCTCCAGTCACTGACATTAAAAAAAAGAAGAAACCCCTTCCTTGACTACATGTCCTTCTCCTTACCTCTCACTGCTCCATTTCTGTTCCCCTTTGTAGCAAAACTCCTCTTCCTCACCATCTCATCTCCTGAAATCTCTCCAACTTTGTGTTTCAAAATTGCTCTTGGTGAGGTCCTTAAGGACTGCGCTCTGTCCTCACCTTAGCTTTCTCAGAAGCACCTGACCCACACATTCTTCCTTCGGAAATACACTTGCTCTAACTGCCTTCAGTGCTCCAGAGCTGAGTCTCCAGGTCTCTTTCCCTCTTCCCATACTCTACAGGTTTTCTATTCTCTTTAGAGGTTAGCAGTAGTAGTGTTAGTCGCTCAGTCATGTCCGACTCTTTGTGACCCCATGGACTGTGGCCTGCCAGGCTCCTCTGTCCATGGGATTCTCCAGGCAAGAATACTGGAGTAGATTGCCATTCCTTTCTCTAGAAGATCTTTCCAACCCAGGAATTGAACCCAGGTCTCCTTCACTGCAGGCAGATTCTTTACCGTCTAAGTTTTAGAGGCTGGCAATTCCTAAATTTTTATCTCCAGCCATAGCCTTTCTCAGGCATTCAACTTGTATATTTAACTACCTATTCAACAGTTCCACTTAAAATGTCTATTAATAGCCATCTCAATCAAGAACATAATTTTTGATTTCTTCCTAAGCTCAATAAATGACACCATGTTCACTCAATCCTAAAATCGTGGAGTCATCTTTGACTTCTTACTTTCTCTTACACTCCATCTGTCAACAAATTCTGTTAAGTCTACTTTCAAATAAATCAGTCACCTTTCATGCCCTTACCAGTACCATCTTGGTCTAAGGTATCTTCATCAACTTCTTGCCTGAATTATGACAAAAGCCCAGTCATCTTTCTGTGTGCTTCCACCACTATATCTCCCTGTGCTCTGATTCACAAACCAGCCATCATTCTCTGTTTGTGAGCCTCCAGTGGCCTCCTATTGTACATAGGTAACAGAAAGTTTTACCCTAGACAGAGAAAGGGATCTGACAAGATGATGCCCATGACTTACTTTGCAGGATCATTTCCTGGCACTTGCCCTCTCCACTCCTCCCTCAGCTCTCACTACAATGACTTCCTTGCTAGTCCTCACACATTTCTGTCTTAAGTTCTTTTTGTTCTCATTCTGTTAGCCTGAAATGTTCCACACCCAGTTTCTGTTTCCCAACTTCATTATGGTCTCTGTTCAAAGAGCCCCACTTCATAAAGACTTCTCTGACCACGGTAAGCTCTCCCATTTCCCTGTGCATTTATCCTGCTTTAATCTGTCTCACCACTTATATTAACCTTTAAATACATTATATAGACATCTCTTTAGCTGGCTTTTTGTCTATCACCCTACCAAAACATAAGCTCCAAGAGGAAAGGAAGTCTACCTTGTTTACCAATGTATCTCCAGCACCTATACAGTGACTGGCCCATGGAAGGTTCAGGGTTATTTGCAGAATGTACATATATGTGTAGGACTATAATACTTTGCTCCACAATGGACATTCTTAATAACTCACAGAATTTTGGAAGGGTTAAATGAATTGATATTTGTAAAAGTGCTCAGAACAGTGCTATAAATATTTTGCAGTACTATTGGGTTTTTATTATTTGATTCACATACCTAACTTATATTCCATGATCCTTTTTTCTCCATCTAAGCCACAGCTATTAAAAATCTTGATCTTTAAAGTCAACATTCTTCAGATTTACGAATTTTTAGCTCTGCAGTTCATCTGAATATTTGTCACTCTACTTATATCACCACTAATTTTCAAGTTTAAAGGGAGACAGTACACTTTTAGCAATTATATCTTCTAATATATTCTGTGAGACTAATTAATAAACTCAAGTAAAATGTTTCCATTCAACTCAAGCCTTAAAGCTGTACTTAAATTTAACAATGCTTGAATTTTAGAGAAATAGTTAAATTTGAATGATGTAAGGACTGATGCTAAAGCTGAAACTGCAATACTTTGGCCACCTCATACAAAGAGTTGACTCACTGGAAAAGAGTCTGATGCTGGGAGGGATTGGAGGCGGGAGTAAAGGGAAGAACAGAGAATGAGATGGCTGGATGGCATCACCGACTCGATGGACATGAGTCTGAGTGAACTCCGGGAGTTGGTGATGGACAGGGAGGCCTGGCGTGCTGTGATTCATGGGGTCACAAAGAGTCGGACACGACTGAGCGACTGAACTGAACTGAAGCCTAAAACTTTCTGTAAGTCTACCACACTCATTTATGACTTCACCGCATATTGAGAACATGGGTCATGTTTGGTTCAATGTTATTTCTCACAATAGCTATCTGGACATAGACACTGCTGAGTGACCTGGTCTCGCCAATAAACAAATCAAAGATGCCCCCGACTATTTGGTATCAAAAACTTGCTGTGATAATTTCTCATTATTAAGAAGAGGAAAGAAATATGAGAAGCCAGGTAGCGCGAATGTTATAGTAAGTTATGTGTGATGAAAAAGTGATGAATTCTAACACCAGGAGTTACTCCTACCAGCTCTCTCTCCTCTATGCTGGCTCTGTAGGTTACCGGTACAGTGTTTACTAACTTCTTAGGTAACGGGGATGCAGCCCTTAAAGACAGAAGACATATCTTATTCATACTCTTAGCACTATACCTTGTAAATACCCAGGCTAAATTAATGCTGCTGATTACTTTATCTAACAGATGTTAGATGTCCCAAATTTTGGGGGTATCTGACAGACTTGAGGACATGAGACAAATGCTAACTGGTGTTTCTTATTAGTTGGCTATATAGATTGTGCCTGTTTTCCAAGGACCCAAACCAGGATTTCTCACTAAGACCTTCATCCCATTGAAACTGGTCTTGGGGGGACAGTGTTTTTCAATTAAGAATCTCTAATAAGGCTAATATTCTAGGAAACATAAAATGCAAACTTTAGATATTAAGGCAGTGTTATCCTTCTTAAAAGCATATGAAAACTATAGAATGCTTCCTCTGAAAAACATGTTTTCATTGAAAACTGTATGTAAGTGGATGGAAAGGAAGGCAGGAAGTAGTGTAGAGCATATAAAGCCTAGCTATAATTCTGAGGAAACTAATGCCTCAGTCACATGATCTCTAGAAAGAAGTATTTACTGTTAACAATGTTAACGATGGTACTGCAGCTTTTCCTAAGGCATTCACTGGATCAGGTTTTTTTAACTTCAACATTTTTATAATTAGAGCCACACAGTTTTGAATGTAAAAATATTCAATTAAAGATGATTTTCAAGAAAGGCAGACTGGTACTTTACATAAAACTAAGTGAAAACACCATTTTTAGATTTGAGTCAGTCTTTTCTATGACCTATATATAAGTTGTTGCTGGTCAGAGACATAAGCTTCTGAATTGTGCCTCCAAAGTACAAGCTTTTAATGACAAAGCAAATAAACATTATCCTTGGAATATAGTGACACAGAATAAATAAGAAGAGATCTTCAGTAAAATTTATTCAGTCCGTTTTTTGGTTTGTGTCTTCCTAATTTATGTACCCTTCTTTCCCTACCTTTCTCCCTTTTATAATCTATCTTAGGTTCAAGATTTTATAAATTTATATTATTATGTTTCACATATTATGGCTTTAAGTTGAAAAGGGAAATAAAATCACCTTGTACAACCATGACACAGAAAAATCATTGACTTACACAATTATAGATCAACCCAGCTTCCTGCTGAAATAGTCCCAGAAAATATCAGCCAATGAAATATTTCATCAAAGAGATACAAAGCATATTCAGCAAAGTAATACTAAAGTTCTTCCATTCACTCAGCCCCTCCCCCAAGCTGATCTTGAATCGAACTTACTCATAAACTCCTTCCATCTTTAATACAACTAAATTGTGTTGTTTCAGAAAACGAGGGGGAATATGATGCAGAATGTATAAAACGGTTTTGCTTCATTTTGCTAAGAAAAGCAGTTTTCTACTATTTCAAAAAGCCCAAACACTGTCTCTTTTTGCAGGAGAGTAAACTAACAAAAACTTTGCTTATATTTTTAAAGAAATTTATAATTTCTATGCTTTTGAAAACTTGGGCCTGTGTCAGGATGCAGCAATCACCACAAAGAATGAATAATGAACCTACATTAGTTAAGAAAATAAATCACAATGTAACTTTAGAGTGCCCTCTATTGAATATGTCCAGATAAACAACCAAAAAAGGGGGGGGAAGCTGTCAAAATTTATTATAAACAGTCATGAGGTCATTAAGGCCATACCAATCTTGGGAGTGCCATGCCAGTAACTGAACACACAAGTTTGACTGTTTGTCCATAATGGATGTATCCATCGCGGACTGTGAATTCTTCTCCTTCTGATTCATCATCATCCACTGCAGTGAGATGGAAACAGAGATCAAACTATCATCTTTAAAATGTATTAATCTGCTTATAAAAATGACAAAACTAAATATATCTGTAAGTCTTATTATTTAAAAAAATTTAATTTCACACTAAAAAACCAAATGTATATTTTTATACTCACGGAGATGAATGTAAAATGCTCCCCACTGCTGAGAACTGGCATGGAAATTACCTCCTTCTACATGCAAGTATCTGGTGCTAACTGTCTGGGATCGGAGTCTATTAAACAGAGCCACCTTTGTTCCTGAGGCAATGCAGACTGCAAAGAAAAAACAGCTATTTATGTGATTGGGGGGGTGGGGGTGGGGTAATAGTAAAGAGCAAGAAGGGACCAGTACCTGGTAAGTTATGACTATTCTTTATTGCAATAATTAATGGATTCCGCTAACACTTATTTTAAACCCTCCAAGAAAATATAGATAATACTCCCCCAGAGGTCAGGGTAACTCTTTTGTTAATAATGTTAAGCTACAGATACATAATATGCCCATAAAAATGATTTTTAAAAGTGTGCTGTATAATATATTTAACACAGTGCTGTTTTTTAAAAGGAAGTTACTTTTAAAATAATGGTGTCAAATAATAGGAAATTGATTAAATAAAACATAATATCATTGACCTAATTGAATAATAATGTGTATTTAAATGCACTGATGAGAAAATATCTCCCTGATATATCACTGAATGCAAAGCAGACTATACTGTGGTTTCGTTAGGTAAGCATATACATTTTTATGTGATAACATAGGTCTCCACGTGCTCACATAATATCCCATGGAATATATTCAAAGAGAGGGGTCTAGAAGGTTGTTTACCAAAGATAATGGCAATTGCCTCTGGACACTGTGACTTTAGAGATTGTGCTTCCTTCTAAATACCTTAAAGTATAGCATTGCATGAAATTTCTTGAAAAACTAGCCACATCTATGTAAGCAGGAAAAATACTCTATAAATGAAATACGTTCTCTGCCATCAAAAAACTCAAGAATCAACAGAAATACAAAATTAAAGACTTTAAATAAAATCCTGTATTTGAATTGGCTTAAGACATCTGTGCATGCTCAATCATGTCTGACTCTTTGCGACCCCATGGACTACAGCCTGCCACGCTTCTCTGTCCAACGGATTCTCCAGGCAAAATACTGGAGTGGAGTTGCCATTTCCTTCTCCAAGTGAATCTTCCTAATCCAGGAATCGAACCCAAGTCTCTTGCATCTCCTGCACTGGCAAGCAGATTCTTTAGCTCCCTGGCCGTGCTGCGCAATTGAATTGGAAACAACCTAAATACATGGCATTAAATGCTGCCTGATGCAAGAATACACAGAATAACTACAGAAAAAAGATCTTCACGACCTAGATAATCATGATGGTTTAATCACTCACCTAGAGCCAGACATCCTGGAATGTGAAGTCAATTGGGCCTTAGGAAGCATCACGATGAACAAAACAAAACTAATAGCGCAGTTGCGCTATTTCAAATCCCGAAAGATGATGCTGTGAAAGTGCTGCACTCAATATGCCAGCAAATTTGGAAAACACAGCAGTGACCACAGGACTGGAAAAGGTCAGTTTTCATTCCAATCCCAAAGAAAGGCAATGCCAAAGAATGCTCAAACTACCGCACAATTGAACTCATCTCACACGCTAGTAAAGTCATGCTCAAAATTCTCCAAGCCAGGCTTCAGCAATACGTGAACTGTGAACTCCCAGATGTTCAAGCTGGTTTTAGAAAAGGCAGAGGAACCAGAGATCAAATTGCCAACATCCACTGGATCATGGAGAAAGCAAGAGAGTTCCAGAAAAACATCTATTTCTGCTTTACTGACTATGCCAAAGCCTTTGACTGTGTGGATCACAACAAACTGCAGAAAAACTAAGATCATGGCATCTGGTCCCATAACTTCATGGCAAACAGATGGAGAAACAGTGGAAAGAGTGGCAGACTTTATTTTTCTGGGCTGCAAAATCACTGCAGATGGTGATTGCAGCCATGAAATTAAAAGACACCTACTCCTTAGAAGAAAAGTTATGACCAACCTAGACAGCATATTAAAAAGCAGAGACATTACTTTGCCAACAAAGGTCCATCTAGTCAAGGCTATGGTATTTCCAGTAGTCATGTATGGATGTGAGAGTTAGACTATAAAGAACCCTGAGCACCAAAGAATTGATGCTTTTGAAATGTGGTGTTGGAGAAGACTTTTGAGAGTCCCTTGGACTGCAAGGAGATCCAACCAGTCAATCCTAAAGGAAATCAGTTCTGAATATTCATTGGAAGGACTGATGCTGAAGTTTGGCCACCTGACTATAAATCCCACTTGTCCTTGTTTTATTTGTAATTGAGCTCAGCTCTATACTGAAAGCTCTTTTCCCTACTGCAAATGTAGTGAATAAAATTTGCTTTTACCACTTTTAATGTCCAGTTCTGTTTCTCTTTGACACTACCAATTTACAGAAAATACATTAAACTACACCAAGGGAATACAATTATTGAAATCCAGTATGTAAAAATCTCTCAGTCAACTGACTTAGCTTCTTGAATAAATTAAGATGAGAGAGAGAAAGATGAAGAGAAAAATTCACAAATTTAAAAAGAAAATTCAATGACATGTCAACACAATACATAATATCTGGTGAATCATATTTTAATTTTGATTCAAACCAACAGCTAACCAACACCCCCCAACCCCCACACACATTTTAGACAATTTTCAATTTGAGCACTGACTAGGTATTTAATGATACTAAGACATTATTTCTTTTTATAGTTGTTTTATGTTTGTTTTTATGTGATCGTGGCATTATATTAGAAAACAAAGAGACACCACTATCTTTCAGAAATGCATAGAAATAGTTACAGGTGATACAATGTCTTGGATTTGCATCAAACTAAAATGACAGCAGAGAAAAGTGTGGGTGGAGTAGGGTTACAGATGACGAAGAATCAAGACTGGCCTGAAGTTAAGATCACTGATGAAAAGTTAGAGGATAAACACAGACGTTTCATGTTATTATGCAACTCTACGTCAGTATGTTTGAAATTTCCGTAACGATGATAATGACTGAAGCAGACTAAAAACCACCCACTATATAACATCCCATAAGTTCATTAAAAAAAAAAACAGAAAACAAAGTAAAAACAAGCAAATTAACCAAAATCCTAAAACCTCGCCTTCAAAGAATGAAACAATTATTCTGCAAATTAGTAGACAAGCACTTATCCTGCCTTTTCTTCACAGACTACATTTAAAGCAAACAGCTAACAAATGCAAAAGTTAAGAATAAAAGAATTAGAAATGCCACTATTTTGCAACCATGATGAAGGACTACTAAAATCATTTGGTTAAAGTTTCCTGAGGAATTTTGTAACTGCTGGATTAGACTAACAACTCAACTTACTATAACCAGTCTTAGCGTGACAAGTAGTGTGATAACCAGACAATAAGAGTTCTGATCTGAGAGAAATGAACATATGCAGAACCAGCCAATTCTAAAATGAAGGTCTTTAGGGCTAATCAACAGTTTATAGAAGATATGAGAGACAGAGGAAACACAAAATCAGTCGATTCAGAATATGGAAATTCCATAGGAAAAATCACCCAATTTCAACAAATAAATAACACAGAAAGAAAAAAAAAAAGGCTAGTAGAAAGAACAGAAACTATTTCAGGTTAAAATATATGAACACTGTTTGGATCCAAGTTTGAACAAGCCAACTGCTGAAGACAACAAAACAACAAAAACACAACTGTAAAAAGATGTTTTGAGACAGTATGATCAATCTGCACATGGACTGGCCAGTAGATGGCATTAATGAACTATCATCAACTTCTGTTGGGTATAATGACGTTTAAAAGGAAAATTTTCTGTTAAGAGTCACTACTACAGAAATGATTGAAAGGACAGGATGTCTAAGATTTACATTAAAAAATTCCAGCAACTGGAGGAGGAAAAGGAGCTGGTAGTGACAGAAATTACAGAAATGGTAAAATCTGTTGAGGTCTGGTGGTTGGTCACCTTATATCAACACTACCCCTTTCATGTAAGTTTGAAAGTTTCCATAATAAAAAGTCAAAAGAAAAAAAGAAAAATGGGTATAGAATTTGAAATGTGTAATTCAAACAGCATTTACCAGTGAAAGTCTAAAAATGTGCAGAGACAGCAGTCTGCCAGAGCAACTATGTTAAAATTTTTTAGGTTTTCATGATGGCCTTCCAAAGTCCATTTGATATAACAGTGCTTCTCAAAGAGGTGTTCTGATATTCTGAGTGAATCAGTTCTTGTGGAATAGGAACCATCTTGCACACTGCAGGATATTTAGACACTCAATACTAACATTACTCCCTCTAGTCACTGACAACAAAAGGAAACTCCCATTTCTCCTAATGCCTCTCGGGAGCAGTGAGGAACCAATTCTGGTTAAGAACCACTTTGCTACACCAGGTATTGAACATTTTTAATTACAGAAACAAAAAAGACAAAAAAGCAGCAACAATAACTGAATATGACTTTTTCAGATAAAGTGAAGACCAAAAAAATACTTTAAAAGAATGAACTGGCTACTGAAAAGAAAAATTTAATTTAAAAAATAGTTGAATTAGTCTTATTAATTCATACTGGAAATTGAGGGGGAAAAGAAGAAAACAAGTATACACACGGTCAGCATTTTTCAGTGACTGCTTCTTTTTGGAAGGTTTGGAGATGACTTTTATCCTCTTGCTTAGGAACACACCAATGTCATCACTGTTGCCATAGAACATCTTCACAGACAGCATGAAGTGCTTTCTCTTGTCTGAATCAGATATATACAATGTTTTGGCTGTGCAATAGTTCTGTGAAAGAAAATGATAAGTGTTAATAGCATCAAAACCCTGTCAGCTATGTACAAATAACTCAGTAAGGCTATGGCTAAGTTTGATCAGACTTAAGGCAGTAATTCCACTGAACAGCTGATAAAACCAACTGTAAAAAGTACTGAAATTGATCTCTGAAAACAAAGTACAAAGTCTTCCTTACTGAGTCTACAATACCAACATTGTATTCTGTTTCCCCTTCTCAAAAAGACTTTAAAAAAATAATATTTTATTGTTTTATATAGCTCTACATCTATTTACAGAATTATCAAGACCTTCAGGAAATAAAAACATTTACTTTGAAATGAAAAAGAAATACAAAATATAATGCTACAAAAGTCTATAGAAATATCTGAATTGTAGAATTTGAATTATAGAAACAAAACAATACTAGCAACAGAGGTATAGAGCATGTAATTCTTAAAAATAAAAATTCAAGTGCTAATCAGGGTAAAAATTCATGTTGCATAGCTTACTGAGCTTCAACTATGTAAGACAAAAATGGAGAAAATGAGTATTTAACAAATGATTTTAAAAACATCAGACCCAAAATATAACTATATAGTCAAATACTATGACAATAATAAAAATAAGGGGCTACATATACTAGAACTTTGTTGTAATAAATATTAAAATAAGAATGCAACATGCAAAATACATCCCAATAAAGCAAAATAAAGTCCCTCCTTTTCCAATAATGACTAATCGTACCATTCAATGAACACGCTATTGAAAGAAAACAATATTACCTTAAATGAATGGTTGTTAAGTAAGACAGGAGTAAAGTGCCGCTTTCTGAAGCTCAGCATCCATCTCACTGCTTGGTCCATCTTTGCCTACCTGGAACCAAACTGACCTCGTTCTTGTATCTTGATGGTCCAAGCATATGATTATATTGCTCTTTCTGCCTGGAATGCCTTCTGCTGACTCTCAACCAGTCTTATTCTCTATAGACTCCTCTAATAGCATTTTTCATTAAAACTAAATATTAACACATAATTTGGGCTTAGAGACACTGTACTTCCCTGTAATTAAGTGTTTTAAGTACTAGTTGATACTCAAGCTCTCAGGTATTCTTTTCTGCAAATTTCTAGGGCTTGGGAAAATGATATAATGGCAGAAGTTCATGAAAGATGTACTAAGCCATGATGCTGAGAAAAGCAAGTTGATATGGAAGCAGTTAAAGCTAGCAGTAAAGTTCAATTGCTGTTGTTCAGTTGCTAAGTCATGTCCAATTCTTTTGCAATCCCATGGACTGTAGCCTGCCAGGACCCTCTGTCCATGGTGTTTCCCAGGCAAGAATACTGGAGTGGGCTGCCATTTCCTTCAGGGGATCTTCCAGACTCAGAGGTTGAATCCACATCTCTCATGTCTCTTGCACTGGCAGGCAGATTCTTCACCACTGTGTCACCTATGAAATGGCTGAGCTTCTCACTACCTATCTAATTATCAAGCACACTTACAAATGTCTAGGTGTACAGCTTGGAGACATACATAACAAAAATACATGAGATGTGACCAAAGCTTCTTTGTTCAACCAACTACTCAAATATATATCTAACTTTGGCTCAAGAGTTATAACTCAGATATATTTTATATTGCTCTATTTTAAAATGA
This sequence comes from Moschus berezovskii, assembly GCF_049115385.1. Taxonomy (NCBI): domain Eukaryota; kingdom Metazoa; phylum Chordata; class Mammalia; order Artiodactyla; family Moschidae; genus Moschus; species Moschus berezovskii. The sequence continues at coordinate 54,202,932 of NC_142464.1, read as the reverse complement.
AACAATCTTTACAGTAGTAAATTTTCTGTCAAACCTAACTTAAAATACATAGTTGACAAGCCTTAATGATAACAACTATAAGAATATAAATGACAGAAACACACTCAAATTTGAAGGAGACTGATATTAAGGCTCCTTATTCTCAATGCTCATTATCTGTAAAATGACTCATTATCTGTACAATCACTAAAAAAATTAAATGAGATTACAAATCCCCTAGTTCACCACCCTCAACCTTGCCCTCCAATTCCCATCCCTAGTGTGAACTACAATACAGCAAACACTAAGACTTTCAACAAATAGTTACTGAGTGAGAAAATAGCTATTTATGCAATATTTTAAAAGACATTCATGTGGTCATTGAGATCAGAAATATTCGTTTTTCAATTTTAATAGCAAGAGAAAACAAGTTGATGCTAAGTCAATAAATAATTATTTTTGAATACTAAAGGTACAGACTAAGATAACAGCTTTCTAAATTCATAAAATACAGTTAATAAAACTAACTCATAAACTGCATTCCTTAGCAAAGTAATCAAAGAAAATCCCTAAAAGTTTGACAAAAGCTATTCACAGTATTCCTGTCTACATAAGATAGTCCTCTTCCACACTGAAGCTAAATAAAACATTTATGATACTACCAACTTATTTAATACTCTGCTTCCAGTAAAAGACTAAGATTAAATGAGCAGAGTAAAACATTAGTGAACTATGTATTTTCATTGTTATTTGACTATCATGCCCTTATAAGATGGATGGGCAATTAGCCTCCTAAATTTATTATTGGCCCCCAACAGAAACATGATTCACAGCCTGCTAAAACTGCTAGCAAGTTGAGGAAGCTTACTGTGTGCCACCTTTAGATGTCAAAGCTCAAGCTTCACAAATCATGACTAGACCTCAGCTATTAGAGGTTATTCCAGTTCTGATTTATATATTCAAGAAAGTGCTACCAATAACCATAAAATGAAAGAAAAAAAAAACACCACTACAAAAACAAGTAAGAAAACTACATTATGGTATCGTGGTGCGCTTTACAGGGAACCATGTAAACTCACCTTTCCTTCCAAGTTCAGTTGCTGCATTTCTTGGTCACTATTTCCTATTCCAATAAATGCACATGGTTGAGACTCTTGTTCAGAACAACCATCGCGTTCCATTTGTTCTTTTTTTTTCTTCCATCCACTGCCCATAAGATACACACAAGGAGGAGGGCAAAAAAACCTAAAACAACGAGGGGGGGGAGGAAACACAATGCAATTACACTCAAGAAAGCACTTCCTTTTCTTGAACATATGAATACAAAATCATGTTGAACTACATCAACTTAGCTCCTAAAGAAATATTTTGGTGAAGCCTTTTGTAATGCAAATAACCATACCCACAGCTCAGAAATCAATACTTCCATTTGTTCCAGTTAAGGTTCATCTACATTGACATTACACATTCACTTAGCCTAGATACTTTCAGAGCAGGGAACACAAATTTTCACACAGCTCAGAGTTTTGAACATTGCACTTTAGCAAATCCAGTGTACTCCAACACATACAAAAATAGGGTACAACACCACAGAATCTGCAATTACTGATTAAGGTCTACTCAAAATGATGTACTGTTAATTAATGACATTCTTGGTATGGATATCACTCTTAACTTCATTTGGTAATTAATCTGGAAAACAGAGCAGTGCCCAAAGTAGACACTTACAAAATATTAATACAAGTAAGTAAAAGAATTAAAAGCAAAATGGATCATTAGTTTACTATGTATCTTACAACCTAAACATCTGCTACATGTGGATCAAAGAACAAAACATTAGGTCCCTTTAACTCAAAGACAACCAACAGATTTGTTTTGTTAGTTGCCAACAGACTGCCCTCACAAATTCTTCCCATCTAGAATAACTTCCTTATCATTTTCTCTTAGCAGTTAGATTATTTCGAAGTCTAGCTCAAACCCCACATTTTACCTAATTCAGAAGACCATTAATCCAGTCCTTATATTGGGGGTAACTTTCGCTCAATTACACACTTTGACTTATACATACTTTAAAACATTTATTAATATGTCATGTCTCATCAAGGGGCCTGAAAACTCAAATACCTACTCAGATAATAGCCAAGTAAACTCAAATAGTGGCCAGGTAAGTAATCTAAATGAGTGGACTGGATGTACAATAAATAAGTAGAAATATTCTTTAATTAGCCAAAGACGTATGTTCCTTCCCTTCTTTATGAAACACAAAACCCTCAAGGCAATTCCTACTTTTTATATAGTTATAAGCATAGAAATTTCTATCTTAATTCTTTTAAGTTTACTGTAAGGAAAAAAAAAAGCTTAACCGCAAAGATCATCACCCACTAGTGTGTAGCTCTGATGACAAGGAAACAACTGAGAACTGCAAGCATTCCCATATGGCTGAACTAAGGGCATGGAGGTCGCGTGTTGGTCACATCCTCCAATTTTCCAATAGTGACCTAAAATCAAGTTTTACATGAAATTCCTAATAAATTTAGCAGCTAATTTACTATGCTTTTTTACCACTTTTTAGGCCAACAATGTATAGACTTTTAAAAAAAGAAGTGTATCCATGCATATCACACACACAACACGTGCATGCACAGAAACACACAGACACCATCTGCTGGATTTAGTTCTCGGTCCATCCTAAAGGTAGCAGACTAGTATCTACTTGTTTCCTTCCCCCTCAGCACCACTATAATATTGACCAAATTGAATCAAAATAAACAATGGCAACCACATTTTGCTCAACTCCACCAAAGACTACTACTTAAAAGGCAATCTACACACAATTTCTAAGTGAGCTGGGTTTATTTAATTTTCACTAATTCACAAAAATTTACTACATTCCTAGTCTGTACCAGGCACCGGAAAAATATTAGTAGTTAAACAAAAATCTTTGCCCTAATGGAACTCATACTCTAATAAGAAAGACAATTTTTAAAATGTAGTCGACTAAAATAACATATATACTTTTGCTGGTGAGGGAAAAAATAAAGCAAGGAAGGGGTACTTAAAAATGGAAGTGGCCACCAGAGTGGCCAAGAAAAATTTCTCAAAGAAAGTCACCTTGAGTTAGGAGCTAAAGCCATGGGTATCTGGGGAAGAGCATTTCAGAAGAGGGAATAGCAAGCACAAAAGCTCTGAAGTAGGGAGGTCTAAAATAGACAGCAGAGAAACAACAGACCAGTGTGGCTGGAGTACAGAGGAGAACAATAGGATATTAAGCCAGCCGTCTGCGCCGCCAGCCCCGGCGCAACCGAACACGCAAAGAGGCGCAGCCGTGAGGAGCTACCCCACGCCTGAGGCCAGGGCCGGCGGCCGAGAGGAGCTACCCCACGTCCAATAGGCGGTGGCTGCGTGGGCGCAGGAGGCCCGAGAGGAGCTACTCCACGTTCAAGGTCAGGAGGGACGGCCTTGAGGAGATACCCATCATCCAAGGTAAGGTGCAGCGGCTGCACTTTGTTGGAGCAGCTGTGAAGAGATATCCCACACCCAAGGTAAGAGAAACCCAAATAAGACGGTAGGTATTGCGAGGGGGCATCAGAGGGCAGACACACTGAAATCATAATCACGGGAAACTAGTCTATCTGATCACATGGACCACAGCCAAATGTGGTCCACTGGAGAAGGGAATGGCAAACCACTTCAGTATACTTGCCTTGAGAACCCCATGAACAGTATCAAAGGGCAAAATGATAGGATACTGAATGAGGAATTCCCCAGGTCAGTAGGTGCCCAGTATGCTACTGGAGATCAGTGGAGAAATAACTCTAGAAGGAATGAAGGGAGGGAGCAAAAGCAAAACCAATACCCAGTTGTGGATGTGACCAGTGATAGAAGCAAGGTCCGATGCTGTAAAGAGCAATATTGCATAGGAACCTGGAATGTTAGGTCCATGAATCAAGGCAAATTGGAAGTGGTCAAACAGGAGATGGCAAGAGTGAACATAGACATTCTAGGAATCAGTGAATTAAAATGGACTGGAATGGGTGAATTTAACTCAGATGACCATTATATCTACTACTGTGGGCAGGAATCCCTTAGAAGAAATGGAGTAGCCATCATGGTCAACAAGAGTCCAAAATGAAGTACTTGGATGCAATCTTAAAAAAGACAGAATGATTTCTGTTCATTTCCAAGGCAAACCATTCAATATTACAGTAATCCAGGCCTATGCCCAACCAGTAATGCTGAAGAAGCCAAAGTTGAACGGTTCTATGGAGACCTACAAGACTTTTTAGAAATAACACCCAAAAAAGATGTCCTTTTCATTATAGGGGACTGGAATGCAAAAGTAAGAAGTCAAGAAACACCTGGAGTAACAGGCAAATTTGGCCTTGGAGCACGGAATGAAGCAGGGCAAAGGCTAATAGAGTTTTGTCAAGAGAACGCACTGGTCATAGCAAACACCGTCTTCCAACAACACAAGAGAAGACTCTACACATGGACATCACCAGATGGTCAACACCGAAATCACATTGATTATATTCTTTGCAGCCAAAGATGGAGAAGCTGTATACAGTTAGCAAAAACAAGACCAGGAGCTGACTGTGGCTCAGATCATGAACTCCTTATTGCCAAATTCAGACTGAAATTGAAGCAAGTAGGGAAAACCACTAGACCATTCAGATATGACCTCAATCAAATCCCTTATGATTATGCAGTGGAAGTGAGAAATAGATTTAAGGGACTAGATCTGATAGAGTGCCTGATGAACTCTGGACGGAGGTTCGTGACATTGTACAGGAGACAGGGACCAAGACCATCCCCATGGAAAAGAAATGCAAAAAAGCAAAACGGCTGTCTGAGGAGGCCTTACAAATAGCTGTGAAAAGAAGAGAAGCGAAAAGCAAAGGAGAAAAGGAAAGATATAAGCATCTGAATGCAGAGTTCCAAAGAATAGCAAGGAGAGATAAGAAAGCCTTCCTCAGTGATCAATGCAAAGAAATAGAGGAAAACAACAGAATAGGAAAAACAAGAGATCTCTTCAAGAAAATTAGAGATTCCAAGGGAACATTTCATGCAAAGATGGGCTCGATAAAGGACAGAAATGGTATGGACCTAACAGAAGCAGCAGATATTAAGAGGTGGCAAGAATACACAGAAGAACTGTACAAAAAAGATCTTCACGACCAAGACAGTCACGATAACGTGATCACTGACCTAGAGCCAGACATCTTGGAATGTGAAGTCAAGTGGGCCTTAGAAAGCATCACTGTGAACAAAGCAAGTGGAGGTGATGGAATTCCAATTGAGCTATTGCAAATCTTGAAAGATGATGCTATGAAAGTGCTGCACTCAATATGCCAGCAAATTTGGAAAACTCAGCAGTGGCCACAGGACTGGAAAAGGTCAGTCTTCATCCCAATCCCAAAGAAAGGCAATGCCAAAGAATGCTCAAACTACCGCACAATTGCACTCATCTCACACGCTAGTAAAGTCATGCTCAAAATTCTCCAAGCCAGGCTTCAGCAATATGTGAACCGTGAACTCCCAGATGTTCAAGCAGGTTTTAGAAAAGTCAGAGGCACCAGAGATCAAATTGCCAACATCCGCTGGATCATGGAGAAAGCAAGAGAGTTCCAAAAAAACATCTATTTCTGCTTTACTGACTATGCCAAAGCCTTTGACTGTGTGGATCACAATAAACTGTGGAACATTCTGAAAGAGATGGGAATCCCAGACCACCTGACCTGCCTCTTGAGAAACCTGTATGCAGGTCAGGAAGCAACAGTCAGAACTGTACATGGAACAACAGACTGGTTCCAAATAGGAAAAGGAGTATGTCAAGGCTGTATATTGTCACCTTGCTTATTTAACTTATATGCAGAGCACATCATGAGGAACGCTGGGCTGGAAGAAGCACAAGCTGGAATCAAGATTGCTGGGAGAAATATCAATAACCTCAGATATGCAGATGGCACTACCCTTATGGCAGAAAGTGAAGAGGAACTAAAAAGCCTCTTGATGAAAGTGAAAGAGGAGCGTGAAAAGGTTGGCTTAAAGCTCAACATTCAGAAAACAAAGATCATGGCATCAGGTCCCATCACTTCATGAGAATAGATGGAAAAGCAGTGGAAACAGTGTCAGACTTTATTTTTTTGGGCTCCAAAATCACTGCAGATGCTGATTGCAGCCATGAAATTAAAAGACGCTTACTCCTTGGAAGGAAAGTTATGACCAACCTTGATAGTATATTAAAAAGTAGAGACATTACTTTGCCAACAAAGGTCCGTCTAGTCAAGGCTATGGTTTTTCCAGTGGTCATGTATGGATGTGAGAGTTGGACGTGAAGAAAGCTGATCGCCGAAGAATTGATGCTCTTGAACTGTGGTTTAGAGAAGACTCTTGAGAGTCCCTTGGACTGCAAGGAGATCCAACCAGTCCATTGTAAAGGAGATCGATCCTGGGTGTTCATTGGAAGGAGTGATGCTAAAGCTGAAACTGCAATATTTTGGCCACCTCATGCAACAAGTTGACTCACTGGAAAAGACTCTGATGCTGAGAAAGGTTGGGGGACGGAGGAGAAGGGGACGACAGAGAATGAGATGGCTGGATGGCATCACCGACTCTGTGGACATGAGTTTGAGTGAACTTTGGGAGTTGGTGATGGACAGGGAGGGCTGGCGTGCTGTGATTCATGGGGTCACGGAGAGTCGGACACGACTGAGCGACTGAACTGAGCTGAATGGGGAAGTAGACCCACTCCAGTGTTCTTGCCTGGAGAATCCCAGGGACAGGGGAGCCTGGTGGGCTGCCCTCTATGGGGTCGCACAGAGTCGGACACGACTGAAGCGACTTAGCAGCAGCAGCAGCAGACCTAGTGGGCTGAAAGGGTTAGGTTGAGTGAGGAGGATAACCTTCTGAGGGTCTTCTCATACTTTTCTAAACCAAGAGAAGGGGATCAGAGTGGATTTTTTGCCTGTATACTCTCCTGTTGCCATGAGTACAGAGGTCACAGCAGAGGCACTGGGCTCAGCTCCAGGTCACTCCAAATTTGGAGGGATGCCTAGATTAGCTGAGCAAGTTCTGGCATTTGCTCATTCAAGTCTATACCAGGGATCTCTCTGGCCTCTAATGCTGGGAACCACCCAATACTTACCATGGCACAGACTCAAATTCCTAGCTGGCACATTATTAGGAAGCTGAGAAGGCATCAAGTTTGGAAAACTTATCTCCTATTAGTATTTTATTGAACACTGACAAATACTAGGTCTCCTTAGTAAACTGGTATACCAGCTATAAAACTTGCTGTGTTCTAGTATAATGTACCAAATACAGTAATCAATCCCAACAAGTTATCACAAAAGATACTCTTATTTTACATCTGCAAAAAGGTCTAAAACTGTTAAGGACTCAGTGAAAGTGAAAAAGGAAATGAAAGTCGCTCAGTCGTATCCGACTCGTGTGACCCCATAGACTATACAGTTCACGGAATTCTCCAGGCCAGAAGACCGGAGTGGGTAGCTGTTCCCTTCTCCAGGAGATCCTCCCAACCCAGGGACTGAACCCAGGTCTCCCACATTGCGGGCGGATTCTTTACCAGCTGAGCCACGAGGAAAGCCCAAAAGACTCATTAGTTCTGGTTTTCTCAAAAGTACTGCGATGAAGTGGTATGAAACCAACAGGGCATAAAATCAGAAAGACTGTCAAGAAATTCTTTATCACTTAAAACACTGACTAATGTTCTATACTGAAAGTGCTTTCCAATCATGTAATAAATCTAAGAAAAATGAGTCTTCAACTGTCTCCAAACTAGCCTTAGTTTTATATCAACTTTACAACTAATTTAAAAAACGCTGTGATATAAGAAAATAGCAAATCCAATATAAACATTAAGATTATTTCTACCATGTGATGATGAAATCCTATTTTAAACATCCCAATATTGCCACCCCCTAAAAAATCAGCTAATAAATCAAATCTTCATTTCCAGAGACTTCTGCAGTAATACAATAATCAAACAGAAGATAATCATCAATTTAAAAATTACAGACAAATGAAAAGAAATTAAAGGAAGGAAGGGAAGGAAAGAATATCACCTAATTGACAGAAGAAAAATTAATTATATACCTTTATAGTAGTATATGAATTGAAGTTTTTAACTTGGACAGATGGTCAATATGTACCACAAACAATTAGTGAAAAGTATGAAATCAAGTGGTCAGCTTTCAGGGTTTAACAGCTGCTATGAAAGCATACTTTATGAAACAATGTGCCTTTATTTTCTAATCTTTCCCAGTAGCTACATCTAAGCAACTTAGGCAAACAATGTTTTTATCTACCACTTGGTGGCGATATGCACACAATTATGATTTTATTCATTTCCTAAGTCAAACAATCAGTCTTTATTTTCAGAGAATGATTCAACAACTTTTCCCTCAAATCCTAAGATGAGGTCTGGAAAATACCTTACAGATTCAATGAAGTCTTTTTACTCAGCCCAATACATAGTATCAGACAAAATCTAAACACATCATTTACATTATCTATTTTGGCAGAATCATTACCCTTTGATGATTATTCATACCTCTCCTAACACAAAGTTGAAGAAATGTTAATACATCAAATGGCATTTCCATATCTTTAATGGAAATTTTCCTCTAGAAAAAATAATTTTTTCTTTAAGTTCATTTTTCAATCTTGTAAAGAACGTCAACGAAAGGTTAAAACTAACCACTAACATAAGTGGGGTACCAAATGTGTTAAGCAAAGAAACATTCCTTATTAGGCACAAAAGTGAATTCTCAGAACAATTTAAATTTTAGGATAAAACTTCCTGCTCAAATATTTCTAGCATCATTCACTGGAATTATTTTGTAAGCCAAGAGGACTGTGGTCATGTCCCCAGGTTACCTCATGCCTAAACTTAGCAGCTTTTCAGAAAGGCCTGAATCTGATCAACAAGAAAGAAAGCAGATCTTCCTCTTTCTGCTACACTCTACCAAGCAGTAAGGGACAACCCCCCCCCCCCATAGACTGGCCTCTGTTAGCAGCCCCTGACTACTAACTAACAATTTTTAAAAATCAAGTAATTTTGAGAAGCTTTTGCCTTTACTGTAAAACTAGTGCCATGTCTCTTCTGGAAATGTTAATAATACAGTAAATATAAGAAAGTAGTTACTCTGGCATTTCTTTTTTATCTTTTCATTTTTTGGAGTCAGAAGCTTAGATTCCTTGATCTTTCCTTTCACTGAGGTTTTTAGATTCACCAGGCAATACCCAAATAATAGAAAGAAATTGAAAATAAATGCAACCATAATAAAAGATAATCACTAAATCACCTATTTTAACTCGATAAGCCACTATAGCTTTAGTGACTAGCAAACAGGAGTCTTATCTGGGACTTTGAGAAGCTCTTCCCTGTCTGTATCTCCACTGGGTCTCAGTTATCCACTTCAGTATTAAATGACATAGCGACTTTTAAAACTCTTTGCTTAAAAGAGCCTTTTGTACAGTACCTGGAATCTAGCAGGTTGTCAAAAATAAAGAAAAAATGAGTTAATAAATGAATCAAAACATACTAAAATGGATCTTCAAAAATTCATGAGTGGGGAGAGGGAAAGCAACACTGCCCAGGTGAGCAATGAACTTGTTAATTTCTATTTTCACTGTTTTTATTCAGTTACTAAGTCGTGTCTGACTCTTTGCAACCCCATGGACTGCAGCACACCAGGCTCCTCTGTATTCCACTATCTCCTGAAGTTTGCTCAAATTCATGTCCATTGAGTCAGTGATGCCATCCAATCATCTCATCCTCTGTCGACCCCTTCTCCTCCTGCCCTCAATCTTTCCCAGCATCAGAGTCTTTCCCAATGAGTCAGGTGGCCAGAGTACTGGAGCTTGAGTTTTAGCATCAATCCTTCCAATGAATATTCAGGACTGATTTCCTTTAGGACTGACTGTTTTGATCTCCTTGCAGTCCAAGGGACTCTCAAGAGGCTTCTCCAGTATCACAATACAAAAGCATCAATTATCGACATTCAGCCTTTTTTATGGTCCAGCTCTCATATCCATACATGACTACTGTAAAAACCATAGCTTTGACTATATTGACCTCTGTTGGCAAAGTGATGTCCCCACTTTTTAATATGCTGGCTGTCTAGGTTTGACATAGCTTTTCTTCCAAGAAGCAAGCATCTTTTAATTTCATGGTTGCAGTCAGTCTGTAGTGACTTTGGAGCCCAAGAAAATAAAATCTGTCACCGCTTCCACTTTTTCCCCTTCTATTTGCCATGAAGTGATGGGGCCAGATGCCATGATCTTAGTTTTAAATACTGAGTTTCAAGCCCGTTTTTTCACTCTCCTCTTTCACCTTCATCAAGAGGCTCTTTAGTTCCTCTTTACTTTCTGCCATTACCGTGATATCATCTGCATATCTGAAGTTGTTGATATTTCTCCTGACAATCTAGATTCCAGCTTATGAATCATCAAAGCCCAGCATTTCACATGATGTACTCTGCATAAAAGTTAAATAACCAGGATGACAATATACAGCTTTGACATACTCCTTTCCCAATTTTGAACCAGTCAGTTATCCCATGTCCAGTTCTAACTGTTGCTTTTTGACTCACACACAGGTTTCTTAAGAGACAGGTAAGGTGGTCTGGCAATCCCATCTCCTTAAGAATTTTCCACAGTTTGTTGTGATCCACAGTCAAAGGCATAGTCAATGAAGCAGAAGCAGATGTTTTTCTGGAACTTCCTTGTTTTCTCCACAATCCAACTAATGTTGGCAATTTATCTCTGGTTCCTTTGCCTCTTTGGAACACAACTTGTACATATATAAGTTCTTGGTACACGTAGTGCTGAAGCCTAGCTTGAAAGATTTTGATCAAAACCTTGCTATAGCATGTGAAATGAGAGCAACTGTATGATAGTTTTGAGCACTCTTTGGCATTGCCCTTCTTTGAGACTGGAATGAAAACTTATCTTTTCCAGTCCTGTGGCCACAGCTGAGTTTTCCAAATTTCAGACATATTCAGCACAACACTTTAAAAGAAGGTGTTCTTTTGGGATTTTAAATAGCTCAGCTGGAATTCCAGCACCTCCACCTCTAGCTTTGTTCGTTGTAATGCTTTCTAAGATCCACTTAACTTCATACTCTAGAATGTCCAGCTCCAGGTGAATGACCACGTCATTTGTGGCTACCCAGGTCATTAAGACCTTTTTTGTATGGTTCTTCTGTGTATTCTTGCCACCTCTTCTTAATCTCTTTTGCTTCTGATAGGTCCTTACTATTTCTGTTCTTTAGTGTGCCCATCCTTGCATGAAATGCTCCCTTGATATCTCCAATCTTCTTGAAGAGATCTCTAGTATTTTCTATTCTATTGTCTACCATCCCATTTCTAAAGCATCTGATCTTTTGTTTCCTCACTAATGTACCCCTATTTACAAGGTTCTTCTAAGGATTAAAACTTTAAAACATCTGTAAGGCACCTCCTGAACAATGTCTTGATCATGACTGGATAAAGGGAAGCTGCTCCTTCTTCAGTCTCACTATGAGGTGCAACATCAACCTTTTAGATCCATCTCAAGTAATCAAGGTACTGACTTGGTTTGCTTTCCTTAGGAGTTTAAATTAAAAAAAAAAAGACTGTCTCCTACATTTACATGATGTCATGGGGCAGGGAGACCTGAATATCCAGTATCAACTTCATGCGAAAAAGGGGCTACTATTTTGATTTGGTTTCTATGTCCCAAACCATAGGTACCAACTTCTTCTAGTATTTGAATCAGATGATTAAGTTTCATGAGTAATCAGAAATTTAGAGAACTTGAATAACTAAAAAAGAACACTTGACAATATGAGTCCTAAATACTGTTTTCAGCTGCTCATCCTCTTTGATGATAACATTATCAACTAAATAGTTTCAGCTCAGATTCAGAGAACTTTGAGAAACAGACTATTTAAAAAAATTTTAGCACATTAAATCAATGTACTCCATTTCTCTTATGCATATGCTAAGATATACTTTATCTCATAAACTGACAAAGATTTTGTGGAATCACAAAGACTCCACTCATTCCTTTCAATCCAATACTTAAACCTGAGTTTTCATTCCTTCTTCCAGTTCAGTTTTATTACCTTTCAAGCCAACCCAAAAAATCTTTCGTGTTCCACCATAAGCAGCCTTGTCCACCAAAGCATGTTATTTTATGCTTAATATAAAAATGCTATCTGAAAGACAAAGACTTGAGAAACTATTAACAGGAAAATTACAGGAACTAAGTGAAAAAACAAGTAACAAAAACCCACAAGTATGTACCAGAAATGTTGAAATTTAAAAGATACTAAAATAAACACTAAATATTAAAATCTGTTATCTAATTTTGGCTAATCTGATTTATAGGTCATTTTTGTAATGCCACATTCACATAACATCAGCACCAGGTCAACTCTGCTGTTTTTCCCTTAACCTGAACAGGCACACAGTCAAGGTGGAAAGGGCTGGGAGTACTTTAATTCACAATCACTCCACAATTCAATTCTGGGGTTTGTTTAAGCCTTTTTCTTTTTAAAATGGTAATATTGAGGTCATATTTCTTTATAAAACTACATTTTGCACCAAAAGGAAAACTACTTTTTGAATGAGCTAATGTACCACAGAAGTACTTAGGGAACACCATGAAGTCCTGAATAAAAATTATGGATTATTTCATTTTGTGAAATCAAGGAAGGATTTAGCCAGAGGAGCTGTACTAAAGAGACAATAGAGACAAATCCTGTACTTTTCACTTTGTACTTGCAAACAACCCAATAACAGAAACCATTCTCTTACTTGCATATCAATACATCATTTGCAAATTCATGTGATAACTATTGACTAGCTATCCACAAAAAGAAAAAATAATCTTACCTTTTTTCATTTCCATATGACTTCTGTGCAACTTTTGCATGAAGAATAAGCACTGTTTGATCCCCTCGTTCTTTTAAATAATTTCGCATAGCTTCCCTAAAATAAAATATAAATATTACTATTACAGGGGTAAGATTTGGAATACTACTATGTTCTGTAAAAAGAATGCTTAAAAATGTTTCAAACAAGTAAATCTAAAAATGAAAACAATAAAGTAAAACAAACCATAACTAAATTTAAAAAATATTATACAATGAGGAAATAAATACTGCTCATCTTCAACAGTATACTTTGTTCTCCTCAAAGAAGAAACTGTCCCTCACTATAGTAATTTATGATATAACTCAATTAAACCACAATTACAACTTACAGAGTAACTAGAAACACCACGTACATTGCTTACTAGGCTTTAAACCCTTTGTAAAATTAATCATGTGCAATATTTTTGTATTTAATAATCTAATTCACCACTAAGACTAGCCCCTCTCCTCCAGCTATTAGAATGAGTGTTTTTCACCAAATACAAAATCATAAGAAATTTTCAGGTCATCCAAATTTATTGTTACATGTTCTTAAAATAACAACTCTACAAAAGGATGAAGGGCTATCATTTATATACAAACTCATAATTACTCTCAATGATGTTACTAAACACAAAGTTTAATAAAGGGTAATTCAAATTAGGGAAAAACAATTAAATTTTGGAAAAAATACAATGTTAACTGTTTTGGGTACAAAGTACTCCAACTATCCATTTATTATGCAAATGCTGTATAAAAAGTTCAATGTCTTAAAAATATTTATCAATTATGTTGTTAACCAATACAATAGAATACAAAGAACCCAAGGTTTACACAGATCAAACTTTCACATATCTGAATCAGTAGAATCCTAATTCTTAAGATGTTTAACACATTACAAAATTAAAGCAGAAGTGCTTCAAAAACAATCATCAAGAAGCACTTTTAAGAAACTGAATACTCTTTTATTTATACATAAAAAGACAAATGTACAAGAGGACAGCTATAGATTAATGAAAAGTGAAGTGAAAGAGTTAGTTGCTCAGTTGTGTGTGAGTCTGTGTTACTCCATGGACTGCCAGGCTCCTCTGTCCATGGGATTCTCCAGGCAAGAATACTGGAGTGGGTTGCCATTTCCTTCTCCAGAGGATCTTCCCGACCCAGGGATGGAACATGGGTCTCAGACATTGCAGGCAGACTCTTTACGGTCTGAGCCACTAGGGAAGCCCATAGAATAGTAATAAGTTATCAAATGTGGGGAATTTACACTTGTAGCACTCAGAGACTCAGTGGCCTGGGGCATATCTCTTAACCTAATCTAGCTTGGTTTCTGTATCTGGTAATAAGAATAATGCTGACATAATATAGAGTGGTTGTGGGTAAATGAGAATCTAGATGACAGTGTTTATATTTACTGATTCAAGGCAGAAAAGGTAACACTGCAATCTAATAGACTGAGAATGAATCCTTACCACAGGAACAAAGTTCAAAGTCCAATAAAGACAGTAAAACATATTTGGAAAACAAATTGTAATGAGATACATGGTTCAAATAGAGGTATGACCAAAAAGTTCCAATAGGGAGTACCTATGTAAATAAAGGAGGGCTGCTGCTGCTGCTGCATTGCATCAGTCGTGTCCAACTCTGTGCGACCCCATAGATGGCAGCCCACCAGGCTCCCCCATCCCTGGGATTCTCCAGGCAAGGATACTGGAGTGGGGTGCCATTTCCTTCTCCAATACATGAAAGTGAAAAGTGCAAGTGAAGTCGTGTCCGACTCTTAGCATTCCCATGGACTGTAGCCTACCAGGCTCCTCCATCCATGGGATTCTCCAGGCAAGAATACTGGAGTGGGTTGCCATTGCCTTCTCCGTAAAGGAGGGCAGAGGTAATAAAAGACCCTGATTCGATCCCTGGTCCGGGAAGATCCCGCATGCTGCGGGGTAACCAAGCCCATGCGCCACAACTACTGGGCCCTCGCTCTAGAGCCCTTGAGCCACAACCATCGAGTCGTTCTGCAACTACTGAAGCCTGTGTGCCCTTGAGACCGTGCTCCACAAGAGAAGCCGCGGTAAAGAGAAGCCCGTGCACCACAATGAAGAGTAGTCCCCGCTCGCTGCAGCTGGAGAAAAAAGCATGCGCAGCAACAAAGACCCAGCACAGCCAAAAATAAATAAATCTTAAAAAAAAAAAAAAAATACTGAATATAAAAGTTTAAGTTAATTCAAATCCCACCCTATGACAGATGATGATAAAAGCAATAGCAGGTAATAAAATTCTTAAAATACCTAGAAAAAATCTTAAAAAAAAAAAATCCATCTCTTTGAAACTGGGAAAAGATCATCATTTAATTTTATCCCAAAGTGGAAGTGTTAGTTGCTCAGCCCTGTCCAACTCTTCGCAACCCCATGGACTGCAGCTCACCAGGCTCCACTGTCCATGGAATTATCCAGGCAAGAATACTGGAATGGGTTGCCATTTTCTTCTCCAGGGGATCTTCCCAAACCAGGAATGGAACCTGGGTCTCCCACATTGCAGGCAGATTCTTTACCATCTGAGCCACCGAACTCCATTACCAAAAAAACACCATGCTGTGATTTCCCTGGTGGTCCAGTGGCTAAGACTCTGTGACCTCAAAGGAGGGGGTCGGAATTTGATCCCTGGTCACAGAATTAGATCCAACATGCTGCAACTAAGACTTTGCATGCAGGGAACTAAAAAAAAGATCCCACATGTAGTAATGAAGATCAAAGATCTCACGAGCTAAAACTAAAGAAACAAAATCATCAAAAAAAAGTGCCATGCTGTGGAATCTGGATTTTCAATGTACACAAAAGGCAACGTAAGATCTTGAGGGATTTTTTTTTTTTAAAGACATACAGTCAATTTTCTTTTTTAGTTAATTCTAGTGGTGAAATAGGGAAAGGACTTTAGAACCCACAGAGAAAAACCTGAAATAAGACTGACACACTAAGAAAGAGGTAATAGAAGATAGTACAGGAGAAGACAACTTTTAAGCCTTTTGTTTCAGGAGAGGCAAGAGTATAATAAGTTCCATTATATTTGACGAACGTCAACTCTGAAATGCCCCAGAACTCCAAGCTGGAAGTATTCAATAGGTTGTTGGAAATAACTACCTGGGCTGCAAAAGTAGGGTTCACTGGTATATAGCTCACAACTAAAGCCATGGAAGTGAATGAAATCTCTCAGAGAGAAAACACAGTGATAAGAATGTCAAGAAGAAAACGTATAAAAGGAAATGAAGAAGAACCAATAAGGGTAGAACTGAAACTGTCAATTAGATGCTAAGGAAGGAGACAACCTCAAAAGAAGGTAACAATCAAGCGTGAGATGCTGCAGAGGTGTAAGTCTCTTTAACTTTAGCAAGAAATCAGCCACCAGCTAACAAAAAGCCTTACCAATTTTTGTAAAATGAGGGTCTGCTGTGATGCCTAACAGGTCAGAAGGCAGCCATAGGTACTACTGATATTTGAAAATACTCTCTAAGGAATGGAGAAAGACGCTGACAATGTAAATGACTGAAAATCTGTACTGAAGGACTGGCTAATGTTGAAATTCATAAATGATAGTGACAATTCCCACTAACATTCCAAGGGAATAGACAGCACATTTTCAAACCTGCTGGGTAGTGGACAAATGGTGTAGCATGAAAAGGATAAGGATAATACAGGATCTGAGGCGCCACTAAGTCATATGACTGACCAAAGTGTTCAAGGGAGATAAGGAAACAAAAGCTAAGCCAGAAGGTCAATATCTTGACAAAACTGACACAGAAGTCCAGTCACTGGCATAAAATGTGAATAGCTGCAATACATTTGAAAAAAATTTTTAAGAAGCAATTTCAAATATATTTCCCCACACTGAATTCTACTTGCATTACAGTCTCTATTATATCATTTAGCAATTACTTAGTGTGTCAGATGTCAGGGCTTTCTCCTTGTCATCCCAAATAGTATGCAAAGCCTCTAAGACACACTATTAGGCACATTTTAGAAATGGACGAACAGTTAAGTAACTTTCCAAAATGACATTGAAGTCTCAGGATTCAAACTTAGGCAGTCTGGCCCTGGAAGACAAAATTAATATTAGCTATTTTGCACTGGCTATGAGCCCAGTTTTGGTATGAAACAGGGGTCTGAATCTTAACTTTTATCAATTACTAAACCTGATTTTCTTACCTGTTTAAAACAAAAATGACATTAATAGCTCATATTGTGAAAAATATTTTAAATTAAGTATCCCCACAAACTGACAAATATCAAGGGTCAGGAAACTTTACCAATTATTATTATTTTCTTAGAACAGCAGGAGGAAAGGGGCAGGAGGTAGAGGTTGGAAGACTTCCACTTAAGTTTAATAGCAAACTTGAAAAGGAGGTAAAGGATCAGGTCTCACCTGACTTGCAAGGCATGAGTTTTCGCAAGCATAACAGGTAGGCTACATACACTTTTATCCATCTTCCCATTAAAGATTTATTGAGACAATTACCTCCCAGGAACTGGTTATCATGCTAGTCGCTCATAATGGAAGTAACTGTTCACAATATCATCATGACAAAAAAGTACAGATTTCAACATGTTTATGATGAATGCAAGACAGCTCCAGTTTTCCTTGAAAAAGCAACTGAAAACTTTAATAATAGTTGTTCTGTAGTAACAATTTAACAAATAGCTTCTTCAACAAGAAAAAAAAGTTTGCTAATAGAATATCAAACATTAAAATTATGTTCTCTGGCAATTGTAGGTTGATAGTTCTATTTCGTATCTTAAAGAGCCATTAAAAAAAATTAAGGTGATATACTCAAAAGAAACACAATTAAAAAGTAAAGCCCATGAAGTGATAGCCCATATGCTCTTCACTCAAACAGAGTAGAGTTTCTTCAAATGAACAGGGTTTCAGGTTAGGCACTGTTGACATCCTGGGCTAAACAATTCTCTGTTGTGAGGGGGCTGTGCAGTACACTGGAGGGTGTTTAGCAGTATCTCTAACTTCTACTGATTAGAAGCCAATAGCGCCTTTTCTCCATTTGTGACAACCAAAAATGTCTCCAGATATTGCCAAATACCAGAGGGGTGGGGCAATTCACCTGGGCTGAAAATAAGTAGATTAAAGAAAACCAAAATTGTTCCTTCCAACAGTAAGATGAGAAAATCATCCAATGTCTTTTTAAGAAAGAATGAGGGAAATTTCATCATTTGAAAACAATATAGGTGCTGTAAGAACCTTACCAGCAGAATTACTACTTTGTATTACTGAATTATTTTTTTTTAAGTAACAATAAACCTGAAACTCATAATCTGTTATAGCAGTTACTATTTAATAAGTTTTGAAGTTTATGTATTCTTTATTTCATTCCATAATTCCTTATAAAATATTCATTCTGAATGGAAGCCAATTAAAAATTATCTGAAGAAGAGCATGGAGCAACTATTTTTGAGTTTACTTACTTAAAACACATTTAGCTTAAATGCATAGAAAAGCAGAAATTTTTATCAATATTTTTACTAACATGAAATCATGGCAAATGCCATTATAATTTGACATGGCTAAACTATCACTTTGTCAACCTTCTCTTTTTTCCTTTATAAATGTGTACTTCTTTTATATTGCAAGCAAAATGCAAAAAAAGAATGTCCTTAATGGTGTTACTTAAAAGACGCTTACTCCTTGGAAGGAAAGTTATGACCAACCTTGATAGCATATTAAAAAGCAGAGACATTACTGTGCCAAGCAAGGTCCGTCTAGTCAAGGCTATGGTTTTTCCAGTGGTCATGTATGGATGTGAGAGTTGGACTGTGAAGAAAGCTGATCGCCAAAGAACTGATGCTTTTGAACTGTGGTGCTGGAGAAGACTCTTGAGAGTCCCTCGGACTGCAAGGAGATCCAACCAGTATCCTAAAGGAGATCAGTCCTGAATATTCATTGGAAGGACTGATGCTGAAGCTGAAACTCCAATACTTTGGCCACCTGATGCGAAGAGCTGACTCACCTGAAAAGACCCTGCTGCTGGGAAAGATTGAGGGCAGGAGGAGAAGGGGACGACAGAGAATGAGATGGCTGGATGGCATCACCGACTCGATGGACATGAGTTTGGGTGGACTCCAGGAGTTGGTGAGGGACAGGGAGGCCTGGCGTGCTATGGTTCATGGGGTCGCAAAGAGTTGGACACAACTGAGTGACTGAACTGAACTGAACTAAGCAGTTTGATGATGATGTGTTTCCAGAAAAAAAAGGTAATAGTTTTTGCACTTGGGGTTTACTGAGTTTTAACTGTTGTTTTATTTTATAGTTTTCACCAAATTTAGAAAATTTTCACTCATTATCTCTTGCAACCCACTCCAATACTCTATCCCGGAAAATCCCATGGATGGAAGAGCTTGGCAGGCTACAGTCCATGGGGTCGCAGAGTCAGACACGACTGAGCAACTTCAGTTTCTTTTTCTTTCTTTCCCCTTCAAAGACTTCAACAACACGTGTATTTGTCCATCTGAAAATAAAATACAGTTCACTAATGATCTTTTTCAGACATTTTCTCTGTGTGCTTCATTTTGGATAGCTTCTATTGGTATGCCTTCAAGTTTACTAATCTCTTCTTCAATAGCATGTATCTGTGATTAATACCACAAGTGTATTTTTTCATTTAAATAGTTTAGTTTTCATCTCTACAAATGTGAATTGGATCCACTTTTTTTTAATCTTCCATGTCCTTTGTTTAACTTAAAATCTCTCTTCCAGCTCAGGGATCTGCAATTACAGCCTATAGGCCAAATGCAACCTACCACCTATAGTAGAAATAAAGTTATACTCCAGTATACAGTAATGTCCATTCATTTAGACATTGTCTCTAGCAACTTTTGCACTATAACATAGTTGAGTAGTTACAACAGAGGCTGTTCAGGCCACAAAAACAAAAATATTTACCATTTTATCCTTTGACAAAAATTTTGTACAGTCCTGATCTTAGCTTCTTAAACATAAAGAAGACAAATCTAATTAACAGTCTTAATGCCTTTTTCTATCATTTGTGTCATTTCTGGGTTGGTTTTAATTGACTGATTTTTCTCATTATGAACCATTTTCCTACATTTTTTAATGGCTGGTTATTTTGAGCATATGTTGCTGCTGCTGCTGCTAAGTCACTTCAGTCGTGTCTGACTCTGTGTGACCCCATAGATGCAAGCCCACCAGGCTCCCCCTTCCCGGGGATTCTCCAGGCAAGAACACTGGAGTGGGTTGCCATTTCCTTCTCCAATGTGTGAAAGTGAAAAGTGAAAGTGAAGTCGCTCAGTCTTGTCCGACCCTTAGCGACCCCACAGACTGCAGCCCACCAGGCTCCTCCATCTGTGGGATTTTCTAGGCAAGAGTACTGGAGTGGCTTGCCATTAAGACACAATTAATTTTACCACCTTTCTGAGTACTGGATATTTTTCCGTTCTTTAAATATTCTTGAGCTTTGTTCTAGTTTTAAGTTATTTAGAAAATGTTTCAAATTTGCTTAAGGTTTTTAGGTGAAATCAGAGCAGCATTTAGTCTAGGCCTAATTTTGTACCACTGAAACCAAACTCTTCTGAATACTCTAGTTGATGCACTGTGAATTATGAGATTTATTTTCGCACTTTGACTACTGGCAACAGGCACAATTCATAGAATTGAGAGAGCTCTAGGAATTCTTTCCTCTAATTCTTTAGGTTTATCTTCCCCCAGCCTTGGGTAGTTAACTCACACAGGTGTTGTTCAATACTCAGCTCAAGACTAGAGAGCACCCTCTGAAGATCTCTGAAACTGCACAGCTCTTTCCTCTCCAGTTCTCTGCCCAAACAAGTCTGACCACTTTAATTAGCCTCCTTACATTCCCAGTTCATCTCCACAACTCAAGGTGCTTACCAGACTCCACCTGGATTCCCCTTCCTACATCATACACTGGAAACTTTCTCCAGGCACTAAGCTGGGGCTCACCTCATTTGTCTCCTGTCTCTCAAGGGTCACTGTTCTTTCTTGCCTGCCGTCCAATATCTTGAAAACTGCTGTTTCATATATTTTGTCCAGGTTTTTAGTTGTTTCAAGCTGAAGAGTAATTCCAGTCCCTGTTACTACATCCTGGCCAGAAGCAGAAGTCCTAAAAGCCACTAAAATTTTCTAACCAGGGAAAACTGCTTAAAGGGTAAATGGAAAGCCATGATAAAGTAGATGGGACCTAATTATATCATTGTATACACTTAAGGAAAGAAAAACCTCCTTTCCTTATATTATTACCATTTATTTATTTATAGTATTTATACATTGTGCTGATTGCTATTTTTATGGAGGTAACTGGTTTATTCATCAAAATATGTATTATGGTTAGGAGTCACTCAAACCTATTGCTGCTGGTAATGAAATGAAAATATTTATCTAATAAATTTTAAATTGCAAAATGCCTATCACGTGAATTAAACAAATTCCAATTAGAATTTCTTCAAGATATATAAAAACAAGTAATTGACAATATGTTTACATGGACCTGTGAGGTAAGTTACATTTCTCCAACTCACTTGATTTGAAATATGCCTTAAAAATATTTTTAAATTTTGAGTTTCAGACATAAAGTTACAATAGTAGTACAAACAATTCCTAATCTCCATTTCCCTCAGACTAGCAAATGTTAACATTTTACCATATTTGAATATTATGCTTTTAAAACCATTTAAGAGCACATTATAGACATAAAACCACTTTACCCAAAATACCTGTTTATTGCCAAAAAACACTGTCTTATACAATCACATGCAATTATGACTATATAATACTTCCACAATAGATTTTTATTCAGATGTTTCCAATTATCCCTCTAATATCCTTTACTGGGGGGTGGAAGTGTGAATTAGCGTTGAGAAACTCTAAACTCAGGCCAAATCAGGATAGCTTCCATTTTGTTTGTTATTTTAATTAAGCTAAGTTGGAACATGGACACACCACTCATTTACATACTGTCTATGGCTGATTTGGGTACACAAGAACAGAGCTGAAAGTCACAACAAACTCAGTGTGATCCAAAGAGCCTAAACTTTCATTATCTGATCCATTAGAGAAAATGTTTGGCAACTCCATCCTTAGAGCAGAAGAAAAATTTGTTCCTGGTCCAGTTTAGTTAAGTCTGTCATGTGTAACCTAGCTGTTGTGACCTTTGGGGTTCCCTTACTCTGGTACTCTGTACTCTGCAGTCTTTATTCTTCATAATCTTAAACATTTTAAAGAGTAAATGCTGTTTACTTTATAGGATGTCCTTCCATTTGTGTCTGTCTGACAGTTTCCTTAAGCTTAGATTTAAGCTTATGTATTTTTGGCAAGAATCACACCAAAGCTATACTGTGATTCTTCACGATGAATGTGGAATTTATTTGTCCATTATTGGTGATGTTAATTTAGAACACTTAATTAAGGTGGTGTCTGCCAGATTTCCTGTCATGTTACTATTGTTCTCTTTATATATATATATATATAGTTAACACATACTTTGTGAGATATGCTTAGACACTATAAAAAAGCTTTCTTTCTCATCAGACTTTAAACCAGTAGTTTAAACATTCACTGATGACGTAAGCCTGAAACAGTTATCACTGTAGTGGCTGCCAATATGTGGTTTCCTAGTTTCATCATTTCTTCTTCATTTATTAGGTGGAATTCTTCTGTAAAGGGAAGCTATCTCCTTTAAGCAAGAGAGTTCCAGAAAAACATCTATTTCTGCTTCATTGACTATGCCAAAGCCTTTGACTGTGTGGATCACAATAGACTGTGGAACATTCTGAAAGAGATGGGAATACCAGACCACCTGACCTGCCTCTTGAGAAACCTGTATGAAGGTCAGGAAGCAATAGTTAGAACTGGACATGGAACACCAGACTGGTTCCAAATAGGAAAAGGAGTACGTCAAGGTTGTATATTGTCACCCTGCTTATTTAACTTATATGCAGAGTACATCATGAGGAACGCTGGGCTGGAAGAAGCACAAGCTGGAATCAAGATTGCCGGGAGAAATATCAATAACCTCAGATATGCAGATGACACCACCCTTATGGCAGAAAGTGAAGAGGAACTCAAAAGCCTCTTGATGAAAGTGAAAGAGGAGAGTGAAAAGTTTGGCTTGAAGCTCAACATTCAGAAAACAAAGATCATGGCATCTGGTCCCATCACTTCATGGGAAATAGATGGAAAAACAGTGGAAACAGTGTCAGACTTTATTTTTTTGGGCTCCAAAATCACTGCAGATGCTGACTGCAGCCATGAAATTAAAAGACACCTACTCCTTAGAAGGAAAGTTATGACCAACCTAGATAGCATATTAAAAAGCAGAGACATTACTGTGCCAACCAAGGTCCGTCTAGTCAAGGCTATGGTTTTTCCAGTGGTCATGTATGGATGTGAGAGTTGGACTGTGAAGAAAGCTGATCGCCGAAGAATTGATGCTTTTGAACTGTGGTGTTGGAGAAGACTCTTGAGAGTCCCTTGGACTGCAAGGAGATCCCACCAGTCCATTTTAAAGGAGATCAATCCTGGGTATTCATTGGAAGGACTGATGCTAAAGCTGAAACTCCAATACTCTGGCCACCTCACGCGACGAGTTGACTCACTGGAAAAGAATCTGATGCTAGGAGGGATTGGGGGTGGGAGGAGACGGGGACGACAGAGAATGAGATGGCTGGATGGCATCACCGACTCTGTGGACATGAGTTTGAGTGAACTCCGGGAGCTGGTGATGGACAGGGAGGCCTGGCGTGCTGTGTGTGATTCATGGGGTCGCAAAGAGTCGGACACGACTGACCGACTGAACTGAACTTAGACTTCTAAACTGTCATTTTATTTTATGGGTTTTGATCTACTATTGTCATTATTTATTTTGATGACCAAAGTGTCCATGAATTGGCTAAAAGAAGACTCTTCAAACTGGCTCCCTTTGCGTGTCCTTCTGGCAGGTCCCCATCATTCTTTGAGTGAAACAGCTTTTTTAATAATGGCAACAATGTGGAAATGACCCAAATGGCCATCTGTGTGAATTAAATAATGACTGGTCGGAAGACAATGAAAAATTATGAAGACACTAAAGAGAGCAAGGTAGAAGATCTACAATTAACAGAACAATGTTAAGAGTATGATGCTAAACTTTTAAAAGAAAAAAAAAAAAAAGACAAGTCTGTTTATACATGCATACAATTTTCTTGAAAGATATTAACAAGGCAGGGTAGCATTATCTCCAGGACTACAGCTGTGGAACTGAGCATCTTACTTTTTATTTTACAATCACTGGCTATCAGAAATTTTTAAAAGTATTTTCAAGACTAACACTTTTAAATTTAACATGTAATTCAAATGCACACTGTAAAAATTGTATAATTAGAACAGTATAATATTTATAGTCTCATTAAAATGTATAAAATCTGTTCTAAAATTCGTTCTAAAAGCATTTAAGTATCTTTCAAGCCCAGTTGCAGTCAACAAATTTTGATTGGCTAATTAAACTAGATAAAAGAAACCATCCTCATGCTGTAGTCCTTGTTACATTAACTATATAATACTCAATATTAACTCTTGAAAGGTTTCATTTTCCCTTTGAACTGTATCATCTTATCTTGTTTTACAGGCGAGAAAAGGGGGTGATACAAGGAAGGGAAGGTGGAAATAAGCTTATGATCTAGATACCATTATGTGAGCAACTTCTTTTCAATAAAACCTAACAGAGTTTCCAAAATGACAGAATCTAACACTGTCATAAAATGTTTGGGTAAAAGACTAATATAATGCTTACCTAGTGAGTCGTTTAGGTGGAGGCCGCTCACCAAATTTTCTAGAAGAAATAAGAAAAAAAAATTAAATAGGCTCGATGACACACTCCACAGTATTTTAGGTACCATGAAACCTCCTTTACGACTTATATATACTTCAACCCTACTAAAGACCACTGTAAAAAGAAATCCTCCAGTAAATACCAACACTCAGTAGTAACAAAATACAGACTTTAAAATTGTTTCTAAACAAAACAACAGACCCTAGGTAGGCCTGACACATCCACACACTGAGCGTGTATTACACTGATTAGATGAGGATAGCAGGTACTTCCCAGAAACACCTTACAAAAGATGATCTTCTAGTCTCACATAACCTGCAGCACTCAAAAAATTCCTCACAGCCCAACGGGGTATAGATCTCACAGATGTTTACCATGTGGCAAGCATTATGTTATACCTTTTGTTAACCCTTTTTAACCATTATAAAATAATTCTGGAGGGGACATTTTAAAGATGTAGAAAGCAACTTGCCCAATGTCACAAAGTAAACTAAGTGGCAGGCAAAGTTAAGATTTAAGCCTAGATGTTGACTAATTAATTAGTTCATAATATATGGCCCTTCAAAAAGAAATATACTGTAGTACAGATAAGGCAGAAGAGGATGAAGAATGGACTCTTGGGAATGCCTGAAGAAAGTTTCTTTGAACTTTGAGGAATGGGAAATAATTCTTTTCCATCTGAGACCTAGGATATTTGCCTCCAGCAATACTTTTCTGAAAGTGTTTTATGCTTGGTGGGCTGTCAAGACCAACACAGGGTATTTAGGCCCTTACTCCTTGAGTCTGGTCATGCAACCCAATTTTCTTCTAAAAAATGCAAGACTTCACATTTTTCGACATGAATGTGGACTTCTTACATTTGCCCTAGTTGTCAAGGTCTCGGAACTTTGGCTTTGCTCCTCTCCTCGACTTCAACCCTTTTATTTTCTTGAACTGTCCCAGCTTCTCCCAAGTTCTCAATTATTAGGAACTTTTTAGGAAAGTTTATTTCTCATGTTGCTGTCCCTTTGTGAGGATGAAATGGTGTGATAACACTTAGGTTATCAGCCTTTTGGCAAAAGGAAAAAAAAAAAACCTGTTCTCCATTTCCTCCTCATGTTCTCCATAAAAGGTAACAAAACTCTTCAGTAATTCAGTGTCATCCAACAGGATTGGAATTGTTCTGATTAATTACATACTCTGGTTAATAACATCTCAACCACACATGGAGCACCAATTTTCAAAGAATTAACATATACTTAGTAGTATAATGACACAGGACTCTAATGTCATCTTTTGATGAATCAGAAGGTGCACAGGATCCTGTAGTTTGAATATTTTGATCATTTTATTGCATGATTGTGCTTAGTGGCTGGCTAATGAAACATTAGATAACAGAGTTTACAGGATCTATTATTGGCTGGTCACAGAGCCAACTGCACTTGCTACTACTTGGTTTTCTATTAGAATACAACAAAAAATGAAGCTATACATTGAGCTTGACATTTACGGTACTAAGTTCTTAACTGGATAATTCTGTTTGTTTCAAGGTGTGGGGGGGGGGGAAGAAATATGCTAAATATTCTAGCACAGAACCACTGAAAGACAGTAACATTGTTTGGGAGAGGGCAAACAGAGAAGCACAAGCAAAGATTAGCACAATTTAGGCTGGAATTAGAACACAGCATGGGTGGTAAGAGAGACTCCAAGAGTAAGACTGAAAGAAAGAAAGTGAAAGTGAAGTCACTCAGTCCGACTCTTTGTGACCCCATGAACTGTAACCTACCAGGCTCCTCCCTCCATGGGATTCCCCAGGCAAGAATACTGCAGTGGGTTGCCATTTCCTTCTCCAGGGGATCTTCCCAACCCAGGGATTGAACCCGGGTCTCCCACACACCAGGCAGAAGCTTTAACCTCTGAGCCACCAGGGAAGCCCAAGAGTAAGATTAGCTGAGTTCAAATCTATAATTTAGTGTTTATTTCCCATGCAGCCCTGAAGTTATCTGACTTTCTAGTTCAGTTTCCTTCCTCATCTGCAAAGCTGACAAAGTGGTTGTACTGACCTCAAGGAGTTGCTGAAGGATTAAAAGTGCTAACTAATATATAGAAGACACACAGAACACCTGGAACGCCTGGAATTATTAATTGTTAGTAAATGTTAGTAATTATTACTGTTTTCTAGTTACAAAAGTCAAGCCAAAATAACTAAAGATATTTAGTGTGATATTAATAAAGATAAACAAGTATAAGAGGAAGAAGAAACTAATCCTTATGTGATGACTTTGCTTTGCTCCTCTCCTCGACTTCAACCCTTTTATTTTCTTGAACTGTCTGAGGTCTTCTGAAAGACATGGTAGAAATACACAGCACTTGAAGAAAAAAAAAAAAAATCAATAGAATTTTTCTTTCTTTTTAAAGCCACGCTGCAGTTATAAATAGGTTAAGTGACTTGTTCATAATGAGTTATAGGTTTGAGAAGCCTAATTTAAGAGTTCTTTTACTATATTTGTGGTATTTCACACAATTATTAACTTGATGACAAAAGTCTTAAAACCCCATGTAGTTCATGCTGTTGAGTAATTTAATGTTCTATAACACTGTTTATGAACCTGGTTTATAAGAAATTGCCTTTGAATATTTTGTTATTTCAGTTAACCCTAAAATACTGATTGTGGCTTTAATTGAAACAGCACCCCAAAATGAGTAAATAATCCCAAGTTTTTGTCAGAAAGATTAATAGTAAGTAATCCTCTTTGATTTTTATCCTATAGGATGGTCTATTTTAAACACAATGATTTAATAGTAATATCAACAAGGCTGCTGAAGGACATAGGTTTTAAAACACTGAACCACTGGCTAATCTATGATGTGAAATCCAATTACGGAATTAAAGGCAAAAATCTATTCCTGAAACTTTCCACAGGAAAGGTTGTTTTTTTTGTTTTTCTTTTTTAATTTTTGAGACTGATTAAATTTACCATTGCAGCATATGATTAAAATTTAAAAGTGCCTCACTAGGTCAGATTTAGTATATTTACAAAACTCAAAAAGTTTAAGACAATCTTTAAATTACTTCTTTGCATATATATATTTAAGAACAGAGTCACACTTTATAAAGAGAAGCAAAGAATGTAGAGAGAATCTAAGAGCTTAAAATGGTGAAAATTTTACAGAGACACAGCTAACAAATGAGATGAAACTTTTCAGTTAGAATCATGATACTACTAACCATATTAGCTCCGACCATCACACATCCTTTGGAATCTAACACATAATTTAACATAGGTCTATTATATATAACTAATAAGATCCACTGCTCTCA
This sequence comes from Moschus berezovskii, assembly GCF_049115385.1. NCBI lineage: Eukaryota > Metazoa > Chordata > Mammalia > Artiodactyla > Moschidae > Moschus > Moschus berezovskii. The sequence continues at coordinate 54,174,888 of NC_142464.1, read as the reverse complement.
AAATTCAAAAGCAAATTTTGTTTTCTGATACTCTGAAATGCTTTAAAAATCAGATTAAATCAACTGAATGTTGATTCAAATATCTGTCTACATTCTCTTTTGGAACTACCCATTAGATGAAGTCAACAATCATAGAGTATGCTTGTGCAACATCACTCCTGCCCCCATAGAAAACATGAAAACGAGATTTGCCTACTGATCTTGAACAGTATTTTAAAATGATGCACTGTTCTATCTGGGTGCTATCTGAAGGTTAGAAATCTTATAAACGACAGTTAAGATTAAATCACTTCTTCAGTGTATAATAAACTCCAGTAAGTGCCTGTAAACTCAATCCTCTCTTTAATGCATACGCCATCACACGTCCACCGATCTCATTAAACCTAATGGTTACTGTATCTAATAGAATGGGAGAAGGGTAATAAAATGGGTCTCCTGAAGATAGAAAGCCTAGAGATAAACCCACGCACCTATAGGTACGTTACTTTTGACAAAGGAGGCAAGAATATATACAATGTGACGATAGTCTCTTCAATAAGTGATGCTGCGAAAACTGGACAATTACGTGTAAAAGAATGAAATTGGAACACTTCCTAACACCATAAGCAAAGACAAACTCAAATGGATTAAAGATGTCAATGAAAGACGAGAAACTGTAAAGTCCTTAGAGGAAAACAGGCAGAACACTCGATGACATAAATCCCAGCAAGACCCTCTATGACCCACCTCCTAAAATAATGGAAATAAATATAAATGAACAAGTGAGACCTAATTAAACTTAATAGCTTTTGCATGGCAAAGCAAACTATAAACAAGGTGAAAAGACAACCCTCAGAATGGAGAAAATAATAGCAAATGAAACAACTGACAAAGGATTAATTTCCAAAAATACACAAGCAGTTCATACAACTCAATACCAGAAAAACAAACAACCCAATCAAAAAGTGGGCAAAAGACCTAAACAGACATTTCTCCAAAGGAGACATACAGATGGCTAATAAATACATGAAAAGATGCTCAGCACTGCTCATTAGAGAAATACAAATCAAAACTACAGTGAGATATCACCTCACAAGGGACACAAGGCCATCATCAAAAAACATACAAACAATAAATGCTGGAGAGGGTGTAGAGAAAAGGGAACCCTCTTGCACTGTTGGTGGGAATGTATATACAGTCACTATGGAAACTCCTTAAAATACTAGGAATAAAACCACCATACGACCCAGCAATCCCACAACTAGGCATATAACCTGAGTGAAAAAAGACACAAGTACCCCAATGTTCACTGCAGCAGTATTTATGATAGCTAGGACATGGAAGCAACCTAGATGTCCACTGACAGATGAATGGAGAAAGAAGCTGTGGTACACGTATAGAATGGAATATACTCAGCCGTAAAAAGGAATGCATTTGAGTCAGTTCTAAGGAGGTAGATGAACCTAGAGCCTATTAAACAGAATGAAAGCCAGAAAGAGAAAAATAAGCATCATGTATCAACACATAAACATGGAATCTAGAAAGATGGTACTTATGAAACTATTTGAAGGGCAGCAATGGAGACACAGAGAACAGACCTATATGGACACAGGTGGTGGGGGGAGGAAGGAGAGGGTGGGATGTATGGAGACAGTAACACAGAAACATATATATTATCGTATGTAAAATAGACAGCCAATTGGAATTTGCTGTGTGACTCTGGGAACTCAAACTAGAGCTCTGTAACAACCTAGAGGGGTGGAATGCAGAGGGAGGTGGCAGAAAGGTTCAAAAGAGAGAGACAGGTATACATAGCTATACCTACGGCTGATTTATGCTGATCTATGGCAGAAACCAATATAATATTTTAGAGCAATTATCCTTCAATTAAAAATAAGTAAATTTAATTATTAAAAATAAAAGAAAATGAGTTTTCTGAGAAAATTCATAAAAGTGTTTAGTAGGTTCACAATGCATAACTCTGAAGCTCACAACTGAACTAGATTCTAATTATTCAGTTAAATTCATAGATCTACATATTTAAAACTGTCAACCAAGATACTATATGCACCCTATACTTATCAAGAGCCACTTTCCTCTACTGATCTGATGTATAATACACAACACTTCAGGAATTATCTTCTGCAGAAAGAAGGCCCATCTTTAAACATGAGTGAGTCAAGAATATTCATGATATAGTATTTATATTATACAATCAAAATAACCAGTTTTCAGCAGAAATGACAAGTCAGATAACAATTACTCAGAGACTGATTATAATTTAAAGATTAAATCCTATTCCTCCCTTGTGCAGTAGGGAGTAAGGACACTACAAAATTTTCATTTTTACTTTTAATCTATTTTTAAAACAAGATGTCTACTGACATGTGTTGACAACTGAAAACTAGAAATAAATTGCATCAATCAAGTTTAGACCACACTTCTGTAAGAACACTTTCATAAGATGTGCATGATACAAGTAAAAATGCAGAAAAGAAACAAACCGTAAATCCTTCACTACTTAGGGACACCTTTGATTTTATCAAATACTGAGTTAATTAATTCCTCATTGTACAAAGAATCACTGCTACCCAATTGATCTTTCTGATACTATAGGTTGTCAATACCTCATTTGCATGAATAGGTTTCTCAAATTTTATGTACACTATATAAAGCATATTTTGATTAATCATGATAATATAAATCCTGTCATATATTTAAAAGAAAAGTTATAATTCTGGAGTTTTTTCAAGTAACAAGCAAAGGTTAGCTTATGTAAAGCTGATTACACCTATGTCCTTTTCCTCTTCCATTCCATATGCTTTTCCCTCAGATTCAGATTGGCAAATAAAACACAAAACCTATGTGCCATCATTAGTTAGTTATGCTCACATAACACATGGCTCAAGAAAGCTCAGACTGTCCAAAGTATATATGTTATAAGTGTAATTTTAGGCTAGCAAATTCATTTTACTTTAACTTCACTAGCTTTCCCTTTCTAATATAACAATGATCTTTTACTCAAAATAGAGTTAGGGAAAATATTATTATAACTGTATCTGTTTTCATACACCTGGCAGTGTTGATGATTTTTCAAAAGTTTCCATCAATCACTAAATATACTTCCTACCTATTCAAGGTTCCCACATATCCTCCAATCCACTAGAATTTTCAAGTAAGATGATGCTGTGAAAGTGCTGCACGCAATATGCCAGCAATTTTGGAAAACTCAGCAGTGGCCACAGGACTGGAAAAGATCAGGCTTCATTCCAATTCCAAAGAAAGGCAATGCCAAAGAATGCTCAAACTACCGCACAATTGCACTCATCCCACACGCTAGTAAAGTCATGCTCAAAATTCTCCAAGCCAGGCTTCAGCAGTATGTGAACCGTGAACTTCCAGATGTTCAAGCAGGTTTTAAAAAGGGCAGAGGAACCAGAGATCAAATTGCCAACATCCGCTGGATCATGGAGAAAGCAAGAGAGTTCCAGAAAAACATCTATTTCTGCTTCATTGACTATGCCAAAGCCTTTGACTGTGTGGATCACAATAAACTGTGGAAAATTCTGAAAGAGATGCGAATCCCAGACCACCTGACCTGCCTCTTGAGAAACCTGTACGCAGGTCAGGAAGCAATAGTTAGAACTGGACATGGAACAACAGACTGGTTCCAAATAGGAAAAGGAGTACGTCAAGGCTGTATATTGTCACCCTGCTTATTTAACTTATATGCAGAGTACATCATGAGGAACGCTGGGCTGGAAGAAGCACAAGCTGGAATCAAGATTGCTGGGAGAAATATCAATAACCTTAGATATGCAGATGACACCACCCTTATGGCAGAAAGCGAAGAGGAACTCAAAAGCCTCTTGATGAAAGTGAAAAGAGGAGAGTGAAAAGGTTGGCTTGAAGCTCAACATTCAGAAAACAAAGATCATGGCATCTGGTCCCATCACTTCATGGGAAATAGATGGGGAAACAGTGGAAACAGTGTCAGACTTTATTTTTTTGGGCTCCAAAATCACTGCAGCCATGAAATTAAAAGACGCTTACTCCTTGGAAGGAAAGTTATGACCAACCTAGATAGCATATTAAAAAGCCGAGACATTACTTTGTCAACCAAGGTCCGTCTAGTCAAGGCTATGGTTTTTCCAGTGGTCATGTATGGATGTGAGAGTTGGACGGTGAAGAAAGCTGATCGCCGAAGAATTGATGCTTTTGAACTGTGGTGTTGGAGAAGACTCTTGAGAGTCCCTTGGACTGCAAGGAGATCTAACCAGTCCATTCTAGAGGAGATCAATCCTGGGTGTTCATTGGAAGGACTGATGCTAAAGCTGAAACTCCAGTACTTTGGCCACCTCATGAGACGAGTTGACTCACTGGAAAAGACTCTGATGCTGGGAGGGATTGGGGGCAGGAGGAGACGGGGACGACAAAGAATGAGATGGATGGATGGCATCACCAACTCGATGGACATGAGTTTGAGTAAACTCTGGGAGTTGGTGATGGACAGGGAGGCCTGGCATCCTGTGATTCATGGGGTCGCAAAGTCGGACACGACTGAGCGACTGAACTGAACTGAACTGAAAAGACTTGAACTTTACATACTTCTTTTACTTCTTTTTTGCTCATGGTGGACATGTAATACTGTTTCTCCCACAACAGATACATTTCTTCTATATTAACCAATCTGTTAAGGAAGTATATGACCACAAACGTATTGAGTATAAACATGATAAAGTTATCAAAACTTCACCATCTTAAAACCTTTTCTAGCTAACAGATGCTTCACATGAGAAAAATCAAGTCAAAAACCAAAAGGTGAGGTATGGAAAGAAAAGAAAAAACTTTGAATATAGAACAATTTAGTAATTACACTGCTAGGATATTGTCCAGTGATGAAATCAGAACTTTTGAGTTTCTAGATGCAAAAACCAGCTCAAATCATGTGGGAAACTATTCTGCCCTTGGGTGTAGAACTGAAAGTAATTTCCTCTATTATTTTGAATTTCACAAGTTTTCTGCTTAATGCAGAAATGAGATTAAAATAAATTATTATTAAAATCAAGAAACATCAGAGAGAGCATAAACAGTCCAAACTCCTAATTAAGTCAAACTTCATGCAAATACAACATTGAATGAACAGCAAGTTGAGAAAAGTACACTTGTTTTATACACTTGTCAGGCTTCCCTGGTGGCTCAGATAGTGGAGCTGCTGCCTGCAATATGGGAGACCTGGGTTCGATCCCTGGGTCGGGAGGAACCCCTGGAGAAGGAAATGGCAGCCCACTCCAATATTCTTGAGTTTGGAGAGTTCCATGGACGGAGAAGCCTGGTAGGCTACAGTCCATGGGGTCACAAAGAGTTGGACATGACTGAGCAACTTCACTTCGCTTCATTTCATACCAAATCTTCTCTAAGTAGTATACAGTTCAAAAAAAGTACTAGAATTTTTGAATCATGGATCAAGATAGTGAAACAGCATTTAACGAGGGAAAATAAGGAAACCTGATTGATACCCTCAAGAATCCATACCTGATCATTCCACCAGGAGAAAGAAACAAATAGATGATACACATGATCACCATAGTCTATGCTAACATATAATATGAAAAACAAAGCAATAGGTACCAGAAAGTTATTGAGCAATTTACTCACCAAAACAGCAGAGGCTAATTAGAAAAGGTTACATGTAGCATACCATTTTTGTCTTCAGATTCATTCATTTACCTAGTATGTACCAAGTATAGGTACCTGGTATACATCAGTGAACAAAAGAGACACAAAATCTATTCCCTTATGGCTGCTGCTGCTGCTGCTAAGTCACTTCAGTCGTGTCCGACTCTGTGTGACCCCATAGACGGAAGCCCACCAGGCTCCCCCATCCCTGGGATTCTCCAGGCAAGAACACTGGAGTGGGTTGCCATTTCCTTCTCCAATGTGTGAAAGTGAAAAGTGAAAGTGAAGTCGCTCAGTCATGTCCGACCCTTAGCGACCCCACGGACTGCAGCCCACCAGCCTCCTCCATCCATGGGATTTTCTAGGCAAGAGTACTGGAGTGGCTTGCCATTGCCTTCTCTTCCCTTATGGCACTTACATACAATTAAGACAAATGGACAATGGTGTATATTCAATAAAGATGTTCATCAATGTATTTTTTAAAAAGCTAGAAATAAACATTATACTTATTGAATATGATTGAAAAGACTAATATTGAAACAATCTAAAAATATATTTCAAGTAAATATGCAACATCTTCATTTCTAAAGCTTCATTCTATATCTATGATTAAAAACTAGCCTATGTATTGAGTCAAATAACTTTGAGCAAGACAAGCCACAACTTGTCACAATTCAATTTTTGACTTTAACCTACTCTTAAGACCTGTATTTAATGGCAATAATGCTCAAAACCTGTCAAGGTATAACTAGTGGTCTTGGATACAACCAAAAAGACAATCAGGGCGTGACGCATTCTCCTGAAGCATCACATTTACTAAACATTTTCTGTTAGAACAAATATCCTATGGGGTAGTCTTCAAAGACATGCCACACTTGTAGCTGGCCCCATCAGGTGAAGAAACATGCTCCCCTTCTGACTAGTATACTGCACAGAACAGCTGAAAGGCACTGCTTCCCTAATTTTAAAATCCCTTTATTCTACCTTTTTTTTTCAATTAAAACAACAACAAACTTTGTTAGTCTGTCATCAGTCTGTGTAAAGAAGCAGAAAGAGTGGAATGATACAGACTAGGAATGACCGAGACCATCGTTTATATTCTCTGCATCGAGCTTTTGAGGTATCTCCAAAATTAGCATCAGGTTAGGAAAAAGGTGCTTTTCCTAAAATTCATACCTGCAGAGGGATTTGCTCCAGTTAAATCTGCGATAGCCATAAGCCTCACAACCCAGACAGCACCGCTGAGTTGAGAACCCTGGCATCCATTAACATCACATATAAAGACCTTATATGAAAAGTATATGTCTTAAAATCTATGGCCTCAACAAGAGAGAGCAGTAGGATGCTGGACAACTACTCCAATTTCACGCCAAAAGACTGAAAGGGACAAACTGACATCAAATGCCTCCTAACATGGTAAAAGCACATATCATTTCTGTAATTTCACTGACAAAAACACAACTTGAAGCTAAACAAGAGGAAACATAACAAACCTAAATTGTGGAAGAGTCAACAAAATAAGTAGATTATACTTTTAAAAGCATCAAGGTGGTAAAAGACAAAAAAAATGAGAAACGTGCTCAGATTAGAAGAGACTGAAGAAACATGATCACTGAATACAACAGACTATCCAGAATTTACTTCTGCTAGAAAAGGAAATTATTTGGACAAGTGACAAAATCCGCATAAAATGGGAGATTAGAAAACAGGATCATATAAATTTTAATATCTAGTTTTGATAGCTGTACAGGCATTAAATAAGAGAATGTCTTTATTTTAGAAACACTGTAGTGTTTAGGAAGAAAAGGGAATGATGTCTACTTACCTTCAAAAGGTTCAGGAAAAATAAGACTTTATGTGTGAGTGTGTTTGTGTGTGTGCGCGTGTGCAGCTACACAGAGGGATAATGTAAATGTGGTAAAATGTTAATAACTGAAGTACCTGGCTGAACTTCTTTGTAATATTTTTTAATATTTGCAATTTTTCTGTAAACTGAAATTATATCAAAACAAAAAAGGCCACCATCAGAGAAGCAGTAATCTGATCAAGGTGCTGGCATAACATTAATTGCCACAGAACCTAGTGGCAACAAACATAAACATTCAATGGAGGTGATAAGAGACACTATGGCCAGCCTTCCTGGCACAGGTCTTATGTTCTTATGACAACTTGCTTTAGATTTAAAGATTATACCCAGTGTTGATGTACAAGTGGAGAAATAGGAACTCTCATGCACTGTTGGGAGTTTAAATTTGTGTAATCTTTTTGGAAGACATCTGGCAGCATCTACTGTAATTCAAGATGTGCATTCCTTTGAATCCCTAGCACTCTCTATTCTGGAAATTTATTATATAGGTAGACAAATGTGACTATGCAAAAATTTGTATACAAAGATATTCAATAAAGCATCATTTGTATTAATAAAAAATTTAAAAACCCATGGTAATTAGGAATGGATTGCTGGTTACACATAGCACCTCCCAATCATGCCTACAGACACAACACAAAGTAAAGAGCTATCCAATTAGTAGCATTAATTTTTTTATTTTTTTGGCCATGCTGCCACCACTGGACTGCTAGGGAATCCCCAGAAGCATTAATTTTGAATGAAAAACTGAGATACATATTTTCATTCCCCTCCCCAAGTGTGTATATAAAACAACACACACACATACATATACACACATATATATACACCATCCCCACTAATTATCAGTATTAGTGATAATGGTGAGCAGCAGCAAGAATTCCATTTTGCTCTAGAATGTATTATATATAATCTGGCAGATGTTTTATTCATTACTAGCCAGGCTTGGCTTAGGTAAACAGCCAAATAAAATTGCAATATCTAAACATCAGTTAAGGCCACTCATATATTGAGTCTAGAAGAAGGGTGGCTTAAAATAAAAACTGAAAAAAACATATAAGTTAAAATTTTACCCCACAAAATGTTCTCAGTAAACAAATTTCACTAGGGGAAATAATACAGGAAAAAATGTGCCAGATCCAAATAAAGAAATTCACTCCCTTCTGGAAAACATACACATCCATAAAGGAAAATATAATGCACCTTAAAGAAGTTTAAAGAGGTCCTAACCTTAACCATCTGTTTAATTTCTGCCAAGAATTCAATTTTTGCTAAGAACTCCTTCAGACATCTCACTTGATCTTATGCACTGCCTTTTAAGGCAATATTTAAGAGGTGAAAAGTGTCATCTGATAAGAGCACACACAATCTGTCACAAATACAGGTCATGGGACAGGTAGCCACGTATTACCGTAAGGGCATGGGCTCAGGAGTTAGGTTGTTTAAGTTTACACCCTAACTTTAAAGCAAAGGAGTCGCACAGAGTAGGACACGACTGAAGTGACTTAGCAGCAGCAGCAGCAGAAGTTACTTACACACTCTGTTTCAGTTTTCTCAATTCGAAACACAGATAAAAGTATCTCTGTACAGAATTTTTTCAAGAATTTAAAAGGTTCATAAGTGTACAGACCCAGGGATTTTCTGGAGGTTCAACGACTGGGAACCCACACTTCCAATGCAGGGGATGCATGTTCAGTCCCTGGTTGGGGAAATAGGATCCTGTGCGCCATGAAGTGAAACCAAAAAAAAGTGTACAGCACCTAAGAGTTCTAGGTACTAAGTCAGCACTCGATGGAACACCACTACTGTTTCAAGGCTGGATTACAGAGTAATATTTACTCTAACAAATACGGTAAAACTGAAATAAGGCCTTCAAAACAAATACACATTTATGCAGCTTTAAAATACATATAATTAATTACACATTTCACAAAGGAATTAATATTGAGAATACATAAAGAACTCAACAAAAACCTTATTTAAAAATAAGTAAAGGACTATCCTCTTAGCTCAGTTGGTAAAGAATCTGCTTGCAATGCAGGAGACCCGGGTTTGATCCCTAGGTTGGGAAGATCCCCAGGAGAAGGAAATGGCAACCCACTCCAGTATTCTTGCCTGGAGAATCCTATGAACAGAAGAGCCTGGAAGGCTACCGTCCATGGGGTCACAAGAGTCGGACGCAACTTAGCGACTAAACCACCACAACTAAACCACCAACAGACTTGAAGAGATGTATCTCCAAGAAGATATACAAATGGCCAATGAGCAAATAAAAGCTCAACATCACTAATCACTATGGAAATGCAAATCAAAAACATAAAGATACCACTTCATACCCTTCAGGATGCCTATTATCAAAAATGACCAAAAAATAACAAGATTTGAACCCTAGTACATTGCTGGTGGACATATAAAATGGTATGGTATTATGGTGGAAATATAAAATGGTATGGCAGTATCTCCAAAATTAAATGTACAATTACTACATAATCTACCAATTCCACTTCTGGGTACATACCCAACAGAAATAAAAGCAGAAACTAAACAGATATTTGTACACCAATGTTTATTCAGTTCAGTTCAATTCAGTCACTCAGTCGTGTCCGACTCTCCGCGACCCCATGAATCACAGCACGCCAGGCCTCCCTGTCCATCACCAACTCCCGGAGTTCACTCAAACTCATTTCCACAGAGTCGGTGATGCCATCCAGCCATTTCATTCTCGGTCGTCCCCTTCTCCTACCGCCCCCAACCCTTTCTAGCATCAGAGTCCTTTCCAGTGAGCAGCATTATTCACACCAGCCAAAAGGTGGAAATAATCTAAATGCCCACTGATGGATGAATAAATTTGGTATACACATACAATTAAATATTCCACCTTAAAAAAAATTCTGACACAAATTACCTACAACATGGATGAACCTTGACTACATTATGCTGAGTTAAAATAAGACACAAAAGGTCAAATATCCTATGATCCCACTTATATAAGGTACCTAGAGTAGCAAAGAAGGCAATGGCACCCCACTCCAGTGTTCTTGCCTGGAAAATCCCATGGACGGAGGAGCCTGATAGGTTGTAAACTTCATGTTTTATACATATATTTTGCCCCTCTAATAGTGCACTTAGTTTTGCCTTAAACTATGGTTTAATGAGGAATAGGATGCTCAGCTTTGAGAAGCATCCTATGTGACTGCTGGGATAAGTGACAGTGGCTGCCGTACAACTTAGAAAAAACAGACAAGTGGGTGCCAAGGCATACAAAAGAAGAACATGAGGAGAATATGTATAATATATAAATGGTTCCTACTACCATCAAGGCAAAGATACAAAAGGAAACACAGAAGTTCTTCCTAGAATCTATACCTCCTAAGGAAGGGAAGCGCAGAGAGCATGCAAACAATCCATCAAAGACTGTTTGGTTTGAACATCTCCTGTGGAAAATCCCAAGTGATCATGGAAAGCAGCTTGTACACGAGATGTCACATAGTTTTTGCCTTTGCACCTCCCCACTTATTTCTCACTCCTACCTCAAATTATAAACAGTGAAGACTTTTTTCTTCCACAAAACATCTGCCAAAGATGTGAAGGTTGTCAGTTCTCTGGTCATTTGAAAATTCTTCACAGGAAGAAAGAAATCTGACATTAATTAGAAGTTATTATTATTTTTTTCATCTTTTGAAATGTCCTTTCCAATACAAGTGAGACTTAAAAAGGAAAGAAAGAGGGATGCCAATAAAAGGGATTTTTTTTTTTTTTTTAGAAAGCCATAGAATACAACTATCCATAACAGGATTTCTTTGCCTGATTCCCTTGGGTTCTTCTCTTCTTGAAAACGTATACAACATTTACTGTGCAATTATTTTAGAGGGGGTCTAGCTTTCCTTTAACCATGTTCAGTACAGGTATTTGGAACCAAGAGATCAGATCCCCAAGAGGTAACCATCGATGATTTCTGGTAGGAAAGCCTGAATATAGCAGAGAGGACCAAAGAGATTATTAGTGGGGAAGAATGAAGAAGACAAATAAGTTACATTTCAGGAGGCCTCTCAAAGTAAGTTTTTGCCTCCACAGAATTAACAAACTATGGAAAAATAGGTAATTTTCAGTTTTAAAAAAAAGCTACTAAACCAGAAGACCTTGCAATTTTAAAGCTGGGCTCTATATTGAGACCTGTGCTAAGCTGCTTCAGTCATGTCCAACTCTTTGCAACTCTATGGACTGTAGCCTACCAGGCTCCTCTGTCCATGGCATTCTCCAGGCAAGAAGAATATTGGAGTGGGTTGCCGTGCCCTCCTTGAGGGGATCTTCCTGACCCAAGAATCGAACCCCTATCTCTTATGTCTCCTGCATTGGCAGGCCAGTTCTTAACCACTAGTGCCACTTGGGAAGCTCATATTGAGTCCTAATACCCTACAAATAAAGTTTTCCAAGTACCTAGTGAGGAATCACCTCATCACCAACTCAATGGACATGCGTTTGAGCAAGCTCCAAGAGGCGGTGAAGGAGAGGGAAGCCTGGTGTGCTACAGTCTATGGGGTCACAAAGAGTTGGGACACCACTGAGCAACTGAATGACAATGAGGAATCAAAGGATTAAACTTGGTAGAGAGAAGCTAAGCATTGTAATACTTAGCTCCCATCACAAGGAAGAAAATACGAGTAGAAAATAACAGTATTTCCCTGTAAAAGTTAGGCCCAACAGGCCTCTCCCTAAATTAATTCTGATTCAGCCCACGGAATGGAATAGCCTCAGAAGCAATATCATGTAATTAGGTGGTGCATGAAGGCCCATAATCTTTCCTTAGTAAAAGTACACCTGAGAACATAGCAATACTGCTAGACCACCGACAACAGCTTAAAACATATACTTGTTGACTTGAGATTATTATTGCTGATGTTCAAATGTAATAAAATGCTGCTGCTGCTGCTAAGTCACTTCAGTCGTGTTCAACTCTGTGCGACCCCATAGATGCAAGCCCACCAGGCTCCGCCATCCCTGGGATTCTCCAGGCAAGAACACTGGAGTGGGTTGCCATTTCCTTCTCCAATGCGTGAAAGTGAAAAGTGAAAGTGAAGTCGCTCAGTCATGTCCAACTAGTAGCAACCCCATGGACTGTAGCCCACCAGGCTCCTCTGTCCATGGGATTTTCTAGGCAATAGTACTGGAGTGGCCTGCCATTGCCTTCTCCGAATAAAATGCTATACCCCCACAAATGTGTATATATGAGTACCAAAAGACATGTACAAGAATGTCCACAGCATCATCAGACATAATAATCCCAAATCAGAAACTCAAATGACCACTGTCAAAGAATCAGATAAATTATAGAATCATCATACAACATTGTGCTATTCAGCAATGAAAGTGAACAAATGATCACTACATATGCAATAACACTGACTAGTAGCAAAAGAAGCCAGACTCAAAAAGGTACAAAAATTATATGATTATATTTTATATGAAATTTAAAAAACAAAAGCAAAATTAAACTACAGTGTTCACCAGGATACAGGTTACCTTTGAGAGGGAGGTAAACATACTAGGAGGAGCTGTATGAAAGGCTCCTGAAGAACGAGTAATATTCTGTAACTTCAGCTGTGTGATGGTCACACATGTATATTCACTTTGTGAAAATTTACTTTATTGTACATTTATGATTTGTGTGCTTTGTTTTTCTGTAGATATATTACTTTAATTTATAAATATATATTCAGATTTATTAATATTCAAGTTTTTCAAATGAATGGATGGTTTTGGGGAAAAAGTTCTTTCCTAGATTTTATTCCTATTGTCTTTGAATTCTATTTTAACATCAGATTTTAGAATGTGGTGATTTCCAGTCCTCAGCTACACCATTCCAGAATATATATATTTCATATCAAAGGTTAGTACAAGGATTTAAGTCCTGAAAACTGGTCTTCTCTCCATCTAAACTGCAAATCAGAATTTACAATCTTCTTCTTTCACTTCAGTAGGCAAAAGAATCAGGATCAATTGTGGTCCTCTGTTTGGCAAATCTAGCCCAGAGTATGCATTTTTTAAAAGTCACTAGTTATGCAGTCTGGAGAAGGCAATGGCAAGCCACTCCAGTACTCTTGCCTAGAAAATCCCATGGATGGAGGAGCCTGGTAGGCTGTAGGCCATGGGGTCACTAAGGGTCGGACACGATTGAGTGACTTCACTTTCACTTTTCACTTTCACATATTGGAGAAGGAAATGGCAACCCACTCCAGTGTTCTTGCCTGGAGAATCCCAGGGATGGGGGAGCCTGGTGGGCTTCCGTCTATGGGGTCACACAGAGTCGGACACGACTGAAGTGACTTAGCAGCAGCAGCAGTTATGCAGTGTCATAGAAAATGCTGAATGGGTACTAGGATTAGAACCATCCTATTGTTAACTTTTAAATTGGCTTCCTTTACCTCTCTCAGCTAAAACCAAGATGAAGAGGAAGGAGTGAGAGAGAGTGGCATAATTGTTTTGAACATTCTCATTTCTTTGTTCTTTCTTTAATATTTAACACACATTTAAGGAGAATCCCAGGGACGGGGGAGCCTGGTGCGCTGCCGTCTATGGGGTCACACAGAGTCGGACACGACTGAAGTGACTTAGCAGCAGCAGCAAGGGGCTACTGTATGTTAGGAACTGCAGTAGACATTTGAACATGTAGCAGCAAATGAAACAAGGTCCCTATCCATACAGAATACACAACAGGAGCAGCATCAGGCTACCTACACACTATGCATGCATAGCTCACTTCATACACATGTCAATCTTATTAAGGGAGGTGCTATTATCCTCATTACACAGATGAGAAAAATTTGCTTAGAAACCACTTTGCCTTGGTCACACAATGATAAATTTGGTTTAAAATATAACTACAGTATAATGTCCATGATTTTCCATATATTCTGCAATAAGGTAGAATTCAAGTGCAGTTCAATTCTAGATACTAATATATGAAGAGACACAATTTTTATGAAGACTATAAAGTGTACTAACTGATCCTAAAAATTTCTATGACATAGTATAGACTTGTTTTGCTTAAGTGAGGGGTCAACAGGAAACCTGAAAGGAAACCTTCTTCCATTACCCTTCCAATACTTCAACTACTGACTCAGTTATAAGGGTAAAAGATTCTTTTTTCTTTGACTACAAGGAAGCGAAAAAATTCTCTTCTAAAGCTATAAATACATAAAACTCAGGAAATCTAAAGACACCTGCTGTGGGAGCCATACCTTCGCTATTGCACATATACATAAACAGACATGAATGTTTGTGCACATAACATACATCAAATATTTGACAATTACTCTTTCATATTTCTTGCACAAAGACAATAAATATGTTACATTGCTCATGACCACTGTCTATATCACCAATTATAATTTTGAAAAGTACATTTTTTTCTGAGTTGAAAACGATCAAGAATACATAAACATCTATGTCTACATATATATATACATATATATATACTACGTCTACACTAACGTTTTCTGTTAGTCAAAATTATTAACATATAAAGACTCTGTACCAGTCCAGCCTCTATTAAACCATTACTGGCCAATTTCTTAAACAGTCAAACCTCGAATATATGGTTTGGTTTTAAAGTATTTGAATTCTGCAGTCTATCTGCCTTTCATTTTCCTTTTAAATAAAGCAGACCAGAACATTTATGGATGTGTAGCCAAAAGTCTAATTCATAAAGCAAAGGTTATAATTCAAGTTTACAAGGGATTAAATTATTTCAAAGAAGCCTGACCCTAAGGGAAAAAAAGAAAGATGGCAACTGTAATTTTAAAACATGCAAAATAGGACAGTGTAGGGAGACTATCAATAAGCAAAAATAAAATGATCAAAATCTGTACATTCAGAATGGGGAAGAAAAGATTTCCAGAATATTTTTTATACACCACTGCATGAATAAGGAAATGCCTTCCTGCTTGAGTGTTTATACCCAAAACAATACATTTCTTTTGAACTGTAACTTAACTTTCTGTTATCACATGTCATGTTATAACAATCAAACCTACATTTGTGGTAAAGCCAAAAACCACTCTGAAGAAGTGGTCTTAACCACAATTCAAAGCTTATAAAGATTATCTGAGCCATTAACCTGTCGAGCTGCTTTCATACACTGCTAGACCAAAAAGGCAGGCCCAGCAGCTAGTTGCAGCTGCTCCCACAAGCTTCACAAGGAAGCCACAGGTCTCTGCAAGGGAAATACACAATACAGGGGAATGGAAGTTGGTGGTACAAAAATCTAACAGCAAACTACTTTGTCTTGGGTAGTACTACAGGCAGCCTAATAAAACGTCAACCATTTAAGGAGCCTCAGCTCCGCACAGGTAAAAGAAAGACTCTGAATTGACACGCTAGCAAAGTCATGCTCAAAATTCTCCAAGCCAGGCTTCAGCAATATGTAAACCGTGAACTCCCAGATGTTCAAGCAGGTTTTAGAAAAGGCAGAGGCACCAGAGATCAAATTGCCAACATCCGCTGGATCATGGAGAAAGCAAGAGAGTTTCAGAAAAACATCTATTTCTGCTTCATTGACTATGCCAAAGCCTTTGACTGTGTGGATCACAATAAACTGTGGAACATTCTGAAAGAGATGGAAATCCCAGACCACCTGACCTGCCTCTTGAGAAACCTGTATGCAGGTCAGGAAGCAACAGTTAGAACTGGACATGGAACAACAGACTGGTTCCAAATAGGAAAAGGTGTACGTCAAGGTTGTATATTGTCACCTTGCTTATTTAACTTATATGCAGAGTACATCATGAGGAACGCTGGGCTGGAAGAAGCACAAGCTGGAGTCAAGATTGCTGGGAGAAATATCAATAACCTCAGATATGCAGATGACACTACCCTTATGGCAGAAAGTGAAGAGGAACTCAAAAGCCTCTTGATGAAAGTGAAAGAGGAGAGTGAAAAGGTTGGTTTGAAGCTCAACATTCAGAAAACAAAGATCATGGCATATGGTCCCATCACTTCATGGGAAATAGATGGGAAAACAGTGGAAACAGTGTCAGACTTTGTTTTTTTGGGCTCCAAAATCACTGCAGATGCTGATTGCAGCCATGAAATTAAAAGACGCTTGCTCCTTGGAAGGAAAGTTATGACCAACCTTGATAGTATATTAAAAAGCAGAGACATTACTTTGCCGACCAAGGTCCGTCTAGTCAAGGCAATGGTTTTTCCCGTGGTCATGTATGGTTGTGAGAGTTGGACTGTGAAGAAGGCTGATCGCCGAAGAATCGATGCTTTTGAACTGTGGTGTTGGAGAAGACTCTTGAGAGTCCCTTATACTGCAAGGAGATCCAACCAGTCCATTCTAAAGGAGATCAATCCTGGATGTTCATTGGAGGGACTGATGCTAAAGCTGAAACTGCAATACTTTGGCCACCTCATGCAACGAGTTGACTCACTGGAAAAGACTCTGATGCTGGGAAAGGTTGGGGGCGGGAGGAGAAGGGGACGACGGAGAATGAGATGGCTGGATGGCATCACCGACTCTGTGGACATGAGTTTGAGTGTACTCCGGGAGTTGGTGATGGACAGGGAGGCCTGGCGTGCCGTGATTCATGGGGTCGCGGAGAGTCGGACACGACTGAGCGACTGAACTGAACTGAACTGAATGAAATGATTAGGGCTCCCCTGGTGGCTGAGTCGGTAAAGAATCCACCTGCAATGCGGGAGACCTGGGTTTGATCCCTGGGTTGGGAAGACCCCCTGGAGGAGGGCATCATAATCCACTCCAGTACTCTTGCCTGAAGAATCCCCATGGACAGAGGAGTCTAGCAGACTACAGTCTGGGGGGTTGCAAAGAGTCAGACACGACTGAGCGACTGAAAAAAAAAAAAAAAACATGAAGAATATAGAATATCAGCAACTTAAAGTAGTAAAACACTAGAAGACAATGCAAAAGCCTTGGGAGTTTGATGGTAGCAAGAAGGAAAACAAAGGTTAAGACCTCTTGGCAGGTATAGATTTAACTGTCACAGTTTGGGTCATTCGGGTTATATATTTAATTAGGCAAACTGCAAAGCTGTTCCGTTATAAATTTACTAGTTAACTGACTAGTCAACTTCCCTGTATCATTTGTCTAACTAGAAAGAAGAAGGGCACAGTTCTTTAAAGATCAGCTGCTCCACTGCAGCAACTTAATTCTTAACATTTCCTCACTCATCAACATCTATACAGCCATGTTTTCTAAAGACATGTGGTCTCTATTCTAAGTATTAGATTTTTGACTTCCCCTCATTCTTGACTTCCAATTCATTGACAAATGCTGTCCACTGCCTTCTCAAATTATCTTTTATATTTCCACTCCGATTCCATAAAGTTACAGAAAGCTCTTATGACAACTTTTATATCTATAGCATCCTAAACTAGCCTCATGAAGTAAAATAGACAAGCACACAACAAACAGAATATATCTGTTTATATATGCTCTCATTTAACTATCACCAACAATCCTGACAGGCCTTCAAACTTAGAAGGGAAAATTAAACCTCAAAAAGTCACAAGATAGGCTATTCCCCCTGCTCTGATTTCACACTGATCATACTAAGGTTGAAGATTACATATAAATATACAAGGAAGCCATCTCTAGTCTTTAAACCACTTCTCAACTCCCCAAATAATTCATTTGTCCCAATTCACTGATAAATTAATTCCCCTATTTGATCTTCCATTAAATAAACCACCTGTCATATGAAAATTTATTTAAATGTTCCAGAAAAATCACTTCTTAACCTGTAAAGTATTTCTTAGCAAACCAAAACTGTTGATTCTCAAGGATGAAATGCTGCAGTAATCCAACTAGAGAACAGGAACAATGCTACAGTTAAATCAGCCATGAAAATCTGATTGTGTAAACAGCCCTAGGGATTAGTCAAATCTACAGTCTTTCTTTAAGTATCCCAGTAATGAAGAAAATGTCAATCTGTTTCTATAATAAACTAGAGATGCACAAGGGAATTTTTAGGCCATAACTTTTATGCTGGACAATTTTTTAATGGCAGAATTGTCATTAGAGAAATATGGACAACACTATGCATGTATTATTCATACAAAATTGACTCAACTGCATACAATATTAACATCAAGTTTTCAAATGCAAGTCTGTATGTATGCTTACTAAATGAGTGAATAATATTAAATAGTAAGTCATGTGTTAAAAAAAGATTAACAAAAAACTGTCATGAAACTGTTGCTCTTAAACTATAATATTAATTACACCAACTATTGTTTTAAAATATATATAATTAATGGGAAATAGATGGGGAAACAGTGGAAACAGTGTCAGACTTTATTTTTTTGGGCTCCAAAATCACTGCGGATGCTGACTGCAGCCATGAAATTAAAAGACGCTTACTCCTTGGAAGGAAAGTTATGACCAACCTTGACAGTATATTAAAAAGCAGAGACATTACTTTGCCAACAAAGGTCCGTCTAGTCAAGGCTATGGTTTTTCCAGTGGTCATATGGATATGAGAGTTGGACTGTGAAGAAAGCTGATCGCCGAAGAATTGATGCTTTTGAACTGTGGTGTTGGAGAAGACTCTTGAGAGTCCCTTGGACTGCAAGGAGATCCAACCAGTCCATTCTAAAGGAGCTCAATCCTGGGTGTTCATTGGAATGACTGATGCTAAAGCTGAAACTCCAATACTTTGGCCACCTCATGCGACGAGTTGACTCACTGGAAAAGACTCTGATGCTTGGAGGGATTGGGGGCAGGAGGAGAAGGGGACGACAGAGAATGAGATGGCTGGATGGCATCACCAACTCGATGGACATGAGTTTGAGTAAACTCCAGGAGTTGGTGATGGACAGTGAGGCCTGGCATGCTGTGATTCATGGGGTCGCAAAGAGTCAGACACGACTGAGCGACTGAACTGAACGTCTTTATATTCATAACATATTTTTTTAACTTTTTATTTTATATTGGAGTATAGTTGATTAACAATGTTGTGTTAGTTTCAGGTATACAGCAAAGTGGTTCAGTTACACATATAAATATATCTTTTTCAAATTCTTGCCCCATTTAGGTTGTTACACAATACTGAACAGAGTTCGCTGTGCTATACAGTAGGTCCTTATTGGTTATCCTTTTAAATATAGCAGTGTGTACATGTCAATCCCAAACTCCCTAATTATCCCTCCCCTCAACCCTTCTACCCTGGTAATCATAAATTCATTTTCACAGTCTTGTTTCAGTTCTGTAAATAAGTTCATTTGTATCATTTATTTTTAGATTCCACAGGACATTTCCGTCTGACTTACTTCACTCAGTATGACAATCACTACATCCATCACTCTTGTAGAAAATGGTATTGTTCCATTCTTTACAATGGCTAAGCAGTGTTTCATGGTGTGCTTAGTCGCTCAGTCGTATCTGACTTTGCGACCTCATGGAATGTAGCCTGCCAGGCTCCTCAGTCCATGGGGATTCTTCAGGCAAGAATACTGGAGTATTCTCGTGTGTTTCCATGCCCTCCTCCAGGGGATCTTCCAACCCAGGGATCAAACCCAGGTCTCCCGCACTGCAGTCAGATTCTTTACCAACTGAGCCACAAAGGAAGCCCAATTATTTCATGGTACATGTGTACGAAATCTTTATCCATTCCTATGTCGATGGACACTTAGGCTGCTTCCATGTCTTGGCTATTGTAAACAGTGTTATAATGAACACTGGGGTGCATGTATCCTTGCAGACCATGTTCTTCTCCGAATATGAACATATGCCCAGGAGTGGGACGGCAGGATCATGTGCCATGCTGTGCTAAGTTGCTTCACTCCTGTCCAATCTTTGTGACTCTACAGATTGTAGCCCTCCAGGCTTCTCTGACCATAGGATTCTCCAGGCAAGATACTAGATTCTCAAGGCAAGATACTAGAGTGGGTTGTTGCCAAGCCCTCCTCCAGGAGATCTTCCTGACCCAGGGATCAAACCTGAGCCTCCTTTGTCTCCTACATTGGCACTTTACCACCAGTGGCACCTGACAAGTCATTGCAGGATCACATGGCAGCTCTATCTCAAGTTTTTAAAGGAACCTCCATACTGTTCTCCACAGTGGCTATCGCAATTTACATTTCCACCTACAGTGTAAGAGGGTTCCCTTCTCTCCAAACCTTCTCCAGCATTTACTGTTTGTAGACTTTTTGATGATTGCCATTCTGACTGTTGTAAGTTGATGTCTCACTGTAGTTTTGATTTGCATTTCTCTAATAATTCAGTTCAGTTGCTCAGTTGTGTCCAATTCCTTGCAACCCCAGGGACTGCAGCACACCAGACTTTCCTGTCCGTCACCAACTCCTGGAGGTTGCTCAAACTTATGTCCATTGTGTTGGTGATGCCATCCAACCATCTCATCCTCTGTCATCCCCTTCTCCCCCTGCCATCAATCTTTCCCAGCATCGGGTCTTTACCAATGAGACAATTCTTCGCATTAGGTGGCCAAAGTATTAGAGCTTCAGCATTAGTCCCTCCAAGGAATATTCAGGATTGATTTCCTTTAGGATTGACTGGTTTGACCTCCTTGCTGTCCAAGGGACTCTCAAGAGTCTTCTCTAACACCACAGTTCAAAAGCATCAATTCTTCAGCACTCAGCTTTCTTTAAGGTCCAACTCTCACATCCATACATGACTACTGGAAAAACCATAGCTTTGAATAGACGGACCTTTGTCAGCAATGTCTCTGCTTTTTAATATGCTGTCTAGGTTGGTCATAGCTTTTCTTCCAAGGAGCAAACGTCTTTTAATTTTATGGTTGCAGTCATCCTCTGCAGCGATTTTGGAACCCAAGAAAATAAATTGTCACTGTTTCCACTGTTTCCTCTTCTATTTGCCATGAAGTGATGGGGCTGGATGCCATGATCTTAGTTTTTTGAATACTTAATTTTAAGCTAGCTTTTTCACTCTCCTCTTTCCCTTTCATCAAGAGGCTCTTTAGTTCCTCTTTGCTTTCTGCCATTAGGGTGGTGTCTTCTGCATATCTGAGGTTATTGATATTTTTCCCAGCAATCTTGATTCCAGCTTGTGCTTCACCCAGTCTGGCATTTCACATGATGCACTCTACATATAAGTTAAATAAGCAAGGTGACAATATACAGCCTTGACGAACTCCTTTCCCAATTTGGAACCAGTCTGTTGTTCCATACTCAGTTCTAACTGTTGCTTTTTGACTTGCATACAGATTTCTCAGGAGGCAGTTAAGGTGGTCTGGCATTCCCATCTCTTTAAGAATTTTCCAGTTTGTTGTGATCCACACAGTCAAAGGCTTTAGAGTAGTCAATGAAGCAGAAGTAGATGTTCTTCTGGAATTGTCTTGCTTTTTTCTAGGATCCAACAGATGTTGGTAATTTGATCTCTGGTTCTTCTGCCTTTTCTAAATCCAGCTTGAACATCTGGAACTTCTTGGTTTACGTACTGTTGAAGTATGTGATATTTAATAACTAGATATCTAATAATTAAGTACCTTTCCATGTATCTCTTGGCCATCTGTATGTCTTCTTTGAAGAAATGTCTATTGCACATTTGTTGACTGGGTTGTTTGATGATGACCAACTATTTTGAATTAACCAATGATTATGAACAAAATGATCTGAAATGTCCAAAGAGTTATTTCTACAGTGGAGGAAAAAATTATAAATTGTCTACCAAATGAGATTATACTGACTTCACAAATTTTATAATGAGGAGAAAAAGGAATTAACTATTTTATCAAGTCCAAAATGCTAAAATGATGATTAATTTCCTCACTCTAATGAAACTGTCTACTTTTCCCATAGAGAATGTCCTGCCAAGATACCATGCTATAGGTAATTGCTGTTTCTTGCTCTTCAATAGCAGTGTAGTTTAATGAGGCATATGGACACTTCAAAAAAAAGTGATAATCTACATTGTTGACAGATTCTATTAAGAACCGGTATCAAGATCTAAATGGGGCTATAAACAGTACAGCTGAAAAGAACTCCTTAGAAGCTTATGTTCTTTCATGTAGTTTTGTTGAATCTAAAACTGTTAGGAAAACTTGCATATACCAGGTGTAAATTTTCAGTAATTTTACCCAGGCAATTTTTTACTACAATAACAATAATCAAGTGCTAATATAAGATCCATTATGTATAAGCCAGTAAGAACAATGCTGTTAACAAATTAACTTCCTGGGCTTTTAAACTATTAGTAACTCTTGGGTATGAAGAATAGTTTAAGACTGAAGTTAAGTACTTAATTCTGTTTGAATTCTGGAATAAAAATCAAAGTGAAAGGGGGAATCATTCTAATTGCTGACTTTTTCCCTGATTATCCAAAAATGCCTTGGTTTGGTTCTAGTATTCCTCAAGAAATTAATCCTACTCATCTGGCCATTATACTCAACAACTTTCTTCTGAAAGAGAAATACTACTTTGCCTTGGGTCAGTCCTCTTCATTTTTGGACAATCTATTAGCACCTACATTTTATGCTATTTTCATAACATCCTTATTTCTCACTTGGTTTGCCAGGTTCTCGGACTCAAAATACAGTCACATATTATTCTAAACAATAAGAATACAGAGCTAATATTCTTGTTTGTTCAGACTGCATGTAAACGAGGGTGAGGGGCTAAGGGGTAGAAAGGAAGAAAGAAGAGAGAACGCTGCAATATAAAAGAGCAGAGGAAAAAAAAAAAAAGATAGGAAAGAAAAAGATTGCTTGAGGAAGTGACAGAGTCACCAAGTTGAAGAAACATAAAAGAGAGTCATGGAGTGTCTGATGGCCATAAAAGGGCAAGCATCCATCTCCTAACAAACCAAATCCAGTCAACACCAAATACGGAAATGTTTTCATTCAAACACAGAGCTTTTCTTCTGTAGGATATGAACATAGATCACATTCTTTCCCTACAAAAAAGAAATCTCACACTTTTGGATATCTACTATTGTGAAAAAATATGTTGAATTGTTGTATAAACAATTTTCAAGTTTTTCTACCCCAAAGTTCAGGACTTTCTAACAACAATAAAAACGCCACAATCCTTTCGCAGTTATTCTGGAGCTTCAGTCTCCACATCTGTAAAATAGGAAAGTTAAATGACAACCTGGAAAGCCATGTGAAGACTGAGCTAATACCCATAAAACACTTTTAAGGGGGCATTTTGTAAGTACAATACCTGCTAAGTGTTAGCTATTATGCACTCAGCTTTTCTCAGCGTTTAAACTTACAAACCTAAACTCACAAAAGGTAACGGATGACAGAACTGTTCAAATTAAGATCATTTCAAAATAAGACGTACTTCTGTATATATCCACTCATTCTATTTATAAATTAAGAGGTTGGTAAATAACAGAATGGACTATTCTGCTGTTGCAGGACAGACACGTTATCTTAAAATCTAGTATTCTCAGAAAGTTCATTCATTCAACAAGTATTTACTATGTACCTGCTATGACTAGTCATTATCCTGGGGCTGAGGATATAGGAATCAACAAAATAAAAATTTGTGTAATGTGGAGGACTGGGAAGGGAAGGATTAGAAATTGGCTCCCCACAGAGGTCGCAGGAGCTTTTATTTCAAAAGTGAATACTTTCAATGGATTCTGCCTGTTTCAAGTTTTATATACTTCTGTTACTTGCCTCTCCCTTATCCTTGCCCCAAGACCAGAGTTTCTCACTCAGAGTACTTTTTCCACAGGAATTTCAACAAAAAAGGAATTTTAAGTTCAATTTCATTCACAATTAATCTACCTGCTATCATCAGCACTTCAACAGACCGTTTTGATCACTTTCATTCACTCATTGCTATGATAAAACACAAAAGCACTCAATCAAAGTAAATGCTTTGAAAATGTTTTGTCCTATCTCCCCACCCTAGGAATCCCCAGGATTCCTTATAACAAATAATTAAGGGCAGAGGGGGAAAGGAGACAGTCGTCCTTCCTGACCACTAGCACATTTTCAGTTATGATCTTTCAAGATTTTATGCTGACTTGGTCATTGTTAAAGCAACACCTGAAGACTTGTGGAGGTCAACTACGGCTGCCATGATTTTATCTGCAGTTCCTCTTCATCAGCTACCAGAGCCTCAGAAAGTTCATTCACTCTGAGGTGCAGGAAACTGGCTACATGGTTGATATGGGTCTCCATTATGAAAGCTGTACTCCTCATTGAAGTGACAAGTCTGGCATTTCCAAGAAAATGCATGCACATTTTCCTGCTCATCACTCACCTACATACGCTAACAGTTCAATAGTGTAACATCAACTGATTCCATTGTATTTTTCAAAAGAAAGAGATTCCCTGATTTTTATGACAGTTTCAAAACATATACCCATTTTCAAGTAGGTTCATATTCGAGATGGGTTCTAATATTCTTAACAGATAGCCCAGATCCCACAGAAATGCAAAATAATATTATTTTTTAAACTAATAAATTAAAAATTAGTTTCAGAAAGTTCCTAATTCTAAAAATACTACCATTTACTTAAAAGATTTTTTTTTTAAACTTTATTACCTTCAGAATCTAAAACAACTTTTAAAATACTTTCAAAGCACCTCAATCTTCATTCTTAGGGGGTATTTTTGACTGATCTGTTTTTAGTAACCAAAAGTATAATGGAGCCATATCTAATAATTGACATAGTAATTTATGATATGTTTTCTTCTAATTCTAGATGTGTGCTGCCTCTGGTCAGTGATCTCAGTTCTAGGACAACTATAACTAGAAGGTAGTTGAGTTTCTTTCTAAACTACAGTTTAGGAGGAAAAGCTTTGAAAGAAAAAGATAAGTTGCTCACATGCGTTATGATAAACAAAGTAAAAGGGACACAGTTATAAAGAAAGAAATGCCACAAGGGTATCCCTTTGCATGAAACCTTGCACCCAACAGGATAAGCAGCATGAGGCCAAAAGTGATGATGATGGAAGTAAACATGACTAACATAACGATGAAAAGCCAAGAAATGCCACTGATAAAATTAGGAAGTCTGAGAAAAGACAAGGTTGGGTGGGGGACTGGAGGTGAGGGTGGGGTGCTTGGGGAAACAATAATAGAAAGGATTCAACTGTATATGGAAAGAAAGGATAGAACTGTACATGAAACAACAGGTTCCAAATTGGGAAAGGAGTACGTCGAGGTTGTATATTGTCACCCTGCTTATTTAACTTAAATGCAGAGTACATCATGTGAAATGCCAGGCTGGATGAAGCACAAGCTGGAATCAAGACTGCCAGGAGAAATATCAATAACCTCAGATATGCAGATGACACCATTCTTATGGCAGAAAAGTGAAAGAGGAGAGTGAAAAAGTTGGCTTAAAACTCAACATTCAGAAAACTAAGATCATGGCATCCGGTCTCATCACTTCATGTCAAATAGATGGGGAAACAATGGAAACAGTGAGAGACTTCATTTTCTTCAGCTCCAAAATCACTGCAGATGGTGACTGCAGCCATGAAATTAAAAGACACCTGTTCCTTGGAAGAAAAGCTATGACCAACCTAGACAGCATATTAAAAAGCAGGGACATTACTTTGCCAACAAAGGTCCATCTAGTCAAAGCTATGGTTTTTCCAGTAGTCATGTATGCATGTGAGAGTTGGACCTTAAAGAAAGCTGAGCGCTGAAGAATTGATGCTTTTGAACTGTGGTGTTGGAGAAGACTATTAAGGGTCCCTTGGACTGCAAGGAGATCCAGCCAGTCCATACCAAAGTAAATCAGTCCTGAATATTCATTGGAAGGACTGATGTTGAAGCTGAAACTCCAATACTCTGGCCACCTGATGCAAAGAACTGACTCATCTGAAAAGACCCAGATGCTTGAAAAGACTGAAGGCAGGAGAAGGGCACGACAGAGGATGAGACGGTTGGATGGCATCACCGATTCAATGGACATGAGTTTGAGCAAGCTCCAGGAGTTGGTGATGGACAAGGAAGTCTGGCATGCTACAGTCCCTGGGGTCACAAAAAGTCGGACATGACTGAGCAACTGAACTGGAGTATATTTCACCCAATTCAGAGCAGCTAATATGTATGGTTTCGACTCAATTTCTAAGAACTTGCAGAGAAAAATGAATTGTGCTTATTATCTTTTGGCCTATTATTTTGGCAAAGATTTTATGTTTTTCAACTCCCAAGTGTATAAAACTTATGTACAAATTCCACTGCTTTGAAACAATTTACCAGAAGTCTTCATTCTCTTATTGTTTTCTAGGGAGGAGGAAACTGTAATTCAAACACAATCTTAAAACATGCATATGCTGACACTATCCTACTCTGAGGCTTTATTTTTAAAAAAATACTCACCAGAAACTCTGTGATCATCTTTAATAAGTCTATAAAGCAAATATGTGCTGTTATGAGGATACTGGAATAGCAGAGGCACTAATCCAAGAAAAATAAAAATTTAAAAATGATCAAATCCTCACAAAAACAGAAGCTCTAACATTTAACTACCTTAAATACTTGTGATATATCTAATTTATGGTAAAACTTTTTTCAGTGTTAAACTTTTACATTTACCTTCTGAAGCAAAGATATATGAAAAGGTTCTAAGATCTAAGGAATAGGAGAATGAAGTGGGTAGATTTTAGTATGTATCATCAGTTTTTCTGTACTTTTTTAATTGCATGGGTCATTTTCATCAATTCAAACAAAGAGTAACTCCTCCACAACTAAGAAATATTATAAATTTCTTATCTATGAGCCTTTTGGAGAAGGAAATGACAACCTACTCCAGTATTCTTGCCTGAAAAAATTCCCATGGACAGAGAAGCCTGGCTGTCTACAATGCACAGGGTCGCAAAGAGTAGACACGACTGAGAGAGACTTCACTATCACTGACACTATGAACCTTTAAATATTTACCAGGGCAAGCAAGCAACAAGAAAACACACGCACGCACACACAAATAATACTATAAAAAACAAATATGACGTTTCATAGTTAGACAACTGTTCCTTACTGTCAGAGATAGAACTACTGAGCTAATAATACTGTTTTAAATATCTGAAGTCTTCTCTGGCTGAGATAAGTTTGACAATACAGATTTATAAGACAGTTTCGTACTGTTTCCCAGTTGATCATTATTAGAACTTAGGTCTGCAATACAGTACACATACTTACTCTTGAAACGAGATTTTACACAACTATATCATGTGATACATTCATGACATTTCCTTTTCTGTTCTTTTCTGTTTCATTTGTCTGGGGGGCAGCGAGAAGAACAGCAACTTATTAAATTGATTGCAAAATGGGCTGCCATTGGCAGTTTGAAAACTACTGTTTTAAGAGTTGATCAACACCAGAATACATGCCAAGTGACGGTATACTAGATTACTTGATAAAACAGGCTTAGCTAATGCCACTCAAGAGCTGTGACTACTATGTTTCCCTTTTCTTCCTACTCCTCAGACAGTCCCCTATACTAAACTTCACTTGCATATCACTAGGAGCCACAGACTGGAACGTATCCTGGTCACTTTTTCTCAGCAAGGCAAAACAATATAAAACTAATACCACTTCTGAGGGACATCTGTTACTATGAGAAGCATACACTTAGTGGAACTAAAACGATCCAATCAACATACACATAAATGTGCATATCTTGTTTATTTCAGCTTAAAAAAATGAAACAAGTTTGTTTCAAAATACTCCTTTCTATATTCACTGCACTGATTTTCTTTTCTATTACATGTCTTAATGCTGATCACAACCCACTAACTTGAGTTTTTGACCCACTAATGAATAGGTGGAAATCTGCAATTTGAAAAACACAGCTTCAGAGAACACACAAATCAACCTAGCAGGATAAGAGAACCACAGATAAATTACCAGTCTCTAGTGGCCACCTTCTTTTACTGATGAGAAAAAGCTCAAAGAACTGAAAACATTAGTCAAAGAGTGATTGTTTATTTAACTCCAGGAAGACCATACAAGAAGGTGTAAGATTCAGGAGAAGAAAAAAAGTGACAGCATTACACCCCCAAAAAAAGGAGTTCCAGATACAGCATTTAATAATCATCACCACTGTTACTCTAACATTAGCTTCTCGTATGCTCAGTCCTGCACTAAATGCATATACAATTTACCTACATAAGCGGTGTGTGTTAAGGTATGTATATGTGTGTATATACACATAAGTATGTACACATAATGCAACATATAAATTATATAAGCATATACTTACAGTATTGCATTTTTAATACATAAATTTATATTTTTTTCCAAGTCATTCTTACAACCTGTCAAAACAACAAAGTAGTGCCAGATCTGAAACCCAGGTTGGCTGGCTGCAGAATCTAAGCTCTTAACCACTAAGGTATATATAAGCTCTTCCAAAAGAAAAGGAGTACCCAGCTCTGGCTGTGCATCAAGAATCCTCTGTGGCATTAAAAAGAAACAGACAGATGCCCAAGTGCATCTAAAAGGAGATATAAAAGGAGACTTTTTTAAGCTGAAGTGGCAAATATTACAGAGAAATGTATTTTTTAGACAACATATCAATACCGTCTCCAATCCATTATGTCAGAAAAGATCTTTTTTGGAGAGTAGCTACTGCCATATTGGACATAAAAGACCTGTTAATCAACAGTTGACTTCACCTTGAAATTTGATTCACTGTCATTATAGGCTAGAATTTAATAAAAAGTTGTTTTGTCTTAGATTTAACAACTAAATTCCACTGATAATTTAACTGCTGACACATCAAAAGGTTCTCGACGTAAGGTAGCCTAAATGATAAAAATTACAGGCTGTTCCCCTGTATTTCTACTACACTTATATATCCATGATTTAAACCTCTATTTTCCCAACATATTTTCCTTCATTCCCTAAAAGATAAAGAGTTTTGAACCCAACGTAACATAAATGAATTCAGCATTCCCCCTGAGTTGATTCACTTCCACATCTTTAAGAAAACATTTAGTAGCAAGCACATAGTACACAATTAGGAGGTTTCCAAGGATTCAAATAATTAACAAATGGTTTTGACTACATCACTCAAATAAAATGTTATGAGCATAAAAACCTTAAAGATTTTTGATGGTTAAGAGGGTAATATGAAGCCTAGAATTACAACTATTAGCAACCACAAGTAACAGTGGGACTACATACCTCAAGCACATGAAACATTAACTGTATACTTATGGTGGTGAAGAGAGAACAATCACACTATTAATGAAGACTCACTCATTTTCCTTTCAGTAAAAATTTTTTGTAAAAGACAAAAACAGCACAAACTATAAATGGTCCACGTAAAAATTATTTTGTTTGGTGAAATTAATACCCTAACCGAAGAACTGTATGCAATTATTTCCTGTTCAGGCTACCATGAAATGACAGCACTGCAGAGAAACTAGCCTATGATGTAAACCATAAAGATAATTACAGACTTACATGTGAATAATCCCCAAACTATTTCATGAAAGAAATTATAACCCATTACTATTAAAATTTAGCAAAAAATGTCTACTCCAGTGTCTCCTACAATCTCAAAAGGCGGGGAGAGGGGACTCATTCAACAAGCTTGGGATATATAGTTGTTTTTTATAAACAAAAAATACTTTTGCCTTAAATCCGTAACATCTGAAATCTACGTGTTAAAATATTTTAAAATACATGTTAATTAAATACAGAATCATTAGTGTTTGTTCTACCCATGACCTTGGGGGATCACTGGAATATTTCTGAAGCATACCTTTTAATCCACGCCATGGTACTTCAAGAACATGTTAAGGTAAGCCACAGGCTGGAACACTTCGATGCACCTCAAAACACCTCAGCCAGTATATCTGTATCATTCTCCTTTCGAGATCAAAATGTTTCCGAAGAACTATAATGCTTCCATCTGAATGACAGTTTCATAATTTCAATGACTTAAAAACAAACAAACAAACAAAAAAAGGACTTAAGTGTTGGTATGTTAAGCCACTAGTGCACTGTGTTAACTGCTGCCACAACTAAGAAAAGCAAACCAGCTGCTGCTACTGCTATATAACACTGTAATTTTTAATATGACCCTCATGTGAATGAGGAAGAGTACTTGCTTAGTGGCCAGTGACAGCTCTTGCTTTCCTGCATGCGTGAGTACTTTCGCTTCAGCCATGTTCGACTTTCTGTGACCCTATGGACTGTAGCCCACCAGGCTCCTGTCCATGGGATTCTCCAGGCAAGAATACTGCAGTGGGCTGCCAGGCCCTTTCTAGGTGATCTTCCTGACTCTGGGATCGAACCCACGTCTCTTACGTTTCCTGTATTGGCAGGTAGATTCTTTACCACTAGCTTGCTTTACTAGGATCTATCCAAAGCCCACAAATCTCTTTGCCCCAACTGATTCTTCAGTTTTCTTCTCAAGGAATTAAAATAACCTATGCCAAAGCCTTTGATTGTGTGGATCACAATGAATATGGAAAATTCTGAAAGAGATGGGAATCCCAGACCACCTGACCTGCCTCTTGAGAAACCTGTATGCAGGTCAGGAAGCAACAGTCAGAACTGGACATGGAACAACAGACTGGTTCCAAATAGGAAAAGGAGTACGTCAAGGCTGTATATTGTCACCCTGCTTATTTAACTTATATGCAGAGTACATCATGAGGAACGCTGGGCTGGAAGAAGCACAAGCTGGAATCAAGATTGTCGGGAGAAATATCAATAACCTCAGATATGCAGATGACACCACCCTTATGGCAGAAAGCGAAGAGGAACTCAAAAGCCTCTTGATGAAAGTGAAAAGAGGAGAGTGAAAAGGTTGGCTTGAAGCTCAACATTCAGAAAACAAAGATCAAGGCATCTGGTCCCATCACTTCATGGGAAATAGATGGGGAAACAGTGGAAACAGTGTTTTATTTTTTTGGGCTCCAAAATCACTGCAGATGCTGATTGCAGCCATGAAATTAAAAGACGCTTACTCCTTGGAAGGAAAGTTATGACCAACCTTGATAGCATATTAAAAAGCAGAGACATTACTTTGCCAACCAAGGTCCGTCTAGTCAAGGCTATGGTTTTTCCCGTGGTCATGTATGGATGTGAGAGTTGGACTGTGAAGAAGGCTAATCACCAAAGAATTGATGCTTTTGAACTGTGGTGTTGGAGAAGACTCTTGAGAGTCCCTTGGACTGCAAGGAGATCCAACCAGTCCATTCTAAAGGAGATCAATCCTGGGTGTTCACTGGAAGGACTGATGCTAAAACTGAAACTGCAATACTCTGGCCACCTCACGTGACCAGCTGACTCACTGGAAAAGACTCTGATGCTGGGAGGGATTGGGGGCGGGAGGAGACGGGGACGACAGAGAATGAGATGGCTGGATGGCATCACCGACTCGATGGACATGAGTCTGAGTGAACTCCGGGAGTTGGTGATGGACAGGGAGGCCTGGCGTGCTGTGATTCATGGGGTTGCAAAGAGTCGGACACGACTGAGCAACTGAACTGAACTGAAAAGACAGGTCTGGAACACTTGGTAGATGCCAGGTTCTCCTCTAACCAACTATTCTGTGTAGAAGGAGAGCTGGAAATTACAACACACCTGCATAAAACGGAATTCGTTAATAGACACAACAGGAATGCCCTCAAATAACACCACTTCCTGATACTAATATTACCGAATCATTTTAATTCCATGGAAGTCATTAACGTGTAAAAAGTTTCTGTTTCTAAAGTTTACTTCTATGAAAAGCATGCAGATAAATGAATAGATCAATGGCTAACTATCAGGTTTTAGTGCTTCTGTGGTTGCCTTGGCGGGTGACCTGATTCCTCCTTCCTCTTCACCCCACTCTACCTTTCTTACACATGAAGACATTAAAAACACTTCACTATTTAAATGATACAGTAAGAAGTCTATGTATCATATTTTAAAACTAAAAATTCACTCTACTTTTGCTTCATGCTTGGCACTCTACAGTTAAACGAAGAATGAACACTCAAGCTACACAAAAGAAGTAAAAGAAGTAATATACACATTTATGTCATAAAGCAATTAACATTGCTTTAGTATGACTGATCAGGAAACTTTAAATAAAAGCAAGCCATAAAAAGAGCTTCCAAGGAAAGAAAGTAGCTGGGAGAGGTTTGCTATACTCTGGGTTTGTGGAACAGCTTATGTAAAGGTTAACAGACAAGGAATGGAAGATGACAAAAGTTTCCCAGCTAGAGCTAAAAAGCACATGTTAAGGAAAAACAGAAATTATTTCCTGCTTAAAAGGGTAGATTCAACAGATGAATGTCAGAAAAACTACATATTACTGAAATTTAGATTTACTGCACGTTGTAGGGAATACAGATTACAAAATACAGGTAACTCTTCAGAAAGCTAATGATAGTGGCATAACTGAATAAAGAAAAGAATTCCACCAGGGCAGGTGGGAAAATAATAATACACAACAGAAACAAGGGGCCTGGTCCACTGAATCACTGCAGCCACAGTCATCTTTTAAACTGATCACTTCCCTCTAGCTTAAAACCTTTCAAAGCCTCTATATAAGTTACAACCTCCTGGAAAGAAATCCACATTGTTTCCTACACTCTGTCCCTCCAAATAAACATATCCTATATGTAACTATCAGGTTAATGTTCCTGAAGTACAGCTCCTCTCTTACACAAGAAGAATAATGTGAACCATTGAGAACTAAGGCAGGCTTTAAATACATTAGATAATAAAGAATAAAAGCCCAATGTTTACTCATTATCTCATTTTTCATAATTCCATTTTATAGGGGAGAAAACTGACACTCTGTGGTCAAGTGATTGACCCAAGAAAACACACAACATGAGAAAAGAACTAGGACTTTAATCTAGACCCTCTAGCTGG
Source organism: Moschus berezovskii (assembly GCF_049115385.1). Lineage (NCBI taxonomy): Eukaryota > Metazoa > Chordata > Mammalia > Artiodactyla > Moschidae > Moschus > Moschus berezovskii. The sequence goes on along the minus strand of NC_142464.1, from coordinate 54,141,563 downwards.
AATTTCAACACTTTTCCTACACAATATTGTTATAAATATTATTGGAGAAAAGATGTGGTACCGGGGCTAACACTGTTGATAATATGGCAGGAACTAAGCTAGGGGCTCTCGTGTGTGCCTGTGCTAAGCCACTTTATTTACATCTCACTCTGTGCCACTCTACATACCGTAAGCTGCCAGGCTTCTGCGTCCTTGGATCCTCCAGATAAGAATATTGGAGTGGGTTTGCCATGCCCTCCTCCAGAGGATCTTCCCAACCCAGGGATCAAACACGCATCTCTTATATCTCCTGCATTGGAAGGCAGGTTCTTTACCAGTAGCAACACTTAAGAAGACTCATGCTAGGAACCTAATGGTATTTTATTTCATCCTGATCTAAGACTGACTAGTTGCCTTCTTTTACAGGTGAAAAGACTGAGGCTCCTAGAGATTTGAGCACTAATTTATTCAACATAATGCATCAGAGACTGAAAGTGGTTGGTCTAATAGTCCCTCTCATGTGTCCAACTCTAAAACCCACACTTATGTTGCTACGCTAATCTATCTCCCAGAAGCAGTCAGAAGAAATCAAGTCCAACACTGAAGTTTTATTCTTCAACCTGGCTGATATAACAATAAGCTAATTTTAAAAATGCATCTTAATAAAAATGTAGGCAGTTCAGTTCAGTTCAGTTCAGTCGCGTCCGACTCTCCGCGACCCCATGAATCACAGCACGCCAGGCCTCCCTGTCCATCACCAACTCCCAGAGTACACTCAAACTCATGTCCACAGAGTCGGTGATGCCATCCAGCCATCTCATTCTCCATAGGCAGTGTAAATAGATTTTTTACCTATAATTTAGCAAGAAACTATATGCACATTCACTAAGGCCACTAAGAAGGATTAAAGCATATTTAATCGCTCAAATCAGAAAGTTCATTTGATTCCTACAATGAGATCCAGATTGTTCATGAACTTATGCACACAAAAGATCTTTTAAAGCTGACTTATAAATCTTAGTAATTATCAATATAAATTTTGGTTGACAAAACAAAAATAAGCATGAAATTTATTTCCCTTAAGAAGATGTACTGTCATGTTTCCCCATGGAAAGCTACCAGTCTTAGCCTCATGATAAGCAAATCATGTACTAGCTGAGGATATTCAGTCAAATATCAGTTAATTTTTCTATATAGAAAAAAGGACCTACTTATAGCACAGGGAACTCTATTCAATACTCTGCAATAACCTAAATGGCAAAAGAATCTGAAAAACAGATACATATATATGTATATGGGGCTTCCCCGATGGCTCAGTGGTAAAGAATCTGCCTGTAACGCAGGAGACTCAGGTTCCATCCCTGGGCTTGTAAGATCCCCTGGAGAAAGAAATGGCAGCCCAGTCCAGTATTCTTGCCTGGAAAATCCCATGAACAGAGGAACCCAGCAAGCTACTCTCCATAGGGTCCCAAAGAGTCGAACACAACTGAGCACACATGCACTGTATATGTATAACCAAAACATTTTGTTGTACATCTGAAACTAGCACAATAATGTAAATCAACTACACTCCAATATAAAATAAAAACTAAAAAAATACTCCAAAGACTTTATCTGTCACATACTGTTTTACAGCATCCCAAATTTTATTACTCTCAAACCACCAGAAATCTCAACAGAAAACTTTTAAAAGATCATCAAAAGGTATTACAGAAACTTGCCAGCTTTTAAAATGTACCTGAGTAGACTTATTCTAAAGAAACTTGAGTCTGGGGATTTCCCTGGGTGGTCCAGTGGTTAAGAATCCACTTGCAATGCAGAGACATTGTCAATCAGTGGTCAATCATGGTCAATTCAATCCTGGTCGGAGAACTAAGATTCCATATGTCGAGGAACAACTAAGCCCATGAGCAACAACTAAGAGCCAACACAGCCAAATAAATAAATCGAACTAAAATTTGAAGATTAAAAAAAAAAGAAATTGAGTTTTGTTGAGGGAAGAACACAATATTAAGAGGTACAAAAGAAAAAAGGTGCTGGGTTTGGTTTACTTGGACATATGCAACAGCTCCTCCCTGATCCAGTTTCTGGTCTCTTCCAGACAACATTTGTGCGAGCCACACTGGACGTGTGTACACTTCTCAGAACATACCATGGTGTTTCAGATCTCTGGACCTTTGCCCCATCCTTCCATACCCACAAACTGCAGTAGTAGTGGGCAAAACAGAATTTAACGTCACATGATATTTAAAAGGAAAAGAATAAAGGGGAGGTGAAATAGGTGAGACGACAAGTTAAAAAATTTTTAATGTTTTCAGTGCCTACAATAGATGACAGACTACATGCTGAACTAAGTGTTTTTACATAAATTCTCACAGGCTATTATATTTAAGAAATTGTTAAGAAGAAAAGCTCTAAATACTGAGTTGATGATGCAATGTGTTTTTAATTAGATCCCATAATTTAGGGAATGTGTTCTACAGAACTTTAATTTTAAATGAGTTGTCAATCAAGTACTTAGAAACAGTCCTGTTGAATAATGACAGCAAAGTAACCACTACTATTATCTAAAGTATGAAAATCATGTATTCTAGGTATTTAAGTTCTAAGCGCCTTTTTGCCAGTGCTAATAAAGGTTTCAATTCTAAAGCTAAATCTGCTTTGAGCAACTTTCAAAGAATCTTTCCAAGAATGATAAACTATTCCAATTCCCATCTTGATAGTAAAACTGTAACTCCTTTTCCAATTAAACACTGGAGGCCAGGGGACTCACTTCAAGCACCTATAGCTAAGAGGTCAAACTCAAGATCAAAGAGACCACTAACTAAAAGACATTTGAGATCTAGCAATTCTGGAAGATGCAATATTCAGCTAATTTCACTTCTGAGGAGTTCCCAAATGGGGAAGCTCTTTTCTCAAAAGGTATATCCTAATTTTCAGCAACATCATTAAAAACTATCTAAGTGCCTGCTGCTGCTGCTCTTAAAGTGACAAACACTCAGGGGTCAACTGGAATATGGTTGAATTTTTTGCTAGAAACCTAGATGGCACAGTATGGACAAATATAATTTAAATATAAACACACACATGCATACATACACACACACAACTATCCTTTTTCAAATAGATTAGTGTTAGCAAGTTGTTCGGAGAAGGCAATGGCACCCCACTCCAGTACTCTTGCCTGGAGAATCCCATGGACGGAGCAGCATGGTGGGCTGCAGTCCATGGGGTCGCTGAGTCAGACATGACTGAGCAACTTCACTTTCACTTTTCACTTTCATGCACTGGAGAAGAAAATGGCAACCCACTCCAGTGTTCTTGCCTGGAGAATCCCAGGGACGGCAGAGCCTGGTAGGCTACCATCTATGGGGTCACACAGAGTCGGACACGACTGATGTGACTTAGCAGCAGCAGCAGCAAGTTGTTACCTGTCCAAGCTAGGAAGGTGGGGAAAGTGAACAGGGAGATGGAAGGTACATTGTTCAAGTGCTGAGTAAAAGAGATTAGGAAGGAAAAGTAGTAATACAGTAAAGTCAGTTCATAAAAACTACATTTACTCAAAACAAGCATATACAGACATCAACAGAAGCTTCTTTCCCTTCTAGGATATGAGAGGAAACTAAGGAAGAAACACTAAAGAGTCTGAACCAAATTTACCTCTACTTTCTTTAAGGTATATACTTACAAAAATGGTTATAAGTGAATTGAGTTTCTCCATATCATTTTGTTTCTCGTTCAGTTTACTTGCTTAGGTCTCTTTTTGTTTAAAATAAAATGTAAATCTTGGTGGCTTGAAAAACTGTGTGGTCATGAGCATAAAAGAATGCGCTGATCAAGTTCTGGACTTGGGAGTGAAGAGACATAGGTTAGAAACTCACTGGAAGGGTTGGAAGGGTAGTTTCTGACCAATCACAACTTCTCTGTAGATAATAACAGAATAAAACTGCACTAATAATGCTTAAATACTGCTTAAATGTGAAAGTACCTAGATCACTGCCCATTAGAGTAAAGCATAAACATAGAACTGACTTTGAAGGCACAATCTGATAATCAGTTACTGCTAATGTCACAATTCTAAAGTCAAAACAAAACATTTTCCTATAAATTTTTTATTTAATGTTCAAGAAATACTTATGTTTGTTTTAAATTTTTCACACTTTTATGTTTATTTCAATTATGTGAATGATGATCCAATCTGTGGCTCTAATTCATGCCTTCAAGCATTTTCCTTTCTTGATAAATTCATTAATTCAACAAATATTTTAACATCTACAATGTGCCACCCCTTTTTCAAGTACTGAGAATATCTTTGTGTATAAATCAAGACCAAAATCCTCAGCAGCAGTTTACAATGCATTAATAATCAGAACATTAGACAGTGGTAAACACTATGGAGAGAAATAGAAGGAAAGGATAAGGCAGACAGGGGGTGAGGTGTACAATTTTAAATAAGCCCTCAATGAGGTAATATTTGAGCAAAGATCTGAAGGAGGTGATGAAAGGAAGATTTCCTGCAAATGGAATAAACAGGAGGCCCAAGGGCCCCAAAGCAGGAGTGTTTCGGCAAGGAACAGATTTCAAGAGAAGGCTATTAGGAGACAAGAGGTTATGGGAGTTTGCGCAAGTACGGGTGGGGGTGTGCATGTACATGTTGTAGGGAACATCAGGAAGGTCTTGAGCGTTTTACTCCAGATTTTGAGTCAAAGAAGATCAAGACCTGAAGAGAGGAAAAGGTCAGTATGAATTTGGCTGCGGAGCAGAGAAAGAGAAAAGACAAAGGGGAAGAAGCAGAAGAAACTAGTTAAGAGGCTATGGTAGCTATGTAGGTTAAAGATGACAAAGCCTCACACAGGATAGAAACTGTTGTTTGAAGTTTCAGAACCTCCGGACATATTTTAAAGACAAAACCAGCCACATCTTATGACACTCTGGATCATGGAGATGAAGCAAAAAGAGGACTAGGACAATGGTGACCCCAAGGTTTCTAGCCTAAGTGACCCAAAGGATGGAGTTACTTCATGAAATGAGGAAAACCTAAGGAGAAGATGAGGGGGGTTTTCATTTCTTAATTTTGTATCTGTATGAGACTGTGGTTGTTTACCAAACTTTCGGTGATGTACATTATCATTATGCTACATACCGTAAACTTACATAAGCTATATGTCAATTATATCTCAATAAAACTGAGAGACAAAATACATTAGGAAAAAAGAAGGCGGTTTTGGTAGTTCGGTTTAGATATAATAAATTGGACATGCTCAGATATTTTAATAGAGTTTACTACAGTTTATCAGAACTTTCTGCAGAGTAGGGTGATATGATGAGCAGGTATAGTCTATTTAGTTCTTGGTCGCAGTTCGAATTTTTTTAAAATGAGGTAAATGGTGCTCACATTGGCAGCAGACATACTAAAACTGGAACAATACAGAGATTAGCATGGCCCCTGCGCAAGGATGACACGCAAATTCATGAAGCACTCCATATTAAAAAAAAAAAAACAACCAAAAAAGGGGGTAAATGTATTATTTATTAAACAAATGTTCTAGTAATATCACTATTTTAATTATGCATCTTCTTGCCATCTATATCTGTCAATGTTAAATAAATGATAACGTGGCAAACATATTTAAGAAAATCCCTACTTATAGAATCTAACTTAAGGACAGACACTTCAAGCACTGCAGAGGTTAAAATAATAAAGGCAATCTCAGAACAGGAGCCATAATATTATCTGATGCTCACCAGTCACCAAAATGCTTCTCAGTCTCAATCCCACAGATTAGAAGGAAATTTAACAGACAACATATATGAAGTGCTTTCCACTTGACACTAAGCATCTCATTTACCAACTACCTTCCAGTAGCTCATGAGACTGAAAGAAGTTATTAAAGCTAAAGCACGGTCCTCTAACTTTAGCCATCCTAGAAAGAAATAGTTTAAAAGTCTCTAAGGACTTCTTTTCACCTATTGTTTTAATTTTCCATCACCATGCTTCACCTACATTTTGTATTCTCTTCATGCTTTTCCATTTTCTAATGCCAAATGTTATAAAAGTTTGATGTGCAGCAATATGTTTGGGTATATATTTTAATAAGAAAGGAACATGAAAGAAAATCATATATTAAAGAGTTCTAAAACATGACACATGTTTCTGAGATGAAATTGTGTTGAAATGTATTAATAGAAGTCACATTTTCAGGCTGTAGGCCTAGAATTACAACTCTGCTAAACAGAAAAGAACTGTAGAGAATCTGGGGAAGTGAGTATGTGTTTTCTAGGGAGAAACGTATAAAAAGACAAAGGAACCTGTGTGATATACTTGATAGTTCTGTGATATTCTCACCTCACTCTCATTTTAACTTCAATTAGAAAATTACTGCCACAAAGTATCATGATTTTAGACACTTTCACAATTAACAGGTTGTAACTCCTCCCTATTTTAGGTTACATTTATCAACCAAGTTATTTCATCAGATGCAAAGGCTGTTTTATTTCACCTATCAGTTTAAATTCTTCAAACAGTTCTAAAGTCAATCATGTAATACTAGAACATGTATTACAACACCATCTCTGCTTTGGGCACTTCAGAGTACACATAATTTTGTGCATTTTACTAATCGTCACAATTATCCAGTGGTTATATTTAAAACCTCAAGTCATCTATGTCCAGTCTAACATTATATTATACCTTTGACCACTGTGGTGTCTACCACTAGTAGGATAAGCATTTTAAGTCATTTTTCCAACAGCCATAATATATGTGAATTGTACAAAGTAAAATCTTCTGTAAACATCCCTGTGGCAGCAAACACTATTTTCAAACAGTAGGTTTCTACAGGAGTGTAGTGCTTTGTATAGTTTTATCAAATTCAATTTTATCATATCCACTTTTCAATAACAAACAAAAACCCCAAGATTCCTCCCACCAAAAACCAACAAACAAAAAACTCAAACAAATGCAACCCAAATGTCTACCAGGAGATGGATGGATTTTTTAAATGTGGTAGTACATGCATACAATTAAACACTGCTGCAGCAGCAGCAGCAGCTGCTGCTAAGTCGCTTCAGTTGTGTCCGACTCTGTGAGACCCCATAGACAGCAGCCCACCAGGCTCTTCCGTCCATGGGATTCTCCAGGCAAGAGTACTGGAGTGGGGTGCCAATGCTTTCTCCGACAATTAAACACTATTCTACCTTAAACAGGCAGGAAATTCTGACACACGCTACAACATGGATGAAAATTGAAGACCTCATGTTAAGTGAAATAAGCCAGTCACAAAAGGAGAATACTTCATGACTCCACTCACATGAGGTACAATTTCATAGAGACAGAAAGCAGAATGGCAGTTACCAAGGGCTCAGGGTAAGGAGGGACAGAGGTTTAGTGGGTTCAGAGTTCCAGTTTAGGAAGATGGAAAAAGTTCTGAAGATGGATGGTAGTGACAGTTGCATAACGATATGAATGCACCTAATACCACTGAACTGTAAGGCTAAAAATGGTTAAAAAAAATAAGTCTTATTTTACACACATTTTGCTACAATTAAACTGAAGACACCTCGTGGAAATACATCAACAGTGGATAGTAAATTATCTTCCTTATATTTTAATAAACTTTGCCTTTATCACAAATCTATTTCTCATTCTATTTTTGTAAATGGTGCCAGGAAAATTCCTTTATCTTTTGCTGCACTACATGGCTTGCAGAATCTTAGTTTCCTGACGAGGGATGGAACCCAGGCCCACGAAAGTGAAACTGCCAAATCACTGGACCACCAGGGAATTCCCAAGAAAAGTAATTCTAAATGTATGCTAAGAACTCAAGAATCGTTAACGTTTTAAAGTAAACATTATACTATACAAATATAGTAATATGAGCCCACCTGCCCTGAAGAAAACCCAAACTACATTCAAATACTTTTATATGCATTTAGATACATGGAAAATTGGAAGAATATATTTCAAAATTTTAAAACTGGTTACCTCTGGGGAAGGAAGTAGAACTAGAGGCTTCTAAATTATCATAATGATACAAGAACATATTCTCATATGCGTAACATTCCAAATGGGTTACAAACAGGCACAGAGATACATAGATAACCTCTCTCATTCCTGATCTACCTGGCCTAATCTAGTTCCTACTCTATTTACCCAAAGATGCAAAACTTAACTGAATGGCAGTGGCTACGTACAACAGAAGCACAAGCAGCCTAACTTGGCACAGATCTACGGTGGCCCAGGCACCCTAATGACATTCACAGCTACCAGTGCAACACTTCTCAGGCCCAGTCTAGCAGAGTTGACTAGACAGCCACGTTTTCACTCAGCCACTACTTAGTCTTACCCTTCTATTGACTCTGTCTTCTTCCATTTAAAGGAATCTTTACAAACACTGGGTACTTGCAGTTTTTAAATTAATCTGTCTCCTACAAGAACCACATGTCCTGACAGGGAGGGTCAGAGAACAGACAGTATCCCAGGTATTTCTGAACAAAATATCCTGCCCCCAGATTCCCAGAACTCATCTTTCTCTAGCATAATTTGAAAGCTTAAGGGAATTCCCTGGCAGTCCAGTGTTTAGGACTTGGCCCTTTCACTGTTTGAGGGCTTAGGTTCAAGTCCTGCTCAGAAAACTAAGATCCCAAACTAAGATCCCAAGCCAAATGGCATGGCAAGGGGGAAAAAAAAGGTTTAAAAATGATAAGACTAAGAAATCCTTCACAAAGCCATTGATGAAATCCCCAGTCCTAAGTAATCAGTCCTTACTTTTCTGTACTTGCAAAATGTCTCTATTATAGGAGTCACTGTGTTCCACTTTATATTAGTTATGAGCATAGCTGGATTCCCCACTAAGGCACAAAGACTACACTCTCTTGACCCATCTTTTATAAACTTAAATTATTCAAAGATATTTATTATCTGTAACAGGTTCTCAAGAAATGGCTCCTGAATAGAATTTGTTGAACACGGTTCCGTGCATGATACTAGGTACTAGCTCACAGACATGATGTTCAATTTCAGAATAAAACTGTCAATAAGCAATTTCAAATCAAATAAGAAGGATCAGTGAGAAGAAGTCTTATAAAGTTCCATTTCAACTTATTTGGTTAACTGAAAGTTTTGAGTTGAAAGAGAGATTATAATCTCAAAAACCACTACAAGTCAGGGGCAAAAGCAGTATATTAGTGGCACTTAAGCAGAAATGAAGTTCATCTCCTTTGCAACTGAAGGGAAAAAATCTGTTTATATCCCCTTTACATCACATAAGCCTAAATTACAGCTTCTGCATGTTCTGATTATTTTACCAGTTTCCTATGTAACACTTTGTCAAAAAAATGAAAATACAAATCTCATTTATCATATATTTTGTGTCTATTTTCCTCATGACCCACATTTGACAGTAAGAACAAAATCCTGCCTTCTTGTATTAAATATTAAATAAAATTGATAAGGATCTAAAAATCATTTGAGAAGTGTTAAACTTGCTGAAAATATTCCTTGATAGTGGTATATGCTATGCTTTGCTCTGAATAGTATTATGAATTATAAATGACAACTGCCAGTAAGAGCTAATACTTACTATCAGTAAATATGGTGTGTAAAAAAGATTGTCAGGTCTTATCTCCTTTATTTACAACCAAACTTCCATGGGCAGGTATAATAAATTAGTTCTACTTTACAGTAACAGAAATTGAGGCTTAAAGAAGTCAAGCAACTTGCAAGAAAATGATGTTTAAGAAGTACAGCCAGAGTTGAAAGCCAGATCTTCCTGACTCCAAAACTAATACAGCTGATCCTTGAACAACACTGTTTGAACTGTGCGGGCCCAGTTATACAGGGGTTTTCCTCCAATAAACATGCACTATAGGACCATGCAATCCGTGGCTGAATGAATCTGAGGATGAGCAACCATGGGTACAGAGAGCTGAGCTGCAAAGTTTCATGGGGATTCTCCACTGCACAGGGTCTGGCACCACTAACCCCCAAGTTGTTCAAGGGTCAACGGAATTCACCTGCCACTCATTCTACGCATTTAACAAATTATATCAAAATAAGTCTGTTCTGATACAATGTATGTTTCTTTGCTGTGAATTACTTCTTCAGTTCAGTTCAGTCGCTCAGTCGTGTCCGACTCTCCGCAACCCCATGAATCGCAGCACGCCAGGCTGTCCATTCACCAACTCCCGGAGTTTACTCAAACTCATGTCCATAGAGTCGGTGATACCATCCAGCCATCTCATTCTCTGTCGTCTCCTTCTCCTCCTGCCCCCAATCCCTCCCAGCATCACGGTCTCTTCCAGTGAGTCAACTCTTTGCATGAGGTGACCAAAGTATTGGAGTTTCAGCCTCAGCATCAGTCCTTCTAATCAACACTCAGGACTGATCTCCTTTAGGATGGACTGGTTGGATCTCCTTGCAGTCCAAGGGACTCTCAAGAGTCTTTAACACCACAATTCAAAAGCATCAATTCTTCGGCGCTCAGCTTTCTTCACAGTTCAACTCTCACATCCATACATGACCACAGGAAAAACCATAGCCTTGACTAGACAGACCTTTGTTGGCAAGGTAATGTCTCTGCTTTTTAATATGCTGTCTAGGTTGGTCATAACCTTCCTTCCAAGGAGTAAGCATCTTTTAATTACATGGCTGCAGTCAGCATCTGCAGTGATTTTGGAACTATAAACAGTATGGAATGATGCTGGTGTAAAAGTCATGATGCTTCATACACTGTTTTTCCTAGCATACTAAATGTTTTAAGCAAACTGAGGAAAGATTTTTCACAAACAAACATAAAAGCTTAGTAATAGATGAATATTTTAAGGAAAGAGCCCTGAAAATCTACAAAAGTACTTTTCCTTCTTATAAGCAGTTGGTTTAGTGGCTTCAGGAATTGTTCTTCTTTCAGTTTGGGTCAACCTATCTGCCAAAGCTGCCTGCGCAAATGAAGCAAAAAAAAAAAAAAACCTCCCAGTAATAATAAACAATGGATTAATGAAGAATGCTACACATAAAATTAAGATTTTTCATTTTAATGAAGACAGCCTCTTAGAAGCAATGCCCTTCCAGGACCTACAACTAGAAGAAGCTGAGCCTAACGTTCAAGATTCCAAAGACTGACAGTAAAAAAAAGGTACAAATGCTAGTCTTTTTATTATTAGGATTGTTTTGTCTTCAGTTATTATCCAAGATCAGAGTTTCATGGAATTTCACTAGTCTCTTTTTTTGCCCATGAGCTTATTACTTTCACTGCACAAATCTGCAAATCTCAAGTTTTGTCAAGCTACATAGTCATTCCTCAGTATTTGCAGATGATTGGTTCCAGGACCCCCTCACATACCAAAATCTGCAGATGCCCAAGTCCCATATATAAAATAACATAGTATTTGCATAAAACCTATGTATAGCCTCATCTCTAGATTACTTATAATACCTAATATAATGTGAAAAGAAAGTGAAAGTGTTAGTTGCTCAGTCATGTCTGAGTCTGCAACTCCATGCACTGTAGCCCAGACTCCTCACTGCATGGGATTTTAAAGACAAGAATACTGGAGTGGGTTGACATTTCCTTCTCCAGGGTATCTTCCCAACCCAGGGATGGAACCCAGGTCTCCTACACTGCAGGCAGACTCTTTACCATCTCAGCTTCCAGGGAAGCCCCCTTTTTTCAATGAAATACAATGCAAATGTCCATAAATACTATATAAATAGCTATGCCAGCAAGTGGTAAATTCAAATTTTGCTTTTTAGGAACTTCTGGAATTTTTTCCCACAAAATATTTTTGAATCACAATTGACCTCTCAGATGTAGAATCTGCAGGTACAAGGTGAAAGTGTTAGTCACTCAGCCGTGTCCTACTGTTTACAACCCCAACAACTGTAGCCCACCAGGCACCTCTGCCCATGGAATTCTCCAGGCAAGAATACTGGAGTGGGTTGCCATTTCCTTCTCTCTTCTTTCTCTTCCCAACCAGGGATTGAACCTGGGTCTCCTGCAATGCAGGCAGATTCTTTACTGTCTGAGCCACCAGGTAAGTTTGGCAGCAACTTCAGTGTGCATTAGACAAAACATTCCTTATGAACCTTTAGTACATGGACTGACTAAAATGCCATGGATAGTTTTTTGTGAGGTAAACTCCAATGCTACAGAGAAAATAATGTGTGTTAAAACTGCTCCATTAGGAGTAAAATGCTGCAGGAGTGATTAACGCTACTTTGATGATTTGTTATTGATCTTTAAACAAAGGTCAATGTAGACATGAGAAACACACACACCCCAACACAGCTCTTAATGTACTTCATTTCTTAACAACTAGAGAAGATGATCCTATGGAGAATGATTCTACTGAATAAGGCTATTCAGCTTACATGTATTTCCAAAGCTACAAATACAGCATCAAAACAAAAAGTTCACATAGAAAGATAAACATAGTTTGCATAGGAAACAGGCCATATAAAACATATATTTTCATACACAGTTGCCCAAAATTAATTGTTTATAACAAAGCATTCTCGGAAAAAATTACTCAAGTGATACCTGGAGACCTAAGTTAAGTGACTAAATGTAGGTTTAGGTTCTGATAACTAATTCCCACACCAACAAACAATCCCCTGATCACTAGAAAGGTGTTCTACAATTCAACTCAATTCTGACACTACCTACCCAGATTTGAATAAAACCTATACATATCCTCATCTCTAGATTACTTGTAATACCTAATACAATGTGAAAAGAAAGTCAAAGTGTTAGTTGCTCAGTCATGTCTGACTCGTTGCAACTCCATGCACTGCAGCCCACCAGACTCCTCCATGCATGGGATTTTAAAGACAAGAATATTGGATAGAAATCTTGTTTCAGAGGTTCCAATGACCTCCACCTTGGGTTTCAGAAGCCAGGCTCAAGCCCAGGTTATTACCTGTGTTTCTGACCAATCAGTTATGCAGATCAGAGGTTCCCAAGATCCCCTCCTTCAGTTCAGCTCAGTCGTGTCCAACTCTTTGCGACACCAAGGACTGAAGCACACCCTCCTTGGATGACTAATTTGCTGGAGTGGCTCACACTTAGTACATTCAGCTCAGCTAGTTCAGTCACTGAGGACCCCAAGGACTCCACCATGCCAGGCTTCCCTGTCCATCACCAACTACCAGAGCTTACTCAAACTCATGTCCATTGAGTCACTGATGCCATCCAAACTACCTCATTCTCTGTCATCCCTTCTCCTCCCTCCTTTAATCTTTCCCAGCATCAGGGTCTTTTGCAATGAGTCAGTTCCTCACATTAGGTGGCCAAAGTACTGAAGTTACAGACTCAGCATCAGTCCTTCCAATGAATATTCAGGACTGATTTCCTTTAGTATGGACTGGTTGCAAGGGACTCTCAAGAATCTTCTCCAACACCACAGTTCAAAAGCATCAATTCTTCAGCACTCAGCATTAAGATCCAACTCTCACATCCATACATGACTACAGGAAAAACCATAGCTTTGACTAGATGGACCTTCATTGGCAAAATAATGTCTCTGCTTTTTAATATTCTGTTTAGGTTGATCATACCTTTTCTTCCCAGGAGTAAGCATCTTTTAATTTCATGGCTGCAGTCACCATCTGCAGTAATTCTGGAGCCCAAAAAAGTAAATTCTGTCACTGTTTCCACTGTTTTCCCGTCTATTTGCCATGAAGTGATGGGACCAGATGCCATGATCTTAGTTTTCTGAATGTTGAGCTTTAAGCCAACTTTTCCACTCTCCTCTTTCACTTTTGTCAAGAGACTCTTTAGTTCTTCTTCGCTTTCTGCCATAAGTGTGGTGTCGTCTGCATATCTGAGATTACTGATATTTCACCCAACAATCTTGATTCCAGCTTGTGCTTCATCCAGTCCAACATGCCTCATGATGTACTCTGCATATAAGTTAAATAAGCAGGGTGACAAAATACAGCCTTGACGTACTCCTTTTCCTATTTGGAACCAGTCTGTTGCTCCACATCCAGTTCTAACTGTTGCCTCCTGACCTGCATAGAGATTTCTCAAGAGGCAGGTCAGGTGGTCTGGTATTCCCATCTCTTTAAGAATTTTCCATAGTTTGGTGTGATCCACACAGTCAAAGGCTTTGGCACAGTCAATAAAGCAGATGTCTTTCTGGAACTCTCTTGCTTTTTTGATGATCCAGCGTATGTTGGCAATTTGATCTCTGGTTCCTCTGCCTTTTCTAAATCTAGCTTGAACATCTGGAAGTCCACGGTTCACATACTGTTGAAGCCTGGCTTCGAGAATTTTGAGCATTACTTTGCCTGCATGTGAGATGAGTGCAGTTGTGTGATAGTTTGAGCATTCTTTAGCATTGCCTTTCTTTGGGATTGGAATGAAAACTGACCTTTCCCAGTCCTGAGTTTTTCAAATATGCTGACATACGGAGTGCAGCACTTTCACAGCATCATCTTTTAGGATTTGAAATAGCTCAACTGGAATTCCATCATCTCCACTAGCTTTGTTTGTAGTGATGCTTCCTAAGGCCCACTTCGCACTCCAGCAAGTCTGGCTCTAGATGAGTGATCACACCATCGTGGTTATCTGGGTTATGAAGGTCTTTTTTGTATAGTTCTTCTGTGTATTCCTGCCACCTCTTCTTAATATTTTCTGCTTCTGTTAGGTCCATACCATTTCTGTCCTTTACTGTGCCCATTTTTGCATGAAATGTTCCCTTGGTATCTCTAATTTTCTTGAAGAGATTCTAGTCTCTCCCATTCTATTGGTTTTTTTTTTGTGTGTGTGTGTGTGTAATAAAGTTTTATTAACGTATAAAGGAGATAGAGAAAGCTACTGACAGAGACATCAGAAGGGGGCAGAAAGGATACCCCCGTTAGTCTTCAGCTGGATGTTATATAGTCACTGCTGCTGCTGCTGCTACTAAGTCACTTCAGTCGTGTCCGACTCTGTGTGACCCCACAGACGGAAGCCCACCAGGCTCCCCCGTCCCCGGGACTCTCCAGGCAAGAACACTGGAGTGGGTTGCCATTTCCTTCTCCAATGTGTGAAAGTGAAGTCACTCAGTCGTGTCCGACCCTTAGCAACCCCACGGACTGCAGCCTACCAGGCTCCTCCATCCATGGGATTTTCTAGGCAATAGTACTGGAGTGGCTTGCCATTGCCTTCTCCGCCATTCTATTGTTTTCCTCTATTTCTTTGCATTGATCACTGAGGAAAGCTTTCTAATCTCTCCTTGCTATTCTTTGGAACTCTGCATTCAAATGGGTATATCTTTCCTTTTCTCCTTTGTCTTTCGCTTCTCTTCTTTTCACAGCTATTTGTAAGACCTCCTCAGACAACCAACCATTTTGCCTTTTGGCATTTCTTTTTCTTGGGGATGGTCTTGATCCCTGCCTCCTGTACAATGTCACGAACCTCTGTCCATAGTTCTTCAGGCACTTTATCAGATCTAATTCCTTGAATCTATTTCTCACTTTCACTGTATAATCATAAGGACTTTGACTTAGGTCATACCTGAATGGTCTAGTGGTTTTCCCTGCTTTCTTCAATTTAAGTCTGAATTTGGCAATAAGGAGTTCATGATCTGAACCACTGTCAGCTCCCGGTCTGGTTTCTGCTGACTGTATAGAGCTTCTCCATCCTTGGCTCCAAAGAATATAATCAATCTGATTTCGGTATTGACTATGTGGTGATGTCCATGTGTAGAGTTACTACAATATTACTACATTACTGATTTATAATAAAGGATATAACTCAAATTGTAAGAGATGCAAAGGGCAAAGGATGGGGAAAGATCTGAAAGTTACCTCATTAACATAATAAAAGACACTTTTTATCACTCTCATTATTTAGGAAATTCAATAGGTTTTAAGAGCTCTGAGTCTGGAACTGTGGACAAGATCAAACATGTATGAGAAATAAATTCTGGTCATCTGATGACCAGATTTATAGATCACAACATCACAGTAGTCAAAAATGTGTTTCTTTTTACTATTAGTCTTAATATTATGCCTATTTCCCTGTTTCTATCTCTATAGTCTCATTATTATGTTCCTCATGTCAGAGATTACACAGTAATCTGTACAGTATTACCCCATTTATTGTTTAAATCAACAGAGTTGGGAAGAGAGGTTATGCATTTTAATAGAATAAAGCAAGAAAATTTCAAGTAATCACTTATCAAAAATTAATACGTAAAACACTATCATTTACTCCAGGAAAGTTTCCTTCCTTTACTACTTTGACTTGAGCAAACATAATAAATTAGTTCATCTTCCATGTGTGCATGCACACTCTGTCCTGACTGACTCTTTGCAACCCTGTGGACTGCAGCCCTCCAGGCTCCTTTGTCTATGGAGTTTTCCAGGCAAGGATGCTGGAATGAGTAGTCATTCCCTTCTCCAGGGGATCTTCCTGACACGGGGACTGAACCTACATCTCTTGCAATTGCCTGCATTGGCAGGCAGGTTCTTTACCACTGTGCCACCTGTATCATCAATTTAGAGTGAAAGTTACTCAAAATCACGTTTTCTGCCTGCATGACATTTTTTAATGCATCACCATGCAAAATCCAGAAACCACACAAGCAAATTATTCCTGTGCATACATCATTATCTCCCAATTTCACACCTAAAACCTGTTTCTTATATCAAAAGATGGAACCTGTAATTAATACCATTGCTCAAGCCAGAACATGAGGTTAGCTTTGACTCCTGTCTTCATTTCACATACCATATCTAATCTTGGCACACTTTGCCTCAGGGTCTTTACATTTGCTGTTCCTTCTTGCTCAAACGCTCTGCCACAGACAACATGCCTCACATTGTCACCTTATCCTTGAGGTCCTTTGCACAAGTGTCCCCATCTCAGAGACCTAAAAACACTTTATCTTGTTGCAACCTCTTCCTGACACTCCCTTATCCTATTCCCAGCACTCTTTCTCTTCTAAAGTCCTTATCTCAATAAATATTATACCCGGGATATAGCTGGCACTCAAAAACTTTGAATATATCACTAGGGCTCATTCAGTTTATGTCAGCATCTGCAGTGATTTTGGAGCCCAAAAAAATAAAGTCTGACACTGCTTCCCCTGTTTCCCCATCTATTTCCCATGAAGTGATGGGACCAGATGTCATGATATTAGTTTTCTGAATGTTGAGTGTCAAGCCAACTTTTTCACTCTCCTCTTTCACTTTCATCATGAGGCTTTTTAGTTTCTCTTCACTTTCTGCCATAAGAGTGGTGTCATCTGCATCCAGCAGTTATTTTTGTAAAATTAAAAACACTTAAGGTAAGCATGGTATTTAAACAATGGCATTTCAACTATAAAATTACATGATTTGTACAGAAATGAAACAACTTACAACTAGCTCTCTGACTCTCATAAAGTATAAACCAAGATTTTTTAGAAAAAAATAATAAGCATATTATATATACAATTTAGAAAAATAATGAAAACTACACTGCGCTCCCTAAAAAATACTTGTCAAGATAAAAAGGGGTTCTACCAGTCTATTAAAAGTATCTTTAAAATTTCGTTCACCTCATTTGTATCACAGCATTTGAGATTTCTGTACATACTTCAATGTGAATATTAGCAAAGTACATTTCAAATAATTACTACAGAATCACATTTATTGGGGTATAAGTTAACTTTTTACTGATACAGGTAAACAACCGAAAGTCTAGAGACTGTAATACAGTATAAAACAAACTGCTGCAGGAGGCATACTGCTCATGAATATCTTCACTGTCACAGCATTATTAAACGTGTGTCCCTCTCCCCAACAAAAGCTGCTTTTAACGTTTACTTTCCATTAACACATAAGAAGTTGTACAATGTTATAGAAAAGGCACCAAAAGGAGTTTCAATTAAGTTTCATCCCCTTGCCTCATTGTGTTCCTTCCAATAAGCATATAAACAAATCAAGGCAAGTCCACCTTAAAAAGATCCATCATCACACCTAGGCTCCATTCCCAACAAATTCTGAACCCCTGGTCTTGAATGAGTCGTCTCCACTTCCTCAATCCACGTCAAACCACATTTTAGCTCCCACCAGTTCACTAAAATTGTTTTTACCAATTTGAAATCCTAAAGTCCTAAACTGGTGAGCATCTGTATTTATTTCATGTGCCTTCTTTGCAGCATGTGACAAAACTGACAAGTTTCCCTCCTCCCAGAAGCACTCGCTCCATTTTTGTGACACTACACTGTCTAGGCTTTTGTCTCACCTTATTGTTAATTTTCCTTTACTAGTTTTTACACCTCTACCTTAAGTGCTGATGCTCACCAGAGGTTTGTCTCTGCTTAACTCCTGAGCAGATTTTGTCCACACTCAAGGTTTTAATTACTATCTAGCAGTCTCCAAGTATATATTTCCAAAAAGGACCTCTCTCTCCCGAGCTCTGGAAACCACAGAAAAAAATGTATACATGTAACTGGTCACTGGAAATCTTCAACTAACTCTCTCACACAGGCCTCAACACAACATGTTCAAAACCAAAAACTTTTCCCCACCAACACTAACTCTACTCTTCATGTCATTTATCTAAGGGCTATCTCATCCTAACAAATGGTACCACCACCTTCCACTCCAACAAAATGTGCAAAGCACCAGCTTTTTCACTTCTTGACAAATTTCTAACAATTCCAAAAGACTACTCACTCTTACAACTTGCCCCAAGCAGTTATACTAAAGAAAAAAAGCTCCATTCTGTCTTTTTAAAATAACTTGTCTTCACAAATTCTGTCATTAGATTCCTTTTGGATATCATTAAAAAATGACTTCAAGTAACAAGCACATGAAAAGATGCTCAACATCACTCATTATTAGAGAAATGCAAATCAAACTACAATGAGATACCACCTCACACCAGTCAGAATGGCCATCGTCAAAAAGTTTACAAATAATAAAAGCTGGAGAGGGTGTGGAGAAAGGCAACACCCTTGCATTGTTGGTGAGAAAATAAACTGATACAGCCACTCTGGAAGAAGGTATGGAGATTCCTTAAAAAGGTAGGAATAAAACCACTGTATGACCCAGCAATCCCAGCAAACTACTAGGCATATACCCTGAGGAAACCAAAATTGAATGTACCTCAGTGTTCATCACAGCACTATTTACAATAGCTCGAACATGGAAGCAACCTAGATATCCAAAGACAGATGAATGGATAAAGAAGCTGTGTTACATACATACAATGGAATACTACTCAGCCATAAAAAGGAACACATTTGAGTCAGTTCTAATGAGATGGATGAACCCAGAGCCTATTATACAGAATGAAATAGGTCGCAAAGAGAAAGATAAATATCATATACTGACATATATACATGGAATTTAAAGAGATGACACTGATTAATTTTATTTTCAGGGCAGCAATGGAGAACAGACCTGTGGACACGGGGGTGGGGAGGAGGGAGAGGGTGAGATGTATGGAGAGAGTAACATGGAAACTTAACAGTACCATATGTAAAATAGAGAGCCAGTGGGATATCTGCTGTATGACGCAGGGAACGCAAACAGGGGCTCCGTGACAGGCTGAAGGGGAGGATGGGGAGAGAGATGGGAGGGAGGTTCAGCAGGGCGGGGACATGGATGTACCTATGGCTGATTCTTGTTGATGTATGACAGAAAACCACAAAATTCTATAAAACAATAATCCTTCAATTAATTTTTAAAAAATGACTTCAAAATACAGATATTTCTTGCTACAGAGTAAACGTAGCTTACAAATGTAAAACTTTTAGAAACCTGATAGTAGACTTGTGCTTTTGAAGTTTCAGGACCATAAGTATACATGTGGATCCCCAATATGTGTGTTTTAAAATTTCCAAAATGGGGTTTCCCTGGCAGTCCAGTGGTTAGGACTCCACGCTTTCACTGCCAAGGGCCTGGATTCAACACCTGGTCAGGGAACCGAGATCCCACAATCCAGGCAGCAGGGCCCCTCCCCACCAAAAAAAATTAAAGGAAAAGGAAAACAGACACATTGGGGGTGGGGGGAGATAATCTTACTAATAACAAGAAAAAGCTTCACATTAGAGCAGAATAAAGGTATGATTTTGCAATTTTTTGTAACTATCACTATATCCTCCGAAAATCTTCCTCATACACAATGGAAACCTATCCTTAATCCTAACAGAAAAGCGCTGGATGGGCTAGTCATCTGACCAAGCAGAAACGAAAACAGCACACTGACGTCAGAGCTAATGAGGAAGAAGGACCCATTACTAGGTAACTCCCCTCACAGGAACAGACTTACCTCCCCCAGGGAACACGGGAACTGCATACACTTCCAACTTTTGGAAGTTCTCAAGTTCACTAAGCCATTCTAGTATCTACATCACATTCTATTGCCAGGTGTCATCTTTCCAAAGTATACCAAGTTGGCGTGATTAGTAAATCGTCCAACATAAACAGAAACCTCAGGAGCACTGCCAGAGATGAGTGCTGGAAAAGCCATCTGTTCATGGAAATAATATTTCTATTTCCCGAGTGATTACCGCTACCAGTGACAATTGTGAAATCCCAAGAGAAGAAAAGAAAATTTAACTGTCTCAAAACTTTAATTATTCATATTAACCAGCCAAAAAACTAAAGCTAAATGTTACAAAAAGGGCTCTCTAATCCCCTAATATATTTGGCTGATTATTCCACTGGTAGTCTACATCTGCTCGACTAAAATCTGACTATGAATCAGATGTAACTCACTGGGAACACTTCTGTATCTAAAAGTGATTGTGGATAATAACTACAATTCACAAAAACTGTTATTTTAACGTGCATAAAACCCTGTCCTACACAATAAAAGAACAGACGTTATTGTCAAAGTTTAAACTCTCAGAAAAAAAAAACAAACCCTTAAACTGTCTTAACCACTAGAAAGAATGAGACAGTTTAACAACAACAAAAAAGTTAATTTCAACAGCATATTCAACCTGTATTTTTTTTAATATCTTCAATAATAAGCAATTTATGATTAGGAAGCATGTTAAACACTGCCTTTACAAATAAAGTGAATCGATTATGTTGATTTAAACACAAAGTTTAGAGGTTTGCAAATACATACTCTAATAACTGCATAAATACTGACCTGTAATCCCACACATACAGTTATGGGATTTTTTGCTTTGATTTTTGGTCAGAGTCTCATTTAACTACTGTTTTTCAACCATTCCCTCTTTTTCATTGACTTTTTGAAATAAATTATTTTCTAGAATGGAGAAGTTTTATCTTCTAGATATTTCAACAGAAAATAACCAAGGTTCCCTTATTTCTTGTAGCTCAGTTTTAGACGTGATCTTCAGCATCTCAGAGGAAAACTTTTTAATAATTTATACTTAACTATTAGGATCTGCTCAATAACATATTAAAACCATATAATTTTGATATGAAAACAGGGATATACAGTGTGTCTAAAGCACCATGTAGGAGTTAATTATGTGTGTTACTGTGTGTTACTTGCTCAGTTGAGTCCGACTCTTTCGACCCCACGGACTGTAGCTGACCAGCTCCTGTCCATGGGATTCTCCAAGCAAGAAAACTGGAGTGGGTTATTAGTTCCAAACAATCCAACATTTATAGCTTTAAACAGCAGACATAGGTAAAACATCATTCATAAATACTTGCTTATGAGAAATTACCCAAGGCAAAAATAGCTGAATGACAGAAACTATGTTCATAAACCAACTAAAATTACAGTTTACCTTTACTGTATACATATCTAAGTAATACAATTAAAGATCATCAAAAAGTCAAGCAAAATATCCAAATTCCTTCAAAGTCATAAGAAATGAAGAGCAGTAATAGAAATGACTGCTCCAAAGAGTCCCAGAATAGAAACACTCTCTCTGTACTATCCTAACTCATCCCTCTCAAAACACATTCACCCTTAGGGAACAAACACAGAATTCATTGCAACTGTGGATACAATTTGTGAGCGGCCTTTCATTGCTCCATAAAGGCTCATCATTGTAGATGTTCATCAGTTTTTAAGCCACATCCACAGCTGCTGTCTTAGTTAGAAAAACAACAAAATTTGACAGCAAAAAAACTTTAAAATGACATCTACAGAACAGCTTTACATAAAACAAAATGAAAAGTACTCCAGTATAATAAAAAGAATGAATATATCTCAAGTACCAAAAACATGAGACTCAAGTCATTTTTAATAGTGATATCTTTCACTTACATGAATGATGTGAGAATTACGCTCTAAAGTCTTCAAGCACTGCAGTATCATTTCTAACTTAAAGCCTAGATCCAAGATATCATTTACACAGAAGATAAGTGAAGCAGGGATATTATCAAATTAGTTAGTGGTAAACTGTGTCTATTTCATGACCACCAGCCTGTGTTCTTTCAAAAACCTTCGTTCCAAAATCATATAATAAACTTCAGAAGCAAAAATTCCCACATAAAACTGCTCTTAAAAAAGTCTATTAAAAAAAACTCCTGTATAAACCAATTCCCTATTCAACTTGACCCTCCTGCATCAGATCTGTTCTCTGACTGGACTGAGGAAAGGACTCCTGTGGTTAGTGAGCACAGCCAATCATGTGCTGATGGATGATTAAGACTTAGCCACACACGGGGAAGGAAGGATGCCAGTAGCATCATCACATTAGACTCCATAATCACCAGATGATGTTCACGGCAATGGGACTGGAATCCAGACACATGAGTTTGAATTTTAACCCCCCACCAACCAGCAGGTGGACTTGATTAAGTTTCTGTAAAACAAAAGAACACTATCTTCCTCTCCAGACAATGGCAAGGTCTTCCATCCCTGGGTTGGGAAGATTCCCTGGAGGAGGGCATGGCAACCCACTCTAGTATTGTTACCTGGAGAATCCCCATGGACAGAGAAGCAAAGAGGTCAAACACAACTGAGCGACTAAGCACAGCACAGAACAAATGCAACAAGAGAGCTCAAAGCTGCCGCTGTTGCTGCTGCTAAGTCACTTCAGTCGTGTCTGACTGTGCAACCCCATAGACGGCAGCCCGCTAAGCTCCTCTGTCCCTGGGATTCTCCAGGCAAGAACACTGGAGTGGGTTGTCATTTCCTTCTCCAATGCATGAAAATGAAAAGTGAAAGTGAAGTCGCGCAGTCGTGCCCAACTCTTAGCGACCCCATGGACTGCAGCCTACCAGGCTCCACATTAGATGAATCTATTTATACCAGGGGGGCCTATAAAATCTTTTAAGTATAACATACAACAATAAAAGTAGGACTTAAAAATTAATGAGAAAACGACAGAGCATTCAGACAGTGGAACACTTCATTTATTCATTCAGTCAACAAACACATATTGCGTACCCACTATATTCCAGTGGGGAAGAGAAATAAAAAAGCGAATAACATGCATTGTTAGAAGGTGATACATGTCAGTGAGTAAAATAAAACAAGGGAAGGGAACAAAATGAGGAATCAAAAGTAGGATAAATGCAGTAAAATGAAAAAGCACTATAAAGGAGATTTTTTTAAAAGTGCCAGTGAGGTGGGAAACCAGAAGTGTGGTATCCTAGAAGTCAGAGAAAAAAAAAGTTTGAACAAGATGTCAAATGCGATTGATCAAGTCAAGTCAAATAACACTGGGGGGCGGGGGGGCGCAGGGAAAACTGCACATTCACCTGTGTGGGGGGAACTGGCTACCATGACAAGAACAATTTTGCTGAGGTGGTCCAGACAAAACCCTGACTTAAAAAAGGTTTAGGGGAAATGGAGTAAGAGTAACTGGAAATAGAAAGAACTCCTCATACAAAGTTTGTTTCAAAGAGAAACAAAGTAAAAAGCGAGTAACATACATTGTTGAAGGTGATACATGCCAGTAAAGTATTTATTTGTTCATATTTCTTCAAGAGAAACAGGAACTAGTGGGGAGTGGGCAGTCCAGATGAGAAAAAGCAACATGTTTATATATTGTCAAGAACGCTTCACTGCTACTGCTGCTGCTGCTAAGTCACTTCAGTTGTGTCCGACTCTGTGCAACCCCATAGACAGAAGCCCACCAGGCTCCCCCGTTCCTGGGATTCTCCAGGCAAGAACACTGGAGTGGGTTGCCATTTCCTTCTCCAATGTGTGAAAGTGAAAAGTGAAGTGAAGTCGCTCAGTCATGTCCGACCCTTAGCGACCCCATGGACTGCAGCCTACCAGGCTCCTCCATCCATGGGATTTAAAGGTAAAAATTGAGACCAACGGGAAGGCCAGAGAGCTAGCCAACGTCATAGAGTAGCTGAGAAAGCAAGGGATCTAAGGCACAAGTAGAGAGTTTGCCCTTAAGTTTGAAAGTATACTCACCCCACTGTAAGCAGTGCATATCTCTGGAGTTGGGATTTAGGTGTGCAGTGGAACTATCTTATTCACTTTACTATATTGATCTTTGTTTACAAGTAATATGTATTTGTCTAAATGACTTTAAAAACTCAAGACAGCATTTTAGGATGGTGGTGGCATCACTTTAGTTTTTCAGCCTTTCCACATAAAAAGCACTCAGACAACAAAATCAAAATCTGTGGACAACATTTAGAAAAAAATTAGGTTACCAGGTAACCCCACAAACCCCCAATACTAACAGGTGTACGATAATGAACTACCAAAAGCCACAGACTAAAGAAGGAAGCAATTCGGGGCTGCGGGGGAAGGAGTTGACAAGGCTATGACAGTGGTTGGTCCAACTAGGAGATGAAACTGGCTTGGAGAATAAAACAATGGCAGTGAGCAAGGAAAGGAGAGCCCAGAATATGAAACAGCTCAGCGGTGAAAGAAGCCACCCGCAATGCAGGAGACACAGGAGACTTGGGTTTGATCCCTGGGTTCGGAATGATTCCCTGGAGAAGAAAATAGCAACCCACTCCAGTATTCTTGCCTGGGAAATCCCATGGACAGAGGGCTACAGTCCACTGGGTTGCAAAAGAGTCAGACTCAACTTATAGCTACTAAATAAAAATAAGCCTGTTTTATAGGATGCTATAACAGGTTTAGGTGGTAGGAAAAAACATGTTGTTTTGGAAAAACAAAGTTGGCTGGCCTACAGAACAACTAGTAGTAGTTTTAGAAATACAGATCTAAACATCTGAGGCGATGATACAAATATAAAGTCAAAGAATAGATAAAGCAAGGAAAGAAAGAGACTGCAAACCACAATATTTAAGACTATAGATGAAACAGGCAGAAAAGATGGAATGTTCAAGAGGTTAACATAGTGTCTTAACAGTCAAGAACAAAGACATCGTGGTCAACAAAAAACAAAGGATGCAGGAAAAATAAAACCAGGTTTTGGGAGCCAGTTGAAGGGTTATTTATTAATGGCCTGGATGAAAAATCAGATTTTAACATGTAACAAAAAGAAGCATATAAAAATAAGTGGTAAAGCAGTGGCCTGAAAGAAATGTATGAAAGGAAATCAGCAGTAAGTAATTCTTAAGAGTCTGGCAGCCTGTTGCATACATGCGTGAGATCCTCACAAGAATTCTGAGATATACTCCCCATTTTACAATTGGGGAAACTTAAGTTACAACACAATTATATAAATTGTCCAAAGCCATACAATGTGTATACAAAATAATTAAATGACCTGAAAATTGGTCTCTAGGCGGAAAAGGAGTAAGACGATGGATAAAATCTAAAAACACAAATTGGGGAAAGAGGATTTAACTGATTTAACTTCATCCCAGGAGTATCCGACAAGACTATTTTTAAAATTACACAAAATTTTACTTATAGACAAATGATGCTACTTCAGAGAAACTTTTGAGTTCAAACACTAGTCAAAGTACAGATTTATTTTTGAAGCCCTGCAACAGAGGAGGACATAATAATCTCCTAAGCCTGTACTAGTCTTACTTCCATCTGGGGCTGTCTTGCCATCTAACAGAGAGCTTGGAAGCTTCAAATGATTAACATTTAGGTGAAAAGATAAACAAAAGCTCTCTGAGTACAGGGTAATGCAGTGGCAAGGAAGAAGGAAAGCTGTGTGAACTTGGGTTAAATCACTAAATCCCTGACCCTCAGACTTATCTATAAAATGGAGATACCATCTCCCTTCACAGTGTAGTTGAGGTCTCAGTAGACATTCAACCAAAATGTCAGCTCCCTAATCCCCTTAAATATGTTGTTTGCTTAAAAAAAAAAAAAAATGGTTGCTAAACTAATGACATTTTAAATATAGAATGTTAGCATTTCCATTTAAAACAAAGTTTAAGAATATGCTCCCAGTTGATAACAGTAGCTAATTTCCTAGTGGAAGACTACAGTGGCTCACTTTACATGACATATTCAAGTAACTTTTGAATTTCTTATAACAAACATATTATTTTTCCAACAAGAGAAATAATCACGATGAGTGTTTACAGATGACATTAACTAGCCCTTAAGAAAAACTTTCACATCAGGATAGTCACTTCTCTGAAATAATTGTAGAAACAGGGTAAAATGAAATGAAACAATAAATCAACAGCACACCTAAGCTATTATATGAATTTAAATTCTAACGAAATTTTAAAAATTTAATTTTCCAACTGACAACATCGAGGACTTACAGCTAAGAAACAAAGTTTAAAGGAATAACATGCCACTAAATTCTGTATTAAAATGTACCCATCACACACTGTAGCATCGAGGAAAGCCAGAATGAAATGTGACTTATCAATAAGTATGAAATAAACATCTTTGAAAGCTGTAACTGTCTAGGGTTTTTATTTTTTTTTCAACACTATAACAGTGAAGCAACAACTCCCATTAATTCAGCACTATCCATTGAAATCAAATAATGACACTCATTAAATGGCAACCCACTCCAGTATTCTTGCCTGGAGAATCCCACGGACAGAGGAGCCTGGTAGACTACAGTCCATGGGGTCACAAAGAGTCGGACACAACTGAGCGACTTCACTTCACAAGTAAACCACCAAACCAAAACTATCCCTACTATCTTTGGAATGCTGAAATGGATTTAATTCACTTCCCTGTCATTTGGATAAGAAGAGATGATAGACAACAGATTTAATGAATTCCACAGTCAAGAGGGGCTTCCCTGGTGGCTGAGATAGTAAAGAATCTGCCTGCAATGCAGGAGACCCAGGTTCGATCCCTGGGTAGAGAAGATCCCCTGGAGAAGGAAATGGCTACCCACTCCAGTATTCTTGCCTGGACAATTCCATGAACAGAGGAGCCTGGCAGGCTACAGTCCATGGGGTCGCAGGAGTCCGAAACGACCTAGCGTCTGAGCAGTCAAGAGAGTAATATTATCTTGACATAAATACACTAGAAAAATCACTGTATGAAAATCATCAAATTTATAAACAAGCTCATCTTTCAGTAAACAATTTCAAGTTGTGGCCTCCTTCTCTTTGACAGTCTTCTTCTTTGTCTATCTCCTCTTCTGCCATTTTCTCCTCCAGAAGTTTTGGAAACAGCCAGGTGCAATTCAGTGCCACGTGGCAGAAATAAAAAGCTAAGGAGGCAAGAAGCAGAGACTGGAGTGAACCAGGGGTTAAGTGAACCCAGGCAATTCTTGCACAGGGGCAACGCGAGGAGATGTGCAGTGAGAACAAGTATGCGGCCACCTTGGTCAGTCAAAACACAGTGCAAGATAAAGAACAGGGAAACAGCAAAGGGGAAGGCTTAGAGTTGACCGTCTGTTAAGCAAACTGGCAGCAGCACTCCCAGGCCTGGGGCTGCGAGATTTGTATTCTTCATCTAAGCCCACAAAAATAGCAGGAGAAAAGTATTTTAAAAAACAAAGTGCATGTAACTTCAAAATGTAGCAGAGTGGTATAAACACAAAAGAATAAAAGACCAGCATAAATCTCTCCCCGCACCCAAAAATACCAGGAACTAGTTCAGCTCAGATACTCAATGTGTCTCAGCCATTAGCTACAGGTAAATTATTTAATCTGTGCCTGCATTTCAGTGAGTAATTACTTTAGAACATATGATTTAAAAAAGTCTTTTCCAGATCTGAAGTTTCCTGAATCTAATGGATTTAACAATTTTTGTCACACAGGGTGAGTTACTTTCTATGATATGTTATTACACAAGAAGAGGACAACATACCAGAATATAAATAAGAGGACATAGAATTGTAGTCCGTTATCTCTAAAGACCACACTTCGCCATCATCTTTAATTAAATCCAAGAAGAAACTAATTCCCAATCTTCTTTAAAACGATCCACAAATTCTTAAGAAAAAACAAGGCGTAAAAGCTAAGACTTCGCTTTAAATACACTCAGCAGTGGGAAATTTGATCACCTGTCAATTTCACTAAGCTTCACTTCAGTTTTTCACAGGACATACTCTAATGCCATTATACTTTCTGTTTTTCAACACTCTAAGTTAGGTTTCTATTTGCTATATGTTTCATATCCCACTTCAGAAAGTATAGTCCAAAACTGGCAGAGAGCTGAACATGAATAAATCCAGGGGGTCATTTTATTTACATCTATATAGAAAAACCAATCTAGCTGAACATCATATTTATTTATCACTTAAACTAAGTGCCACCTAGTGGCAAGTATTATATTTTATTAAATCCACTCCAGTCCTGTTCATCCAGCAAGTATTGTACAATCTAGCCAATAGCAGTTGTTCCACAATTATGCAACATAAGTAAAATGCTGATCCAGTTCTTATGAAGCTTGATGATAGATCAGATAAACAGATATGGACAAAGATAAAAGATAATATAGATATATTTACATACTTGCAGAAAGATGTCAAATGTTATAAAAGTATGCAAAAATATTCAGTATTTACTTAAAAGCTGGTAAAGACAGACTCTCAGTTCTATAGGTGCTCTTACACCTGTTCCCCTCACTGAGACGTTCCCATTTGTAAATACTCAGTTAGCGAGGTTTCAGCAGATCCCCTGGAGAAGGGAAAGGCTACCCACTCCACTATCCTGGCCTGGAGAATTCCATGGACTATATAGTCCATGGGGTCACAAACAGTCAGACACGACTAAGTGACTTTTACTTTCTCCAGTCAGTGGATAGATCAGGAGCTCTGGACAGAACTATATAATTTTTTGCATGAAAAATCTCCTCATATTTAAACCAAAAGTTAAATGATTTGAAAAAGTATGCTGGACACTATGGAGACAATAAAAAGTTCAGTGGTTGCCGTGATGGGATAAGGGAAGGAGAGAGAAATGGACAGGCAGGGCACAGAGGATTTTACAGGGCAATGAAACTACTCCGTATGCTACTACATGGGAGATACATTTGTAGATATATTTGTCCAAGGGCTTCCCAGGTGGCTCAGTGGTAAAGAATCTGCCTGCCAATGCAGGAGCCACAGGAGATGCAGGTTCAATCCCTGGCCTGGGAAGATCCCCTGGAGGAAGAAATAGCAATGCACTCCAGTATCCCTGTGGGATAATCCCATGGACAGAGGAGCCTGACAAGCTATAACCCATGGGGTCACAGAGTTGGATGTGACGGAGCACGTGTGCACGCAAACACACACACACACACTTGTCCAAACCTATAGAATGTACCCCAATGTACAGTGACCCCACTGTAAACTATGGATTTGGGGAGATATAACATGTCAATGTAAATTCATCAATTATAACAAATATACCGTTCTATTGGGGGATACTGACAATACAGGTGATTTGTGTGGGGGCAAGAAGTACATGAGAAATATTCCCCTCAATTTTGCTGTGAACCTAAAACTACCCTTAAAAAAAAAAGTTCCATTTAAAAAAGAAAAAAGGGAAAAAAAAGTAATTCCCTGATGGTCCAGTTGTTAGAGGACTCAGCACTTTCACTGCTGAGAAACAGGTTTGATCCCTGATGGGGGAACTAAGATCCCACAAGCCATGCAGCACAGCCAAAAAAAAAAAAGTATGCTAGAAAAATAAAGCAAGATCTTAGTGCATCAGCACTTTTCTAAGAAGAGAATATACCCCTGTTACAAAAGAAGTTATTTATAATAATAAAAAATCTGTAACACTGATTCCCTATTTTATAAGGCAACTAATATTGCAGTTATATAACACAATCTTTATCATGTAATAAAAAAAATAGTGTTTCATAAAGCAACTGCATAAACCTGTGCTTCCCTCATAACTCAGTTGGCAAAGAATCCACCTGTAACACAGGAGACCCCGGTTCTATTCCTGAGTCGGGAAAATTTGCTGGAGAAGAGATAGGCTACCAACTCCAGTATTCTTGGGCTTCCCTTGTGGCTCAGCTGGCAATGAATCCACCTGCAATGTGGGAGACCTGGGTTCAATCCCTGGGTTGAGAAGATCTCCTGGAGAAGGGAAAGGCTACCCACTCCAGTATTCTGGCCTGGAGAATTCCATGGACTGTATAGTTCATGGGGTCGCATACAGTCAGACATGACTGAGCAACTTTCACTTCAAAGTAATAAACATTTTTCCTAGTTATATAAACTTACTGAGAAAAAAATTCTTATTCATTTATAACTCTAATTAACACATACACAAAAAACATTAGGGCTAAGTTAAAAATACTGAATATAGAAAAGAAAGCAAGGGTGGGGAATTTAAAAGGGTCAGCTTGATTTTCTAGTGTATTTCATCTCACATCCAACTAGTGCAGCATTTTCACTGCAAGGCTTTTGCCACTTAGGATACGTAAGAAGCAGTCATTTCTTCTTGCTTTTGTAAACTTAAATAATTTCAATATTCCAAAAACTGTCATGAACTTATAACCTGACTGAAAAATTGTCATGCTTATCACTCTGCATTGTCTAAACACAACAAACCTACACAAACATTTATACAGGTAAGAAATTACAACCAATTATACAAAACAAGCCACAGTGCCCCCAATACTTGTTTCTTCCCCCAGTAGTAAACTGTGTTCAGGAAATGCATTACCCTTTTCACACCATTAGGATATCATGTCATTTCCTGAAGCAGAAGCAGGCCTAATGAAGCATAAACGATATCATGATGTTGTGCCAGGCCTACAGGGCATCCAGAACTGTGGGCAGGGTGTCTGAGAGATGGTAGCAATTGGACATTCAACATTCCTTCATCATTATGGCTGTCCAAGCAGAGACTAGAACAACTAGAAGCAGACCAAAAAAGTTGGGGATGACTCTGTAACAACATGCATTGTCAAGCAATAATGTACCAAATACATCTGCTCAAAATGCCAAGGAACATACTCTAAGAGCTATGGTCCTCTACACTAAATACACTGCTCCCTTCTAAAACATGACCCACAAACCACAGGTTGCAAGATAAAAAGGTTCATCTTGAATCCTGACTGCAAAAGGTTACCAAAAGAAACTGATTACTATAATTAAAGTATTTGTACACAGAACTTTACGATTTACAAATTACTTACACATAAACTGTTTTATCTGACACACATTTTACCTTACTTGATAGTCAGTGTGCCTCACAGATAAACACAACAAAAACATCATTCATTATTTTAGGGGTAGAACCTGAAGCTTGAAGAAATTATCTGTGAGTAATTTGTCTACAAAGCCTGAGTTTTCCTGAAGATTATCAACTTATTTGGTTCAAAGACATGGATCCCAAAAAAAGCAATCTACAGAGTCTTAAGGTTTAATATATGTCCCTATGCATCTAAGAAGTATTTAAAACACTTAAAAATAATGTAACCTTGTGAGAAACACTGAACAGTCAACTATACAAAAAAACAAAATGATATTTAAGCCTGTCAGTTTGTACAAACAATATACTGTTTTCTAATAATCCAAAGGAGCTTTTGCCTAAGAATTGTACTGCAGTGTTCTCAGGGGCTATGGGCTGCCTTCAGCTGAAAATATCAATTCCTTTGGGTATTTCAGCAGCTAAGTTCCTTACAGAATCAACATATTCCCTGTACACATCAAATTCTGCTTACACGAACCATGTTGTATCAAGGCTTCAAAGTCCTCCAAGTCCTTTGTCCAAAAAACTTTACTGAAGCCCCCATCATGTTCTAGACACTGTTTTGAGTGTAAGAATATATTAAGAAAAAAAAAATTGTGTTATCTGCCATCAGGTAACCAACAGTCTTTAGGTATGAAAACAATCACAATTCAGTATGACACTTCCAAGTGAATTACACCTGGTTCTT
Organism: Moschus berezovskii; assembly: GCF_049115385.1. Lineage (NCBI taxonomy): Eukaryota > Metazoa > Chordata > Mammalia > Artiodactyla > Moschidae > Moschus > Moschus berezovskii. Next base: position 54,109,524 of record NC_142464.1, on the reverse strand, counting down.
TAAGAATACATGCAGAGGCACTGAACCTAGCCTGGTGAATCCAGTTAAGAGTATCCTCAGACCCAAATCTACTAACACCAGCACTTGTCAAGCACATGGATATATTAAACTACTGACTGAGCCTAAGCAAGGAACTCCAAATTCTTAAATATGGCTGGAGAATTGAATATGAAGGGACAGAAAGGCAAACAGTCTCACTGAAGAAAAGGTAAATGAAATCATTATAGAGGACCCTACACACCATCCTAACATTTTTTTGAGCACCTGCTTTGTACCAAACATCCTAAAATGTTTTATTGCATTTACTTTTCACAGCAACCTGCTGAGCTAAAAATAATTACCTTGCAACTCATGGAGGAGGCAAGGAGAGGTGAAATCGCTTGTCAACCTTATTGAGGTTGTGGGAAAGACAAAATAGGAACCCAGTTCAGATTAAATCCTAAAAGTGAGCTCATAAACTCTGCATTCTGCTGCCTCTCTTAACGAAAGCTGCTAGGGGGAGCCATTGAAAGGTTTTTAAACTGAGGAGTGAAGTGATCAGATTCACTCCAGAAAGACTATGTGGAAGTTGGACACAGAGGGTGAGTCTACAAGCAGAAAGAGAAAACTGCAATGTCTATAGTAAGACTGGTGAGAATGATGACAGCATAAACTGTGGCAGTGAGGATGAAAGAGACAGATTCAAGAGTTTTTCAGGAGAGAAAATCATTAGCTCTTAGTGATTAAATGTAAAGGGTTAGTTTTAGAAAGAACACCTGGTTTGCAGAACTAATGGGACATGACATCATCTACCAGGAACAGAGAAGCAACAGGTTTTGTTTGTTCAATAAACATCTACAGTGTCACCCAAATGCAAAAGACTTTCCTAGGCCAAAGGTCAAGTCCGAAATTAAGGTCCTGCTTGTTGGAAAATATTGAGAGTAAATGACAAAGCGTTAAAAAAGGTATCAGGTATACTGAAAATTAGTTGTTACTATTAACATTCTGGCCTAGAGCCTAATGAAAACATTTTGTGCTACCATTTTAAAAAATTACCATGTGCGGAAAACAAATCAACAGAGGAAAAGCATCCCACAATTTTAAATGTGTTATTACATCTGAGTCTGACAGATCTTCAGCCTCTTACACAACACACACACACACACACACACACCACCTTCTAATTTGCTTTACTTATCCCTGTCCCTTTGAAAAAAAAAGAAAGTATCGATTTTACCACCCAAACTATAGCACATATTCAGGGGTTTTTCATCCCACTATCATCAGTGTGATTTCCCAAGAACTTAGTTCATAAACTTCTACGTGATTTTCTATGAAATATGACATACTTAACATCAGCTTATTTCAGTAAGAATTCCTAGAATTTTAGCCACACCTTTCATCCAAAGATGCTTTCTGCAAATCCTGAGGCACAGCAGTCCTGTGCAGATGTGGCAAGTTACTACAATTCCCATTTTACTACATAGTTAGGAAATTGGCCCAGGGGAAGCAGAGTAACTTGGAAATAATCACAAAGCCAGATGCCAAAAATAACAACTTTTAGTCAATCCATGAGAAAATACTGCCCCTAGTTGAAATAACATGAGATTTCGTATTACGAGGAAGCAAAATATAAAATAATGTTTTAAAGCCAAGTCCAAGGTTCTTAAAATACATCTTTAAAAATGACCGAATACCACAATTAAGATTTGCAAGAACTTTCAAACACCATTTCCCCCCTAATACTTTGTCCATCAAGAGTGGCAAAAATTATTTAATGAATTACAGCCAGCAAGAGTGGCTTCCTCCTCTCCCCAAATTATTTTTTATCTTAGCCACTTAAGATACTGATAGAAATCTGCTGGTATAGAACAATAGGTAAGTTTTAAACTTATTTAAAAACCGTATGTTAGAATAGTTGTGAAAATACCGAGTGAGTCTCTCATACTTTTTCCTGAAAATAAACTCTACAGACCCATCTGCAATTTGCATGCACAGTAAACTTAAAGCTTTAATAGTCAATAATCTGAATGAAAGTTTCCCAATCACAGCTCATGCTGTATGTTTCTAAATATGCTGCTGTTTGATATAATTTAATAAAGGTGCTGTTTTATTTGGTCATGAAATAAAGATCTCACACAATTTAAAAATAAAAAACACAACTTGATTTTTTGAAGTTGCTTTTATGATGTTTGTGTTCTCATTCTCATCTGCACAAGTCAGAGCAAAATACCTTCCATTAATACAAGGCATTTACACTTTGCTTACAGTCAGAAACAACAATGTGTGCTCAAGATTTCACTGTCAAAAGAATGAGTCTGCACTAGGAACAAATAAGAGAGACAAAATGATTGTTGGTGGAATCCACTCATGGAACCCAGACTGCAAATTTTCACACAAGCCACTCGTATCAATTATGAAAGGTGATTTTCAATTAATTAAAATTAAACGAATTCAAACTAATTCTAATCACGGCCTTAAAATGCTTTCCACAGCACCAATATTCCTCTACTTGTATGTCCTCTACTAGTAGCACTTCTCCTGGTTTATAAATGAAAAGACACTCCAAATGATTTTATAGATAACATACCTTCTAAAGTAACAATCAACTAGTGGGGGGGACAGTGTCCTGAACAGTATATTCAGTCTAGCAACATTGCAAAATGTAATATCTATTATTTCAGCACCAGAATACTTAGGCAACATTTAAGTACACCAGACCACCTTCCCCCAACTCCCACAGAAAACTCCCTGCTTTTAATATTTCCATAACAATAAGCACTCTGAACAAATTAAAGCTCTTTTAACACTAGAAGCCCTTTTACCTTAAAGATTATCACTTAAATATCTTTTAACTGCATTTGATGAATGCATTCCACAAGATTCTAGAAGCAGTATTCATCAACCCAAACAGCACTCTTAAGCGCTTTCCTCATTTCAACTTCAAAGATGAGGGAGAAGGGCTGTCATAAATCTAGAGGCAAAAGCACATAACTGTAAACTATCTAAAAATTAAGAAAAGGTAAAACAGTTGTATCAAATCCCCAAGCAGCAAAATTCCCTCCCTTTTTCCTTGCAAAGTAGGAGTTACTGGTAAAATAACTGAACTCTGAATTTAGAATCTTGAGTCCTGAAAATGAAATTCTCCACCCCAGCATTCACAAGTTTTTCAACACCAAAATGCACTCAACTGCTACGCACACACCAAATGAATATCCAACATGGAAACTGAAAGTATTCTCACACATCAACAGAAAAATACACCTTGCGCCTCTACAACACCCTCAGCTAATCCAGATGCAAAGCTACGACAGCCGCCCTTGGCCTAGGCCGTCAGAAACCTAGAGGCGGCGGGGGGTTGGGGAGGGGGGGTCGGCGGCAATAATCAAGAGACCAAGATCTTTTTCCAGTACTACTTTTTCCAAGCAAAACAACCAGGCGCCCAAAGAGACCGCGAAGAAAACTGCAGACACTGTAATCCCGAGAGAAAGGGGTGGTAGGGAGGTGTGCACGCAAACCCGAGAGAAAAGGGTGCCGGAGAGGAGAGACGCCGAGGAAGAAACTATGTATCCCCACGCATCTTTGAGAGCCACAAAAACAACAACAAACCGTAGAGTCTGTCTTCTCGTAGAAACACCAGATGGAGTCTCCGGGACTGAGACAGTTCAGCCGACAAACACCGTGGGTAGTAGATAAATCAACCGATGATGGGAGGTTGAAGGGGGTGCCAAGCAAATAAGCCACTGGATGGGGGAGACAAAGCCTCCGGGGGTAATCACGGACCAAGCAGAAAGGTGAGAGAGAAACGCTCGAAAGAAATAAAGCAATTTAAAAAAAAAAATAGAAATCTAGTGCCTGGGCTGTGGCAGGTCACTTAGCTACCGAATAGAGAGGGGGACAACAAAGGGGTCCGGGAGGAAGGACAGCTGAGGGGAGGAGAGGGAGAAAGGATGCGGGGCGCGACGGGTCGGACAAAGCGCCCAGGGCGGCAAAACAAAGGGCCGGGGGTAGAGAGTAGCGGGGGGCAGCGAGGAAAGACAAAGCGCACGGGACCGGGGGCACCGGCCCGGCGAGACGGCGACGACGGCCCCGAGGAACAAAGCTGCGCGGGGCTGGGAGGCAGGGCCGGCGAGCGGCGGCGCGGAAGGCGCGCGGCGGGCACGGCGCCCGCGGGCCCCGCGCTCCCGGCCGCACTCACGCCCGCACCAGCCGGCCTCGCCGCCGCCGCCGCCGCCGCCGCCGCCCGCCCTCAAGCGCCGGAGCCCGAGCCACGGCGGCGCAGAGCGGGCAGCGCACGGCCACACGCCGCCGCCGCCGCCGCGCTCGGCGCACGCGACACCGCCCCCGCGGCTCCCGGACGCCAAGCGTGCCGCGGCCCTCGAACCCGCCGCCCGCTTCGGGCTGCTGGATGCCCGCAACTTTCCCGGTTCCCTGCGCTCGGATTCCCCAAGACTTACCCTGTCACAACAGGCGCCATCTTCCACAAACTCTCGCCAAAACTCCAACCCTCGCGAGATTCCCCCGACGCCTTCCCTGGTCCCTCTCCCCCGCCCCTTCCCTTTTTCCTCACTCCTCTTTTCCACCCAGCCCCCGCGCTCCTTTTCTCCTCGCAGCAGCCGCAAAGAGCCAGACGCCTCGCGCCGCCAACAGCTTAGGGGATCCAGCTCGCTGCCTTCCCTGGAAACCTACCCAAGCGATGGAGCATGCGCAGGCGGCTCCTCCGCAGGCGAACCCTCCATCTGGTCCATGGGGAGCGCTCCGGTTATCCGGGTTTTGGGACGCGCCCTGAGGGACGTACGTGGAGACTGAGGAAAACCGGAGGGGATTACAGGGGGACGGGGAATGGAGGGGTCAGGAGGCGGAGCCCAGGGTAGAGAGGAGGGGTCCTGGGAAAATCTGCCGCGTTTCACAGGCCTAGATGAAACACCTCCTCAAATGGGTGTTTTCCAAGTGGCTTCCCGCTCACTTTAGTTCCCAGCCCTTTTCATTCATTCACACGTTCATTGGACGCCTTCTTTATGGTAATGCCAACGTTAGATACTGGAGCTACAAAGATGCCTGGAGTTCGGAGGAGTAACAAACCAGGAACTTAGTCCATTCGATCCCCTGGGTAGCCACCAGAGCTCTGTAAATGAAATACTTTTTTGAGGTTGAATTCTACTGCCTTAGCTTTCTTCTCCTTGGGTGTGAAATAAGGTCAGGCAAGGCCTCTGGCAAAGTCACCACTACTGTGTCCACCTTGCATACAGACGCCGGAGTGCTGCGAAGCTGTCTCCAGAGTTGAAAACTGTACTGTAATTGAAAGCCACCACTGCCCCAGCCAGCACATAACTCAGAGGTCGCGTAAACCTCCCCAGGACCTCATCGCAGACCCAAGACGTCTGTGAACCCGGGTGGTATATGGGAACAGACTCTGACAAGGTCCTCCCATGGGCCTGGCACAGTGGAGGACGCAGCTCGCTGCCCGAAGTGTATCTCAGGTGACCTAAACCGGGAAGCCCCCGAGCAAATTTGGCCCGTCTGGGCATACAAGAAAGGTGCAGGACTCGAACCCTACCCGTCCTGCCAACCTGCAGTACCCCTTTCTTCCCCTCCCTCCCCGCTTTGCCCTTTCAATTCCTAGAGATTCCCAGATCCAGCACTGCCTCCCGCAGGGAGCCCCAAAACCCGGAGAACTGGAATCCACAGCCCGAAACCTGCTGAAGGCTCTGCAGGATTGGCGCGGCACGCGCGAGCGGCACTGCGCATGTGCCCAATGCGGGCAGCCCGGTCTCACGCTACACCTCCTTCCCACCGCCTTCCACTACTCGATTCAGACACAACACGGGCCGTGGGAAATTTCCTAAACCTCGCGAGAACGCGCCGACTGTTGTCTATGCTTTTGCCCCAAATCTCGCGGGGCCCAGGCGGGACAGGTGTTTGTCTAGTGCAGCTCCCAGCGCCGTTCGTGCCGCGCGTGCCCGGGCGGCGGGCGGGGTGGGAAGGGAGCGGCTCGCCGAGGAGGCGGGGCTGGGGGGCGCGTGGCGGGGAACGCAGGGCGGAGGGCAGCTGGGAGGGGCCCGACGTCTCGCACATACACGCCGCGTGACGCTTTGTGGAAGGAAAGTGGGGGTGATGGAGGGGCGGATTCTAAAAGAAGGGGAAACCTGGAGATTAGAAACTCCTCCTGGTGCGGATGCTAAGAGGTCAGACTCGAGGCCAGGAGGAGCCCTAGGCCGCTCCCCCGGGAGGTTTCCTGTCGCCCTCCACGCGCCTGGTACTTTCCTAAAATGTGTTTGACGCCGCGCCCCCGGCCTCCGGGAGCTGACACCCCCAGTGTCGCGTTTGAGTCATGCCTCTGAGTCACCCAGTCTGGCCACCACTTTACTTGCTTTAAAACAAGTTTGGATTCCCTTAGCTACTCTCTGCTAGCAGTTGGTTGTTTTCTTTCTGAGGTACCCACTGGTCTTGCTTGTTAGCTAGGGGAAAAGTGCTGCTCTCTGTCCTCTGACGTTGTACACTTGTATAGATTGCGCCTCCCATTCAAGGACCCTTTTTAAAATTTTCTTCCCCCTAATCTTTTTTAGGCTTCCCTGTTGGCTCAGACGGTAAAGAATCAGCCTGCAATGCAGGAGGCCCCCGTTGGATCCCTGGGTCGGGAAATTCCCCTGGAGAAGGGACTAGCTGCCCACTACAGAGTTCTTGCCTGGAGAATTCCTTGGACAGAGGAGCCTGGAGGGCTGTAGTCCATGAGGTCGCAGAGTCTAATCTCTTTTTAGCCTTTTGAAGTAATCCCTATGTATTAGTTTCTGTTCCTTTTTTTTTTATTTTCTCCACTTATATGGCTTACTGGTTTTGCTTTCCTTCACCTTTTTATGTGTTTGTTGAAATATTCATTTCAATTTTTGGATATCGTTTTATCAGGTGCTTTAGTCACAACTCTGTTAAGTGTGTTCCTTCCTTGTGGATTATTTGTCCAGTGAATTCCTGTTTAGATTCTTCAATCAGGCACTTTTTTGAGATTGTCTTCGTGTGATTTCTGTACCAGTCTAGCCTGGCATTATCTCAGAACTGGTGTCTTGATCGTAGACCCAAAATGAAAATTTAAATTGAGTTTTTGAATTTGGGAAAAGAGTGACTCCTCTCATACAGAGTTCATATTCTGCTAGTTATACCGTGGACAAGAAATCAAGTTTTTGAATTGTTTTCAAGGTTATTAGTTGTGTGTGTGCATGCACATTTGCCTATTCCTTTGATTAAGTAGTTCACAAAGGGAAACAGAAAATTTAAGAATCTTCAATGCAGTATCTCAGTGCAAAGCTAATTTGGATTAGGCTTGCTTCAAGAGAACAGTGCCCACGGGCACACATTCCTTCAAAGGAATCAAGCCTTTATCCCAGGAAGGCATTACAGTCATGGTCTGGTCTCGTTCCGTTCCGTTCAGTCGCTCAGTCGTGTCCGACTCTTTGCGACCCCATGGACTGTAGCCTACCAGGCTTCTCCCTCCATGGGATTCTCCAGGCAAGAATACTGGAGTGGGTTGCCATTTCTGGTCTAGGTTATTCATCTGATCTGGAACCATTGCCATCTAAGAGCCCTAGCCACAGAAAGCCATGGTAACCATGGTAACTCAAATTACAACTCCCATTCACCCTAATACGTGCTCTACCTGTATTCTTTCCCTGTCCTAGTAAATGATATTCCCCCTTCCATTCAAGTCATTCTCACTTTCTTTCCTTCTCACATCCAACATTCAACCTAACAAAATCTTGCTGGCTCCACCTTCAGAATAGACTCACAGTCCAAACACATACACACCTCTATGGCAACCGGCCCAGTCTAACCCATCTCATTTCTCACCTGTTGTCCAGGAAGTCTAATAACTGGTTCTGCCTTCATCCATTTTGCCTTTTCTCAGTCTGTTCTCAGCAGACAATTCAGTGTAACTCTCTAGAACTCTCCAATGGCTTTCCTACTTTCCTGAGGCCTACTGCCCAAACCCCATACCTCGACCTCATCTCTTCCCCTTGCTCATTGAGCCCCAACCAGCATCGTTCCTTGTGTTCCTAGGATGCACCAGGCACACCCTCAACTCCTATCTTTGCTCTTTTCCCTAGATGCCTTATAGATCCTTCCTTTACTGCTTTCAGGTCTTTGCTTAAATGTCACCTTCTCAGTGATTCCTTCCATGACCACCTTTCACAAAAGTAACTCCTCTTATTCCCTGTTCCCTCTTTCTTTATTTTTACCATAGTCCTATTGTAAACTAACATACCATACATCAGATCTGTGTATTGTCTCTATTATCTGCCTACGTCCACCCCATTATAATCTTAATGTGAGCAGGGACTTTAGTCTATTTTGTTTATTGTTCATACCTCAGCCATCAGAACAATGCCTGCTGCAGGATAGATGCTAAGTAAGTATTTGCAGAATGAATAGGATGTCTTCCACTTCTATAATAGATTAGAAATTATTCTAAAGACTCACTAAGCCTTCTAGGCTTCAAAAGAATATCGAGGCTAGACCAGTAGTGAATATCCCAGTTCCATCTTGCCTGGGGAAGGCCTATAGAGCAAACATCTGTGTTAACTTTTTGCAAAAAACAATTCTTACTCTTGAGTTAGGCCAGCCGTTGTGCCTACACTTACTTGAAGTGTTTCCTTTCCTCTCCATTGTAGTTTCCCTCATAGCTCAGCCAGTAAAGAATCTGCCTGCAATGCAGGAGACCCGGGTTTAATTCCTGGGTCAGGAGGATCTCCTGGAGAAGGAAATGGCAACCCACTTCAGTATTCTTGCCTGGAGAATCCCATGGAGAGAGGAGCCTAGCAGGCTACAGTCCATGGGGTTGCAAGAGTCGGACACAACTTAGCGACTAAACCACCACCACCAGGAAAGAAAACACTATTGGCAGGATATAAAGAAACAGGCATTCTCATCGGTTACTAGTGGAGTGAAAATGGGTATGCCGTGCTAAGTCACTTCAGTCATGTCTGACTCTGTGTGACCCTGTGAACTGTAGCCCACCAGGCTCCTCTGTCCATGGGATTCTCCAGGCAAGAATACTAGAGTGGATTGCCATTCCCTTCTCCAGAGGATCTTCCCAACCCAGGGATCAAACGGACATGTCTTAGGTCTAACCTGCATTGGCAGGCGGGTTCTTTACCACTAGCAGCACCGCCTGGGAATCATAATCTTTATGATTATTTTATCAAATCTCCACCTATTAATCCTACAACTCTGTTTCTAGAAATCTGTCCTATGAATATATTCACATTTGTGAAATTACTTGTACATTTAATGTAGCATTGGTTTCCCTTGTGGCTCAGCTGGTAAAGAATCCACCTACAATGTGGGAGACCTGGGTTCGATCCCTGGGTTGAGAAGATCCCCTGGAGAAGGGAAAGGCTACCTACTCCGGTGTTCTGGCCTGGAGAATTCCATGGACTCGTCCATGGGGTTGCAGTCGGACACAACTGAGCCAATTTCACTTTCACTTTCATAGTGTAGCATTAGTGATGGTAGAGAATACCGTGACAATCTAAATGTCGATCAAGATGTGTCTTATTTATTAAAAAAAAAACCAATATATTCATAGAATCAGTATGCATTTGTTAATAAGCAGAGGGTGCTTTTTATGTACTTACGTGGAAGGATCACAAAGTTTAAAAAAACAAGGTGCAAAATAATGATAGGTAAATAACACTTATTGGCCTATATGTGTCTAAAAGGGTTCTGGAAGGATACACGAGCAACTAATAATGACTGCTTCTCTGTAAGGAACTCAACTGTTGGAGGATATAGGTGAAGAGGTGGCTTATCTTGGATCCTTTGAATTTTGTAGAAGCACGTATATACTTTTTTCAAAGTATGAAACATTTTAAAAGGGGGGAATGAAAGGGAATAAATGTGCAAGAAGAAAAAAATGATTAAAGTGTTTTCTTTTTCCCACCTGCTAGAAAATTATTTTCTAAAAGACGTGATGTATATGGTAATACCACCTCAGTAGGATTAAGAACTGCAGAACTGTCAGGACTTAATCCCAGTCATCTGGGTCCATTCAAGCAGTAAGTTCAGAGTCCCTACCACTCCATGTCAGATACCATCTTTCGTGGTTTACAAAGATGGGTAGTGCAGAGACTTCAGGGGACCCCCCCAGGTAATAAAGTACACAGACCAGTTGCAGGGTAATTTTAGGGTGGAGGCATGAGTTTAATGGCATTGGAGTACAGAGGAAGAAGCACCTAACTCTTGCCTGGTGGGCCCAGGGAAAGCTTGCAGAGATGACTTTTGAATTAAATCTTAGTGGAGTGGGAGTTCAGAAGACAGTAAAAGGAGGAAGCGTAAGAAGCACAGGAAACAGCATGTTCAGGCTCTGAGGTGTGAAAGAGCATCTTGTATTCAGGGGAACTCCAGGTGGTGCATGTAGAAGCAGGGGTGGACAACCTAGGCAGGGTAACTAGAAGGACCTGGTAAAAAGGCGGTCCTCACAAGTTGGTGGGTTCTACTCCCTAAGACTCTGAATGAGTAAATCTGTGCTGGAGCCCAGGAGTAGGTGTTTCTTTTTTTTTTTTTTAATTTTTATTGGAGGCTAATTATTTTACAATATTATATTGGTTGGTTTTGCCATACATTGACATGAATCCGCCCCAGGTGTACTTGAGTTCCCCCGCCCCGAACCCCGCTCCCTAGGTGTTTCTAAGAAGACTGGTCAGGGATTCTGATGCAAATTGTCCATGAATCAACCTTTGAGAATCTTTGTTGTAGGAACTAGACGTAATCTTTCTTCAGGAGTTTCCCATTAAAGGGAGCAATGACATATAGTTTCTTGGTTAAAAACAATAAATGAAATATTTAAATTTTAAGAATAAATTTGGGGGCTTCAGTATATATCCCCCTAGAGGAGGCATGGCAACCCACTCCAGTATTGTTGCCTGGAGAATCCCCATGTACAGAGGAACCTGGCAGGCTGCAGTCCGTGGGGTCGACTGAGCAACTAAGCACTGCACAGCACAGTACCAGTATATATCCAGTAGATACGTGACGCAAATAGTGGCAATGAGATGAGCACATTTGTGAAAGGATCATGTTTTGCTCTGGTGATTTAAACATAGCAGACATTTCAATATTGCTTTCATTCTAAGGTTAAGTTACACCAACTCATATTAATGAGACACACCAGAACACTGAAAATTTTACTAGGCAGCCCCATGATGGAGAATACTGGTTCTAGTGCCACATTGCATGGCTTCCAACTGTAGAACCTGAGACAAGCTATTTAACCTATCAATACCTCAGTTTCCTCGCCTGTAAAATAGAGAATAGCAACTAATTCATAGGGTTGTCATGAGGATTCAAAGTGTTAGTTCTGTTGAAAGCACATAGAAAGATACCTGTAACATAGTTGCTGTAGTAGTGTTCATTTTTATCACTGTTATTTTTTATTTAATAATTCATAAAATGCCTTCATCTTATGAAAATTCTTGTAAAGCATATCAAGATGTCTTTAATGCTTCAATAATCAATGTTAAAATAGCCAAACATAGAGATGATTTTATCCAGATTGATGGTAATTCTTTAACATACCCATTCAAAAATGACAATGTCATTATTATTAATTAATGTCTCAAAGATTCACATGTCCAAAAAGGTTAAGAAACCTGCTGTAGATGGCCAACAAGAGCCAACTAGAGCCTCTGAGGAGGGCTTGATGTGATCAGATTGTGGATTGTGGAGTGGCTGTGTGCCGAAGAAAATCTTCCTGATAACTCTTGTTAGAAATTGAAAGCTTTTACTTCACAGAAGTCTCTTAACTCGTGGTTTTCATTCATCCTGATGCCTCCCTTTTTAATGAAAACTCCATTGGCCACCTGATGCAAACAAAGAACTGACTCACTGGAAAAGACCCTGATGCTGGGAAAGATTGAAGGAGGGAGAAGGGGCTGACAGAGGATGAGCTGGTTGGATGGTATCACTGACTCGATGGACATGAGTTAGAGTGAACTCCGGGAGTTGGTGATGGACAGGGAGGCCTGGCGTGCTGTGATTCATGGGGTCGCAGAGAGTCGGACACGACTGAGCAACTGAACTGAACTGAACTGAACTGGACTCAGTTGTGAAAAGTGAAAGTCGCTCAGTTACGTCCGACTCTGCGACCCCATGGACTATACAATCCATGGAATTCACCAGGTAGGAATACTGGAGTGGGTAGCGTTTCTCCAGGGGATCTTCCCAACCCAGGGATCAAACCCCGGTCTCCCGCTGAGCCACAGTTACCTGTGTATAGAGAATGTATTTGAGTTTTGATTTTCTAAATGTTCCGCTTTGTTATATATCATATATTGTGGTTTTTGATTCCATGTTGAATCAGTGTTGAACAGTCATAATTAGCAAAACAGCTGGGGTAGAAAGGAAAAAAGCTTTGGACTAACTCTGTCATTGAGTCCCATCTCCACAACTAGCCAGCTAGCTAACTTTGGGCAAGCTAACCTTTCCTTTTGTGCAAATGGGGAGTGTAAAACCTATGGCTTACAACTATTTTGAAAATTATTTGAGATATTACATGAAATAACTGGGGACTTAGTAAGTACTCAGTAAATGCTGTTTCTTTAGGAAATTCTACTACCCATAACAATGCTCAATTTTCTTTTCTATTAGATGGGCTAAGACTCTCTGCCTTAGAGATTTGTTGAACAGATCAAATCAGGTAATTACATAAATAATTAAATGGCAAGAATTATCTTTAAAGAAGTTTATTGTATTTGTTTGGGTTGGCACATTTATTTGTAAAAATTTGAGTATAGTTTTATAGCAAATCATTAGGGCAGAAAAAGACCCCTACATTTTCTCCCCTGGCCTGAGTTACTATTAACCTGGGGCATAAATGACCTTTATAAGTTTTTCAGAGAAAGCCTACTCAAAGGGTTTACTCTTTGTATCTGTGTTGTTTTGTGTCAGAGATAGTGTAATGATAAGTATCAACTTGCAGATATGACCTTTGTGGCTAGCACCCTTGTCCAAAATAGACTCAGGACCAAGAAGATCAACTTTGGAAACAGTCTATTCAACAACCACTGACAAATAGTGAAAGATACCAAACAATTACCATCTGGTGAAATACCTAGCTCTGTCAAAGACAGCTATCAAAGACAATGGAGAATCCCCGTGAACATCATAATGAGAGATGTACATTGTCACTTTAAAAATTGCCATTATGTCAGTATGTTGATATTTTTTATTTTAATTAATTTAAAAAATTTAATTGTCATTATGTCAACAAATGCGAATTAAAGAAGAAACCTTGTGAAATGACTGCAGAAAAAAAAATTTTTAAGTAAGCTATCAGTAAATACTGAGTACAAATTTAATTCAGTGCAACAGGAGAAATAGAAAAGTTTCATCTCAGTCTCATAGTGATGTATTTAATTTCTAAAATGCATTAGAGAAACTCTATGTAAAGGAATCCTTAACAACTCCTTGTTATATATTGGGGCTTCCCTGGAGGCTCAGACTGTAAAGAATCTGCCTGCAATGCAGGAGACCCAGGTTTGTCCCTGGGTTGAGAAGATCCTCTGGAGAAGGGAATGGTTACTCACTCCAGTATTCATGCCTGGAGAATTCTATGGAAAGAGGAGCCTGGGGGATTCCCATATTCCAACTGGTATTGTCCTCTGTGTATTTTTTTCTCTCTTAAATGGTTATTTAACAAAATTCTACCTTGATTAGCATTCTGTGGAAGGTAAAATAAATTGTATCAAGGTGTTACTAATATAGTATCCCACTAGTGGAAAAAAACATTTCTCAAGATTTTAGCTGCTAATTGCCTCTCATCTAAGTACTTTGAGAAGATTTGGAAATTTATGCATGCTTTTTTTTTTTTTTTCCTTTCTCCCAGCTTTCAAAACCCTTGGCGTAAATTCTACCCTCAGAATTACTTCTGACTTCAGTGAGAGTTATAAACTATCGTTTGGGAGGAACATTTGGCTCTTGCTTTTTCAAGCCTAAAGTTCTCCAGAAATGTTCTTATGAAATGTGAATCTGATTTTCATCATGCAGTTTTACCTACATAGCATCATATTTTCCTTCACCAGCAAACACTAAGTATTTTATTTTTAACTAGCAAAGCTATATCTTTATTTGCATGGTACTTTCCAAGTTTCCAAAATAGGAAACAAATCACAGAATCTAGGCCAAAGAAAAGGACTTAAGAACTGAAAGAAAACTTCTGAAAAATAGATTACATACAGAAGTACTCAGTTTTATGAAACAGAGGATTTTTTAAAAGTCATATGCCAATCTAACATGCAGCAGAGCCGCTTTCTTTTTAAAGGGATACTGTGATATGCAGTTTGTGAAATGTCAATAATATGATTAAGTCTACACCATCCCAAGCCTTCTGACAAACATTGTCTCAGTCAGTCCTCCCGACAAAGCTGAAGATAGGCTCTCTGAGTGATAAGACTCAGAGAGCATCACTTGCACAAGTTATACTTCTAGAAGTGGAGTTTATGCTTGAGAGATTTGTTTAGGCTTTTTTGCTACAGAAATTTAAATTATTCTATTATTACAAACTGATAGAGAATATATTGTGTCATATACTCAGAGGAGAAGGGGATGACAGAGGATGAGATGGTTGGATGGCATCACCGACTCAATGGACTTGAGTTTGGGTAAATTCTCAGAGTTGGTGATGGACAGGGAGGCCTGGCAAGCTGCGATTCATGGGGTCACAGAGAGTCAGACATGACTGAGAGACTGAACTGAGCTGAATACTCAGAGTATCAGATTACAATATTAAAAATTATAAAAATATAAATTCTAAAGAATGCAAAAATATTTATTTTTTAAAAGCCAGTAATATTGAATGAATGAAATGAAGTTGCTCAGTCGTGTCTGACTCTTTGCAACCCCATAGACTATAGCCTGCCAGGCTCCTCTGTCATGGGATTTTCCAGGCAAGAGTGCTGGAGTGGGTTGCCATTGCTTTCTCCAGGGGAATCTTCCCGACCCAGGGATTGAACCCGGGTCTCCCACATTGCAGGCAGACGCTTTACCCTCTGAGCTACTGGGAAGCACATCGTATGAATCAGTCATATGAACTAGTAAGAGTGAGTGGCTAAGGATAGGTAGCTGAGGCAGAGGGAAGACCTAATACTCTTGTGGATTTTTTTGCTATATTATTTTTAAAAATAATTCACCAAGGATATCACAAGAAAAGAAACCTACAGACCCCTAAATATAAACACAGAAATGCTCAACCAAATTCCAGCAAACACTGGACAAAGTAGGAATAGAAGGAACTTCCTCAACCTGATAAAGGCATCTATGAAAAATCCAGAATCAATGTCATTTTTAAACATAAAAGACTGATATTTTCCCACTAACATGAGTAAGAAGACAAAGATTTCCATTAGGATCACTTGTATTCAACCTTGTACTGGAGATGCTACCCAAGCAATTTGGCAAGAACATTAAATAAAGGGTATCCAGGTTGAAAAGAAGAATGAAAAATGTCTCTATTTGCAAATGATAGGACGGTATGTATAGAGAATTCTAAGGATTCCACTAAAAATGCATTAGAACTAATATCTAAGTTTAGCAAGTTTGCAGAATACAAAGTCAGTATTCAAAAATCAGTTGTCTTTCTGGGACTTCTCTGGTAGCCCAGCAGCAAAAACTCTATGCTCCCAATGCAGGGAGCCTGGGTCAGGCCCCTGGTCAGGGAAGTAGATACCACGTGCCAAGACCTGGCACAGCCAAATAAATAAAATAAAATATTTTTTAAATGATTGACAAACAGTAAAGAATGTAAAAAAATCAATTGAGACAAAGATTCCATTAGCATTAAAAAGAGTAAAATACTTAGGAATAAATTTAACAGAAAGAAAGCTGTTCTTATATTCTGAAAACTATAAAATATTGTTAAAAGATAATTTAAAGATCTAAATAAGTAAATGGAAATCCATGTTCATGGATTGAATTTGATCTATAGCATCAACAAAATCACTATCAAAATTCTAACTGTACAGTTTGCAGAAATGGACAAGTTGTTCCTAAAATTCATATGAAGATTTAAGGAACCCAGAATAGCCAAACCAATCTTGGAAAAGGAAAACAGAGATGGACCAGTTATGCTTCCCCTTTTCAAAACTCACTACAAGACTGTAGTAATCAAGGCTGTGTGGTGCATGTATAAGGTAGGCATACAGTTCAATGGAGTAGAATTCAGAGTCTAGACATAAACCCTCACATGTGTGGTCAGTTGATTTCCATCAAGAGTACAAAAACAATTCAATGGGGAAAAAATAGCCTTCAACAAATGGTGCTGGGACAACTGGCTATCCACATGCAAAATAATGAACTTGGGTTCCAAACTTCACAACATATATTCCAATTACCTTAAAATGGATCATAGACTTAAATGTAAAAACTAAAACCATAAAACTCTTTAAGGAAAGCATATATCTCTATGAACTTGGATTAGCAATGGTTTCTTAGATATGACACCAAAAAGCACAAGCACAACAACAGCAACAAAAATAAATTGTACTTCATTAAAATTAAACTTGTGTACCTCAGATCACACTCTCAAGAAAGTGAAAAAAACACCCCATAGAATGGGAGAGAATATTTGCAAAACATTTATCTGATAAGGACTAATATCTGAAATATATAAAGAATTCTTAAAACTGAGTAATAGGATAACCTATAATAGAAAAGAATATTAAAAAAGAATGCATATATGTATGAAAACTGAGTCAGTTTGCTGTACAGCAGAGATTGGCACAGCATTGTAAATCAACTATACTTTAAAAAAATTGAATAATGAAAACAGAAATAATCCAATTCAAAAATGGGCAAAGGAGCTAAATTGATATTTCTTCAAATAAGACATGCAAATGGCCAGTAAGCACACGGAAAAATATTCAACATCATTAAATGCGGATCAAAACCACAATGAAATACGATTTCATAGCCATCAGGATGGCAACAATCAAGAAGACATATCATGGTGTGTTGTCAAGGACAGAGAAAAACTGAAACCCTTAGGCATTGGTGGTAGGAATGTAAACTAAAGAAGCCTTTTTGAAAAACAGTCCTGACAGTTCCTCAAAAGCTTAAAGACAGAATTACCATATGACCAGTAATTCTCCCAGGTATATACCAAAGAGAACTGAAAAACATGTCCAAACAAAAACTTGTCCATGGATGGTCAAGGCAGCATTATTTATAACAGGTGAAAAGTAGAAAAAAAACAAATGTCCATTAACTGATGAATGGATAAATAAACTGTAGTGTATCTATAAGATGGAACATTATTAGGCCATAAAAAGAAATGAAATACTGATACATGATGCAATGTGAATAAACCTTAAGAACATGCTATATGAAAGGAACAAGTCACAAAAGGCCCCATACCGTATGATTCTGTGTATATGAAATATCTTGAATAGACAAAACTACAAAGATAGAAAGTAAATTAATGGTTGCCTAGGTCTAGAGAGTATACAGTGGAGTGTATTGTGAGTGACTGCTAAAGGTTATAGGACTTCTTTTGGAATGATGAAAAAGTTCTAAACTTGATTGTGGTGATTGTTGCACAACTTTGTGAACAGACTAAAAACTATCGACTGAGCGACTGAACCGAACTGATTGAATGTTCACTTTAAAGCATGAATTATATAAAAAATAAAGCTGTTAACAAAAAAAGCAGAAAAAAACTGAAATTTAATTTTTTCATTTAGAGCAGGCTTCCCTTGTGGAAATTCCCTGGAGAACTCTATGGACTGTGCAACTTTTACTTTCAATTAGATGCTTTAAAAGTCCAAATGATCATAACCTTTACCTTAGTCGTGTGTGTGCTTAGTCGGTCAGTCGTGTCCGACTGTTGTTGACCCCATGGATTGTAGCCTGCCGGGCTTCTCTGTCCATGGGGATTCTCTAGGCAAGAATACTGGAGTGGGTTGCCATGCCCTCCTCCAGGGGATCTTCCTGACCCAGGGATCAAATCCAGGTCTCCCGCATTGCAGGCCAATTCTTTACCATCTGAGCCACCAGGGAAGCCCAAGAAAACTGGAGTGGGTAGCCTATCCCTTCTCCAGGGAAACTTCCTGACCCAGAAATTGAACCGGGGTGCTCCCGCGTTGCAGGCAGAGTGAGCTATGTGGACAAATAACTAATAATCTCCATACACAGAATAGTCACCATTATGTCAGTTGATTTACCCTCTAGCTTCATAGTAGGTTTGGGATTATATTTCTGTCAAGGGTGATCAGTTCAGTTCAGTTCAGTCGCTCAGTCGTGTCCGACTCTCCGCGACCCCATGAATCACAGCACGCCAGGCCTCCCTGTCCATCACCAACTCCCGGAGTTCACTCAAACTCATGTCCACAGAGTCGGTGATGCCATCCAGCCATCTCATTCTCCGTCGTCCCCTTCTCCTCCCGCCCCCAACCTTTCCCAGCATCAGAGTCTTTTCCAGTGAGTCAACTCGTCGCATGAGGTGGCCAAAGTATTGCAGTTTCAGCTTTAGCATCAGTCCCTCCAATGAACATCCAGGATTGATCTCCTCCAGAATGGACTGGTTGGATCTCCTTGCAGTATAAGGGACTCTCAAGAGTCTTCTTCAACACCACAGTTCAAAAGCATCGATTCTTCGGCGGTCAGCCTTCTTCACAGTCCAACTCTCACATCCATACATGACCACGGGAAAAACCATTGCCTTGACTAGATGGACCTTGGTTGGCAAAGTAATGTCTCTGCTTTTTAATATACTATCAAGGTTGGTCATAACTTTCCTTCCAAGGAGCAAGCGTCTTTTAATTTCATGGCTGCAATCAGCATCTGCAGTGATTTTGGAGCCCAAAAAAATAAAGTCTGACACTGTTTCCACTGTTTTTCCATCTATTTCCCATGAAGTGATGGGACCAGATGCCATGATCTTTGTTTTCTGAATGTTGAGCTTCAAGCCAATCTTTTCACTCTCCTCTTTCACTTTCATCAAGAGGCTTTTGAGTTCCTCTTCACTTTCTGCTATAAGGGTAGTGTCATCTGCATATCTGAGGTTATTGATATTTCTCCCGGCAATCTTGATTCCAGCTTGTGCTTCTTCCAGCCCAGCGTTCCTCATGATGTACTCTGCATATAAGTTAAATAAGCAAGGTGACAATATACAACCTTGACGTACACCTTTTCCTATTTGGAACCAGTCTGTTGTTCCATGTCCAGTTCTAACAGTTGCTTCCTGACCTGCATACAGGTTTCTCAAGAGGCAGGTCAGGTGGTCTGGGATTCCCATCTCTTTCAGAATGTTCCACAGTTTATTGTGATCGACACAGTCAAAGACTTTGGCATAGTCAATGAAGCAGAAATAGATGTTTTTCTGAAACTCTCTTGCTTTCTCCATGATCCAGCGGATGTTGGCAATTTGATCTCTGGTGCCTCTGCCTTTTCTAAAACCTGCTTGAACATCTGGGAGTTCACGGTTTACATACTGCTGAAGCCTGGCTTGGAGAATTTTGAGCATGACTTTACTAGCGTGTGAGATGAGTGCAATTGTGCGGTAGTTTGAGCATTCTTTGGCATTGCCTTTCTTTGGGATTGGAATGAAGACTGACCTCTTCCAGTCCTGTGGCCACTGCTGAGTTTTCCAAATCTGCTGGCATATTGAGTGCAGCACTTTCACAGCATCATCTTTCAAGACTTGAAATAGCTCAACTGGAATTCCATCACCTCCACTAGCTTTGTTCGTAGTGATGCTTTCTAAGGCCCACTTGACTTCACATTCCAAGATGTCTGGCTCTAGGTCAGTGATCACGTTATCGTGACTATCTTGGTCGTGAAGATCTTTTTTGTACAGTTCTTCTGTGTATTCCTGCCACCTCTTTTTAATATCTTCTGCTTCTGTTAGGTCCATACCATTTCTGTCCTTTATCGAGCCCATCTTTGCATGAAATGTTCCCTTGGAATCTCTAATTTTCTTGAAGAGCTCTCTTGTTTTTCCTATTCTGTTGTTTTCCTCTATTTCTTTGCATTGATCACTGAGGAAGGCTTTCTTATCTCTCCTTGCTATTCTTTGGAACTCTGCATTCAGATGCTTATATCTTTCCTTTTCTCCTTTGCTTTTCGCCTCTCTTCTTTTCACAGCTATTTGTAAGGCCTCCTCAGACAGCCATTTCGCTCTTTTGCATTTCTTTTCCATGGGGATGGTCTTGGTCCCTGTCTCCTGTACAATGTCACGAACCTCCGTCCAGAGTTCATCAGGCACTCTATCAATCAGATCTAGTCCCTTAAATCTATTTCTCACTTCCACTGTATAATCATAAGGAATTTGATTGAGGTCATATCTGAATGGTCTAGTGGTTTTCCCTACTTTCTTCAATTTAAGTCTGAACTTCGCAATAAGGACTATCAAGGGTGATAGTCCTTAACATTTCATAAGTGAACTGACCTTGCTTTTTTGTTTGTTTTTGGTCTCATCTCATGGCATGTGAAACTTTCCGACCAGGGATCAAACCAGAGCTCCCTGAAGTGGGAGCAGATTCTTAACTATTGAACCACCAGTGAAGTCCTCAGTTGCCTCCTTATGGCCTCTACTCTACCATATACCCTTCAAGGTCCTGATGACTCAATTTATCCTATTCTACTTTCATCTTATTGAATCTATTCCTCTGTTATCCATTGATTCAAAAAGAAATATTTCCTGAACAGCCGCTATGATCCCAGCACTCTTGTAACCTCCCTTGAAGACTGGTTTGATCAAGTAAGACAAGATCACTGCCCTCAGGGGACTTGAGTTCAAAGATGGGGACTTAGATAATAAAAGAATAAACAAACAAATGGGGCTTCCCAGGTGGCAGTCTGCCTTCAGTGCAAGAGACTTTTGTTCGATCCCTGGGTCAGGAAGATCCCTGGGAGGAGGAAATGGCAAACCACTCCAGTACTGCTGGGAAAATCCCCGAGGAGCCAGGCAGAATATAGTACACAGGGTCACAAAGAATAGGACACGACTGAGCACAAAACAAACAAATAAGGAGGACCATTTTAAACAATGATGAAAGCTAGGCTAAAAATTAAATAGGAGTGAAAAATGCTAAAAGGAAAGGGAAGTTGATTTTATTTAGATCAACTGCTCTGTTAATGGTAAATTCCTTTCATTGTACTTAAACTGCTCGGAAGTACTTTAATTGTGTAATTCTCTTTAAAAGGTTTTCAAACAATACAAGTAGAGAGCAGCAACCTTTACAACTTTAAGTTCACTCTTTAGACTCTAGCAGGATGTGGATACTGAGGCCTTTCAAAAGTATAGACTTGGATATTTCTACCTTTCTTTGGTAAAGTTTACATAGAAAAGGAAAGTGATGAGCATTCAAATTCTGTATGCCTATTATAAATGGACAAGTCCTCTTACCATCTATTCATGTTTATAATCCATCTCCCCACAGCCCCACCCAACCCTCCCACCCAGTGCTGGGAGTTAGATGTTTTTATGTGTATTTCACAGGTGAAGGAAGTGTGTTTTGACCAAGAACACCCAGGTCAGAAGTGGACAAACCAGTTTCGATGCCATCTTTTTGCCTCCAAGTCAAGAACCCTTTTGCTTATACCAGGTAACCTATAATTTCATGCCATTCCTACTCCTCCAAAAACCTTGCTTCTTCGTTAAGAGGTTTTCAGTTAAAAAAAAAAAATACTGGGAAGGGAGTTGGCGTATGTTTAAGTTTGGCATAAGTGTTTTAGCTTCATTAAAAAAAAAAAGATCACAATATGTAACTTCCCATTTCATTTTGCCTGTTAGGTCACATATTATGAGAGCTAATATTCAGAAATATCTGTTTGTAAGAGGAGTGATTACTACACTATTTTAAAAGCCATCTTAACTGTCTTTTCTGAGAAGTGGCTTGCTGTTTGCCAGGATAATGCAATTCCTGTTTGTATATTATAAAATTAGTACAGTTTATATGAAGAAAATCTTTTTCCTTTGTTCCACCCCATGAAATGCCTTTTCATGATGATTAAAAGCAAGACAGCCTAAAATGCTATATTAGTTCACAAAAATTTCTCAGAATGATATATTAAAACTGAAACTGAAATGTTATGAAGATGGTAAAATCTACTCACATTCAATTACCTATGGGCAAAAAAAAAAATAGATGCCCTCAGTATCTGCAGTATCTATACTATGTGTTAATAATGATGGTGACAATAGCATGAAATTTAGGGTGACTCCTCTAGATAAGGATGTTCTTCTAAACAGAGTTGCTTAGAAGAGTTGATAAATATGTATACCCTTACAGTTGACTAAGGTGTAAAATGAGACACACTCAAGATGTGTCTTGCTAAGAACATAGGAATCATTTTGAAATGTGACTGGTTTTCAGCTTCTTAGTTGACTTTCCCTCCCCCGCCCTGTCCCTAAATAGTTTATTTTCTTGAGGTATACAATATTTATTTCACAGTCTTATTCCTATTTTGGAGTTCTTTTCTTTCATTTTTTTGGAGCTGGAGGGAAATATGATGTTTCTTCAGGACAGGTTGCATATTATGAGGTAATAATACAGCTTTCTCTGTCTTATGTTTTACCCTAGGAGTCTAGATTTTAAATACCTCTAAAATGATCAGTCTTAATTCTACATCAATACATTTGACACATTAACTTCTTTTATGTTTTAATTTGTATTTCAATAACGGCACTGGTCTTCCTGTCTCTCAAATGCGGATTTTCCTGACTTGGTGATGTTTTTTGGTGTTGACCTTTGTTATTCTCCCCACAATGCCCTCCCACCCTGAATCGGCCTCCACTGTTAATAATCACCCAACTAATGTGTTAAACAACAGGCTTGTCGGGCATACTGTTTCAAACTTGAGTTTTATAGGAATTTTTAAGCCAGAATGTTTTCTCAAATTATGGTTATATTGAGCAAATATTTGTGATTAAGAAGTTTCTTTTTAATACCTCTGTTTATTCTTCATTCACTGTAAAGGGCTTCGTTTCTTTTGGAGGCACACACTAGTCTGGAATTTAGCTTTGTCCATCTCATATAAATCCCCTATAGGGCTAGTAAAACTGCAACCCATAATCCTTCTTTAAAAAAGGGCACTGAGTATTTGTGCTTATGTTAGTTCCAAATATTACAATAGTTTCTGGATTTTTGCCACATTCCTCTCTAGATAGTCATTTGGGAGACTTTGTTTATAATATGTGTTTTGAATGAAATTTAAAAACTCCAGGACCACAGGATGTAAGACTCAGTTGTGGGTTAAACTTAATTTTTACATTTTTTTCAAAGAGGCCTTACTTAGATTACAACAATAGCAAACATTGAATAGAAATGAGAGAAGGTATGTTTTTTCCAGGGATTAGTGTTTAAAAGAATATAAGAGAAAGCACGGTATTTCCAAGGATTAGGGGATGTTTTCAAAGCGGCCTATAGCATTCAGTTGGTGGTGTAGGTAAATTAAAACTTTAAGCTGTTTCATAGATATCAGAAGAAATGTTTTCTTCAGTGATTGTGCTAATTGTGATTTTAAAATCATAAACAAAACCTTGCATTTAAAATAGCACCCCTCCTCCATAAAAGTAGTTAAATTCTTCAGGATAAATGGTATAATAGCACATTTTTTTTAAAAATTTAAGGCAATGTTAACAATATGAAAGCTCCTCTGGGACTTTTTCCTTCTAATAAATTCTATTTTTTCCCCCTCATACTCTGCTTATTTTAGAAGCTGATGCTTATTAAAGAAAGAACCCTCAGATTTTTTGACCAAATGAATTGATTTTTTTAATGTAAATTAAGTTTTTTTGTATCTGATTACAGTTTCATGAAGTTTTTTAACTTTACAAAGGGTAGACTTCATAACCCGTTGTGGTTGGTGTCTGACTGTTCTTTGCTCTGATTCTTTTGCCTGTCACCCCTTGGATAGCTCCTTTTATTTTCCCCCTTATGTTTTTTGGTTTTATTTTTAACCTATTTTTAAACTTTTTATTTTGTATTGGAGTATTAACAACGTTGTGATAGTTTCAGGTGGACAGCACAGGAACTCAGCCATACATATACATATATACATGTATCTGTTCTCCCCCAAACTCCCCTCCCATATAGGTTGCCACCTAACACTGAGCAGAGTTCCCTATTCTGTACAGTAGGATCTTGCTGTCATCCATTTTAAGTACAGCAGCATGTACCTGTTGATCCCAGGCTCTCTGCCCGTTTCTCTTAGTTCACTCCGTATGACAGTCTTTCAGTGTAGTTCAGTTCAGTCTCTCAGTCGTGTCCGACTCTCTGCGACCCCATGAATTACAGCACACCAGGCCTCCCTGTCCATTACCAACTCCCAGAGTTCACTCAAACTCATGTCCATCGAGTCGGTGATGCCATCCAGCCATCTCATTCTCTGTCGTCCCCGTCTCCTCCCGCTCCCAATCCCTCCCAGCAGCAGAGTCTTTTCCAGTGAGTCAACTCGTCGCATGAGGTGGCCAAAGTATTGGAGTTTCAGCTTTAGCATCAGTCCTTCCAATGAACACCCAGGACTGATCTCCTCTAGAATGGACTGGTTGGATCTCCTTTTTAGGTCCATTGAATATATCCTTTTACTTTCCTTTGCTTATAAAACAGAAAGCAGTGCCCACAGTAGGCAACACCTGTGAGTTAAGGCCAGCATTCTCTTTCCATCTTCTCAGTGTCTATGCACTGATAGATTTCTCCTCGAGATGTTTCCGTTTACATTCTCTCTATAAATCAATCTCTCTCTCACACACACACTCACACACACACACCCCAGTGATTTCTATGACATAACCTTTCTGGAATTCTATAAACACAGGATATGCAACACGGGTTAACCACTTGTCTAGGAAAGAAAATAAGCAGATAGTTGCCCACAGAACACATCTTACATTTAGGCTTCAGTGTATGCCAACAAAGTGATCCAGTGAAGTGATCGCTTTGGGTCCCGGCCTGAATAACAGCAGGACCTTGAAAGCTCTAATGCTATTTTAAATGGATGTTGCTTGTTAACGGAATGCTAGAATGAATTATAGCCTCTGTATTAAGCTCTTCATTTAATTGTTGACCTTGACTTCAGAGAGGGTGTGGTGGGTGAAAGTGAAAATGAAAGCTGCTCAGTTGTGTCCAACTCTTTGAGACTCCATGGAATTCTCCAGGCCAGAATACTGGAGTGGGTAGCCTTTCCCTTCTCCAGGAGATCTTCCCAACCCAGGGATCGAACCCAGGTCTCCCACATTGCAGGCAGATTCTTTACCAACTGAGCCACAAGGGTGTGGGTGTGTTGGGTAGCCAACTGCAAGTATAAAGCTTTTATTAAGTACAAAGGAAAATGTTCCACTTGAGAGAAAATAGAATATAAACATTAATGTCACTGGCTAAAGTAAAAGCTTTTGTCATTCATCAAGGTAAAGAATAAGATATTAACAGTTCATTTTGATAACTTCCTTACAACATTTATGAAATAGAGTGAAGAACAAATGAGTCAATAAATGCCCTAAGTATTGCCCTTTCCCCCTAAGCCACTAGGCTGATATTGAGTCTAATGAATATTGCTCTAGCACAGGGACAGCATCCACAACTTTATACTTAGCTGCATTCAACAGCAAAATTTTAGATCCAGTTCTACTCCCAGCTACCTAGTGCTTAAAAAAAAAAAGAAAAAGAGCATTGTTAGAAGTGGGGTAGGTAGGAATGTGACTAATAGTCTTGTGTTCCTGTAATTATAGCGGAGATCACTGCAGCATTTGCAACTTTTCTATTCTGCTGAAGCAATGACATTAGGAAGTGATGCTTCTACTGGTGATGACAGAAAACTGCCATTTCAAGGAGTCAAATTAGTTCCTCTAAACTCCACTTAAGACAGATTCAACAAAAGGCTCTTCAGCGGAGGCAGAAACAACACTTTCACTCCCCTGCACCCTGATGCACTCATGGGTTCATTAATTCAGGAGATATCACAGCAGTTGTAAATGTGAACAACCTATTTTTGCAATTCCTGATGTAAATAAGCATCACAGCAGTGAAGTGATTTACTGTAGCTCAGATGGTAAAGAATCCTCTTGCAGTGCAGGAGACCTGGGTTCAATCCCTGGGTCAGGAAGATCCCTTGGAGGAGGGCATGGCAACCCACTCCAGTATTCTTGCCTGGAGAATCCCCATGGCCAGAGGAGCCTAGCAGACTACAGTCCATGGGGTCCCAATGAGTTGGACACGACTGAGACTAAGCACAGCACATAGAATTATACAATTTCTCTAATTTTACCCCTGGGGTAATCTGCAGCATCACGATCTGAATGTGAACTCAGCAGAGGAGCTCAGATTGTGGAGGCAGGGCATTCCTTAGGAGGCTTCTCTGCCTTCAGAGATCCTTAATAAATTTTTGGATAAGCAGGGGCCAAAGTGGTGAAGATTCAAAACCATGGCCATTTCTTTGAGCCTCAAATCAGCCCTCTGATCGATTCTTTGGTGCAGCAAGGCCAACAAAGAAGGAAGGGACGTCCAGCAAACTTGTGTTTTTCACGGAACTGATTCTGGGGATCGAATGTAGTAGGGTATTGTAGGGTCAAGTGGGAATCATTATATGTCTTTTACCTCTCCTACTGCAATCAGCATTTTCCTCTCACTCCCATCTCGTCAGTGTTCTAGTCCTGCACTTCAGCGCATCAGAGCCAACTCCCTGCTTTCTAAGAAGACAACTAGCCAAGGAAAGCAATTCGCACTATGAACAGGGGAGAAGCAGCATCCCTCTTCTCCACACAAGTGCATGCGAGTGCGCACACACGCACACATACCCACACTCACACCCTTTCTTCCTGGATAGCAGCCATACTTGTCATCTCGCCCAACAAAGTTATTCTGCTGAAGGAAATGTAAACCTAATGGAAAAGGAGAAAGATGACTGTGTCATTTTTCTGTTTAAATATTTTCAATTATTTACAGCACTTCATCTCCAAGCCCAAAGGAAATGTCTAGAAGGGATTGTTACCGAGTTCCAACTTGCTCTGCTTGCATGACAGGCCAATGAATCCAAGAAATGAGGTGTTAAGGCAAGGAAGAGACTTTAATCAGGGAGCCGGCAGACGGAGAAGATGGCAGGCTAGCACCTCAAAATAACCATCTTATTGGGGTCTGGATGCCAAATTCTTTTATAGACCAGAGAGAAAGAAGTAATGAGGAACTAAAGTCAAAAGGCAGAATAGAAAGGGAAACACAGTGGAGAAATAAAGTGAAAGGGTCTTCAGTCTTGCAAAACATCTCCAAAGGAATAATCAGCCTTTGGAAGGGGTGTGTTAATCTCTTCTATTCACAGGTGGGCAGGGACAAACTCTTCTCTGAGCTGAACAAAGGCACTTTGGTTTACAGTCAAGCAGAGGGGCAGGATCCTCCAAGCAAGCCTTTGAGTATAATTATAATAATAAAAGCAATGAAAAGCAAGTCAAAGAAGTTTCCAGCATGGAGTCAGAATTGGCTTCCTTCCTGCAACAGGATCATTGCTAGAAAGGGCAAAGCCTGGTGAACAGGGCAGCACTCAACCCGGTACTCAGTGTTTCATCCTTGAGTCCTTTATTTTCATCATCAACCCTATCCAATCCATTGGCAAGTCATTTTGGTTCTGTCCTCAAACTGTGTCCCAAATCTAATAATTTTTACTGCCTCTCCATTGCATCCCAGTACAGGGTACCATCACCTCTGTCCAGGTACCTGCATTACCTTCCCACCTTCTCCCTACTTCTACTCTACCCCTATCTCCTACAGTCCATTCTCTGTTGAATATCCAGAGTGATCTCTTAAAAATGTAAATCATGGGGAATCCCCAGGCCTAAGTCCCAGTGGTTAGGACTCTGCACTTCCACTGCCTGGGGCCTGGGTTTGATCCCTGGTTGGGAAACTATGATCCCCACAAAGCCTTGTGGTGCACCCAAAAAACAAAAACGAAAATCCCAAAAATGTTAAGCATAGACCATGTTACTTTTAAATTTAAAATTTTCTATATACAATTCTGTTATTTTTGTTAATTCTCAAGCATTTTATCATCACAATTCACACTGAAAATCCTTGAACAACAAAGCAGTGTACTGTCTTATAGTGAACAAAAAGCTGGGAGCTGAGATCACCACCTTCTCGAGGCAAGAGAAAGGGTAGGTGGTCAAAGAGAGGAAAGCTAGCAGAGCCCTGAGGGCCTGCAGTCAGGAAGAAACGATGAGGCTGAGCTGAGAGCTGACTTGGGCCCGAGGAGGAGTCTGGGCTAAGCAGCGGAGGACCTCTAACTGGCCTGTGAGGCTCTAGAGCATGTGGCTTCTCCCCACCTCTCCAGCCGTCCACCCCACTCTCATTCCCTTCCCTGAGTCCTGTACGCCAGCTGTATTCAAATGTCTTTCCTTCCCCAGTTCAGGAAAACAGCCTTGCTTTGCCACTCCTTTCCTCTTTGGAGAAGGACTTCACCAGCTTTTCTTCCTGGTAAATATTAATTCAGTTCATACAATCCCCTAATAGGTTTCCTCCACCACAAATGACTTTCTTAATTTTCCCCCTTGCTCTGAAGTTTGTACAATTGTGAAGCCTATTCTTTGACTCTAAATGACAACTTTGTAATAGTATCTTCCAGTAGTTTTCCAACTTTTGAAGTTTTCTATGTGCCATGAAAATTAATACTTAACAATTCTATTTGATGTAAAAAAAAGGATATGCTGAATAATGTCCAGTGGAATTGGAAAAGCAATGCAATCTGCATTGTTAACAGTAATGCAGATGTTATCCAATGGACCAGAAAAGCATCTAAATTTACTAGACATTCTGACTGGTAGCTTCTCTGTTCTGATTGCCTCCTTTTCTTGACTCTGAATCATCACAAAAATATAACACTCATTTCTCCCTACTCTTTCCATGTACATTAATTTTTTCTCTTTGCAACACTTCTCAGCAAAATATTATAGAAATATGGGTAATAAAAAGACAGCAAAACTTATAAGTAAATATTGATTTGCTCAGGACATGTAAACAGTGTTCAGAAAGAATGCTTTTTATTTTGAAATGAAGGATTATTTACTTTCTTATCTGTCTACTTCCTGGAAGGAAGACCAACTGGTTTAGATAAAGTCTATAAATTTTTATGTATTTCACTCACAACTCTATTCTGGAAGGAGGATTTCCACTAGTAAATAGAAACATTTATAAGTATTATAATATCTAAATAAAAGTATACTAAGTTGTTTACTTTAGAGTGAATATTATGGTGTAGTTTTCAGCTCACTGGCGAAATCTTGGCAGAAAGCACATTATTTACTGAAGCTAAACTTGAGTTCTTTTATGGTAGGACTGGACAGCTGCTTGCACCTGCCTGAACTTTTTTTCAGGCTAAAGTTATCTATTCCAGAATCCTGTGTCATGCAGTATAAAGCTTTGGTTTCATTCAGTCACTCACACAGGAGCTTGGATATACTTAAAATTCCTTTTGCGGGGAAAAAACTGGCCTAGGCTTTTGGCAGCATTGCTTCTCACACCCAGGCCAAAGTGGGCTGGCTTCTCTGTGGGGACAGGAATGCATAAGTGTCTCACCCTTAAAGTCACAGAAAAATGTGAACCAAATTTATTGCCATTTTGCATTTTGGCCCCCAAAGAGTTCATGTAGTCCAACTTCCTTATTTTACCTTTTTCTGTAACTTTATGTTAGCGTTCCTTACTCCCTTATAGCTAAAGCCCCTAATATAATTGACAGTATAGAATATTTGTATTATAGGTGCCTGGCAGAGGATGTCAAGGCAAAGAAATAAGATTCAGCAGGTCATTCAAGCACTCTCACTTATCATTCCTGGCACTTTATACAGTCCAGCAGACAGATTAACCATCTATTTATGTGTATTCTCCAGGTTCCGTTCTTAATTTCATAAAGGAATTAGAGGGCAATGTGCCTGGGCCGCATTTTCCTTAGCCTCTTGCTCACATATATTCACCAAGTTAAAACCGAGGTAGGTCCACTATGTATATATACAGGGTTGAAATGAGAGTATCTTCTGTACAAGGACAACTGACGATACTGAGATAGTGACCACAGTGTCGAGTGGCCTTTTCTTTGCGCAGATCCATGTGATAAATTCCTTCTTGAATTTAGTTTCAGGCAGGGATAACTTGTATGCTTGCTCCTGGCAAAGTGAAACCCCTGTCCCCTATTATGTTTCTCTTTTCACCTTTGCTGCCAGAAAAATGTGAACCAAACTTACTGCCAAGTGTAATGTGATCAACTCTGGTACCTAGAGGTATTTATTTCTCCTGCTTTGTTTCTAAATATTTATGAACTGCCTCAAGTAATTTTAAAAGTATTTAAGTTGACAGTAGATATTGAAATTAATAAAATGGGTAAAAAAATTAGTAGGCAGTAAGGAACAGTCAAACTTGCCAGTGACTTGTCTTTGCAAAAGGCTTTTTGTCAATTTTCCCTTTGAAAGGGGAGTGAAAAGATCCTTGTGTTTTGTGTCATAAAACCTGGTGGGTTTTTGTTGTTTGTTTGGTTATGTTTTTTTTCAGGTCATGCAGCGTGTGGGATCTTAGTTCCCTGACCAGGAATCGAACCCATGCCCCCTGCATTGGGAGTGCAGCATCATAACCACTGGACCACGAGAAATGTCCTAAAACTTGATTTTAATTCCCAGTTATACAACTTACTTGCTCAATAACCTTATAAAAGTCACCTAGTCTTCATTTCCTCATTTCTAAATGGGGATATTTATATTGTTAGTCCACTAGGCTGTTGTGACAACCAAATGGGAAAACATGGGGAAATGCTTTCTAAACAGTGAGTCACTCGAGAAATGGTCACTGTTGAAACTTCCCTACCATGTCTTGTGTGCTGACCCACTCTCCTTTAACCAGCACATGATATTTGTGGGAGTATTAAAATAAATTCACACATTCATAAATAAATTTACAAATTTGTTGATACTCCTCCTTTTAAGAGGTCAAGTCTCATTTCTCTCCACTAAGATCAGGTGCTGTATTTAGTAACTTGTTCCTAGCAGCTAGAATGTGGCAGACATGACAGTGTGATTTGTGAGACCAAGTCATTAAAAGCATTGTAGCTTCCTCCTTGCTCTCATGCTTAGATTGCTCATTTAGGAGTGAAGCCAACTGCCAAGTCCCAAGGACACTCAAGCACCCCAACAGAGAGGTCCATGTGATAAGCAAGTTAAGTCTCTTGTCAAGAGTCATGTGAGTGTGCCCTCTTGGAAACAGAGCCTTTGGCCCCAGTTAAGCTTTCAGAAGACTGTGCCTTCAAACAATTTAACTACAAACTCCTGAGAGATTCTAATTCAGTACCACACAGCTAAGCTACTCTTGGGTTCCTGGCCCTCAGAAACTCAGTAAGAGAATAAATATGTATTCTTGCTTCAAGTCCCTAAGTGAAAGTGAAAGTCACTCAGTTTTGTCTGACTCTTTGCGACCCCATGGACTAGTCCATGGAATTCCCCAGGCCAGAATACTGGAGTGGGTAGTTGTTCCCTTCTCCAGGGGTCTTCTCAACCCAGGAATCGAACCTCGGTCTCCTGCATTGCAGGCGGATTCTTTACCGGCTGAGCAACCAGGGAAGCCCAAATCCCTAAGTTGGTGGGTAATTTGTTATATAGCAATAGATAACCAATAAAATGTCCACAGTTACCTATCCATCCTCCTGGAAAACACTGCTGAGGACCAGTAGCAGACCTTGCTCTTCCCCGATGTTCTTCAAGGAAATTCTAGTGGCCCAATATTTTAGAATCATTGTATTGGAAATCACCTCAGAGCCATGTGGTGCAGATTTTTCATTTTGCAGAGAGAAAACTGTGAAGCAGAGAGGTAAAATGAGATATTCAAGGAT
Organism: Moschus berezovskii; assembly: GCF_049115385.1. Taxonomy (NCBI): domain Eukaryota; kingdom Metazoa; phylum Chordata; class Mammalia; order Artiodactyla; family Moschidae; genus Moschus; species Moschus berezovskii. The sequence goes on along the minus strand of NC_142464.1, from coordinate 54,077,712 downwards.
ATTTAAATGAATGGCAAAATTAGGACTAGACCCTTCTCTAGTCTTCTTCCATTTTATGTCATCTTTTCCTTTCTTTTCTTAGTAATGTAAAAAACTTCTTTATTTTTGAGCAGAGATCTAAGAAAAATGGAATGGTTCAAAATTGATACTCATTTTCTCCCTACTATACCATGCTATCTTTCCTTTGCTTTTTTCACCTGAAAACATGCCAACTAGGACTTCCCTGATGGTCCAGTGGTTAAGGCTCTGCAGTTCCTCTCCAGAGGGAGCAGATTCATCATCCCTCGTCAGGGAAGTTCCACATGCCACACTGTGTGGCCAAAAAGAAAAGTAAAAAACATGCCAACTAGTAGTTTTTAGTGCACAATGTAATTTTGCAAAAGAAAGAGTGCTCCCTAGAGAAGGAAATTGCAAACTGAATAAATGTCAGTGTGAACACTTACTGTTTGTAAGATACTGTACTTTCATGCATTGGAGAAGGAAATGGCACCCCACTCCAGTGTTCTTGCCTGGAGAATCCCAGGGACGGGGGAGCCTCGTAGGCTGCCATCTATGAGGTCGCACAGAGTCGCACACGACTGAAGCGACTTAGCAGCAGCAGCAGCAGTAGAGAATCAAAGAAGATTAACTAAGTCCAAATTCCAGCACTTGCGGTCCTCACAATTTGGTAGGAACAGTGTGTTCTAAGCATAGCTAGAACAATGAATTATGGGATATTGGAGGACAGAGAGATCACATGTGACACAGAAAAATAATGTTTAGTTAAGAGCCCACAGCATATGCTCTATAATCACATTCCCACAGTGATGTCTAAAGTCAGTTTGTGAAATTAAAATGCTAAGATGAAAAAACATTTAAAAACATTTTTTAGAATAAACTTTTTTTAAAAAATTGAAGTATAGTTGATTTATAATGTTGTGTTAGTTTCTGCTCTATAGCAAAGTAAATCAGTTATATATATGTATACATTCTTTTTCATTATAGTTTATCACAGGATATTGAATGTAGTTTCCTGTGCTATACAGTAGGACCTTGTGTTTCCATTCTATGTATACTAGTTTGCTTCTGCTAATGCCAAACTCCTAATCGATCCTTCCCCCACCCTCCTGTGATTCTCCTTGCCAATGACAAGTCTGTTCTGCTAAGTCTGTTTCTCTTTTGTAGATAGGTTCAATTGTGTACTGTTTTAGATTCCACATGTAAATGATATCATATGGTATTTATCTGTCTCTTTCTGACTAATTTCACTTAGTAAAATAATCTCTAGGTCCATCCACATTGCTGGAAATGGCATTATTTCATTATTTTTTATAACTGCATAGTATGCCGTTGTATATGTGTACCGTATCTTCTATATTCATTCATCTGTCAGTGGATATTTTGGTGGCTTCCATGTTTTGGCTATTGTGAATAGCGCAACTATGAAAATAAGAGTGCATGTATCTTTTTGAATTGTAGTTTTGTGCAGATATATGCCCAGGAATGGGATTGCTGGATCATATGGCAACTCTATTTTTAGTTTTTTGAGGAACCTCCATACTGTTTTCCATAGTGACTACACCACCTTACATAGAATGAATTCTAAAATGGACTATCAGTGGGTAACTGTATTCGTGGATTCAACAAACTACTCTTTTTTAACAGCAGGGGCTACGCTAGGCTCTGGGTATACACATAGTATTTTATATTCAGACAGAGATGGTTCTAGAATTTCTATATACGAGAGGATTAAGGAGGCAGCAATTTGGTTGGAAGATGGTGCTTGGGATTTTTCTGGGATTTGCATTAGGTAAAATGCTATTTTTACAATGGGCTTTAGTGAGGGATTCAGAGTTGATGGCAATCAGGACTCTTGGAGCCACTACTACTTATAGTATTTAATATATGTACTATAGATAGCAGTGCTTTTCTTTGGCACCAAATCATATTCGTCTCCTGTCTCTCACATTCTCTCCTTGCAGACTGTGGAAAGAACAAGGCTGTAATATTTATTTGCTAAAATTTCAAGGCAGAGAGATCTTGAAGCAAACTCTCTGAAATGGTATTGGGGATTTTTCTACAGCTACTGATATAGATGGGGCTTCCTTGAGTCACATGGTTTCAATCCCTGGGTCGGGAAGATCTCTTGGAGAAGGAAATGGCAACCCATTCCAGTATTCTTGCCTGGAAAATCCCATGGACAGAGGAGCCTGGTAGGCTACAGTCCATGGGGTCACAGAGTCGGACACAACTGAGGGACTTCACTTCACTTCACCGGGAACTAAAGCACCACCATAGCAGTGGTGGAGGTGTGCAAGTTTAGAACAGTTGTCTAGGGGAAATTCCCTGGCAGCTCAGTAGTTAGGACTCCATGCTTCTACTGCAGGGGGCATGGGTTCTATCCCTGGTCAGGGAACTAAGATCCAGCAAGTCTTGTGGCAAGGCCAAAAAACAAAACAAAACAGCAGTTATCTGGGGGTGGGGATACTATGCAGAAATGCCTTGCTAGAGTCTGGTTACTGAGATATATATTTGAAGAAATATTTAAGCTTAACTTGTTCTAGGGATGAAGGACACTCTGTTGGGTTTCCCATCCCAAATAAAACATTAAAAAATGAGTTGATATAAACCAGATATAATATTTTGTGGTACTCTTAAGTTGGTAATGCCAGTTTCTTACAAAATAGTTGTTACTCAATTGCAAGACCAAAATTTATTTCCACTCAGTATGAAGTTGGTGGCTGAAGAATCTTAATTACAGTAAGGGGTTAGTAAACAGAAGACAACCTTCATAAAGCAGACAACATGACTGTTAAGGAAATACATTATAGTTTGTCCTGATGAATAAGTATGGAGTCAGTTATCCTGTGTGTTGTAATCCTTTTTCTCTTCAACACTTGTTTTTCATTTTGGGATTTTGTAAGTAGCATAACATATCACAGTAAAGTAAGTATTATTAAAAAGAACTTCCCAGTTTGAAAGTTGCTTTGGTAATAATCGTTACCATATAGTAATAATCATTGCTATGCTATGATAATAGTCACTACCATATTTAATCTTGTAATTTGGATATATTGATTAATCTGGGTATTATGAGACAATGAAGACTTAGGGATTAGGCGACCTGCACAATATCATTTACTTCTAACTAGAATCTTCTGGAAATCTTAGCAAACCACAAAAAAAATCACTATATTTAAAAGTTTGTTTATGTGCATTCAGCAGGAAAGAAGAGGAAATCAATAGCTTCTGACCCCTCTTGCTTTAGAAAATCCCATAAGCTATCTTTATTTTAAAACTCAGAGTCTACACTTGAAAAACAAAGGGGCAATATTTTCCTGGTCTCAGCTAAATATTTCCTTCTATTATAATATCAAACTATTAAGAAATAGATCAAACAAATTTGATATGTTATCATTTAAATTTCTTAGATGCTTATTTGAATATGAAATGTATTATTCAAGTCTCCCTTTCTCTCTCTCTCTTGCTCCAGTTTATATATTTATTTATTTTTCTCAGATGATTTTGGTTTATGTTTTCATATTTAATTCAAAACTGGAAATTAAATTTCAAGTTTTATCTCAAAGTACCGTGGGGATTTTAGCATGATATTGGCAATTTATCCCAAAAGAAAGAAACACATGGGACATGGACATGTTTTTTTTCAAGGATTTCTTTCTCTTGGTGTCCTGATCCTGCTGTCCATAGCAGAATTCCTCTTTAGATGATTCATAGGCAAGATTTACATTAGCAAAAAGTAAAGAAGGATTAAGAATGAAGGGAATTATTTACTTCTCATAAATCCCTTGAGAATTTGATAAAACTATGACCTTCTCCCTAGATAAACACATACACATCACGTCTGCATGAAAATTGGGGGTGGGATGGTCCTCTCTGATCTAAATAATTTGGAAAGGATGAGGCATTTTCTTTCAAAGAGCTCAGTAACTCAGAAAAGGAAGATTAAATTAGAACAAAAGGATTTTAAGAAATAACTTTCTAAGACCAAGACCAAAAAAGGTTACCTTAGCATAACTCTTTTGTTCAGACATTAAGACATTAGAAGTCTGTGTGCCGTGCTTAGTTACTCAGTTGTATCTGACTCTTTGCAACCCCATTGACTGTAGCCTGCCAGGCTCCTCTGTTCCTGGGAATTCTCCAGGCAAGAATACTGAAGTGGGTTGCCATGCCCTCCTAAAGGGGATCTTCCCAACCCAGGGATCAAACCCAGGTCTCCCACATTGCAGGTAGATTGTTTACCATCTGAGCCAGAAGACTAGTGTCTATTATTTACATGTAGGACTTCCCTCGGAGAAGGCAATGGCACCCCACTCCAGTACTCTTGCCTGGAAAATCCCATGGACAGAGGAGCCAGGAAAGCTGCGGTCCATGGGGTCACTGAGGGTCAGACACGACTGAGTGACTTCACTTTCACTTTTTACTTTCATGCATTGGAGAAGGAAATGGCAACCCACTCCAGTGTTCTTGCCTGGAGAATCCCAGAGATGGGGGAGTCTGGTGGGCTGCCATCTATGGGGTCGCACAGAGTCAGACATGACTGAAATGACTTAGCAGCAGCAGCAGGGCTTCCCTGATGACTCAGCTGGTAAAGAATCCACTGGCAATGCAGGAGACCTGGGTTGAATGCCTTGGTGGGTAAGATTCCCTGGAGAAGGGAATGGCTACTCATTCCAGTGTTCTTGCCATGGAGAATCCCATGGACAGAGGCCTGGAGGGCTTCATGGGTTCAAAAAGAGTCGGATATGACTAAGCACACACACATTTACATGTAACTGGTTGAAGATGGGAATAGACTTACTAGATATTTCCATCTTTTGGATTTGCCTATTCTGAAGATAAATATACACCTTACTTATATTATTTTTTCATTGGCTGCTAAAAGCAACTCACAGAATATAAATGTTTTTCAAACACTAAATATTTTATAATTGTAACAATAAATCAGAATTTTAAAGATGATGTAGTAGAATGGTTCCAAAAAACTTTTTTTAAGCAATGGGACTCTCAACAGTATCCTAAAATATAACAGACTAAAATGACCTTTTTAACATAAACTGTTCTTACATGTTAAAATTAAAACTCCTCCTTACAATACCATTTCCAAGAAGCTGGTTTTGTTTAACACAGAAATAGGACCTAAAGGAAAACTATTACAGTCTCATCATCCAATATGTTTCTGAATTTAGGTTTAGTTAATAAATATTAAAAAAAAAATCTGATTTGGATATAAATGTAGTTGCAAATGGCAACAGTTTTTATAAACAGTTACCTTTTGATCTCATGATGTTCTCCAAATAAAGACAGGAGAAAAAACTTTGTTCAACAGATAACATATGGGAAGTCTATAATTTATGAAAATTTAGTATATAACTTTAATCTGAGTGTACATTTGCTTTAAAATTTCTTTAATTTTAATGAAATATAGATAACATAAAATTTGCCATTTTAATTTTTAAGTGTACAATTCAGGGGCTTAAGTTGTACAACCATTACCATTATCTAGAACTTTTTCATTATTTAAAACCATGTGTTTTTTTTCTTTTTTTAAGATTTTCCAGTTCACTTTTTATTCTACTGCCCTCCTTTAGGAAGATTCACATTAGAAAGATGCACCTGTCAGTTCATTTAATTCACATCATTAATGGGAAAGAGCTGTTTGTAGAGCACTGAAAATACTGAGAACAGGAACTCCTCACATGCATTTTACATTCCCTCTCCCTCCCCACCCCATCCTTGTATGACAGCTAGTGCAGAGCAGGACTCCCCAGGGGGACTCTGCTCTAATGCTGGGTCCACTCTGACCACAGGCGCCTAACTGGAGTGAAGGTGAAGCAGTGAACTGGGCCTCTGGAAAACGTCTCGTCTGGCATTAATCAAACCATTTGCTTTTAATAATCCATTTTAAACAGTGAAAAATGAAATTTGAATCGAATGTTTGCAGGTTGAAACTGCAAAAGCACTTTCACAGAACAGTTTAAAAAGTATGGTCCACCCAGTTATCTGAGACTCAGAGGGTGAGCTGGTCTGGACAATTGCCACTGTTGATGGTTAAGCCAGGGCAGGAATGGCGCTCTCCTGGCCACCCAATGGTGCTGATTTTTCTCTTCTACCTTCCATCCCTGGGAGCAAAACAGCTCTTTATAATTTTAGTCTTTAAAAGACACTTTCAGCTCCACTTCCCAGAACCTTTTCACCTCTCTCTACCTGAAAATGAGAAGTTCAAGTGTGGCATGCAAACACCTGCAATCTTCTTGGGAGGTTTTTACTGAAATTCATCACCACTTGTCTAGTCTGGTCTTAGAATCATCCTGAATTAAAAGCAAGTCTAAGCGACTCCAGGAATTGAGATAAACATTTCAAATATTTTTTTGCAGAATAGCCTGTTGTGCAGGACATATCTTCTCTAAGTGGCCCCTCTGTTTACTGCTAGGCTCAGACCATCATCCCCCTCCGTCCCTCCCATCTTTCTGTTCAGTCGGGTTTAATTTAGTGATATTTATTAAGAACTACTAGGTAGGACAGATGTTCATGACAAATAGTTAATATTTATTGAGCACCTACTATGAGCCGGGAAATTTTGTATCTATTTGTAAATTCCTCTTGGCATTCTAGATTGCCTACATATATATTTGTTCTGCAGATTTTCTTTGAACTGGTTTTAACATATTTTCTGGTTTTCCCTTATAATTTAACAAGTTAAAGTCTTTAGCACCTATTCATTTTGTATTTGTCAGGGTTTTATCATTTGGAAAATTATATTTTAGCAGCTTATTTTTAGATGAAAATTGAAGGTGAATGTGAAGCACACATAATAGAGTAACTAGAAAACCAAGGGACGCAAAGAGAAGATAAAGGGGAAAAGTCACTGAAGAGGTCCTAATTAAAATGTCAAAACCTTGGCGTTCTCCATCATAATACTCTATGCACTGCTTAAAACATGGTAGGTGCTCAAGAAATATTCAGCAAAGAAGCTAGCTTGGAAAACAAGATATATATATATATGAAATAAGCACATATATAGGAAATAGGCAGCAAGTAGGAAAAAGAACATGAAGATATCACGTCCAAATAACTTGTAAAGATGACATGGATGCTGAGTCCAATTTTTAATAGCATGACAGAAGCCTATGGGGAAAAGTAATACATTTAAAAACCCTAATCCTGCCAGCAAAATCCTTCCTCTGGGCTTTTGGGACTAGAGAGGGTCAGGAGAACATTTCTCTCAGGGAAAAATGTGAGCCCACACATACAAGCCAAGTCTCTCCCTTCGGCTGACGTTTGCCATCTTTTCCTCTATCGCTGCCGTTCTGTTTAGTTTTATTTTATTTTTTTCTCTTTTTTTTTTTTTCTGTTTAGTTTTAAATCCTGCAGGAGATGAACCACCACCCTCTGCTTCTGTAGGGCTGTTGTGCCCATCACATCGTGTCCCTCGCAGATCAGCTTTTCTGTAGCGCTGCCCCTGTTGTCTTGGGCCCCTACAGTTTGGCCAGGCTGGCACTCACACAGCTCTCAAGGACCACGCATTGGAGAACCCAGGCCCTCAGGTTTGTAGACTTGTTCCAAACCCAAGAGGAGAGAGGCTCCTGTCCGGTGGTGCAGGGAGTGGAGTGGAGATTCCTAAATCATTAACTAAGGAATTCCTTCAACGTTGGATTTGTTCATGAGTGCTAATATTACAGACGGGGTCAGAGCCCAATTTTCACAAGTTTGTCTTTTTTCACTTAGAATCATGTGGCCCAACGATTCTGTTTCAGCCAAGATACAGAATACCATCTAGCCAAAAGAAACAGAATAATTTCAAAACTGATTCTACAAGTTGAAGAAGGAAGATATTTGAATCTGCCCTTGCCGCAAGGGGCACAGAAAGATGTCTTTGCTAAATAGCCTTTAGCCTTTACTAAATAGATAAAGGAACACTAAACCTAACACTTGAAGTTTGCCTGTTTAAAGCTTTTTCTTAACAGTGTGTGCTCGATTAAACATCACACAATCAAAACCATTATTGTAGGTGTGATGTCTTGGTGAAGCAAGGACTTGTTTGTACTTTTCTCTCCTGTTTAAATGACACAAAGGGTTTCATATACAGCATTTAACCAGCAAACCCAGGAAAATGGAAAAGTAATTGACAGAGACAGCATTCCAGTGGGTTAACAGCAAAGCAAGTACAAGCCTAGAGCCTGAGGCCACTTCAGATTTTTCATAGATTGCATGTTAATAGACTTCTGTGGATTCACCAGAACACAAGGCAGCCATCCTCACATCCAGCATGCCTTAACCATGCAATATCCCTCAGCCCCCAGAATTCATCTCTTGTTTTTTAGTCACTAAATCGAGTCTGACTCTTCATGACCCCATGGACTGTAGCCTGCCAGGCTTCTCTGTCCATGGGATTTCCCAGGCAAGAATAGTGGAGTGGGTTGCTGTTTTCTTCTCCAGGGAATCTTCCAACCCAGGAATTGAACCCATCTTTCCTGCTTGGCAGACAAATTTTTTATACCACTGAGCCACCTGGGAAGCCCCAGAGCTCATCTAGCATGCTCCAATTTCCAAAACTTGGCTTTAGTCACTTAAGAAAAGGAGGCACTTTAAATTCACTGCAGCTTCAAAATTAGCGTGTCACTTTTAATCTCTCTCTTGGGCCATGAAAATGATATGGTTTGGGGAAGAGGTGACAATTGTGACTTGTCAAGACACCTCCTGCCCCAGTGGTTTCTCTTCGGGCCACCAACTTGACATGTTACCTAACCACACAGCAAGTCATGAAGTCTTTCTGGCTTTTAATTTCTTCTTCCTACCCCAATGGGCTGTTGGGAGGTGTAAGCAGAATTATAAAATGCCAGGTCCCACCTTTTTATTTTCTCTGTTGGGAAACAGGTACATACAGAGATTCAGAGCCTTGCCTAAAGCTACCAAGGTGGGATATTTGAATCCAGTCATGAGGCACTTTAACTGAATTAGGATTACTAGTCTTTGTCTAATTACCAGCCTTTGTCTAGAACAGGTGTCAGGGGACCAACAGCAGCACAGGGGAAAGAGCACCCTATAAAGTCAGCATGGAAACTTTCTGTGCCTACACTTACTTAATCATTTATGCCTTATCAACAGTGACATCTAATCACTAGTATTCACTATAAGCATTCAGGGACAAAGTAGGCAACTCTATCACTTAAATGCTATCTTCCTCCATGCCTTCTCATCCTTGCCCTCCTGCCTGGGTATCTTAGATTCTCCCTGATCCAAAATTATACCTTCCCATATCTTCTTTCTGGTTCTAGAAATTCCTCAAATCCATTCACTCTTCAGTACATACTTACTGAGCACCTCCTATGATATACCAGGTTCTCGGTGCCAGGGGTGGACTGGTGAACAAAGTGGCCCAGATTACTGCACCCTGGGGTTTTTGTCCCAGAGGCCAAGGGTGGGAGTGTGTGGGGAGAGTGATGCAGGTGGCCGAAGATAGGAGAAAACTAAAGTGGAATGCCTGGACAAAGCATGTTAGGTGGTGACAAGCGTGACTGAGGAAAACAGAGCAGAGAAAAGGGTAGCATGGTCCCCGTCGGGGTGGGGACTCCATCTGTAGTTGGGAAAAGCCACTGCTGAACCAAGACTCGCAGCCACAGGGGAGTGGACCAAATTAAACTCTTTTGCCCCAAACCAGAGATGACAGAGATACCACCAGGAGAAGCAAACATGGGCCTGAACAGATTCCCAGAAAGGTGTCTTGATGGTTCTACAGCTTTCAAGAAGAGGGAAGAGAGGACTTCCCTGGTGGTCCAGTGGTTAAGAATCTTCCTTCCGATGCAGGGGATGTGGGTTCTATCCCTGGCTGGGGAACTGAGATCCCACATGCCTCATGGCCAAAAATAAATAATAAATAAATAAGAAAAAAGAAAAAAAGAAGAAGGAAGAACATTTGGAGTCCTGAGCTCTGGGAGAGTGGCTGCAAGGGGCCCTATGTGGTCACCTCAGATGACGACAACAGCCATTTCTCCACTGCTCCCTGAAAGCTGGCGAGACAGCAGTGTGACTAGCTCCCTGGCCCAGGTCTTCTAGGCTTTTCCAAAGGAGGGTGTGCACCTTTTTTTTCAAATTGGAGTATAATTGTTTTACAATGTTGTGTTAGTTTCTGCTGTAAAATTGCGTGAATCAACTATATGTACACATATCCCCCCTCCTTCTCCCTGGGTGCGCATCTTTGCTCAGTCATGTCTGACTCTTTACGACCCCATGGACTGTAGCCCACCAGGCTCCTCTGTCCATGGAATTCTTCAGGAAAGAATACTGGAGTGGGTTGCCATTCCCTTCTCCAGGGGATCGTCCTGACTCAGGGATCGAACCTGGGTCTCCTGCATTGCAGGCAGATTCTTTACCATCTGAGCCACCATCTTTGAGTAAAAACAGTTCAGGAAGTGGTTCTTCCCTGGTCTTACCATGTATACCCCCCTTCTCTTGGATCCCAGAATGGCCTTGGAGGTCGGCAGTCATTGCTGCTTCCAGGGTTTCAGGGTGAGCACTGGAAGGGCCTTCACCCTTGCCTCCTTGCCAACTTCCTGCCAAGGCTGGGGCCGGGCAGCATCCCACCTTCCCAGAGGTTGCCAGCCAGACAGTTTTGGAAAACGGGGAGCTTGGAAAAAAGTCACTTGAATTTTATAAAGTGGTAACTACTGTGAGGCTTTAGGTAATTAAACCTAAATGCCATTTTCCTGCTAAAGCTCTTGGGTGAGGTAACAGTTCTCTTTAATGTCAACTCAGGAAGTTTTACCCAAGAAAAAGGAGGTGGGGTGGTGGTGGTGTTTGCCAAATCAGGAAATGTGAATTAACTGACAAGGAGCTAAGAAAAAGAGACAGAAGCGACCGAGAAGAAGGGAAGTGGGGACAGTGATAGGCAGTTGGACCAATGAGTAAACTTGGGAAAGGGAAACACTGGGCCGGTTGTCATTGGAAGTAAATTCTGCTGGGAGAACCTTCCTTTTTATTGAGAGTTGCTCTGAAAAACTTGGAGGGAAAGAAAACCCCAAACTTAATGCCGTCTTCATGGAAGGAAAACCTAGGTATTAACAGGGATTTCAGCCTCGGTAATGTCAACATTCACCTTGGGCCTGGAAACTCTGGCTTCAAGAGCTTGCTCCAAGTTCCCTGTTTCACATCACAAGACTCACCACTGCTTTCGGTGCGATGTATGATTTTAAACAATGAATACATTATGTAGATCAAATCAGACTTTCCTCCCCTCCACGAACCCTCCCCGGTGTTAGACCTACCTCATGGTTTCAAACCTGGTTGGCACGCCCTAAGGACAGAGAGAAGAAAGTCCTGTTTTTAAGCAGGTGTTCAGGAACCAAGATGAATGAATCACTTTGGAAAAAATGAAGGCAAAATGCGAGTTCATCTGTTACCAAATCTGTAGTAAGTTTTAGAAAAGAAAATTAACCTTTTCATTTTTCTCTTGCAGATATCTCTTGGTTTTTTCTAGACTCAGAAGTCAAAGGTCTGCAGTACAAGGAATTTTTGTCCAAAGGGTTTTTGCCCTTTAGCTGTGTTGGCTCCCTGCCTAATTTTCAGACTCTCAATTAGGGATGTTCTAGACAGGAGGCCTTTCAAGGGACTAGGCAAGTGACCCCAGGCACTGGTCCTGCAGAGATGTGTGCACATGGCACACTTGTGTGTCTGTTGTGTTTGTGTGAGTGTGTGTTGGGGGGTAATGACACTGAGCAGAGTGAATGAAAGGACATCATAGTTTACATGCTAAAGTCTCCTAGTGTCTCCACATTGACAAACCTTGCTTTCCTATAGAAGACTCGGTCTTCAACAAAAAGACTCCACACAAATTGAACCTGGGTGGGATGGAGTGGGGTGAAACGCTTTCAAGAAAGATCACATCAATGCTTTTCAAAATCTAGTACCCTGGGTGCTTGTTGAAAAATCTCTGAGGTCCCACCCCCAAGAGTTCTGTGTTTGTCGTCCAGGGTGGAGCCAGGAATAGGTCTTTTAAAACACCAGACCAGCAATGTCACTGGTTGAGGAACACCCGCTGACTTTATGAGCCAGATTCAGTTTCCTCACAGTCTTTCCATTAACTCTTTAGTGTGTTGCTTCCCTTTGAGAGTTTGGATCCTTAAAAACAGACATTTGCAGTCTCAAGGTCATCTGGGATGCCAGTGTGAACTCTGCCCTTCTTTCCCTCAGGCATTTTCCCCCCACTGAACTCCCCAGCCTCAAATTCTCCTCACCCCTCACCTGCTTCTCCTTTTCCTTAGTTTAGTTCCAGCAGCCAATTCATGAGCTTCCTCTAAAGCTGGGGTTATCAGAATGAATTAAGAAGCTGAGGTCTGGTTGAGGAGACAGACATATTGAACAGAGCATTTCCACAGGGAGAGCCCCATGTTAAAATTACTGCAAGTCCTGGGACTCAGAGAGAAGGGAATTTGAGCAAATACTTTGAATGACCCCAAGCGCTATGGTTTACCAGTAGCTGAAGTGGTGGTACAGGTCCAAGCTTTCCAGTTCCTCCCCACAACAAATTAAAGCACATGAATTTGCTAATTGCTAGTTTTTACCAGGCAAATAGCCCAAGAAGTCAAATATCAGTGAAAAAGAGCAAAGTTGACTCAAGGTTATAATTAGGAAATGATACGGGATCTAGAGGTTTCCCAGGTGGCTCAGTGGTAAAGAATCCACTTACCAGTGTAGGAGACTCTGAAGACACGGGTTCAGTCCCTGGGTCAGGAAGCTTGTGTGCTTGTGCGAGTTGCTCAGTCATGTCCAACCCTTTGCAACCCCTAGGCTCTGTCCATGGGGATTCTCCATGCAAGAATTCTGGAATGGGTTGCCCTGCCTTTCTCCAGGGGATCTTCCCAGAGCAGGGATCGAACCCAGGTCTCCTGCATTGCAGGCAGATTCTTAAGATTCACTCTAGTATTCTTGCCTGGAAAATATAGCCTGTAGCCTGGTGGGCTACACTTCATAGCATCTCAGAGAGTCAGACATGATTTAGCAACTGAAACACAAACAACAGAAACAACTGATATACCTACACGGCTTCGAGACTGAATGTGCATGTGCAGAGTCCAGAATGCCCAGAAACTGAACACACCATTTGTTGTTGTTCAGTCACTCAGTCGTGTCCAGCTCTTTGCGACCCCATGGACTGCAGCACCCCGGGCTTCCCTGTCCTTCACCATCTCCTGGAGCTTGCTCAAACTCAAGTCCATTGAGTCGGTGATGCCATCCAACCATCTCCTTCTCTCTCGTTCCCTTCTCCTCCTGCCGTCAATCTTTTTCAGTCTTTTCTAATGAGTCAACTCTTTGCATCAGATGGCCAAAGTATTGGAGCTTCAGCATCAGTCCAGGATTGACTTCCTTTAGGTTGGACTGGTTGAATCTCCTTGCAGTCCAACGAACACTCAACAGTCTTCTCCAACACCACAGTTCAAAAGCATCTTGAACAAACGGTTATCAAGTTAATATAGGAAGTCTGTTCTAAACAGGTTTCCTAATAGATTCTTGCTCCCATCACTTGCATAGGCAGGGATTGCTTGGGGGATGTAGTGGAGGAATTGGGAGATATTTACCCCTCCCCTTCCCCCAACCCCCTTCACTGCAGTTCCCTCTCCTAGGGGCAGTGCTTGACCTTGGATTTGACACTTTCTGTTTTTGATCCCAGCTCAAAACACTTGAAACTTAAACTCTTAACAACTTAAAACACTTAAAAGTTAATTGGTAAAGGAGGCATAACAAAATACCTTTGCTTCCAGCTGCTTGACAGTGATGCGGAGAAGATTTACGCACTATTTCTGGCAGGATTACCTGTTTTCCCCGAAGGAGCAAATAGTGTGTGCACCTCTAGTGAGAAGGGAGACACTGAAGAGGCACTTTTTTTTTCCACTGTGCTCCTTGCTGGCTAATTAGAAAACAGATTCATTAAGGCTCCAGCCCAAAGCGTGAAAGGGACCAGAGAGAATTACATCACTTCCTCTGTATCTTCCCTAAGGGCATCCTGGTTTTGGTGAGTATGACTCAGGCCACAGAAATGAAGCAAAAACAGCCCAACTTCCAATACTGATTGTTTTGGATCAGAACCTCACACAGAAGAGAATACTCTTTTGGAAAAACAAAGGAGTGAGGCAAGCAAAGAACGTGGTTTTGTGACTGGGCTGAAAATAAAACAGAAGGAAGTTGACGCGAAGTCAGAGCATGTGCTGTGCTTTTCCTTCTCCCTCTGTACAAAAATCAAAACAGCTTACAGACTTACTCAACTAAGTTTTAGGAACTTTAGACCAGTAAAATTCTTTGAATAGAGGCATTAATTTAGAAGTTTACGCTTACTTTTTTTCCCTCTTTTTTTTTTTTTTTTTTTGCAGGAATGTCAGATGTAATTGGGCAGATAAATAGGAAGATCTTTTTTTCCCACATTCTGCAAGTAGTTGTTGCTCTTATATTGAAATTGTAAAATTTCCTGCCCCATGACTGCTTCATTAACTTCATTCCTTTGCCTCCAGCAGTAACCTGTCCTTAGAAATCTATGTTCTTGCTTAGGTGATGATGTTGTTCAGTCATTCAGTCGTGTCCGACTCTTTGCAACCCCATGGACTGTAGCCCACCAGGCTCCTCTGTCCATGGAATTCTCCAGGCAAGAATACTGGAGTGGGTAGCCATTCCCTTTTCCAGGGGATCTTCCCGACCCAGCAAGCGAACCCAGGTCTCCTGTAATGCAGGTGGATTCTTTACTGACCTCTGTCTCCCCTCTTTGCCCCTCATAGTAAAGCCTTTTGTAGTGATCTTCTGAAACTGTACATGTGATCCTACCATTTCCTCCATGTTAAAACTTCAACAGTCTTCCATTGCCACAAGGGATGTCCTCTGAGCTACCAGAGAAGCCCTAGGAGATGATAGGCTACTGATTTTTCCACATGAATAGGAGTTGCTCCCTTTTTTAAAAAACGTAAGTCCAATACACTCCAAGGAACCCAACAATGATCCTTGAGCAGCGCCCATAGCAAATTCCTAAATTGGGAGTCTGTTATTTTGGCTGTTTCGTTTACACTGGGAGCCTGTACCCGGGACAAGCCTTGTCAAATCTCCAAGCCCCACCCCTCCAGCCTCCAAGACTGAGCACACAAAAGCAAACATGACTTGGGGGAAATCAAGTTCTCTTATATCTTACAGATTTAGAGACCCATTGAGCTCCATGAGCCCCAGGGAAAACAGGTAAAGTAAATGTTAGGTTTCTGTGTAACCCAATGTCCTACTCTATCTTGAAATCAAGAGAAAGGTCAACTTGCTAGCCATTTACATCATCAGAAAGTGCAAGTTGAAAGCCATTTGGGTTTTAAAAGTTAATGTTATGAAAGAGAAGTAAAGCACCTCTTTGGAACTTCTGTGGTAAGACAGTAATTAAGAGGTTCAGATTATGGAAAGAAATTTGAAAAACATTTTTGATCAT
The DNA here is from genome assembly GCF_049115385.1 of Moschus berezovskii. Lineage (NCBI taxonomy): Eukaryota > Metazoa > Chordata > Mammalia > Artiodactyla > Moschidae > Moschus > Moschus berezovskii. Next base: position 54,062,270 of record NC_142464.1, on the reverse strand, counting down.
TAACACTTCTGCCTTTAGCACAATTTTCCTTGGGAATTGTGGAGTTTCCACCACTGAAGCTTTCTTAACTGAGATCAGCAGTGATAGCTGATTTTGTTTAAAGTTGAACACAATGGCTCACAATTCTTCTCTGAAAAGTCATCCATCTATCCTCTATTTCCAGGACGTAGACTTTGTGCGCAGCAATGTGTTGAGTGCCGGGAGCACCCAGGGAGTAAGATGTGGCAGGGCAGTCTACTGGGGGAGACAGTGAAAGTGAAGTCGCTCAGTTGTGCCTGACTCTTTGCGACCCCATGGACTGAAGGCTCCTCCATCCACGGAATTTTCCAGGCAAGAGTATGGAGTGGGTTGCCACTTGATAGCTTCAAACCATAAAATACCCCCTACAGTAGGCAGAGGGCTATGGGAGCACAGAGTAACGGTGCCAACACCATCTTGAGGGCTAAGGGAGATCCTCAATAAAATGATAATCTGAGCTGAGACTTGAGGGCAGTGAGCAGTTAGCCAGGGAGGGGCATGGTGCGTGTCAGTGTTTGTGACTGGACTGGGAAGGCAGACAGTGAGTATACGTGAGAGTGAGTGAGGGTGTGTGCATCTGTGATGGGAAGGACTGTGGAGAGAGAGAAGGAAGGAAGGGAATTACATGGCAAAATAAGGAGATATGGGGGCTGTGGAAGACTGTTGAAGTTTTAAAGTGGAGGAAATGGTAGGAGCACGTGTATAGTTTTGGACGATCACTACAAAAGGCTTTGCTGTGGAGGGGGCCAAGAGTGGAGACAGAGAGGTCAGTTAAAAGGCTGTTGTAGTGCTCCGGGCTAATATACTACAGATCTAGATTAATAAGAATTTACTGATTAATTCAACAGATGTATTTAGCAATTTGTTGAGACCCAGCTGTGAACAAAAATGTTTATCTGCTGTAACAGAGCTTAAAAATCTGATGGAGGAAATAGACATGAATGATGTAATTGTACATATAAATGTTAAATGGCAACTGTGGTAGGTGGTACTGTGACAGACTTCTCCCCCTCCCCGCTGTTGTTTGCCTCTTTGTCCAGGTAGCCAGCTGAACTGAATTTGCTGTGGGGTGTGTTCATGTGTCTGAAGTCTGGCCAAGGGCGTCTAAGTAGAAGGGATGGCTGTGGAGAGCAGTATACAGAGAGGAGCCAGTCCCCCTAAACGTGTGGAGGAAAGTTGCCCTGACAACCTGTACACTAGCTTACAAGTGTGGGTTCAATCCCTGTGTTGGGAAGATCTGGAGAAGGAAATGGCGACCCATTTCAGTATCCTTGCCTGGAAAATCCCATGGACAGAGGAGCCTTGCAGGCTAAAGGTCATAGGATCACATAGTCAGACACAAGTGAGCATGTGATGGATGAATGGATGTGTTACATGAGTGGGAAATAGTTCCTGATGACTGACTAATGGCTTATTTGAGTCTATTTGTTGTATCAGCTTTGTCTACCATAAACCAAGATGTATTATATAAAAGAGAGGTGCAGAGTAAAATGGGAGGACTGGACATGGAAACCCAAAAGCCGCAGCCAGAGCGGAAAGAGGAAAACTGAATGGGAAAGGTGTCCTAAAAGCAACAGAAGGTGTGCATCTGCGTTTAGTTTCTAAGTTAATCTAATTAGAACTGATTTTTCTCTGGTACTTTGCAAGATCCTGGTGTCAAACCTAGAATGGTCATAAGACTCTGCTAGATTAGACAGTCATTTGAAAGTTCTGGTTTAAACTGGCTGAAAAGTTCTTATCTGTTGACAGAGAATTTAAACATATGCTTTAGAAGTTTTGCCTCCGGTTATACAAACTGCACAGAATTTCTGACTCCAGGCGTCACAGGAACTGAACTTCCTTTCACTGCGGTTTTCTTTTTTCCCTTTGATTTTGCAAAATTCTCAAAAACTGATTTTGTGTGGAATAATTTCAATAACTAAAAAAAGGACCAACCACTTCCCTCTCTTCTTCCCCTTTGTCCTCTGTTTACTTTTCTCAGTTCTCTTACCTTTGACTGAAGGATGGTGCCTTCCTCATTTTTTCCCTACTTCCCAAAGTCCAAATTAGCTCTTCCAGTCAACATAAAGCATTGTCCTAAGGAGATTATAGGAATGCTTTTCTGCCTTTTTCTTCTGGTTTCTCTCCCACCTCACTCTCTTAAAAACAGACAAAAACTCCTCCTTGCTGCTTATCCGTTCATCTCAGCCCTCTTCTCTTCCTTTTCTTTCTCATCCTTTTTTCTTCCTTCTCGTTTTACTCTTTGTCAGTCTCTTATGCTTCTATCAATACTTTTAAAATGTTTATTTCTTTGCTTCTGCACCTTGGTTTAAGGCTACCACAAGTCAGTGCAATATCTTCCTCAATTCCCAAATGGTATGTTTTTTTTTTTCCTCATCTATAAATGGGCAAAATCATGCCTTTTCCCATGCATTCCCCTCCTCTATTTTTTTTCATACCTTTTATATGCAAGATACTGTTTTAGATGGCCCATTTTCTCTGCCCTCAAGAAACTTACATGATAAGCAAGTAAAAATTTAATTATGCAAGATGTGTCATGCATGAGCAACATAAGCAAGGAATCCTGGTGAGATTGGAGAAAAGAGCAATCAAGTGGACTCAGGAAACCAAGAAAAGGGGAGGATGGTGATGTGAGGGATTTCATTTTGTGGTCTGGCAAAGTCAGCGCCCTAGGAAAGTACAAAGGAGTAAGAAAAGAGTGGCATTTCAGTGAGGAGCACTTCAACAATACAAAATGGTCTGCAATTGCAAGGTACTGCTATTTGCATCCTCTTATAGGTCAACACCATCAATGAACAACTTCAGAAACCTCCATTGTTTGGCCATTTAAAAATGTCAGAATTATCAGAGCCTCTGGGTTTGTATACTGAGTCAGCTAAAAGTTTCACTATAGATTTAACAGGTAAGAGAGTTGAAGATCAAGAGCATTAAAAGAATTTATGGTACCCAATTCTGAGTATGCCATAGCTAAAAATACAGCTGTAGCTGAAATCTAAAATGAGAGACTATTCAGCAATGACCCCCTTTTTTTTTTTTTTGGCTTCTACCCTTAAAAGTTTAATAATTTTTTTTTCAGCAAGAGCTTTTGTCCTGATTAATGCCATCTGTACATGGAAGAGGATCTGTATTTGTACCAGACAAGCCATACAAATTGCTCATCATGCTCAAAGTTCCCTTCTAAACATATAGGTCAATGCTTGCTTTGTTCTGTATGATCCTGTTACCTTGGAAGCAGCCAATGGGCGTACAGATGTTTTTCTGGGAGGGTATGGTGAGTGGGAAAGCAGCCCTCCATAGACTTTGAGATGACTTGATGTGAGCACTCTAATGGAAATACCATCTACTTGATGCACCAATAGACCTGCTCGTGTCCCAGCTCAGATTCTCTCTTTGTCATGGGGTTTGTGAGCCCTACAGGGAAAAAAAGAAAAGGAGGTGGTAAATAGAGACATAAGAGAGACCTAGAGCAGCGAGAGGTAGGAGAAAGATGTAGGAGAGGCGAATACAGAAAAGTCAATTGATAGTAAGTAGGTTGAGAGATGGGAGACCAGCAGAGAAGCCAAGTCAGGAAAATGGTGGACAGTGTTTGCTGCTGTTGAATGACTAGAGCTACTATTGCAACCTGAAAAAAACTGAATGATACCCTCTGAGGCCCCGATTGTAGCCACTGAGACTGTTCCTGGGATTTCTCACCTCTCTGTGTGTTCTTACCACAGACTTCCCCACTAACTGATGTAACACTAACATATCTCTGGTCCTTGTTGCAGAAAAAATCCAGCTCACTTAATTCACAGGTTATGTTTTTATACTAGGTCACCATATGCAGAACATTTGCCTTCATGGGCTGTAGCCATACCTGTTCAAGTTGAAGTGTTGCTAATTACATAATAAAATCCATTGTCTAATTTATTCAGGTTGTAGATGGTCTTCTGTTCTTTCTGGTTCCTCTGTCTTTAAATATCCCTGTATGTGTGTGTGAAGTCGCTCGGACATGTCCGACTCTTTGCGACCCCATGGGCTGTAGCCTACCAGGCTCCTCCGTTCATGGGATTTTCCAGGCAAGAGTATTGGACTGGGTTGCCATTTCCATATCTCTAGTGCCAGCTAATACAGAGAAGCTAGGTGAATGCAGGGAGAAGAAACTCAAGTTAAACTACTTATTAGTCTAATATTTGGTGATGGGAAAGTAAAAACTAATGAGTAAGTGGTACAGCAGAGAGAGGTAGCATATGTATTGGTTTAAGGGTATGTTTGAACTTGAGCATGACTCTATCACTTTAAGACAGTTTCTTCACCTGTAAAATATAGGAGTAATAATACTACTTTATAGGGTAGTTTTGAGGATTATATGATTTATTAGATGTAAAAGGCTTAGAAAAGTGACTCTCCTCCCATACCCACCCACCCATAGGGCTAGTTGGGGATTAAATAGGTTAATACAAGTAACACTTTTTAAAGTACCAGACACATAAATTCAAGCAAATATTAAGAAGTACTGTAACAGCAACATGACTAATTCCTCAAGTGGTTTCTCAGTTAATGGACTGATAATTTATATTCCAACCCACCGTATTCTGTGATGAGTTGGCACATATGATTGAAAGTTGCAAGAAACTGCAGCTTGCAGTGATGAGAAAAGCTTGAAACCAGGAGACCAGAGGTTTTGTTCCAGCTTCAGCACTAATGGGGTCTGTGACCTTGGTCTAGTCGTTTGAGCTCTCTGAGTTTCAGTTTCCTCATGTGTTAAATGAAGGTCACAGTGTTCTTCCAGTTCATAAATACTGTGATTCTAAGCCATCATGTGGTTTTAAACTTTAAAAACTTGGTTTGTAGACATGCATTTATAAGCAAATTAAAATGTCTTTGCAGTTGATAATGACTTCAGTTGTTCTAGACATGGAAGAAATTCCCTGTTTCATTTCCTGAGACCATGCTTCACAGGATCTTAAATAAGAAATGATGTAAGTTTTAATACATAACATTACTAACTAATCATCACTATATTGTTTTTAGTGTATATTTCTATTAATAGCTATCATAAACTGGTTAAAAGTTAAGCATGTACAAGGATAGTCACTGGAATTAGATGTTGCCTAGAAAAAGTAATTTAGGGATTGTCTCTGGTGGTATCTAAAATTTGGTATCCATCTCATGGAATTTATTATATTAGGAAATTTATAAAGGAGATCAATCCTGGGTGTTCATTGGAAGGACTGATGCTAAAGCTGAAACTGCAATACTTTGGCCACCTCATGCGACGAGTTGACTCACTGGAAAAGACTCTGATGCTGGGAAAGGTTGGGAGCGGGAGGAGAAGGGGATGACAGAGAATGAGATGGCTGGATGGCATCACCGACTTGATGGACATGAGTTTGAGTGAACTCTGGGAGTTGGTGATGGACAGGGAGGCCTGGCGTGCTGTGATTCATGGGGTCGCGGAGAGTCGGACACGACTGAGCGACTGAACTGAACTGAACTGAATCAATCCTGTCAGTTGCACCCTGATTTCTCCAGAAGCACCATACTAGTTAAAATTTGTGTAGCATTTTTCCCCCTCAGAAGCCAGGGATCCTTCTATTCCATTTTTATTTCCAAAGTCAGAGTAGGGCTGTGGTTTGGCAGCAGAGGGTTGGTTTTGATGGGGTTAGCTAGGCAAGGAAAACGAAACACTACAACAATTGTGAGGACAATTCACTGTCTAGAGACCATACATCTCTGTGTTTATGAATAAAATATCTCCAAATGGTTTCGAATTATTCATGGATCCGAGGGAGGGCTGCTGCTGACAGAAGGAGGGAGGGATGGAGGGAGGGAGACAGTAAAGAAAAAAGTGAAGGAGGAGAAGACAGAAGAAAAGGAAGGGAAATTGGAAATAATATTTGAATATGAACCATGGAAATGTTGATGTTACAGGAAAACTCAAATGAACTTTTTGGCCAGTGTAAAACAAGAAGTGCCGTTAATGATCAATTCAGCTTACTAATTATTCACAAGGGAAACTGAAGTGCCAAAAGGTTCAGTGCTTGCTAGAGGTTCCCAGGTGGCACGGTTCACCTGCAAATGCAGAAGACACAGTAGACACGGGTTTGATTCCTGAGTCAGGAAGATCCCCTAGAGGAGGAAATGGCAACCTGCTCCAGTAATCTTGTTTGGGAAATTCCATGGGCAGAGGAGCCTGGCTGGCTATAGTCCATGGGCCTGCAAAGAGTCGGACAGGACTGAGTGACTGAGAACACACAACACACACACACTCATTACTCAGAAGCTAGATCTTAGATGATTTCTGAAGCTGGGTATTCACTCACTCATTCATTCTTTTAGTCAAGAAGTGTTATTGAAAAACTTATTTGTATAGGCATCTTGTTATGCATTGAGTGACAAGGGAGTCTTCCCAACATTCTGTTGGGAGAGATGCTATAGCATAAGCTGCTGCTGCTGCTGCTAAGTCGCTTCAGTTGTGTCCGATTCTGTGCAACCCCATAGATGGCAGCCCACCAGGCTCCCCCGTCCCTGCGATTCTCCAGTTAAGAACACTGGAGCGGGTTGACATTTCCTTCTCCAATGCAGGAAAGTGAAAAGTGAAAGTGAAGTCGCTCAGTCGTGTCCGACTCTTAGAGACCCCATGGACTGCAGCCTACCAGGCTCCTCTGTCCATGGGATTTTCCAGGCAAGAGTACTGGAGTGGGGTGCCATTGCCTTCTCCCATATCATAAGCTAGTTACCCAATAAATGTAAAGATGAAATCAGACTGTTGAGTGTTTTAAAGAAAATAAAACAGGGTATTGGACACAGGGTGATGGCATGTATGGGGAGGGAAGACTTCTCTGAAGAGCTCGAGAAGGAAGGAACTGTGCAAAGATTGTGGAACAGAGCGTTCTAGGCAGAGGACTAGGTGGAGAACTTCCCTTTCTTCTCTCCTACTTCCCCCACCTTCCTGCCCCTTCCTCTTCCTTCTCCTCCTTTGTCTCTCCCTCCCCACCCCACCCCACCCTGTGCTTTAAATATGTTAAATATTATCCTTAGAGCAAGGATGAAGTTCTGGATTATTATCAGTCTCTAGTTTAGAGAAGGAACAGCTGAGGTTCAAATGAGGTGGTGCCAAGGGCAGTAAGTGCTGAGACCCTAAAGTGGGGATGCATTTGGAGGATTTGAAGAAAGAAAGCCAATGAAGCTGCAGCACAGTGAGCAGGAGAATAATGCTGTGATTAGAGGTGGGAGAAAGAGGCCTGGGACAGATCACGAATAGTCTTAAGCAGGCAGTGACTTGATTTGATTTGTAGTTAAGAAAGGCCAATCTGACACTTTTCACTGGAAAATACCCTGATGCTGGGAAAGACTGAAGGTAGAAGAGAAGGGGCCAACAGAGGATGAGATGGTTGGATGGTATCAGCGATTCAATGGACATGAACTTGGGCAAAATCCCGGAGATGGTGATGGACAGGGAAGCCTGGCATGCTGCAGTTCATAGGATCCGAAAGAGTTGGACACGACTTGGCAACCGAACAACAGCAAGCTGACACATTGTATGCAGAGTGAATTAGAAGGGGCTGGAGTGGACACAAATAAACCAACTGAGATGCTGTTGCTCTTGTCTGGGTGCAGGGTGATGTGCCTCGAGAAGGCTGCAGTAGACGTGGGGAGGACCTGGACAGATTCTGAAGCTCAGAGAAGACACAGTTAGTCATGTGCCCCAACCTTGTTACTCAGTGTTCTTTTTACTAGTCAGGGGGAAGATGGGCTTTATAAATAAAGCAAAATTCCAAAATCTTTAAATATGATTACCATCATTTTGTACTAATATTGTTTTAGACCATGTAACTATTTCAGATATGATTACTTTATCTAAATTCAGAGGGACAAGAATCCCCCCATTATAATCCAATTATAGAATAAAAAGTATTCATCACAGCAAAGCAAGCAGGTGTTAAGATTTTCATAAATATAAAAATGAACTTACAGTTTATGAGTCAAAGTCAATGTAGATTTAGCTCAATTTCATGTATGTTTTATACATTTATGCCCATATGAAAGTGAAAGTCACTCAGTCATGTCTGACTCTTTGAGACCCCATGGACTATAGAGTCCATGGAATTCTCCAGGCCAGAATACTTGGGTGGGTAGCCTTTCCCTTCTCCACGGGATCTTCCTAACCCAGGGTTCGAACCCAGGTCGAGCCCAAGAATACTGGAGTGGGTAGCCTATCCCTTCTCCAGTTAGCTTCCCGACCCAAGAATCAAACCAGGGTCTCCTGCATTGCAGGCAGATTCTTTACCAACTGAGCTATCAGGAAAGCCCCATACCCACATAGACATTCACATGTCAATGATTTTAGTCTGACCAGTGATGTTAAGGCAAATCCATAAAATTTTACTGTCTAAAGTGTCCTAATGTATAGCACAAGGAACCATATTCAATATCTTGCAAAAAACCATAATAGAAAAGAACATAGAAAATGTGTATATGCATATAACTGAATCACTGATGTACAGCAGAGTTTGGCACAACATTGTAAATCAGCTATACTTCAGTTAAAAAAAAAAAAGTGGATTGGCAGACTTCAGAAATACTTCCAATGTTGACAGTTAAAATAACTGCTTTAAAAAATTTAACTGATCAGGAGAAGTTGATAAAAATTCAGTGAATTAGACTCTCAATAGTTTTCACTTTGTTTTGTTTGTATTTTGTATGCTATAATGGCACTGGCAGATACTGCTTTGGTTATATGTATAATATTTAGTCACTCAGTTTAGAATATTTTCCTAAGTGTGGAAAGAACTTAAGCATGATATAAAGCTCATGGAACCTGCCCAAAAACCTACAGGTCAAATGTCCCTGTGATATCAGTGGCTGTCATTAAACACCAGTAATATTCCCCAGATGCTTTACAACAAACATGCAAGTTTCATATTATTGTCAATCTCTAGTTTAGAGAAGGGACAGGCACAGTTCAAATGTGGTAGAGGAAGCAAAACCAGCCTAGTTTGTAGGCCCAGTCCTTTTCTTTCTTTTTACCTATAACATTTTGTTTTACTTTTATGTTTTTAAAAGAAAGTAAAGTACTGCACTGTGTGGTATGTGGGATCTTAGTTCCACAATCAGGGATGGAACTTGTGCTTCCTGCATTGGGAGCACAGAGTCTTAACAACTGGACTACCAGGGAAATTCTCTAGTCATTCTGATATGCTCAGTTCTATGAATCGTTCAGTCTGCCTTCAGATTAGGGAAACAATGGCTCTTAAATCCACATTCAAGTTCAAAAATTGATATTCTGCAACCAAAGTCCTGTTTGATTGTTTGTCCTGATATTTTTCCATCATGATGGTCCTCACCTAGAAATTCTGCATGAAGTTACCTATTAGGTTAGTCTTTCTCAGACTTGAGCAATGTATGCAACTCCGATAGGGAATAAAAATTTATTATTGATTTAAGTCAGTTTCAAAGAACGTGACTTTAAAATGTACAACCAGAAAGCTGTTATGAGCTCCTTATGCTTATAATTCTTACATATGCAGTGATAGAGCTGGAGGCAAGTTTAAAAATTATATTAAAACTATTTAAACCTATAGAAACTCTATGGTCTACATCCTTGCAGGCTTTCTGGCCTCATTGTGAGAGGGATCTTAGATCCCCAGCCCAGGACAGAACCCCAGCCCAGCGGCGAAAGCTCAGAGTCCTAACCACTGGACCATCAGGAATCCCCTCATTAGATTCTTTTTATTTGGCTTCTCTATACTGTGATAATGTTATTCTTCCACTGTTCTTCTCTATTCAAACCACATAAAAACCTGTATTCCTACAGTGCACCTGATGTCACTGAGTCTGCAGCTGGAGCCAACCTCCTAGGTTTGCCTCTATTCTCTTTCTTGTAGTCCTTGACTCGACATCATGGCAATCAAATACAAGCGTGAATAAAGATACCTACATTGGTTGGCAATACTTGGCTAGAAGCTGGTTATTCAGATGATTGAAATAATGCTTACAACAATATTTTGGTTTATCTAAAAAATGTAACCACAAAATTTCATTTTGTAAAGAAAATGTGTGGACTTAAAAGAATATGTCTGTGGAAACACAGAGTTCCATGAACTCTGCTTTGAGAAGACTTGTGCCTACACTCTATAGCCTTAATTTCTGAGACTAGGAAACTGATACCACTGGCTTTATTTTTTATACTGTTGTATTGTTGGATATTTTACTGTGTACATGATTTAATTTTGCAACCAAGAAAGTCACCACTTAACATCATTAGTTATCAGGAAAATGCAAATTAAAACTACAATGCAATACTATTATATATCCACTAGAATTTTAAAATGTAAGAGACAAACCAGGATTGTGAGGATAGAGAGTAACTGGACCTCCTTTATATTGTTAGTAGGAACATAAATTGGTAAAACTACTTAGAAAACTTTCTAAAAATATCTATTAAAGCTGAAAATACAAATGTCTGTGACCATTCCCTGATGAACACCCTATAGAAACTTTATATGTTCATCAAAAGTCATGTAGTAAAATGTTCACAGCATCACTATAATACATCCAATCTGGAAACATCCCTAATGCCCATCAGCAATAGACTGGATAAACAAACTGTGATATGTTCATATAATCAGTTATTATATAGCAGTGAGAATAAAGAAATTATTGCTACATATTGCAATAACATGGAGGAATCTCTGAAATACAATGTTGAACAAAAGAAGCCAGATAAGAAAAAGTACATACTTCTTATGTTCATACACACACACACAAAAGTACATGGTATGTGATTTTATTTATACAAAGTCTAAAAACAGCTAAAATCTGTGCTGTGAGTACCCCTTGAGGGGGTAGTGGCTAGGAGGGGGCTTAAAGGGAACTTCTGGGGAACTGGTGATACTCAATTTCTTATTTTCAGTGGTGGTTAGTTGGATGTAATAATTTATTGAGCTAGATAATTTGTACTCTTTTCTTTACACATTCTAGCTTAATAAAATGCTTTCTTAAAAAAAAAAGACCTTTCAAAAGTCTTTTGGCATTTAGATATTGTCACTTTTTCTTTGGCTTCTGAGGTGCTATTGTTTTTCTCTCTCCTTGTCTATTTCTTTTAATTAATTAATTTTTTTACTGAAGGATAATTGCTTTACAGTTTTTTGTTGTTTTCTGTCAAACCTCAACATGAGTCAGCCAGTTCAGTTCAGTTCAGTTCAGTCGCTCAGTCGTGTCCGACTCTCCGCGACCCCATGAATCACAGCACGCCAGGCCTCCCTGTCCATCACCAACTCCCGGAGTACACTCAAACTCATGTCCACAGAGTCGGTGATGCCATCCAGCCATCTCATTCTCCGTCGTCCCCTTCTCCTCCCGCCCCCAACCTTTCCCAGCATCAGAGTCTTTTCCAGTGAGTCAACTCGTCTCATGAGGTGGCCAAAGTATTGGAGTTTCAGCTTTAGCATCAGTCCCTCCAATGAACATCCAGGATTGATCTCCTTTAGAATGGACTGGTTGGATCTCCTTGCAGTATAAGGGACTCTCAAGAGTCTTCGCCAACACCACAGTTCAAAAGCATCGATTCTTCGGCGATCAGCTTTCTTCACAGTCCAACTCTCACATCCATACATGACCACGGGAAAAACCATTGCCTTGACTAGACGGACCTTGGTCGGCAAAGTAATGTCTCTGCTTTTTAATATACTATCAAGGTTGGTCATAACTTTCCTTCCAATGAGTCAGCCATAGGTATACATATATCCTCTCCCTTTTGAAACTCCCTCCCATCTCCCTCCCCATTCAACCCCTCTAGACTGATTACAGAGCCCCTGTTTGAGTTTCCTGAGCCATACAGCAAGTTCCCATTGGCTATCTGTTTTACATATGGTCTCCTTGTCTATTAATTCAAGAACAAAAATTTTTTTAATGATCAGCTATATACAAAACACTGTGCTAGGCAAAGAACTCTACTACACCAATAGGAAGATGACAAGCTGTATTTTGAAAGTTTGAAAAACTGTTGTAGAAGCTGCTTGTCAAGACTTTCGATTAATCTTCAAGATTCTTTCCAATCAGAGCTTCATATTCCCTCTCTGGCTTCTGTATTAAACTGTTTTGACTTAGTGGTCACCTCCCAGTTGGTGTTTTTGGCTTTTGCCCAAGAAAATCCTGCTTTCTGTTCTGTGGTCTCTTGTTCTCCCCAGCTGTTCCTAATCTTTGAACTCTTAATCTGCCATCTTGGATATATCAGATTCATTCTGGCTCCTCTCTCCCATCACTTCTTTTAAGAATTTATGGGATGAAAAATTCCTCCAAGTCTCCATTGGAGACTCAAGTTTACTCTGCATTCAAGGAGTTATTCAGTATTATCTATCTATCTATCTATATTCATCAATTCTGTTGTTGTTCAGTCACTAAGTTGTGTCTGACTCTTTGTGACCCCATGAGCTGCAGCATGCCAGGCTTCCCTGTCCTTCACTGTCTCCTGAAGTTTGCTCAAACTTATGTCCACTGATTTGGTGGTGCCATCCAACCATCTTATCCTCTGTCACCCCACTTCTCCTCCTGCCCTCAATCTTTCCCAGAATCAGGGGCTTTTCCAATGAGTCTGTGCTTTGCATCAGGTAGCCAAAATATTGGAGTTTCAGCTTCAGCATCAGTCCTTCCAGTGAATATTCACAGTTGATTTCCTTTAGCATTGACTGGTTTGATCTCCTTGCTGTCCAAGGGACTCTCAAGAGTCTTCTCCAACACCACAGTTCAAAGGCATAAATGCATTATATTAATTCTACATATAGATATAGTTGTTGCTATATCCCCACAACGATATAATTTACTTTCCTGTTTGGTATTAAAGTTTGTTTTGGCTACAGAATTTTCAAAAGCAAATACTCTTGACTTTCGGTGATAGATAAATAAATGTCACCCCTATTCAGTTCAGTTCAGTTCAGTTCAGTCGCTCAGTCGTGTCCGACTCTCTGCAACCCCATGAATCACAGCACACCAGGCCTCCCTGTCCATCACCAACTCCCGGAGTTCACTCATTAGCATTATTTGGGAGGTTCTACTATAGTGTGCTTCTCCAAGGCAAAATATGAGTCATATAGATTTACATCTACAGTGTCTCCTTGCACACTTCCAGCTAATTCTCTTATGAAGAGTCTGGCACATATTTGGGTTATCACAAATATTGGATGCACGTTCATTGAAAAGCTAGAGAATCAAGCTCAGAGGATGGATGGGAACCCTGGAGAACTGGCACTGGGAACAACCTTGGGAACAGTCTCCTTTGACCTCCACTACTGGCGGCACTGGTCCTGGACACTTTTGTTCTTTGTCTCTGGATTATCAATGTTCCTCCTTCCTTTGTAAATAATTTCCCAAATTGCCCTGCATCTTTGCATCACTCCCCTGGGATCATCCAGAGTTCCAGAGGTAGACATTCCTATTTTTTGATTGACTAGGCCAAGATTAGTCACAGGCTGCTGTCCCAGCATCTGGGGAAGGCCGATGAGAAGAGGTGTTGGAAATCAGTTCCTCCCTGTTCCTACACTGATTCCCTTTTCTACCCTCTTCTTCTGTATAGGAAGGGCATACAGATGCTGCTTAGTAAATGATGATAAATGTTCAACCAGGAATGATGAGTTACGCACTTAGGTTTTTGGACAAACAAGTAAAATTTCTCATTCTGCCAGTTGACCGTGGGCTGCACCCACAGAAAATGTGTAGAAGTGGGTAATTAGACTCTCCCATTTTCACCAGGGCTCTGACAGTTGGCAGAATTTAACTACTCTTAAAAGAATGATCCATGAAACTTGTCTGGATCTTTTTCAGATATGAAAACTAAATCCAGCTTTCTCCTGTTTGCCTGAACACCTGTGATGTGTATTGTACAACCACAGAGATACCTTTGTAGTAGGAGAAGGTTTCCACAAGGGAGAAACACACACATGGGAAACAAGTGAAATAGCCAACGTTGAGTGGGCAAGACAGTTGAGATTTGGCTTCATGACCACCCTACACCTTCTGAATCATTGACAGAGTCAGGTTCTAGTGGCAACAGACCTGGGAAGCTGGTTATATCAGCTATATAATGTGCCTTTTGTGTGGGATTAAACATTTTTTTCATGTTAAAAAAAAAAAAAAGAAAGGAAAAGCAAATGAGAATTTCAAATCATGAAAAAGAAAAGGCAAACTTATTAATATTTTTGTTTGCATATAATATACTTCTATGCCTGGAAATCCCAAATGACTCAAAACATTAAAACCACCAAGATAGCTGGTAGAGCCACTGAATATAAGATGAATTCTAAAAATTTAAGTATAGTTGACTTATAGTATTGTGTTAGTTTCAGGTGTGCCACATAGTGATTTCTTTCAGATTATATTCTTTTATAGGTTCTTAGTAGATATTGAATGCAGTTCACTGTTACACAGTAAATTCTTGTTGCTTATCTATTTTATGTATAATAGTTTGTATCTGTTAATCTCACACTCCAAATTTGTCCCCTCCATCCCTCTTTGGTAGCCATAAGTCTGTTTTCTGTCTGTGAGTCTGTTTCTGTTTTGTAGATAGATTCACTTATATTATCTTTTCTATTCCACATTTAAGTGCTATCTTGTAGTACTTATCTGTCTCTGACTTACTTCACTAAGCGTAATGTTCCCTACGTCAATCCATTTGTTGCAAATGGCAGTATTTTTTTTTCTAAGACCAAGTAATATTCCATGGGATATATATATATATATATACACACACCATATCTTCTTAAGCCAGTCATCTGTTGATGGGCACTTGGGCTATTTCCCTGTCTTGGCTATTATAAATAGTGCTGCTATGAACATTGGGATACATGTGTCTTTTCAAATTAGAGTTTTTGTTCCTGATACATACTGAGGAGTGGAATTACTGGATCATATAGTAGTTATAGTTTTAGTTTTTTAAGGAACTTCCATACTGTTTTCCTTAGTGGCTGCTAAGATAAATATTTTTAAAAAACAGTAACTTCTTTGCATATTAGAAATAGAGTTATACATAGAAATTGCAAAATAAATTCTTTAAAAATAGTGTCATGAATAAATTTAACAAGGGAAGTCTAGAATGTATGTGAACAAAGTTATAAAATTTAATTGAAGGAAATAAAACATGTCTTGAATAAATGGAGAGACATACCAAAATCTTGGATTAGAAAAAAATTATGAAAATACAAATCCTTCCCAAGTTAATATAAAAATGTTATTGAATCCAGTCAAAATCCCACTAAGGACCCAGTAATGAAAAGGATACTAAAAAATAAAAATTCAAAAATTGTCAAGAGAATTTTGAACAAGAACAATAAGGGACATTTTGCTATACCACATATTTTAAAAAGATACTATGAAGTGACTGCAATAAAAATATTACAATAAGTCCTATAGATAACAGATAGTACTTTACAGCCTTACAGACCTTTCTTTTTATGAACTGGGTGAGTATGGATGAGTCAAATCTGACAGTAGGCTGTGAGGTCCCTCAGCAAGATAAGATCCCATTGAGCTCTGTCCCCTGAGCAGTTCCATTTTCCCCCTCTCCACTTTGTCAATGAGTCTGACAAAATACTTGAAGCAAACACCAAACCGGTGCCTGCTTTTGAGAAATAATTGTACAGAAGATCTTGTTACAGCTCTCAGAGAGTTTGAAGTCCGGTGAGAGACTGGTAGTTAAAGTACTGAAGGGCAGCACATCTGCCTGTAGGGTTCTTGCCTCTTCCACTTCTGTGGGTGTACCTGAGCCCAAACCTAACAGGTTATATGTTTATGGTCCCTTGGCCAGTGCCAGCAGCTTTTTCCCAAAGAGTCAAGCTAATGAAAATCACAGAGAAGTTAATGTCCTGGTAGCAGACAATCAGAATATGAGTTATATTTCACTAGAACAATAGGTTTTCAAACTTACACTCTTAAATATTATCGTATACCAAAACAAATTTTATTTTTATATGCTAGAAATCAACAATCTGAAAATGAAATTAAGAAAATTCTATTTATAATACCTATTTCTTTTTTGAAAAGAAAAAATAAATACTTAGGAATAAGTTTAACAAAAGAAGTATAAGACTTGTGCACTAGAAAGTACAGAGCATGAAATAAATAAATGAAAAACCAAATTAATAGAAAAACAGCTTATTTTCATGGATTGGAAAATTTAAGATGATTAAGATGGCAAGGACTTCTCTGGTGGTCCAGTGGCTCAGATTGCACGCTGCCAATGCAAGGGCCCTGAGTTTGGTTCCTGGTCAGAGAACTAGATCCCACATGCCACAACTAAAGATCAGAGCAGCCAAATAAATAAACATATTTAAATATATATATATGGCAGTACTACTCAAGCTAATCTACAGATTCAGTGCAATCTCTATGAAAATGAGAACTGATTTTTCTGCAGGAATTGTCTGTCTGGTCCTAAAATTCATGTTGAAATAGAAAGGGCCCAGAATAGCCAAAATAATCTTTTAAAAACAACAAATTTGGAAGACTCAGACCCATTTCAAAACTCATTACAAAGCTGCAATAATCCCAGGACTATGTAGTAAATGTGTAAAGATAGATACAGAGATCAGATAGAGAACAGAGTCCAGAAATAAACCTAGACATCTATAGTCAATTGAATGATGTGGTCAAATTAAATACAGGATCCCCAGTTAAATTTAAACAACAAATAATTTTTTTAGTAGATCCTGAACAATGTTTGGAACGTACTTATACTAAAAAAATTGTTCATAGTTTATCTGAAATTCAAATTTAACTAGACATCCTGTGTTTTTATTTGCTAAATTTGGCAACCCTGAATAGGGAGACAGGACAGACAAATTTTGCCTGCATTGTTATATGCCAAAGGCTCTGGGAAGGGGCTGGTGGGAGTTCTAGGTATTTACTTAAATTTCTGCTGAAGGAATTCTATTTTCTTGACAATAATAACCTTTAAAAGAAAAATATTGCAAAGTGGTAAAATGCATTGTACATCTCATTTAAAAAAAACCTTTGGCTTTGTGTAGAACCATAATTAAAGTTATTAAAATAGAGAATGAAGCAGAACGTAACTGGATTTACCACAATCACTGCAATAATAAGGGAATGTTCCCCATTTCCCCATTTCATCCTATCAGGCTCTTACCCCCTCGCCCCCCACCCACCACCCCCCAACATACTGTGACTGGTCTGAAAATGTACACTGGGATCTTGAGTTGGCATTTCCTTTCAGTCCCTTCCGAGGTCACTCTGTGCGAAGTTTACAGTTCTTTCCTTGATTACATTGTGCCTAAAGTGTTAAACCCTGTTAGCAGTCACTGCACAGATTTCCTCAATGAGACCCTTGTGCGCCTGACAATGTGACTATTTGTTTGAAAGTCACTACCACTGACATTTGTGCTGCTCAGCGCTGTGTTACCAGTGCTTTCTTTATGTCACTGTTTCTCTTCAGTAACTAAGAAAAGCAAAACAAAGTACAAATAACTGCTTATTCAGAAAGAAATCTCAGATTGTTCCTTAAACCTGCTCCAGGCAGCACATACAGACTTTTGAGTGATCTGGAAAATATGAAAAGCCCTTGGCTGGGAGACAAAACCCAAACTGATCTGCGGTGATGGCAAAAGCAGAAATAGGAGCTCAATAATAAAAAGGAATTTCTGTACAACTGCTCGTGGCTTCAGGAGGGAGGAGGAGTTCTCAGAAGTTCAACTATGATCTGATGTTTGAAAGGAGGCTGTATGGGAGGGAGGGAGGGAGGCCGGGCTTTGTTTCAGGGCTGGTCCCTCAATTGTTGGTTGATTGATTGAAAAAGGCAAATGGGGCTGCCGTCCCCCTGCCAAGGGTTTTATTCTGTCTCAGCCCTCCCTGAGTGCCTGGAGTGTGGACTCTCTGTGGCCCTCACCTGCTGCTTTGTTCCAACAAAGCCGGCGTCTTGCAGCCGCTGCCACTCACTCCTCTGAGCCGTTGTCCCGGCTGTCCTGAGTGTGGAAACCCTGCCACCCCCATCTGCCCAGCCACCTGCCTCCTTTAAATATCTTCCTGCAACCCCATGGCTTCTGGAAGCTCTCTGGAATCGTTGCCACCCACTTGTCTTTAACTGCCGACAGAATCCTCTCCCAGAGCCACTCTGAAAACGATTGTGCCTCATGTCTGTTGTGTATGTCCCCAAAGAGGCTGAAGCACACGTACTCGGAGGCAGGCAGGCTAGGGTTCATTAACTGATTTTGTCTCTCGCCGGCTCTGTGACCTCCAGCGACAACAGCCATGATGATACCTAGACAGCTAGTGAGCTGCGTGCCAAGCAAGTGCTCAGCGTGTCTCGTGCTCCCTTTTATTTCTCCCCGTGTGAATGTTACAAGTGGCACTAGTGATAAAGAAGCCGCCTGCCAATGCAGGAGAGGTAAGAAACGCAGGTTTGATCCCTGGATTGGGAAGATCCCCTGGAGGAGGGCATGGCAATCCACTCCAGTATTCTTGCCTGGAGAATCTCATGGACAGAGGAGCCTGGTAGGCTACCGTCCCTAGGGTTGCAAAGAGTCAGACTTGACTGAAGAGACTTAGCATGCATTCATTCTCCTTGTTTTACAGACCAGAAAGCTGACTGAGAAGTAAAAGGTTGATCAAGGTCAAATAAATCCCTCCTGGTGGAGCTGGGTTTGGAATTCAAAGGGTCAAGCTCTTACTGGGGGACTCAGATAGCAGATCCATCTTCTCAGCAGCCCTATGAAGTTTGTATTATCCACATTATAGTGATGGGGTTGTGCTGTGCTGTGTTCTTAGTTACTCGGTTATGTCCAACTCTTTGTGACCCCATGGACTGTAGCCCACCAGGCTCCTCTGTCCATGGGATTTCCCAGCAAGAATACTGGAGTGGTTGCCATGCCCTCCTCCAGGGGATCTTCCCAGCCCAGGGATTGAACCCAGGTCTCCCACATTGCAGGTAGATTCTTTATCATTTGAGCCTCCAGGGAAGCCCAAGAATACTGGAGTGGGTAGCCGATCCCTTCTCCAGGGCAACTTCCCGATCCAGAAATTGAACTAGGGTCTTCTGCTTTACAGGCAGATTCTTTACCAGCTGAGCTACCAGGGAAGCCCAGAGATGGGGCTACTAAGGGGCAAAAAGTTTCAATGACCCATCCATGATCAGGCCTCTAGGAAGCAGGCAATGCTTCCAAGCAGGAGGCTTACACCTGCAATGGGGAAAAAAAAAGTGTGTGTTGTGCACTAATGAATTTGCAAAATGCTGGGTCAAATCTAACTAAACAGTTTTTTTTTTCCTTCTACGTTTTAAATTGTTTAACCATGGGGCTTCCTAGAGTCTTGAACAGTACACAAAATGTGTACCATAAGTCTCCAAAATAGGATTTCATAGGCAGACTTTTCAAATGTTTTGAACCACTACCCTTTTATTGAGATCCACCTATTAAAGTTGTTTTTTTTTTGTGTGTGTGTGTGGTAATGCTTCCCTGAATAAAAGTTAGGGAGACACTACACTATTTAAGTGATAACACCTACAAGATAAGGAAGTCGCTCGAGATACATTGGTTGTTGCTGTTCAGAAGGTAGTAACAAACCACTCCGGATGCTTCCAACCAGGGTGAGCTATTGAGCCTACCAGGGCAGACCAGCTGCCCTTGGGTCTCAGGAGCCTGACCCCCAGATGTCGTTTGCTTTATTCATTCATTGAACTGGTATTTGCTTTTTGGTTTTGTTTTGTTTTTAATATTTTGTTGATCTGTTGTTTGTTGTTGCTGCTGTTTCACGTGAGCTGTGTGGCTTTGTGGGTTTTTCCCATTGGATTCTTCCCACTGGGTTCTAATGTGGGATTAAGCATTTCACAAGGTAACCTCTTGTTAAAATCCAATAAAATTAAACTCAGGGCAGAGTTTAGAGTCAGCACCAGTCTTAATGTGAGTTGGCATTTAGCACTTAAGGCATTTTGTAGTAATGGCTACCATTTATTCAGTGTTTATTATGTACCAGGTTTTACATGGATTGTTTCATTTCATCTTCCTCATACCCTGTGGAGTAGTTACTATTGTAGAAGCCTCCAAGATGGCCCTCCATGGTCCTCTCCCACACTGAATTAGAGATGCCTTGGATGCCCAATAGAATATGTCAGAGGTGGTAGGATGTGACTTCTAAGTCTTCAAGGCATAATATCACTGCAAATTCCATCTTAGTCTCACTGTGGGTGAAGCCAGCTGCCGTTTTGTGAAGACATTCGGCAACATTATGGAGAGGCCCATATGGAGAGGAACCAACTTGCCAGCTGTGTGAGTGAGCCTTTTTGGAAATGTATTCTCCATCCCCAATCAGACTTTTAGATGACTGCAGAACCCAGTTGACATCTGACTGTAACTTCATGAGAGACCCCTGAGTTACTCCCAAATTTCTGACCCATCGGGAAGACTATTGTTGTTTGAGGCAACTAAGTTTCAGGGTGGTTTTCCATAAACAATAAATAACTAATAACAGGTATTTAGTACTATCCCCCATTTTTCAATTGTGGGAATGGAAAGTATGAGAGATTAAGTAACTTACTCAAGGGACTTACTTAAGTAACTTACTCACAGGACTTGTTCAAGAGTTAAGGTGGCTGAGCGGGATGCAGCAAAGGACTCTTTCCCTCACACCCCAGAAGACAAACTACTGCCCTGGAAGTCTGCTCCAGAATCCACATTTCTAGTTCTAGGCTCATTTATTCAGTGCGGTGATGTGATAACACAGAACATTTTGGACCCTGTCCATTTATACCTCTCATGAACTTTAGGTCCTTAGAAAGTAATATTGTTCACCTGGTTGTGGATGAAATAATTTAATATATTAAACGTTCAGGCAGAGTCTAGGCACTGGATATTTTAAGTTTCATTCCCTTCCAATTCCTCCTTTAGCATCAGGCCTTACTTCGGTGGTGAGGAATAAAGAAGGTTAGCCCAGCCAACAATCTGTCATTCCCTCCCTAGAGGGAATTAGCTCATCCAGATGGAGTTCTAACTGGCAGGAGACTGAGGAGGCAGCCTTTTTGCTTGGAGAGCAAAAGGCAGGAAGACATAATTTTTGAGTATGGTTTACTTTGGGAGCAGGCAGGTTTGGATGGGTGCCCCAGGAGGCTTTTGGAATAGCTGGAGGGCATCAGAAGAACCCAGAGAAGCCACTGTAAGTGGGAGGGAGCTTTTTATCACAAACTGACTTAAGGCCTGCCCTACATAAGTCACATTAACAAAGACGGTTGTTGGGCAAGTGTCACCTGGGATATCTGCTGCTTCAGTTTCAGCCGGGAGAGACTAGGAAAAGAACACAGTGATTCGGTCTTCAAAGGTCTTTGTTTTGTGTTCTTTGGGTTTTTTTTTAAAGTCCTTGGCCCCCGGTATAAACATCTTCAGAGATGCACAAAAACCAAAATTAAGTTCCTTGGTTTAGGTCACAGAGTTTGGTCTAGAACCCCCCAAAAAACCCATGTTGTAATCATTATGTTTAATCAATTCACTTTGGGTTGAAAGGCACACATTGCTTCTTCCAAGAAGCCTCTCCTCAATAATGCTACTAAAGTTTACTTCTTTTGAGAATTTTAGCAGTAGTATGTAGTCTGGCACACTCTGTCAATAAGCACTTGTTTAGGCAAGTCTTTTGAACACCTGTTTTTACCAGGTACGCTATTGCCTGCTAGGGATTTGGCAGTGAACAAAATGTAGCCCCTCATGCTTTCATGAAGGTTACAGTCAGAGGTGGGCGGCGTGGTAGGGTAGATGATAAATTATGTAATCAGCTCTCTATCAGTGATAGAGAAAAGTTAAACAGGGGGAAGAAACAAAAGCAGGGTTTGTGGAGTGGATAGTACAATTTATATAGAAAGTGCTTGAGGAAGTTCTTACTGAAAAGGTGACATTTGGGTAAGACTCGAAGGAGGTGAGGAAGTGAGCCATGTGTATATCAGGGGAAGAGCATACCGCTAATTGATCTACTACTTGGGACTTGCTCTTGGGTTCCTTCATTTGGTAATTTTATTTTTTCTTCTGTCCCCTAGTGAATTCTCAGGAGCATGTATTTCATATTTTGCTTCCTTGGGTCTGATATAAGTGCCTTCTACAGAATGTTATTTGTACCACAGGCTTTTTTTTTTTTTTTTTGTACCACAGGCTTTTAATAAATGCTTGTTGAATATTTTGTTTAAAGTCATTTTCTCACTATTGCCCTTTTTAGGCAAGAAATGAAGGGAAAACTACAGTAGTTCAGTACTCTGTCCAATCATCTAAATTACTTAGAAAGTCCAAACCAACATTTAACTGCACTATCCAACATTCTGGGTTGGTATCCTTTGCCTTCCATAAACATTACATCTAAAAAGATTTGCAAAAGTCTTGGCTTCTCCTAAATTCAAAACAGGAAGCCTCTATAATCTCTAAGCTGTCTTTATTCACCTCCAAACCCCAAGCTGGACTCAACCATTACTATTTTGTAATTACAATCTCTTTGTAAAATGAGCTCTGACATTTAAAAAAAAAATGATTTCCTGCTTAAGTTAGAGACATCCTGTTATTCTTAATAATATTCTATGCCACCTAAATATTAACGTACCTTGAATTCATAAGGACAGAACCATACATGGCTGGTAATTCATGAGTTCTCTTTGATTTTTGCAAAAAGAGATGCTTCATGAAAACACTTTCCAATTTCTTTTTAAACAAGATTCTCAGTTTTTATGTCGGTGAGACACTGACCTTGTTTGATTCAGTGCTTTCCACAGAAGTACGTAACCCGTGCTTGATTTTATTTTGAAAAGACAAATTGAAAATGCAAAGGAATTATCATAATGTTGAAGATCCTAATGACACAACAATAATAGTGTTGGGGAAAATTTAACAGAAGATCAAAGTCAGAAAACAGAGTCAGCAGCTGAGAAATGAGCTAAGCGTTACACACAGGAGATGGAGACAAGGTGACGTCTTAATGAAGCTGAAGGGGTTGGGGAGTCAAAGGGGATCATTCTCTAAGTATAACTGATAACAACCCAGAAGACAAACTCATTGTAAGAGACAGATCAAATGGTAGGTAATAAGAAAGTCAAATGTGTCAAGAAGAGCTTGCTGCTTTGACACCTGTGGTCACGTACACGCCTCTAAGGAAGACTATTAGGATAACAGGGATGTAATCACTCAGGGTTTTTTCCTAGAATAGCAATTTCTAGCACCACATATTCTCTCCCAGTCAGCCCTCAAATGTATTCAGTAATGCTTTACTCACCATCTGGGGAAATAAACATCCAATCAAGCACAACTATCCCGAATCTTAATCATTTCAGGATGTCAGATAGAGAAAAAAAGGACTGGTCTTAATTCTTTCTACAGTGCATACGATACTACTTGCACATCTGGAGAGGGAAAGACAGCTGCTCGCTCTGAATGTGAAACCTTGGGCAAATTATTTACCATTCTGAACTTCACTTCCTTTAACTATAATACAGGGATAAGAATACAAAACTTAGATGGATGGTGCTTAGGAACATGAAAACAGTAACCAACTTATACCAAGTTCCAGCACATCTTTAAACCGTTTATGTGTATGAATGTATTTAATCCTAATAACAATCTATGACATAAGTATCATGATTTACAGATGGGGGAACCAAGCCCAGAGAGATCCAGGCCATTTCAGATTCAACCATGTACTCAACTGCCACTCTGAAATAGTTCTGTAATGATGGATGTAAAGCACACAGTCAAACAAAATATTACTTTTGTTATAGGGAGAAGATACAATATTTCTCACTTAAGCAGATTCAGTTACAAAGTGATTCCTTCCCTGAGACTCCCATATTCAGGTGAGAAGAAAATCAGAATGGATAAAAACAGACACTTTAAAAATAATGGGATTAGGCTTCCATGGTGGCTCAGTGATGAAAAATTTGCCTGCCAATGCAGGGGACGCAGGTACAATCCCTGGTCCAGGAAGATTCCACATGTTGTGCAGCAGCTAAGCCCATGCACCATAACTACTGAGCCTGTACTCTAGAGCCCGGGAGCTGAAACTACTGAACCCATGTGCCACAGCTACTGAAGTCCACATACCAAAGAGCCCATGCTCTGCAACAAGAGAAGCCACCACAATGAGAAGCCCGTGCACGGCAACTAGAGAGTAAGTCCACGGCAACTAAAGAAAAGTCCACCCAGCAATGAAGACCCAGCATAGCCAGAATAAATAAATAAAATTATTTTTAAAAAATGGGATTCAGATACATTTCCTTTTGGACCACATGTCTTAGATTTATAAGTGGGCCGAACTGACTGGTGATCTCAGTCAAAAAAGGGGCTCCCTTAAATGAAAATAGCAGTTCAAGCTAATTGCTTGACTAAATCAATTGTTTTTTTTTTTTAAATCATCAACCTGTCAGTTCAGCGAGGCTCCAGCTTTATTCCTATGGTTTTGTGATTCTTTGGAGGTATGAAATGGAGTTAAATGTTGATCTTGTTCCTTCAATCAATAAATTTGTAAATAGATCACATCACTGAAACGACCAATTCTGCCACCATTTTTATGTTCAGAATCTATCACTTGTGCTGATGTTTATAAAGTCCACTTACACATTTCCTTGTGGACATTGTCAGCAAGCCCGGGGAGGAATGTATTCTTGCCATGATCTCAGGGGTGAGGTGATAAAAATAACAGTCAAATGGAGCGCTTTCCTCAAGGTGTCAAAATATATCAGTGAAGATGTTTGATCAGACTTCATTACAAGGTGGCAGAATGCAAAAGCTGTGCTTGTCATTTTTATTTTATTATGAATTATTTTGTGGCCCATTTTGATATTAAGACAAAAGTGGGAAGCTAATGACTATTTGAAGAAAACAATAGAATAGTAACGAACTTATTTGCAAGGAGGTAAAAATAAAACATTGGTTGTATCAGAAATAAAAATCATCAAGAGAAACAAAAGAACCTTTACAACAGACCAATTATGTGTGAGCAGCAGGTCTAGTGGTTAGAAGAATTTATCTGAGTGAATCTTTAA
Source organism: Moschus berezovskii (assembly GCF_049115385.1). Lineage (NCBI taxonomy): Eukaryota > Metazoa > Chordata > Mammalia > Artiodactyla > Moschidae > Moschus > Moschus berezovskii. Next base: position 54,037,270 of record NC_142464.1, on the reverse strand, counting down.
GATTTAAACACTGACTGCCACTTACTTGCTGTATACCACATATGTGTTAAATGTTATTATTGTTGTTTTATTACTGGTACATTTGTATGAATTACAATAAAAACCTAAGTTTGCCTAAATTATGGTAGCTAATAATGTAAGAATGAGGCAAAAAGTCAGTCAAACTGGCTTTCATTCCACTTTTTGGCCACTATGAATAGTGCTGCAAGAAACAGGCACCACACTGACTTTTTAAAACCCATTTTACAGGCAGTGGTATAGCCCATCATCAGGCATCTTGTCTGTCCACCCATACCCTAGTTCTAATCCTGGCTCAGTGATTTACATTTGTCATCTCATGTTATCCTGTTGTTCTTGTCCTACTCTTATTATTTTATAACAATGATTGTACAGTATTGGAAGTATTATTAATCCACATTTTAGAGGAGTGGATGAGAGGGGTAAGGTCCCTCCGAACAAGGACACACAGCTAGTAAGTGGCAGAGGTGGGATTTGAATCCAGAAGGAAGAAGAGAAATGGAGGCCTGCTCTGGATCACTCTTTTCTTAATTGTGCCAGCCCTAGAGGTGCGAACACAGGTGACCCACTCTGGAGGGGTTCCTCACATTTCCCTCAGCTACCTTTTTTACAAAAAAATTGTTGACCACACCACACAGCATGCAGGATCTTAGTTTCTTGACCAGGGATTGAACCTGAACCCCCTGCATTGGAGTCGTAACCGCTGGATCGCCATGGAAGTCCCAACCTTTGTTTTTTTTTTTAACTACATCCCAACTCAACTGAAGAGAGGTTTGGTCTACCACAAATACCCATAGAACTTTCTGCCCTATTCAAGAAAACATACCCCCACAAAAAAAAAAGAGAGAGAGAAGAAAAGCACGGAGTTTATTAAATTTCTTTTAGGCCCCCTGCCTGATTCTCCACCCCGCTGCCTAACTTGTTTCAATTTCTCCCAAGGAAGCCCATGAGTATGTGCTGATTTGCTTGGCTACAGTCATGGGTACTTTTTAGAAAAACAAAGCCAAGAAGAGCTCTAAAGCCTCCCATGACTCGAACCATCAGCCAATAGTTATTTTATTAAGTGCTGATTCCGCCTGTGGAGCTGAGTTAATGGAGGTGGGGAAAAAAAGTCAGAGCCAAAACAAGGCACCATTCAGATGCAGTATTGAAAATATCAAGGTAACAGAGAGTTTCTGTACCCAGCCCCACAGGGCCAAGTTCTGTATGAATGAAGGGGAGAGGTTGTTCGACATCCACCCAGTCAAACTATTCACAGAGACCCAGCGAGAGGGAAAAGACCTATTACTCACAGCCTCCACCCTGGCCAGCTGAGATTCTTCCCAAGGGGAGAGTTCCTTGCATTTTGTCTGATTTCACTGAAAAATTTGAGTTTTACCTAGAATCTGGTTGATTAATCACATGTTCTGTTCTTGGGTATTGTTTTTCTTCCCCTGGCTTTTCAAAAGAGGGGGATTGCAGAGACTTGCAGATACAAATCAGAAAACATAGACTTGAATGAAAGAACCTTGCGAAACACGAAATGTGGAACAAAATAGAAGTTGGAAAGAAAACTGAAAGTGATATAAATCATGGCTGTCAGAACAAAACATCACTATTAACAACAAATCTTGCGGCCATGAAATCCAGATAGGCACCTCACGGGAATTCTTCCCCTGGTCAGTATGCCTACTTGTGGGTGTGAGCTCACGTGTGCATATGTGTGTTTGGGTGTATGTTTTAGATGGAATAACCCAAACAGAGACAGCCTGCAAAGCAGCAACTGGGGAAAATGGTAAAATGAAGAGGGATAGATAAAGTAGCCAAACTGAGAGCCTGCTGCTGAAATTACAACCAGATTGCCTCCGAAAAGCAAAAAACAAATAAGCTCAAACAAATAAACCCCTGTGGCTAAACCCTTGTGGCAGATTCACTTTCACAAGGGTACCTGCGAGACAATGTCCAGATCCCTCCTTCCAGACGAGAGGCCTGTGGTCAGAGGAGGAAGGAGGGGTGATGCTGGCTGCAGGATCGGAAAAGCCCCGAGGGGTCCCAGTGGCCTGCTGGTCATGGTGGGACAGACACAGGGGTGAGACCTACCCAGAAGGCCTGGAGACAAGTAGCTGTTCAGGAAATGCAGACAGCAGAGACTCTGAGGAGCCCTGGGAGTGGGAACGTAAAAGCAGCTGGAGAGGGGTAGGCTGGCCTGGAGACGCGGAGCACATGTGCTGACATCTGACATCTCTCAGCAGCACCCAGACGCTCCGTGACTAAAGTGAAGGCTGCTGTGCATTTCTGGATTTCCACATCACAAGCGGCAGATTCTGGGAGAGTGTACTTGGAATGAGGTGGACATATGGTTGTGCACCCTGGGCCTGCTGCCTCAGATGTTCTGAAACGGCAGCAACTCCGAGTGAAAAAGAATAAATGAATCCAAGCCGGTGCAAAACTCCACTCCACTTGGCTGGTGGGAGGGATGGTATTCATTCACTTAGATCCCAATATAGAGTCTCATTTGGGGCTCTTTCCATGAACTAGATGAATGTTAATAACGAACATTGTAATTACTTAATATTGCTTATGGTGCCAAGCTCATTATTTGGATTTTCTTCTTGACTTTTTGAAGCTACCCAAAGAGGTAGCCATTATTAACATCCATCTCCATTTTACATAATTGTTCGGTAACTAGGCAAGCCACTGTTGCCAGGACGAGGCAGAGCTGAGGTTTAAACAGCAGGTCCTGCTCACTCAGAGGCAGCTAAAGACCCTGCCTGAAGGACTGAGGTCCTGAATTCAGTTAAGAAATTACCCAGGTTTTTACAATGGTAAAGGTTACAGGAAGGATTCAAATTTAAATTACATGGCTGCCAGTCATGCACTATCCAACCCTTGATGGCACAGATTTTTTTTTAAATTCTTCTAACATTGCTACATAAATTCTTTACTCTGCTTTTTCTGAGACAGAGACATGGAGCTATGCAAAAGAACCACTTCCAGGTCCCTTCCTTATGGCCAGTGAGGGTTCCTCCATTTTCTTCCAGCCCCTATGTCTCTGCAGTTCTGAAAAAAGAAGTTACATTTGGAATGATGCATTGAGGCCCTTTACATTTGGAATGATGCATTGAGGCCCTGCTGGATTCTAGCGTGCCTTCCTCATTGATAAGGACTCATCATTGAATAAATTTAAATTCTCTTTGGCCTAGTTTTCTCCTTAAACCAGTTTTACTGCTCGAATTCTAATTCCAACAAAATTGGATGGCTATGTATGGTATCCATGGCAACCTTCACTTAAACAGAATATTAAATCAACCAGGCCACTCTGTGCCTCTGACTTTCCAGATAAATGGAATTAACTGCAGACAGAAGCATGATAGCTGTCTTTTCAAGACAATTTCAGGAATTCTCTGCCCTTAGGGCCCTAGAACGGTCAGATTGGGTTCTGTAGACAGAGCCAATCAGAGCCTCAGTTTCCCCATTTCAGAATTCTAGCATTTGGGTGTTTCAGTTCAGTTCAGTTCAGTTCAGTCGCTCAGTCATGTCCGACTCTTTGCGACCCCATGAATCACAGCACGCCAGGCCTCCCTGTCCATCACCAACTCCCGGAGTTCACTCAAACTCATGTCCATCGAGTTGGTGATGCCATCCAGCCATCTCATTCTCTGTCGTCCCCGTCTCTTCCTGCCCCCAATCCCTCCCAGCATCAGAGTCTTTTCCAGTGAGTCAACTCGTCGCATGAGGTGGCCAAAGTATTGCAGTTTCAACTTTAGCATCAGTCCTTCCAATGAACACCCAGGATTGATCTCCTTTAGAATGGACTGGTTGGATCTCCTTGTAGTCCAAGGGACTCTCAAGAGTCTTCTCCAACACCACAGTTCAAAAGCATCAATTCTTCGGTGATTAGCCTTCTTCACAGTCCAACTCTCACATCCATACATGACCACGGGAAAAACCATAGCCTTGACTAGACGGACCTTTGTTGGCAAAGTAATGCCCCTGCTTTTTAATATGCTATCTAGGTTGGTCATAACTTTCCTTCCAAGGAGTAAGCATCTTTTAATTTCATGGCTGCAATCAGCATCTGCAGTGATTTTGGAGCCCCCAAAAATAAAGTCTGACACTGTTTCCACTGTTTCCCCATCTATTTCCCATGAAGTGATGGGATCAGATGCCATGATCTTTGTTTTCTGAATGTTGAGCTTCAAGCCAACTTTTTCACTCTCCTCTTTCACTTTCATCAAGAGGCTTTTGAGTTCCTCTTCACTTTCTGCCATAAGGGTGGTATCATCTGCATATCTGAGGTTATTGATATTTCTCCTGGCAATCTTGATTCCAACTTGTGCTTCTTCCAGCCCAGCGTTCCTCATGATGTACTCTGCATATAAGTTAAATAAGCAGGATGACAAGATACAACCTTGACGTACCCCTTTTCCTATTTGGAACCAGTCTGTTGTTCCATGTCCAGTTCTGACTGTTGCTTCCTGACCTGCATACAGGTTTCTCAAGAGGCAGGTCAGGTGTTTAGCTCCTTTAATTGTTCCCCCGACATCTATTTTCATTGGGTTGATTCAAATTTTTAATTTTTCTCCCTCTATTAGTGGCATGGCAGTTGAATGTATCCTAATTCACTACTGTTTGTCCTTGATTTGAAAAAATAAAAATGAATAGGCTTATTTTTTACAGCTGTTTTAGGTTTACAGAAAAGTTAATCAGAAACTTTGGAGTTCCCATATATCTTTTCCCCAATCCCCAGTTTCTTCTGTTACTAACATTTTGCATTAGTGTTGTACATTTGTTATAGTTGATAAACCTACATCGATACATTATTATTAGCTAAAGTCCATAGTTTGCATTTGGCTTCCCTCTTACTGCTGTGTATTCTATAGGTTTTGACAGAGGTATAATGACATGCACCCACCATGGCAGTCTCATACAGAATAGTTTCATAAAAGTCCCCTATGCTCCTCTCCAAGTCCCTGGCAAACACTGATCATTGACTGTCGTTGTAGTTTCGGCTTTCCCATGCCATGTAACAGGAATCAGGCAGTTTATAGCTTTTTCAGACTGGCCTCTTTCACTTACCCATATGCAATTAAGTTTCTCCATGTCTCTTCATTGCCTTTAATTTTTTTTAGCAAACATGTAAACCGATATTTTTCTACCAAAATAATCAGTATCTACCCTGCTTTCCTACCACAAAGCAGTGCAAAGTCATACTTCTGTTTTCCTTCATATCAGCTACTTCCAACCCGGGTTTTGTTGAAATTGGTTCCAGATAGATATTAAATATTTTTAATATTATACCTCTTACATCCGACATCTCATTTCTTCACATATGAAGCCTCACTACTCCATTGTCATCAGTTGTTTAGACTTAACTCTCTGTGTACCTGTTTGTTTTGGGTTTTTTTTACTTTTTGCTTTACTGGACTCTTTTTTCTGGCTGTAGTTTCTAGGGCTGTCTTCGGGGCTGGGTTAGCAGAGGTAAATGAGACGGGACAGGAACCCCTTTGACAGTTGGAGTTCCATTGGAGATGTAGCCAGATTTCTAACTCCAGCCCTTCTGGCCAGCCTCTGGAAAATTGGACTGCCCTGCTTGACATAAATTTAGCAAGCATGTATTAAGCAACTGCTGTATGCTAGCACTATGTTTCAAGAGAAGTGTATGTCACTTGGCTTCTGTCATCAAGAATTTTCTATCCTCTGGGACTTCCCTGGTGGTCCAGCGGCTAGGACTCTACCCTCCCAAGGCAGGCAGCCAGATTTTAATTCCTGTTTGGGGAACTAGATCCTACATGCTGCAACTAAGAGCTTGCATACCTCATCTAAAGATCCCGCACGTGGTAACCAGGATGCAGGGCAGCTAAATAAATAAATATTTTTAAAAGAGAAAGAATGTTCTGTCCTCACTGTTGCTGATGAAAGTTTGAGGGTAAGGGACAGGATGGTAGTAAGGGGTATCCAAGACATGCTTTCTGAGTTGGAAAATGATGGAGAGCAAGTCAAGATAATTAACCAATATTAATACAGATAGTATTCATCATTGACATGTATTGAGAATGGCAGAGATTCTTGTCAACTCATTAAATTCTTATGACAACTCTAGGAGATGGGTAATATTATTCCCGCTTAGGAAACTAAAGCACAGAGAAATCAAGTACCTGCCCAAAGGTCAGAGAACTAGTTAAGTGTTAGAGCATGGATTTCAACTGGGGCAATTGCCCCTGAGTCCTGGGCTAACAAGGGGTTTTAAAGATAGTTTCCCTGCTCTGGTTTCTCCTGCTCAGTCTGCCCTCGGATGCCCCTCTTGCTAGATTCCTAAGAAAAAATCCTGCTTCTCTCTCTTTCTACTTTTCTGCTGGCTTTGCTTCCTAGGAGCAAAGCTGAGACCACAAGGCCCTTTACCACCTGGTTCAAGGTCCTTTACCATCCTCCAGCTCTGGCCCCTGTCATGCCCTCACTCCAGTCTCCCTGAATCTTCTTTCTTCTCTCCCTCTGTCTTGCCATCTTAGGATTCTCTGTCTCTGTTCCTTCTCTTTCTGGAATGCCTTTCCTCTCCTTCATAACCTGGAAAGCTCCTGCTACTTATATTTCCAGGTCACTCTCAGACATAGCCTCCTTTGTGAAGATTTCCCCCAGAGTCCTAGGCAAAGTTGGTAATTTAATTCTCTAAGCATTCATACATCTATTCATACCCTTATTATAATCCTTGATAAAGTGGGATGCAGGTTGCTGTCTGTTTACTTGCCTGTAACCTCCTCAGTGTCAGAGAATGTCTTATTCGTCTCTGTGTCCTCAGCCTTTCATGGAGTCTAACACATGGTTGTCCCTTAATGTATAACTCATACAAAAACCAGCAACTGCTGTGGTGTCCCATCTCATGGGGTGCCCCTCAAAGAAGCATATTCACCATCAACAATTAATGCAAGTATTATAATTCTTACTCAGTTGCTTGAGGAAACACCCAAGGAAGGTATGGTTCATGCACTGCAAAGCCTTCAGGAAACTGCCTCCTTGTCTCTGCCTCTGTCAGTTGCCTCCAGAGACATGGCAGCTTCTCACTCATTCATTCGTTCACTCGTTTGTTCATCTGTTCGGTCAGTAAACATTCATTGAGAACTGATTAGGTGCCAAGTACTCTTTTATCGAAAACGCTGTCTCCCTTCTACTCTCACTTTTCAAATCTCAAAATTCCCTCCAGGCATCTAACCCAAGAGCTTTGCTACCCCTTTCCTCTCATACCCTCTCTTGACTTTATTCTGAAGATCAGCTTAACCTTTCTGGCCTCTCTGTTTTCTCTGTTAGTCCATTAACAAGATTCCCCTTGATAAATCATAGTCTAGAAACTGACCCAGAAAGCTAGAATCCTTGCTCCTTAGGCTCTATCTAAGAGGAGGGGGAAAAAATATGAAAATTAATGGTGGAAATCTAAATCGGTGTAGCCACTCTGGAAAACAGTGTGGAGGTTCCTCAAAAAGCTAAAAATAGAACCATCCAGCAGTTCTACTCCTATGTCTATATCTGAAGAAAATGAAAAGACTAATTCAAAGAGATGGACCCCAGTGTTCATAGCAGCATTATTTATAATAGCCAAGATATGGAAGCAACCTGAGTATCCATCAACAGATGAATGGATAAAGAAGGTATAGTATATTTATGTACAACTGAATATTACTCAACCATAAAAAGAATGAAGTTCTGCCATTTGCAACAATGTGGATGGATCTAGAGGGTTTTATGCTTAATGAAATAAGTCAGAGAAAAACAAATACTCTATGTTATCACTTATATATAGATTATAAAAAACAAATGAATATGTAACAAAACAGAGACAGACTCATAGATATGGACTCAGTTCAGTTCAGTTCAGTTCAGTCGCTCAGTCGTGTCTGACTCTTTGCAACCCCATGAAACACAGCACACCAGGCCTCCCTGTCCATCACCAACTCCCGGAGTTCACTCAAACTCATGTCCACAGAGTCGGTGATGCCATCCAGCCATCTCATTCTTTGTCGTCCCCTTCTCCTCCCACCCCCAACCTTTCCCAGCATCAGAGTCTTTTCCAGTGAGTCAACTCATTGCATGAGGTGGCCAAAGTATTGCAGTTTCAGCTTTAGCATCAGTCCTTCCAATGAACACCTAGGATTGATCTCCTTTAGAATGGACTGGTTGGACCTCCTTGCAGTCCAACGGACTCTCAAGAGTCTTCTCCAACACCACAGTTCAAAAGCATCAATTCTTCGGTGATCAGCTTTGGGAAGAGAGAAGGGGAGAGGGGCAAGCTAGGAGTAGGGGATTGAGGGATACAAACTACTATGTCTCAAATAAATAAACACAACACTATAGAGTACAGGGTAGGGAAATATAGCCATTATTTTGTAATAACTTTAAATGGAATATAATCTATAAGAAAATTGAATCACTGTGTTGTACACCTGAAACATAATATTGGAAGTCAACTATACTTCAATTTAGAAAAACCATCACATAAATAGCATATTTAACATCAACCTTGAAAAGAAAGGAAATGAACACATCAGTAATATTGGTCCTTGTTATAGGTTAATGTGTAAATACAAATAAAAAATAAGAATCCAGGCGAACATATTCCAAGTTCCAAATAAATGATACAATCAGTAGATACTATAGGATTAAGGACCAAAATAAGTGTTTGGGCCCCAGCTGAATTTCCTAAGTAATTGAACTGCTGCAGTACGGTGAAGCCAGCATTGGAGCTTGGTCCGGGGGAGTTCAGTTCCTGTCTCTGCCCCTCAGCATGGCGTCTGGAACAAGCACCCTCACTCCTTTCCATCCTCTTGCTTGCCATCTTTAAGATGGGGTTTGTTTACACCAGCAGTCCTCCTCTCTGAGGAGGTTCTTTGGAACTCAGGGAATGGTTGTTCAACCTGAATCCTTCATTTCTTAGTTCTTCATATGTAGTACCCAGTGAGAGGCAGAAAATACTGGGGCCAGGGTGTAAGGTCTGTGTCACAACAGAATTTTCTAAACCCACTAGCATATAAGCTGTCAGGGCAGAAATTTGTCCCTTTTATTCATTGATCTATCCCAAGTGCATGCAACAGTGGCTGGCCCACTATAAGAGCTCACTAAATGTTGGCTGAATTTCTTATAAGTTCCCATAGCGATATGAGAATGCATTTCATTGTCTTTGAAACCTGGATCTCAAACATTGTTACCAAGAGTGACTACTGGTACAGCCTTTTGAACAGCAGTGAGGTGGAATCTTTCCCAGCTTCAAATGCACACCTTTGCAGGTGGGATATAAACACCTGCTGCTGCTGCTGCTGCTGAGTCACTTCAGTCGTGTCCGACTCTGTGTGACCCCATAGACGGAAGCCCACCACGTTCCCCCGTCCCTGGGATTCTCCAGGCAAGAACACTGGAGTGGGTTGCCATTTCCTTCTCCAATGTGTGAAAGTGAAAGTGAAGTCGCCCAGTCGTGTCCCCTCTAGCTATTCAATTAGGTATGATTGCAACTCATCTGCGTATTATCTCAGCCTGCATGTATCACTTTTGGAGCATGTAGGAAGTGTAAGTAGTGACTGAGAGCACAGAGTCTAGGGCCGAGTGTCTGGATTTAAATCCTAGCTCTGTCAGATACCAGCCATGTGCCCTTTATCAAGTTACTTAGCCCTTTGCGTCCTTGTCTGCGGAATGTGGGTGATAATAACACTCACCTACCCTATAGGGGTGTTCAGAGCGTTAAAGGAATTCAGATGTCTAAGTGCGTGGAGTAGAATTTGCTGTGCGAAAGTACATGCTCACTTTTTTATTCCTGGGGATTTGGGAGACTCTCCACAGCCCCTTGGGAAGCCCCAGTGGTTCAAGAGGTAAAGAACCCGCCTGCCAATGCAGGAGATGCAGGCTCAACCCCTGAGTCAGGAAGATTCCCTGGAGGAGGGCATGGCAACCCTCTCCAGTATTCTTGCCTGGAAAATCCCATGGACAGAGGAGCCTGACAGGCTACAGTCCATAGGGTCGCAAAGAGTCAGACACGATTGAGCATGCCTGATGCACAGCTCCTTTATAGCCAATCTCAGGAAGTTATAAACAAGGTTAGGGGCTGCCAGTCAGCTGTGGAGGCAGCCCTTGAACTCTGGTTGGTCTACCCCAGGACAAGCGGGCTTGCCCATCTCTTTCCCCAGTGACCACGGGCAGTACCACTATAGACTCCTTGGCTTACACCGTGTCTGTGTCCTTATCTGTATTTTCCAAGTCCTCTGCTCTGACTCTGGCCACAGCCTCTCCTGTAGTCAAGAAAACACATCATCTCTGGGTAATCTTACAGGCTAAAGGGGCAGACCCTCATCTGGTGACATATCAAGGTATCCGGAGGGTCTTCTTAAAATCCAGTGCTCTGTCAGCCTGACCCTCAAATCTAAATTTCTTCATTAGATGATTCTGTTTGTATTTGTCTTTGAATCAGTTTGAAAAAAATCCTTGGAGGACTTCCTTGGTGATACAGTGGCCAAGACTGCTTCTAGTGCAAGGGGCCTAGGTTTGATCCCTGATTAGGGGACTAGATCCCACATGTTGCAACTGAAAGACCCAGCATGCTGCAATCAACATCGAAGATCCTATGTGCTGCAATGAAGAGCCAGTACAGCCAAATAAATAAAATAGAATAAATATTAAAAAAATAAGTAAAAAACAAAAAATACTTTATTTTTATTAAATAAAAATAAATTATTGGAATCTGGGGCTTGGGGCTTGGCCCTGAAAAGGACGGAGGCCCGGCCTTGACCTCAGTGTGGGGCCAAAGCTCTCTGGTGGCTGGCTCTGGAGAAGGGCTGGAGGGGAGAGGCAGGGTAATCCATTTCTCCTTGGTGCTTAAGGCCTGTTTCTCATTAGAGCTCTGACTCCACACGGCTTCCTGTGGCTCTGTGCCCTCCCCACCCCGCCCCACCTTAGTCATACTCTTCCAGGCTCTTTGCATCCTGACAGGGCTTATTTTTAAGGGTTGGTTTATCAACAAGCAGTATTGGTTGCCTGCTGTGTGTGAAGATGAGGCTGGAGACCCCAGTGGGGAGGGGAAGGGGCCGTGGCAGAAATCTAAGGAAAGGACCAGCCCTCGGGGATTTGCAGTCGGGCATAGACAGCAGCAGTGTGGTCAGAGGGCCATCTATGAACCAGCAGATTGTCAGGCCCCGGAGTGGTAGCCCTGTTTGACCCCACGAGCCCACCCTGGCAGGAGACCTTATCCCTTAGTGCTTTCAGGATGAAGCATCCTTCTGTGGGCGGGAACAAAACCAAGCATTTCTGCCTTCCGGTCTGTCCGGGTACTTCAAGGGGAATTTCCTCAGGCAGCCACAGTTCTGGGATGGACTTTCACTTCCGTCATCAGAGCCATCTGCTCGGTGGCCTCGGTTACGTCACTGAGAAGCTGTCTGCACTTGCTTCCCTCCCAGCAGCAGCAAGCCCATGGATGCACGTGGCCACAGGCCACAGTTGAGTGGATGCTGTGGGCAGGATTGCCATCCCCCTGGGTCTCCTAACCCAGCTTCTCACTGGAAACAAGGCAAAACTGAGTCCCAGAGATCTGGGGCTCTGGATTTGCTCAAGGTCACACGACTAGACATGGGCCTTGAGGATTCTCATTCCCTGCTCAGGCTTTGTGGTAAATCAACACTGCTTCCACCGAGATGATCTTCGTTGTTGTTGTTTAGTCTCCAGTTGTGTCCGACTCTTTGTGACCCCATTGACTGCAGCCTGCCAGGCTCCTCTGTCCATGGGATTCTCCAGGCAAGAATACTGGAGTGGGTTGCCATTTCCTTCTCCAGGGGATCTTCCTGACCCAGGGATCGAACCTGTGTCTCCATCTTTCTGTGCTTTAATAAGTTGGAAATGCCCTGTTCTATTTTATTCTTCCCCCTTTCCAAAAGCACTGACCTACCCCCCTGACCATGAGGATTTCCTAGGCACACCTACATGCCTGGAACTTGTGAGACCTGCAGGAGCTACAAAGATCCAAAGACTGGGACTTTGTCCCTATGGAGGACTGTAGAGATGGACCTGACCAACCCATGAGATGAGGACCGTCCAAACCCAAGTCTTACCTTGAGAACAGCCGCAGGTACAAAGTAAGGCTGGATCTTAGCAGGGAATTTAGAAGTTTTGTGTCAGAGTGGAAGGAATTGGGTGAAAATACCAGTTACTGGCTTACGTTTTTGTTGGTGTTTTCCAACTGGGCAAATTTTCCATCCATTTCTGATTTTACATTGAACGCAAACGATATTGCCAAGAGACAAAAGACGTTCTCCTTTCAAGTCAGGGGCCCACTCCATGGTTCTGAGTGGAGGGAGGGGGCACAGCCCTGACTCCTGGGACAGCTGCTGCTTACAGTCTTTTGAGTTACAGGGTAACCAGATTCCCTGAGACAATAATTGGGCTTTTGGGGTCTGCTTGGGTACTCTAGGCACAGGGACGCTGGCTAAAATATCTCAGGCCATAAAAATACCAGAATGAAAATACTCTCAACAACCACACATCCACGTATTCCATGCAGAGGCTATTAAAACCTTCAAATTATACCAGTATTGCTCTTCAAGGCCATAGGAGTATACAGATGAATGGAAAAGGAAGCGATATTTTCAGTGTGAGTTCAGCACCAATCGTTATAAGCTTTCATTTGTCCTCTTTAAAATGTCTTCCTCAAGCCTTTAAAATTAATCTATAAGGGTTGACTCCCTTTTTAAATGGTTCTACTGGAAAAGACTCTGATGCTGGGAAAGGTTGGGGGCGGGAGAAGAAGGGGACGACCGAGAATGAGATGGCTGGATGGCATCACCGACTCTGTGGACATGAGTTTGAGTGAACTCCGGGAGTTGGTGATGGACGGGGAGGCCTGGCGTGCTGTGATTCATGGGGTCGCGGAGAGTCGGACATGACTGAGCGGCTGAACTGAACTGAACTGAACAAGACCCGGACACGACTGAGTGACTGAACTGAACTGGACTGAACCAGATCACAATAAGGCACGATCTTTACATATTGCCTTCCTCAATATGACCAACCAAAGCTCCAATGGGGAGAGACAAGGTCCAGTAAAATTTGATGGTGCTGACCTACTCTTTCTTCTCGCAAACACTTTTGCCAGTCCTCTAGCCCAAACCACCGCCACGTCTTACTGGACTCTCAGTGAGCATCTTTATTGACATGTCTGCCTCCACTCTTCCGTTCTCACATCCATTTTCCATGAGACACAAGACTTAATTTTGCTCAAATGCACACCTGTCTATGAGCCTCCCCTGCTTAAAATCTCAGTCATTCCCCATTTTTGCCTCCAAATCCAAACATTTCCCCACAGCTTGGCAGGCCCTTAGTAATCTGGCCCTGCTTAACTTCTCTGAGCCCGTCTCCCAGCATTTCTAGCTTGGGTCATGTCCTCAAGAAGCTCCGCGCTCCCCCTGCAAAGGCTCGCAACCTGCCAGTTCCCTTGCCCGGATGCTTCCTCTCTCTCCGTCATTCTGTCAGTTCACATTCACATTCGGGGCTCAGTGACATCCTGTGAGAAGCAGAGCAAGTCTCTCATTCACTGTTGATAGTTGGTTGAAAGACGTCCCCCCACTAAACCCCCACCCCACCTCAGATATGTCCTCTAATGCCTCTGAATGTAACCTCATTAGGAAAAAGGGTCTTTGCAGATATAATTAAGGATCTGGAGGTGAGGTCGTCTTGGAGTTTCTGGGTAGGACTTAAATCCAGTGATAAGTGACCTTATAGAAGAAAGGCAGAGGGAGATGGGAGACCAGAGAAGGGAAGGCCATGTGAAGATGGAGGCAGAGGAAATTCCCCGGTGGTCCCATGGTTAGAACCTCGAGCTTCCACTGCAGCGGGTACAGATTTGATCCCTGGTCAGGAAACTAACATCCCGTGAGATCGAGTGACACAACCACAAGGCAAAAAGCACTTGGAGCCACGGGAAGCTGGAAGCAACAAGGAAGGGTTCTCCCCTAGGGCCTCAGGAGGGAATGCTGCCTTGCTGGTTTCAGATTCCTGGCCTCCAGAACACAGAAAATGAATTTCTTGTGTTTGAAGGCACCCAGTTGCTAGTAATTTGTTGTGATAGCCGAGGAAACACATACACTGCTGTACTACTCGCACTCAACACTCTGCCCAGCACCAAGGAGGGGGCCCCAAATAATTTCTTGAGTGAGCAATGTCCAGGAGACTGGCAGGGAGAGGAAAGGGTCTGGGGAGAGTAGGGGTGGGGAGACACCTGAGACATGCTGCTGCTGCTGCTGCTAAGTCGCTTCAGTCGTGTCCGACTCTTGTGTGACCCCATAGACGGCAGCGCACCAGGCTCCCCCGTCCCTGGGATTATCCAGGCAAGAACACTGGAGTGGGTTGCCATTTCCTTCTCCAATGCATGAAAGTGAAAAGTGAAAGTGAAGTCACTCAGCCGTGTCTGACTCTTCTCGACCTCATGGACTGCAGCCCACCAGGCTCCTCCGTCCATGGGATTTTCCAGGCAAGAGAACTGGAATGGGCTGCCATTGCCTTCTCCGTGAGACATGCTAAAAGATACCAATTTCCGGCTACACCTTCAATACAGGAGGTTGCTCTGCTCTTAGATGAGGGGCCTTCCTCATCTAAGGAAGTGTGTGATTTGCAGCACTGTTTATACAACACTCCAGTATGCATCCTACTATCTGAGGAGGTGTTGCAAAATCTCAGAAGTGTTCTGTCAGCAAAATGAGTTTATTCACTTTTAATAGGAAATTGTTACTTGAAACCTATTTCAAATAATTAGCAAATATATGTATGTATTTTTATTATGGGATAATTGCTTTACAATATTGTGCTGGTTTCTGCCATACATCCACATGAACCAGCCACAGGTTTACCTATGTCCCCTCATCTAAGAGCAATGGAATAGCAAATATATTTGAGTATCTCTGAGTCTCTTCAAACTTTACACAAGTTGAACGGACTCTCAGTTATTCCCGTGAAATTTTCCCCCTGCACCTTTTCCAACCTTGACTTGGTAAATGGCGCCGTCCTCCACTCAGCCATGTGAGCCCCACACTTGAGTCACACTCTTATTTTCGGTCTTGCCATCACCCCCACCAGCCAGAGCTGTGAACTCCATTTTCAGAATACATCCCCAGGTGCTCTGCCTCTCACCTCCGTTTCAAGCCACCACGCTCTCACTCCTGGACTTTACAGCAGCCTTCCCATGTATTCACAGCTGGCCCACTTGCTCTTACAATCTCATCTCTATTCGAAAGTCAGAGTCACCTTTCCAGACATGAATCTGCTCTCAACAATCCCCTGATAAAAATGTTTCAATTGCTTTCCATTGCATTTTTTAAAAAAAAGATGCAAACTTATACCATGGCCTCCCAAGCCATGTGGATCTAGCCCAACTTACCTTTTCATTTTTATCTGGTGTAACTGTCACCTATGACCATCATGCCTCTCCCATCATCCTTCTGTTCCTCTAACAATCTAATCTTGTTTCTGCCTCAGGGCATTTGCACTTGCTGTATCCCCTGTCAGGAATGCTCTTTAAAGATTTTCATCAGAGTGTCTCCTCATTTTCCCACACCTGCTCCTCAAAGAGGGCTTCCATTGCAACCCTCTGTACAAAGTAAAAATAGCACCCTTTTCTAAGCATCCCATGGCACCCTTGGAATTTCCTCTGTAGGTAGCCTAAGAGTTAAATGAAGGCATTCATCTGCTAGGGCTAACATAACAAAGTACCATATACAGGGTGCTTAGAAGATGAGATCAAGATGTTGTTGGGGTTGGTTCCTTCTGAGGATTGTGGAAGGTAATCTGTTTTGTGCCCCTCCCCCAGCTTCTGGTGCTATGATGGCAAGCCCTGGTGTTCCTGGCTTCAGCGGCTTCACCCTCATCTCTGCCTTCAGCTTCACATGATGTTCTCCCTGTGGATGTATCTGCTTCCAAATTTCCCCTTCTTATAAAGCGGATGAGGGGCCCGCCCTATTCTGGTATGACCTCATTTTAACTGATTACATCTGCAATAATCCTATTTTCAAATAAGATCACATTCTAAGTGTTGAGGGTTAGGACTGCAGCATGTGATATTTTTTTCCTGGGGAGGGGCGGAACACAAGTCAACCCATAACAGAGTTGTTCTCTTATTTGATTACTTATTTATTGTCTGTGCTGATAGAAGTTTCTTGAGGGCAGAGATGCCATTCATTCTGTTCCCACTGCTGTATCTACTGTATTAAGAACAACTCAGCACAAAGGCTTTCAGTAAGTAATCCTTACTAGATAATGGCAATGCTTGCACAACTTTGAATGATACTAACAACCATTGCATTGTACACTGTAAAGGGGTGAATCTATGGTATGTGAAATATATCTCAAAAACAGTTCTTTCATGAATGTATAGATGCAATGATTATGTATTGTATTAATAGTCTTTCTGGGACTCACTTTCTCTCTCTGTTGGTATGTCCTAATTCCCCAGAGGTTTAATGACATTAACCTTTTTGAGAATCTGATGACCATTTTTCCCCAGTAAAATGCCGACAGGCACATCCACATGTGTCTCCATACAGCTGCATACAGTACTTTTTATTTAGCTTTAGAGGATTCATGAACACCTTACGCAAGACTTCTGAGGACTGAAGTAACAATGCTTAGGTTAGAAGATCTCACCAAAGACCCTTCTAGCTCTGAAAATTAAGGAATTGTACACACCTGTGCTCTGCATGCCCAGGGGCTCTAGGTAGAAAGTAAAATACTTTACCTCTGCTTACAGGGAGTAAATGGTCAACTTGGAGAGAAAGAAACCCATATGATCCAAAACCATGAGAAGAAGGTTTCATGCAGGCTCTTGGGTTCAAAGCACCCATGACTAGGCTTTCCTTTGGCACTCTGACAAAAAGAGCCAGGCATATGTGATGATAAATAATGCAAGAATGCAAGCTTGCTTTAGGGTTTCAGAACCAATGTAACCAGTAAAAATGGGTGACACAATAAATTTAACAAACATGTCTTTGATAATTGAAATAAAAGAGATTTTTCTTACTTCCTTACTTTCCTTAAAAAACCTGTTAATGTCATATGAAAGTGAAAGTGTTGGTCTCTCAGTTGTGTCTGACTCTGCGACACCATGGACTGTAGCCCACCAGACTCCTCGTGTCCATGGAGTTCTCCAGGCAAGAATACTAGATTGTGTTGCCATGCCCTTCTCCAGGGGATCTCCCTGACCCAGGGATCGAACCTGGGTATCCCACATTGTAGGCAGATTATTCACTGTCTGAGCCACTTCTATTTAAAAAAGATATGAACAATTGTTTTTGATGCAATGACAATGATTTTGAAGCAATGTAATCCCATTCTGCGGCCCTCTGTACCCAGACAGGCCCATGGACCGCGCTGTCAAGGAGCCGGTTTCTCCCTGTCGGTTGGCCTTATCCCTCCCTCCCTCCACTCGCAAGCCAAGTAGAAATTCTTATAGCAAGAGGTTTAATAAAAACGAGGCGGTGGCCTAGTGGAGGAGGGGAGAAAACTGGCAGATAGAATCTTTATACATTCAGAGAAGATCACACTCCCAACTGTAGGACCTTGTAAAACTCTCCAAACTATGTTGAGAGTTATCTCTTTTCCTATAAAATGGCTGTGGCCAGTTCATATCCCATTAAGGACACTTTAGGAACTCTGAATAAAAAGTTGAATTAGAAGGAAGACTTTCTGGAAAGTTTGCTAGAAAGAAAATCAATCCAACTGTTGTTTTAAAGTTCTACAGCGGTTATCACATGGGTTTAGGTTGGCAAGATTATTGGCCTCAAAATCCCACGTTATCCCACCAACATCACCATTAGGTCAACAGCAAAACCTAGCACTCAAAATGAAAATGGCACGGGAAGTAAAGGAGTGAAGTGATGGAAGAAGGAATGGATGGAGGAAACAAGGCAAGGGATAGAATGGAGTTTGGTTGTTTGGGTGGCTTAAGATAATAGATTTTTATTTTTTAGGTCCATCAGTTTACATAGGGAACCTTTTCCACAGCCTGACTCTGGAATGACTAGGGGAGTGATTGCTACATTGCTAAAGCTGGTATTTCAAATTAGCATATATTTAGCATATATTTGAACCAAAACTCCTGTATTACAGGCAAACCTGGATACAGTCTCTTGCTAAGAAAGCCTTTGTTGAGATAGAAAACTAAAAGTCACTATATCCAGCAAAGATCATATTTTAGGGGAGAGCCACTTGTACCAGCTTAATAGAATCCATTGTTAAATATTCAGGAATTTTGCAAGCTACTTGACATCATGCTGGTAACATGAAATAGTCCACGGTAAGAGTATTTATACCATGAGAAATGCTACAGGTCAAGGGCTTTTTTTCCTGGAGGGCTGGCTGCTAAACATTTACCAGCACACTGTCTTTGTATGTGAATAGTTTTAAACGCAATTTTAACTGCAAGAAAACCAAGAGAAATAACCTCTAACCAACCATCTGGAACAAGCACAGTTACTTCTGAAGAGGCAACTTGGAACTCATCTTAAAGATCATCATTCAGGCAGTCAGCAAACACCAACTGAGTATCTAGGTTAATCCTGACAAGCCAAGGGAAGCATCCAATATAGATCTCAGTCACCAAGTATCTTATAAATTGTTTGGAGAGACAGGATGGGCATACATGAAATAATTATGTAAGAGTACAAAACAAAGTATAATTACATGTAATATTGTAAAAACTGGGTGCAGCAAGACTTCAGAGAAAAGGAATATCATAGGGGGTTAAAATTAAGCAAGAAAATCATGCAAATCATGGTCTTTTGTTCATTCAAAGCAGTAACAGACAAACTAGCTTTATCCTAATGGGATGTTTGGTTTGCAACAAAGGTATCTTCAGACAGTTTCAAAAAATCCTCTCCTACTTACTTACTATATTACTATCACTCTTGAAATATATTATTAACACAGAGAGACTATTGTTCTTTGTGATATATGATGACATCTCTGGTGTGTGGCTATTTATGTCTTCTTGGCCAGTTGATCAATGGGCCAGCCTTCTTTTTTGCACTTGAGAGAGTATACTGCCTTTAGGCCCAGAGCTGCTTAAGTTTGAATGACCAGAGTTTGAATCCACACTCTGTCAGTTTTTACCTGTGTGATCTTAGGCAAATGATTCAACCACTCTATGCCTCAGTGTCTGTAAGATGGGGAAAGTACTCATGTCTGTCTCATGGGGATGATGGGTTAACTCATATCAAGTGCTGCTGAGCATATAGTAAGCACTGTGTGTGCTGTGTGCTTAGTCCAACTCTTTGAGACCCCATAGACTCTAGCTCCTCTGTCCGTGGGGATTCTTCAGGCAGGAATACTGGGTTGGGTTGCCATGCCCTCCTCGATCCCTTTCCAACCTAGGGATCGAACCCAGGTCTCCCGCATTGCAGGTGGATTCTTTACCATCTGAGCCACCAGGGAAGCCCATAGTAAGTAATAATAATAAATAATAGTAAGCACTACTATTTATGTTATTATTGCTATTATTCTTCTGAGCTTGAAGCCCAGCCCTGCCATATGGTTTTAGTGTCTTGTTCAAGTCATTCTTGGACTTGAAACCCTTGTTTCCTCACCTAAAGGACAGTAACGATCATTTCTGTCCACTTGCGCTATGTGAGGACTCTAGAAAGTAGTGTCTGTAAAAGCTCTTAGCAGACTGGAAAGTTCTGTACAGATGTGAGCTGTAGATGCTGGTGGAAGATGTCTGCTCAAAATTAGCCCTTGGGTTCTTGGCCTCGTGATGGCTTGGTGTGTTTGGTGTGCTGTGATGGTTTCTACAACCCCATTGCTGTGTCCCAGAGCACAGTCACAGCTTGCTGGCTTTTGACTGTTTCCTCTTCCTGTCTTTTGTCAAAGAGCATTATGTTAATGTATGGGCTTTCCAGATGGCATAGTGGTGAAGAATCCACCTGCCAATGCAGGAGACACTGGAGACATGTGTTCAATCCCTGGGTTGGGAAGATCCCCTGGAGGAGGGCAGAGCAACCCACTCTGGTATTCTTGTTGGGAAACTTCCATGGAAAGAGGAACTTCCCTGGTGGCTCAGCAGTAAAGAATCCACCAGTCAAGAAGGAGATGCAAGTTCCGTCCCTGGGTCAGGAAGATATCCTGGAGGAGGGCATGGAAATCCACTCCAGTATTCTTGTCTGGGAAATTCCATGGACAGAGAAGCCTGGTGGGCTACAGTCCATAGGGTGGCAAAGAGTTGGAGACAGCTTAGCGGCTAAACAGTAACAATTATGTTAATGTCCTCAAAGCATCTCCCCTAAAAGATGAGTTCATTGTTCATAAACTGTGTGCTCCCGTCCCATTAGAGCATCAGCTCCCTGAGGGCAGCTCCTGCTTGTCTGTCTGTTTTATTCCTGGCTGAACCCCAAGAGTCTGGACAAGAGCCTGATATATGATAGCACTCAATACATGTTTGTGTCAGGAACAGGTGCTCACCAGCTCCAGCTCCTGTTTCCTCCAGACTGGAAAAGTGAACTGAGAGGCATCTCCATAGGAAGGAATCAGTATCCTGTGGGCATCCACAGAGGAACCACTCAATCCATCAGGCAGCTAACTCCCAGGTGCATGTGTGCGCAAGCCACTCTGCAGGTCCTCTGGGGGAAGGGAGGCATGGACGGGAAGGTATAGCCTCTCGTAAAACTGAAGATGTCCAACTTGAGATGTCGCAAATCTAGTGACATCATCCTAGTTCCTAGTTCCATCCTAGTTCCACATCCTAAACCTTTTCCTGCTTGCCGCTGACACCAGCTCCCAGAAGTGGACACTGCTCTGGATCTAGAATGACTGCAAGGAGCTAGTTTCTGAAACACCATCTGCTTACCATTTACTTGCTAAGGTTTTCCATTTCACAATGAGACGTGAGCCACAGAACTCTGCCTTCTCCAAGGGGCTTAGAAAAGACTCTGTCATTTCCACATTAAAAAGGAGGAGTGGGAAGGGAGAGGGCTGCTTGAATTCTGGAAAAACCTGAATTGATTTACAGAATTCTGCAGGTGGGTAGCCTTGGAGCAGAAAAGCAAACCTTAGTCACCTGTGCAGCCGACATGTCATGATTTTCAAGAGAGGTACAAAGATTTAAGGGACTTTTATATAGATATTTAGCATAATCCTCCTTTTAAAAACTACCAGAGTTCAGAGAAAAAAAGACCCAAAAATGTTTTCTTGGCTAGGTTTCTTATAGTGACTGTGAAAACCCATGAAGGAGGAAAACTGGCCAGGATTTTTTTTTTTTTTTTTTTTTGAGGGTATGAAAGCCTCTCATTTTTATAGTTTTGAAAATCCTTGGAGTTTAACTTTGAACTTTAACCAAGAAAAATTATATCTTATAAACAATGGCATTTGTTGATTGGACGAAGGACTAGATCAATATTGGTGTTGGCAACCCCTTTTGGCTGCAGTTGCCTCCAGAAATATGCTGGTTGTGGTGTTAAAAAATTATGTCAGTTCCCCACCATGTGCCTCTTTTTCTTGGAGGTTTGCCTGAGCGTTAGTTTCCAAAGATACTTCCAGAAGTTAACCTAGAGCCTGGCCTCAGCAGCGAAGGAAGTTACACATAAACTTTCAGAAAGCAGCTGCCACGGTGAGCTTCTGGGCGGGACAGAGGAAGAATCTTGACCTTTGGAGAAAGGAGATAAGCTAGGGCAACTTCTGATTCCAGGAGGATGGCTGCCTTCTCTCTTGCTGCTAATTTTTTCACTTAGACTCATCACACTGAGAGGGGAAAAACCCCAAACTAAACAAAAATAAATCAGTGTTGGTAAGTGAAAACCAGTGCTTTGAAAGAAAATAGTCATATTGCAGACGCGATGGAGCTGTCCACTTTAGAATGTCTTAAATCTTTCCATCTTGGGTTGGGGTGGGAGAGTGGTGGTGGTTGGGATGTTTAAGGAGGGAAGTAGTAAAGGTTTTAATGTTTTATGTTAGGCTATAGTATTATCAATTTATTTTGAGCATAAGACTCTATGCCACCTGTTTACTTGTGCATGTATTTACTAAGGAAATATGTACATATTGACTTAACAGATTGGGTTGCGTTATTTATCCTTATTCCTTGTAACATTGTTCTGGATTTTCACTTTAAGTGTAATAGGTAGAACAATGCCTGACTGTGAAAGGAGGGCAACAAGAAAAGTTAGAAAGGAATTCCACATCATCAGTCCCGAGTCTGCCAGCTTCTTTTGCCCTGCGTGGTCCATACTGGGTACTCTTGCACTGTGGAGAGGGTGGGGCGGTGTCCTTTATGCCAACAGTTGGCAATGGAAAATGGCACAGAGCTGGAGCTGCCACCGTTTCCCTGCTCCTTGTGAAAGATAAGTACATGCCTGCCACTGCCTGGGAAAGACTGAGCCAAGAGCAGTCACTGCATGTCCCTCTGAGGACCTGCTGGCTGACCCTCCCTGTGCTCCTGCTGGCCACTGGGCACCCTTGGTCCTCCTAAGCCTCACTCCCATGTAACTCTGCTACCAAAGACATCTCCTTTCAGCCACGTGGCCCCTGGCGCCGAGGCTAGGACCTTGGCATGTCCCTTTGGAAAGATGGCCAATTTTGCACTTGCCAGATTCTCACAGATTTCTGACCCGTGTCTTGGGTGAAACGAGTGCAAGGGGTGGGATTATTTATAGCTGAACTCAGGGAGATGGTGCTGGCCACGTACTTGCAGACATAAAACAAGGCTGCTGCATTTACTGAGCTCTTACTGTCTACCATGCATTGTGCTAAGCACTTGGCACGCTTTATTTTATTGAGTCATAACAACCATTTTGGGGCTTCCCAGGTGGCGCTAGCAGTAAAGAACCCACCTGCCAATGCAGGAAACAAGAGATGCAGGTTCGATCCCTGGGTGGGGAAGGTTTCTTGGAAGAGGAGCCTGGCGGGCTACAGTCCATAGGGTCACAAAGAGTTGGACACGACTGAAATGACTTAGCACGCATGCACAGCAACGATCTTATGAGAGCAGCACTGTGTTTGAGATGAGAAAATTGAGGCTGGACTGTCACAGCTAGCAACAGTGCTGGGGCTCCTCTGGGGATGTCTCAGAGCAGAGCCACGGTGCTTCTAACTTGGACTAACATGCAGGTCATTTTGCCCCACTGTGCTATCTCTTTGCAAGACCACAGCTATGAAGGTTCCTACCAGTTGCCCTCGCCCATAAATACACTGGGTGACTACAGAGATGGCAATGGTGGGGCTGCTGCACCTACCAGCCCCCCATGGACCTGGAGGGCCACCTTTCCCTGCACCTCATTTCCAGAACTCTTACTGCCTTACTGAATGGAAAACTCAGGGAACCAACCCTTCCTTGTGTCCTGTCTTCCAAGGTTATCCCTTCTTTCACTGGCATGAGAACAGTTTCCTTAACTGGATTCAGTATTCACTGACTCTTAGGGTCAGAAAGCATCCTTAGAGATCCGCTGCCCAATTCAGTCACTTTAAGGAAATGCAATGGAGGCCCAGTAAGATTCAGCAACACAGCAGAGGCCCCACAACAAGGGAGGCAGCCTCAGGAACAGCACCTCTGGCTCCTAACTATCAGGCGTGATAAATCCTCTAGTTGATCTGACGGGCCTATTTAGGTGGACTGCGGTGGGTTGGGGGGTTGGGGGTGGGGAGGGGTAGGGGGAGAAGAGAGGCGGTGAAGCGATCACGGAAACGTCCACCTCAGTTTCCATCCCTGGTGTATGTCGCCCCCTGACCCCAACCTACTCCTTAGCGAGCGAGAGCGGTCAGCAAGGCTAGTGATGGGGAGACACCCCTGGGCCGAGCATTAGAAGAAAAGACTGCAAAGCGTCTCTCCCCGTCGGGTGAAGTGTCCCCCCACAGTACCTGTGGACACACAGCTGTGGGCCTGATCCGGACACAGGTCTCCCGCATCCTCCCTGAGCCCTCCTCGCATGGCCTCACCAGAGGCGGCTAGTCTGGCTCCCACCTGCCGGAGCCCCAGCTCCCGCAAACACTCCGGAGCAGAAACAAATCACAGCAGCCCGGGAGTGCTCCCCGCGGGGCTCCTGCTCGGCTGGCCCCGGCGCCTGCAGGTCTCCACGGAATGAATCCCGGATGGTCTGTGCGCCCCGAGGCCACGGCCGCGCCCCGGGCCATGCGCCGCAGAGGGAGCCTGAGTCGCCAGGGAGCTGCGCCCAGGAGCCGGGGTGGCGGCCTCAAAGTCGCCTCTGGGGCAGGAAATCAGGCCTCGAGGTCTAGACCAAGAAGACTTCTAGTAGGGCAGGTCCCTGGAAGAAGTAGGATTGTATGCAGGAATCTCGACAGGTTAGAATGGGCTTGGGTTTAGGAAATAATTCAGTGAATACTGTTGATTTTAGTCTCCCCTTCCCAGGCTAAAATACTTTACATCAGGAATAATAGATTCACTCATTAAGCATGGGCTTCCAGCTTGAAACTGTGCTTGGTTGTATGAACTTCGTGTTATTTCATATTTACACTCCTGGCACATGGTAAGCATTAGTGGATATTTGTTGAGGGAATGCATTTATTCCTCACAGCAACCCCATGGTTATCTCCAACTGACAGAAACTGTAAGAGCTGTACAGTCCACCTCTCTCCTATCATGAGTTCCTTTGATGTGAAAATTTACTCTACCTGCATAATAGGGACTCTCCCCCTCCCCCCCTTTTGCCAAAAATCCCTAAGGAAGAAGAAAAAAAAAAAACACATCTCTTCCTCCATAGCTCCCCTCTCTTATGAAAGAGACCAACATTTCACAAAAATAGTAGTGAACACATGTCACGACTCCAAACACTTAACGTGAACTAATTAATCACCTAAAGATGATAATCCTTATCATCTCTGTTTTGCAGATAAGGAAACTAAGTCACAGAGAAGCTAAGGAACTGGCCCCAGGACTTCCCTGGTGGTCCAGTGTCTGAGACTCCAAGCTCCCAATGCAAGGGGCCTGGGTTCAATCCCTGATCAGGGAACGTGATCCCACATGCTGTTACTGAGACCTGGAGCAGTCAAATAAATAAATATTGAAAAGAAAGGAAGGAAGGAACTTGCCCCAAGCCACATAACTATTAAGTGACCAGGACTTGGATAAAAGAAGGTGGTCTCCAAAGTCTATTAAGAATTACGCTATATATACTGCCTGTTAGGGTTCTCCTTTCCAGGAGAAAGTAAGCAGTTTGTGTTTGTATTTGAAAAGTAGTGGTGAAGTTATCGTCTGCAGGACTGGGAGGAGGTGTGCAGGGGCAGAGACCTACTCTCAGGGTCTCTTACATGAGGATGGTTGTCTGGGAAGACTTGAAGGCTGAGAATGAAGGGCGATGAGTGGGGGAACTTTGGCAAAGATCAGAGACGGAGTTGTTGGCACCACTCCCTCCATACAGTTCCACACGTGGCAGCAGCAGTGGCCAGTCATTTACTTGTTCAACACACCCAGCTTTTAGCCTGAGAGGAGGATGGGGGTGAAGGAAACAGACAAAAATCCCTTCTCTGTCTGAGCTTACATTTCAGAGGAGGGAGACAGACAATTCACAGATAAACACATTTATGACAAATCAGGCTCAGGGCCATGAAGAAGAATAAAGCTGACAAGGGCACAAAGAAAGGCGGGCCTAGGGGATGCATATATAGGCTGCTCAGGGAAGGCTCCACTTGAAGTGTTCATTTGAATACAGACAGAAGGTGAGGGAATGGTCTGGGTGAGTATTGGGAAAGAGTATTCCAGGCTGAGAGAACCATGTAGGTACTTGCAGATCATTGTAAAGCTTTGGATTTTACTCTGATGGTGATAAGAAACTACTGGAAAGTTTTGAGGAGAGAAGTGATGTAATCTGACTTTTCACTGAAAAGGATTACTTTGGCTGCTCTGTGAAGAACAGATTTAGGGGATAAGGATGGAAGCAAAACAGGTAGACCCTTTATGGCAATGATCTGAGCAAAACTATGCTGGTGACTTAGACGAGGATGGAAGAAGAAGAGGAGGTGAAAAGCTTTATGACAATCACATTTGTTGGTGGATTGAATTCTGTCTCTCACTTTCTATATAGGTGAAAGAGTTAAGAATGACTTCAAGATATTTAGCCTAAGGAAACAGTACAACAAAGTCGCCTTTACTCAGATGGGAAAAAATGAGGATCAACCTGAATTGGGAGGGGACAGGGTTGATCAGGTTTGGGGCGTGTTAGATTTGCAATGTTTGTTGGCACTGCGGTGGAGACGTCAAGAAGGCAGACAGCTATAGGGGTCTAGGGTTGAGGGGAGAACTTGGAGGTCACTTTGGAAATGATCAGTGCAGAATGATGGTATTCAGAGCCATGGGGCCAGACGAGCTTATCTACACAATGAGGGAAGAGAGAGAAGAGGTCTAAGAAGGACACCCCCAATTTTACAGTCAGAGAAGAGGAGGAAGAGCCAACAAAGCCACTGCCAGAGAAGAGGAAAGAAAGTTTTTTGGGAAGAGGCAAAAGTCAATCATGGCTTCCCAGGTGGCTTTAGTGTTAAAGAGTATGCCTGCAGTGCAGGAAACACAGGTTTGACTCGCGGGTTGGAAAGATTCCCTGGAGGAGGGCTTGGCAACCCACCCTAGTATTCTTGCCTGGAGAATCCCTTGGACAGAGGAGCCTGGTGGGCTACAGTCCATGGGGTCACAAAGACTTGGATGCAACTGAAGTGACTAAGTACTCAGCACGCACAGAAGTCAACCATGTTGAATGGAGGAAGATGAAGACTGAAAAAATTGCCATGGGATTTTGTAATTAGCAGCTCCTGGGTATCATTGAAGTGGTGGATGGAGGACCAGGGATTTACCCGAAATTTCTGATCTGGGTAAGCCCCGAGTTTCTTGTATGATACACAGTTGTTGTTGTTTAGTCGCTAAGTCATGTCCGGTTCTTTTGTGACCCTATGAACTGTAGCCCGCCAGGCTTCTCTGTCCATGGGATTTCCAGGCAAGAATACTGGAGTGGATCACCATTTCCTTCTCCAGGGGATCTTCGCAACCCAGGGAATTATACCCATGTCTCCTGTGTCTCCTACATTGGCAGGCAGATTCCTTACCACTGTGCCAGTTGGGAAGCCCCATAATGCAGGCTAAGTTGCTTCAATCATGTCTGACGCTTTGCAACCCCATGGACAGTAACCCTTCAGGCTCCTCTGACCATGGGATTCTCCAGGCAAGATACTGGAGGGGGTTGCCAGGCCCTCCTCCAGGGGATCTTCCTGACCCAGGGATCGAACCTTCTGTCTAACCTGCATTGGCTAGCGGGCTCCTTACCGCTAGCACCACCTGGGAAGCCCTATATGGGAAGCCCATAATGCAAGGGCCAAGGATAAATTATGAAAAATTTCTGGGATTTGTCAACTCTTGCTCCTTTTGAATGCGGGACATGATAAAGGTTTAATTCGCTTTAGAGCATTAAAGAAATGCAGCGTTTTTTTGTTGTTGTTCTCTAGGATGTCACAGAACCATTTACACCTTTTGCTTTGAGGTTTACCTCAATGTCCCTTTTGTTCCCAGAGACCGTGAATTCTGGGTCATGCCTATTGGGGGTAAAAATGGGAAGCAGAGGTAAAGGTAGAGAAAGGTGGTTTTTGCAGTGAAACTGTGGGAGTAATATGTGGCAAATAAGGAAAAAGACTACCTGGTTCTTGGAGTCACAGTAATGCCCTCCTAGGTGGGAGTATGGAGACACCTGTAATGGGAGCTCTATGACATGTTTTTTGGCACAGAGCTTACATAATAGAGCTAAAGCTCTTTATCCTTGAGTACCAGAGAGGGAATTAAGAAATACCTACTCAGCTATGTCACACCCAGTTAAGTAAAAGTTACACCATCTTTTTTTCCATCTTCAATATCCCAATTATGCCACAAGTTTGGGACCGCAATTAAAACCAGGAGGACAGGCCCCAGAGGCAAAAAATAGTCAACAAGTCTCAATTACAAAATATAAAGCACTGAACATTTGGAGAGAGAAACCACTGGGGGAGGGGAGTCTTATATTATGTACATTATCTGCAACACATAAAAATGAATTTCCAAACATTTTTGGAAATTGTAGAGTAGAAAGATTCTGAAAAGTCTCTTAAAAGTTGGTACATGGAATCCATTCATTCTTTCATTTTGGAAAATCATCCATATGCTAGGCCCTGGGGACAGATCAGAGAACAAGATGGCTGTGATTCCTGCCCTCACAGCACTTACAGTTGAAAAGTAAATAGGCAGTTATGGCCGAGGGTGATAAATACTGCAAGAAGAGAAATACAGGTTCTAGACAGCCATAGAGGAGAGGCACTTAATCAAGGACTCGAGGAGGCTTATGAGATGAAACAAGGTCTAGGCTGAGACCCATAGATGAGGAGAATAAAGAGATTACTGGGCACCTATTATTTGGGAGGAAACAGTACAGTGGACACTGGGATCCATTGCCTGGGTTCAGATCTGGGCTCTGCCATTAGCTGTGGTGTGGACCTTGGTGAAGCTAGTCATCTTTCTATGCCTCAGTTTCTTCATGGTATGATACACTACCTTTTTCAAGGAGTCACTATGATGATTAAAGTATGTCTGTAAGGTATTAAGTACAACACCTAAGATAAGCTAAGGAGATAAGTTTAAGTAAAAGATAAGTAAAATGTCAACAATATTTCGTTCATTTGAAGTTTTGTTGCATAATAGTATATTTCTAAGGGCTTAGCTAACTTTATTCAGCACCCTACTTTTCCTACAACATTTTAAGTTCCTCAATAGTAAATGTACCTACTTCCAGGTCTTTGGGCTCTGCCCTTGAGGTGGAGGCTACTGGAGGGTGGATGGCACCATCCTCAATTACTGAAATAAAAAGTCACAAGACACTGGCACAACCAGATACATACAAAAAAAAAAAAAAAAGAGTCAGGAGGGCCACTGTAACCAGATGATACTGGCCAGGATTTGTGTGTCTGTGTGTTTTCTTTATTAAGAACTCTTTTTATTGAGATATTAATATAATTCACATACCATAAAATACACCTTTACATGTGTACAGTGGGTTTTGGTATGTTCCCTAGGTTGTGCGATATCATCACTATCTGAGTCCAGAACATTTTCATCACCCCAAAGAGAAACCACTTGGCATGTTTTTGAATGGTGTGAATCTGTGCTAGAGTTGCTGATATTAGAAATAAAATGTCTGTGATCAAGAAATTTATGAACAGCATCAGAATGGAGCTACTGAGCTCATTCCAGGGACTTTCTGCATCCTGCCTCCCCATCCTCTGAAGGTTCACTCCAGACATTTAAACTGACCTAGATGAATTGTTGCATAGCAACACTGTCTTGTGTTCCATTCTGACATGTGTATGTATTATATAGTATGTATATATACACACATACTATATAGAAAATCCCATGGATGGAGGGGTCTGGTAGGCTGTAGTCCATGGGGTCGCTAAGGGTCGGACATGACTGAGCGACTTCACTTTCACTTTTTACTTTCACACATTGGAGAAGGAAATGGCAACCCACTCCAGTGTTCTTGCCTGGAGAATCCCAGGGACGGGGGAGCCTGGTAGGCTTCCATCTATGGGGTCACACAGAGTCGGACACGACTGAAGTGACTTAGCAGCAGCAGCATATATACACACATGTGTAATACACACACACATATAGCGTGTGTGCATGTGTGTGTGTGTGTTAGTGGGTGCCTGTTAGTTAGCAGTTGACCTGTCTTCCAGCATCCTTTCCTCACCCTCTCTGACCCTGGCATACCCAGGAAGGAGAATCACACCAGCAGGGCCTCTTGGTTCCTTTTCCCCATTCTCCTTGATATCTTCTCTTGAGTGTTTCGAAGACCTTCAATCGAAACTCATCCAAAATGGAACTGATTAACTCCCCCTTCCTCAAACCAGCCCCCTTACCTCAGTGAATGAGTGAATGTAACCACCACCCACTCACTGATCCACACTAGAAACCCAGGCATCGTTTGTGACACGTCTCTTCCCTGCCTCCTTGCAATCGCGGAGTCTGGATAGCTCTGCTTCCACAGTCACTCTTGAGCACGTCCTCCATCTGCATCTCCACCACGGTCACTGTCCTAGTTCAGAGAACACTCGTCTCTGGCCTGATTTACACAGTCGCCGCCTACCGGGTCTTCCTATTCTCAGTTCTGTCCCTCCTTCTTTTCCACCCACCCCCCCCAATTTTCTGACATGCAAATCTGATTGTGCCTCCTTCCAGCTTAAAATGCTGTCAGGAAAAAGTCCATATTCTTTCATTAGGTTTACAAGGCCCGATCTGGTCCCTCCCCACCACTCGAACCTTCTCTCTTTCTCTTTCTCTGTTCTTCCCATGTCAAGCCTCAGTCCGCCTCCTTCATCAGTGGGTACATCCTCACTTAGATATCTGCCGTTCTGATCTTATACATACTGTTTCCTTTTCCCTGGAAAATTCTCCCTGCCCTCTGCCCACTTTTCCCCAGTCTCCCTCATCTAGTTAAGCTCTCCTCTGGTCTTGGCTTAGATGTTGTTTCTCCTAAGAAAGCTCGAACTCCTCCTGTGTGTTCCCAGAGTTTGAGCACCTCTCCTCCCAGAGCACGGAGGGTCACACTGCTTACTGTTCCATGGCCCCCACTGTGAATGCTCACCAGTGTACCCTCAGGGCTTCAGCAGCGCCTGAAATATGGTGGGCACTCCTCCATACTTGATGAGTGAATAAAAGAAGGCAGCTCCCAGGTCTGCGCAAGCTAGTGGGGAGGGGAGTTTCTTGGTGCCAGCCTTCCATTCTTCCCTTTGAGTCCTCTCTGGATCCCTACATGCACTTCTGTTGATAGCAGCTTGATGTCCTAATCCTCTCTTTGTGTTCTTGAAGGCCTCAAAATCTTTAAAAACTATAAGAATGAATGATTCCTTAGTGACTAGAATGTCTGAATTTATAATTATTAACAAGAGAGCAAATTTCAAGGGTAAGAATTCTTTTCTGTTCCTCTCCAATCATTCACACAGCTGACTTTCCACAACAGTGTCTAACCCTGCCTGCCTTTCTCCTTGTTGAGAATTTATAGGAAAGGGGAGATGGGTTTCATGGTACAGCATTTCAGTTGGAGAAGATGCAGAAGTTCTGGAGATGAATGGTGATGATGGTCACACTACAGTGTGAATGTACTTAATGCCACGGAGCTGTGCACTTAAAAGAGGTTGCTGCTGCTGCTAAGTCACTTCAGTTGTGTCTGACTCTGTTTGACCCCATAGATGGCAGCCCACCAGGCTCCCCCGTCCATGGGATTCTCCAGGCAAGAACACTGGAGTGGGTTGCCATTTCCTTCACCAATGCAGGAAAGTGAAAAGTGAAAGTGAAGTTGCTCAGCAGAGTCTGACTCTTAGTGACCACATGGACTGCAGCCTACTAGGCTCCTCCGCCCATGGGATTTTCCAGGCAAGAGTACTGGAGTGGGGTGCCATTGCCTTCTCTGTAAAAGTGGTTACAATACAAGATAATAGTACAATTTTGTGTTAGGCGTGTGTGATGTGCAAAGTTGCTTCGGTCGTGTCTTTGCGACCCTATTGACTGTAGCCTGCCAGGCTCCTCCATCCATGGAATTTTCCAGACAAGGATACTGAAGTGGGTTGCATTGCCTACTCCAAGGGATCTTCCTGACCCAGGGGTCAAACCCTTCTCTCTTATGTCTCCTGCATTGATAAGTGGTTTCTTTACCACTAGTGCCACCTTGGAAGCCCTGGAGAAGGGCTATTTTACCATAATTATTTTAAAAAAAGAATTTTATAGGCTGTGGTAGTGGTAGTTTGTGATCAGAGAGTTCTCAGTTTGAACCCTAGCTGGCCTACAAGCTGTGGGACTTTAGCAAGAAGCTGAGTTTCTGCATCTGTAACATGGATATGATCTTTCATTCAACAAATGTTTATTGAATATCCATCAGGAGAGAGGAAGAATGGTATCATGGTTAAAAAATCAAAGGCTGGTGGCCTGAACTTGAATCCTGGTTCCATAGCTCTTTTAAAAAAATATTTTAAAAATTAATTATTTTTCTGGTTCCATAGATCTTTAGCTGTAGGGGAGCAGGCAAGCCAATTTTTTTTTTCTCTCTGTGTCAGTTTCATCATCTGGAAAGTGGAGAGAGCAGTTTTTCCACCTTAAGGTTGTTGTGAGAAATAATTGAGTTAATATGTAAAAGTAGAACAGTGTCTGGTACAAGGTAAATGCTACTTATTACTATTATTATTATTTGTTTGGGTTGTGTGAAAGCACTCAGAACAGTATCTAGTATAAGCATCATCTATAATCATTACATGTTATTATGTCTTAGTTCTAGAAACTGGACACATAACCGTGAACCAAATAAAGTCTTTGCCTTCTTGGAGTGTGTCATTTAGTGAGAAAACAATGAATAAGTGAATCTGCATCTAATATCTGCCTTACAATGTGAGTACATGAGGCAGTGTAAGTCAGGGGCTGATGGAGTCAGATCTGGATCACGACAGGACTCAGCTCAACTCCCCTCTCCTCTCCTCTCTTATTTCTTTCTCTCCCTCTCTCTCTTTGGAGAGAAACCAGTTAGAGGCCAGGCAGCCTTCAGACCCATTGGCCAAGGAAACAGAGGGAGCAGCTCAGGCCAGGGCCTCAAAAGATTGGTAGCAGTTTCTGCAGCAGGTAGTTTCTGTCTTGCTATGTTAGAGGAAATGTGAATCATCTGGGTTTGGCTTCCATTTCCTGGGAGGATGCAGGCCCAGGAAATCTGTGGTTTGAGCATCATCACGGAGATCAAATGAAATGGCTATTGGTGGTGGGGTGTGTTGCTAGGACCACTGATAATCATCCCTTGAGCCAAATGACTCATCTTGAGCTGGCTCCTCAGCCCTCTGAATGCATTCAGCTCTCGAAATGAGTTGAATTTCCGGCCATGGGGTGATTCTTCCTTAGCTCTGCTGGGTGGTGGAGCCGAGCAGACTAGGCCAGGGCAGGAGTAAAAGGGGTCCAGCCTGCAATCTTATCTTCATTTCACAGATGATGGAAAGGAGAGCTGGGGTCACAACCACATGTGACAACCGATGAACAGTCGAGTCAGGAAAGCTTCCCCAGATTCTTCACCCCGACTCATGCTGTTTCCCCAGTTGTTATTAGATTCTAGCACATCTAAACCATTGGTTTCACCACAACCTTTAACCATTTTGGTTAAAGTCCTCTTACTTGACACAGCTATACTGCAGCATAACAAAACAGTTGGGTCAATCTTGTGGGGTTTTTGAAAGGAGGGTTACCAGTTGTTAGAAAACAGAGAGTGAGAGATTGCTACAGATGGCAGATGTTAAGATAAGAATATTCATCAAATATTTTTATATCATTCTTTCCTTGGGGTCCTCTTTCTCTTCAAATGATTAGTTTGAACCAAGGAAATCCCCATGAATATTCATTTAAAATGAAGGGGAAAATAGCCCTCCATAATGATGGGATTGTATACTTAATTCTGCACACCACAGTGGGTTGATCTGGTCCTCTTCAGAATGGTAGATCATGGTGCAGGATAAAGAACATTGTGAAAAAAAAAAAAGAACATTGTGACATCAGTGACACAGTGCAGAGAGATGGGAGCTCTGATGCCAATGTGTACTCTCTGGGGTGGGAACCTGCATGTTTCTTATATGAGTTGGTACTTTTATTGTGTTTTGAAATATTTCATACTAAAAAAAGCATGGACTTTGACATCAGAAAATCTGACCTCGAATTCCACATCCTTGGACAGGTCCCTCAATTTCTCAATGTGCTTTACCTTTAAAATGTGGATGACAATAAGTAGTTCTCAGGTTTGTTGCTGTGATCAAGCAAGAGAAAGCATTTGGGAATTTCTGAATCATGGCATAAATGTCATTCATGGTCATGACAATGGCAGCAGCAATAGTGAATTGTCTTACTAGGCAGTGAATGCTCTTCCCGGAAAGGGTTCGAGGGGAGGGTGACATGCAAGAAGAGGTCACCTGGCATGTGAATAAGGACTCCTTTTGTCTTGTTTTGTGGGGAGGTCAGACTAGTGGCATCGTTTCCAACTTGGGGATTCCATGACTAGTCTTGACTAAAGGCTGAAAACTCAAATATCCAAGCCAAGCAGAGGACATAGTTGAAGAAAGTGAGTAAGCTTGGAGTTGGGAATGGGAAGAGGTGGAGATTGTGGGGAACTGGAGGAACCACGTTTTGTTTAGGGGCAGCCATTGTTTAAAACCAGCTAATAATAGTCACTATTGCTCTAGAGCGATATACGTATCAACATACACATACATCTATGTATACATATATTTAAAATATACGTATCAACATACACATACATCTATGTATACATATATTTTAAATGATGCATTGGTCTTTTTTTTAGTATTGTTTTCACAGAGTTGTGCCAACCATTGCCATACTCATTTCTGGAACATTTTCATCACTCCAAAAGGAAACCCCATATCCATTAGCAGACATTCCCCATTCTTGCTTTCCCCCAGTCCTACACAGCTACTAATATACTTTCTGACCCTATACACGACATTTCATACAAACAGAATCATACAATATAGGGCCTATCGTGACCTGCTTCTTTCACTTAGTATGTTTCAAGCTTCATCCATGTTGCAGCATGTATCAGAACTTCATTCCTTTTATAATATTCCAGTGTGTAGTCTACCACATTTCATTTATCCATTTATTAACTGATGGACTTTTGGACTGTTTCTACTTTGGGACTGTTATGAGTAATGTTGCTGTGACCATTCATGTACAAGTTATTGTGTAGACAGACATTTTTATTTCTCTTGGTATGTACCTAGAGGCTGACAGATATTTCAGTATTTCAACCAAACTGAAACCAACAGAACCCTTTCTCTGTGTATGTATGTATGTGTGTGTGTATAAGCACACGATTAAAAAGTATAGACTCAATAAGTCATGTGAGTCAAAAACCGTATATATTCAGGGACATGGTTTCAAGACTGGTACAGACCTTAGTTCTTTTATCTACAAAACAGGAGAAGTGAACCAGTTGAACCCTATGAATTCTCTCAGCATGAAAACTTTACTTTTCTGGAATTTAATTAATTTCTCACCAACACATTCACTTATAAATAAAACCCACTTCTATTTCCCAAGAGATTTTGAGGTGCCCTATAATATTGACCAGATAGGACAGCTAAAAATTAGTTCAGAAAGAGAACTCATAATTGTACAGGAGCAGGAACTGAGAGGGTCAGTAGGACACTGAAATTTAATACCTTGCTTCCTGGTAGGTGCATGCGTAAGTGTAGTTTGGAGGATATGCAAAACTAGACCTTCTGTTGTGTGCTCAAGTTTTTGCTTTGTTCTAGCTACACTGCAAGGTATGTGGAACCTTAGTTCTCCCACTCCCATCGAACCTGCACCCCTGCAGTGGAAGGCTGGAGTCTTAACCACTGGACTACAAAGGAAGTTCCATGTGTATCCAAGTTTGAATGACATGCTCTTGACTCTGAGTAGCTCAAGTCTCCTAGGGAGATACATGCTGCTGCTGCTGCTAAGTCGCTTCAGTTGTGTCTGACTCTGTGCGACCCCATAGATGGCAGCCCACCAGCCTCCCCTGTCCCTAGGATTCTCCAGGCAAGAACACTGGAGTGGGTTGCCATTTCCTTCTCCAATGCATGAAAGTGAAAAGTGAAAGTGAAGTCTCTCAGTCGTGTCCAACTCTTAGTGACCCCACGAACTGCAGCCCACCAGGCTCCTCCAACCATGGGATTTTCCAGGCAAGAGTACTGAAGTGGGCTGCTATTGCCTGCTCTGAGGGAGATACATAGGTCCACACAATTAGAATCCAGTGAACTAAATGCAAAGATAACTTTGACAGCTTAGAGAAGTATTTTGAAATGTGGTGGTGGTAGTGGTGGTGGTGGTGGTGGGGTCCACAAGGATTAGAAAAATGTGCTGGGGTAATTGCTTGACTGAGCTCTTTGAAGTGATGTGCCCTAACAGCTCCATCACTAAAAGGCTGTATAGCTTTGAACAAATTGTTTCATCTTAATGGACTTAGTTTCCTCATCTGTCAATGGGGACAAAATGGTACCTACTTTACAGGTTTGTTTTTGTTTTTTTTAATTAAAGAAATGAAGTGCCTCATCTGGAGCAAATGGGTATGTGAGTGTGTGTGTGTGTGTGTGTGTGTGTGTGTGTGTGTGTGTAGTAGGGGGTGGTTGTAAATTGAGGCTGAAACCTCTGGGAGTGTTTCTTACCTAGGGCTGCAAATGACGGTTGGCTAATGGGAGTGAGTATCAGAGTGGCAGCTGTCCAGTGAGGAAAGCCAAGGTCAAAAACCCAGAAAGTGTAGGTCAATAGGCAGTCAGGAAATTAGAGATAGATGACATAGGAAACCACAGATCAAAAATAACAGGAAGGGTGTTCTAGGCCCACACCTGTGTGTCTATCAAGCACTGCTACCTGTGTCTTTGCTGGTGGCGCTGGGACAATTGTATGTATCATTGAGCTGGGGAAGGAGAGGACAAAATTAGTCCAATAGAAAAGGGAATGACAAAGGGAGTGAAAATTATGATAAACCTGCTACTGCTGCTGCTAAGTCACTTCAGTCATGTGCAACTCCGTGTGACCCCATAGACGGAAGCCCACCAGGCTCCCCCGTCCCTGGGATTCTCCAGGCAGGAACACTGGAGTGGGTTGCCATTTCCTTCTTCAATGTGTGAAAGTGGAAAGGGAAAGTGAAGTCGCTCAGTTGTGTCCAACCCTTAGCGACCCCACGGACTGCAGCCTACCAGGCTCCTCCATCCATGGGATTTTCTAAGCAATAGTACTGGAGTGACTTGCCATTGAGCATTAAAAAACAGATACTTCACTTTGCCGACAAGAGTCCATGTAGTCAAAACTATGGTTTTTCCAGTCGTCATGTATGGATGTGAGAAAGAAAAGAAAGTGAAGTCGCTCAGTTGTGTCTGGCTCTTTGCGACCCCATGGACTGTAGCCTGCCAGGCTCCTCTGTCCACGGAATTTTCCAGGTAAGAGTACTGGAGTGGGTTGTCATTTCCTTCTCCAGGGGATCTTCCTGGCCTGGGGATCAAACCTGGGTCTCCCGCATTGCAGGCAGACGCTTTAACATCTGAGCCACCAGGGAAGTGGACCATAAAGAAGGCTGAGTGCTCAAGAATTGATGCTTTCGAACTGTGGTTCTAGAGAAGTCTTGAGAGTCCCTTGGACAGCAAGGAGGCCAAATCAGTCAATCCTAAAGGAAATCAAGCCTAAATAGTTACTGGAGGGACTGATACTGAAGCTGAAGCTCCAATACTTTGGCTACTTGATACAAAGAGCTGACTCAGTGGAAAAGACCCTGTTGCTGGGAAAGATTGAAGGCCAAAAAAGAAGAGGGTGGCAGAGGATGAGATGGTTGGATGGCATCACTGACTAAAGGGACATGAGTTTGAGCAAACTCTGTGAGATAGTGAGGGATAGGGAAGCCTGCAGTCCATGGGGTGGCAAAGAGTCGGACAGGACTTAGTGACTGAGCAACAAAAATGAGTGACTGTTGCCACAGGGACAGGAAACAGAAGATGCAAAGCACGGAGGCTTGAGAGAAACTGCTGGGTTTTGGAGCACTAATAGCTTTGTAGGGCTGGAGCTCAGGAGAGGGCAGGAGAGAGATGCCAGGTAGGTGAGGATGTGAGATGGCAGGGCAATAGGGCATGGGGTAGGGGGTGGTTATCACAAGGAGTGCTGGTCGTAAGACTTAGTGTGCTCTCCATTCTAAGCGTGAAAGGAGTAATGGAAATAATTTGAGGACAGGAAGGACACTGTCAGATTTCTGGAGTAAAAATCTCACCCTGGCTGCTGTGTGGAATTGAGTGCCAGGAGGACCATCTGACAGCAGAAATAGCAATTATGTGAGAGCCAAGAAGGTGCTTACTTTGAACACAGAGTAATAGTTACATGATTTATTATACCAGCAATTATAATAATGCCAGTGTTCTGGATCAAGTTAAATGGCAGAGTTGGGGCTCAAACCCAGTGGAAAAATGCTCAGGAAGGGAAAGTTTTTTAAAAAACCTTCTAGTGAAAAATTGACACTGAAATAACTAAAAAAGGGGGGGTGCTGGGGGTGGGGGGGAAATTCAAAGAACCACCAGAGTCAATTTTGTAAAAGTAAAAATGAAAAAGCGTCTCTGTGGATAATCTTTACTTATTCCAAAACTGAGATAAGGGGCACCTTCATTTTCAATACGGAAGCAAGAACTTGTTTGTTGCTTCTTAGCAGCTCAAACGTATTTCCTGGTTTTATTTGGGCAGCAAGCATGTTGCTGCAATCAGCTTGTATAAAATGGGCTTTGAATGCTCATACCCTCCTCTCATCAGTGCGTTTTCCTTGTGATTGTATCAGTTTCCTATTGCTGCTGTAATAGCTTACCACAAACTTAGAGGCTTAGAACAACACACATTTTTTATTTTGCAGTTCAAGAGGTCAGAAGTCTGATGGGTCTTATGCAGCTAAAATCACACGTTGGCAGGGCTGTGCTCCTTTCTGAATGCTATAGGGGAGAATCTGTTTTCTTGACTTTTCCTATTTCTAGATGGTGTTGATATTCCTTGCCTTGTGGACCCTTCCTCCATTTTCAAAGCCAGCAATTGTATCACTCTGACCTCTGACTCCATCATCACATCTCCTCTGACTCTAACTCTTCTGCCTGCCCTTTTCACTTGTGATGACGTTTCACCCACCTGGATAATCTAGGATATTCTTGTCATCTCAGGATCCTTAATCACACCTACAAAGTCCCTTCTGCCATATATTCATGGGTTCTGGAGACTAGGGTATGGACATCTCTATGGGGGAATGCCTTTGTTTTGCTTTCCACTGTGGTTAACTGTGGAACGGAAGAAATTTGAAATGGACTCATGTTCTAGAGGGGCAGTGTGTGATAGTTAACCTGAGCTCTGGGGACAGGCACCCTGAGTTTGCACACTGCCTTCCCTGTCAGTCCTGTGACCTCTGAGTGTCCATTTCCTCATCTGGTAATGGAAATGTCAATCAGACTCACTTCACAAAGTTGCTGTAAAGACCAATTCAGTGCTAGTATATGTCAATAACTTTGAACAGTGAGCAGCACATAGCAAGTGCTCATGAAATAATGTCCATTACTATCTGATGGATGAGTATCCTATAATCCTTTTTTTCCTGTGGTTGAATTTAATTATTAATGTCAAAGTGTGTGTGTGTATGTGTGTGTTGGGAGAATTTGTATGTTTAAGAAAAGTCTGATTTTCACCCCAAGGAATTGTAATTAGCTAGAAGAGAACATGCCTGACAACAGTTGAGCTGTCTAGGCCAGTTAATGATGCTCTTAATAGATGCAGCTGGTGTATTTTCTGGAACTACCAAGATTTCCATGATTCATTGCATAAAACCTGCAGATGGAAATTTTAGATAGTGTTTTTCAGATATTGTGTATGCTATTCCATGAGGTGGTTAGAACTGATTTTATAAAATCATGTATGGATTTCTTACCTAGTATGAATACTTTGGATTAGGATACATGCTGATCTGATTAGTTTCAGTAGTATATAGATACATATTGTTTTCCTATTATATAACTTAAACAGAAAGTTTGAGCATGAGGCCTAATGAAATCATTTCTGATTTTTAAACATAATTGCTCTTTAATTAATTCCCAAGCCACACATCAGAGTTAGAACACACATTTACCCTGCTTTGGGAAGAGATATTATGCCTTCTGTCATATTTATAGCTCCATAAATAACATAATTTTAGTAAAATAGCATGCCATTTTATTGCAAATAAAGTAATGAGAAACAGCATTATTATCCTGTTTTACCCTTGTTGTAAAATTAATTATATCTAATCTAATCAACATAAAATTGGCTGCTTTTTGGAGTCTATTTCATGTGATGCATTCCATAATTTATTTTGCTGTAGTTTTTATAATATCCTCCAAAATGAATATTAAGATACTTAGTTTAATTAAAAAAGAAATTCACACTTTAAAAGGCAAGAAATACGTTTAATTTGGCTGATTGGTTTGACACTTAGGTTTTATGATGAAACATCAGTTGCATGGGGCTTCCCTGGTGACAGAGAGTAAAGAATCTGCCTGCAATGTGGAAGACATGAGTTCGATCCCTGCGTTGGGAAGATCCCCTGGAGAAGGCCATGACAACCCACTCCATGAGGTATTCTTGCCTGGAGAATCCCCATGGACAGAGGAGCCCGGTGGGCTACAGTCCATGGGGTTGCAAGGAGCTGGAGACGACTGAATGACTAAGCACATCAGTTGCATGAGCCATTTTGAAGCTCCAAGATTTTGACAAAATTTTAACTCAGGCACACAGCAAGTTAAAAGCATTGAAGTGGTTCTACTCTAAAAGATAATAACGATAATCACAATGGTGTGATCACTCACCTAGTGCCAGACTCCTAGAATTCGAAGTCAAGTGGGTCTTAGGAAGCATCACTAGGAACAAAGCTAGTAGAGGTGATGGAATTCCAGTTGAACTATTTCAAATCCTAAAAGATGATGCTGTGAAAGTGCTACATTCAATATGCCAGCAAATTTGGAAAACTCGGTAGTGGCCACAGGACTGGAAAAGGTCAGTTTCTGTTCTAATCCCAAAGAAAGGCAATGCCAAAGAATGCTCAAACTACTGCACAATTGCAGTCATCTCACACCCTAGCAAAGTAATACTCAAAATTCTCGAAGCCAGGCTTCAACAGTATGTGAACTGTGAACTTCCAGATGTTCAAGCTGGATTTAGAAAAGGCAGAAGAACCAGAGATCAAATTGCTAACATCCATTGGATTATTGAAAAAGTGAGAGTTCTATAAAAACATCTGCTTCTGCCTTATTGACTATGCCAATGTCTTTGACTGTGTGGATCACAACAAACTATAGAAAATTCTTAAAGAGATGGTAATATCAGACCACTTGATCTGCCTCCTGAGAAATTTGTATGCAGGTCAAGAAGCAACAGTTAGAACTGGACATGGAACAACAGACTGGTTCCAAATTGAGAAAGGAGTACATCAAGGCTGTATACTGTCACCTTGCTTATTGAACTTATATGCAGAGTACATTGTGAGAAATGCTGGACTGGATGAAGCACAAGCTGGAATCAAGATTGTCGGGAGAAATAGCAATAACCTCAGATATGCAGGTGACACCACCCTTATGGCAGAAAGCAAAGAAGAACTAAAGAGTCTCTTGACAAAAGTGAAAGAGGAGAGTGGAAAAGTTGGCTTAAAGCTCAACATTCAGAAAACAAATATCATGGCATCTGGTCCCATCACTTCATGGGAAATAGATGGGGAAACAATGGAAACAGTGACAGACTTTATTTTTTGGGGCTCCAAAATCACTGCCAATGGTGACTGCAGTCTTGAAATTAAAAGACGCTTACTCCTTGGAAGAAAAGTTATGACCAACCTAGACAGCATATTAAAAAGCAGAGACATTACTTTGCCAACAAAGGTCTGTCTAGTCAAGGCTATGGTTTTTCCAGTGGTCATGTATGGATGTGAGAGTTGGACGACAAAAGAAAGTTGAGCCCGAGGCATGATGCTTTTGAACTGTGGTGTTGGAGAAGACTCTTGAGAGTCCCTTGGACAGCAGGGTGATCCAACCAGTCCATCCTAAAGGAAATCAGTCCTGAATATTCACTGGAAGGACTGATCTGAAGCTGAAACTCCAATACTTTAGCCACCTGATACAAAGAACTGACTCATTTGAAAAGACCCTGATGCTGGGAAATATTGAAAGCAGGAGAAGGGGACGACAGAGGATGAAATGGTTGGATGGCATCACCGACTCAGTGGACATGAGTCTGAGTAAACTTTGGGAGTTGGTGATAGGCAGGGAAGCCTGGTGTGCTGTGATTCATGGGGTCACAGAGTTGGACACAAGTGAGCGACTGAATTGAACTGAACTGAACTCTGAAAGATGTATGGAAATAGATATTTTGCTTTTCTCAACTCTTACTGAGACAAACTAAACAAAGTGACTCTGAATAACAGATAAGGATAACAGGTTAAGATAATGGTAGTTTAAAAGTTTTGGCCTTTCTGGTATAGAACACAGAATGAGACATTGAGGACTCAATAATGAATCTTTTCTCAAGTCAGATGACTTCCAATTATTTCCTTTCAACAAAACTGGAAGAGGCCCCAATCAAAGTGATAGATGCCTTAGAATTCCGTTGTGTCTTCGGTATACAATTAAGACGGAGTTCAAAGAATTGAATGTCAGCATTTTAGAGAGACTTCTTCCCTTCCTATCTCCTTTTAAATATGAATAAAAGATGTCAGTGGTCACACCTATGAGACAGGAAATTAAGGATAGAAATAATTCTAAACATTCTCTCTCTGTTATTGTAATAAATCAGTTCAGTTCAGTCGCTCAGTCGTGTCCGACTCTTTGCGACCCCATGGACTGCAGCACGCCAGGCTTCCCTGTCCTTCACCAACTCCCAGAGCTTGCTCAAACTCATGTCCATCGAGTTGGTGATGCCATCCAACCATCTCATCCTCTGTCATTTGTAATAAATAGTCATTCCTGAATATGAGCTGCTGCTGCTGCTGCTGCTAAGTCACTTCAGTCGTGTCCGACTCTGTGTGACCCCATAGACGGAAGCCCACCAGGCTCCCCAGTCCCTGGGATTCTCCAGGCAAGAACACTGGAGTGGGTTGCCATTTCCTTCTCCAATGTGTGAAAGTAAAAAGTGAAAGTGAAGTCGCTCAGTCGTGTCCGACCCTTAGCGAAGTGGGGGAAAATATCTCCACCCGTTTCATTGAGATGCATTAAAAATTACTTTTAGTATTATGATCATATTATGAGTACTTTTAACCAAAAGTTAAAATATATCGATGTTTTGATCAATTGCGTACTGTTAATAACTTGTAACCCTTAGATCTGGAAGGATTAAAAATATTTTTTTTGTTGTTTTTACATTTAGAGCTTGGTGGCCAGAGGAAAAAATATTCATATATGTGTTGCAAATGTATAACATAACTTATAAAAAATGTTACGATAAAATTCTGAGAAGGAAGAGAAATAGAAATAGCTGTTCAGGGAGATACAGGAACAGTATAGAATCTTTAGTGTGAAAGAAAAGCTTATTTGTGTCTCTTTAAATGAATGATAGTGGGTGGCAAATTCTAGGGTCTTGCTGGGGGGATAACTCCAAGGGATTCATTTAAAATAGTGATGCAACTGTTTTATAACATTCATTTTCATAATATACTATTTAGGGATTTTTTTTCAATCATTTAATCTTAAATTGAAATGATAAAATTAAGTAAGTAAGAATGTGTATAGAGGTGTAGTTTTCAAGATTTTTGGGGAGTATTAGAGTGAAAGAATTTGAAGTCTTCAACAGTTTCTGAGTGATGTTAGCAGGTTTGTGAAAGCAAATGGCCACGGCTAGACCTGAGTGTCCCACTGCCCTACTTGTTGAATTGCCTTTGAAGGGCTGCTCAGCCGTGACGTCAATGGGTCCCACTCAGGCTCATTCAGCAGTAAAGAGAGGGTAAGATCTGCAGGGCACAGTTTGCCAGTATCACCCTCAGATAACTCTGCTTGATTGGTTATTATGACCATTTTTTCCAAGTATAATTATCAAACACACAGATAGCGCTCACTATGTACCGGGCACTCTTCTAACTGCTTTCCAAATAGTAACTTATTGGAATAGTCTCGTAAAACCCTGTTAGGTAGGTACTGTGATTATCCCCATATTACAGATGAGAAAACTGAGGCACAGAGAGATTAAATGACTTGCTAAATGTCACTTAGCTAATGACTGGTGGAACCAGGGCAGAGAGAAATTGTTCTATTCTCAGTACCCATGGTGGACCACCATCAGACTGCTTTCTCCCCAACACTCCTGGTACTTCATGCTTTTTCCTACACCCAACACTTGTCTGGATTACAAGTATATTGGATTTGCCTGTGAGGATCCAGAGAATCCAGTTTTGAGATGCTAGAGTTGAATTTCAACGGCCTGTTTATTGACGCTGGCTTCCACAGCCATGAATCATCATCTAAATGTCTTATTCAGACAGGAAGGCTGGGTAATTAGTATTGCAGGTCACTAGTAAAAGGCCTCAGAAAGCATCAAACCACCCCAAAAACTATTTTTCCTGGCCTCCTCTGTACGACCTCATAACTCCAGTTTCAGAGGTTTGGAGTGAGCACTCTTATGGTTTCCTTTACATCAGTGAGGAAAACAAATTACCCGGACAGAGAAGAGGGGAGAAACTATTTTTCTGCCATCTGCCCCTGCCTTCCAAATGACTTCCATTGGGCTTGCCATTTGACACAGGGAGAGGATGTCAAAAAAGGTTGCAAGAACTTGGAGGGTGAAAAATACGTTAGGAAATTTGCCACTTTGCAAAAGGAAAACCGCTTTAAAAATACAGCCCTCTCCTGAAAAAAACCAACCCCCCTCTCCCCTAGATAACATAACTCTTTTTTTAAAAGTTCTGCATTTAGAGATAGATGGGTATCTATTACTGTGCTTTCCCGGAAAGTGAAAATTACTTTGGGGCATCTCTGGGACATTTCAATGTCCTTAATATTATATAGGGTACTGCAGAGCTATAGCTTGTTCTGGGGAGAAAAGCATTGGCTATGAGTCCTGCTAAGAAGGATGCGGGAATCAGCCAGTGCCTACACCACTAACCAGCCTTAAATCTGTTAGAGAAATTTCCCGAAGTCTCATTTATTTTTTCCCTGCAAAGATTAAATTGCCTCGTAATTGTCTGAATTGTTGGGAGCATCAGGAGATAGGACTGAAGTGAAAAACAAGTTTTGGTTTAAAAAGAGCCATGCTAGTGCCAGGTACTCTTTGCAGCATTGGAGAAACATATCTGTGTGTAAT
Source organism: Moschus berezovskii (assembly GCF_049115385.1). NCBI lineage: Eukaryota > Metazoa > Chordata > Mammalia > Artiodactyla > Moschidae > Moschus > Moschus berezovskii. The sequence goes on along the minus strand of NC_142464.1, from coordinate 53,992,419 downwards.
GGGGTAGATGATTATTAATATGACCTTGTGCGCTGATTATTCCCTGTCCCCTGTCCTATAAGAAATAATTAAATAATAAAAAAATTAGGACATTGAGGACAAGTGTGAGAGGAGAGGATCATCTTTGTGGTCTCAGGTGCAGAGAGAAGCATGGAAGCAGCAGCATTGAGATCTGGAAAACTTAGGAATGACCAGAATTGCTGGGGGCTAGGAAGTGGATCCTCTTGAATTTTCTTTTCAAAGATGCAAATCAGAGATTTAAAATATACTTTAAAAATCTCCTGGGTCTTCCCAGGTGGTGGTAGTGGTAAAGAATCCACTTGCCAGTGGAGGAGATGTAAGAGACAGAGGTTCTATCCTTGGGTCAGGAAGATCCTCTGGAGGAGGGCATGGCAATCCACTCCAGTATTCTTGTCTTGGACAAAGGAGCCTGACAGGCTGCAGTCCACAGGGCCGCCAAGAATAGGACACGACTGAAGCGACTTAGCATGTGTGCATGCAGGGCAATTTTGACTGGGCTTTGGATGTGTCCCTGTCCTGAAATTGGATTGGCCACATGGAGTTAGAGCTGCAGGAAAATCAAAAGAATCCTAGCAACAATTAAGAACATATTTTCCACTGGGTGTTTTTAGGGTTCCAGAGCATAGGTGGTTACTGCTCACACTGAGCTATCTTTGTACTGAAAAAAAATGGATAGTTAATAGATGACATCATTGCTATGGTCTGAATATATGCACACCCCATTCATTTGTTACATTCAAACCCTCAGGGTGATTGTATTAGGAGGTGGTCTGTTCAGACAATTACAGACCAGTGAAGTTGTGAGGACTAAATGAGGTCTGGGAAATTCATCGATGCCAGCATGTTTCCCATTATAGATATTCAACAAATGTTTATTAATTCAGAATTATAGATTAAAATTCAAATGTAAATGCATTTTGTTACAGTAGGGTCCCTAAATGTTTAAAATGGGTGGCACAATACATTAAAAATACATTAATTATTTCATTTCAGCCTTACCACAACCTTGCAGTGCAGACAAACTGTATCAGCTACTTTTTTTTTTATTTAATGAATGAGGGGCAAATTGCTTAAATGTGTTGGTTAAGGTCCCACATCTATAATAAATGGTATTGGCAGCATTCAGTCAGGGCTTCTGATTCTCCAAGTTCAGTGCTCTTTTTGCATCACCATTTATTACAGGCTGAACTGGGTTCCCCCTCAAACTCACATGCTGAAGTCTTAACCCCCAGTGCGTCAGAATGAGACTGTGTTAGGGCCTTTACAGAGGAAACAAGTTTAAATGAGGCCATCAGGGTGGGCACTGACACAAACTGACTGGTGTCCTTGTAAGAAGAGGAAGGTGAGACTCCAGAGGAAAGGTCATGGGAGGACAGTGAGAAGGTGGCTGCCTGCACACCAAGGGGAGGGCCCTCAGGAGAAACCAGTCCTGCCAACACCTTGATCTTGGGCTTCAAGCCTCCAGAACTGTGAGAAACAGATTCCTGTTGTATAAACCACCCAGCCTGTGAAATTTTGTTAATGGTGGTCTTGGCATGACACCCATCTTATTTCTGTGCTGGAAACATCAATGGCTTCCACTGATTGTAAATAAAGTCTAATTCCATAGCCTGGCATTAGGTCCTTCAGTTCAGTTCAGTTCAGTTGCTCGGTCGTGTCCGACTCTTTGCGACCCCATGAATCACAGCACGCCAGGCCTCCTTGTCCATCACCAACTCCCGGAGTTCACTCAAACTCATGTCCACTTCTCCAGCCTACTATCCTTACTTCATTAAGTTTAAAATCTTTTTATATCCTGGTATCATCTCTGCTTCTTTGGTAATATTGTTTCCTTTCTATATCTAGGGGCTGAACTCTTTCTGGGTCTTCAAGTCCTGATCAAAGACCCCTGTGTCCCTGATCTTCCTCTCTTACTTTGCTTCTGTGGATCTCTTACTTAAGGTCAGGCTAACATACAGCCTCTGGAGGCTGATGACCTGGGTTTTGAATTCTAGTTCGATGCTATGTGACCTTGGACAAGTTACTTAAGCTTTCTAAGCCTCATCGTTTTCCCTGTGCATGGGAATGACGGTAGTACCATTACAGGGAAGTTTCAAAGAATAAGAAAGATAATGCCTGTAAACTCCATTGTGAGTATCCTTCCTCCTGCACCAGTGTAAATGTCCAATGTAGATAATTTATTTCATTACTTGGGTTTTATTATTCTTAATATTTCTCATTAATTCTTATTCTTTTAAAATTTTTTTTATTTTTTAAGACTTTCATATTTTATCTCTACTAATCTAAAAGCATTTGGGTCTTTTTTGTAAACTTCTAAATTTTGTTGAAAATTCTGATTACTGAAGTCATGCATGCCCATTGTAAAAATTTCACTTAAACAGAAAAACAAGGAGGGAAAAAAAAATCACTTGTAATCTTGCCAACCAGAATATCTACTAACATTCGATGTAGCCTTCCATTTTTTTCTGTGTGTAAATACATGGTTTTGCAATAAAAATGTGATCATATTAGATATATGGCTTGTATAAAGTGCTTTTTGTCATAAGGGTAGGTATATGTCCCTATGTCCATATTAGCAAATATAGTTTGCCTCAGAGTTTCCCCTTGGTGGCTTGCCCTGGTCCAGTGTATAGGTATGTTTTGTTTAGTTTGCATAGTTTAAAAAATTTAGCCAACTTAAACAAATCAGGATATTTTACAAAAAAGGCACATTTTCCTGCTTTGGAAAATATGAAGCTCCAGCCACACTGGGGCTGGGTTTCAGGAAGCCAGTTACTGGCTTAGAACTGAGTAGTACTGCTACAGTGTATTCCTGGCCCATGTAAATCCTTGGTCTACATCAATAATGGTGATGGGTATGTAACATTTTCTGGCTATTTGTGAACACAGCTATTCTCCTCAAGTAGAACAAGCAATCTGAGGGCTGAACCTAGTCTACTGTATCTTTTAACCCTTAGACCCTCAGTGCCTTTCACTTCAGTTCAGTCGCTCAGTCGTGTCCAACTCTTTGCGACCGCATGAATCACAGCACACCAGGCCTCCCTGTCCTTTCACTTACTTAACTCTTAATAATTCTGTGACATTAATATGTGAATGAATGGACTCATTTGTGACATTTCACACATTCATTTCACTCTCGGAGTGCATGGAGGACTCAGGACCCCACCATAGCATTGGGTTTCTTTTGTCCCTTGCAGTGTCTCCCACAGCTGGACCCAAAGTAGGGCTCCATCCACACTGGTGAGTGTGCAGACCCTGACATCTTTCTTCCTGGAGGTGCCTTGAACACTTTAAAAAGGCAACACATAGTAATCACTTCATTTCCTACCCAGATGCAGCCAACTCTCAAGTGGAAGATGACAGCTCTTGAATAGCACCTGTGAGCCTTTCAAAACATCTGACGTTGGAAAAGAGTAAAGAAAAAGAAGTCTGTCATCATCTACTGGTGGTTGTGCTTGCTTCTATTGTTTCTCTTTGCTGTCTTTTAAGCACCGAGTGTGTCTCCTAGGAGCCATAGGGTGCACCCTGCCTGAGTTCCTTGTGGGTGTTGGCGCTCAAATTACAGGCTGGATTTCGGGGACAGCTGGAACTCTTCTTTGCTGCTCCACCCTGCAGGCGGCACGTGAGGCCCAACCACGAGATGTGGGGCAGGCCCCTTTAATCCTACACCAGAGTCTTGGCTTCCAAAACCCTATCCTCCAAAATTTGGACTTATATAACTTATTTGTTTATTTTTAAGCCAGTCCTGTCCAAGTTGAGAACACTTAAGATTCCCTTTTAGAGCAAATTTGGAACCCAACATTATCATTAACTAAATCAGCAAGCAACGGTTCTGTTAAAATACCAAGCGGCACATTTCTGAGGACTTTTATCGTCATGTTCCCGGTGGAATCACATCATGTGGTGGTTTCTCTGAAAATCGTCCTTGGGTTTCTCTCTCTCTCCTCTCTCCCTCTGTCCCTCTCTCTCTCTCTCGTAAACCATGGCCTGAGTTAAGGGAGGTGGCGGGTGGGGGATGCTGTCGCTAAGATTTCCTGTGGTGAGCTGCCGTCTATGGGGTCTCACAGAGTCGGACACGACTGAAGCGACTTAGCAGCAGCAGCAGGAATCCCTTTCATTTGGATTTCAACAGGGACCATGTCATTCTTTTCGTGTAACTGACCATTGTGGTTCTCCAACTAGGTCAGCTGGTGGGGTCTCTGGAAGGCATAGCCTTTTGTAGAGCATGGTAAAGCAAAAAACATGATAAGAGACATATCTTTGGATCAAATTAGATACTGTTTTATATTAGATTCTAGACATGAGGGAACAGGTGCCAAAAATCTGATAAAAACATATGTGAAACCAAGGATTTACTGTATAACACAGGGAACTCAACAAGGACTTACTGTATAGTACAGAAAACTATACTCAACATCTTGCAATAACCTAAATGGAAAAGAATCTGAAATATATTTATATAAATCTCTTTGCTGTACGCCAGAAACTAACACAACATTTTAAATCAACTGTATGTAGATCACGACTTAGCGACTAAACAACAACAATACTTCAATAACAATTAAGAAACAATGTATGTGAATATGTTCACTGATATGTTATTTCGATTAGGGACAACACTGGAAACATTCTAAATGTTTAACAAGAGGAGAATAATTAAATTACCTGTGACCATTTTCAGTGCATCTATTAAGGATTCATCAAAAGTTTTAAAGATCCTTCAGAGAGTCTTTAACAGTGTTGAGAGAAGTGTCTATGATTTGTTAGGTTAAAAAAAGTAGAAATAAAGTCACATACAAAGTCTGAGATCAATTATATTTATCATATGGACACAGATCCTTAGAAAATACACCACAATTTTAGGACAGGTTATAGCTCTGTGTGATGCAATGTTGGGTAGTTTTTATTGTTTATTTAGCCTTTTCAGCATTTTCAAACATTTTGACAGTGAGCGTTTATTGCTTTGATTGTCAAGAAATAAAATGATTATAAGGTAGTCAACTTCCTGGTGGGAGTGGATTTGGGTCCAGATTTTCTTTCAATATCATTTTTTTTTTAACCCTTACTACACTTTATCTGCCACTGCTCCTCCAGTGAGGATCTGGAGGAAAAAACTGAGACTTAGATGAGGACTGGGCGATGTTCTCCTACACACAGAGCCACAGCAATTTTCCTTGGGACCGGAGGTTTGTGGGCACCTATGAGCTACATACGCTCTGCCTGGATTCTTGTCTGCAGATTCATAGAAACTAAGAAAGAAACGAGGCTGAAAGAGCCTTGCATCTGCTGACGGATCGTATCTTCATATCAAAAAGAGTTCTAGCAGGACAGCCCTTCCCTCTTCTTACCCCCACAGCCCCTGCTCCCCTAAAACAATGTTAATGAAAGTGCAGACAGATGTTTTCAAGTTGTGGTGAGGCAGCCTGGTTCAAGCAAGGTGACTGGACTCCACACGCTGAGTTTTATAGGTCGTCCAGCCAAGAGACTGGTTTATTCCTTGGGCCAGCCAGTTCTTCAGTCCTGTGGGTTTCCTCCATGTGTTAAATGGATGTAACACGACTCAAAGCTTCTCTTGGAGCTGTGTCCCATGACCTCATCTTCCACTGCCTATACACGTGGGGTGAAGTGCTCCCTTCATGCGCTGAAGTGTGGTGTTGAAGGAGGACTTGGGCTGGGACCGAGAACAAGTCTTAGGAGCATTTTTAGGAAAGGAGACGAGTCTTCCAGCTACTAAGCATGGCGGTAGTTCAGTTCATTACATCCACATACTGTTTATTGAGTGGTTGTCTATATCTTGAGCCAGGCATCCAAGAATTACCCAAAATTCTTAGAGAAGCCTCAGTTTCCTCCATTAGCATCCCATCTATCCTTTTCATTAAACACTTGGATCCCTATTTGGTGTGGGACCAGTACTGGTCTTGAAATTGATGAGTCTGGGTTGAAATCTCACTTCTGTCACCTGCAAGTACTGTGGCTTCAGGCAAGTTACTTAATCTCTCAAAGGCTTATTTTCCCCACATTTAAAATAAGAATAATAATGCCAGCCTCATGAGGTTTTTATTTACTTACTTAATGATTTATTTTTGGCTGTGCTGGGTCTTCATTGTTCTGCGAGATCTACTCTTTAGTTGCAGTACGAGGGCTTCTTACTCCTGTGACTTCTCTTTGTTGCGGAGCACAGGCTCTAGGCTGTGGGCTTCAGTAGTTGGCAGGAATGGCTTAGTTGCTCTGAGGCATGTGGAATCTTCTGGGAGCAGGGATTGAACCTGTGTCCTGCACATCGGCAGGCTGACTCTTAACCACTGAACCACCAAGGAAGTCCCTGAGGTTGTTTTAGAGTAGGGTTGCTAAATTCAGCAAATAAAAATATAGACATCCAGTTGAATTGGAATGTCAGATGAACGAAAATACTATTTTAGTATTAGTATATCCTAAATATTGCTCAGGATATTCTTATTACTAAAAAATCATTTGTTTCTTATCTGACGTTCCAACTTACCTGAGTGTTCTGCATTTTACCTAACAATCCTATTCTTGTGGCTGAAATGGAGAGATTTATCTGAAAGCCCCTGCCCATGCCTCAGTGAATACTCTTTCCTCTGTACCTTCCTCTCCCAGGGAGGGCCCTGTGATTATGCTTCCCTTTTCGTAGGAGACGTAAAGACTGTGGCCAGGTTGGTGGAAAGAAGGTGACCATAATCGGTTAGATGCAGACCTCTCCACAGGAGGAGCAAGAGGAGAGAAGACATGCAGGCTGGTATGAACTATTCGCTGTCATTTAGTTGTTCAGTTGTGTTTGACTCTGAAACCCCATGGACTGCAGCATGCCAGGCTTTCCTGTCCTTCACCATCTCCCGGAGTTTGCTCAAATTCATGAACTAAGCCTCTAGCAAATAGTGTCCCTTGGTCGTGTGTGCCTTTAGATGCTCCACCTGTTCTCTGCAAGGCTGTCAATGGAGGTGACACATGGGGTCATGAGGCACCCAGGCGGAGATGCTGACCCCAGGGAAACCCCAGCTAGCCATGACCATTCATAGGCTTCAAAGGCCAACTGCTGTGTTAGAGGGACTTTCCTGGAGGTGATTTTTACAAAGAAGGGGTAAAGGGGACTGGATGCCCCAGAGGCCTTACTGAGATTCTGGGGAAATCCGGGGTACAAGCTGATACTGCCTGTCCTTCTGCTCCTCTCTATGGCTCCTCCCCAAGTCCTCCCACCCCCCCAAACTTGAATCCCCTCTGACTTCAGCTCCCTAGGCTCATGGGGTGGAGATGGACAGGTGGCAGGTCACTCTCTGGCCTTTGTGTGCATCACAGGCTGCTCCAGGGCCCCCAGAACCTCAGGGTGTCATTTTCCTTTTCTGATCATCGAATTCCGGGTGAGGAACTCAGCTGTCGTCGGCTTCAGGGAATTTTTCCACCAGGATTGAAATCGAGGCCAGGAAAGTGGGGGCATGCAGAAGGCATTCTTTCTGCTATTCAGATGTGCTTTCTCTTTACTGGGACATTAGAAAATGCTGTTTGTACCCAGAGTCCTGGATGAAAGTGTTGAATTTCATTACAGTGAGAAAACACAGGAAAAGAGGTCCTCATTTCTGCCGTGTTTCCCCCCTCATCCCTCCTTTTAAAATTTAGACATTTTAATATGTATTATTTATTTAAAGTTAGCAAAATTAAATTAATTCAAGCGATGCCCAGTCGGGGTGGGGGTGGGAGGAAAAGAAAAATTTAAAGGGAAACCTCTGTTTCTAGTCTCTACTTAAGTATCACAGTCATCTTGACTCATGCATGCATTCTTTTAAAAATATTCTTTTCCCTTATGGTTTATCCCAGGAGACTGAATATAGTTCCCTGTGCTACACAGTAGGACCTTGATGTTTATTTAGTCTAAATGTAATAGGGCTTCCCTGGTGGTTCAGAGGTTAAAGCATCTGCCTCCAATGCAGGAGACCCGGGTTCTACCCCTGGGTCAGGAAGATCCCCTGGAGAAGGAAGCGGTAACCCACTCCTGTATTCTTGCCTGGAGAATCCCATGGACCTGGTAAGCTACAGTCCATGGGGTCGCAAAGAGTCAGACATGACTGAGCGACTTCACTTCACCAACCCCAAAGTGTGTTAGCTGCTCAGTCGTGTCCGACTCTTTGCTCCTCTGTCCATGGGGTTTTCCAGGCAAGGATACTGGAGTGGGTCGCCATTTCCTTCTCTAACCAACCCCAAATTCCTCCCCAAATTCCAGTCCACCCCTCTCTCTCCTCCTTATGGCAATCACAAGTCTGTTCTCTATATCTATGAGTACATTAAAGAATATCTTTAAAATGTAGCATTTGATATATTATATATATTTCCTCCCTATCATGTGATGATAAACATATGCTGTTAAAAATTTAATATGCTCATATGTGTATCATTTAAAACTCTTTCAGGAACGCAGTTCTTGAACAACTTCATGAAGTTATTTGAAGTCAGAGGTTCCTATCTATCTCTGGGTGACTAGGCAGATTTGGCGAAACGTTTAGTCCATTCTGGAACATGGACTTTCTAGGTATTTAGTCCTCTCAGGAACACTATGGTATTTTTTTGTTGACCCCATTTTACAGATAAGGAAATTGAGTCTAAGAGAGGTAAAGTCAAGGTCATAGAGCTGGTAAATGGAAGTCAGATTCGAATCAGAGCAGTTTGAGTTTAGAGTCCATGCCATCACCCCTCTCTCTAACCTCTTAGGAAAACAAACAAACTCAACAGGTATTGATACCACCACTTGGCAGGAAAACAGCAGGCAATAGTTCTGTTGAAAGAGTTCATTCAGAACGAAATGGTAAGAGTGTCCTTCCCATGGCTTTTAATGCACTGTATGCAGTTTCCAACTTGCAGAGGTTGGATTCTAAAAGTTGATTTAAAAGCAGTTTCACCATTCCTTTGCTCTGTGCTCCAAGGCACTTTGTACACACACCTCTCCTGTTACACTCAGCATCTTGTCCCCTGGGTGCTTACAGTTCTCTCCCTGACAGGGCTCCCGGCTGCTCAAAGCCAGGGACCTGGCCTTGTGTTTCCTTTGGTATTCTCAGCACCCAGCACAGCACCCAGCCCTTGGAGACCCAAAGTGTACACGTATTGTACTAAATTGCAAGTCATTTGTTTGGAACTCAGCACACATTTCCCAAAAGAAATGCATTGCAAACGGGAGTGGAGGTGTTATGTTTCCAACCAGCCCACAAGAGTTTATTTAACCTTTTTCTCGTCTACCAAAAGTACTAAGTTATCTGGAGCCGTGGGTGGGGCGAGAGGTGGGGTGGTGCAGATGGGGAGGTAGAAATCTTCCTCCCCTTTCCTAGGTCAGACCTAGATGAAATGTCACGTGGATTGGAGTTCATCTTTGACTCCCTCCAATCTGCTTTTCTATCTCTCCCATCTATCCGTCATTTCTGTCTCCAGGATTTCTACTCAGTATCCAGCTGTGGTCCCTTGCCCAGGTCTTCCCTTTTCTTCCCCAAATAACCTACTTGACCCCCTTCACCAGTCAAAATTCCTGTTTCCTGAATGCAAGTGAGCATGGTTGTTGTCCAGGAGGAAATTCACAGATTAGCAAGAATTAGCTCAATTATTGCTAGTCTATGAATGATAGCCTATAACATTCCTCCACTGCCACCTCACTCCCACCCACCAGTGCTAAGTACATGGCTGTTTATAGCACAGTAGTTAAGATTATAGGATTTAGAGACAGATTTGAATTCTGGTTCTACCTCAAAGTTATATGGGCTAGGGAAAATAAGTTCTCTACACCTCAGATGTTGCATCTGTAAAATGGGAATAACTATCGTTATATATTTTTTTCTTTTGTCTGCGCCATGTGGCTTGCAGGATCTTAGTTCCCAGACTAGGGATTGAACCCCCACCCTCTACAGTGAAAGTACCGACTTCTAACCACTGGACTGCCAGGGAATTCCCGAGAGCTATTAATAACAGTCTTTTTACATTTTAAATATTTATTTTTTTAATTGAAGGATAATTGCTTTACAGAGTTGTGTTGGTTTCTGCCAAACACCAACCTGAATCAGCCACAGGTATTCATATGTCCCTCTTGAACCTCCCTCCCACCTCCCACCCCATCCCACACCTCTAGGTTGATACAGAGCCCGGGTTTGAGTTCTCTGAGTCATACAGCAAATTCCCATTGGCTATCTATTTTACATACGGTAATGGGAGAGAGCTACTAATAATCCTTTAAAAAGATGTAGTGTTATATCACTTACCAGGCACAGTGTTAAGGACTTTTAGTTCATTGATTGACTTTATCTTCCCAACAATCTCGTGAGGTAGACACTTGATTATTAATTGTTATAAAGGAGAGTGACTCTTGAAAGAGATTTCTAGTGGTAAATTAATTATTTTTCATTCCCTGTCTTCCTTCTTCCAAAAAGGCTTTAAGACAACAGGCTACACTGATGTTTCTGGCAGTATGGATGGGAGAAGACCTTCCTCGGAGGAGATTTTTCAGGGCAAGGGGAGCAGGGACTGCTGTCAGATCATCCATGGCTGAAAATGTATCCTGAGAGTCCATTCCATTATGTGGTTCCTGTTTCCACAACTTCTTCCCTTCCTCTGCCTCTGAATGTGCCGAATCTGCAAGTGGTCCAAGTTTTTTCTCTAGCCCCTTTCTTTCTTTTTTAATTTTTTTACACAGCTAGTGACAGCTGCAAGGTGGTGGGGGCCGGGCGGATGGCAGCAGCTGTTTGTATGTATGGGATCACTGTAGTCTTTCTTTGTGAGTCAGGGGCTGTCTGTATATATCACACGCTACCACCTGGCAAGACATTTCGTTCCATGTATGTTGTTTAAATGTTTCCTGGATGATATCATAAACACAGAAGGAGGAAGGACCTTCAGATATGGATTTCTAGCCCTTCACTTCCCGACACAGGAACATCCTAGGGCGATTTTCTCCTCTAGCTCAGCAGACAGCTTGAAATTTGCTCCCTGGTCCTTCCCATTTACCAGATGCGGAGATTTTAATGCCAGTGGGGCAGGCATCTGAACAGAAGCCACAGTGTAATCCTGGAAAACACCGAGCAGAAGCCAAAGGCAGAGACAGGTGGCAGGCTCGCCCCACGGCCCCTCACTGGGGTCCTTGTGATTGAGTACCTTCCCCTCTCTGGGTCTCAGTTTCTCTTCAGTCAAGCAAGCGGGATGAGCTGAACTCTCTCTGGTCCCTTCAGAACTTTCAGACTCTTTGATTCTTTGATAAACTACCCAGGACAAAGGGCTGATCATCCTTGGTAATCCTGCCCTTGAGGTGGACAGTCTGTTTTGACCCATGTAAGCCTGTTCAAATGTTTCCTCATCCTTAAAATTAAGCAATTTCCCCTTATGCTAACTAAACATTTCTTGTAATTTGATTGTAATTTGAGGGTTTTTTTTTTTTTGGTTGTCATTGTTATTAGGACTTCTAAAAATATAGGAAGAATCCTACCCTGTATTCCTATTATGGTGATACCTTTGTTATACATATACTGACATATTTGTTCTAACCTAGATGATTAGTTTTCAAAGACTTAACAGCAATGGGATTCTATTTTTATAAACATTTATATTTAAAAGCTGGGTTTCCCTTGTAGCTCAGATGGCAAAGAATCTGCCTCTGCAAAGCAGGAGACCCGGGTTCGATCCTTGGGTCGGGAAGATCCCCTGGAGAAGGGAATGACAACCCACTCCAGTATTCTTGCCTACAGAATCCCATGGACAGACCACGGGGGCGTAACTAACACACATGTTTAAAAGCTATTTCACATATGTAATTTCATTTGAACCTCAAACTAAAAGTAAGAAGAGAAATTGTAGTCATTTTTATAAGTGAAGAGTTTCAGGATAAATAAATAGAAATTCCTTGAATAGTATTTCACCTTACAGTTACTAAGGGAAAGAGTCAGGATCCAAACCCAGGTCTTCACTCAGAGTCTGATGCTCAGGCAATGAGAACTCATATTAATCTACACCAGCGCCATCAGCTAGCTCCCCTTGCTTGAGTTTCTGCTGTGTCCTGGGCACCCTACTATGTGCTTGCGTGCATGCTCTTTTGCTTCGTTTGTGTCTGACTCTTTGCGACCCCATGGACTATAGCTCACCAGGTTCCTCTGTCCATGCGGATTCTCCAGGCAAGAACACTGGAGTGTGTTGCCATGCCCTCCTCCAGGGGATCTTCCCGACCCAGGGATCGAACCCATGTTACTTATGTCTCCTGCATTGGCAGGCAGGTTCTTTACAACTAGTGCCACCTGGGAAACCCAGGTGCTCTGCTTCCATCTCAAATCCTGGAAACAACTAAGCAGGAGAAGTATCATCGCACTCAGCTGAGAGATGAAACAATTGAAGTTAGGAGAAATCAAGTTTGCTGATGTGCGCTGAAAGCAAAATTCAAATCCAAGCCCATTCTTTTGACAGTGCCTCCTTTCACTTAAATATGCATCGCTTAAAAGGAGACTTAATATAGTTTAATTTTGAGAATTTTTTTTTGGCTACACGAATTATGGTTCCATGAAAGTACACTTAATGGAAATGAACAATTGTTTGAATCCCATTCAGCCAACTGGAATTTGTCAGTTGGCCTTAATTTCTCCTGTCTGCTTCTTGGTCTTTCTTTTCTAGATTTTCTCTTATTTGTTTCAAACGATATTTTTATTACTTTTTTTCCCTGCGTTCTCTTGAAATATCTCTTTTTAAGAGACTGGCATTTAAAGTGAGCATTGCATCCTTAGTTAGAACTTGGATGATGACCAGTAGAAGAATGAGGCTTGAGCTTGCTTCCTCTTTCCCCTCCTCTTCCCAGTTTAAATGTCCTAAGATCATTTAAAGTTTATTTGTAATCTGTTTTCCTGACAATTTTACCTAATCCTTGCCCATTTTATATCTGCGTAATTCATTGCCTATTCCTAAACACTCCAACTTCTTTTATGAAATGGGGATAATGTGTACAGTGTGAGGAATAGAGTCAATAATTATGTAATATCCTGTATGGTGACAGATGGTAACTAGATTTATTATGGTGATAATTTTGAAATGTTTAAAAATATTGAATTACTATGTTATATAACAGGAACTAACATAATGCTGTCGGTCAGTTATATTTCAAAAACAAACTCATAGAAAAAGAGATCAGATTTGTGGTTGGGGAAGGGGATGGACTGAAGACAATTAAGAGGTATAAACTTCCAGTTAGAAGATAAATGAATAAGCACTGGAGATGTCATGGACAATATGATAAATATAATTTACACTGCTGTATGTGATATATCAAAGTCGGTAACAGTTCTTATCACAAGGAAAAAAATTTTTTTCTATTTCTTTAACATTGCATCTGAATGAAATGTTGGATGTTCACTAAACTGTTTGCGGTCATCATTTTATGATATGTAAGTCAAATCATTATGCTGTACACTGTAAACTCATACAGTGCTGTATGTCAATTGTAGTATATAATGATTCCTGTCTTATTCACACTTCATAGATTTGGTGATGTTCAATCAAACAGTGTGTCAGGAAAGCACTTGGGAAAGTGTAAAGAACCGTGGGCATGGAGAATTACAGTATATTTTGCTTTTGAAAAACTTAATCTACAGAAATGGAGCTAAATGGATTGTTCAGGGAAGTGAAGATTTGAATGTTCTGGATTTATTAGTTATATGTTATATATAATAATTATATAAAATAAATTAATATGTCACTAAATAATTTTAAAAGAAAGACTTCATATGCATTATTTAGAGAACTGTCCTTTTCCAATCATAGACTGACATGTAGGGGTTATTCAAACACAAGATTGATGCCTTCTGTGCTTCTCCCCATACCTCCTGGTTTTTCCAAGGTTTTCTGCCTGTAGTCTCTGAGCTACTCTCCTACAAGCGCCACACCTGGTATTGTTATACACCCATGTTAGCTTTCCTTTGCAGAAGTCCCCACGTTTTCTGGTATTAAGGAAAACTTTTAAAACATTAACTCTTTTCATGTAGCTCCACTATGATAATGAATTTCTGGTATCCATTGACTGAGAAAATACTCAGTGACAGTAGGACATTACAAACCCAGAAAACACTTTAAATGGATTTATATTTAATCAATTACAACTGCATCCAAATTATTTTGAAAAATACACAGACATATCTAAGACATTATTCCACCAGGCATGCATATGAACACTCATTAGATATTTGTCACATAAAGACTTGGATAAGAAGAGGATGAAAATGTGCAGGTAATGCTTGTGGTATCTGTGGATTTGTGACCCTTTTGTCATAACTCCATCCCCAATCCCTGCCCTGGGGTCCAGAGCTCAGAAACTCTCATCCAGTATACAATAGGCACTCAGTTGTCTCAACTAGATTATAATTTTGAGGACAGCAAGTAAAATGCAGGTCCTTCTGTATCTCCAGCAGAACCCAACATTGTACTGAGAGAAAGCTGCCCACTTTCAAAGAAACCAGGAACTTGATTAGCATCAGCTACCAACAGATGTATTTCTGGAGAACCTTATTAAAAGGAAGCTTCTAAAATTTAAACCACCTAGACAGAATAGATCTTTGATTTCAAAAACTTGTGTTTCTCTGCTAGAGTAAGTGAAAGTAAGTATGGAGTTAGAAAAGCATGAGAAGATGGGGCAGGGCCTATGAAGCAGAGCTGCATACTCTGTAAAGGCAGGGAGAGCATAGAAACCTCATCCTTTGAAGCTAGCCTCAGCCTCTAAGTAATCTTAGGCCGCATCAGAGAGGAGGTGACCAGAACACTCCCAGTGGTGACTAAAGTGGCAGAGGAGAGGGTTAGTTCACCATGTCTTAAAGTGGCAGTGGCAAAAAGCAATTTATGGATCCATAAATCACAAGCTAAAGCATAGTAAATATTTTCATGGGCAATGTGACATCGAGAATTCATGAGAGGATTCACTCACCTCGACAATGCTGGATAGAGCAGTCCGATCATGTTGAAGAGAAACAGATTCTTCTTGGAGGCTCAAGTGACATGAAAGGCTGCAGAGAGAGCCTCGGGCACCCTGACTCTGGTGCCCACTTCACCTTGCAGCAAAGGAAGTGAAAGTGTCAAAATGAAGAGAAGAAAGTCAACATTCTGTCTAAGGGGAAAAATGCAGACACAGGCATTTTTTTTTTCTCTTTATGGGGTGGAGAGTTTGGAAGTTCTCTGGTTGAAGAGGAATCTGTAAAGGGAAACAAGAAATAATCTTTCCTAGTTCTTGTTTCTCCTGGGTTTATCCTGAAATCTGAGGCATGATTTTTATATATAAATATAAGCTGCAAAACAAATTGCCAACAGGATAAGGGAGAGAAATAATGTTATAGCTGCTTTAGGTTAATTTGGTTTTCTTTCAAGTTTCAGAGCTGCCTTGATATTACTGACCTCAGTGATTTCTGTTGAATTGAAATTGTTGGGTGAAATGGATTTCCCCAGTCCCAGACAGAGGCTTAACCATAGAATTGTAAGGAAAATATCACAGAATTGTAAAACGTAATTGACATGGAACTTGTGACTTACTGAAGAAAAGGAATGAATGAATTAACAGTGTGATCTTGGTGAAGAACATTTTCTGGCCCTTTCTAACTCCTCTTAAGTAACATCATGCAGACCATGGACCAGCTGACCATGCAACCAAGGTGACCAAGTGGGACCAACTTGTCCCAGGCTTTGTCAGCTTCAGTATGGAAAGTCCCACATCCTGGCAACCCCCTGATACAGGTATATTGGGACTGTGGTTACCCTGGGCCTCTGTGACACTTGCTGTGTTCCAGGGTACACTAATGATCAACCCCTAGGGCCTTGAGCTGCCCTGTCCTGCATATCTTACTCCATCTTATCAATTGGGAGTTGTGGTGTATCACAGATACTAATGATCATTTTGCCAGTTTATCTTCCCTTATCACCTCCTTCCTTATTGGTGAAGCCCTGATTTTATCCTTTTGTTCACCTACTGAGTGGCTGTGTGCCCAGAAAAGGTGACCATAATCCCAGTTAATCAAGATGGGGGGTGGATCTTGATTAATCTAAGCCAAGCATGCAATTCTAGTCTCCTTGCCAGAGACTGAGTTAGCAGGGGACCATGGTATGCCCTGGTGTGGTATTACCAGTTGTTAAAACTTTGAAATGCTTCGTAGTGGTTGGTACAGAGATGTTGCCCAGGTGCCCTGGCTCCTGCCCCAGGATTCCTGTGGTAAACTTCCCTGTTTCAGCTACTGAAGGGTTAATGTCTAGCAATACCATAGGTTTCCCTGGTGACTCAGTTGGTAAAGAATCCACCTGCAATGCAGGAGAGCCTTGGGTTGGGAAGATCACTTGGAGAAGGAAATGGCAAGCTACTCCAGTATTCTTGCCTGGAGAATCCCATGGACAGAGCAGCCTGGTGGGCTACAGTCCATGGGGTTGTAAAGAGAGGACCCGACTGAGTGACCAAACCACCACCACCACTGTGGGGGCTTCCTGGACCCTAGCTCCAGGTCTCCTGCTTTGTTGGTTCATTACCCTTTCCTTCGTGTGTTATTAATATTTATTTTGTAGAATATCTTGCCTGTAAAGTGAAGTGAAGTGAAAGTCACTCAGTCGTGTCCGACTCTTTGTGACCCCATGGACTGCATAGTCCATGGAACTCTCCAGGCCAGAATACTGGAGTGGGTAGCCTTTCCCTTCTCCAGGAGATCTTCCCAACCCAGGGATAGAACCCAGGTCTCCTGCATTGCAGGCAGATTCTTTACCAGCTTAGCCACAAGGGAAGCCCAAGAATACTGGAGTGTGTAGCCTATCCCTTCTCCAGTGGATCTTCCTGACCCAGGGATAGAACCCAGGTCTCCCGCATCGCAGGTGGATTCTTTACCAACTAAGCTATGAGGGAAGCCCCATCTTGCCTGTATGTGAGCTAATTCTGGGAACAGGTGTCAACAATAAGAACTCTATCCACCTTTTTTTTGACTGTGCCACACAGCATGTGGGATCTTAGTTCCCCTACCAGGGATTGAACCCGTGTCACCTCCATTGGAAGTGCAGAGTCTGAACCACTTTCCTAAGTGGTCCCAGTGGCTGCCACCAGGGTCCAGGGTCCAGGGTCCTCGGTCACAGTGTGGTCTCAGTGCTGATGTCCACAGCAGCAGGTACTATTCAGTGCCAGCCCAGTTCTACAGCATCATTCTGGGCATAGCCTATAAACCTCAGAGTGCCTTGGTTTTTCAGAGAATACAACCTTTTAGTCAATTCCTTTTCAGCTTCCATCACTGTACAAGTTAGCTTTCGTATGTACCATGCCACCTGAAACTTAGTGTTGTAGAACAGTAACCATTTATCTAGCTGTGGGTCATCAATCCTGACTTGGCTTAGCCAAGTTCAGCCATGTATCTGCAGTCAACTACTGAGGTGGCTGAAACGGGCTGACCTGGAGTGACCTCAGCTTCATTCCATCAGTCAAAGCAAGTCACAAGCCCAGACCAGATTCAAGGGCTGGAAAAATAGTCTCTGCTTCTTGGGAGAGTAGAGAAAGAGGAGTCAATTACCACAATCATCCAGAGCTTGTTCTTGGTACTCCAACTGGCACAACAAGGTGGAAGATCAGGGCCAGGGAGAGAGAAGGAAGCCCATTTCTCCTCTGCAGACTCGGGGCACTGCAGGGGAACAAGTGGATCTGTCTAAGCCATCCCAATTCTGGGAGCAAAGCCTGGTTTGAAGAAGATGCCTGTGAGGAAGGCTGTGAAATGCCATCAGGCTCTACTTTGATTTCCTCGCCTTTAGATGTGGTGGTATATGATTCTTCCACACTCTTTTCCCTTCTACCCTGGAAATCAGGACTGTTCTAGATGACAGCTCCTTCATTCAGCAACACACAGTAGCGTGAGAACTAAACTGATGTTGTTTGAAAGTCAAGACAACTCAAACAAAGGTTTGAGGTTGTTTGTCACAGCATCATTAACTACCCTATCCTGACAGAGGAAGTATTTAACGAAGTACCAGTCCTGAACACTGCATTAAAAAGATGAGTTTTGTAAGTAAATAAAGTTGGGGAAAATAAGAAACTGCTCATTTTCCCTTTGGTATTTCTTCTCTTTCTGCATTTTGGTGATATAAAACGCTCTGAGTTTTGGCCTGACACTTGGGTACCTAACCAGGGAGTGCATTTCTTAGCTTCCTTTATATCTGTGTCCTTATGACCATGTTCAGACCAGTGGGATGTAAGCACAAGAGATGGTGTAATTCTGTGTTGTCTCCTTAAAGGGAAATCCTCTTGCCTTAAACTCTCTATTCCAACTTGCACTGCTTGAGAAATGGTAACCACTGGTGTTATCTTGGAAGCCATGCATTGAGCATGGGAGAGCCACTTAGCCAGCCTTGGGCCACTCTCTGTATCGATAAATGAAAGAGAGATTAACTTCTATTTTGGCCCTTGTATTTTAGAGTCTGTTCGCTATGGCAGCCTAAGGTGGACCATAACTAATATCACCCTGTATCTTCCCCTGGAGACTCACTTTAAATATACTAAAGATTCAGAGGTGTCCAGTAGTAAAGAAACGAGTTCAAATCTGATTTACTGAGAGAATCTATCTTTTTTGTGTGTGGAATATTTATTGATATTCACTTATTGTTATCACAGAGGCAGCTTTAAAATAGATTTGCTTTTTGGAAAGTACTGAAATAGACTCACCTTGGTAGGCAGGGAAGAACGTGGAATTTTCATTTTCATTGACTATAATAAGGGGCATGACACCACCCACCACAGCTCCCCAACTCAGCTTGCACTGCTTTCTTCTTGGAAAAGCAGGCAGGGAGTAGAAAAAGCAGAAACATGAATGACAACAAACCTGGACTGGAATTAAGGCTCTGTGACCTTGGGCATCCTCCCGCACCTCTCCAGGCCTCTGTGGCCTCCTTTGAAAAATGAGAATACCTATGTCTACTCATAGGATTGTTAGAATTCTGACTAGCAAAGCACCTGGCATGAAAGAGTCTCTATTCCCCCTTCCTATTCCCCTCTGCTTTTCCATGACATTTCTTTCAGAGTCTCACAGTTCTTCTAACAAAGAAGTTCACTCTCAGGTCGCTTCTAAGCCCTCCCCTCCCAAGTAAAAATGAAAGTGAAAGACCTGATCAGTGTGATGAATGCTTTTTCTTATTTATATTACCTGAATTCTAAAAGGTGGAAGAGAAAAAGCACAGAAAAGAGAGGAAAGAGAGAGAATAAGTAAATTTTCTTAAAAGTTACAAGGAAAAGCATTAGATCCCTTTGGGGCTGTCGGATACTCAGAAAGAGAAGTGATTTTTAGTTCCTCATTTTCCAAGGATATGGCCTTAGGCAAGTAGTGAAGAATCATATCTGCTGTGGGTTTTCCCGGTAAAGCCAAGGATGACACATGATCTTAGAATTCAAGTTAATTAGGAATAATTCAAAGTGCACTGACTTGGCAGAATTCTCTTTAGTTGCCAGTCTACAAATCAAGGGGAAAAGCAGGCAGAAAATGGAGCCAGGACTGTTACATTAGAGACTCCATGAGGGCGAGGTTGGTGCCAACTCCTTACTTTTTCCTCCTCTGCAGAGGCCAGTGTGGTGTTCTGTGTGCAAGAAACTTTCAAGCATCCTCACTGACTACCATTTCCTCAGGAACATGGAGGGTCAAACTCTTCAGAGGGGACTTTATTAAGAGTTTGGAGCTTATGGGATTAAGAGATAAAGATCAGTACTGGTCCACAGCCTATTATGAACTGGGCTGCACACCCGGAAGTGAGCAGTGGGTGAATAAGCGAAGCTTCATCTGCTTCACCCCCATGCTGACATTATTGCTGAACATACCCCCCCCAAAAAAAAAGGTTGGGGACCATTGCTATATAGTACACTGCTAGATATGGGTGTAGAATTATACCCATATCTTGTAATAACTTGTAATGGATACTGAATCACTATGCTGGACACCTGAAACTAATATGATATTGTAAATCATGGTGGTGATTACATACTTACACATTTACTTGTAAGTGTGGTGGTGTTGGTGATTTAGTTGCTAAGTCGTGTCCAACTCTTGAGACCCCATGGACTATGGAGCCTGCCCCATGGGAACCTGCCCCATGGGAGCCTGCCCCATGGACTATGGAGCCTGAGACCCCATGGAGCCTGCCAGGCTCCTTTGTCCATCAGATTTCCCAGACAAGAATACTGCAGTGGGTTGCCATTTCCTTCCTCAAGGAATCTTCTCAACCCAGGGATCGAATCTGAGTCTGCTTCACTGTAGGCAGGTTCCTTACAGAATAAACCGCCAAGGAAGCCCTACTTCAGCAAAAATTTTATAAAAGAATTTTGTGGGGGAGGGAGTGTACAAGCAAGAGAAACCGAAGCTAACTCTCTTGAGGAGAAATGGCATTTATCTGAAGAATACCAGGGAAGTCCATCAAATCTAAGAAACTAGAATAACCAGATCTTGAAAAGAGCAAAACCAAGGCAAACCTGCACCCTCAGCAATGACAGTCAGGGGGCCAGCTATCTAAAGCACTGCTGTGATGTGAGAGGGAATAGGATAGGTCCAATCTCAGACAGGATTCAGCCTGGACCAATAAACTATGACCAAGGACACTGTGACTTAGGGGATAGTGCCTAGAGATTGAGGATTTACTGTGAACCTTGCAGATGCCCACAGAACTGCTAGTGAAAGACTTTGTGCAAAACTTAACTTTTGTGTATAACTATTTCAAAACTGTTTAAAACAACAACTACTTTATTGTATTGGATTCTCCAAAAAGTCCATTCAGATTTTCCCATAAGGTGTTGTAGAAAACCTGAATGAACGTTTTGGCCAACCCACTTGCTCATGATTCTGTGGGTCAGCAATTTGGGCTGGACTCAGTTGGATGGTTCATCTGTTGGTTTCACTTCGGCTCAGTCTTATGGCTGCAGGTATGTGGTAGCTTAGGTGAGGCTGGATCATCCAAAATGGTTTCACTTGCTTGTCTGAAAGTTAGCATTTGATACCTGCAGGGAAAGCCTACTGCTTCCATGGGACTTCTCATCCTTTGCTAGGCTACTCTGTGCTTCTTTACCTGGTGGTTTCAGGGAAGCAAGAGAGAGTAGATCCCAGTGAGCCTCTGTCTATAGCACATTTGCTCTTGACCTATTGGTCTGAGTGAATCACACAGCTAAACAGACTTAGATAAACTCTACCTCATGATGGGAGGATGAGCAAAATTATATTACAATGAAGAATGCATACAGGGATTATAGACATTTATGGCCACTTTTTGCAATCCATACCACTTTATAATGGTCTCTACATATTTCCTAAAGCAGCGTAATTAATTTAAAAAGTCTTTTCATTTTTTACTTAAAAAGTAAATAGGCTTCTTATAATAAATTTAATCTATAGGAAGATTTAGTTTTAATCAGAAATCCCAACTCCCTGTTTTTCAGAGTAAATCTGAAATGTGGAAAGAGTAAAAGAAACTGGATAAATTCTTAGTCTGATGCTTGAAACTCCATCTAATGGGTTTTTGAAAAGCAAATCTTTTTCAGCCACTATTCTGAACACCAGATCGCCAACTTGACCTTCAGTTCAGTCAGTTCAGTTCAGTTGCTCAGTCGTGTCCGACTCTCCGCGACCCCATGAATCACAGCACGCCAGGCCTCCCTGTCCATCACCAACTCCCGGAGTTCACTCAAACTCATGTCCACAGAGTCGGTGATGCCATCCAGCCATCTCATTCTCTGTCGTCCCCTTCTCCTCCTGCCCCCAACCTTTCCCAGCATCAGAGTCTTTTCCAGTAGATTCTATTAAAGATGACAGTAGTCGTTCCTTGAATACTTATTGTGCACAGATGCTTTTGAGCAATATCTTTAATTCTCACAATGCTCTGTGAAGTAGGAATTATTTTTTCCATTTGATGGTTGAGGAAATACAGTCCATGGGCTGCATCTCTTGCCCCCATCGTAGAAGTTGTTCATATCAGAAACAGGATTTGAACACGGGTCTGTCTGAGTCCTTGGGCCCTGTTGCTGCCCTTCTTGGCCTCTCAGCGATACTTGTTTGCATCCAGGAGAGACACTAAATTACATGCATAATGTGATGAAGAAACACCCACCATGCTGTCTTCTCAATTTGGTCAATTTTGTGAATGAAGAGAAAATGTCAGTGTGCCGAAGGTCACGTGGAACTTCTTTCCTTTGCACTTTCATTGAAGAAACTTCGAGGTTTCTCAGCCCTGACTTTCAGCCTTTGCTATGGAAAGAGTTGTATGTTTTAAAAGTGTTCCTTGCTCTGATTCTCTTAAGGAAAAGGTGACGCGATCAGTGACTCAGAAGGCATGGGCCTCCGGTTGACTTTTGGATCCCCTGCTCAACACCTCAGCTTGAGGACTGAAGTCAGGGCTGAGAAAAAGACAGAAATGGTACTTTATTGGTTACTTTAAAATGTTTGTTACCTGTAGGACTTTTGCATGGTCAAAATGTGTAATTTTTTTTAGATGATTGGAATAAATACATAAGAGGAAACGATTGGTATAAATACGTACATGCACATGTATTTACCTCTCACTTCCTGAAGTGTTAAGGTCCATATCTTTGCTTGGCGGTGAGTATTTGGAACATGGTTTGCATTTTTCCCTGTAAATGATATTCCAGAAAAAGAAGAATTAGTTTCCAAATGTGTCTGTAGTTTAACTCTTAACGTTCTTTAAGCCCACCTCAGTTTTCAAGACATTCAATCTTCATTTCCAAACCACATTCTAAGGGCAAAGATTTGTGTTCAGGTCCAAATCAGGTCAGCAAACACATCTGGGAGCCAGCAGCTCCTTTGGATTCAGCTGGAAGGGGTATGTGTTGGGGATTAGGGGCAAAGGGCAAGGGTAGACAGGAAAATGGAGGGTTCACATGATGCTTTTTGGGTAAACTCCTAAGGGAGCTAGCATCCATCAATCACCTGTTATTGGTCAGGCCCTGGCTAAGGTATCTGTCAAATGATCCCATTTTCTCCTCCCCGTAGTCCAGTGAGGTTGGCATGAATTCTTATTTATTCCATTTTACAGGTGCAGACTTACCTAAGCAACTTGCCTAAGGTCCCAAATCTGGGAAGTAGCAAAGTCAGAGTTTGAACTCAGATCTGTTTCCTTCCAAAGTCTTTGCTGTTTCTGTTCCCCTTGCCACTGTTGGTCTATTGTCCGCGTGTGAGGTAGTCTGTATGCCTTTCGTGCACTAACAGCAGAGGGAGGGAGGAACTCTGGGTCAGTGTCTGAGCACGATTTCTGAACTGAGGAAGGCGTTAAGCGGGAATGGAGGAGTGTTGAAGAAGTGCTGAATACTTCCAACTCCTTGTTCACCCACAGGGTGTTCCTTTGGTGATTGTTCATAAGCTGGGGCAGTTCACATTATTTCTTGACTTTATAAGCACCTGAGGACCATCTGACAGTCTGACAGTGGTCGGCACATTCATACTGCTCTCTTCAACTTCTTAAGATCTGTGTCTGGAAGAAGTGAACAGGGAATCAACATGAATTAGTAATTATGAAACTGGGACATGAATTCAGAGCAAAGGTTCAAGTCCTGGATATGCTCCTTACAAGCTGTGTGAGCTGAAATGTCCTTGGTTGAAATATTGGGGTAACAACTCTATGTACAGGTTATGGGGTCATTGTGAGGATTAATTAATATGTGGCAAGCCCTCAGCATAGTTAATACAAGTTAGTAAGCATTTGTTCAATGCTGGATTGAGTGATTGGCCTCAGTCACGTACTAGCTGTGGGATCTCATCTCCCAACTTACTAGTTGGGAGAGGCTAGATCCTGCTGCTGTAACAACAATCTGGAAACATCGGTGGTTTACCACATGGCAGAGAAACAGTGCTTGCTCAGATTACATGGCCATTATGGACTGACCCAAGGCTTGGCTTCTCCACCCTTCTCTGGGATTCAGGGCAGCCTCTTCTGGAACATTGCCTGTCTGTGTGGCACATGGAAGAGAGAAGCCCAACACGAGCTGGGAGACATGTGTCACCTCTGTGTACTTTTTGTTGGCCAACATAAGTCATAGAGCCACTCCTGAGTTCAACAGTGCAAGGGTGGAAAATCCTCCTGCAAGGAGTGGGGGCAACTGGAGGGGAGAAAACTAATAGTTTATCATATACTCATGCAGCTGACCAGCTAGTCATCCTGAATCCCAGCTCTCCGGAGAGTGCCTGCACATAGTAAGCATTCTTGAATCAGAATATTATCTCTACTCTCGCAAGTGCACTTGGGGCTCCCTTTCCCCCTTGTTTGGCCTAAAGCGGTGTCAGACCCAAAAAAAGTCTACTTGTGCCTTATTTAGCTCCACATCTGGAGAGACTCAACTGTACCACATATTTGTTCCTAAATCACTGAATTGCTCACTGAATTGGCTGCCAAGCCACCTTTTCCAGACAGAAGAGGAAAAACTTACTTGCAAAAAGAAAGAGAAGGCTCCTCCTGGCCAGGCTGAGGCTTCTTTTGGAGATCAGCCATTATAAACAGAGAAGATTTATAACAACGAGGATGCCCCAAACAGAGAGTAGGGTGGAATTCCAAGGGATCAGCCGGGAGGAGTGAAAGGAGGGGCTGGTGCACCATCAGAAGGCTGTCATCGGCCGGCAGCGTGAACTCAGGTAAGCTCTTCACCGCTTTGTGCCTCAGTTTCTTCATCTGTAAAAGGGGGTGGTTGTGTTGGGGATACTGACTGGGGATAAGAGCAGGAGGACATCATGCACGAGTTTTACAAACCATGACGAGTTTTACAAACCATAAAAACCATTCCACCATAGTTTAACAAAATGGTTAAATTTAACAAAATATATGACGGTGTATGAAATGTATCTGATGATAACAATAGTTTGGCAGTAAACATGGGAGTGGTTGTTGAGTCACCAAAGCACCAAACAAATTCCCAGTTCTGAACGCTCTTTCAAAGAGGTGCAAAGAAGAGAAAGTTATATTATTTAGGTGTTCAGTTTGCTGGCAACCCTCTAATGCTCTAACTCAGCATTAGTCATGATTGACTGACTTTTTCTCTAGAAAATTAGTTGGAGCGTGCAAAGACAGAGACACAGCATGGCCTCCTGGAACAAAACAAGACACACTGAGTCCTGGGGCAAGATTGAGAGATCAAAGGCCAGGTGGGCTGCTTGCTTGGCTGCTTGGGGACCATTTGGTATCATTTCCGTATTTCGTTCAGTCGGCATTGCTCAACTTCCACTCTCTCCATCATCAAAAAGTATTTTTAGTCCCTTTCATTACAGGAAACCTTTGGCATTGTTCTCAGAGTTGGTCGGGGTGGGGAGGAACATGGGTTTTCCAGTGTTAGTACACCTGTAAATAAGGGCCGGCAAGTGCATCTTTATGTCTTGGAAGGAGTATTACTCTCATCTAAAGCTGTGTTTTGTATTTGATCCCTGGAGGGGACTAGAGTTGGGCTTCCCAAGTAGTGCAGTGGTAATAAAAGAATCCACCTGCAAATGCAGGAGACTCAAGAGACGTGGATTTAACCCCTGGGTTGGGAAGATCCCATGGAGTAGGAAATAGCAACCCACTCCAGTACTCTTGCCTGGGAAATCCCATGGACAGAGGCGCCTGGCAGACTACAATCCTTAGAGTCACAAAGAGTCAGACATGACCTAGCACGCATGCACCTGCATCTGGGAACCAGAGTAAATGTCCCTTCTGGGCCTCTAGTGTGAATGTGGCTTCCTGGGAGCTTGCCTCTCACCTGCTAGGACTGATTTAGAGGTCTATCCTCCTATTCTGTGTTTCTGTATCCATCATTGTCCTTGTCCCATTCTTTACACCACAAACGCTTAATCCTGTAGCCCTTTCTGTGTGCCAGGTACTGTTCTAAGTGCTTGAAGCATGTTAAATCATGGAGCTGTCAACAGCCCTAGGAAGAGTGTACCTTATGGAATCTCCCCTTTAGTTGGAGAAATGGAGACACAGAGAGGTTAAGTCGTTGCCCTCAGGCTGCACAGCGTGGGCTGTTATGAGGATTAAACAAGATACCTTCTGTAAAGTGTTTCACACTGAACCTGGCACATAGTAGGTGCTCTACAAGTGTTCATAAACAAATAGGCAGAGTTTGGGACTCATACAGACTTTAAGGGGCAGGAGTCATCTGCACCAGCTCCTGGGAGCCAGAGGCCTATTTACCCTACCCCAGTTGGTGATGGACAGGGAGGCCTGGCGTGCTGTGATTCATGGGTCGCGAAGAGTCGGACACAACTGAGCGACTGAACTGAACTGAACTGAACTGAGTCTCAGCAACCGGGAAGAAAGTTCCTTGGAAGACGCCTCTTAGGCCTCTCTTTCGCAGTGGGATACTGGCCAGGCTAGTCCCTCCAAACCTGGGGTCCTTATCTGTAGGAGGTATCTGATGACTGGGCAGACTTTGCCTCGGCTGTGTGACACATGAAGAAGTACAGTTGCAAGGCAAGGCATATGGCTAGAGATTTGTCATCAACAGATAATTATTAAGAAGAGCTTTGGGGTGGAGGCTTCTTTATGCACCAAGAGATTTTCCTCTGCAAAATTCAGAACTGCATCTGATAAAAAGGGGGCTCATTTCTGAGACATGCAAATCCTTAGAATCTCTTAACCAGAGGCCTGGTTTAAGGGCATAAAGAGTGCTTAGTGTGGGAAAATTCTTAAATGCTAACTTCAATAGCCTTTGAGGGGCCAGGAAACCCTGCCTCTTGAAGTCCTGGGGCAGAGTTGATGCCGGAGGAGGTTGGTGAGGTGGGCAGACTTGGCAGGAAAGTGTGGAGGGAAGTTAATGGGGGAGGGCGAGCCACCAGCTTGCCAGAGGCATGGATTCCCCAGTCACCCATGTCTTGAGTGTGGCATCAGTTTATTTCTGTTATCCAAGATAATACTGAGTCAATCCAGCCCTTCTGCCATCAACTCACTCCACCAGGCTCATGGCAGACGTCTGATGGAGGCTGAAGGGAGGCCTAGAGAGATTACGCAATTCCCGAATCTTCTTACAGCCTTGCTCAAGTTGGGGAGTATTTGAACTCTGGATTCTGAGTCTCATACAGGAGCCTTCTCAGCCCGCTGCAGAGTCACGTGATGTGAACCTTTCCATTTCCCTTCTGACTTTGGAAAAACTGCCTCTCACTTCCTTCTTAAACCCAACTCTACAAATAGCCCGTCTTGAAGCACTTCCTCATGGGGGGTCAGTGAAGAGAGTGGGGCCCCCACGCCCCGTGATTCCACTTTCTCTCCACTCCCAGGATAGAATTATGTGGGAGACACCCATCTGCCACTCTCCACGCTTCCTTCCTCCCCCCAGAAAGAGAAGTGACTTTCTCTGGCTGCTGAGATTGGGGAAGGGTCTTCTCACTGCTCTCCCCCAGAGCAGCCTGGTCTCTGGAAGCAGGCCTCTTCAGCTTCCCTGCGAAAGCACTTCTGTGGGTCAGGGCTCCGGCCTGTCTTCTGGGGGATGGTCTGTCCCAAGACCTCAGTCAGGGGAAAATGTTCAGAAGCCCAACCATCTTAGGGCTTCCCAGGTGGCTCAGCAGTAAAGAATCCACCTGTCAATGCAGGAGACACTGGAGACTCGGGTTCAATCCCTGTGTCGGGAAGTTCCCTAGGAGGAGGGCATGGCAACCCACTCCATTATTCTTGCCTGGAGAATACCTGGACAAAGGAGCCTGGCAGATTACAGTCCATGGCGTCGCAAAGAGTTGGACAGGACTGAGCATGCATATACAACCAGCATGTCTTAGAAACTTCCACCTTCTGCAGTCTCACTGCCAGAAGCAGTGCAGCTTTTACACTACTTCTGACAAAGTCCTCTGTCTATTTCTCACTTGAATCTGAACCCAGAGAGGGAGCAATTTGTGTTTAATCCTTACTATTATTGGTTGCAACAGCCAGTGCCTCAGTTTCCCCATTGGGTGACATTTTTCTTTGGATACTATTGAGAGAGAGAAAGAGAGTGTGTGTGTGTGTGTGTGTGTACATGTGTATGTGTGCTTAATGACCTTTTCCCCTTAATTTTTAATAATAGTCCTTAAGGAATATGCAGTTCTGTTGAGCAACTTTGTCCTACCCATAATAATTCACCAACTGATTTAGTCAGCAAACATCTATGGAGTACTTGCATTGAGCCTGCTTCTGTTCAAGGAGCCAGGGATACAAAGATGAAAAGATTCATTCCCTTCTCTGGAGGACCTATTGATCTTGTTGGAGAGGCATGCCAATGAAAGACCGAAACGGTTATGGCAGTGGAGGCACAAAGCATGCAGCAGAAGCATAAAGGGTGTCGACAAAGAGGGAGGAGGCAGGAGGCCTTCTTGGAAGAGGGAAACGAGCTTGGAAGAGAAAGATGTGGAATTGGTCAGGTGGCCAGGAGAAGCGAGGGCACACTTTCAGACAGAGAGCCATATGCTAAGTCAGGGTGATACAAGGGAGAATGGGGTACTCAGGAGTCACAAGTAATTTTGCACAGCTGGAGTTGGAATGCTGGGGGGTGAGTGGGGGTATGGAGCGGGGTGAGGATGGGAGATGGGGAGTGGCAGGAAGCAGGGGGGAAAGGGCAGGGCCAGATTACCAAGCCATATTTATGCTCTGCTAAGGATCTTGAAGTTTATCATAAGGGGCAGTGTTTCTCAGACTGGGTGATATGCGTCACTTGTTGACACTTGATAAAATTTTGGATGCCCCAGACTCACTCCAGAACTGTAAGGAGGGGCTTGGGTGCTAATAAACACCCTGATGATTCTTAGAATCAGGTACATTTTGGAAAACACTTCTGAGCCATGGGGTTTGGAGCAAAGGAGTGGCATGGAGAGAACTGCCTCTTCATGAAATCAGTCTTGTACATGGAAAACACATTGGAGGCAGGGTGGCCAGACTGAAGGTCTGGGGACAGGTGAGGACGCTGTCTGTATGATGTGAATCTGATGAGGGGAGGGCTGGAAGGGATGGGAGTCGAAGAGAAGGGTCATGAACCCTATATTCACATGAGCTCTGTAAAGCTATCCTCTTAATATTACATGTCTACTATGGACTGGATCATGGCCCCCTCCCAAATTCATACACTGAAGCTCTAATCCCAATGTGATGGTAATATTTGACTTCTCAATCTTTAGCAGGCATCATAGTCATCTGGGTGGGTTGTTAAAAACAGATTGCTGAGCTTCATTCACCCTCAGAGTTTCAGATTTAGTAAGTTTCAAGGTGGGGCCTGAAATTTGCATTTCTAACAAAGTTTTCAGAAGATGTTGATGCTGCTGGTCTAGGGCCCTACTCTGAGAGCCACTGTCCTATAATATAATATCAGCCTGTTGAGTCTCCCATAATCCTTCACCTAAATACTGCACCAGACTCCTCACTTGGATTCATATTTTCATTCCCATTCTGCTTAATGGATTTTACTGTGTTTTATGACTCCCTAGTAATTTTTAAAGCACCCTTCTTATATTTGGGGAAATTCCAGTCTTTAAAGTTTTAATCTCTGAATTTAGAATGTAGAAACTTTAAATTCCCAGCTTCCTTTGCAACTAGGATGTGACTTGGCGACCAGACTCTGTCACTTAGCATACTTATTAGGAGACTTTGGGCTCCCCTGGTGGCTCAGACGGTAAAGAATCTGCTTGCTAGTGCTGGAGACCTGGGTTCAATCCCTGGGTAGGGAAGATCCCCTGAAGAAGGGGATGGCAGCCCACTCCAATTTTCTTGCCTGGAGAATTCCATGGACAGAGGAGCCTGGTAGGCTACAGTCCATTAGGGTCACAAAGAGTTGGACACGACTGAGCAACTAACAGTTACTTTGATTCAGCAGTGAACAGTTGAAAAAGGAAAAAGGCTGTGCAGAACTTTTTTTTTTTTTAAACAGCCAAAGCAATGGCTTTGGGGTGGAAAGGATATACACAGAAGTATCACCAATGGGGCATCAGCAGTGAGGGGGTTCCCTCCTTGTGGTTTTAGGAATTGTCCCTGGACCCTTCATCCTGAGTCTTTTTTCAGGTCCTCCAAATAAAAAAAAAAAATCTATAAGTTTCCCACTACTCATTTTTGCTTTTACTTTTCTTTATTTTTTAAAAAACTCATTTATCCGTTTGTTTGGCTGTGTCGAGTCTTGGTTGTGTCCTCTGGGATCCCTCACTGCAGAGTGAGGACTCTCTCGTTGTGAGGCACTGGCTTAGTTGCTCCTTAGCAGGTGGGATCTTAATTCTCCAACCAGGAATTGAACCCTCATCTTCTGCATTACAAGGTGAATTCTCAACCACTGGGCCACCAGAGAAGTCCCCCCAACATTCTTTTTCAATAAAATATTTTAAAATAAATTAAAAAACAAGTTTCTCTTTGTTAAGCCAGCCCAAGTCAGCTTTGTTATTTGCAACCAAGAACTCTGGATGATACTCTCTTTTGGACTCCATTCCCTGTTGAACAGAGGTCATACTCCAGTCTGATTCAGTCATATTTGAGGACACACCCCCTTGTCACCTTAGTTCACAAAGCCCTCTGAAGGGCATCCTCCTAAGGCCCCATTCCATCTGGCATCGCTATCCTCCTTGCCCATGTTGACAGAGCCTTACCTGTGATCATTTATTGACACAAACATGTCTAGCTTGTATACACCACAGGGTCTTTGCACATGCTGCTGCTTCTCCCTTTGGATCGTCACATGATTGACTGTTTGTTACTCAGAACTCACATTCCTCGATAAGAATGACACCCCAGCAGAGTACTCTTTCCTAAGTACACAGTTTAACATGGCCAACATCCAACATGTCACAGGTGTTTTGTCTTCTACAGAGCACACTAATCATGATTTGATATTTTGTTATTTATTTGTTTCTGGATGCCCCCATACTCCCTGAAGAATATAAACTGTGAGAACAGGATATTTTCTCCCCATCTGTTGCTTGTCTTTTCAGTTTCTTACCGGTGTCTTGTGAAGCATAAACATTTTTAAGTTTGGTGAGGTCCAGTTTATCAATTTGTTCTTTTATGGGCTGTATTTGTGGTGTCACTATTGCTGAAGTCTTTTCCCAACTGAAGGTCCTGAAGATTTGCTCCTATACTATGTTCTAAATGTGTTATTGTTTTAGCTCTTACATGCAAGTTTACAATTCAATTGGAGTTAATGTTTGTGTAACATGAATGTAAGGATTTTTTTCTCTCTGACTATCCAGTTGTCTCAGCATTACTTGTTACAAAGGCTATACTTTCACCAGTGAAGTGTGTTGTATGTTTTTGAAAGTAAATTGACCGTAAATGTAAGAATAAATGTAGTGATTTATTTCTGGACCCTCAATCCTGTTCCATTCATCTATGTGTCCATTTAATGATTTGTTTTTTCATCATATGTTTCTTTAATCTTTCTAGAATTTATTTTGATTCATGGTATAAATTTAAGGTTGAAATAGAGTTTTTCCTCCTCTTCAAGATGTCTAATGAATATCCTGCCATTGTTGACTGAATAATCCTTTCCTTCTCCACTGATCTGTTATGTTTACTAAATGGTTAAAGGCACTTTGATAGAAACATCCTGCATGTAACTGTGACTCATCCCATTTTCCTCCATCCAGCATTTGAGAAACCCCTAATCCTGTATTCTGTTTAACCAAATGGTAACAATTGTCCCTGCCTCAAAAGAACTGACATGGGCAAATAGGAAGAGGACGTTGACATGCTAGAATAATAAACACAGAACAGATATTTGCATTGGACCTCGAAAAGGGTTCTGGAACAGTTGCTGAAATGAGGGGATTCTCAGGGGAGTTTCATATTTACTATGGGTGGGGCTGTGGTCACTTCATCTTAAAGTCACCTAATCCCTGCTGGGATCATTCCTACCTTTTAGTCGGACACTATTTTTTTTTTTTTTTTTGCAGTAATACCATTTATTGGTGACAAACTCTAAGTTTTGCTTATATCACATGGGAGAAGAACTTTTAGTGTAAACAATCAATTGGAGTAGTACTGAACTCGCAAGGCTGCCATGCTTTTCATCTGGATCATATGCAGGACGTTGTCAGACACGTTTCTGCTCACAGTTGTGTGATGTCAGAAGCAACGCTGTTTAGAGATTAGTATGGTGTCTGGCACAATTTTAATCTTCTGGTGGTGTCTATGAGATTTTTTTTTCTTTTAGATATAAAGATATTTAATTATAATTTGCCCCTATTACCTAACAGCATAGGAAAAAGACAGCATATATTTGCATTTCCTTACACAGTTTTGTCTAAGATATTCTTTTTTTTTCTTTTTTTTCTTTTTTAAGGCATATGCAACTGGCCTCCTGTTTGCATTTCTTTTTTTTTTTAATTGGAGGCTAATTATTTTACAATATTATATTGGTTGGTTTTGACATACAGCGACATAAATCCGCCCCGAGTGTCCATGGGTTCCCCTTCCTGAACCGCACTCCCACCTCCCTCCTCCCTTTATCCTCCCTCTGGGTCATCCCCGCACACCAGCCCTGAGCATCCTGTAACATGCATCGACCCTGAACTGGTGATTCATTTCACATATGACAACATACATGTTTCAATGCCATTCTCCCAAATCATCCCATCCTTACCCTCTCCCACAGAGTCCCAAAGACTGTTCTATACATTTGTGTCTCTTTTGCTGTCTCGTATACAGGGTTATCATTTGCATCTTTCTAAATTCCATATATATGCGCTAGTATATAGTATTGGTGTTTTTCTTTCTGACTTACTTCACTCTGTATAATAGGCTCCAGTTTCATCCACCTCATTAGAACTGATTCAAATGCATTCTTTTTAATGGCTGAGTAATACTCCATTGTGTATATGTACCAAAGCTTTCTTATCCATTTGTCTGCAGATGGACATCTAGGTTGCTTCCATGTCCTGGCTATTATAAACAGTGCTGCAATGAACATTGGAGTACATGTGTCTCTTTCAAGTCTGGTTTCCTCGGTGTGTATGCCCAGGAGTGTGATTGCTGGATCATATGGCAGTTCTCTTTCCAGTTTTTTGAGGAATCTCCACACTGTTCTCCATAGTGGTTGTACTAGTTTGCATTCCCACCAACCGTATAAGAGGGTTCCCTTCTCTCCACACCCTCTTCAGCATTTATTGCATGTAGACTTTTGGATAGCAGCCATTCTGACTGGTGTGAAATGGTATCTCATTGTGGTTTTGATTTGCATCTCTCTGATTATGAGGGATGTTGAGCATTTTTTCATGTGTTTGTTAGCCATCTTTATGTCTTCTTTGGAGAAATGTCTGTTTAGTTCTTTGGCCCATTTTTTGACTGGGTCATTTATTTTTCTGGAATTGAGCTGCAGGAGCTGCTTGTATATTTTGGAGATTAATCCTTTATCAGTTGCTTCATTTGCTATTATTTTCTCCCATTCTGAAGGCTGTCTTTTCATCTTACTTATAGTTTCCTTTGCTGTGCAGAAGCTTTTGATTTTAATTAGGTCCCATTTGTTTATTTTTGCTTTTATTTCCAATATTCTGGGAGGTGGGTCTTGGAGGATCCAGCTGTGATTTATGTCGGAGAGTGTTTTGCCTACGTTCTCGTCTAGGAGTTTTATAGTTTCTGGTCTTACATTTAGCTCTCTAATCCATTTTGAGTTTATTTTGGTGTATGGTGTTAGGAAGTGTTCTAGTTTCATTCTTTTACAAGTGGCTGACCAGTTTTCCCAGCACCACTTGTTAAAGAGACTGTCTTTTCTCCATTTTATATTCTTGCCTCCTTTGTCAAAGATAAGGTGTCCATAGGTGCGTGGATTTATCTCTGGGCTTTCTATTTTGTTCCATTGATCTATATTTCTGTCTTTATGCCAGTACCATACTGTCTTGATGACTGTGGCTTTGTAGTAGAGCTTGAAGTCCGGCAGGTTAATTCCCCCAGTTCCATTCTTCTTCCTCAAGATTGCTTTGGCTATTCGAGGTTTTTTGTATTTCCATACAAATTGTGAGATTATTTGTTCTAGTTCTGTGAAAAATATCGTTGGTAGCTTGATAGGGATTGCATTGAATGTATAAATTACTTTGCATAGTATACTCATTTTTACAATATTTATTCTTCCAAATCCACGAACACGGTATATTTCTCCATCTATTAGTGTCCTCTTTGATTACTTTCATTAGTGTTTTATAGTTTTCTATGTACAAGTCTTTTGTTTCCTTAGGTAGATATATTCCTAAGTATTTAATTCTTTTCGTTGCAACAGTGAATGGAATAGTTTCTTTAATTTCTCTTTCTATTTTCTCATTATTAGTGTATAGGAATGCAAGGGATTTCTGTGTGTTGATTTTGTATCCTGCAACTTTACTGTAATCATTGATTAGCTCTAGTAGTTTTCTGGTAGAGTCTTTAGGGTTTTCTGTGTAGAGGATCATGTCATCAGCGAACAGTGAAAGTTTTACTTCTTTTCCAATCTGTATTCCTTTTATGTCTTTTTCTGCTCCGATTGCTGTAGCCAAAACTTCCAGAACTATGTTGAATAGTAGTGGTGAGAGTGGGCACCCTTGTCTTGTTCCTGACTTTAGGGGAAATGCTTTCAGTTTTTCACCGTTGAGGATAATGTTTGCTGTGGGTTTGTCATATATAGCTTTTATTATGTTGAGGTATAGCCCTTGTATTCCCACTTTCTGGAGGGTTTTTATCATAAATGGATGTTGAATTTTGTCAAAGGCTTTCTCTGCATCTATTGAGATAATTATATGATTTTTATGTTTCAGTTTGTTAATGTGGTATATTATGTTGATTGATTTGCGGATATTGAAGAATCCTTGCATTCCTGGGATAAAACCCACTTGGTCATGATGTATGATATTCTTATGTGTTGTTGGATTCTGATTGCTAGAATTTTGTTAAGGATTTTTGCATTTATGTTCATCAGTGATATTGGCCTGTAGTTTTCTTTTTGTGTGGGGTCTTTACCAGGTTTTGAGATTAGGGTGATGGTGGCCTCATAGAATGAGTTTGGAAGTTTCCCTTCCTCAGCAATTTTCTGGAAGAGTTTGAGTAGAATAGGTGTTAGCTCTTCTCTAAATTTTTGGTAGAATTCAGCTGTGAAGCCGTCTGGACCTGGGCTTTTGTTTGCTAGAAGATTTCTGATTACAGCCTCTAGTTCCATGCTTGTGATGGGTCTGTTCAGATTTTCTATTTCTTCCTGGTTCAGTTTTGGAAAGGTGTACTTTTCTAGGAATTTGTCCATTTCTTCCAGGTTATTGATTTTATTGCCATATAATTGCTGATAGTATTCTCTAATAATCCTTTGTATTTCTGTGTTGTCAGTTGTGATCTCTCCATTTTCATTCCTAATTTTATTGATTTGGTTCTTCTCCCTTTGTTTCTTGATGAGTCTGGCTAGTGGTTTGTCAATTTTATTTACCTTCTCAAAGAACCAGCTTTTGGCTTTGTTGATTTTTGCTATGGTCTCTTTTGTTTCTTTTGCATTTATCTCTGCCCTAATTTTACGATTTCTTTCCTTCTACTAACCCTGGGGTTCTTCATTTCTTCCTTTTCTAGTTGCTTTAGATGTAGAGTTAGGTTATTTAGTTGACTTTTTTCTTGTTTCTTGAGGTGTACCTGTATTGCTATGAACGTCCCCCTTAGCACTGCTTTTACAGTGTCCCAGAGGTTTTAGGTTGTTAAGTTTTCATTTTCATTCATTTCTATGCATATTTTGATTTCTCTTTTGATTTCTTCTATGATTTGTTCATTATTCAGCAGCGTGTTGTTCAGCCTCCATATGTTGACATTTTTAATAGTTTTTCTCCCATAATTGAGATCTAATCTTACTGCATTGTGGTCAGAAAAGATGCTTGGAATGATTTCAATTTTTTTGAATTTACCAAGGCTAGATTTATGGCCCAGGATGTGATCTATCCTGGAAAATGTTTCGTATGCACTTGAGAAAAAGGTGAAATTCATTGTTTTGGGGTGAAATGTCCTATAGAGATCTATTAGGTCTAACTGGTCTATGGTATCATTTAAAGTTTGTGTTTCCTTGTTAATTTTCTGTTTAGTTGATCTATCCATAGATGTAAGTGGGGTATTAAAATCTCCCACTATTATTGCATTGTTGTTAATTTCCCCTTTCATACTTGTCAATAATTGTCTTACATATTGTGGTGCTCCTATGTTGGGTGCATAAATATTTATAATTGTTATATCTTCTTCTTGGATTGATCCTTTGATCATTATGTAGTTTCCTTCTTTGTCTCTTTTCACAGCCTTTGTTTTAAAGTCTATTTTATCTGATATGAGTATTGCTACTCCTGCTTTCTTTTGATCTCTATTTGCATGGAATATCTTTTTCCAGCCCTTCACTTTCAGTCTGTATGTGTCCCTCGTTTTGAGGTGGGTCTCTTGCAGACAACATATATGAAGGTCTTGTTTTTGTATCCATTCAGCCAGCCTTTGTCTTTTGGTTGGGGCATTCAACCCATTTACGTTTAAGGTGATTATTGATAAGTATGATCCCATAGGCATTTTCTTTATTGCTTTGGGTTTGAGTTTATACACCCTTTCTGTGTTTCCTGTCTAGAGAAGATCCTTTAGCATTTGTTGGAGAGCTGGTTTGGTGATGCTGAATTCCCTCAGCTTTTGCTTGTCTGTAAAGCTTTTGATTTCTCCTTCATATTGAATGAGATCCTTGCTGGGTACAGTAATCTGGGCTGTAGGTTATTTTCTTTCATCACTTTATGTCTTGCCATTCCCTCCTGGCCTGAAGAGTTTCTGTTGAAATATCAGCTGTTATCCTTATGGGAATCCCCTTGTGTGTTATTTGCTGCTTTTCCCTTGCTGCTTTTAATATTTGTTCTTTGTGTTTGATCTTTGTTAATTTGATTAATATGTGTCTTGGAGTATTTCGCCTTGGGTTTATCCTGTTGGGGACTCTCTGGGTTTCTTGGACTTGGGTGATTATTTCTTTCCCCATTTTAGGGAAGTTTTCAACTATTATCTCCTCAAGTATTCTCTCATGGTCTTTCTTTTTGTCTTCTTCTTCTGGGACTCCTATGATTTGAATGTTGGAGCGTTTAACATTGTCCCAGAGGTCTCTAATATTGTCCTCATTTCTTTTAATTTGTTTTTCTTTTTTCCTCTCTGTTTCATTTATTTCTACCATTCTATCTTCTAGCTCACTTATCCTGTCTTCTGCCTCTGTTATTCTACTGTTTGTTCCCTCCAGAGTGTTTCTGATCTCATCTATTGCATTATTCATTTCCTCTAAGTCCTTATTAAACCTCTCTTCCATCTTCTCAATCCTTTTCTCCAGGTTATTTATCTGTAACTCCATTTTGCTTTCAAGATTTTGAATCATTTTCACCACCAAAATTTGAAATTCTATCTTCCTCTTTTGTTTGTGTTGGTGGACATTTATCTTGTTCCTTTACTTGCTGGGTATTTCTCTGCCTCTTCATCTTGCTTATATTGCTTTGCTTGGGGTGGCCTTTCCTTCTTCTGGCCGTTTGAGGAGTTCTCTTTATTATGTAGTTTCCTCGCTATGTGTGGGGTTGGACGGGTGACTTGTCAAGGTTCCCTGGTTAGGGAAGCTTGTGTCGGTGTTCTGGTGGGTGGAGCTGGATTTCTTCTCTCTGGAGTGCAATGAAGTGTCCAGTAATGAGTTATGAGATGTCAGTGGGTTTGGAGTGACTTTGGGCAGCCTGTATATTGAAGCTCAGGGCTATTTTCCTGTGTTGCTGGAGAATTTGCATGGTATGTCTTGCTCTGGAACTTGTTGACCCTTGGGTGGTGCTTGGTTTTAGTGTAGGTATGGAGACGTTTGATGAGCTCCTATCGATTAATGTTCCCTGGAGTCAGGAGTTCTCTGGTGTTCTCAGGATTCTGGCTTAAGCCTCTTGCCTCTGGTTTTTAGTCTTAATCTTGGAGTAGCTTCTAGACTATCTGTCATTTCCAAGGTGGTTCCCTCTGTTTTAGCTTCTGTTTGCTGGTCTCTTCAATGTCTAATTTCCGCCCTGATACTAGGGGGCGGGTGGACACTTTTTAAGGCTCAGTTGTTCAGTCCTGTTCTGGGAAGGGAGGAATGCTGCTGACAAATATCTCTGGCGTCTGTGGGGAGTGCTCGCAGTGTCTTGGCCACACTGGGTTTGCCCCCGCTCACAGCGTGTGTTGTCCCAGTCTACACTGCACAGGCTTTAGGTTGCTCTGCTGGGAACTGTCCGTGGCTGGTGCTGGGTTGTATGCACTTCCCAGGTCTGAGCAGCTCAAGTTCAGTTTCTTGGGTACTCCACAAAGGCTCAGACTTGGTTGGGCCTACGTTTTGTGCCTTCCCCGGTCGGAGCAGCTCAGGTGACCAGGTGTTTGGCGAGCGTGGTTGCTGCGACTTATCGCCTCCCCAGTCCCTGCCACTCGGTTTTCTGGGTGTAGAACCGGCGCACCTTCTCAGGCAGATATCGACTGGCCTGAGCCCAAGAAGTCTTGATTAGCAACAAGCCTGCATGCAGTTTGGTATTGGATGCCTTTCTGGGGCCGCGGTTGCCCCCTCCAGCTCTGGCTGCCCTCTCTGCCTGTCTCGGCGGGGGATGCTGGATGGGCCGACCATAGCCGGCTTGCTCTGTTCAGTCCTTTCTTCTGTGGGCGGGGCTGGTGGAGTCTTAGGTTAGGGCTTTCCGCCTTTTCCTGGGGAAGCTATCCCATTCTGCTTTGCTATCCTCAGTTCTCTCAGATTGTTCTCGCGGCATTCAAGCCCAATCCTCTCTCTAAGCAGTTCAGCCGGCTCCTCCCTGCCCAGCCCCCACTTGCTAATGGTGTATGCAGGTGTCTGCACTGCTTCTCCACTGGGAGTTACCGTTTGGTGGGTAATCTGTGGGTTTTAATTATTTCTTTCTTTTTCCTCCTGGTTATGTGGCCCTCTGATCTTCCAAGGCTCGCCACAGATTCACCAGTGAGAGTGTTTCCTGGTGTTTGGAAACTTCTCTCTTTTTAAAGCCTCCCTTCCCGGGACGGAGCTCTGTCCTTACTTCTTTTGTCTCTCTTTTTATCTTTTATGTTTTTTCCTACCTCCTTTTGAAGACAATGGGCTGCTTTTCTGGGTGCCTGATGTCCTCTGCCAGCATTCAGAAGTTGTTTTGTGGACTTTACTCCACGTTCAAATGTTCTTTTGATGAATTTGTGGGGGAGAGAGTGGTCTCGCCCTCCTATTCCTCCGCCATCTTGTTCCTTCTCATGTGAGATTTTAAATACTCAGTTCAGTTCAGTTCAGTTGCTCAGTCGTGTCCGACTCTCCACAACCCCATGAATCACAGCACGCCAGGCCTCCCTGTCCATCACCAACTCCTGGAGTTCACTCAAACTCATGTCCACAGAGTCGGTGATGCCATCCAGCCATCTCATTCTCGGTCGTCCCCTTCTCCTCCCGCCCCCAACCCTTCCCAGCATCAGAGTCTTTTCCAGTGAGTCAACTCGTCTCATGAGGTGGCCAAAGTATTGCAGTTTCAGCTTTAGCATCAGTCCTTCCAATGAACACCCAGGATCGATCTCCCTTAGAATGGACTGGTTGGATCTCCTTGCGGTACAAGGGACTCTCAAGAGTCTTCTCCAGCACCACAGTTCAAAAGCATCAATTCTTCGGTGATCAGCTTTCTTCACAGTCCAACTCTCACATCCTTTAAAATCTCACATTTTAAATACTAAATGAGTATAAATTCTGCAGGAAGACTCTGCCCACACCAACAGAGTTTAA
Organism: Moschus berezovskii; assembly: GCF_049115385.1. Taxonomy (NCBI): domain Eukaryota; kingdom Metazoa; phylum Chordata; class Mammalia; order Artiodactyla; family Moschidae; genus Moschus; species Moschus berezovskii. Next base: position 53,952,752 of record NC_142464.1, on the reverse strand, counting down.
AAGGTCAATATTTTTCTCAATGAAGACACCCAAGACACATTTGTAAAATTTCCAAGAAACCTAAGGCAGAGCAGAGCAATTTGCATGTCCCTTGATCCAACGAAGTTTCAATTGGACTTGACAGGCTGGAAGCACCGTTGAAAACAAGAAGATGAAATGAAACTCAGAAAAATGTAAACAGCTCATTTTGTCTGGAAAAAAAAAATCAATGCCAGGGCGAGGGAGGCTGAGTAAAAAGAATGAAATTTTCACTGCCTGAGAACTCAGTATGGTTGTGTTGACTTAGGCCTATTCTGTTTGCAAGGAGTTGTACTGTAGACTAAAGATCCCAGGGAAGAGTTAGGGAATCCCAGGGAAGGAACACGGGGAATCAGTTTCACCTGCCCTGTAGTCAGTCTGGTCTCCCAGCCACACAGCACAACTGCGTCTGACTTGGGGCTGGGTCAAAGGCAGCCACCACCACCAGTGCTGCCAACAACTACGTGAAACAAAGCACATTTAAAAATACCCCAAACTTGTCCAAATTTCCTAAATCATCAGGAACTGAGCTCTTTGTAGCTCAGCCTAAGAATTAACTTAATCTATTTCTTTTTGCATTTCCCCTTCTGGGATTTTGAGGAAAATGTCTATTTTAGACAGTAGGGGGTTTAGAAAGAAATGAAAATTTGTTTTCTTTCCCTCTTGCTCTCTTTCCCTCTATAAAAAAATCAGAGCAAATGAATCACTGGCAACTTTGTTGAAATCTTGAGTTGCATTTTGCTACTTGTTTGCGCTGATTAGGGAAGTGAATTTATTAAAAATTTAAGCTACGTGACAACTATAGATACTTTGTATACTAATTTTTTTTTCATTTTATATGTTACTTTGTAACCTTTTGAAATTGAACATATAATGAAGCATTTATCTTTTCATTAAATATTTTTTCTACAATAGTGGGTTTTTTTAATCTTTTCAGCAGTGAACTTTTTTAAAAAAATGAAATCTTAATGACTATCTATTGCTGTGTAACAAACCATTTGAAACTTAGTGGCTCACAAATATTGCAATTGTTTATTCTTTCAGGATTCTGGAAATTCTAGAGGTTCCACAAGCAAGAACTTGTCTCTGCTGAATGCAATGTTAGATGTGGAGTCTGTGGGAGCCACTTTCAAGGTGGCTTTACTCACTTGGGGACCCAAGTTACCTAGAGCCCTGAAAGCTGTTCATTGGAAGAACTTTGGCTTTTGCCCTTTGTGAGATGGGAAGCCACTGGAGGGTTTTGGGCATGGGAGTGACATGATCTAACTTAGTGTTCACAGGATTACCTTGGCTGCTCTGTTGGGAATAAACTTTAAAAAAGGGGTGGTCTGTCAAAGGGAGGAGCAGGGGGACCACTCAGGAAGCTATTGCCATACCCAGGTGAGAGCACATGGTGGCTTGGACAAATGTGGCAGCAAGGGAAAGGGATGAGGTGATTGACTTGGATTAATATTCATCTGCGCTTTCTCCTACTTATTTTATGGAATTATTGCGCTATATGGGGTTGAAAGTGAAAGTGAAGTTGCTCAGTTGGGTCCGACTCTTTGCGACCCCATGGACTGCAGCCCACCAGGCTCCTCCGTCCATGGGATTCTCCAGGCAAGAGTACTGGAGTGGGGTGCCATTTCCTTCTCCAGGGGGTTAATTGAGTGTAAACTTGAGGTAGTCATCAACTCGACTAATATTTCTTGACGATCTATTCTTCATCTTGTGATTTCACAGTGCAGGAAACCCACTGGCAACTCAAGATGTATCTGGAGTTTTGATCTGAGTGAGTAGCTTAGCTCAGGTAATATCTGAGCATCTGCTCATAAATTCACTGGTCCTCTCTTCTGATAGTGATGTGACACTGATTATGGTGTGGTTTAGTCGCCAAGTCATGCCCGACTCTTGCGACCTCATGGACTGTAGCCCACAAGGTTTCTCTGTCCATGGGATTTCCCAGGCAGGAATACTGGACAGGTTGCCATTTCCTTTTCCAGGGGATCTTCCTGACCCAGGGAGCAAACCCAGGTCTCCTGTGCTGCACGCGATCTCCTGCATTGCAGGTGGATTCTTTACTGACTGAGCCACGAGGGAAGCCCGTGACACTGATTCAGTTCAGTCGCTCAGCTGTGTCCGACTCTTTGCGACCCCATGAATTTGCAATTTAGACTTCTTCACAGTAAATCCAGCTCTTCTCCAGTCAGGAGTGTACCCCTGCAGTGGCAGGAACTTTATCTAAATGACCCTTTTGAGCCACCATCTTCCCCTCACAGCTGCCCCGTGAGGGCTCAACAGACGTGGGTTTGACTAAACTGCCTCCCATTGGCCTCCATGTAGGTTGGAGCAATGTGAAGATTCCTAAGAATAGATCCAATTCTTGAAAGCCTCTGAGCACTGGCATACTCTCCTGGGCTACTTTTGGCCTTTTTCTTTTCTCTTTTTCCCCCATCAGGGAGCCCCAGGGTTCTGCAGCTGTTACATCAGTCGGATGCCAGATGAGCAGAACAAAAGATGCAACTTGGTGACTATTCACATCTGTACTTCTCCTAAGCAAACAGAACAGATGCCCTTAGCAACAGGGCGCTCCAGCTCAGGGCAGGGGAAATATACCCTGAAGGGGGAAGTTACCCTTCTAAAAGCTGACAGAACCACTTAGGATGGCAAGGAACCTCGCAAAACAGAACATTAAACATTCATGGACTACAAAGCCTTGGAGGTTTAAGCTGGGAGTCAACAGAGAGGTTCTTAGTAAACACTGTGCATGCGAAATGCCAGCAGAGCTTTGGGCCTTATTTGGATCGAGTTTATCACTGCCTCCCTCAGGAAAGAGGGCTATGCAGGCAAAAAGAGATACTGTCATTTTCTTCTGAACTCGGAAGTAGGGAGCGCTTCCTAGGAATTCCTTGAACTGGCTGATTCCCACCCTCGGGTCTGTGCTCCAGCCTGCCTGGGTCCTGCCCTTCTTGTCCTGTTCTCAGGAGAGAGCAAGCCAGTTTTGGAGGGGCCTCCCTGTCCCCTTCTCTGTCCTGAAGACTGTCAGCCAGAGCCCAATGCCGAGTGAGAGAGAGCCAAGTAGGGGTAGGAACATGTACTCACCAGTAATAACTACAAATTATTTACTGTGGGCCAGACAGGCTTTTATCTGACCTAAGTGCCACAGTAGTAAAGAATCTGCCTGCCAATGCAGGAGACACAAGAGATGAGGGTTCAATCCCTGCATCAGAAAGATCCCCTGGAGTAGGAAATGGCAACCTATTCCAGTATTCTTGCCTGGAAAATTCCATAGAGTAAGGAGCCTGGTGGGCTACAGTTCATAGGTTCGTGAAGAGCTGGACACAACTGAGCATACACAGAGACGGGCCTTATTCTTTTAATTCTCACAGCCCTGTAAAGTAGTATTATTGCTACCTTTTTGTAGACAAGCCGACTGAGGCCTGAGGCTGAAAAATCAGTTGCCCTGTGTCACAGAGGGGGTCAGCCCCAGAGCCAGAATTCGCTCCAGGCAGCCTTATTCCAAGTGTGGATTCTTTGCTGTCAAGCTAGAACTTGCCCTGACTATCATTTTTAGAATGGAAAGAAGAGATGAACTGTCTAGAGATGTTAAGAAAAAAGAAAGCAGGAATTTTCCTTCTTACATGATCATCCTTTTCTGCTATCATTAAATACTGCAAACTTTTTTTTTTTTTTTAAGAGGAGTGGTACTTCAACTTCCATTTGGACATCCATTTCTTCACCTGACTCTATTTCTGTTTCTGGGGGGTGAACCTTGATCCAGACCTCACTAATCAAAATACTGGTGACTATTCCATGGTAAGGAGATTGGAGTGACATCTTTTGTTTGAGCCTATAGAGAAATAGTGTCATTCTTTTCTCACTAGTTTTGAGCCAGGGAGGAGGCAGCTCCTGCTGCTATTGGCAGCCTTTTTATGACCATGAGGAGAGATCGTCTGAGAACTGAGTTAAGAATTGGGCTGTAACTGGGCAGTTAAAAAGGCTCCTGTGTCTCACTGGGAGATCAGAGGCTTGAGGAGAGCTGCAGGGCTTGGGTGAGTATAGATTAGAGCCTTGGGAATAGTATCAACAAATATTTGTGTGGTCTTTGCTGCTGCTGCTGCTGCTAAGTCGCTTCAGTCATGTCCCGACTCTGTGCGACCCCATAGATGGCAGACCACCAGGCTCCTCAGTGCATGGGATTTTCCAGGCAAGAGTACTGGAGTGGGTTGCCATTGCCTTCTCCATGTGTGGTCTTTCAGTTCAGTTCAGTTCAGTTCAGTTGCTCAGTCGTGTCCGACTCTGCGACCCCATGAATCACAGCATGCCAGGTCTCCTGTCCATCACCAACTCCCGGAGTTCACTCAAACTCATGTCCATCGAGTCGGTGATGCCATCCAGCCATCTCATTCTCTGTCATCCCCGTCTCCTCCTGCCCCCAACCTTTCCCAGCATCAGAGTCTTTTCCAGTGAGTCAACTCGTCGCATGAGGTGTCCAAAGTATTGGAGTTTCAGCTTTAGCATCAGTCCTTCCAATGAACACCCAGGACTGATCTCCTTTAGGATGGACTGGTTGGATCTCCTTGCAGTCCAAGGGACTCTCAAGAGTCTTCTCCAACACCACAGTTCAAAAACATCAATTCTTCGGCGATCAGCTTACAGTCCAACTCTCATATCCATACGTGACCACTGGAAAAACCATAGCCTTGATTAGACGGACTTGGTTGGCAAAGTAATGTCTCTGCTTTTTAATACACTATCTAGGTTGGTCATAACTTTCCTTCCAAGGAGTAAGCGTCTTTTAATTTCATGGCTGCAATCAGCATCTGCAGTGATTTTGGAGCCCAAAGAAATAAAGTCTAACACTGTTTCCACTGTTTCCCCATCTATTTCCCATGAAGTGATGGGACCAGATGCCATGATCTTAGTTTTCTGAATGTTGAGCTTCAAGCCAAACTTTTCACTCTCTTTCACTTTCATCAAGAGGCTTTTGAGTTCCTCTTCACTTTCTGCCATAAGGGTGGTGTCATCTGCATATCTGAGGTTATTGATATTTCTCCCAGCAATCTTGATTCCAGCTTTTGCTTCTTCCAGCCCAGCATTCCTCATGATGTACTCTGCATATAAGTTAAATAAGCAAGGTGACAATATACAACGTTGATGTATTCCTTTGGAACAACAGACTGTGAGGTCTTTACCAAGTGCCAAATACTGTTTTAAGTGTCTTTTATCTGTATTAGTCAATTTAAGTTACCATTATCACCACTTCTTAAAAGATGGAAACCAAAGACACAGAATGGTAGAGAACATGTCCAAGATCACACAGCTGTTGAGTTGAGAGTATAGTGGTGCTGGGCTCCACATGCAGCAATCTTGCTGTGGGCATGCCCTCAGCATCCCCGCTCTCTGCTCCTCCTGGCTTTCAGCCAGAGAGCAGAAGCTCCAAGTGCTTTCAGGGGATACAGGAATATTCCTGTGGAATAGAGTTGTTTTTTTTTTTTTAAAGAACTACTTTCAACAATCAAATTCAGAAACACAGGTGGAAACTCAAGGGCAGTGGTTAAGGAAACTGTGAACTGCATGAGTAGAGACGAAGACTTGCCCCTCGGTTTTCCCTCGGACTTACTGGTCTACCCATGACATGGAAGGAACAGGAACAGAGGGCCATGGACAGGCACCCAGCATGGCCAACTCTGTGTAGCACTCCCACTCTCCAGGCCCCATTGACCTCTGTCAGTCCCGGCCTGCTTCTCCAGTCTCTCCCCTTCCCAGACCCCAGAGGCAGCCCACTGAGCACTCCCCAGTGAGGCCTGCCCACCCCCATTTCAAGGGAGGCTCCCCTATGGCTGGCAGGAAGACCTTGGCCCAGCCCCTGTGGAGAGTCAGCCTCACTGAGGCTCGTGGAGCTGAGGGTGAGCTCTGGCTCTCGTCTCATCCTGCATCTCCAGCAGGGAGTCTGGCCCACCGTGGATGCCAAGTGTGGCATGATCAGAGAGGCGTGAGTGTTGGGCTTCTGGTTTGCTCACTGCCGCTTCCTGGTGTCAGCCTCGCCATTGAATCCTGGCTCCCCTTTGCCCCAGGAGCCAAGGAACTTCCTTGCGTTGAGTTCACCTATGTGACTGGCAATCTCCAGAGGACTTAACGTGCGTGTCAGGGCTCTACCCGCGCCCCCACCCCCTGGACACGTTCCTTGGGGAGTGACCGTCTCCCTCACCCCCTACTGTTGTAATGTGCCCCCTCCTCTGGAACTTTGGGTGCTAGCGGTTGCCTGGTCGACCCCTGAGCTGGCTGCACTGTGGGCTGTCCTGGCTTGTGGACTGGTACTCTCTTGTCCCCTAGGCCCACCTCTCTCTCCATCTTGGTTGCAGAGCAATCTCAGGTGGTCCTGGTTGTCTCCAGCTTCCTGCCTGGCACTTCGGCTTCCCTGGTGGCTCAGGTGGTAAAGCATCTGTCTGCAATGCGGGAGACCCAGGTTCGATCCCTGGGTCAGGAAGATCCTCTGGAGAAGGATATGGCACACCACTCCAGTACTCTTGCCTGGAAAATTCCATGGATGGAGGAGCCTGGTGGGCTACAGTCCACGGGGTCGCAGAGAGTTGAACATGATGGAGGGACTTCACTTACACTTTCTGTGTCTCAAATCCTGCCATCAGGAGGGGCTGTGTTATGCACTTGGACTCTGGTACTGACTCTCACCGGTTGGTGATATGGGCCCTTCAGACCCCACCTCATCATGTCCTCTGGGGCAGAACTGGAGCACAGACCGAGAGAAGCAAGCAGGATTGTTTATAAGCTACTCTCCTAGGGCCTCTGAAATGGCTTGAGGTGTTCCAGATGGGTCACCAACACAGGTGGCCTCTGCCCCCAGCCATAGACTCACTCTAAATCTGATGGTTTGTACCTCTGGGAAGACTCAGGATTCCAGAGCAGTGATATTTCCTTGGCTAGGCCTGGTGGGGATTAGCACTCTCAGCCAATTCTTGATTATCTGCAGGAGAAGGGAGAAGATGGGCCACTGACATTTCCAAATAACCTTGGAATTTAATCTGGCTAACAGCTCTGAATGTCCCCTGTTGGAACTCTTTCCAGAGCAGCTACCAAGAAGTCAAATCTATGTTCTTGGCTCTCAAATCCTTTCTTCTTTACTTCTCCCCTGTTTATTTTTTTGCCTCATGGGAAAGAAGTCTCCAGCAATGGACAGAGAATGAGGGGAACAGCAAGAGGACTAATATGGCAGTGTGTTTTGTTGTAATTAACAGGAAATCCAACTCTAACTAGCTTAAATAGTGGAAGACATCTATTTACTTAGAAGAATACAAAATCTGGTGGTTGGGATGGCATCAGGTTGGGTTTGCTCCAGCGACAGAGGGCACCAGGGCTCCATTTCTCTCCTTCTTTCTCCCACAGTGGTGGAGTCCACCCTCAGATTTCACATGGTAGTCCCCTAGCTGTTCTAGGCCCTTGTTTCATGCCAGCCAATAGCTATGAAGTGTCAGACTTCAAACTCTCTGATGGAAGATATCATGTCTTCTTTAGCTCCTGTTACTGACCCTATTGATTCAGACCCTGATAAGGGTCCTCCTGCTTGCACCAATAGAACGAGACTGAATTTGGTTCAGAAGCAAAGGAAAGCTTCATTATGGGATCAGAGAAAGGAGAGGTGGGAGATCTTGCTCTACAGGGCATGCTTGCCCTGACAAGCAGTGGGTAGGGCTGCTTTGTAGGGTTCTGGCCCCAGGGTGGGGGGTTGGGGGGATGGTGGAGTTAAGTGCTGGGCGCAGCCTCTCTGCACATCACCTGCTGCCACTGCCACCTTGGATTGAGGTGCATGTGCAGCACTTCTGTACGTGGCTGGCTGTGTGTTAGGCACAGCAGTTCTGCGCTGGGAAATCTAACCCAGTGCAAGGTCTCTGCACACGGGCCCCTACAGGCAAGTGAAACTAGACAAAACACAAAAGTGGGACTTTGTCCTATCACCTAGATTCCATCTTATTTCTCCGCTCCACCCCAGTGGCTTCTGCTGGTGACAAATCTCTCCTCTCTTCCATCTTGCTTCTCATTCTTTAAAAAAAATTTTTTTTTAATTTATCTATTTTATTATTTTTGGCTTCACTGGGTCTTCATTGCTCTGTGTGGGCTTTCTGTAGTTGCAGTGTGTGGACTGGTGCACGGGCTTCCCATTGCTATGGCTTCTCTTGTTGTGGCTCATGGGCTTAGTTGCCCTGTGGCTTGTGGGGGTCTTAGTTCCTGAACCAGGGATTGAACTTGTATCCCCTGAATTAGCAGGCACATTTTGAACCCCTGGACCACCAGGGAAGTCCCTTGCTTCTCATTCTTGAGGGATGCTGTGGGTCTGCTAAATTTAGGTATGTTGTTGTAATCCCAGGGAGGGGAACAGAGCATCTCCCCTGCAGCCTTTAGTGCTGTTTGATTGTCCCCCCAGGCCTCAGCGCTAACTGTTTGTAGCTGTGAGCAACCAGCATTTGAAGTTTTACAGATTCTAACCTTTTGGAGTCAAAGGACATGAGACAATTTAAGATACAGGCCTGCATATCGGCAAGAGACAATGGTTGTGAAGGAGCCCAGGAAAGGTAGAAAGCAAGTGATGCTGGGGAGGGTCTGTTTTACCCCTCTCCATATTTGTTCAGCCAGATAAGACGGACAGCCTCCTGTTAGCTAATTTGCTTTGTTTCAGTAGCCTGTCTGCACTCTCTTCAATCTGGTCACTTGCAATGACATAAAAAGCAACCTGATGTATGGGCCAGAGCACAGAGCCCTCCCTGGTAATCTAGGTAACCTGCCTGATTACAAGTAGTCAGGAGGGGTCTGTTGCCCCAGGTTGTCTCTCTGGAGAGTGGGGCTAGGGATCTCCTCAATAGAGTGTGATGTGCCCAAAGAGGGATGCTTTGCAACTTCGGGGCAGAATGGGTGGTTAAGATCACCAAGTGGAGTCTGTTCCACTTAGAAGTGAGCTGATCTTGTAAGTTGTTGATTTTCCAGGTTTTTTGGGTGCATCCAGTTTCCTCTTCCGAGGCCAGTAGAGAACCAGTCAGTGGGTGGGGACAGCGCATGGTTGCCATATATCCTGAGGACTTCCATTGTTTCTCCTACCTGGAGGACACACTTGAGTTGCTTTATTTAAAGGAGGTTAAAGTGTCCCTTCTCTGGGGCTTGGGGAATAGTTTACCATATCTGCGTCCAAATGCACTTTAACTTATCCCTTGGGGCTAACTGCATACAGAGCCGAGCAATCAGAGTTGGCTGACATAATTTGACTAAGGCCATTTTAAGGTCTGCTTGGATCTCTCTACTTTCTTCCATTGGGGTCTCTAAGCTGAGTGCAAGGTCCTTTTTATGCCCTGGGCTAAATTAGACATGCTAAATACTCAATTATTAGACATGCTAAATGCCCAAAGAATAGATTACTATGCAGAGTAGTGCCTGGCACAAAAACATGGTAAAAATAAAGTTACGAACAATGATGCAAAATCTGTATGCAGGTCAAGAAGCACCAGTTAGAACTGGACATGGAACAACAGACTGGTTCCAAATTGGGAAAGGAATACTTCAAGGCTGTATATTGTCACCCTGCTTATTTAACTTATATGCCAACTATATTATGTGAAATGCTGGGCTGGATGAAGCACAAACTGGAATCAAGATTGCTGGGAGAAATATCAATAACCTCAGATACACAGATGATACCACCCTTATGGCAGAAAGCGAAGAAAACTAAGAGTCTCTTGATGAAAGTGCAAGAAGAGAGTGAAAAAGTTGGCTTAAAACACAACATTCAGAAAACTAAGATCATGGCATCTAATCCCATCACTTCATGGCAAATAGATGGGGAAACAATGGAAACAGTGACAGACTTTATTATTTTGGGTTCCAAAATCACTGCAAATGGTGACTACAGCCATGAATTTAAAAGGCGCTTCCTCCTTGGAAGAAAAGCTATGACCAAGTTAGATAACATATTAAAAAGCAGAGACATTACTTTGCCAACAAAGGTCCATCTAGTCAAAGCTATGGTTTTTCCAGTGGTCATGTATGGATGTGAGAGCTGGACTGTGAAGAAAGCTGAGCACCGAAGAATTGATGCTTTTGAGCTATGGTGTTGGAGAAGACTCTTGAGAGTCCCTTGGACTTCAAGGAGATCCAACCAGTCAATCCTAAAGGAAATCAGTCCTGAATATTCATTGGAAGGACTGATGGTGAAGCTGAAGCTCCAATTCTTTGGCCACCTGATGCAAAGAACTGACTCACTGGAAAAGACCCTGATGCTGGGAAAGATTGAAAGCGGGAGGAGAAGGGGACGACAGAGGGTGAGATGGTTGGATGGCATCACTGACTTGATGGACATGAGTTTGAGCAAGCTCCGGGAGTTGGTGATGGACAGATAAGCCTGGTGTGCTACAGCCCATGGGTTTGCAAAAAGTCATTCATGACTGAGCGACTGAACTGAACTGAACAGTGATGATGAAGTTGATGGTTATGGTGTTTCTGTACATGCATGTTAAGTCACTTCAGTCATGCCTGACTCTTTGTGACCCCATAGACAGTAGCCCACCAGGCTCCTCTATCCATGGGGATTCTCCAGGCAAGAATACTGGAGTGGGTTGCCATGCCCTCCTCCAAGGGATCATCCCAATCCAGGGATTGAACTTGCACCTCTTGAGTCTTCTGTATTGTAAGGTAGGTTCTTTACCACTAGCAGCACTTGAGAAGCCCATGATGTTTCTAAGTGCCTGTTATGACCGATTTTTTTTTTTCCATCTAAATCATCTGAATTGTAGACATGCCTCAGTACTGCAGGATGCTGCCAGTGACAATTCAGGATGGAGGCATGCCCCAGGGTTCCAACAGCAGGCTGTTTTCCTGCAATGCCAGCCACCACCTGGGTTCATATCTTCCCCTGCAACTCCTTGCTTCCAGGTCACTTGAGGGGGACTGCCCTCCAGTCTCCTTACTGTGGCACAGGTGTGGAGGCTGGGGGTGTGAGAGCCACCAAGGAGGGACTTGTGGGACAGCCTGGGTGGCATTGGGTGTGGTTGGTCCTCAGGAGTAGAGGTAAGAAGAGGAGCAGGAAGCCTGGTCACGGTGCCTTGGGAAAGAAGGGGTCCTTTTAGCTTCTTGGATTGTGAAGCTGGATCCACATCTGACCTTCCTCTCCAGGCAGAGCTGCCAAGTATGGCCCTGGATGTGATATACCCACCACCCCTGGGATCAGTCTCCTTAGGTCCCATTGCTCACCTGAGATGCTTCTCCAACAGGCTGATGCAACCTTTGTGTTTGGGTCACTAATGTCAGGATGCCATGAGGCCTTGCTAGGCTGGGGCTCTCTCCTTCCAGCTGAATTCAGTTCCTTCTTACATACCCAGCAGGGCCTCTTAGATTTCTGCCAAAGGAGACTGCTGTAAATTCAATTGTCCCACTCCCCAAATTCATGGTTTGAAACCTCATCCCCAGTGTGATGGTTTGGACGTGAGGACTTTGAGCAGTGGTGAGGGCACGAGGGTGGAGCCCTCATGAATGGGATTAGTATCCTTATAAAAGGGACCCTGGAATGCACCCTTGCCCTTTCTGCCATGTGAAGACATGGGGAAGGCTCTGCCTATGAACCAGGAAGCAGGCCTTGACTAGATGCTATAACTTCCCTGATGGCTTAGATGGTAAAGAATCTGCCTGCAATGTGGGAGACCTGGGTTTGATCCCTGAATCAGGAAGATCCCCTGGAGAAGGGAATAGCAACCCACTCCAGTATTCTTGCCTAGAGAATCTCATGGACAGAAGAGCCTGGCAGGCTACAGTCCATGGGGTCACAAAAAATCGGACATGACTAGTGACTAACACTATCACTTTCGCTCGTCATCTTGATCTTGGACTTCTCAGCCTCCAGAGCTATGAGAAATAACCTTCCATTGCTTGTAAGCCACCCAATCTATGGTATTCTGTTATAACAGTCCGGACAGACCAAGATAAGGATGGAGGGAGGAAAATCCAGAGATGCACAGAGAAAGTGAACTGGGAAGAGCCTGGGGGTAGGGGTCAGTTCATTTGGGTTCAAATCTCAGCTCTTCTGCTGGTAGCATTTATGTTTGGAGAACTGCCTAATCCATTTGGGCCTTAGTTTCCTTAGCTATAAAATAAGAATTGCTGCTATATGCATTACCTGTCTGGCAGCATTGCTGTGTTTAAATCCCATGTCCACCAATTCCTATGAAGGAAGCCCACGATTCATCCTCAGCTTCCTCATCTGTAAAATGGGGTCACAAACCTCTCTCAGAGCGTTGTGGGGAGGCTTAACTGAAGTGAGGGATGCAAATTGCTCACCACAAAGAGGCTATCGGGATTTCTAAAGTCTAAGACGCTTTCATATTTCACCTTAGGGAAGAAGCCCTATTTTCCTTGGGAATTGAGAAGGGCTTAGACACAAACTGGGGTCCACCTGTGGGGCACATTGCAGGCACTGAGGGGAAGGCAGTTGCTCCACAGCACCCTCAGGGCCCCCTGGGGGCAGAATCCTAGAAGCAGGAGGAGAGCTTGAGGATCTCAGGTGGAAACGCACAGAAGAAGGAAGGGGACAAAGGCCATCCTGAGGCCGGCCACCACCCTTGCTTGGGCTGCTATTCCTCCAAGGGAGCTTTGTTCAGCTAAGGGTGCTTCATGTCAAAGCAGACCAGGGATCCCAAAGGTCACATCTCCTGGTGGCTGGCTCTTTCAGTTCATAGACCAGCTCTTTCTTTTTTCCAGGACATACATATGGGACCAGGGCTACTGGGTCAACTCTGTACTGGAGTTTATAAAACCATCTTTTTCAGGGAGTTAACTGTTGGTTAAAGCAGTTAACTTCTAAGTTCTTCAAAGAGTCGATTGCCATTTTCATCAGAATCTCTGGAGATTCTTTTTATTTTTTCTCATTACATGTTGATTTTACTGTATGAACGTATTAAACAACACACCTCCCAGCAGCCAATACCATACATTAAAAGACCAAAACAGGATAAAGAGGGGGTGGTCCCCCACTCCCTCAAAAAATCCCTGCCCCTTCCCAGGTAAACTAATGAACATGGCTCCCCATCACTGACCTCACTCCTCCCTTTAAAATTAAATCCCTCTAGCCAGGGAGTTGTGAAGTTCACCCCTGAACTAGTTCAAGTTTCTCCATTCTCTGGCCGCTGAATAAAGCTTGTGATGTGTCAAACAGCACCCTCCTCCCAGGCAGACAGCATAAGCCGGGTTGAGGCCCCACCACAGTCCATACGACTTAATCCGTTAACAGGTGCACAAAGGGAGGTGGCACCGGGGCCAGGGCCTCTCCCACCAAGACCCAAGCTATACCGGCTAGCAGGTGGGCGGCTAGGCGGAAAGGACGGGCAGAGTCCCAACGGTCCCAGCACCCATGTCGTCCTCATAAACTTCTGTTAGGCAGTACGCACATGCAGGACCCCGCCTCACAAACAGCGTTTATGGAAATGGGTCCGGGGATAGGGCAAGGGTCGGGGGTTGGTCTGCTGGCGCATCGCGGTCACACGTTGGCTCGTTCCCGCTGCAGCCGCGAGTTGTAGGCACGTGACACGGTGTTCCAGGCGTCCGTGTAGCGGTCCATGCACATGGCAATGCACTTCCGCTCTGAATTGTCCAGGGAACCCCCCGGCTTCCAGATACACTTCCGGAAGCACTTGTCAGTCATCCTCTGTAGCAGCTCCTGCGCGTTGGCCACGGCGATCTGCACTTTCACCTGCACCATGATGAGCCCTGGGTCCAGCTTCCCGCCGCCGGAGCCCCCGAAATCTGAGCCGAAGCCTCCCTCCATGGCTCCGCGAAGTCAACCTGACCGCTGCCGCGTGCGCCGACCCGCACCCACCTGGAGATTCTTTTTAAAGCACACATATCTGTGTGTGTTTAGAATTAGACATGGAATAGGAATTAGAATGGAATAGGAAAGCACGGGGAACCTGCATTTGAAGAGAGCCCCAACGACAGAGGAGCCTGACAGACTACAGTCCACAGGGTCACAAAGAGTAGGACACAGCTGATTGATTGAGCACAGTCACTCACACCAGATGGGTCTTCTGTCTGGAGGACCACAGACTGATGGGAAAGGAAAGGAACATCTCATTAGGTACTAAATTCTCTTAGCACCTTTCCCAGAAAAACAATCCTCTGCTCTCAGAACCGGCTTCATGGGTGGAACTTCCCAGGCTTAGAAGGGTCCCATCTTTGGTTTAATGCTCTTGCTATTGCTGTCTTTGAAATTCTTAAATTTTTGAATGAGGAGGCCCTGACTTTTCATTTTGCACTGGGCTTCAGGAATTATGTAGTGGGTCCTGTCCACTACACAGTTAAGAACTTCAGAAAGGATAGACTTGCCCAAGGCCACACAGCTAAGGAGCGGAAATGGGTTTGGAATCCTGAGATGTCTGACCCCAAAGTTCTGCTACCCCATGACTCTGAGACTCAAAAGGAATGGACGTTGATAGTGGAGTTCTGATTTCAGCCACCTTGTCACATTTCAGGGTGAGGGAAAGGCCTTTCCCAGGCATCTTATCTACACCAGGAAGGTTTTCATCAGTGCTACTACTCATAAGAGTAAGACCAATGTATAAACTCATTCATCTTCACGGTAGGAAAGATACTGTGTAATTCCAGGCTGGTAGCCCCTGGAGGGAGAGAGTAAAGAATGCCTCTCTTCCCTCTCCCTCATTGTAACTTTACTATGCACAGAGGATAAGGCAAAGAGGTACAGGGGACAGGATCTAGAGCCAAAGGTGTGGGGGGGTGCAGTCCAGAACCATCGATGCCACTTACTAGAAGAATAGCAGAGAGTAACGGGTCGGACACGACTGAGCGACTGAACTGAACTGAACTGAACGGGTCTCTTGGACTGCAAGTCCCAGTTTTTTATCTGTAAAATGAAGTGATGCAAACACAACCAATATCCAAGTTTGTGGTGAGGGTCAGATGGCCAGATGGACTTCAAAATAGTATGTCAAGGTCAGTACAAGCTCTATGAACATTTGTGACTCATAGGGTTGGTTGGTTTGTGCATAAGGAAATGGTTTGGCAAAAGGGAGGGACACCTGGGTCATGCCGAGGGTGGTCTCGCCTCAGGGCAGGACCTTTGCTGTCCCTCAGGTGGAACTGGAGTCCGAAGTGACCTGGGGTGGGAAAGAGGTGGGAGGAGTGGGTGCTGCAGGGATTGGGACTCTGGTTGCTTCAGACTTTACTGCTACAAAAGAAGGCAGAACTACCAATAGCAGTAATAATAATTACTGGGCTTCTCTGGTGGCTCAGATGATGTAAGAATCGGCCTGCAATGCAGGACACCCGGGTTCGATCCCTGGGTCTGGAAGATCCCCTGGAGAAGGGCATGGCAGCCTGCTCCAATATTCTTGCCTGAAGAATTTCCGTGGACAGAGGAGCCTGGTGGGCTCCAGTCCATGGGGTCGCACACAACTGAGCAATTAACATGCACACACGATAATAAAAATAATAGTTTAAAAAAAAAAGCCTACAATGAGGCAGGACAGCAGAGAGGACTCAGGAATGCAGAAACAGGCTCTTCAGTTGAGATAGAGGTGTTTGGGGTGCCAGCACAGTTATTTTGGTTGTTAGGTAAGGACCCCATCACTTACCAAGATTGGTGAAGACTCCTCAGTTTTGTGTCAGAGCCAGGCGTGGGCCATAGCAGTTTGAGAGTCAAGGAGAAGCAGAAACCAGGCCCCAGAGAAAGAAGTTTGTTAGACCTCAGAGGCAGTGTTATTGCTTTGTTTTGCTTTTAAAGCAGCGTTTTACTCAAAATATTTGCTTCTAAGACCATGGGGCTAAAATAAGTGCTCGGAGACTTAGAGAGCAATGACTCTGGGGCTCCCTGGAACAAAAAGCCTCTGAAGGCCTGAGGCTAAGCCAGGTAGAGAACAGGTGGAGGTGGAAGGTCAGAGTGGTTCCCAGTCTGCATAGCCAAGGTCAGGTCCCCCAGACCTCACACCTGCCCTTGTGAGCAGGTGGCATGTGGAAAAGTGCCACCTTAGCAAGCAGGTGCCAGGGGCGGCTTAAGGAGGCTGAGCATACAGCCTGTAGGCGGAGGAGCCCACACAAATTAGGCTGAAGGTACAAGAGAGGTGAAAAGAGAAACACTAGCCTGATGCTACAGGGAAGCTTCACCGAGTTTCCCAAACTGGGGTCCGAGGGTCCTTGAACACCTACAGATGAATCTTGGGCATCCACAGGTTCTCTATGAGGATATTTAAAATTTTGCATTTTTCATTTTGATAATGACCTGAAAAGAAAAATGTCAGTATAAGCATATTCTGGGTAATCTGGATTAGTGACCTCTGATCTTTCTTTTTTTTTTGGCATCCACCCACAGAAGGAATCCATTTTACTGGTGACCTGGTTTCTATACACAGATATTCATGATCACATAAGCAGAGCTGACAGGCAGCCCATCCAGACCAGGGAAGCCACACCAGCTGTGAAAATATGAAAAGACTCCAAGCCAACTGGTGGATAGCTTTGAGCCTCTAGAGTGTCACCACGCCACCTCCCTGATGGTCTCGGCGCCTCCTCTGCAGTCCTCCTCAGCCACCGCAGGATGCAAGGACCAGCAGAGGTGACGCGAACAGGGAGAGTGCGATAGCTTCCTGTCACTGCTGTAACAAATGACCACTCACTGCTGCTGCTGCTGCTAAGTCACTTCAGTCGTGTCCGACTCTGTGTGACCCCATAGACGGAAGCCCACCAGGCTCCCCTGTCCCTGGGATTCTCCAAGCAAGAACACTGGAGTGGGTTGCCATTTCCTTCTCCAATGTGTGAAAGTGGAAAGTGAAAAGTGAAAGTGAAGTCGCTCAGTCGTGTCCGACCCTTAGCGACCCCACGGATTGCAGCCTACCAGGCTCCTCCATCCATGGGATTTTCTAGGCAAGAATACTGGAGTGGCTTGCCATTGCCTTCTCCAGACCACTCGCTGGATGGGTTAAAATAGCAGAGCTTGATTCTCCTGCAGTCCTTGATGCCAGAAGTCTGAAATCAGAGTCCCCGGGTCAAAACCAAGATGTTAACAGGGCTGTGCTTCTATCTGGATCAGATCTCCCCCTGCCTTTCTCTTTTAAGAACTTTTAAGAACACACGATTTTATGACTGTGCAAGTGTGGCCCATACAGATAATCCCAGATAATCTATCCATCTCAAGGTCCTTAACTTAATCACTTCTGCAAAAGCCCCTTTTCCTTATAAAGTAACATTTACAGATTCCAGGGATTAGGACCTGATATCACAGGGAGCCCTTATTGGGTAACTGCAGTGCCTGCGGGGCCTTGCTCCAGAGATGCAGTATCTCTTTGGATTGGTCACTCCTGTGTTGTATGGATGTGTGTGCTTGAAATAATTTTCTTTATACAATACTTATTCTGACATGATGTGATATACTTTGATGTTTTTTCTTTTCTATCATTTAAAAAAATAGTTTTTAATCTAATTTTAGTTCTCTATTTTTCTTCCAGTTTTATTGACATGTAATTGACATGTATAAGTTTAAGGTATACAGTGTGATGATTTGATTTACATGCATCATGATATGATTGCCACAATAAGTTTAGTGAATATCTGTCTCTCATACAGACCTCAAATTAAAGAAACGGAAAATTTTTTTTCCTTGTGATGAAAGTTCACACGTGAGAGGATTTACTTTCTTTCATATATTATGTACAGCAGTATTAATTATACTTATTGTATTGTACTCCATATTCCTAGTATTTGTTTTATAACTGGGAGTTTGTATCTTTTGACAGCCTTCATACCCTCGAGAGCCTCCTGCCTCTAGTAACCACATATCTGACCTCTTTTCCTCTGTGTTTGTTTGTTTGTTTTTGAAGTATAACTGACCTACAACACTATGTTAGTTCATGTTACACAACATAGGGATTCAAGATTTCTATACATTTCAAAATGATCACCGTGATAAATCCAGTTGTCTGTCCCCATACGAAGATATTGCATAATTCTTCACTGTATTCCTCATACTGTATATTTTATATTTGTGACTCATTTATTTTGTAACTGGAAGTTTACCCTCTTGATCTTGCTCACCTGTAGCTGTCTTCCCCTCATCCCTGTCCCCTGGGGCAGCCACCTGTTGGTTCTCTGCACCTGGGATTCTGTGTCTGTTTGGTTGTGTTTGTTTGTTTTCAGATTTCACAAATCAGTGAAATAAGACAGTATTTGTCTTTCTCTGTCTGACATTTCACTTAGCATAATACCTTGTAGGTGCATTCATTTTGTCATTTATGGATGAGTAATATTCAATGAGTTGACTCACTGGAAAAGAGTCTGATGCTGGGAGGGATTGGGGGTAGGAGGAGACGGGGACGGCAGAGAATGAGATGGCTGGATGGCATCACCGACTCGATGGACATGAGTTTGAGTGAACTCCGGGAGTTGGTGATGGACAGGGAGGCCTGGTGTGCTGTGATTCATGGGGTTGCAAAGAGTGGGACACGACTGAGCGACTGAACTGAACTGAACTGAACTGAATATTCATATAAAATGCATCTTCTTTATCCATTCATCTACTGATGGGTACTTAGGTTGCTTCTATATATTGACTATTGTAAGTAATGCTTCGGTGAGCATTGAGGTCCAAATATCTTTTTGAGTTAGTGTTTTCATTTTCTTTGGATAAACACCCAAAAGTGGAACTGCAGGACTGTATTGTAGTTCTATTTTTAATTTTTAAGGAAATTCCTGACTGTGGCTGTACTGATTTATATTCCCACAAATAGCAAACATCTTTTCTCCACATCCTAACTAACACTTGGTCTTTGCTGTGTTTTTGATAATAGCCATTCTGACAAGTGTGAAGTGATATCTCATCATGGTCTTGTCTATATCGTATTTTAAAAAGTGCTTGCTGCACCCAGTAATACTGATTTCATGGCCCACTATTGGGTTGTGATTCATTTTAAAAAGTGTTGCAACCTTTCTATAATGTAGTAACCTATCTGGTCAAGGCAATGGTTTTTCCCGTGGTCATGTATGGATGTGAGAGTTGGACTGTGAAGAAAGCTGATCGCTGAAGAATCGATGCTTTTGAACTGTGGTGTTGGAGAAGACTCTTGAGAGTCCCTTATACTGCAAGGAGATCCAACCAGTCCATTCTAAAGGAGATCAATCCTGGATGTTCATTGGAGGGACTGATGCTAAAGCTGAAACTGCAATACTTTGGCCACCTCATGCGAAGAGTTGACTCACTGGAAAAGACTCTGATGCTGGGAAAGATTGGGGGCGGGAGGAGAAGGGGACGACAGAGAATGAGATGGCTGGATGGCATCACCGACTCTGTGGACATGAGTTTGAGTGAACTCCGGGAGTTGGTGATGGACAGGGAGGCCTGGTGTGCTGTGATTCATGGGGTCGCGGAGAGTCGGACACGACTGAGCGACTGAACTGAACTGAACTGATCAGTGCACACTTTCCACTGCCTCTAGTTGTGTTCTATAGTATATTTTCTTTTTAAATTTATTTATTTATTTTATGTTTGGCTGCACTGGGTCTTTGTTGCTTTGGGGAGGGCTTTCTCTAATTGTGGTGGGCGAGGGTCACTCTTAGCTGTCGTGTGCCGGCTTCTCATCGCCGTGGCTTCTTTTGTTGCAGAGCACAGGCCCTAGAGTGTGGGCTTCATTAATTGTGGCCCTTGTGCTCAGCAGTTGTGGCACAAGGGCTTAATTGCTCTGCACATGTGGAATCTTCCTGGACCAGGGATCGAACCCATGTTCCCTGCATTGGCAGGCAGATTCATATCCACTGCGCCACCAAGGAAGTCCTGTAGTTGTGTTTTTATGACAATGACACTAAACTAAATAGCAGTATGTCATAGCAATAGCAGGCTAAAGAGAAAAGAATAGAGAGAACTTTCATGTGTAAATGATGTAGAATTTTTGACAGGTTTTCCAAGAATACATAATGGGGAAAGGGTAGTTTTAGATAGACTATCATTTAATAAATGGTGTTGAGATAACTAGATATCCACATGCAAAGGAATGAAATCAGATGTCTGTTATATCAGGCACAGTCTCAACTCAAAATGGATTAGAGACTAGACCTGGAACTGTCAAACTCACAGGGAGAAACACAGGGTAAAAGCTCCTTGACACTGGTCTTCACAACACTCTTTTGGATATGACACCAAGGGTTCGGATAACAATAGCAAAAAATAAAGATGTGAGACTATGCCAAACTAAAAGTCTTCTGCCCAGTAAAGGAAGCAATCAAGAAAATGAATGGGCGATCTGTGGATAGGGAGAAAGTATTTGTAGACTGTATATCTGAAAATGAGTGACTACTCAAAATATATAAGGAACTCATACAGCTCAATAGCAAAAACAAGAACAGACACAAAACAAACGAAAAAACAATAAAATAACCTGATTAAAAATAGGGCAAATGGCTTGAATTGACATTTTTCCAAAAAAGACATACAAACGACCAACAGTTATATGAAAAGATGCTCAATATCACTAATGTTAGAGAAAAGCAAACTAAAACTGCAGTGAGGTATCAGCTCACCTGTTGCTCACTCACTCACTCGTCTGACTCCTTGCGACCCCATGGACTGCAGCACGCCGGGCTTCCCTGTCCTTCATCTCCTGGAGACTGCTCAAACTCATGTCCATCGCGTCGGTGATGCCATCCAACCATCTCACCCTCTGTCGCCCCTTCTCCTCCTGCCTTCAATCTTTCCCAGCATCAGGGTCTTTTCTAATGAGTTTGCTGTTTGTATCAGGTGGCCAAAGTATTAGAGCTCCAGCTTCAGCATCAGTCCTTTCAATGAATCTCACTTTTTAGGATTTCTATTATCAAAGAGAGAGAGATAATAAGTATTGGTGAGGATGTGGAGAAAAAGGAGCCCTCGCTTATTGTTGACGGGGGTATAAATTGGTATTGCCCTTGTGGCAAATAGGATGGAGGTTTCTCAAAAAAAAAAAAAATAGAATGCAACTATCATATCATTCAACAGTTCCTCTTCTGAGTATATGCCTAAAGGAAGTAAAATCATCCCTCAAAAAATGTCTGTGCTCCCATATTCATTTCAGCATTATTCACAACAGCCAAGATATGGAAACAACTTAAGTGTCCACTGATGGATGAATTAATAAAGAAATTATGGTGTAAAGATACAGAATGGAAAATTATTCAGCCTTAAAAAAGGAGATCCTGGCATTTGCAACAACACAGATAAACCTGGAAGACATTATGCTAAGTCAAATAGGCCACACACAGAAAGAAAAAAGTGGCTTGATCTCACTTATATGTAGACTCTCAAAAAGCTGAGTACATGGAAGCGAAGAGGAGAGTAATGAGTACCATGTGTGGGGAGGTGGGAGAAATAGGGTCATGCTGGTCAAAGATACAAGGCTAGAGTTATGTAGGATGAATAAGCTTGGAGGTCTCATATACAGCATAATGACTGTTGCGAAGAACACTGTATTGAATACTGGAAATTTGCCAAGAGTAGATTTAAGGTCACACACACACAAAGGTAACTGTGAGAAGACAAATAAAGTAGCTCAACTGTAGTAATCATTCCACTGTGTGTATGTGGATCAAGCCACTCTGTTGTATACCTTAAATATGTACAACTTTATTTTAAAATATGGAAATGATGCATTTGTGATAAGCAAAGACCATTTGGCATGTTGAAAAACTGAAGACCTGACATTAGTTTGGATGGCAGAAAAGGATGGCAAGATTGAGTTCTCACGTGGCACACGATGGCGTAGGCTTGCCAAACTCTAAAGAGCTCCATGCAATGACAGCCCGCATCATAGTCACATTTTGTTCAGAAAATTCATTTCAACAGTTTAAAACAGCATTGTCTGCCACAGTAAATTAATACAGTTAGTTAAGATTTTGTAGTGCTGTTTGTACTTCATTTATAACCATTTATAGGGTTGTTTTGTTCTTATATATCATATGGAAGCTATAAGCCTAAGGAGTTTTTAAACCCATTTTTATATTTGCACATTTCCAGGTACTATAAAAGAAAAATAATTTAAGACATTTTTAGCAGAGTGGTGGTGGTAGGAAAGCCACAAGAATTTTTTCTTCTGATACAATGAATAGTATATTCAAATTTAAGAAACACTAGTCTACCACTGGGAGTGTAATGAGATACATGAATGTGAAAATACACAGATAAAAATGGTGAAACAAAGAAAAGGAACAGCAGCCATATCTTCAGCTTGAAAAATTATGATTGAATCAAGGCAGGGAAAACTTGAGGAATAGCTTCAGCCAACACCCTTCTAGAATATCTAGAGATGTCCCTACCAACAGAAGATGACGAATCTAGATGGAAAAGTATGCAGTCCAAGTAGGAGGACAGCACAGAAACAGACCAACAAGGAGACCGTGCCTCCAATTACTCATAATGTGAAGATGTAACCACTCCCTCAGAAGAAGGACAGGCAGCAGTCACACACCACCTGTGTTTCATCTCTTGACGCTAGATATGTGGGGCCTAACGGATCAGTTCAAAAGGGTGGAAGCATTGACTTACTTTGGTCCTTTGAAACCTGTAGATTTGCTTTGATTCTTTCAAAATAATTCTTCTGCTTTCACTGTTAAATAAAAATTCACACGATTCCCACGTAGAAACACTCTGTATCAGTCAGACCATCTTGAGGCCAGGTAGGGTCAGCTGTGAGTGGAAGGACAGGTTGCCACCACCAGATGCTGGTTTCCCATCAACACCTCTTGGCAGCTCTAATGATGTGAATATTTCTAGGTAACCCGGTCTTACAATGCCATCAGCATATCTCTAACAGTTGGAAGGACACTTGAGTTCTTAAAACCTACCCTGTTGGTTTCTCTGAAAAGAAAAATTCGATCCCAAAGGACAAGTTAGTTTTAGTTGAGCTCACCACATTCATGATGGAGCAACTAGAACCAAGGACTCTTGGCTCTCAGCTCAGATCTCTTTGCACTTATCTTTATTCCCATTTTGCATGCATGCGTGATGTCCCTTCAGTCCTGTCCGACTCTTTGCAACCCTATGGACTGCAGCACGCCAGGTTTCCCTGTCCTTCACTATCTCCTGGAGCTTTCTCAAACTCGTGTCCATTGAGTTGGTGGTGTCCATCTCATTCTCTTTCGCTCCCTTCTCCTCCTGCCCTCAATCTTTCCCAGCATCAGGGTCTTTTCCAGTAAGTCAGCTCTTCCCATCAGGTGGCCAAAGTTATGGAGTTTCAGCTTCAGCATCTCCTTCCAATGAATATTCAGGGTTGATTTCCTTTAAGACTGACTATTTTGATCATTATATGTATTTGGACACAAATATTCTTAGGTCCCTTTGAAATGACTCATGGAAGGAAGATACTTATCTGAGGTCTTAATACTGTCACTTGTTGGTTATTCATTCACTTAATTTTCTCTGAGCTTCCATTTCTTCATCTGAAAAATGGGATGACTTCCTCATTGGACTAATATGAAGATGAATTGAGACATGTACATGAAAGAATTTTGTGTTAATAAATCACAGAGCATTTTCAGACATCACTCCATAAAGTGAAAAGTGAAAATGAAAGTTGCTCAGTCATGTCTGACTCTGTGACTCTCCAAGCCAGAATTCTGGAGTGGGTAGCCTAATCCTTCTCCAAGGGATTTTCCAACCGAGGAATTGAACCCAGGTCTCCCGAATTGCAGGCAGATTCTTTACCAGCTGAGCCACCAGGGAAGCCCATAAGATGGCAGCTAAATCATCAGAACACTGGCTAATAGAATGATTGAGATGAAGGGTATGCTCATGCTCAGTCGTGTCCAACTCGTTGTGACCCCATGGACTGTAGTCCACCAGGCTTCTCTGTCCATGGGATTCTCCAGGGAAGAATACTGGAGTGGGCTGCCAAAATTCAATTACAAGATGTGCACTTTCAGGCAGAGCTACTTAATCTCTTCTGTGCCTTTATTTCTTCATGATAAACAGGAACAATGATAGCATATAGGGCTTCCCTTGTAGCTCCGTTGGTAAAGGATTCACCTGCAATGTGGGAGACCTAGGTTCAATCCCTGGGTTGGGAAGATCCCCTGGAGAAGGGAAAGGCTACCCACTCCACTATTCTGGCCTGGAGAATTCCACAGACTGTAAAGTCTATGGAATCGTAAAGAGTCGGACACAACTGAGCAAATTTCACTATAGGGTTTTTATGGGGGCAGTATGGATTCATTTCTATAAATGATTGTTTGGCACTTAACAAGTGCTCAATATATGTTAGCTATTATTATTATCTTGCAAACTTGCTGATGGTGATCTTTTTCGTTGTTGTAAGTGTCTTCTTCATTGTTGTACTTATGTGGTGCTTTAGAAGTCACCAAGCTTTAGTGCTTCTGGAAACCGTAGATGGAGCCTTCACACCTCTCCTGGGAGTCCTGCCATTCTTAGCACTGAAACAGAAGCAGCAGAGCTGCCTTCCAGAGGCAAACTGGCCACTAAACCCACCTGTTGCCCCCGTTCCCAAGGCCCAGCTGCCATCAGTGGGAGCCTAACCATATGAGGACAGAGCGTATTCGCACTGACCTGGCTCCTGCTCTTGTCTGAAGGGCAGCAGTGGCCCCAGGCCATGCCACCTCTTGCAGGGATCCTGGCAGAGCACACAAGCCAAACAGGATCAGGGTGGGGCATGCCTTGGCCCAGGAATCCACTGGCACCAACTCACGAAAGGTGGGAACAGGGAGTGCCCCAAATGATTCAGTGAGTGGCATGTTTCCCTCTAAGCAGCTGCCAAAAATGCCTCCTAGGCACCTGGTTAAGAGGCAGTAAGTACAGGGATGACTGAAAGACAACCCCTTTAGGGCCACTCAGATTTCTCACTTCACACCTCTGTGTACATACGATTCTCTCTGCTTAGAATGTCTTCCTCTACGTTCCCAGGATTCTGCGGGGCAAAACCCTGCTTCTTGCTAATTCTTCAAGTCCTAATTCAACTGTGAGGAATGTCTCTGGGCTCTACTAGGAGACCTAGGTGTTTAAGCAGTAAACAACCTGTACTTATATGTACCTTCCATCCACTAGATACTTAAATATTCCTTCTTATATACTTGCACGCTCCATCCAACATAGCACATTAAAATTGTCTGCTGGAATATGGTCATTTCATTGGGATGCCCACCAACAGGATTTCCTCCAGCCCTGCCCACAGACCCTTTCAAAGGGGTGAGTCTATAAGGATGTGTTTCTACCTATGATCCTGCTTCCAACTATAACAAAGTGGAAAGGTAAGCCCGTCTCCAGGTGGTTAGTGATCCGTTCAGTTCAGTGCTGTTCAGTCACTCAGTCATGTCTGACTTTTCGCATCCCCAAGGACTGCAGTACACCAGGCTTCCCTGTTTGTCACCAACTCCAGGAGTTTGCTCAAACTCATGTCCGCTGAGTCGGGGATGCCATCCAACCAACTCATCCTCTGTTGTTCCCTTCTCCTCCTGGCTTCAATCTTTCCCAGTATCAGGGTCTTTTCTGACAAGTCAGTTCTTTGCATCAGGTGGCCAAAGTTTTGGAACTTCAGCATCAGTCCTTCCAATGAATATTCAGGACTGATTTCCTTTAGGATTGACTGGTTTGATCTCCTTGCAGTCCAAGGGACCCTCAAGAGTCTTTTACAACACCACAGTTCAAAGCATCAATTCTTTGGCGTTCAGCTTTCTTTATGGCCCAACTCGCACATCCATACATAGGTCCATAGTGACCTGTGATGTGGACCATTTCAGATCAGATTCTGCCAGGGGTTTGAATTGGGTGAGACTCTAGCAGTGAGCAGTAGGAACTCAAGCTGAAAGATCATGAAACACAGAGAACCTGATGGAGTGGATGCTGTTATGTGCTGCTCAGATAGCATTGGAGATGAAGGATTTTTCCTTTTGCTGCTGGGAGTGCTGCCAGTAGACAGTCCTCAATTCTTAGCTCTCTTTGGGAATTGTCTCTATTGAAGGGTTCTCACCCTCACTCCCCTAGCTCTTAATCCAAGGTCATACATCCTTCCCAAGGAAGCCGATATCTGGTGACTGGTTGACACAAAAGCAGGGTCAACCTCACGGGAAAATTTTGAAGTACCATCTCAGCTTCGGAGTGACCTGTCTAGTTGGCTGAGGCCTTCATCAATACTAGGGTGACCAAATGTGCTGGTTTGCCTGGGACAGAGAGAGTTCCAGGGACATGGACCTTTCAGGGTGAGAACTTGGAAAGTTCCCAGCAAACTAGGACAAGCTGGTCACGTAAGTCAAGATTGCACTGCAATTTGACTTCTCTCCTCACCCTTTCCATCCACTTATTTTCCTTCCCACAGGTGGGCATCCCAGGAACATTCCCTAATAAACTTCTGGTCTGTTAATCTCCATGGCTTCCCTGGTGGCTCAGTGGTAAAGAACCTACCTGCCAGTACAGGAGATGCTGGTTCGACCCCTTGGATGGGAAGATGCCCTGGAGAAGGAAATGGCAACCCACTCCAGTATTCTTGCCTGGGAAATCTTATGGACAGCGGAGCCTAGTAGGCTACAGTCCCTAGTGTCACAAAGAGTCGGACATGACTTAGTGACTAAACAACAACAACTGCTAATCTCCATCTCAGTTGTTTTTTCCCCCCACAGGAAACTCAATCTGTGACCCTGAAGAAGCTATAATATAAAAACTTAAATTATGAGGCATTGGGAACTCTGAAGCAGCAAAATCTATAAGGCAGAGAGAAGTTGTGTTAGAGGGACTCCAGAATCACTCGGTGGTAGGACTGAAAGATGTTAACATTCTGGGGCTACTAGTCATGTCAATAGCAGCTCTTGGGCCAAGAGTCCTAGAATCATCTTGGTAAATATACTTTCTTCACTCTTTCATGAACTACAATATTTTGCTCATCAGTTTACAATTGTATATTTCCTTTACTGGACTGTAAGTTTCTTAAGAGCATGTACCAGGGTGATTAATTAAACCCAGAAGTATCCTTTCAGGTTAGGCTTCATGAAGACTCTCCCTTAGGGGTGTCTGGACTACATTTCCCATATTGCTTGCTGTGTTCCTACAATAAACTCCACTTTTTTTGAGATGGTTTGAGTAGGTTTCTCATCTTTGTATTCAAAAGATCAGGATTTCTGCATTAGCAAGGGATTTGGTTTTTAGCCACAAGACCAACTCTGGAAGTGTTAAGGGGAAGAAATAAACTTATTGGAATGGTATTGGAGTTCTCAAGGTCAAAGACTCTGAGACCAGGGCTGGGAAATGGGCAGGAATCAAAGGATCTGCCACCAACATCACGTCGATTATAACCTCCAACCATATCCAAGGTTCTTACAGCACTATTGAGAGTCCATGTCCAAGAAGAGTATCTGATTGACTGGGCCTATTCATGTGCCCACCCTGTGGCTATGCCAGGACTGAAAAGGGGAGAAGGAGAAGAGTGTCTAGCAACTTTGACTTTCTGGTGTGAGAGAGTACTGCCCATCCCAAACACAGCATCAGGGATTTCCCAAAAGAGGGAGGGATCTACTAAGAGGAAGTTGGGGTCGAGGGCTGGAAGCCAGAAAACAACAGATGTCCCCTTCAGCGTCCATCCGCTTCCTAGGCTAAAAGTGTTTATAACAGGGACTGTGGATTTCCATTTTCATATCTCATATTCCTAGTGTCTGGCTCTCCATAGGTGCTTAATATATGTTTTTTTTTTTTAAAGAAATTGCACATTAGATGATCTCTATCATTCAAAGAACCAACACATATGGAAAAGCTGGTGCTTGCTTCTTCAGGAATGCAAAGATGGATACATAAAACACTAATTCTTTATGGGTTTTAAAGTCTGGAAGTGGGGTTGGAGCATACAGGCAATGATCTATTTATATACGCACGTACTATGTGAGACATTCCATACAAACAGGTATGCCACTGTCCTTGCACTGGGGGGAGGGCACGTGCAGTTCTGTCATTTTGCCCCTCTAGTTGCTTTGCTATCATGAGTGGAATCCTCAGTCACCCTTTAATCCTCATAGAGAGTGCTTGCTGGTAACAAGGGAGAAGGAATTAATTTTTTCTCTCTTTCAGATACCACTTTGGCTTCCTTTTTCACACATGAAAGCCTGTCTCACAGAGGAAAGTTTTAACAACCTTTTATTCAGAGATTGAGCAGACACATTAAAACTTTCCTGAGCTGTAGATGTAGAAAAATCAACCACTTGACCCTAGGCTGGTTCCATCGCCATCTCTACAAAGCTGGTGAGGGGTATTCACTGCCCAGACCTCAGGATGCCTCACACGGGGGCTCCAGATTGTTTCACCTTACAGACGCTCTGTCTTTTTCTAAAGCTCCTGTTTCTTTTTCTTTATTTTCTCTCTCTTTAACTCTTTCCTCTCAACCTCAGTCCTGGCTTGCTTACCCAATCCCATTTTCTGGGACGTTCTGTGCTTCTTTCAGTATTATTCACCAAGTTCCATATCCTCTTTTGTGTCTTGCAGTTGTTCAGCTTTTGAAATCTGCTTACAAGCCAAAGGCATAATCTAGACTATTATTTCTGGTGCTGGTGGAGAGACTTGAACTGAGAGTCCCAAGGTAGAAGGGATGGGAGTGTTTCCCAATCCTAATGACACTCGACTTTGTTCCAAGTATATATATATTCTTCATTGCTAAGACTAATTTCTTGTTGGAAAACCTTAAGTTTAGATAAGACAGTCATGTCACTCCTGATAATACAGATTTAATTTACTATCCTTAAAGGGCGTTCATCCACCTTCTGATTCTGAATTATATCACAAAACCTATTTTATGATTTCACAATTTGTATGGAAATACAAAAAACCTTGAATAGCCAAAGCAATCTTGAGAAAGAAGCAATCCTGAGAAAGAAGAATGGAACTGGAGGAATCAACCTGCCTGACTTCAGACTATACTACAAAGCTATAGTCATCAAGACAGTATGGCACAAAGAGAAATAGAGATCAATGGAACAAAATAGAAAGCCCAGAGATGAATCCATGCACCTATGGACACCTTATCTTTGACAAAGGAGGCAAGAATATACAATGGGGAAAAGACAATCGCTTTAACAAGTGGTGCTGGGAAAACTGGTTAACCACTTGCAAAAGAATGAAACTGGAACACTTTCTAACACCATTCACAAAAATAAACTCAAAATGGATTAAAGATCTAAATGTAAGACCAGAAACTATAAAACTCCTAGAGGAAAACATCGGCAAAACACTCTCTGACATTAATCACAGCAGGATCCTCTATGACCCACATCCCAGAGTAATGGAAATAAAATAAAAAATAAACAAATGGGACCTAATTAAACATAAAAGCTTTTGCACAATGAAGGAAACTATAAGCAAGGTGAAAAGACAGCCTTCAAAATGGGAGAAAATAATAGCAAACAGAAGACTGACAAAGAATTAATCTCAAAAATATACAAGCAGCTCCTGCAGCTCAATTCCAGAAAAATAAACAACCCAATCAAAAAGTGGTCCAGAGAATTAAACAGACATTTCTCCAAAGAAGACATACAGATGGCTAACAAACACATGAAAAAATGCTCAACATCACTCATTATCAGAGAAATGCAAATCAAAACCACAATGAGGTACCATTTCATGCCAGTCAGAAAGGCTGCTATCCAAAAGTCTACAAGCAATAAATGCTGGAGAGGGTGTGGAGAAAAGGGAACCCTCTTACACTGTTGGTGGGAATGCAAACTAGTACGGCCACTATGGAGAACAGTGTGGAGATTGCTTAAAAACCTGGAAATAGAACGGCCATACAATCCAGCAGTCCTACTGCTGGGCATACACACCGAGGAAACCAGACTTGAAAGAGACACATGTACTCCAATGTTCATCACAGCACTGTTTACAATAGCTAGGACATGGAAGCAACCTAGATGTCCATCTGCAGACGAATGGATAAGAAAGTTTTGGTACATATACACAATGGAATATTGCTCAGCTATTAAAAAGAATGCATTTGAATCAGTTCTAATGAGGTGGATGAAACTGGAGCCTATTATAGAGAGTGAAGTAAGTCAGAAAGAAAAACACCAATACAGTGTATTAACACATATATATGGAATTTAGAAAGATGGTAACAATGACCCTGTATTTGAGACAGTAAAAGAGACACAGAGATAAAGAATAGACTTTTGGACTCTGTGGGAGAAGGTGAGCGTGGGATGATTTGAGAGAATAGCATTGATACATGTATATTACCATGTATGAAATAGATCGCCAGTCCAGGTTCAATGCATGAGACAGGGTGCTCAGGACTGGTGCACTGGGACGACCCTGAGGGATGGGATGGGGAGGAGGGTAGGAGGAGGTTCAGGATGGGGGACACGTGTACACCCGTGGCTGATTTGTGTCGATGTATGGTGAAAGGCACTACAATATTGTAAAGTAATTAGGTTCCAATTAAAATTAATTAATTAATTTAAAAAACCCCTATTTTCCTAATTTGACAATGAAGCCACCTGTCCCAGTCACTCCTTTTTTCCTGAGTTTCTTCCCAGGCTGTGAGATGGGGGCAGAGGGATGAGAAGGCTGTCCTAACATGCATGTATGCATTAAAGAGAAAGAAAGAACACTGTGGCAGAGGCATCTATTTGTCCTCTAATATCTATTCTCTTTTTCTATAGGAACAAAGAAACAAACAAACGAACCCTAATGCTTAATGACCCACATGCTGCCCAGAATATAGCCTACATTTCCCAGCCTCCATTGCAGTTTGATGTGGTCACATGACCAACTTCTAGCCGAGGGGTATGAGTGGCAGTTATGGGTGCAATTTCACCCTGGCACCCTTAAAGGAAGAAATGTGCTTTTCCTTTTTCCTTTTCCTCCTTCTCCCTTCCTGCTCGGTGGGTCATGGACCTGGTAGTAAGTCATCTCAGACAATAAATACGAGGGCAACATCCTACGGGTGGCAGAGCAGCAGGATAGAGCCTGGTTCTCTGAACCGTGTAGTTGTCCTGAATGGTTTATACCCAAACTGTTCCTGAGAAAAGAATGCATTTCCAGTTTATTTTTGTCAGTGCACTAGTTAGAGCAGTTGCTCCTGTATTTCTCTGGTCAGGAAGCTACGGCTTGCCTGTCAAAGCTGGCCCACCACCTGTTTTTATTAATTATTGGAACACAGTCATCCCCATTCATTTTTGTGTTGTCTGTGGCTGTACTGGCACAGTACAAAAGAGGCCATATGGCTCACAGAGCTTAAAATATTTGCTAACTGGACATTTACAGCAAAAACTTTACAACCCCTGATATATCCTGTTAATTCATGTGTATACCAAAATATTAATGATGGCTATCTCTGCATATTTTACTGTCTTCTTACATTTCTCTTGTTTGGCTACTAAGTTCTTCTCCAAAAAAAAAAAAAAGACTCAACATGAAATTAATGAATTTACTCTAGATGTTACCCTACATGAACCTGCAATACCCACATTTTTATTGTCACTCTCTTCCCTCTGAGAAATATTTGAGCCACTGACCAATTCTTATAAAAATTCTGGATCCTGTATTATATCTGGTAGGATCATTCGGATTGCTTGTAGCCAAAATTTGACTTAATGGGGATAATTTATTGGCTCTCTATTTCTCTCCATCTCTTGGCTCTGCTTATCTATAATAATCTGTTTAAATGGGCCTTTGGTGCTCTGAAATTATGGATGCTGAAAGCTTGGAGCTGCATCCTTCTATTAATCCATAAACATATCCACATAACAAATTTCAGGAACAGTTCCAATTGGCCTTGCTCAAGTCAAAGTTTATGCCTGAAGCAGTCATTGTGTCTAGAGGAAGGGAGTGACTTGATTAGTCACATGAGGAGGCTTAAGGTAACAATAGAATGGATTTCTGTCAGGAAAGAGTGGTTTTATTACCTAGAAAAGAAAAAAGGGAAACCAGGAGATAATAAAAGGCAATTTTACTAAGTTCCAGGCAACTTAAGGATCTCTTATGTAGTCTTAATTGTTTCTGGGGTGTGTGATGTTACATTTATTTGAAAGTTAATGTGCAGCTCTATTGTCTGATTTGGATGATAATTGATTATTTGCAAGATTACTGAGCTCAGCACATTACAATGTCTATGTGAACTCTGAATAATTATTTTATCTTTTTAATTTTAGCCAAGACTAAAGTTTTCAGAATTTAAATGTCTGGCTGAAAACTGAAATGTAGGCAACATCCAACTTTCTCCCAAAAGCGGGATGTAAAAGGCAGAATTTTGCAGTGGTAGACAAGGGTGGTATAAGAAGTTAAATAATGTGGATTTGAAGCTCTGATTGTCTACTTTCTGGGTGGTCGTGACAGCTTATTTAGTGCCTTTGAGACTCAGTTTACTCTTCTCTAGAATCAGGATGACGGATGGATTGATCTCTTATGTTCATCTTGAGGATGAATTCTCTTTCTTGCCAGTTTGTTCCATGCTGGGCTTTCAGCTATTTGGGCACAAACCTGTCTCTGCCAACTTGGCTCTTAAGTTATTGACAGTGCACAGAGAAGCATTTGGCAAGAGAAAATTCGTTGATGAAGTGAAATTCAGAGGTGAAGAAGCAGGGCAGCCAGCTGGCTTCAGATCCATGCATTATCAGATTAAATCTTTGCTTGTGCCCGTGGAGCTTGATGCTTCAGGTAAGTGTTGAAATCTATCATTTTCTGGAGGTTTTGAGAGGGATCCCAGAAGGAAGTCAATCATTTTGTTAAATTGCTGCTTCAGTTACTAGCCACTTTTGAAGATGGTAGATTTTTTTTTTTCCCTTCAATTCATGTTCATTCATCTCAGTCTAATCACATAGGGGCTGGGGAGAGTAATAGCTAAGACACTCAGGAATTCTAAATTATATTCTTGCTTCTAAAGCACAGTACCCTTGCCAGACTTCAATCATCCACACCCCAGCTACCTCATCTATAAACTTAAGATAATGGTCTTAAGTTACCTATTGAGTTAAGGCCATTAGGAGAGAAAGGGCTGAGCCAGAATTTTCAAACAAGGTATTATCAGGCAATAAGATGCCAAGGTCAGGATGGAAGAAATCAGGTCTCAAAAACAAGACATTTATTGTCCGAACAGTATAAAAAGCCAGAACATTTATGCATTTCACTCATGTGCTACGTGGCAAGACAGAGACATCCAAATCTGTCTCCACAGAGAAAACAGAGGCACCGAGAACTATTTCATGTCTAGTGTACTGTGGGAGACGCTTCTGGACTGTTAAGAACAAATATTTACTCATTTGCTCAAGGTGATGAGGGTTTGCTGTACAGGTGTTGAGCTTGCAAGAAAGCACAGAAGGAGCCCACCCAGTGGAGATCTGGAAGGTTGCTCAGGACATCACAGCATCTCAGGTTCCAGCAGTATCCTAGAGTCTCATCTCTTGGGACTCAGCTTTTCTTTTGTCTCTTCTGCTGGGCTTGGTCTGCATCTGCAACTCCTTCTGGCTTCTTGCCTCCTTTACTCTCTGCTCAACTTTACACTTCTTATTTCCTCATGACTTCTGCTCCAAGATACCTGCTTATTGGCATCTCTTGGTTCTCTCAAACCCTGTTTCTTCCAACTATTCTCTTTCTATGTGGCTCAGATTCACACAGTCCTGGAAGGAGATCCTGCCTAGAAAATAGATCTTTTTTTTTTGGCTCAAGCACAGAGCCCTATTTAATCATTTGTAGCCAGAGTGGTTGGGTCTTAGTACCCAAAACATTGGTATTTTATATGTAAGTTATGAAGAAAGGAGTCTATGTAATTCTCAGTTATTTTAAGGGTTCATACCAAAGCCAGTACTTGAATATATTTAATTTCTACTTTGTATTAATACCACAAAAGGGTTGAGGCTGTTACGCTAATAGTACTACTATAAAATAGAAGGTGACCTATATTATGTGAGGTACTTAAATATCCTGTGGAAATTGAGACAGAAAGTTGATTTAAAACTGGTGATTCAGAAAGCCTTCATGAGTGAGGGGAAAGTAAAATGGAGCTCTGAAGGACGGACGGGATTTTGACAGAAAGGAATAAAGAGAACAGTGCATTTGAGGCAGGGAGGACAGTGTAACAAAGGGACAGGTATGGAAAGTTAGGGGGGAATTAGTGACTCATCCAGTTTAAGTAAGTCAGAGGCTTTCTTGGGAGGAAGCAAGAGCAGCTAAAGCTGAAAAAATTTAAAAGCCAAGCTGGAGAGTCTAAACTTTATTTACGGGGTTGACACTGGAAGAGTCGAAAGATTTCCAATCTGGGCAGTGAAGGGGTCGGAGCTGTTTTTAGGAAGCGTCTTCTGACAGCTGGGTGTATAATGGGTTGGGGAGGGAAATGATGGAAAACAGCAAGGTTATTATTGTCACTCCAGGGCATGACTGAAGCGACTTAGCAGCAGCAGCAGCAGGAAGGTGTGTCAGTGAAACCAAGATGAGACAATCGATGTGAAATAGCTGTCAGAGGTAACAAATAAGAGCTTACGGTTTCTGAGACTTCCCTGTTTGCAGCCCGTGTAAGGGGTTTTCCTTATGTTATTTAATCTAACGATGATAATGGGTGGGTGTTATTAGTCTGATTTTACAGATAGTGAAACTGAGACTCAGATCAATGCAGTAACTCGTTAAAGATCTCACGTTAGTGCATGATAGAGCTAGGATCTATAATCAAGCCTGGTTTGGTTCAATTCAGTTGCTCAGTCACGACCAACTCTGCAACCCCATGGACTGCAGCGCGCCAGGCTTCCCTGTCCATCACCAACTCCAGGAGCTTGCTCAAACTTTCCTGTCCATCAGGTCAGTGATGCCATCCAACCATCTCATCCTCTGTCATCTCCTTCTCCTCCATCAAGCCTGGAGGACTCCAAAAATCATGCTTCTTTGGAATACTCTGGACTGCCTTCCAAAGTCACTGGCAATTGACTTAATGAAAGGAACAAGAAGAGTAGTGTCAAAGAGAATGTTGAGCTGTCAAGGATGGGTGATGGGGAGAGCTGTGGACAGACATCAGATAAAAGAGTTCTTTTTACTTGGGATTTGGGAGTTCAAAAGGAAATTTTGGAGGATAAGTAAGATTATGAGCTTATTTTGACCATTCCTTAAGATTAAAATATATGAATCAACCTAAGCAGTAGTGGAAATTGGAAGACATAGAGAAGTCAGAGACTCATTATTGCAAAAGTAGACCAATGGAGTAGAAGGACTACATCTCTTCCTGAATTTGGACTGGCACGAATGACCCCTCTGTTCCTTGTGCCTTGGCCACATTGCCCTACAGCCCTGAACAATCTCCCCATCTTCCTGTCGGTGTTAAGCAATGTACACGTGGGCCCACTCCATCCACTCTTCTCCAGGAGAGCCCTATCTACCACCCTAGAGAGGAGGCAGCAGCCTTGCTTTGGACCACACAATTCTGCTCACTTGGTCACAGCTGCCTGGGGAGCAATCAAACCATGGACTGACTGTGTCCCAGCTTGCGGATGATTAATGTTGAACGGTAAACTTTTTTCCAAAAGCAATCCCTCAGTTCTTCACACAAAGAATCATCTGTTAGATTTGTGTCTCTAATTCTCCAGACCTGTCTCACCACAGATTAAACTGTTTTAAGGCCTGAGTCCTTATGAGCCTTGCTTATCACTCTGTCTTCCGGGTCCAGCACAGAGTCTGTCATATTGTAGGATATCAGAAAATATATATGGATGAATATACATTTAAATCTTAGCTGTGGACACAGCTTTGCTTAAATAAGAATATAAAATTGTGTATTCCTGTCTGTACTTTTACTACACTACTAAATAATTTCATTATATCATAGGCAGTTATGACAATGCCTATCTTTCTAAATTATTTTAAATGCTAATAATGCTGGGAGCTTTTCTGGATGTTAAATGCATATTGACTTGTTACCTCTTCAGAGCAAACTTAAGCATTAGATAACTCTTCTTATCTCCATTTTTAAGGATGAATAAGTGAAGAAAGGAAAGTTAACTCTTTTGTTTAAGGGTTACGATATTAAGTAGAGGAGCCCAGCTTTCTTCCCAGAATCTATGCCCATAACATGTTATGTCCCTTGGGAATAGATGGTAAACTCTGAAGTCAGTTTGATTCATCTCCATTATTTAATACTTGTCATCTGGTGGGTGCCCAGAGTTATCTTTTTCCAACTTGGCCAAGAGCTCTAATATTTCATATTTTGTGTACGTATATTACAGAGCATAGAATGCAGTGAGGATTGGTTTTGTTAGGTATAGTGAGAATTCAGATCACATTTAGGGAAGATGATCAGAATTTTGGGCTTCCTAGGTGGCGCTAGTGGCAAAGAACCTGCCTGTCAATGCAGGAGACATAAGAGATGTGGGTTCGATCCCAGAGTCGGGAAGATTTCCTGGAGAAGGGCATGGCCACCCACTCCAGTATTCTTGCCTGGAGAATTCCACGGACAGAAGAGCCTGATGTGCTGCAGTCCATGGGGTAGCGAAGAGTTGGACATGACTGAGTGACTTTCGCTCTATTTGGGACTCCCCTGGTATTCCAGTGGTTAAGTTGCTACACTTCCAAGGCAGGGGGGTGTGGTTTTGATCCCTGGTCTGGAAACTAAGATCCCACATGCCCCTCAGCATGGCCAAAAGTTAAAAAAAAAAAAAAGTATTTCCCTGCTGGTCCAGTGGCTAAGACTCTGCGCTCCCAATGCATGGGGCCTGGACTTGATCCCTGATCTGGGAACTAGATCCCACATGCCGTAACTAAGTCTGAATGCAGCCAAATAAATAAACATTGGACTTCCCTGGTGACTCAGATGGTAAAGAATCTGCCTATAGTTCAGGAGACCCAGGTTCAATCCCTGGATTGGGACGGTCTCCTGGAGAAGGAAATGGCAACCCACTCCAGTATTCTTGCTTGGAATATCCCATGGACATCGGAGCCTGGCAGGCTACCATCCAAGGGGTTGCGAAGAGTCAGACATGACTTAGTGACTAACACTTTGAGCCACAGGACACTGCAAATCGATTCAAGTTTATCTGAACCTGCGTGAGACTTGGATGTCCAAGTCACATCAGCACTGGGACCTACACTGCAGAGTGCCAGCCTGGGAGGGACAGAGCAGTCTCCCTAGGGACAGAGAAGGTGAAGGGCTTCAGTGCATTTTTAGGTTGTTTTGGGCAGGTTTAGCAGCCTGTGACTTCAGTGGCGGGGCCCACAGGGAAAAGGTGGCATTAGCAACAGTAAGAGGTCAGGCTTTATGGGACCCTGTGTCCCATGATCATACCTTTGCAGCTTGTTTGATGCACCTTCATGGGCATGAGAAGTTTCTACTGTAGTTTTTTCTAGAAATTAAAGGTTATCGAGGAAAAAAATATTGATGCATGCCCACAGTAGCTGAGAGGACAGTCTTGTGAGTACCCACTGAATGCCTCCAAGGGACCCCAGAAACTGTTGGTTGGACTTTAAAGATGGAGAAGGCTAAGTGTCTTGCCATAGTAGGCTGAAAAAATGGCAGAAATAGTGTGTAAACCTAGTCCCCCAAGGCAAGCGCTCCCTGAGAGACTCCACTTATGTGCAGGTTAAGAACAGGTAAAGTTTTCTTTTTCCAGCCTTTCACAGCATACCTGACATTCCATATAATGAGCAGCAGCTGCAGGCAGCGTTGATGGAACAGTTTTCTGACATCATCCTTGTCTGTTTATCGGCTTGACAACCTGTCAGATCAGTGCAGTCTGTTGATGCCTCCGCATGAGTCAGTCTGTTAGAGGCTGTCAACATGAATGGATGTGTGTTTTCAGTGCTGATAGCACAAACCGGGAAATGCTGGATTGACTAATATTATTGAATGAGAACCTGATGAAAATTTGGAATCTTCGAACTAAAGGCAAATTTGGGGATGGTTTTATTTGGAAAAAGTCAATTCATCGCGCCTGCTTGTTTTTAACAGGATGTTCAAAAGGGACTTTCTCTATCCTAGGGTTTAGTTTTTTTTTCAGATGCCTCAAAAACTGCGAAAAGTATAATAGTTGCACAATATAGCTTTATCTGTAGCAAGCAACTAGATCCCTGTATACCACATGATAAGAGATGACAACATTTGTTCTGCCAGCTTTAGCCCAAGAGCCCTGCCTGGGCTATAGAAGGAGAGAAGAAAGAGGTAAGGAGGCCACTGGGGAAAAAGAACCTCATGGGGTGCAACATGGGGTTCTGGGCATTTCTGTGCCCAACTCCATATGAGGAAATGAGTGCCTTCCCTTCACCTTAAGGCAAGTACAGAGATTTGGAAAACTGCTTGCAGAGATGGGCGAGAATCTCCTGGAGCCAAAGGGTACAGGGACTGGTATCTTTTTCTCAGACAAGAAGAGTCTGAAGGCCAGAGGCTGGGCCTGCTATCTGGCAGCAGATTGGAGTCAGGCAGTGGTCTGTGAGCAAGCTGCCCTGTTAGCAATCCTGAACCACCTGCTTGTGGCACTGGAAGGAAGCTGGTATGGAGTCATCTCCAAGGAGAGATGGACCAACAGTTCTAGGTCTTTCCTGAGGTTCTGCTACACCCCTGACCACGGACTTCAGAGGACACCTTGGAATTCACCTTCCAACTCCTAAAATTGTTTGCTGAAGCTCACTTTAATTGGTCTTTGCTTTTTGGTAATCCAGGGGGTCCTGATGGATGAACTGCTTTCTGTTCCCTGGAAGGAAACTGGCCTGAGGTCATCTCTAAAGAGAACTGGACCAATGGCTTTTAGAGAGTCTGATCTTGTGCAAGTCCTGAGTTACAGATGACAGAACCCTTTCTGGTCAATGTAAGCAGGGAGGGATTCGGGAGGGAACATCAGCAACTGGCAGAGTGTTTGGGACAGGCTTTACGTCTGGCCTCCTGGAACTAGTCTGGCTCCAAGACTGAGCTGCACCTGCCATCACCCCCATAAGGGCCAGGGAAGACATGGCTAGCTGCCTGTTGTCTCCCATGAGTAACTCCAGACTGAAAGCCTCACAAGGTGCCTCTGATCCGCAGAGTGTTTGTTGTGTGTCCATGCCCTAGCACAAGGGAACTGGAAATTGTTGTATTGTGGATTCTTCCCTGGAGAGCTGGCATTCATACTGTGGGAAATTGTACAAATAAAAATGTGAGTAGGTGTGTCAATGACAGTGGTCTGCTGACTTTATGGAAGGGCTGGCTCCTAGAAATCAGTGCTGTGGGGAGAGTTTTTAAGCAGCCAACTGGCAGGCAGTCATTGCCTATAAAGACCTGGGTGTGAAGGTGCCTAGAAGGAAGTTTTCCAAGGAGATAGTCACAGCTCCAGGAGATCAGGAGTTAGTTGTGGACATCTGTCAAGCCACAGGGCGCCAGTGTCCTTTGTCAACTGTTCTACTCAAGTAAGTCTTTTCCTCAGCCTCCTCCTGCCCCACTGTGCTGGACCCCAAAGGTTCATAATCAGCAACCAGTGAGTTGGGGAGGAGATGGAGTAAGAAGTATAAAGAAATTGGCCACTGTCTCTCACCGGCTGCAAGCCTGTGTAGGGGATGGGCAAAGGTTTTTTGCTAAGCTAAGTCACTTCAGTCGTGTCCGACTCTGTGCGACCCCATAGACGGCAGCCCACCAGGCTTCCTGTCCCTGGGATTCTCCAGGCAAGAACACTGGAGTGCGTTGCCATTTCCTTCTCCAGTGCGTGAAAGTGAAAAGGGAAAGTGAAGTCTCTCAGTCGTGTCCGACTCTTCGCGACCCCATGGACTGCAGCCTACCAGGTTTCTCCGCCCATGGGATTTTCTAGGCAAGAGTACTGGAGTGGGGTGCCATCGCCTTCTCCAGGGCAAAGGTTTAACCAAGTGAAAACTTGTGGTTTTGCTCCACGCCCACGTTTATTAAGATATAATTGATACATAGTATTGTATACATTTCAGATATGCAAGTGTTGATTTGTTACATGTATAAATTATAAGATAGTTATCACCATAGTATTAGCTACCACTTTCATTCTATCACATAGTTACCAATTTCTTTTTTGTGGTGAGAACATTTAAGACTCATTGCTTCCCTCATAGCTCAGTTGGCAATGAATCTCCCTGCAATGCAGGAGACCCTGGTTTGATTCCTGGGTTCGGAAGATCCGCTGGAGAAGGGGTAGGCTACCTACTCCAGTATTCTTGGATTTCCCTTGTAACTCAGCTGGTAAAGAACCTGCCCGCAATGTGGGAGACCTGAGTTCGATCCCTGGGTTTGGAAGATCCCCTGGAGAAGGGCATGGCAACCCGCTCCAGTATTCTGGCCTGGAGAATTCCATGGATTGTATAGTCCATGGGGTCTCAAAAGAGCTGGACACTACTGAGCGACTTTCACTTTCATTTTCTCCTAGCAACATTCAAATACATGATACAGTGTTGTTACCTATAGTCCATGCAGTACATTAGATCCCCAAACTTGTTAACCGTATAACTGAAAGTTTGTACCCTTTGATGGTGTCTCCACGTGTTTTCTGCCTCTCCAACCCCTGGTAACCAGTACTCTACTCTGTATCTCTAAGTTTAGCTTTTTTTAGCTTCCACATATAGGGGAAATCATAGAGTATTTGTCTTTTTCTGTCTGACTTATTTCACTTGGCATGATGCCCTCAAGGGCCATTCAAGTTGTGAAAGCATATAGTTTTGACTATTTGATTATTGCATTGGATTGGTCTCTTTAATGGTTGAGAAAAACCTAAGGACTTTTTAGTATCTAAGAATAATGGGGAAAGCTATGGAACCAAATCAGAAATTTCATCCCAGGGTAGGCAAGAAGAGGGCCAAAGAGCTTGTTGAATGGGCAATGAGAGAAAGAAAAAAAATGGATCCTGTCTGCCCTCTGGCAAGTCTGATTTATGCTGGTGATAAACATTATTATTATGAAGGTATATTTAGTATTGCTTCAATTTTATTCTATTCCATTTCCTTTTGTTTATAAAATCTACTGAGAACACAGGAGGAAATGTCAAAAAAAAAAAAAAGAGGAAGTCAAGAGAGACATTTATGGTTTATTGTTGCTGGTGTTTTTAATCTTTAAGGACGGATTGTGGAAGATCAAGAATAAGAAATCAGTTTGGAAGTGGAGACAACTTCCTGGAGAAGAAGGGACTTATTAGTGAAATTGTGCTACCCTCTTTATAAACATCATCGTCCTTTGTCCTTAGAAAGCTCTATGAGGTAGGTAGAGTCACCCCTACTTTATGGATGAGAAAATAGCTTTTGACAGGTTAAGCAGTTTGTGCAGAGTCATCAGCTTTAAACAGTCAGATGGGAGCTTTGTTCCTTAATCTCTCTCTACTGCCCCACTGAATGTTCTGGGTCTTGGATGTGTCCGCACGACTCTGGTTCCTTTAAGAGGGCACTTCTGTTAGCATAATTATAACAGACTTTGATAGAGCACTGAAGATATTGTCACTATTCTATGCACTTCATAAATTTTCTCATTTAATATTCCTCTCAGCTCTACCAGATAGGTGCTATTGTTATCCTCATTTCCCAAATGCAGACTGTCAGGCAAACTTGCCTGAAAGTCACATAACTGGTGAGTAGGGGGGGAAATATTTATATTCAGGCAGCCTAGTGCTTCAGGGCAGACTCTTAACCACTATGTTCCACTACCATGGAAGTGCCAAGGCTGAGTCAAAGGGAAAGTGGACCTGCCCACTGGCTTCCCAGCCTTACAGGAATAATAGCGGAAATAGTCTTCCTCCTTCTACCTGCTTTGTTGCTTCTGTTTCCCTCCATCTCAGAGGGAGGAGTCCAAGGTGAATCACCCCTTCCCCCTGAGCCTGGATGCTATCTCTCATCTCTCATTTTGGACTTCAGTTCAGTTCAGTTCAGTCGCTCAGTCATGTCCGACACTTTGTGACCCCATGAACCACAGCACGCCAGGCATCCCTATCCATCACCAACTCCCGGAGTCTACCCAAACTCATGTCCATCGAGTCGGTGATGCCATCCAACCATCTCATCCTCTGTCATCCCCTTTTTCTCCTGCCCTCAATCTTTCCCAGCATCAGGGTCTTTTCCAGTGAGTCAGCTCTTTGCATCAGGTGGCCCAAGTATTGGAATTTCAGCTTCAACATCAGTCCTTCCAATGAACACCCAGGACTGATCTCCTTTAGGATGGACTGGTTGGATCTCCTTGCAGTCCAAGGGACTCTCAAGAGTCTTCTCCAGCACCACAGTTCAAAAGCATCAATTCCTTGGGCTCAACTTTCTTTTGTCGTCCAACTCTCACATCCATACATGACTACTGGAAAAACCATAGCCTTGACTAGACAGACCTTGGTTGGCAAAGTAATGTCTCTGCTTTTTAATATGCTACCTAGGTTGGTCATAACTTTTCTTCCAAGGAGTAAGCGTCTTTTAATTTCATGGCTGCAATCACCATCTGCAGTGATTTTGGAGCCCCAAAAAATAAAGTCTGACACTGTTTCCACTGTTTTCCCATCTATTTGCCATCAAGTGATGGGACCAGGTGCCATGATCTTAGTTTTCTGAATGTTTAGCA
Source organism: Moschus berezovskii (assembly GCF_049115385.1). Taxonomy (NCBI): domain Eukaryota; kingdom Metazoa; phylum Chordata; class Mammalia; order Artiodactyla; family Moschidae; genus Moschus; species Moschus berezovskii. The sequence continues at coordinate 53,910,285 of NC_142464.1, read as the reverse complement.
TTGAGCCAATTTTTTACTCTCCTCTTTCACTTTCATCAAGAGGCTCTTTAATTCTTCTTCACTTCCTGCCATAAGGGTGGTGTCATCTTCATATCTGAGGTTATTGATATTTCTTCTGACAATCTTGATTCCAGCTTGTGCTTCCTCCAGCCCAGCGTTTCTCATGATGTACTCTGCATATAAGTTAAATAAGCAGGGTGACAATATACAGCCTTGACTCACTCCTTTTCCTATTTGGAACCAGTCTGTTGTTCTGTGTCCAGTTCTAACTGTTGATTCCTGGCCTGCATATAGGTTTCTCAAGAGGCAGGTCAGGTGGTCTGGTGTTCCCATCTCTTTCAGAATTTTCCACAGTTTGGACTTAGCTTCATATAAACCCTCTCTACCATGTCTTCAGATCCATTCTCTACCCTGATTTAAGAGTTAGTGGTGGAGGACCTTTTAGGAGACTGTCTCAATGGGCCATTTTGCCTGGAAAAAGGACCAACTGGGAAGACCAGACTGGACGAGACAGGGGAAAAAAATTTAAACTGCTCAGCAGATGAAAGAAATAAGTATTTTCTGCAGGAAAGAGGAGAGTCTTGAACAAGACTGGATGAGATGAGATAAGAACTCAAGAAAGAACCAGAGAGTTTTTCAAGCTGAAGTCGGCCAAAGGACTTTTAAGAAAGGGACTCTTTCCACTTTGTGGCTTTCTCTAACGAGCTGTGGTGTGAAGATCTGCTACACCCTGTCTTGACCTGGTAACACTTTGGGAAGTGGCGGCTTTGAAGTGGTGACCTTGGGGAATGGAGCGGCTCTTCTGGAGAGTGGAACGCAGTGCAGAGATGGACGAAACAGTAGAAATGGGGACCTGAGAGGATTAGAAGGGACAGGGTCGCTTCTCCTTTCCCAGGTATTTTGGTGTGCTGGGGGAATGCCAGTCTTATAGGATGTGTAGCAGTGGTGTTTGAGCCCATTTCTACCCAGTTCTGAAGAACTAATTGATTATAATAACCTGAAGAACTTAGGGTCACCCAGAGTTGCATCCCTCCCATTGCTCCACGCTTTCAACTCTGCTACAGACCTTGCAACTCATCCCTGGTCTCTCTCTTCATCTCAGCCACTCCCAATTAACACAGAATTTAATTTATCTTCTGTTCTGACCTTGGCTCCATTTCCTGGCTTCTGGTTTTCTCTCTCCCTCACAACTCATCAATTCAGAAATGACTTCCTGGGTGACAGTCTCCCTAGTTCAATCAGATCCTGGAAATATGTTTTCTCTTTTCTACTCCACCTTCACTTCTCATTCATTGTATCCCAGATCCATGTGTAAAACTGGAAAGAAGTTGGGGATTCTTCTTGAGTTGCATTGGTTAGGGTTCAATGGTTTTAAACACACTTTAGTCCATTTAAAATCCAAATGAAAGTCATTCAGTTGTGTCAGACTCTTTGTGACCCCATGGAGTATACAGTCCATGGAATTCTCCAGGCCAGAATACTGGAGTGGGTAGACTTTCCCTTCTCCAGGGGATCTTTCCAACCTAGGGATCGAACCCAGGTCTCCGGCACTGCAAGCAGATTCTTTACCAGCTGAGCCACAAGGGAAGCCCTAGTCCACTTAAAAGAGAAAGGGGTTTATTGGGGAATATTTGGTGGCATATAGAATTATTGGGAAGGTTTCATCTATAGGGATGACTTTCAATGCCATACTGCAGAAAAGGGACACCAAATTAGCCACTAAATCTTCCATAATTGGGAACCTACTCACTGAATGTGGAAACTGCTGCTGTAGCTGCTGGTTCTAGAACTGCCTTCCATGGCCACCATCACGGATCCAGTACCATTAGGGCACACAGTTAGGACACCAGCATCATCAAGAATGTGCCATTGAAGGAGTCCTTGGGCCTAGAAAAGAAAACAATGGTCTCAAAGGCCCTTGCTGAGTCATCTAACTTCCAGGAAAACAAAACCAAACTTTAAGTTCTGCCCTGATGCTCCGGGCCAGTTGCATCTACCTGGACTTATCACCCCCTGCCCAAAACCTCCCACCCCCTGTTCAACTACAAATGCCATCTCAACTAAAGATTACCCAAAACGTCCTGCCTGACTAGCGTTTCCCTTATCGCTTCCACAAATGTTCCCTTTAGATATGAAGCCTCCCTGATCCCTCTCACGCTCAGCCTGGTCATTAGGCCGACTGTTGCCGCTCCTTGCCTGAATAAAGGTAACCTACTTCTGTTGAGGTTGTCTCTCGTTTTCTGCCTCGGCTCGAACTATACCTTAGAGCCATAGTCAATGAGCTTTTGATATCTGTCAGCTCTAGAATCCGTACTTGAAAAATGAACAGCCTGCACCTTGCCACTAGACTCACACGAAGCAAATAAGAGGTTACTGGGACCTCACTAATTTGGCTATGGTGGTGGTGTTTGCCTGTAGAAGTAGCAGAAGTCTCCACCCCACAATTCAACCTCAGATCTTACACTAGTGCTTCCAATGAGTGGAATTCAAATGACATCCAGAACTGCAGCTGCAAAGAAGTCTGGGAAACACCGTTCAGCTTTACGATGTCTTCTGTACCAGCAGGCACACCAGAAGGAAGTTGGAAGGGATGCTATGCTTTGATCAATTGTGTTTACCACAGAGGGTTAACCTCTGTGAGGATAGTCCTATTTGGCTCAGGGAAAGATGACTCATTATCAGACTATTATTTATCATAGATTGCATTGTGGCCTCTTCCAGCTTGTTGGCGCACAGGGATTTAGGCATGTCCAAGAGTAGATAAATAGCCCCTTTCCCTCCATGGCTCTGGGTCACTGCGTACATTTGTTTGCAGTCCACGCTATAGATGGTGTGAGGTCTACTGGGTAGATATTTTTTTCTGGAACAGTATCAAATGCAGAAAGGATAAAATGTTTCAGATTTTTTTTCTGAGGAAAATAAAAGAAGCAACAAGTCAACTAGTTGATACTTATTTTCGGCACCATGTTTTAATTATCTCCATCTCTCTTGTAGCTTGAAGCAGCATACACTATCTTTTCTCTTGTTTCTTAGTCTTTGAGTGGTCTCCAGTTATGTCCAGCTGGTTCCAGTCATTAGTAGACTCTTCCCAAGATATTCCATCCTACTGGAAACAGGAAATACTAGAAACCTCACTAGAAAATCAGGTCCATTTCTGGCCTAGTTTTGCCAGAGTTTTGATAAGCATCCAAACTTTTGCTTGTTTATTCAAATTAAGCTTCTGAATCTCTTGAGATTCACCCCTTGCAATGGGTAAGACAACAGCCTGCAGGGGAAAAAAAAAATCACACATTTTCTGGCCAACTCTTGGAAAAATGTCTTTTCTCTCTGCCAGGTTTACTAATTTACACGTGTCCCAAAGCTGAGGCCAACTGGTTGAAACTGGAAAGAAGATTTTTTAACAATGAACAATCCTACAGTGTGAATTATTTAGATTATTCCAATACCAAACTAAATCTTATTTATTCTTATTTAAAGTTATGAAGGAATATGTACATTATTAAAAGGTACATAGATTGAGTTTCAAAATTACAGTTTAACATTTATAGTGATTGGGTCATAGAATCAGAGGACCTAGAAGGGAACTTTCAAGTATGAACATTCCTGATAGGTTATCTTCAGTTTTATTGGGTCAGTGAGTGTTACTGTCAATATGGTTTAGTTGTTCATCCAATGTTAGAAAATCCTTGGCACACAACAAGGACACATGAGTTTAGAGAAAAGTAATAACTAATATTATAAGAAAAAATATGACATGAAAATATCCCTTTGTAAGAATTTGGTGTTGATTCAAATTGTGAGGCTAGTTACTTGAACTTGGGCAAGGTATTTAACTTTTCTGAGCTTATTTTCCCATCTGTATGGAGTTCAACTTTTTCTGTTCTCCCCAACCTGTTGGTTAAAAAGGGCTCAATTTAAGGGTGATAAGGCATATTCAACTAATTCTTGTTGTGTATATATATATATATATCTAGTTGATGGCATAGCCAAATATTTCTGAATCTTGGAGTGTCTAGCATTAACTCCCGGGCAAACCCACTGAGTTGTCACGTTGACTGCCATGTGGAGTGCATGTTTCTCTTTAGTTTTCCCCTTCTGATGGGCATTGTCATATCTTCTGGCTCCTGTTGAGGGGTAAGTTCTGCTGAAGGGTACCACCTCTCTGATGCCGGCTCTACCCTGGAGTTAGCCAACAACACACTGCATGCTTTGAGGTGCCGAAGCTATAAGGTGGTGCATAACCAAGTGAGGATGAGGCTGCCTTAGTTTATGTATTACTTAGGATGCTTTTGATTGCGGGTTATTGGAAAACTCAACCCAAACACATCAAGCAAGTAGAATTCACTGTCTGTTAGACAAAAACAGTAGAAGCCCAGGGGTTACAAAGCATATGTACCAGTGAAGATTAGTTTAGCCTGTGAGAAACAGAAAATCAAATGAACAGTGACTTAAACAAACTTTGTTTCTCCTACATACAAAATCAGAGATGGGAAGGCCATGGCTTCCAGCACAGCTGTGCTCAACACAATTTGGAGGAACTTTCCTCTTCTTTCAGGCTCCTTCTGCGTCATTTCCAAAAAGGGTCAGCTCTGTCGTCGTAGTCCAAGACGGTGCTTAGAGCTCCACTCCTTGTATTCATGTTCCCGACAGCAGGGAGGAGAAGGATGATGTCCGTGAACAAGCTGTCTTGTAAGCAGGGTTCCTAGAACATGACATTTCTGCTTGTATTCCACCAGCCAGATCTGAGTCACATGGAGACACCAACCTGCAGGGAGAGGATGGCTTTATTCTGGACAGCCAAGTGTTTAGCTATAACAGGGGCTTTAATACACGGATGGTGGGGAGAATAAATACGAGAGGAATAGTTTCTGCCAAAACACCTTCAGGTTGATGAACTCCAGAGGCATAAACTCTGGTTTCTTATGATTCTGTTGGCTTTGTTTTGTTTTACTCCGTGTTTTGGCTTCATTTGAATTTGGTAACAAAACAATGAGAACAGTTCCAGAATATGCCCACCGTGACAATGTCCAGAGAGAGGAGATTGCTTCTGGACATTCTTCTAAAGGAATGTGAGAGGATTTTCCCACAATGCCCTAGCAAAGCTGGATTGCAGAGGACCCTCTAGTCTGGTGAGAGGGAGGTGGTGGTAAAGCTTAAGGTTTGTGGGCACACACAGTTTCTAGAGAAGTGACTCTGTGTTTTTCTTGTTTTGTTTTTATATCCTTTTATCTTAAGACCCAGACGTGAATCCTTCTGAGTGGGTTCAAGAACGTCAGTGACAAATACCACATTCTACCGTAGTTGTTGTTCAGTCACGGAGTCATGTCTGACTCCACATTCTACTGGCCTTTCAGTAGGATATTTGTAACTAGGTCAAGATGGACGGGTTCACCTTCCCTTAGTGCGAGTCCTCACTCAAAATTTTTCACTCCTTCATGCAGAGAGACAACTGATGGCTATTGTATTGCACACAGGAAAACGGACATAGCTTAAGTCCAAGCTGGAAGCTACACTGTATAGAAGTGTCCCATCCCAGAAGGTTGTTATGAATATTGAATGGTGACCTTGGAGTATATGTTCTCACTTCTTCACTCTCCCAAAGTGAAACAGTCTAAGACACATGGTGGTAAATAACACACAGTTATAGATGTTTTCGGCACATATAGAGTAGGAATTTTATAAATGTGAATTCTCTCTCTGGAGAGGTTCTTAATGTCATCACTCACCTCTACTCCAAAGGGACTTCAACAACCAAGGGCTATTAATTGAGTCCCTGGTTCATCTCAAACATCAAAAACAAATTTATTTTTAGACTCCCCCAAATCATGTCCCATGCTGAAACACAAAGGATGACAATTTCTGTAGTTCCCCTGCCCTGGGAGAAGACTGAAAGGAAGAGCATGCTTTCATTGTCATTTGGTGGAGAGAATTCCCATTGAGATTACAAATGAGAATAGCTGTGTGTGGTATGTGCAGAGCATTAGCAACCTGGAAATCAAGGAGCTCTGGGTAAATTGACTTGACACTTGCAGCAGTTATTGAAATGAAACATTATTTTAATGAAGAAGGAAGCAATTGTTAGCAAATGCGGTTTAACTATAATGAGGTTGTAAAAACACACATATTACTATTGATCTTACAAGGACTGTAAGTATGAAAAGAAATGGTGACAATTATAGGTCATTTTCTTTTTATTAGACATTTAATTATAGACTTTTCAGACAAGGCATGGCTCTTTCCTGGGTTGTTTAAATTTCATCTAATCATATTAAAAAATTACCTTAGAGCATTTTCAGGATTTTTTTCCCCTATTTTCAATGGTAGTTATCTTATTACTACTTAATATACTGACTTTAAAGTATATTCTAAAGGCTAAAGGCTCTCTAGTACAAGTTTATGATTGCTCACATGAGGTGTTGATGTATATGAAACTTAGTTGTGTTAAATAACCCACTAGGAGCAGCTCTTGAGGAACCTGTATGCAGGTCAGGAAGCAACAGTCAAAACTGTACATGGAACAACAGACTGGTTCCAAATAGGAAAAGGAGTATGTCAAGATTGTATATTGTCACCCTGTTTATTTAACTTATATGCAGAGTACATCATGAGGAATGCTGGGCTGGAAGAAGCACAAGCTGGAATCAAGATTGCTGGGAGAAATATCAATAACCTCAGATATGCAGATGACACCACCCTTATGGCAGAAAGTGAAGAGGAACTCAAAGGCCTCTTGATGAAAGTGAAAGAGGAGAGTGAAAAGGTTGGCTTGAAGCTCAACATTCAGAAAACAAAGATCATGGCATCTGATCCCATTACTTCATGGGAAATAGATGGGAAAACAGTGGAAACAGTGTCAGACTTTATTTTTTGAGGCTCCAAAATCACTGCAGATGCTGATTGCAGCCATGAAATTAAAAGACCCTTACTCCTTGGAAGGAAAGTTATGACCAACCTAGATAGCATATTAAAAAGCAGAGACATTACTTTGCCAACCAAGGTCCGTCTAGTCAAGGCTATGGTTTTTCCTGTGGTCATGTATGGATGTGAGAGTTGGACTGTGAAGAAAGCTGAGCGCCGAAGAATTGATGCTTTTGAATTGTGGTGTTGAAGACTCTTGAGAGTCCCTTGGACTGCAAGGCGATCCAACCAGTCCATTCTAAAGGAGATCAATCCTGGGTGTTCATTGGAAGGACTGATGCTAAAGCTGAAACTGCAATACTTTGGCCACCTCATGCGATGAGTTGACTCACTGGGAAAGACTCTGATGCTGGGAGGGATTGGGGGCAGGAGGAGATGGGGACGACAGAGAATGAGATGGCTGGATGGCATCACCGACTCGATGGACATGAGTTTGAGTGAACTCCGGGAGTTGGTGATGGACAGGGAGGCCTGGCGTGCTGTGATTTGTGGGGTCGCAAAGAGTCAGACACGACTGAGCAACTGAACTGAACTGAACTGAGGAGCAGTGTGAAAGGGCTGCTTCATCTGCCGGAATTGGATTTTCTTTCTTTGGAAAGGAAGATGCCACGGGTCAGTTTCATACATAGGGCGAGATCGTTACTTTTGGGGGCTGGTTGGAAGACAGGCTTCTCTCTCTCCTTCATGCTCATTCAGTAAGGCTCCCCACCAAGCTCCGTCTCCAGGCTCAGTCCTTGAAGACAGTATCCTCTTGAGACAAACTGTTCACAGATTAGAATGTTCCTATTGAGAAAACTGTTAGTGTTTTTCCAAGCAATTTTACACAGAAGCACTGTCTCACTGCTACCTTCTTTGAGCTTTTACTTTTGAACCTCTTGTCTGTTCATCCACAGATATTTATGAAGCATTGTTTTACAGTGATGAATAGGACAGAGGAAGCCTCTGTTTTCATGGTGCTCTCACGTTCAAGGAAGAAACTAAAATCTAGTAAACAAAAAGTAATAACCACGGTAATGTCAGATAACGAAAGTGCTGTGAGAAGCTAAACTAGGAGCAGTGACGAAGAGTGAACGAGGGCCACATTAAACGGAGTACTCAGGAGGGCCTCTTGGAGGAGGCAACCTCTGCTGTGGAACCTGGTTGAAGGTGTTTCCAACTTGAATTATAGTTATTGATATTTATCTAAATCCTAAGCTTCTTCAGGGCATTATTTTTCTCTAACTCATCTTTGTATCCTGCAGAGCTTATGGCCTCGTGCCTTCTACTTGGAAACTGTTCAATCAACAGTTATTAAATGAATGATGATTGTTTCATACAGACCTACAAAGTTTTCAGAGCTCAGAACTTTCAACCATGTTATACAGGGAGGCCAAGTCCCTTGATTAAGGTAGTAAGTGGGGTGTGTGTGTGCTCAGTCGTGTCCAACTCTTTTTCGACCCCAAGGACTGTAGCCCACCAGGCTTCTCTGAACATGGGCTTTCCCAGGCAAGAATAGTGGGTTGCCATTTCCTCCTCCAGGGGATCTTCCCCACCCAGGAATCGAGCCCGTCTTCAGCATTTCCTGCCTTGCAGGTGGATTCTTTACCACTGAGCTACCCTAGCAAGTAGGGTATTGAGATTCAAACCCTCTGTATAATGCTGATCTTTCAGGAAGCCAGTAGGTATTTTTTGTTTGTTTGTTTGCTTGATTTAGAATGTAAATGCAATTTTTGGTAGGGGACTTCAAACTTCTGAAATAGTGGAAATACCAATTTAAAACACCAGTTTAAAACAAGATGGGATGCTAGAGTCAAGAGGTGCAGTATGTTGGGAAATGATGGTTTAGGTGGGGTACAGAGCAATAGAATTTTATGTTACAGTTATTCATTTTTAGCATCTCTGAGTGGACAGCTGCCTTAGATCACAGATAAAAAATGTTTAGCAGTTTACAATTTAATTCTAATTATTTAGAATCTAGAAAGCCCAACATTTTCAGTGAAGTAGGTGAGTGATATTGTGGGAATTCAGGACATAAATGAAAAAAATTCTCTGGCCATCATCTAGTTTAACCTGAAATTACTTCACTGCTCTTTTATGACTTTAAATGGACTTTGTGATATTTACCTTTTAACCTAAGTAGAAAATTTATGTTTCTAAAGGTGTCCATTCCAGGGAAGATAACAACAGGCAGAGTTTGGGAAACTATTCATCAGAAAAGAAATGTTTTATTACAGAAGGAAAGTGCGTACAGTTTAGATTACAGATGTAGACTGTGTTAGGTTCATTAATTCAGAACTTGCACCAAACAGCAAGACATTGTGGGAGAGCAGACAAGAGAAGGAGGAGGCTGTGGAATGTTTACATTCTTATTTGTCCAAGAGAGTGATGAGCCAAGAACACAGTTGGAGTTCAGTTAGATGGAGCATTCCTGGTACTGCCTCCTCGTGGGATTAATTTTGTCATGAGAAAAGTCACATGCAAATAAAAGGGACTGTAATTAGGGGTGGGCAAGCAATGCCATTTTGGGAAAAGTTTGCTGAGGAATTTAGGAAGATTTGTGCCCTGAACAAAGGGTGAGATTATAAAGATCTTATTGTGCAAGTAATTATAATTGAGACGATGGGCTTGGAAACTTCTTGAGTAATGAAGACATGATACATTTGTTGTTGACATGGTCACAGGCAGTATAAATTTGACAAATGTGGATTAATTCCTACTACTTTACTTTTTCCAGCGGTGGTCTTCCTATATGGAAGACTGCAGGAACTCTTCCCGTGACTTTATTAATTTGTGCAGCATTTGCGGTGACTAGGAAATGGCAACCCACTCCAGTGTTCTTGCCTGGAGAATCCCAGGGACGGGGGAGCCTGGTGGGCTGCCATCTATGGGGTCACACAGAGTCGGACATGACTGAAGTGACTTAGCAGCAGCTGCTCTTATTATGTTCCTGCTTCTCTTTGCTGCCAAGAAGAGGACAGTCTACTTTCTCCATCTAGAAAGTATCAATAATAAGTGCTCAATAAATGTTGACTGAATCAAAGAACAATGATTACTTGAATGAAGGAATAATGAGGGGCTATACATGCAAATCAGAGAAGGCAATGGCAAGCCACTCCAGTACTCTTGCCTAGAAAATCCCATGGATGGAGGAGCCTGGTAGGCTGCAGTCCGTGGGGTCGCTAAGGGTCGGACATGACTGTGCGACTTCACTTTCACTTTTCACTTTCAAACATTGGAGAAGGAAATGGCAGCCCACTCCAGTGTTCTTGCCTGGAGAATCCCAGGGATGGGGGAGCCTGGTGGGCTTCTGTCTGTGGGGTCGCACAGAGTCGAACACGACTGGAGTGACTTAGCAGCAGCAGCAGCAGCATACATGCAAATATAATAAGCAAACTGTGTGTACATAAATGCATGTTAAGAGGGAGATCCAAAATAAGGACAATAACAATAGTAATAATGATTATGAAAGTATCAGATGTGACTGGTCTTTTGGAGCAGTCCTTGTTCTCATCTTACTTCTGGAAAAGAGAACTTAGCTCTTTGTCACATCCTCCTAAAACCAAAACAAACAAAATTTCAGAAAGTTCTAGCCTGGTATGTGCCAGGCCAATTACAAGCCCCTTTGCATGTATTAATACACTTAATTCTCACAAAAACTTTATGAGGTAGGTCATCTTATTATCACTGTTTTACAAATAAGGAAACCAAAACTTGAAGTGCTGAGTGTTAAGTCATTTCAGACATATTCAACTCTTTGTGACTCTATGGACTGTAGTCCACCAGGCTCCTCTGTCCTTCGGTTTCTCCAGGCAAGAATACTGGAGTGGGTTGCCATGCCCTCCTCCAGGGGATCTTCCTGACCCAGGGATTGAACCTGTGTCTCTTACATCTGCAGCATTGGTTCTTTACCACTAGCACCACCTGGGAAGCCCTCGAAGCTTGAAGATGTCACATTAAATCACCCAAAGTCACACAGTCAGTGTGTGTGTGGGCCCAAGAGTTGAAATGCAGCGTCTGGCTTCAGGGTCTGTGTTCTTAACCCCCACACCAAGAGAAAAGCTGCTAAAGGCACTGGAGAGAAATAGATGGTGAAGAATGTTACATCACACAGCATAAGATGCACATAAAATCCCCACTTAAGCGTCTCAGTTCTTCTTGCAATATTTCTTTTTCGCCAATAACTGCTCTGTGGTTCTCCCTTCTCCCTCAAATAGACCCTGCAGCACTATGGACTGTCCTCTCTGGAATTCTCTTTCTCTCCTTCCTCCACTATGTATCTTCCTTCTTCCTCTCCCTTAAACAAAGCAAGCTGGCCCTCAAAAGCCTTCTCCCAGCTTGCACACTCACACTCACCACCCCACTTAGCATGGATATTTGGAGGGTTTTCCTCGTTGGAACCCAATGGAAAACAAGAAATTACCTTTCTTATCACACATATAGTTTTCTTCCTGTCACACTAATAATACTGATATTAAAGTAGTAGGATTTCAGGTGGCAGTTGTGAGAGATGTAGTAAGATTTCTCTTTCTAGTTATTTTCTTCTTCTACAGGAAGAAAACATGGTTGCTGTTGTTACTTAATCGCTAAGTCGTGTCTGACTTTTGCAACACCGTAGACTGTAGTCTGCCAGGCTCCTCTGTCCATGGGATTTCCCAGGCAAGAATACTGGAGTAGGTTGCTATTTCCTCCTCCAGGAGATCTTCTTGAACCAGGGACTGAACTTGTGTCCCCTGCATTGGCAGGCAGGTTCTTTACCACTGAGCCATCAGGGAAGCCCCAAGAAAACATGGTGTGTGCACATGTGCTAAATTGCTTCAGTCATGTCCAACTCTTTGCAACCTATGGATGTGTAGCCCACCAGGCTCCTCTGTCCACGAGATTCTCCAGGCAAGAATACTGAAGTGGGTTGCCGTGCCCTCCTCAAGAAAGCATAGTGATGCCAATTAAATACATTTCCTGACTATACATAAACTGTGTACCCTCTGGCCTCTTTTTTTTTTTTAAAGAATATTGAAATAGATTTACATATAACTTGTAAATTTAAGGTGTCAACATGTTAATTTGATACATTTATATGTTGTAATATGATTGCCATTATAGCTGGCTATGTCTTTAAGTGCATCTGGAAACAAAGGCATCTCATAAAGTAAAGATGAAAGTACAGATTCAAAATCAAAAAGAAAGAAGCCGAATGCAGAAATAACATACCTCAATGGACATTAACTGTGAAAAAAGATGCTTGACTGTGCTGATCCTCAGGAGGGAGGGATGTTGAAGGGTTAGGGTGTGTTCCTCATCTCTGCATCACCTTGAGTGATAGAGTTCTGTCTCTGCAGCCCTTGTAAATTGAGGAGTGCTTACCCTTTCAGGAAAACAGCTGTATGTGGTAACTTACTGTGACCCCTCCCTTTTTGCTTGGCGGCCTGGTTTACCCCTCAGTTCAGTTCAGTTCAGTCGCTCAGTCGTGTCCGACTCTTTGCAACCCCATGAATCACAGCACACCAGGCCTCCCTGTCCACCACCAACTCCAACAAGTCCATTCTAAAGGAGATCAATCCTGGGTGTTCATTGGAAGGACTGATGCTCAAGCTGAAACTCCAATACTTTGGCCACCTCATGCGACGAGTTGACTCACTGGAAAAGACTCTGATGCTGGGAGGGATTGGGGGCAAGAGGAGAAGGGGACGACAGAGAATGAGATGGCTGGATGGCATCACCGACTCGATGGACATGAGTTTGAGTGAACTCCAGGAGTTGGTGATGGACAGGGAGGCCTGGTGTGCTGTGATTCATGGGGTTGCAAAGAGTCCCTGGGCATGGCTATAAATCTCTCTGCCCTAGGGGTGACCACGGGCCCCACTGCTCTGGATGACTGGCTTCGGGGCACTCAGGAGGAGCCAAACACTTTGTTGAGGGCTTTATATCCAAACTCCAGCTCATAGGATATGGGCTAAAAATGAGAGTATTGTAAGCATTTTAAGGTGAAGGCAAGGAGCTACAATATTGAGCTGGCTAAGTTGGATGATTTAACCCATGTAAGCTTGCTGGATTTCCAGGAAATGACGAGAACAAGCGTAATATATGTAGTTGTTGAGCATAAAATCATTTCTATAGAATGTTAACACTGGAGGGCTCTTCAAGGTCCTCTAGTCTAATTCACTTATTGAACGCAGGAGGGCCTGAAGACTGGGGGGCTGACTTGCTGCACCAAGCTAGTGCTGTCAGAACTTCCCACACTGAGCTCCTCACACCACAGGATGCTGCCATTGTTAAAGATTGCTTCAGCCCAGCCCTCAAACAGAACCACGGGACAGACATAATAGCACCAGCTGCACATCAGTCTGAAGACGGCCATTTGCAAAAAGCCCAGGCAACCTAGAGCTAGGTTGGAAAGCATAAACATGTTAAGAAAACACTTCTCCTGACCTTATGACCCCATTTACCAAATGCTCTGTTACTCTTACTTCCTTTCCAGACACTTGGTTACAAGAGATATTTGTACCTGTTGTTTGCTTTCATTTTTACTGCCTATGACAACGTAAAATTTCCTAGCTAGGACTCTCTTTAAGTCCCTCTCATTCGGCTTCTCTTTCCACCACTTTGCTGAAGCTGCTTTGACAAAGGTCACTAATGACTTCACATCACCAAAGCTGATGGCAGATTTCCACATCTTTTATTGCTAAAATTCTCTATGACATTGGCCTTCTCCTACATCTTGAAGTTCTGCCTTGTTTTCTGTGATGTCACTTCTTCTTTCTCTCCTCCAATCTCTTTGAACATTTCCTCTTAGTCTCCTTTTGGGGCCACCTAAACTTCTTGTTCTCCCCTGAGTTGTTCTTGTTTTATTATTGCACACGCTGTCTTGGGGATAGTTCCTCCAGTCTCAATGTCTTCATCTTTATCTGTTTTGGTTACATGTTGCCACAACAAACTACCTGAAACTTAGTGGTTTAAAACAACAACAAATTATTATTTCCATGATTGTATGGGTTACTTAAGTGATTGCTCTGCTTTTGTGGTATTGGCTAGGGTGGTGAGGGGGCCAGTAGTCTTCAAATGGCTTCACTCACATAGCTGAGAGCGGGTGTTGACCACTGACTAGGGCTGACCATTGAGGGTCTTCTGTAGAGCCTTTGCCTCGTGGATGTTGAGCTTCCTTGCAGATGGTGGCTGTGTTTCAAAAGGAAGAAGCTGGAAGCTGTCAGTTCTCTTCAAACTGAGGCTCTGGAGTCCCAGATGTCTCTTCTGCTGCATCATTTTTTGTCAATGGCAGCCACAAGACCAGCCCAGTGGAAATAACCTCCACCTCTTAATGGGAGAAAATGACAAATATCCTCACATTGGCCACACCCTACGCAGGCTTCCCTGAACTCTTTTTCAACTAGATCTGACTTGTGGACTTCTACATATATTGTTTGTTTTGTTGTTGCTGTTTAGTAACTAAGTTGTGTCTTTTGCAACCCCATGGACTATAGCCCACCAGATTCCTCTGTTCAGGGGATTTTCCAGACAGTCGTAGTGGAGTGTGTGGCCATTTCCTTCTCGACATGGTCCAAATTTATAAATGATCTTGCTAAGTTGGTTTAGCCAGGATCCTCCATCCTCTATATCCAATCACCTTCAATGTCTAATCAGGTTCCTCATCTTCCACCGTCGCCAGCTGATGTCTGGTCACCCTGGCTATCTTCAGCAAGAATCCTGCCAGGTCACTTTAGCTGGAATCCTCTCTTATTCCTGATGTTTCCTTTTTATAATTTTCTATCTACCAACCCCTACCCTGCTCCTTGGCTATGAATTCCCCTTTGCCCATGCCATATTCAAAATTAAGCTTAATTCTATACCGAGGCCCCTTACCCACTAAAGCAGTAGTCCTGAACAAAATGTTTTCACTGCACTAACTACTGCCCAGTTTTGTTTTTTCTTTGACAAGTGGCAAATACATTCAAGTGGGAAAGGGATTGATGATAGACTTAGAGATTATTTACCATGGTTAACTCTCTGGGCACAACAGTTAATAATACTCTTGTGTGTAAAATACACTCACCTCTTCTTCAAAATTATCATCTTATTATGGCATTTGTTCAAAGTCAAGGATATCATGTGGTCTACTTCTTGAATCTTGCTTTTCAGCTATGGTTTCTTGGGTGTGGAAATTTATGAGACATAAAAGCAAGCCACCTTTCCAGCTAACACACAATCATGAAAAAGAAGCAGAATAGAGCAGCAAATGTTCCCACTCAAAAGAAAGGGAGAAAACAGGAGGCACGTAGTCATCCCTATCCTTAGTAATCCTGAAATCCAACAAGACACATGTGGACATTTTCGCTGACTCCAGGGGGAGAGAATATTCCTTGATTAAGAGTTCATTTCTCCCCTTTGCGAGTAGTTTTTCCATGGCTCTTGTTTCCTCTCTCTGAAATCTTAGCTTCATCTTCAGAGTTACCCACATTTCCTACAAGAACACCCTGTCCTTACTTCTAGGTATCTTTCTCTCCTAGTCATGGGAAGATTAGGGTCTGGGAACCTCCTTTCATTTTCCACTCTGTCTCTTAACATATATTCTATATCTGTAATCTAAACTTTGCGCATTTCCCTTCTCCAAAGAAACATTTTTCCTCTGATTAATAGTTCCCTGCTTGTTGAGTTTAAGCTAATATAAATCCTTTTTAAAAAGTTGTGGGTCCCCTGTGTATCAAATTATAAATCCATGTCAAGGACAAAAACAATACCCACACTTTCTTTGAGATAGGACCCTCAAAGTGTGCTGTGTGGCAAAACCTTTAAGGTTCTCAGATGTTGTATTGTCTGACTGAGAGGATCAAGGAAGCTCCCCATTAGGAAGTCCATTTATCTAGTTGAGACCTTTATGAGGCATAACTGTAAATCTTTTTGACATGTCAACAAAGGGTCCTATAATAATACCCTTGATTTGATCTGTGCTGTTCTGAGTTGCTCAGTTGAGTCTGACACTTTGCGACCCCATGGAGTGTAGCCCACCAGACTCCTCTGTCCAGGCGAGAATACTGGAGTGGGTTGCTGTGCTCTCCTCCAGGAGATCTTCCCTACCTGAGGATAGAACCCAGGTCTCCTGCATTGCAGGCAGGTTCTTTACCACCTGAACCACCAGGGAAGCCAAAGAATACTAGAGTGGGTGCCTATCCCTTCTCCAGTGGATCTCCCTTACCCAGGAATTGAACTGGGGTCTCCTGCACTGCAGGCGAATTCTTTACCAGCTGAGCTACCAGGGAAGCCCGATCTGATCTGTACCTAGGGCCTATGTTTTATAGAAGCCACTGGATTTGATTTTTTCCCTGGGGCCATTTCTTAATTTGAGAATCTCTTGTTTCCAGAGAAACTACAAATATGAGATCGTTTTTAAATTTCCCATCTAGTAGAGCTTGCATTGGAAATACCGTCTCTGTATTCTGCTTGAAAACTGGATAGTTCCTTCTTAGGTTCATCTTGCCTTTATCATTGGCAGCAAAAATAAGTACCACTCTACTTGGAAATCTTCTTAGCAAGATCCATGCATTTATTAGGTACTCTTTCTATTTTTCATGTTACAGTAGGCAGCATTGCACTTTTTAAGCTACCAATCTATAACATGTCCTTTATTGTCAAATCTTTACTAGATATTTCCTTATTTCCCTTTCAGCCTCTATGTCTTTTTAAAGCCCTCTCAGTTTCTGCCTCCTACCAGATTCAAAGCCATGTCATATGTATTAGGTTTTTGTTATAGCAACACTTCATTCAGCAGTACTCAAGTACAAATTTCTGTTTCTATTGCTATATATTAAGTCATTTAAAACTAGTGGCTTAAAAAATAATAGCCAACCATTTATTACCATGATTCTGTGGGTTTATAGCTTGGGATTCCTCATAGCTTGGCAGCTACATCCCTTCCTATGGCCCAAGAAGAATATTCCAAGAGGGAGTTACTAAAAGTTGCCTATTTTGTTGAAGCCTGAGTTCAGAAATTCCAGAATTCCTCTTACAGAATGGTCTACTGGTCAAAGCATTTACAAATCTAGATGAGATTCAAGATGAGGGAAAACAAATTTGTCTTGTGGGTAAGCGGGTACATACAGGGAGAGAAGAAATTGATGTAATCATCTTTGAACCTAGCTGTCACAGCCTCTAGTCAAATAAGTGCTAAATTTGCATTTCCAATTTAGCACTTATTTCCAATTTCTATCATCACTCCCTTGGTTTCAGATCCATCTACTTTCTGTTGGATGTTTCCACATGTACCTCAAATCCATATACCTTAAACTAAAGTCATCACCTTCTTTTCTAGGTGTATTTCTCATTTTATTATCTATGTTTCAGTAAATGACAGCCATCCAGGCCAGAAACCAGAACCTGTCCTGGTTTTTCTAATTCTGTTACCACCCCAGCTCTCCATGCACACATAGCTGACTGATCTTAATCCTTACCTCTTTTTCAAACATGCTCTCCCCTTCTCCATTTCTAACATCATTCCAGTGTAGGTCTTTATCAGGCAAAACCTCTTGCCTGACTCATTTCAGTGTCTTCCGACATGATCTTCACGTTATCATTTTAAGTCCTGTGGTAAAATCAAAGTGTGGTTTGGGGACAATTTAGCCACTTGATGAAATACGTGAGAGAAGAGAAGGAAGAGGAAGAAAGGAATTAAGGAAGGAGGGAAAAGAAATAAAAGAGGCTATAAAAGAAACCTAGACATGCGAATGGACAAGAAAGCTGTGGTACACATACACAATGGAGCATTACTCAGCCATTAAAAAGAACACATGTGAACCAGTTCTAATGAGGTGGATGAAACTGGAGCCTATTCTACAGAGTGAAGTCAGCCAGAAAGAAAAACACCAACACAGTACACTAACACATATATATGGAATTTAGAAAGATGGTAATGATGACCCTGTATACGAGACAGCAAAAGAGACACAGATGTAAAGAACAGTCTTTTGCACTCTGTGGGAGAAGGCGAGGGTGGGGTGATTTGATAGGGTAGCATTGAAATGTGTATATTATCATATGTGAAGTGGAGCACTGGTCCAGATTCGATGCATGAGACAGGGTGCTCAGGGCTGGTGCATTGGGATGACCCTGGGGGGTGGGATGAGGAGGGAGGTGGGAGAGGGGTTCTGGATGGGGAACACATGTGCGCCCGTGACTGATTCATGTCGATGTTTGGCAAAAACCACTACAATATTGTAAAGTAATTAGACTCCAATTAAAATAAATTAATTAATTTAATTAAAAATTTTTTTAAAATTAAAAACAGAAAACCTAGTCACATATATTTTAAAACTTAAGTTGATGATGTCATGGTATAATTTGTCGAAGGAAAAAAACTGAAAATACTATGTCTGAACTAATACACTGACTTTAGTAAAAAGACAATTGTAACATCAAGACAAACCTTGTGGTCCACTTTCCAACCAGTTTCTAACATAAGGCCTCCCTATAAACAATACAGAAGACAGATAAACTTACCTTCCTCCCAAAGTTAAAAAAAAAAATTCAACAGTATTGCTAAAGCGATCTTACTAATATTATAATACTACAAACCTGTAGAGTTTACAAACCTTTGCTTAACTGGCCTCTACCCCAGTGGCCACCAAAGTCCTTCCATTGGCTCACAGAGCCATGTTTGCCTGGCCCCTCGTGTGTTCTTCACTCAACAGATGTATAACACGGTAGGTTTCCATCTCTATCTCTTCCCTTCCTACTCCACGTGCTTTATGCCATTCCTACTGCCAAACTGCTACTGCTCATTTTTAATTCCTGCTGTTTTGTCTTGTTTCCCTCAGCTTCTTCACTTACCTAACTTTTTCCTATCCACTCCTCAAGATTCTGGTTAGAAACCACCTCCTCCAGGCAGTCCTTGACTCCTGAACTGGACGAAGGGCTTCCCAAACACCCTGCATGGATCTATTATCTTCTGCGCAAACAATATTGATATTATCTGTTTGTGAGTCCATCTCCCTGTAACCTTGAGAAAAAAAAATTTGTCTTAAGAGACTATAACAGTGATTTAAAGCCTAAACTCTGAAGACTTATTGTCTGAATTAACATCCCAGCTCCACCCCTGACTACCTTCTGGGGAGGCACTTAGGCTTTTGCTGCTTTGTTTCTGCATCCTTAATGTGGGGATGGTACAAGCAGGTATAAACACTACAGGTTTATTATGAAGGTTAAGTGAGCTAATAGATATTAACATGACTCACTGGAAAAGACTCTGATGCTGGGAGGGATTGGTGGCAGGAGGAGAAGGAGAAGGGGACGACAGAAAATGAGATGGCTGGATGGCATCACCGACTTGATGGACATGAGTTTGAGTGAACTCCGGGAGTTGGTGATGGACAGGGAGGCCTGGCGTGTGGTGATTCATGGGGTTGCAAAGAGTCGGACACGACTGAGCGACTGAACTGAACTGAACTGATTCTTTTTATTTTTATGATGGTGAGTCATCTATTAATAGCACAGCATCTAATGCTTAGTAAATATTTGTTGATACAAATTCCTTGTTCTTTTTTTACTTTGTGTCACAACCTTCCATTCTTCTACCAATTTCCACAGTTCTCTAAGCCACAGTTTGTCTTCAACCTTTGAAAAGTGGGATTCCCCACCTGCACTCCGTTTGACCTGGGGCCGGTCAAAGACCCATGGATACACTTCTATTTGCTGGATCAGTGCTGGCGAACGGTTCCTTGGCTGATTGCAATGGTTCTTTCCTAACTCCAGCCAAATAGAGGTAATATCTGTCTGTTGTCAATTCTTCTTCTGCCCACATCTTGAGCAAAACAGATGAGGGAATTCTTCACATACCCAGAGAAGTTCCAGAGGCAAATAGTCGAATTTGAATGCCTAACTGCCAACCATGATTCAAGGAAAATGTAGCTATGAGAAAGCATGTGAGTCCTTTGTCATAACAACAGCTCTCTGACTGAGGAAGGGAGTGTCCCTTAAGAGCTAGAACCAGCCAAGAATCAGAAATAATGAGCTTGTTTCTTAGCTATCCCTCTGGTTTCCTGTATAAAAATAAAATGAGGTTAATTGCGTTTGCACCTTAATCCCCCTTAACGTAGCTGCTTTGGTTGTCAGTGTACAGTTTCCAACAGCCGTATTCTGAATTCACCTCCTCTTCCTTCCTCTTCTCTTCTCCTTTTTTAGTTCCTTGCATTTCCCTGGAGTTTCCTGCACTGGCGGTCTTGACTTCCACTCAAGACTGGAAGGATTACATGATCCCCTTGTTACAAAGGGTTACAAGATTCCTTTACTGCTTCTCTCCAGTGATAGGGAGGAAAAGGCTCTGCCTTGGTCTTGTATCCTGAATTCCTCCTTACTCTCTGTGTGCGTTTGGACTTGGCTGGTGTCCGAGAATCTCTGTGTAATATCTTGTGTAGGATTCCAAATAGAGAAGACCTCCTATTTTCTTGGAGTTCCTGCTGTGAGTATGGCATCTAAAAACCTGGTTTTACTCTGAAAAATGTCCCCCACTCCTTTCTTGGCACTTTAGAAAACATGTCTGCTTATACAATGACAACAAAATGATTTGATTATGCAGAAAAAAAAATACAATAAAATAAAAGCACTCCCAAACAACAACCCATCTCAAACCAGAAGCAAATGCAAACAGTAACATCCCTTCTCCTTATTATATAGAAGGAGTGAGATTTAGCGAGGAACGGCCCAGGATTACTTTAATTCAGTGCTTCTCAGTGAGGGTATTGCAAGAAGTTGAGCTTCCTGGGTCCCTGCCTTCTAAGGGCTACTAGAGCTCTCTTCTCTTTCTCTCCCTTTTCCAGATATTGAGAGAGCCCAGTAGAATTCCCCAAATTTCCAAATATCATCCTCCACCCAGGACAGTACCCACAGTCCCCGCAAACACCAGGCCAACATTTTGTACTAAAGAACGCAAGAAAGCAAAAACTTTATATTCAGTTCCCATATGCTTTAAAACTTTCTCACCATGTTCTTACACATTTATGGTAAGACACTAATTTAAGGTAAGGCATTTGTGGTAGACACCAGTTCTACTAGGCACTGGCTGGCAGAGATCACCCTGCCAGAGCATTACTTCCCCTGTACTTGGTTGGGTAACCCATCCCAGTCCAATCCAAACTTGACCAATCAGCTACTCTCCTCCCAGAACTGACCACTCAGAACTTGAAGTTGTCCATGAATGACAGCTCCTACTGCGGAGGACACTGAATTGTCACAGTCCATGACTTTCCCAAAGTCCCTGACTCTCCATTTCATTGAATTAATAATCTCTTCAACATCCCCACATGCAATGATCCTTTTTCTTATGCTAATCACAACTGGCTCTTGATAGCAGCCAAAAATTCTTGGCTAATTTATCACTTTGATCCCCATTCCCCCCACCACCACTTTGCTGTTGTGGTCAAGTGGTAGTTGATGAGGAAACCACCAGTGGGATGAGATATTCCCAAGTGAGATGACCAAGCAATGACCTTTCCCTCAGTAGCACTCATAGCTGCCTTGCTTAGCAGGGATGAGAACAGCCAGACCATGGTCCTTCTTCTTCATCTCTGGAAAAGTCCATCCTGACTGTGAGCCAGGAAAAAAAAATGCCTATGCTCATAAATTGGCAAAATACACCTCTTGCTGCAAGGGACAAGATTGATTATCAGAGTGGGGGGAGGGGGCGGCCCTTTGGATAACTTCCCCTAAAACCCTCTGCATCTCTTTGTCTTTCTGTCATCCTTCCAGCCTACACCAACATTGTCCAGTCCTCAAAGATACAATGATGAGCTGGTTCTTTTTTAGTTCATTAGCTCTTCTGCTGTATTAGTAGATTATCAAAAGCAGTTTCAGTATGTCATAAAATCTGTTTGGTATTAACTTGATACATGATGTGTTTTTCTCCATCCAGCTAAATAGTTTCTTTCAAATTTGGACCAGATGAGCATCCTGGGACTTGCATGAGCTCATATGTGTGTCTGTGTGGAATGCAGCCCTGGGTCCCCTTGGACGTGTGGAGCATGTTTTTGGCCCAAATGGAAACATCCTTAGGCACTGATGCCTCAATTAGGGGAAAGATAAAGACACAGGATCAGATATGGCATCTGTAAAATGTTAATGTCCTGGGTGATGCCCTCTAGTTACGTTTATTTTTCAGTTCCGTTTGATGGCTAGTTTAGGCAAAATCGTGACACGCGTGAAATTGCCTTTATTTAGCTCCCTTTGGGAATAGCCGCTCAACCCTGCCCCGGCTGATTATGCCTTGTTGCTGCCTTAAGCTCACTCCAGCCCCACAGAGCACTCCTGCTCCTTCATGCTGTGCATCTCTTTGGAACACCCATTATGTTCTAGGTGTAGGGGAAGGGGAAGAATCAGAGCACCTTCACTTCCAGGATGCAGAGGAAGGCACAGAAATGTGAACAGACACTTGTCCTACTGCGGGATAAACGTGTGATCAGGTGCTGTTGGAGCAGGTGAGGGCTCCAGGCCGCTCTGAGGGAGGGCCTGCCTGGAGAAACCACCTGGGGGCAGAACTCTGAAGAACACCCTGGAATTAAGGCTGCTGCTGGCCCAGCAGGCACTTTTGGGTGAATAAGAGAAAGGCACTCCTTCTGACAAGCGGCCTCTCTTGCTGGACACACAGTTGGGCAGGCCAAGTGTGCCTTTAGTCCCCACTCAGGCTCTCACCTAGGTACCCTAGTGATGTCAGCAACCTGCACAGTCCCCAGCAGCCCCCAAGGGGACCCCGTGTGTTTCAGTTTCCTAGGGGCTGCTGTAAAAAATGATCACAAACCAGGTGGCTCAAAAGTGGAAATTTATTCTCTCACACTTCCGCAGGCCAGATGTCCAAAATTAAGGTGTGGGCAGGCCTTGCTTCCTCTGGAGGCCCTAGGAGAATCTTTGCCTGCCTCTTCCAGCTCCTGGTGGCTCCACATGATCCTCGGCTGTGATTGCATCACTCTAGTCTCTGCGTCTGTCTTCCAATGGCCTTCTCCTCTGTGTCTCTGTGTCAAATCTTCCTCTGCCTTTCTCTTCTAAGGACACCTGTCATTGAATTCAGGACCACCCTGTGGATGGTGACTGCAGTCATGAAATTAAGAGACTCTTGCTCCTTGAAAGAAAAGCTATGACAAACCTAGATAGCATATTAAAAAGCAGAGACCTCATTTGCTGACAAATGTCTATATAGTCAAAGCCATGGTTTTTCCAGTAGTCATGTACGGATGTGAGAGTTGGGCCACAAAGAAGGCTGAGCACCAAAGAATTGATGCTTTTTAACTATGATGCTGGAGAAGACTCTTGAGAGTCCCTTAGACAGCAAGGAGGTAAAACCAGTCAATCCTAAAAGAAATCAATCCTGAATATTCATTGAAGTACTGATGCTGAAGCTGAAGCTCCAATACTTTGGCCACTTGATGCAAAGAGCTGACTCATTGGAAAAGACCCTGATGCTGGGAAAGACTGAAGTCAGGAGGAGAAGAGGGTGACAGAGGATGAGATGATTGGATGGCATCACTGACTTCAATGGACATGAGTTTGAGCAAACTCCAGGAGATGGTGAAGGACAGGGAAGTCTGGCCATTCATGGGGTCACAAAGAGTTGGGCCTGACTGAGCAACTGAACAATAACATCAAGGTAATCCAGGATGATGTCATCTTGAGATCCTAAGGTTAATTTTAGCTGCAAAGACTATTTCCCAATAAGCTCACATTCTTAGGTCCTAGAAGTTAGGACATGGACTTATCTTTCTAAGGTTCACTATTCAACCCACTACACCATGTAAAGAAGGGAAGGAAGGAGTTTTCAGACAGTAGGAACAGAGTCTGTAAGGCAAGGAGGTGTTGTGGGGCATGCTGGGTTCTGAGAACGGCCAGGATGACAGGGTGGAGGTTGGTGAGAGCAGAGGCTGGTCACAGAGGACTCAGTGTGCCAGTTAGCAGCCTTGGACTGTGCCCTGGAGGTGATGAGCAGGCTTTACATGGACTTAATTTTAACTGAGAAAGATCACTTGGGCTGAAGGTCAGGGAGCAGATTGGAGGAGGGCAGGATGGGAGGTAAAGAAGTTCCTCTCAGAGGATGTTACTCCTGTTTCAGTGATCCAATCGGTGGCCTGATTCAGAGAAGAGGAAGTGATCTGGTGATGCTGAGGAGAGGGGATGCAACACAAGGATTGGGGACTAATGTGAGCTGAGCGGGGAGGGAGTGAAGAATCTGGACTGATCCCGAGGTTTCTGTCAATATCCAGCCCCAGCACGGCACCTACCCTGTCCTCCACGTTCACATGGCACCAGACATGTTAGCAGGGCTCCATATACACAGCTATTTCCACTTTAGAACTTGAATATGTGTTTTTAAGAAACTGCACTTTGAAGCAAAAGACTGTACCACTGTCCTGGGTTGAATAATAGCCTCCTAATTTATGTCTAGGGCTTCCCTGGTGGCTCAGCGGTAAAGAATCCGCCTGCCAATGCAGAAGATGCAGGTTTGCTCCCTGAGTCAGGAAGATCCCCTGGAGGAGGGCATGGCAAGCCACTCCAGTATTCTTGCCTGGAGAATCCCATGGACAGAGGAGCCTGGCAAGCTATAGTCCATGGGGTCGCCAAGAGTTGGACATGACTTAGTGGCTAAACAACAGTGACAATTTATGTCTGCTCAAGCCACTCCAGTACTCTTGCCTAGAAAATCCCATGGATGGAGGAACCTGGTAGGCTGCAGTCCGTGGGGTCGCTAAGGGTCGGACACGACGGAGCGGCTTCACTTTCACACATTGGAGAAGGAAATGGCAACCCACTCCAGTGTTCTTGCCTGGAGAATCCCAGGGACGAGGGAGCCTGGTGGGCTTCCGTCTATGGGGTCACACAGAGTCGGACACGACTGAAGTGACTTAGCAGCAGCACTAGCATATGTGACTTTATTTGAAGAAGGGTCTTTACAGATGTCATCAGGGTAGGTCATACTGGATTAGAGTGGGCCCTAATCCCTTGTCTGGTGTGCGTCTAAGTAGAGGAACATTCAGACACAGTTACACTCAGGGAGAATACCATGTGATGACAGAGGCAGTGATTGGAATGATGAGTCTATAAGCCACAAAAGGCCAAGAATTGCCGCCAGCTAATAGAGGCTAGGAAAGGAAGGATTCTCCCCTGGGGCCTTCAGAGGGTATGTAGTCCTGCTAACACCTTGATTTTAGACTTCTGGCCCCCAGAACTGTGAGAGAATGAATTTTGCTGTCTGAAGCCACCCTGTTTCTGACAGTTTGTTATGGGAACCCTAGGAAACTAATCCACCTGAGATGGTGGGATTTCCAGACACTGTGGACAGTCATGAGGAAAGATGTTTCTGTGAGCTTGATGTGATGCAGAGAAAGGCACACGGACCTTGGCATCAGGACATAAGCAGGCCTGTCACTATGCCGTGAGTATCAGGAAGACTTTCATCTCGCAGGAATCTTACGAGGATTAGATGAAAAAATGAGTGTAGATGTCTATTGAAACACTGTTTAGGGTGGTCAAAAAATGGGCAGGGTAGTGGTGGTGGTGAGCAACAGTGAGTTGTGGCTATGATTTGTGGATATTGCGTACTATGGGTTGGAATTAAAAGAGGCTGTGTGTGTGTGTGCGCGCGCATGTGTCTTTATGTGCACAGATGGCAACACGTTCACTATAAGGGACCATCTATGATTGAGTAAGAAGAAAAGTAGCTGGGCATAATCTACCTCCTATTAAAAAAATAAACACATCTGTGCTTGTGTGTGTATGTATGTTTCTGTGAGCATAGAGAGACACACAGTCAACCAATGAAATTTGTTCCCTCAAGGGGTGATGATGATCAGCTTCTAAAGGAAGAGCATCCATAGTGGGGTGTGTATATCACTCCACCCTGCCCCTGCCACACACAAACGCGCTCAAAGCTAGTTTTGTTCATTATCTTTGTTATCCTATCACTTTTTCATGCCACTGTGCTTCCCAGTCTACAGCCCTACATCTTGACAGTTAAAGGTAACAGCTTCTTTTATTTAAAAGAAGCCTTTAAAAAAAATCCCTTCCGTTCAGAGCTTACGCTCATTGTTGTTCTTTTTCTCCCCTCTTGGGAGCTCCTTCTGCCCTGGCTCCTTCCCGAAGTGACCTCCAGGTGGGATGGGATGGGAGGTGATCTTTCCGGGTCCCATCCCATCTCTGGGCATCTGGCACAAGTGCCTGTTGGGGTATAGCTCAATCATCTCGTTTCTTGATTTGTGGGCTCCTCCTGCGGTAGAGTTGGATGTGACTTAGAGATTAAACCACCACCACCATCTGCGGAAGTCCATGGACCTCTGTGTTCACTCATTATTGAGATTCCTGCACTCAGAGACCTCCTGGTTCCAGTGGCTCCAGGCATCTTCCGGTCTATCTGTGCATCCACGTCCCCTCCAGGAAGCTGCACAGAAACTCCGGTGCACCAAGTCATGGGAACTGGATGCCCGCTCCATCTGTGCATGTCTCCACTTCTGTCAGCCTTCTTTCAGCCATCATGTGGGTGGCACCTTTCTCATGGGCACCACAATAAGCATAGGGCTCCTTCGAGGGATTTCCAGCCGTCTTGAGCTGTACCCTGAGGGGTGAGCAGCAGGCCCCTTGCACTTGGAGTTCCCGGTTGGTCTGGGTTTTATGACTCCTCTCACTTCTTCTCCACCTAGGTTTCTACCTTAAGATGGGGGATCCAGACAGTGCCCCCAGTCTGTCCTCTGGTCTTCTTCCTCCTTGTGTCCCTTCTTACCTCTCCTGGGATTTGGGAGGACACTCTCTCTCTTCCCTTTCTGCCCTTCTGTCCTACTTTGATCCCTTATCCCTTTATCCTTCCATAACCTCTTCTGGAAAAACCCAAACAAACTTTTTTGCCAACCCAATATTTGCCTCCTTTTCCTGAGGCAAAAATCAAGGAAGGACTGTTGGAAGAGGAAGGAGACCATTGAAAGTTGAAAACACATTGGCAAGGTTTTCCTAAACATTATCCCTTCCTTATACCCACCTCTGAATTCTTTCATTAATAATTTTAGTGGATTGAGGACTTCCTAGGTGGCTCAGTGGTAAAGAATCCTCCTGTCAGTGAAACAGACATGGATTCAATCCCTGGTGTGGGAAGATCCCACATGCCACGGAGCAGCTAAGCTCATGGGCCATCAACTACTGAGTCTGAGCTCTATAGCCCGGGAGCCACAATTACTGAGCCCGCGTGTGGCAACTACTGAAGCCCGAGCGCCCTAGAGACGGTGCTCTGCAGAAAGAGAAACCGCCTCAGCGCGAAGCTCACGCACCACAATGAGAGAGCAGCCGCCTGCTCGCTGCAACTAGAGGAAAGCCTGGACAGCAGCAAAGACCCAGCACAGCCAGTAAATAAACAAAATTATGAAAAAAAGAGGGAGGGGATATATAAAAATGAATAAATACATAATGTTAGTGAATTGAATGGTGGTCCCTGGGAAAGATATGTCCGCATCTTAATCCCTCTGAATGTACCTTTGAATGTGACCTTATTTGGAAAAGGTTGAGTGTAGATGTAACTAAGTAAAAGATGTCAAAACGTGATCATCCTGGGTTGTGAAGGTGGGCTCTAAATCCAGTGGCAAATGTCCTCATACGAGACACACAGAGAGAGAAGAGCGGAAGGCCGTGTGAAGATGGAGACAATGACGTGATGATGCAGTTACAAGCTAAGGGACACGAGGAATTTCCTTGGAGTCAACAGGAGCTGGAAGAGGTAAGGAAGAAGTCTCCCCTAGAGTCTCCAGAGGGACCACAACCCTACTGATACCCTGATTTTGACAGTCTGACCTCCAGAACAGTGAGGGAATAATATTCTTCTGTTCTAAGCCACCCAGTGTGGAATAATTTGTAAGGCAACTCTAGGAAACTAATACAGATTGATAATGAGCATGAAATACTTTTGACATTAAAATAATAACAAGAAAGCAAAGCACGGCACCTGTTGAGGACTTGGCGTGGGGGAACTCTATTCTAGTAACTATTTTTGTTTTAATGGGAGCCGACAGCCTTTTCCTGTGCCTCTGGGGACCACGCTATCTTGACCTTCTTAGCAAGTTTGCAAATCCCTCCACCTGTTCCCTTTGCTAATATAGCTATTCTTTCTGTCACGCCCGTGTACACCCAGAACACTGACAGAATTCAGAATCGCTGCCTCTAGATACTAATCGTGCAATAAAAATGGCAAGCTGATTAGTCAGCCAGGGAGGAGAAGCCCTTTTTCCCATTATAAGCATGATCTAATGCTGTAATCACCTAGTCTGCAGCCAGCAGCCAAGTGCTTGTGGTCAGGCCGAGGCCTCACAACAGGTGAACCCTGTTAAAGGCATCCCGCTACATGATTTCAGCTGTCCTGTAGACCCGCCTGTCTCATTCCCTGAAATGTAATAACTACATAGAACGCCTGTGTCCCTGAATTTATTACAATCTCCAGGGTCATCTTTTTTAAAAAAATGTGAAAAAAATAACTCCAACTTCCAACACATAAGGCTCCAGGAAACCCAGAAATCTGCTACGGACTGTAGACATAATCTTGGTGGCTACTTATTTTTCATCAGATTGGTATCCCTGACCTCAAAATCGACTCAGTGTCTTCCTTCAATCCCAAGGCATTGTTTTCTGGCTCGACTTAAAATCTAAAGGAATTTCAGTGCACAGAAGGGAAACAAGCTCAGAACTGGCCATGACTACACCCAAGACCCTGGGCTATATCCCACGCCTTGCAGTCCCTACTGCTGCTCTTCCTTGACGCAGAATCCCAGCATGTTGCTGATGCAGCTCTGTTCCCTCCTCACCTCCACAGAGGAGCTCGTTATGACCGTGTCTTTCATCCCCAGTGGCTAGCCCAGGGCCCTCTTTCCTCCACCCCACAAGGGGACGCTCCATTCATATTAGAACAACTCCCCACTCTTCTCCTTCAGTATACACAGACCTTAAGAGTCTCCTTGTCTAGGCTTTCCCTGTTCAGAACGGAATCTCCTTTTACACAGATAAAAGCCCAATTAAGTATTTTTTTCCCTTCGAGAAAGCCTTGGCCCCCACAGACCAATTCGGGTTTCCATTTTTAGCAGCACAAAGAATTGGCAGAAGCTTCGAAATTACAGTCTCTCCTTAAAGGCTCTGAAGAGCCTAGATCCAATTCTGAGATAGAATCAAAGCCCACATATGTACTGAATTCCCCTTCCTTTTCCTCCAGCCCATAGGGAACTTGGTTTTTATACAGTATTTGAGGCATTTCTTGTTCCATGTACCAGCGCTGCGTGACTTGGAAGAAGATTAACTTGTCTGAACCTCAGATTCTCTATCTGTAAAATAGGATTAATAATACGTTTTGAACAAGGTTATTGTAAGATGATTTAAAGAAAGAACTTAAGAAAATTATTTAGCATGGCGCCTGGCAATAAAAACTATTCAAGAAACCCTAGACTCTACTTCTTCCTCTCTTTATGTGATTAAGCAGTGGTTTGCTTTGTTGTCTTACACATGTATTGTAATGCAGTTCTAAGGATGATATAAAGTTTCAGAAACTAGTTAACAAAGATACATTAAGCCTCCAGAGAGGCAAAAGTGCCCTGCTTTATTGAACATCCTTTCAGCTCTGTCTTTGCACCGTAATTATTTAAGATTAATTCCTAGATGTGGAATGGCGGACAAAGGGTGCAGACCTTTTGAGGACTTCTGCTACTTGCTCCTGAAATGCCCTCCAGAAAGTCTTTTCAAAGTTTACATTCTCCACAGCACTTGTGTCAAGGTGCCTTTTTCTTGAAATCTTGTTTTACCTAAAATTTATTAATTTGACAGGTGAAAAAAAACTATCTCACGGTGGCCCTTAAACTGATTTTCAGACCTGGAAAACAAGGATTAACTCAAGTCCAACTCTTGTATTTTAAAGATAAAGATCTTAAGGTTTAGAAAGATTAAGTGACTTGGCTGATAAGGGGGCAGCCAAAATTCATATCCCATGATTCCTGACTCTGGAATTCTTTCCATTATAGTACTCTGGAGAGGAAGAGTTAGCCCGGGGTGAAACCACTCAGGGCCTACTTACTAACAGGGTTCAATTAGACCAGAATGAACGTCTGTTAGAGCGGAGAGTCAATGAAGGAAACGTTAATTAGCGTCTAGCTAATTTATCGTTCACTAAGGAAATGGCAACCCACTCCAGTGTTCTTGCCTGGAGAATCCCGGGGACGGGGGATCCTGGTGGGCTGCCGTCTATGGGGTTGCACAGAGTCGGACACGACTGAAGCGACTTAGCAGCAGCAGCAGCAGCAAGGAGGACCAGCAGGCTCCGTGTTAGCGCCACCTACTGTGAAAATTTGAGTTTGACAGGAGTTCTCTCTAAAACTGAAGGTAGAATGAGGGAAATCACTGGGAGAACTGGACCGATTTAAATTGTCTTCATCGCCTTGCCAACAAAGGTCCATATAGTCAAGACTATGGTCTTTCCAGTAGTCATGTATGGATGTGAGAGCTGGACCAGAAGGAAGGCAGAGTGCTAAAGAATTTATGCTTTTGAACTATGGTGTTGGAGAAGACTATTGAGAGATCAAACCAGTCAGTCCTTTAGGAAATCGACCCTGAATAGTCACTGGAAGGACTGATGTTGAAGCTGAAGCTCCAATACTTTGGCCACCTAATGCAAAGAGCCAACTCATTGGAAAAGACCTTAATTCTGGGAAAGATTGAAGGCAGGAGAAGAGAGCAACAGAGAATGAGATTGTTGGATGGCATCACTGACTCAATGGGCATGAACTCGGGCAAACTCCAGGAGATGGTGAGGGACAGGGAAGCCTGGCATGCTGCGGTCCGTGGGGTCTCAAAGAGTCAGACATAACTTGGCGACTGAACAACAAATTCTAGGAAGAAGTAGGGGCTTCCCAGGTGGCGCTAGTGATGAAGAACCCTCCTGCTAATGCAGGAGACCTAAGAGATGTGGGTTCGAGTCGAGAAGATCCCCTGGAGGAGGGCATAGCAACCCACTCCAGTATTCTTGCCTGGAGAATTTCACGGACAGAGGAGCCTGGCAGGCTATGGTCCATGGGGTCGCAAAGAGTCGGACAAGTTAGCGTGGATACATAGGAAGAAAATGACGCAGAGTCAGACACTACTGAGCAACTAAGCACACACACAGGAAGAAGTAGAAAGAGAAAGAATTCAGTATGGAGTCACCGAGTCATGAACCACTGGGGCCTGAACTTCTGTGTTCTTCTGAATTGCTGTGAGTGAAGTTACAAACTGGAATCCTGTTCTTCCTATTCTGTATACAGAATGTGACTTTCTTCATTTTTCTGTAACCTGATTTCTGATTTAAGCCGACATTCTACTAGCAGCAGAAATGTAATATCCAGGGACTTCCAGAGTAAACTCTCTCACTTTGGAGTTTGCTTAGTCATTCTGGATTTCAGTGACTTATTTCAACATTTCATTCCTTTTCCTTCTTTTGGGGTTGCAGGTAAGATCCTGGAAGCTTAGAATTGTTCAGGTATAGAAACTGTGGGCTGGGTGGATTAGGAGGGCTGGGTGGGGGTCGTCAGTCCATAGGCATCTTTAGTCTGATGCAGGTCTGGTCTTTGGCCATGGGCATCTATTCATTCTGACACCCAACAGCCTCACTTGGCTTCCTCGATTTGGTTATTAAAAAACGTCCCATCTCAAATATATCCTCTGCACCCCAACTCCAAGCCCTGCTCAGTCTGCTGATCCTCTGTTAGTCATTTTGTGTCCATCAAGGGGAGGGGGGAGAGCAAGGGAGATTTTATCCGTAGATGATCCTACAAATTTCTGGTTGTGGGACTATCAGAGAGTTTTCTCAGAGCCCCTCTGTGTTGCCCTGTTGTTCTGTCTTCTGTATTATTTTGTAGCACATGTGTGGGCAAATTATGTCTTGAAGAGGGACAGATGGTAAACATTTTAGGCAAGTCCTCAACTCTGCCATTGTCACACAAAAGCAGCCATTTTGTGTACAAGTGAGCACGGCTCCTTCAATAAAACTTTATTGATGTTTCCCCCCTCCAACTCCTGGCGTTTCCCAGAGAGCACGGCACCAATCCTCTCCGTCTTGGTGCTGCCTGAATCTGTTCGGGGGGTAGAGTTATTGTTCACCCCCCTGAAAGTCACAAGCTTGGGGAGGAGGCAAGGGATAGGGCCCCCAAGGTATTTGTCAGCTTCTAGACTGTCTTCTCTCTTCTGCTGTCTCTCTAGCCAGAGCAGCCTTCCCTCCTCTCTTTCCATTCTCTGCGTCCAGTATAAACTTTATGTCATGCTTTCTAGGGGGTTAGTCTCTAGATTCCATCACACTTAGCTCTACAAATTACAGACCTTTGCACCTGAAGCTCTAAATTCTGTAAGAAGAGTCAAGAGACTATGTGGCTCCAGGTCAAGAACTTGATGTTCTCTTCCCCATGCTGTTGATAATCCTTCCTTTTGCTGGGAGCAGTTGATATCCCCAGTGACTGAGCACAATGGTAAATGTCCTCTCCACTCTCCCTAAGTCTGATCCTTGACCAAATTCAACCCAATAATACTCCAAGGGCAGCCAAAAAGACATTCCCTGGCGAGAGTCTCTTCGTCTGGCTTTATCTTGTGAGGAAGTGAGAAGAATAAGGTTGACCTGAGAGCCATGCTCATGAATAGAAATGAGCATGAATAGAATGAATAGTTTTGCTTTCAAGGCAAAACTGTTTAGAGCAGAGTAAGATACAGGTTGCAAACCATTAGGACATTAGCTTAGGAGTATGCAACACTTTTTAGTAAAGGGGCAAATAATAAGTATTTGAGGCTTTGAGGATCATACTTAACAGGCAGCTCTCTAATTTGCTGTAATTGTGTGAAAGTGATCATAGATAACGCATAAATGAATGGGTGTGGTTGAGCTCCAATAAAACTTTATTTATGGAGACTGAAATTTTAGTTCACCTAATTTTCAAATTTCATAAAATATTAACATCCTTCTTTGGATCTTTCCCAACCGTTTATTAATAAAAAATGTAAAAACCAGCCTTTGCTCACTGGATATACACAGAAGAGGCGACTGGGTGGAACAGGCCCTTGGGCTGTAGTTTGCTGAAATCTGTATTGTATATGACTGTGTGTGTGGGTGTGCTCAGTTGTGTCCAACTCTTTGCAACCCCATGGAATATAGCCCACCAGGCTCCTCTGTCCATGGAGTTTTCCCCGCAGGAATACTGGAGTAGGTTGCCATTTCCTTTTCCAGGGAATCTGCCTGACCCAGGGATTGAACCCGGGTCTCCTTGTCTCCTTACAGTGCAGGCAGATTCTTTACCACTGAACCACCAGGGAAGCCTTTGTATCAGGGGGTCAAGAAATCAATTAAATGAGGTTGGGTCAGGACTTTCTTTAAAAAAAAGAAATAGAATCCGGTAGAATGAAGAAGACGGAAAATGCCAGCCTGCGCTGTATACGTAAAAGGTTTCATGGAATGTTTATTTCAGTTAATTAACATATGTATGTATGCATTGAATTATGATGCAAAATGTATTTCTTACTGTGGAATATAGCTGAAGAAGGTTTGAAAATCATCCATTTTGAGAAACATTCCTTGCAGGATGACATTTTTATCTCGGAAGAGTTATTTCTCTACTCATCCCACACCTCCAGATTTGATGTTAGTATTGCCAGACAAAATGTAGGACAAGTTAGATTTGAATTTCAGATTTTAAAGGAATAATTTTTTCGTGTTAGCATGTCCTATGTAATATTGGGGAAATACTTATACTGAAAATATTCATTTTTTATGTGAAATCCAAATTTCGCTGGACATCCTGTATTTTTATAAATCTGAAAGCTTTATCTGATATATTATGAATCATTTTAATTATTACTATAATGACCTAAAATTCAGGTGAGGGCAGTAACTTCAGGGAAAAACCTGATAATTAAAAATTCCTCCTAAATGCCAGGCTCTGTGTTCTTTCACAAGCACATGAGGACTAACTCTCGCTACAGTGCTCTCAGAAAGGGACAGCTTTGTTGTCTGCACTTTACACATGAGGAAGCTGAAAAGCACTTTTCCCACAGCTGTGTGTGAGGCGGGGATGGAGGGCTGCTCTTCTGACTCCAGTGCCTTGCTGCTTCACCAGGTTCTTCTCAGAGGGGGCTCTGAGTCCAGGCCACTGGCAGTTCTTGGCCTCAGTGGTGCACAGAGCAGGGCAAGGGCAGACAGTGGGAGCATTGGGGTGCAGGCAGTAAGGGGTGCACTGTCTGTGGAGAGCTTAAGCACAATACAGAGCCGATGAAAGTCTGATTTTTGTGATTACTGTACAGTACCAGTGATAAAACACCCCTGTCCTCAGGCAGACATCCTGGCCCTCCAATGTGCCACTGTTTGGCACACAGTTGGTGCTTAGGAAATGTTACTTTCCTTTTTCTTTCTTCTCTCTTTTTCTCTTTCTTTCTTTTTACCCTGGGACTGGCAAATACATTTCAAACCACTTGCCAGCTCTGATTGGTGAGGGCAGCCTGGACTGTTGGGTCAAGAAGGATTCTAGGGTTGAGTCTTTGCTGGAAACAAAAGGGAGCGCTGCTTGATCAGTGGTGTCTGCCTCAGGAAGGTGAGCAAGGAGCAGTAGCATTGATGCCGTATGTTTGCCCTCCTGTGGCTAAACTCTGCAATCTACAGATGCTGAATGGCTATTAGCCATGAACCCAAAGCTTCTTCCTACTTTAGATGAAGAAGGAAAGAGGGAGAGAATTTCTGTCCAAACACTGAACTCCTGAGTGACCTGGAGCCATAGGCTGTGTGTACCTTGGAGGTACAAGCAGGCAGGCAGGAAGGGCCCGTGTTTGCTAGAGGCCAGCAGTCAGGGGCAAATTAAATACCTCTCCTCCCACAAACTCTCACCGCTGGAAGCTTTTGCATGAGCTCATGCATAGTGTGACCAGAGGCCTCTGCTGGCGTGTGCCTTGTTGGAAGCAGTGGAGAGGAATGCCTTCTCTAATTCAGATGTGTGTATGGCTGAAGACACGGCTACAAAAATAGGCTGAAGGCAGGAATTTCCATTCCTCTGTGTCCCCAGAGCAGTTTCCTCTTGGACACAAACCTCCACCTTCCTTGAATTCCCAAATTGAGTAACTGCTTGGAAGGCTTTCTTGGATTTTTTTTTTAAATTATTTTTCCAGCTGTAATTTTTCTTCAATCTGGAATTTTGCTCTTTTCTGTTTCAAATTTCATTGTAAATCCAAGTTGAGAATCAGATATTTTTAAATAGCCTTTGTGTACAGCAGGCATTGGGTGTGCCATCTTTTAACGCTGAAATAGTCTTCTAATTAGATGACTCCATGATTACCCTGCACCTCAGTTTACCTCCCCACCCCAGAAATTGGAGGTAAAAATAGAAAGACCACAGGCAAGCCTTCAGATGGAGGAGTTGATAAGTCTAATAAAGCCTTTAAGGTCAAGTAGAAGGAATGTTCAAAGGCATACAAAGGCATTTGGATAGCTTCTTGGATATTTAATAGCATTGGCAAAACCTTGTTTTGTTGAGTCAGTACCCTGTGGGTCTAGAAATGGCTTCTAAACTATCTGGTCTATTTCCTCTCAGGGAGCGGTGGCGTAAAAGAGACTATGATCCCTCATATGGCTCACAGCAACTTTGTATCTGTACAGAGGTCAAGATATTAATCATTATATGAAGAATATCACCCTTTGATGATTCTGGCATATGTATATCTAAAAACTGAAAATCTGATTTTCTTAACACACCAGCGAGACAAGTGTCTCCAAGGAAATGGGTCTAGACACTGGTGCTTTGTTTTGTGTTTCTTCAGTTGAACAATTTGTTGAGTCGTACATCATGTTCTCCCTCTGGAATCTTATTTTCCATTGTGTCCTTAAACCCAACTTCTAGGCCACTTACTTGGTCTCTTTACCAGACTTTCTGGAGCCACTTTAATTCCTACTTCAGAAAATGTATTCCCACGTAGATACTCCCAACTTGTCTCTCCCCCACCCCTCCCCAACGCAGCCTTCAAGATACCATGGAAGTCAGGTCAAACAAGCCATCCTTGACTATTTGTCCCCAATCCTATGATTTCTCTCATGTCTGAATGCCTGTTGGGAGTTATTGTCAATACTCAGTCTTTGCACTTGGTCTCTGATGATTGCTTACAGTTGTTTAAATTTTTCCTGAGGGAAAAGACCATTATCGTATGATTTTTCCCCCTCTATTTTACAGAATGCATAGCCCGTGTTGGGCATGCTTCAAGTCATCCTGGATTGCTAAATGTTTGGGTCTCTTGTTTATGCACCTAAGAACATGGAGCTTCTCTTTATCTTTGTGGGGTTTGACCAAAGTTTGCCCCCAACCTTACCCAATTACAGGAAAAATACTGTTCAAAGTAGGAAGCAAGTTCTGTGAATCCACATTTCCTTTGTTGGGCAATGATCTAGCTGCATGTGGCATAACTTTTGCTGACACACAGGGTACTCACTCTTTTCTTTCTTTCTTTTTTTTTTATGTCAGGAAAAAAGGCTATTTCCATTCAAGTCACAAGTGGTAAGGGGTGGTGGTGGTTTCTCCGTGACCTTGGGCGAGTCATTTCAACACTGTCAGTTGCAGTTCCCTCTTCTACAATTTTTCCAGCTCCAATGTTCAGAGATTCTATGGCTTTGTGGCCACTCAATCTTATCACGTCTCATTCAAAAGATTTGCCTGTATGAGAAAGGGAAGGCCTCCCTAAGTTCCCTGTTTTTTCTCTGCTCTGGATCTCATGATGAAAGAAGGAGCTGCTGAAGTTAATAATCAGAGGCCTGGCTGGGCCTCCCCTCCACAGTAACTGTGCTTTTATCTCAATAGCCAAGACTCAGAGCCCACCTTGAGGACAGTGGCTTAACTTGTCCACAGGGACAGCTGGACGTTCTGGTTTGGGGAAAATCATTCTGCTGAGTCTCTCTTCCTACCACTGTGTTTATCCTCCAGGGTACAGAATTGTCTGCCTGTGGTTTTACAACACGGACCACATCAAGTCTTCTGTAAGAGCCTTTAGAAAATTCAAGACAAATTCTAGTGACTGCTAAAGGCTTTATTAGACGCCTTTTCTCTTTCTCTTGTGGTTGATGGCGACAAGACTGTTTACCACTGTTAGCCATAATTTTATGAGTTGTTATTTGGTGACTTATGTTTCTGCCATATCATGTGAGGTGTTGCATCTTGAGGACAGATGTTTTGGGTAAGACATGAGTTGATTTTCACTCATCAAAAGTTGGCCCTTGTGTTAAAGGGATAGTAGAGGAAACTATACTGTTATTAGGTTTTCAAATGCGTGCTTACCTCCCTAGAAAGGTAGTCTGATTTCTGCCGTGGTTGGAGTGAGAGCCAAAGCTAGATAATTAATAAATCTCTATTATCTAATTGCTGCTATGTTTAATGAGCTTTTTAAGCTTATTATTTCAGACAGAGAAATCATTTTGTGGAATTTTAAAAAGTCGTTTGATTGGATGGTTCTTGGTCTTCTAAAGGATGTGCAGCATTTTTTCCTAAGAAGGCACTGTTCAGTGGGAAGTGACAGTGGGATTAGTCCTCCTTGTTAAGTAAATTCAGCGTGTGATTTATGTGCTTGTACTTCCACACAGACTCAGGGAAACAATTCCCCTTTGAAACATACAAAATAACTTTGCCAAAAAAGAGGAAAATCAGAGTTTCAGAAGAAAGTAAGTTGTTTGGATTAGAACTGAAACCATGTGGTGCCCAGAAATCTTGTAATATTCTACCCATTAATAAGTAAATGTGCATGTACAGAAGGAGGGAAGGAGCCCATATATTTAGATTCAAAAGCATGTCAGCCTAATTATATTAGACAACGGTGAGCTCAATAGTTCCACTTTTGATCCATTGCTGTGTGAAGTTCATCATTATGTTTCAAATTGTTGTTCATTTCAAGAGCCACACAGTGAAAAAGCATGTAAAGACTTTGAAAGAGGACTTGGTGCCTTCCCCGAAAGCTTGGTGAAGCATTTCTTTGGAAACATTTCTGCTGAGGCTGTGCACTGGTTGTGAGTGGGCGTAGGGGGTGAGCGTCTGTGCTTCCCCTTTTCAAATTTGTTTACCTTTCATACGTCTCCATGGAAACAAGACCCACTTCTGAACTGTCTTTAGAGTTGTCCATAAGAGGAATGAATAGAAACATAGAGACAGCTAAAATTCTCATATGATCCAAAAATATCAGTCAAGAAGAGGGAAACTGAGGTTCACTGAGCCCCTCTTTGGGACTGATAATTTAAAATAAGCTTTTTCCTTTAACCCTGAGAGTTACATGGCATTATCTCTGTTTTACACATAAGGGCCTTGAACTGCTGAACATTTACTCAAACAGTAAGT
Source organism: Moschus berezovskii (assembly GCF_049115385.1). Classification (NCBI taxonomy): domain Eukaryota; kingdom Metazoa; phylum Chordata; class Mammalia; order Artiodactyla; family Moschidae; genus Moschus; species Moschus berezovskii. Next base: position 53,872,054 of record NC_142464.1, on the reverse strand, counting down.
AACAAACTCAGATTTGAACTCAGGTCTGTCTGATTCCGGGACCCACGCTTTTTCTATAAAACCACATTACCAGTAGTGTTGACCTTCCCTCCCACCTCCCTCAAGCATTTTCCAGAACTATACAAATGGGCCATGCTTGATGTTACCTTTTTTTGGGTAAATAAAATGCCTGTGAGGAAAGAGATACTAGGAAGAAAAAAAAAAAAAATTAAATGGCCCAGATAAGCCAAGCCTGGACTCAGCAGTAGCACCAGCCGCATGATGAACAGTTGCCCTCCAAATTTTTGAAATCCTAATCTGATCCAGTAAAGCTACATCTAGCTAACAATCCCTCTAGTAGAGGACCTCCATCTACCAAACTGTTAGCTGCTTTCCACTTTGCAGAGAAGATAAGGTGATGGACAGGAAAGAGTCCTGCATATCTGGGTTCGAATCTTAACACCTACTTGTGGGAGCCCATACTAGGCCTTGAATAACTTCTCTGAGCCACAGACATCAACAGGATTTCTTGATGGCACAGGACCTGGCCCCCAGGTGTTTCAACCAGTGGCAATAGGCAACACCCTTCAATATCCATTTCCATCCACAATCTATCTCAGATATTTACAAAATTTTAGTTTGTAGGAAGGGTCCACAAGGGCTAAGAAAGAACTCACCCTAAGGGAAGTGATCTCATATGGTGAGATGAGCCCAGAAACCAGCCTGGGAATTGGAAAACAGATGTACACTCACCACTGTCTTGTGGGCATCATTAGAATTCGGCCCCACCAGAGATTAAAATGCTTTGACATGCACATCATAGCCCTAGAGCTTGAGCGGTTGATTGTGGGATCCCCTGACTCCCACTGCAAAGGAATGTAATACAAAAGGAACATTCTCCTGTTTATTTTAGTATTGTAAGGTCTCTGGCATTGAGGTATACATATTTTCAGCTCTGATGGTACCCTGGCAGTGGAGACAGAGATGGGACTGACAGCTTGGAGTGACACCTTCATGGGACAGTGAGGACCTGAGGCCAAAAATTCAAGCTCTATAATCCATAAAGTGTAGTAGACAACCAAATGGGATCTATGGGACATCTAAGTGGTCCTGAGTCTTCCCAGAATTATATGAGTAGGGGAACTCTTTAAATATTGCACTTCCTTAGTGTTCTTGCCTGGAGAATCCCAGGGATGGTGGAGCCTGTTGGGCTGCCATCTATGGGGTCGCACAGAGTCGGACACGACTGAAGTGACTTAGCAGCAGCAGCATGGTCAAAAAGGCTTTGAGCTTCAGAGTCATTGGAATTTAGATGGAGATGATTCATAGGAAAAGTTACCCTTTAGGTCATTGGGATGATGAAGCACAGTGCCTGGCCCATAGTAGGTCTTCAAGAAAAGTTAATTGTCTTGATCTGTCTGGGGCGTAAGCAGGGTTTGGCTAAATGAGCAAGTACAGGACATGAGCAGGATTTTGCTGTGTTGCCCTGGATCTCAAGGGGCATTCAACCAAAGAGATCAGCTCTCAGGGTGTAGTCTGAAAGAAACATTAGACAGGAAAAGGAGAGAAGGCACAAATCCAGAAATTAGCTGGGAGGATCTGGAACCAGCAAGGCCAAGCCATGCAGCCTCCAACTGGAAGGGCTGGAGGAGGCGGGAAGAGATCCAGAGGGGTGGGGAGACTTAACTCACTTAGTACTAAGTGGGGGCTAAAGCCTAGGTGCTCTTCTCTTCTCTAAACTTCTTTAAAATATAGTTTCAGGCTCATAGATAAGTTATAAGGACAGTATAAAGAATGTCCATACATGTTTTCCACCAGTGTGTCCCAGTGTTAACATTTTACCCCTTTGCTTTATCCTGTCTGTTTATTTCTGTATCTTCACTCCTTGTTAGTATTGTTGTTTAGCCACTAAGTTGTGTCTGACTCTTTTATGACCCCATGGGCTGTAGCCTACCAGGCTCCTCTGCCCATGAAATTTCCCAGGCAAGAATGCTGAAGCGGGTTGCCATTTCCTTCTCCAGGTGAAATTCCTGATCCAGGGATGGAACCTCTATCTCCTGCACTGGCAGGCAGATTCTTTACTGCTGAGCCACCAGGGAAGCCCTATCTTCATCCCTAAAACTATATATTTTTTAGAACTGTTTGAAACACAATGTCCCTTTACATGGGTCAGTGGGTATTTCCTAAAAATAAGAACTTTTTCTTTATTAACCATAGTATGATCATCAAGGGCTTCCCTGGTGACTCAGATGGTGAAGAATCCACCTGCAATGCAGGAGACCTGGGTTCAATTCCTGGGTTGGGAAGATCCCCTGGAGGAGGGCACGGCAACCCACTCCAGTATTTTTGCCTGGAGAATCCCCATGGACAGAGAAGCCTGGTGGCCTACCTTCCATGGGGTCTCAAAGAGTTGGACACAACTGAACAACTAAGCACAGCACAGCATAATCATCAAATTCAGGATATTAATTTTCATATAATATCGTTAACTAACATACAGACCTTATGCAGATTTTACTGGTTGTCCCAATAAGATCCTTTAAAGCAAAGAAAATTCCAGATCACACATTGCATTCAGTTATCACATCTCTTCAGCCTCTTTGACTTGCAACAGTTCCTCAGTTATCTTTCCTGATATTGACACTTTGAAGAATACAATTCAGTTATTTTATAGAATATTTTCAGTTGGGATTTGACTGCTGTTTCCTCCTGAGTGGTTTCAGTGACAGATGCATTTTTAGTGGGAATTGTATAAACATCATACTGTGTTCTTCCTAGTGCATCATATCAGGAGATACATGCTGTCCATTTTTCTTATAACCTCAGTCAGTTCAGTTCAGTCGCTCTGTCGTGTCCGACTCTCTGCGACCCCATGAATCACGGCACGCCAGGCCTCCCTGTCCATCACCAACTCCCGGAGTACACTCAAACTCATCTCCATTGAGTTGGTGATGCCATCCAGCCATCTCATCCTCTGTCGTCCCCTTCTCCTTCCACCCCCAATCCCTCCCAGCATCAGAGTCTTTTCCAGTGAGTCAACTCTTTGCATGAGGTGGCCAAAGTATTGCAGTTTCAGCTTTAGCATCAGTCCTTTCAAAGAACACCCAGGACTGATCTCCTTCAGAATGGACTGGTTGGATCTCCTTGCAGTCCAAGGGACTCTCAAGAGTCTTCTCCAACACCACAGTTCAAAAGCATCAATTCTTCAGCGATCAGTTTTCTTCACAGTCCAACTCTCATATCCATACGTGACCACTGGAAAAACCATAGCCTTGACTAGACTGACCTTTGTTGGCAAGGTAATGTCTCTGGTTTTTAATATGCTGTCTAGGTTGGTCATCACTTTCCTTCTCATAACCTACCTAACCTATTTAATTTTGATCATTTAGTTGAGGTGGTGCCTGTTAGGTTTCTCCACTGCTATGTTTGCTTTGTCATTGATAAGAATCTGGAGGGCAGCCACTTTGAGACTGTATAGATATTCTCTGCTATTTCTCAAACTTCTCACTGTTCTTCCCATTGTCATATTTTCACAGAAATCAGTGATCGTTGTGATGATTGCCGAATGGTAGAACCCAATCTCCTGACTTAACTATTTCAGCTGAGTGTGTGAGGACATATCTCGCACAGGCTCCATGCCTTAGGTTGTGTGCTTCTTTTCTGAAATGCCCTCCCACCCCTTGGTCCCTCAATATTTGACAATAATTTCTTTCAAGACCCAATTCAAGATTCATCTCCAAAGACTCTTCCCATGACTCACTACAATCTACAGTGACCATTCTCTTGCTTTCCTTTCCACTCCTGCCTTTAGATGTTTCTTAGTTTTTAGGTATTTCTTGAAGCCTTGACTTTCACTTATGACATGACTAGGGTTACATCATCTTTTACGTTTTTCAAACTGTAATGAAGGGCCAGTGTTTGAGAATTTCCAAAAAAATGAGGAAGAATCTGTTATTGTATGCATGTGACCCACCATCCAAGTTCAACAGCATGGAAATGGTTGCTATTGCCCTGTTCACTAAGACAGCCCCATTGGCCACGTTCTTGAATGCCATGGCAACATCAAATTGCCCTAAAAATTTCTAGGCGCAATATAAGCTGGTAATATCTTGTACTTAACATTTCTGTACTTGACATGGACCAGTAATATTTTGAGCAGCACGTTTTAGAGCATTTCCTCCTCTTCCCCAAATCCACACTTACTCCCAGACCCAAGAGAGATATACGATGGTAATTAAGTGAGAGAGAAAATTCCTTCCCTCGATTGCCTCAATTCCATTCAATATCGGTGAAGATTCCCCTTTGTGACATAATTACCACCAAAAAGATCTGAGACTTCATGGGTGAGGAGGCAATGAACAGCTGCTCCTAAGAAAGAGTGAGTTTGAGGGACACAAAGGGAACATAGTGATTAAGAGAAGTAACCCCTGACAGCATAGGATTTTAAAGGAATAAGGAAAGCTGCATTTACCATTAGAATAATTCAGTCTACAACAATCACATCAATGAAAGAACTAACTCTTCTACTCTATTTCTCCTGGTAAAAATGGAGCTCTTCATCTGAGACCCTCAATATTAATATAATAATGGTCACTTGGGCACTGTGGTCAATAGGTGCTGGGAAAATGAGGGAAGCAAAACATAGCCCTCACGAAGCTGATATTCCACTGGGGAGACAGTGCTGGGGCCAATGAAGGTTAAATTTCCCTGATATTATGGGAGCTATTTGGGGGTCAAAAGTGACCTCCTGGAGGATGTGATGTTAACAGTGAGAGCAGAAGTGAGTAGAGGTGGGATGTGGGAATGGAAAGACCCCAAGAGAGATGCCAGCATGTGCAAAGGTGGGTGGGGGAGCCATACATTGGAAGGACTGCCTGCAGTCTGGCGTGACTGGGCCCAGAGGGTGGAAAGAGCCCCAGGCAGAGGCGCAACCAGCGGGAAGCAGCCAGACCCATTGTCTTGTGGGTTGGCGAGGGTTCTGGTCTTTGAGCCATGGGACTCAATATTGAGAGTTCTTGACCTAGGGAGTGATGGGCCAGCTCATGCTATCAGGGTGATCTCTATTGTAGAGAGCTGGTAGATCAGAGTGGGCTTGGCGGGTTCAGTTCAAAGCCTATTTCCTCAGTCCTGTCTGGAGGTGATGCTGGCTCAGATCAGAAAGTGGAATCTCTTGTCTTTTTATCTTTGGGGGACCTGCCAACAACCTTTGAGGGATGGGTGGGCAGCATTCCCATTTCTCAGATGTTGAGCCCTTTAGAAGAGGTCCTGATCAGGGTATTTCTGCCACCTATCCGTAGTAGAAAGAAACAAGTTCTTTGAAAGGCAGAAACTACAGGCCACATGGAGCCCAGGTGTGTGGGCTGCTGAGAGATTGTTTGGGGGCCAAACGCTCCCCTTGGCAAGGCTCAAAAAGCCGTTTCTACCTCCTTCTGCCTCACCACTGAGGCGGTTTTCACCCAGCAGATCTTGAGAATGATAGGTCTATAACAGGAAATTAAAACTGAGTTTTTGGGTAGAACTTGTGAACAGTTGTTAAAAGTCTTGCTGATGGGGAGTAGAGGGGCAGGGTAGCGAATTAGTTCAAAGTTTGAATTACAGCATGTTTTGAAAGAAACAGTGTTGACATTTGACGGTAAAGATAAATCAATTAGAAGTCATATATACAAAATGATTTTCCCTTCTCTATACATTAATTTACAACATAGTGTCTTTACTCAGTAGTGTATGCCAGTCAGGTATATTGCTTTTATTTTTAAATATTTATTTATTTTTTGGCATATGAACTCTTATTAGTTGCAGCATGTGGGTTTAGTTCCCTGATCAGGGATTGAACCTAGGACCCCTGAATTGGGAGCTTGGAGTCTTAGCCACTGGACCATCAAGGAAGTCCCAGGCATGTTGTTAAAAGAATAAGACAACATTAATAGTAAGGAAGTTATCATCTATTGAGTATTCACCAAGTTATCATCTGTTGAGTATTCACTGTGTATCAGACACATACCCAAGCATTTAGATTGCATAAGCAGATCCAGTGCTGATGACAAACCCTCCATGGTAGGATTTTATTACCATAACCATTTTGCAGATGAGCAAGCTAAGGCTCAAAGGGTTTAAGCAGCTTACCTAAGGCCACACAGACATAAGTGAGAGAGTCCAAATAAGAACCTGAGTTTGGTGTCCAAACATAATCTATTCCCAGCCATGGAGAAGGCATCAACGGTTCTGTGAGGTTTACCTGCTTCATGAATTAGAGTGAGCACCTTCTTTTCCCTCCATGAATGTCACTTCAAATTACAGGTACTATGGCTCTAGGAAATGAGTGGAACTCTGGATATATCAAAGACATATGTCTGGCTGGTGAAGGTCAAGTGCCTTGTATGTATGTGTCATTGGGAAAAAGGTTGAGAAATGATGGTCTAATAAAGAAATAACTAAGACTGATCCTGGGGAGGCAGTGTTGGGGTGGGGGGTTGTCTCAGCACATTCCCCTTTGATTTGTTCTTGCTTTTCTTCTACTCCACATCCAGGGGTCCTTGCCCATGGGCTATATGGCTCTGTGCCTCTCTCACTCTGGAAATGCCCTGGATCCACAATCTGAATCCTGGGGAGAAGCGTTTGCTCCGGGGTCCCAAGCAGTGAGGCTTGTTGGGACCTAGAAACCTCCTCATTTAAAATAATCGGACTGCACCCCTCTGACAGAGTCTCCCTGAGAGCAGTAGAAGGGAAACTTCCAGGGGTCAGGTTGACACTGTCACTCTCCTTGAGGACCTCACTGTTTCCCTTGCCCTTGGTGTGTGTGCATGCTCAGTCACTAAGTTGTGTCTGTGTCTTGTGGCCCCACGGATAGTAGCCCTTCAGGCTCCTCTGTCCATGGGATTTTCCAGGCAAGAATTCTAGAATGGGTTGTCATTTCCTTCTCCAGGGGATCTTCCCCACCCAGGAATTAAACCCATGTGTCTTTCATTGGCAGACGGATTCTTTACCACTGAACCACCAGGGAAGCCCCCTTAATCTTGGTACAAGATGGCAATGTCTCTTGGATCTGTACTCTTTCTCTCTAGCCAGGCTCTTGCCAGGGGACCCTCCCTCTCTTTTCTGGCTATATTCAGCCACTGGCAGCTCCCCAAGTGCCTCTGGGACCCTCTCACCTCCTTAGCTTTGATGTGCTGACCCTCCACCTGAAACAGTCCTTCTTCCCTTTCTTTTCTGTACCAGGTCAGCTCTCTCATCCTTAAGACTCAGCTCAGTGGTAACCTTTTCTGGGGCATTTTCTCTCACTTCCATCCCCACCCCTGCTGGGTTCTCACCTTCTTCTTTCGAGTGAGGGCATATTTCCAACATAGATATTCTCACATTGTGTTATGTGGGGCTTGTGTGTGTTTTCAGCTGGTGTCCCCATTCCCCCAGGTGAATTGTGTGCACAGTAAAACCAGAGAAGCACTGGTCCAGTTCTTTACCCAGGAAGAAAAAGGGATGAGTTGGGCGAGCAGCTTTCTAGTTTTCTCCAGTGTTGTTCAGGTTTGTTCACCTCAGTGCTCAAGGCGAGTGACAGAGCCTGCACGGATAGTCACGTCTTCTGATAGCAAGTCCGTATTTGTCCCTATTGCAGGTCCCTCACAGAGGTTAAGAGTGTGGGCTCTGAATTTAGAAGAACATAAGACTTCATCTAATCTACCACCCACTACCTGTGTGGCTTTTGGCAAGTTGCTTGACCTCTCTTGGCTTCGGTGTCTTATCTATGGGGTGAAGATCACTAATGTAAAGAAAATACTTCATGCACAGGACACAGGAAGTGCTCAGCAAATGTCAGCTCTGGGTGATGTGCATAAGACAAAAGCTTTGATCATGTGTGGACATTTAATCTCACCTAAGAAGAGGTGGCAGGAATACACAGAAGAACTGTACAAAAAAGATCTTCATGACCAAGATAGTCACGATAATGTGATCACTGACCTAGAGCCAGACATCTTGGAATGTGAAGTCAAGTGGGCCTTAGAAAGCATCACTACGAACAAAGCTAGTGGAGGTGATGGAATTCCAGTTGAGCTATTTCAAGTCTTGAAAGATGATGCTGTGAAAGTGCTGCACTCAATATGCCAGCAGATTTGGAAAACTCAGCAGTGGCCACAGGACTGGAAGAGGTCAGTCTTCATTCCAATCCCAAAGAAAGGCAATGCCAAAGAATGCTCAAACTACCGCACAATTGCACTCATCTCACACGCTAGTAAAGTCATGCTCAAAATTCTCCAAGCCAGGCTTCAGCAGTATGTGAACCGTGAACTCCCAGATGTTCAAGCAGGTTTTAGAAAAGGCAGAGGCACCAGAGATCAAATTGCCAACATCCGCTGGATCATGGAGAAAGCAAGAGAGTTTCAGAAAAACATCTATTTCTGCTTCATTGACTATGCCAAAGCCTTTGACTGTGTGGATCACAATAAACTGTGGAACATTCTGAAAGAGATGGGAATCCCAGACCACCTGACCTGCCTCTTGAGAAACCTGTATGCAGGTCAGGAAGCAACAGTTAGGACCGGTCATGGAACAACAGACTGGTTCCAAATAGGAAAAGGTGTACTTCAAGGTTGTATATTGTCACCTTGCTTATTTAACTTATATGCAGAGTACATCATGAGGAACGCTGGGCTGGAAGAAGCACAAGCTGGAATCAAGATTGCTGGGAGAAATATCAATAACCTCAGATATGCAGATGACACTACCCTTATGGCAGAAAGTGAAGAGGAACTCAAAAGCCTCTTGATGAAAGTGAAAGAGGAGAGTGAAAAGGTTGGCTTGAAGCTCAACATTCAGAAAACAAAGATCATGGCATCTGGTCCCATCACTTCATGGGAAATAGATGGAAAAACAGTGGAAACAGTGTCAGACTTTGTTTTTTTGGGCTCCAAAATCACTGCAGATGCTGATTGCAGCCATGAAATTAAAAGACGCTTGCTCCTTGGAAGGAAAGTTATGACCAACCTTGATAGTATATTAAAAAGCAGAGACATTACTTTGCCGACCAAGGTCCGTCTAGTCAAGGCAATGGTTTTTCCCGTGGTCATGTATGGATGTGAGAGTTGGACTGTGAAGAAAGCTGATCGCCGAAGAATCGATGCTTTTGAACTGTGGTGTTGGAGAAGACTCTTGAGAGTCCCTTATACTGCAAGGAGATCCAACCAGTCCATTCTAAAGGAGATCAATCCTGGATGTTCATTGGAGGGACTGATGCTAAAGCTGAAACTCCAATACTTTGGCCACCTCATGAGACGAGTTGACTCACTGGAAAAGTCTCTGATGCTGGGAAAGGTTGGGGGCGGGAGGAGAAGGGGACGACGGAGAATGAGATGGCTGGATGGCATCACCGACTCTGTGGACATGAGTTTGAGTGTACTCCGGGAGTTGGTGATGGACAGGGAGGCCTGGCGTGCTGTGATTCATGGGGTCGCGGAGAGTCGGACACGACTGAGCGACTGAACTGAACTGAACTGAAGTAGATATTCAATTACACACATATTAATTAAGTGCCTTCATTATTCAAGGTGTTTGCCAGATGCAGCAAAGAGAAAAAGACTCTACTCTTCCTAAAGAGTCCATGAAAGATTTGGAGGCTAACACTTACCAAATGACTCAAATTCATAGAATGAAACCCACTGCTGAAAGTAAGGGCTTTGAGGTTTCAAACAAGGGAAAGCTCATATCCTGTCGAGTGATTAGGAAAGGCTTTATGAAGTCGTCAGTATTTGAGAGGGCCTTGAAGTGTGGATAGAATTTCAGAGGTCTGGAGAAGGACCTGTGTACTCTTGGCAGAAGAGGGGAAAGAGTCAGAGCAAAGGCATGGAAGTTGTTCATAAAATATCGAGGTTCCAGGTGACTTTTCATATAGATTAGGTTTGTGAGGGTCTTGGGACATAGGCCTGGAAATATGGGTTGATGGTAAAATTTCTATTTAATCTAGGAGATAAATGGGAAACCACTGGCTGCCGTTTCTTACCCCACTGTCAATATTTTCCAGGCTTCTGAGGCATGCTTTTACTAGTGGGAGGAAAGGGGAGATGGTTCTTATTAGTGCTTTCCTCACGGCTTCTAGTAGATTCTGTTGGTGCCCCATCCAAATCACCTTGCCTGGCCTGCTGCACCTTGCCCCCAGCTGCCGGCAGCTCACAACTGCCCCCTTCTCCCAGAATCACCCTTAACCAACCCAATAGGAGCTGCCTAGCACAGAAGGTTGACTCTCTCCTTTAGAGTAGCCTAATGCCAGTGAGTGATTACAATAAGCTGTAAAAGGCCAGTCGCTTGTCTCTAGGCAGGATGGGTTCCATGCAGGAACTCACACTCCAGAGCTGCCTATGGGATCAGGCTGACTTAGCTCTGGCCTCTGCCCTCTTCAGCGTCCTTCACTCCTCTTCTCTCCGGAGAGACCCCCTGGCTTAATCACAGGTTCCTGAATGCTCATCTCAACCATGCTTCTAGTGAACCTGACCTAACACATCTCCTCTCCAAAGGAAACCTTCTCATCTGTTCTCCCTCAGCACTTTCTTTTGTACACCTGTGACTCTGGACCAATCACACAACTTCTTTCCACTTTACCAGCAAGGGATCACTGAAAATATCAGTGATGTGGTCCTGACACGTGAAAGACAGATAGCCAGGAGCCACAGACTTAAAAATGGTTGGAGTGAATTAGGAAAAAGGGAGTTAGTAAGAACGTGACTTCATACGACACCTGGCTCCTGCTGAGTATAAAACCAGGGGTACTTGTGATTTCTTATTCACTTGGGAAATAAAATTTCCCAAGTGTCCGATACTCAACAGGTTATGATGTAACAATAGTAATGTGGGGGTCGATAGGGCTGCCCTTTCTGGGAACATGGCAGGACTGCTCTTCCCTCCTCTTTGAAGCTAGGTGTGGCCAAGTGACTTGGTTCGGCCAATGAAATGTGAGTGGAAGTGACATATACCTCTCCTGGACAAAAGCCATTGTATCCTTTTTGAAGTTGTTTCCCTCTATCATAGTGACCGACAACATTAGAGATGGCAACTGCTCCATCAGCTCAGATTCCTGAGTGAGTACAATGAGCACTGTGTTTGCTGATCCACAGTGGAGGCTCCTATGTTCAGAAAAGAAAAACAGCTGTTTTAAACCACTGAGACTTTGGGGCTGTTTATTGCTGCAACATACTGACGGACACAAATGATTTTTTGTAATTATACTAGCATGTCAGGTACTTTTCTAAATGCTTCTCATGTGTTAACTCATTTAATTTTCATATCAACCCTATGAGATAGATACTCTTATTATCCCATTTTATTGTTGAGAATATTGAAGCCCAGAAAAGTTAAGTGTCTTGTCCAAGGTTCTATAGCTAGGCAGATCCAAGATTCAAATCTAGGCAATCTGATTCTTAATCACTATGTAGATCTCACAAGAAAGATAATTTAGTGCTTCCTGCACCATGAAAGTCCAGATGTAAACTGCTTCAGGCACAGCCGGATCCAGGTTATCAAAAGATATCAATTGGAGTCACTCTGTGTGTTCTGATTCTCTCTGTGTTGGCTTCACTCTCAGATGCTCTTCCAGTGAGGAGGTCTTTTCATCTCTAGATTTACGTTCTGTTACTAAGCAACTGCAGAGGAAAGGACCTTTTCCTCCTCCCACCCCGCCCCAATTCTAGCAAAAAGTCTTTGGAGAACCATCTTTCTTCCGCTTTCGGTCATTTAGTGTAACTTTATCTGAAAAGGGACAAATGAGTGCAGAGCAGGCATGTGTCGAATGACAGAGGCTGTGAAGAACTAACTTCTGTGAAGCTGCCAAAGAGCCAGAGAACTCCAAAATCTGCAGTTGCTGGAGCCGTAAAAATGCACAACCACCGCCCAAATGAATACCATTTGTATTGTCAAACATTGTCATGGAATTCAAGATGGCAAAGCTTCAGATTGGAAATCCCTGGGACTTGAGTGCACGGCTGGAAGGATTTCTGCGTTTCACGTCCTCTTTCTTCCTTGCGCTGAGGTCCTCTTACCCCCTGTTCCTCAGCCTGTGCTGCAGGCTCACACACAGTTCCAGGCACAGATATATTTTCCCCAGACCCCTCCTTCAACACACACACTGTCTTTGCTTTTGTCTCTAGAGGAGTGGTAGAGGGAGCACTGCATCAGAAGCATGTGTGTCTAGTCACCCAGTTGAAGCCGACTCTTTGTGACCCCGTGGACTGTAGCCCGCCAGGCTCCTCTGTCCAAGGACTTCTCCAGGCAAGAATGCTGGAGTGGCTTGCCATTTCCTTCTCCAGGGGATATTCCTGACTCACGGATCAAGCCCACGTCTCCTGTGTCTCCTACATTGCAGGTGGATTCTTTACCCGCTGAGCCATGAGGGACTCTCCCAGGGATCAGGAGAACTCCTGGGAATTTGTGGATACCAACACTGGGTTCTGGGTCTGACTCTCCACCTAAAAGACATGGCCATGGACCAGATGATTCCAGACAAACCTCCGTTTCATACTGTTCTCGGTTCCAGCTCCCTCAGCCCCAGCTTCCTCCCTTAACAGCATCCCCTGCCCAAAGCCCTGGACCTTTCCCTGGCTTCAGCACAGCTCCTACCCCAGGCTCAGCCCCCACCTGCTGTGCCCCCCTCTCAGGGACTCCCTAGCGCTTGGCTCACCTGGGACTGCCGCTCCATTGCACTCGGCCAGTACCACCCACACATTCTCAGTCCTGTCCTTAAAGGAGGAACATCTTCCAGCCATTCACTCCAGCCTCCTGCCTCAGATGGAATCATTTCAGGGCCAAAATGCAGGAAATAATACAAATATCCAAATAAAGCAACCTGCACAAAATGCACTATGGCATCTTGCCAAAGAAATGTCCAAGCTGGCATGGAGGTCTTCCTCTGAACAACTCACAACCTTCACGGTTGTTCTCATCTCTCCATGAGAGGAAGGGTATTTCAGAGGGTAAGGCACACACTAGGCTCACCTCCAGGGTCGGCCTCCCTCTTAGCTGCTGTGTAACATCAGGCCTGGAACTTAACTTCTCAACGAGCTTCAGTTCCTTACAATAAAATGGTGATCGTAACTTCCCTGTTGTCTCAGATGGTAAAGAATCTGCCTGCAAATGTGAGTTGGATCCCTGGGTTGGGTAGATCCCCTGGAGAAGGGCATGGTAACCCACTCCATGGAGTGGGTTGAGAATTCCATGGACAGAGGAGCCTGGCAGGCTACAGTCCCTGGGGTTGCAAAGAGTCAGACACAACTGAGCTACTAACACTTTCACAACAACTACAGTCCCTCTTTGTGCTTACAGGGTTGTGCATGTGTGCTAAGTTGCTTCAGTCGTGTCTGACTCTTTGTGACCCCGTGGACTGTAGCCCATCAGGTTTCTCTGTCCATGGGATTCTCCAGGCAAGAATACTGGAGTGGGTTGCCATGCCCTCCTTCAAGGGATCTTCCTAACCCAGGGACTGAACCTGAGTCTCCTGTGTCTCCTGCATTTCAGGCAGATTCGTTACCGCTGAGCTGCCAGGGAAGTCTCTCTTTCTGTCTTTGAGCTTATAGGGTTAAATAAGATCATGTGTGCAAGCCTTGTGCATGGCACTGGCCCATCACAAGCTTGTTGACTGCTGAAGATGACTATTTTCTGCAGCAAAAAGTTGTGTGGAATACTATAGAACTGTTTAAAAAGAGAGAGGGAAAACTCTCTATGGATGGGTAAGGGTTGCAGTGTTCAATGACAAAAATCAGGTGAAGAACAGCTTGTGTTGATATCATCTGTTTAGGTAAAAAAAAAAAAGAGGAAAAATTGAGTTTAGATAAATGTAAACTGATTTAAATTCACAACACATAGCCCCACACTTCCTTTCCTTACACAGGAAAGGAAGCGAGTGGGGGCCAGGGACAGTAGCACAGTACACTTCTTGATCTATCTCAAAGTTATGCCCCATGCAAATATAGAACCTGTCCAAAGACTGAGTTTTAAAATGTTAACAATAAAATAAGACACTCCTGTTTATTTGTTGAAAGTTATGAGATTCGGGGTGGGTTGCATTTTTCACTCCGAGAGAACACACAACACACAGAAGAAATGTCATCACTTGCAGACGGCTTGGAAAGTTACGGAGGAAAGATGTAAACTCTGTGCAGGCACCCAGTCTCTGGTCAGAGGTTCCTATGAGGAAAATGGAGCAAGTAAACGAGCCCGGAATTGCTGCTTTCATCATCATCATCATCACCGTCAAGAGCATCCAGTGGAACACTTGTGTGCTGCTTTTCCATTTACACGGTGGTTTCACACATCTCAGCTCACTGAGTTCTCCAGCATACAGTGAAGTCAGCATTCACGTTTTTATGGTTCTTCTTAATGTCTCCTTCTATGGCCTGTAGAAGGCACTGTCCCTGGCCCTCCCTTAAGCCCTGGGTACTGTCAACCTCATGGCTTCTTATTATAAATAGTGGAAGGCCCTTCCTGAGGGCTCCCTGGCCCCATGTACTAGCCCAGCCTTGCCAGGCATGTTGAGGAGTTACAGCCCTGGGAGCAGCCTGATGGGAGCTGATGGCTCCACCACCCCCGCCTTGGGACATCTCTGAGCACTACGCAGTCTCCCCCGAGCCCCAGTGGGGCTGATCCCCAGTTGGTCTCCGAGGTAACTTGCTCCTTAAGGCAGGATGGCTCCCCTCTTTTCCCTTTCTCACCACTTTCCTGCCTTCCTGGTGTTTCCTCCGATCACCGAGCAGATGGGTCATGTGCCCTCATGTCTTCGTCTCTAGGTCATTCTCTGAGGCACGCCAGCCCTATCAAAGTCACAGCCCTCGCGAGTGAAGGGGCAAGTGCCTGACCCAGACCCAACTCCCTCCACACCTCTGTTCTGCTGCCCTCAGAAACTCTCGCTGATAAAAGCCCTCCCTAAAGCTGAGACCAAGAGGGCAAACTTTCTTTCCACACTCAGGCCGAAGAAAGCTCCGGAGCCAAGCACAGAGTGCTCTGGGCATCCCAGGATACAGAGCAAAAGAAGCCTGGTATCAGGAAACGAGCACATGAGCATTTAAACAGTTGTGCTTTCTGAGCAACATTTTTAAAAGTTTTGTGATTTAGGGCTTCCCTGGTGGCACAGTGGATAAGAAAGTGAAAGTTGCTCAGTTGTGTCCGACTCTTTGTAATCCCATAGACTATACAGTCCTTGGAATTCTCCAGGCCAGAATACTGGAGTGGGTTGCCATGCCCTTCTCCAGGGGATCTTCCAAACCCAGGGATCGAACCAGGGTCTCCTGCATTGCAGTCGGATTCTTTACCAGCTGAGCCACAGGAAAGCCCAAGGATACTGGCGTGGTTAGCCTATCCCTTCTCCACCGAATCTTCTCAATCCATGAATCGAACCGGGATCTCTTGCATTGCACGCGACTTCTTTACCAACTGAGCTATTAGAAAAGCCCTGTGGATAGGAATCTACCTGCCAGTGCAGGAGGTATAGGTTCAATCCCTGGCCCAGGAAGATTCCACATTCTGTGGAGCATCTAAGCCTGTGCAATACAATTACTGAAGCCTGCATGCTCTAGGGAGAAGGCAATGGCAAGCCACTCCAGTACTCTTGCCTGGAAAATCCCATGGATGGAGGAGGCTGGTGGGCTGCAGGCCATGGGGTCGCTAAGGGTCGGACACGACTGAGCGACTTCACTTTCACTTTTCACTTTCACACATTGGAGAAGGGAATGGCAACCCACTCCAGTGTTCTTGCCTGGAGAATCCCAGGGATGGGGCAGCCTGGTGGGCTTCCGTCTACGGGGTCACACAGAGTCGGACACGACTGAAGTGACTTAGCAGCAGCAGCAGCATGCTCTAGGGCCCATGAGCCACAGCTAATGAGCAACTGTGCTGCAACTAACGAAGCTCATGCATCTAGAGCCTTTGCTCTGCAACAGGAGAAGCCACCACAATGAGAAGCCTGTGCGCAGTAACTAGAGAGTAGGCCCTGCCTGCCGCAACTAGAGAAAGCCTGAGAGCAGCAACAGAGAACCAGTGCAGCCAATAAATACCTAAAGCTCTCCACTAGAAAAATTAATAGAAGTGTTGTGATTTAAAACAAGCAAGGTTCATGTTTGGAATATAACTGTAAATATTCATTAAGGCTTTCTCACTAATGCCCTGCATTGATTTTGGCTTTACCTTACCAAGAATTAAATTGTCATGTAAAATTGTTGATTATTTTTTTTCAAAAAAATGCTTATTTGTTTATTTTTGACTGCGCTGGGTTTCGTTGTTGTGTAGGCTTCTTATTACAGTGGCTTTTCTTGCGGAGCACAGACTCTAGGGCACACGGGTTTCAGTAATTGCAGCACAGCAATGGGCTCCAGAGAAGGCAATGGCACCCCACTCCAGTACCCTTTCCTGGAAACTCCCATGGATGGAGGAGTCTGGTGGGCTGCAGTCCATGGGGTCGCAAAGAGTCAGACACAACTGAGCGACTTCACTTTCACTTTTCACTTTCATGCATTGGAGAAGGGAACGGCAACCCACTCCAGTACTCTTGCCTGGAAAATCCCATGGACAGAGGAGCCTGGTGGGCTGCTGTCTATGGGGTTGCAGAGAGTCAGACACGACTGAAGCGACTTAGCAGCAGTAGCAGCAGCAGCAGTGGGCTCAGTACTTGCAGCATGTGGGCTTGGTGGCTCCCGGGCTCTAAAGCACAGTTGCGGTGCCTGGGCTTAATTGCCCTGTGGTATGTGGCATATTCCCAGATTAGCAATCGATCCCATGTCGCTTGCATTGGCATGCAGATTCTTTACCACTGAGCCACCAGGGATGTCCATCGATTATTTTCTTAAGAAAACTGATCATCTCTTGAAGAGTGCTCTGTTGAAGGCAACTGCCATCAGAGCTTTTAGGGGGACTAATATTGGGGCCAAGACTCTACAGGATGAGAAGGGGCATCCAGAGGGCTGAAAATTTCCAGTTCATGGACTAGCCTGTGCATAGTGTGTCCCGGGGCTCGGGCCTGGCTGGACCAGGTAGAATAAATGTATATGAGTGATCAGGCTTGTGCCTCCACAATCTCCCTACCAGGCATGGCAAGACGAGAAGAAAGCATTAGCAAATGGAGACACTCATCTGGTTTCCAGGGGTCCAAAGGGCTGGCCTGCCAGGCACCACGCTGAGCCGAGCTTTGTCCCGGGGCAGCTTGGAGTCGTGCCTGAGGTGGTGGCTATGGACAGTGGCAGGACCCTGGAAGCCATGTTCAAGATCCTGCCTCCTAGGGAACATGCAACCTGGTGAGGTGGGGGCCTTTGACCAGGTCAGGGGTTCATCCAGGAATAGGAGGGATGGCCAGGTGGGTGTGTGGTGTTCCTAGGTGGCTTGTGTGCTGAAAAATGTTAAATGATAGAGATGCAAAGTCTAGCAATGTGGAAGCCACTGCCTATCATAGCTTGTATCACCTGTGTTATATCAGGGAGGTGGGGGGAGAGTTTGTCTTCAGGGCACGGGTTCCTGCAGGCTAGGGGGTCATGTTCCAAGTATTTTAGAAAATCTATGTCTCACCACAGTGCTGGACACTCAGGAGGAGCTCGATCAATGCGTGCTGAATAGAATGCAGAAGGAAATGTTCTGCATTCCAGCATCTTCCCTGAGAGTGAGATTGGATCAGGGGAATGGAAAGTTGTCCTTCAGTCATCACAGACGAGTGGGATGGCTGGTGACCTGAGTGAATGCATCCCTCGGGTAGATGCTGTGGCTCTGGGGCTCTTATTACTATCTCGACGTGACAGCAGCCCCAGCAGTGGATTCACTGCGGCTGTGACTCCTGAGGGTTCATTTGGCTACAGTCCAGGTGTTGCAGCTCCAGCTGGCTCGGAGCGTCCGGAGGGCCCAGTGACTGTTCCGTGACTGATATTCCCCAACAAAGTCATCTCCTGAGCAACAGGGCTGCTACATTTGGGCCCTTCCCTGTGACATGGGCCTTCTTTCTGGCTGCCCTAGGAGAGGCCAGAATTAGTCTAGGACTCTGACAAAGAGGGAATGAGAATATTGGAGCAAAACTTTAAGGTGGACAATGTGCTTATGGGTCAGTGAGCACAAGAATTCAGTGAGGAGGGTTTTCCTCACACCGTCCTCCCCTTTGTCCCGCTCCACGGCCTGCCTTCATCCTTCCCTCAGCTTATTTTGTTTTTCTTCTGACAAGGCTTTTCTTCCCTCAGCTTATTTTGTTTTTTTCACCTTTGAGTCTCAAAGGTAATGTGGTACTCCAGGAGCTCACTGCCGGGGTTCCCAGCTCAGAGCTCACTCTTGCTGGTAGAGAAATCGTGGACCACTTACTGAACCTGCCGGGGCCTTGGTATCCTCATCTGTACCCTGTGGATGCTGCTGCTAATAGCATCTACCTCACAAGGCTGTCTGAGGATTAAATGAAGTAACAACTGTATAAGGCTCAGAAAACTGTCTGGAGCACAGTAAGGGCTGCAGAGGGTTCATTCATGTTATTTCCTGGTAGAGCATTTTGTGATGATTAAATGGTGCCCTTGAAAAGATGCTGCCCAAGCTCCTGGGGTTCTGCAGAGAGAATGAAGGTCATCTGGAAACAAGATGGCCTTGTGTTGGGACATTAGGGGTCAGTGCCCTCACGTTTGAAGTTAGTCAGCGTCTTGATCTTACTGTGTGACCGTGGGCAAACCAATTGCTCTCCCTGGGTCTTAATTCTTTTTATCAGAAATAAAAGACAGAGAAGAAAAACAAAAGAACATCATATAATCTTATTTCACAGAACAGTTTGGTCCCTAAGGAGGACTAGAAGGTCTAAACAATGTCAGGGGATGTTTTCAGCTGACCCTGGAGAATGGTGGTTTTCATCTATTAATATTGTCTTGAAAACTCCCAAGCACCTGGGATGAGCTTGTTGTCATGAGATAGAAATGAACCCTTTCAGGTTATGTTTCCAATGAATGTGAATTCATTTAAGTTAAAAATAGAAAAGTATTTCCTGGAAACTGGTTGTTCAGCATCTTCCTTATCACTTCTCTGACCACACAGGAGTGGAGACAACTGATCTGAGGCTCAGAACTCCCTGATCTGTGTTTGCCTCATGGGCCTTTGGAACTCTGTTTTTGAAACCTACACTGGGACACATGTTAACCGAAGGGTTATTTCTCATTTGTGAAGATATTTGAAAAAGAAATAGAAATCAAGTTTCACTTGGGTATACATACTTTATTCTATTTATTTTAAAGATTAATTTTTTCAGAGCAGTTTTGGGATCATGTTAAATTTGAGAGGGAGGCAGAGATTTTCCATATTTTCCATTTTCTCTGCTCCCACACATGCGTGGTCTCCCCGTTACCAACATGCCCCACCATAGTGGTAGACTTGTTACAGTTGATGAACTACATTGACACATGGTCACCCCAAATCCAAAGTCCATGGTTTACCTTAGGGTTAACTCTTGATGTTGTATGTTCTATGGGCTTGGACAAATGTATAAAGATAAACGTTCTATGCTGTGCTGTGCTTAGTAGCTTCAGTTGTGTCCAACTCTTTGCTACCCCATGGACTGCTGCCTGCCTGGCTCCTCTGTCCCTGGGATTCTCCAGGACAGAATACTAGTGTGGGTTGCCGTGCTGTCTTCCATGGGATCTTCCCAACCCAGCGACTGAACCCATGTCTCCTGCATCTCTTGCATTGCAGGAGGATTCTTTACCACTGAGCCACCGGGGAAGCCCATAAAGACATATACCCACCATTATAGTATCATACAGAGCATTTTCACTGCCCCTAAAAATTACCTGTGCTCTGCCTTTTCATCCCTCCTCTCCTACCCCTGGCACTCATCTTTTTACTGTTCCCATAGTTTTGTCTTTTCCGGAACGTCATTAAGTTGGAATCAAAGAGTGTGTAGCCTTTTCAGGTTGGCTTCTTCACTTGGTAATATGCATTAAGCTTCCTCCATGTCTTTTCATGGCTTGATAATTTTTTTAATGTTTATTTTATTTTAAATTATTTATTTGGCTGTGCCTGTGTTGCTGTTGTCTTCGTTGTGGCCACTTGGGATCTTTGGCCTTCATTGCGGCATGCAGCATGTGGATTCTTGGCTGTGGTGTTCGCGATCTAGTTTCCTGACCAGGGACTGAACCCAGGTCCCCTACATTGGCAACTCAAAGTCAGCCACGAGACCACCAGGGAAGTCTCACTGATACATTATTTCTTTAGTGCTAAAAATATTCCATTGCCTGGATGTACAACAGTTGATTTATTCACTTGCTAAATGACATCTTGGTTGATTCTAAGTTTGGGCAATCATGAATAAAGCTGCTATAAACACTCATATGCAGGTTTTTGTGTGGACATAAGGTTTCAGCTCCTTTGGGTAAATACCAAGGAGCACAGTTGCCGGATTGAATAGTAAGAGTATGTTTAGTTTTGTAAGAAACTGTCAAATCATCTTCCAAAATAGCTGTACCATTTTGCATTCCCACCTGCAAAGAATTTGGGTTCCTGTTGCTCCACGTCCTCCCTAGTATTTGGCATCAGTGTTCTGGATTTTGACCATTCTAACATTGCCGGCGTGTAGCGGTATTCACTATTGTTTTATTTGCATTTCTGTGATAATGACGTGCATATTTTTGTATGTTTGACTGTAGTCTGCATATTTGTCTTTGGTGAAGTGTCTGTTCAGGTTTTTAATCCCTTGTTTTGATTGGCTTGTTCATCTTCTTGTTGTTGAGTTTTAAGAGTTCTTTGTAAATTTTGCTTAGCAGGATTTTTCACAAGTGCCCTTGCAAGTGTTATCTTCCAACCTGTGACTCGTTTGCTTATTCACTGTCCTTCGTACAGTTTTTAAGTTTAATGGACTTCAGTTTATCAATTATTTATTTCAGGTGTGTCCCTTAGGTATAATACCTAAAACGCCATCACTATACATTTTGTTTTATATCTGAAAATGCATTGTATTTACAAAATGAGAGAAATGTGAAAGTGGCGCTGCCCTGTACAATCTGTGATGAGTTTCAGGGCACAGGTGTCTGTTGATCTCATCTGCATCAGTCCCATCACCTCCCAGAAACCCTGATTTCCATTGGTAAACCCTGTATCTCTATGAAAGTTGACACCACCAGCTTTAGAAACAGAACATGTGATCTAGCTAATCAATGGACTCAGGCCTTGGCCACAGTTATTGGTTCAGTGTTGGGCAAATGGCTAAAGCCAGTGTGAGCAGAGTGAAGCTCAGGACTCTAGTTTAAAAATCTGGGACAAACACATCCTCTTTTCCTCACAGGCAGCATGATTTATCTCTATGAGGAATAAAGGTGCTACAGCCAATTTTTGCTACCTGGAAGGTAGCCATCCTCAGGACAATATACAGACAGAACAGATCAGTGCTGAGAAAACGTTAGAAAACAGAAAGGAGCCTTAATGAGATTCAGACCCTCTGGAACAAATTGTGCCTGGAGACTGTTCTCAAGCTGGACGTTGGGGTTATGTGATCTGATAAATGTACTCTATCAGTTAGGGTCTAGTCAGGGACAGAGAAACCACACCAGATATTTCAAAACACAGGGGCTTAATAAAAGAATTTGTTACACAAGTGAGAGATCAAAAAGAGGATGCTGAGGTAACCCAGAGATTAATAATACCTGAGGTCAGCAGAAAAGGGGCGGAGTGTGGTTATCAGAGCTTATGACCTTGGACGTTGGTCTCATGAGAACTGGGCTCGGGGGGCAGCTATGTGGCTCACAGTCAGACCCTTGAGGTTCTCAGACCACTGAGGAGAGAGAGAGACTTGACAGGTGCTCACATCCCCAAGGAGGTGCCAGGGGCTGTCTGATGCTCAGTGGATGAGGAAGCCTTTCCCCAGGTGCCATGGCTGATGGGAGGCTCTGGATTCTCTACAGGGACATGTGAGGGACCTCGGGGAGAGTCAAAAGGGGTTGGGAAGTGGAGCCCACTGTCTACTCTTGCTGGAGAGACACTAACAGGAACTGAAAGTCAGAAATGAAGTTCGCCTTTTCTCTCACCTCCCAATATTCCTCTAATGCTTCCTATTGGCAGAACTTCACAGAGAGCCAGCTGTCATCAGAGTCTGTGAAAAGTGGTTTGTAGGGACTCTTCCGGCATCACAAAGCAGAAAGGGGATGGGAGAAGAAAGATAAGAAGCAGGCATGACGGCGGATACGTGAAGGTGGACCACACCAGCACTGCATAGGTAGAAGGTCCTCCTCTCTCTCTCTCTGACTCCGGAGGTATTGTGGACCAAACCTTGGCAGAAAACACTTAAAGAAAAATAAACTCATGCCTTCAGCAGTTAGCGGAGCATCTGCCCTCCTTCTGAGTCACCACCGTACTGTTTGTTCACTTCCCCTGCTTGGAACCCTCTCCCTCTACTTCCTGTTCTCATTCAGCAAGCACGCGTTGAACACCTACTGTGTGCTGAGCGCAGGAAGTACAAGACGAGAAGGAAATGAACCTGACCCCCTGCTCTAGGGGGCCCTCCCTTCTCTTTCCCAAATGCCACTCCTTCCAGAAAGCTTCCCACATGTCTTTCCCAGCACTCCAGCAAAATCCCGCAGCCTCTGCCGGGGTCTCTGCGTGGCTGCAAGTGATTATCTACAAGTATGTGTGTATACGGACATGTCATCTTGCTTTTAATGAGTGCTTTATTTTTGTTGGTCCCATCTTCCCCCTGCAGCGCATAAGAAATTTGAAGGTCGGGTTTCTGTTTCCTCTGCTGCTCATAACTAAGTGAAACATGCAGGCGGCTGTGCTCAAAAGGGGAGAAATCCAACCGGGGTTTCCAGAGCCACAGAGCAGCATTTCCAGTGCCTCAGAAGATGCAGGATGGGTTCTTCACACCCATTCTCTGTGGTCCCGACATCCCAATTTTATTGGATCTGTTGTGAGCAGTCCTGTCACTCTCCCCTTCCACTGCAGGAATGAAGGCTTAGGTGGCTGTCATTTACCTAAGGGCTCACAGCTGGCACATCACAGAAGCCACACTCCAGCATCTGCTCCTGCCTCTGTGGGTCGACACCTGGATTCACAGTGCCACTGACCTTAATGGGTATGGGTGTGTGCTTACATGGGCTTCCCTGGTGGCTCAGCGGTAAAGAATCTGCCTGCAATCCAGGAGCCGCAGGAGATGCTGGTTCGATCCCTGGGTTGGGAAGATCCCCTGGAGGAGGGCATGGCAACCCATTCCAATATTCTTGTCTGGAGAATCCCAAGGACAGAGGAGCCTGGTGGGCTACAGTCCGTAGGGTTGCAAAGAGTTGGACATGACTGAAGCAACTTAGCATGCGTGTATGCATGTGTTGTTACATATTCACCCAAGGCTTACTCTGTGCTGGGTGCTGCAGTGTTCCAAGACCTACTGGTAGGTGTTACTACTATTCCCACTTTTATAGAGGAAACCAAGGTTTTCAACAGGTAAGTTAAACAGTTTATGTAACCTATAACTGGGAAAGCTGAAACTCAAATCTAGGTCTTTCTAATACCAAAGGGCATGTTTTAATTGCTATGCCATCCTGCCCATAACTGTGATTTAAAATGATGATTTAACTTCTAGAACTCACTTCTCTGTGCTTATGTAGCCAGGCTCTGGAGTTCAAGCACCAGGGTTAAATTGCAGCTCCACAGCTCTGGGCGAGAAGCTTCACCTCACTAGGCCTGTTCCTTCCTCTGTACCATGAGCATTAAACAAACAACAGAAAAGTATTGCCAACATCACAGGTTTGTTTGAGGATTATATGAAAGAGAAAAAATACACGTGTGCTTTCCACAATGCCTGGCACAAGGCTTATTCTCATAACAGCAATAATTTTTACTCCCGGCCTAGTCCAATCGGTTTGGCTGGCAGCTTCCTTAGTAAAACCACGCTCACCAGGCCATTGTTTGCACTGAAAGGCCCGAGTCCGAGGAGCCTCTGATACTCCCAGAAGCTTGTACCCAGAACCATTCCTACAGCTGCTGGGGAAAGCCTGTGCGTGCAGCCGGCCTGCAAACCCCAGGCCTTGTTGATGTCCTGTCTTAGCCGGCCTGCTCAGCTGCTCCACACATGCTCCATAAATGGGATTCATTAGCGGTGAGCCCCATAAACACCCCCTCCCAGCCCTGCTGAGCGTGTGTGCTGGCTGTGTGGCAACCGCTCGGTCAAGCTCATCAGCCCAGATATGAAACAGCTATCAGCATGTGTACAAACCAGCATGCCCGAAAAAAAGCCTTCCTGGGGCCAAGCGGGGGCGGCTTCTCCTGGCTCTTTACACAAACTCTGCTCTCACTCATCTCCCCATAAAGGACCAGTTAGTTCAGACAAATAATCACAGCCATTTGGCTCAGGCTCCTCCACAGGGACATTTGAAAGTGATGATCTTCTTTGCATTTAATAAAACTTCTTTATTAGTTTCCCTATCCCCCAAGTTAATTGAGGGAGCAGATTTGAAGCAAGGGGGCTGACGGTCTCGGGTTTGCCAAGCTGATTCTGTTGCAAGCACATACAAACACTTTGTGCACGTCCAAGTGGCTGAGGTGAAAAGCACGGGAGCTGGGAGCTGTGTCACAACATGCTCTTTCAGTTCAGTTCAGTCGCTCAGTCGTGTCTGATTCTCTGCATGAATCACAGCACGCCAGGCCTCCCTGTCCATCACCAACTCCCGAAGTTCACTCAAACTCATGTCCATTGGGTTGGTGATGCCATCCAGCCATCTCATTCTCTGTCATCCCCGTCTCCTCCCACCCACAATCCTTCCCAGCATCAGACTCTCTTCCAGTGAGTCAGCTCTTAGCATGAGGTGGCCAAAGTATTGGAGTTTCAACTTCAGCATCAGTCCTTCCAATGAACACCCAGGATTGATCTCCTTTAGAATGGACTGGTTGGATCTCCTTGCAGTATAAGGGACTCTCAAGAGTCTTCTCCAGCACCACAGTTCAAAAGCATCAGTTCTTCGGCAATCAGCTTTCTTCACAGTCCAACTCTCACATCCATACATGACCATGGGAAAAACCATAGCCTTGACTAGATGGACCTTTGTTGGCAAAGTAATGCCCCTGCTTTTCAATATGCTGTCTAGGTTGGTCATAACTTTCCTTCCAAGGAGTGTCTTTTAATTTCATGGCTGCAATCCGCATCTGCAGTGATTTTGGAGCCCCAAAATATAAAGTCTGACACTGTTTCCACTGTTTCCCCATCTATTTCCCATGAAGTGATGGGACCAGATGCCATGATCTTCGTTTTCTGAATGTTGAGCTTCAAGCCAAACTTTTCACTCTCCTCTTTCACTTTCATCAAGAGGCTTTTGAGTTCCTCTTCACTTTCTGCCATAAGGGTGGGGTCATCTCTTGTTCACTCTCAATAGGTTCTGGGTTATGGTGGAACCTGGGCTGTGGAAAGAGCCACAGCAGACACGAAGTTTATGCTACACTGGGGTGGAGAAAGGGACATGGAAGCAGGAGAAAGTTGTTGTCTCAGTGGAAGGATGGCAAGCGCATCAGAGAAGTGAAGGTTAATAGCTCTGATGCAACCTTAGAGACCAGATCTGTCCTAAGAAGAGGGCAGAATTGATGTATTTAGCAAGTGTTTCCTTAGGTACAAGGATGACTTCAGAAGCTCGTAGTCCTCCCTAAGCCTCGGTTTTCCATTTGCAAAATGGAAATAGAGATAGAAGATCAGGTGTTGGGGCAGCAGGGTTTCAGGCTGGGCTGGCACTTGAGGCACAAAGAAAGACATAATCATTGTCCGTCTTTCCCCGAGGGGATTTCTAGGGGGGAAAGGCCCCCAGTGTGGTGTGTGGTGAACGGTCTTTGGGGAAACCATGGCTCAGCAGGAAACCAGTCCTGATCTTGAGGCCAAGCCCCCAAGACTCTCTGGCCCTCCTCCAAGCGAGTGGGAGGGAGAGGGGGAATCCAGAGTTCAGGAGCAGAAAGAGGAAGAGAGAGAGGGGGGCCCCCCAAGGACAAGGCGGAACAGAGAGGAGGCAACTGGCCAGCTCTGGGGGCTGGGGCAGCAGCTAGGCAGGCAGGAGGGTCTGCAGGACTGCCTCCCCAGCAGTAGGAGCCCCAGGGCCTTTTTCGTCCAGCCCAGCCACTGAGGGAAAGGATGGGGCACTGCGGGTTTTCCTGAGGCTTGTGGAGATTTAAGGCTCTGTCTGCTGGTCACTTACATGGCCATGAACATCAGTCCCACTGGAACCTCCCAGAATCCCAGGCAGACACCATTAACTGAGGCTGGGTCCACGTCACCCAAGAGGTGGAAGTTTTCTATCTCAGGTCTTTGTCCCATTGCGGCTTCCTGACTTCTTGATCTCTTTTCAGGAGTCTGGTTGGTGGGTAAGAGATGGAACTCACAGGAAGGGCATCCAGGAAGGAAGCAGGTGCTACAGAGAGAAATGGACAGGCAGGGGTCTCCATCGTTACTTTGCCAGCTTTGGAGCCTAGAGGCTAACGACAGATATATCAGACATGGCCCCCTGGATAGACTCAGATACTGGGGACGGACCAATAACGGGGAGTTGCATAGTGACTGGCTAGAGCGCAGGCCCCAGCCCCTGAGCCCTGCCTGCCAAGCCGCCCCCAGCACTTCCCCCATCTCCTGTTGGTCCCATGGGTGGCCTGGTGGGTGCTGAGGCTAGGACCATCCCCCACCCCCTCTCTGTCCCTTCCTCCTCCTGCCCATATTTAGAGAGCTTCCTAGGCTGACAATGACCCAAACCTGAATGCTGTCTCTCTCTGCAGAGGGAACTCCTTATATGGCCTCAGTACCCTTTAAGAACGTCTGCATTTCTCTGTCCAGACAACACACTGCTCTAGCGTCCAGGCAAGAACCTTTTTTGCAAATTCTTGACAACACCGTTTTTTATTTTATCCGTCTCCAGCTCCCCTTATATTTCAGACTGCTGAAATGTGCCTAAAGGATTTGTCGTTCCTCCTGAGCCTTTATGACTTTGCTCTTTCTGTCTGCCCTGCTGCCCGAGTCCTGTGTGAAATGTTAATAACCTTAGAAACAAATCTGAGGAGTCTCCGGGAAGTGTTAGGCTGTTACCTCCTGAAAATGCAGATGGAATTTCCCCCTCCCTACAGACCCCTGACATTTCTAAAGTTTGTTTCATTCCCTTCATCACACCACTCACTCCTCTGGCTTTATGTCTTGTTTATTATCCCTTTAAATTACATACCCCCTTAAGAGAGAGAAGGAAAGTTCGCCATAGAGAACAAAGAAAGTTAAGGCCTTTTAAAGTACATTTATGGAGGCTTTTCATGAACTTTACAAACAGAGTAAAAAACAAGTGTGAAAGGATTTTTCAAGGAAGGAACATGCTTTTGCAATTTGCTGGAAGTTTTCCCTTGTGTTCCAGAAAAGCGGCCTCCCCATTACTCACCAGGGAGGCACGCAGGCCAGGGAGGAAGGGGAATCGGGGAATAAAAACAGGCCTTCCCCCTGTCCATGTGCAAACAGCACTTAATAATCAAATTGAAAAAACACACAAATGAAATTAAAACGTTTTCCAAATGGGCTGCAGCCCCGAGGCCAGACTCCATGGGGCCATGGCCGGGCGAATTTGTATCTTTGCCTTAATTGGGCTCCAGGCAGAACGGCTGTTAGAAAAGCCAGATTCTCGGTGTCAACAGGAGGTAGGATGTGGCCAGTGGAGGCAGAGAGAGGCCACTGGGAACAGCACCCTGGCCTCTCCGTGTTCACCTCTCCCTGGGGCATCATATTATCTGGGACTCAGTTCCTAAACCTGCTCAGACCTCTCCCCTGTGGCAAGAATCCTCCCTTGACCCTATTTGCACCAGCTTACTCGCTCATTCACTCACTCAGCACAGGGCTTTTGCACCAATCTTAAAGCAAAAACAAAAAACCCCAAAAGCCAAAAACATCTCTTGACCCCCTTCCCCTTTGGCTGTGACATCATCTAAGGACTCCTGTTTCGATGGTCTGTACCCTTACGGTTCAATTACTCCCTTCTGGGTCCCTCCTGTGCCCCGTCTGGTCTGTTGTTTACCTGTGTCACTCCACCAAAACTGCCCTCCAAGGTCAAGGTCAGTGGTCCCTCTGTCCATATGTGGATAAACCCAGGTCTCAGGCCTCATCTCTGACCCACCAGCAGCAGGGGTGCCACCCCTCCTGCTGGAGACACTATCCTCACTTGACTCGACCCTAGCTCTTTCTCTGGGCTCTTCTCCTCCATGGTCAGTCCTCCAGAGCCACCTTGGCTGGTCCCTCTTTCTTCCCTGCCCTCTTATATCGGAGCACCTCAGTGTGCTTTTGGATCTTCCCTTTATGATCATTCCCTTGGTGACCTCATTCAGTCTCCTGGCTTTGAAATTATCTAGTGTGCTGATGACTCCTGCTTCTTTATCTCCTTTCCCAGATTCTCTCCTGAATTTCAGACTTGTGTTCCCAAGTCCCTACTCAACACCTCCACTTGGATATCAAATAGACATTTCAAGGTTAACGTGTGGAAAATGGATTCAAATCCAAAGTCTTTGTAGTGAGTCTATACATTTTTCTGTCCTTACAACTTTTTCACCCCCCTCTAGGCACACTGGGCTCCTTGCTGTTGCTTGAAAAAGCCAGACAGGGCCACCTCTAGGGCCTTTGCGCTGAATGTTTCCTCTCCTTGAAAGGCTCTTCTTCCAGATACCCACACAGTTAACTTTAGAGTTTTAAAAAATGTTTTCCTGAACCAGGATCCAATCAGATGCATGGTTGTGGTTGAATTTCTTTAGCCTCTTTAGATCTAGAACATCCCCAACAATTAAAAAAAAAAAATGATACTGATTTTTTTTTAAGAAACTATCTCGACCATCTCCTTGAGTGTCTCATGGTATTCAGCAGCCTGGCCGTCTCCACTTCATGTCATTTAACCTGTTCTTCTATCCCCTGTAAACATGGCCTCTTTTCAGTCCTTCTCAAGCTAGTGAATGTCTGGATATGGGCAAAGTTTCAAGTGCGGATGAGAAACTGGGCAGCTAAATTTAGTCCAGTTAATGAAGTTTTGTATTTAGGGAGGTGGGACTTTACATTAGGCATAAAGGAAAGTTAACAGAGGTTTAAGCAGGCAAGAACGAAGGTGTTATAGGAAAGTTTTAACTTTCAGAAGCTGAAAAGACTCTGAAGAGGTGAAAGGTTAAGGAAGAGGCTCCTGCAGTAGCCTTTTTGTAAGATTTGATGAAAGCTGGAACTTGCCATGGAGATGAAGAGGAGGCGGGAGCATCAAGAGATAGCTTTGAATTGACAGAAACATATGTCCATAGAATTAAGTGTGAAGTTGGGGATTATGGGAATCTGAGGACACATCTGAGGCTTCTGGTTTGGGTTACTGAGTAGACAGTGTGAACAGCCACTAGCGTAAGGATTTCAGGAAGAAAAATGTGTTTTCTGTGGAAGAATTTGAGACCTGTTTAAGTTTAAAATGCACTTGGATTTAGTGCCATGTGATTATGTAATGTCTTTCACGGTGTTGTTCTTGTCTCTAAAGCTAGATTTTTTCAAAACACTGTTTATTTATTTTTTGTTCTGCTGGGTCTTCACCGTTGCTCTGGTTTTTCTCTTCTAATTGTGGTAAGCAGGGGCAACTCTCTAGCTGTGGTGCCTGGGCTTCTCATTGTGGTGGCTTCTCTTGTCGCAGAGCGCAGGATCTAAGGCACTCGGGCTTCGGTAGCTGGAGTTTCAGGTTCTAGAGCGCAGGCTAAATAGCTGTGGTGCTCAGGCTTACTTGCTCCTCAGCATGTGGGATTTTCCCAGACCAGGGATCGAACTGGTGTCTCCTGCGCTGGCAGGTGGATGCTTTACACTGAGCCCCCAGGGAAGCCCTAAAGCTAGACTTTTAAGCACACAGATCTGCTGCATTCATCCACTCGTGCATTCATTCAAGAAGCTCTTATTGAGTACGTTTGCATTGATTATTCACTTATTCAATCTTTACCTCTATCCCACTCCATATAAAAAATAAGCGATAAATCGGGACATGGAATACTTACATGGAATTTTGCTATTAGGTTTTTTTCCCCATTGTATAATAGCTTTCTCTACCTGAAGAAGGCAAGTAAGAAGGACAGTAGGCTTTCTCTATGCCCGGATCTCATTTAAATTCTCCCAATAACCTTATGAGACGAGTACTGTTATGATTTTTCAGAAAAGAGAAGATTATAAAGGGGCAACTGGAGATGTGGGGGATGATGGATATTTTCATTGTGATTGTAATAACTGTTTAACTGATGTATACATATATACAAGTTAAAACTTACCAAGCTAAACACTATAAACTTGGAAAGCTTACTGCATGGCAATTATACCACAATAAAGATGTTTTATAGAATTTTTGGTCAATAACCACAAAGTAGCTTTTGACAGGTGTCACTTGCTGAGGAGAAGTCAATAATTTAGTTACAAACAAACAAAAATATGTTTCTCTGGGTTTCCCTTCATTTTTTTTCTTACCCTTAGACCTCGGTTTCTCATTTTTTGGTGGCTACATTCTCCCTGCTTCCTTCTCCAGAATGGCTTTGGTTCAGACAGAGCTGGGTTTTGTTTGTTTCCTTCAGGTATAATTTAGAGAGACCAAGTTTACCCTCTTTAGTGTACAGGCTCGTGTGTGTTGACAAACACATATATGCATGTCACCACCACCATAATAAAGGCAGAAAGCATTTCCACCCTCCTTCAAATTCCCTTGCGCTGCTTAGAAGTCACTCACCTTTCCTCAGCCTCAGCTCCTGGTGACCACTGATGTATTTGTTTCCTCTATTAGTTTTGCCTTTTCCAGAATGCCGTATAATGGAATTATACAGCATGGAGCCTTTGGAGTCTGCCTCTTCCACTTGGTCAGACCTTCTTCACCTCATCACTGATGACACTGGGGCCCCATCACTCTCTGTTGTGGGCCGTCCTGTACACAGTAGGGTGTTTAGCAGCATTCCTGGCCGCCACCCATTAGATGCCAATAGCATCACCCCCCCTCCAACTGTCATATCAAAAATGACTTCAGATATTGCCAGATGTCCCCTGGTGGTGGGTGGGGGGAGGTCAAAATCATCCCTGGTTGAGAACCACCGATCTAGAATAATGCATTTGAGATCACATGTGTTGTTGCCCATAAGGTTTACCATAGCCCGACAGGCTTCTCTGTCCATGGGATTTCCCAGGCAGAAATACTGAAGTGGGTTGCCATTTACTCCTCCAGGGGATCTTTTCGACCCAGGGATTGAACCCATGTCTCCTGCGGCTCTTGCATTGGCAGGTGGATTCTCTACCACTGAGCCACCTGGGAAGCCCTTTTACTTAAAGAATCGTAACTATTGATACTACCACATACTGTCTGTGCAAAATAGGACCATGCAGAAGGAACTCGAAAGAACGAATGGACACAGACCCGAACTATGGTTGGAAGAGGCCTCTCTGAGAAAAGGAATGAGACTGTATGGAGGCAGAAGTGTCATTTTCCTCTGAAAGCATTTCTTCCTCTAAACAGACACTTGAATTGTGGTAGTCAACTGATCTCAATCCTAATGAGGAGGTGTTGGCCAAAATATCCATTGCTGCTGAACGTCCCAGGGCTCAGCCACAGTCAGGAATCAACAACAGGAAGGAGGGCAGGAAGAGCGACTGTGAAGGGCGCTGCCCTCACCCACAGGCACGTTGAGCGAATCTATCCATCTCCAGGGGTCTCACATCTCAAACAAGGATTATGGCACCAGGAGGACGGCTAGCACTGCAATGAGGAAGTGCTGGGAGGTGAAGAAAGCCAGCAAGTTCCCTCTTCTGCGTGTGGCTGGGCTGCACGGACATCTCACCACACTGGTTTCCACTGTTTGCTTGTTGGCTGGCTCGTGCATACTTCATGCTGTCTGTCCGCTAATGGCCTGCACCCACTTAATTGCGTGTGACCACACATCTGTGGTGGTGGGCGGCTGTCAATGCACTTAAGGGGTAGGGGAGGGGTTTTGACAGGGAAATGTTCTCCAAAATCCTGGAGGGGGTACTGGGGAGTGCAAAATGCCCTGGGCTTGGCCAGACACAGTGCCCTGGGGGTCTGTGCTGATTGGATAGGGGCACAGAGGTTTCTGTTTAGAAGAAAAACCCTTCTAGGGAAAGTAGGCATGGATTTGGCCTTTCCATCTTCTTCTGGAGAATGCTGTTTATAATAACCATCGCAGGATTGGGCAAAGCTGCATTTGTTGATTGAGTAAGTAAACAAGCGAATACATTTAGTAAACATCTGGCCCAAGGCGAAACTGGGAAACAGATAAAGTTGGTCATGGGTGCTTCCAGATTCTATGTTCAACTCTTTCCTTGCTTTTTAATAAGTTCAACAAATATTGAATGAGCAACTCCTAGGCTCCAGGCCCTGTGCTGTGGGGTAAGAGGGCAGAAGTGTATATGTTTAAAGCCATCCTTACAACTTTATTTGTCAATTATACCTTGGTGACTCTGGAAGAAACCGAGTGCTGGAATGATAAAACACAGTCTTTAGCCTCAAGTAGCTCAACATTGTGTCCTGTGGCAGATGGAGACAGCTGGGGACAGCTGGATCTCTGTATGATGAGTGAACAATAGAGGCATGGAGGCAGCCACCATCGTGCTTGCTTTGCCGTGCCACACGGGCGAGACTTTTAGTTCTCAGGTGCTGGATCCCAGATGAATTCATTCAACACCTAGTATATGTAGGACACTGTTCTTTAACTGGGTAGATATCAATGGACTGAAAAAGGATAAAAATAAAATCTCTGTTCTCGGGAGTCTTGTGCGGTGAGGCCCACAATACAAAAATAATTAGGTAAATTATACAGTAGATTGTATAGAGAAATGTAAGGCAAGCAAGAGAAACAGGGGACAGAGTGGCATTTTCACGGGGTGGTCAGGGAAGGCCTTATATTTGAACAAACACCAGAAAGAGCTGAAAGCTCAGTTATCTCTGGAAGGATCATGCAAGCAGAGAAATTAGCAACTTCAAAGATCCTGGGTTAGAAGCGTAGCATTTGAGGGATCATGGACAGTAGGGCCAGGTTAAGTGTCGAGCAAGCTGAGAGGAAAGCAGGAGGCGAGGTCCAGTTGTGAGGCCAGATGTGGAGAACTTGGCAGGTTATGGTGAACACTTCAGTTTTTAACCTCTGTGTGATGGTATATGCTATCGTCAGAATATTTGTGTCCACCCCTGCATCCTCCCATCTCCCGCCCCCGCCACCAAGCTATTCAGATCCATATTAATGCTACGATTCTACCGGGTTGGCCTGCCTGGGTGCTGAGTCTCATGTTGGCATCACCCAAACTCTCAGCTAAAATGCATCTTTGTGTGCACACGGAAAATTCCTTTCCCAAGGCTACACCCAGTGCCAAAGTTTGTGCTCTCAACCACAATGCTAAATGACCTCCAGATCCCTGGTCTCTATCACCTCCAGTGCAGCCATCTTACAACAACAGCAGGAGAGGAGCGTGAAATAGCACAGTGGGTATCATGATTTTCAGATACGCCATAAACTCAGACTTGGGGCCACTCAGCATGAGATGGCACTCTTTGGTCCTTAAAGGTATACTAGAAACCTTGGAAATAAATAACCACTTGTTCAAATCTCTTGGGGAAAATTAAAAATGGTGCCAAGACAAGAAATAAAGGGTCATTTATATATATTGAGAAGCAACATGGTGAGAGAGGGGCATGGGCTTTGGTGTCAGATAAACATGACTTACCATCCTGACCTTACTGCTTATTTTCTGTGTCAGCTGGGGCCAAAGACAAAAGCTCCATGCACCTCAATTTTCTCACTTGGAGATGAAATTAGGACCTACTTGCAGGGTTGCTGCAGGAGAGATATAATTAAGTAGAGAGTATGTGACAGATGAGAGGTGCTTAATAAAGAAAAATTTTATGATTCCTCAAGCACTCTTGTAGAAGCTGGGGTCATACAAAGTGAGCACATGGTTGTGCATGTGTGTGCATTGTGTGCACGTGTGGTACCAGCTCAAACCTCTTCGGATTCATCTGTGTATGACTGGCTGTGTCTGGCAAAGGCGTGGGTGAACTTCCAGGAGCAGAGGTGTGAAAGGATATTCGGGTGGAAAGAGAATATGAGCACAGTTTGGCCAGATGTTCCTAGGTGGGGCTGGGGGAGTCAGCCCTGGACAGTGTTGCCTGACCTGGTCCCAGAGATGTGAGTTTGAGGAGGGGCTGCAGGAAGATGACGGCTGAGTTATTCTTATGAGATTCTGAGGCCCCTTGGTGTTGCTCACCCCCTGGGTGCATCATTGACACCTATTGGCTCTCTCCTACTCCATCATGTGTATAACCAATTCCATTTGTTGTGGAAACTAAAGGTGGTGTGTCTGTTTTCCTGCTTAGATTCTATAATTACCCTGCCATTTTTGCCAGAGGCTGGGATAACCTAAGCAATCTCAGGTTTTATGTATTTGAATATATATGTAAATATGAAGGAAGAGGATGTAAGAAAATTTCATGAGATGCTAAAAATGACCCTCACTTGAATTATTCGATTCTTACTAACAATCCAAGCATCCCTACACCAACATCCCCAGGAAATGGCAGGCTTGTTCCAAAAACCCAGCAAGATCCTTCTCTGGTCTTTCTTTCCTCAGCTTGAGCTCATCTGGACTCTGACTCGCATGGTTTGCATCCCACTGAGGTTAGGGTATTCGATTCCATTTCAGATTTACTTCCTTCTTGTGGGTAGACAGTTACAGTAATGGCTCCCAGTAGAGCCAGGGCTCCCTCCCTCTATCCACACCCTGGTGTCGACCCCTCCCACATGGACTCAGAGCTTGGCCACACGACTTGCCTTTGCTAATGGGACATTTGAAATGTAACACAAGCAGAGACTGGAAAATGGTTGTGAGTTGTCTTTCCCTCTCTCTGACTGTTTTTGGAACCATGTAAAGAAGCAGAGGCTGGTTTCCGGAGACACACAGTCCAGCCAACAACCAGCCTCCATGCCTAGAAAAGTGAGTAAGGCCACCCAACCCCATTTTGAGCTGCCAAACAACTGCAGTCAGATAACCCTAGGTGAAATGAACAGAAGAACCTCTCCAATGAGCCCAACCAAACTGCTGACCACCCCCCCAGAACCATGAGTGCATAAAATGGTGGTTGTTTTCAGCCACTGTGTTTGGGGGTGGAATGTTATGCAGCAGAGGCTAACACACAGTTTTCTCTCTACCTTTTGTCCTTTTCTACCAGGTGGCTCGGATGGTAAAGAATCTGCCTGCAGTATGGGAGACCTGGGTTCAATCCCTGGGTCTGGAAGACCCCCTGGAGGAGGGCATGGCAACCCACTTGCCTGGAGAATTCCATGAACAGAGGCTACAGTCCACGGTCTCTCGAAGAGTTGGACACAACCGAGCAACTAACACTTTTACTTCTTTTACCAGCTTGCTATCACGTTCACCCCGTTAACCACTCCTGCAGAACTCTGACCTCTGCCCCTCACAGGCACCTCAGCTGTTTCCTCACCAAGGGGAAATTTGTCCTGTGCCCAGAAGCATGGGTTCCATCAACAAAGATCCAATGGCTGTCCCTGTACAGCTTCCCCTGAAGAGTTAAGCCCTGACTTCATCGCATGCAAAGTTTCCCTTTTTTTTTTGGAAAAAAATGTGGTTTTGCTTCCAAATGATGTTCCAAATGTCTCTGGCTCACCAAGAAGCAATCCCTCAGCTGGAAAACGCAGCAACGCTGCTATTTTAGTATGGCATCAGGCCTCTGGCTTCTTGATTCTGCCAGGGCTGCCGATGCTTCTTGATGGAAAACTAAATCAACGGCCTAAGATACAGAGACTTGTCCCAAAGGGATATTTCAGAAAGGAGAGGCCCTCTGCTTTCTTTCCATTTCTGCTTCTTTCTATCCGACTCCTCACTCCTCTAGCTAAAGAGGGGTCTTCTTCCACTGGGGCAACTGAACTTCTAACCTGCTTAAGTGGAGGTCCATCTGTTGTCCCTGACCCTTTGGCTTCTCCCCACACTCTCCTAATTGTTCTCTGATGAAGGGTGAACGTAAGCCTATGTAACACTCCAAAAATGCACGGCTGGCCGACCAAACATTAACAAGAGAGACAGTTATGAGAAAACAATATGCCTGTTTGCTCAACCTCCCTTTCTGCAGGCAGACTACTTCTGGAAACTTTCCCATCTCCAAGGGAAGAGGTGCTTTGCTAATCCTGCCAAATGTCAAAATGGATGGCGTTTGAACAG
Source organism: Moschus berezovskii (assembly GCF_049115385.1). Taxonomy (NCBI): domain Eukaryota; kingdom Metazoa; phylum Chordata; class Mammalia; order Artiodactyla; family Moschidae; genus Moschus; species Moschus berezovskii. Next base: position 53,835,918 of record NC_142464.1, on the reverse strand, counting down.
CTTTCTCTGGCTAGCGCTGTTTATCAGACTGTCCCTTGGTGGAAACTCCTGTGAATGCTGTGCAGAAAGTGTCTCCTCTGAACCCAGTAAAGGCGGCAGTTTAAGGAGGGGTCACGTCTTATGAAAATAGTTGCCTTTTCTAAAGCAATGCTCTTCCCTGAAAGATTAGCTGGGCAAAGGTCACTGGGAGAAGCAGTGGCTCAGAGGCCACCTCAGGTACTGAGGATGACTCACAGACCACAGAGAGAGGGACTGGGGCTTGGAGTGAGACCAACAGGATGGGGCCCAGCCTAGTGGTCTAAATGGCAGCTGTGACCACCTCTCGGGAAATGCACATGGGATCCAAGGTTCCTAGGCCTCACTAATCTGGGTCAGAGAAGGCTCACAATGACAGTAATGGACCTGACACTCCTTGCTTTTCTCTCTTGCCACCCAAATTTCTAGGAGCACTCTCCTGTTTCACATCCTCAGGGAAGCCTTCCTCCCGCCCACCAAGATCATTCCTGGAACTTGCTTATCTATCTCTCCCTCCTTTGTGCGCCTACTTTGTCCTGGAACTTTCCCATAGAGAACTTCTACCCACTTGATTCTGTTTACGTGTTTGCAGGGTTCACTCCTTCTAATGGACTCAGGCCTCCTGCAGAGAGGGGATGTGATGTATTTACTCCATATCCCCGGCTGCCAACCCAACATGTGCACTTAGTAGGCACACGGTACTGAGCGGATAAGTGATCCTTCTCATTTCCCATTGAACATGGAGAAGGAGGCATGCCCAAGGTCACCCAGTGGCTGAGTGCCTGAGTCTGGATGTGGACCCTGGTTTGTCTTAATCTAAATCTGTGATATTCCGAGACTGCACCTGGCCTCCCCAGTTAGTGATCCCTGCCCACCACACCCACACACACATACAAACACAGACACACAGAGGTCACAGGAGAGCATGGGCAGATTGACAGGGTGTCAGAGATGAAGCTGATTTAAGACATCATGGACACCAACTCAATTATTTAGCAACTGAGAAAACTGAACTAAAGAAATCAAATTATTTGTGTGAGTTGTTATGCTTTGACCTACTTTAGGTCAAATTAAAAATGAAATTAAAAGACACTTGCTCCTTGGAAGAAAAGTTATGACCAAGCTAGACAGCATATTAAAAAGCAGAGACATTACTTGGCCAACAAAAGTCCATCTAGTCAAAGCTATGGTTTTTCCAGTAGTCACGTACGGATGTGAGAGTTGGACTATAAGGAAAGCTGAGCACCGAAGAATTGATGCTTTTGACCTGTGGTGTTGGAGAAGACTCTTGAGAGTCCCTTGGACTGCAAGGAGATCCAACCAGTCAATCCTAAAGGAAATCAGTCCTGAATATTCACTGGAAGGACTGATGCTGAAGCTGAAACTCCAATACTTTGGGCACCTGATGCGAAGAACTGACTCATTGGAAAAGACCCTGATGCTGGGAAAGATTGAAGGCAGGAGGAGAAGGGGACGACAGAGGACGAGATGGTTGAATGGCATCACTGACTCAATGGACATGAGTTTGGGTAAACTCCGGGAGTTGGTAATGGACAGGGAGGCCTGGCGTGCTGCAGTCCATGAGGTTGCAAAACGTTGGACATGACTGAGCGACTGAACTGAACTGACCTACTTTAAAATTTGGTCTAGAGCTGTTCCTGGTCAATAATCATATTCCATTTAATTTCACCCAGAGCTGCATGGAAGATACATGACTGAGTGATCAACAGTTCCTGCCTTCAGAGAGATTTCAGTGTGGTTGGGAGGGAAATACAAACAGAGTTATGAATACAGGGCAGGACATGACAGGTTGGGAGTGGTTCAGGCCCTCAAGTTGGGAGAACTCGCATTGGCTTGGTAGAGTCAGGAGAGGCTTCACACAGGAAATGATATCGAGTTGGGCCCTGGAAAAGGGCCAGATGATGGATAGCTAGGGCAGGGGCCCAGCATGTGCAACGGCACAGAGGGGGAAAGTGCATCCTGTGTATAGAGGGACACATGCTCAGTCGCTAAGCCATGTCCAACTCTGCAACCCCCATGGGCTCCTCTGCCCATGGGATTTTCCAAACAAGAATATTGGAGTGGGTTGCTGTTTCCTCTCCCACGAGATCAGAGGAATGGTAACATGTAAATGGTAAATCTGCCCAAGCTCTGGGCTTTACGTACAGGTATAGGATGGTAGGTGAGGCTGTGGGGTGGGGCAACAGGAGAGGCAGGGGTAGACTGGGGCATGCTTCTGGTGACGAGAACAGATAGGAAACTAAAGCATCTCTACCTGGTGTCCCAGAGGAGAGCTGCTGCTGACAGCCCCTTTTGGGGAAGTGAGCAGAAGGGACAGAGACCTAGGGGTTTAACAGGACAGTAAGAGCAAAAATCACTGCGGATGCTGATTGCAGCCAGGAAATTAAAAGACGCTTACTCCTTGGAAGGAAAGTTATGACCAACCTAAATAGTATATTAAAAAGCAGAGACATTACTTTCACAACAAAGGTCCGTCTAGTCAAGGCTATGGTTTTTCTAGGGGTCATGTATGGATGTGAGAATTGGACTGTGAAGAAAACTGGTTGCTGAAGAATTGATGCTTTTGACCTGTGATGCCTGAGAAGACTCTTGAGAGTCCCTTGGACTGCAAGGAGATCCAACCAGTCCATTCTAAAGGAGATCAGTCCTGGGTGTTCATTGGAAGGACTGATGCTGAAGCTGAAACTGCAATACTTTGGCCACCTCATGTGACGAGTTGACTCACTGGAAAAGACTCTGATGCTGGGAGGAATTGGGGGCAGGAGGAGACGGGGACGACAGAGAATGAGATGGCTGGATGGCATCACCAACTCGATGGACATGAGTTTGAGTGAACTCCAGAAGTTGGTGATGGACAGGGAGGCCTGGCGTGCTATGATTCATGGGGTTGCAAAGAGTCGGACACGACTGAGCGACTGAACCAAACTGAACTGAAGAGCAAAAGACCCTGATGCTGGGAAAGATTGAAGGCAGGAGGAGACGGGAACAACAGAGGATGAGATGGTTGGATGGCATCATGGACTCGATGGACATAGGTTTGAGCAAGCTCCAGGAGTTGGTGATGGACAGGGAAGCTTGGTGTACTGAAGTCCATGGGGTCACAAAAAGCTGGGCACAACTGAGCAACTGAACTGAAGAGCAAAAGGAAAGCTAAGTGATTGGAACCCAATGAAAACAGAGTTCTTTAGGCTACAAGAGAGGGGAAGAGAGATATCATTTTAAAGCCGTAATATGCTTTTCCCTTCTGTTTCCCACTCTCCCAGATTCACCCTAGATATCCATCTGCCTATAGGAGGGATGACTGTGTGGGGAGGGGGAGGAGCAGGAGGAGGGGCAGAGGAGGCAGGGGTGGGGAGGAAAGTCTGGTGCAGATTCTTACTGATTACAGAAGGAATTCCAGAGAGAGACCCAGGTACTGTTCAGCTTTGGTCATTCAAGATAGGATTATGCAGAAATTCCAGTCTTAGGAGCCAGACCTTTATCTCAAGAAGGGATTTTCCAGATTCTTTTCCCACCTCTCTTAGTACATTGAAATAAAGTCTATTATATGTAAGATAGATAACCAACAAGGACCTACTGTATAACACAGGGAACTCTACCCAATATTCTGTGATAAGTTATATGGGAAAATAACCTGAAAAAGATGAACAGATGTATAATTGGAGAAAAAAATAAAGAGAGGAAGCCTGAAGCTTGGACTTCTCTTATATACACAGTAAGATGCCAACGCCAGTCATTTAGGCCTCCTGGGAGTCAGAAAGGAGGAAACAGAAGTATTGGAAAAGCGCACCCTTTTTCTCTACCTGAGTATCTTACAAAAAGAGGAGGAAGTAAACAAACCAAGAATAGCCGGGCCACTGGCAGAACTGCCCTGCCCATGCCCCCTCTGGGTCTGCAGAAGGAGGGTGCTGGAGAAGTGAGGGTCACCCTGGGGACTCTGGGAGGAAGCCACCGCCTGTGCTGCCCCTTTAGAATGCAGGGCATAGTCGCAGAAAAGGAACTCTGGTTGGAAAGCCTGGACAAGGCCTGATGTTCACCTTCCCCGGGCTAGGTTTATAGGGGTTAGATGCTGAGTTGGAAGCCAGTGGGCCCACTGAGGGGGCCTGCGGTTTGGAGACCAAGGGACCTCCCAGCTAACAGAGTGGCAAGCCCATGGTGCTGCAGTTCAACTGAGACCAAGACACTAAATCTTCACCAGGAGTGTTTCCTCAGCTGGAGGAAAGGGTCATGTTTTGAGTACTGGGGGCCTGGAGGTCAAATATGACCCAGTAAGGAAAAAAAGAATGTCTCCCCAAAGACCAATGGACAGCACATATCCACGGCCTTCATGAGACCCAAGAACTCACTGCCCCTGGTGCCATGGAAAGGGGAGAAAGCCCCTCGCTCCGTATGCCTGGGCCTCTAGTTGTGGGCAGACAGGAGGAGCAGGGGCTCCTGGAGACACGGAGTGTTTTTCGTCAAGACCAAACATTATCCACAGGGTTTGAAGTATCAGTTCAAAGTCTAACTGGGTTGACATTTAGCTTATCCTCCCCAGCCCACTAACTAGTGGGTGTGGCTCAGAGGAAAAAGACCAGATTAGTTCTAAGCAAAGTAATGCTACTCTGTTTTCCCTTCACATTGGATATGTGGTGTGAGTTTTATTTGTGCAACCGGCTACTCTTGAGTCTCAGGACATCAGGGCTAGGCTGGGCTCCCAGGCCTGGGGAGGAGACAGTCAGCCTGCAAGTCTGCCCCCAGACTGCTCTTACATGCTGGGCTCCCCTGGGGCCTTCCTAGCAGGGCTGCAGGCCACCCCGGGCTCCTCACACATAATGTGCGGGAGGGAGTTGCCTTCTGGAGAGGGGCCCAAGCAAGAGGTGGGGTCTCTGCTCCATGAGGTGAGAATCCGGAGTAGGGCTGGTCGGAGGGGAGGGGAGGAGGGAGTTATGCACTAGTGGGAGCGAATAAGGAGAAGAAAACAGAAAGAAAGTAAGATGCAGGAGAGAGCCTTAGAAAGATGAGGAGTGCCGGCTTGATAACGGTGGCTGCCGTTCAGCCGCTCTGTTGTGTCTGACTCTTTGCCACCCCATAGACTGCAGCACACCAGGCTTCCCAGTCCTTCACCATCTCCCGGAGCTTGCTCAAACTCATGTCCACTGAGTCAGTGATGCCATCCAACCATCTCATCTGATAACGGTGAGAGGACCCAAGGCAGGGCCAGGGTCTTTGCCACACGCCTCCACCGTGGGGCCGAGAAGCCGGAGCTCCCCGAGAGCCCAGTGGGGATGGTGGGGAGGCTAGGAGATGGTGTGGAGGCTCTGCAGTCTAAGTTTCCTGGGCAGAGAAGGGCAGGGAGGGAGACGGAGAAGAAGGTATACAGTGGTGACCCTAACTCCTGAGCACTCTGTGCAGATTCCGGAGTACAGCTTCTGGAGGTTGCCCCCAGAGGGCAGAGGCCCAGAAGGGAATGCTCGGGCCGTGGTCGGGGTTGAGGGGCGCAGCAGTCGCAGGAGGCCGCCTAGGGGGCTGAGGGGGGCCCGGCCTGGTCCGTGGAGCGCCCACCCACCTGTGGGGAGCAGCCGCCCGCCTCCCCCGCCCACCGGCCCCGGAGAGCGGCTTTCGCAGGGCGCTGCTGCCCCCTCCCGGCTCGCTCGCAGGCCCTGGGCGTCCTGGAGCTGCTGCCCCGCCGGGAACCTGGGGCCGGGGATCCGGGAGGGATGGAGCCGCTTCCCTCCCGGGTGTCCGACTCGGCTGCTCGCGCTCCGCGCCTCTAACGCAGCAGCCTTCGAAATCGTGCAGTCCGTCCTCCGTCTCGGGCCGCACCCGCGCGCCTGCTCGGGCGGCTGCAGCGTCCTGACCCTCACGCGGCGGAGCCCGGTGGTGAGGGTGCCGCGGCGCGCTCAGCGGGGCGAACCAGGCCCGGCTCGCCGTGGAGTCTCCGGTGCTTCCCGAAGACGCCTGTCAAAGCGCCGCGGCTTCGGTCCTCCCACAAGGGGAGTTCGGGTCACTAGCGTCCGCCTTCTCCTCCGTCCCCTCCCCGCTCTCTGCCCTCCGCTGACCGCTGCTCAGACTGGAGCTTCTCTGCGCCATCTCGCAGCCTAGCCCTGCAGGGCCCTCGGCTTCCCGGCCCCACGGTGGGCCGCTTTCCACGCTCGGGGGGCGTGCGGCAAGGACCCTGGCCCAGCCTTGGATCCTCTCAGTGACAGCGAGCCTGCACCTCTCATTTTCTTTCCAGAACCTTACTTTCCTTACATCTTCTCTTTATTAGTTCCCACTACTGACCACATAACTCTGTCCTCATCACACAAACGGCCCCCTGATCCTTAATTCTCGTTTACCGCTCACACTCTGCCTGCCAGCCCAATCAGAACCCTGAGTTCGGACTCCCCGATGGCCCTCAGTTAACCCTGAGGCCCCAGTGACCTCTTTGCTGCTCAACCCCAAGCCCACTTCTCAGATTTTATTTGATGGATCTGCTGCGCATCTCAGGTGGCACGAGTGGTAAAGGACCCGCCTGCCAATGCAGGAGATGCAAGAGACGCGGGTGTGATCCCTGGGTCGAGAAGGTTCCCTGGAGAGGGAAATGGCAACCCACTCCAGTATTCTAGCCTGGAGAATTCCATGGAGGGAGGAGCCTGGCAGACATGGTCCATAGGGTTGCACAGAGTCGGATATGACTGAAGCAACTTAGCACATGCAACCGAGTTTAAGCCTATTGATACTTCTTTCTGCAAATGATCTCACCCTTCAATCTTCTGGGGCACTCCCTCTGCTTTTCCTATGACCTTAAACCCGGTCCGCGTCAGTTTCCTTGATGACTCCGTTGTCCACCAGCACTGGCCACAGGGCTCCCTCTTGACCTTCTCTTTCCATTCTACCCACTCACCTGCGGGCTGTGGTCTCATCCGTCTCTACCCCATCTGCATCTGCACACCAGTCTGCCTCCAGCTCAGATCCTTGCCTGGTTATATAACTGCCCATTCAGGGGAACACAGGTCATCTCCAGGTGGATGGCCAGAGAGACCACCAGCTCTACAGATATGAAACTGCAATCATTGTCTTTTTCTCCAAATTGGTTCTTCCACAGAAATCTGGGAGACATTTTAAATTCCTTTCTCTTACTCACCTCTCCTACCATCCAGCTGGTCTCAGCATTAGGTTGATTCCCTCTTATTCTATTTTATTGCCTAGAATCCATCTTTCACTCCCATGGACTCAGCAAAAATTTACTGGTGCCAAATACTGCTCTAAGCACTGTGCATGCATGTCCTCATTGAATTATCTGAACAATCTCATAGAAATAGGAGAGGACCGAGGCATTGAGAAGTCATTTGCTCAGGGTCATATAACTAATAAGTAGCAAAGCCCAGAGGAGACTCCAAGTCTTGCTGATAGGAGAGCCATTTGTTTTTTTGAGCACTGATGTGCAGCCTTATTTCAGGATGCTAGCATTCCTTGCAGAGATTCTCACATCAACTTTCTTACTAAGTTTCCTGACTTCATTCTTTCGCCTCCGTTAAGTGTAGCTATCTAAAACTGAATTGCTTCCCCAAACTAAAATTCAATACTGAGACTCTCCTCGAATTTGTTCAGTTGCACCTGCCACTCTTAAACTAAAATTTATACTCTGGAGTCTCCTCATACCCTTCTACCCAATTCTTTCTTACTTATCCTTCATAATCTGCAAAGAATTGTACCTGGGATTTTCAAGAGTGTATCGGGTAATTTATTAGGATTGAATTCAGCTATATGTAACAAATAACCCAATTAACGGCTTAAATGAGATAGTTTTAATTCCTTCCTCTTAAAGAGCTTGGAGTTGACAGTTCAAGTTTGTTATGGTGGCTTTAGTTTATCACCAACAACCCAGTATTGTTGTGTCCTTCTGCTCTACCATTCTTAACATTTGTTTCCAGCTTTAATGCAACCTCATGGCTGCAAGATGGCTGCTGCAGCTCTATCACAATGACATTCCTAGCAGCAGGAAGGAAGAAGTATCAAAAATCAAAGTGTATGCCTCCCAGGTGGCTAGACTATTTTAATAAGCTTTCCCAGAAGTTCTAACCAATGACTTTTGCTTATCCATCTTCAATGTCTCGTAAGAGAAATTGGAGAATCTAGTTTTTGAGTTGGGTACATTGGAAACCCTAAGGCCCAGTTAGTGAGAAGGAAGAGGAAAATGGGATAGATGGGATAGACAGCTAGATGTCTCTGCCCAGATTTTCTTCCTCCACATTCCCCTGGCATTCCTGCTGGCATCTGCCATCACTCTTTCCACATTTCAATGTAGATATCTGCCTATTGATTTGCTTCTCATAACAGTCTGAACACTCAGTTCAGAGGATGGCATCTTGCATACAGCAGATGCTCAGTATAGATTTGATGTGGATGACCCTTGATATTTAAAGAGATCATAGAACCCTAGGATACAGACCCAGCTGTGACATTCATCACTGTACCATAGTCATATACGAGAATACCCTCATTCTTAGGAAACGCATGTTAGAGTATTTAAGGATGAAGGTTGTGCTGTCTGTAATATACTCTTAAATGACTCAGCAATAATAATATGTATTATATTTAGATATAGATATCATGTGTGTATATACAATGTATTGACTAATAAATAGGTAGATGGTAGAGAAAACAAATTGGCAAAATTTCAACAAATGGGAAATCCCACTGGAGACTTATGGGAGTTTTTTATTCTATTCTTAAAGAATTCTATAGAATTCTTTTTATAAAAATGAGAAGTTGAAAGGGTCACTAAAAAAAAAAAAAAAAAGAGGAATACAGAACTCTGAAATTTGAGACCATATAAAAAGAGGACCTTATAAATTGTTTAGTCTGTTCTCCCAGAAAGGTGAAGTCCTTTCCTGAGTCACAGGCTCCCTGGGTCTTCCTCAGCCATAATAAGAGTTAATTAACTTCTTATAGTCCCTTCCTGAAATCCCTTCTCCACAGAGATTTGCACCTGCTATTCCCTCCGCCTGGCATGTTCTTTCTTCCCCCTGCTGCCTAATACCTTCTATTCATCCTTCAGGCCTCTGGTCAAGTACCACTTCCTCAGAGAAGCCTTCCCTGACTCTCCTGATTGTGTCAGGTTCCCTTGTTACAGGCTTCCTGACAACATGTATTTCTCTGCATCTGCTCAGCACGGTTGTACCTCTGTACTGGTTTCATCAATGCCTGTCTCCTCTGCTCCAGTGACCCTTAGTGACAGGTCACTAGCACTGTGCACCAGGCTACCTTCTAAACACTTATATAGAGTTAATGTCCACTGCAAGTCCCAAATCCACATGGCCAGGTTGACCAGATCCATCTCCCATGCTTGTGACTTATATTTCATGCTGCAAATTTGTGATGTTTGCTCAGATGATACACAGGCATCTAAAACTTTGCACGTTCAATGTTGAACTCATCTTCCACACAGGGCTTCCCCTTCTCCTCTTCTGTTTCTATTTCAAGAAACAACAAAGAAAAGAAAAACAAAAAACACAAAAAGAAAGAGCAGTACCATCCACCCAGCTGCTCCCAGTCCCTCCCAAAACACACACACACACAAACACACACACACACACACACACACACACCTCCCCCCCCCCCACTGGGCACGTCTTAGATTCCCTTTCTCCTGCTCTCAAAGTTGTTCTATCACCAAGTTCTGTTCCTTTACCTCTAAAGTGTCTTCTCTCCTCTGCTCTGATTTCTCTTATTCAAATTGCCATTTATCATCTCTGCAGTGGAATACCATCAGAACTTTCTCTTTTATTTACCCCACAGCTGAAATCCATTCTCCACACTGCAGCTAGAATTACCTTCTAAGTCATCATGTTCGCCACGCCTTTCTCTTGCTGTAAAATCAGACTGTGACTTGGTGAGCTAAACGAACTTGGAAACCCTCATATATACATATATATATATGTATGTATGTATAAACACCTAGAAATTTAAATGCATAACTGAGTTCATAGGAAAGAAAGATGAATGCCCTCCTATCAAAAACAAAAAGAGACAATAAAAACCAGTGTGGCTAGCACATGAGTTGATGCCATGACAGTCCTGGGAGTGATCATTAGACCTTGAATGGAACCTAGTGGTGAGGGGCTGTATTTTATCAAGAGATGCAACAGTGTGAAACTTTGACCTCCATATTTGGCTAATATCTGCTCCTCAGTTCTGACTTTAGCTTTGACTTTTGGAAAGTCAAATGTTCAAATACCTGCCTCATCCTTGAACTTGTGCATCATCAGTAACCATGTGATTGTATCCAACCATTTACCCACTGATTTCACCAGTTTTTCCACTTATGTCCTTTCTATTTTCCAGGATCCAATTCAGGATACCATACTCCATTTAGATTTACCCTATTTTTTAGTTCCATATTCTTTAATCACCTCTTCTGTGATGATTTCATGATATCATTTTCTACAGATAGACTAGAAAGATAATACATTTTCCTCTCTAACATGATTAATCAAATTTGTTTTCTATTATTGATAGTTTAAATTTTTTCTTTTAGCTTTACAACTCTTTTTGGTAGTGTCACATAAACATTTAGGATTGTGGTCAACTTTGGGAAAACCACCACAAAATTTCTTTCACATATAAGTTGTAAATATATACCACGTAATTGTATACAATTTATTCTCAGTTCAGTTCAGTTCAGTCGCTCAGTCGTGTCCGACTCTCCGCGACCCCATGAATCACAGCACGCCAGGCCTCCCTGTCCATATCTTTATAATGGAAAAAACTTCTATGTTGATTAGATACTGAATAAGAATGGATCTTCCATTTATAGTTTTACATTTCTGATATTAGAAGAATTTGCTACAGGCTGAAACATTATATATATAACTATACGTCTTAAACCTTGCTTCTCAACCATCCACATATTTTTAGTGCCAGGCATTGTAGGGTTTTTTACATCTCCATCCAACCTCTGACACTGTGTGCCAGGCAAGGCAGCATGTGGATGGTAGGAGTGTTTTTGGAAGCTATTCCAAAATCTGTACACCCTGCAATAACTAAATTACACATGGAAATGACTGCAAACCACCTAATATATCCATGAAACCCAAAATAAATGTAGGCCAACTCATCTTCCTCCTACTCAAACCCCAAAAAGCCCATGGTCATTCCGATGCAACCACCATGAGAAGTTAGAAAAAAATTAATTAATAAAAACTGTTATTTTTCTGGATTTTATACTGTTTGTTTTAGGTGTCAGCTTTTAAAACTTTGTTGAGATTTCTTTTCTCATTGTCAATATTTACTTTCATTCTTAGTCTTGTTTTTATAGCTGTGCTGTTTCTTTTAAAGAAGACTCCAAACTGCATAAGCTTTAGGCCCCAAGAAAACTGGATCCACCCCTGACTGAGCAAGTTCACCAGTCATAATCGTCAGGGAAGAGCTACTAAAAGACAGTCTTCAAGAAGAAGGGAATTGAACTCAGAAGGAAGAGGTAGGATTCGAGAGGCAATGAAACAATTAAGCAAATATTAATTGAATAATAACAACAACAATAGTACTAAGCCGTTCCTCATTGCTTCAGTATACAACATAAATGCTGTGAGGTGGCTGCCGAGGTCCCATAAGATGGAGTCTTGTTCTTCTTTTCAGGCATCATTCCCACTCACCACTGACTAGAGAACAGTCTCAAGTCTGTACCGCCCTGGGACCTCTAGGCATTCTCACATTCTGTTCCTTCTCCCTGGAATACTCTTCCCTGCCCTTCTTAAGGAAGGGTCACTTGAGCCTACCAGCCTCAAAGAGGCGCCCCTCTGGCCTGCTGCCACTCTCCCCTACATTGACTCCTTGCTTGTCTGTGTCCCCTGCTAGACTGGGTCCCCCGAGGCAGAGCCAGAGCCTGCCTGGTTTGCCCTCTGCTGAACCCCAGCCGCAAGCAATGAGCCAGGTGGGCCACCTGTAAGTATCTGCTAACTAAATGGATAAACAGCAAACTGCGAGTGAAACCAAACCTTCTGCGTCTCAGCCCTTGTCTGTTCAACTAGTGTTAACGGGCATTCATAGTAGCCCACTTGCCTGCCTTAGTAGACACAGCTGAGTGAGGACAGTCCCGTCTCATTCTGATGACGGCGTCCTTCCTCCTCACCTGAGGGTACAGCAGATGCTGTAAACGCGGCCAGCGCCCCTTCCATATCCTCTCAGCCTACCCCGGAAGTGGCCTGCAGGGCATTCCATGCTGGCCTGGGGCTCCATGTCTGTCTCCGCCTAAGGACATCCTCTAGCTGTGGGGGTGTGCGTGGAAGCGCCAGGGAATGAGCACATCAAGAGCAGAACCAACCAGCAAGGGCCGCTTCCTTGCCCATCAGTTCGACAATCGGAGTCCTGATCCGCATAGTCTCTCCCAGGGTGCCCTGCAGGGCTGACCTCCAGCTGCCGAGAGTCAGCTCTCCTCTCCATCACGTGCTCACCCCCCTGCTAAACTGCTGCCCACATACCTTCTAAGACCCTTGTTCCAGCACCACCTGTTGTGGCCCAGCAGGGAAGCGGTAGCAGGTGCAGAAGATAAAGCAGAATATGGTTTGGCTCTCGGATATAGCTCTAAAAATGTTTTAAAAGAAATTCCTGAAATGTGTGAATTTCAATAGAACAAATGTTTCTCCTAAAGGCTTGGGGAGGTTTCAAACTTCAAACCCTGAAGGAGGAGAGTCTTAGAAGCAGAAGAGTTTATAGACCCATTGACAGGGAGCGTGCATGCTCAGTCACTCAGTCATTCCGTTGTGTCTGACTCTTTGTGACCCCAAGGACTGTAGCCCTCCAGGCTCCTCTGTCCATGGAATTCTCCAGGCAAGAATACTGGAGTGGGTTGCCATTTGCTACTCAAGGGGATCTTCCCAACCCAGGGGTTGAACTTGCATCTTCTGTATCAGCAAGCAGATTCTTTACCACTGAGCCACCTGGGAAGCCCTATTCAGAGGGAGAGGAGCATTGAAAAAGCAAATCTTAGTTAATAGAAGTTTCATTGCAGTGACTCAGGAAAAAGTGCTTCTCTGGCCAGCATGTTGGCTAGTCTCCTCCATTTTAACATGGACAAGTTGAACAGGGGAGACTCACTGTCAGATTCTTAGGCTGGGACCCAGCTTCCAAGGAGTTTAGGAAACCTGCTCCTGCCACCTTCATAAACTCTGAGTATTTGAAAACAACCAGGACCACTAGGGCTGTCTCTGTCCTCTGACTCATCCCACGGAGGCCTTCATTCATCCTGGAATGAAGCCTCAAGAAGGGACCGTGGAGTGGTCCTTGCCATTGCCTGTTTATATCTTGCTCCTCCAGGAGGGGAAAGGCTACTGCCTGGTGCTTCCCAAGTCTCTTCCCAATGCCCTGGGCTCCGGGTCAACTGGCCAGGAGTCAGCCATCCCTGGGAGTCACTCCCCTTAGATAGAAAAGCCCAACCAGGTGCTTGGCAGCTTCCCAGATTGTAAATATCTCTGCATTTCACCTGAGGCAGCAGACTCCAACCTGCGACGATGAAAGCGGAAAGTCTTAAAAGCTGAACGGTTTTTAGACAGATACAGAGAGTCTGGAAGGAAAAGTCCGTCTCTGGGCCTGGTTATCTGGAAAGAAGGAGGCAGACTCATGAAGAGGTTTCCAGAGAGGACTAAGCGTGCAGATGGTAACACCATCAGTGGTGGCTGTTCCCGGGATCTGCACAATGGGTGCCCTGTATGCCGTTTGGGGACTTCTGTGTTTAAATGTTTGTGATCCCTGTCCCCCCTGCAACCTCAGGCTGGGGTCTGCTAAGAAAAACAACCTGGCTCGCAACGGCATTCTTCCAGCTCCACTTGAAAGTTTAAAAAACCCTTGGATAGGAAAATAACCTCAGGGAGCCAAGGCTTTCTGCACTTGGCGAAGCCCTGGACCCAAAATACACATAAGAACACTTCGCTTTGAAAGGCCTGCAGTATTCCTATCTGAGTCATCTGAAAACAAATAAAAAGAGACCTAAACAAACAAACCTAATTGTGCACAGAAACACGGCCAGGTTTCCAGCCTGGCTCCCCCTCTGTTTTCATTACTCAGAAGCCAATATATGCAGCTTTCCTGGTATCCAGAACAAGCAAAATATTAAAAACAAATTGCCGAGGTTTCTCCCCTTCCCTCATGGTGCAGCGCTCAGGCCAAGTTCCTGACTTCCCTCTGCCTTGGTTTCTGAACCTCTTTCCATCAGTCTTGATGGACAGCTGCCTGCTTATCAGGCTGCCTGTTGTCAACCAGCAACCCTGATTGACGATGACATTCATAAATGTCAGCCATTATTGGACACTTCGATGAAATTTAGAGAGACATCCAGGTCTTGAGACATGATCGCTTTTACTAAAAGTCAAAGCAACTGGTTTGAAAAGCAAGCCTGCCAACCCAGATTCACTTAGGACAGACCTATCCATTGCTCTTGCCTGCACCCTACCCCTTGCCTTCCCTTTCCCCTCTTCTACTTATTTCACCACTGAGTGGGCATTCCACTGTAATGGATATCTCTTGATTTTGCCCAATCATTGTCGTTTCTAGTAATATCACCCATTTTTCCTTTGGAGAATCAGTGGTCCCCCCAATTTTAGTCCCTGTAGTTTTTTTTTGGGGGGGTGGGGGGCTTTCCTCACTGACCTTGCTTCAAGAGTTTGTGATCAGGGTCTGGCCAATCAGTGTCACCAAAATTCATGTAGGGATGGGCACATCCCTTTAGGCTGTTGAGACAGAAGGTTGGAACTTTTGCAAAGACTATTGGGAAAGAAGCACACTTATTTCTCCAGTGTTTTTAAGCTGGCAGAATTAAGTCTAAAGCTGCTGGTGGTCACAATGACACCATGTGGGAAGAACTTGTCTGACCAGAAAAGCAGAGCTGAGTGATTGAGGGAAAAGAACTTGCACAACGTCATTTGAGCACCTGGATCCAGCCATGACTGAAGACTAATCTACTATGGACTTTTCTGTTATATGAACAACCTCATTTTCAACTGGGCTGTTACATCTTGCAACTGAAAGAAACCTAAAACACACACGTACACACCCACCTCTTTCAAAGAGCTGTGTGAAATTAAAATTTTGCATCTTCCAAGTGGACTGTTACACTCATCTTTTTGTTTCAGGAGGCAACATTCTTAAGAGGAAGATTTGTTCCCCGTGAATTTCAGTTTCAGCTAAATGTGGCAGAGAAGTCTAAGAGACAATTTACTTTAGCCCTAAGTCCTGTGAGAAAAATTGCCTTCGTCTCTCAGTGTAGTAAGAGATGAATGGAATTCTTTCACCTAACTCATTTTTGACACAAAGAATAAAATAACGTCTAAGGAATTTCTTTGCAGTCCTTGGCTTGTTCTGATGACCAATTCCAGGCATCTTCTTCTGTGAGGCCACGGGGACATCTAAGTGCCAAGATTAGTCTAGATCCAAAGCATGTGAAAAACAACAATAAATCCCTGCCAAACAAAAACCAAAGTAATCAATGACACATAGACAATTTGCAGGTAGCAATTGAAAGGATAGGACCAATAAGCTTTTTCCATGTTTCTTATGACATGGATAGCGGGAACTTGGGCCTCTTGCCCCCTCTTGATAACTATCCAGAAAAGAAAGTCATGTTAACTGTTTAGTCTAAATCTCCAATTAAGAGTGAATATCAGGATGGGGTGGGGGATAGTATAAAGGGATACAACCTGGATCTGTGGAAGTGGGCTAAGTGATCGGAAGAATGAACACATTTTGAAATTATTAGTTTTGAAATTACTAGCTATCCCTTTTGAAGGAACTTCATCAGAGCTTGGTTCAAATGTCACGTCCTTGAGGAAGCCTTCCTTCATGCTTTCATTAGAAAGTATCTCTCCTTCCTGTTGCTCTTGCACAAAATTCAAAATATTTGATATTAGAAATAATTGTAATAAGATGGAGAAAATGTTTCCTCACAAAAGTGTCCTTGGGGAGAACATCAGAATAAATAATTCGGTCAATTTTTGGGGATGAGGAAAAGGATAAGATCTCAAAATGCGTTGTTGAGAAGCCTAAGATGGTTCCTACCCTGACTTCTAAGCTGCTGTTAAGTCACTTCAGTCGTGTCCGACTCTGTGCGACCCCATAGATGGCAGCCCACCAGGCTCCCGCATCCCTGGGATTCTCCAGGCAAGAACACTGGAGTGGGTTGCCATTGCCTTCTCCAATGCATGAAAGTGAAAAGTGAAAGTGAAGTCGCTCAGTCGTGTCCAACCCTCAGCGACCCCATGGACTGCAGCCCACTATGTTCCTCCATCCATGGGATTTTCCTGACAAGAGGACTGGAGTGGGGTGCCATTGCCTTCTTCGGACTTCTAAGCTGGATGGGTCTAATTTGCAAATAGAAGAAGAGGAAATATTTTGATGTGGGGGAGTTGAAAGAGAGCTGGTAACTTTGCATTTCAAAGAGGTGGTAGAGAATCTGGTAACTGGGGATAGTTGCTGGTGAGGCTGCAGGCTGCTCCAGGCAAGGTTTTGGGCCGTGGGGGGATAAAACCCTTCTGGAGGTGAGCAACAGAAGCGGAGCTTTGATGAGCAGAAACATCCAGATGGGAAGGTTAAGCTGATGACTGTGATGGGCACCAGATGTCCCTTTTCTTGTTTCCTCAGTGACTGTGTGTGTGCTTTGTCACACAGTCGTGTCCAATTCTGCAACCCCACATGTTGCAGCCTGCTAGATTCCTCTAGCCATGAGATTTTCCTGGCAAGAATGTTGGAGGGGTTGTCATTTCTTCTTCCAGGAGATCTCCCCAACCCAGGGATCAAACCCACATCTCCTGGGTCTCCTGCATTGACAGGCAGGTGGATTCTTTACCACTGAGCCACCTGGGAAGTCATTTCCTTGTAAAGCCTCCAGTAAAATCTCCACTGCTCACAAACACATTTGCCTGATGTAGAACTCTGAAGGGGAAGGATTTCTGTGTGCAGGCTGACACAAGCAAAAGCAGAGGAAACACATGCAGACAGACATAAATCTGAAGTTCAAGCTGACTTCTGGATTCCATTTACCTGCATGCTTCTCCCAGTGGATAATAAAGCTCTGGGGGAGTAGGGGGATTGGCATTTGCACCCATTTAAAAAATTTTCACCAAGATGAATTGATGACCTAACCTGCAAGGAGATATCTACAGCAAAAATTATGGCCTGTGTGTCAAAGAAATTGTTGTCATTGACTAAACTCCTGGGGCTCAAAATATATTGTGATCATTATTATTCTGAGTTCACAAGTATTACGGAAAAGACCAGGGAGGTCTTGGTTGCTGGAGCTGGAGTGCTAATGGGGCTTTTATGTTACACCTTTTCTTCAAATTATCCACAGGTATAGAAAGGTGAGCCTTATTGGTATTTTCTCCCACACTGATGCTGAACTGGCCTTGTCTAGCCTTGACCAACAGAACATTAGCAAACAGAGGGATGAGAAGAAAGTGATGCTCTGTCTCCTGAAGCTCCCAGAATGCCGTGACTGTCACCAAGTGAGCCAGCCTGGGCTAGCTGCGGGATGATGGGGGATGTAGACACCCAACAAGCCACCCTTACCACCCTTGCTGACATCAAGTCAACTGCCAGACATCTGAGGAGGCCATCCTAGGCCATCCAGCCCCAGCAAAGCCAGTCCAGATCAGAAGAATGCCCAGATATCCGGCATAGTTGCCAGAAAGCTTAAATGTTGTGCTTTCAACCACTAAGTTTTGGGGATCATTCATTACCTACTGGAAACTGACTAATAGGCCTTTATCCCATTTTACTGGTTAGAACATTAGGCTTAGGGAGACTGAGAAAATTGCTTCAAGTCAAACCTCTAGTTAAATGATGGAGCTGGGATTCGAACCTACATCGGTCTTATGTTAGCCTGATTCATGTAGTTCTATAGCCTCTGTTAATCAGAAGGAGCTTAGTTTCAAGCCCAAGATAAGAGCCTCCTCTCCAGCACTGGGGGACAGTGATTAGAAGGGGTCTGATGGCAGTGCTGACTTGAGACTGAAGTGCTGGGTGTTAAACCTATAATTCCTGCCTCCTGTGGTTTTCAAACTAGTCTGTACATGAGAATCATTCAGAAGTTTTTAAAAATCCTGATGCCCAGATCAAATAAGTCAGACTCTCTGAGGGTTAGAGTCAGAAATTTTAACCCCCTATTAATTCTAAACAAAGCCAAGGTTGACAATTGGTGTCTTCAACTGCCCTGAAAAGAAAGAGTGGAGGTTGAAGAAAACTGGTGCTATTTAACATAAAAATGTCTCCAAGAAGTAAGGTTGGGGCTCCTGAGAAAGAGACATCAGGAATAACGGCATAATTGATTCAACAAATATAAAATAGCCACCAGACACTGTGTTATTATTCCCTGCCTTCAAGGATGGCAGACGGGACAGTTACACAGATGTGTCATCACGGTCACATGACAACAAATCCATACTTAGATTAATATGATCCATATCAGAGTAGTCTCTTTAGAAGAGGTGCTTACTCTTTTCAGTTGGGTCCCAGAAAAGATGAGCCTGGCACTGAGACGGATGGAGGGGAGGCGATCTCTGCTCATTAGTACTGCCACCAATGAACCAGGCATTCCAGGGAGAATGGTTGGTCCTAGAAGCTGGGAAGAGGCAAAGGGGAATCGAACACTTAGGGGACAAGCAGAGTAGGTAAAAGGGAATCATACCCCCTGAGGCCCCATACAAACCTTGATCATATGTGTCTCTCAATGGATTGTGGTGACTAAGTGGCCCCAGTAGAGAATCACCTGGTCATTATAATGGGGATAGTACTTGGACCCCTGTTCCTGGGAATTCCATGTCCTGTGCACATATGCTAAGTCACTTCAGTCAAGTCTGACTCTTTGCAACCCCACAGACTGTAGCCCACCAAGCTCCTCTGTCCATGGAATTCTCCAGGCAAGAATGCTAGAGTGGGTTACCATTTCCTCCTTCAGGGGATCTTCCCAACCCTGAGACTGAACCTACATCTCCGGTGGCTCCTGCATTGCAGGTGGATTGTTTACCACCGAACCACATAGTCCACCAGGCTCTTCTGTCCATAGAATTCTCCTGGCCAGAATACTGGAATGGGTTGCCATTACCTTCTCCAAGGGATCTTCTGGATGCAGGGATTGAACCCCGGTCTCCCACAGTGTAGGCAGATTCTTTCCCATCTGAGCCACCAGGGAAGCCCTCAAATCCTGACCCCATGGCAATAGCTGCAGCCCGCTGGTGCTTCATTCTCAATGTGTGGTCATGTTGATGTGGCATCGGCATTACCTGGGGGCTTCCTAGAACTGCAGAAACTTGGGGTCCACCCACACTTACTGAAACAGAATCGCATTGTAACAGGAGTCCTGATTAATTCCCAGGCACATTAAAGTTTAAGGAGCACTGTTCTCGTGCCCTCTAGCACCCATGTACTGAATATATTCCCATTCAGCACACGATCCACACCCAGGGCACCCCTTGCACATTGAGCTAAGCCAGCCCTGGTTTGGGTGATAGCAACCAGCAGAAGCTGTCAGCCAGGCTGTGACAGGGACATGTTAGAGGATATAAAAATATGTATGGAGCAAGACACAAGGTCAAGAGCAAGGAGCTAGTGTCAGGAACAAGTGTACTTTGAGGTTAAGAGTAGAGCTTGTGCCCTTCCTCCATCCCATCCTTGGATCCCTTTATCCAACGATGTTTCCAAACCATAAATGTTGGCACAGTCAGCAAAAGTCCAACTATGGACCTGCCTTCAGCCACCATTCCCTCCCACTGTTGTCAGAGTCAAGGATTTATGGGTTTAAAAACAAAGCCGGGCTGCCAGAGCCTTGCTCTGTCAGGTCTCTGGTGGTCGAAGAGTCCTGGAAGGTCCATGTCCACCCATGCATGAGCCTCAGGAAGCTCTGCTGAAAGCTGGGCGAGCACAGAGCCTTCACTTGCTAAGCAGACCAAGGTCCATGGGCACCTGCAGATGGTCCTGCCTGCTAAACACTTCTCTCTGCTTTTAGCTTCAGAATCTCCAGCAAGTTGCATTCCTGACCGGAGATGTCAGGGGGACCTCATATGAACTGCCAGTTGCCAACTCGCTTCTGAGGTTGGAGGAGATGGCTGGGAGGCTGCCTCCCCTTCCAGCCTGGAACTGGGTCGTGTGCAGTCCCATTGCTCACTCATGGGCCACCCACTTGGCTCTAATTCTGCTTTGGCAAATCTTGCTGCAGGCAGGCTGGATCCACAGGAACCCTGTCATTTCTGAGTGTGTGTCAGGGTGTGTGGAGGGAGAATGCAGTTTTGCCAAAGCGGGAGTCAAGGCCAGAGGGATGGCCCTGCATGAGGAGGGGAAGGAGACCCAGTCCACAGCAGTTTTTGAGTCAAAATTTCTGTCCTTAAAATCATCCTCGTGAGATACTGTGAGATGTCAGTTCTAAGGATCTTGATATGGACTGTGGGATCAATGTGACCTCCAAAACGAATCACAAGTATTTCTCTCAGTGACATAAGCTTACTGACAATCCAGCCCAGTACCACCTCTTCTAGGAATGCCTCTTTGGTTTCCCCCACCAGTTTCTCTGTTGGTGGGCTGCTGCTGAAACCCCTAGAGTAAGAGGGGACAATTTCTCTGCTAAATGTTTCCCACCACCAAATTCTTCCTGTAAAGTTTTGTTGAAGTTTAGGACAACAGAATCACAAACCAGAGAGGGCTTTATGACTACTGCTTGATCTCTGCAACACCTACCTAATTGGCAGAACTCCAGGTGACATGGAACCATGGCACTGCTGTTCCCAAAGTGGTGCCATGAACCTCCCCCAGAATGGCACTTCCTGGTATCTTCTCCCATCACAGTACAAGTCTAACTGCCCTTTGGCCCCTAAGAGAAAAGGAAAGTTTCCAGTGCCTATACTAAGACTGTTCTTTTCCTGACCCAGAATGATTGGTAATGGAAGTGTCTATTGCCAGTAGGAGAAAGCCCATTGATCAATTGTCCCATTGATTCATTCATCCATTGACCAATTGACCTAGTGCTTGGACAAGAAATCCCATCCAACCCACTTGGCAATCCTGTCCCCCTGTCTCACATAAGACACAGTCAGTACATTTTAACAGCCTGGGTTTTTCTGTCTTAAGTGATACCACCTGGAAGCCTGATGTCTTGGTCACAGCTTTCCTCTGGCTTTAGGAGCAGAGTAGATCAGGCTTGCTGTCTTCTAGCCATCTCTGCCCTCCCAATCTCCTGTGATCAAAGATAGGACAAGGGGACACACAGCTCCCAAAGACAAGGAGTACTTTTCAATTGTGCTGCTGCGTGAAGACTGAAGAAGGAAATTTTCTCTTACTCAGCAAGAATACAAAGCTGGGAGCATAATATTATTATTGCAATTGTTATCATTACAAAATAAATAGAACACAACTTCTCAGTCTGCTGAGAAGTTACTTCATGCCGTTGGGATCCCCTGCACCCCCTCTAGTGGTGGGTAAGCGTTGGCCTTAGGACTAAGGTTTCCCTTCAAGTGGCCCCTCCCCAAAGGAGCAGAGAATGTGCCCCACCAACAGTGTTTCCTCTATTTTACAACCACCTCCAGCCTGCAAGTCTCCCAGCTGCAATACTTGTAACTGTTACAAATATGTAACAAATATTTACTCTGTGCCAGGCTTGGAGATGAGTGCTTTTCATGTAAGACCTTGTTTCATTCTCATAGAAATCCTGGAAAGTGGCTCCTATTGTTATTTTCAATGAAAAGATAAGGAAACGGTCTCAGAGAAGTTAAATGTAATGTCCAAAGTCCCATAATGAGTGGCTGAGGCAGATTCAAACCCTTGTCAGGCTCCAAGCCCATTCTCTCAGCCATTGTACAATATAAACCCCAAAATGGATGACATCACCAGGAGAACCTCACACCCTGGAATTTCCAGGCCCACATACATGTCAAATATCCTATGCTTTGTTCTCATAAAAACACTTGAGTTTGTCAGATATGTCTTGATCTGGGTTTTGAAATATGCTCACTCTAAATGCTTCTGTTCTAAACTTGCCTCAACAAAAGCCTCTACAGGGTACTTTTGAAAATATAGTTTCCAGCATCTTACCCCACACCTACTAAGTGAGAATCTCCAGGAGGCAAGTCAAGACATCTGTATTTCTAAAACAAATTCCCAAACTGATACTTATGATCATGTAAGTGTAAGAAACTATCTCCAAACTGTACACCTAGTTCTCCCAGATGCCGAGATGGAGGGAGGGGAATAAAAGGTGGGTAAGTGATGGTCAGGGAGCATGTAATCTAGTCAGGAGGAAAGGCAGATGGATTCAGACCCACCCTGTACACAATTAGATAATAACTGTGTGATTCTGATTATGGAACAACTATTATTCAGGAAAAAGGTACACTGTAGATTGAGAGACTCAGAAAGAATCAGGGAGGACTGCATGGAGGAGGTGGAACATAAGGTGGATTTTCTAGGATTGAAGGTGGGAAGAAGAAGAAGGAAGATATTGTAGACACAGAGAGCATCAAGTACAGAAACCTTGAGAGGAGAATGAGTTTGGCATTTTTACAAGGAATGGAGTAGGTCAGCCAACCAGTCAGGATGGGAGGAGGGTAGAGAAAGAATGTGCAGGAAGGAAGCTAGCCTGAATCAGGGCAGTTTCTATGGGTAGCTCTAGGAAAATATGGTGGGTTTTGGAGTAGATGTGTGTGTGTCCGTGTCGCTCAGTTGTATCAGACTCTTTGCGACCCCATGGACTGCAGCCCGCCAGGCAAGAATACTCAAGTGAGTTGCCATTTCCCACTCCAGGGGCTCTTCCCAACCCAGGTATTGAGCCCTTATCTCCTGTGTCTCCTGCATTGGCAGGCGGATTCTTTACCACTGCACCACCTGGGAAGCCCTTTGGAGAGAACGCTCGCATGATTAAAGGAGTGATTAAGTAAGGTAGCGATCCCTGTACCCCAGCTCCTTGAACTATGACCGCAGATGAGAGGTAGCATCTCTGGCTCCAAAGAATACCCCGGGTGCCTGACATCTGGGGCCCCTGCTGCCTCACACAGAGCTTTGCAAGCAGGGCTCCTAAACCTACAAGAGCTGTCTCCAAGTGAGGCATCAGGCTGAGAGGCAGGCATTCGGGGAATGGGGTGGTGAGGTTGTGTGTAGCTGTGGCTTATATGGAGAGGTGAGGAGGGAGGCACGGTTGGCACATATATATCAATACAGGGAAAGGCTTCAGACAAAGCCTGCAAGTACTGGAAATTCTGCTTAAGCTACCTCTAGCAATCTGATGGGAGAAGTCAATGGCACCCCACTCCAGTACTCTTGCCTGGAAAATCCCATGGATAGAGGAGCCTGCTGGGCTGCAGTCCATGGGGTCACTAAGAGTCGGACACGACTGAGCGACTTCATTTTCACTTTTCACTTTCATGCATTGGAGAAGGCAATGGCACCCCATTCCAGTGTTCTTGCCTGGAGAATCCCAGGGACGGGGGATCCTGGTGGGCTGCCGTCTATGGGGTCTTACAGAGTCGGACACGACTGAAGTGACTTAGCAGCAGCAGCAGCAATCTGATGTGCCTCTAAATTATTTTAGCATCAAAGCCTGATCGAACATATGGGAAGAAAAATTTGCCAAAAAAAGAGAGACTTATTCTGAGAGAAACCAGGAGCCTGGTCTGATTGCCCTGACACAGAGCAGACATGAGCCAAGGCTTTCTGGAGAAGTGGGACACTCAGAGGAACCAGCCTCACTGGTTGCCACATTACATGCCAAACGAGTTGTCCTAGAAATTAGAGGCTGAGTTGGTGAAGACTCTGGGTTTAAGTGATAGGAACCCAAATTCAAAGAAGTTGAAGCAAAACGGAAATGGACTGGCCCAAGTGCTGGAATCATGTAGCTATTTGGCTTCAGGCCTGGCTGAATCCAGGGCACTCCTGTGATATAATCAGGACTGTCTCTGGGCAGCTAGAAGCTTTGTTTTCCTCTGTGAGGGTTCATTCTTTGGCACTGTTTTTCCACATCATAGAAAAGGAGATATCCATCTGCTCCAGACAAGATCCTTCAGAAGGAGGGAGACCATCTCTCTCCTAGAACCCATATTGATCCAATCATCGTGGCCCATGAATGAGGTGCTCTGATTGGTCAGCTTGAGTTTTGTGTCCATTCAGGTGGTGGGAGAATCCTGGCCCTTGATTGACAGCCCTTCAGAATCCCAAAGTGCTGAAAGGAAGGGAAGTCCCCCAAAGGAAAATACGTGGGGCAGGAAAAAAACAGTCAGATATTCACGACAGAGCTTTAGGAGTTCATAGTCTAGAGAGGGTGGTTCTGGAAGCTCCCAGGGGCAAAGGCATGGAAGAAGAGAGTGAGGTGTCAAGGCAGAGGGATGGCTGGGGCAGACACATTAGAAGGGCCTGCTCCAAAATCCTAAGTGTCCTCAATACAAGAAAAAAAATTTTTTCTATTTCTTTTATTTTGTATCTACATGAGATGACAGATGTTCACTGAACATATTGTGGTAATCATTTCATGATATATGCAAGTCAGGTCATTATGTTGCAACCTTAGATGTATGCAGTCCTGCATGTCCATTATATCTCAATAAAACTGGAAGAAAAAAGGATTCCCACCAGTTTGACACATTGACATGTGTTTCTCCCCTTCTCTGTCTCCCTCCCGTCCTTCTTTTTCTCCCTTCCTTGCTTTCATTCTCTTTCCCTTCCTCCCTCCATCCCTCCCCCTCTCTTATTCTTTCTTCCCTTCCTTCTTTCTCATCTGCCCACCTAGTGAAGCTGACCTACTGAATAGCACAATACTCTGTAATAACCTAAATGGGAAAGGAATCTGGAAGAGAAGAGTCACATGTATAATTGAATCACTCTGCTGCACACCTGAAACGAACACAATCTTGTTAATCAACTATACTCCAAAATAAAATAGACACTTAAAAAAATTTAAAAAAAAATTTTTTTTTAAAGTGTGGGACTGAGGGACACTTTAAAGCCTAGATCACTTATTCTCCCAGGCCTCAAAATGAAAGAGAATCAGTTCCCCCTGTTTCCCTATAAATTGCTGGGCAGAATTGAAAGACTGTCCTGATTCCCTAAGAGCACAGGGCCCTACACTCCCAGAAGCCGGCAGCCTTGATGGAGGTGAGTGCGTACGAAGTCGCTTCAGTTGTGTCCAACTCTCTTGAGACCCTACGGACTGTAGCCAAGCTCAATGGGAGCAGACTTCTGAGCACTGCCCGCCCTGCCCCATGCTTTGGATGATGGTCACATTTATCTTCCAAAGGGATCCCACTGATTAGGAAAGTAGGCAATTGCTACTCCTCTCTTTCCTCATTTACTCTGGGGCTTCCCAAGTGGCTGCTGCTGCTGCTGCTGCTAAGTCACTTCAGTCGTGTCCGACTCTGTGTGACTCCACAGACGGAAGCCCACCAGGCTCCCCCATCCCTGGGATTCTCCAGGCAAGAACACTGGAGTGGGTTGCCAACTAGTCAGTAAAGAACTCACCTGCCAATGCAGGAGACATAAGAGATGCGAGTTCAATCCCTGGGTCAGGAAGATCCCCTGGAGGAGGAAATGGCAACCAACTCCAGTATTCCTGCCTGGAGAACTCCATGGACAAAGGAGCCTGGCAGGCTACAGTCCATGGGGTCACAAAGAGTCGGACACGACTAAGCGACTTTGCACGCATGCACTCCTCTCCCTGCTTTCACTCTGGGGCCTAGTGGAGGACTTCCGTCTCAGACTGTGGGGTTCCAGGTGATGCTGCGGAGTGGAGAGGATGCCCTGGGCTGGCTGGTCCTGGGTGGCACTCACTCATTCATGCATTGGTCATTTATAGAAGAGCCCCTGTGACAGGTGAGAAACAGCACAAAGCTCAGGAGCTGCAGGGACAGTAAGACAAGTCCTTTGTCCCTGAAGAGCTGTTTGCTGGGGACACAGACGTGCGGTAGATGTAAAAGGCTTTTGCTACTGAAGCTCCCCTTTCAGCTGCTTCTTCCTTGTCTCAGCCCATAGACTGTTAGTCACAGACCCCCATGTCTCCCCCACCACCATCGCTGACTCGGGCTCAGGCACATGAAGCAACCCTATACAAAATCCTTTATTGGCATTTTCCCAGCTGGAGCCTACTGGCACCATGTTCTTTTCTCTTTGCTTTTCATGGTGATGTGAGGAGGTGACCCTGGGTGACATGAATGGGATTTTTCTTTTTCCAATTAGAATTCTGAATTGATTATTGGTGTATATACAAACGATCATTTTTTAAAGTGTTGACTACACGCAGCAGCCTTGTTAAACTCATTTATTCATTCTAGTAATTTGACAGTGGATTTTCTTGGGGTTTTCCTTGGGATTTCTTTACAGATGATTGTTCTACTTGCAAATAAAGACTTTTGTCTTTTTCCTTCCAATTTGTATACTGCTTATTTTTCTAGTCATTGCCTTAGCAAGGAGCTCCAGTAAAATATTGAAGAGTTGGTTGGAAGTGAGCATTCTTGTCTTGTTTCTGATTTTACTGGAATGTTTCTAAAGTTTCACAATAAATACCAAGCAGTCATTTTTTTTTAAGGGGAAATCTTCAATATTCAGTTGAAACTTGAATATACTGTTAATAAATTTTCTATACCAATGCTAGCATACAAAACACATTGTTATGGCACCTTCCTAAGCCTATGTGTACATGCTTGCATATGTCTTTGAATATCTACGGAAGGATCCAGAAGAGATTGGGAACATGAATGGCTTTCAGGGAAGAGAACTGAGTGGCTGATGGGACATTAGTTTCAACTGTCACTTTATCTGTTAGCTCTAAGTATCGCTCATCTGTATTCTTAAGTTTTGATATGGAATACTTTTAATGTTTTTCCGTTCAAACTATTTTCTGTTCCATGATGGTTTCCTTTCTTTTATTTAGAGTGCCTGGAGAATCCTAGGGACGGTGGAGCCTGTTGGCTGCCGTCTATGGGGTCGCACAGAGTTGGACACGACTGAAGTGACTTAGCAGCAGCAGCAGCAGCAGCTTAGCTTCTAGACTTTTGGAAGTTTGACATTCCATTTAATCACATTTTGGACAGAGGATGTGGACCTTATTTTTTTATTTCTTATAAAATACTGTGATCTAATATATGACTAGTTTCTAAGTATTCTACATATACTTGAAAATAATGTATTCTTTACTTCATGGGTACAGCATTTTATACAGATTTTAAATCATTGAATTCTTTTTGTTTAAATATTTTTTTGTTGGCTCTATGTAACAGTCTTTATGAGATCAGATAAAATTTTCCACTATGACCTATGATAATAGGCATTTCCAATATTTCTGGTAATTTGACCAGTTTTGCTTTTTATATTTTGAGATTTTATTGGTAAGGCCGTACAAGTTTATGACTTCCATATATTCTTAAAGATTCATTTCTTTCAATATTATCTCCCACACTCCTTTTGTACTACTAATGCTTTTTGCTTTAAATTCTGTTTTGCCTGATGTAAGTATTATAATATCAGCTTTCTTCCTGCTAGTATTTGCATGGTATATCTTTATCTACCCTATTGCCATCTTTCTATGTGACTTTGTCAGTATGTCCCAGGATCTTAAACAATTCAATCTGATAATCCCCACCTCTTCATCAGTGAATTTATTCCATTTATCTTTACCAGAATTCCTGATGTATTTGAAGGTATCGCTACCATTTTACTTTGGACTTTCCACTTGCCATTTTTTAACTGTTTCCTTTTATTTCTTCCATTCATCCTGCTGCATTGATTTAGTTTTCTATATTCCCTCTTTTCCCTTTCTGTTAGTTGAAGACGCTATAGGTTCTTTTTGCTTTAAAAAATCTAAAGTCATTCGGTATTTCTATTCTCCTTTATAAAGCATGAAAAGAAACAATTTTAACTAGTTTTTTGTCACTTATCACATTAATTTTGCTTAAGTTTTATCTCTTCTTTAAAAGAGCAGTATTTTTAAATAGCTAATAGTACTCTATTGTATATTTGAATGTTGCTAAGAGACCAGATCTTAAAAGTTCTCATCACAAGAAAATAATTGGAACTATGTGTGGTGACAGACGGTAACTAGACTCGTGGTGGTGGTTCAGTCACTGTCGTGTCCGACTCTTGTGACCCCACGGACTGTGACCTTCCAGGCTGCTCTCTCCATGGGATTCTCCAGGCAAGAATACTGGAATGGGTTGCCATTTCCTTCTCCAGGGGATCTTCCAGACCCAGGAATTGAACCTGGGTTTCCTGCATTGCAGGCAGATTCTTTACCAACTGAGCTACAAGGAAAGTCCAACTAGACTCATAGTGGTGATCATTTTGAAGTATATACATATACTGAATCATTATGCTGTACACTTGAAACTAGTATGATGTCTTATGTCAATTATATCTCATAGAGAAGAAAAAAGAAGAAAATTCAATATTTTTGCTTCTTATGGTTGTTTACCAACATAGAAGGTCAATTCATTTTTGTTTCTTGACTCTCATACCTTCCTTCCCCTTGAATTATTTTTTCTTCTCATTGTGTGCCAAAATAGCTGGGGTTAAAATTTGAGACTGTGATTTATTCATCCTCATTATCTTGAATATATTTCTCTGCAGGGAGAAGCAGTGTAGACCAATGATGATGAGCATTTGGAACCAGGTCCACTTAATTTGGGTACCAACTCCTCCTCTTACTGACGGTAATAACTTGGACAGGAGCAACAAAAACTTCCCTTTGGTCACTTGCCTCAGCTATAAAAAAGAGGATGATAGAGGCTTCCCTGTGGCTCAGTGGTAAAGAATCTGCCTGCCACGCAGGCAACATGGGTCTGATCCCTGATCCAGGAAGATCCCACATACCATGGGGCAACGAAGCCCATGCGCTACAACTACTGAGCCCACGCTCTGCAACCTGAGAGCCACAACCACTGAGCCCATGTGCCGCAACCACTGAAGCCTGCGTATCCTAGAGCCTGAGCTCTGCGACAAGAGAAAGCACCTCAGTGAGAAACAACAGGAGATCAGCCCCACTTGCTGCAACTAGAGCAAAATCCACCCAGCAACAGAGACCCAGCACAGCCAAAGAAAAGTAAATACATAAAAATAATAAATTTAAAAAAAGATGATGATGAGAATCCTGTCTCACAGAATTCTTGTTAGGATTAAATTAGTTAACAGACAAAATATTCAGTGTGGTGCCTGGTACATAGTATCATTCAAATGCTAACTATTATCATCATTAAACAACCGTCTCTTCCCTTTTCTGTTGCCGATGAGACAGTAGCTGTCAGTCTAGTCATGATTCTTTTCTAGGAAATCTAACTCATCTCTCTGAAAATCTCTTTAAGATTTTTGATCTTGAGTGTTCTGCAGCTTCACTCAGAATGCACTTTGAGTCTGGGAAGGGGGGCCAGTCTTTCTACCATTCTGAATCTTTATTTCTTTATAATTTTTTCTCTACTATCTCTCTCTGCAACTTTTATATGCTGTATGTGGTAGCCTCTCAAACTATCCTCCATATTCCTTAACTGTTCTTATATACTTTCACACTTTTTTCTCTCTGTGCCATGTTTTGGGTGAACTCCCTGGTGTTTATGTTTCAGTTCTTTTCATGACTGTATCAGGTTTAGCGTTTATCCAGTCTACTAGAATTTTTTTTTTTTAATTTCAGGGCAGGAACTGCATTTTGTATTTCCAAGATTCCAAATTAATTCTTTTCCATATCCATCTTTTTTAAAAGTTCCTTTCGGCTTATTTTTGTTTCATAATTTAAAAAAAATCTTATTTCTCTCATTTTTAAAATATTTTGGCCCGCAGCATGTGGGATCTCAGTTTCCTGACCAGGGGTGGAACCCACAACCCCTGTACTGGGAGGATAGCATCTTGATCACTGGACCGCCAGGGAAGTCCTTGCTTTTTAATTCTTATGTATTTCATAGTACTCGTTCATTTTCTTATTTAAAGGCCTTAAACATCTTGATTTAAAATCTTTTTTTTAGGTTGTTTTGCTATCTTAGTTTCACCTGAAGCAAACAATTTATTAATATTGATTTGTCTGTTATTATCTGAAAATATAGATTTCTTTGTGTCTTTTGGATTTTTGGTTTGGTTGGGTCGTTTTAAGCACGAACTCTTTCTCTCTTCTCTCGCTTCTTTTCTCTCGACTCCTCCTTTCCCTTTCAAGTTTCACAGTTTCCTCTACCAGCCCTCCGCCTAACTTAGCCTTATTTTGATGATAGAGCTCTTACTAGTGGGCAGAGTGTGTGGCTCACTCAATGAACAGCTGGTTAAACTCAGATCCTGGTTCCTGTGTTGTTCTGGTCACTGCTCACCTAGACATTCAGCCTCACATATGCTGTAACCTTGAGCACTGGTTAGGAGAAGCTTTATCAGTCTCTCATCCTAAGCAGAGAAACCAGCAGTCCTACCTCCAGCCTTAAGTTCAACCCTGGTCCCTGCCTCACCTGGAACATGTTTGGTCCCTGTTTCCTGGGAGTCAGACTAGCTGAGTTACACACAGGAGCCAGAACTGGCCCATCTCAGCCTGCTTCTGCCCCAGAGCCAGGGCTCAGCGTCCCTCACTGCTGTGTGCATCTCTTCTCTTTCTGATCTACAAAGATGGTTGTCAAATCTGTGAGTTCAGTTGTGCCTTTTTGTATCTTCAGTTTTTCTAAGTTTTATTTATAACTTCTATGCATTTGTAGCAGAATGGGTGCCACAAATGGTTATTTACACAGCACCAACTTGACCAAAAGTGTTTCCTACTGTATTTTTAACAATGAACAATTGCTACTATATTATGATAGATACATAGGTGAAAGGCCACACCCACTGGCTTTCATAATATGGAAATCACTTTTGATCTTGGGCAATACTCTTTCCTTCTTGTGGAGCCTACGAGTTGAGGAAGGGTATGAACTGGAGACACCAAGAGTGGGCAACCTTTCCAAAGACATTTTTCTGGAAAAGAAGGGAAAGAAATAATGGGACATTTTTGTTTGGTTTAATCAGAGTGATTTCAATGTGCACTGTCATAGAATAAAAATAGGAAGTCAGGAGTGCTCTGGGGAGGTGGTGTAGCTTGGAGAGGAGGAGCATAATCTCCTGAGTTTGTCAGATATAGGCTTGAGTCAGAGCTCTGCCGCTCACTGTAGACTTAATGTACTCATTCTGTAAAAGAGGAGAACAAGAGGCTCCACTTTATGACACTATTGAGAGGTTTAAATAAGATATTGTATGTGATGACTTTAGTATGGGGCCTCCCAGGTGCCTCAATGGGTAAAGAATCTGTGATGCAGGAGACTCAGGAGACGCAGATTCGTTCCCTGAGTTGGGAAGATCCCCTGGAGGAGGGCATGGCAGTCCACTCCAGTATTTTTGCCTGGAGAATCCCATGGACAGAGGAACCTGGTGGGATACAGTCCATGGGGTTGCAAAGAGTCGAACATGACTGAGCATGCACACATGCACGCATGACCTTAGAATGGTACCCTGAGTACACAGTAACTGCTGACCATGGTAATGAGTGACGGTGTGATGGTTCATTTTTGGGGTGTCAACTTGGCCAGGCCATGGTACCCAGACATCTGGTTAAACACCAGTCCAGATGGTACTGTGAAGATATTTTTCACAAGAGATGAATACTTGGGTCAGTGGACTTTGAGTAAAGGTTGCTGTTTGTAACATATGTGGGCTTCATCCAATCAGCTGAAGGTTTTAAGGGGAAAAGACCCAGATTCCCCAACAAACTGATGTCTTCAGGCTTGAGCTGCAACATCAACTTGTCCCTGGGCGTCTATCCTACCTGCCTGCTCTGAAGAATTCAGATTTGCAACCTTCATGATCATTGAGTCAATTCCTTAATATAAGCTTCTCTACAGATACATAGATGCTTCCCAGGTGGCTCAGTGGTAAAGAATCCACCTGCCAATATAGGACACTTGGGTTTGATCCCTGGGTCAGGAAGATCCCCTGGGGAAGAAAATGGCAACCCATTCTAGTATTCTTGCTTGGGAAATCCCATGGATAGAAGGGCCTGGCAGGCTACAGTCCTTGGCATCACAAGGAGTCAGACACGACTTAGAGACTAAACAACAACAGCAATAATAGATACATAAACACAGATACACATACAGATATAGTGCAGATACAGATATAAGTATAGATAATGACACACACAGCCTATTGGCAGTTCTCTTTCCCTGGAGAACTCTGACTGATAGAGGAGATATAGGAGGGAGAAGCGGGAGAATCATAAATGGTAGCTGGGTTCCACATGTCTCAACTGGTGGAGCCCATGTGCCATAACTACTGAGCCCACCCGCTCAACTGGAGAAGCCCCTGCACAGTGAGGAAGACTCAGTGCAGCCAAAAAAAGTGGTACTGGCTTTCCTGAGGAGTTAGAGCATTTGTACCCTAGACAGAAACAGAAGGAGCTTAGATGAAACCCTGTGGTGATGGAGGGGAAGCTGGGGGCTGGGGACAGAGGAGTAGGGGTGTCCCCTCTGAGGGCTATTCTCTCTGGGAAGTAGGGAGTGAGGTCACATCCAAGCCTACAAGCTACGGGGAGACGGCAGGTAAAGGATGGCGGGAAACCAGGGGCGCTGGTGCTCAGGTGACTCCCTGGAAGCAAGGAAGCCTGCCAAGGTCGCAGAACACCATCTGTGCTGTGCCACCCATGGAACTGGGGTGGGGGAGGCGGGCTTGGCGCGGGAGGAGAGAGCAGCCGCTAAAAAAGGGTTGGTCTCTAAATGGAGAGAGTGACATGTCTGTGAACACATGGTGAGAGAGTGGGCAGGGAGCGGAGGCAGGGCACTGTCTTCTGGTTACCGGTTTCTCCAACGCCTGCCTGTGCCTTCCTACAGAAGGAGAGCTGGAGAAAGGAGCCCCCCACGCCCCAGGGGTGACCACTGCGGTTATTCTTTGCATATGCACCACAATTATTTTCCAGCTGTTCCCCTCACATGCAACCTGGTAAAGCTGCCAGTAGTTTTCTTTTAATAACACACAAGCTGAGGGGTGAAGAGCCAGTGCTTTCCGGAAGAGCCCAGGGAAGTGGTGAAATGTCTCGAGGAGGAAATCAGAGCTGAAAAACACAGGTGAGCCTGAGCTTGAACAGGATCATGGGGACCTCCGGTCATAACCATGGGGAACTCCGGGTGGAGCCAGACCACTGTGCAGGTATCATATTCAGGGCAGTCACATCACTAGATGTCACTTTTTACCCACAAACTTATGAGACCTTGGAACCCGAGGTGGTTGTACAGGTGAACGATCCCTTACTGTGGACCATCCAAGTTTTTTTTTTTTTCTGAAGTTTTTACCATAATAAATAATTCTGCAATCAGTCTTCTTGTCATTAGAGCTTCACACACATTCTGACTTATTGCCATTTGTAAAAAATGAACATGAGAAAAGGCAGAATAAGCTGTGACAAGGGAAGCCTCTGGGTAACGAAATGAGTCTTAGCCGGAACTCTGGATTGTAAGCAATAGAAACTCAAGTCAAGCCAATTTCAGCAGAAAATGGAACTTGAGGTGGTTATACAGTTGAACTCCACAAACTGGGAGTTCCTGGAGTGGAGTTGGTTTCAGGTATGACTGGCTGCAGAGACTCGGTGATATTCCCTCTGTGTGTCTCTGGGTCCATTTCTCGATCTGCTTCTCTTGGGATATTGGGCTTGTACCTACTGCAGAAGATGAACTACCTTCCCGTGCCTTTGGCGGGTACCGAGGGGAGAGTACAGTAACAGCCAGGCTCAGGTTTACATCATCTGCTCCCAGTGAAGACTAACTCCCATCTCCCAAAGCCAGACATAAAATCCCAGGAGTCTGATCCTACGAGAGTGGCATTTCCGCTCCATGAGCCCATCACAACATACCCTCTGTCTGATAAGTGGGTCCTGTGATCAGTAGGTACAATGCCTACTATACAGTGAGTGCTAAATTAATTTTTTCTAAAAAAGTGGCTGTTGATGGAAGCAACTCAAGTATCTATTGATGTGGTGTATACACACAATGGAATACTACTCAGCCATAAAAAGGAGAGGGAATTTTATCCAGGCTACATGAATGAACTGTGAAGACATTACGCTCAGTGAGATAAGCCAGTCACAAAGGGCAAACACTGTATGACTGGTCTTACATGAGGCGCCTAGAGTAGTCAGATTCATAGAGACAGAAAGCAGATGGCAGTCGCCAGGGGCGGGGAGGGAGGGAGGAATGGGGAGTTTGTGTTTATGGTACAGAACTGCAGTTAGAGAAGGCGAGAAAGTTCTGGAAATGGATGGTGGTGACGGTTCCACAATGGGAATGTACTTCATGCCACTGAAATATACACTTAAAAATGGTTAAAATGGCAAATTTGTTATGTATAGTTTACCACAACTTAAAAAAAAAAGTTGTTAAGTAATTTCATACTGTCTAGAACCATAGCCTCCAGCTGATTCCACCTTTTATTTCATGCCTCTTGGAGATGCTGGCACAGTGCAAATGACCGGCTATGATCATGAAAGGAAATGAATTTAACTGATCTGAAATCCTGGCCTGCCTCCTCGGATCCACAAATGCTCATCAAGCCTCAGCTCTGAGTTGGGCCTGGCTGAGGGCCAACGTTTGGCTGTAGAGGAGAAAAGAGAAGCAAAGAAGTCTAATCATAGCTGCCAGCCTCCAAGGCCCTTCTCATTCTCATCGAATTGGGGCAACATAAGGCAGCAGAGGGTAAGGGTCTCCTGATGGTAATCGGGAGCGAGCAGTGCCTCCGAGGCCCTGGTTCCCTCTTCAGTAACACTCCAAAGGGCTGTCAGGGAGACCGTGGCTTCACCTGCCCTACCCTGCTTCCTTGCTCCCCCACTGCGCCATCTAGAGCCCCAGAGGCCCCACCCCAACTGAATGGACAGCAGAGGGGGAAAATGAGATTCTCTGGGAATTTTAGCAAAGGAACTCAGAGAGGACATGCTGGGGTGACTGGGTGAGACTCAGGCTGGGGTGAAGACACCTGCAAAGAGGAGCCCACAGAGAGGGTAGGTCTTCAGAAGTATCTGCAGAATGAAATCACAGCTCAAAGAAGAGCTAAGATGAGAGAAGGTGGAGAGAGACAGACAAATGGGGAGAGAGGGAGATGCTGTTCCCTCGCAGCCTGCGCTCATCGTCATCCTTCAGGAGGCCCATGCACTCCCTGCCCTGGAGCTGCCAGGATCTCTCCCCTGTGTCCTTGCACAGCCTCCTCTTAGCTCAGCTCAAGTGCACACAGGCCCAGGCTGGGCCCCGGGACGCTGACTCTGTGAGCAAGCTAAGCGGATGCCATGCTCACAGGGACCACCCTGGGGTTGGACGCCATGGATGGAAAGGGAAGGAGGCAGAGAGGACAGAGGAGGAGGCCAAGCTGGGACGCAGGCCCACAGCCTCAGCCAACCCCCATGGGCTAGTTTGCTGGGCTGCCATAACACAACAGACTGGGTGACTTAAACAACAGAAATTGCGTCCTCACAGTTCTGCAGACTTGAATTCTGAGATCAATGTCAGCAGATTTGGTGTCTTCTGAGGCCTCTCTCCTTGGCTTGTAGATCGCTGACTTCCTCGAGTGTCATCGCAGTCTTCCTTCCGTGTGTGTCTATGTCCTAATCTCCTCATTTTATAAGGACATCTGTTATACTGGATAAGGACCCGCCATGAAGTCTTCTTTAAATGACCTGCCTGGACATTCCGAGGTCCTGGGGGTTAAGCCTTCAACATATGCATAGGAAGGGGGCACAATTTAGCCATAACACCATGGGAAGCTCTGGAGTTAGAAGGACCCTGCAAAATTATTCCAGTTGGGCCCAAATATCCACATCTCTGTGGATCAGCACTGGCTGGAGGCTTCCTGGGAAGGCCTGACTTAGGGCGAGGCCACTCTGCAGCTGAGTCAGTCCCCAAGGGGGTCTGACAGTTGAAGATGGCCTGCCAACCATGGCTCTACAGCTGGAGCAGCAGGTCCTTCATTGAATGAGGCTCTGGGCAATGCATCATAGGGTCTGTTTCTCACAGCCAAACAAACCTTAAGAGAAGGTTGTCACGAGGCTTAAGTAAGACAATACTATTTAGCTCCCGAGGTCAGGGACTGTGGGCTGACTGCTGTGTGCCCCTACCCATGCTGCTGCTGCTGCTGCTAAGTCGCTTCAGTCGTGTCCGACTCTGTGTGACCCCATAGATGGCAGCCCACCAGGCTACCCCATCCCTGGGATTCTCCAGGCAAGAACACTGGAGTGGGTTGCCATTTCCTTCTCCAATTTGTGAAAGTGAAGAGTGAAAGTGAAGTTGCTCAGTAGTGTCCGACCCTTAGCGACCCCACGGACTGCAGCCTACCAGGCTCCTCCATCCATGGGATTTTCTAGGCCCTACCCATGAGGGACACCCATATTGGTTGGTTATCCCAACACTCACATGCAATTCTCTGCTGCCTCACCCACCTCCACCTTAGAGGCAGGAAACGCCCACATTTCATATTCTCAGCCTTTCCTCCAGAGCAGATGTCTGCTGACCGGGTTCTGAGAAAGCATGTGACAACAGGGGTGCATGTGGCTGTGCTGCCACCCCCGTGCAGACATGGCACAGGATCCGAGGTGGCCTCCTGCACGGCAAGGGGACCGCAGAGAGGTAAGGACGTAAACCAGGGCTGACAGCTGCAGGCCTCTAGACTTCCTGTTGGGTGAAAAGAAGAAAGTCTTTGCATTTAAAACATGGTACAGTGAGTTGAATGGTGTTCCCTCCAAAGAATCGTCCTTGTCCTGGAGCCTATGAATGTAATGTTATTTGCAGACGGAATTAAGTTCAAGGTCTTGAGATGAGATCATCCTGGATTCAGGTGGGCCCTAAATCCAATAGGGACAAGTGTCCCTGTTAAAAAGGAAATAAAAGGAGAGAAGACACAGAGGAAAAGGTAACACGAAGATGGAGGTGGAGACTGGGGTGATCCATCTATAGGCTGAAGAACGTCAGTGATTGCCAGCAGCTCCCAGAAGCCAGGAGAAGGGCATGAGAAGGATTCTCCCTCAGAGGCTCCAGAAGGCACCGACTCTGCTGACACCTTGACTTCAGACTTGTGGCCTCCAGAACTACAAGGGAATAAATTTCTATTGTTTTCACCCAACAAGTTTGTCCTGGCAGCCACAGATAATACATACTGTTTTTTATTTGCAGCCTGTCTTAGTCTATCTAGGCGACTATTACAAAACTACGAGAGACTGAGTGGCTTACAAACAGCAGAAATCTATTTCTCAGTTTGGAGGCTGGAAGTCCAAGATCAGGGTGCCAGCACTGTCAGGCTCTGGTGAAGGCTTTCTTGGTGGCGGGCTGATAACTTCTCTTTGTAACCTTATATATGGAAGAACCCAGGGAGCTCTTCGGGGTCCTGAACATGAGGGCTCCACTCTCGTGACCTAAGCACTTCCTGAAGACCTCACCTCCTCATACCATCACACTGGGCCTTATGAGTTCAACACATGAACCGGAAGTGGCCGTGGAGGACACTAATACCATTCCACATGTGGTATTTGGCCTGGAGGTAATGGGACTTGACTGGTGGCTCAGCGGTAAAGAATCTACCTGCAATGGAAGAGACGCAGGAGACGCAGGTGCAATCCCTGGTCTGGGAAGATCCCCTGGAGGAGGGCATGGCAACCCACTCCAGTATTCTTGCTGGGAAAATCCCATGGACAGAGCAGTCTGGTGGATTACAGTCCACCGTCATTGTGCAAAGAATTGGACATGACTGAGTGACTGAGAAGCAGCTGGAGGTAATGGCTGTCACTGCAGGGTTTTAATCCAGCAGGAACATGTGAGAAATGGTGTTTCAGGAAAATGGATCTGTTGTTAACACTGGCTCCAGACCTGCTGGGACTACAGGGCATAGCTAAACAGTCCACATACATCTTTAGAAGGGCAAGAAACTGTCCAAATGAACCACACTCGATAGTGACTGAGCCATGATGAGTGCACATCTTCTAGCTGGAGAAGTCTCAGAGATTTCAGTTACAAAGGCAATCATTTAACAATGACTCAATGGGTATTCCAGTAATCACTCAGTGAAATCATAAAAAACTGCCAGTTACCTATCCTCCTACGACAACCTTGGTCCTTTGAGTCTACCTCTCCTAAACAGCAGCCCAGAGATTCCCAGTGTCCCTTGGATGGTGCCAGAGTGACTTCTCACATACTCTTGGCTCTGACTCCATCTCAAGGTCTGCCTGTGGCCCCTTGACAACAGATTCCGGCACTTCTCACTCATTTCAAGCACATAGAATCAATCCAAGCTCCCAGCCATAAGTAAAAGTGATTTCTAGCTCCATGGGCCAGATTCCCTGCTACTGTCTTAAGAGGGGGAATCTGGAGGAATGACCAAGCCCAGGCTCGGCTTCAATCCTGCCTCCGCCATGGAAAGTTCTTTCATTCCTCTGAACCTCAGTTTCCTTGGCGGATGACAATGCCTGACTCCCCGGGCAGCTGTGGGGGTCAGAGGAGAGGTTGAGTTAGTGAAGTAAGGTGTGGACTCCACCCTTACAGAGCTCACCGTGTAACGGAAGAACAGGCCCAACTTCCTTCTACTTCTGGAAAGTTAAAATTCAGTCAAGCGAATGTTGCCAAGTGCCTTTAGTTCAAATCCCATTGACAAACACGTCAAAGTAACCCCAATTTCAGGCTGACCCTAAAGATGCCAGCCTGGGTTTCAATACACTCACACAGCAGTTACTCACAGCCATCTAACCTTGTTTCTGAATTCTACACATACCTATGATAACAGTCATCCAAATACAAGTAGACAGAGGACTGGAGCTGTCTTGTGCCTCCTTGGATAAAATGTGGGGCCACACACCATGGGGACGCGTGCAGCATTCAGAAGCCACAAACTAGATGCATATGCACGTAACATGCACAGATCTTAAGACAAAAAAGATGAGATGGAATGCTTTCTCTGTGCCAGGCACCCTCTAAGTACTTAACATAGATGAACTTATCTAGTCCTCACAAATCCCATTATGTATATATATGTATGTATATATGTATATTTATTATCATTATTATTAATCCCTGTATACAAAGGAAGAAACAGAGATACAGAGAAATTCAGTAACTTGCCCAGGTTATATAACAAGTAAAAGGAGACTCAGCTAAGACTTTACCCCAGGCAGCCTACACACTTCACCTTAATATGAACTCACTGAACACACAAAATAGGAAGGTCTTTCACCCTCATGCCCCACCATTCTGCCCATGAACTGCCGGTGTGTTCTCACTGCATCTCTGTCCGCCTGTCCTTCTCTGTACCACATGAAAGTGAAAGTATTAGTTGCTCAGTCGTGTCCGACTCTTGCGACCCCATGGACTGTAGCCCACCAGGCTCCTCCATCCATGGAATTCTCCAGGCAAGAACACTGGAGTGGGTAGCTGTTCCCTTCTCCAGGGGATCGCCTCAACCCAGGGATCATAGCCAGGTCTCCCAAATTGCAGGCAGATTTTTTACCGTTTGAGCCACTAAGAAAACTACAATTCCCAGGTTTCCTTGCTTCTAGCTTCCAAGTTGTTTGAGGCAATAGGAAGTTCTGGGAGAAGACTGGGAGATGGGAGGAAGGGAAAGCCATAGTGTTTCTCCTGTTTCCTGTGGTATCTCCTACAGCCCCAGGACCTTTTCTGTGGCTCCGGTTCCTTCCAGAGAGTAGTCCCCACTTTGGAGCTCCAGCCTCAAGCCCTAGCTCTGGTGGCCTCACTCGTCCCATTGTCTCACCAGGGTGGTGATGGTGGTTTCCCGTGGTGGGTGATCTCATCTTCAGGTCTATCTTCTCCATGATCCCATCCCTTGTCTAACCGATCCCCTATATTAAATTCCCTCTGTTTGAAAGACCTAAAGTGGTTTCTGATTTTCTTGCTAGATCCTAACTAATAAATCATTTATGTGAATTAAAAATACATGCATGCTCTGGTAGAAGGACTTGCCTGTGTGTTAAGATGGCTGGGACAGAAGCCAGAAACTGCCAACCCAATGTGAAACCTTGAGCCCTTTGTCTATTCTCCTCGGGCTCTGGATTTATAACCCACAGTGCTGGTGCTGGATTAGAGGTATGTGTGTAAGTACATACATGTGTGTGCTAAGTCGCTTCAGTCATGTCTGGCTCTTTGCAACCCTGTGGACAATAGCCTGCCAGGCTCCTCTGTCCCTGGGATTCTCCAGGCAAGAATACTGGAGTGGGTTGCCACGCCCCTCTTCAGGGAATCTTCCTGACCCAGGGATCGAACCTGTATCTCTTGCATCTCCTGCATTGGCAGGCGGGTTCTTTACCACTAGTGCTGCCATCTGGACTAGTGTGTAAGTACAGTCTTACACAAATGCATATATGTAATATACATTTGTGGATACATGTCATACATGTCCAAGAATATATTTTTCCCCCATGGATAATGTGACTGCAAAGGTGTCTATGAAACATACATGACAGGTGCCCTTGGAATGGAAGAGGATGGAAAAGGGTAAACAGACACAGCAAGTCCTGGTACTTAGCAAGATGCTAATATGACATAACTGCTACCCAAACATGAGGTCTCAAACAACTAATTCTTTTTGCCCATGGAGACACCTCCCAAGTTTGGGAGAATAATGTTTGACCTCAGACACACCACAGGTGCTATGCACAAACTGGGAGGTGAGACTTTCTGCACCCCTCCCCATCCTGTGAGTGGTGACTCCCACGTGCTGTGACCCCTGCCTGCTCAGAGCCCTCTAATTAGGCAGGGGAAGAAGCAAAAACAAATATTAGGAGACAGCAAGCAGGTTCTCCAAAAACAGAGGAGTAACACTTTTCAGGGTAGATCTCTGATAGCTGCTGAGGAGCTAAAGGCAAGATCAAAACGTGTCAGTGAGAGGAAGAAACTACTGGAAGGCAACACATGACTTGCCAAAGCAAGGTTTTTAACCTTCCGACCAGCCCACGTGCTGCCACGCAGGACTAGACACATCACCGATCACCTTACACAGCCAGGTCCAGACGCCAAGGCAGGCCTTTCTGGGCTCGTATTCACGGTCAGACCTCCCGCTGTGGACCAGGCGCCGGCTCTTTCCGACCCGACCGCGCCTGGGGCCGCTGCTCAGGCCTGGAAGGCTGCTGGCGCCATCTAGTGCTCAAACGTAGAACCGTCTCAGAGCGTACTTCTGAGCAGAGATCGCAAGCCACCGGAGCTCTGGGCTTTCCACCCCCCATCTGCCTTTTCAAAAACTTCGCAGCTTGCCAATTTGCAAATATTGGGAAATCACTGTGCCTTGAAATCTTCAAGGAGTAAACCTCCTGAGCCCATTGCCGGTAGAGCCCGTGAAGCCTGCCAGACAATTACCTAAGCTCCAAGGAGCTCCTGGCAAATTGGACCTTCTGGGCATTTAAAACCCACCATCCACATGCGCAGAATCATAGGAAACTTGGCATCCAGATTTTATCCTTAGCTTCTCTCAGGGGCTACCTGAGCTTTTCCTACGAGAAAAATCTCTCCCCTGAGGTGTGAGGACATCTGCTTTTCAGAGTTCCCTACCGCCACTATCTCCAAATAACAATTTCAAAACCAGTTGTTGGCTCACATTTAAAATTTACAACCACATTTTCTTTTCTCCCCAGAGGGGAGGAGAGGGTAGCTGTTTCAGGGTTCATTAAACCCGAATTTCTTCACCAGGATTCTAGGAGTAAACGGTTTAGCTGTTCTGCCCCCTTTGTATTAAGACACTGTGCGATCAGAACCCAATCTTGAAAAAATGAATTTTCAGCGGCAACTGCTGGAAAGGGGCCTTGATTTATTCATAATTAGCTAATGTGGCCATTCAACAGGAAAGAATGACAATAACACAGAAATAAACTTGAGCCCTGAGTTG
Source organism: Moschus berezovskii (assembly GCF_049115385.1). Taxonomy (NCBI): domain Eukaryota; kingdom Metazoa; phylum Chordata; class Mammalia; order Artiodactyla; family Moschidae; genus Moschus; species Moschus berezovskii. The sequence goes on along the minus strand of NC_142464.1, from coordinate 53,794,074 downwards.
GGGGGGGCCAGCTTTGGGAACCCACAGTTGGGTTTTTGTTGTTGTTATTGTTGTTCTGAAATAGCCGAGGAAGAAACCAAGCTCCCCATGTGGCCTGGAATAAATTCATAAATATCAGAACACTTATTTTGACACTCTGCTTCCAGGGAAAGAAATAGGATTTGGGAGGGTCTTTTTCATCAAAGACTATTGTTATTACGACCATCCAAAATTTGTCAGGAACGTCTTCCCCCAATAACCTGGCCAGGGTTTTCATTTTGAGCCACAGCACTCATGACTCTCCTCCCCCAACCCCCGCACCATCCCGGGCAAAGGGAGGTGCAGGTAGGACAGAAGTGGGGGAGACTTTCCTCTCCCCTTTTCCAGTGACAGGCTCACTCCGGAGGTGCTGGAAGGAGTTGCCTTTTGTCTTTCAGTGTAGGCTGGATTTTGACAGGCCCCCCTTTCCTTTCCTGTCAGCTTCTGAATTCAGGCAATTTCATGGCTTCTTTTGTGCCACTGAGATGGGTTTGTGGCAGCAGGACTGTTAGATGCAGCCTGGGGCTGAGGAGCTGCTCAATAACTGAGCAGCCTGCCTTTGCCAGCAGCCCGGACCCACTCTGGAGGTTGTGCCGGCAGCTCAGGAACGGCTGGGAGTTAACAAGTGATGGGAGCAGCCCGAAGGGGGACAGTGCATCCTGGTTAATTATCCAGCACAGCTGGACGGCTGAGAGCTGTCTGTAGACTTACTTTCAATGAATCGGATGATAATAAAGTAGAGTTCATTCATCCATTTAGCAAGTATTTATTGAGAGCTGCATGAAGCTTGGCTGGAAGTAATTAGCCAATTAAACAGAACTGTGCTGAAGGGGAGGAGCAGTCCAGACAGAGAGAGAGCCAAGTTCATTGTTGAGGCTGTTTGCTTGGCCGGTTGGGGGAAGACCCAGACAGTGGGTAGAGTTGGAGGCAGTGAGGGAGGTACAGAGGAGTGGGTGACCAGGCTGGAAGCCGGAACCTGCCTGGGAGGCCATGTCATGCAACGGTGTTGAGGCCATGGTGGGGACTTGGGATTTTAGTCTAGGTAGGGTTAGGATAGGTAGGAAGATCAGGTTGCTTCAAGTCCCACAGGGGCCTTACAGTACCATCAGTTCACTTCAGTTCAGTTCAGTCGCTCAGTCGTGTCCGACTCTCTGCGACCCCATGAATCACAGCACGCCAGGCCTCCCTGTCCATCACCAGCTCCCGGAGTTCACGCAAACACATGTCCATAGAGTTGGTGATGCCATCCAGCCATCTCATTCTCTGTCGTCCCCTTCTCCTGCCCCCAATCCCTCCCAGCATCAGAGTCTTTTCCAGTGAGTCAACTCGTTGCATGAGGTGGCCAAAGTATTGCAGTTTCAGCTTTAGCATCAGTCCCTCCAATGAACACCCAGGATTGTTCTCCTTTAAAATGGACTTGTTGGATCTCCTTGCAGTCCAAGGGACTCTCAAGAGTCTTCTCCAGCACCACAGTTCAAAAGCATCAATTCTTCGGCGATCAGCTTTCTTCATAGTCCAACTCTCACATCCATACATGACCACGGGAAAAACCATAGCCTTGACTAGACGGACCTTGGTTGGCAAAGTAATGTCTCTGCTTTTTAATATACTATCTAGGTTGGTCATAACTTTCCTTCCAAGGAGTAAGTGTCTTTTAATTTCAAGGCTGCAATCAGCATCCGCAGTGATTTTGGAGCCCCAGAAAATAAAGTCTGACACTGTCTCCACTGTTTTCCATCTATTTCCCATGAAGTGATGGGACCAGATAACCTAGGTCAATGGCCACCTGTGGGGAAGAACCGACTCACTTTAAAAGACTCTGATGCTGGAAAAGATTGAAGGCAAAAGGAGACAGGAGAGGATGAGATGGTTAGATAGCATCCAAGACTAAATGGACATGAATCTGAGCAAACTCAGGCAGATAGTAGAGGACAGAGGAGCCTGGCGTGCTGAAGGTCATGAGGATGCAAAGAGTCAGACATGACTTAGTGGCTGAACAGCAACTAGGTCGAAAGCCCCTCCTTAGCAAGCTGCCCAAGCAAACCCCGCTCGGGGCTCTCCTTTTCCCCACCCACCCCCATCTCCACCCACACAAGCCCTAGAGCTCTTGTGGCCACATCCCTGCCCCTTCCTGGCACATCCGGCATATCCACCACTGCCCCCACCAGCCTTCCTTGGCTTCCTCTGACTGTGAATCCTGGCTTTGCATCATGGACACACTCCTGTTATACAGGGTCAGTGTTGTCCCTTTAAGGGGCCTCCCGTCCTCCCAGCCTGGGGGCCTAGAGCGGGGAGTGGGCACCGGACCTGGGTCAGAGCAAGCAGAGTAGGTAGAAAGTGAAAGTGAAGCTGCTCAGTTCTGTCTGACTCTTTGTGACCCTGTGGGCTGTAGCCTACCACGCTCCTCCATCCATGGGATTTTCCTGGCAAGTACTGGAGTGGGCTGCCATTTCCTTCTCCAGAGGATCTTCCCGACCCAGGGATCGAACCCGGGTCTCCTGCATTGTAGGCAGACGCTTTACCATCTGAGCCACCAGGGAAATCAAGAGCAGGTAGATGGGTGAGCAAATGAATGAGTTAACTCACTAGCTCCCCACCTGCCACACAGTCACAGGGAGTAGACCAGAGCTGGGCTAGCTGCCAGCTACATGGGTTTACATCCAACCTGCACCAGTTACTCCTTTGGGGACTCTAGGCCAATGGCTCTGCCTTCACTTTCTCAGGTACAAAACAGAGACAATAATGATGCAACTTGTAGAGCTGCTGAGAGGAGCAAATAAGTTGGTGATTAAAAATACTTAGGATGGTGCTTAGCACACAGTGATCACCTGGAAGGTGCTAGTATCATAGGGGCAGCTATTGTAGCAACTCTGGGAGTTGGTGATGGACAGGGAAACCTGGTGTGTTGCAGTCCATGGGGTTACAAAGAGTTGGACGCGACTGAGCGACTGAACTGAACTGAATGCAGCAGTGGTGGGGGGCTTCAGGAGGCCACGAGAGGGTGGTAAGCTCTGCTGCCTTCTTCCCAGCTTTGTGGGGGGCAGTTCTGAACCATAGGTGCCCTTCCTAGAAACTGTGTGTCAAAGGCACTAGAGGAAACCTTATGTTCATTAATCTCCCTATAACGCCAAAGTCAAAATGCCTTTGCATTCCCAAACTCCTCCTTACCTTGCTGGGACCAAGTGCTGTGCCCTTTTCCTAAGGAGGGAGCAGATTAGGGAGGTAGGGGTGGAGTAGTTTAAAGAAATTGGGCTTATACCTCGGGGTTGGTTTTCTCACTCTGCCACCTGTCAGCTAAATGACCAGCGAAAGAGATTTCTCCTCTGAGCCCTAATTTCCTTGGCTTTAGAAAAAGGCTTCCCTGGTGGCTCAGTGCTAAACAATCTGTCTGCCAGTGAGGGAGACACAGGTTCCATCCCTGATCCAGGAAGATCCCACATGCTGCAGAGCAACTAAGCCCGTGTCACCACTATTGAACCCAGGAGGTAACCACTGAGTCCACATATGGAAACTACTGAAGCCTCCTTGCCCTAGAGCCCGTGCTCTGCAATCAGAGAAGCCTGTGCATTGCACCTAGAGAGTAGCCCCTGCTCTCTGCAAGTAGAGAAAAGCCCACGAAGCAATGAAACCCAGCATAGCGAAAAATAATAAATAAATTGATAAATTAATAGAATTAAACAGGAAAAAGAAAAAGGCTGATGTCCTGAGACCTGTTTGTGTGGGCTGCGGTGCGGGCTGGCCAGTGGCTCCACGTGCGGCTGAGTCAGGCTCTGGCGGCTCGCGTTCTGCTCAGTGTTAGGTCTGGGCCTGGGTGAGTTGCCCAGTGTCTGTGCCTCAGTTTCCTCAACTAAACTTTGGGATGATGATGATAGTTCTCACCCTGTCACGGAAAATCTCTCAAATCCATCTAAGTCCTAAGCCCCAGTACATCAGAATGTGACTGGATTGGGAGACAGGGTCTTTAAAGGGGTAATTAAGGTAAAATGAGGTCACTGGGGGTCGGCACTTGTCCAATACGAATGGTGTCCTTATGGGAAGAGGTGATGAGTGGCAGATGAATGGATAAGGAAGTTGTAGTATGTGTACACAATGGAATATTACTCAGCCATAAAAAGGAAAGCATTTGAGTCCGTTCTAATGAGGAGGATGAACCTAGAGCCTATGATACAGAGTGAAGTTAAGTCAGAAAGAGAAAGGTAAACAGCGTATATTAACGCATAGATATGGAAGCTAAAAAATCGGCACTGATGATCCTATATGCAGGGCAGCAGGGGGGACACGGATGTAAAGAACAGACTTCTGGACACAGTGGGAGAAGGAGAAGGTGGGATGATTTGAGAGAATAGCATTGAAACAGACAGATTACCTTATGTAAAAGAGATAGTCAGCGGGAGCTTGCTATGTGACTCCAGGAACCCAAAGCTGGTGTTCTGTGACACCCTAGAGGGATGGGAGGGGGAGAGATGTGGGAGGGGCTTCAAGAGGGAGGAGACACATATATGCCCATGGCCGATTCACGTTGATGTACGGCCAAAGCCATCACAGTCTTGTAAATATCCCACAATTGAAAATAAAATGTAATTTTTTTTAAAAAAAAGAAGAGGAGCTGAGGACACAGACACACAGAGGGAAGGCTGTGTGAGGACACAGGAGAAGCTGACTGTCTGCCAGCTGAGCAGAGAGGGCCCGGGGAAACTCACCCTGACGCCACCTTAATCTTGGACTCCCAGCCTCCTGAACTGTGAGAATACACATGTCTGTTGTTTACAGTGCAAGTCCGTGGTACTTCGTCGTGGTGGCTGCAGCAGATTCAGATACCCCCGGAGGGCTCGGGTGAGGATTAAATGAGATGACTGATGCACATCAAGGGTTTGAAGAGGGCCGGGCAGGCAGCAAGGGCTCCACGTGTGCTCGCCCTAGGCTAGGTCCTGTGCATGCAGGGCTCGGAGAGAGGGGTCAAGTCTGAAGGGGACCTCCTCTCCTAGCTGTCTGCAGACCCCGTAGCCCTTTCAGGACCGCCTGCAGGCCATGCGCTTCAGGCATCACTGGGTGTGGGTGAGAAACAGCTGGGGTGGAGCCGGTGTCCTGTCTTCTTGGGGAAGGTGGCCTCGCCGGCTGATCAGCAGAAAGAGAGAGAAGGGAGCTGTGGAAGAAATAAATCCTCATGTCACGGACCAGAGGGAAAAAAAGCGGCATGATCGAGAAATGGGAGTCCAGAACAGGGCTGAGTCACTTTGCTGCACACTGAAACTAACACAACATTGTAAATCAACTATATTTCAATAAAAAACTTTTAAAACCTGTGGTGGGAAGAAGCTGGGGAGCTGGGGGAAAAGAAACACCAGCAGCGGGTAAGGAGTTAAGACTCCCCCTTCGTCCTTTTTTAAGGGCAGGGACAGGGGCACAGAAGCCTGGGTTTGTTCTCCAAATGGGCTTCAACTTCCTTATCAATGAAAGGGGGGTGGGATGGTTAATTGTAATGTCCTCCTGTGAGGAAAAAAGAGTTTATATATGAAGATTGCTTGGTGCAGCACCTACATGTAGAAAGAGCTACCCTGGATCATTATTATTCTCCAGCAAGGACAACAAGCAGCATTTACTGAGCACTTACCATGTGCCGGGCATCTAAAAATTTTACTTGGAACATTTCATTTAGTCTTCAGAGCCACCTTTGGAGACTGGAATTGTCATAATTTCCATTGTACAGGCGGGGACTTGAGGTCTGTTAACACTGTGTCCAAGGTCACATAGCTGAGGATGTGGCCAAGCCAGGACACTGCCCAGGACAGCTGGACCCGGGAGGGGTTCCGGGAGTGAGAATGAGCCCCTGGCAGCCCAGGCTGATGTCCTGGCAGAAAACACCACCTCCGTCCATGCCTTCATGCAATGGTCTCATAGCCCTCTCCAGATAATGCCACCCCCAGGCTCCCAGCCTGCTCAGCATCTGCCGGGGAATCCAGTCCTCTCCTTCAGATTCCCAGGAGGAAGCAAAGCTGAACTTTTAATTTCTAGCAGGTTCTGAAGCTTTGTGTCTGCTTTGTTGTCTCTGCTAAAGCGACAGACGTGTTTTACTGTTGTACTGCCAAGCGGGCAAAGCCCGGAGAAGCAGAACAGAAGGCGTTTCCTCCTCACAGTCACTGGGAAGAGAACCCAGAGCTGCAGAGGTTTCCTTATCATTGTTTCATGATGCACCAATTCTGTCCACCTAGAGGAGGAGGGTGCCTGTGGGGAGCTGTCATGTCTTTGCAGGCAGCTGAAAAGGATGCCATGGAACGGGTGGGCAGGCAGGCCTGGCAGAGGAACCTGGGAGCAAATCAGGGCAAGTGGTGGCTGGCAAGACCAGCTCAACATCTGTCTTCCTGACAGCTCCAACTGCTGGACTCTCCAGGGACTTTCTGGTTGGTTCTAAGAATCAAGGCCATCCTTGGCCACTTCAGTGTTAAAGGCCAACATTGTCTCTGAGGCTCCCTCTCCTCTTTCTCTGTGCTGTATCAGTTAGGATTACTTCTGGTTGGAAGCAACAGAGATCCGGGAAAAAAAAAAAAGCAGCTTACATAAGACAGCTGTTTATTTCTTCCTTACATAAAAACTGGGAAGTCAGAAGTCTAGGGTTGGTGTGGTACTTGGCTTTGCCTCCAGGGACTCAGTTCCTTCCAGCTCATTCCTCTAACTTCCCCAGGGTCAGTATTGCCCTCCTGGTACAGGATTGCAGCTAGAGCTCCAGACATCACACCTGTGTTCCTGGTAGGTGGGTGGAAGAAGGCATAGAGAAAAAGGTGCTCACATATCTTTTAAGGGAAGTTCCTAAAAGAGCCATATGACACTTTTGCTTAAATTGGCTAAAATTTAATCATATGGCTACATGCAGCTGCAAAGCAGACGGGGAAATATAATCTTTATTTGGGATGGTCAGGGCCCACCTAAAAATTGTGGGATCTATTATTATGGAAGAAGGGAAAGGAATGTAATTTCATGGGGCTACCTACCGATCTCAACCAACTCCTCACAGCTAAACTTCCCAGGGGAAGAGAAATTTTAATGTTTTCTGTAATGTGTAGAACATGACAGACTTCCCCATAAGCTAAGTCACTTGGTCATCGAGAGGCAGGTAAATGTGCGGCTTCTAATCCTGACTTGGCCATGTGCCTTGGACAAGCAATTAAACTTCCTTTTTCTAATAAACAAAAACAAGGGTTCTGATCTCTGGGCGATAGGCTTGTCATGAGGATTAAACAAGAGGTGGGTAAAGTTCCTGGCACATGATATGTGTCCCTGGCTTTGCTAAGCTGCTAAGCCTCTCTGGGCCTTAGACACCTCGTCTATAAAATAAAAATCTGCTTTATATGGTTGTGACGAGGATTCAGTGAGATAAGGAATTAAAGCACTTACAGCAATTCGTTGTTCTTAAGAAAAAACAACAATTGGTAATGGTATTATTTAGACCTGTCAAAATTCCTGCAAGATGTCAAATGATGATTTTTAAAAAGTTAAAAACACAGCTCTTTTTTAAAAAATGGCCCTCATAAAATATAAAATGAATACAAGTCTTACTGAAGAGTTATTAAATACTGAGGGAAACGGATGGAAAAGCTGATTAATGGCCTATTTGATGTACTAACAGGCAAGAGGGGAAAGGCAAAAGAATGTTAGAATAAGATCCATAGGTTAGGCAGGAAACTGGTTAATATTCTACATGGCAATAAAGTTATCTTTTCTAACAGGAAGAAATCACCTCCATCTTTACAGGGCAAAATCAGCAAGTTAACATGTAACATTCAGTGCATGGGCTCTGACCAATAATAATAAAGTCAACACAGGTAGGTTCTCCTAGAGAATTAAATAACCCTTGGTGAGCCTGAGTGTGTCAGCATGCCAGGCACGCAGTCATTTTCTTGCTTTATTTCCACATTTTGGAAATTTTTTCTTAGAGGTAATTCTCAATTATTGAAAAGATATTTGCTGATTCTTTATTGGGTACCTGGAGAAGGACAAGAAAATGACCCTGCCCTCTAGGTCCATCCTGTCTGGGTGGGGGGTGGGGGGGGCGGTGGGAGCTGGGGAAGGCAGGAAGGAGAGTGAGCTTGACTACACTGTGTGAATGCAGTGTTCCCTGGCCATCCAACCCTGGGAAGAAGTCCAGGAAGGAGGAAAGATGAGGAGTCAGGTGGAAAAAGGGAAGAGGAACTTTCCAGGCCAAAGTCATGCCCAGAGTTAGGGCTGGGAACTGACTGGCACGCGGAGGAAGCCGCAGGCAGCTCAGTCTGGCCACAGCAGAAAGCTGGTGTTTTTACAGATGAGAGGTTAATGAACTTGTTCGAAGTCCCGTGGGTAGTAAGCGGAAGAACCGGGCTTGCACAGAGTTCCCTCTCTCTCACCACAGCACCTCTCGGCTCATTGCTCTTTAAAAATCTGCCCTTGAGGGACTGAGGTCTTCACTCAGTCATTTGCACTTCTTTGTGTGTTGAAACCAGCCTGTTGCTTCTCCCGGGGCGGTTTGAATGTTAGGCCTTGTCCTTCTGAAGTGAAATGGGAGGCATTGACCTGCGTTAAAGGAATTCCTGGCATCCAGATGCTGGAGGGGAGGGAGCTCCCCCCTCCCTGAACCTGCAGCACCCCCTGAGGGGCCAGCCCAGGCTGCTCAGCAGAGTCACACACAGGGAGAGCACCTATCTTATCACCCAGATGTCACGTTCTCTTACAAGCTCTTTACGTTTGATGAGAAAACTGCCTCTGGGCCCAAAGATGGAGACAACAGGATCCTTTGGCATATTCAGACTTAGAAAACTGGAGGTGGTTTAACTGCCTGGGAAGCAGTTATTTCTAGACTCTCCCTGGCCTCTGTGGAGACTGAGAGCATGGGTGAAACTGGACAGGGCGGAGGGGAGGAAGCCCAACGCCGCAATGCTCATCATTCCACCCTTTAAATAGTCTCTGCACGAGGTCCCTGATGCACAGTGCTTGGAGGAAACACATGTTTCACATCACCTGGCGTTTGGGTAATTCATGAGCAGATACAACCACCCTGCCTCTCTCCCTTCCAGGCCAACCTTGTTCAAATGAGATCTCCGGACTTTGCAAAGGAGTCTTGCTATCACCACCCCACTGCTCATACAGCCCATTCCTTCTGCTCCTCTGAGCTGGAAGGCGCCTCTTCTTCCCCCCACCTTTGAAAATGCTTGAAGGTCCAGCTCTCTTCCACTCACAGTCTTCCTTAGCATCTCACCTCCGAGAAGCCAGAAGGGCATGGTTTCTGTCTGTCCAGCAGCCTTTCCCCCATCCATTCACTTGACAGATATTGATCAAAGATCTTGTTTTCTGCCAGGAGTTGGGACTCTAGTAATGAATCAGATGGCCGTGGTTTTCTGCTTTCTTGGAGCTTAGGTTCTAGTGGAAAAACTGTCCTTCTTCTACTCCAATCAAGTGAATGAGGAAAAACTGCCACTCCACATTAAGCTATTCATCTATTCAATTATTATGGAGTCCCGTTATGTGCCAGGCACTGTTATAGGCACTGGGGTGGCAAAGGGAAACAAAATAGACAAAGCCCTTGCCCTGAGTTTACAGTCTAAAACAGGCAGGATAGACCATAAACAAATAAGTATGTCAGACAGTCAGAAATTTAGGTAAAGAGATAAAAGGGGATTGTAGGGTGGATGGCACCATTTAGATACAGTGGCTGGGGAAGCTTCAAGGGGCAGTGGCATTTGAGCAAAGATCTGAAGGAAGCAAGGGCCAAGGGAATGGGAATTCATAACATGACTATGGGCCTTCCAAGAGGTGAGCACGAGTCTTGGTATTGATCTCCCAGCCATTCTCTGAGATGGGTCAGGCAGTTTCTGTGATCTCGTCTTACGGATGGAGTAAGAGGGTTTCAGGGAAATTATCTGACACGAAGGAGAGGAGCACAAAGCCAGGGTGTCCAGTTTGGGGCCACTGCTTCCCTTTGTAGTAAGCTTTGGTCTCAGTGGGTCCGAAGTTCTTAACACAATGGGACTTAGGCTCCCTCTCCTGGCTCATTGTATGCCGAGGCCAGTGCTGCTCAGGGTCATGGTGAAATGCTGAGCTCTGCCCTCTCGTGTGGGCTCAGGACTGCTCTCAGGAGCTGTGTGTGACTTCAGACAGGCTGCTTAACCTCTCTGGTCATCTGTATGGTGGAAACAGTAATGGAACCTGCTTCATGGAGTCCAGGTGGAGCTTACATAGTGAGTGAGTCATCATGCAGGACATGCTATCAAAGGGTCCCCCGCGGTAGATTCACCAACTGAGCTTGGGATGATGTTGTGGATTGAATTGTCTCCTACCCAAAAGACATGCTGAAGTGCTCACTTCCAGAACCTGTAAACGGGGTCTTATTTGGAAATAGGGTCTTTGTAGATATAATCAAGGGGAGGGTTGAACCTAATCCCTGATGACTGATGTCCACATAAGGAGAGGAGACATGCAGACAGAGATAAGCAGCAGCGGCCCGTGTGACCATGAGGCAGAGATTGGAGTGATATGTTTACAAGCCAAGGGACACCCAGGATTGCTAGCGCCAGAAACTAAGAGGAAGGCATGGAATAGAATCTCCGCTAGAGACTTCAGAGAGAGCACGGCCTTGCTGACACCTTGATTTTGGACTTTCGGCCTCTAGAACTGCCACTGAATAAGCTTCTGTTATTTTAAGGCACCAAGCTGGTGGCACTTGATTACTGTAGCCACAGAAAACTAATGCAGTTTAGCACAGAAAACTAAAACTTCTTTCAGAGATTTAGACACGTGTTCACTTGTCCAATCCCTGACGTTAGTTCAGGGGTCCGGCGTACACGGTAACATGTGTGCATCCTCTGCAAGTAGTTGTAGTTTTGTGTGCTTTACCGTATAGGGCTGCACGGAGTACAGTGGTAGAGGAGCTTTAATTCAAGCCCAGTGTGCCTGGAAGCAAGCATAAATGCAGCAGTGGTATAGCTGGTACTACTGTGCTTTTCAAAGCACTGCACTTTAAGATTAAAATTGCTTTAAAATTGTTTATAAATTGTACTATTTATATTATATTAGTATATTATTAGTATATTAGTATAATAAATATATTAAATAATATATTAAAAAGTATTATATATTGTACTATTATAGTACAATACTCTATAGCTGATTGTCAACTCTAGTTGGGTAACTAGGCTTTGTTGGACTTACGAACAAATTGGACTCAGGAATGCTGTCTCGGAACAGAACTCAATCGTATGTAGGGGGCCTACAGGGGCTGTCACAGAACTTCTGGCTCAGAGAAAAAGTTCTCTAGCTTTTTTGGACAGTATGTCCACACTCATGAAGCTATCTGTTTAAATAAGGATGAAATATCGGAAGCACAGGCCTTCACTAGAGCTTACCGGAAACCCAGATTGTTAAATGTGAAGGAGAAAGAATTGAAACGACCTGGTCAGGGTTTGGGCCAACATTCCAGAGGACTGATTCAAGACAGGGAACAGATCCCGGGGCCTCCAGCAGGCTCCAAACTCTCAGCAAAAATATCAACACAGGCTAAAATGAAATAGCATGGGCGGGTACAGAATCAGCTCCCAGTGGAGATTTAGAGTTACAGCATCTTAGAGGTGAGAGGGACCTTAAAAGTCAGCTTGTTGGAAGCAAGGCCTTTGGAGGCAGGCAGTTTGGGTTCCAGTCTACCTCCCTGACACTGGGGAGTGACAGCTCCAAGCTCTGTGATCCTTGCACTTCTTTCCCTCTGCAAAACAGGGACCAGGCTCTAAAGATGCTTATTAGTGTGCTTGGCGCAGCGCCTGACTCATTACAACTACTGAGAGAGTGGCAACTCTTGTTATTAGGATTGGTATTATTTAATCCAGCACCCCATGAGGCTGGAGTCCCCTTGATGAATGGCCCTCCTGCCTTTTTTCAAACAACTCCAGCCCCTGCCTCTCTGAATAACTCGGTCAGAACCTTCTTTCTACAGTAAGATAGTTCCTTGTATGGAAGATGTTTGGTTGAGCTGTGCTCCATATTTATAGACAGGCAGTGTTGTCAACTGGCTAGGGGCTTGGGTCCTGGGCCATATTTTTAATTTATTTATGGCTGCACTTCTTTTTATTTATTTATTTATGGCTATGCTGGGTCTTGGAGAAGGCAATGGCACCCCACTCCAGTACTCTTGCCTGGAAAATCCCATGGATGGAGGAGCCTGGTGGGCTGCAGTCCATAGGGTTGCTAACAGTTGGACACGACTGAGCGACTTCACTTTCACTTTTCACTTTCATGCATTGGAGAAGGAAATGGCAACACACTCCAGTGTTCTTGCCTGGAGAGTACCAGGGACAGGGAAGCCTGGTGGACTTCCATCTATGGGGTCGCACAGAGTCGGACACGACTGAAGTGACTTAGCAGCAGCAGCAGCAGCAGCATGCTGGGTCTTCGTTGCTGCACACGGGCTTTCTCTAGTTGCAGTGAATGGGGGCTACTCTCTAGTTGCGGTATGCGGGCTTCTCATTGCTGTGGCTTCTTTTGTTGCAGAACACAGGCTCTACAGCACAGGCTCAACAGCTTTGATGCATGGGTTTAGTAGCTCCACAGCGTGAGGGATCTTCCCAGATCAAATCCGTGTCTCCTGCGTTGGCAGGCGGATTGTTCACCACTGGACTACCAGGGAAGTCTCTGGGCCACATTCTAATCCCAGCTCTCTCATTTAAGAGCTTTCTGTCCTTGAGCAAATTACTCAACTCTTATGGTCACCATGGTTAAGGAACCATTTCCATTACGGTTACTCAATGGTTTTATCAATATATTCATTTCAGTGCCTGGGCTTTCTCATCTGGGAGATGATAGTGATGATGATGATAGCACCTCCCCTCTACAGTTGTCATTAGATTAAATTGGGTAACATACAGAAGGTGCTTAGTTAGAAGAGAGCCTGACAAATACTGGGTGCTCAATAATTAACTGATTTTGATGTAGCTTCCACTCCTCAGTTTAATCCTGTCACCCACCCCAGTTTGTTTTTAATCTTAATAAACTGCAGCTCAATCAACCCAGTAACCCATCGAAACACCAGTCTCACTGGAATCACTTGTGCAGGGCCCTGCATTTGGTTTTATACTCTGCAGTCTTTGAAGTTCTTTTTGTTTGAATAAGGGGTCCCACAATTCTATTTTGCACTGGGGGTCCCACAAATTACATAGCTTGTCCTGCCTGGAAAATTGGCCCTGCTGGCTTTTTGGTTTCAGGCATAAGCAGAGCTAGGAAGGGCGGCCCTCGGCCGAGCCTGCTTCTCCCTGTGGTGCACGCAGCAGGATTGGTGAGTCTGGGGCTTGGCCGTCCAGAGCACACTCACTCTTCTCTCTTCATTCACTCCTCATCTCCCTGTCCCCTAGCTTCACCCTGCTCTCCAACTCTCCCTGCCTCTGCTTGGCAGCCAAGCTCAGGACCATTGGCCCCTCCAGCAGCATCTCTCTTTCCTTTGCCTGCAGTGATGGTGGAAGCACTCGCATTTGCAAGTTTGCTGTGATGAACATGGATACCGTCTTTAGCAGCGTGGAAATCACAGTGGCCTGTCTAAACTCAAAGAAATGACAGAGTAAGAATTCTGGTTTCCTAGCCCAGAGATGGAACTCAGCAGTCAGCAGAGAGTTCCTGATGGTGAGGATGCTTGAGTGAAGTGTTGGTGGGCCTTGGGCTTTGCTTCCAATCAAGGAAATCAGGAATGATCCACAATCATTATTAAACTGGAGAGTTTGCTCACCTGTTGTTTCCCCAGGGTCAGTCATTGACTTACTCCTCTGGGTCCTAAGGCAGTAAGAAAACAGTGTGTTTTCAACAAACACGGCAGCCAGCAGGAATTTTTTGGTCCTGCTTGTCACATAAAATCTGCAGGGGAAGCGAGTGGATTGAAGATGAAACAGGGCAACACGTGCTTTAAGCTGCAGAAAGAGAGCTAAAGGGGTCTATGCTTGGAGGAGGCTCACATCTACCAAATGTTCCCCCTGGAAGAGAGACCCCAGCTAGACAGTGGGTGAAAGCAGCCTGTCTGAGGCAGAGCGGTGGGAGGGAAGGAAGTGCTTGGCTGCCAGGTTGGCACCTTCTCTTTGCCGTAGGCCTGGCCCCTGGGGGAGCCCTGAGGCTGGGGCTCAGGCTCAGTTAAAGGGGAAAACAAGGCCTCCTGGGGATTCCATTCTTGCTGCTTCAGTGAAAGGCCCCAGGGCTCTGTAGTCAGGCGGGAGCCCAGGACTCCTCAGAATGGCAGACGGGGCGCTGGGATAATCCTTCTCCCATTTCACACTGAGTGAGCTGGCTTTCAGCTGGAAGATCTGCTCCCTGAGGCAAATTCTCCCATCAAGCAGGGGCAAAGCCTCCCCTAGATTCCCCTGGTAACAGAAACTCCCAACACAGGCTGGGGGTCAACCCTGAGGGTGTCTCTGAAGGACAGAGCAGCTGGGAGGGCAGAGGTGTTCGGGACTCTTGGGGCTACTCTGACTAACCCCTGCAGTCTGCCCTGTGACTCAGCCTGCAGACATGGAGCAGGTCTTAGTGATTTAGTGACGATCTGCAAAGCTGTCGCCTCCTTCTCTGCTGCTTCTCCAGAGCCCAGACGCTTCCCCAGCATAGGCCCTAGAGGCAGGAAGAAGGCCTGATGCTGCTACAATGTTTACTCAGCTCCAAGGCACGCCACCACAGCCAGCCAGAGTGGCCTCTGTTCTAATCACACCACACCCAGGAATGTGAAACCAGGGCTTGGTCCAGGAGGAGGCTGGGGCAGAGCCACATCCCCCAGGGTTGATTCTGGGGCAGAGGCTTTAGGTTTGCAAGTTCCACCTTGCCCTGCAGGGTGGATGGGCCCAAGGGGAGAGCCCCCAGTTCACCACAGGCGTTAGAGTCTCAAAAAGTAGTGACTGGGCTTGGCCAGGGACACAAGCTTGAGTCCTCACCTTGCCACCTGCGCCGTGGCTGAATGTGGGTATGTCACCTCCCCTCTTTTGTCCCGGTTCCTCCTTTCTGTTCGTGGGGGCTGGAGCAACCTCCTAAGGGAGCTTCTACTTCTGCGTTTTTGATGATTTGAGTTTACAGTGTCCTGAGCTGGCTTTGCAGAGAGTATGCGGGGAGTGAAGGAACTGTGGAGGGCTGACTAGTGATTTCCCCAGAGAGATTACGGCCCTCGGGGACGCTCCTGCTGCGGTATACAGCCCAGGTCCCACGTGGCAGCCGTCAGTGTAGGTTTAGCTGAAATTCTGTAGCAGGAAGCAAGATGAGCTCATTAGGTTCACCTGTGTAAATCAGTGCCTTTCACAGCTGAGTGTCCTGGGAAGGGGTGGGCTGAGAATTTAGCTCCTCAGGGCAAGAGGCCCAGTGTCTGAAGGCCAGGGTGACCTAAAATGAGGCCATTCAGACATATTTAATGGCACGGGAAAATGTTCAGTGATAAGGTGAAAAAAAGCAGGTAGAAAAAGCAGCATATGTAGGACAGTTTTCTTATTATGGGAAGAAATATTTCCCTCTGAAAGTAGAGACACACGCACAGAAGGGAAGGCCCTAAAATGCAGGGAGTGATTATCTCAGAGTGTTGGGATTTCCTGTGGCTTTTATTTTCTTCCTTCGTGCTTTTCTTTATTTTCCAAGCTCTTTTGTAACCATTAAAACAAAAATTTTTTTTTCATAGAAAGCTAGGGGTATTAAACTTGTCAAAATAAATTGGCCTCATGTCCACAGCCTTTTGGGCTTCCCAGGTGGCACTAGTGGTAAAGAACTAGCCTGCCAATGCAGAAGACATAAGAGACGCAGGTTTGATCCCTGGGTGGGGAAGATCCCCTGTAGGAGAGTATGTCAACCCACTGCTGTATTCTTGCCTGGGGAATCCCATGGACAGAGGAGCCTGGCGAGGCTACAGAACCATAGGGTCACAAGGAGTCAGACATGACTGAAGTGGCTTAGTACATACACATACACAGACTTTTCCCAGAAAAGATCTTGCCCACAGCCTGACTGAGGGCCAGTTCCTAAGGCCATGTCTTAATTTATACAAACCTGTGGTAGCTTCAGAATTTCAGTATAGTGACTTAGTGGGACACTCTGATTGGGAAGGAGAAGTTGAAGTTACATTTAAAATAAAATTGAGAGGGACTTCCCTGGCAGTCCAGTGGTTAAGACTGTGTCCTACTGCAGGGACATGGGTTTGATCCCTGATCAGGGAACTAAGATTCCATATGCCAAGCTGCATGGCCTTAATTAACTAATTAAAAAGTAAACAAAATAAAATTAAGAAGGAATTTCCTGGTGGTATAGTGGTTAGGACTCCACTCTTCCATGATCGGAGGCATAGGTTTGATCCCTGGATGGGGAACTAAGATCCCCATATGCCAGGGAGTGTGGCCAAAATAAAAGAGAAAAGGAAAAAAATACAGTAAAGTTGAGAAAGCATCATTTGTCTATATAGAAGATTCCTATGCAATCTCCCTCCTCTGGCACAGCTGACTGGACTAGCCATGAGTGCTGCCAATCCATGGGCCAGCTAGTGTCCTATGCAACAAAGACGAGCTGGGCCCTCAAATTCCTTCCTGTGGGATTTGAAATGAGAAATCAGAAGAGTGAAGCAGTTAGCAGTGGGAATAGCAAATGAAACAAGATGTAAGGACACGTAGCATACGGTAGCTCGAGGTGAAGATGGTGCAAGTTATGAAAAGTAGAAATAATTCTCAAAATATGCAAGCAAAAGATATAAAAGAGCAGAGCTGTGAAGTTTTTTAAAAGGTTGCAGAGATTAGAAGAAAGGATAAACCAAATGGTAGCAAGAGGATAGAGCTAAAGTTCCAGAGAACAAGGTTACCAGTTTCTTAGTTTGGGTTCTCAGAAGCAGACTCTGAGACAACAATCTAAATGCAAATTTGCATTCAAAATATTTAGGCAGTAGTCCTAGGAAACCCCAGGAGAGGCGTAGGGAAGAGATTAAGGCAAGGAAAGGTAGACAGTAAAAGGTGCATGGACGTGGGTGATGGAGCTTTATCCAGGGGAGGGAGTTGGAAGATGTACACCTCAGACATATCCCCAGCCAGGAGGAAAGGGGGTTGGGGTGTCTCCCCAGTAACCCCTGGGAGTCACTGGTTGAGAGCTGACCCCAGAGAGTTTGATTTTCTAGCACTCTGACCTGCTGCTTGTGAAAAGAGCTGCTGTTCATGGCTCCAGAACTAATTCTCTAGGCACACACTGGCACTCTGCAAGGTCTGGGGGCTCTGGGCAGGGCCCAGGGGTGTATACTTCACCAAGAGAGGAGAAACAGACAGGCAGATAAAAGCTGCAGCCTGTATGAGAGAAGATGAGGGAATAGTCAGTCCCTTGAGCTCTGAGTTTTTTTTTATAACTGCCTGGTTCTTGAGCTTCATTCAATAAGCCCCTGAGACTTGAGCTGCCTGGAGCAAGCCTGACGAAGACACTGAGAGGGAATACAGAAGGAGGCATGGCCCTTCTCCAGGACTCTATGCCCTCCTCGGCCTCTTACTAGGAAAGGACTGTCCTAGATTGTCTTATATTTAGATGATAAACATAGAAACATAGAAAATTACAGAAAACATAGAAAATTAAATTGCCTTGGATTGATTCTTAGTGCTTAGTTGACATGACAAGATCTCATAGTGTAGCTTGGGGTAGACACAGACACTCCAGATTCCCTTATGACATGGCAAGTGTTAAAATGGAGCTGTGTTCTCAATGGTGGGGAACAACCAGGCAGAAAAAATGAATTCTGCTTATGGGAATTAAACAAGGCTCACAGAGAAAGTTCTTTTGGACTGGATCTTGAGGAATGAGTAGAAATTCACCAGGGGGATAGAGGAAGGGAGATAGAGGATAGAGGAAGTTTAGCACAAAATTCCCTGGTGGCTCATACAGTAAAGAATCTACCTGCAATGCAGGAGACCGGGGTTTGATCCCTGGGTCAGAAAGATTCTCTGAAGAAGGGAGTGGCTACTCACTCCAGTATTCTTGCCTGGAGAATCCCATGAACAGAGGAGCCTGGTGGACTACAGTCCATGGGGTCACAAAGAGTCAGACATGATTGAACCACTAAGCACGCATGCATGCATGATCAAGCAGAAGCCCTGAGCTAGGGAAGAGCCCAGGTGGTTTGGAGAATGAAAACAATAAAAGCTAAATGGGAGGAAAAACTAGAAAGGCCCCTAGACCAATTGTGAAGAGCTTTACATGTCAGGCTGAGTTTTGATTTTATTCAGTGCCCCCTGGGGACTCACAGAAAGTTGTCTGTGGGAAATATTATAATACAGAAGCTCTGGGACAGTAATAATCATCAGACTACTTTCCCACCCGAGAGCCAGATAAATCAGGGCAGTGGGTAAACATGAGGCCCAAGAATATCTTCTACTGTTTACTAACATTAAAAGATAAACTGAGGCATATTAAAGATATTTAGAGTTTATTTGCACAAAAATCAATTTGAATTGGGCAGTATCCTATCTCGTAGATAGAAAGGAGCTCTGAGGAGCTATACAAAAATGAAAGACTTTTATAGGCAGAAAGGAATGGGAACAACACAATTACACTTGGCAAGCAAGAAAATAGGAGGTATGGGTGACCACTTGGCAGAATCCGAGAGGGGAAACCTAAGTGCCGGAGATGGGGCTACTGAAGAGGATCCAGTGCAATCCCAGGGCAGAAGATCCTGCTCTGGGATGAAGGTCATCGGGAATGCAAGAAGGAAGGGTGGGGCTGTGTGTTAAAATGGAAGACACCTTTGAAAGAGTAAGGAGCCGTTAGAACTTCCAGGTTCATCTTTTAGCAACAACATCCAGTGTGGATATGAGATATAAATTCTAGAAAAAATTAATCAGAGAGGCCCAGGCAACCACCCCTAATTCCACTTCCAGTGTAGACATAAGATATAAATTCTAGAAGAAATTAATCAGAGACACCGAAGAAACCACCTTCAACCTTTCCTCCAGTGGAGACATGAGATGTAAATTCTAGAAAATAAATTACTCTGTGAGGCGCTGGATTCAAGGACACGCAGAGAGGAGGGTGAGTGGGGCTGAGATGCTAAAAACAGGGACAAGGTGGAAATCTGAATGGTGATATCCTCAGCCCTCTCTGTCGCTCGTCTTCAGAACAGGTCTACAGATACTGACATTAGGAATTCTCTAGGAAATCATCAGGTATCCCCTTAAACCACCCATGAGTCGAACCCATCAATAGACAAGCATCCTCGCCTCGTTTCAGAGATTCTAGTCAGTTTTGAGCTTCCGATCAGCTTTGAGATTTTCAGTCTTAAGTAAAAACAAGTAATCAAGTATCATCAGAATGTTTAGAGGAAAAAGTAAAAAAGGAGCTCTAGGAAATGAAAAATATGAAAGCCAAAATATAAAATAATCTTTAAAAGTGTAAGAGAAGGTGAAATATGTTTATCAGAAAGTAGGAAAAAGGCTAGATGATAAGTTGAATAAAAAAGTTTTAAAAATTAGGAAACTCACCCAGAAGGATCATCTGCCAAGGAATGAGAATTCCAGATCAAGAGGAAATAGTTAATACAGTATAGTGACAATTAATAAAGAAATTATGCAAGAAGTTTCCCAAATGGAAGTGCATTCCCTAAACTGATATGCTTCCTGATTAAAAAGACCCTTGGAATGCCCAACACAGTGAATAAAAATACATCTTTGTGAAATGGCAAAACACTGAAAAAAACACTAAAAGCTTCTTGAGAGATGAAGGGGGAAAAGTCATACCCCAAAAATAAGGATTAAAGACAGCTTTGGACAGCAGCACTAGAAACTGAAACACAGCAGAGCGTGTCTTCAGAATTGTGAGGAAAAAGATAATTTGCAACCTAGACTTCTGTACCTAGCCAAACCATTATGTGTAGACATGTGTACATAAAGACAGTTTCAAACATCCAAAGTCTCAAAAAATTTATCTCAGTGTCTCTTGTATCAGGAAATTACTGGAAGATATTTCTTAGTTGAAATGAGGAAGTAAACAAAAAAAGAGGAAAATCAGGAAATGAGACTCACAGGAGAGAGTTAAAAGGAACTGATGGAAGGGTGGTGCAGAAAGATCCCAGATTTACAGTTGGGCAGTTGGAAAATAGAGAATATCTGAAGGGGCTGAATGTTTGTCCTCCCAAAATTCATCTGTTGGAATCCTAAGCCCCACTCTAATGACATTTGGAGGTAGAGCCTCTGCAAAGTGATTAAGTCATGAGAGTGAAGCCCCATGAGTGGGGTTAGTGCCCTTTTAAGGAAACATGACTGTTTACTTTCTTCTCTCTGTTTTCTGCTATATGTAGATACAAGAACACAGCCATCTGCAAACTAGGAAGAGAGATCCCACCAGACCTAGATCTGCTGGCACCCTGATCATGGATTTCCCAGCTGCCAGAGCTATGATAAATATTCATTGTTTAAGCCACCACTTATTGTGTGTGCTCAGTCGCTCAGTCATGTCCGACTCTTTGCCACCCCATGGACTGTAGCCTGCCAGGCTCCTCTGTCCATGGAATTTTTCAGGCAAGAATACTGGAGTGGTTTGCCATTTCCTACTCCAGGGGATCTTCCCAGCCAGGGATCGAACCTAAGTATCTTTCGTCACCTGCATTGGCAGGCAGATTTTTTACCATTATGCTACCCAGGAAGCCCTATTAAGCCACCAAGTTTATGGTAATATGTTATAGCAGCCCAACCTAAGACTGGTGGGAAATGACAATAAATTATCTGATCACTATAACCAAGTGGAAGATTGGGTGGAAAGAACAGTGTACAGAGCTAAGATATGATGTGGGAAACTTAGTCATAGGTTCAAAGAAAAAATGCTTAAATGACGCAATTAACTACAGAAAAATTAAAAGTTACACAAAAGTGAATATATAATCTGAAACACTGGATATCTCTGCAGTGGGTAAGATTGATATAAAAATAATAAGATGAGTGAATGAACACTCTGGAGATCGAGAAAATAGAGAATACAGTGCAGAGGATGAAATTGTTAAAGAAATAATATGAGAAAATTTGCCCAAACAGAAAGACATGTTTCTTGATTGTAGGCAAACCTTGAGTATTGAAAACACCAAATATTGGTTTGACCAAAGATTGTGTTAAAACTATTTTTGGGAAATGGATGAAGGGATGTATTTTTAAAACCTCATGTACCAAAATAGGAAGCCAAGAAGAAAATTTTTTAAATGTTTCAATTAAGAAATGGTGGTCTATGGAAGTTTATTGTTGCTTAGCTGCTCAGTTGTGTCCAACTCTTTTGAGACCCCATGGACTGTAACCCACCAGGCTCCTCTGGCCATGGGATTTCCCAGGCAAGAATACTGGAGTGGGTTTCTATTTCCTTCCCCAGAGGATCTTCCCAACCCAGGGATCAAACTTGTGTCTCCTGCATTGGCAGGCAGATTCTTTACCACTGAGCTACCTGAGAAGCCCATGGAAGTTTTACCTGAAAAAAACCTAGAAGGGTTGACTTTCTGGAGGAAAGCAGAGATGGAGGTGAACAAGGCATTACTGTGTTTTAGTATGTTTTAGTTTTCATTGACTTTTTAAACTTTGATGTGATACTTTAATTAAAAATACATTTTAAAGCAGCGGTCCCCAGCCTTTTTGGCACCAGGAACGAGTTTCATGGAAGACAGTTTTTCCATGGACTGGGACAGGGAGCAGGGGAGAGTTTGGGATGATTCAAGTGTGTTACATTTATTGTGCACTTTATTATTATTCTATCAGCGCCAGCTCAGATCTACAGGCATTAGATACTGGAGGTTGGGAGCCCCTGTTTTAAAGTATAACAATAATATTATTATTTTTTGCTGTACTGCAGTATAATAGCCCAGGGCTTCAGTAGAGGTTCTGTGTACTGCCATGGGAAATTCAAGGGAAAGGGGGTGTGCTCTCAAGACTGGTAGGGCAGAAAGAGGACAGCTGATGTATAGCGGATGGAGAGGCTGAAAGTGTGAAATGAACTCCAGCACAATAGTATGAAGAAGATGATAATTCTCTGGGCACAGCTGGTGAGGCCAGTTTTCAGATGGTTGGCAATGACCATGTGAAAGAGGTCAGAAGAGGAATCCATCTTGTAGGTTTAAATTAGTGTCTCTCAAACTGTAACATGCAAATAATGTTACACGGGGATCTTATTAATTATTAAATTCAGATTTCATTAAATAGGATTCTGCATTTTGAACAAGCTTCCAGGTGGTGTCAAGGCTGCTGAAGTCACCCTAAGTAGAAAGACTTCAGGCTGAAGGGTCTAAGCAGGGAGGAAGGATTTGGCCTGGGGTCTTGATGGGCTGGGGGAGGGAGGAATAGGTTAGAGGGAGCCACAGCTGAGTTCATGGGACAAAGATCCTAGACTTGCGGGGCTAAGACCGGACAAACTGGATATTAGTTACACATCAAAGACAAACCCACCTCCCATGGGGTTACCTCCGGCCAGGCCTGACAAAGTGTTTTGTTCTGGGCAAAGTTGCCCCAGATATGGGCCAAATGAAGAGATGCTGGGAGCACCTCGGCCAACTGACCTTATCCGCCCCTTACTACCCACATCAAGGAGTGAAACACACTTGATCTCTACTGAAGCTCTGATCCAGAGGTGGCATGTGGGCGGGTTCTCATTCTGGGGTTCTATACCCCTCAAATCTACCCCCCAACTCCTCAAACCCCGACCTGGGCTTGGTGTCCTATCTTCCCCCCCATCAGCCCTCAACAACGGCTCCTGTGGACAAAAACGGGCTCCCTCCTGCCTCTCCCACAAAAACAGAGAAAGGTGTCTGAAAGGTGGTAATTTTGCTATTCTAAGACTATTTAAAATAACAGACAAATGAAGGTACTTCCCTGGTGGTCCAGTGGCAGAGACTTTGCCTCCCCAATGCAGGGGGTGTGTGTCTGATCCCTGGTCGGGAAGTTAAGATCCCACATGCCTCATGGTCAAAAACCAAAATATGAAGTAAAAGTAATATTGAAACAAATTTAATAAAGACTTGAAAAAACAAATGGTCCACATTAAAATAATAGACCGATGAAAACAATGACAAAGGCTCTTATTTACGAGTGTTTCCTATGTGCAATGACGTGCTAAAGCACTTTATGTTTGTCGACTCATTTGTTTCTCATTTATTATTCCTGTTTTACAGATGAGGAGACTGAGGAAAAGAGAAATAACTTGCTCAAGGATACACAGAAAGTGGAACTGGCATTCTGGTTCCAGCATGTATTCTTCCAAGAGGTTATGTGTGCCTCTTGCAAAGAGCTTCCTTGATGGCTCAGACGGTAAAAATCTGCCTGCAATGCAAGAGACCTGGGTTTGGGAGAAGGGAATGGCTACCCACTTCAGTATTCTTGCCTGATGAATTCCATGGACAGAGGAGCCTGGCAGGCTATAGCTCATATGTTGCTAAGAGTCGGACACAACTAAGTGACTATCACTTTCTGCAAGTAGTAAAATTGCATCATATGTAATTTTCATACCTAGGTGGTCAAAGAGAAGAGAAAGAGAGAACAACAATTTAAATGTGTAGACAACTGCCTGCCTTTCTTCTCAGTTAGCCTTGCCCCAGAGAGAACGGTAACTATGAGACATAAATCTGGAGATCTGTTGGTCTATCTCAGTTCCTTCTGCTTCTTAGACTAAAGGTGAAAACACCTCAGTGCCCTGAATTTCATTCTAGTTTAAAGACGTATTTTTTTTTCATGCAGCACAAATCCTCAGATGTAAGCCAACTGTTTCATCATGTGTTCCATTGGAGAAATAGCTATCTGTTCTCACCCTGGAAGAAAAATTGGTGTGTGGGACTCAATGAAAGAGGCTAAGGATGCTACTCCACTATAGAATTATTTCTACTGTTATTCTTTGTAACTGTATAGTATTTCAGGTCTGTATGAAATTATGTGGGCTAACCTGGGCATCTAATAATATTTGAAGCATCATCCTGTGTTCCCTTACCTCTCTGCTTTTCCCTGGCTGATCTCTTCTCCTGGCTTGCTCTGATTGCTTCTTTGACTGGCAAATGTCTACTTGTCTTTCAAAATCCAGCTCAGGCAGGCACCACCCCTCCTGGAAGTCTTTCTTTATCCAGTCTGGTTGAATTGAACATCCTGCTCTATTCCCCACAGAGTGCATTGCTTTGTGTGGTCACAGTCCCCTAACTTGTCTGGTTCCTTCCCTGTTAGGGTTGATTCCTTGAGGGTAGGATGGTAAGTTTATCTCCACAATTCCTGACGACTAGCCTGTGCCTGGTTCCTAATAGACTTTGAACAAGCGTTTATCGAACGGATATGAGTGTTTGAGCATATGCTGCTCTCTACCTGGGATGATGTTCCCTTCTCCAATATATACATTCTTTCTTTCTTTCTCTCTGCAATCTGAATTGTATTCATCTTTAGTCTTCAGTTAAAGCCTCTGCTCCAGATCCTGAAGCTACTGACACTGACACACCCATACTTCTGCTTCTCCAAGACTCATCAGTCAAGTTACTGCTTTCTTAGTGTTTGTCTTTCTGGCCTGACAGTCAGCCCCACAGGGACAAAGCTTCATCTGCTGCCCTTTCCAGTGCTGAGCACAACATTAGGCACCCAATAGGCTTCCAATCACTGTTTGTTTAATAAATGAACAAACAAAGGAGTCAGTGAGCAATTATATTTTGAGTCTCCAAAGTCAAAACTTCCATTTGTGGCCAAATACTGGGATTACTACCCAGAGCTAGGACGAGTGAGAGGAAAGAAGGGCAAGGACACTGGAGGTGAGAAGGAGCTCACTTCCGATGCCAGCTGTGCTCTTGCAGGAGCCTGGTGACTCCTCCTTGCATGGTGGGCCTGGGGGCCTTGCCTGCCCCGCCCCCACCCCGCCCAGTTCCTTCCTTGTATAACTCAGGCCTTTTGAGATGCTGACAACAGAAATCTAATACACACATATCAAGCAAACTGCTGGAATTGAATTGCTCTTATTATAAATCACAAGAAGGGGAGAGCTGAAAGGTTCCTGGCATCAGGAATTCCAATGTTATTGGAACTCTGTTTCTCTTCTTCACTCTCCTCTGTCCCTATGTATTATTCTCTCAGAATGTCTTAAACATTTAAAATCTCCTCCTGGTTCTGTGTCTCCAGAGAACCCTGACTCATATAGTGCTGATAGAAGTTTCTGGAGAGAATAGAAGTTTCTGGAGAGAATGGATTCATACTCCCTTCTCCTCAGCTACCCTTCCCTGCCTCACTGTGCATTTGGCGTGGGGAGACCAAGGCAGGCAGTTTCCCAGGCCTCGCTGTGCTCCTTGGCACTTCCTTCTGTATCTCTCTGATCAGGGCAGAGGGGGCCCTCAGTCCTGAGAAGGGGTGCAGAGTCTGCAGCTCCCAGATCATCTGCTCCAAATCAGGCAGGGGAGCTACCCGGCTGGGAGGGAAATTGAAGCTGAGCTGAAATGGAACAGCTGGGTCTCTTTCAAAGGCACAGCCCACTGGGGAGAAGCAGAGCAGTTTAGCCTCCCTTAGCAACCCACCCAGAACCTACCAGAGTGATGCTGCTCTTTAAAGACCACAAGGGCTCGAGGAGAAGACAGAGCCTACCAACACACAACACAGCCATCCGTCCCCTCCTTTCTTTGCATCGTCACTTGCTGGGCTATTTCCAGATTATGTTAGAGAGAAATAAAGCCCCTGTCTCAGAGAGTGGATGGGACCATCAGAGCTCTCTGTGGCCAGAACACAGCATCTGCTACTATGATTATTGCTGCAGAGGGAGAGTCGGTCTGCGCAGGGGAGAGACAGACAGACAGGTGGTTCTTTCTGCCTCTAAAATGCTGCGGTTCTCCAACCTCAGTGTGCGTTAGAATCACCTGGAAGACTCACTGAAACAGCTCACCAGGTCCCATCCCCAGAGTTTGTGATGCAATAGGGCAGGACCTGAGAATCTGCATTCTCAACAAATTTCTAGGTGCTGCTGCTGGCCTGGGGGCCACACACTGAGAACCCCTGGCCTCACATAGCCTGACTTCACTTGAGAATCACTGGGGCGCTTTATACATACCTGGCTGCCATCAGGACTCTGACTGAAGTGGTTTGGGGTGTGGCCTAAGCATTAGCATCTTTTATGCTTCCCACCTTTTCCGCATCAGTACCCCAGTTCTGATGGTTGTGTTGGGCAATGGCCATGCACTCAACGTCTCAGTTAGGAGACTGGGGGATGTGCCAGCTGAGCCTCGGCTGACTGAACTGACAGGTCCTGCTGACAGACCTCTGTCTCTGGGTCTGAATCTCTCTGTGTGGGGCTTCCAGGGCCAGGAGTCCCACCACTGACCTTTGGGGCCCCCTAGACTCTGGGCTCTGACCAGACGTGGGCCCAGATGTCCTACTGCTGGCCTGTGTGGGTGCTCACGCCCTGGACTTGCCCCGGCCTTGCCCCGGCCGCCTGCTCCCTGTGGGCACAGCTCATGCATCTGGCCTCCTGCTTCCTCTGTGAATCCTGTGATGTTCTAGGCATTAATTTGAAACAGCAGCAAGCTGTTGAGAGGTAAAGCCTTACATTTAAATTTCAGAGAGGGACCCTCCTTACCCTTTGATGTTCATGGCACAAACAGATCTTCAAAGGGTATGATATTTACCTCAGCACCTCAGCTCCTTAAAAGAAAAAATGCTTCATTGTTGAAACGCGTCGTTTCTAATTAGAGCCTTTGCCAGGCTGAGGACTCCGGGGAAGTGCCCCTCCCCCCTCCTACTTCTACCCTCCCCACCCAGGAAACTGAGACCCTGGTTTATTGCTCCCCACCCCCACTTCGCACCTTCAGTGCCCCTACTCCTTGCCCCTAAGCGCTCCTTCTTGAGGCCCACTCACTCGGAGGACACAGTTAAGATCCCAGGAAACAGTTGATGTCCAGGGGCCTTCTGGGATAGAGGTGGGTGGGATGATTGTTTTCTTTTAAATTCTTTCCAACATATTTCCAAGTCTCATCAGGGACATTTTCTCCACTCCCCAGGGCACCTCCTGGCCTGGGTCATCTCCTCCTTCTTTTTTTAATGTTTGTTTATCTGGTGCTCCAGATGTAGTTGTGGCACACAAGCTCTTAGTTGCAGCATGTGGGATATAGCTCCCTGACCAAGGATCGAACTTGGGCCCCCTGCATTGCAAGCGCAGAGCCTTAGCCACTGGACCATCAGGGCAGTCCTCATCTTCTTCTGCGTGTCGGGATTGATAGGTTATACTCCATCCCCAAATCTCACAGGCTTACCCCAGGAAAGGGTTTCTTCTTACTTAGGCTAAATCTGATGCAGGCTGGGCGTTCCTCTTCCATCTTGAAGCTGCACTGTCTTGAAACGGTGGCCTCCACAGTCTCTCTGTGTGAGAGGGAGAGAGAGAGATGGAGGAGTCCCACTGGCTCCTAACTGCTTGGGCCAGAATGTGACACATCCCCTCTGCTGCCAGTCCACTGGCCCAAAGTAGTCAGGACACCCTGGGAGCACATGAAATTTGGGGTGAGCTCCAGCTGTGACATCCTCCCTTCCCAGTTGATGTGGCTCGGGGAACATACACCACTTTCAATATGTTGCTCTGGATCCCCAAGAAGAAGCAGTCTTTCTGGGGTGTGTGTGTGTATACTCACTCTGACTTTTTGCAACCCTATATGCTGTAGCCCACCAGGCTCCTCTGTCCATGGAATTCTCCAGCTAAAAATACTGAAGTGGATTGCCATTTCCTCCTCCAGGAGATCTTCCTGACCCCGGGATTGAGCCCTTGTTTCTTGCATCTCCTGCACGGCAGGTGGATTCTTTACTACTGGCGCCACCTGGGAAGCCCCTTTGCTGGGTAGAGGGGTTGTTAATTCTCTATTTACCCTAGATCCATCCTCTGTCCTTCTAGGACATGGAATCTGCTGGATTCCTCTCTCCTTTGACTTCCAATTGGGTTCAATCAGGGGAAAATGAGTGTTGGGAAATCACCAACAGGAATGGGAAATCACTAGCAGAGGAATGGGAAATTGCCAGCAGAGAATGGGAAGCTGGAGGAGAGGGAGGCAGAAGGTGCTGCTCCTTCACTCCCTCCCTGCCAGCCTTGACTTGGCAGCACTACTTCCTCTCCCCATGGCTACAGCACCTGTAAGGCGGCCTCAGTCCCTTCCACACTCATATTCACAAACCCCCTCTCCTCTCTTCCAGCATCCTGTGCTTGCTGGTCCCCGGGTGTTTCATAATCCTCTGTTGGTTCCCTTCACTCTGCCCGAGCCTCTGAAAATAGCATCTCCGTCTTCATTAACCTCTTTTCAACTTCCATTTGAATTAACCATCTTCCCACTTGGAAAAGAGCATCTGAGCAGGACTAACTCCTGGCTCCAGCCAGGAACAATATCTACTAACCTGTGGGGGCCAGTGATGAGGGGCCAGGCACCCCACTAAGGGTCTAAAGCTCTTTTCCTGGGTCGACAGATATAATCCTCATGCTAACCCTTTGAGACAGATTATATTGTTTCCTCAATTTTCAGATAAAGAAACCAAGAAAAAAAGAGGAAATGTAACTTGCC
Organism: Moschus berezovskii; assembly: GCF_049115385.1. Classification (NCBI taxonomy): domain Eukaryota; kingdom Metazoa; phylum Chordata; class Mammalia; order Artiodactyla; family Moschidae; genus Moschus; species Moschus berezovskii. The sequence goes on along the minus strand of NC_142464.1, from coordinate 53,765,579 downwards.
TAAGATCAAATAGCACTTGAATGTGAACCTAGGCAGTTCTTGCTCCTGACATCTACTCTGCCATGCCACCTTCAGCCCACTGGTTAAAGAGTAGGCTCTGGTACGCGTTGGAACAGTGGACCACCCCCACCCCTTCCCGTGACTCATATAGGTAGGGGTCTGTGGGCTTGCCAAGTATTCCTTTGGCCTTTGACTCCTGGTTTCATTGATCACTCTGGCTCCCAGACCCTTAAACTTCTAGGTTCCAGGGAAGCTGCAGCTGTATGGTCTCTGGACCTCTATCCAGTATGAGGGCTCTGCTCTGTTATGTTAAATAATGCATTTTTTTAACTCCCTAGTTCAGCAAAGTTTTGCCTTTGTTATTGGTTGAATTGTGTTTCCCAAAAAGATTTGTTGAAGCCCGAACCCCAGTACCTTAGAACATGCCCTTACTTGGGGACATAGGGAGGCTACTGATTAAAATGAGGTCATATTGGAGTAGGGAGGGCCCTTAACCCAGTATGACTGGTGTCTGCATAAGAAGAGAGAAATTAGGGTACAGACATGCACAGGGAGCATGCCATGCATGTGGAGACAGAGGTACACATGGGAGTGATGTATCCACAAGCCAAGGAATGCCGAGAATTGCCCATAGCCACCAGAAGCTAGGTGAAAAGCATGGGATGGACTCCCCCTCACAGTCCCTGGAAGGAGCCCACTCTGCCAACATTTTGCTTTTGACCATCTAACCTCCAGAACTATGAGACAGCACATCTTCATTGTTTTAAGCCACTCAGTTTGTGGTACTTGCTATGGCAGCCCTAGGAAAGGAACAGCCCCTTTAATCACCATGGTTACCGCCTCTATTCCCACCCCTCTCTCAGCAGTGCTCCAGCTCCACTGGCCTCCCTGCTGTGGTCAGGGGACTCCAGGCGAGTTCCTGCCTTAGGATTTTGCACTTACTGTGCACTCTTCCTGGAGTGATTTCCCTTAGATGTTCACAGGATGCCTTCCTTCATAATACATTTGTGTGTGTGTGTGCGTGTGTGCACGCTCATATTCAGTCATGTCAGACTCTTTGGGCTTTAGCGAGCCAATCTCCTCTATCAGTGGGATTTTTTAGGCAAGAACACTGGAGTGGGTTGCCATTTTCTTCTCTTTCTGATTCAGAATCAAACCTGTGTCTCCTGTACAGCAGGCAGATTCTTTACCTGCTGAGCCATCAGGGAAGCCCATGAGAGGTGGAAGGTTTTAAGACCACCACCCACACTTCAGTCACTCAGAGCCTCTTGGAAAATACCAAAACTTGCCAACACTATAAAAAGCAGTAACTAAAATCTTAACAAATATTCACTATAAGAAGGCAAACCTACTTCAAAGACAGCTCTGAGGAGCAGACATTCTAGAGTCAAACTGAATTGGCTTTCTCACCTTCACTGTCCTGAATCAGCTATTCTACTGCTTCATGTAGAAACTGACCGCCTAAATGAAACTTTATAACATGCTGTCAGGAAAGTCTTTGGCCTCCAAAATCTGTAGAGAGCCAATAAAAAATGCTTTGGTACATTTGGAAAACAAAAACCTTCAAGAAACTGACAGACTTGTTAAGAGCTCTAGCAAGAAAGCAGATTGAAGATAAGGGATCAAGTCAAGAAAAAGAAACTGACATCAGGGAAATGCACAATGAAACCGTCTCATACCCATGAGTATGACTACTACAGAAAATAGACAGTGACAATTGTTGGAAGGATGTGAAGAAATACAATCCCTGTGCACTGTTGATAAGAATGTAAGATGGTATAGCTGCTATGAGAAACAGTATGGAAGCTTCTCAAAACATTAAAAAGAATTACCATAAAATTCAGCAATTCTCCTTCTGGGTGTATACCAAAAAGAATTTAAAGAGGACCTTGAGGAGATAACTGTAACATGCATTCATAAGCAGCAGCATTCACAATAGCTAAAAGCAACCCAAATACCTATCAAAAGATAAATGGATAAATAAAATGGGATATAGACATGCAACAGAATATCATTCAGCTTTAAAAAGGAAGGAAATTCTGAAATAAGCATGGATGAACCTTGAAGGTATTATGCTAAGTAAGTCACAAAAAGACAAATACTCTATGATTCCACTTAAAGGAGCTACCTAGAGAAATCAAATTCATGGAGACAGAGAGCAGAACTTCCCTAGGGACTGGGGAAGGAGAGAACAGGGAGTTACTGCTTAATGTACACAATTTCACAGTGGGAATGTAAATTGATGCAACCATTATGGAGAACAGTATGGAAGCTCCTCGGAAAACTAAATACACAGTGACCATAAGATCCAGCAACCTTACTCCTAGGCATATATCCAGACAAAATTATCATTTATAAAGATACATACACCCTCTATGTTCATAGCAGCCTTATTCACAATAGCCAAGATATGAAGGCAACCTAAAAGTCCATCGGCAGATGAATGGACACACACACACATACATGGAATGAGATGGCTGGATAGCATCACCAACCCAATGGACATGAACTTGAGCAAACTCTTGGAGACAAGGAGGGACAGGGAGGTCTGGAGTGCTGCAGTCCATGGGATTGCAAAGAGTTGGACACAACTAAGTGACTAAACAACAACATACAAAGGAATACTACTCAGCCATAAAAAAGAATGAATTAATGCCATTTGCAGCAACATGGATGGAACAAGAGATTATCATACTAAGTGAAATAAGTCAGGAAGAGAAAGACCAATACCATATGGCATTGCTTATATGTGGAACCTGAAATATGACACAAATGAACTTATTTATGAAACAGATTCACAGACATAGAGAACAGACTTGTGGTTGCCAAGATGGAAGAAGGATGGGGAAGGGATGGATTGGGAGTTTTGGATCGGTGGATGACAATTAGTATATATAGGATAGACAATAAGGTCCTACTGTATAGCACAGGGAACTATATTCAATATCCTGTGATAACCAACACAACATTGTAAAGCAATTTTCCTCTAATTAAAAAAAAATTTTAAAATAGAACCTAAAAAATATCCTGTGATAAGCCATAATGGAAAGGAGTATGAAAAAGAGTACGTGTGTATATATATATATATATATATATATATATATACACACACACAAATACACATACACGTATAACTGAAATAATTTGCTGTACACCAGAACCTATCACAACATTGTAAATCACCTATATGTCAATTAAAAAATAAGTTTTAAAAATGTACACAGTTCCAGTTTGCAAAATGAAGAGTTCTTGAATTTGGTTGCACAGCAATGTGGATGAATTAACAACTGAATTTTACACTTAAAAATGGTTAACATAGTAAATTTTATGTTATGTACATTTTACCAAAACTAGGTAAAATTGTTTTTAATTAAAAGAGGAAAGAGGAGCAGAAGGGGAGGGGGAAAGAGGAGAGGAAGAAGAAATGAGACTGAAGAGAGTGCGGGGGAGGGGGAGGAAACCCGTGTCCTGATCAGCCGTGGTCAGTGAGCTGCGTCTGCTGCCTTGTAAATGGTATCGCCCAGGCCGTTCCTCTGGCACTACAGGAAGTGTTTCTTGAGAAGGAGACGCATAAATGAAGCAGCATCTCCTCAAACCTAAAATCCCTCAGTGGTTAAGACCTGCTCTAGACTATAAACACCCTGCTTGAAATAGAGGAATAAATGCAATCTCTTTGTTGGTTGCTTTTATGTCAAATTTTACTTTCGAACATATACATGCATGCATACTGCTGCTGCTGCTGCGTCACTTCAGTCGTGTCCGACTCTGTGTGACCCCATAGACAAAAGCCCACCAGGCTCCCCTGTCCCTGGGATTCTCCAGGCAAGAACACTGGAGTGGGTTGCCATTTCCTTCTCCAATGTGTGAAAGTGAAAAGTGAAAGTGAAGTCGCTCAGTCGTGTCCGACCCTTAGTGACCCCACGGACTGCAGCCTACCAGGCTCCTCCATCCATGGGATTTTCTAGGCAAGAGTACTGGAGTGGCTTGCCATTGCCTTCTCCGGCATGCATACTACAAGATCCAAAAAGTACAAAAGGTACATTTACAGGCGTACAAGTCAATTTCCCTTCTTTCCTGGCCCAGCCACCAGTTTCTCTTCTTGGGAGCAACAACCATTGATTTCTTCTGTGTCCTTCTGGAAGGTAGATTTACCCCTGCCCTCTCCCCATTTTTCTAAGAACTCAAATGGTAGCATTCTAAGCCCATTATTCCCTTGTTTTATCACTAAAAATTATATTCTAGTGATCATTTCATCCCTTATATGGAGATATGCCTCCTTCTTCTCCTTGCTTCTCCCTTCTTCTCCTCCTTTCTTTTTAGAGTAATATGTCTAATTAACTGACATGGACGGGACCACAGGGAGCCTGTGAGGCCTGGCTCCCCACCTTGAGAATGACCAGCTTTGGAAAGTCACGCCACTTCCTCCTCCCACAGGAGGAGACTAGTACAATGGAGTCCTATACACTCATCACTCAGATGCAATGATTATTAAATTCTGTGACATGTACTTTATCTTAATCCACCTAAAAGCTCTTTGTTTTCTGTTCTAGCTGATGTAGTCCAAACCAAAACTGGCATTGGGTCATATCACCCCTACATTTTTCAATGTGCAGCTCTAAAACATGTCAATTCTGTCTCACATAACCACAAAGCTTTGATCGCACCAAACAAAATTTACAAGAATGCTCTGATATTGCCTTATACCCAATCCCCAGCAAATTCCCCCATTTTTCGAACCCAGGTCTCCCACACTGCAGGCGGATTCTTTACCAGCTGAGCCACGAGGGAAGCCCCATTTATCCTAAGTGCCCTCTAAATAGTTGGTTTCTTTAAAAAAATTCATTCCTTTCATTTGATGTCTCTTCATTTTCTTTTAATCTCTCCCTCCCCCCTCATTCTCTTTTAACTGTCAATACTCCTGCCACCATCTTTATTTCCCAGCACTAACTTGTAGAAACTGGGTCAGTTTTCCTGAAAAATGACCCACATTCGGGTTCGTTTCTTTGCTTCTTGTAGTGCCATTTGAGTGATTTTACTTTTTCTCCATGATTCCTGTGAATGGAAATGGGCTCTAGAGGCACAGCTGCCATTTGTGGCAGGGACCCCTCCTGGAGGTACCATGTGCTATTACATATTATATCACATCGGGAAACACACAATGTCTTCCTTTCAGTGACACAAAGATTAATCATTGGTTTAGATAGTGACAGCCTGATCCCTTTGTGGTCAAGTTCCCCATCAGTCTTTTATCTAACGAGTTTATGCACTGACGACCATTGTCTGAATCAATGATTTCCCCAGGAGTTATGAAATGATGATTTTCTAAGTCTCTCATTTCTTCCACGTTTATCAGGCATGTTTTTAAAGAGCCGGAGAACCTACCTTATCCACAAGTCTTTCTCTGAATTACTTAAGGTTATTTAACCTCAAAATCACTCCTAAGAGACTGTTTCTCTACCACTGAGGACAATTTGAAGACTGTTTTCAATTCAAAAAGCAAGAATGAATAGAGAATTCTCAAAATTATTTCTCTAGGGTGGCATTGTTGGGATAAGCTATCCCAGGTGTCTGATCATTTGGGCATATAACTTCTAAAAGTAAAACTGAAATCAATTGCATTATTTAACTACCACACCCTCACAGGCACATAAACACACATACACAGACACACACACACACACAAATATTGTAAACAGATCAAGAATTAAATCTTAGTGCAGGATTTACTGTATGCAGCGTTTTTTCAAAAACTTACCTTTCTGCCCCTGGAGCACCCACCACCCACAATGAGCGAGGCCAGGCTGGGGATGGAGACATGACATCCTGCCTAGAGTTCTAGGGAGAGCTTGATCAGGAACAAGACACCCCGAAGCAGTCCTCTTTCTTCAAAAATGAATCTAAAAACAAGTATTTGAGAAAATCCACATTTTAACAATAGATTGCTCATCACCTTGCCTGAGTTTTGTCAGACCAAGGCTGTGAGTCTTCCCTTCCTATCAGCGAGCACATGGCTGAGAGTAATTGGCCCAAGAATCACCTCTGGCTGAAAGGAGACAGGTTTCAGAATGCCCCTGCCATGCTTGCCCTCACTTCCATTTGTCTACTTGACACTTCTTTTCTCATCTCTGAGCTGCTGGCTTGGGATTAGTCCAACTGAACGGAAGGTGTCATTTCATTTTTACTCAGGTTTTTAAAAAAATATCCATCTCAGAAACAAATCAATTCTAAATCCAATTAAATCAGAGATTGTGAGGGTTGAAAAGGGATATGTGGAAACACTGAAGCCATCGGATTCCAAGTTTTTTAGCTAAAAATCACCTTAGAAACCTTATAATTGATTTTCTATTTACAGATGTGGACACTGAGGCTCAGAGAAGTGGCAGGACTCACCCAGGATCCCTTGGCAAAGTTAAGACCAGAAACAAGATTTTCCCACTAAATCATGGACTTCCCCTCACCACATTTTCCATATTAGGAGAAAGACATCTGGAGGGGGTCATGTCACTTGCCTAAAGTTGAAGAGTTAGGCACTAATTGCCTACTACATGCCAGGTATGTGCTGGCATGTAATCATACCACACTCTATTCCTTGGATGCCATGCAGCTGTTTCCTACAGAGAAGCTCATTTACTGTCCTAAATAGTCAGCATTCTGTTATCGCAGCTAATTCATCTCCTAATGAGTAAAATACATTCACTGTGCTTTTCAAGGAAAATGTTGGCTCCATCAAAGTACTCCTCAGATGAAACAACAATACCACATTCTCCACAGTATGCCATCATCTTCCTGCATGAAGTGAGGAGTATGAAAATAGGAGTCTAGAGGTGCCACATAGTCTGGAAGTGAAAGTGTTACGATAAGTAGTGTCAGACTCTTTTCAACACCATGGACAGTAGCCTGCTAGGCTCCTCTGTCCATGGAATTCTCCAGGTAAGAATATTGGAGTGGGGATTCTTCTCTAGGAGATCTTCCCGACATAGACATCAAACCCAGGTCTCCTGAATTGCAGGCGGATTCTTTACCATCTGAACCACCAGGAAAGTCATTGGTAAAAGGATGGCTTCTCTCAGGCTATCAGAAGGTTGAGTGCAATTCTTGGATTTTCATTGCTACCTTGATAGAACTCCATCTCTAACCCATTCCAAGAAGTCTTGGGATCCACCAGGTAAAAATCTTCCTTTAGTCATCTGGTTCTAAAATTCTTCAGTTCAGTTCAGTCACTCAGTAGTGTCTGACTTTTTGTGACCCCATGAATGGCAGCACTCCAGGCCTCCCTGTCCAAAGCATATTGGGCACCTACCAACCTGGGGAGTTCATCTTTCAGTGTCCTATCTTTTTGCCTTTTCATACTGCTCATGGGATTCTCAAAGCAAGAATACTGAAGTGGTTTGCCATTTCCTTCTCTAGTGGACCACGTTTTGTCAGAACTCTCCACCATGATCCGTCTGTCTTGGGTGACCCTACAAGGCATGGCTCATAGTTCCATTGAGTTAGACAAGGCTGTGGTCCACATGATCAGATTGGTTAGTTTTCTGTGATTGTGGTTTTCAGCCTGTCTGCCCTCTGATGGAGAAGGATAAGAGGCTTATGGAAGCTTCCCTGGGGAGAGACTAACTGAAGGGAAAACTGGTTCTTATTCTGATGGGCAGGGCCATGCTTGCTGCTGCTGCTGCTGCTAAGTCACTTCAGTCGTGTCCGACTCTGTGTGACCCCATAGACGGAAGCCCACCAGGCTCCCCCATCCCCGGGATTCTCCAGGCAAGAACACTGTAGTGGGTTGCCATTTCCTTCTCCAATGTGTGAAAGTGAAAAGTGAAAGTGAAGTCGCTCAGTCGTGTCCGACCCTTAGCGACCCCATGGACTGCAGCCTACCAGGCTCCTCCATCCATGGGATTTTCTAGGCAAGAGTACTGGAGTGGCTTGCCATTGCCTTCTCCGAGGGCCATGCTTAGTAAATCTTTAACCCAATCTTCTGTTGGTGGGTGGGGCTGTGTTCCCTCCCTGTTATTTGACCTGAGGCCAAACTATGGTGGAGGTGATGAAGATAATGGTGACCTTCACAAGGTCCCGTGCAAGCACTGCTGCACTCAGTGCCCCCAACCCTCCAACAGGCCACCACCGACCCCCACCCCCACCAGAGACTCCTGGACACTCATGGGCAAGTCTGGGTCAGTTTCTTGTGGGGTCACTGCTCCTTTCTCCTGGGTCCAAGGTTGTATTTGTGCCCTCCAAGAGTCTGTTTCTCCAGTCCTGTGTAAGTTCTAGTGGCTTTATGGTGGGGTTAATGGTGACCTCCTCCATGAGGGCTTATGTCATACCCAGGTCTGCTGCACCCAGAGCCCCTGCCTCTGCAGCAGTCCCCTGCTGACACGTTCCTCTGCAGGAGACACTCAAGCACAGTTCTGTCTCAGTCTCTGTGGGGTCTCTGGGTCCTAGTATGCACAAGGTTTGTTTGAGCCATCTAAGCATCTCTGGTGGGTACGAGGAGATCAGTGGAAAAATAACTCCAGAAGGAATAAAGAGATGGAGTCAAAGAAAAACAACACCCAGTTGTGGATGTGACTGGTGATGGAAGTAAAGTCTGATGCTGTGAAAACAATACTGCATAGGAACCTGGACTGTCAGGTCCATGAATCAAGGAAGTTGGAAGTGGCCAAACAGGAGATGGCAAGAGTGAACATTGACATTTTAGGAATCAGCAAACAAAAATGGACTGGAATGGGTGAATTTAACTCAGATGACCATTATATCTACTACGGTGGGCAAGAATCCCTTAGAAGAAATGTAGTAGCCATCAGTCAACAAAAGAGTCTGAAATGCAGTACTTGGATGCAATCTCAAAAACGATAGAATGATCTCTGTTCGTTTTCAAGGCAAACCATTCAATATCACAGTAATCCAAGTCTATGCCCCAACCAGTAATGCTGAAGAAGTTGAAGTTGAATGGGTCTATGAAAACCTACAAGGTCTTCTAGAACTAACACCCAAAAAAGATGTCCTTTTCATTACAGGGGACTGGAATGCAAAAGTAGGAAGTCAAGAAATACCTGGAGTAACAGGCAAATTTGGACTTGGAGTACAGAATGAAGCAGGCGAAAATCTCATAGAGTTTTGCCAAGAGAACACACTGGTCATAGCAAACACCCTCTTCCAACAACACGAGAGAAGACTCTACACATGGACATCACCAGATGGTCAAAACCGAAATCAGATTGATTTTATTCTTTGCACCAAAGATGGAGAAACTCTACACAGTCAGCAAAAACAAGACTGGGAACTAACTGTGGCTCAGATCATAAACTTATTGCCAAATTCAGACTTAAATTGAAGAGAGTAGGGAAAACCACTAGACCATTCAGGTATGACCTAAATCAAATCCCTTAGGAGTATACAGTGGAAGTGACAAATAGATTAAAAGGAATTAGATCTGATAGACAGAGTGCCTGAATGGAGAACTATGAATAGAGGTTCCTGACATTGTACAGGAGGCAGTGATCAAGACCATCCCCAAGAAAAAGATAAGCAAAAAGGCAAAATGGTTGTTGAGGAGACCTTACAAATAACTGAGAAAAGGAGAGAAGTGAAACGCAAAGGAGAAAAGGAAAGATATACCTATTTGAGTTCAGAGTTCCAAAGAAGAGCAAGGAGAGATAAGAAAACCTTCCTCAATGATCAATGCAAAGAAATAGATGAAAACAATAGAACAGGAAAGACTAGAGATCTCTTCAAGAAAATTAGAGATACCAAGGGAACTTTTCATGCAAAAATGGGCACAATAAAGGACAGAAATGGTATGGACCTAACAGAAGCAGAGATATTAAGAAGAGGTGGCAAGAATACACAGAAGAACTATACAAAAAAGATCTTCATGACCCAGATAATCACTATGGTGTGATCACTCACCTGGAGCAAGACATCCTGGAGTACAAAGTCAAGTGGGCTTTAGGAAGCATCACTATGAACAAAGCTAGTGGAGGTGATGGAATTCCAGTGGAGCTATTTCAAATCATAAAAGATGATGCTGTGAAAGTGCTGCACTCAATACTCCAGCAAATTTGGAAAACTTAACAGTGGCCACAGAACTGGAAAAGATTAGTTTTCATTCCAATCCCAAAAAAAGGCAATGCCAAAGAATGCTCAAGCTACTGTACAATTGCACTCATCTCACACACTCGCAAAGTAATGTTCAAAATTCTCCAAGCCAGGCTTCAACAGCATGTGAACCACAAACTTCCAGATGTTCAAGCTGGATTTAGAAAAGGCAGAGGAACCAGAGATCAAATTGCCAACAATTTGATCCGCTGGACCATTGAAAAAGCAAGAGAGTTTCAGAAAAACATTTACTTCTGCTTTATTGATTATGCCAAAGCCTTTGACTGTGTGGATCACAACAAACTGTGGAACATTCTTAAAGAGATGGGAATACCAGACCACCTGACCTGCCTCTTGAGAAACTTGTATGCAGGTCAGGAAGCAACAGTTAGAACTGGACATGGAAAAACAGACTGGTTCCAAATTGGGAAAGGAGTACGTCAAGGGTGTATATTGTCACCTTGCTTATTTAACTTATATGCAGAATACATCATGAGAAATGTTGGACTAGATGAAGCACAAGCTGGAATCAAGATTGCTGGAAGAAATATCAATAACGTCAGATATGCAGATGACACCACACTTACAGAAAGCAAATAAGAACTAAAGAGCCTCTTGAGGAAAGTCAAAGAGGAGAGTGAAAAAGTTGGCTTAAAGCTCAACATTCAGAAAACTAAGATCATGGCATGTGGTCCCATCACTTCATGGCAAATAGATGGGGAAACAATGGAAACAGTGAGAGACTATTTTCTTGGACTCCAAAATCACTGCAGATGGAGACTGCAGCCATGAAATTAAAAGACAGTTGCTTCTTGGAAGGAAAGCCATGACCAACCTAGACAGCCTATTAAAAACCAGAGACACTACTTTGCCAACAAAGATCTGTCTAGTCAAAGCTATGGTTTTTCCAGTAGTCATCTATGGATATGAGAGTTGGAGTATAAAGAAAGCTGAGTGCTGAAGAATTGATGCTTTTGAACTGTAGCATTGGCAAAGAATATTGAGAGTCCCTTGGACTACAAGAAGATCCAACCAGTCCATCCTAAAGGAGATCAGATCTGAATATTCATTGGAAGGACTTTTGCTGAAGCTGAAACTCCAATACTTTGGCCACCTGATGCAAAGAATTGACTCACTTGAAAAGACCTTGATGCTGGGAAAGATTGAAGGCAGGAGGAGAAGGGGACAACAGAGGATGAGATGGTTGGATGGCATCACCGACTCAATGGAATGAGTTTGAGTAAGCTCCAGGAGTTGGTGATGGACAAGGAAGCCTGGTGTGCTGCAATCCATGGGGTGCCAAAGAGTCGGACACAACTGAGCAAGTGAACCGAACTAACCAAACTACTGGTCACTTCCAAAGGCTGTTTTTAAGAAAGCGGCTTGTGATTCTAATACTTTGAACCAGGAAATGGGCTTAGGTTCCTTTAGGCTAAAGGCCGATGCTGAAATGAGGATTTAAAGACATGTCATTAATTTGGGAGGTGATATGAGAAGGGAGAAGTAGGACAGAAGGGAGAAGGATACCAGCTAAGAGGCGTCAGTGTGTCAGCCACTACTGTGTGCATCTGGGGCTCAGCCCCATAGCAGGGCAAGAGCCCTGGGTTGTTTCTCCACCGACTCCCATCCCCTGCTGCTGGGGGCTGTTCACCGGGGTCAACTCCCTAGCAGTTCTGACTTGCCCTGTGAGTGCACAGAGACCCAGTCTCTGCCGGCTCAAACAACAGAAATTTATTTTCTCAAAGTTCTGGAGGCTTCTCTTCTTATTATTAGGAAGCCAGTCATATTGGATTGGATTCCCACATGGCTCAATGGTAAAACATCTGCCTGCGAAGGCAGGAAATGCAGGTTTGATCCCTGCGGTCGGGAAGATCCCCTGCAGTAGGAAATGGCAACCCATTCCAGTATTCTTGCTGGAAAGCTCCAGGTACAGTGGAGCCAGGTGGGCTATATACTCCATGGGGTCACAAAGAGTCGACCATGATTGGGCATGCACTCACGGATGCATATTGAATTAGGGCCCACCCATACGACCTCCGGAGAAGGCAAGGGCACCCCACTCCAGTACTCTTTCCTGGAAAATCCCATGGATGGAGGAGCCTGGTGGGCTGCAGTCCATGGGGTCGCTAAGAGTCGGACACGACTGAGCAACTCCACTTTCAGTTTCATACATTGGAGAAGGAAATGGCAACCCACTCCAGTGTTCTTGCCTGGAGAATCCCAGGGACAGTGGAGCCTGGTGGCTGCCATCTATGGGGTCACACAGAGTCAGACACGACTGAAGCGACTTAGCAGCAGTAGCATACGACCTCATTTTCTCTTAATCATCTCTCTGAAGACCTTGTCTCCCATGCAGTTACATCCTAAGATGCTGAGGGTGAGGGCTTCATTCTATGAATTTTGAGGGGACACAACTGAGCCCATGACACCTGTTAGTTGGTGTAATCATGTTAGGTCTTCTAGAGACTAGAGATGTGACCACCCTCCTTGTCTTCCCACCCCTTTACTGGAAACACACCTTGGAGGCCAGGGCCTTGGGGACTGGCTATGCTGCATCCTCTGACACTCACTCCCTGCAATGTCTCTCATCATCACTGAAAATGACTGTGTTTCGCACCAGCTGGTGCAAATATTAATGGGGAGGCCCAACGGGCTGAAGAATCACATGTTGAGTCAGTGAAGAACAGGAGTCACCCTTTGGGATTCTCAATCTGCTGCCTAACAACAAATTGTTCTCCAAAGCCGCAAACCAAACGTTCAAAAGGCAGGAACCAGCAAAAACCAAGTCCTGCTCTCTTCATTACGAAAACCAAATAATGGTTTTGTGCTTGGCATTTTATGTCTGCAATGTGAGTCCACATCAAATGGGAGCACAAATAAAAATAAAAAATAGCAATTTTAGAAAGCAGATTTTGCTTATTCCACAAGATAAATCACCAGAGCTGCCGTTTTCCTAGTAATTTCAAAACCAGACATGGGGTTATATTTTTTCTGAAAACAATTGTCTTCATCTGAACTTCTCTGAGGGAGTGTGTCCTTTTGGTTTTTCACTCAACTTAGCAAGGGCAGTGAGCTCCGTGCCCCCTACAAGTGTTTATCCTGTATTCCAGCTCCACATTTATGGGGCTTAAGTGGCTCCGATGTATTCCAGGGCACATGTACTTAGCAGGGAAGTTCAGAACTGGCAACTCACAGCTGCCCAAATTGATTCCACTTCTGCCTTAAGTAAACCTGCTCCCTCTGATACAAGCTTTTTTTTTTTTTCTCCTCCCCTTGCAAGTCAGTGTATGCTATTAGAGGATGAAAATAAAGGGGCTATTTTAGAAAAGAAGAAAAACAAGTTAAAAATCAGCTTGATGTTCAGAATACTGCTGTGGGTTACTATGCCTTCTTTAAAGAAACTAAATAACTTTGCTAAATTATAAGACATTTCAGCCCTACCTAATTTGCTCACATGGCACAATTTTTAGTGTGAAAATTTTGTTATGGTAAAATTCTCAGCCAGCAGGAACATCTAGAAAACTCATCTATCCAGAATAATGCAGAAACAGAAAGCAAATACCATTTTTAAAAAAGAAGAAAGAAAGAAAAGAAAGGAAAAAAAACACTTCAGGGAGCCAAAATGTCACAAAGCCCTTGCATTTTATCCTCACCAGTGCTTCTAAATCCACATTAAAGGCGTTTACTTTCATTTGATGCCAGATTCCAGAATTTTGGCTAATGCTTCCCAACCTCACTGCACACTAGAAACAGTAAATCCGAGATGAAGCCAGAGCCTGCTTCTTATAACTATGAGGCAGGGCAGAGATAAGAAAAAGAGAAAAGCAAGAAATCTCACAAGCACAGCAGGTAAACATCTGACCCACCCCAATAGTCCATTAGGGTCAACTGTATAATAATAATAAGCCCAAGTCATAAAGGAGGGCTGAATTATGTTCAACATCTTTTACATAAGGTGAAAATCACACGTGGAATACATTTTAGAAAAAAATGATTAAAGTAAAAAGTTGAGATGCCTTGTCAAGATTCTCTTGGTTGCATGTGACAAAACCCAATCTAAATTGGTGCAGAAAGGAAATTTATTAACACTATTTGTTAATCCAGAGATAGCCTTGCTTCAGATACAAATGAACCCAAGAGATGTGAACAACATTATCAAAAGCTGGCTTCCATCTCCTGTTGTTTTGTTTAAAAAAAAAATTTTTTTTTTTTTTTAATTTTTGGGCTGTGCTGTGTAGCATGTGGGGTCTTAGTTCCCTGACCAGGATCAAACCCCTGCATTGGAAGGTCGGGATCTTAACCATTGGACCACCAGTAGGTTCCTTCTGTTATTTCCTTCCAGGATGTGTTAGTCTCAGACCAGCTCTTGCCCTAATGGTGGCAAGATGGCTGCAAAATCTGGTGAATAAGAGATTGTCGAGTTTAACCACACAAGCCAACAGGCAAGACTAACTCTAACTAGACCTGCCTTACCTGGTTTGTGCTCCACGTTCATCCAATTTCTGCTGGCCAGGAGTTTGCACAGAGGCTCTGACTGGCCAAATTTGGGCCATACGCCTGCTTCTGTACATGGGGTGAAGTCAACTGTACCCAAAGCAGGGAGACAGAGTGGGAGAAAGATGAACAAAAGACTTAGAGGTGGGAGTAGATGACCCCACGAGAGAGAGAGAGTAAGATGTTTGGCAAAGAGCAAGATCAGCTAACGTCAACCAGCAGCGAAAACCTGTACCCACTTAGGATGTCCAGCATGGCTCTTTCTTGAGGATGCTGGATACAATTACTCTTTACATTCATAAATGATTGTCAGTTACTGATTTTTATAGTTCAAGATATGATCATGACAGTAGGAAATGATTGTGACTCTGGAGTTTTCAATTACATGACCAGTTTCTTTTTTTTGCACTATTTGGAATTTGATTTTCTGTCACCACCAAAAAGCTCTGGACAAAGCATCCCCCTTTTTGTTTTTTTGGCACTTATTTGAATCATGTATGGTGAGATAGAGACAGCCAGGCAGATACTGTTGTGCACGGTGGCCTGACTCTTGTAAGAATCCATGACACTTCATTTCTCTGCATCGTATTCAGAAGATCAGAGTTTGGGAAACACCACTTAGTGGAAGCAGAGGAGTGAAACCCCGCCCCTTTCGCTGCTGCCAAGCTGCTGGGGGATTTTAGGGGAGGGGACCTCCTGCCACAGACTGGTTTACCTTCCCCAGGAAAGAGCACGGTGGAGTTAATGTCCCCCCTTCAGACCACATTCAGTGGAGCAGTGCAGCAGGGCCCTCAGTGCTCCCGCTACCTTCCCACACAGGGGGGCTGCCAGTGAGCTGTGTATTCTGTTATCAACAGGCAGAATATACTGCAGAGGGCCTTCTGCACTCAGCAGGTGTGAGGGAAGACTGGGAGAATGAAATCACTGTCTGCGGAGACCCGCCCAGGCCTAAGAAACCTGGATGTTTCATCTGCTGATGCTTCGGAACCACAGGTCACCAGCAGCTGAGCCCAGGGACCCAGACCTGAGAACATCTCAGATCTGCCCTCCTGTCAGTGCTTTTCAAACTACCCAGGGTGAAGCCCAGTTGTTTGTTCTAACCACCAATCCACCACCTATAACATATAATAAAATTAACGTTATTAAAAAATTTTTTAAAGAAAAAAAGTACAAAAAGAAAGGCCAACCTTTTAGAAAATTGAAGTATGGTTGATTTACAATATTGTGTTAGTTTTAGGTGTGTACAGCAAAGTGATTCAGTTATACACACACATATATATCTATATATACTCTTTCCTTTGAATTCTTACCCATTGTAGGATATAAGATACAGTAAATCCTTGTTAAGGAAAGCCCAATTTTTAAAAATCGGATTCAAAAGATAAAAACTGCTATTGCTGCTTCTGTTTGTTCTTTTTTTCTGCACTTTGTTGACATGGACGGGTAACTGTCTAAAAGTGCTCTGGGGAAAGCACTCTCGCTTTGTTTGCAAGTTTTCAGACCACTTCCTGCTTCCAGTACATGACTGAAAAATTATTTTTTTAATCTTTTTTCTTTCTTTCTTTATTTTTTTAACTTATTTATTTTTTATTGGAGGCAAATTATTTTACAATATTATATTGGTTGGTTTTGCCACACGTTGACAGGAATTCGCCCCAGGTGTACATGAGTTCCCCCTCGTGAACCCCCCTCCCACCTCTCTCCTCCCTTTATCCTCCCTCTGGGTCATCCCTGCATGCCAGCCCCGAGCATCCTATAACATGCATCGATCCTGAACTGGTGATTCGTTTCACATATAACAACATACATGTTTCAATGCCATTCTCCCAAATCATCCCACCCTCACCCTCTCCCACAGAGTCACAAAGACTGTTCTATACATCTGTCTCTTTTGCTGTCTCGTATACAGGGTTATCATTTGCATCTCTCTAAATTCCATATATATGTGTTAGTATACTGTATTGGTGTTTTTCTTTCTGGCTTACTTCACTCTGTATAATAGGCTCCAGTTTCATCCACCTCATTAGAACTGATTCAAATGTATTCTTTTTAATGGCTGAATAATACTCCATTGTGTATATGTACCAAAGCTTTCTTATCCATTTGTCTGCAGATGGACATCTAGGTTGCTTCCATGTCCTGGCTATTATAAACAGTGCTGCAATGAACATTGGAGTACATGTGTCTCTTTCAATTCTGGTTTCCTCGGTGTGTATGCCCAGGAGTGCGATTGCTGGATCATATGGCAGTTCTATTTCCAGTTTTTTGAGGAATCTCCACACTGTTCTCCATAGTGGCTGTACTAGTTTGCACTCCCACCAACAGTGTGAGAGGGTTCCCTTCTCTCCACGTTCTCTCCAACATTTATTGCATGTAGACTTTTGGAGAGCAGCCATTCTGACTGGTGTGAAATGGTATCTCATTGTGGTTCATGTCTGAAAATTAAGTTAAGCTTGTCAGTGGACATTGGAGAGTGTTGACCATATGGTCCTAAACACCATTCCCTTCATTTGTTCCCTCCCTTATTCTTTGCATTTCTCATTCAATCCATCCAAAATACTGACGAGTTCCCACAGGATGTCAAGCCCAGGCTGGTGGGGTGGGCTCCCCCCACAGCCCTGCATCCCAGTCAAACCATCTCTCAAATGTATGCTTAGCTTTGCTTACTCTGCACCTGTGTCTGAATCCCAGGCATTTTTCACAGCTCTCTTGAAATGTCAACTCTTCCATCAATGAAAGTTGTCATTGTTCTGACCTCTACCAGTTCCCGGTATTCACTAGGTACCTCACATACGGTATTCTTAACGTCCCCAACAACAAACGGGTTTTATCATCCTTCCTGAAACCTGTGCTCCTCCTCCTGGACAATGTGGTTCTCTGGAAAGTTTCCTGCACGACATACATTTAGAAAAGTATGTAAAATTGTGCAGCTCAAGGAAGTATTACAAATCTCACTACACCCATGTAACTTGCACCCAAATAAAAAATATACATATATAGAACACAGCGCCTTGAAGACCTCCTGTATCTCTTTCCAGTTACTACCCCACTGCTTCTTCCTAAGAGCGGTCTCTACCCTGAATCCCTATTCCATGTCATGATTTACCCTGTTTCTATTCTTTATCTAAATGGAATCTCAAAGTACTCTTGCAGCTTGCTTTTGTTCATTCTGCATGGCTTGCGAGATTCACTGCATTGTTGTTCATTCTCATTGCTGTATTGTATTCTTTTGTGTGAATGTATCAGTTTACTCTTTGTACTGTGGATGGGCATTTGGGGAGTTTCCAGAGCTGCTGGGTTTTAGTCCATGCCTCTTGGTGGCTTTACAGATGCATTTCTACTGCATAAATAAATAGTAGAACTGCAGGGACACAGGGTTTGCGTGTGCCCAGTGTCAGTAAATACCCTGAACCTTGTTTAAGGCACTTTTTATTCCACATTATTTTATCTGTGAATTTACATCATTTTTCTTTAACAGATTATAAGTTTTCAATTAAATTAACACTGTGCTCCGGCTCATTTTAAAATGACCGATCTAACATACAATATAAAATGGAAAACTGAGAGAGCAGAAATGAAAATAAGTTCAGAGGAAAAAAGAATAAAGGGAATGGAATGGCTCGAATACATGCCACAAGGTACTTTTCAAAAAGTTGGACCGCAAATGTAGTAGAGCCTCCTATCAGCCAATACAAAGAGGGAAACAAGTTACACAAATCAATGTTCACAGGATAAAAGTACCAACTGTTCAGCAGTGTGGCTATTTCTGGTGCTGAGATTTTTAAAAAGTCAACCAGAGTCTTCCTCAAGAGGATACTGTCTGGCATTGAAAATGAAGGATCCAACAACTTCAACTGGCAACAACAAAGGAAACTTTATGTTTCTCCCCTCTGGTTATAATCTCCCTCAACAGGCAACTCTGCGAGAACTAATGCAACCAGATACATATTTCTCCAAAGGTCTAAGACCAAGAAAAAAAAATAGACTAGACTCAAAAGTGTGGTTCAGGTACCTGGAGGGGTCTCTAGGATCTTTCTAGGGGTATTACATGATCAAAAATATTTTTACAATCCTACCAAAGGCTTTCTGCCTTTTGTACTCTCATCATATGAGGGTGTAGTTTTCCAGAGGTCACATGACATGTGATACAGCCACAGATCAGATGCAGAAGTAGACCCGAGAATCTGAAATCTTCTATTAAGCCAGGCATGAAAGAAATTTGCAAATTATTTTAGAAAATAAAATTTTTCACACAAAAATGTCATATACTTCAGGTCTCCTATGGATATTTTTAAATATTAAAAAAATTGTTTTAATTTCTAATACAGTAAGCATCTATAGATACAATCCACTTAAGAAAAAAACACTTGGGAGTTCTCAAAAATTTTTGAGTAATAAAGGGTCATGAGGCTATTTGGCTAATGTCCCCAAAAGTCACAAGGCCCAGAAGATAACTGGTAAAAAATGTTCTGTGATCAAATACATTTGGGAAATGTTATGTCTCTTACAAATTGTGAAATGAGAAGCAAATGAACTTAATGACCCTGTTTCCTAACTGTATGTGACTAAGATCCCCTCTTTCGAGTGCTTTCCTTGCTATCCTGAAGGCACACCTGGGAGTGGCATGGATGAACCACCAGGCCTCATTCAACCCTTGTTTTAAGTAGCATCTCTTACAACTTGGGCTTCTGTCAAGTGTGGGCAGCACAGTCTGACACTACACCTCTGATAACATCAAGAGTGATCCTTTTATAAACATCAAGGCAGCTGAGCAGGACAGAAAGCCTCTTTATCTCCGCAAAGAGGTAGACCAAGGGCAAGGTTAAGACCAGGACAAAGAGCCCACTCAGACTAAACCGAGTCTGTTCCAGCCAACAAACAGACCATCGAGGCCCCTCTCATCTATGATGCTCAGATGCAGTCATTTCAGCTGGATGTCTTTCAAAGCAGATGGTACAGGCACTGGCTTCAGTCACAGAGAAATCTCAACTAAGCACCCACAGGATGCTTGACTCTTAAGTCACACCTCCTGGTGCCCCCTCCAAGAAAAAGAGGGGTTAAATGTACCCCGAATGAGTCAACTTCTTTTATTGGGTTGTTAATTATGAGTCAATTAAATGTTAAGGAATGCTGACCAGAAACGATGACTTTGGAACTATCAATCTTATTTCTGACAGTAATTAACATAATTATGCCAGTTTTCTATTAGGCCTACTCCCAGTTCACAATAATAAAATTATGTCATCAGGCAGCTCGTCTAAAAGAGAGCATACAGCAATGTGCAAGGCACTCCGGGGAATCAAAAAATGAAAAGGATGTGTCTTTTTGAAAGCACAGAATCTAGGTAACCGGTCAGACAGAGACCAGAGAAGGAAACAAGTATTCTCATGCTCATCTCTGCAGCACCTGGCGAGGCATCTGGTAGAGAATTGCATTCAATAAACATTTGTCTCAACATATTTGCTATTTACCTCTAAGATTTTTACTTGACAAACACCACATAGTCAAATGTCTGGTCAAATATAATCCAGTCAAACAGTACTTCTTGGTATAATTAATGAGCCTATAAAAAAAGGATTTACAAAAAAACTTACATCATTATGAAGTAAGAGAAATCATTTTAATATATACATTTTCACTTCAGTCAATTCAACAATGATTGCTAATAGGCATGCAGACTCATTTAGTTTGCTTCAAATTTGTTTATTTCTCAACAGGCAGCAACCTTCCTAATGAGATAGTGAGTTGAACTACTTAAAGAGTACAATGTACCTTGTCCTCAGAGTTTTATCAACTTTAACATTTTCAAAGAGCCCTATGAGGCTGCTCAATACGGTAGTTTTCCCCTGAAATTTCCTATTTGGAGGATGGCAAAACAGTCTAGAATCTTCCCCAGTCTACTGGTTGCTTGTATTCATATCACAGCTTGGCTGGCTAAGAGGTAGAGACTGAATAATATGTAGATAGCCTTCAAGCCCAGCTGAGTGAGACAGCTTCATTTTTAGAAAGGAAACCAAATCATGAAAACCCTCCTAATAGTATGATTTGTTCCACAGTTCTTTTACGAAGGGATGTAATCCTCATGCACAGGACTCTTTATGGCCTTCTAGAGTTTTCTGCTCCAGCCAGCGTTCTCTAGCCGGGTGACTTATTGAACTTGCTGTAGAACTGAAAGCATGAAGTCTCTGTCTACTTTCAAAATTAGAGGTGGCGTTAGTCTTCTCATTTCCGGCCAAATGGATCTGACCACACTTTCAACCCTATAGAAAGAAACATGAATTAAAAACAGGATTCATTTTAAAATTTCCTATCACTTCCCTCAACCCCAAACAAAGAAGATGACATCAGAATGGAGTTGTGCAATTTCCACGAGTTTGAGGTAATCCGGGCAAGCTGCCGGAACCCTGGAATGGAACAGTTGGGCAGCCGTGGCAGCCAAAAGAGATTTTTAAATGGCTCAGAAACTGCCCCACAGTAGGGAGATATGTATCTGGCCTAGTTAAAAAATAAATTAAAAAAAGACCGCTGCCACAAGAGTTTTGGCTAATAAGCTAGAAACCTCTCATTCTAGCCAACTTGGATTGTCTCAAAGTAACTAACCATTCAGCCATAAAGGGAACTTCTGAGCTTCTGTATAAAGCAGAATCCTGCATCAATTAAAAGAGCTCACAAGTAAACAGTATTTTCCCATGAGGGTAGTGTTTAAATAGGTGCTTGGTAAATAAGTCTGCAAAATAGCTATTTATGCTTCATAGTTAATTGCACACTTGTTACATGTTTATGCCCACTTATCGAACTCAAGAGAAACATGCAAACTTGCAAAAACTATTCCAGAGTGAAATATTGAGAGAAAGTCCTAGGGTGGCAACCTCTAAAATGGCAACTGCTGAAAAATAATAACACAATCACAATCTAGCCTCAAAGTGAAAAAGATTTCTCTGCAAAGCACGTACCGCCCCCCACCAACAACGCAGCAGTTCACATGAGATTTTTGTCTTGATTTTTAAGTTTACCTGGTGGCTGCACGTCTTCTTGAACAATACCAGCTCGATTTATGGCTTGTTCCTTCTCTGAGAAACACAACAGAAAAATTACTCTTTAGAGAGGGGGTCGGGGCAGAGTGGTGGAACTCTTTGTATCTACATGGGACAATAAGAGAACAATATATCTGACTGCTATTAAATTCAGAGCTGCCACTGCCCAGAGCTTTTTAGGTAATGGAAGTTGGATCCTATCAAGCAAAAAGACTGGATATTTTCAGTGAAAGAAAGCAAGCCATACTTCAGAAGAAAACTTCCAATGAACATCTTTTCTCAGTGATCTCAGCAGTTTGGAAAGGCAACAAAAACAACAGAAAAAGAACAATTTTGAAAGAACTAGTGGGTGTGATGCGATGAGGGCAGGGCTGTTGAATTGATGGAACAAGTACAATTAACAAGAAAACGATGCAGTTTGTGTCTAAAATGTACTCCACTGAAGGCCTAGACCCAGAGCTAAATATGCTATGTTTTTGATAGGAAATAGAGCAGAAAATTAATCTTTGGGTGGGTGGCTTTGGTTTGGATAATTGAAGCTTCCCTAATTGACTGCAGGTGCTGCACCAATTAGTAAGCCCGTTCTAGTGACAGCAGCTTAGCTGATCTCTTTGGAGATGTCCAACAGGCGAGGGCCAAGAGAAATTGGGCATTTTATGTCTGTGGGCTTCAAGCTCTTTGATACATCTTTCTAAGTGGTTTCAAATAAACCCAAGGGCTGTAAAAACAAAGACTTATTATTTTAAGTATCTTGACAAACAAATCGTGGCTTTTCAGCAGAAAGATTTGGAGCCAAAGGATGTTTACTACTATATTATAGTAATTAAGTGCTGTAATCAAATCTTTGTTTTAATCAGGCTAATAGTGTTTCTTTCAAATCCATATTTAACTCTTCTTTAATATTAGGCCATTTTCTTTATTCTGGCCTCTGGATTCTCATAAAGTTACAAGAAACAGGGCTTTGCCAAATCGAATATTCATCGAACTTGCTTCTCTGGTGATACAACGGAAAGTCAATCCTCAGTGACCTGAGGTTTTATCAATGTTAAGTTTTGCTTTGGCAACTAAAACACTGGGCAGTAGGGATCACCTGAATCTTGACATCCAATTCTAAGTGAGACAGAGAAGATAACAGCATAAGGAAGCCCCTTACAGACAATGGTGACAGTTTCACTGGGCCTCTCTGAAATAGCAGGTAAATGACAACCAAGTCCCTATGGACCAAGAGATGCCAAAGGATGTCTTCCATCTAGAGTGGGTGATAATGGAGCCTCTAAGGTGTCAGACTTTCTAAAATAACTCAACACAAAAGACGATCTTATTTCCTAAGAAGTTGAATTCCTGTGGGATTGAGCCCCACCATGCTGTCACCATGTAAGTCTCCAAGTATGGAAGTGTCTCAAACATGCTCTTAGAAAATGCCAACTGGTAGACTACACTGTCATCAATAGTGCCAGGAACAAAAATAGAAAACACTTTTCATACCTAAAAGGTCCATTCTCCAGTATTACGGAAGGAAGAGATGAGTTTTTTAAAAAACACTTGATTGCCAGAAAGTGTTCTAGATTTCCAGATTTAAGAGAATCAGATAGCCTGGTGTACCGGAACATGTTCTACAAGAGGCAGGTTGTACAAAGCCAAAGAAACTGGCAGTCTGCCAAGCCTCAAAGGAAGTTGACTTCCGGTGACAACAGAATGCCTAATTGTGTTCTCACCTCTTACAATGCAATAGAGAACCAAGAGGAGAGAAAGGAATCCCTGTCTTTACACTTCCTTGCTAATTGCTAATGAGGTTGGAGAGAGGCTGAGGATTTATTTTAAATAGACCATAAACTCTTTATAATCCTTGTCCTTATGCAACCACCTCTTTTTTTCGGCTTGGACGGGCAATTTAAACTGATTTGCAGAACTAGTTCTTACTGAGTGATAACTGGTATTAGCATCCTATCTACATCCCCTGGTTCTTTTATCCATTAATGTTCCATAGTGCTTGAAGTCTTATATAAATTCACAATATGACACAAAGACACTTTATTTGTGAATGTGGGATATGCTTTAAGGTAAAAAAACTGGCCCTCGGGACTCAGCAAATACGTCTTGATGAAGCTGACAGTAGGTGTCTATTTTGCTGTCATTAGAGAAATAGCAGATGTCTCTGGGCCTCAGGAATTGGGCGACACAGAAGTCAGGGGTTTAACTATGTGGGCAAATCAGGATAAGCTAATTACTGACTTTTCGGTAGTGAGCGTATTTCTATCAGGAGTGAAATGATTAAAATGCAAATATGTAGCACTAGGCTGGGAGCTTTGCAATCAATGTCAGTTAGACAAGTCCCCTCAGTGTCTCAGCAAGCCCAACTCTGCCCCCTGGTGCTAAGGCAGCCAGCTGATTTGCAGTTTTAATCGAGGATCCTTAGCTATATTATTCAAAACTTAGTAATACATGCAGATGGGCTCATTTTTGTACAGTAGCAAAAGAGTCTTAAACCCATCTTTTAAGACTTTTTTAAGTTTTAAAATTTAAGACTTTTTAAAGTCTTAAACCCGTCCTTATATTAAATGTCCATACTGTGAACTTTGTGT
Organism: Moschus berezovskii; assembly: GCF_049115385.1. Classification (NCBI taxonomy): domain Eukaryota; kingdom Metazoa; phylum Chordata; class Mammalia; order Artiodactyla; family Moschidae; genus Moschus; species Moschus berezovskii. The sequence continues at coordinate 53,741,377 of NC_142464.1, read as the reverse complement.
GACTACTTTATTTAACATTCACAGCCAATGGATGCAGCACACCCATGCCCCAGCCCCCTCAGCGGTCTTGTTAGGGACGGTGTTCTTGGGGAGCAATAGGAGACAGAAACCTAAAAGCAGGTGCAGAATCTTACCTCGGGACCCTCTGCAGTGAGACCACCACCTCAAGAATACCCCCTCCATCTCCTCCTGCCAATGAACCAGTTAAAATACAAGCAACTCACCACCTGAGGTAATTGGCCAGATGTCAGCATCTGAATATGGACTGTATATTACATAATAGCATTATGTCAATATTAAATTTCCTGGATTGGATAACTGTGATTATGTAAGAGAATGTCCCTGTGCTCAGGAAATACACGCTCAAGTGTTCAGGTATCAAAGCTCACAAGGCCTGTGACCTAACTCTCAAATGGCTCAGCAAAATAATAGTAACAGTAATATGTATATAATCTGTGAACATAAACGTATCTCTATGTATGTATGTGTGTACAGACATGTCACATACATATTGGGAGAGAAAGCAAATGTGGCAAAATGTTAACAACTGGTAAATCTAGGTGAAGGACATAAAGGGATTCATTGCACTATTCTTAGATTTTCTCTGTCAGTTGCATTTTTTTGACAACAAAAAAAACACAACTGCAAAACAAGTATAAGGAAGTCCAACAACACTGACTATTTCATGATGATTAATTCAAAGTCTCTTTTAAAAATAGCAAATATAAAATGAAAAAGTACTTTTCTAATGCTCCCACTTTGCTGTAGTCTGCCGGGCGACCCAAGCTGATGTGTGTGCCATGGAAGGGAGTGTGAGCCAGTGGCTGAGGGCACCAAGGGGCCACCGGAAGCACGGGCTCCTCCCAATGCTGGGAACACCTCTGTTTCTCACCAGGGTGTGTGATGGAATCCAGGCAGCTTTGTAAGGCCTGTTAGAAAAAGACTTTAGTCTGTGCAATTCATTTTACTCATGGTGAAAGGAATAAAAAGCATCTTCTGAGCACTTGCCATGGAATAGGGAAAAGGCCCTTTTAAGGTAAGAGGTATTCCTCATCAGGTGACTTCTCACAGGCCTGCTCCAACTACCACACACTGTGGATGGGGGCACAAAGAGAGAGGAAAAATTGAAGGGTCATGGCTCTTTCACCTTGGCTTTGCTGGCAGACACCCTTCTGTCCTACATGCAGGTGAAACTGGGCTTCATTAAGCAGCAGACAAGGCTGGGGAGTTTGGGTCTAGTATTTACCCAGCAATGAATGTGCTGCTGCTGCTAAGTTGCTTCAGTCATGTCTGACTCCGTGCAACCCCATAGGTGGCAGCCCACCAGGCTCCCCCGTCCCTGGGATTCTCCAGGCAAGAACACTGGAGTGGGTTGCCATTTCCTTCTTCAATGCATGAAAGTGAAAAGTGAAAATGAAGTCGCTTAGTCGCGTCCGACTGTTAGCGATCCCGTGGGCTGCAGCCTACCAGGTTCCTCGGTCCATGGGATTCTCCAGGCAAGAGTACCGGAGTGGGTTGCCATTGCCTTCTCCGACGAATGTGCTAAGTGATCCTGAACAAGTCACCTAAACGTGAGGGCTGAATGAGCACAAGGTTCCAGGCAAAACCCTATGGTTTTATGCTTCTCCACATCTAACTAACTTTAGTTAGTTAAAAATGTACAGGATCACAGGAAATGACCTTATTTTGTCTCATTTCACAGGTTGCCCTGAAATGCTGTTATTTTTAAAAGGCCACATTCAGGATCCCTGGCTGGTTCAAAGACAAAATGCAATCAGGCTTCAAGCTGTATCACTTGCATGCTTCCCTAAACATGGGCTCTTCCCACAAACCACATTGGGCGACAGGCTGAAAGCTAAAAAGTAACATCCGGACTCCCCCGCAGAAGGACTGCTGAACTAACTGAATACTCCTGGTTTCGGACTGACAATTGCCATCTCCCCAGGGCTCATTTCAGAATCAGGTATCACGAGTCTAACTGACCTTGTATGCTACCTAACACTTGGTAAAGTCTGGCTGAGTTAGTGAAAGAGCTGAAGATCACACTGAATGTCAAGATGAAATTCAATATGGCAGTCTTGCAATAGTGGCCTGTCTGCTTTTAAATCACAGAAGATCTTGGCTTTATTTTACATAAGGGGCCTTCTGCCTCTTTTCTACTGACTTGAGGCTTATTTCAACAGAGGCCCGGGAACCTACCTACCCGCTATCCAGGCCAGCCAGCATCAGTCAAGCTGGCCCAGCTGAAAGGTCCCGCAGTGACTTGGCTCCTAGGCCCTATATGGCCTGGGCTCCTTGCCAGCCTCTGGCTCCCCTCTTCAAGGACTGGGCGTGTGCCCAGGCCTTCCAAGGACCGTGGGCTTCTCGGTCTGCCCAGAATTCTGGGGACCACAGAGGTATGAAGGAAGCTCAGAAGAAAAAGAGCCAACAAGAGAGGCTAAGAAGGAGTGGATGAAAGGCAGGAACCAAAGAGCAAAGCCAGGAGTGCTGATGGAGGCAGACCACCAAGCCCAAGGAAGAACGCGTCCCGAGGAGGGAGAGTCTGCCTGGGGGTCGTGCCTCTCATGTGTAGTCACCGGACCTCCTGTGTCACAAAGAGAACAGAAGCCAAGGTGACCAGGAGGGACCTACAACCTCCCAAGGTCACACCGCCGTCTAGCTGTATCCATGCCCGCCCTTTCTCCTCAGCTGGTGGAGAAGTGTCCCACCTTGGGTCCAAGGCTCCTCCTTCATCTGACGTGGAGATTCCCCCACCTCCTCCAGCAGCCTTCTTTATCCAGAGACCCTCTTGGCTCCCCAATGCTCCCAGACAAAACAGAACCCTAGCCCCCTCGACCAGCTGCAAATACAATTCCTTATTCTCCTCTTCAGATAGCCCAACGTCTTTGTATAGTCAACCTAATATTTACTCTTCATCCGCTGCAATCTGCCTTCTGCCCACTGTCAAACCACTGAAAGCACTCTTAACAAAATAGTCACTGAGCTTCACCTTCTTTTTGCTAAATCCAATGGATAGTTTCAGTTTTTATCTTCCTTGCTGTCTCTAAGCAGCCGAGCCCTGCTGATCACACCCTTTGCCCTGGAGAGCTGTCTTCCTGGGGCTTATGACTGCAGCCTCTTCTGGTCCTAATGCTCTCACGCTGGCCACTCCTTGTCAGTCTTCTTAGGAGGCCCCTCGTCCTCTGACCACTCGCTCTTCAGACCTTCAAGTGCCAGTGTTCACCTGCATGCTGTCCTGGACCAGCTTGTCGCTTTCAGTCTCGGAATGCTGCCTGGAGCCCCACCTGCTGCCGTGACTCCACTTCCCATCTGATGCTGAAAGGTGCCATCTCTAGCTCCAGCTCAGATCCTGTGGCCTGGCTCCAGACTGGCACGGTCCACCGCCTAGGGGAAATCTCCAGGAGCACATCCAGGTACCTAACACTCAATACATCCCAAATTGAACCAGCCTGTCCCCTCATCCCCCAAACAGACTTCACGTATTCCTTAATGCCTAGCACCACATTTCTTCAACTGTTGGAGCTAGAAAGCTGGGGGCCAGTCTCTTTCCTCTCCCTTGCCTGCCCTTGAGCTAATCAGTCACACATCCCTGTAGAGGATTTATTTCTTAAACCTGGCTCCTGATTTCAGTCCTTCTGCCCAGTCCCATAACCACCGGCACTCTGGTGCAGGTACCATTCTCTCTCCTCAAGTCACAGGAAGCACAGCCTGCCTGGGTCTTGGCCTTCTTACCTTCAACCTTGGCCCTTCCGGCCCCTCTGTCACATACATTCAGAGATGCCTGGAAAGGCTGAATCTAATCACCTTGGTCTCCTGATTAAAACATTTCAATGATTTTCCACCAGCTGGACTCTGAGGACAGGAGAGGGTTATTCAAGTGTTTTAAAATAAGCAAGTGAGATGATCAAATTCCAAGGGCATATGGCACAACAATAGGCTTTTCAACAGGCACAGTGGAAAACCTGGAGTTCCGTACATTTTCTGACACACGTGCATGTATTTTTCCAGTTACAAATTCTCACCAAAGAAACACAAAGATGTATTTCAGAATGAAGAACACTGAAACTAGACAGGTGTGAGACAGAAGGATCAGTGAATAATGAATGTGGGTCAAGAGAGACAATCAGTGACTGTGCAAAACGCTGATGGTCCTGAGCGGTCTAGAGAAAAACAATCAGTGATTGCGTAAAACACTGATGGTCCTAAGTGGTCTGGGGAGCAAGAAACTCAAGGCAGGAGGGGTGGGGAGTGTGGGACAAGAGCGAAGGCCTTCTAAGGTCTTTGTTTATTTCATAGGAGGTAAAGATACTGACTAGCTCTAAATTGTCAAAACGAAAGAAGAAAAACAGAATGTAAAACTTTCAAACTAGTAGAGGGCAAGAAAATTAAATAAAGAAGCCTTGAAACAGAAAAGGAGAGGAAAAAAAGAGACAAGATTAAATAGAAAACATAAGATAGGGAAAATAATCCAACATTTTAAAGATTATCAGACTGGATTTTTAAAAAAAAATCCCAGTTTGGGTTGCTTATAAGACTTAAGGACAAATAAAGGGTAAATATAAGAGAATATATACACCAGGAAAACATTAACCCAAAGAAAGCTGGTAATTATGATGATGTTAAACAGAATTGGGGAGGAATGTTAGGGGATAAAGAGGACACTTACAAAATGATAATTGAAAAAAAAATTCTTCAGAACATTCTAGATTGTGAGCAACAACTAACATGGCCTCAAAATATATAAGTAATAGAATTAAGAATGATTTGGAACCATCATACACAGAACTCTGTACCCCCAAAGAAGACAACATACCTCATTCCAAGCATACGGGGAACATTCACAAAAACTGACCTCACCAAGTCACAAAGCAAATCCTGACCAGCATCAAAGAATCAAAATCACATGGTCTGAATTCTTTGACCACAAAGGCAAAGAAGGTAGATAAGCAACGACAACGTAACCAGAAAGACCAGGGTGGCTGCAGGGTAGAGACTGGGGTGGCTGTGGTGCTGGTGGAGCAGGAAGGCCAACTCAGAGCACAAGGAGTGGGTGACGGGAGGGGCTGGACATGGGTGGGGACAGCAACACGAGAGAAGAGCTCGGACTGACTTGTCCAGTCACATATATCCAGCACCTAACACAGTGCCAGGCACACTGCTGTTAAAATACAGGTATTTGAAAAATAAAAAGGCTAAATAAATGCTAACTGAATGTGCTGAAATGAATCGAAGCTCTGTCCTCACAGTGCATTGCCATGACATGGTCACGAACGCCTCACCTGGGTCTGAGCATCTGCTTAAACCTCCTTGTCTCACTTCCCTGTAGCTCCCTATATTTGAAATGTTTTTACGGGATTCCTAATGTAAAAATATGAGCTTCCCTGGTGGCTCAGCAGCAAAGAATTCATCTGTGAATGCAGGAGACACAGCTTTGATCCCTGGATCAGGAAGATCCCCTGGAGAAGGAAATGGAAACGCACTCCAGTATTCTTGTCTGGACAATTCCATGGACAGAGGAGCCTGGCGGGCTACAGTCCATGGGTTGCAAAGAGTTGGACACAACTGAGCAACCAAAGCAAAAATAAAAAATCAGTATTTCTACACCTTTTATCTCATTTAATTCATTCCAAAACATGTAAATTCAGTCCTACAAACTTCACTGTTACAGATGAGGAAACAGGCCAGGCTCAGAGAGGTTAAGTAGCTCATCTTAAGATCCTGTTCTAGGAAGGGACTCAGACCCTCATCTGACTTTCTCACTCTACCCTCTTAGGCAGTGTGGTGCCCTGGTGTAACAGTGAACGGCACTGGTTCATATCTGGGACCCACTAGTTGTGGGTTCTCGTACAAGTTAATTGTTTTATACCCCAGTCTGTCCACGTATAAAATGGGAATGATGATCACACAGCAACTACCATAAAAGGTTACTATTTGCACCAAATGGGTTAATATATAAAAAGTGCTTGGAAGAGTGTCAGACATATAATCTGTTTTCAATACATATTAGCTCTACAGTATCATTTACCTGTTTAAGGACTCAGTTATAACTCAGATAAGAGTGTCCAAATTAATTAAAATTGAACCAGAAATGTGGGCAGGTGTTGACTGCCTTACATTAAAAATGCTGATATTGTAGCCACACTCTCAGTGTTCAGTTCAGTTCAGTCACTCGGTCGTGTCTGACTCTTTGCGACCCCATGAATCCAGCACACCAGGCCTCCCTGTCCATCACCAACTCCAGGAGTTCACTCAAACTCATATCCACTGAGTCGGTGATGCCATCCAGTCATCTCATTCTCTGTCGTCCCCTTCTCCTCCTGCCCCCAATCCTTCCCAGCATCAGAGTCTTTTCCAGTGAGTCAACTCTTCGCATGAGGTGGCCAAAGTATTGGAGTTTCAGCGTTAGCATCAGTCCTTCCAATGAACACCCAGGATCGATCTCCTTTAGAATGGACTGGTTGGATCTCCTTGCAGTCCAAGGGACTCTCAAGAGTCTAAAAGGCCTAATTTGTCTGTCTTAAAGTGACTCAGACAACCATAGACTATGGACCTGTAAGACTGCTGTTGGGAGACACAGCACAAACCCACACCCTGAACCAGAGGCGGGTTTCTAAATCTCGGCACCATTCGCATGTTGGGCTGAGTAATTCTTTGTTATGGGCGGCTGTCCTGCGTTTTGCACAAACTTTAGGAGCCTAGCCTCTATGTGCTAGATGCCAGTGGCACACTCACCCACCCCACCCTACCCCATGGCACCCATTTTGTGATAAGCAAAAATGTCTCCATAGAGAACCAATGTCCCCGGGAGACAAAATTCACCCCTAGTTGAAAAACCACTGCTCTAGTCTTCCTAGACTGAAACTTTTCTAGGGGGATCCAAAGCAGACCCTCTCGACCCAAGTTCAGCTCTGCTGCTGCGTCACTTCAGTCGTGTCCGACTCTGTGTGACCCCATAGACAGAAGCCCACCACGGTCCCCCGTCCCTGGGATTCTCCAGGCAAGAACACTGGAGTGGGTTGCCATTTCCTTCTCCAATGTGTGAAAGTGAAAAGTGAAAGTGAAGTTGCTCAGTCGTGTCCGACCCTTAGCGACCCCACAGACTGCAGCCTACCAGGCTCCTCCATCCATGGGATTTTCTAGGCAAGAGTACTGGAGTGGCTTGCCATTGCCTTCTCTGAGTTCAGCTCTAGAGGCTATCATAAAACAGTGAAGCAAGGATTCTGTAAGGAGGGATAACACAGATTATGCAAGGCTTCACTCAACCCCATTTTTATTTACCCCACACATGGCGCACAGAGACAGGCTGGAAGGCAGAATGCAGAGACCATTTCAATCCCGGGTGATAAAAAAGAAGCTGCAAGGAAATCTAAGTGTGTGTTTAAAATGCTCTGTCTCAGAAACCAAATGTTGTAGCATTTGTAATGGGCAGAGCATTTACACGGAGCTTTCCGCTTTAGATCGCCAAGCTTTCAGCCTCCGCTAATATTCTCAAGGGGCAGGGCTGGCCCTCTTCCATCTTCAAGATGATTCAGGTTTCCTGGAGAACAAAATGAGCCTCTAATGCCTGATATTTTCTCTCTGACAGATGGTTTCAGATGTATCAAAGTGCTAATCCTTGCTGAGGTATAGGTCTCAAGGAAGCAGAGTTTGGCTTTTAGAATGATAGGACTTGAATGATTAAGGAAGAAAATTACTCCCAGGATATTCGCCATTGTCATGTGAGCAGCCGGCTTAAAACGAAGGAAGACAGCAGAATGTGAAGAAACGATTTGAGGAGAAAGGAGAGGAAAAACTCAAAAATCCAGGTTAACAGTTTAGGTTTGAAACATGTCCTCTCAATGACATCTTTGGGAGTGGAAATGAAATGCCATAAAAACACCTTCAAGCTCAGGATAATTAGGGGCCATCCCTCCCCACAACATCACCATTCCCAGCTTCAGGGTGTGGAAGAAGGCCCAGAAAGGAAGGCGGAAGTTGGAATATTATTCTTGCCACTTAACTAGCTGTGTGTCCTTGGGCATGTAATACAACCTCTCTGAGATTCCCCATCCAAAAAACACTTAATAATAACCTGCCTCAAAATGAGGTTGTATAAATTAAATGATCCAGTGTTAGCCACTCAGTCGTGTCCAACTCTTTGTGATCCCATGGACTGGGGCTCCCCAGACCCTTCTGTACCTGGGATTCTCAAGACAAATACTGAGGCGAGTTGCCATTTCCTTCTCCAGGAGATCTTGGCAACGTGCTTAATGAAGACACATTAAAAAGCATCCAGTGAATACCAGCACGAACTAGTATTTAGTATTGACCTACTATGTCAACTGCTTTTACTACCACCTTTGGGTCTCATCAGATGTCAGGCAGTTTTAAAGATCTTATACAGACACAAGAGACGCAGGTTCGATCCCTGGATTGGGAGGATCCCTGTAGGAAATGGCAACCCACTCCAGTATTCTTGCTTAGAAAATTCCACGGTCAGGGTGGCCTAGCGGGCTACAGTCCACGGGATCGCAAAGAGGCGGACACGACTGAGCGACCCAGCACGCACGCACACACACACGCACACAGATAACTACTACTGAGGATGGTGAAGGTCTCAGTGGTTGAGTCACTTGACCCCGGTCACGAAAGTGCACACAGTCAGAGTCGAACCCGGGTCTCGCTGACTCGTGACCCTCTGTCCACGGCCCCACGTGGGGATGAGGAGGGAGAGCGGGGGAGTTACTAGGGCCAGGCGGCCGCGTGGGGTCAGAGGTCACTGTCACCCGGGCGGGACGCCGCGTGGGGTCAGAGGTCACTCACTGTACTCCTCCAGCCGCATTAAGGGCCGGAAGTAGATGGGGTAGAAGGCGGCGCCGATCAGGGAGATGAAGCCGCCGAAAATGAGAGCAGTGCGCAGGTTCCGGGACATGGCTCCAGCCGGGGCTACCCGGATTCTCCGAGTGCCCGGGACTCTCCAAACCCGGCTCCCGCCGGCTGGGCCGTGACCCCGCTCGGAAGAGGAGGAACAGCTTTCGCTTCCGGGCCTTGGGGGCGGGGCTCTAAGTTGGGGCGGGGCCGAGGCAGAGCGAGGAGGGAGCAGGGCTGGAATCAGAGGCGGGGCCTAGGGGTGGGTGGGGCTAGGGCGAGGTGGGGCGGGGCCTCAGGCCCGGCGCACCGCCTCCCAGGTTGTCCCGGCAGCGCCAGAGGGTGAGCGCGCCGCTGTTAAGAGTGGAGGTTTAATTGCTCATTACTCTCGGTTCCCAGTCCCTCCCCCAGCCGCTACCCGCCCAGCCTAGTTTTTCTCTCAGCTGCCCCTCCCACCGCTCTTCTGACCTCGTTTACCACTCCCTCCTTTACCAACCACGTTTCTTGGTTCTTTCCCCACAACTGATTTGATTTTCCTGACTACATTGGGAGGTGGAGGATCTCTATAGCTCGTTGATTTAATCCTCATATCTTTTACTAAGTCACTTAAGTCGTGTCTGACTCTATGCGACCCTATGGTCTGTAACCTGCCAGGTTCCTCTGTCCATGGGATTCTCCAGACAAGAATACTGGAGTGGATTGCCATTTCCTTCTCCATATCTTTTACAGGTGAGGAAATCTTGGCTTGGCTGCGCGGATTTGGACAAGTCACTTGGCCTAAAGGGCGATTTGAGGGGATTAAAGACAAAAGTGCAAAACGCCTGGCCAAGAAGGCCTGCAAGGGATTCTTAAATAGGAGCCACAGGAGCTTCAGAACCAAGATTAACCTGGGAGGAATGTTATTTCAACATCCAAGCTACAAGCAGATCTTTTCCGACTGATTTGCCATGCCCTCCTCTCTCCTTCCCCTTGCTGGATGTCAGGGTTATGGATGAGGATAGAGAGTGAATAGATATCAGCACAGGGCAGGGAGCCAGCAGCCAGTCCCACTGAAGGGACCTTGGGGCTCTGCCTTGTTGCCTGAGGTGGGAGCCACTGAGGACAGACATCTGCTTCCTCTTCCTATGATTGCCATCCTCCAGGCTTCTATGTCTGCTCTACTGGCACAGGACCCACTCAGGGGTACTGGCAGCTGAGACTGAGATTCCTTAGGCCTTCACTCAATCCTTTATTTTAAAAAAGAATACCAGCTACTGGGGGCTGCGGAGCAAAGAAGATCCCAGCAAATCTTGACCACAGCATCATTATTAGTTTAGGAAATTATCTATGATCCTTCAGAAATGGTGTAGAGGGCACAGGTTTCCTTTGTTTTGGTAGTTTTGTGGTTGAATCAAGCTACTATTAACTTCCATACTTCCAGAAGCATGTAAATCAGGTGTTTGATCTGTCAGCAGGTTTATGGACAGTCTTCTATGCCCTGGGCATCAGGCAAAGTGCTTTTGGAGGCACAAGATGAATAAGACGTGATCCTTGTTCTCCAGGATCCTGCCAAGTGGATGAAGAGAAAGGACATATACATAACAAGATAACTGATGACCCAACTCAGCCTGTTGCTGGTGAGTGATAAGGTCCTGTGGGCTACAGGAGTTCAGAGGAGGAAGACAGATGACTGTAGGGTGAGACACTGGTCCTCGGGCGCTTGCAGGAGCTTTTGAGGGTGAAGACAGAAGACTTCGTGGCAAGGAGGGAAGCTGCAATGTATGCTTTCTATCACGTGATATAAAAATCCCAGGTATAGGACTTCCTTGATGGTCCAGTGGTTAAGAATCTGCCTGCCAGTGCAGGGGACACAGGTTTGATCCCTGGTCCTGGGAGATCCCACATGCGGAGCAACTATGCCCGTGTACCGCAACTACTGAAACCCGTGCTGTAGAGTTCATGTTCTGCAACGAGAGAAACCAGCACAATGACAAGCCAGCGCACCTCAATGAAGAGTAGCCCCCTGCTTGCTGCAACTCGAGAAAGTCTGCAGGCAGCAAAGAAGACCCAATGAACCAAAAGACAAAAATCCCAGTTATAGTGCACATTTTAGCCTCCCAGCATCCACTTCTCTTTCTGTTAATTGTACCCCAAATATTTTTTGGCAGACCACTCTTCTCCCATTCTCAATCTGTGAGGTAAAGTAGGCCTTCTCCCGCTAAGTCCAACCTTTACTCTTTCCCAGCTCTGAATGTTAAACATACAACCAAGCCTGACCAAGCTCTCTTACTCATCACAGGGATTGATTGGCACTGAACTCGGGTCTGATTGTCCAATGTGGCTGCATCCTCCCAGCCAAATGATGCACATAGAGCCAACCGTAGGTCTGTCCCAGCTGCTGGGAGGCTGGATTTGAACTTGAAGGCATGAGACCCTGGAACTGCTGGGGACCACCATTTGGAGACTGAGAATGGGGACAGTACAGCAGAAGAGCTGAGAGTTGGGGGAGAAATCAGATGCACACATTTGAGTGCCTGAAGCCAATTGTGCCCCCAAACAGATTTCTCAGTAACGTGAGCCAATAAAGTCCCCTCTTCACTGAAGCCAGTATGAGTTGGCTTCTGTCTTTTAAAACAGAAGGAGTTCCAGATGAAATCACCATGGGTGTGATTTCATTTGCTCAACACCTCCACAAGCTCCAAATCAAGGATTACCCTATTATTTAGATCAGAACACTGAGAACCAGAGACCTCCCATCACCGACTGAGCCAGGACTGGGGCTGAACTCTCAGGATTCCTAATCAGATAGGCTCTTCCGTGACATCCTACTGTCTTTGTGAGCAGACTTGGCAGATGGCTGACTGAGTCCTATCCACGGAGTGTGTTAAAGCCAGTGCAGAGGATGCCAGGATGTCCTTGTGACGTACCAGTGGCGCCTCCAAGGCAAGAACAGGACCAACATGGGACAGAGGAGCCACCCCCCTCCCCAAGGCAGTGTGGCAAGTAACTGGTGATTCTGCTGCCCCCTCTTGCTGAACCGGAGGTATCAGCCTGGTGAACAGACAGCTATAATCTATACAAATGTCACGTACAGATTGACATGTACAAATGATAAGATAAATGAGATATAAGCATCATTATATTGTCACTTTCCTGCCACTGACTCCTACCAGCTACGACTCTGATCCCAAAGTGCTTCCCCTTTCTGAGAATCCCATAGATCTACAGATTCAATCAGCAAATACTTATTTTACTCCAGACAAAGCCCTGTGCTGGTTGATCAGAAAGGAAACAGTCAGATCAGTATTTGCACATCTGACCGAGGTTCACTGAGCCAGGTTCTGGTGGATGCAAGTGAATTGAGAGGAGAATCTGTTGTCCTCATGGTGGCTACAGTCTGGCAGAGGGACGAGCTGTTGGCTGTGGATAGTAATTATTTTATGGATACTCAGCCTCTCCTAATGATACCTCCTGGTTCTTTTCTGAGGATGACCTTTCTTCTTGGCATTCTTGCTTGGACTGTAAATCCAGGGGCCCTATGCTTTCCTAGCAGTACTGACACCAAGGCTGTAGAACACTTCCCCTGTGCCAGTCACTATGACAGGTTTATACCGTCAGTACTCACCAATCCCCATAGATAGGTGTCCCCATTGCAGGGGCCGATTCTGGAGCAGTGGAAAAAGGACTAGCTCAAGCTCACATGGCTAGTAAGTGGCAGAACCTGGATACAAATCCGACCCTTACCACCCCTCTAAACTGCCTTGCAAAGTCAGTGAGCTCATGTTGTCTGAGTATGGGTTGCTCCAACCAGGCCCAATTGTTCTTTTTCTCCCAGAAATAAGAATCATGAGGATGATGACACAAGGACAGACAGCACTGTTGCAGTGGATTTCCTCCATTGCTAATGGGATTATGGCATTATGATTATGCAATTAGGATTATGGCCTATCTCCCACTTGCCTGGAGTCCTAGGTGTGCGCTTGCCTCCTTGTCCCATCTTGCAGCCTGATTCTCAACTGTTTGCTGTATTCTACAGATCACCCCATATGCTTCCAGTAAACTCCCTTTGGATTTGTTAGTCGGAGTCAGTTTCAGTTGCATGCCACTAGGAGCCCTAATAGATAAAGAAATGCCCACAATTACCTCCAACACGCGGCAGAGATGAAGGGCTTGGGGCTTCATAGCTGTGCTAATGTTTGTGAATGCCAAAGGAGGTTCGGGTCTGGGAAGGTATTCACACAAAGGGAGAGAGAGCTCCAGGGATGAAGGGAGACGGGATGCAAATCAAATATGTCAGGAGTCCTAGGGTGCATATTTTCATCTCAATCACTGAGAGAAAAAAAAAGTCAGTTTGGGCTCCTATGCGGCACTTCCTCCTTCTTGCCGTGCATGTGAAGATTGAATGCTTGCAGGAAGCAGACCACCAGTGGTGTCTCGAAAGGAGTTCAGACAGACATCAAAGTTAATCCGCTCTCTGATCTGAGCAAAATGTGACGAGGGTTTCCTGGGACAGCAGCTCTACTAATTGTGGCACTGCAGCCCAGCTGCTGTCTTTTTAGACTATTGTGGATTCCCAAGAAGTAGCATCACCTTCTGCCGGAAAACAGTCAAACTAGAAGCCTGGGGTTTGGAGAGGAATGAGATCTAACACAGGACCCTCTGGACTTGTTCTTCTGAGAATACGAGAGGAAGCTGGGGAAATGCTTCCCTGTTTTTCTTGAGCTCTGTGGCTCTCTCAGTCCCTACCTGTCTGTATAAATATTTCCAATTTAGATCACTTGTCAAGTTTTTCTGCTTTGATGTGTTCTTTATATCTAAGAATTGAATTGAAAGTCGCTCAGTCGTGTCCAATTCTTTGTGACTCCATGGACTATACAGTCCATGAAATTCTCCAGGCCAGAATACTGGAGTGGGTAGCCTTTCCCTTCTCTAGGGGATCTTCCCAACCCAGGGATCAAGCCCAGGTCTCCCACATTGCAGGTGGATTCTATACCAGCTGAGCCACAAGGGAAGCCCTTATATCTAAGAGATTTCCCCCAAATATCCACCTTAGCTTCTTCCTCTTGCCACGCTATCCACCTTACAGTTATAACTAGTGCCTTTATGACTTCTGGGTGTCTAGACCCAGCCTCGTGTGCCTGATGGCCAGCTTCAGCTTCAAGACCCACTCACTCCTGCTTCCCCTGCCCATCACTTTCATGGCACTGGCTTGGTTTGAGGCCTCACCTGCTGACCTTGGCTACGGCTGTCCAACTTGTCTTGCCTGTGTCACCCTCTTCAGCCACCAACTGTCTCATTTGTGGGACAGCCAAAATTATCTTCTGAAACCATAGATCTGGTCAATCAATTCTGCTTTTCTCAGAAGCCTTCAGTGTCTCTCTAAAGGGTAAATTCTTCATCCAGGACCCCAGGCTCTGATCAACAGGCCATTAAAGCTCTTCTGCTGTTAGGAGCCCTAACATCTGAGTAGCCGTGATAGGCCTGAGACCTTGCTTAGGCCTAAGTTTCGATTTCCTGGAGACAGGGTGCAGGGTGGAGGCTAAGTTCACAGAAATTCCTCCCTAAGAAGATCCCGCCGGCGCCAAAAATAAGAAACTCCTCCCTAGAAAAGTCCCGCCGGCGCCAAAAATCGGGCCAATCAGAGGAAAAAGGGAAATCCCCCAGAAAACCCCCGCGCGCGCGCATGAACTGGCCAATGAGTTTCTGCCAGCTTGATCTTTTGAACAAAAATAGGTGCTTATGTAATCTGAGACTATAAAAACCGCTGTGACCTGGGCTTGGGGCTCTTGTCCTCACTCCACTGTGCTGGAGGAGGCATGAGCCCTAGCTCGAGCTAGAAATAAACCCCATTCTTGCTTTTGCATTGCTGCGAGTGTCTTATTCTACCAGTATGGGGGGACCAGACTCAGGGCATAACACTGCCTCCATGTGTTTCTGCTGCATGAAAGAATAGTGCTTTTCATCTTGGCTGCCATGCTCTGTGCCATGGTTGATTGAATCAGCAGGGTTGAAAAACCCAGACCCTAGTCAAAGACCCCAAATCTCTGTCTAAATGGGGAATGGGCTGACCCAGTCAGACTCTCTGTCCCTGGAATTTCAGCTGGTAGGTCAAGGAGAGTTGGAGCTCAGCAGAGGGAGTAGAAGTTGAACAGATGAACAGGAGGAGGTGGCAGCAGCATGAGGGGAGCTCTGAGTAAGCCAGGGTGATGAGTTAGTAGAAGCTGTCAGAGAAAAGCCGGGTTGAGTAGATGGGGGAGGAATTGCCTGGGAGTAACAGGAAGCAGGGCACGATGGAGGAGAGTGCAAACCAAGATTCACAAATCCTGCTGCTGAGAAGTAACGAGATACTTAAGCTCGAGGACTGTCTGGGATTCATGTATTTATTCATTGATTTCTACCAGTTTTATGGAGCACCTGTTATGTGCCAGACACTATTCTAAGAGGATGAGATGGTTGGATGGCATCAGAGACTCAATGGATATGAGTTTGAGCAAGTTCTGGGAGATGGTAAAGGACAGGGAAGCCTGGCATGCTGCATACATGGGGTTGCAAAGAGTCAGACATGATTGAGTGACTGAACAGCAACAACAAATTTTAAGCATTAGAAAAAGCCCTTGCCTTCGTGGTGCTTGTATTCTAGTTGGGGAGGTAAATAATAAATAGACAAAAATAAATGGGGACAGTTTGGCAATTTCTGACAAAACTAAACATACTCTTCCCATACAATACCAAAGGAGCTGAAAACGTTGTTCCTCTTAAAAGCCAGGATGTGGATGTTTGTAGCAGCTTTGTTCAAAATTGCTGAAATGTGGAAGCAACCATTGGTAGGTAAATGGATAAATTATCTGTGGTATAGACAATGAAATATTATTCAGCACTAAAAAGAATTAGCTATGAAGGAAAAGACTTGGAGTGGCCTTAAATACATATTACTAAGTGAAAGAAGCCACTCTGAAATCTACAAACTATGTGACTTTCTAGAAAAGGCAGAACTATGGAGATGGTAAAAGATCAGTGTTTGCCAGGGTTAGGGAACAGGGAGAGATGAATAAGCAGAGCCCAGAGGATTTTAAGGGCAGTGAAAATACTTTTATGCTCCTGTAATAATAGATTCCTGTAATTATACATTTGTCCCAATGCAGAGAGTACACAACGCCGAGTGAATCATTGCAGTAAGCTATGGACTTTGGATGATGATTATGTGTCAGTGTAATTTACGGTTTGTAACACGCATTCCACTCTGGATGGTGATGGTGGGGGAGGCTGTGTGTCACATGAGAGCAGAGGGCATACGGGAACTGTCTGTACTCCGCTCAGTTTTGCTGGGAACCTAAAACAGATCTGGAAAAATAAAGTCTATTTTAAAAAACCCCTCCCCGCCATTAGAAGAGGTTTAGTAAGCTGTTTTAATTTCCCCAGAAGATATAGAGAAAAGAAACGGACTTTGAAGGGGGAAAAAAATCCGTGTTATAACAAAAACCTGGGTGGGGGGTGGGGGGGGGGGAGGAGGGATTACTCCAGATAAAAAGAAAATAAAGGGATATTTGATAGACAGACAAAATAAGAAGTGCTGGAAAGAAAAACTGAGTCAGCAAGGGGCTGGGGTTTGGGATTGGAGTAGGGGACGGGAGGGCAACTACTTTTACTTAGGTGTTAAGAAAGGGGTCTCTGAGAAGGCGGCAGACATCTGAGTGAGGGAAACGGGGAGCCGTGTGCATATCTGGAGGAGGAACCATCCAAGTGGAGGGTCCTGGGTGCAAAAGTGGTGAGCCCACGGTGGGCTTGCTGTTCCAAGAACAGAAAGGAGGTCTGTGTGGCTGGAGTGGGGTGAACCGATGGGACACGGAGGCAGCCCAGGCAGGAGCGTGGTGCCCAGGGGCGTCAGGCCACGCGGAGGACTCAGGATGTTACTGCGTGTGTGATGCGGGAGCCACGTGAGGTCCCCTGCAACCTTCCAGTGCTGCCATCTCCTGGGGAAGTCCAGTTGCTCTGTGGTTTTCCTTCTTTGCACGGACGCCTTCCTTACCCCTGGGACCCCCCTGTTTTCCACAAAGCCCTTTTACTCAGAAGAGCAGAAATCAGTTTTCCTTCCTGGCAGCAAAGTGATCTCCTCTCCATTATCTGACCCCAACGACCTTCTGGGATTCTCTTTCTTGTCTCTGGCAGCCTGATCTGTTTTGCCGGGTGCTAAATGCCGCCACCTTTGCCTGCCTGGCGCCTTTGCTCTCACTCTTCCCTGTGTCTGGGTGACTTTCTCCCCGGAGCTTCTTGTCACAGTCCTTCTCTCCCAGGACATTCTCAGACCCCTCTTCTCCTAGAAAAGCTTCTAGATCACTTGACTTTAAATGAACTGGTCTCTCCAAAACTCCCATTTGAATTATTTTTGGCTGCATAACAAGCTACCCCAAACTTAGCATTTAAATATTAAAATGATTTTTTACCATCTCTTGAAATGCTGTGGCTTTACTAAGCCTTCTTCTGTATCACAGGGGTGTTTGGGCGCTGGTACAACTGAAGTTGGCCAGGGGTTAGGCTGATTAGGAGCTGAGCTGGACCATCTAAGATGGCTCACTCCTATGGCTGACAGCTGATGCTCAGTGAGGGCCAATGGGAGCACCCATAGATGGCATTTCCCAGCATGGAGATTCTGTCCTGAGAGGGGTCATCCAAGGAAATCAGGAGGGAGCCACAGACTTCTGATGGTTTAAGACTTGGAAGGCATACCTGGAATCATTTTAGCAAAGATCATGGATGGACTAGATTCAAGGGGCAGGGGGCTGGAGCACGCGATGGGGGCTAGACCTTAGTTCTGCAGTTAACTTTAATCCACCACAGCTCTCTTGGTGCTTTACCCACATACTGATTAGAATGTTTATCTCCTTTTGTCTGTATTATAATCATTTGTGTTTTTTATCTCACATACTAGATTTTAAGTTTCTAATGAAAAAGGCAGAGGAACCAGAGATCAAGTTGCCAACATCCGCTGGATCATAGAAAAAGCAAGTGAATGCCAGAAAAACATCTCAGTTCAGTTCAGTCGCTCAGTCATGTCTGACTCTTTGTGACCCAATGAGCCGCAGCACGCCAGGCCTCCCTGTCCATCACCAACTCCCAGAGTTTACCCAAACTCATGTCCATTGAGTCGGTGATGCCACTGAACCATCTCATCCTCTGTCATCCCCTTCTCCTCCTGCCTTCAATCTTTCCCAACATCAAGGTCTTTTCAAATGAGTCAGCTCTTCACATCAGGTGGCCAAAATATTGGAGTTTCTACAGCTTTATTGACTATGCCTAAGCCTTTGTGTGGATCACAAGAAACTGTGGAAAATTCTTAAACAGATGGGAATATCGACCACCTCATCTGCCTCCTTAGAAATCTGAATGCAGGTCAAGAAGTAATAGTTAGAACTATTTTCCAAAGGAAAATAGGAAAGGAGTACGTCAAGGCTGCTTGTTTATTTTACTGATATGCAGAGTACATCATAAGAAATGCCCAGCTGGATGAAGCACAAGTGGGAATCAAGATTGCTGGGAGAAATATCAGTAACCTTAGATATACAGATGACACCACCCACATGGCAGAAAGTAAAGAGCAACTAAAGAGCCTCTTGATGAAAGTGAAAGAGGAGAGTGAAAAAGTTGGCTTAAAATTCAACATTCAGAAAACTAAGATCATGGCATGTGGTCCCATCACTTCATGGCAAATAGAGAAACAATGGAAACAGTGAGAGACTATTTTCTTGGACTCCAAAATCACTGCAGATGGAGACTGCAGCCATGAAATTAAAAGACACTTGCTCCTTGGAAGAAAAGCCATGGCCAACCTAGACAGCATGTTAAAAAGCAGAGACACTACTTTGCCAACAAAGATCCATCTAGTCAAAGCTTTGATTTTTCCAGTGGTCATGTATGGATGTGAGAGTTAGACTATAAAGAAAACTGAGCGCCAAAGAATTGATGCTTTTGAACTGTGGTGTTGGAGAAGACTCTTGAGAATCCCTTAGACTGCAAGGAGATCAAACCAGTTCATCCTAAAGGAGATCAGTCCTGAATATTCATTGGAAGGACTGATGCTGAAGCTGAAATTCCAATACCTGATGCGAAGAACTGACTCTTTTGAAAAGACCCTGATGCTGGGAAAGATTGAAGGTGGGAGGAGAAGGGGACAACAGAGGATGAGATGGTTGGATGGCATCACCAACTTGATGGACATGAGTTTAAGCAAGCTCTAGGAGTTGGTGATGGACAGGGAAGCCTGGTGTGCTGCAATCCATGGTGTGGCAAAGAGTCAGACACGAATGAGTGACTGAACTGAATGAAAGATTATATCTTCTTTAAAAAATTTATTTATTTGTGCCAAGTCTTAGTTGTGGCATGTGGGATCTAGTTTCCTGGTAAGGGATAGAACTTGGGCCCCCTGCATTGGGAGTGTGGCGTCTTAGTCACTGGACCAGCAGGGAGGTCCTGAGATTACATCCCATTTAACTGAATTCTATCAGTGTAATAACCACAGTAACGACAACAAACATTTTGTGCCTGCTTGCTATATGGTTGAGCTCATCTAATCTCCAGCCAGACTTTATCCCCATTTTACAGATGGGAAAACTGAGGCATAGAGAAATTCAGTCTTGCCCAAACCTACATAATTGGCAAGTGGCTGAGTCAGGATTTGAACCCTCTAAAGAATCTGTGTTCCTATTCTCTCTTCTATTGTCATCTTACAATCTTGGTACCAACAAAATGTATTCAAGTCAATCCCCATTGGCATAACCAAAGTGTCACTGGGCAGAAGAACAAAAGTGAAGAAGAAGAAACAGCAATATAGAAAGTAAAGGGTGGCATGGAATTGTCATCAAGTACAAGTGTCTCCTGGAGAAGGAAATTGGCAACCCACTCCAGTGTTCTTGCCTGGAGAATCCCAGGGACGGGGGAGCCTGGTGGGCTTCCGTCTAAGGGGTCACACAGAGTCGGACACGACTGAAGTGACTCAGCAGCAGCAGCAGCACAAGTGTCTCCAGGGGTCCAGTGCTGAGCATCCTTTGCAGTCTGCTAGATGGAATACAGAGTGTATGGGAGTTAAGCAATTAGTAGAGTATTTATTTGGTCTGAGTGCCTGATGCAACTTTCCTCCCAAATCCCGATTTTCTGTCTGCCAAGATAGGTGATGGAGGTTTATGGTTCATGTTCTAGCACATCTGCCCTGGCCAGGGACCTACAACTCTGAATTTCTGGCCTGCTCCCTTCCAGCCAAAAGTGAATCTAGATTTACTTCCCATCAGCAACAAGCACCATCTCTATGCCCTGTGAGACCCTAGTTTTAGAAGATTCGGCTTTTATCCTGGGGATATCAGACTATGTGTAGAAGTCCTTATTCTATGGAAGAAGAGAGACTGAAACAAAAAAGAAGTGAAAACTTCTTATCCAGGCAGATGACAAATAAAATTTCAGTATTTCTTATATTACACCACCTTTTATGACTATAAGAGCATGGATGGGCTAAAAGTCAAACAAACAGACATAGTTCCTGTCTTGGCGCATTCAGGCACATTTGCTCTAGCAAAATGCCATAGACCAGGTAGTTCGTAAACAACGTTTATTTCTCACATGTCTGGAGACTAGGATCATCATCCAAGATCATGGTGCCAGCATGGCTGTTATGGGTCCTAATCCTGTATAAGTTGGGTCCTTCTCACCATGTGGTGGAAGGGGGAGGGATCTCTCTGAACCCCACCTTTTAAGGCAGTAATCCCATTCACAAAGGTTGCACCCTCATGTCCTAAGCACCTCTCAAAAGCCCCACCTCCTTAGCCACTAGAAGGATAAAAGTGTAGATCAGCTTATAAAAATACTTGTTAAGACCCTAGAAAGTCTTAACTGAAATGATGGAACTCTGTCAAACCACAGAGAAAATTCATTCTGAAAATACCAACAGGTTGTGTATTCAAGTCAATCAAAAAAGGAGATCAATCCTGGATGTTCATTGGAGGGACTGATGCTAAAGCTGAAACTGCAATACTTTGGCCACCTCATGCAACGAGTTGACTCACTGGAAAAGACTCTGATGCTGGGAAAGGTTGGGGGCGGGAGGAGAAGGGGACGACGGAGAATGAGATGGCTGGATGGCATCACCGACTCTGTGGACATGAGTTTGAGTGTACTCCGGGAGTTGGTGATGGACAGGGAGGCCTGGCGTGCTGTAATTCATGGGGTCGCGGAGAGTCGGACACGACTGAGCGACTGAACTGAACTGAAATGAACTGACCTGACTGAGAGGCAATATACTCTAACATGGACTGCTGGTCCCACTGAATATTTTTGTTCCCTTGACCCCTGCCACTCATCCCCATAACCATGCTTCACCTATCAGCCAGGGTTAACTGAGAAATTGAAATCAGATTATATAAAAGTGAAAGTCTCTCAGTCGTGTCTGACTCTTTGTGACCCCATGAAATGTAGCCCACCAGACTCCTCCTTTGTCCAGGGAATTCTCCAGGCAAGAATACTGGAGTGGGTAGCCATTCTCTTCTCCAGGGGATCTTCCTGACCCAGGGATTGAACCCTGGTCTCCCGCATTGCAGGCAGATTCTTTACCATCTGAGCCGCCAGGAAAGCCCAGATTGTATGATAAACATCCCCAAGTCTTCCTAATCACTTAGAATAATAGCCAAACATCTTACTATGTCCTTAGAAGATTCTAGATCACTTGTCCCCGCCCACCTCTTCCAACCTCATCTCCCTCCATTCACCTTCCATTCATCTCCTTGCTCTCTTTTCTCCAGTGCCTTCAGCCCACCTGTTTATACATTCTCCACAGCCCCTTATTCTAAAATGTAAGCACCATGAGGGCAGAGGTGTTACCTGCTTTCCCACTGCATCTCTAGCACCTTTCAGAATACTTGGCACATAGTAGTTGTTCAATAAGTAATTGCTGAATGACTTAAGATACCTGTTTTCTTATATTCTCCAGCCTTTTTAGAGAAACTATTATATAGGGAAGATACTTGGGAAGTTTAACCTCTCTTGGGGAAGCAGGGAAAGCTTTGTTTCTCATTAATTATTTAATTACCTTCAAAGCTTGGGATTTCAGGAAGATTAAAAATCTTCCCTATTCCGCTTGTCACAGCTACATGCTCTCAAGCCTAATCACAGCACCTGTGACTCTTACACTGCTTGCTGGTGTCTGGTCTCCCCGAAGGATTAGTACAGCAAGAAAATATCTGCAGACTGTTACTATTGGCATCTTTTGAGAGTTTAATTAATGGAGTAGTTTTTTCCTTTCCTATTCATGGTCAGGATTTTGATTAACTTGTAAGTGGGAGCTTTGTCATGTAGAGGAGCCCGGAGGAGGATGCTTAGGGCTGATGAGAGATGCTAAGGCTGCCCTTAGTAGCTGGTAAAGGAATCAGTGTGTTCCAGCAGCCTCCCCCGTATCCGTGTGGTCCACACCCCATATGGGAAGATGGGCACGAACTGCGATTGTTGGCTGCAGTGGGTAGTTGGACTCATTGGGGCTTCTTTGCTGACCAGGCATTTCTTTCTGTCTACAGCATCTTTGTGGACATGGGGGTCTCCACGTTTTCAGCGATTGAGGCCAACAGGCAGCAGCTCACTCTGTTGCTTTGTCATGGGCAACTTCGTCTCAGGGTTTGGGCCTCCATCCAGGCTGCCTCAGCACTTCTGACTAGCAAGTTCTGGAAATAGTTCATCCACAGAGTTGGCTGGCAGGCGAAGGCTTCTCCTTGGAGCGTGGGGGTAAATCTGACCACTCCTGCTCTGGCTCTAGGCACTCCCATTGCTTCTACTTCTCCCTAATCTGAAGCTTTCACAGTCAACTGAGATTTTGGGAAAGTTCTGCATTTAGGTGCATCTTTGTAGAGAGATGGAGCTGGGTTTCAATCTTACCAATGTATTTAAATCTTCTAAGCCTCAATTTCTTCATCTGCCAAATGGAGATGATAACTCTACCCTGCCTCACAATTTTTTTTGAGCACTTTAAATGAGACACTGTGTGCAACTGTTTAATACAGTAAATGCCAGCTAATATTATTTGCATTCAAGCCTGTGGGTGAGGGCTTCCTTGGTGGCTCAGCTGGTACCTGAGCATAGCTGCCAAGGCAGGAGACAAAAGAAACGTGGGTTCCATCTCTAGGTTGGGAAAATCCCCTGGAGAAGGAAATGGCAATCTGCTGCAGTATTTTTGACTGGAAAATTCCATGGACAGAGGAGCCTGGCAGGTTACAGTCCATGGGGTTGCAGAGAGTTGGACATGAATGAGGATGCAGGCACACCCCTCCCTGCGCTCCTCCCCCCCACCCCCACAGTGTGTGGCTCCTTGACAAGTTAATTCAACTCTCTGGGCCTCAGTTTCCTTATCTGTAAAATGAGGCCATTGTGGTGGTGAAATGAGAATGCAAGATAAAATGTCAATTTACGGATCAATTGCTAAACTAGACAAATCCTAGTAAATTTCATCAGTGACTTATCTGCATCTACCCTGGCCATTAAGTTGACTTTCTCAACAAAGCCCTAAACATGGACATCCAGTCTGTCTTACTCATTAAAAAGAATGTATCAGTAGGAATATAAAGTGGGGAGGGCTGTATGCAAACACTGCTGAGAAGTGAAAAAAAGAAAAAAGCAAATAACATTTAAATGATTCCTGCATGAGTGACCGGACTATCGTCCCTCAGGGGAAAATATTTCCCACTTTGCTTAGAGCAGCAAAAAGAGGAGAAAAAAAATCTGATGGTTATTTCAAATCTGTCTCCCCCAGGGAAATTAAACCTGAGTTATGGGGTATTTTTCATAAAGCAAAGTCTAGTATAAAACTAACAAGCTAAAAAAAAAAAAAAAACCCACATTGTCAGGCAAACTTGAGTGGATTTGGACAGGTTGTCCTGAGTGATGGCTGTTTGGGTGCACCAGCATGCCTGCCACAGAATGTCCTCTTACGCCATCCTCATCCTGGGGGGACCTGAGTGTATCCATCGGAGTTGCCTCCCCTGCCCATGGTCCTGTCTCCCTTGCAGGGACATCCAGTGCTAATAGCTGATGCGTTGATAGACCCTCCCAGCCTATGCCACTCCCAGCAGCCCTCCTCATCCCCAGCAGCAACTAATGTGTTACGAGGACTACAAAGGCAGTATTTTTATTTTTTATATTTTCGGATTGGGTTCTTAGGATGAACTAACATATATGCAACTTTTAATCATCTTCAAATCCCTAAATGATAACGCTTGATTTTATTTTTTATTAAAAAATTTTTATTTTTGTGTCATCGTGAGGTATGTGGTATCTTAGTTCCCCGATCAGAGATTGAACCCATGCCCCCTGCAATGGAAGCACTGAGTTCTAACTGGATTGCCACAGAAATCTCAAAGGCAGTATTTCTATATTGAAGCTGCAAGTTATTATGCATAAGCTATGGTTTCTGTTTTTTTTTTTATTTCAAAAACTATGCTGGGTCCTTTTCCAGAAGCCTGATGGCTTTTAGCCTCATTTAAAATGTTCTGTTCTATGGGCTATAAGGATCAGGGACATTTCTTATTTAAATCTTTCCAGCACCTCTTTCTATAACAGAACCTTCTTTTCTGTAGGGAATCCACTTTAGCTGCCCAGTCTGGGTACCCCATGCCCTTGGCCATAGTGACTGGTTTGGACAGGTACATGATCCAAGTCAAACAAATTGGGATCTTTGGATCTTTTCTGATGCTTCCATCAGGAAAGCTGTGTCTTTCCCTGGGGGTTAGGTTCAGAGGATTTCAGTCTGAGGCTCTGGTACCCAAAGGATGAGGGCCAGTTAGAGAAACAGGAGATCCCTGATAGCATTATTTGCAGTCTGGATCAAGCCTTGACTGAAGCCAGAATGGTAGGGCATTATGTGAGCTAATAAACACCTTCCATGCTGCTTTTTTTAAAAAAATAATCACTTTGTTTTTTAATATTTATTTATTTGGTTGTACTGGGTCTTAGTCATAGCATGTGGGATCTTAGTTCCCCATTAGGGGTTGAACCCAGGCCCCCTGCTTTGGAAGCTCAGACTCTTAGCCACTGGACCACGAGGGAAGTCCCCATGGTCCTTCTGAATGGAGTTTCTGCCAATCCAATTTCTGAAAGTTTTTTTTTTTTTAATTTTCAAAGCATCCTGAAAATTACAGTTAGATTAGCCTGTATATTAGGCTTTTTAGATATCTTGAAGAATTGATATAATGGAATGAATGTATTGTAAAGAAATGTGAACTAGAGGGTAGCATGTAGGGTTAAGTTTTGGATTTCCTCTAAAAATGCTGCTGCTAAGTCACTTCAGTCGTGTCCGACTCTGTGTGACCCCATAGACGGCAGCCCATCAGGCTCCCCTGTCCCTGGGATTCTCCAGGCAAGAACACTGGAGTGGGTTGCCATTTCCTTCTCCAATGTGTGAAAGTGAAAAGGGAAAGTGAAGTCGCTCAGTCATGTCTGACTCGTAGCGACCCCATGGACTGCAGCCTACCAGGCTCCTCCGTCCATGGGATTTTCTAGGCAAGAGTACTGGAGTGGCTTGCCGTTGCCTTATCCTCTAAAAATAGTGTCTCCTATTTACTGAACATTTACAATGTACCAGCTGTTTCATATACTCTATGTCTCGGCTTCTTACCACTTTCTTGCATGTTACATTATACTCATTTTAGAAAGGAGAAAATTGAGACCTAGAGGAACTAAGAGACACGCCAAAGACCATCCAGGTAGAATGTAATGGAGCCAGGATTTTACACTCCGAATTTGGGCCAGATTACCCATATCATACAGATCAAGCAAAGATTACTGCTGATTCACTCCTTTAGCACTTATCAGACATTAGCTATTTGCTGGGAGGTCCTAGGCACTGGGGATATGAAATCAATGAGATAGTGTACATCCTTCAACTATTCACAGTTCAGTGGGGGGAACTTCATTAGGGTCTTCATTGGTTTGAACTGTATCCCCCCCAAAAGATATTTTGAAGCTCTAACTCCCCAGTATTTGTGAATGTGACCTTCTTTGGGAATAGGGTCTGTAGAGATGTAATCAAGTTAAAATGAGTTCATTATTAAGGGCAGGCCCTCGTCTGTTATGACTGGTGTCCTTAAAAGAGGGAAATTTAGACTCAGAGCCACAAAAGCAGAAGGCCATGTAAAGATAGAGGCAGAGGTTGGAGTGAAGCCTCTATAAGCCAAGGAACAGTAAGGATTGCCTGCGGTCACTAGGAACCAGGAAAGAGGCTTGGAACAGATTCTCCCTGCAAGCTCTCAGAAGGAACCAACATTGCCAACACCTTGATTTAGGATTTCTAGCTTCCAGAATGGGCTTCTCTCATAGCTCAGTGGGTAAAGAATCTGCCTACAGTGCAGGAGACCCGGCTTCGATTCTTGAGTTGGGAAGATCCCCTGGAGAAGGAAATGGCAACCCACCCCAGCATTCTTACCTGGAGAATCCCATGGACAGAGGAACCTGGCAGGCTACAGGACATGGGGTCACGAGAGTCGGACACGACTTAGCAACTAAACCACCACCACCAGCAGCCTCCAGAAGGCTGAGACAAGAAATTTCCGTTGTTTCAAACCACTCAGGTTTTAGGTTTTGGTACTTTGTTATGGCGGCTGTAAGAAACCAATGCAGTCATCAGGGTTCTCCTCCAGCACCTACATTGATTTGAATCTTGCCTAAGATTGCTTCCAGGTGGTGCAGTGATAAAGAACCTGCCTGCCAATGCAGGAGACACAGGAGACGTAGGTTTGATCTCTGGGTCAGAAAGATCCCCTGGAGGAGGAAATGGCAACCAACTCCAGTATTCTTGCCTATAAAGTCCCATGGACAGAGGATCCTGGCGGGTCGAAAAGAGTTGAACATGACTGAACGACTGAGCAAGCACATACATACACGTTCACACAAGATTGCTCTGCCCATGCCCCCCACCCCAGTGGCCCTCCAGGAACAAGCCTCTGCAGACAGGTGTCCCAACCTCTCCTTCCATCACAATTGAAGCTGGGCTCCCCTTAGCCATAGCTCCCCGCCCTCTTTGCCACCACTGTGTGAAGCTGCCAGGTCCTGGAGTTCCCAGCACGAGGACCTACCCTGTATGAGAGCTTTTCCCTCCACTGCCCTCTGAACACACTCTGAACTCAATGGCTGCCCAGGGGCCCACTGTTTGCTCTGGACGGGCAGGAGCCTGGAGGCAGGGGACAGCTAATACCAGGGCGTTGCCCTTCCTTTATATTCCAAGGCTGTTCCGTTTCCAGGATACGGGTTTCATGATTTCTCCTTTGTGATTAATGTTGAAGCCATTTCTTGATGTACTGTCTTAATAACTTGGTGAAGGCGCACAGCCTTTGGTTGGCAAAAGTGACAGTGCTTTTATCTGACCAGCGCTCACCCCCGCCCATTCCTGTGAGTCAGGTAGGCAGCACCGATGTGAAAGAAGACAAAAGACAAGGGGAAATAAAGTTTAAATTAATCAGTGATTTGCCTAGGGTAGTGATGAGCTACAATCTGGACTTGCTGCCTAGAATTTTAAACAAGGATCCAACTTCCTTGAGTTGCCAACTCTCTCTCAATGCCCACAGAACTCTTCTAACAAGATGCATTCACCTGCTGATGTGTATAGCAGGCCAAATGCCAACTCGTTAAAAATGGTGATGCTCCTAGTAGCTAGAGCTTTCCCTGTGGGTGAACTTAAACTTTCCATACTCCCCAAGAAGGGGGCGACAGCAGTCAGTCACAAGTACTGCCAAATGGGTGTTCTGTCACTAGACCTTTAATACCTCAAGGCCAAGGCCCTATCTTGCTTTTTTTTTGTTGTGCCTTTAAGAACGTCTAACAGAGTGAATGCTTCTGACCTGCTGGTAGGCTCAGGTCAGTTCAGTCATTCAGTCGTGTCCGACTCTTTGCGAACCCATGAATCACAGCATGCCAGGCCTCCCTGTCCATCACCAACTCCCAGAGTTCACTCAAACTCATGTCCATCGAGTCGGTGATGCCATCCAGCCATCTCATTCTCTGTTGTCCCCTTCTCCTCCTGCCCCCAATCCCTCCCAGCATCAGGGTCTTTTCCAGTGAGTCAACTCGTCGCATGAGGTGGCCAAAGTATTGGAGTTTCAGCTTTAGCATCAGTCCTTCCAATGAACACCCGGGACTGATCTCCTTTAGGATGGACTGGTTGGATCTCCTTGCAGTCCAAGGGACGCTCAAGAGTCTTCTCCAACACCACTGTTCAAAAGCATCAATTCTTCGGCGATCAGCTTTCTTCACAGTCCAACTCTCACATCCATACATGACCACTGGAAAAACCATAGCCTTGACTAGATGGACCTTTGATGGCAAAGTAATGTCTCTGCTTCTTAATATGCTATCAAGGTTGATCATAACTTTCCTCCCAAGGAGTAAGTGTCTTTTAATTTCATGGTTCCAATCAGCATCCTCAGTGATTTTGGAGCCCCCAAAAATAAAGTCTGACACTGTTTCTACTGTTTCCCCATCTGTTTCCCATGAAGTGATGAGACCAGATGCCATGATCTTAGTTTTCTGAATGTTGAGCTTCAAGCCAACTTTTTCACTCTCCTCTTTCACTTTCAACAAGAGGCTTTTTAGTTCCCCTTCACTTTCTGCCATAAGGGTGGTGTCATCTGCATATCTGAGGTTATTGATATTTCTCCCGGCAATCTTGATTCCAGCTTGCACTTCTACCAGCCCAGTGTTCCCCATGATGTACTCTGCATATAAGTTAAATAATCAGGGTGACAATATACAACCTTGACGTACTCCTTTTCCTATTTGGAACCAGTCTGTTGTTCCATGTCCAGTTCTAACTGTTGCTTCCTGACCTGCATACAGGTGTCTCAAGAGGCAGGTCAGGTGGTCTGGGATTCCCATCTCTTTCAGAATTTTCCACAGTTTATTGTGATCCACACAGTCAAAGGCTTTGGCATAGTCAATGAAGCAGAAATAGATGTTTTTCTGGAACTCTCTTGCTTTCTCCATGATCCAGCGGATGTTGGCAATTTGAGCTCTGATTCCTCTGCCTTTTCTAAAACCAGCTTGAACACCTGGAAGTTCACAGTTCATGTATTGCTGAAGCCTGGCTTGGAGAATTTTGAGAATTACTTTGCTAGCATGTGAGATGAGTGCAATTGTGCGGTAGTCTGAACATTTTTTGGCATTGCCTTTCTTTGGGATTGGAATGAAAGCTGACATTTTCCAGTCCTGTGGCCACTGCTGAGTTTTCCAAATTTGCTGGCATATTGAATATAGCACATTCACAGCATCATCTTTCAGGATTTGAAATAGCTCAGCTGGAATTCCATCACCTCCACTAGCTTTGTTCGTAGTGATGCTTTCTAAGGCCCGCTTGACTTCACATTCTGGTACAGAGATTTAATCTGGCCCATGGTATGTTTTTGAAGGAGTATGGTGGTTAAGAATTTGGACTCTGGGGTTTGGGAATCAGATTGCCTGTATTAGAATGTTAGCTGGCTGTGTGATTTGGGGAAGGTTTGTTAACCTCTGAACTTCAGTCTCTCATCTGTTAGATAAGCTGTCAGAATGTGTCAATGAGATATGTACCTAAAATGCTTGCTGCTGCTGCTGCTAAGTCACTTCAGTCGTGTCCGACTCTGTGTGACCCCATAGACAGAAGCCCACCAGGCTCCCCCATCCCTGGGATTCTCCAGGCAAGAACACTGGAGTGGGTTGCCATTTCCTTCTCCAATGTGTGAAAGTGAAAAGTGAAAGTGAAGTCGCTCAGTCGTGTCCGACCCTTAGCGACCCCATGGACTGCAGCCTACCAGGCTCCTCCATCCATGGGATTTTCTAGGCAAGAGTACCTAAAATGCTTAGCATTCAAGAAAATGACAGCCATTATTGCTATTATTAACTGGTGATTGGCAGAGCTGGGACTCACCCAGGCTTCTCTGGTCCCATGTCCCCATGGTTGCCCATCTGGGGAACTCAGTGTGACTTCCACTGGATTGCTCATCACCAAAGGGTGAGTAGTAACACAGATGGGGCGCCGGCAACATTGCTTATTTCCCTCCACAGATGGCCGGGCACCTATGCCTCCCAACTCACAGCCAAGGACCCCCATATTCCCATTCCAGTTGGTGATCCAGAAATCGAGGGAATATCCTTGCCTCTTTGGGGGAAATTAGAATCTTTCCAGGCTCCTTTTAGGTCTCTCTCTCCCCCGTGCGTGCTCAGTCACTTCAGTCATGTCCGAATCTTTGCGACCTATGGACAGTAGCCCACCAGGCTCCTCTGTCCATGGCATTCTCCAGACAATAATACTGGAGTGGGTTGCCATGCCCTCCTCCAAGGGATCTTCCTGACCCAGGGATTGAACCCATGTCTCCTTTCCTGCATTGCTGGCAGATTCTTTACCGCTGAGTCACCAGGAAAGCCCTTCTATCACCAGGGCTTGTCAAAGGTCCATGCGGAAGAGACAGGAGCTCATGAAGAAGGAACTGTTTTAAGGTTCTGTTCACCCTCCTGCCTGCCCCAGACGAGCCTGAGGTCTCTCAGATCTGGAAGCAAGGTTCCCAGTTATCCATCAGTATTAATCCCTTGGGACTTCCATAATAAGTTATCCAAAGCTAGATGGCTTAAAATAGAGATGTATTGTCTCACAGTTCTGAAAGCTGGAGTCCAATATCGAGGTATTGGCAGAGCCATGCTCTCTGTCATGGCTGCAGGGCAAACTCCTTCCTTTCGCCTCTTTTATCTCCGGCCTTGGCCAGCACTCCTCGGCCTCTCTTGCCTTATAAATGCATCACCTCAGTCATGTGACATCTTTTCCCTGGGTGTCCTCACGTGGTCTTTCCTCTGTGAATATCTGGCCATCTGTCCAAATTTCCCTTTATACAAGGACATCAGTTATATTGGATCAAGGCCCACCTCAGTGACCCATTTGAAATGAATTACTTGCAAAGCTGAAACTGCAGTACTTTGGCCACCTCAGGAGACGAGTTGACTCACTGGAAAAGACTCTGATGCTAGGAAAAGTTGGGGGCGGGAGGAGAAGGGGACGACCGAGAATGAGATGGCTGGATGGCATCACTGACTGTGGACATGAGTTTGGGTGAACTCCGGGAGTTGATGATGGACAGGGAGGCCTGACGTGCTGTGATTCATGGGGTCGCGGAGAGTCAGACACGACTGAGCGACTGAACTGAACTGAACTGAACTGAACCTCTGTCAAGCCCCTGTTCCAAATAATATCTCATTCCTCAGGATTGGGGGTCAGGACTTCAGTGTATCTTTTGGGGGGAGATGCAATTCAATTCCTAACACCATCTGTGACGGTTAATTTTATGTGTCAACTTGGTTAGGCCATGGTACGCAGGTATTTGATCCAACCGTTATTGTAGATGTTTCTGTGAAGTTGTTTTTCCAGACGAGATTAACACTTAGATCAGGAGATTTCTAGTAAAACAGATTACCCTCCATCTGATCAGCTGAAGCCTTAATAGAAACAGACTGATCTCTCTGGAAGAAGAGGATATTCTGCCAGCAGACCACCTTTGGACTCCAGCTGAAATCCTCCCAGATCTCTAGCCTTCCAGCCCACCCTGAAAATTTTGGACTGGCTGAGCCTCCATGATCATGTGAGTGAATTCCTTAAGACAAATTCTCTCTCTTGCCACCCCGCCCCCCATAGAGATTTAAATACAGTTATGTACAGTCTGTTTCTTTGAAGAATCCTGACTAACCCACTGTCCTAGGGTCCCTGTCCCTGACACCCTCCTCCTCAGGCTGCAGCGTCTTGTCAGGGCTGGCAGTGCCTCACCTAGAGAGAGCTGAATGCCTGAGGCTGCCTTTTAACCCACTTCACTGTAAATAAACTATCACTGAACCACTGAACAAGCATTTCTGAGCCTTCAACTTGTATTATTCCCTCAGCAAAGGAAGGTTGATCGTTCAATCTCAGTGTGAATTGCTGTAGGAGATGATGGGGAAGAAATGAGAAGAAATTCCTTTGCTTCCAAGTTAATACAGTTCTGGAAGCTACTGTTCAGTACGAGGAGTCAGAGCGGAACCGTTCTTTTAGAACAATGCATGAAATGTTAAAGACATGGTTCATGGTCTGGTGACCTATTGTTGTCTAGCAAACGATTTCACAATTGAGTGGCTTAAAATTGTACTTATTTTATTTGTTCAGGACTCTGAGGGTCAGCAGTTCATGCTGGCCTCAACTAGCTGGTTCTTCTGCTCCATCTCTTCTAGAGTCACTAAGGCAACTTCTGTCACCTGGCAGCATGACTAGGTTCAGGCTGCTGTAACAAAAATATCATAGACTTTGGGGCTTACACGACCACTGGGAAGTTCAGGACGAAGGGGCCAGCTGATTCAGTTCCTGGTGAGACATCTCTTCCTGGTTTGCAGGCGATGTCATGTCCTCGTGTTCCCTCGTGATGGAGATAGAGACTGCCTCTCCCATGCCTCTTCCTATAAGTGCTCAGTCGTGTCACACTCTTTGGGCCCCATGAACTGTAGCCTGCCAGGTTCCTCTGTCCATGGGATTGTCCGGGCAAGAATACTGGAGCAGTTTGCCATTTCCTACTCCAAGGGATCTCCCCTACTCAGGGATTGAACCCACATCTATTGTATCTCCTGCATTGGCAAGCGGATTCGTTACCACTGTGCCACAGGGGAAGCCCTCTTATAACAGTAATAAAACCATTCATGAGGGCTCCACCCTCATGACCTAATTACTTTTCAAAGGTCCCACGTGCAAATACCATCACACCGGGGATTAGGGCTTCAACCTCTGAATTTGGAAGGACATAACCATTCACTCCACAGCACTGGAACTAGATGGTCCAAGATGACCTCACTCACACATCTGACAATTGGTACTGGTTGTTGACTGTATACGCAAAGTTCTCATCTTCAAGATGGCTGGCTGGGGCTTCCTTGCCTGGTGACTCCCTGTGTTTTAAGAAGGTGAAAGCAGAAGCTTCAAGGCCCTTTAAGACTTAGGCTCAGGAGTCACCAAAACATCACTTCCATTGTATTCCTTTGGTCAAAGCAATTTACAAAGCTTTCCTATGTTTAAGACAAGGAGGAGTAGACCCCACTTTAATAAAGTAGACAGGAAGTGGTTCAAAGTGACATTATAAAGGAATGTGCATGAAGTGATATGAGGATTTATTGCGACAGTTTTGCAGGTGATCTACCACATTCACTGAGCAAATTAAACTAGTGAATATACAGGATGAGTTCTGCCTGGATACATCAGTAGAGGTGACGGCATGATACCAATCAGAGCCAGAGATCAGAGGGGCATCTCAGACGTGCAAAGGTATAGCTGTTTATTACGCCATTTGAATGAGAACAGGCAGGAAAGGGTTTTGGACTTTGTCTGATTCCAAGACTAATCTATAAATTTTTTCCTGTGAAATTAGATATTTGCCTCATCTCTGTTACAGCACAGCCAGAGGCATCTGGTAGGGCCAGCTAACGTATGTTCTTAGATTTTCCTTGGCAGAAATTAATTTTTTTTTTCCCTTAGGAATTTTTTTTTTCTTTCCCCAAGGCTGACTCTTTGGGTTAATACCAGGGATCCACAATTCATAAATTTGTTCCTCGTGGTTCATTGTTTCAAAATGAGACTTTTAATAGATTCCAAAGACTTAATAAGAGGGCTGCCTAGTCACATAATGAAGTTACTGTGCACATGGCTGACAGGTAGTAATTTATTATTATCCTTGTCCCTGATAAGAGTCGTACCATTCATGGTGGGTGCCTAATAAATATTAGCTGTAACAACAAAAGCAACGGGAGAAAGTTTGTCCCTTTGTGTTTCAACCAACTATTCACAACACATTCTCCTTTCACCACTGTGTCTATTTTCAGTGAATTTTATCAGTTCTATATAGAGGGGAGCCAGAGCTGTGTGTCTTTATTACTGTTAGTTTAAATGTCCTAATTTACCCTGTCATCGTGTTTCACTTAGCATAGCAAGTCACAATATTTTTCTGTCCCTGCAGTGAAAGACTGCAGTAAGGTGATCTTGCTAACAAGAGATAATTATTAGCTTCCTCTGGAATGTTACTGTATATGCATTGCTAAGCATCCCAGGAGGATTAATATTTCTGTGAATTTTGGACAAGACGAGGTAGTGGCCCAGAGAGACGTGGCTGTTTGAATATTCGTCCTTGCTCCGTTTGTCTCTCCATCACTGGTAATTTGTTAATGCTGCTTGTGTCCCATCTGAGGTCACGCTGAGCATTAATGCACCTCTACTGACTAATACACCCACTTCCAAAGAGAGAACGAGGTAAGTCAGAACCTTGGATGATCCTGGCAGTCACAAGGTTTGCATTCAAGAGCAACTTCTTCTCAGGGTGATGCTTTTCTGAAAAGTTGGCAGTGAAATGGCAGTTTGAAATCACGGTTCATTGATGTTCAAGGGTTTCTTCCTCAGATGAGCAGAGCTGTTCTGGCACTGGGAATTGCAAAGTTTTTTTTTTTTCCCCTTTGCTTATTTGTTTATTTTTGTTATTATTGGGAGCAGACAGGGAAGGGAAGGGGATTTAAAATTCAGCAGAGGATCACCGAGAGTCAGAGGCTGGTGGGGCTGGGAAATCTTTGATTGTCAAGCTCAAGGTCTGAAAGAAACAGAAACCTTCTGAAACATCTGGGCCTAGTCATACCTCAGTTAGACTAGACACCCTAACCAGACTGCATATACCTGTAAGCATTGAAGGCATTGAATTCTTTTAATATGTTTCCAGTGAATTCTTCTATTTAGGAAAATCTTAGAAAAACCCAAGTAGCAAATGCTGACATATTAACTCTAAGTGGGAATTCAGCTGTCATTAGTAAACCTTTATGCAGTATCTAGTTTATTCGTTCATCAGTTCATTTCATCAACCAACAAACATTAATAATTATTGAAAGTCTCACGTGGGCCAGATGCATGGTGGGCTTTGGGAACACCGGAGGGGGTTGTGGTCTAGAGGGGGAGAAAGGCAAGGAGGCAGGTAGTTTCGATACAACAGGATTTATGGCAGGGGTCAGCCCAGAGGGCTATGTGGACGTGCACATTGTCTCAGGCCTAGCAGAAGGGAGTCGGTGAGTCCCTCTGGAGGAAGTGACTTCTCAGGTGAGGCAGATGGTGTGCTGAGAGGTGAGGCAGGAGGTTAAACAGCACCAGGTCTGTGGGATATGGACCTATGCGATGGAGTTTGGCCGATGGGAGTCATGGCCAATTTTAAGAAAGGAAATGACAAGATCAGGCTGAGGTTCTAAAGACTACTCTGCTTGCATTGGGGAGGGTGGCATAGAGAGGTGTCCTAGGCTGGGATGCCAAGAAGTTGAGCCTGAGACTGGCTTTCTGGGCAAGCAGTTTCTGGAAGAAGTGGGAAGCATGTGTGTGGGAAGCATGAATAAGGCAAGCAGAGATATGGTCTAGCCCCAGCCTGATCCCATGTGGAGCTCTGGGTGTGGGGGCCTTTTGCCTTGATATCAGGCTGTCCGCAGAAAAGAGGCAAAACCTCCAGACATTTCCCACAAATATGCCTGGTGCTTTTTTCCCAGGGCAAGTCTCCGAGAAGGGAGTGGCTGTGAGCTGTTAGCAGCCCCTGGTCAGGGGGACATGGGTGGGGTACCAAGAGTGTCTACTCCCAGAGGGAAGGAAGAGCCATGTAGGTGGTCTTGACCTCTTCCAAGGGGGGAGATTGCAGCTTGTCGTTGCTGGAAATGAAAGGGCAAACCGGTTTCTCTAATAGAAAATGCATTAGGCTGTCTAGAAAGAGCAGCTAAGCGAAGGGTGAGAACAACGGGAGATTATCAGCAGTTTGGCTGAGGGTGAGACCAAAGAGGTCGGTCATCAACCACGAAGAAAAGAGGTCCACAGTCCTGAATTAATCAGAGATAAAGGGAGTGGGATTGGAGTAGCATTGCAGTCAGTGTCCGGCAAGGCAGGGACCGGGCTATGCCAACATCTTAAGAATAAATAATTCTCCCCCGTTTCTATCCGAGGTGCTCAAGGTAATTTGCAAATATTTGCAGGCAAGTTTTCACCAGGCTGAACTGCAGGCAGAGCTCCCACTGACTTCACAGAGTGCTCCCGGGGGACAGGCAGCAAGGTGAGGCTTCAGTTCTGGGTAATTAAGACTTACGGCACCCTCGTTAGTGAAGAAATCCCGGTGCACATCATTGAAATGCAGCGGGCTCTGCAGCCCCACGGCCCCTCGGCGGCCTTAGCCGTCAGAAGCCCACTGAAGCCATCATTAATTTTGCTATCCTTCACTTTCTGAAATCAAAGGATGACATCACTTTGATTAAGAGGAACAGGCACGTTACAATCAGTGGAGTCAGTTTGCATTGGTCAGTGTCCTTAAAGTCACTTACTGATGGTGGCCTTGGGGCTCCCACAGGGAAAATGAATTCTGTGAGATAGGCTGAAAGCCCACAGTCACCTTCTGAACAGGCAAAATTCTCTCCAGAACCCACCTGCACTGCTTCCTTAGTTACACTATTCTTTTCTGCTTCCCTTCCTATCACCATCTCTGAGACACAAAGATGCTCATTGGTGGTCAGTCCCAGACAATAAGAAATGTCTCTAGAACACTCTGATTCTCCTCTGGATCAGGGTGGAGGAGAGATGGGTAAACGAATAAGCAGGTGTCTATGGAGCTTCATCTCATGCGAGATGCTGTGCTGGCAGCTAGGAAAGGTACGAAGAATTCTGGAACACATTCCTGACCCTCAAAGAGCCTACGATCTTGCAGAAGAGGTACATCTCTTCCAGCCAGGGTTAGCAGCACAACTTTGAAGGCAGACAGCCTAGGTTTGCATCCTGGCTCTACCACACTGGCTATGTGACTTTAGGCAAATTACACAACCTCTAAAACCTCAAGTTTTAGAATCTATAAGGTGGGGATAACAACAGTACCTACCTCATAGGGTCATTGTGAGCAGTAAACATATTAACAAAAGGGCTTGAACCATGGTCTTTACTCAATAAATGTGACCAAGCAGCAATCATTTGTAGAGTATTCACTGTGCTGAGTGTTTTATATGCTCTATTTCATCTAATCTGTAAACAACATGTGAGATGGGCACCAACGTTATCCTTGTTTTATCAATAAGGAAGTGGAGTCTCAGAGAAGTTAAGTGATTTTTTATACAAAGCCACAAAGCTAGGAAGTGATGAAACTGGGGTTTGTACCCGGAGCCCAGGTTCCCTATAAGAAAATCCATGAGGGCTTTAGGTATGCAGAGAACAAAGAGCTCCCAGGGAGCTGGGGCAGTCAAGGAAGTTTTCTTCTGAGTCTTCCATCTGCGGGAGGAGCTTCTTTTATTTCTTCAGCCAATATTTGTTGAACACATACTATGATTGGGCACAGAGCTGGGAACCTTATGAGTAATGCATGGCTTCTATTAACAGTCTGAAGTGGAGGAAGTAAACCATTGAAAGCTACGTGGCAGGGAGGGACCTCTGTAAAGAGTCACTCTGAGCAGGACCTTGAGGGAGAAGTTTGGATGGAAAGATATGGAAGAAGGGAGAGAAACAGGATGAGCAAAGTTCAGAGGGATGAAATAGCTCCAGGAAACCCCAAGTATTTACATGTCTGAAGCCAAGGGTGAACGTGGATAGGAAGACAAGAAATAAATATCATAACCAACATCCTCTGAATACCCATAGCGTGTTAAGTACTCTCTGCTCTCTTATTCTTTCCCTGAAGTAGGCAAACTACGGGCCAAATCTAGTCTACCACCTGCTTTTGTTTTTAGCCTAAGAGCTAAGATAAGCATGATTTTTCACAGACGAACATTTGCAAAAGATTTTGATGACAGGAAAATACTAAGACTGAACCTAATTAAGCAAAGTATTATCTTTTCCCCCAAAAGAATTCCATTGTTCTCATTAGCAGACCTGTATTATTATTTTAAAAAGTCTTCAATCCTCAATTATTATTATATTTTGAATTTTATCAGTAAAATATGTTGTGGAAATTTATTCTCTCTCTGGTTATGCAAGTACCTGTATCATAGCCTTAATTTTGCATCTTGACCTACAAAAGTGGAAATGCTACCTGGCCCTTTATGGGAAAAGCCTGTCAACCCTTGTCCTTTCCAAATGCCCATGAGGCATCATTCTAATTTAAGGAGGTCTAGGGAAGATGCTGCGGAGAAGGCAATGGCAAGCCACTCCAGTACTCTAGCCTAGAAAATCCAATGGATTGAGGAGCCTGGTAGGCTGTAGTCTGTGGGGTGGCTATGGGTCAGACACGACTGAGCGACTTCACTTTCACTTTTCACTTTCACACATTGGAGAAGGAAATGGCAACCCACTCCAGTGTTCTTGCCTGGAGAATCCCAGGGACGGGGGAGCCTGGTGGGCTTCTGTCTATGGGGTCACACAGAGTCGGACACGACTGAAGTGACTTAGCAGCAGCAGCAGCAGGGAAGAAGCTGAGGACCTGAGCCATAGCAACCTGACCAGGAATGAAGAGGATAAAACTGCCCAGGCTCAGAGACAAGCAGGAAGGTAGAGGCTCCCCTGGCTGTCCTGACGTGTGCGGACCCGGGCTCGGGTCTGGGGCACAATGAGAGTAAGGCTTGTTTCCCAGAAAAGAATTCCTGGCCAGGGGCAGTGTGTTTCTCCATTGGATAACCAGGTGCTGCAGGAAATGCCAGAGGAAGTGCAGGTCTGGTGGACTGAAGGTGGGACAGACAGGTGGGGCTGGAGACAGCACAGGGGATGAATATGTGGAGATGTCCAGGAGGAGGGTGGGTCTCCAGAGCCAGGGATAGAGTTTAGAGTCATTAGGAACGGGGGCTGAAACCTCATAGAATCAGAATTCGTGTACCAAGGGAAGAAATTATTTCCTCTGTCAACAGGAGTTGAACAGTTCACCTTTTCAGATTGAGAGCAGGGATAGAACACTTACTCATCTTTGAAGCTCTTGTGGGGTGGGAAGGAGGAGAGTGGGACCAAGTTGGATTCAGTAGATCTGGAAAAAGGAATCAGAGCTATTTTTGGAAAAGGTTATTCATGTCAGTATATGATATTTCTTCTCACACACACACTCCAAAGGATCATGAAGGATATATTTTTTAAACTCCAGTGTGTGCATTAATTCACACAGAATTATCTGATTAGCTTTAGAGGCTGCTGATTTGAAGATCTCCAAGTAAAAGCACAGGGGAAAACACTCGCTGTGATTGAGAATGAAAGGGGAATTTCCTTCTAGAGAAGTTTCAGGAAAACAAAGGAAGAAGCCGCTCCTGGTTACATAATTCCAACCTGGGAAAGTAAGAATCTTTGATTATGTATTTATGCCCTGCCAAACTCAGAGCCCAGAGGATATCAGACAAGCCTAAAAGAAACTGATTTCCAACACTTCTCTTTTTCCTTGTTCTTGTTCGTGGTCTCTGTAACCTTGAGGAACTAGCCTGCATGGGCTGCCCGCTTGTGCGGGGCTCCAGGCGGGGCTGGTTCTTCATGGGAAAGGGAGGTGCTAGTGTGGGAGAGACTGGGAGGAAGGGAGAGAGGTGATGATGTGGCCACCTAACTGGGGGCAGGACTGAGTCACCTTGCCAGCTGAGGGGATCGATTTTCTTAGACCTACTGTTTCCCCAAGAATTCTCAGGGCAAATAAGGGGGGAAATGTGAGGCTGTCCAAAACTTTACAGGGAGCAAGAGCAAGGGTTTCTCGAGGTTTGGGGTATGCCTAGTCTTTGAAATTTTGGCCTCGGTTTTCCTTGGGGCCAGTCCTGGACTGTAAGGTTCTTGTGTGTAAGTTATAAAAATAGGACCCGTTGTCCCTGGCCCCCTTTTCCCCCCGGCCCTGGGGAGCCCAAGGCTAGGACTAATGGTAGAGCAGAGTGAGCAGCCTCCCCCTTGCCCCCTTCAGGGAGCCTGGGGGCAGAGCACACCTGCATATCTGACCCCCGCTTCCAAACCTCCACCCCCTGATCCCAGTCGTGTGTGCCCTAATCATTGTTGTTGTTGTTTAGTCACTAAGTCGTGTCCAACTCTTTCTGCAACCCCGTGGATGTAACCTGACCAGGCTCCTCTGTCCATGGGATTTCCCAGGCAAGAATACTGGAGTAGGTTGCCATCTCCTTCTCCAGTGGTTCTTCCATACCCAGGGATTGAACCTAGGTCTCCTGTATAGTGGGCAGATTTTTTTTTTTTTTTTTTTTACCACTGAGCCACCTGGGAAGCCTGCCTTATACATTAATTTGCAGAAAAAGCAGCATCTGAAAAGTGGGTGCTGCAGAAAGCCGTATGACATGGGGGGAGGGTTAAATTAAGTACTTAATGTATGTCCGTCTCAAATACTGATCTTTTCCTTGGACAAATAATGTAACAGTAGGCCTGGGGACACCTGGCATTTCGTGGGCTCTATTCTCCCCTGGATTTAATTCTGTGAGAGATCATCCAGGAGGCACTCTGAAAAACTGCAGCCACACTTTTGAGTTGCTAGGGTTCGACTGAAGAAGTGATCATTCTAGTGTTCTAAATGGAACCAGAGAGCAAGACAACAAGATCCAGGAAAGCCATTAATAAAAGAAAAGGCAACACAGCCCCATATCTAATACAGGAATGAGATTTTCATGAGCTATCTTCAAAAAAGAAAAATGCGTGCAGAAATAACATGGATAAACCCAAACCACTATCCCTCCTGATTTGAAGGGAACATATAATGTTGGAGAGATTTCTGTATTTACCTCTGAACCTGATTTTCATGTCATTCTGTCATTGATGAACAGTTCCCAAGTGCCTTGTCAAAAAGGGTTGCTTATTAA
This sequence comes from Moschus berezovskii, assembly GCF_049115385.1. Taxonomy (NCBI): domain Eukaryota; kingdom Metazoa; phylum Chordata; class Mammalia; order Artiodactyla; family Moschidae; genus Moschus; species Moschus berezovskii. The sequence continues at coordinate 53,700,778 of NC_142464.1, read as the reverse complement.
GCCACTGAAAGTATAAAAATACAGACAATGTAAACTGTGAATCATTCCATGAAACCCCGGTAGCCCAGACTGGATTTGGCACTGAGTTAAACAGTTGCACAAACATGAACTCAGCCCCTTTCCATGGCAGATCCAGTGCTAACTCCAGGTAAAGGATGATTCACAAGGCACTGCCGTGTCTGAGCGTGTTCACAACCCAGGGGGGAAGGCGCGAACAGATTTTAAAAAGACTGTACAAGATGAGGTTAAACCATTAGACATCAATTGGAAGGGATCACTCTGAAGCTGCACTGAAATATAGATTATATACAGAGTGTGCTGGGGACACGGAAGAGGCGAAAATTAACCCAACCCAGGGGTGCCAGGGAAACATCAAGACAGAGACATTTGAACGGTGTCTTGAAGGATGAATAAGAGCCTGAAAACAGCATGGGGAGTCATCTTTGCTGAGTGACAGTGTGGGCAAATGTTTGGAGACACGACTCTGCACAGCTAACGAGGGAACAGGAAGAGATTTGCGTGGTTGATGGTGTGCATGAAGCTGGAAAAGAGGGCAGGGTGGCTGGGCTGGCTCTGTGTGGATATGAACCCTGGAGATTTTTCAGGCTGAGAAAGGCACAAGCAGATTGGCGTTTTAAACAGTCTTTGATCTGCAGAGCAGAGCCTCTCAGTGAGATCCTCCTTAAGGGTGATATATGGTGCTAGTTTTGTGTGTTTGTGTGTGTGTATTTTACTGATTCAGAAAATTAGTCCACTTCCTAAAGTTCTTTGCTTATTCTCAGGGAGTGTTATCCCTAGAACAGAGGTCAGCAAACTATGCCCCACTGGCCATATCTGGTCTCCCACCTGTTCTACCAATAAAGAACACAGTCTGGTCGCTTCTTTGTGCTCTCCACTGTGGCTGATCTCAAAGCAGAGTTGAGTTGTAGCAATGTAGACTGTATGACTTCCAAGGTGTGAGATATTCATGAGCTGATGCTCTACAGAAAAACTGTGCTGACCCTTGCCCTTTGGTTCTCTGAAGTTTATGTCAATTTTCCCATCAGACTAGAAACTTGGGAGATCATCTTGAAGGTTTGCCTCATTACTTTGCGTACAGCTCACCTCTGCCTTTAACAAGTGGCCAAATTCAATCATGCTGTTTAAGTCAGTAGCAGGAAACAGAGTGAAGAGTGTCACGTACAAAGGAGGTTGAACACCAGGAACTAGGCAAGTCTGGTCAAACCACTCCATTTCTTCTCGGCAGGAGTCTCCAAGCATGAGATGAGCAGCCTGCCAAGTATATTGATTGCATCAGAGTTCAAAAACCTTCCACCATATAGGTAGGATGGAACTGATTAGGTGGTTGTGTTGATGGCCAAGTAATGGCCCGCACAATGTACAGATGAATGGGCTGACATCAATCTTCGAGATCTCTAACAAGTTCTCACAAGACTCCGGACTTAACTCCTGCCCTGCTCAGCATTTTTATCAGCACAAATAATTCAGAATCCATGTTATCAATGTGAAGTTTGCCCATGGCTGGGGGATAGGCGATAGCTAGTAATGGGCATTGATTGTCAGCATCACTGTTTCAGAAAATTCTTGTTAAGCTAAAGCGGTGCTTTCCTAAGGGATAAATGTGAGACTCCTGAACATCCACCCCTAACGTTCCTGGGCTCTGGGGCGAAAGTACAAATGAAGACCAGCATTCCATACAACCAAAGACTTTGAATTTATAAATCAGTCTAACAAACTTTTAGACAAAGTGTGTTCTTTCTTCCTACCTTGACATCATCTGGAAGCCTAGATTCAAATTCAGATTCTCTGAGTCCTCAGAGTGTTAATGCTGGAAGACAGGCAGCATGGGAAACAGTCCTAGTCCCCTGGGTTTCAGCTTTCTGGGAGATGAACCCTTCTTTCTATTTTCTGACCTTGCTTGGACTCCTCAGCAACTTCTTTCCAGTTGTTTCCTCTTTACTGTCTCATCGCTTGTATCTGTCATTTGGTACCATTTATCTGGCTCTATCCTGTGACTTTTATACTTAAACCCAATTCCTCTTGCATTGTGGGTTAATTTGTTTCCAGTCTCTTCAGGTAACCCTGGCCTAGTGCTTACATTTGGCAATCCCCAGGAAATAGTGTCCCTGATGGACTCCCCACCAGAGCTGGGAAACAACCTGGCCAACTCCCATCCACTTCCTAGCTCCCAGGTCTTCCATGATGACCCCTCTGCCTTGCCAGTACCTCTTGAACTTAATCACAAAGGATGAATACATACTTCAGCAAATTTGGGGTAGTAAGGGTGGGAGGTAGTCCGACCCACAAGCAACAGACTTCTCTGAAAGCTAGTGTTTTTATTTTCAAAGGGTCACATGTTTTAAGAAAAAAAAAATTCAGTTCAGTTCAGTTAAGTCGCTCAGTCGTGTCCGACTCTCTGCGACCCCATGAATCACAGCACGCCAGGCCCCCCTGTCCATCACCAACTCCCGGAGTTCACTCAAACTCATGTCCACAGAGTTGGTGATGCCATCCAGCCATCTCATTCTCTGTCGTCCCCTTCTCCTCCTGCCCCCAACCTTTCCCAGCATCAGAGTCTTTTCCAGTGAGTCAACCCGTCGCATGAGGTGGCCAAAGTATTGCAGCTTCAGCTTTAGCATCAGTCCTTCCAATGAACACCCAGGATCGATCTCCCTTAGAATGGACTGGTTGGATCTCCTTGCGGTACAAGGGACTCTCAAGAGTCTTCTCCAACACCACAGTTCAAAAGCATCAATTCTTTGGTGATCAGCTTTCTTCACAGTCCAACTCTCACACCCATACATGACCACGGGAAAAACCATAGCCTTGAGTAGACAGACCTTGGTTGGCAAAGTAATGTCTCTGCTTTTTAATATATTATCAAGGTTGGTCATAACTTTCCTTCCAAGGAGTAAGCGTCTTTTAATTTCCTGGCTGCAATCAGCATCCGCAGTGATTTTGGAGCCCAAAAAAGTAAAGTCTGACACTGTTTCCACTGTTTTTCCATCTATTTCCCATGAAGTGATGGGACCAGATGCCATGATCTTTGTTTTCTGAATGTTGAGCTTCAAGCCAACCTTTTCACTCTCCTCTTTCACTTTCATCAAGAGGCTTTTGAGTTCCTCTTCACTTTCTGCCATAAGGGTAGTGTCATCTGCATATCTGAGGTTATTGATATTTCTCCCAGCAATCTTGATTCCAGCTTGTGCTTCTTCCAGCCCAGCGTTCCTCATGATGTACTCTGCATATAAGTTAAATAAGCAGGGTGACAATTTACAACCTTGACGTACTCCTTTTCCTATTTGGAACCAGTCTGTTGTTCCATGTACAGTTCTGACTGTTGCTTCCTGACCTGCATACAGGTTTCTCAAGAGGCAGGTCAGGTGGTCTGGTATTCCCATCTCTTTCAGAATTTTCCACAGTTTATTGTGATCCACACAGTCAAAGGCTTTGGCATAATCAATGAAGCAGAAATAGATGCTCTTCTGTAACTCTCTTGCTTTCTCCATGATCCAGCGGATGTTGGCAATTTGATCTCTGGTGCCTCTGCCTTTTCTAAAACCTGCTTGAACATCTGGGAGTTCACGGTTCACATATTGCTGAAGCCTGGCTTGGAGAATTTTGAGCATGACTTTACTCGCGTGTGAGATGAGTGCAATTGTGCGGTAGTTTGAACATTCTTTGGCATTGCCTTTCTTTGGGATTGGAATGAAGACTGACCTTTTCCAGTCCTGTGGCCACTGCTGAGTTTTTCAAATTTGCTGGCATATTGAGTGCAGCACTTTCACAGCATCATCTTTCAAGATTTGAAATAGCTCAGCTGGAATTCCATCACCTCCACTAGCTTTGTTCGTAGTGATGCTTTCTAAGACCCACTTGACTTAACATTCCAAGATGTCTGGCTCTAGGTCAGTGATCACATTATCGTGACTATCTTGGTCGTGAAGATCTTTTTTGTACAGTTCTTCTGTGTATTCTTGCCACCTCTTCTTAATATCTTCTGCTTCTGTTAGGTCCATACCATTTCTGTCCTTTATTGAGCCCATCTTTGCAAGAAATGTTCCCTTGGAATCTCTGATTTTCTTGAAGAGATCTCTTGTTTTTCCTATTCTGTTGTTTTCCTCTATTTCTTTGCATTGATCGCTGAGGAAGGCTTTATCTCTCCTTGCTATTCTTTGGAACTCTGCATTCAGATGCTTATATCTTTCCTTTTCTCCTTTGCTTCACTTCTCTTCTTTTCACAGCTATTTGTAAGGCCTCCTCAGAGAGCCATTTTGCTTTTTTGCATTTCTTTTCCATGGGGATGGTCTTGGTCCCTGTCTCCTGTACGATGTCACGAACCTCCGTCCAGAGTTCATCAGGCACTCTATCTATCAGATCTAGTCCCTTAAATCTATTTGTCACTTCCACTGTATAATCATAAGGGATTTGATTTAGGTCATATCTGAATGGTCTAGTGGTTTTCCCTACTTTCTTCAATTTAAGTCTGAATTTGGCAATAAGGAGTTCATGATCTGAGCCACAGTCAGCTCCTGGTCTTGTTTTTGCTAACTGTATACAGCTTCTCCATCTTTGGTTGCAAAGAATATAATCAATCTGATTTCGGTGTCGACCATCTGGTGATGTCCATGTGTAGAGTCTTCTCTTGTGTTGTTGGAAGAGGGTGTTTGCTATGACCAGTGCGTTCTCTTGACAAAACTCTATTAGCCTTTGCCCTGCTTCATTCCGTGCTCCAAGGCCAAATTTGCCTGTTACTCCAGGTGTTTCTTGACTTCCTACTTTTGCATTCCAGTCCCCTATAATGAAAAGGACATCTTTTTTGGGTGTTAGTTCTAAAAGGTCTTGTAGGTCTTCATAGAACCGTTCAACTTTGGCTTCTTCAGTGTTACTGGTTGGGGCATAGGCCTGGATTACTGTTTAGAATATGATTAAATATATCTAACATACATTCTAGAAAGTACACAAAGCATAAACAGCATAGTGAATTATCACAAGGCTTATGACCACCAGGGAAACAAATGCCCCACAAGACCTCACCCTTTTGTACCTTGCTCTCTTCTCCCTGAAGGAAACCAACTACTATTGTCCATTTTGCCTGTTTTGGGATTTTATGTCAATGGAATCATGCACTATTTATTTCCTTGTGTATGGCTTCTTTCACTCAATATGTTTGTGAGATTTGCCTGTGATGCCACGTGTGGTTGTAGTTTACGAACTTTCATTGCCGTGTGTAACGTTATGTGAGGCCTCCATGATCTATTTATGGGCTTCCCTGGTGGCTCAGATGGTAAAGCATCTGTCTGCAATGCTGGAGACCTGGGTTCGATCCCTGGGTCAGGAAGATCCCCTGGAGAAGGAAATGGCAACCTACTCCAGTACTCTTGCCTGGAAAATCCCATGGACAAAGGAATCTAGTAGGCTACAGTCCATGGGGTCACAAAGAGTTGGACATTACTTTCACTTTTCACTTCCATATCTAGAAGTAGACCTCTAGATCATGGGTTTTGCATATTTCAGCTTAACTGAAACTCCCTAATAGTTTTCCAGAGTGACTGAGCCCACTTGTGCACCCACCTTCAGTCTGCGAAAACTCTTGTGGCTCCACATTTTCTTAGGTTTTTAAAAAAATTATCCCCCATTATATAGTCATGTTTGTTTCCATGTTGAAAAATATTATACATTTTTTGCCTGAAAGGGAAAATTGACCTTTCTGGAAGATGTACCAAGTTTATCCTGGGGCTTCACCCGTCCCAAAGTGGAGGAGCTCAACCAAACTGATCTCTTAGAGGTTCTTTAACCAGAGTCATTACCTTCTAGCCTTTCACCAACTTTCTTATTCAGAGCCCAGCTTCCCTTCTCTGTCTGTAAGGAGGACCCACTGCTGACCTTCAATTTATTTTTCCAAGACAGTTCTTATCTGAATAATCTTATTTTGATCTCATATTCATCTCTCTGTCACTTACATTTGCCTCCAAGTCCTTTCAAGGAAATGGACCATATACTCCTCCATCACCTGCAGGAATTCTTGGGACCCCATGGGGAGCCATCAGTATTTGCTAATGGACTGCCCGGCTTAGTGTAGCTTAAATTCCATCTTTATTTTTATATGATAGTTTAAGTGATTTAATGAGTGGCTGTCACTGACAAGGCACTTGGGGACTGTGCATAAAATGACACAATAATATAAAAATAGAGCTTTGCTCAGAGACTAATACACAGAACTGCTTTCCATGTACACATCACTCTTTATCCTAGAGGAAGCAGTTCTTTCTTCAGTCAAGTGCAGTCTGTTTTCATTGATAAAAATAAGCAAATCCTCATTCCCTTCTTGCCTGGTTTGAATGCTTACAAAGTCAGGAATCATATATAATATTCATTTCAGCAATGAATATGCAGAAAGTGCTGCAACTCTTTATTTAGGGATTTTAAACATTGCAGTCATGTTCATCATGGTGACTGTGGGCTTTTATATCTAAGTCAATCATTTCTCAAATTCGTATTTAAATATCTCAAGTGGTGCTCTTGGCTTCTTGGGTACTTCACAACATACAACTAAAGAAGGAAGGTTAGCCACGCCAAAAAAAAGAGAAAAAAAGTACAGGAACGGTGCAGCTGTGACTATTTCACGTTTAGGAAGCAGCAGGATCAGGGAAGAGAAGAAGAGAATTCTAGGGGAGCCAAATTTGCGATGAGAATCTGGATGTTGGCTTCATCCTAAAGCACAGTGTGGGAGTTGTTCTCTAACTTAATGATGCTCTAAGTGAGGTATACAAATTTTTTCTCGGTTGTTTTGTAGGCAAGGTTTCTCTTCTGCTCCTTTCAATAATCTAAATGCCAAATACTGACAGTCCGAATGGTTACCTGGACCTAAGCACACACACAGGTTCACACATATGTCTTGGCTGGTGATTTTACGTTTTAGAATAGTTTCATTCATTCAATCATGTCGTTTCATTAATTTTATGTTTAATGTCTAATTAAATGGTCAAATAGCAAATACTTACCCAGCATCTGTGATGTGGTAAGTGTTGTGCTTGTTGTTCAGAGTACAATGATGTATCCTAGCCAGACATTATTCAAATAATTACATAAAAGATTGTAAACCTGCATCGGTGTGAATGCTCTGAAGGAAGAGCAAGGTGGAGACGTGTATTCGAGGGCTTTGATTTAGGGAGATCTGGGAAGTGTTCTTAAGGAAGTGATGGGCTGAGCTGATGTCTGTTAAACCAGCAAGTGAATTAATTAGGTAAAGTGGGGGGAGTGGAGGGGATCTTGAGGAAATGGGAACGGCTTGTGCAAAGGCCCTGTGGTGGGACAGTGCCTTATATGAGGATTAGGTCAGTGTGGCAGGAGCAGAGAGAGTAAAGGCAGCGGGCAGGACCTTGCAGGCACTAAAGGAGCTTTGTCTTTATCTTAAGAGCCAAGTTGACACATGGGGAAGAATAGGTAGAGGACAGGAAGAGATCCAGTTGCACAGTGTGAGTTATGGGACTCAGAGGTATGCAAGGAAGAGGGTTTTAGAACCTCTTGTTCTTGCCTTACATATCCCTAGGGTGTTTACTTGACTCAGTTGCAGATGTCCCCTGATAGCTGTCAGGCAGGCTTCTCTCCCAGGCCTGAGTGGGTAATAGGGAGGCTGCTAAGGGGTGGTGGCGGGCCATGCTCCAGTGGTCCGGATCCGTTCTCTCCTCTGTGCACAAGGAGCCATTTGCAGGACGCCTGTGCTTTCTGCTGGGAGACCCAAATGTATTGAGCTGTAAGCGTCTGACAGGGAAGCCTGGTTTCAACTTTAATAGAACACAGTGCACCCAACCGACTGGCATAATCTCTCCCCAGAAAGGTAATGTGTGGCCTTTGCGTGTTGGAGCTTCCATTTACAACCGAGATTAAATATAGACAAATGCAGAATATAAACGTTCTTGACCCCATTTATAATGCAAATCGTAAAGTACATCGCAAATGGCATTTTCAGACTCCAGGTATTCAACATTTGGAGATGCAAAAGATCTGAAAAAATATTTTTGGTTCAAGCTATTCTAATGTGGAGCCTGCTAAGACAACAGTAACAACAATAAGAATTCGAGCAGAATTCTGGGTGGGGATGGAAGGGAAGGGGCACCTATTTCCTGAATGTTGGATGTGATGGTCACAGAGTTTCTCAGCCTTGGCACTGTTGACATTTGGGGCTGGGTCACTCGTCACTCTTTGTTGCGGGGCTTGTCCTATACATTGCGTCCATAGCATGTTTAACAGCATCCCTGCCTTCCCCTCATTCGATGCCAATAGCACAACATCCCCTCTCCTGGTTGTGATAAGCAAAAATGTCTCCAGATATTGCCAAACACCCCCTGGAGGGGAAAGTTCACACTACCACCCCCACTTTTGAAACCCTGTACTAGAGAATCCAAAATTAATATACATGGTGTAGAGACTATTGTGAAATAAAAGTATGCATTGCCAATAATCTGAAGATTGTTCCATGTAACAATGTTTGAAATTTTCTATGGAATGTGGCCAGAGGTTTTCCAACCTGAAATCAGTTTGACTTCTCAAACCATTTAGACACATAGCACAATGTGTGAAAATGACTACTTGAAACTCCCAGCTAAGGGGCAAACCCCTTTCTATTCACTCAGGGAAGCTGAACTTTTGATTCTGCAAGTCCGCTTTTTAATTTTAAGTTGGGAGTGCAAAGACGGTTTTGCCATTTCTTTCTTTGCAGAAGAATAGCAGCACCGAAAAATAACTGGTTGCTCATGTTCTGTGCTCTTACGTCTTTAAATATTTCTCAGTTTGGGTGGGAAATGGGAGGATATTAAATGTTGTAGTACAATCATTTGGATGCTTACCCATAGTCTGGAGGAATTGGAAAAGCTTTGTAAAATTTCCCAAGAGGGTGAAGTGCCCTGTCTGGGATCCAGTGCTCCCCGTCCTCTGCTGGGACAGGCATTGGTGTCCAGCGGGGGCTGCCGCAGCAGGCAGACAGAAGATATTTGGCTTTCAGCTTCTTTACTGTGCTGTACGTGAGTGACCTTGAAAATTGGCTCAATCTCCTTGGACCTCCACTGTCTTTTTCCCTGAGAATGAAAATAAAAGCAGTGACTGAATCCTTCATCTTAGTGTGGTGAGGTTTAATGAGATCACAGTTGGGGGATCTGGCATTATCATTTAAGGAGTGTTGCTTCTCACCTTGATGCTACTAGGGCTTTCCCCTTATTTTGCCTATTTTTGTTAAATTGGCTAGGTAGGCAGATGTTTCTTCTGTATAATTGGAGATGAAGGATTTAGAAATATCAGGGAAGTACCTGTCAACCATTCTAACTTTAAATCTGGTGAGTTGAGATTAGATATAGACAAATTTAAATGAATTTTATGTATATATAAAACATATAAACTCATATATACAAAATAAGTTTAATCTTATTTTGTATAATAAGATTAAATAAGTTTAATCTTAATCTCTAATATATAGCTGTTTGCTTTCTACATGTAATATATACAATAGATTCAAACTATAGATATAGCAAATATCCTTGAATAGAGTCCTCATGTAAATGATAATAAAATATTACTTAAAATATTAATAGTGCCTTAATAATATAGTTTGTGTGTACGTGTACTCAGTTGCTTCAACTGTGTCCGATTCTTTGTGATCCTATGGACTGTAGCCCGACAGTCTCCTCAGTCCATGAGGATTCTCCCAGCAAGAATACTGGAGTGGGTAGCTATTCCCTTCTCCAGGGGATCTTCCCAACCCAGGGATGGAACCCACATCTCCTGCATTGCAGGCAGATTCTTTGCTGACTGAACCACCAGGGAAGCCCAATAGGCAGCCTTTGTGTTTATCTGGGGGAAGGAGAATTTACCTACAGTCCCTGAAAGAATACAGGGACAGGGCTTGTTTGGTTTTGTTTTGTGGTCTGTGCTGCTGGAAGGAGGAGGGTTAGGTAGGAAGATGCTGGTACATTTATGTGAAGGCTGAAAACTGCTCCCTGACTAAGGCTGAACTTCACCAGATAAACTGGGATGAGTCCAGGGGGAAAGCAAACAATAAAAATGAGACCAACATCTTTGAAACTGAAGCATGATGCTGGAATATTTCAGGGGTAGCAGCGTGGGATGTTGGTCTATGGGAAAAGGTGGGAGGCAGAGACCTCTGAGGTTTTTGTTCCTGATGCTCAGAAGTGTGTGTCCTGAATAGTAAGACTTTGATCCCTGTCCAAAATGATACAATTAACCCCACATCTGTGTAGTCTGCAAAGCACTTCTCAGCTACCATGTCCTTTAATCCTAGGAACAATCTGGAGAGTGGCTGGCATCATTTTCAATGCATAAAGCCTGCTCAGGAGGGTGAAGGGACTTGCTCAAAGGTCCTTGATTGGGAGTTGGTAGAGAACCAATTCTATCCCACATACCAAGGAAGACAAATCCCTGTTTGTTTGTTTTTTTAAGGTAAAATAAAAATTGAAAGCAGTCAGGATTCCAGATGGAGTTGGGGATCCATAGAATGATTTTTTAAAAAGTGTCTTCCCTGAAACTCACCACCCTTTCCTTTTTATTTGAATTTCCTGCCAGTGGACTTAGGGTAAGGTCATCTTTCATTTTAAGGAGGTAAGAAAACCTGTCTTCTTCTTCATTACCATCTCTCTCCCACACTGAGACTTCCTGTAGGCTAACTGGCCAAGTCTCAACATTAGCTGCTGGGTTGTGTGTCACTGGGTGATAGGTAAGTGAACGATTACATGTTGTGGTTTTAATCACTTTGATCTCTCCAAGGACCATGCCTATTCTTCTATGTGTGTGGATTCCGGTTTATCAATTGTAAGATGCAGTGAACTGAAGTCTGTTCCTGTAATTGACCAAGAGGTCTTAGCCCAGGGAGGCACATGGCTACCCTACTCATTCTGCAGCCACACTCACTACAGCCACATATCTGCCACTTTCACTTCTCGGTTTTTTTCATTTCCTATGATTTTTGTTTGGTTTTGCCCTCTGATAATTTGGCAAATACTTTTATACTTCCCACAGAGATATTTAAACCATTTGTGTTAAAGGTATGTTTTTTTTTTAATATGTGTCTTGTCAATAGTGCAGTGAAGACACAATTTTAGAAACTGAAAATATGTTCAAACACAACCTAGTAAATGTTATGGCTCATCATTTGGTGTTTGGCCTTTGCAGTTTCATTTTATTTAATGCCATATTTGATGTTCTTGATTTGAAATACTTCCTTTTATTTTTGTCTTGAAGGCAATATTTTTTTAATGTTTCCCATTTGATTTTCTTCTAATAACAGCCTCTCTCAAAATATACTGGATTTCTATAGCAATTCATCTCTATTTATGTGTTTGTCTGTCCTTCTAGCATCATTTACCTACATTACAAAAAAAACTGCTTCCTCTGGAAGGTGCTAAGACAGACCACCAGAGTGTCAGTCCCCAGAAGAAGCCTTGTGTCCTGTGGTCTCTGCTAGGTACCATGTGGGTTTGCCTTTTCAAAGCAACACGTCTGGTCATCACTCACCAACCTGCTCGGCTCTTCCTGGAATATTTTCACTGCCTTTCCCCTTCACTCAGATTTGAGGAAGTTAATTATTTAATACGTTTGCAAAGCACATTGCATTCCCTAGAGAAACTGTGCCAGGTAAATATATATAAATGAATAATTAATTAAAGTGTAAGCAGATTACTTGGTGATTTCTTCCTTAACTGCCCCATTTTCCTAATGAGGTGTTTTGAAGTTCCAGTCTGGGGTTGGTTTCTCGACCTTCCTCCTTACCCACGCTTTCTCTTTCTTCCTCTTCTTAATTCCTTCTGTTTTTAATTCTTTTCCCCCTCTGCCAGTTCTATCAGTGCCTACCAGACTGTGGGCACTCCGTCAATCACAATGATTTAGTGCCAGACCTATAGGTAAAAGCCTTCATTAACTTCAATGGGCATCATAAGCTCCTCAGAACTCTAGGGTGAGATTAATAATTAGATAATGATTCTAAGGCACTGAGAAAATGAGAAAGCAGGCTCCTGAGATGCTGAGCACGGTGTAGCGATCAGTAGTTGAGAAAACCTTGTTTACTGACCCCTTTTCCCTGATCCGTGTTAAGTAAAACAAGAAATCCCTGATACTCTAAAAATTAATATAAATCAAATCAAATCCCTCCTACAACCTTCCTTCCTCTCAGGGGCCAGAACAAACTGAGGAGATTGCAATTTAAGAGCACGCTTTGGCGGTTCGTCGGATTCTTTTTGAGCGAACAGTGGACTGATTTAGATGGGAGTCTGAAGGGGCGACATAATTGCTTATTGAATGTTGATGTCCAAAGCCTAGTTATTCCTTTACAGAGATTAAAAGGAATTAGGGAACAGTTCACGTCCATCCTGATAAACCTGACCCAGTTTATTTACACTGTAATCTTACTTCAGAGCATGAGAGGTGAAACGAGCTCCTCTTATCAATTAATAGCTGAAGAAAAATTTGGATTTCAAGTTCAATGTAAGAGCTATTTATTCCTAAGCACTACAGAAATGAAGAAGTGTTCTCCATTATGTTGGGGGTGGGGACTGGGGGGAGGTGGGTGAGGAAGTGCTGAAGGGAATTTTTTTCTTTCCCTCTTGAGAGTTTGAATTACTGTGCAATCTTGGATTTTCTAGTGACCTGTGTTAAAGCCCTGGGGCTAAAGCAGACCTATAATGGATCTATTTCTGAATTGTTGAGCAGTATTGGAGTTTAAAACAGCAGCCGCGGTACACACATATAATGAGGCCAGTGCCTCTTGTGCATCCGGGAGAGTGCTGGTCACAGCCCTGCAGGGCCTCCCAAAGTACGGGGCAGACCCAGCTCTTCCTCAGCCCTCTTCTAGAATCCTCGAAGGCAGCCAGCCACATCCGGAGCAGACACAGAAGTTACTTTTGGGACATAAGATAAAAGACCTGCAGAAGACTGCGCTCGTCCCCAGATCCCCACTCAGCTCGGTCCACCCTACTCCCACCCCCATTCCACGCCCGGAAATTCCCTTCTCTGGGTGAAAGCATCGTTCCACATTCAAATACCTCTGGGAAGCATAACGCATTCTCTTCACCAGTCATTAATAATTTAGTGTTCATTCGACAAACATTTGTTGTTTGTTGAATTTATTCATAACATGAATCAATCAGAGTCAGGGAGGGAGAAGATGTGGCGGAGCCCAAGGCTGCCTTTCTGCAGGTGGCAAGATCCCTTGGAACCTCAGCGGGCATCCCTGGAAAACCAGAAAACCAGGAAGACGGATCAGGAGACCACCTAAGCACTTCCAGTGCCAGTATTGCCTGTCTCTCAGCCAGCTGTGGAAACCAGCACATACCAGACAGGTGGGGGATGGCTGGATTGAGCCCAAGACACAAGGGCATGAGCGTGGAAATTCACCAAATGGCTCAGGGACTCAGATTTGCTCTGTGTTAACCTAAAGCTTTGTGTCCAGGTTCCAGACCTCAGCACAGAGCCTGGGACACAGTAAGTACCCAAAGACGATGAATTTAAAAAAAAATAAGAAAGATGATAACACCTATATGTTAGTTTTCTAGCACCATTGGAACAATATGTCACAAACTAGGTGGCTTGAAACAATAGACATTACAATAGTCTTACAGTTCCAGAAGGCAAGAGTCCAAAATCAGAGCTCTGGCAAAGTCATGCTCCCTTTGAAGCCTCTAGGCAAGGATCCTTCCTTGTCTCTTCCAGTTTCTGGTAGACCCAGTCATTCCTTGGTTCATAGCAGCAAAACTCCAATCTCTGCTGATATCTTCACACAGCTGTCTTCCCTCTGCGTCTTCACACTGCCATCCTTCTGTGTATGCCTATGTTCAGATTTCTGTCTTCTCTGAGTACAGCAATAGTATTGGATTAGGGTCCCTGATTGCAGCCATGAAATTAAAAGACGCTTGCTCCTTGGAAGGAAAGTTATGACCAACCTTGATAGTATATTAAAAAGCAGAGACATTACTTTGCCAACCAAGGTCCGTCTAGTCAAGGCAATGGTTTTTCCCGTGGTCATGTATGGATGTGAGAGTTGGACTGTGAAGAAGGCTGATCGCCGCAGAATCGATGCTTTTGAACTGTGGTGTTGGAGAAGACTCTTGAGAGTCCCTTATACTGCAAGGAGATCCAACCAGTCCATTCTAAAGGAGATCAATCCTGGATGTTCATTGGAGGGACTGATGCTAAAGCTGAAATTGCAATACTTTGGCCACCTCATGCGACGAGTTGACTCACTGGAAAAGACTCTGATGCTGGGAAAAGTTGGGGGCGGGAGGAGAAGGGGACGACGGAGAATGAGATGGCTGGATGGCATCACCGACTCTGTGGACATGAGTTTGAGTGTACTCCGGGAGTTGGTGATGGACAGGGAGGCCTGGCGTGCTGTGATTCATGGGGTCGCGGAGAGTCGGACACGACTGAGCGACTGAACTGAACTGAACTGAATGATCTCACCTTACCTGGAAATCATCTGCAAAAACTCTATTTTCAAATAAAGTCATATTGGCAGGTACCAGGTGTTAGTATTCCAACCTGTCTTTTTAGAGGACACAGTTCAACCAATAACCACCTACTCCATGGGACTATTGAAGCTGTGAACTGAAACTGGATTATGACATGTCTTGATGATTGGAAAGTGTTTATGCAAATGTAGGGTAAGGAACTCAGCTGGGATGTGAGTCTGGCCCTTTCTCCCAACCATTAGGCTATCCACAAGGAGCTTCAGCATAAGGACTCTGATGTCCAACTCTGAAGACAAAAGAGGGGGAAGAATACAGAAAATGAGGTTCAGGACCCAAAAGACAAGTTTCATTACCTTTACAGGGCTACGTGGGCTTAGTTCAGGTCCCAAGTGACTGAGGCCACTTCCAATATCCCATGTGCTGACCCAGACTCCCCAGAATGTCCTGGGCATTGATTGCCTGCTGGTCCCAAGTGTCAAGGTCCTACCAGAGAGAATGGAAACCACTGACTCACACTCATCTGAGGTGGTTTATAGCCATAAACTTGGAAGGTCACTTAATGAAGAAAAGCTTTAATAAGCAGCAGTAAGGCATTAAACGTTGTACTATTCAGAAGATGGAAATGGTTCCTGACCTTCCAGAGCATGGGTTCTAAAGGACCAGCACTGGTACATATTTTATGTGTCTTTTGTGCCTGTTTTGGGGGGTTAGCACCAGGGAAGCACTGCTTTCTAGTTGATTAGGAGCCACAAGTCTAAATTTCAATTCTGGGCTCAATAGTAATTTTTCCTGCAGGTTTGAATAACTCATCCAATCTGCTTCTTTTTCAACTGTTTCTGGCATTTCTATTTTAATCATTAATTTTGGCTGCTCAGGACCCTGGAATCACCAAGCCTGTGTATGACTTAATTTGGGATTGGAATGAGGGAGGAGGCAGAAGATGCACTGGGAACCAAAGAGGAGGAAGTGGGCTTGAGTTCCATTCTGAAAGATTTGGGCCAAATGCAAGGGACATCTTCTCCTTAATGGCACCTGCAATTCTTTGGTTCACTCTAGCAAGGCAGATTATAGAATCTGAGCAATTGTAATTTTGGTAAAAATGGGAGAGACTGTCATGTAAGCAGGGTAGTTTAATTTTCATTCTGATTTGTCTGCAAGGAGATGGGTCAGATCAACTATCCATTCAAGTGAATCATAGTACCTCAAGACAAGAAGAAGTGCGTATAATCCACCCTGCTCCTCTTTCTCCTTTGAATGCCAGGAGGCTCAAAGCCAACTACACAGTTCAGTTAAAATATTAAAAATTAGCCTGGGGCACTGTTTCAGTTATCTATTGCTGTGAAGAGACAACCCCCAAACTCAATGTCTCAAACAGTTTATTTGTATCTGTCATGGTTCAGTGGGTTGACAGGATTCTGCTGGGCAGCGCTTGTTTGGGGACGCTAATGCAGTTTCAGCATGATGGTGGCTGGGGCTGAAGTCATCTAAAGGCTGAACTTGGGTAAACATGCGAGATGCTTTGCTCATTCATACATGTGTCTCCTGGACTGAGGTGGCTAGAATGGCTGGAGGCTGGCTACCTGTCTCCCTCCAAATGGCTAGCTTGGACTTTCTCACTTCATGCCAGTGGTCACATTTCACACATGGCCACTGACTTCCCCCAGGAGTCATATTCCTGCCCTGCAAGCTTATAATGGGAGATGTGGTCTATGGGTGGAGTCATCTTTGGAGACACGCTACCACAGCTATTTATTAACCTTTTATTATTTTTCATGGTCTTATAGGGGATGTCTTTTTTTGTGAGTTTTTTTGAAGTAGACAAGCATAATATCCAAAGGATGCTTTACTCTTTTCTAGGGCTTGATAATGGACAATGCATCCATTCATGCTACCTTACCCGGCCTTCGCAACACCATGAAGATGGGCAGATCCACTGATTTCATCCTGATTTTTACAGACGTGAAGACAGTTTAGAAGAAGATTAGTCATTTGCCCAGGGTGACACAGCTGGAAGTGATGGGACAGCACACCTGGACAATGGTGTCTGAGAGGGCAGTCCATGTCCTCAAGCACCGGGTGGAGCCCGGATAGATACCGAAGTGTAAAACCTGGGAGTGACTCCCTCACACGTTGTACAACACCTGCTGCCTCTCCAACACCCACTCCCAGCAGGAATTTAGTGAAGTGGTGTGAGCATGAGTCCTTGGGCAAAACTGAATCCAACCTGACTCTGCTGCTTCCCAGCTGTGGACCTGGGATCTTTTAAACGACTCAGTTTCTTCGTCTGCAAAATGAGGTTGCTGATGCTGCTGCTGCTTATCCCCGCTCAAGGCTCTCATGAGGATTAAATGAATTAATGCATCAAAGTCATACTTGATAAAAACTTTAAAGAGAAATTTCTCCGTGAAAAGCTATAGAGATAAGTAGCTATTAAGAGGACTCTTGTCTAGCTTTCCTTCCTTTATGATTTTATTGATTTTATATGGAGCTTACTAAGCTTCCAGGGTGGTATTGACATTTTACACTTTACTGGATACTGCATATTACCGGATAGATGAAAAGTCCTAATTCAATGTTAATGACTGCCTGAGTATCACAAATGCAGTTGCAGGATGTAGTTATAAAATATTGTCAAGACTTGTCGACATAAGCCACTTCCCCATGCTCTCGCATGCACTCGTGCTCCCTCTTCAATTATTTACACTGACATTCTCTCCCTTGGCACCCAGTGGCTCTCTCCTCTCACGCTCCATCCGAGCGGATCTGCACATTCACACCCAACTTCTCTCCACTCTGCTCCTTTTCCACACACACATTCTTCTCAACACACGCAACCAAAGACATCCTTCCACCTGTGGACATGTGCTCTTGACCTTCCGTATCTCAGAGCATCTTTCTTCCTCAGACCCACCGTGTACAAACATTTCTTGCTCACTGAGCCTGAAACGTCTCCCTCCATCTCAGATTCCCCCAAGGATCTGGAGAAGTTTTTCAGCTGTGCCCCATAGGGCAAGACGCAGATCTATGTATGAGTCAGGAGGTTCTCGGAGAAGGCAATGGCAAGCCACTCCAGTACTCTTGCCTAGAAAATCCCATGGATGGAGGAGCCTGGTAGGCTGCAGTCCGTGGGGTCGCTAAGGGTCGGACACGACTGAGCGACTTCACTTTCACTTTTCACTTCCACACATTGGAGAAGGAAATGGCAACCCACTCTAGTGTTCTTGCCTGGAGAATCGCAGGGACGGGGGACCCTGGTGGGCTTCTGTCTATGGGGTCACACAGAGTCGGACACGACTAAAGTGACTTAGCAGCAGCAGCAGCAAGGAGGTTCTGGCTGCACCTTCCCGGGGATGCTCAGCTCACAGAGCTCTTCGTCAGTGGCCAGAGAGCGGATTTCCCTGCTGCTCACCTGGACACTGCACAGACATCCTGGGAGCGAACCAGGGATGACAGCTGGTGCTTAAGGGGACAAGTGTTCCCAACATGGGAGGGAGGAGGCTTGGCGAAGGGAAGCTGCCTGCTTTTTCCCAGCTCAGAGTTGAGGGGAGCATTGAGCTGAATATGCACCTATCCAGAAGGGCAAAGAGCCAAAAATAACTAGGAGCAACAGCATTTCATCTGACAGTCCCAGAAATAGAGCTCATTTCAGAGCTACAGACTGAATGATTCCGAGACCTTCAGCGTCCCCACAGAAATACACAGGGAAAGTCTGAGGTGACACCAACAGCTTCCATTGCCTCTTCACTACAACTTCTCAGAGCGAGGGCTCTGGGGCCCAGAGGAAGAGTCTGCAGAGTCAGAGACTTGAGGCTTGAAGGACAAAGTTTGGCAACCAAGACATGAGGATGGTACCTGGTGCGATGTTCTAAGGAAGGCAGAAATAGGAAGTAATCAGTCCATATACAGATAGAACAGAGACAGGACTAGGATGGAGGGAAGGTAAAGACTAGGTGTCAAAGAAAAATGAAGTACTGAACATTTCAAAACACCATGCAGAAGTTAGCTGGGTCCTGAATGCTGTCCTTGGCAGAAAGAAATCCCATGGTCTCCGGGTCGGAAACGGAGCGTGTCTTCTTACAGCCTTCTTCTCTTCTATTTTTGTTTTCTGCTCTTCTATTTTGATGTAAAAGGCAAATGTCACAGTCCATTCATCTTGATTCCAAATATCTGAAATTGCAGAAAGGAAGTCAAGGATGGGAGAAAGGAGAAGGCGGGAAGATGCCAGAGACCTCTGACTGCAGTGGGGGACGGGGGTGCGGAGGGGGCACTGTGTTCTAACAGAAGAAGATCAGGGAGAGAGGAACAAATAGAAAAGGAAAAGGAGGAGGGAAGATAAGAAGGAAGGAAGACAGGAGAGGGAAGAGAGAAGAAAAATGAAAAAGGAAGATAGTGGATTTGATTCTATTCAAGGAATCTGTTTAGGAACTTTCTATACAAAGCATGAGAGGGTTACTCAGAGCTGATTAAGACACAACCCTTGCTTTCAAGGAGCTCACAGTCCCTCTGAGGAGGAGAAATGGACAACAAACTAACTACAGTATAAAGCAGGATTAAAGGGCTGCAGGCAATGTTTAGTGGGAACAGAGAGAAATGACCAGTTGATTTTTTCATAGGTATATAATTTTATTTAGTGGCACTTTAAAATTGAAATATAGTTGGTTTACAGTAGTGTGTTAGTTTCAGGTATACAGCAAAGTGATTCAGTTATATATATATATTTTTTTCAGATTATTTTCCATTATAGTTTATTGTATGTGTGTGTTTGTGTATGTGTGTGTGTGTTTGTGTATGTGTGTTTGTGTATATGTGTGTGTATGTGTGTGTGTGTGTGAAAGTCACTCGGTCATGTCTGACTCTTTACAATCCCATGGATTGTAGCCCTTTAATCTACAGGTTCCTCTGTCCATGGAATTCTCCAGGCAAGAATACTGGAGTGGGTAGCCATTCCAGGGGATCTTCCCAACCCAGGGCCTGAACCCAGGTCTCCTGCATGGCAGGCATATTCTTTACTGTCTGAGCTACAAGATATTAAAGTTCTGACCTGAGGTCATGAGGTGAGCTCCCTGGAGCTAGTGGCATTTGCCTGGGCCTTAGGAGCAGGTAGAAGGAATATTCCTGCTTCCTACGTAGCACTCTCACCATTCCGCGTCTGTAACCCCAGGAACAGAACTCTTGACTCTACACAACTTTAATATTTAGAAATGTGACTTCCAAGTGCCCAGCAATCGTTATCACTGATCTGAAGGTAAGTTTCCACTTGTCTACAGCAAAATGAGGCTGAGACAAGATAGGAGTTTTTCACAAGCAAATTATATTTAATTTAAAGGACTGCCTTTTATTATGATGCTGCTGCTGCTGCTGCTAAGTCATTCAGTCGTGTCCGACTCTGTGCGACCCCATAGACAGCAGCCCACCAGGCTCCCCTGTCCCTGGGATTCTCCAGGCAAGAACACTGGAGTGGGTTGCCATTTCCTTCTCCAATGTATGAAAGTGAAAAGTGAAAGAGAAGTCGCTCAGTCATGTCCGACTCTTCGCGACCCCATGGACTGCAGCCTACCAGGCTCCCCCATCCATGGGATTTTCCAGGCAAGAGTACTGGAGTGGGTTGCCGTTTCCTTCTCCATTATTATGATGCTAGTTCCTTCCTAATTTTTGCTGGCAAAAATGCCCTGTCTTGTTAATGAAATAATCCTGATAGAAGATTGTGTATGGGGGGTGGGGGTTGTATTTTGTTTGGTGGTATGGCTTAAATATTTTAACTTGGTAAGTTAATAGTTGGCCATATGGCATCGCTCTCTGAGATTTTTCTGATCTCCAACCATTCCGGCCTGGAGTCGGAAATGGCAACCACTACAGTTTTCTTGTCTGGAAAATTCCATGGACAGAGGAGCCTGGCGGGCTACAGTCCATGGGGTTGCAAAGAGTGGGACATGACTGAGTGTGTGCACGCACGCACGCGCACACACACACATACCACCATTCCAGAGTCAGAACTACTGGCCTCAGATGTTACACAGCATCCACCCAGGCAAGTGGATCCTCCCCAGTCCTTTTACCTCCAGGTCTCTGGGTGCTCCTCTATAGATAGGGGAGGCTGCCATCTTCCTTCCAGACTCTTTTGCCTTTCTCCTTTCCCATGTTCAGGTATGGAATCATTCACCTTCCACTGTCTCCTTAGAGAGGATGTGATGAACTGACTTATGCTTTGGCAGTAATGAGAGATATCACATTAATACACTGTCTCCAGGGCCTTCACATTTTAGTGGAGTATTAAAACTTAATTCAAACCAATGAATTGTAATGGTGGAATTTTAAGCCCTTCCATGGGGGCAATGGAAAAGAGGCTATTTTTAAATAAAGAGACTTCTTCTAAAACCAGACCACACCCTTCAAATTAATGACACAAACGTCTAGAGAGGAGGCAAGGGCAATAACAGATTTTGTCTTCTGGATCAAAATGTCATAGTCGACTGTGAATAGAAATTCTGACCTTCTCTTTCTCTGCCCCTCTGCAGTACAAAATTAATCAGTCAATCCCATCACCCCCTGCCCTGGACCACAGAGCAACTTGAAAGTCACTTCTAGAGGATCAAATTGTGTTTGGGTCAGTTTTCTGCCTGCCTGCTGCTCCTCAGGATCGCCAGTACCTGGGGTGGAGCCAATAGGAAGGCAGTAGAAGACAACTAAGTGAGACATGGCCTACATCAGGTTAATAAGAGCCCAGTTCCCTACGGGGTGCCTCCACATTGGCTGCTGCTGCTGCTAAGTCACTTCACTTGTGTCTGACTCTGTGCGACCCCATAGATGGAAGCCCACCAGGCTCCCCTGTCCCTGGGATTCTCCAGGCAAGAACACTGGAGTGGGTTGCCATTTCCTTCTCCAATGTGTGAAAGTGAAAAGTGAAAGTGAAGTCGCTCAGTCATGTCCGACCCTTAGCGACCCCACGGACTGCAGCCTACCAGGCTCCTCCATCCATGGGATTTTCTAGGCAAGAGTACTGGAGTGGCTTGCCATTGCCTTCTCCGCCACATTGGCTAGAGTTAGGTAAATGCAAACCCTTAAAGCTCACAGGACTTGAAAGCTCTCATTCCATGTATCCTGATTACAAACAACTCAAGAATTCAGTTCCCCGAAGACCAGTCTAAACCATGTATAATGAAGGAGGAGGAAAAATCCAGAGGCAGGTCCTGGAAAACAGATGGGACCACCCCCCAGAAACACTATGAGGTCCAGTTCTCTGGAACTGGAACAGATTGTCTTCCATAAGCATTAAAAAGTACCGACAAACCTATTTTCAGGGCAGCGATGGAGATGCAGACATAGAGAAAAGACTAGTAGACACAATGGGGGAAGGAGAGGGTGGGATGGATGAAAAAACCAGCATGGAAACATATCTATTACCATATGTAAAACAGACAGCCAGTGGGATTGCTGTGTGACACAGGAAGCTCAGCCTAGTGCTCTGTGACAACCGAGAGGGGTGGGATGGGGTGGAAGATGGGATGGAGCTTCAAGAGGGAGGGGATACATGTATCCCTGTGGCTGACCCATGTTGATATATGGCAGAAAACAACACAACACTGTAAAGCAATTATCCTCCAATAAAAAAAAATCAGAAAAACTATAGTCTAGATAGAAAAAAACATGTATATAATCTAGGACAAAGCCACCAAATCTTTTATCCCTTTGGATACTTGATAGAACAAATGGTTTTCTACATCACACGGGAGAATTTTAAGAGCTTTGGGTCTGTGGAAGTGGGACAAGGTATAAAATAAAGAAATCCTCAAACCCTTTAATGTGGTTGCTTCTGGATGAAGGGGGAGCACAGTGACCCTTTCCTATCAGCCAGTGGTTCCAGAAATGGGGTCTCTGGACTGGCAGCAGCATCACCTCCCAGCTTGTTAGCAAGTCCCACCCAGGACCAGCTGAACCCCAAATTCTAGCTGACTTGCCCAGCAATGTGGGTTTTAACAAACCCTCCTGGTGACTGTGAGGCAGACTGAAGTTTGAGAACCGGTGACATAAGACTTTACTTTGCAGTGAGTGACTTGGAGCCAAGAGCCTGACCCATGGCCACAGCCCTAGGTGACCTAAAAAAAGTAAGGAATGACTCAGCTGAGTTGCTGAGTGTGGCCAGGGCTGCACAAGAGATGGCTGAGGGCATATCCAGGCACAGGGGATTCCAAAGCTGGTGCAACCCTACCCTGGGCATCCTCTCTTCACCACCAACTCTTTCCTGACGCCTGTCGGGACTTGACCTGCTATGGTGTCCTCTCAGGCTCCCAATCTATTATTAGTTCCAATCCGCTCAAATCCACCAGTGCCAAAGGGAAGCTTTAGAGAACTTTCGAAGGCTGGTTAACTGTTTCACAGCAGCCGCGGGCCCAAGCAATCGTGTGAGCCGTTAGACACAGCCACACGCTTCCCAGAGCGCCAGGGCTGGCGCGAGCTGGGGGCCCCTCAGTCCAGCCTGGCTCCTTGGTCGGACGGCAGAACTCAGGTCGGCGAGCAGCCATCCCAATCTGAGTCCCCAAAGCCGAGGCTGTGCTGGATTTTTTTTTTTTTTTAAAGCTGTTCGTGCACTTCAAGAGCCTCGCCCCTTTCACTTGGGGCTTGAGCACAATTGCACTGGCCTAATTAACTCATTTTCTTTTCGGTCCAAAGTGGAAGCTGCGGCACAGGGATGCAAATCAAATACAAACCCGCTTCGGGCGCCGATACTCTGGACAATTAAAACAAAGAGCTCGGCGGCGGCGGCGGCGGGGCCGGCCGGGCACAAAACCCTAGAGAAGCATCCAGAACATGCCGCGAACCAGCTGGCAGGGTGGGGCACAACCCGGGCTAGAACTGTACAGGCGGGGAGGCGGTCCCGCCCCTGTAGGTGGACAGGTGGAGGTTGGCAGGGGTCAAAATCCATCCGCAAAGACGGGAAGCTGGGCCGCTGCGAGGCGCGACTCCAGGGGGCACACTCGTCCTGCGCCGGGCGGGAATGGCGCCCTCGCCAAAAAAGCCACCAAACAAAAACCCACTGCACGGGCGGGAACCGGGCTGCGCGACCCGCCGGAGGAGTGGGTGGGAGAGACGGGATGTGCAGGAGAGAGAGAGAACGAGAAGAGGAAGGGGAGAGAGGAAGCGGATCGGGAGAAAAGGGAGAAAGTGGGGAGGAAGGTTAGGAAGAGAGAGAAAAGAGTGAGAGAATTGGGGAGAGGGGAAAATGGGAAACGGAGGGAGGGGAGCGGGATCGCGGAGAGAAAGAGTGCGGAAGGCGGGCGGCGCGGGGAGGTTGGGGAGGCGAGGAAAGAAAGGCAAAGCGGAGCGGGCCGGGAGCTGGGGGCGGCGGCCGGGGGCGGGGCCGGGGGCGGTCCCCACCTGCGCGGGCGCGGGCTGCCCCCCGGGGTGGACGCCCGGGGGCCGCAGGGAGCGGCCGGGAGGCGGGCCGGGCCGGGAGCGGAGGGGAGGGAGGCAGCGTGGACTGCCAGGCGGGGAGGAGCCGGCGCGCGGCGGGGGCTGCGGGGGCGGCGGCGGCGGGAGCGGCGGTGGAGCCGGCCGCGGGTCCGGCGGCAGGTGGCCCCGCGCGCGGCGGCCGCCCGGCCGGGGGCGGGCGGGAAGGTGGCGCCTCGGGCGGGGGCCGGTCCCTGCACCAGGTGACCTGTTCCGGCCCGGCTCCGGGCGGCCTGGCCATGCAGCGGCGCGGCGCGGGGCTCGGGTGGCTACGGCGGCGGCAGCAGCAACCCCCGTCGCCCGCGGTCGGCCCCCGGGCCGCAGCGATGGCACCCCCGAGCGGCGGCGGCCCCCCGGGCCTCGGCGGGCGCCCTGCCTGCGCGCTGCTCCTGCTCTGCTACCTGGTGAGCGCCGGACCCTGCCCGGGTCCTCCCCTCCGCGCGGGGCCCCGGGGACGCGGGTGGGGGCGACCGGGGACCTCCGCCTCGCGGGCGGGGACGGCGCGGCTAGTTCTGTCTCTTCCTCGCGCCGCGCCCCGGGCGCTCCCGGCACCTGGGATGGGTACCCGGGGCGTGGAGAGGGCTGCGTGGACCGGACTTGCGGCGCTGCACTCTTGCCGGGATCCGTGCCTCTGCCTCTGACACCCGCTCTAGACTCGAGTCAGGTTCCTCTGGAGTCCCGGTCCTGTTCCCCACTTCACCTGGGAGCCTGGCTCCCCGCGTTCCCTCCCTCCCTGCAGCGCACGGCTCTCCGGCCCCCTGCCCGCCAGTCCTGGGCTTCCCTGACAGTCTTCTCGCGGCTCCTTTCCTTCCCGTACCCAACTTCGCCTCTTGCTCTCCGCCAAAGCCACCCGCCTCGACCCTCCTTTTAGTTTCCACCCGGTCTTCATGGCCCGGACCGTTTTGTGCGGACGCACCGGGCGAGGAGCCTAATATTTCCAGCGCTCTTCAACTCCTCCATGGTCACTCCAGCCAAGTTGCGGATGCCAGAAAGAAATCTAGTTCTTTGTAACACGCTTACCGCCAGAGTGGAGACTTCAGCTGCGTCTTGAGCATTATTTCAGAGAACACATTTGGCTCACGCATGTTCCGTTTACAATTTGCACACTTCTTGGCTTCTGCTTTAGTCATCAACTAAATGGCAGTAACCTATTATTTAAAACCAGCTCATCTAAAATACCAGAATAATTTAGACCCTCAGATAAGGTGGGGAATATTCCTCAATTCCTTCAGTAGCTTTCTTTCTTCTGCTTTGAATTCTTCTAAACAATAGTAAATTTGCAGGAGGGGACACCCTTTCTGTCCAGCCAGCCTACCTTATGTTCCAGGATCCTGCAGAAATCTTGGGTTATCTCGCCATATATTACTGTAAATAAATGAAATGGAAAATGCTGAATCATGAAACTGATGTAATAGGAAATTCACAGAATACTAAAAAGAAAAAAAATGAGCAGTGTCATTGTCCAGAATTATTTTCATTTATGTGGCATTGTCATTGTTCAGAGACATTACTTTTTGGAGGATAAAACTGCTTAAGAACTGGAAGGAATTGGAATTTGATTCCAGAGAAACATGCCACCCAACCCAAGTTTCTTTTGATACCCTTTACTTCTTGGATGTTTCACTCCCTGAAGCAAGAGGATGTAAGAATGCAAGTTGTAATTCTGCTTTAGTATCTACCTGTTGAGCAGCCTATGTTTTCCCTCATATTATAAAATAAGCCAGTACCAGGTTTTGTGGTTGGCTTTAGTTCATGTTTTTATAAGAAGTTGTCAGTTGACATGAATGATTTTTTTCACCCAGGAGATATTATTATTTAATATTTATGCCACAGGGTTATAGCACACAGGCTCATAAATAAAACTGCCATAACAAATGACAGGGTTTCAGTTTAAACAGATGATTCCCGTCCACAATGCACTGGTTACGCACAGAGGCAGAAATGATGTAGTAGAGCACTGTGTGAAACGTTAATGTACGAGTGATCGGGAAAGTTCCACGTGGAAATCCCAAGACCTGGCGAGGAGAGACTGCTTCTTGACAGTTACAAGAAATAAAAAAAAAAAACAAGAGCAGTAAAAGCCTAAGTGGTCCACAGGAACAGAGACGGATGGTGGAGCAAGTGTAAAAGTTCTCTATGGACCAAGGGGGATTTGAGCGAACCGATCACAGAGAGGAGAAAAATGATGTTATGAACAGACTATGGTGAGTTAGTGAAGAGGTAAGGTAGGGCTCCAAAAAGAAAGATTATAGAAAATACTGTGAGGTGGAAAATAACTAGAGCATGGATGAATGTCTTGGCAGACAAAGAAGGAATGAATTTTGGAATTATCATGGAAAGGGAAATGTCAGTGCTTCCTGACTGTGTGTGCTCCCTTCAGATGAGCTTCAGATATGCTACTGTAAAAGAAAAATGACTTGGATAAACCAGAAAGCCATTTTGCAATGGAATGAGAAAGTTTTGCAAAACCCAGAGAAGCAAAAGTGTGACTTGGAAGGTGGGCTTAACCTTTGTTCTAGAGGTCTAGTGTTGGCTAGAGATTTTACTCTAGAGGTTTGTGCTACCAGAAAAACTGCTGAAAGGTAACCTCTCTTGACCTTGGAAAAATTCAATTGCAAATTGGGGAAAATGTAAAACAGCTGCATGGAAAATACAAAACAACTGAGAAAATGCATAATTGTGTGCATCTTGTATATCAAGGGATACTTCCTAGAGAAAGTGATTGGTCAGGACAGAGAGGTGGACAGGTGGAGGACAGAGAGCAGAATAGCTAAGCAGAACCTCAGAAATATGTAGACACTGGAGGAGGAACGCTATCCCATAATTTGGAAACCTGAATAATAATAGTAATACTACCACTTCTAGTAGTTTGCATTGTGGTAGGTTATTTATATGCATTATCCAATATTAATCTTACCAATAACCTTGTGAGGTAGGAGCTAGTATGATCCCTATTTAGATGAGTTAACTGAGGCTCAGAGAGATTATGTTAGTTGCCCTGGGACACACAGGTAGTCCAAGGTGGAAACCCAAGTCTGTCTCCTTTCAGAGCCTCAGTTCTAGCCATTGGCTTCTAGCTTATTGCCTTCTGGATTTTGCTGCTTGTAACCCATTCCCCTCATTCATAGATGTATGGCCTATTAGCAAAGTCCTCAAAATTAGCAGCTACTGTGAAATGGGCCAGGATGTGAGGTCATGTCTAAAGTTGCTTAAAATATACAAAGCAGGAAGCCTAGCCACAGAGTAGAAGCAGAATGCTAAAGAGAAAAAAAAAAAAAAAAGGTAAAGTCAGGAGATATTTGCCATCGCAGTGGAGAGGTAAAGGATGGAGTCCTTGTACAGTCCAGAGGCCACTGGCTGAGTTCAGCACTTGAGTCTGTATGAATGTGTGTCCATAAGTATAGCCAAGTGTGCCTTGGAATGTATTCCAAAGACACTGTTGGTGTTCTGGGGACTGATTCCCCTTTTGTGTCATCCTTACCTACATGCTTGTTCGCAAGAGCTGAAGGTTCAGAGTGGCTTTCTAAACAGATGCCTTTAAGCTCCTGCCCTCATGGGGGACATGCTTCCTGGAGCCAGGGTCCTGAGCTGATGGGCACATTCCTCTTCCGCTGGCTGGGACAGAATAACCTTCAGGAGCAGCCCAAGAACAGTACTGTGACTGTAGCTAGGATACTGCCAAAGCATGAATAATTGTGACGAGGCTTGAAAGATAAGTCACGGAACGATGCCAAGCAGATTTCTGAAAAGATGATCCCTGGTTCCAGCAGCTGCCAAAAAAAATTCTGAGGTCGCCGAAGGTCAAGATGCAGAGAGCCTCCTCAGAGAGGCTGAGGACCTTGCAAACAAAAGGTAATGGAAACCGCTTCCACTGGGGTCACGGGTGCTGACTGGTGTGGTCCATGGAGGTCTTGCTCAGCCTCACAGACCCCCGTGCCTGTCTCGGTCATCGTTAACTCTTACCTTCCTCCAGACGTGGCTGGAATGACCTGAGGCTGCCCAGCCCCGTCTGTGACAATGGCACTTGTAGAAGGCAGTTCTGTCTGTTCCGAACTCTAGTCTCGAATGTTTAATTGTTTTTCTTCAATGGGAAAACAAATCTCACTGCGGCTGGTATTGGTGTCATCGGTAGAGCTGAAATATTCCGAGTGGACATTTGCACTTGTGAGACGACCAGAGGACAAAGAAACAAAAGAGCGTTAGTGTCACAGATGTTTGTGGGGCTAGTTAGCAGACAGTG
This sequence comes from Moschus berezovskii, assembly GCF_049115385.1. NCBI lineage: Eukaryota > Metazoa > Chordata > Mammalia > Artiodactyla > Moschidae > Moschus > Moschus berezovskii. Next base: position 53,672,623 of record NC_142464.1, on the reverse strand, counting down.
GCTGTGACAGAGTCTGGTACAGAATTCTCCGTACGCGGCCACAGACCGTCAGTTATCCCTTTAGGAGTATTCACTGATCCCTCGCTTTGTGTAACACAGGACCTAGGAAGTTCAAAACAAGGTATAGAGGCCCTCAATTGTCCAGTTTGTGCAAGTAATTATGCATGGCTGAAATGCACAGACCGTCCTCAAACTTCACATCAGCCAATAGCTTCCGCATGCATCCCAACCACCGCCCCTAAAAGCTCCCAAATGGTGGTGTTTGCCTCCTGCTTTCTCTTCCTCTGGTTGCCTGTTGGCAACAGTGTAGGAGCCACTAGTTGGCTGAACGCAGCAGCTGGAGGGAAGGTAGAAGAGAAGGTGTAAAAAACCCAGGCAATTTATGGAGAAGATGGATAGACTGGAGTAGACCATAAATAGCCTGAAGCAAATTCAGTTACCCTGTTTATTGCTGGTCCCATTCCCTGGGGAAAGGGACTGAAGGGCAGGAGGGCGTGCAGGATGTGAGGAACTGCTGAGGAGGTTCTGCTTTGGCGGCTTACTATTGGTTTCCTAGCTTCACCCGAAGAAGGGCTGACCCGGACTGGGGAGCCGGCTCAGTGCAGCGTGTGTGTTTGTAAGATGATGTCTCCCCTCCCCAGACGTAATGCATGCATGGTGATCTGATGGCATTTTAGCCTCTTACCCCCCACTTTTAAGATGAGAGTGAGCCAAGTCCCAAGACTATCCCACCTGTAACCAGAAGGTGGTGACAGGCATGGAAGTAAGTGAGTCCATTAAGGGCATCATTTTGGGTGTTTCTGTGAGGCAGGAGGCATACCGTCACAGGCCTTGGAGTCAGCAGCTATGGATTTGAATTTTGGTTCTGCTTTTTAGTAGCTGGTTGCTCTTGGGGGAGTTATTTACCCTCTCTGAATCCATTCTGTTTCCTCTTCTGTTAACTGGAATGCTGTGTCCCTCATGGAGCTGCTGTGCGGTTAGAGGGGAGACCTTCTGTGCAACTTATTGTGAGAGGATGCGGTTAGATGTGAATGAGAAGACTTAACCGCGTTTGTCCCAGTGTCCAGCACATAGTAGGTACTCAGTGAAATGAAACTGAACCAACCTTGTTTACCCTCTTGTAATGTGTGTTAGAAAGAAATAGCATATCAAACAATATTAAATGGGAGAGAGGAGTATTGGATCAGCAAGGAGTATTGATCATTATTGTGATGGCGTTTCTCTAGCCAGCTGTCAGTTTTGGGAAGGCACATGGGTCAGCCGGGAAATGTTTCCCTAGGCTTGTCTTAACCTTGAAGTCCATGTTGACGTCATTGTTCATTCTACTTAATGGCATGCTTTGTTGACATAAACAGAATTTTTGCTTATTTCTAGTTGGCAGAAGTCATAAACAAGGGCCTTCTAAGTCAATGCAGTTGCCTTTTTGACCTATAGAAAGTTTGATCCAGCCAGTTTGGAGAGAGGGTGCTCAAGAGCCAAGGTTTTCCTAGGAGCCCCTGGGGTAGAATAAACAGGGATGAGAAAAATGGTCAAGTGTTGTTTACAATCAGATATATTCATGTGCACGTGTAAGTGTAAATGAATTTTCCACAGCGAGGTGTAAAGTGACGAGAGTTAAGATTTTCTAATCTCTCTGCCCCTTCCTTAACTAATAAGTGGATCATATAGAGAGAAGAACCAAGTTTTCTCAGCTCTTTGGAACGAGCAAAGGTTATTTGAATAGAGTTTCCTCTTATTGATTTTTAAAGGAATGAGATGCACTTATCCTAAAAAAAGTTTAGGTGGCTTTGATAGATTTTTTTATTTATCCAAAAGATACATAAGTGCATCTGTTTCTTGATTCTCAGGCTGAGTGAAATGCAATTACATTTCCAATTTGGGGTCTTTTATCAGGAACACACGTGAATGACCCATTTCTTTCTTTCTTTTTAAAAAATTACAAAACACATAATTAGACAAAGACAAAGGAATCTATGTTTTATGACTCTGTGGACTGTTGTCGAGTTTGACTTTGATTAGGGCTTCCTTCTGGTATAAACAGATGTTTCGGGGCTTGAGCCCAGCTCCATTGTGTGCGGGTGGAACACGGATGTGGCTGCCTAATGATCATTTGAGGGGCACAGCAATGTCCTTTATACCCCAACTATGTTGCTTATGAGCTGCAGGGCATTTGGCCTTGTTTTTAAGGCATGATCTCCCCCAAGCTGGCATAGAAACGCAGATATGTGACGTTACCGCAGTATTTTTTTCATTATCCCATTAACATGGATGAACTTGCCAGATGAGCAGGAGTCCAACAGAGGCTAGAGGGGCAGGAAATGTAAAAATTTTTAATTTGTATTTTTGGTATGTAGAAATGGAAAAGTTCTAGATTGTAGAGCAGTTGTCTGAAAGATATGGGAGAAGTCCACCCCAAAGGAACATGATGGATGCTGGAGTGCCACCTTCTCTGACCTCACTCACAGTCCCCCAGGTCATCTCTAACACCCAGGGGCCCGGTGAGATGCCAGAAGTTATGGGCTCTTTGGAAGGAGATTAATGAGGCTGGGTGGAAAACACGGAAGGAAGTGCCAATCAGGAAAGGGTGGTGGGAACTCAAGATTGGATCTAGTCTTTTGATTTATATGCAGGTGCCTCCGGGACTGTGGGGCAGTTGATCTGAGTTGGACCATTGAGGCTTCTGGCAAAAATGCCCATGTCTGTTACTTTATTTCAGCAAGAAACACTTAGCCAAACTCTGTATGTGCTGACCTCCGTCTTAGAAGCCGGAGACAACAATGAATAAGACATGGACTCTGACTTTATAATATCTAAAGAAAGGAACATTTGGGGTAATTTTTAGCTTATGTTAATGCAACCTGGCATGTGAAAATACCTATGAAGGTTGGACACGTGTCATGCCCATAGCTGAAACTCTTCAAGTTAATTGCCTTATTCTCCTGGCAGAAAATAGCTCATAACCACACACATGACTTGAGCCAGGAAATCAGCTTCAGCTTAATCAATATTTAGAGTGTGATGTGTCACTAATCGGTGTTGGTTTTGTACATAACAGAGGTAGCCACGACTCACGGCGTAGCAGCTGCCCACTGGGTCTGCTCCAAATCACAAGATGCCAGCTGCCTGCATCACATAGGTGCCGACAAGATTGAAGATTGTAACACTTTCTTGGGAGATTTAAACCATGGTCTTCAAACCACTTAGAGTGACTCTGAGGTCCTCTTTTGGGCCAGCGCATCCCCATCATATTAAGAATATCGCCCTGTCCCTGACGTTATTCTTCTCTTGTTCCCCAGATGACACTCATACTTCTCAAATCATCTGTGTCAGTCCATGAAATGCTATCCTTTCCCAGCCTAGCTCCAACTTCTCATCTTAGATTTTTAGCGAAAGAAACATTAGCAAGATGTCAACATGCCCACAAGAGACCCTTGGCAAAATAACAAATCAAGCCTCATCAATCACACATATAGGAAATGATGCCTGATTGGGTTATTCATCTCATCTCTCCTATGTGATTATTCCTTTATAAAGTGTATCTCTGTGTTCTTTAAAACTCTAACACTTTAAGTGGTCTTTGTTGATTATTATATGATCTTGTCATCTTTCCAAATGGCTGTAACTCAAAATAATGACATGAGAACACATTTTCATAAAAATGGCAAAATAATGTCTAATGATACAAAAACTCTATCTAGAGTAAAGGCTTGACAATCTACAACAGTGATCTGCAAGCTATGGCCCCTAGGCCAATCTGGCCTGCTGCCTTTTTCTGTAAACAAGATTGCAGTGGACAACAGCCACACTCACCGGCTTGTGTGTTGTCAATGGCTGCTTTCTTGATACCACACTAGGTGAACATTGAGTGGCAGAGAAACCCTAAATAATTATCATATGGTCCTTTTTTACAGGAAATGTCTCTGACCTCAAATCAAGAGTAGCACTATTGGGTAGAAATATCAAGTGAGCCACAAATCCGAGCCCACATGTATAATCACATGTTAGTAAGGCATTTTATTTGACTCACTTATTACAACATGAAATCAGTATAAAAATTATTAATGAGATGTTTTTCATCCTTTTTTGTCTTCAGTCTTTGAAATCCGTTGTATCTTTTACACTTATAGCACATCTCAGTTTAAGTGCTTATAGTATGACTTGTGGCTACTGTATCAGATAGCGTACATCCAGAACCTGTCAACATGGAATATACTTTTACTTCACTTGAGACTGAAGCCAGCGAGAATAAAATGATCTTCAAATGAGTTTCAAAAGGAGATTTCCTTAAAAACAGAATTTCAAGGGTAGGTCCTTGAGAGAATACCCCATACCTTCTTCATTCTCCTCTGACACCACCCATCTCCACAATGAGGAGCCTGGGGTGTGGAAAGTTGTGTGTTACCAAGGACAAGTGAAACTATATTTAAACCAATACTGCACTTACTAACATAGAAAAGTGGGCTGGGGCATTTTTAGCAATAGGATGTAAACTAATGAACATTATTATTAACTGCACTTTCCAAATGAAATGTAAGGAAATCAGACAGTTCTGTTTAAAAGAGGTTTTTACTGGAGTTCCTAGCATCAGCAATAAAAATGAGATTTAAAGAATCTACCATATGACCCAGCAATCCCACTACTGGACATGTACCCTGAGAATACTGTAATTGAAAGAGATGCATGTGCCCCAATGTTTGTTGCAGTACTTTTTACAATAACTAGGACATGGAAGTAGTCTAAATGTCCATCAACAGATGAATGGATATGGAAATTGTGGTACGTACATGCAATGGAATGCTACTCAGCTTTAAAAAAGAATGCGTTTGAGTCAGCTTTAAAAAAGAATGCGTTTGAGTCAGTCCTAATGAGGTGCATGAACCTAGAGCCTATTGTACAGAGTGATGTAAGTCAGAAAGAGAAAGACAAATATTGTATATTAATGCATGTGTATAGAATCTATAAAGATGGTACTGGTGAGCCTATTTGCCAGGTAGCAATGGAGATGCGGGCATAGTGAGCAGACTTGTGGACATAGTGCAGGAGGGAGAGGGTGGAATGAATAGAAAGAGTGGCATGGAAACATATGCATTACCGTATGTGAAATAGACAGCCAGTGGGCATTTGCTGTGTGGCACAGGGAGCTCAACCCAGTGAGTACTCTGTGACAACCTAGAGGAGTGGGATTGGGTGGGAGGTTCAAGAGGGAGGGGATATATGTATACTTGGGGCTGACTCATATTGATGTATGGCAGAAACTAGCACAATATTATAAAGCAATACCTTCCAATAAAACTTTTAAAAAAGTGATTTAAAAAAAAAACATTGAAGTGGAGAATGGGGCCTGGGTTAGGTGTTAAAGTATATACTTTAAAAGAATGAGGAAGAGGTTTTAAGTCATTCTCTGAGAAGGGACACAATTATATTTAACAAGCCACAGCATATCCTGGACTCTGCTCCCTATTGTATCATTAAATAAGGAAATGTCTCCTTCCAGGGAGCTGAGGAAGGGAAGCCCCAGGGATTAGGGGAATGGGCATTTGGACTGGGGAGTGTTATTCACCCATGCTCAACCCTCTGGTCCAGCTTCCATCAGCACCGGCCGCCTCTGGCTTCAGCTAAACTCTGCTGTGGGCTTAACAGATCGATTCAGATCTTAACAAGGGGGCCACATCTTGGCACATCTGGCCAAGTGAATAAACCCTCACTTGTTTAAATGCTGGCTGTGTCTCCCTTCATACAAAAGCAGAATTCAGCCTGGAGCTCTCAGGGAGCGGTGAGATGGCACATCTCTGGTCTCGTGGTGTGTGCTGTGCAGTGGAGAAGCTCGGGGTGGGTGTGGAGAGAAGGAGCTGCTGAGTGTCTGGGCTGACTCGGCTAAGCCTCCAGTTGTGGGATGTTGGAGAACGTCCCCTCTGGCTTGCCGTTTCCTTGTCTGAAAAATGGGGTCAGCTGATTTATCACCAAGGATTCATCTGCTCTAATATTCTCTACTTATAAGATGATTTTAATCTTTATTCCCCCTCTTGTAATTTGGAGGTCTACATGATAACATAAAATGGTTAAACTTGCAGGGGCGGGCAGTTTGGACTGTACCCACCTTTTGAGGTGTCTCTTCCCACAGGTTTCCCATGACTAATCAAAAGGTGTGGCCGGCTCTTCTAACCTTCCTCTGCCTTTTGAAGAAGCTGCATTTTCCATTTTCATCTTTTAGAATGGTTGTTTTTCTCCCCCATCCCTAAACCCCGATCTTTCGGGGAGAAATATTCATGTGATGCAAAATCCGAAAGACAAGCAAAGACCAGCAGTGCAGGTCTCAGTCTCACCCTCTCTCCCGGTCACCGGGTCCTTCTCCACGTGACAACCAGTGCTGTGTGCACTGAAACAAAAGCGATATGTTTTTTCCTGTTTTTAAAAGTTGCACTTCTGAATTTGCTTAAAAACAAACAAACAACTGGAGACCATCCCATTATCTGCAGGAAATCTTCCTGATTTGAATAGCTGTTTAGTACTCCAGGAGCAGATGTACTATCATTTATGAAACCAACTTTCTCTTGGTGGACATTTAGGTTTTCCATCTTTTGCAGTTACAGATAGTGCTACAGTGAAAAGTCAGTTCAGGTCAGTTCAGTTCAGTCGCTCGGTCGTGTCTGACTCTTTGCAACCCCATGAACCACAGCACGCCAGGCCTCGCTGTCCATCATCAACTCCCGGAGTCCACCCAAACCCATGTCCATCGAGTCGATGATGCCATCCAGCCATCTTTTTCTCTGTCGTCCCCTTCTCCTCCTGCCCTCAATCTTTCCCAACATCAGGGTCTTTTCCAAAGTGAAAAGTCATACACACATCAATTTGCACAAACTTGAGAATGTATATTTGTAGAAGCAAATCCTAGAAGAATTTGGGGGTCAGAGGGGAGGGGCATTTACGCTTTTGATAGTACCTGATTTCCGTCCATGGAGATCATGCCCACAGCGATACATAAGGGCAGGCGTCCCCACTTCGACCAGTACAACGTAGTGTTGGACTTTTTGATCTCTGTGAACCTAGGTTCAAAATGGCATTTCAGTGTAGTGTATTTTTAATTTTTAAAAAATATTTAAAAAAATTATTTATTTTTTAATTGAGGGATAATTGCTTTACAGAATTTTGTTGATTTCTGTTAAATAGCAACATGAATTAAGCATGGGTATACATATGTTCCCTCTCTCCTGAACCTCCCTCCCATGTCCCTCCCCATCCCACTCCTCTCGATTGATACAGAGCCCCCGTTTGGGTTCCCTGAGTCATACAGCAAATTCTCATTGGCTGTCTATTTCACACATGGTAACGTGAGTCTCCCTGTTACTCTCTCCATACATCCCACCCTCTCCTCACGCCCCCGTGTCCGTAAGTCTGTTCTCTATGTCGATTTCTCCATTGTCAGAGTAGTTTTAATTTCCCTTTTTCTTGCTATAAGTGAGAATTTCTCTATTAACGAACAGTGTCATTTGCTCATTTTTCTTGATTGCTAGCCTTGTTTCTACTCAACTGTCAGTGCTCTAAAATAGAAACACTACCCCCTTTTTTATTTGCACACATTTGAGTATGAATATTCACAGATTCACAGAAATAAAAAAACCCAATAGGACGTTGTACTGGTCGAAGTGGGGACACCTGCCCTTATGTATCGCTGTGGGCATGATCTCCATGGATGGAAATCAGGCACTATCAAAAGCGTAAATGCCCCTACCCTCTGACCCCCAAATTCTTGTAGGATTTGCTGCTACAAATAGACATACTCAAACCTTTATCGATTCTTTACTGTCAGTAGAATACAAATCCACCTTCCTTGGGCTGAAATTCAGTGTCCTCCAGAGCTGAGGTTCTTCTTTCCTTTTCACCCTCATAGTCCCATGTCCTTTTGTGTTTTCACCCTGTTCTGTTCTCTGGCCAAATCCAGCTGCTTGCTGGACCCTCGGACAGCCACGTTTCCCTGCCTTCATGCCTCTGCTGAAGCTGTTCACAACACTTGTAGTGTTGTCCCTTTGCCTCCCTACCTAAAGAAGTCTTCAAAACCCTGTTGAAATGCCATTTCCTCCACAAAATCTGTCCCAGAGCCCCCAGTCAAAATGACTCTCGTTTGGTGCTGTGTTCCCTTAGGGTTTTGCTTTCAGTTTGACTGGCGCACTGCCCATGTTCTGTCCCGTGTCCCTGCTGTTTGCAAATGTGATTCCCTGATCCCAGACTCTGTGTGCTATCCACCTTTGCCCCTCCTACAGAACTGAAGAAAGGGCTCCCGATTTCTTCCTTCTCTGGAGAAGACTACAGTGACCTTTTTCTTTAAAATTGTGGTGAGAATATTCATAGCAAAACATTTACTGTTTTAGCCATTTAAAAATTTACAGTTCAGTGCCATTAAGTATATCCAAACTGTTGTGTGGCCATCACCACCATTCGTCTCCAGAACTCTTCTCACCTTGCAGAACTGAAACTCTGTGCTCATTAAAGCACAATTCCCCATTTCCCCTCCCAGTTGACCCTTGTAAACAACAATCTACTTTCTATCTGTGTGAATCTCACTTCTCTTGGTAACTCATGTAGGTGGAATCAAGCTGTATTCATTCTTTGGTGACTGGCTTTCATAATGTCCTCAAAGTTTACCTATATTGTAGCGTGTGCCATAATTCCCTTCCTTTTTAAGGCTGAATAATGTTCCATTGTGGTACATGTCTGTCTGCTTTTTGAAAATGTTAGTTGTTCAGTCGAGTTCAACTCTCTGTGATCCCATGGGCTATAGCCCGCCAGGCTCCTCTGTCCATGGGATTTCCCTGGCAAGAATACTGGAGTGAGTTGCCATCTCCTTCTCCAGGAGATCTTCCCAACCCAGGGACCAAACCTGGGTCTCCTGCATTGCAGGCAGATTCTTTACCGTTTGAGCCACCAGGGAAGCTCAGAATACCTGCCTTTTTGGTATTATAAATGAGGCTGCTGTGAAGCTGGTTGTAAGTCTATGAATATATCTTTTCCAGTCCCTGCTTTCAACTCAGATATAGACCCAGAAGTGGCATTGTTCAATTATACGGTAATTCTGTGCTTAATTCTTCTAGGGATTGCAGTACTGTTTTCCACAGTGGCTGCACCATTTTACATTCCCACCAGTAATGCACAAGCATTCTGACTTCTCTACATGCTCTCCAACATTTGGTCCTTTCTTTTTTTTTTTTTTTTAATAGTAATCATTCCAATGGGAGTAAAGGGGTCCACAGTAACCTTTTTGCTATTGTGTTTTGGACTGGGAGCTGACTGTGGCTCAGATCATGAACTCCTTATTGCAAAATTCAGACTTAAATTGAAGAAAGTAGGAAAAACCACTAGACCATTCAGGTATGACCTAAATCACATCCCGAACGATTTTACAGTGGAAGTGACAAATAGATTCAAGGGATTAGATCTGATAGAGTGCCTGAAGAACTATGGACGGAGGTTTGTGACATTATACAGGAGGCAGGGATCAAGACCATTCCCAAGAAAAAGAAATGCAAAAAGTCAAAATGGTTGTCTGAGGAGGCCTTACAAATAGCTGAGAAAAGAAGGAAAGCTAAAGGCAAAGGAGAAAAAGAAAGATGTACCCATTTGAATGCAGAGTTCCAAAGACTAGTAAGGAGAGATAAGAAAGCCTTCTTCAGTGATCAGTGCAAAGAAATAGAGGAAAACAATAGAATGGGAAAGACTAGAGATCTCTTCAAGAAAATTAGAGATACCAAGGGAACAAATGTGCAAAGATGGGCTTGATAAAGGACAGAAATGATATAGACCTAACGGAAGCAGAAGATATTAAGAAGAGGTGGCAAGAACACACAGAAGAACTATACAAAAAATATATCTTCATGACCCAGATAACCACGACGATGTGATCACTCACCTAGAGCCAGACATCCTGGAATGAGAAGTCAAGTGGGCCTTAGGAAGCATCACTATGAACAAAGCTAGTGGAGGTGATGGAATCCCAGTGGAGCTATTTCAAATCCTAAAAGATGATGCTGTGAAAGTGCTGCACTCAATATTCCATCACATTTGGAAAACTCAGCAGTGGCCACAGGACTGGAAAAGGTCAGTTTTCATTCCAATCCCAAAGAAAGGCAATGCCAAAGAATGTTCAAACTACTGCATAATTGCACTCATCTCACATGCTGGCAAAGTCATGCTCAAAATTCTCCAAGCCAGGCTTCAACAGTTATCTGAACCATGAAATTCCAGATGTTCAGGCTGGATTTAGAAAAGGCAGAGGAACCAGAGATCAAATTGCCAACATCCATCGGATCATTGAAAAAGCAAGAGAATTCCAGAGAAACATCTATTTCCGCTATTGATTATAATAGCCTTTGACTGTATGGATTACAGAAAGCTGTGGAAAACTCTTCAAGAGATGGGAATACCAGACCACCTTACCTGCCTCCTGAGAAATCTGTATGCAGGTCAAGAAGCAACAGTTACAACCAGACATGGAACAATGAACTGGTTCCAAATTGGGAAAGGAGTACGTCAAGGCTGTATATTGTCACCCTGCTTATTTAACTTCTATGCAGAGGACATCATGCAAAATCCTGGGCTGGATGAAACACCAGCTGGAATCAGGTTTGCCGGGAGAAATATCAGTAACCTCAGATATGCAGATGACACCACCTTTATGGCAGAAAGCAAACAATAACTAAAGAGCCTCTTAATGAAAGAGGAGAGTGAAAAAGTTGGCTTAAAATTCAGCATTCAGAAAACTAAGATCATGGCATGTGGTCCCATCACTTCATGGCAAATAGATGGGGAAACAATGGAAACAGTGAGAAAGTTTATTTTCCTGGGCTCCAAAATCACTGCAGATGGTGACTGCAGCCATGAAATTAAAAGACACTTGCTTCTTGGAAGGAAAGCTATGACCAACCTAGACAGCATTTTAAGAAGCAGAGATGTTACTTTGCTGACAAAGGTCTGTCTAGTCAAAGCTATGGTTTATCCAGTAGTAATGTATGGGTGTGAGAGTTGGACTATAAAGAAAGCTGAGCACCGAAGAATTGATGCTTTTGAACTGTGGTGTTAGAGAAGACTCTTGAGAGTCCCTTGGACTGCAAGGAGATCCAACCAGTCTATCCTAAAGAGATCAGTCCTGGATATTCCCTGGAAGGACTGATGCTGAAGATGAAGCTCCAATACTTTGGCCACCTGATTCGAAGAACTGACTCATTGGAAAAGACCCCGATACTGGGAAAGACTGAAGGCAGAAGGAGAAGCGGAATGCAGAAGATGAGATGTTGGATGGCATCAGACTCCATGGACATGAGTTTGAGCAAGCTGCAGGAGTTGGTGATAGACAGGGAAGCCTGGTGTGCTTCAGTCCACGGAATTGCAAAGAGTTGGACATGACTGATCAACTGAACTAAACTGAACTGACTGTGTTTTGGATGTCTAAATCACAAAGTCTCATTTAGAGAAGAGCTCTTAACATCCATCCATCCGTGCCTCCTAGTCAAAAAGCATTGCCTTGATTTCATGACAAAATTTTCCAGATTTTTTTCTGGAAGGAATGTCCACACCGAGAGGGCCTCATCATTGAAACAAGTAGATAAACCCACAGCTAAAAATCTTTCTTGGCACATACGGCGCCATCCATGGTGAAAAAAAATCAGACAACACAGTCTGTGGTCTGAGCCTGCCTATGTGTGATTTGGAGCAATAGAAACTTCCTGCTGGCTCATTCGTAATGTAGGCTTGTCCTGGCTCAGAACTTACGGAGAAAAAGGGGCCAGGCTGGCATCCCTGATATGTGTTCTCTCGGGTGCCACTTTGAACTCTTCTCCCATCCTCTCATTTGGCTGCTTTTGACTACCATTTGAAGTCAGGACAATAGTTTGAAAATGTCTGCAGCTGGACTGCCTCTTTTCCTCTCTAAGGCATGTTCACTGCTGCTGTTCAGGTTTTGCCCTGAACTAGCTTCTCCATTTGGAAACCGACTCTGGAATGATTGCCATGTAGCTTTGAAAGTCCCATTTTGATCAGCAGATGCTACTCAGTCTGGGGAGAGAGTTTAATGTGGCCTAATCTTCACTTGTGTGTTTGTTGGTTTTTCTCCAATTGTTTGGTAGTGCTTTCGACGTCCTTTATCTTCCACTTTCATTGCATGATGTAAATGGGTTTTTTTTTCTTCCAGGAATATAATGATTCAAGTATCTGTTAATATGGGCGGTGGGATGAACTGGGAGATTGGGACTGACATGTGTACCCTACTGATACTATGCATAAAGTAGATGGCTAATGAGAACATAGTGCCTAGAACAGGGGACTCTACTCAGCCCTCTGTGGTGACTTAAATGGGAAGTAAATGCAAAAAGAGGGGATATATGTATATGTATAGCCAATTCACTTTGCTATATAGTAGGAATGAACACCGCATTGTAAAGCAAATATGTGTGAGTGCCAAGTCGATTCAGTCAAGTCCAACTCTTCGCGACCCTATAGACTGTAGCCTGTTAGTCCCCTCTATCCATGGGATTCTCCAGGCAAGAATATTGGAGTGGGTTGCCATGCCCTCCTCCGGGAATCTTCCCGACCCAGGGATGGGTCCTGTGTCTCTTATGTCTCTCATTGACCTGCAGGTTCTTTACCAGTAGCGCCACCCGAGAAGCTCTGTAAAGCAATTAAAATGAAAATTAACAAGAATATGATCATTTTTAAACTTACTTCTTTTTTTTTTTTCTTCTCAGAATTTGGTACCATCTTTGGGCAGGCAGACTTCCCTGACAACGTCGGTGATACCCAGAGCGGAGCAAAGTGTGGCTTACAAAGACTTTATTTATTTCACCATCTTCGAAGGGAATGTTCGCAATGTGTCTGAAGTCTCGGTGGAGTATTTATGCTCTCAGCCTTGTGTTGTCAATTTGGAAGCAGTTGTTTCATCTGAGTTCAGAAGTAGCATTCCCGTGTACAAAAAAAGGTGGAGGAATGAGAAACATCTTCATACCAGCAGAACACAAATCGTACATGTGAAGTTCCCGAGCATCATGGTTTACAGAGATGACTATTTCATCAGACATTCCATTTCAGTGTCTGTGGTGATACTACGCGCCTGGATTACTCACCAATACAGCAGTGGGGACTTGAATGTTAAATGGGAGGAAAATGTGCTACACGCTGTAGCAAAGAATTACACGCTGTTGAAGACTGTCCCGCCTTTTGAACGCCCTTTCAAAGATCATCAAGTGTGCCTTGAGTGGAACATGGATTATATTTGGAACCTTCGAGCAAACAAGATTCCCCAGTGTCCTCTCGAGAATGGTAGGTCATTTGCCTTGCTAGGAACCTAATGCTCATTTCTTCAGACAGCCTGGATGGGAGGAGGAGGAGGAGTGTATGAGAAAATTCTTATCTGAGAGATGGGGGACACAAGGCATACTGAGTCTAATTTTGGACTTCGGGGAGAAAAGGGAGAAAATGAGAAGGCGTGAGAAGAGAAAGAGTAGGAGAGAACAGGATTGTAGATGGAGGTGAGAGAGGGACAGAAGGTCGTGGAAGGCTTTGAGAGGCTTGAATCTGCTTTCCGTTGAAGAGGAACATTAGTGCCACTGAAATAAGGATCTGGACGATCTTCCTCCCCATCTCTCTCAAAAAGCCCTCAAGTGTTGGTTTTGGTGCAGCATTAGCTTTTCAGCCAAGTACCTGAGTTCAGCTCCTGGCTCTGCCACTTTCTGCCAATGTAACTTTGGAACTTTCAGAACCTCAGTTTTCTTATCTGTAAAATGGGATAATAAATAACAATTCCCTCAGGGCACTGTGGTGAGAATTAAATGAGATGTGCTTAACACATAATCAACACTCAGTAAAAAGTAGTAGGCACAATGATGATAGAATGCAAACTCTACATTTTAACCCAGATGTCACAGGGTCGCAGCCACTGAAGGATCAATAGAGGAGGCTCCTCTGCCTTTTCTCAGCCTTCTTTAAGCACTGGGGGTGGAGGGCACTGGCTGCGTGCATTTGGAAGAAGAGGGCTATAGTTCTCTCCATTGTTGCAGGGGGCACCTTGCTATGTGGATGTGGTATGCCTGCCGGCTCTCTGCCCATCCTGCAACGGGGAGCCTACCCAGGCATGCTCCCAGGCACTCACCCCGAGCCTGGTCGTGTTTGCTAAAGTGGGACCCTAGGATCACCTGTAACAATCACCCAGGGCTCTTGTTGCAAATGCAGATTCCCATTTCCCGCTTAGACAGGATATGTGGGGTATCCGGCCCTGGAATTCACATTTTAAATACATTTCCATGACTCTGATGCACCTCAAAGCTTGCGAATCCCTGGAGCAAGGACAGAGCTGGTGGGACTTTGAGTTGAAGTGGCTGGACCCCCTGGCAGACTTGGAGGGTGGAGGAAATCCAATGGCAGTGAATATTTCCTGGGGTCACTCCCAAACAACCGGCATATAATGAGAACAGAATGGACCAGAGTAACCATGTGGTATATAGTTGGTCAGAGGCCACTTGCTGTAGAAACAACACATTTGGCATTTAAAAATACTCTTTATTTTGAAATAAATAGAGATTTGCAGGAAGTTGCAAAAATGGGAGCGAGTCCTTGTTTATTTCCCCCAGCTTCCCCTAACTGACATCTTCCATAACTAGAGTACAATATCAAAGCCAGGAAATTGACGCTGATCTAACACTCCTAACTAGACTGCAGACCTTCTTCAAAGTACACCTGTTTTTACAAGCACTTTTGTGTGTGCATAGTTCTAGACAATTTCATCCCACATTTTATTTTATAGTCCTCTTCTGTGTCTGGCTTATGTCTGAGCAGTGCTTTAAATGTAGAAAAATCTAGAAGAAGAATCCCCTTTCTCTCCTTCTGAGCGTGTGTGTGTGTGTGAGGGTGCACATTGGGGGTACAGCGGGATGGGCAGTTAAGCCTCTGAAATAGTCAAGCTGCATGCGTTTTGATGATCTGTGTGCATCCCTCTTCCAGGCAGGGCCCCATGCTAGCATCTGTCTGGAATGCCTTCCGCGGGGATACCTAATTTGTTAAGGAGAAGGCAGCACGGGGCACAGGCAGCCACAGTTTTGCTTTGCCTCCGATTGATTTTGTCAGGGCTTAATGATTCCATTTCATGTTTGGCAAATCACATATTTCTCACTGAAGAATGACTGAATTGCAAGCTGGAAGTTTTCAGATGAAGTCATTTATGAACCTGCTGAGTTCTTAGGGTGCCCGAACATACCCTTAAAATGCGAAACATCTTTTCTTTCTTTTGTTGTTCCTTCTCAGTAGTCACTGGGTTCAGGAACAGCACAGTGGGTTTTGTTTCTCCCCACCTCCTTCAGACCATTACTTTTGGGGGAAGAACCAGTCTAATAAAGGCATAATGCAGAAGAAAATCTTTTCTAAGAGTCAAAGTCACTGACAGTGGTGGAGGGGGGTGCTCCATCCACCCGCAAAACCAGCTATTTGCTGGGCTGAGGTTTGTTCACCAGGAAAGGGGAGCACTTCCCCTCCCTGTCTTAAAAAGGAAATCAAAAGAGAGTCTGCCGCAAGCCCCGTGGAAAGTGTCCACGACCTTTGTTCTTGATATCGGCGGCGCAATGGAAGGGGGCCAGGCCACTGGCTGGTTCCCAGTGGGGGCTTCTTTATTCTGCTCTTGAAGAACAAGAGTCAAGTCCGAACAACACGGTGGCATTACTGCGCCGCGGGGGTGCTTTCATGCCTGGCCCCTTCGCAGTCTGCCGCCAGCCCTGGTGTGGAGTGGGGGGGGATGTTTTCTGTGTCAAGTGCCTGCCGTCCTACAGGAGCTCTGCGTCTGAACTAAGGACCCCCGTGACTCACTTGCATTTTCTTTTCTTTTTATGATGAGAGAGCCCAGTCTCAGCGTGCACGTGCTCTGTGTGTGCGGTTGGAGCACCCCTCCACCTAAAGCCTTCAGTT
This sequence comes from Moschus berezovskii, assembly GCF_049115385.1. Classification (NCBI taxonomy): domain Eukaryota; kingdom Metazoa; phylum Chordata; class Mammalia; order Artiodactyla; family Moschidae; genus Moschus; species Moschus berezovskii. Next base: position 53,656,690 of record NC_142464.1, on the reverse strand, counting down.
AGGCTGACGGGGCCAGAGCTGCGTGCCCTGGCACTCTTTGCAGCTCATCTCCCATGCTGGGGTTGTGCCAGGCCGGCCGGTGAGCTGGTTTTGGGTGGAGGTGCAGCCGGCTTCCGTCCCGCCCTGCTGGGTCAACCTACCCCGGATCAGAAGCTGGCAGCCTTTCAGGACACGTTTGTGCCAAGGCTCGGCCACGTGCCCTGCCAATGCACCTGTTCCTGCCTTTGGCCAATAGATCCACCCTGCCCGGGGCCCGATGATTGTCTGTTCCCTCGGGGGGAGGACACCGGGCATTATCCGCTGCCCTGTCACACGTGTGCCTGACTCACGCATGAGCTCACCCAGAGAAAGAAATCAACCGCTCGGGCTGGTGGCTCCAGGGGGGCACCTGGACTGCGCGTTCTGTGGTGAGAGGTCAGCTGGCCCTGCGGCCTCCATCTTCAGCCCCTACTGTGTATTCAATCGCTGTTCACCACGTGTCTGCTGTCATCCTGGTCTGAGCCACCATTGTCCCTGTCTGGGTTCTGGCCGCAGTCTGCAAATGGCCTCCACGCTGGCCCTCCTCCCTCTAAGCAGCGACCCCTGCAGCCGGCTCCTCCCTGATGGAGTAGGGAAGGATCGCCCACATCCCTGAGCATGGTTTGTGGAATCTGTCCCTGTCCCCTTACCGGCCTCAGACACGCTCCCCCTTGCCCACCTGTTCCAGCCATGCAGGCCTGCTTGCTTCTCCCTTGATGTATCAAGTTCATTCCCACTTTGACACATCTGCATCACTGTCCCCTCCCCCTAACATGCTCCTCCCCCAGATCACTGTGTGACTTGCTCTCTTACCTCCTTGCAACCTCTGCATGAATGTCATCTTACTGGGGACAGCTCCCTGGACCACCTTATCTAAGACGGCAGCCCTACCGAGTTGTTCCCGCCATACCAGTATCCACCTTTCATTTCCTTCATAACCTTAGCACCCCCAGACCTTGTAATTAATTATACTGAATGGTTTATCTGCCTGTGGAGTGTCTCTGTACCAGCACACAGGCTCCACAAGGCCTGACTTGTCTGGTTCTGGTGCCTAGTGTGGTACCCCGTACACAGCAGGCACATGACAACCGCTTGTTGGTTGAGGGATGAGGGCTCTTAGCCAAGAGGCAAGGACCCTTTCTCTCTTAGCTTATGTGTGACCATCACACTGTGACAGCCTTCTTACATGGCTATGGTAGGGAGTATGTAGGGTGGGGTCAGCCATGTGCCTTCCCTAGGGCCTGTACACACTGAGGCTTCCTGGGTGCAGACCATTTTGCTGTGCTGGTTAAGGCAGCAGTGATTATTCTCCTTTGCAACTACACATGAGCACACCTTCACCCTGTACCTGCCCTCTAGTTCGAGTCTGTGATCACTCATCTGTATGCCTTGGCTAATGCATCTCTTTTTACTGGAAGCTGCCACCCCACTCCCCCCAACACTCTCCCAGCCCCACGGCCATCTTTCATGTTTTCCTAGCAAAATCATAGTCATATTTCAGTAGGCCGCTCAAATTTTCTACTCCTTCCCCACAAGGGTTTCTTCTTTTCTTTTCTTTCTTTTTTGACTCTCAGATAGGAAACTAACTTTCTGCCCTCCAGCTTCCTCTAGTTCTTGCTTTGTACTCACCACCCATTATGATGTGTTTCATGTTCAATTCCATAAAGATTGATTGAACACCTATCCTGCGCCAGTTTCTTTACCAAGTCTGGAGATTCAAAGACGCAGTCATGGTCCTTCTCTTTAAGGTGGTTATCCGGAAGTAAACTCAGCTCCCTATAGTAACAGTCACTTTCCCTTTCTGCGCACTCACTGTGTGCCAGGAACTGTGCTAAGTGCTTGTGCAAGTATCTAATTTAATGCTTTAATAAGGGCACTACTGCCATTATTTATAGAGGAGGAAACTGACTCAGAGAACTAGAGTAATTTGCCTAAAGTCACACAGCCAGTGATGGAACTAGGACTTGAACTCAAGTAGTCTGGTTCCCAAACACCACACTTAACCGCTAACCTATATTGCCAGGGGATGTTGTGAAACTATTTATTTAAGTCACTTATTCATAGAAAAAAGTTACTGAGCAATCGCATCTTAGGTACTTTGCAAGGGCTCTTCACAGAGGAAGTGACATTTAAACAGAAATTTTAAGAAAGAGTTGAGTTTCCATAGTCAGAAAAAGAATAAAGGAAAGAACCCACCTGCCAGTGCAGGAGACATGAGAGACACAGGTTCGATCCCTGAGTCGGGAAGATCCCCTGGAGGAGGGCATGGCAACCCACTCCAGTACTCTTGCCTGGAGAATCCCATGGACAGAGGAGTCTGGTGGGCTACAGTCCATGGGGTCACGAAGAGTCAGACATGAATGAAACAACTTAGGATGCATGCACGCACATCCAGGCAGAAGGGAAAAAAGAAGGGAATGCAGTCTGGTGCGGGAATGGGGACAAGCCTGCAACCCTTGGAATGAGGGATGGCAAATGGGTTTCATCTTGCCTGACAGGTCAGAGCAATGGGGGTGGCTACCTGGAGCACGGTGCTGAGGAGGATTCTGAGGCCGAGTCTGTGCTTAGTGCGAGAGACGCCGTGTGGATTGATTACCAGTGTCTGCCACAGGTGGAAGTGTGGAGTAGCCACACTTGAGCTTTTGTTCAGGTAGAGCCTCAAATGTGAGATGGGCAGTTCCGGAAAGAAGACCGGAAAGGCAAGTTGGGGTGACACTTTGGAGGTCCTTAAATGCCATGCTCAGATGTAGCAAGCGTTCTGTTCTACTTCCACCTGCTGCGTGCTCAGTCCAACTCTGTGACCCCGTGGACTGTAGCCGACCAGACTCCTCTGTCCATGGGATCTCCAGGCAAGAATACCAGAGTGAACGGTCGTGCCCTCCTCCAGGGATGTCTTGTCTCTGCACTGATACTTCCACCTAGATGAAGATTTTTCTGACTTTCCCTTTTAGGTCAGAAACTGGCAGTCTCCTTCTTCTCCACTCTCTTTTCCTTTCACTAAAAATTCATTCTCATTTTCAGACCCAATGGATTGTAAGTAAGTTTTCCTTATAACAAAATTCTTTACAACAAAATCATATAAGACTAAGTCAAATTTTGGAGACAGACTTCACGTGTCTCTGTGAAAATATCAGTTTATTCAGTGGAACAATTCAAGTTCAAGTTAATGATATGATGATGCTTTTTGTAATTATAAGAACTACAAATGTGACACTCTTAGAAACAAAAGAGACTTCTTTCTTTCCCCCAGGTAATCACTGTAGACTTGGATTTTTCAGTAATACCATTAATGAATGCCTAGCGTCTGCATTGCCCTTTATGATTTTCAAGTCACTTTTTCCATGCACAGTGTCTCATTTAACCCTCATAAGAGTCCCGGGGGAGGACAGTATTCTCATTCTCTTTTTACAGAGGAGAAAATTGAGGCTCCGGGAACTTGTTTAATGGAGTCCAAGTTCTTGGTTCTTTCAACTTTGCTAAGCTGCTTCTCTGACATATGCTAAAACAATTTCAACCCAGGTTCTAAATGAGAAGGAATACACTTTTTTCTAAGTTGAATTTTGACCGACATGAATCACCCTGTTTTCCTCACCCACTCACTGGACTTTGCCTCTTTGAAGCAGATTGAACCGCTGGGGCGCCCAGGGCAGGCAGGCCTTTGCGTGTGGCAGGCTCCTTCTCCCTGCCTGCATGGAAGTGCCCAGAGATGTTGTTCTTTTCTCTTGTAGCCAACAAAGTAATATATATACCTGGTTAAAAATTTCAGAGAGTGTTAAAGGGTTTGGGGGAAGAGTAAATTCCTGCCTGCCCCACTCTTTTGGTCCTATTTCTTAGAGGCAAGCTCAATAACACTAGATTCTGTGTTTCCTTCCAGGGATGTTCTCTGCCCATATAATCATTAGGCTGATAGACCCTTCTCTTCTTACACACATGGGAAGATACTAAAGATTCTGCTTTGCGCTCATTAACAATATGGCAGAAATGTTTTCTATGTCAGTAAAGTAAACACGACCACATTCTTTGCAATAGCTTCCTAGCATTGCATTGCCTGACAGTCCATAATTTATTTGCCCTGTCCTCTGCTGATGGTCATGTAGGTCATCTCTAGTCTTTTACTGTTAGCAACAAGTTTTCTGTAAGCACCTTTGTATGTGCATCTTTGTGCACACAAATAAATATGTTTGGAGGATAAATTCCTGGGAGTAGAATTTATTTATTCTTAACACTCCTAGTGTTAAATATCTTACAGGCTTCCTTAGTCACTCACTTCATTGCCTAGTACCCTTTGCAGGGAGAAATTCCAACCTAAATCATACTTGCTAGAAAGTAGAATTTTTTGTTCCCAGGCTTTGGCTTTAAGGACAATAATACTCCCAATCACCACTGCCTGTTTAGTGTCCTGCGGTTGGAAGGTAGATTGAGTTATCATCATTCTAACTTTACTTCTCTGGGTTGGAAAATCTTAGCTTATTTTCCTCCAAGTTCCCCTTACAGACTTTTAGCCTCAGGAACATCCCCTGGAGAAAGAAATGACAACCCACTCTAGTATTCCTGCCTGGAAAATCCCAGGGATAGAGGGATCTGGTGGGCTATAGTCCGTGAGGTCGCAAAGAGTCAGACACAACTGAGTGACTAAACAACAACAAACCAATGAATTCTTTGCCTCAAGACTATCTCTAAAGAAAAGTAAAAGTGAAAGTCACTCAGTGGTGTCCGACTCTTTGCCACCCCATGGACTGTAGCCTGCCAGGTTCCTCTGTCCGTGGAATTCTCCAGGCCAGAATACGGACGTGGGTAGCCGTTCTCTTCTCAGGGGATCTTCCTAACCCAGGGATCAAACCCAGGTCTCCCCATTGCAGGCAATTCTTTATTGTCTGTGCCAGAACTTCTCCACAAAAGGACTGAGGGTCTCAGCTGCATCACTGTGGTGTATTGGAAGCTCATCCTGAATAGGGCTTTTTTATGTAGAAACAGGATACCTTCCCTAAAGCAGGTATCCCTGTCTGGGCTCTGAGCATTCTGTTGAACTAGAGAATGGGCTGTGTAACACCCCAGCCACCCACTTAGGGTGATCAGTAAAGTTCAGTTCAGTTACTCAGCTGTGTCTGACTCTTTGTGATCCCGTGGACTGCAGCACACCAGGCTTCCCTGTCCATCACCAACTCCTGCAGCTTGCTCAAACTCATGTCCATCGAGTCAGTGATGCCATCCAACAACTCATCCTCTGCATTCCGCTTCTCCCTCTGCCTTCAGTCTATCCCAGTATCAGGGTCTTTTCTAATGAGTCAGTTCTTCAAATCAGGCGGCCAAAGTATTGGAGCTTCATCTTCAGCATCAGTCCTTCCAGGGAATATCCAGGACTGATTTCCTTTAGGATAGACTGGTTGGATCTCCTTGCAGTCCAAGGGACTCTCAAGAGTCTTCTCTAGCACCACAGTTCAAAAGCATCAATTCTTCGGTGCTCAGCTTTCTTGATAGTCCAACTCTCACATCCATATATGACTCCTGGATAAACCATAATTTTGACTAGACAGACCTTTGTCAGCAAAGTAACATCTCTGCTTCTTAAAATGCTGTCTAGGTTGGTCATAGCTTTCCTTCCAAAAAGCAAGTGTCTTTTAGTTTCATGGCTGCAGTCACCATCTGCAGTGATTTTGGAGCCCAGGAAAATAAAGTCTCTCACTGTTTCCATTGTTTCCCCATCTATTTGCCATGAAGTGATGGGACCACATGCCATGATCTTAGTTTTCTGAATGTTGAGTTTTAAGCCAACTTTTTCACTCTCCTCTTTCACTTTCATCAAGAGGCTCTTTAGTTCTTCTTTGTTTTCTGCCATAAAGGTGGTGTCATCTGCATATCTGAGGTTACTGATATTTCTCCTGGCAATCTTGATTCCAGCTGGTGTCTCATCTAGCCTGGCATTTCACGTGATGTCCTCTGCATAGAAGTTAAATAAGCAGGGTGACAATATACAGCCTTGATGTACTCCTTTCTCAATTTGGAACCAGTTCGTTGTTCCATGTCTGGTTGTAACTGTTGCTTCTTGACCTGCATACAGATTTCTCAGGAGGCAGGTAAGGTGGTCTGGTATTCCCATCTCTTGAAGAGTTTTCCACAGCTTTTTGTGATCCACACAGTCAAAGGCTTTGGCGTAATCAATAAAGCAGTAGATGTTTTTCTGGAATTCTCTGGCTTTTTCAATGATCCAGTGGATGTTGGCAATTCGATCTCTGGTTCCTCTGGCTTTTCTAAATCCAGCCTGAACATTTGAAAGTTCATGGTTCATGTACTATTGAAGCCTGGCTTGGAGAATTTTGAGCATCACTTTGCTAGCGTGTGAGATGAGTGCAATTGTACAGTAGTTTGAACATTCTTTGACATTGCTTTTCTTTGGAATTGGAATGAAAACTGACCTTTTCCAGTCCTGTGGCCACTGCTGAGTTTTCCAAATGTGATGGCATATTGAGTGCAGCACTTGCACAGCATCATCTTTTAATAGCTCAACTGGGATTCCATCACCTCCACTAGCTTTGTTCATAGTGATGCTTCCTAAGGCCCACTTGACTTCGCATTCCAGGATGTCTGACTCTAGGTGAGTGACCACACCATTGTGGTTATCTGGGTCATGAAGATATCTTTTTTGTTTAGTTCTTCTGTGTATTCTTGCCACCTCTTCTTAATATCTTCTGCTTCTATTAGGTCCGTACCATTTCCGTCTTTTATTGTGCTCATCTTTTTTTTTTTTAATGTCAGGGTTATATATATATATATATATATATATATATATATATATGTATTTAAATATCACTCAGGGTGATATTCAAAACATTTAACAAATAGTATGAGGTGGGGGGCCCAGGCAGGCTCCTCCAGGCACTGACCCTGGTGCTGAAACAGGATGTGCTGAATATCCTTACTGAGCCAGATTCTACTCTGAATGAGAAGCCAGAGTGGGTATTGTGTGTGTGTTGGGACACATCATCTAAACAATGTGGACATATTTCAGTATTTTAACAACCAGTATAGCTGCACATGGGCATGCCAGCTGAACATCAGCCCTAGTTCTCTCTGGAAGGACGTGTGAGATGTGATGTGGTTTAATAACAAGCACTTTAGTTTGCAGCGGGAGACCAGGTTTGAGTCATATCTGGGTCTCTTATTAGTTATACGACCTTTAACAAGACATGAACACTTCTCTTGTCTCCAAATGAAGGAGTTTGCACCATATTAAGTCTAATGCTTCTTCTTGCTCTAAACTTTGAGGAAACAAAGCAATAAAAGTGGCCAAGGGAGTGGGTTCCAAACTTGAACTGATTCTATGGCGTTTTGTGTTTATGTCACAATGATGCCTCTTCCCCATGTAACTTCCTCATTCAAGATTAGCCAAAGAAATGGATTTGGGGGAAGGATCTGAAAAAAGAGACATTTAGTTTTTGGCTTGGGGAGCATGGGGAGCATTGTAGAATTTAACATGTTGGGTGAAAGAGACATAGATTCAGACCCTGATTTGGCCACAGCTGTATTCATTTGTTCATTCATCCGTTCTCTCCTTAAATGTTTCTGAGGCTCTGTCGTGTTTTGGCCACTGTTCTGGCTCTGAGGATGGATTAAAGAATGAAGTAAAGTCCTTGCCGTCTTGGAGCTTACATTCTATGTTAGCAATTCATTTAACCTCTTTGAGCCCATGTTTTGAACTCTAGTGTTTCTACCTGTAAATCCTTCAGTGGGCAATGGCATTATTACTGCTATTTCCCATTTAATTCCTATGACAGTCGTTACAAATCAATTATAGCACTCCAAGCAGCCAATCAGTTACTGGAGGATGTTATTTATCCTGGGCTAATATTTTATGTTGATGCATTTTATGTAGATGAATTCTCAAGTCTTTCCCTACTCCAAAATTTTTCATTCTTATTCATTATTTCTAATGAAATGGGAAGACAATATTGTACTAAGGGAAACTGTAATAGAACTCCAAATCATAAAATTATTATTAAAGCTACAGACTTTACAAGAAAACCGTCATCACTTTGGTTTTGTTGGACACAAAAGATATGTGTTAATGTAAAATTATTTTAGATCTTTGGGTCTTAGATTTTCCCTCCACAGTCTTTTGCTGCAAGTTCTCCTATTCAACTAGCTTTACTTTGATCCCTGGATAAAGGAAAGTCTCATCAACATTCACTTTTGACTCCCTTCACTTTGGAAACCTCCTTTATGAAACCTCCTTTTACTGTGATCAGGTGGGGCAGAATCAAATCCTGCTCATTCTGATAAATTTTTCTACTATATACTAGATAACTCAACAGCAGTCACCAGCAGAAGGCTTCCCAGGGGGCTAACGTGGCCATCTGGTCTCCTATATTTTTCTCACCACGGTGGAAGCCAGCCAAGGTTGGACTGACATCAACCTCTCGGACAGTTTTTTTCCTTGGATTCTGAAGACACCCTTGCAGTATTTCCATTTCTAATCCTCTTTCCTGGCTCCCATAACTGACCAGCAAGTCCAATGTGCCCACATCGAGCTCAAATTGCAAAGAAAAAAATGTGAAGTATTTCTGTTGGAATTATAACTCCACCCTTTGGGGTTTCTAAATGTATCTCTGAGACTATGAAAACATCACTCTTATGATTTCCAAGTTATAATGAACTAGAGGCACCTCTTTATATAGTGAAGCATTTTTTCCCAATGAGGAATGAGAGCTGGGGTGTCCTCTATCCCAGGCTGAGGCTCCTATAATTTTTACCAATATTGTCATTTGGTAACTTTCCCAGAAGTCAACTCTTCCCTCTCTAAGAAGACCAGGAAAGCAGATTATTTTCACCATTTAAATATAGACCTTTACACCAAGGAACATTTTAAGAAAGAGAAAAGATTATTTCTAGGTTGAACTCAGTGAATTAATTTTTCTTTAAAGTGGGGTGGAGTATGGGAAATAAAAAATCCATATTAACCTTTTAGACCTTAAATACAGATGAAATAACTCAGTTTTCTCGGTAAGATTTGTTATAGGTACTCCTCTTTTCTAGAGCCACAGAACTCTCCGACATGTGCAAAATAAAGTGGAAGACTAGTTTTTTTGGTTTTTTTTCTTCTTTTAAAAAATTTATTTATTTTTAATTGAAGGTTAATTGCTTTACAGTATTGTGTTGTTTTCTACCAAACATCAATATGACTCATCCATAGGTTTACTTATGTCCACTCCCACTTGAACATCCTTTCCACCTCTCTCTCCATCCCATCCCTCTAGGTTGTTACCAAAGTCTCTAGTTTTAAAGAGTATGGTGTTTTGCCTTAACAAAAGAAACCACTCATTATATACAATTCCACTCATTACACAACAATTTCAATATTTAATAGAAGATTATTTAACTTAATTTCAATATGCAGTCATTAAAAGAAAAGAAATAGAAGCATTAGTAGTAGTAGCATATACATCACCAAATTGGGCCGTAAACCTACATCCAGACTTGAACAGTGCTGGAAAGTCCTGAATGACAGCAATCTGGAGTCCTAGTTGGGGAAAGGGTCCTGGGCCGTGTGTTCACTCTGCAGGTAAGAGCTCAAATTGCAGTTTTCGTGGCAACCCCAGGCTGCAAACTGATATCATCATTCGTTTGCATTCAGAAATGCAGCTCTGGTTTTTATTTAACTTTTACAGTGCCCTCTGTTTCACCTTGTGAGTCAGAAGACTTAGACCCCAAGTGAAAAAGTGAAAGTTGCTCAATCGTGTTGGACTTTTTGCGATCCCATGGACTGTATATTCTCCAGGCCAGAATACTGGAGTGGCCAGCCATTCCCTTCTCCAAGGGACCTTCCCAACCCAGGGATCGAACCCAGGTCTCCCACATTGCAGGCAAATCCTTTACCAGTTGAGCCATAGGAAAAGCCCTAGGGGGCTCAAGAAATTCTAGGACCCACTCTCTTTCTTATCTAAAGTGCAACTTGACTTGCTGAACAGCTTTGTCTATACATATACATGTTTATTTATTTATTTAACAGCAGTATGGACCATAGTAAATGCTACTTAAGTGTTAACTGTTAGTATTATTACACAAATTCAAAATGCCCTTCATAGCATTAGACGGGCAGGATGTAAGGTGGTTAAGCACATAGACTCTAAGCTGGAAACTTGAAATTTCGTTCTACTGTTGCAGGAAGGGAGACCCCTTCCAGGGCCTGAAATTGGGCTCTTGTCTAACACTCAGAAATGAATTGTCTGAGGAGACACATGCTCTGACAAAGCAAGAGATTTTATTGGGAAAGGGCACCCGGGTGGAGAGAAGTAGGGTTAAGGAACCCAGGAGAACAGCTCTGCCATGTGACTTGCAGTCTCATGTTTTATGGTGATGGGATTAGGGTTGTCTTTAGCCAATCATCTGACTCAGAGTCCTTCCTGGTGGTGCACGCCTTGTTCAGCCAAGATGGATGCCAGAGAGAAGGATTCTGGGAGGTGGTCGGACATGTGGTGTCTCCTTTTGACCTTTCCCGAATTCTTCCAGTCGGTGGTGGCTTATTAGTTCCGTGTTCCTTGCCAGGACCTCCTGTCGTAAAACAACTCATGCAAATGGTTACTATGGTACCTGGCCAGGGTGGGCGGTTTCAATAAGTATGCTTCCCCTAACACTACTATTTATTAGCTCTGTTACCTTAGGCAAGTTATTTTATCTCTCTATACTTCAGGCTTTTCATCTGTTAGTTAGTTAGTTAGTTCAGTCGCTTAGTCGTGTCCGACTCTTTGCGACCCCATGAACCACAGCACGCCAGGCCTCCCTGTCCATCACCAACTCCCGGAGTTCACTCAAACTCATGTCCATTGAGTCGGTGATGCCATCCAGCCATCTCATTCTCTGCCGTCCCTGTCTCCTCCTACCCCCAATTCCTCCTAGCATCAGACTCTTTTCCAGTGAGTCAACTCGTCACATGAGGTGGCCAAAGTATTGGAGTTTCAGCTTTAGCATAAGTCCTTCCAATGAACACCCAGGATTGATCTCTTTTAGAATGGACTGGTTGGATTTCCTTGCAGTCCAAGGGACTCTCAAGAGTCTTCTCCAGCACCACAGTTCAAAAGCATCAATTCTTCGGTGATCAAGCTTTCTTCACAGTCCAACTCTCACATCCATACATGACCAAGGGAAAAACCATAGCCTTGACTAGACGGACCTTTGTTGGCAAAGTAATGTCTCTGCTTTTTAATATGCTATCTAGGCTGGTCATAACTTTCCTTCCAAGGAGCAAGTGTCTTTTAATTTCATGGCTGAAATCAGCATCTACAGTGATTTTGGAGCCCAAAATAATAAAGTCTGACACCATTTCCACTGTTTTTCCATCTATTTCCCATGAAGTGATGGGACCAGATGCCATGATCTTCATTTTCTGAATGTTGAGCTTCAAGCCAACCTTTTCACTCTCCTCTTTCACTTTCATCAAAAGGCCTTTGAGTTCCTCTTCACTTTCTGCCATAAGGGTGGTGTCATCTGCATATCTGAGGTTATTGATATTTCTCCCAGCAATCTTGATTCCAGCTTGTGCTTCTTCCAGCCCAGTGTTCCTCATGATGTACTCTGCATATAAGTTAAATAAGCAGGGTGACAATATACAACCTTGACGTACTCCTTTTCCTGTTTGGAACCAGTCTGTTGTTCCATGTCCAGTTCTAACTGTTGCTTCCTGACCTGCATACAGGTTTCTCAAGAGGCAGGTCAGGTGGTCTGGGATTCCCATCTCTTTCAGAATGTTCCACAGTTTATTGTGATCCACACAGTCAAAGGCTTTGGCATAGTCAATGAAGCAGAAATAGATGTTTTTCTGGAACTCTCTTGCTTTCTCCATGATCCAGCGGATGTTGGCAATTTGATCTCTGGTGCCTCTGCCTTTTCTAAAACCTGCTTGAACATCTGGAAGTTCACGATTCACATATTGCTGAAGCCTAACTTGGAGAATTTTGAGCATGACTTTACCAGCGTGTGAGATGAGTGCAATTGTGCTGTAGTTTGAGCATTCTTTGGCATTCCCTTTCTTTGGGATTTGAACTGACCTTTTCCAGTCCTGTGACTATTGCTGAGTTTTCCAAATTTGCTGGCATATTGAGTGCAGCACTTTCACAGCATCATCTTTCAGGATTTGAAATAGCTCAATTGTAGAGTGGGACTAATGAAGACTCTCCTTTGTAGGGTTGCTATGGACATGAATTGAGATAGCTCTGTAGAGTGCTTCTTGGGTGCCTGGCATATATTCAGTGTGCCATAAACTTTTCCTGATATTTTCAGACGATTCACTTAAATATTTGATGGGAGCTAGGCAGTAGGTTCCAGAAAGAATGTGATGTTGAAAGCTGTGTTTTTCTGGAAATAATTAAAAGGCAGCTGTCTTGCTGTTTACAGATGTGGTTACCCTCCTGGGATTTCTCTATGCCTCCAGTGGAGAAAACACAGGCATCGTGAAGAAGTTCCTGAGATTTCAGAATCGAGAGCTGGAGGCCACCCGACGCCAGCGGATAGATTACCCAGTGTAAGAAGGGGCTGGTGATGGGGTGCCAGTGTGGCCATAGTGTTCTTTTTATCTGAGGACAAGAGCAGGCTGATCTGACTCACACACTTAGTCACTCAAACATGACTGACTCTTTGTGACCCCAAGGACTGTAACCCACCAGGATCCTCTGTCCATGGGATTTTTCAGGCAAAAAATACTGGAGTGGTTTGCCATTTTCTTCTCTAGGGGATCTACCTGACCCAGGTATTGAATCTGCATCTCCTGTGTCTTCTGCATTGCAGGCAGATTTTCTACCCATTGAACCTTCTGGGAAGTCTAGAGCAGGTTAGTGGACCCACTTAGGAGGACCTACCTCTGTCATATGCTTTGAGGAAATGATGAGATCTACATAGCTTAGGCAGAATTTGTGGACCCAAAAACTTCAGTGCATTTGGAAATCATTCTCTCACTTAGCAATCCTCAGTTTGCCTCGGAATGAGTGGTATGCCAGTCCTGGGAATGACCTAAGTAAGGGAGTCAGGTGTTGGATCCTGAGGCTTTGCAAGGTGTCAGATGCAGCCAGCCACAGCCCTGCCAGACTGCAACCTTTGCTTTGCTTTTTCTGCCTTGGAAGATTGGATGAGCTGCTTGAAATCTCACAACTTCTGATCTCCTCCATTGATTTCAGCAAAACCCAGACATATATATATTTTTCCTTCTGCTGAATTGAAGATGCTGAAAATGGTTCGTGGTTCACCTCAGACCGGATGGATTCAGCAGAGTGATTTAATTCTTCCCATGCTGCTGGCTGTAGAAAGATCTTGAGTCACTTTACTAAGCGTATGTTCTTGCTAAGCTTCCTTGTAATAACTTATCTTCATGAGCTTGCTCAGCTGGGTGGGTCAGGAGGGAGCTGTGTGGCACCATCTGTTTGTATATCTTATCACTGATTTGGAAGCCAGATTATAAAGCCCAGAATATTCTAATATTCTAAGGTCTTGTTGGGATGAATCCCCACAGAACCTGGGGCTGCTGCCACTTTAACCCAAACTGTGAATTGGTTTTGGGGAAAATGGAGAGCATTCTCTGTACTGGTTTTGACCTTGCTTCATGTTTTACTCACAAAACACAAGTGCTCTCAGCTCATCTTTAAACTGCTGGTCACTAGCACAATGTGTGACATCAAGCAAGTGTTCAAACAGCAAATATTTGTTTAATGCTTGGTGGATCACAAAGCTTGGCTAAAATATTTCCTCTTGAAGCTGACTACTGTTATTTTATCCTCACTTGGCAGATCACAGATGGACAGTGTATTTTTTTCAACTAAAATAGCTCTTGTCCAGAAATGGAACAATTAGAGTAGTTGCTCCATATCGGTCAGCCAGAACTGTGATACCAAACCACCTCATGTGTGCATTAAAATAGTATTTCTGGGTCCTATTAGCATATGGCAATGCCATTTGCAGATTATGACATGTTTCTGCCTTAGGGCTTTTATCTTTGAAAGAAGCAAAATTGCTCAAAAAGCCCTAATTATTTTTTTTTTAATCATTGAAATTAGACTAGCTTCTTATCAAATCATCTCTTATTAAAACCCAGAGTTTTAGTCTGTGTCTGGCTTTATAAGCCTTAATCAAGTATTCAAATGGCAGGTCCGTGTGAGTCTCAAAAAGGCACAGGAAGAGTTTTTGGTGCAAGGTACAATGTCTGCTAGTTTTGTACAGTGATGCTTAACTCCTGTCTTTTGCAGTTACTATAACTACCTCCTTTGTTTCTAAAATCAAGCGTTGCAAGTGGATCTCCCATGATGAGCACGAAGGCAAATTCATCCCTTCAATGGAAAAAAAGCAATTTACTCGGTCATTGTTAACTGTAATTACCTGTTCTGGGATGATATCAATCTGCAGAATTTTTTTCCTCCTCACTCTTGCAGGTTTACTGTTTCACTGTGGCTTTATTTACTCCATTATTGCAAGTCCAATCTCTGTGGGATTCTGTACTTTGTTGATTCTAATGAGATGTACGGCACCCCTTCTATATTTCTTACTGAAGAGGGTAAGTATGAAATAGAATCTTTAGAACAATAGTGTGGTTTTCTCATGCTCTGTCTTTTGGCTGATACGTCTGTCTAGAATAAGGAATGTTGTCATCGTAACAATGCAGTAAGAATGATGGTTTCCAAATATGTGCTTCAAGTTCAACTTTTTCTGGAAGCTTAAAACAAACATTTTCAATACAGACGAATGCACTTAGGTGTTTTTGTTGTTTCATTTCGTTTTGCTTTTATTTAAAGGAAGAAGGAATGTGATCTAGTCATAGCTTTTTTGGGAAAATCATTGAAAAGATATAGCCTCTTCCTTCACTTCTAAGTATTCTTTGTCCATTTTCACAAACTTTTGTTTTCCCTTTAGGCTACTTGCATATTCAAATGCATCTTGTCAAAGGAGAAGACCTTGCTGTAAAAACGAAATTCACCATACCTTTGAAGGAGTGGTTTCGCCTGGATATCTCTTTTAATGGTGGCCAGGTACCAAGAGCATGTTCCATCATGAATCATATCAGCACCATCACTTAACTTTATGCATTGCTGTAAAGTCAGGGAGCTAGGAAATCTGCAAAAACAAATTTGTGGTAACTGATAAACTGTTACAACCATAACACTTTTTTAAATAAGAATTTTATAGTTGGAAGCTTAAATCATAAGCATTCTATCCCATTTAATTAACTTTTAAAGTGCTTTTTTCGACTATATTGTGAATGAGTAAATAATACATCTAGCTATATAACCACAATTATCTGAGCAATTCAAGCCTTTTTTCCTAGCAAGATAGGCTTTGAGAAGATAAATGGTAAAACAGCCTTGGCCAAATTTATATAGTGTTATCAAACCTACAACTTTTTTATGGGAAATTTATTGGTTAGCTCAGCCAAGAAATGGTTTGACTGTTTTTGGCAGTGAAAACAATTGCTTGTGCTTGGCATTAAACAAATAATAACCAACAAACCTGTGTGATAATTCTTGTGAGGCGGACGTTCTTCATCTACTTTGTACTACGAAACACTGCACATAACAGTTTCAAGCACTTATAACACAGTTTTTATGGATTATGGCAAATCTCTTATTATTATTGAAGATAATTCCATTCCTTTATATTGTTATATATGATATTGGTGTACTACCTTTCTTCTGGTTACTTTCTTATCAGCTTTTCTTACTGATTTGTGATTTTCTGATAGCGAAACTGGAAAAGACGTTTTGTTTGTCTTCTGTGTTAGAGAATACACAGACTTCCCTTGGTGGTTAGGTTTATCACATTTCCTTTTTCTGAAGAGAAGAGAAATTGGGTCAGTCCTTGTAGCTTAACTGAGGAGAGTCTGTAAGATATTAGCCGGCATTTTTTGTACGCTTGTTTCCTTAAATGTTGTTAGGTGACATTGCTGCGGTCCGAGTTTTAGCATCTCATTTGCATGAAGATTATGATGGCATTATAGCTTGGTCGCTGCTTTCTCTTAAGGTCAGTTCAGTGCCTCGTATCACTTAGGTATCAAATCATCAGAGCAAATCCCAGGTCTTATTTTATGCCCGCTGTATGCCAGGCACTATGATCAAGGAGCTTAGAGACTATTTATGGAAGTCACAGAGAGCAGGTAAAGGGGTGTCATAAGGTGAGCCTAATTGCCAAATGATTCACATTCGTTCGCAGAAGAGAGACATCCAACTTCATGCTGGGATGCTCAGGGAAGGGTTCCTAAAGAAGGTTCCTACAGACGGGGGACAGTTTAAATGGAGAAACAGAGGGGATATTTTAGACCATCGTTGGATGCTCACTTCCAATTTCTTCTTGCCATGCAGCATGGTGTCACTGAAGTTTTTTAAACAGAGGAGTAAATCAAAGTAATCCTTTAACTAATGGCAGAGTACGTGATTGGGTAAAGCAGAAGAGAAGAGTTAGGAAGACCAGATGGAGTAGAAAGAAAAAAAAAAGCTAGTTTTTTTTTTAGTAGACATTCACCAATTGCCCTTTTATCTTTGCATCCCATCTGCTCTCCCTGTTACCCATAGGTTCCAAAATAATACTTATTGTTTTTCCACACAAAATCCAGCTCTGTGGTAAGACCACTATATTAATTACTTTGACTAAATGGACACATTGGCCTAAAGTAAATGGTTGGTTTAAAAAGACAATTGGCCTGAGTCATTTTTTTCTCTGAAACAACATGGAGTCTATGGCTGAATTGGACTGCTTTTTCTGGGTTAGCTTTTCTTTCAGAGACATGGTGTTGGAGCTACATGTTTGAGAATCTAGTTAAGCCAGAATGTGTTTTCTGAACACTTGCTCTGTGGTAGCACTGGAGAGTCAAAGAGCCCCCTAACCTTAAGGGCTTATGTTGTAGTCCAGACACGAGAAGAATGCATGACAGCTAACAACATTCATGACGAAAACATTGTCCATTGAAGTGATGGTGACGATTCTTAGTGCTGAGGGAGAGCGAGTGGGAAGCTGTAATGTATGAAGAATGTTCATTCCCAGACTTGTTTTCCCCACTGAGGCTCTCCTGGAATCACAGTCCAGGTTAAGGACTCCTCGTAGTATGTCACACCTTTCTTTGTCTTTCTATGCAACAAGCTTTCAAGCACGAATTCACCAAAAGAATCTTTTGACTCAAAGTTTGGAAGTGTCTGCAACCCCCTGGGGAAAACTACGTTATAGTTATTTTTATCATCTCAAGTCATTTGGAGAAATTAAATTTCTTAAGTCTCAAAATATACACAGGGTTAGTAAACTGCTATCTTGTTTTTTGCAGAAACTGACCAAACAAAAGACTATGAAGCATATTTTATGAGTAACTCATCCCCAGGACTGTATCTATGGTGTGGGGTCTGGAGGCAGTACTAATCCTTGTGTCTCTCTCCCAACATAGATAACAGTAACCACCAGCACTGGGCAGGATTTGAAAGACTACCACAATCAGACCCTTAGGTAAGTGTGGCTTTTCTCTTGTGTCAAAATTTTCTGGATGAGGGTTAAGGAATCTTCCTGCGTGAGTCCTGCACCCTAATCTTATTCCTACCCTGTCTGATTCAGCTTTTCTAAGCACGAATGCTAACTAATCTGCCTTGAAGTTAATCTTTGTACTTTTTTTTTTTCTTGCCCACAAACTCTCCTTGTTTTCCCCACAACCTTCTTTTTGTTTTTTCCCAAGCAAGAGGAACTAGTTCTGTCTCCAGATCTCCTTGTAAATTCTTCCTTTCATAGCACTGCATAATTCATGTTCTTTGAAAATTATCGTTTACAAAGGATTCTGGAAAACAAATCAAAGTATTAATGTTGCTTATTGGGAGGGGTTGATAACTTTGACTTAGTGTAAAACATAAAAGCAGACAGCCTTCATATTTATGTTTATAATCTCAATTTGAAATGTATGTAACTATTGATATTGGGCTAACTTTTCATCTTTATATAATCATTCTCTACAAGAGTTACATAAACTGAGAATTGGGTCTTTTTCCTTGTATGTCATAATTTTAACTTGCTTCTGCATCCCTGATTAAGAGTGGGTTTTATAGTGGTAGAACCATGGGGCATGAGTTCTTTAGGAACTCAGGATACCTCATCATGGTGCCATGAAAGGAAGAATTTACAATGAGATCTGGAGACAGAAATAATTTGTTCAGTTGCTCAGTCATGTCCAGCTCTTTTGTGACCCCATGGACTGGAGCCCACCAGGCTCTTTTGTCCATGGGATTTTTCAGGCAAGAATACTGGAATGGGTTGCCATGCCCTCCTTAATGGGATCTTCCTGATCCAGGGATTGAACCTATGTCTCCTGCATTGGCAGGTGGATTCTTTACCACTGAGCCACCTGGGAAGCACCTGTATATATACATGTGTGTGTGTGTGTGTGTGTGTTTATAAAACAGACACAAAAATTAGTAGCTATGTATGTATAATTTAAAAAAAAACTTAGCAGAGGAATTCCCTGGCACTCCAGTGGTTAGGACTCTGGGCTTCCTCTGCACTGGGCACAGAATCAATCCCTCATCTGGGAATTAAAATCTGCATGCTGTGCTGTATGGCCAAAAGAAAAAAGAAGAAAATCAGGACTGTTGGGCACTTTGGCTGGGGGGTGGCAAAGTGGTTCATTCCTTCATCCTTTAGGCATTTCACAACACCAAGCATAAAACTGTCTCTCCAAACAGGCTCTGTTCACTCAGAGTCACTGAGCAGTCCAAATTTTCTTAGAAACCAATTATTAAAGAAAGGAAAGCAAAGAGGGGTGATGACAGCAGAGTAGGGAGCACACACTCTACTTTCCTCCCGCACCATTTCTCTTTACATTTAAATCAAACAATTATGTCAGGCTCTGGGCACATAGAACAATTCTTATGTCCATGACCAGATTAATGGATTAGAGTTACTGAGAGAGGCTAAAGCAGTGGTATTCCTTAGCTTACAAAGAGAAAGTCAGGGGTGAGTGGATGGCAATGTTGAAGCACAGAGGCCAAGATCTTAGGTCAGAGCAGAAGTCTCAAGGGCACCAGGTGGATTTAGACCAGTCAGAAAGAATTCGATAGATAGGAGTTTTGTTATATAATGGGCAACCACAGGCTCTTCTATGAAGACTTTGAGAATAGGAAAGGCAGGGAGTTTACTCTGGAGAAACAGATGATGTGTGGCCCCTTTGGAAATCTCTTCAAGTACCCTGTTCTGCCCCAGAAATGTTTTTTAAAATTTATTTATTTAGTTTTGGCTGTGCTGGGTCTTCATTGCTGCGTGGACTTTCTCTAGTTACGGCAAGTGGGGGCTACTCTCTAGTTGCAGTGCTCGGGCTTCTCATCTCGGTGGCCACTCTTTTTGTGGAACACAGGCTCTAGGATGCACAGGCTCAAAATTTGTGCCGTACAGTTGCCTGTGGCATGTGGAATCTTCCTGGACCTGGGAGCAAACGTGTGTCCTTTGCGTTGGCAGTTGGATTCTTAACCACTGGACTACTAGGGAAGTCCTGACCCAGAAATTAAGGGTTTGCATTTCAGGATATAAAGTCTAAAATAATACCTGCCCTTTCTCCCCTGACACCCATCTCCAACCTCAGACACTTTTGACAACCAATTGAATTTCTTAAGCTTTTCTTTTTTTTTCTATGTCAGGGCTTCCTTTCTTCTTAAATCTGCAAAATGTAGCTGCTGTCATGAGTGGAGTGAATCACAGTAAGATCCAGAGCTAGGACCAGGGTAAGGCGAGGAGGGCACCTTCCACATAAAATTTAAGGAAGTCCCCCCAAACTTAGTGATTATATTATTTTGCCAAGGCTGCCAGAACACAGTACCACAAACTGAATGACTTGGGCTAAGTCACTTCAGTCATGTCCGACTCTTTGAGAACCCCTGGACTGTAGCCCGCCGGGGTCCTCTGTCCGTGGGATTCTCCAGGCAAGAATACTGGAGTGGGTTGCCATGCCCTCTTCCAGGGGATCTTCCCAACTCATGGATGGAACCTACGTCTCTTATGTCTCCTGCTTTGGCAAGAGGGTTCTTTACCTCTAGCATCACCTCTTTAAGCAAGAGAAATTAATTGCCTCTCAGTTCTAGAGGTTGGAGGGCCAATATCTAGGTGTTGGCAGAGCCATGCTCTCTCTGCAGGCTCTAGGGAAAGAGCTGTTTTAAGCTTCTCTCCAGCTTCTAATAGTTCCTTGACTTGTGGCAGCATAACTCCAATTCTCACATGACATTTTCCCTGCATGTCTGTCTTTGTCCAAGTTTCCCCTTTTTCTAAGGTTTACCAGTCATACTGGATTAAAGTCCACCCTATTCTAGCATGATCTCATTTTAACTAACTATATCTGTAATGACCCTATATCCAAATAAGGTCCTATCCATACTGGGGGTTCAGATTCAACATATGCATTTTACAGGGGGCAAAATTCAACTCATAACAATCTTCATAATAAATAGCATTCAACAGTGTTTCAAAAATCAGGATTAATGTAAAGAATCCTTGATGCACAAAGTACCAAATTTTTCTTTAATATTTATTTGTATTTATTTGGCTGTGCTGAGTCTTAGTTGTGGCATGTGGGATCTTTTTAGTTACTACATGTGGGATCTAGTTCCCTGACCAGGGATTGAACCCAGGCCCTCCATGGTGGAAATTCAGAGTCTTAGCCACTGGACCACCAGGAACATTCACAAAATAACAAAATTTTAAGTAAAGACAGAACCAGTATGATCATACAGGATTCCAGAGTTCAAGACTCATGTTCAGGTACACACCAACTCAACATCCCCATGAAAGCTTTGAAATGGTTCCTTACCTGGGAATAATATTGGCAGTATCCAGGCCCAAGACTGCCCCTCACCACCATCTCAGCTGCTCATCCTATACTCCTGGGGTACCCCCTCTACCACCACCATCAATAGAACAATTAAAGAGTTAATCTTGGGCCCACCTGGGAGTCCTGTGGTTAAATATTTTTGAAATCTCATTCACCAGAGAGATTTCAGAATGGGCCAAATCAGTACACTACACATCAAATATTTCAGGTGTTTATAGGTGTTCCAAGGAAAGTCTCTTAATCCTTTTTTTATTTGTTCTCATAATGTAAACATAATGATAGCTGTTATCCTACAAAAGTGGTGTAGGAAGATCAGTAATTATGTGCTGAGAAGTACAGTGCTGCACTGCATGAAAGGCTGCAGTGACAATTGCAGACTCGTCTGCTGTTGAATTCATTCATCCATCCATCTATCCATCCAGTATATATTCATTCATCCAACACATTTACCACATGCCTGACACAGTGCTCAACTCTGGGAATAAAACAATGAACAAGAATACAATCTGTCCCTGCCTTCATGGAGCTAAAAATTCTAGCATGGGGAAGACAGATTTTAAACAAATATATTCACAAATAAATTTAAAATTGCAAATTGTGATAAATGCAGGGAAGGAAATAAGGAGGTTGTTGGCTTCAGAGGACCACAAAGGGGTCAGAATTTAGACCAGGCCATGAGGAGGTGACACTTAAGATGAGAATTACTTTAAGGGGTAAGAGGCTCATTTGAGGCTCTAAGTTCCCCTGCTACGGAACCCTCGAGCCAAAGCTGTTCCCTAGTTTTGAGCGAAGCCTATTTAACGATGGAGGCAATCTTCCCACTGCTGGGTCCTTCACGGTAATAAACCAGGGCAATCTCCTATGTCCAGATAAGAGTAAAGATAGCTTGCCAGCGTGTCTGATGCTTGCGCGGGGAAAGGACAGGCTTGGGCTTTCGAACCATCTAGCTCAGCTTTTATGTCAGCAAAATTGATGACCATCAAACAATGCACAGTGCAAGGAATTTCTTACAATCTCTATGCAGCCACTGAGAATGTTAGAGAAGAAAAATGTGGAGGGAGATGGAACTGAAAGGATCTATTAATTGTATTATAATAATGACAAAAAATTACAAGCTAGTACCATAGGGACAAAGTAATTTATTGATTAATTGAGAATTCAGTTAAAGCAAAGATCCATAAAAGTATTCCATAAGCATTTTATTTTAATTGAAACAATGGATATGTACACTCATTTGCTAGTCTTTCTAGTTACAGCCTTGTCTCTTTGAGTATGGATCTACTGATTGGAGTTTCTTGTGATCTTTCTGGCATAAACGGTACCCAATTTCTGTTTCTTCCAAATGAAAAGAAAACAAAGACATTTGTGAAACCATCGAAGCCCAAAATTCATCAAGATTTCTTCAGTTTCTTTTCCCAGCCTTTTCCAGCTGTCCTAATTCCATAAGAGCTTTTTTAGTAACCATTCTTTACTGAGTCTACCCAAAATATTCAACTTAATTTTTAAAGAATGAACATATCTTTCTTTTCCATGCTTTTGGGATTACATAAAATTTAATTACATTGTAGGGTTACAATGACCAAACGGGTTTGGGAACAAACACATCTTATTCTTGGTAAGCACGAAAACAGTGAAAGTGAGTGAGGGGCTTCCCTGTTGGCTTAGATGGTAAAGAATCTGCTTGCGGTGCAGGAGACAAGGGTTTGATCCCTGAGTCAGGGACAAGGAGACAAGGGTTTGATCTGCTTGCAGTGCAGGAGACAAGGGTTTGATCCCCTGGAGGAGGAAATGGCAACCCATTCCAGTTTTCTTGGCTGGGAAACCCCATGGGCAGAGGGGCCTGGTGGGCTACAGTCCATGGGGTCCCAGAGTCAGACCTGACTGGGCGACTGTCACTTTTTCACATCTTATTCTTGGGAAGCATACAGCTCAACAAATGGCAGCATAAGTACTAGAGTGGACTAGGTTAATAATAATAATAACAGTTATGGTGCCTACTATGTGCCAGGCATTGTTATTAATGCTTTGTTTAAATGCTAATTTCTCCCAATGACCTTGTGTGTGTGTGCATGCCAAATCGCTTCAGTTGTGTCTGACTCTGCGCAACCCTATGGAACGTAGCCCGCCAGGCTCCTGTGTCCATGGGGGTTCTTCAAGCAAGAATACTGGTGTGGGTTGCCATGCCTTCCTCCAAGGGATCTTCCTGACCCAACATTGAACCCACATCTCTTATGTCTCCTGCATTGGCAGGTGGGTTCTTTACCATTAGTGCCACCTGTAGATAGGTACTAATATTTTCTCCATTTAAAAATGAGAAGACGAGGGTCCCAGAGAGTAACCTCAGCTGGCTAGTATCCATTACGTTGTAGGGATGGGCCATGAGGTGAGCGGGTGAATTGGTTAAGCAGAGTTCTGTCATGAGAGCTTCTACTTCAAAAGTGTTGCTTTGTGTCCACCAAGTCCTGGTATTACCTCCTTACGAGGGTAGTTGGAATGTTCAAATCTTTCAAAGGTCTTAAGAAGCAGAATCATTCACCACTTTCAGAGATAATAACTTTGTGGTCCTGCCTTTAAAAAAAAAAAGAAGAAGAAGAGACCATCATCTTCCCAGGGCCCTTCAAGCCTAAGATTCTGGAGAAAGAAATAGCAGGCAATAAAGCATTTCTTTTCCACATTAGTTGCCTTTGCAGAAAGCTGATTTCTAAGTGTTTCCTCTGGCCACCATAGGGTGATGCTGTCAGTGCCCATTTCTTCACCTTTGTGTCTTCCTTCCAGCCAGGAATACCTGCTCAGGGTTGGGTTTCTGGCTGACAGTCAGCCCATCTTCTCTCCTGAGATGACCCCAGGTTGCCTGGCTTCTGCCCCAACCACTGGTGGCCGCTCTGTCCCATCTGCTTCACCCTGGCCCCTTGCTCCTGGCAGCCTGCCTGAAGAGCTGTGTCCTTCCCTTCTGCTGCCATCTGCCCTCAGCACTCCCTGGTTCTTTCGTCTCTGCCTGGCTTCTCACTTGATGCCTGTCTTGATCCCCCCTTGCTGTTCACATATGCTCCTATGGCAACTTGTCCACCCACACCTATTTTACTTTCTCAATTGGTAGTAAATGTGCATGGCAGAAAAACCAAAACTATGTGAAAAGGTCTATAGTTAGATGTTTTGCTTCTATCTCTGCCCCCATCCACTCCATCCCCTAACCCTCATGCCGGGGGGAAATATTTCTATTAGTTTCTTATATATATCTCTCTCTCCAGAGTTTTTGTAAATGCAGATACAAAAAAAATCCATTCTTCTCTTCCTTGGATAAAATGTATATGCATTGCTCTGCTCTTACATTTTTATCTTTTTCACTTAACAGTATATTTTAGATATTTCTCCAGAACATTTTGTTCTTTTTTAAACTATGTAATAAAAGAGCTCATGCCTAAGACCCATTGAATGGTGTGGGTACCAGTCCTCACTGACAGACACCTGGACTTTTCCAGTCTTTGGTGGATGTAAACAATGCTGCCAGGGACAGCTTCGTGCATTTTATTCATGTCAACCCATTTTCCTCCTCCATTTTCCTCCCTGATCCTTTGAGTCTTTCAAGACAAAGTGGACTTCCAACATGTCATCTGTGCTGACCTCTTATCTTTGGCCAAGTCCTGTGACCTTGCTATGGCCTCCTTCTCCTAACTCTGAATTTGACCTTGGTTCTTATCTAATAGGGTGTGTTTTTATTTTTTCCACATTCACCTTCTGTCTACTCAACAAATTTTCTTTTTTTCTTTTAGAGTAAAATATTTCTATTTAAGATTAGCAATTAGCACATAAATCCAGTGATTCTAAGCAGTTTCACCAATATCAATAGTTGGCATGTATTAAATATTTATGGTGGGCAAGGCACTTTGCTATTAATAGATGCTGTATGTTTTCAGTAAAGAATCTGTCTGCAATTCAGGAGACCCGGATTGGATCCCCGGGTCAGGAAGATTCTCTGAAGAAGGGAATGACTACCTACTCCAGTATTCTTGCCTAGAGAACTTCCTGGACAGAGGAGTCTGTTGGGCTATAGTCCATGGGGTCACAAAGAGTCAGATATGACTGAGTGACTAACACTTTTTCTTTCATTTGCATTGAATATTTCTGGTGGGCAAGGCACTTAGCTATTAATAGATGCTGCATGTTTGTCTTTGCATCTACCTAATCGATAGTATATTAAAAAGCAGAGACATTACTTTGCCAACAAAGGTCCGTCTCGTCAAGGCTATGGTTTTTCCCGTGGTCATGTCTGGATGTGAGAGTTGGACTGTGAAGAAGACTGATCGCTGAAGAATTGATGCTTTTGAACTGTGGTGTTGGAGAAGACTCTTGAGAGTCCCTTGGACTGCAAGGAGATCCAACCAGTCCATTCTAAAGGAGATCAATCCTGGGTGTTCATTGGAAGGACTGATGCTAAAGCTGAAACTGCAATACTTTGGCCACCTCATGTGATGAGTTGACTCACTGGAAAAGACTCTAATGCTGGGAAAGGTTAGGGGTGGGAGGAGAAGGGGACGACAGAGAATGAGATGACTGGATGGCATCACCGACTCTGTGAACATGAGTTTGAGTGAACTCCGGGAGTTGGTGATGGACAGGGAGGCCTGGCGTGCTGTGATTCTTAGGGTCGCGCAGTCGGACACGACTGAGCGACTGAACTGAACTGAACTGAACTGAATCCTTTTACCAACCCAGTAAGAGAGGAATTATCATTTTTACTAATGAGAAGCCTCAATGTCAGAGAGGTTAAGCAACTGATCCAAGGTCACACAGCTGGTAAATAGCAGAGATGGGATCTTAGCTCAAGCCTGCCTGACCCCACCATAATCTCATCTCGAATTCAGAGTAAAGGGTTTGTGGAAATTTGGGGTTTTAAGTCAAGGAGGGTCAATGAATGAGTTTAAAAAAATCTGTTCAAACCCAGAGCTCTATTAATCCTTTGTACTTTTCTAGTTTCCGTGAGGATTTTCATTATAATGACACCTCTGGTTACTTCATTATTGGAGGGAGCAGGTATGTGGCCGGCATCGAAGGGTTTTTTGGACCCCTGAAGTACTATCGCCTCCACGCTCTGCACCCTGCACAGGTGAGCCAGAGGACCAAGGTACATTTGGGCGCTTATGGGTGATGGGCATGTGGCTCAGGAACATGGAACTCAGTCCAGGGCAAACAAAAGATTTATCCATGCCAGACCTCGCATCAGCTCTGTCACTAAACATAATTAATATTGAGGCTTTTCCCCCCTGCAAACACGATAATAGATTTTTGTTAACGTTTGGTTCATTTAGTACTCATAAAATGGAAACCATTTACTTCCTCTGTTTTAATAACTAGCAGCTTAATTATAGAGTCGATATTTATCAGGCTGTTGCCTATCCAGTGATTAAGCTAATGAAAGGAGAGAAGCTTAGTTATTTGGTAAAACTTCTTTTATATGCTATTATTTAAAGTATCAGAAAAGGAGACACTCCAGGAAATTAGACTCTTGGCTCTGCATACTGCTTTCTCCAGAAACAGGCCTTCAGCTCATACTGGGTGGAGTGAACTGCGGTGGCAGAGATCACAGAGGGACCTGTCGTCAGAATTGAATTCTCAAGTCCAAAACTCACCCACAAATGGAATGGAATTGTCCAAGTCTTCAGGCCAGCTCCAGCAGGGCTAACAGCTAGAGGGGGGTTGCCCCACATGGGAAACTTCACCCTGGTTGCTTTTTGTGCTTTGGTAAGGAGATCGCTGGATACCTGAAAAAGGAATATATATATTTTTTCATTCCCATTACCTTGTGGAGTTTGTTCTGGGAAAATCAGGAGTTACTAGGTAAAATCAGTTAGGAAAACTGGGGCACCTTTTCGCCTATGGGTCATCTTAGAGCCCCTGCTGAGAAATCTCTAGAAGAGAAAAAAAAATGAAATTCATTTGTTCATTTGTGCAACCAGTACTTATGAAGCACCTACTGTGTGCCAGGCTCTGTACAAGATGCTAAGGCATCCAAGATGAATTTAGGTGGTGACTTTCAAACTTTTTTTTGAAGGTGATCTACAACAATTAAAAAAATTCCGTTTTAAAAGCATGAGCAGTAAATACATATTCATACATATGCAGTACCTACATATATATATGCATGTACATACACACACATAAATGTATACACACAAAACTGAAAGAAGAATTTTACTAAGAACCCAGACCCTTGTTGTGTTCAGTGTACTATGATATTTTGTGTTCTGCTTCATAAAAAACAAAATCACTGCTGTTACAAACCACTGAAATAATGTCATGACCCTCCGACAATGGGTCACAACCCGCATTTTGAAAACCACTGAGTTGAGATAAGACCTCTGGTCTTGAGCAGCTCCCTGCCTGGGTCTTAAACAGTTAAGTCATGAAAGAATGGGGTCCATGCTTTCATTTGGACGTGAGCACGGTGTTTGGGAGTGCTGAGGCGGGCTCATCTGCTTGGGTACTCATGTGAAGGTGGGTGGGCTGCTAGGGAGGCAGCCCTGAAGTGGTGACCTTGGATCTAACTCTTAGAAGTTGAGCAGGAGACTTCCAAGCTGAAGAAAATGAGAGGAGGGCTGCCAGGGAGCAGGTGCATCACAGTTGGATTTGGTGACCTTCGGGAACTCTGGGATGATGAAGGTGATCTCTGGGGATAGAATGCAGCAATGGGGAAGAAGAGAGCATGGAGATCGGGTCCCTGGGAAATCTAACATTTAAGAAGCTCTGCAGACGAGAAGATGCTACAAAAAGGAAGCCAGAGGGAAGCGATCAGAGCTGGCATGCCCTTCAATTCCTAGTAACACCCTTCTTTTGAGAATCCAGAAAGGACGATCTGTGTACAAAAAAGCCAACTGGGGCTATCAGTGGGAGAAGGAAATCCAGCATAGGTATCCATGGGCGTTTGATGGCAGTTGTTGTTCCTTTCGTTTTCTTGCCCTTTTGTAGATTTTCAATCCCCTCCTCGAGAAGCAACTTTCTGAACAAATCAAGTTATATTACGAAAGGTGTGCAGAAGTGCAAGAAATAGTGTCTGTGTATACATCCACGGTGCAGCAGGGGGACAGGAGACAAGAAGCATGTAAGTACTGAACTTAAGGAGAGCAAGCTCTAGCTCTGGGCATTTGTATCAACATGTTTGGCTTCTTCCTGTGAGTGTGTTAGTCACTCAGTCATGTCTGACTTTTTGTGACCCTATGGATTGGGGCCTGCCAGGGATTCTCCAGGCAAGAATACTGGAGTGGGTTGCCATTCCCTTCTCCGGGGTATCTTCCTGACCCAGGGATTGAACCCAGGTCTCCCTCATTACAGGTGGATTCTTTACCATCTGAGCCTGAGAAGGCTTCTTCCTCAGGAGGCTGAAATAGAACACATGTGACTTGACCAGTGGGGACAAGTATGACCTCCATAGATTGATGCAAATGAAAGTGTGCCTTGTACCTAGATCCCAACAGGACCAACACTCAGCAGGAACCCAAGGCTGCTTCATAGCTTTAAGCAGCTGTAATTTAGTTTAAGAATATAAATGAGAGTGTTTTGAGCCTCAAATTGTATTATTCCCATCCATAATGCGATCTTAGGCCAGTCTAAGAAAATAAAAATGAATTGGAAAATAAATTAATCATTAGAAATGTTTCCCCATCGGTGCACTTTTGTCTTGGGCCATTAATATCTGAATATTAGCTTTCAGAAATGTTGAACAATGGCTTTGTTGTTAGGGACTGGGTTTTATTTTTTTTAAATCCTTGAAATTGACTCATTCTGGAAGACATTGGTTATTTTTCAACAGAAAGAATGAATTTCAAATAGAGTGTTTTCAGGCCTGCCCATATTTGCATGGACATCCTTTCATTCATATGGAGGGTGTACCTGTTATAAAACTCGTCTCATCTTCCAATGTTCCAGCTTGGACCTAGCACTTACAAATTTCTCTGGCTATAGATCTTCTTGCATGGTATGGTGGCACTAGAGTTAGTCACATATGTTCCTTCTGGAAGAGAAATTCCTGTGGGACCTTTGCCATCAGCAAAAGCAAATTGAGTATTTCAGTCCCGCCAAGATATCGCACCATCCCCAGAGCTGAACTTCCCATTTCAGGCCATGGAGGGATAGATGCCTCTTGCACAATACCCCATTCTGATAGGGTTCACATAAAATGGTCCTGGGAAGTGATTAGAGATGATGATAGGTAAGTGTGGAAAGGCAGCACTTCTGCAATTTAATTTAAGAATAGGCTATACTAGTCCCCCAGCTGCCGCTTTCACCGCTGAATCATCCAGAAAATATGATGCTGTCAGAAGAGGGGGAAGATATATAGAATAGTAATATCCCAAACAGGAAAGAAACTGATTTTGATAGCTGATGTAATTTCAGGAGAGATACCCGGAGTCAGAAGGCTGGTCTTGCATGCTGATCTGTGTGGTGGCATTGGGAGGACTTTTCTAACGTCTTCTGCTGCCTCGATTCCCTGGGGTCCCTGGGCTTTGCTCCTCGAGTCACACTGCCAACAAAATGGCCTAGATATTGGCCTCTTGGGGACCCGTCCGAGGCCAGCTGCTCATTCTGTAGAATTATTCAACAGCTATCAGCAACTTTGGCACATTTCCCTTGGAAGAGGCTTTGAATTTGTGACCTCGAGGCAGAGGCATAGTAGCCAATTTCAAATCCCTGATGTATTCAAACCAATATCCAGTAAGCTTAAGTCTAATGCCTTATTTCTGGTTCATCTTAGAGGAAGGGATTTAGGGAGCAAGCCCTTCCCTCTAACAGTACCTGGGGCTTCCCTTTCCTGTAGGCAACCTCCGAAATTCCTACCTGGACCTGAAACTCAGATATGGGCAGCCCTCGACGTGCAGAGCCTTCCCCTGGGAGAAGGAGCTGAGAGCCAAGCATCGAAGCTTGTTTCAGGCCTTGTTGGAGCTGAGTTTGGTGACAGGTAATTGAGTCCATGCCTTGTCTTTGGACATTGGTTAGAAAGGTTTCTATTTTTCTGCTTTCCTTTACCTTCTTTAGTGATTTATGCCTTGAAGTTATTTTAAACACTAGTGTGCTAGCTTAATTTCAAATTTAAATTCTGCCCTTGTACATCCACCACTCTCAATATACCTGTGCACATTTGTGACACTAAATAGAAAAACTTAAATTTAGGAATCACTTGAGCAAGTCTTTATGTAAAGCCAAGGCCAAAGACAAACAGCCGACAGTCAGACCTGACCCCAAATGTGGTTGCCCTGGCATACACATTGTTGTCAGTGTTTTTAAAAATTAGTGACCAGTTTCTAAAAACATATAAACTACAAATTTCTGGCTTTTGTCAAAATATCCAAAGATCTGGCGATGCTGGGCCTCAGTTCCTGAGTGGCAGCGAGCTCAGAGGTGAGTGGTTGGCACAGACGGGTTTTGTCCACATGCAGCCCCTCCTGCCTCTAGTTGAGCACTTCTTGTCTACCTCAGTCATAGATCTCACCTGCCTGGGCCCTTGGGCACTTGAACTTGAGACCCCCTGACCTGAAGTATTTTGAAGCGGCATTTCAGGAGTCTGTGTATATTTCCCAGATGTGGCCAGCTTAAGTCCATTGCCATTATGGTTTGCATTGTAATTAAGTACACACTGTAAGATCCTGAGGGATCTGGAAACAGTGTCTGTTGGGAAGAGGAGAGAAGCTGGAGGTGTGCAGCCTGGGGAAGGAAACGATAAAGAGAGTGATGAGAACTATTTTAGCGACTAGTGAGAGCCTGCGGTGTTCCTGGGCGTACGATCAGACCCTTGAGTCAAGGCAATGCAGAAACTGATTTCTGCTTCGCTTAAGAACTTTCTAAAAATGGAGCGTCCAGTGGAATAGATTCTCTTTGCAGACAGTGACTCACGCTCACCCCATCTTGAAAGAATTCAAACCATAAAAGATATTTCATTTTTGGTTCATTTGATATTTGCTGAGTGACTGCTCAGTTACTTGGCTAGACTGCAGAGTTAAGTAAAATAATTCAAGGTTTCTGCCTGGGAAGGACAGACTTGAAAGTAAAGAAAAATCATCATGTATTTTTATAAATAAAAGCTATGGGAGTAATCGACAACTGCACAAAGGCAGTGGTCAGTTCTACTTAGAAGTCTAGGATGTTCAGGGTAGGCTTCCTGGAGGAAGTGACACTGGGAGTGATTTTTTTCCCTAATTTTATTTATTAGTATTTATTTTGGGCTGTGCTGGGTCTTTGTTGCTGCACAAGCTTTTCTCTAGTTGTGGTGACTGGGGGCTAATCTCTAGATGCAGTGTGCAGGCTTCTCCTTGGCAGTGGCTTCTCTTGTTGCAGAGCATGGGCTCTAGAGCACACAGGCTTCAGTAGTTGCAACTCCTGGGCTCCAGAGTGCAGTAGTTGTGGTGCATAGGGTTAGTTGCTCCAAGGCTTGTGGAATCTTCCTGGAGCAGGGATCAAACCCACGTCTCCTGCACTGTCAGGTGGATTCTTTACTACTGAGCCACCAGGGGAGCCCCTGGTTCCAATTTTAACAGTACTTTCTAGCTGTGTGATCTTAGGCAAGCCACTTCATTTCTCTGAGGCTTAGTTTCCTCATCTGCAAAATAGGGATGACAAACAGGAGTCTGTCTCTCCTAGCGTTGGTTTAAATGAATTTATACTTAGAGTATTGGCACTTAGTAAACGCGGTGTATTCAGCATTTCTCAGTCTTGGCACTGTTGATGTTCAGGACTGGATCATTTTTTGTTGTGAAGGGTCTGTCCTGTGCATTTTCGGATGATTAGCTGTATTTCTGATCTCTACCCACTAGATATCAGCGGCACTCTGTCTCCTCCCATGTCCCCGCCCCCACTCAAATGTAACAACCAAAAATGTCTCCAGACATTGCCAAGTGTCCCCCAGGAGGCCAAACTGCCCCCAGTTGAGAATCACTGCTGCTGTGTACGTGTTCATCTGTTATTACCCGGTCTTCATGGGTCTTCTGGGAGATGGTTGAGTTGCCCCCCGAGCTGGGTGAACAGAAGAAGGAGATGCATGTTGGAAGGTATAGGCTAAACGGGCAAAGACAACATCCACCTGAAAACTAGTTTCATGAGATTTTGGATATGTTTAAATATAGTTTTGCTGATTTGGAGCAGGAATGAATCATTTTTCACAAAACATTCTTTTTAAAGCAAATACTCTCAATAAAGAATGTTTTTGTGTTATTTTTACAGCTCAGAAATTTCGTTTAAAGAATGTGGAATGATTTTATTCTCCGCGGAGGCCTAGAAAGGGAGCTCATTAAAAACCCAAATCATGAGCCCCCGAACCTTGAGACTTGATGGGCTTCGGTGCTGGGGAGCTGTCACATGGCAGCACAGAAACGTACACAGCTGCCCCATCCCTGGGGGATGAGGGGGCGCAAAGCTGGGTTGGCCGCTTCAAGGCTCGCTGCTGGTGCCCAGCCAGCCAGGTGGGTCCTGCTGGTGCCAAGTCTGCTTACATCAGCACCAGTGAGCATGCCCTGAGGGGACCTCTGGCTCCCCAGGCATGGGGCCACCTGCATCCCGCCTCTCCCTGCCACTTCCTGAGGCCCAGGAGCAGGTGGCACAGGGATGGGGGCAGACAGGGTGGGCACATCTCCAGAACCAAACTCAGACCCCCGTTCTGTCAGCTCCTGTACGTCTAGTTTACGTTGTCCCATCCGTGGGAACTGGGAGCTGTCTGCAGAGGTAGGGCCTACACTCCTCGTTAAAATTCATCTCTGCCTGGCACACTGCCCTTACTTGGGGTAATCATAGTTAACCAGATATTCTGTCTGCCTAATCCTAGAGAGGGAGAAGGCAATGGCAAGCCACTCCAGTACTCTTGCTTAAAAAATCCCATGGATGGAGGAGCCTGGTAGGCTGCAGTCCATGGGGTCACTACGAGTCAGACACGACTGAGCGACTTCACTTTCACTTTTCACTTTCACGCATTGGAGAAGGAAATGGCAACCCACTCCAGTATTCTTGCCTGGAGAATCCCAGGGACGGGGGACCCTGATGGACTTCTGTCTATGGGGTCACGCAGAGTCGGACACGACTGAAGTGACTTAGCAGCAGCAGCAGCAGCAGCAGATATGGCTCTCTAGGAGAAGGCAATGGCAAGCTACTCCAGTACTCTTGCCTAGAAAATCCCATGGATGGAGGAGCCTAGTAGGCTGCAGTCCGTGGGGTCGCTAAGGGTCGGACACGACTGAGCGACTTCACTTTCACTTTTCATTTTCACACGTTGGAGAAGGAAATGGCAACCCACTCCATTGTTCTTGCCTGGAGAATCCCAGGGACAGGGGAGCCTGGTGGGCTGCTGTCTATGGGGTCGCACAGAGTCAGACATGACTGAAGTGACTTAGCAGCAGCAGCAATCCTAGAGAGAAACTGGTGTCACACGTTGTGCCCAGTTTCTAACAATCCTGAGACAATGAAGAAAGTTTGATTTTTTAAGTTGCGGGGTAAAAAAATATAATTCAAGATTATTCACATATCTTTACTTTGGCCATCTAGAAAGAAGAGTAGTCAGACTGCTGTGACTATGTTTCTCCTCCCACTTCCTCACATACCTTTTCTCCCAAGCTTATCCTGCAGTGGGTGTCTAGCTGGCTTTGGAGTGCTTTGGACAACTCCAGTCAATAGGACCTATGTTTGTATCATGTTTTCTGCTGTCAGCCTGAGCTGTTTCGTCCTGTTGACTAATAGACTTTTCTAGAATATCCTCATCAGATTACATTTCTCGTATCTGAGATAAGCTATAGGAACAGACTCAAGAATCAGATGTTGGCTGCTCAAAATTCTTGATGTAGAAATCATGTAGGTGCAGTAGCACAGATAAAGGAATGCAGCTGTGTGAATAACTAAAGTCCCTTGTATCACAACCTTCCATTCATTCATTCCCTAGACAAGTACTGACCAAGTGGCCCCCATGAGCCAGGATAGAACAAAGATGGGGCCATGTTTTAAGTGAGAGTGACTTAGGTTAAATGCAAAGAAAAACATCAGCTCCCATAGTTCCCACAAATAGAATTAATTGGTGGAATTATTTTTTTCCTGGCATTAAAAAATACATACGACAGCAACAGACAATGGCCTGCAATTTCTCGTTCTTTGTGACAGACTCACCATTTTCTTGGCAGCATTGCCTCACATTCACCGCCAACTCCACTGCCAGGCTGCTGTACGTGCGCACTTCAGATGTGAGTGTATCCCCCCACACCGACACCATATGATTTTAGATGGATCATCACTTCAAAGGAGCCCTGGGAACAGTGCATGGGGTACAGAGAGGGGAGCTTGTGCTTCCTCACAATCAGTTAGAGTGTCCTCTGCTTTCTGCCCAGGGAGGTCAGGAGTGGTCATCACCTCCTAGTTGTTCCCAAAAGATTGAGCTCTACTTTTCTACTACAGAAGAGAAAATCAAGTGTTTACACTATCACTCTTTAAGGACTGTAATTTAAAAAAATTTTTGTGGTAAAATGCACATAATTTAAAATTCCCCATCATCACCATTTTTAAGTGTAAGGGCTTCCCTTGTAGCTCAGTTGGTAGAGAATCTGACTGCAGTGAAGGAGATTCAGGTTCGATCCCTGGGTTAGGAAGATCCCCTGGAGAAGGAAATGGCAACCCACTCCAATATTCTTGCCTGGAGAATCCCGTGGACAGAGGAGCCTGGCAGGCTTCCATGGGGTCACAAGAGTCGGACACGACTTAGCAACTAAACCCCCACCACCATCAGTAGTGTTAAATATGTTCACATTGTTGCACAAACGATTCTAGAACTTTCTCATCTTGCAAAACTGAAACTCTGTACTCATTTAGTACAGAGTACTAGCTTCCCTGGTAGCTCAGATGGTAAAGAATCTGCCTGCAATGCAGGAGACCTAAATTTGATCCCTGGGTTGGGAAGATGCCCCTGGAGAAAGGAATGGCAACCCACTCCAGTACTGTTGTCTGGAGAATCCCATGGACAAAGGAGCCTGGCGGGCTACAGTCCGCGGGGTCGCAAAGGGTCAGACATGACTGAGCAACTAACACTGCTAGTATACTCCTTTAGACCACAATTCCCCACCCCGCCCCCTGGTGGCCACCATTCTACTTTCTTGGTCTATGCATTTGATTTTTTGAGAGACCACATGTGAATGTAATCATACAGTATTTGTCTTTGTGTGACTGGCTTATCTCACCTAACATAAAGTCCTCAAGGTTTGCCCATGCTGTAGCCTCTGTCAGAATATCCTTCCTGTTTAAGGCTGAATAATATTCTATTGTATGTCTAGATCACATTTTGTTTATTCATTCATCTGTGGATGGACACTTGGGTTACTTCCCCCAACCCAAGCACACTATTCTGAATAGTGCTGCTTTGAATGTAATGTACAAGTATCTCTTGAGGACTTGGCTTTCAATTCTTTAGGCTGTATACTGAGAGGTGGGCTTGCTGGATCATATGATGATTCTACATTTAATCTTTTTAGGAACCATTATCCTGTTTTCCATAAGGACTGCACCATATTACATTCCTGTCAACAGTGTACAAGGGTTCCAATTTTTCCACATTCTCACCAACACTTGCGATCCTCTTGATGGTACTTGATGGTAGCCATTTTCATAGGTGTGAGGTATAAGTTGTAATTTATTTGCTAGGGTAAGTCTAGTTTCATAGGAATGAAGAATGCAATACTCTCATTAAGTGACAGTGTCTATGAAAGAGATTCACGGACAGAAAGGTAACTTACAGACCTAAGAGACAGAGTCGCCCACGTAAAGCTCATCTCATCTGCCTTGAGACACACGTCCTTGATCCTCTGTGTGTCTCCATTACTTGCTTGACTGCAAGCTTGTCCAGGGTGATGCAAGAGGTGTGAGTATCCACTGACACTTCCAATTACTTCTCAATGTCTGCAATGATGCTGGACATAGGTTAGCTGCTTAGTTATCAATCCTTCTTCCATATGACCTGATATAGTGCATTTCTGCACCACTCCCCACAGAGAACACATCTCAGCCACCTATCTCCTCAGCTTGCCTGCCATGCAAGAAGCCTTCAAGTTCCAACTCAAACAGCCTCTTCACATCATCGTTCCTGTCCCCTCAGGCAGTTGGCTCCATCTCCCCCACCCTCCTTGCCCTTGTGTAGGTTTTCCCGTATCAGTACCTATCTTACCAAGTTACAATATTGACTTGCCTGTCTAGCTCCACAGCAGTGCTCAGATGTCTTCTAATCTATGCTGTCTTTGAAGACCCTCAGTAAGTATTTGTTGAGTCATTAAACACACTCCAAATTAATAAGTGATCTCATTATAAAAGTACTAAAAACATCTTTTGAGGGTGTGAGAGAACAGGGAGTTTGACTTCCAGGAGATGCAAGTTCAAAGCCAAGCCATTATATCAATCCAGACTGATGGAGTTTATGGCTTATTTGCCTTTTCTCTACATTTTTCTGATTTCTCTCACACAATTTTAGTCTGCTTCCCCCTCAGGAGGTGACATCCTGGCTCTGAAAACACTGTCCTGTTTCCCAGGTCAGGCAGAATGCTGTCTCCCAACTCTTGCCTGTCAGCAAAAGTAAACCAGAATCCTTCTTAGAATATGCACACGCATTACAAAAGAATACCTGAAATACAGCCCTCAGGGTGCTTGCCTCCATATATCTGTAACCTCGTTGCTAAGGTAATACAGGTGCCTGGATATGAAACTGCCCGAAGGTTCATGCAGACCCAACTTGGCACCCATGTACTGAGAACCTCCAAGCATGGCGCTGGGCCCTGGGGCGACTGTAATGAGAAGCGTAGACCGACCCACACATTGCTGTCTGCCAAGTGCCAGGGGGTGTGGAGGTGGGAGTCTTCTTAGATGGTGACAGCTGATGTGCTAACCTGATATAAAATGCAGCTGTCCCCACTGGTAGTTCCCAATCTGAAGCAGCACAGGACTTGTTCCACACCTCCCGGAGTCAGCATGCCTTTGAGTTAGAGATGGCAGTGCTCCTGGGGCACCCAGCTGCGATGCATACAGATGTAGCAGCCAACCCTTCCCGCCTCCCGGCATTCCTGGGCCACTGCTCTGCATCCTCATTTCCTCAGTGGTCCAGGAATGCTCCTGTGCCCCTCTGTCCTGAACTCCAGGCTCTGGGGAACATCCGACCAAGACCCCATGTTCAAGACTTCAGGGGGACCATTCTAATTGGCCAACCTCTGTGCTGTTTCCTGGGGAACCTCCAATTCTCTGGGAAAATGGCTCTTGTCAGAGCATAGAATCACCTATTAGCTGTTTCTAATGCTGCTGCTGCTGCTAAGTCACTTCAATCTTGTCCGACTCTGTGTGACCCCATAGATGGAAGCCCACCAGGCTCCCCCGTCCCTGGGATTCTCCAGGTTTCTAATGCTAGGCTGGTAGTATTTCAGTATGCACACCTTTTCATCCTTGAAGAGGTATGCTGGCTGCTTCTTTCACTCTCCTTTCAAACGGAACCCTTTGGATTCAGAAACCCTTTGAATGGGGCTCTGGAATCAGGGAAGAGAGATGGTGGGGACTGGCTGGTAAGAGGCTGCCAGAATGGCAGAGCCAGGGGAAGGCTCTGGGTCAGAGAACTGCTCATGGTAGGAAGGAGTGGGGAAGGACACAAAGGCCTCAGTGCAGGGGGCTCCCCGGCAGGGAGGGCCAGTAAGCAAGACAGGTGAGCAGCCAGCACGGCCTCCAGACATATGCCCCCAGGCCACAACTGTTGACTCCCTTTCTTCTTTTCATGCCAGACTGGGCACCCCTGAGCCCATGAGAGCTGGTGACTGTGGCTACAGAGAGGCTGAGTTCTGCCTCAGGGGGTCCTCAGTGGTCCTCAGGGGGAGGCCAGGTCTGAGACTGGGCTCCCGTCCTAGGGCTGATGCCATCTGCATTGTTCCTGCAGGACCATTGCCCAGCTTGTGCCCCAGGCTTCAGAGAGTGGAGTGCAGGAGACAAGGTTCCTCTTCATAATATGCAGAGGGGTGCTGGCTGCACTAGTGTCACGCTAGCTTGTTCCTGAAAGTCAAAGTGTTAGTCGCCCAGTTGTGTCTGACTCTTTGCAACCCCATGGACTGTAGCCCCTCAGACTCCTCTGTCCATGGGGATTCTCCAGGCAAGAATGCTGGAGTGGGTTGCCATTCCCTTCTCCAGGGGATCTTCTCGACCCAGGGATCAAACCCGCATCTCCCACCTTGCGGGCAGATTCTTTACTGTTTGAGCTACCAGGGAAGCCCCACAACTCTTCCTGTTTTTGCAGTGGTTATGGAGCCTAAACTGCAGAGCAGGAACAGGGTGGAAACACAATGGTGTTATTTAGCAATTCCAGGACACTCTGGAATTTAAGAGCTATGTTTGCTGGTTTTCATTAAAGGGCCCCCATCTTATTTTTTTAATTCAAGGAAGTATACATTATAGTTTTTAAAAAGTACACACAGAGAAAGAGATAAAAAGAAGGAGGGAGTGGGGAGAAGAGGAGGGAGGAAGAGAAATGACATGTATAAAGTCAGAAAATCTACACAGGACAGAAAAGTACAAATAGTTTATTTCGGGGAGAGAAATAAGCCACCTCTTTGAGCCTCAGGAACCCTGTGGGGCTCATCAAATGCAAATGCAAATGAGAGACGTGCTGTTTTTTGTTTTGTTTTTTTAAAAAAAAGAACTAGTAAAACTTGTTGAAGATCTTTCTTTTTCTGGTTAAATGATATTTTCTCCTTTCATGTTTCCCCCCCCTTTTCAAACTTCTCTGGATACATTATACCTTTTGGAAGGTTGAAACCGAAAACGACTTTCTTAATGTGTCTTTTTCCCCTCACAAGGAATAAATAAGCCTGCCTTTTTCTCCCAAGTTCTCCATCAGATGTGGCTTCAGCTCCTTCAGTAGGCGGCTACCTTCTCGTTTTCTGCTTTTTGCCTCTTTTAATGATGAGCGCACAAATGGTGACCTTATGGTATTGCTGGAAAAAAGGAAAAAGAGCAAAATAAACGATACTGTGCTCCTGGGAAGAGAGTGAGAGTTAATTAACGGTGGTGGTGCCTATTGTTTCCTTAGCCTCTCGTGTGGGAAGAAAGAAAAATGGGAAAATGGCTCCACTTCTATTTTGTTTGTTTGTTTTTCATTACTCCATTAATCTCCATAAACAAGGCATGTTTTTTAGTTACAGATCCACTAGAAAAAAATGCATATGCTAAACCAGATGGGTGAAATTAACAGTCTCATTAAATGTATTTTTAGATAGCCAGTTTTACAATATCACCAGTGACATCAGAGCTTTGATTTTGTGCCATATTTGAAATGCAAACTTTAAAAAATGTGCAAAATGAGCAGTTTTGCTTTGGAAGTGTTATTATTTTATTATTATATCCACAAGGGCAGAAAATTGTCTAGATTCTTTTGTAGAGAAAGTACCGATTGGTAATGTTTGGGGGGAGTTAAGAATTTTAATAGGTAAAAGAAATAATGAAGCCTTTTCCACCTGCCTTCATTTCAGTCTGCAAATTTTGTGTGTGTGTGTGTGTGCATTTGCTGAGGATTTGAACTCTGTGAAGTTTCTCCCTCCTGATTGTTATTCTCCAGCAACCCGTGCTTCTGGGACAATCCTGCTAATGATTTCTGGGGTTCTGTGCCAGATGTCAGCAGGGCAAGTGTTTCATTTGGAGCTTCATTTAGTTTGGAGTCTCTTTTCTCCTTTGAGTCCCCAAAGCCCATGTCCGTGGGTACTCAGGCAAAACTCATCATCTTAGTTATGTGTTTGGCAAAGCAGGTAAGGCCAGAATGAATCGTTAACAAAATGGTAATATTGCTTTGCTCTGAGTGTGCACAAAGGGGCATTGGAGATGAGCATGTATTTAAAAGTAAATATAAGAACAAGTAGGAGTAGGGTTGATTTTGCAACTCCAGCTGAGTGCTGCAGTACACACTGAATCACTGCAGCAGGTTTTCACCCTGTCCAATGGTTGTATAGGATGGAATTCTCTCAACTCTGCAAAGGGAAAATTCCGAAGAAGAGCCCCAGACTCCTGGTGGAAAAGGGGAGTATTATTCAGATCCATCCCAATAGATGAGCAGAGGAAGATGTTCAGGGATGTTCACTGGCATGTTGTTGGTTATAGCCAAACCACGGGAAGCAACCCAAGAGGCTAAAAATAGAGACCTGGCTGGAAGAACAGCACTGCCATAGAATGCAATGCTATTAAAAGTTTAGGAAGGAGAATAAGCTTCTAACTGCTGAGGACAGGTGTTTGTGGTATGCTGTTAATTTAAGAAAGAAAGCTGACAGATAAGCATAGGGGACTAGACTCAATATCTTGTAATAATCTATAATGGAAAAGAATCTGAACAAGAATATGTATGAGTCATTTTGTTCAACAGCTGATACTAACAATGTTAAACTAATTTCAATAAAATATTCATAAGGGAAAAAAGTTGAGAGTTTGAATCTATAGGAGCTTTTCATAAGGAAAATATGTATGTATGCAAGCAGATAGATGTGTAATGAATTATCTATGCTGAGGAAAAGTCTAGAAGTACATGCACCACACTTTCAATAGTTTTCCTTCACAATTAAGAATGACTGGAGGAGAGGGGACTTTTTATTTTATATAAACCTACATTGTTTGAGTCTTTTTAAAAATATATATAACAAGCAGCTGATCCTTTAGGAATTTAGAAAAAGTACAGAAGGATGAGCAAAGTTCATTTGTTTAGTGAGGTGGTCCTTTCAGCACTTAACTCTTGGGAGAGAGAGAGTAAAAGCAGATCCAAGGTGCTACCTCTGAACAAGCTGAAGAGGGTGAGGGTGAGGAGTTTCAGGAGCCAGGAGATAGGACTACCTTAGCGCTGAGGGGAGGTGGTGGGCAGGTACCTTTCCCACGGCTTAGCAAGGCACATGCCTCCCTGACAGGGGCAGTCAGCTCCCTATGTGCTGAAAGGGATAGGCACCAGCTCATAATCAATGGCCTGGGTCTCACAGTTTCATCCATTGGACTCCGCTGGCTTCTGTGATGCCAAGGCAGAGGCATCAATCTCTGCCAATGAGTTGCCCTTCAATCCAATCTCAAATCCTCCAGCGAGAGATTTCCCGCACTGGAAACTTATCTCTGTTCATGCCTCTTGTGAATTTTTTGTGAAAGTCGCTCAGCCGTGTCTGACTGTTTGCAGACTATACAGTCCATGAAATTCGCCAAGCCAAAATACCGGAGTGGGTGGCCTTTCCCTTCTCCAGGGGATCTTCCCAACCCAGGGGTCGAACCCAGGTCTCCCACATTACTTTGATGGAGTGCTGAGAGAGTGAGTCTCTCGTTGCCTCCTGGAAGTTGTTAGTAACATTTTAATGTAGGATAGATTGAAGAAGATCAAAGAAAACTGTTAGACATAATTCTTAGGGGAGAGAATTTTCATTTTAAATAAGTTGACTGCATCTCTTTAAATGGAAGTAGTACCTGTGCAATCCTATGTAGCTCTTTGTAACATAGCATCTGGTAGACACACAGAGTAGAACTGTAAACATTCGCTGGCTGATTAATAAATGAGAGATGAATAATGTAGATAGACTTTAAAGGACTGTACAGATTATAAGGCCTTATAACTTGCCCGTTTGGACTTAGTTTATCAATTTATGGGAGGATTAGATGAAAGGAAGTGCCATAGCTTAAAGCGATTATATAGAGAGGTCTCTACCCGTGGCAGTAAGGTACTTATTAAGACACGTGGGTGCCTATCATCAGGAAGAAGTTGGAATGCAGTGAATAGGAATCTTTTTCTGTGACCTACCAAGCTGGATTCTAGGCTTGGCTCAGCCACTTTGCCAGCTTTTGTAACTTTAGACAAGTTAATTGACTTCTCAAGACTTCAGTTTCCTCATCTGAAAAATTAAGACCCTAATTATAGGGCTCCAAAATCACTGCAGATGCTGATTGCAGCCATGAAATTAAAAGACGCTTACTCCTTTGAAGGAAAGTTATGACCAACCTAGATAGTATATTAAAAAGCAGAGACATTACTTTGCCAACCAAGGTCCATCTAGTCAAGGCTATGGTTTTTCCCGTGGTCATGTATGGATGTGAGAGTTGGACTGTGAAGAAAGCTGATCGCCGAAGAATGGATGCTTTTGAACTGTGGTGCTGGAGAAGACTCTTGAGAGTCCCTTGTACTGCAAGGAGATCCAACCAGTCCATTCTAAAGGAGATCAATCCTGGGTGTTCATTGGAAGGACTGATGCTAAAGCTGAAACTGCAATACTTTGGCCACCTCATGCGACGAGTTGACTCACTGGAAAAGACTCTGATGCTGGGAAAGGTTG
Source organism: Moschus berezovskii (assembly GCF_049115385.1). NCBI lineage: Eukaryota > Metazoa > Chordata > Mammalia > Artiodactyla > Moschidae > Moschus > Moschus berezovskii. Next base: position 53,614,561 of record NC_142464.1, on the reverse strand, counting down.
GGGGGGGGAGGAGAAGGGGACGACAGAGAATGAGATGGCTGGATGGCATCACCGACTCTATGGACATGAGTCTGAGTGAACTCCAGGAGCTGGTGATGGACAGGGAGGCCTGGCGTGCTGTGATTCATGGGGTCACAGAGTCAGACACGACTGAGTGACTGAACTGAACTGAATTATAGTACCTGCCTCCTAAAATTGTTTGGATTACATAATTTGCATAAGGCACTCAACCCAGTATTGGGCATTTCATAAGCCTTCATCAAAAGTTGGCATTCTTTTTGTTGTATCTAGAAACCCACAAGGAAAACCAGCGGCGAAAGATAATAAGAAGGCATCTCAAAATAAGGTTCTTGTGCTCAACTTTTTACGGCAGCACCTAGGATCTATTTCTGAGATAAAACACACTCTCCTTCAGAGTCTTAGAGGGAAAAAAAAAATCTCTCTGGCAGTTTCGGTGGTCCTAACTTGGTGTGAGTTACACTGAGTAGATTACTCTCTTGAGGCGTTCTCTCAGCTATAGAAAGCATATCCTTTCTCCCAGGATACTAGGCTGTCATTTAGTGCCAAAGGAAAAGCTGTTTACAGAATGACACCCTGGCATCCCCAACGGGTTTGATTTATTTCCCCGGAAGGTGGTGTATTTCAAGGCACTGCAGGACCAGCAATATTAATAACTCAGGTGATTTAATTGGCTCTTCCCAATTCTTTTTAAAGCCATGTCGATCCCGTGGTAGTTAATTGTGTGTGCTGTGAATTGTGTTGTTTACAGTGCCGAGGAACCAAAATGAATCTGTATTAGACATCGGTGGGCGGATATTCGAGACGGCTGTAAAGAGACTCTCCAGTGTTGATGGCCTTCACCAAATTAGCTCCATCGTCCCCTTTCTGATGGATGCCAGCTGCTGTGGATACCATAAAGCATCCTACTACCTCGCAGTCTTTTATGAAACTGGATTAACTGTACCTCGGGATCAGCTGCAGGTAGAGTATTTCATGCGTTGCAGGAATATCCGTCACCTAGATTGTATTTGCAGGGTAAGGCCCTTGTGCCCCAGGTGGAACTGGACATGTTCATGCTCCCTGGAGTCCTTTAAAATCTTTACACTCAAGAAAAACAGCTTAGGACTGTGTTAAGTACAGGATCCCCTGCTGGCAGTGAGTGAAGAAGTGCACTTTATCCATTTCTGGACACAGCATGGGGATACGATTGGTATACTAAGGAATAGTTTGTGCAGGGCTTATCAAAATCCTATTCCTTCAAGAACAGGTGCCTCTTACCCAATTCTTGTAACTGTTCTGGCTGTGGGCCCATCATCCCATATAACTTTTTAGCTTAGTGGAATCATTTAGACCTCTAAGCAAAGGATTGTCACATTCAGCCTTCTACCATTAAAACAGGAGAAGGAAATGGCAACCTACTCCAGTATTCTTGCCTGGAGAATTCCATGGACAGAGGAGCCTGGAGGGCTACAGTCTACGAGGTGGCAAAGAGTTGGACACGACTGAGCGAATTGCACACTGTTAAAACAAGTCATACTAGACTGTTTTGTTTATGGTGTTGAATCCAAATTTCTTATGCAACTTGCTTAACATCTGGAATTGCATTTTTATAAGTGCTGCTAAATAATCCCTGATCACATAGTTTTTGTATTTGCACCCAGGATCGTTTATCCTGGATTTGAAGAGACTCAGACTGTTTAGACCCTCCCAGGTGGCTCCACATTTCTTTCATTTGATTTCTTTGTGTGCATCTCTGGCTGTAGCAGCTCATGACTGATGGTATGCTTTCCTAAGTCCCTGAGGCAGTCCCCATAGAGGTGGAACAGAGTAGAAGATTTGAGCCCTGTTTCTGCCACAAAATGACTGGTTGACCAAAGACATATGACTTCAACTCTCTGAGCCTCTATTTCCTTAACTATGAAATGAGGTGGTTGGACCAGTCGATCTCGAAGGACCCTTCCCAACACTAACATTCTGAGAATGTGAGGTCGGAACGTGGCCCACCATTCAGATCATCTGACCATAGATGATGTAGCTGAAGTGGGCCAGCATCCTTAGAACAGTTGGTGGATACACGAAGAGATGCTGTGAGATAAGTCAGGGGAAGACCCGTCTTCACTGAGAGAAGAACAAAGGAATTTTCAGCTATTAGACATTCAGGACAGATAATGATGAGAAAGCTCTTGTGACTTTTCTGAAGTTTTTCATGTTTCTTGTTTTGGTTTTTGGCCATGCAGTGTGGCAAGCGGGATCTTAGTTCCCCAACCAGAGATAGAGCCCATGCACCCTGCTTTGGGAGTACAGAGTCTTAACCACTGGACTACCAGGGAAGTCCTATCTAAAGTTTTTTTTTTTTTTTTCAAAGGCGTATTAACTTGTTTCCAGAATGACTAAACTCAGATTATAGGGGTGGGTCCAGATGACCTTTCCATGTTAGAATTTTATCACCCTTTTCTGTAATCTTGTGAACACTGTCCGTTTCTTCCTAACAGGGCATGTTGTTTAGTTTGGTTGGAGGCCAGGGCAGTGAGAGACTGTCTTCGATGAATCTTGGGTACAAACATTACCAGGGTATTGATAACTACCCCCTGGACTGGGAGTTGTCCTATGCCTACTACAGCAACATCGCCACCAAGACACCCCTTGACCAGCACACGCTACAAGGAGATCAGGTACAAAAGAGAAATGGGGGGGAGTGGTTATGGCCCTGCTTACTAGGGCTTCCTGCACAATTTTATAAAGTGTCTGCCTCTGTGGCTGGTTTATTCACTGGCCTTCAGAGTGCAAGCATAATCCCATGCAGAGAGAAGCCCTCATATTCTCCAATTCATATTTCCTCACTGTGCTCTCAGGCTGAACGCAGGGACCATCCTACATCTGTGCATGAAGAACTTTTCATGACTGGGAAGGCTGGTTTGGGGAGGGGAGATACAGCCCTGGACAGACTTTGATTGTGAAAACCATGTGTACCATAAACAGTCATTTTGTTTTTGTTCCAAAATCCTGTGATTTGGCAGGATCTGGAGATGTCAGGGGAGACTGAGTCAAGTTAAGCTGGGGTAGTAAGCCAAGGGCTGCTATCAACACGTCACAAGTAGCAGGGTTGCAGAGTCTACATATAAGGAAGCTCCATCCCTCCCTATGTTCCTGCTGCCCAGCACCTCGAGAAGCGTCTGCCCATCACATGAGCCACAGGGCTCCAGGTGACTGACAGCAGGCAATCCATCCCAGATTAAGGACTGGATGAGGGGCACTGACTCCAGCCTCTAATTTTGCAGGCTCACATATCTTTTTGACTTGTTAGGCAACGAAATCAGTGGCTAATATCTGCCTTCAAAACATGATGTGTTACACTGGACCAATTGATGGTTTGTTTAAGGAACCGTGAATAAAAGGCTATAGGTAAAGGTGATGCGAAAACGTACTGTCTATTCAGTCATATCCGACTCTTTTCAACCTTATGGATTATAGCCCGCAAGGCTCCTCTGTCCATGGAATTCTCCAGGCAAGAGTATTGCAGTGGGTTGCCATGCCCTCCTCCAGGGGATCTTCTCGACCCAGGGATCAAACCCGAGTCTCTTTACATCTCCTGCATTGGCAGGCAGGTTCTTTACCACCAGTGCCACTGGGGAAGCCCAAGTAAAAGTGACAGTGTAAGAATAAAAAGAAGCGCCTTTAAATGATGTAGATTTGCATCCAGCATGGGTAGATTGTGACATGGTTGGCCTATTGGCTTGTATTTTTCATAGCACTTGAGCTAGTTAGGTTGAGAAGTGCAAGTAGACTGTACCAGGAGTTGACAATTTTTTCTATATAAGGCTGGATAGTAAATATTTTAAGCTCTGATTTTATAGTCACTATTTCAGCTACTCAGCTTCTGCCAAAGATAGTATATAAACCACTGGGGTGCCTGAGTTTGTGCAACCAGGGACAGTAGGTTGCTGCATGGTCAGATTTGGCTCTGATTGAAGCCATAAGCTCTTGATTTTCACCTTATGCTTGGTGAGCCTGGGGGATGGGTTAGGCTTGTGGAATCTTAGACAGAGTAGGCTCACTGGGAACCAGATCACTTACTGTTCCCCGTGCTACTCCTGCATTACATTTAGAAACCCCCAGTGCAGGAAACATGTGCTTTGATGATTGGGAATGAATGGTTTCTGGAAAAGAAGCCTACAGTGGCCACTGTACAGTTATGAAATAAATGACTCAAAGATACATGTTGTCAGTGAACATTAAACATGAATCAAGCTATAAAGTACCCAAAGACTGTCTGTATAGACATTCTAATTCCTTTAGAAGATGATGATTTCTCCTGAATAAACTTACACACTCATCATTGTCATCTGTATTCTCTCAGCATACATAGGCTATGGGCAAAATTTGACCTGTTTGACAGGAATTTTTTAATTTATTCATTTATAAAGTTTTTAAAGAATTATTCTGGAAACATATTCATGAAAAAATCAGGCCACCAAATAATACTGTTATTGTTCTTCTAAGCTTGAATGTGTTAATAATGTCTTGTACGTATACACTTTTAGGAATTCTAATGCAGCATAAATGAGCAAGGGGAGATGGTATGTTGCTAACAAGCTCCTTTTCTTTTGAAGATTTGGCCCATGAAGTGTTGTGATTATGAAAGAAAATGTTTAATTGGTCAGAACCAGAGAAGATGAATAGAGAAGATCCATCTTGCAGCTGGAAAGTCGTATGATTAAGAATCACAGATACGAATTATACAGTTAGTTGTATCATAGCTCATTTTCTTAAGAGTGTGTAATTAATGGCTTCTTGAGAATTTTAGCAGGTGTCATACGTCAATTTAAATATCCTTTTGTTGAGAGATCTATTAATTCACCAGCAGCACATAACAAGGGGCTTCTCAGGTGGCACAGTGGTAAAGGATCCTCCTGCTGATGCAGGAGACATGAGACAAGGGTTCAATCCCTGGCTTGGGAAGATCCCCTGGAGAAGGAAATGGCAACCCACTCCAGGATCCTTGCTTGGAAAACTCCGTGGACAGAGGAGCCTGGCAAGCCACAGTCCATGGGGCCACAGAGAGTCAGACATGACCGAGCACACCCACACACAGCACATAAAAAATGAAGAGATCTGGAAAGCCAGACCTCTAATTAACAAACCAAAGATCAATCAGTAACTACTTTCTTGATTCTTGTTTCATTTTTTACGAAACTTGTGGTTCCCATCACTTCTATATTAGTAATCTCTCTTCATGTCACTTCTGTATAATTTAGGGGGACTCTACTTCAGGTCAAAGAGAAAGAAGATGCTAGTTATTTGGTTTGTTTTTGTGGCTTAATCACAAATGAGTTCCTATCATCCTTTTTGCCCTTCAGAATATGCTCTTCTGAAAGGTTTGGTCCTCAGTCTTTTCTGTCTACACCTTCTAGAGGGCCAGGGGTCTCACACATCCCTCCCTCCACATACTGATGACACAGAAATCTGACTCTCAGGCTGAGCTCTTTCTTACAAACCCGCATCTGCAAAAATAACATATCACAAAGGCGACATACTGTTTCCTCCTCTCCATTCCCCACAAACTCTTCAACCCATGACACCCCTGTCCGTGCCAGGAACTGGGGAGTCATCTTCAATCCCCCCATCATCCTCAGTTCAGTTCAGTTCAGTCGCTCAGTCGTGTCCGACTCTCCGCGACCCCATGAATCACAGCACGCCAGACCTCCCTGTCCATCACCAACTCCCGGAGTTCACTCAAACTCATGTCCACAGAGTCGGTGATGCCATCCAGCCATCTCATTCTCCGTCGTCCCCTTCTCCTCCCTCCCCCAACCTTTCCCAGCATCAGAGTCTTTTCCAGTGAGTCAACTCGTCGCATGAGGTGGCCAAAGTATTGCAGTTTCAGCTTTAGCATCAGTCCCTCCAATGAACATCCAGGATTGATCTCCTCTAGAATGGACTGGTTGGATCTCCTTGCAGTCATCCTAGCTGGGGTTAAAATCCCCAGCAGCTTTACACGCCCACTTCTCTCTGCACCCACTCCCATCCAATATATATACAGCCATAGCCTACAACTGTCCTTTACATCTCTCCGCTGAGCGACTCTGACGTCCTCCTTTTATGGACTGAGTATGGCATGAGTTGACCCCTAAGTCCATAGTTTGAAGCCCTCACCCCCAGTACCTCAGAAAAGGGAGACAGAACCTTTGAAGAGAGGAATGCATTCAATCACGAGGTGATCCTCATCCAGCATGACTGGTATCCTTACAAGAAGAGGAGGTTAGGATGCAACAGAGAGATGACTACGTGAGGACACAAGTTACGGAAAAGGGGCCTCAGAAGGAACTAAACCAGGACTTCCCTGGCAGACTCTGAGCTTCCAGTGCAGAGGGCACGGGTCTGATCCCTGGTCCAGGAACTAAGATCCCACATGCCACGTGGCCAAAACAAACAAAAGAACTAAACCTGCCAGCCTCTTGATCTTGGACTGCCAGCCTCCAGAAGCATGAGGAAGTTAATTTCTGTGGTTTAAGCCATGCCGTCTGTGGCTTTTTGTTATGGCAGCAGCTCTGGCAAATAAATTTGCCCCCTAACTGGCCTTTCTGTCACCATTTTTGTCCCTTTCCGTGCTATTCCCACAGAGGCCAGAGGGGGCTGACGACAGGGAAAGTTCTCAACCTGGCTGCACCTTAGAGTCTCATGGGCGATCAGAGAACACCTCTGTGCTGGCTCCACCCCACAGTCTCATCAAATCGACAGGGCGGGGTCCAGCATATAGTATGGGTATATATGTCTATGCGCATGTGTATATTTAAAACTTCTTCAGATGGTAGTAATGTGCAGTCAGTGCTGAGAAATACTGACCAGGAAGCACCAAGTCCAGCTCACCACTTGGCATTGGAGTCGTTCCTTGATCAGGTTTCTCTCTGCTTCTCTGGTCTCAGCTCTCAGCAGCCCCTGCTTGGCCTGTCCACTCTGGAGATGCCAAGCTTTTGGTCACGTCAGGCTGTCCACACCTCCTGACCCTGCCGGGTTTCCTCTGCCTGGCTTGCTTTCTCCATGCCCACCCCCCCTTTTCCTATCTGCTGACCCTTCCTCCTCCTGGGACACTTGGCTCAGACATCGCCTTCTCCTTGGATGTCCCCTTTGCCATGCACCTGGGCACCCAGGCACAGCCTTGCCCTTGCTCAGCGATGGGTGGCGTGTATGGGATCTGAGGACTGGCTGTACCAGCAGACTGGGAGCCCCCCAAGACAGACACTTTGTCTGTTCACGTTGGTGATCCCAATGCCCAGCACTGTGCTTGAAGTTTAGATGGCACTCACTGTTGACTGACAGGATAGAATGCAGGGCAACCAGAAATGGACACAAAGCGATCGCAGTGTTTTGTTGACTCTCTGGTACTTTTTCATGTGACCAGTGATCATTGTCGACAGCAAGCACCTAGGCACTTGGCTTTCAACTCTGCCTCCCTTGCAGTCAACACCCCTTCACCCTATTTGGGGAATCTTGGGTACTTGCTTCTGTGTCTGCATCTTCACACTTGATACTCCTCCATTCTTACTTTAAAAATCCCTAAAATGTTAAATTTCAACAAAAAAAAAAACTTAGATCCCCGCATTGGGAGCCAAACATTGTAGCTGATTTTAAACACCCTAAGATCTGGGTTCCTCACGGTGGCTCCTCCAGACCCTGAAGGAAGTGGTGGTTTAGGTGTAGACTCAAATTGCCCTGATGCTGAGTTCCTGAGAGTGCCGGCTGAACCATTCTATTTCACGACTTCAAAGAACGTCGATGCTCTGGGAAATACAGGGCCACTAAGAGCACTTGCTCCCCAGGTTCAAAGCCCACTAAGTCCTTCACCCCCCTCACCCCTCCCTGATCTCCACTCCATCCTGCCTGTCCTGTGATTGATGGCAGACAGCTGGCACGATGTAGCCTGCAGGTGAGCAGAGAGAAGGGTGGCAAAGTGTATGAAGAGTCTAGGGACAGTGTGGAGACTTCTCTGATGATGGGTCCAGGGATGTCTGAGGATTGCAGAGTCTCTGGACACCAGACATCCTCTCACTTGGTCAGCAGGTCTTAATCCTGCAGTATAGGCTATGAACTGCTCATCCTAGAGACCTTGATTTTATAATACAGCAACAAAAAGAACCCTTCCCCCCAGAAGCCACAGAAGATCCCAGAACTGGTCAGTCTGGGACTCTGGACTCCTGCCAGCATCTCCCCAGCTCTTCCCCTAACCCTCACCTCCACCGGTCTTTCTCCACACCATAGCTTCTTCCAGGATTGGTCACTTTCCCACCTGAAGCATCATTCCTTGTTCTCAAAATGTTTGATGGATGAACAGTCCAACACTGCTCCCTTTTAGGGACTGTTCCTTCATCAGATGTCTTTGTAGATGGTTGACTTTCACAGAGGGCCTGGGTTTGTGGCTCTGACTGGTGCTGGTTGCCACTCTGGGGACCCCAGAGCTGTAAAGATGCAACCACCAACCTGGGTGCGGCAGGCAATTGTGGTATAGCTTCAAGGCCAGTTTGCCTGGATTCAGGTCCCAGGTCTGCTGTTCATAGGGTGTGAAATCTTGGATAATTCCACTCACTTCTCTGTCTCTGCACAGTTTTTCACTAGTAAAAACTGCCATGATACTCTTCACCTCACAGAGTTGATAGTATGAATAAATTAATCCATGTGATGTGTGCTGAGTGGAGCCCAATATACAACATGATGCTCTCAAATGTTTCCAGCCCTGACACTCCTTCCTCAGATCTGTCCTTTCCATCTTCAAAAGCATCAAACTCTCAGAAATTCATCCCCACAATGACAGGCTCTGAGCTGCACACAACTGCAAACACAAACAGGAGGGCTAATATTCTAAACTGCTGTTAGCCTTTTACATGTTAGAATGAGTTCAGGACTTAAAACATGAGTTACCATTCCGGAGAGCTTCCCATATGCCAGACGCTCCGCTAAGATCTTCACAAACTATCTCATTTAATCCTCCTGCAACTTTGTGAGGTCAGTACAGGTATTGTTCCCATTTTACAAATGGGGCAACTGAGACTCGGAGAAGCCAAAGAACTTGCCCAACGTCAAAGAACAAGCGAGTAGCAGAGCCTAGATTTGAACTCTTACCTCTTTTGCACTATTAAAAATAATGGCTAGTAGGCAGAGTGCTTTGATAGAGCTGATACCATCCTCCGCTTCATTTATGTCAATGCAGAAGCTAAGACTCAGGTAAATAAAGTCAGTGGCCCAAGGCCTACAGGTAGTTAGTGGCGAGTTAGAATTCATATCCCCTGGGGGTGATGTGAAAGATCTGATGTCACCACCATGACACTATTAGATGGAATTCGTTATGTATAAGGAGAAATGGTGAACCAGCCCCCCATCTGCTTCCTCCCAGATGCATAAATCTTTCACAGGGTGGTGAGGCTCGGTGAGGACTATCTCACAGCCAGCAGTCCTGGATCTGATTCATCAGTTTGAAGAACTTACATAAGTTGGTTAACCTTTCTGGGCCTCATTTTCCACATGTGTGAAATGGGGATATTGATAGGGACAGTCTTATGAGGTTGCAAAGATTCAGTGAGTCAGTCTGGACCAAACAATCGGTCCCCACACACAGTCCTTGTTGGTGATTTTGGTACGTTATCACTGCCAGAGAGTGGCAGAAACACCTAAGAGTATAAATTCTTGCAGCATAGAAACTCTGTCTTCATGTGCTATGTCTTTCATTCAAGTACCATGACAAAGTTAAGAAGGAAAAAGCAAAATAAGAAAAAGAAGAAAATCAATCCCAAATCAAATACCCAACTCCCTAGTTGACCAAAAAACCTTATAGCTGAGGATTCTATTATTTGAGCAGCCTGAGCTTCTGCCCAATTCCAGGCTCATCGCAAATGACAGAGCGTCCCCTGGAGTTTGAGTTGAAGCACCTACTTGTTGGCCTTGCAGTTAGCAAAGAATGAGATAGAGACCAGTGCCCAGGCAGGATTCCAGGGCCTTCCGCTAGAGGGCGACATTGTTGGGGAGCCTGTCAGAGCCTGTCCTTGGAGACAGGTCAACCTGGCTTCCAAGGCCCGCTCGACAATGCACGGTTTCACCCTGTGAGCCTCAGTTCTTTGCCTATAAACTGAGGCCAGCGATATCTGGGTCTCAGTCCCGCAATGAGGATTAAGTTAATATTAAGTTAATGTTTGTTGAACACCCTGCACGTGGCTTCAGTCAAAGGTGACAGCATCATTATTCTAGTTGCTGCTATTTGCAGGGTGGTGTGTCAAGGTTAGACACCCAACAGGAATTGATTGCTGTTGTGTTCTGAGTCCTAGCTCCATCCGCAAGTCTGCCCTCTGTTGCCCCTGAGAGGGATCTCTGGCTGCATGTGGCCACAGTGGACGATGGGGCTGCAGGCTAGAGCTTGTGAATCTGAGTCCTTTTCTCTCTCTCTTTTTAATTTTATATTGGAGTATAATCGATGAACAATGTTGTGACAGTTTTAGGTGAACAGCAAAGGGACTCAGCCATACATACATGTACCCATTCCCCTCCAAACTCCCCTCCCATCCAGGCTGCCACATAACATTGAGCAGAGTTCTCTGTGCTATACAGCAGGACCTTGTTGGTTATCCATTTTAAATACAGCAGTGTGTACATGTCTAAATCCTTCCCTTTGCTGACAAACAGAGGATCAGAAGGGAAATCAGGCTGAGCTCCTTGTTCTCTAAAGCTTCTTTCTCCCAGCTTCATCCAGAACCAATTTTTTCACCATCTGCTTGTGGCCCTGAAGCCCTTCCCAGGCCCCCTGGCACTAGATAGAGTTCATCATGTATTAAATATAAGGGGAGACTGTGAAACAACAAGACTGTTTTTTGGATAAAGAGCCAAAATTTATACATAAAAATGAGCCTTATTTTCTTCAAAGGAGGCAGATACCTGGGAGACTGTTTGCAAATCTGAAGCATTTTGTGAACTTTCCCCTTGGGTTCCTCCTTAGAACCTCTGGTGCACTCTTGCGCATATACTCAGAGTTAATATGCCCTTTTCTTTTCAGAGCAGATTTCATTTTTGGAAATAGCCAAAAGATATTGGAGCCTGAGCCTGCTAAATAAAAAGGGTTAGTCATGCAGGATAATAATAAAACATAATAATAATGTTATACTTAGAATTTATTGATTTACCGTTTTTGATGCCCTGTATAATCTGGCCCTAAAACTGATGGCATAAAGGTGGACTTCTGAACTAGCTTGAGCAAAGGAAGAGAAACCGGAGTAAATTTCATCTTCCCAAGGCAAATGCTTTGATAGGAACAAAAATGCCCGTTTAGATGCAAGGCGTGTGATCCATTCATTTAAAAAGAATGTGATCTTATGGCATCGTGGACATACCTCACATTTCCATCATTTGTGAGTTTTTACTTGAATAATTGCTGGTTTAAGAACAATGGCATGTCTTTTGCATGCCCAAATTATTTGGATATGTTCATTCTCCCTTCTCCCCTTCCTTTCTTCCTCCCTTCCTCCCTCCCTCCCTCCCTTCCTATATTCCTTCCTTCCCTTTTAGGCATATGTTGAAACAATTAGACTAAAAGATGATGAAATACTCAAGGTACAAACCAAAGAAGATGGAGATGTCTTTATGTGGCTGAAGCACGAAGCTACTCGAGGCAATGCGGCAGCTCAGGTAACAACGCGGTCCACGGTCTCGGAAACTTTCTCAAGCCCCGATGGACCGGGATACGCTGTGATAACAAGATATCCCAAGCCTAGTGACTTAACATAGCAGCAGTGTATTGCTGTTCACACTGCTGGGGGTGCTGGCAGGGGCTGTGCTCTCATAGTTCTTTAGGAGCCCAAACTAACAGAGATGTCACCAAAATGTGCTTCCAAAGCCATTGCCTCAGGGCCACCCTGTGACATATCACAGCTGGCTCCTGATGCTTCTGCTCAGGTGGGGCACTTCTCACATTTCATCCTGCCAGAGCAAGTCAGTTGGTCATTCTTTTTAAATAATTATTTTTATGTATTTATTTCTGGTTCTGTTGGGTCTTTGTTGCTGCCTGGGCTTTTCTCTAGTTGCCTAGAGTGAGGGCTACCCTCTGTTTGCGCTGTGTGTGCTTCTTGTTGCCATGGCTTCTCGTGTTGCAGAGCTTGGGCTCTAGGGCACACGGGCTTCAGTACTTGTGGCACAGGGGCTTTGTTACTTCATGGCATGTGGGATCTTACTGGATCAGGGATCGAACCTGTGTCTCCTGCATTGGCAGGCAGATTCTTTACCACTGAGACACCAGGGGAGCCCTGGTGGTCACTCTTGACATTGAGTGTAGTCAGACCTGCACCCGTTGGAGAGAGAGTCACAGGATTTAGGATCAGTCCCAAGACGCCACCAGACATTCTAGTGCATCAGATATATAGATATAATGATATAAATCTTTTATATAGGGCAGTTCTTCAGGGTCTTTGTTTACCTTTGGCCAATTATCTGGTTTCTTTTTTCATACTTGACCTACCCTCGGACCCTCCCCTGTGTGTGTGACTGTTTCCAAGATGGACTGAGGCCTATGGGGTGGCCTTGGCATCACATACTATGGGGTGGTGCCTCCTCCTTTTGATCCCCAAGGAGCTTTCTGCACATGTGCAGTGTCTCTCTTGCCCCAAGAATGGGAGATACGTGACCTAGTGATCCTTTACTCAAACAGGGTTTAGCCCCTCTCTTCCTATCTTGTCTGTTATCTTAAGGTGTCCTCAGGAGACAAAGCCTGGCTATTTACCCCGTTTCTGTTGTTATTTCTGTTTCAGTACGCAGACAGGAGGCTGGTTGTAAATATCTAACTAGGAGCCCACCTACCTCCTGTCTCAGGAAATGCAAACAGGAGGCCAGTTGTAAATGCCTAGCCTGGAGCCCATCTATCTCCTGCCTCATAGGGAGATGCCCTGACTGCCACAGATGTGCACAGGAATGCATGCCTTACATTGGGCCCAGAAGACAGACAGTGACTCCCAAAGGAGAGGGCATTTCAGGAGAGGAGACAGTATGGTTGTTGATCCATCAGCTCTGACCTGGGTATAGTACCTTCATTCACATACACACACCCACATCCCCCGACACACATCATTGTGTTAATAACTTGTATTTAACCCAGTACACCTTTAGGGCTCTGGTCCCCAGTAGAAAGATAGCATGTGTCTACCTAAGTCTTGGTTCTCAATATAAAAACATTTTAATCTAGGTTTGCCTTACCCTCTTTTAAAATCTTGTATGTTAAGTATTAGGGCTTCCCAGGTGGCTCAGTGGGTAAAGAATCCTCCTGTGATGCAGAAGACACAGGTTCAATCCCTGGGTCAGGAAGATCCCCTGGAGGAGGGCATGGCAACCCACTCCAGTATTTTTGCCTGGAGAATCCCATGGACAGAGGAGCTTGGTGGACTACAGTCCATAGCGTCGCAAAGAGTTGGACACAACTGAGCCACTAAGCACGCACCTGCGCACACACGTGCATGCACGCGTGCACGCACACACACACACATATGTTAAGCATTTCACAGGAAAGTCATTGTTTTAAATTGCTACTGTCTTAAAGCAACGGTTGGCCCAGATGCTGTTCTGGGGCCAGCAAGGCGTGGCCAAGAACCCGGAAGCGGCTATTGAGTGGTATGCCAAGGGTGCCCTGGAGACTGAGGACCCCGCATTAATATACGACTACGCCATTGTGTTATTCAAGGTAAGAATCACTCAATTTGTGCTGAGGTTGCAAAATTCCTATCAGATTTCCTGAGCAGTTTCATGTAGGCACGCAGGCAAACAAGGAGGCTGTAACCCAAGAACCTCGGAATCTGCTTCTGTCAGGCTGGATGGAAAGGGGTATTTGCTGAAAAGGCACAGTCGGAAGCAGTTCCCTGGTCTTGTTTTTAATCATTAGTCTTAGGTTTGGCACCTGGATTCTCTTTGCTTTTGCAAGCACTGTGGCATTCTGGAGTAGACACCCATATTTTATGGATTGGTACATGGCTGGCAGCCCCCAAAGGTGCTGCAAGTTCTCTTATCAGGCAGAGCTATCATTGAATCACAGCTGAGATGAAGTGCATGTTTGGCTGGATCCCAACAGTCTCTCTGATCAAAACAAAGATCTTGGTTTTAAGCCAACAGGAGAGCAGGGGAATGGGTGAGAAGACCATTAGCCCAGGAGACAGAAGATGAAGTTCAAATCCCTCATCTGCAACCAGCAGCTGCATCCTTGGACTTATCTGATCTCATGGGACACTGGTAATGACCACAGGTTGAGTGAAAGAACCTAAAGAAGGGACTCCAAGAACTGCAAAATGCTTTACAGAGTAATAATAGTTTACTTCGATTGATGCAGTGCTTATTACCTGATGTACATTCAGTCTTCAAGACAACCTTGCAAAGGTAGCTACCAAGGTATATGATGAACTCTGTTTATGTGTGTGCTCAGAGAAGCTCAGAAAGGATTTTAACTTACCCAGGGTTTCCCAGATGGTGATAGTGGTAAAGAACCCACTTGCCAATGTAGGAGACTTAAGAGACACGGGTTCAATCCCTGGATTGGGAAGATCTCCTGGAGAAGGGCATGGGAACCCACTCCAGTGTTCTTGCCTAAGGAGCCCCATAGACAGAGGAGCCTGGCAGGCTACAGTCTGTGGGGTTGCAAAGAGTTGGACACTACTAAAGCAACATAGCATGCACGCACATGTACAAGGTTGTACAGCTGGTACATTTCAGACCTGTGATTGGGATCCAGGCAGTCTGGCTTCAAAGTCTGTGCTCTTCAGCCCTGAACACAGAGACATCAATTCACCCACCTTGGAAAAGTAGGAAACTGTTGACTCTACTAAGGAAAACCTTGGTGGCTGTGTCCAGGCCCAAAGAGGGCAGCTGCCCACAGACAGCAAGTGTCTTCAAACAAGGACTTGGACGCTCATGGCCAGACTCATCTCCAGAACTACAGTTGTGGTCGCTCACTGATTAACAACCATGACTCTTGCTACAGCTCTGGCCCTCCAAGTCTTAAAACCTATTGGTTGTTACGGTTTCCAAGTTTAGAGCCCAGACTTTTTCTCTGGAGCTGTTAAATCAATAAGAAGTGGTTTGACTCTTAGCCATATGCCCATGTATTTGTGTATTTATGTAATAAACACCCATTCAGGGCTGACAAAACACCAGGCTCTGTGCTAGATGGAGGGGCATATGGATGCGGGAGCCCGGTTCCTACCTCTGGGGCCTCAGACACTCGTGGGGAAGACAGGACTGAGACAGACACAGAGCAGAGGCACCGGTCCACCGGAGTCGGGTCTGGTCATCGCCTGGGGTGCAGAGACGATAAGGCATGACTCAGGCATTATTTCTGCCTACCAGAAGCTTGGCATCTAGAGGGAGAGCCAAAGATATAAATATATGACATGGGAGGTGACAAAATGTTTCTTCAGGGTCTGATTTCTGAAAGCTGAAAGTTTTTTTGCTTTTCCTACATTCTAAGTTATCGCTGAGTGAGAGGAAGAAAACCCATTATCAACATCTCGAGGAAGACTTTTACCTCTGGCCAAAGGTGTCTTTAAGTGTTTTCAGTGTAAAAAAAACCCATACAAAAAATGAACTTTCCAAACAGGAAGAAGGGCAGTGTGCATTTGGCTTATTGTTTTGTGTGGATATTTGGCTTATTGTATTCAAAAATGGTGCCACAATGATGGTTGTAGTTTTTCCAAGACTGTCTAGTCAATCCCATTTTACATACACCTGAGGAGGCAGCATGAACTTTTACTGCAGCTACTGTCCTCCATGAATTCATCCAGTGGATAGCCACTGAGCATTTGCTACGCATCAGGACTTTGTATTTTTCTTTTAACAGCTTCCAGTGCTACTCAGACTTGTGGAGAGTGTATAGTCTTTGTGCAAGAAATCATTCCCCTTCTGATTACATAATTACACTGGGAAATCCCTGATCTAGAAACGAGAGTATCTTGAGTTCTGTTTGCAGATCTAACTAAGAGGCTTTGGGTTAGTCAGCCCCTGTGGGCCCCAGTTTTATTCCTTCCAAACAAAGAAGCTGGAGAAGATAAACTTTGAGTGCATCCAGGTTCTAACATTCTGTCATCCTGATTGTTCTGATCCTTTCTGCAAAGTACAAAAAGGCTGTCTCATTGCCCCGTCTAGTTTCTCCAAAGAGCCTTCATGTCCTTTACTCTTTCCTCTTCCTCTAATTAAATGAAGTAATGGTCCACTTCTGAAAAATAGTTTCATCTCGCATCCTGCTTCAGCTCATCGGTTTTTATTAAATAGGTAAGTTAAAGTCGAGTAGAAACTCAATGTATGTAATTTAACCTTTATTTGGATCCACCGTTTTACTATGGGTCCCAGAACTCTAAGGACAGATTCTGCAGCATGTTGTTTTTGTATTCTGTAAGGAGACTGTGAATCATTTCACTTTGTCGGCATGGAAATGACAATATACAGGAAAAAATACAGCATGGCAGTTATAAACCTGAACTCTGGAGCCTGGGTTCAAACCCTGCCTCTGTTCACTGTGTGCTTCTGGGTTGGTTTCTCAGATGAGAATGGTAGCAGCACCCTGGCTAGGGTCGGGAGGATTAGATATGGCAGGAGAACTCCTGGCCCAGGGTAATTAACGCAGGGATGTTTGCCAGTGCTGTCTTCATTACTGGAGCTGAGTATATAGATAGAGTTAATAGTTGTAGTCATTGCAAAGCCCTCTGACATTATATCACATGAGACCAGGAGGACTCCATGGGGTGTGGGGGTCAAAGACAGGCTCTAAGTGAGCTTGGAAGCATCAGCGTTTTCATCCAGCTCCTCTCACCTGCCATCTTCATGGTCAGAGCCATGTCGAGGGAGCCGTCAGCGACTCCTCCTGTCCCACCCTTGGACCCACCATTTTCCCACGTGGTCCCGCAGACACCCCAGAGTGGTCATGAAGTTCTGCTCTTATGCCAAGAACCCCAAAGCCATTTCTCTTGTGATCCACAAACCTTGTCTGCTGGAAAAACTTGAATTTGCTGGAGGAAGCTTGTCAGTTGTCAGTGTCTGAAGGAACTGATTCTAAGGGATCCTATCTCTTTCACCACTGACCTTCCAGCTGTTTCTGAAGCCACAGAGGTCCACCATGGGGACTCCCACGTGGAACTGGGATAACTGGGTTGTCCCATACTGATAAGTCTTGACTGTCCGACACAGATCAAGTGCTTATTTGACTCACATGTTAGGTAATCTCCAGAAAAACACAACCAGAATGACCAAACTCATTTAACCTTATTCATGGCTTCTCCCAACTGCACAAGTGGATTGACGAGAGTGTGATTCACTTGATGATCAAATGGGGAATTTTGTATGATGCTAAACAGGGTTGTCACTGTTCTACAAATATACACAAAATGATGATGATGATGTAATAGCTCGGCATATGGAAATCTTCAAGATTAGGTTTTCCTTTGGGAAGGCCTGGGCTTTAAGGATCTTCTGTTGAACACTGGCAGATCGGTGCGATGGTTTTGCGTGCATTCTGTGTTTATTTTTTTGTAATCATTACTGTTTATTGTTGTTTAGGGTCAAGGAGTGAAAAAGAACAGACGGCTTGCCTTAGAGCTGATGAAGAAAGCAGCTTCCAAGGTAACACTTGTGCATATTGTCAGAGGGAAGCCTTTGCCTACACACACGCACCCATGCATTCACAAGTCTAGGAGAGTGAACGGCCAGCCTTCCGAGGAAGGTAGAAATGCAGTGGGGAGGGAGGGGTCGCTAGCATTGCAGCGATTAGTCATTTTTGAGCTACAACACATACACAGAAACCTGCACAATGGGGATGGCAAACTTCAAAAGGAGAACTCACTTTCCAGTCAATAGAATTCAGACCAATTTTGTTTGAAGGCTAAAATTATAATCAAGGGCTGCCCTAATAACAAGCAGCAGCAGGGGCTCCTTGAAACTGAATGGATATAAATGCCAATGAATTAGGAAAACCAAAAGCCTGATTCCCCTGAATCTTGAATCCTCTGGATTAACCCTGTCATGTCCAGTGCTCATTTGCTTCCCTGGGCTTTAATAAAAGGACTATTTATCAAGTTTATTGCTGGGTTTAGAAATTATTTTCTTTTTGTCACCATTTACTCTTCAAAGTAACCTTCAAGCCAACTAGTTTCAGTATTGCAGTACAGAATGGAGGTTGTGATATTGCTTGTGAGGGGATGCTCACACACACACAAGCAGGTATGTGCAACATATCCCTATGTGCAAACACACACCCTCAATGCATGCACACTCACGTGCACACTCACACACGCATGCACACATATTTTAAATCAATGGATTGGTAGAAACCACTGTAACTCTACAACCTAGGCAGAGTCCTTTATAGCTCTTCAGGCTCTTGAATATACCTTCATCCCAAGGCTGCTAATATTTGCCCTAACTGCAAAAATTCCTAAAGTAACCATGCCGATTTTCCTTCCTCACACACTTTTTTTCAGGAAGCTTAGAGTGTCTATTTTTCCTGTGGACTAGGAGCATGCAGTCAGAGAGTCGAGAGGCTTTTTCTCCACCTGTGTGGTCTCAAGAGGGCACGTCACCCAGGAGACAGAATGGGCTGAAGCACACGCCAGCTCGCAACCCTGACACAGACTATAGTGCAGAAATAGAAAAGCTGCTTAATGTTGGTCATTGAGGGCATAGTTCTAGAGCACCCTAAAACGGGGCTTCCTGGCAGGTGTGAAATTTGCATCTCTTTAGCATGCTAGTGGTGAATTGTCGTCTAAGGTGCTTTATTCGGAGCGTGCTTTTAGCAGAGCTGAGATGAATATTAGAGGAAATGCAGTTTTATAGCCTGGAGTACTCGCATTCTTAAGAGTGTTACATGATTCTCACTCATTCATTTGGCAGGGAGTTATTAAGCCCTTACTCTTTGTCAGGCACCATGGTGAAGCACAGAGTTTGATGTCTAGAATTAGCTAAAAGTCACTAAATCTGCAGATACAGCTGGAAATGTCCAGAATAAGGTGTGAGCCTGAAGAAATAAAACAAGATTTCTCGTGGGGCTCCTGACCTGGGTCCTAATACAATTTCTAAAGAAAGTTCTGCTAATGTTTTGAGTGATGACAGGTAGCTTTGAATAAACCTATGAACACGGAGGTGAGCAGTACAGAAACCATTTTGATGTAAATTCCATGGGCTTATTCCAAAGCTGGTTCTTGCCACTTTATAATATGGTGTGGTCTGTCACTTCATGGAAATACTTTCATCCTGCAACTTCTCATGGGGCTGCCTTGCATCTGGTACCACCTGAGGCTCAGGAAGAATGTTTCTGAGACTGATCCACAGCACTGATACCGTGCCAAGTGTCAGCTGTCTTGAGGGCCTGTGAATCTGAGCACTGCTCAATGTAGGATTTGGATTCTGTTTGGTGTGTCATCAGCATTCAAGGGATGGCTCTCATCCCTTGGTTCATTCAAGTATTTATTGAGCACTTACTGTATACAGCATATAGCAAGTACTTGCATACAGCAAGTACTAACACAGGTGTCTGGAATACAAAATAAAGATCCTTGCCCTCATAGAGCATCTATTCCAGTGGGTTTTGTCAGTTTCTTTCTCCTGGTCTTCTTGGCACCTGGAGTCTAATGTAAAAGCTAAAATGGTTTCGGGAGCCCTCACAGATGAAAAGGCTGTAGGCTGGGATCTTGGCATCCATAGTTGAGGGACAGCTGTTCTTCACTTCTCAAAGGGGAGGGGAAAGAGATTTTGTTCCACACTTGGACTCTTAACCTGTCTCACAGATGCAAGGGCACTCACCGTTTGCCTCTCTAATCCTTTTCTCACCTGCTTGTCCATGGTCTTGTTGATCTGGCAGGAAAGCAGGAATGAGAGACCCGAACGTCCAGGTTTGCACACTTCACCCCCGCAGGGTTCCTAAGCCTTTGACAGCCACGCTGGAGGCTACCATACAGAAGCAGGTGGGAGCACCTTGAGAGGGCAGAAGGGGCCCCTGAGAGCATGAATCAGCAAGAACAAGGAGACTTGAGACCAGACTCACAAGAGCCAGCCCTTCTGTGGTACAATCCCAGGTTTAGACACAGTTTTGAAGCCACCCTCCCTTCTCCGCCCCCTCCCCTCTGCCTCAGGCCCAGCCACTCTACCGGTCTGCTAAGCAGACCCATAGCCCCTGAGCTTTACAAGTAGACCATTGCGGCTTCTTCCCGCAGGTGATTTGTTGGTGTCCTGTGCAGGGTAATCAACAGGCGGCTGGCAGGTCACCTAGAAACCAGCCCAGCAAGGCCAGGTTCTGGCCTCCTGTCGCAGCTGAGTGGTTGTGAATTTCAAGGGCGTTGCTGATACTCAGGGCAGCACAAGGCCTTCTGTAGACAAGGGCATTGCGAAACAGTCCACGGGGGCTGAGTGATGATTCAAGGCCAGCATCATTGCCGAGGTGGAAGGCAGAAATCCCAACAGCAGGCTGGTGAAGTCCTCCTGGGAAGACTTTGAGGTGGCCTGATGTTTTCTAGCACTTGGCATTTCTTTAATGCCATCTGGCCCCAAAAAGAGACAGGAAAGGTTTTTCTCAGACTCTGGCAGAATGCTTTCACAACAACAGATTCTATTTAGAGAATTTTTCATTAAAAAAAAAAAAAGTCATTTCTTTCTTGTTGTTCTAAAATCCAGGGGTTGCATCAGGCAGTCAACGGCCTGGGATGGTATTACCACAAATTCAAGAAAAATTATGCCAAAGCGGCTAAGTACTGGTTAAAAGCGGAAGAAATGGGGAACCCAGATGCCTCATACAATCTTGGAGTCCTGTACTTGGATGGAATTTTCCCAGGAGTTCCTGGAAGAAATCAGGTAAGCCTTGTGACCAGCTGTGCAGCTGGTCAGACACTTGGTCAGGAAGCAGGTGTACTATGTGCCCAGCCCAGTACAGACACCATCCGAGATACATATCATGAGCTCAAGGAACTCAAGGGCCCAGTTAAGACGAGAGAGTGAAGAGCAAAAACTGGCATCAGACAAATGCCAAGAGTGTTCTAATCACTGCGACCCAAGCAGTTCTGAAAGGGGAAATAGGGAAAGCCAAAGCAGTCAGGAGGGCTTCATGGAGGAGGAGGCTTGCGCTGGGGAGAGGAGAGGGAGATGATGCGAGACGAGAATAAGAGAGATGGTGCAGAGATTGATCACTGATCTTACTGGAAGCAAAGAGGGCTGTGTCCAAAAAGGATTGCCAGGTATGAGATCGGATTTAATAATCATGATGTAAATAGCAATGACAGTCTTCAGGGTTTGCTGAACACTTCCTCTGGGCCATACACTCATAGATACTTTCTGTGTGCCATCCCATGTCATTCTAACTATACTCTTGGGATACAAATGTTACTACATCCATTTAACAGAATAAGCGACCAAGGCTCTGAAAGGTTTCATAACTTACTCAGACGTCAGACACTTAAGTGGAGTCAGGACCTGGTTCCCGTGTGAAATGGAAGGCCCTCGTTATTGATAATAATGTTAGTGGTGGTAATAACAATCTGAGCCCCATTACAGTCAACGAATTAACTGAACACCCACCCTCTGCCAGACACTGTTCCAGGCAGTAGGCAGAACAGTCTCTGCTTTGGAGAAGCTTATATTCCAGTGGGACAGAAAGATGATAAGCAAAGATAGAGCGTGAGGGAAAATGGAGGGAAGTGACATGGGGAGAACTAAAGCCAGATAAGGAGGACCCAGAAGGTAGAGACTAGGGGATGCTATTTTATAAGCGAGATCAGAGAAGCTCTCTCTGATAATGTGACCTTGTACAGACTCCTGAAGGAGTCTTGTGAGTATCTGGGAGAACATTCCAGAAAGAGGGAAGAACATTCCAGAAAAAGGGATCAGCAGAAGAACAACAGGGAGATGCAACTGGCAGGAGCTGAGCGCAAGAGAGGTGGCAGAAGAGATAAGGTCAATGAGGCAGGTGCCCAGGCAGCTGCTCTGAGCAAGATGGGACAGCTCTAAACAAGGCTGGGATATGCTGTGTTTGAAAAGGCTCCTCCTGGGTCCTGATGGAGATGGGCTTGACGAAGAGAAGAGCAAGAGCAGGGAGTTGATGCAACAAGGACCTACAGTAGGGCACATGGAACTCTGTACTCCATGTTGTTACGTGGCAGCCCGGATGGGAGGGGACTTGGGAGGAGAATGGACACATACATACGTGTGGCTGAATCCCTTTGCTGTTCACCTGAACCTGTCACAACATAGTTAATCGGCTATCCTCCAATACAACGTTAAAAGTTTAGAAAAGAAGAAGCAGGGGATTAATGTACTGAATCCAAATGGGCAGTATCAGAAAGAGGGCTGAGATGTGACTAGATTGTGGATCTGTTTTGAAGGTCAAGAGGGCAGAATTTGATGGTGATTGGATGTGAGGTGTGAAGCAGGGAGAGGACTCAGGCTGACTCCAGGGGGTTTGGCATTTATTGAGATGGGAAGAAAGGTAGTATTCAGACAGATGGGCAAGCTGTAGCAGCAGATTTAGGGGTGATTATTTTTGGTAAAGCATCATACCAAGCCTCGAATATCCATTATCTTATTTAATCCTCATGACAAGCTTTCATGGTAGCTACTATCAGAAGTCTCATGTTTCATTTGTAGAAACTGAGTATTCTCCTAGTTGGAGAGTTAAACTGACATGCTCACAGTCACGCAGCTAGTAAGGAGCAGAGCTGGGGTTTGAACACAGGCCTGTCTGACTCCAAGTTCAGTTCACTTCAGTCGCTCAGTCATGTCTGACTCTTTGCGACACGATGGACTGCAACACACCAGGCTTCCCTGTCCATCACCAACTCCTGGAACTTGCTCAAACTCATTCCATCGAGTCGGTGATGCCATCCAACCATCTCATGGCATCACCGACTCCAAAACCCTTGCTTAAAAATGGCAGTCAATTGCCTGGGAAAAAATAATGATCATCAGTGGCGCGTCTACCCATTTAAGCGTTTGTTTTCTCTTTCGCCTCGACCTCTCTTTGACTACATAGGAGGCTGTGTATTTTTATGCATTGCAAATGTCTGTTAGCCCTCCCACACATCTGCTAGAATGGATTTTTTAATTGTCACACTCTAATTTTCACCTTCCTACTGGAACTGCAGTTTTTGCATCTGAGTTTGAAAAAAGGTATTAAGTGAGGTTAGGAAAGCAAATGCCTGAAGTTTCGCCAGGTGTGACTTCTGCTGCGGTCTTCTGTCTGGCTGGCAGGGGGTTTATGTGAGGATACCTGATGATAATGACATTCGTAATGTTATCTTCTTTATTGGGTAAACTGAATAGAATAGCTGTAGTCTGCAGTCAAGTTTAGCATGTTGAGAAGCTTCTGTGATTGACTGTCTTCCTGGAACTTGACTTGGTTTCTTAAAGATATCAGATGTTATAAGCCTATGATGAAATCACATGTTACGTACCTCACGACCTTAGCTCTGATGAAACCTGCCCAGGAGGACGTCTCGCTAATGACACCGACGTTTGCTCATCTCTTTCCAGACGTTAGCCGGTGAATATTTCCATAAGGCTGCCCAAGGTGGACACATGGAAGGAACTTTGTGGTGTTCCCTGTACTATATCACAGGCAACCTAGAGACGTTCCCGCGAGATCCCGAGAAGGCTGTTGTGTAAGAACCTATCAGATGCTGCTTGTGAAGGGAAAGCCATATACTGTGTTCACCACATCTGAGAAAATAGAGTTCTTTTTTCTTTTATTCTTTTTTTTTTTCATTTTTAAAGTGTAATTTTTATCAGTTGCTGCTGCTGCTACTAAGTCGCTTCAGTCACATGCGCACAAAAAGCCAAATTATTTGAGGAGGCAAAAATTTAAAAAGTAATAATTTGACAAGAAAAATAGGAAGTCTCTATCCCCCACCCACATACCATTTCCTGCTGCCTAGAATAAATCACTTTTCATGTACTCTTGCCTGGAAATTCCCATGGATGGAGGAGCCTGGTGGTCTGTAGTCCATGGGGTCGGTAGGAGTTGGACACGACTGAGCGGCTTCACTTTCACTTTTCACTTTCATGCATTGGAGAAGGAAATGGCAACCCACTCCAGCATTCTTGCCTGAAGAATCCCAGGGACGGCGGATCCTGGTGGGCTGCCGTCTATGGGGTCGCACAGAGTCGGACACGACTGAAGCGACTTAGCAGAAGCAGCAGCAGCAGCATGTTTTATAAATAATTATATCTCCTTTTATTTGCCCCTATGTCTAAATAACATACTTAAATCACTATTTCTTATTATACTCACTACAGACTTTGTCTAATGATGTGTCACTGGGAAAAGACAAATATATATACAGTTCTTTCACTCTGCCAGTTCTAACTGCCCTGCATGTTCACACTTCCTACCTTCTCCCATCTTCCCCATGAGTACATCATCATTTTGCTTGGATTGGTATCAGGGTTCATATTACTGGATTTGCCAAAAAGTTCTTTTGGCCAACCCAATATTTTTACCATTTAATGCTACTCATAGCTGACCATGTAGTGTGCTCTGGCTACTCTTTCTTGCATAACTTTTTGTTTTCTATGGAATGCTGCTACTAATTATTACTTATTTGCTTAGCTCTCTGTGTACTTCTCATTTCCTGTGTACTTGATATTCACATTCTCCTCGTGTTGTCTAAATCTCCTCTCAGTATGTCTACACCTATCAAGTACTCTGTTCATTTAATCTTCTTGGCAACATCTCTTCTCTTTGTTCAGGGAGAGCTGTCTTCCTGCTATTGACTTGTTAGAATTCTAGATTAATGTTATCTTTTTCCATATTGGTAGACTCTTTTCATTAAGGTTTTCACATCTTTGTTTCAAAAAATGACAACTCTTAAACATTCATTATAAAGGGCACTGAACTCAAGTGCTCCCAAAGTATATCTCTCTTTGCCTTCTTAACATTCAGTTCCAACTTGTGGCTCCATAAAAATTCTAACAAGCAAAATATTCCCCAAGTGAGATTTATTGAAATTACCTGAAGTAAAAAGAAATTATCTAATTTGCCACAGTTTGGATATTTTCTCCTCTGTTTCCTTTATAGATGGGCAAAGCACATAGCTGAGAAAAATGGCTATTTGGGCCATGTCATTCGCAAAGGCCTCAATGCCTACCTGGAGGGCTCATGGTAAGTTCAATTAAACTGTCTCAGTTCTTACCTTTCAATCCGTCAGTGTATTCTTAGGAGATGGAATCTTAAGATGCAACTGAGAAAGCAATTTGCAGGGAAATCACAGCCTCCTGGTAATGATATTCAGAGTATCACCGACTGATTGGCTGTTGATTAGAAAACATAGCATTTCCATGTTTAATTATACGCAAAAATTAGTTCTCTAGGGGAAGCGTCCACATTCATCAAGTTGAAAGACACATGAATGCATTGACTTTTCTTCCCTTCGACTTGTTCTACTTGGTTTCAGAGTCTGGAGACAGTGTAGGGGATCCCTGCTGACCCTCTGCCTCTCACTGGCACGTCACAGAAAGTCCAGGATTTCTATCTTGTTCGTGGGAAGGAGTGAAAGCAGTGTGTTTAGGGCTTAGGCTACATCTTTCCTAGGATTGTTGGATGTCACTCAGCAGACCTCAAGTATCACAGCCAAATAGACTCCCCCTCTCTAAGTATCTTCTGATGGAGTTAACAAATCTCACCATGTATGAAATGGGGTGAAACCCCACACATGAGGACCAGTAAATGCCCCATTTCCAGTTACTTGATTTTACAAATATAAGGGCACTCCTCTCTAAGATCTACCTGAGTCCGTCTCCCTGTTCTCAGTTTTCAGGCCTCGCGGTCCATCTTACTTTTCTTTGGGCTACATTTTGTGTGCTTGTTTATTGTCTAAATGACCTGGATATTTCCGTAATAACTAAAAGGGAAATGCAAATCAGCACACATCCCATTGGTCCACCATCTCAAATACATTAGAACAGCCCTATCATTGATTGTGCTCTGATCTGAACTTTAATTAAAAATTAAAATATAAGTCCCAAAAAAGGCCATTTCCTTCTTTGGTTCATGGATGCCCAGGTAATCCACAGATAGCATTTCAGTGAATGAGAATCTCAAATTAGAAAATGCAGGGGAAATGGGCCACGTGAAAAAAAGCACTGAATAAAACTGTGTATTAGTATCATCTTATAAAAGTTTATCATCTTTGGCCTCACTTTGCATAATGAGAAAGAATTTTTTTTAATGAAATGATCTTTTCCCAATTGATACACCTTACTATTTGTGTGCTGTTTATTTTGTTTCCCAAGTAAACTTCAATTTATAAAACTTCCCAGTTTGACCTTAGCTCATTTCTGCTTCTCACCCTCCACATTTCCCATCCTTTGCTCCTGACAACTTCTTAGGGGAAACTAAGTATTCAAACATCAGAATGTTTCTATGTGGGGTTTTTCCAAAGGAAGAGCACATATGTAAACACCCCCAGTGCACATACACACACACAAACACACACACACACCCCCCAAGATGTCTCACAGTTTTTCCCATAAAGAGGGTATCTGCTAATAGCTTAGCTTTCTTGCCGACCTTTGAATTTAACATCACAAAGCACTTCAGGGAGCACATTTAAAATTTTTCTGTGAAGGTCAAGAGGGATTAAGCTGCAGTGGCCTGCTTTCCTTCTTAGAATATTCAGCCGCATTACATGATTGATTTGGGGGCGGTGGGGGGCAGTGGGTTAAGTGTGCTCTCCATGGTTGGCAAGTTGGGGTTTGGTTCAGCAGATTTTCCTGAGTACACTTAAATTCAGGGTGCTGTAGCTGCAGGGCATGTCACAGGTAAGACTGGGGGCAGTCCACTGCCTCATCTCTTCCTGGTGGTAAACGGCCTGCAGTTTCTCAGGTGGCCCATATTCTCTCTGACTTCTGGGCCTTTGCACTTGCTGTTCCCTCTGCCCAGAAGTCCTCCCTAACCCCTTAGTCCCTTTGTCCTTGCATGGGTCATGATGGCTCTTTACTTGTTGATTGCCCTGTGATGTGTATCCCAGCACCCAGCACCTAATGGCTTCTAGGAAGTACTCACAAACTACTGAGAGGATGATTTAAAGCAAATAGACAGAACAACCATCACTGAAGCGCCATGAGTGGTCGGGGATTTGGAGGAAGAAAAAATGCAGCCTGGTCAGGGCACTTAGTTCAGCCTTTACAAAGGAGGTAACACGATATGGCCTCGAGGCATGGGTGGAATTTCCACCAAGTCATAGTACTTCTATGGGCTTCCCTGATGTCTCAGATGGTAAAGAATCTGCCTGCAAAGCAAGAGACCTGGATTCGATTCCTGGGTCGGGAAGATCCCCGGGAGAAGGGAATGGCAACCCACTCCAGTATCCTTGCCTGGAGATTTCTGTGGACAGGGGAGCCTGGTGGATTACAGTCCTTGGGGTCACAAAGAGTTGGACATGACTGAGTGACTAACACTTTCACAGTAATGAACAGGATCACAAAAAGCAAAGAAACAGGAAAATTCTGGGTGTGTCTAGAAAATTTTAAGCCACCCAGTTTGCCTTGAGGGTAAAATTTGTAAAAGGAAGTGGTATATGACAAGACTAAAGAGGTGCTGTGTTATGGGATTTTGAATAGCAGTTATATAGTTTTCATTTAGTTTGCCAAGTAGTGGGGAGCCAATAATGGTTTGAGGAGAGGGTACTGACATGACAGAGGTGGGTTCTGAGATGCTTAACCAAACAGCTGCAAATTATGGGGAAGAGAAGGGAGAACCTGAATAGGGGAGTTAGTTCAGAATCCAGGTTAAAGGAGCTGAGCTTTTGAGCTGGAGCTGCAGCCTGAGCTAGGTAAGTTGTTTCCACTTCTTTTATCACTCGATAATTGTTGCATACCAATAATATGTAATATGTATGTAAATTCCAAAGTGAAAGTCAATCAGTCGTGTCTGACTCTTTGCTACCCCATGGTCTATATGGTCCACGGAATTCTCCAGGCCAGAATACTAGGGCCGGTAGCCTTTTCTTTCTCCAGGGGATCTTCCCAACCCAGGGATCGAACCCAGGTCTCCCACATTGCAGGCAGATTCTTTACCAGCTGAGCCACAAGGGAAGCCCAAGTTCCAAAGCATAACAGTAAAATGAACACCTGTAACCCTACCATCCTGTTTAAGAAAATAGACCATTGAGACCCCCTGCATGTTCTTCCCAGATGAAACCCACCCCAGCCCCCAGGATCCAGAACTATTTCGTGAGTCTTTTGTCCCTCGGCCCGTTGCTTGCTTTATAGCTTTGCTATATATGGATATAAATCTGAGCAATAGATTTGACTTGTTTCTGAGCTTCATATCATTAGAGTCATATCATATGTAATTCCTCATAAATAAACATCATGCTTATTTAACCTGATGTTTCTGGGATGCATTTCTTTGGACACATGTAGGTCATTCATTTTCACTGCTGTCATATACTGCAATTTACTTACCAGTTCTCATATTAACACATATTTGGGTTCTTTCCCTTAAGAACAATGTAGCTATGCACATATTTTATGTATATCGTAGTACATGTAGGAAGAATTTCTTTAAAAATACATGCTTTGGAATAGGGTCACAGGCTAGCCATGTGTTCAACTGTATAAGACAACGTCAACTGTTTTCCAAAATATTTTACCCACTCCTGTCAACCCCATATAAATTTCTGTTTCTTCATATCCTTGCCAATTCTGATGCTGATGCTAAGTATTATTAAAGATATGTCTTCATGTGGACCTGAGACCTTTTCCTACTAACAAGAAGAAACTCCTAGTACCCACTACAGTGGGAGGATCTTTGTCAAAGTATATTTGAGACAAAGAGCTTTTCTCTTTTCCTTCTCTCTGAGCTTCCAAATGCCTCAGGGGTTAAATAGAAAATGTATGACCGTTGGCCTCCTCACACCACAACGTGGCATTTTTGGGGGTCTCATCTATTTTGCTGTGATAGAACTAAATCATCCGCCAATGTCCCAAGTTCACCTCTTTTTCCATTTTTTGTGAGTGCATTTATTCTGGGCATTATTTTCAAATCACATGTGTCAGTTTGATGAGCTTGTGCTTTTCTGTGTTGTTCTGAGATTTATATGGGATAGTTTAAAAGAGGAGCATGATTGAGAAAAGGGCATTTTGCTGCTTAGGCAAAATATGGAAGATAATGCTGTCATGCCTGAGGCTATCCTTGGACACCAGGAGACATCAGCTAAGGAGAGGTCACCTGTCGTGTTTCATTTCTTTCCCGTACACCCTGCTGTGTGTTTTATCTGTGAGCTGTGTGTTTTATCTGTGAGCTGTGTGTTTTATTGTCCTTTGTCTTAACTATACCCCCCAAACACTTAACCCAGGAGGTTATCCAGATTCTAGTAAGCTTGAGGCAAGACAAGCAGGCATGCAAGATTCCTGTTGAAAGAGATGGCGTCTTTTTGCCTTGGAGCAGGGTCCTAAATTCCACTGAGACCCCAGGATTTTTTTTTTCCATATATATATATATACACTTCCAGTTTGGACTGCTTCAGGCATTGACAGAAAAGAATCCAGAGAAAATAATTGGCTTGTTTGAGAAACTGCTCAGAGAAACTCAAATTCACAGTTCACAACAAGCAGCCAAAGGATTGATTATTAAGATGTATCATTATAAAAGTTCTATAAATGGATGTGCAGAGTCTGAAGTGGGAGGGTAACAAATGTGCCCCTACACTCGCTCTTTAATCCGCTTCTCTCTGCACCCCCACCCCAATCCCCATCAGAATGACTGCCTGGGCAACTAGTTCACTTTAGCACATTGGAAATAAAGCTGGACACCCTGGTCAGCTTCCTAAACCTTGAGGAAGTTCACGGAAGGATAGTACGTACAGATTTCCGGCTTGTCTCTGGGCCGCCTACACAGAGAAAATACTGAGTAAATGTTTATCCTGTGAATAGAAGGATAGAAATATCTGTAATTAATACTTTCAGGCAATCTCAGTTGAGACACAAGAGCACGCAAAGTGCTGGGAGGCTGAATGTGGATAGGGTTTCTGCAGAGGTGTCCTGTCTCTGAAGTCTTCATCAGTTGAGAAAATCTGGTCTTCATTGTTCTGACACTTGCCTAGAGTTCACTCTTCAATATATGAAAATGGATGGTGGTGATTTTCGATTCCATGGCTCTGTAAAATGGAAGACAGAGGTGTATTTCTGTTCAGTGCTTTTTCTTTCTTTTTTTTTTTTCTGCCACTGGGCATGTGGGATCTTAGTTCCCTGACCAGAGACTGAACCTGCGCCCCCTACAGTGGAAACGCAGAGTCTTAACCTCTGGATCTCCAAGAAGTCAAAGTTTTTAGACTTCTTTTTGATGATTTGAGTGCTTCCTCAAAGGAAACACTTGAGAATTCTGTGAAATTTCCTCTTGGCTTCTACTGACACAATAATTGGCCAATAGAAGGTTGTTGTTGTCATTTAGTTGATAAAGTCATGTATGACTCTTTGCAACCCCATAGATTGTAGCCCACCAAGCTCCTCTGTTCATGGGATATCTCGGGCAAGAATACTGGAGTGGGCTGCCATTTCCTTCCCCAGGGGATCTTCCAGACCCAGAGATCAAACCTGCATCCCCTGCATTGGCAGGCGGATTCTTTACCACTGAGCCACCTGGAAAGACCCAGTCAGTGGAAGTCTTCCTATAAAATGTGTTCCTCTCTTCCCTGTCCCACCACCCAAGTAACTTTAGAGACAAGGTATTTTCTTTATAAAATTTGTCATAGTGACTTTGTTTTTACAGGAAATGTCAGCCTGTGTCCCTTGCTCCCAAATTCTAACAGTCTGCCCAACCACTGTCTAAGAAAAGCTCATTTTCTTACATTGCAGTAATATGAGCCCTGTTCCATGATGGCAGCAGAGGGAGCCCACCTGACATCAGCTCCTGGGCTGGCAACTCTATACCATCTCCTTCCCTCATCCATTCCTGGGGGAAACTGACACACTGATGCAAACCTGAGTGTTTGAGATTATAAGACCTTTGGGATGGGACGTTATTGTTGGATGGGACTTGCTGCTGAACCTTCCTCGAGGGTCCTCCATCTAGGGTCCACTCTGAGGATTCTTGTCACCAAACGTGATTCTTGCAGGCTATGTAAGAAAATGCCTGGGGCCTTTTGTGTTGTTGCAGTCACAGTTGTGGGCTTGTTACATGGCTTGTCTACACTCTTTACATGGTTGCTTAGCCAGCCTTATCTCTTGAGCATGAGTCATGCCTAATTGGTCAGCTGCCTTGGTATCTCAGAGGCCAGAAATCAGCACACTCAGCAGCCATGACCTGGGATGTTTGATTGAAGGTCTGCCTGTCCTAATTTGATCCCCAGTCATCTCTCTCTGTCCCCATGGGAAGGCCTGCCAGGAGCTGCTTTAGACATGTAGAAAAGATGACCTCCTGGGACTTTCTTGGGGGTCCAGTGATTAACACTTTGCACTGCCTCTGCAGGAGGCACAGGTTGGATCCCAGGTTGGGGAACTAAGATCCTGCATGCCATGAGGTGTGACCAACACAAGAAAAGATGACTCTGCCTCCAGGCCCCCGCCCCGCCCTTTCTTAACAGTTCTTAGATGGAGCTAAAATTAACGAAGAGTTCTTAATGTCAGCCACTGAAAATGAAAAATAAGCTTCAGAAACAACCATTTATAGTTGAATTTTTAACTTATGAAACGGGTAACATGAAAGAAAATGGAGGAAATCAGATAAGTAAAAAAAAAAAAAAAATCACTTCCACTCTCAGCACCTTGAGATAAGCACTGTTAGTGTTTCAGTAGATCATTTTAAGTAGTTTTTTCTCTGCATATATGCATCTGCATATGTATGTCCATGTGTGTATTCAGTTTTATATTTGTTTTGCAAAAATGAGATTGCACTGTTTTTTATCCTGCTTTTCTCAGCCAATGGAAAATTTGGCATAGACACCTTTCTACGATTTTGAACATCACTTTAATGGCCTCCTCTGAAAGTGGCTGCACCATGGGTTAATTGAAGTAGTCACTGGTTTTCAGATATTTGTGGGGTTTTTGATGTTGTCATCGCTCATATACACAGATTTGACATGAGCTCTGTTGTCACAGAGTCTTTGCATATGTTTCTGATTTTTTTTTTTAATTTATTATTTTTTTTATTTTTTTACAATTAATTTAATTTTTATTGAAGCACAATTGCTTTACGGAATTTTGTTGTTTTCTGTCAAACCTCAACATGGATCAGCCATAGGTATATATATATATATATATATATATATATATATCCCCTCCTGTTTGAACCTCCTTCCCACCTCCCTCCCCATCCCACCCCTTTAGGTTGATACAGAGCCCCTGTTTGAGTTTCCTGAACCATACAGCAAATTCCCGTTGGCTGTCTATTTTACATATGGTTCTTGGAATAAGCCTTCATGAGGCAGAACTGTTGGGCCAGGTGGTATGTACATTTGTAAGGCTCTCACATTTAACAATTGCATTAATTGGCTTCCCACTAGCAGTAGTTACAGAAATATGTCCATTTTCCCCAAGCCCTTGCTGTTATCCAGATTATGAATCGTGTGCCAATCTTTCAACAGATGACAGGTGGTCTTATTGTTTTGCAATTATTCAATTAACAGTGGTCTTGAATACTTTTTTTTTTTTAATGTGTTTTTGACCATTGGTATCAAACCCCTTGTAAACTACCTCTCTTTTGCCAAACTTCTAATGTACCACAAAAGCTCAGCTTTAATTAAGCTTGTTCAGAGTCCTAAGCCTCATAAAGCTCTTCACAAAACAGGACTCAAAAGCACAGAGCTTTTTCTTAATACCACTTATCTCCTCTAAGCGAGGATGGAGAATGGAGGATGGAAGGATTTCAAGGACCCAAAGCTGATAGACAGCTCCCCAGGCAGCACTCAACGTGCCATTCGGCCAGTAGAGGTCGCTGTTGTATCAACCAGCTCCCCAACCTTATCTGTGAGTTCAGCCTTTTAAGATAGAAAATAAATCAGTGCGTGCAGTATTTTTAACAACAGTATTTATTAAAAAAAAAAAAAACTCATGATTTTGTGCTTTTAAAAAAACTGCTTATTTTGTGCCCTCTTATGTGTGAATATAAAGCTCTGTGAATATTAGTAAGAGCCACTATATGAAATTTATTATTAATCATCTATTTTTAGGCACGAAGCTTTGCTGTATTATGTTTTAGCAGCAGAAACTGGAATTGAAGTGTCACAGACAAATTTAGCACACATCTGTGAGGAGAGGCCAGTAAGTAAATGTATTCTCCTCAGACTAGAAGCTCTAAGGTTAAGGATAATGAATTGGGTTTTATGGAGGCAAAATCAGTCACTTGGCCAAAATATTAATGAGTTAACTTTTTCTCCCACTTCATTCCCTTAGGACCTGGCCAAGAGATACTTGGGTGTTAATTGTGTTTGGAGATACTATAATTTCTCTGTTTTTCAAATCGATGCTCCTTCATTTGGTATGTATAGAGAAACGGGTGTTAAATTGAAGCTTTGGAGGCTTTTAATCTTTAGTAACAGGGAACATCTAACAGCTTTGTGTGAAGTGTGATATTTCTAAACAATTAAGAGAGAGAGTGAAAAATCTCAGCTATTAAGATCTTGCCTAAACTCTGCTCTCAATCTCAAGCAGCGCATTTCTCTTCATCCGTCGTCTACTGAATGCTTAGGTCCACCGTTTTCTAAGGAATCAGCGAGAATTCATAAGAGAAAGCTATTCTGAAGAGTCCCTGGGCCAGTCATTTACCTTTTTGCCCTCGGATGGATTCTCTGTCTACCTGGTTCTGCTCTGTGTGGTAGGGGCTGACCCTCAGGAACTACAGTTTCCAGACCCCTTTGGATCTGATTAGTTTCAGCCAATGGGAGGTGCAGGCAGGAAATTTCAGGGTGGGAGGAGATGAGAAGCCCAAATATTTCTCCACTACTCTATCTGCTTTGGGCTGTATCTCTGTCAATGGCTGCATTTCCATGGTCCCAGCTCCTGCCTGGCAGTCCATCCTCTGTGGTCTCAGCTGGCCCCGAGTTCTGGGAAGGTTGTAGCTTCCTGCATTGCTAATCTCTAGGTTGCCTACTCTTTCCCATTTGCCCTTTCAGCTCTTCCAACACTCGTAGCCAGTTGCAAAATCCCAGTTTTGAATGGTCCAACGTGGATTCTTTTTCTGATTGGACATTGAGAGATACGTACACTCTTAAAATTTTTCCTTAGAGAAAACATAAAACATATGGCTTAAACAGAGTAAAGACATGCTCATCAATCATCAAACCCAGGCAGCAAAACCTTGATACCCCAAACATCCTTGGCTGATTGGACTGTGAGGTTGCAGACTGATTTTCACTGGGTAGTCTCCATGTAGGAGAGCTACCCAGCCAAGCAAGACAATGTGCCCAGAAATGGAGTTGCTCAGTACAAAAACCATGTTCCCTCTCCTAGCAGCAAGGAAACCTAAAGATGTATCTGTATTCAGATTCTGGTGGAAAAAATTTGAAATAATGCAAATGAGCCATTCTTCTAAGTATCGATCTGAAATCAAACCACTTGACAAATGGACCTGAAATTCTTGTCCTGCAGCATATTTGAAAATGGGAGATCTTTACTACTATGGTCACCAAAACCAGTCACAAGACCTTGAGTTGTCTGTGCAGATGTACGCCCAAGCAGCTCTGGATGGAGACTCACAGGTAAATGGCAACAGAAATGAGCTCCTGGCGGTGCTCGTTCCTGAGGTTGCAAATTCACTTCTCATTCATTTTCATGAGTCCCTCACAACCTCTCTGAGGCCACTAACCAGCATGGCGAACCTTTATTGAGCACTTACTATGTTTTGCATGCCATTCTCATCGCAACCTTGTGGGAATGGGGGTCAGTGGGCCTATTTTATAGTAAAGAATGCCAAGACTGTGGCAAGGTGATATGATGCTCAAGGCTAAACAACCGGGTAATAGATGAGGCGGTCAGAGCCTAAACCCAGGTCTCCTGACTCCAAACCCAGGAGTCTTTCTATCAGATTCCATCAAACTAACTCACCAGGTAGAAACTCAAGCAACTGCAAGTGGTCAAAATGGGAAGGAGTTTACTTGTATAGCTGAGTCAGTGCTTTAGTAATAGGACTTTATTCTCAGCGACCTTTTTTTTTTTTTGTCCGGGAGAGGGGGGACTTCTTATTTTGGAATATTTGTAGAGTTATAGAAAGGTCACATAACCATAATACCATTATCAAACTAAGAAATTAGTGTTGACTCAGTACATGGCAGAAGTTATTTGGATCTCACTGCTTTTTCCACTAATGTTACTTTTGTGTTCCAGGATCCCACACTGCATTTAGTTGTCATATTTCTTTAGAGTTCTTCCATCTGGGACCATTCCTATCTTTGTCTTTCATCACCTTGGTACATTTGAAGGTTGCTGGTCAGATATTTTGTAGAATGTCCCTTGTTGTCTTATGAATATATAAAGTTTCCTGTTGTCTTATGAATATATAGAGTTTTTGCACTGGGACAAGGATAGCCCAGGTGTGATGTGTCCTTCTCAGTGTATCATGAGGCATGCATGATGTCTTATTACTGGAGAGGTTGATTTCATTCACTCAGTGAAGGCGGTTTCTGCTGGGTTTCTTCCCTGTAATGTTAATATGTTTTTCTCTTTCTAATTTATAGATATTTGGGGAAGGTAATTTGTGACTGTGCAAATATTCTGTTTCTCCTCAAACTTCTGCCCACTGATTTTAGTATCCTTCAGTAAATCTTGCCTGCAACAACCACCTGTGGTGTGCTAATGATAATTTTCTGTTTCTCTCATTCCTTCTATATTTGCTAATCAAAATGCTCTTGTAAGGACCGTGGGGCCATTTCATGATGGAAGTTAGAGTAGCTGATACTGTCTTTTGCCACAGATTTCCGGTGCTGTGATTTGTAATCTGTTCACAGAGCAAAAGTTGGAAACATTTCTGTCTCAGCCTCTTTTGCTGGGCCTTGCCACTCAGCTTTTGAGATCTTAGTTTCTAAGTTCCCTGACCAAGGATTGAATCTGGGCCCTTGGCCGTGACGACACAGAGCCCCAGCTACTGGACTGCCAGAGAATTCTCATCTCAGTCCTTTTTTTTTTTTAAAAAAAGGAGGTACTATGTTCCTTTTACCCATATCTCTGTCACTTCACAGTTATTTGGACATAGAAAGTCACTCAAGTACTGAGTCTTGATTTTCTCATTTGTGAACTGAGGATAATAATAGCTTCCAAATCATAGGTTGCAAAGATTAAATGAGATGCTAGATGTAAAGTGCCGAGCCCATCTCTGAGTATGCTCAGTGGACATGATCTAGCCTATATTATTATTATTTCTTCTGGAATAAAATAGATTTTGGTGCTAAAAGGATTTGCTGGAGAGCCAAACTCCCCTAAATGACGTCTGTTGTTACTCAAAATCAGGCCTGGACCTAATTTTTTTTTCAACTCTGAGTTTTTATTTTTCAAAAGATAATGTTATAAAAACATTAAAGAATAATTTTTAAAGAGAAAAATATTGAAGAATGCATCCACAATTCCATGTCATGGGGCTTTATTCCTTTGGTCTTTTTTTTTTTTTTTCAGTTCCTTCAGTTTTCTGAGTCCTGGCTGCAGGCCAGTGGGTCTTTGTAATGGTAACTAGAGTCCATGGGCCACTTGGAAAATCTGCTCCTTCTCACACATGGTGGGAATATGTGCATCCTATTGCTAATCTCTCTAATTATTACTCTGAACTACTGCCCCATATTCTGTTAAGCTGATAGAATGTAATTTATTAAGTTTTATCTTTTCATGGACATTGATTATATCTTGTTCACTAATATATTGATTGATTTAACACATGTTTATGTAGTCCTGCCGTGTCTTAGACACTGCTCAGTGGTGGGGGCAGAACATTAAAAAATAGACAATATTTTTGTCTACTAAGGAAGTCTATTAAGGAAGATGTGAAGGTCATTTCCTATTGCGTTGCAATTATAGTAAGTACTACAATGAACATGTTCGTATTTCTACCTTTTACCTCCATTTGATTAATTTCTTTATAATCTGAGAAATGGTATTGCTAAGTCAAACAGTCTAAATTGTTTTATGGCTCATAATAATAGTATATTGCCGATTTGCTTTCTGAAGTTGTTTCCCAATTAATATATCACCAAGCAGTACTTAAGAGGATAACGGAAATCACATCAGCACTGGATACTTTCATGGCTTAATTTTGCTAATTGAATAATACAAGTTGATCCTTCCTTATTGTTTTAAATTGTCTGTATTTAACCACTGCTGAGGATGGACACTTTTACATATACTTATCTATGATAATTTATTTACTCTTCATATTTTCTTATGTGAATTCTCTGTTCTTACTCTTTGCTTATCTACTGGAGTTGTGGTATTTTTCAATTTAAATTATAATTAGTTCTTTATACATTTGGCCAATAGATAATGAATTTTAAGCTATTACATTGCATATAAATATTTCCCTAGTCTGTTTTCTCATTTATTTTAACCATGTTATTTTTCCATTGTTCAGAGACTTTAAAATTTTATAAAGTCATTTTATTCTTTTCTTCTAATACCTCATTTTAAGAGGAACTTTCTTTCAAAAAGTGAAGAAATAGTCTGTTTTCTGCTTGTGTGTGTATGTAAAATTTAAAGATACCAAATACCTATAGCTATTAAGAAATTATTTGTCAGGATAGTGGAGCTTAAGATTTGGGACTCTGAATCCTCTCTGCTTGCATTTGAATCCCCTTTCCAGCTGTATGACATAGGGCAAATTCGTTAACCTGTGTCTCAGCTTCCTAGTAATAGTAGTATACCAGGTAATAGAGCCCATCTTGATTTGTTGTTATGAGGATTGAGTTAATATATATAAAACAGAACAAAGCCTCATATACAATAGCACTCAGAAAATGCTGGCTCTGTTATTTTTATCATGATCATCACATAGCATGCTTGTGAGACTCCTGCTGTTTACAAACCAAAGGTTGGTGATTTTTATTTAGAATCAACTAAATGAAAGAAAATGGAGGATATAAGTCATTGAAGTATGACTTAATTCTTTGAAGGGCAACAACTCATTGGAATCTGTAAAGCCCTAATGATAAGTAATGCATCATTGTTTATTTCTTGGTCTGGCCACGTGCTCAGCTCATGGTGGTTGGTGCATCTCCTCCAGGTACTATAATAGTTATCATTATTTATGAAGCATCTCAACCATCAGGCTCTTAACTGTGTGATTTTATTGCACCTGCACAGCATAATATGGTAGTTCCTACCTCTGTGGGTCAAGAAGAAGATGTTTAATAAGGGAGAGGTAGGGAGGCATGCCAGAGTAGAGGGTTTGTGCCAAGAGGAATCAGAAGAGGAGATTTTCCTCACGAGCCTAGGAAAGATGAGTCAAACACTCATGCATGACTATGTGCATCAGAGACCCTCTCCACTGAGAACGTCAGCCACGAGCAGTGCCCACAGCCACAGTTTGTTCAACTTCTGACACGCCGATGGTGACCCAGGGTAGTAATGTAATGACGCACATTGCCTTTG
The DNA here is from genome assembly GCF_049115385.1 of Moschus berezovskii. Taxonomy (NCBI): domain Eukaryota; kingdom Metazoa; phylum Chordata; class Mammalia; order Artiodactyla; family Moschidae; genus Moschus; species Moschus berezovskii. Next base: position 53,576,026 of record NC_142464.1, on the reverse strand, counting down.
ACTCGGTGTTCTGGTTTTGTTGATAACTCAAGGGCATGTTTTTCAGAAAGTTCTGTCTTGAGAGAGTGAGCAGGAGGACAGATTCCTCCGGTTGACTGGCTTCTGAGCAGATGGGACACTGTAGCCTCTGAAAGCCTCCTGGTTTTCCTGCAAATAAGTTTCTCAGATGCATATATTTAGGGAAACAATTCATCAATGAAGATGACAAAGCCATCTGGCTCTAAAGACTGAGGAAAAATCCAGAGGTTGTAAAGGTTTATATTCTGATGAGTGTACATCTAAGTTTTACTATAAGGAAAGAATGAGTTTGGTTTGTGGCTTGTTTTCAGGGATTTTTTAACCTGGCACTGCTAATAGAGGAAGGTGCTATAATCCCACATCATATTCTGGATTTCTTGGAAATTGACCCAACAATGCATTCTAATAACATCTCCATCCTCCGGGAACTGTATGAAAGGTGAGTTCAGAACCTCTTCAGTACTGTGACCGCTGGAGGAACCCAAGTGGGTAGTGTTTGCTTTTTGGTTAAAGTTATCCTTATTCTTATTTTCTAAAGTATTAGTGTTAGTTGCTCAATTGTGTCCAACTCTTTGCGACCCTATGGATTGTAGCCCACCAGGCTCCCCTGTCCATGGAATTCTCCAGGCAAGAATGCTGGAGTGGGTAACCATTCCCTTCTCCAGAGGATCTTCCTGACCCAGGGATCGAACCCTAGTCTCCTGCATTGCAGGCAGATTCTTTATTGCCTGAGCCACAAGGGAAGCGCCCCTTATTTTCTAATGTCAGTGGTTATAGAGGGCCCAGGATTTGCTTAGAGAACACACAGCTGGACCCAAACTTAATTCCCCTTTCTAGTATCTGAGGACTGAGATACAGAATGTGCTTGATCTGAAGTTAAAATGCTGACCTAGGTATTTCCATGAGAGTGGAAAAAATAGAGTCCAATTAGATGATGCTCTTCTGCAGATAGAGAGGTATCCCTGTGTCTGGACTTTGGACAGACACTCAGACAAAAGTGTTGCTTGTCAGTCTCCATGCTGCAAGGTCTTCCTTGAAATGTCTTTTTATAAATGATAAGACTGACCTTTTCTGAGATTGTTGCCCGGGTGTCTAGTATTTCCACGTAGGCTCAGACTCCTCAGAACTGCTTTCTTTCCTTTTCTTCTTATCTTACATGTGCTCATTTGACCCAAAACAGAAGGAAGTGGGTTTGAGGATCTGCAAATATTGGCAATGCTACCAACGTCTTCCAACACTGTCAGGATGCCCTGTGCTGTTTGTTTGCAGGTGCTGGAGCCATAGCAATGAGGAGTCCTTCAGCCCCTGCTCCCTGGCCTGGCTTTACCTTAACCTCCGGCTGATCTGGGGTGCTGTCCTGCACTCAGCGCTGGTAAGGAACCGTCTCCCCCCAGCCCTGCCCTCGTGGTCCCTGCCTTCTATCAATCATCTGACATCTGCTTCGGATGTTTGCAGATCTACTTCCTGGGAACCTTCCTGCTGTCCGTATTGATCGCCTGGACTGTGCAATATTTCCAGTCTGTCTCAGGTAAAGATTTACAAAAAGCTGGGCCCATATATAAAAAAGTAGTGATTCTTTTTCCCTACTAGAAAAATGACACTTCCCCGCCTTGGCCATGCTGTTGCCTTTTGTTAGAAGGGTCATTCACGGAGTGATGGTTACCCCTAGGGCTATATGGTAATCTCTGGCTGATGGAAGGCTCCAAGTATTGTTATATTTTTCAAAATAAGCAAGGATTTAAAAAACAAAAAAATAAGGTGCTTAAGAAATTGAACAAAAATGTCTACTCCCATTGAAAATATACCTGCTAGCAAAAAAACTATGGATTTCCCAGGTGGCACAGTGGTAAAGAATCCACCCACCAATGCAGGAGATGTGGGTTCAGTCCCTGGGTCAGGAAGATCTCCTGGAGGAGGAAATGGCACCCCACTCTAGTATTCTTGCTTGGAGAATTCCAGGGACAGAGGAGCCTGGTGGGCTATAGTCCCTGGGGTCACAAAGAGTCAGACGTGACTGAGCACACAAGCACACACATCAAAACTATACTTTGTGTGTCTTAAAGCTCAGTTCCAAGGCTCCGTCTGGCACAAAGTCTTCCTATCTCTCCCAGTCAAGCATGTGGGATGATAAAGAAGCTCTTGTGATGAATAAAATGCCCAGTCACTTAGATTCAGAGGGAGGGGCCAAGAGGGATAATGAAGCCAGCATTTTGTCTAGTGTGGTTTCCACTAGTCAGTAGTTCTTTTCTGAACTAGGGTGGGGCCGTCCTTCTAGCTGGGTTTAGAGTCCAGGCTTATCGCCTCATTAGCTGTGTGACTTATGGACAGTTATTTCACCTTCCTGATCCTCTAATTCTCATCAATAAAACAAAGTTATAACAGTAGCTACTTCCCAGGGCTGTTAGGAGGGCTCAGTGAAAAAAGACTACTCATGGTACTAAAATGACCACTGTAGTTCAGTGTTAGATGTTATGTTTATTTGCTATATAAAACCCTCTCGATAAAGTGAGCTGTTGCGCCTGTCTTTCCCATGAGGCCATAAGCTGAGTCAGAGGAAGGCCGTGGTCTCATCATTTATGACCTCACACTTAGTAGGTGCTCAAATTTGCAAACGCCTCTCAGTGGAGAATTCCAATTCCCCACCACCTGGGAAGCTACACCAGGAGCGAATTATGCACGAAGTCCAACAGGGACATTTACAGATGGATCCATTAGGACTGGACGTGGCGTTTGAGCATCGGCATAGCCATTGTTTGTGTAGCAGATAATGAAAAGCAAAAGGAGAGCATTTCAGCACATATTCGATGGTGAGATGGAAGTCACTGTTCCGAGAGGCTAATACGGAGTCATTTTCCCCTGATTTACCTGAGGAGGTTAATAAGGAACCATCAAAAACCCTTCCAGGTTTGATGCCCCATAGCATGCCGGCTGATAAATTTTCCTCATGCAAATTCTGTCCCTTCCCTAAATTTGTTGCCAGGTAGAGCACATTTATTTTGCATCTTGTCAGTGTTTTCCATTTCAAATTATCTTTGTCATTTTTACTCTGTAGAAATATTGTTATGATTATTACAAATGCAATTCCGTTAGAGGAGCTGAAAATTGTCTTTATGATTTTATGCCAGCTGGTAGCCATGAAAATTCATGGGCTGGTAGAATGGCTTTTATCAGAAGTCGTCTTTTTTCCCTTTCTCCATAGCTTCATTATCAGTCCCTCCACATTTCCATCTCCCTGTCCCTCCTGCCTTTGATATGTTTTCCCCTTCCTGTGTATCCTTTGCTCTTTCATTCTCTTGTTTCCTTCACTTTTTCCAAGCTCTTTCACTTGCTTCTTTGTATACATACCTCTTCCCTTTGGTGAGCACTGGAGAAGTCTGAATATGTATATATAAAATCATTTAATTCTATGCCCTTCATTTTACAGATGGTAAAATGGGGGCTACAGGAATGACGTGGTTTGCCCAAAATCACAAAATAAAACCCAAGAAAGGATGTAGGGCAGCCGCCGTCTGAGCTTTTTCACATTCACGATACTTTACAGCAGGGGCTACCATCTGCCTCTGACCCATCGTCATTTTACATAAGACGTATTTTTTAACACATTTTCTGGTACCCTGAAACGAAGGACAAGTAACCTGCCTATAAACTTATTTTTTAAAAAATACTCTAAACAGCGATATAAAGAAGAAATAAAAAATAAAGCAATTATAAGAAAATAACACATTTTTCAATATGTATATCCTAGCCCTGTGCTTCTTTTTTTTTTTTAATTTATTTTATTGGAGGCAAATTACCTTACATTAATATATTGGTTGGTTTTCCATACATTGACACGAATCCGCCCCGGATGTACATGTGTTCCCTTTCTTTAACCCCCCTCCCACCTCCCTCTTCCCCATATCCTCCCTCCAGGTCATCCCCGTGCACGAGCCCCAAGCATCCTGTATCATGTGTCGAACCTGGACTGGTGATTCATTTCACATATGATAATATACATGCTACAATGCCGTTCTCCCCAATCATCCCACCTTCACCCTCTCCCACAGAGTCCCAAAGACTGTTCTATATACCTATGTCTCTTTTGCAGTCTCGTATATAGGGTTAAGGTTACCATCTTTCTAAATTCCATATATATGCGTTAGTATACTGTATTGATGTTTTTCTTTCTGGCTTACTTCACTCTGTATAATAGGCTCCAATTTCATCCACCTCATTAGAACTGATTCAAATGCATTCTTTTTAATGGCTGAAAAATACTCCATTGTGTATATGTAAGCCCTGTGCTTCTTAATTTCAGTGTGCACAGAAATCAGGCAGGTATCTGGTTAAATGTAGATTCTAGATCAGTCAGTCTGGAGGTGGCCTCTGAGATCCTACATTTCACATAGGGTTTCCGGTTGCATCCACAGAACTATTCTATGGATCATACTTGGAGTCACAAAGGCCTAGAAGTTAAAAAAAAAAAAACAAAAAAACTAGGTATTTCCAAAACATGCCACCATGTACCTACCAGCCCTGTTAGGACTAGCATTGAATTAAAATATGTAGTAAATTATTTCTGTATTTTTTAAGTCTTCAACATAAGTGCAGATTTGTCCCTAGTTTTGAAATAAGAGGGTACTCCATCAGTGATTGGGCAATGGGGCAGGGGGGGATTGGAGCACAGAGTAGAAGAGAAGCACTGCAGAGGGGTCCTGAGAGGGCAAAGTTTCTGCCCCAGGCATCTCCTGGATGAGCTAAGGTCCGTGAGCCACCCCACCTATTGGGATGGATGTAGTAGATGCAGGTGGTACCCTGACTATGGTGTAGCTGGTGCAGGAATGCAGCCTGGATGCTGACTGCCAGAGTACAGAGGGACAGGATTTGTGGGCTCAGAGCCTCCCTTAAGGCTCTGGGTGGGAGGATTGTGCCATAAGTTAGGGATCTTTGTCATTTTGTGATTTGCATTTTTTACTGTCAGTTGTTTTTAAAAACTAATGATTTATGGCCAGACCTTTAAATTGAACTGTCCATCCATTTTGCGTTCAGCTCCAGCTACCTTCATTTTCCTCCTGAGTTTATTCGCTTTGTGATATATAGTCAACATTTCACTGTGTTTGCCACATTAAATTGTCCTGCATTCAGAAGGCTAGCAGTGCGGGCCAGTAGCTGACAGCACAGGCTGCTGAGATTCCGGCCTGTCGCTAGTTGTGTGACCTTTGGCAAGGGAGGGACCCTCTCTGTTCCTCGGTTTCCCATTCTCTACAACAGCAGAAAACCATCTTATTTACAAAGCAGAAACAGAGACACAGACATCGAGAACCAACAGACTGATACCTGGGGGTGCGGGGTTGGGGGGAATGGGATGAACTGGGAGATTGGGATTGACTTATACACTATTGGTGCTATGGATAAAAAAGATAACTAATGGGAACCTACTGTATAGCTCAGGGAGCTCAGTGCTCTGGAGGGACCTAAATGAGAAGAAAATCCAAAAAAGAGGGGATATATATATTTATATAGCTGATTCACTATATCAGCTATAGAAACTAACACAACATTGTAACGCAACTATACTCCGAAAATATTTTTTAAAAAGAAAAGAAAAAAAAAAACAGCAAAAATAGTACTACACCTACCTTGTATTGTAGTTTAGAAAGCCAAATGAAAGAACATAGGGTTCTTTAGGACTCAAGAAATGTTAGCTGGTAGCTTCCTAAGGAGTAATGGTCTCTGGGGCATTTTCCTTTCAATTAAAGCATGCTGACACCAGATAACGCCTACACTTAAAGAGCTTGTTTACCTCAGTCAGTATCACAGCACTACCAGAGTCTAGCATGCTTTTCTTTGCTGTGAGACTCTTTCTAAGACGTAAAACTCTTTTTCAAAAACCAGCTGAACAAAGATACCGATTAGTCTAGCAAGCATACCAGCATAAGTCCACAAAAAATATTCTGTACACACAAAAGATCTTTTCTTTCCTTTGAGGGAAATTGTTTTTGATTCCTAGCTTGCATTCCCCCAGTTGGCTCAATCTTTCTGGAAGCTGATGCCTCCCAGGGACGTGCTAAGGTCCATGGGTCTTGGGTGGCACTAACCACTCAGATGATCTCCAGTCTGATAGCAGAATACACACTGACCCGGGCCTACAGCGTCCTTCCGGGTCCTTTGCAACTTCTGAGTCATCAATGAGTCCCAAAGCTGATTACCATTAGCCTTTCTTCCCCCAACTCATCTTTTTCTCAGATTGCTGCAGGGCAAGATGAGAACTCCACTGAGCTACACCCCCAGCCAGGCTTAGCCTCTTTCTCACACTCCAAAAACCTCCTTTCCCCACCTCATTGCATCTCTAAAGCACTTTTCCTCTTCCCTCCCTGTCAAAGATGCCAAGCATAATTGCCTTAATAGACTCAGGATTTTGGGGGAAAAAATCTCAAAGTGTGTCTAGAAGCATCTCCATTTCTCTTGTCACAAATCTCCTGAGACCAAAAAAAGTATGGAGCCTGGCTGCCTAGCAGAAAGTGAAAGGGAGAATAGAGGGAGACAATGCAATGACCAGTTCAGAGAAAGTCCTACCTTCCTCAGATTCAATTCAGTTCAGTGCAGTTCAGTCGCTCAGTCATGTCTGACTCTCTGCGACCCCATGAATCGCAGCACGCCAGGCCTCCCTGTCCATCACCAACTCCCAGAGTTCACTCAAACTCATGTCCGTCGAGTCGGTGATGCCATCCAGCCATCTCATTCTCTGTCGTCCCCGTCTCCTCCTGCCCCCAATCCCTCCCAGCATCAGAGTCTTTTCCAGTGAGTCAGCTCGTCGCATGAGGTGGCCAAAGTGTTGGAGCTTCAGCTTAGTGTAAACTTTATGTCTGAACATAATACACAGGAGAGAGCAAGAGCCGTAGGACTGCCAGCTCCGGGCATGACACAGGGTCACCTCTGGAACCAATGTCAGCCAATTCAAAACATTCATAATTTAAGCCAGCTCATCCTTTCCCCCTAAGTCGTTAACTTAGTGGTCTTTTAAAAAGAATAAGATGATACGAACAAGATTAATTAAACCTTTTCCTACTCTTTCCCTGCCTTCTACATTTCCAGTTAATGAGGTTTCTTCTAAAATTACAGTAAAATGTCACAAAGTGGTGCTCATGAAAAAAGCAGTAGCTTTAAAGTCAGAGTGATTTAATGGCGAGATTTTACTTTTCTCCTATCTCATTACCCTTGGTGCCCTACTGGTATCTTTACTCATGAGAAGTGTTTAAATGACATGGATCTTCTACATGGGCTGGGCCCTGCTGGAGCCAGAGGCTCAACTGAAGTCGATTTGATCTTCAGATTTTCAGAGTTTCCCTCCCTCACCTCCTTACCCCCACCTACCTCCCCTGTCTTTGTAAATATTCAATTATCTCCCAATTCATCCAATATATTCTGTACTATTCTTCTTTTCTTTGTGCTCACATCTGGTGAGCTGGCAAGCAGATATTTTTCCTACAATGGTCCACGACAGAGGTTGGCGAACTTTTTCTGAAAAGGGCCAGATAATACACATTTGGGTCTTTGAGGGCCATCTCTGTCACAACTATTCAACTTTCATTATAGTTCGAAAGCATCCATTGACGATACTGGAAAACAAATGATGTGGCTGGTCTTCAATAAAATGCTACTGTGGATGTGACGATTTAAATCTCATATACTTCTCACATATCACAAAATAGTACTCTTTTGATTTTTATTCAACCATTTCAAAATGCAAAAACCATTCTTGGATTGCAAACTATACAAAAACAGGCAGCAAGTCACATTAGGTCCATGGATTGCAGTCTGCCAACCCAGGGCCAACTTTTGGATTTTTCTCACTAATGAACAGGAAATGGTCCCCCAAGCAGCAAATAATCCAAAAATCACTTCTATTTGGCTCTGGAATGCACTCTGCAATTTTTTAAGCAGCATGCTGATTTTCCTAGTTACCTTGATTCTAGTCCGGTAATCAAATTAGAATGGATTCCAGGTGAGTGGAGACAAAGAGGCCATTCTAAAATTATGACCCACTATGGGGGGCGGGGCTTGCCCAATGACTGCAAACTCCTGATGAAAATGGAAGCGTTCTCACATGGATAATAGCAAATTTACTGCTGAAACATTGAGCATTTTTATTATGTTCTAATAAGACTTCAGTAGTGGCAATGCTAATTATGCATTCTTTCTACATTTACACATTGGCACTTTTTGTTTTAATCAGAAAACTGATTGCTGATTTATCTTGTTACCATGGTGATTTAAACATTTCCCTGAGCTTGAAATGGAAAAATAGGTGACTTAGTACTTCATTAACTTCCTCAGAGAATCATCAGAAGGATAAATCTTTGGGCCTGAGAAGGTCTTGGACACCATGTGATCCAAGCCCTTCAATTTACTGATGAGGAAACCGAGGCCTATGAGATTCAAGCATCATCTTAGGACTGAAATGTCTGCCATTCAGTATCTACCCCAAAGTTGCCTACTAGTGATTGATAAATGCCATTTGCCTAGAACAGGTCTCCTGACTCCAACAAATGGTCTTTCTACCGAATCACCGGGTCTCACAGTCCCTGCCACGGTTAAGTCACCTGCCATAGTGATGACTCTGACCTAGAAGTGTCACATCATTACGTAACACCTGGGCACCACCCCTCACCCTGCACCACCACCACCACTGTTTTTGTTCTTTCAGAACAGTCTCTGGATTCACAAGGTCTTCTGTAGATATTGGAGGGGGTTCCTTGAAGAATTCCTTTACATATTCAAAAAGGTCAGAGACTTTGAAGCCCATTCCTGATTTGTCTAGAATAGCCTCTCAGAGGTGGAAATCTTGAAGAGTTTATCCAGAAGTCAGATGATCAACATCTGGTGGCATCTTCTGCAAGTTGGTACATTTCAGGATGGACATTTGGGAACCTTTAAAAATGATCCCACCTACTGACTCAAGGACTGCAGAACTTCAGAGCACTGCTTAAAGGCAAACTAGCAATTGTTCCCACAAAGCATGGCCACCGTACTAGCCATATGTCATGCTACTCCCATTTGACAGGGAAACTGCGACTCAGAGAGGTTAAGTAACTTGCCCAAGATCCCTCAGCAACTGGGAACTGGCAGGACTGTGTGACTTCTAGGTTTTCTGGCTTCAAAGTTTTAGCTATTTTCATAAGCTCCTGGGGTCTAAAAGTGAGCCATAGGCATCCCAGAAACAAATGCTTTCATCAGTCCTGCCAGCCAGGCCCCAGAAATTGATAAATCAACACATTACCTTGGTAAGCCAAGTCACTAGTATAATAGCTAACATGTGCTGTGATTCATGGGGTTGCAAAGAGTCGGACACGACTGAGCGACTGAACTGAACTGAACTGATTGAGTATGTAGACAAACCAAACACTGTTCTAAGAACGGAATATACATTAATTCATTTAATCCTTATGAGAATAAGGTATAGATATTCTTATTTTGCCCATTTTCTTTAGAGGCAGAAAGAGAGTGGGTAACTTGTCTCAGGTTACATCACTGATTAAAGGCAGGGCAGCCAGGTCCCAGAGCCCAGTCTTACGGATGGACCAGGATATATCTCAGCCTCAGTGCCTAAAGCAGGTGTGTCAGCCTCAGCACTTGTGATATTTGGAGCTGAATCACTCCTTGTTGATGGGAGTGGGGGATACTTAGCAGCATCCCTGCCTTCTACCCACTAAATGCCAGTAGTACCTCACCCTCCAGTTGTGACAAACAAGAATGTCTACTGACATTGCCAACTGTCTCCTGGAAATCAAAACAACCCCCACTTGAAAACTATTGACATAAAGTATAAAACTTTATAAGCCTCCCTAATCTTTATGGTGGTCCAAGCTTCTTACTAAAGGTAAATTGATAAATAATTGAGCATGGTAATTATGTTTTCCAAAGTTTATATACATGTACTTAAATAATTCAGCTTAAATCAAATTTGGCATATCATCCAAATGGAATCAGAATATGAATGAAACCAACACTCTTTTCTGATTGCTTGCTATAATCCATAGCTTGCATTGCATCAACACCAAGTGAAAAAAAGAGAGATGACCATAGAAAACACAGACCAAGAGTTGTTTCTCCCTTCCTTCCCTCCCTCCACCTTCTTCCCTTTCTTTTCCTCTTTTTCTTTCTTTCTTAATATTTACCTGGAATTCACAGCATAATTTTAGGACTTAGACTCCCAGAGATCTTTGCATATCTATTCCAATTGCCATTTTATAGGAGGAAACACCAAAGTCCAAAGAACCAAGATAATGGGTCCAAAGTTGCTCATCTGTTTATAGTGTCAAGGACACTAGACGAGAAGCATCTCTTCTGGCTTGCTAGAGTCCAGGTGTGGTTGTGTGTCATACTGTTTTGAGGATTCAGCATGTGTTATGCCCGTGTCTCTGCAGCCAGCAGTTCCCACCTGACACCAGCCCGGGCCTCCGCGAACCCTACGGCCCCCACTGCAAGTCCAGCTGTGACTCCAACGGCAGACGCCTCTGCTCAGGACCAGTCCACCGTCACCAACAATCCAGAGCCACGTGGGTGAACTGTGCAATCCAGGTCTCTCCAGATGAGAGAGAATTCTTTCAACAACTGGTATTGGAGAGCTGTGGCTGGGGCATTATACACCTTAAATGTCTTCTCAACTGGATGCGAATTTTGCACTTGGTGTCTTTTTTTTTTTTTAATCAAAGAAATACACAGAGCAGACAGTGGTTAAACCAAAGGTTATCAAACAAATACAAGGAGCATCCTGATCACAGGGGTGTGTTGGGAAGGTCAACTGGATTATTCTGGATGTCCATACCTAATGATTGTGTGTACAGGGAGTCAGAGTTTGCCTTGTGGTGTATCCAAATCCTTATACACTGAGGTGCATTTTAAGAATCTTAGCCCCTTGTTCATTCCATTTTATTAAAACAACAGAAAATTGTGACTTCTCTACCAGTTGGATAATATTTGGTATGCGTGTTTGCTACTGCCCTGCTCCTCGCAGTCCCATGGACAGATTTCCATTTGACATCTAAGACCAGCATTTCTGAGGCACCTTGAAATGAATAGGTTAAGGCTGGAAACACAGGAAAGGCAATGGCTTTGTAAATGGGTTTACATTTTTCTCCTTGAATTTTTCTAGGGTCGTAATGCTTCCAAATCGGTTAATGACACTGTTGGATGTCATTTACTTTCTATTGCAATCCATAAAATAACATTTAGAAAATTCTTAGTATTTAAGTGTAGTCTTTTCCATGAATTACCCATTAGAATAGACTGGCAGCAGTGGAAAATGCAGGAAACAAGCCTTTAGCTCATAGTCTCATTCCCCACCCCTTATGCCTGCCTGCATCTGCGTAGGGGTGTGTGTGTGTGTGTGTCTGAGAGAGAGAGAGGAGAGAAAGAGCCAACTGCCCACACTGTATGCTGCTAAGGTAGTAAATAAATCAGTAATGCAATATTGTGGGTCCAAACTACTCTTTGCACTACTTTATTTACAGTAGTAAATAAAAATTATTTTTATACCATTGACTCCTAGGAAGTGGCTGCTTTTTGTTTTTTCTTTTTTGTAGTTAACTGTTGTCATCGTACAAAGCCCTAAAGTCCATACATTCACCTCAAGGAGGCAAACAGAAAAAGTCCCTTTATGAGAGGGATTTTTGCTGGTAACCATTAACGTTTGTGGATAGAGAGGTGGTAGGAGTCTCCTCTCCAGGGAGCCTGAGCTCAGGGGCTGGGCCCTGGGATGTTCACACAGTGTCAGCCATTGTCTCAGGGCTCTGCTGTTGTGAGGCTGGGTTTCTATCAGTTCCAGGCCAAGTCTGTAGCCCTGTGTACTCTTCTTGTTTTAGCAAAGACTATCCTTCCTGCTTGTGAAAACATTAGACTTTGTGGTCAAACAGCCCTGGATACAAATTCTGGTTCTGCTGCTTACTAGCTGTGTAAGCTGGGGTGAGTGATTAACCTCTCTGAGTCCGGGATTACTGTTTTACAAAATATTGGCCATGTAACCCACCTCTTGGGCTTTTCATGAGGCTTAAGTGGGATCACAGGGCTTCCCAGGTGGCGCTAGTGATAAAGAACCCACCTGCTAGTGCAGAAGACTCACATTCGACCCCTGGGTGGGGAAGATCCCCTGGAGAAGGAAATGCAACCCATTCCAGTATTCTTGCCTGGAGAATCCCATGGACAGAGGAGCCTGGCAGGCTACAGAACACAGGGTTGCAAAGAGACAAGAGACACAACTGAAGTGACTCAGCACACATGCTATCAAGTAGGATAACGTGTAAAACTCTCAGGGCAGTGCCCTGAACATGGTTGGTTGTTATCTTTATTAGAAAGAGAAGTTGAGGCATCAGATCAAGGGCTCTTTGGTCCACCTAGATGCTCTTCATGGCAAGCACACCTATTCTCCAGCTGCTGGGAACACAGGCCACTGACAGTTCATAGCTGCACTCCTCACTGGGAATTGCCATCAGTGACAGGAATCTGCCCAAAGTAAAATCTTTCCAAATGCAGCTCAGGGCCAATGACTTGTTAATGTTGGGAGGGATGTTTTCACAATCTCAGCACTACTGACATTTGGGGTCAGGTGGTTCTTTGTTGTGGGGCGGTGGAGGGGGGTTGCCTGTCTTGGGCATTAGGGTGTATAACAGCAGCATCTGGTCTCTACCCCCATTAGAAGCCAATAGTGCATGCAACCCCCCAACGCACACACCCCCTCGAAGGCCAGTTGTGACAGCCAAAATAGTTCTGACATTACCAAACATTCCTTGTAGGGGAAAAAAAAATCATCACCCCTCCTTCACCTTGATAATGATTGACGTAGGAAAACAAAGGCTCCTTGCCTCAATTTGGAACAGTCCTTGAAGGGCCACCCTAGCTCCAGAATACCACCTTGATGGCACCCTCATTCTAGCTCAAGTTGTCCCTCTGCCCAATTCTGCCCTCCTTGTTTTCATCTTAGATTTCCTGACATCTCCTATAAAGGCTCCTATAAACCTTCCCACACAACCCTGCACTAAGAGTCTGTTTCCAAGAAACACAATTATGTTAGTCTTCCAGAGCTGCCATGTCAAAGTAGCACAGACTGGGTGACTTAAACAACAGAATTTACTTTCTTGCCTTAGGGAGACTGGAAATCCAAGATGAAGATGTCAGCAGGGTGGTTTCTTCTGAGGCCTCTCCAAGGCGTGTAGGTGGCATGTCTTCTAACGGTATCTCTTCATACTCTTCCTCTGTGTATGTCTGTGCCCTAATCTCCTCTAATACAAGGACACCAGCCCTATTGGATCAGGGCCCATCCTAATGACCTCATTTTACCTTGAATGTCTCTTTAAAGACCCTATCTCCAAATGTGATCACATTCTGTGGTACTGGGGATTAAGACTTTAATATGTGAGTTTTCAGTTCAGTTCAGTTCAGTTCAGTTGCTCAGTCGTGTCCGACTCTTTGCGACCCCATGAATCACAGAACACCAGGCCTCCCTGTCCATCACCAACTCCCAGAGTTCACTCAAACTCATGTCCATCGAGTCGATGATGCCATCCAGCCATCTCATTCTCCGTCGTCCCCGTCTCCTCCTGCCCCCAATCCTTCCCAGCATCAGAGTCTTTTCCAGTGAGTCAACTCGTCGCATGAGGTGGCCAAAGTATTGCAGTTTCAGCTTTAGCATCAGTCCTTCCAATGAACACCCAGGACTGATCTCCTTTAGAATGGACTGGTTGGATCTCCTTGCAGTCCAAGGGACTCTCAAGAGTCTTCTCCAACACCACAGTTCAAAAGCATCAATTCTTCGGCGATCAGCTTTCTTCACAGTCCAACTCTCACATCCATACATGACCACTGTAAAAATCATGGAGGACACAATTCAGCCCATAATACCAACATAAAAAACCATGGGAAGTTGATTAAGGTCCAGAATATGGACTCTTGGGAGCTGTCCTGATCTGAGACAGTTGTCCAAACATGCTTATCTCAGCTGATTCTGGAAAGAACAGGAGTGGTTCCAGAGCCAAACCACTTCAATCACTTCAGTTGAAGCCAGTAGAAAGAGAGTAAAAACGTTAGTTGCTCAGTTCTGCCAACTCTTTGAGACCCCCTGGACTGTAGCCCACCAGGCTCTTCTGTCCATGGAATTCTCCGACAAGAACACTGGAATGGGTAGCCATTCCCTTCTCTGGAGGATCTTCCCGACCCAGGGATTGAACCTGGGTCTTTTGCATTGGAGGCTGGTTTCTTTACCATCTGAGCCCCCAGGGAAGCTAGTAGGTCTTCCACCAATTCCTGTTCCAGCTTAGACTCCTGTTCTCTTGAGAGTTCTCAGACAGTATGATATAGGTCCAGCCTTGATTTCCATCTTCTCTCCTTATGTTCTAAACTCAGTTCCCACAAGTTTGATGTCCATGCTGGCTGGAATAGAACCCTGAGTAGTGAAGGCAACAGGGCTGGAGGGTGGGGATGGGGGGTGGGGAGAAAAAAAGGAATGGAAGGATGGGGTCCAGAGGTGATACTTAGTTACTTCCCTATTGTCCCCTCTCCTTGGGACATTCTTAGACCAGAGGGTGAAGTTCAGTAGATTGTGAAACAGATCTGGCATACAGATGTGATTTATTTGGTCCACCAAATACTTTGAAAAATTCAATTATGTTGCTATCTCAAAGATTTTAGGCTTTTCCTAGAAAAATCTACAGATGTGAAAAAACTGGACTTTCATTGCTATATGGAAAGAACTGGCTGAAGCTGAGAAGGTCTGCTCCTTTTAGATAGATCTTGTACTTTCTGGTTTGCCCCTGTCTCCACCATTCCCTGCTGTTTAAACTTAACTTACATAGGTATTTGAATTTATGATCCATGCTTTGGACTTTCTCTTCATTCTTAATGACTTTATTTTGACAAGTTTGAGACAGACCTCCAAATTTATCTATTGCTTAATCACTGCAAAGCCCCTGGGGAACTGGGGAAATGGTAGTCTTTCTGCGGTCTGATAGAGGGAGAGGCCAAGTTGTGAGACTTCATTTGAAGTCCCAGTAAAGTGTCCAAAATGTTAATTAAAAAAAAAAAAAAAACAGTATTTTTGAGAATTCCCTGCAGACCAGTGATTAAGATTCCATTCTTTCACTGCTGAGGGTGCGGGTTCAACCCCTGATCTAGTAACTAGGATCCCATAATCCTCGCAATGAATCCAAAAAAATTTTCTAAAGATTAGCATTTTCCCACACCAACAAATAACTAAATGATAAAATAATAAAGAATTATATTTATTAAAAACAGATATTTAAAAAATAATAAATATTGTAAATTAAATAGTTCATTTGCAATAGCAATACAGTTATAAAAAGGATAAACATGTCTAGTAATTAACTTAACAATGAATTCAATATATCTTTACCAAGAAAAGAATTTTAATTTAAAAGTACATAATGGACTTCCCTGGTGGTCCAGTGGTTAAGAGCCTTCCTAACAATGCAGGGGACATGTGTTCGATCCCTGGTCTGGGAAGATTCCACATGTTGAAGGGCAGCTGGGCCTGTGCCGCACAGTTACCAAAACCATGCTCTGGAGCTGGAGTCAGGGAGCTGAAACTACTGAAACTCACATATCCTGGAGCCTGTGCTCCGGAACAGGAGAGGCCACCGCAATGAGAAGCCCAGGCACCGCAGCTAGAGAGTAGCCCCTGTTCACCAAAACTAGAGAAAGCCAGTATGCAGCAACAAAAACCCAAAAATAAATAATAAATAAACATTTTTTAAAAAGTATATAGAGAAGATATAAATAAAGCGATATACCAAGTTCATGGGTGGGATAACAACATAAAAATATGTCAATTTCCTCATAGTTGATATATAAATTCACTGAAATTTTAATCAAAGTCCTGATTTTGTGAGAAACTAGAAAACTGATTTTAAAATTTATATGAAAGAATAAAAATCCATGAATAACTAACTAAAAAAAGAAAAGTAAAGTGCATTGACCTACCAAATATTATTATACAACAAAATCGAAATAGCTGAAAGAATAGGGTGATGATGCAGGAACAGACAAATGATTCCAGGTGAAAAAATGGTGATCACAGGAACCGACCAGATTTATATGGAAATTTGATGTGTGATAAAATATTATCACAACTCACTGGGACTATGAATGGAATATTTAATAAATAGAGTCAGGAAATTTGCCAATCATATGAGGAAAAATAAGATTGAACCTGTACTTCGTGTTTTATTTTTAAAATTCAAAATAAATTAAAATTTAACATAAGAAGTAGAACCACAAGGCTAGTAGGAGAAATTGTAGGAGAATATTTTACACATTTTAATGAGGAAAGATTTTTTACAACAATATATAGATTTCCCCTCTTCAAAAATGAAGGTTTTTTATTCAGAAAAGTCTACCACAGCCAAAGTTGGTGGATTGGTGACAGGCTGGGAGAAGGCATTTGTAACATCCAACACTGCAAAGGGTCAATATATAGGTTGCACTAGGAATGTATGTTAATTAACCACAACAACAAACAGAAAACCCAGTAGAAAAAATATTCAAAACCTATGATCAGGTAATTCATAAATGAAGAAAATTTAATGACTCACAAATAAAGAGCTGCTCAATCTAGCTTGAAGTCAAAGAAATACAAATTAAAATTAAAAGGTATAACTTCATAGCCATATTTCCACGAATGAGAAAGACATGTATATGGGAAAATAGTAACTCTCATTCTTAGTCACTAGGAGGGCAAACTGGCAAGCAATATGGCAGTAATGGTGAAATTAAATATCTATAGACTCAGCAAACCCTCCTGAGTACAGACTCCACAAACTGCACAGGTCCCATGGGGAATATATATGAAGGAGAATGCTCTTCACAGCAGTACTGAGAGAGCAAGGTGATGGAGCAGCCTGGATGTCCATCAGTTGGAGAATGTATACGATGGATGGATGAAGTGTAAAACAACACACAGTATCTGATAATATAAAAAAACTAGGGATAAATTTAACAAAAGTTTATGAGTCTGTATTCTGATAACTAAGAGCATTACTTAAAATTAAAAAAAGAGAAAAATTAAACAAACCTAAATAAAATGGAGATATATACCATGTTCATAGATTAATAGACAATATTTTCAAGATAGCAATCCTTTTTGAATTGGTTTATAGATTAAATGCAATAACAATCAAAATCTCAGCAGGATACTTTGGTAAAAATTGCCAAGTTGATTCTAAAATTTATGTAGAAATGCAAAGACCTGGAATAAATAAAGCAATGTAAAAGAAAAAATGTAAAAACAAATATAAGAACGCAATTGGAAAGACTGACACTACTTGATTTTAAGACTTATCATAAAGCTACAGTTATTAAGTCAGTGAGTGTCATACTGGCATAAAAATAGACATAAATGATAAAGAATAGAGATCCCAGAAATTGCCACACACATACAGTCAAATGATTTTCAACAAAGTTGCCAGAAAAAAAAAAAATTATCTGCCTTGGAGAAAGAAAGATGTTTTCATAAAAACAACTTAATAGCCATAAGCAAAAACAAAACAAAAAATTTGATTCTTCCCTTACACCAGATATAAAAATTAAAATTGGTCAAAGAATGTACACACTAAAATTATAAAACTTGTGGAAGAAAGTGCTAGTATCCTTGAATTTGGCAAATATTTTCTTATGTAGGACACAAAAAAAACATGAATTATAGATTTTAAAAATCAGGAAATTGGACTTGACCAAAATGAGGAACTCTTCCTCTTCACAAGACACTTACCCAAATGAAAAGGCAAGTCACAAACTGAGAGAATATATCTGCAAACAAAAATGTATATGACAGAGGACTTGAATATACCACCATATGTAAAGAATCCTTGCAACTCAATAATAAAAGACCAGAAACTCAATGCAAAAAAAAAGGAGAAACAAGCTGAACAAAATAACCTCCTCATGAAGCTGACTATAGGGATGGCAAATAAGCAGACTGAAATATACTTTAATGTCATTCATTAGTCATGATGGAAAGGCAAATTAAAGCCTCATTGACATACACTGCATATTCATTAGATTGGTAAAATTCAAAAGACTGATGCAAGGACATGAAGCAAATGAAACTCTCATTGACTGCTCGCACATGTATGCTCAATCAGTTTTGTCTGACTCTATGCCCTAGGACTCCCCTGCGTTTAAGTTTGAGGGTCAGTCCTCCTAGGGATTTGTTTTAGTTGCTAAGTCATATCTGACTCTTGCAACCCCATGGACTGTGGCCCCCTAGGCTCCTTTGTCCATGGGATTTTTCAGGCAAGAATACTGGGATAGGGATTATTTATCACTGAGCTACTTGGGAAGCCCCTCATTTACTTCTCATGTGAATGTTGTTGTTTAGTTGTGTCTGACTCTTTGCCACCACATGGACTGCAGTACTCCAGGCTTCCCTGTTCTTCATCTCCTGGAGTTTGCTCAAACTCATGTCCATTGAGTCGGTGATGCCATCCAACCTTCTTGTCCTATGTTGCCCCCTTCTCCTTCTTCCTTCAATCTTTCCCAGCATCAGGGTCTTTTCCAATGAGTCAGCTCTTCGCATCAGGTGGCAAAAAGTACTGGAATGCAATATGGGAATGTAAAATGATATAATCACTGTAGGAACAAAGCTTAAGAAATTCCTTAAAAAGTTAATAGTACACTTCTTAATTTAGTGTTGCCAGATAAAAGACACAAAGTTAAATTTGAATTTCACATAAACAGTGAAAAAAAATTAAGTATGTCCCAAATGGGACATATATATACTAAAGAATTGCGTGTTTATCTAAAAATCAAATTTAATTGGGGTATATATATTTTTGTTTCCTAAATCTGGCAACTCTACTTCCCATACAACCTAGCCATTCCATTCCTAGGTATTTACCCAAGAATACATGAAAATACATGTCCACTTGTACACCAGTGTTCATAGTGGCTTCCTTTGTAATAGCCCTAAACTATAAACAACCTAAATGTCTATGAGCCAAAGAATAGATAAACAATTTATGTTATAGTCATAAAATGGATTACTAACCAGTAATGAAAAATATGAACTATTTATACACACACAAAGAAATGGATAAATATTAAAGTAATTATGCTTAGTGAGAGAAGCCAGACCCTCCCCCCCAAAAAGAGTACATATCAAATTATTCTTCACATAAATTTCTAGACAATGCCAACTAAAATATAGTGACAGAAAGATTATCATTGACTGCCTAGGGCATGTAAGGATTGGGATGATATTGGGGGAAAGATGGTTTTTGAACTTCTCAGAGTGACAGATAATTCCTTATCTTGATTATGATGATGGTTTCACTTTGTTTACCTATTTCAAAACTCATCAAGTTGTATTCTTTAAAGGCGTGCAGTATATTGTAGGTCAATTATACCTCAGTGAAGCTGTAAAATTTTATTTCTAATTTTCTTTTATTCTGATAAAATACTGTGTGAAACTCTAGTAGTTAAAACAAGCATTCTACTTACTTATAGAGACAAAACCCACAAATACAAGAACTTAAATAAAACCACAAGTGTTAAGGTGAAATTTGAGTTAATATTCACAAGTATTAAACCAATGTATTTTAACTTTCCCTATAATTCATGTTCCTTTGAAGTCTTCTCTCTCATAGAGAGCCCTGAAGCTTATAACCAGAAGGTAGAAGAAAGCCAAAGTATTTGGTTTCAGATTAACAGAATAATGGACTAGCAAATTAAGCCTGGTAAGGGATGTTTCCTACAGTCTTTAGTATATCAAGGGATAGGTTTGAAAGACTAGTTCATAGATTTTTCTATCAGTAGTGTAGAGACAATGTCTCTTCCATTTGTGACAAATACATGCTATGGTTGAAAGAATATAATAAAGTAAGTAAGAGAAAAATCCACTCTTTCTAGCCCAAAGAGTGGTGGGGGAAAAAAAGAACAGAAAAATAGGGTCTAGAGGAGGAAGACAGATGCCACAGTTCTCCTTTTTTACATCCTCTCTAGTCTCCAGGGGGATTCCTATGTGGCTAAATTGTAAAGAATCTGCCTGTAAGGAAGGAGATACAGTTTCAATCCCTGGGTCAGGAAGATTCCCTGGAGAAAGAAATGGAAGCCCACTCCAGTATTCTAGCCTGGGAAATTCCATGGACAGAGGAGCATGGTGGGTTATAGTCCATGGGGTCACAAAAGAGTCAGACAAGACTTAACAAGTTCCCAGGAGGACTGACCCTTAAACGCAGGAGAGTCCTAGGGCTTAGAAAGATCTGTTCTGCTTCTGTTGGAAAGCACCAAGATCCCCTGCCCATAGCTGGGGCACAACCAGTGCCTGTTTGCTGTAGCCAATGGGGAGGAGCCTGAGTTTGGCTTCTCTGAGTCTTGCCAGCTTTCTGTGTAGTTAAGTGTCCAGAAACTTTTATATGCCCTAAGGGGGACATGTGGAAAGGCACTGAGGGTGCTGGCTGTCAAGACTCTAGCAAGCTCTGCAGCTATGAAAATCTTTAAACACCAATGAGAGCCAGAAGTGAAGCCCATTAATAAGAAGATGTTGGAGGGGATGTCTGGAAGCAATGCTTAAGACAAGGGAGGAGACCACAAGTTTACTGAGGCAGGTGTTAACTTCAGAGATTGGCCCAATGACTAGACAGTGTGAAGACATCTTACATATTACAAGCATCTCACTGTGAAAGGAAAATCAAAATAGAGTTAACATTGCTAAGAGAGCTCTCTAAAATGGCGCTGGGAGGTTATTAAGGAAGTGTGACTTAGGCACATCAGCCTGGATGAAATCTAACATTTTGACCTGATGAAGTAACCCAGAAAAACTGCCAGAAACTCAAGATGCTTATCACATCTTTACCCTAAGATAACTCATGACAGTCACCATATGTTTCAGACCCCTACCCTAAAACAATTTGTGATTCCCTAAGGCAAATATTTTCAGACCCAGGTACAGAGTCAGTCACAATTCATACTAGGCAACTTTTAAAAACTTTGTGGCTTTTCATTTTTCTAAGTCCCTCTTTCTCATCCTCGGAACACTCCTTCAGGTTCCCCAAATCTGGGTCTCCTAAATTTTAATTCTTAAGACCCTAAATAAGCTCTTCTTCTTGGCAGTCTCCTGAATTATTTTTTTGACACCACAGATTCCAACACTGATACCATCTTTGAGAGGAATAATGTGTGTGTGGGTTGGGGAAGGGAGACTCTGAGAGAGTAGGCAATTTGCCTAAATAAACTAAACTACCCAATGGCACAAAGTTAGTTTATTTCACTGGAATAAATAGTTTTCTGACCCTACTTCTCTAACCACCCCTATCAATACCCGAAGGACCTACACTCAAAAGGAAATTTAGGTTACAGGTGAAATGAAAAATATATATCCAAAGCACGTGAATGTAGTAAATTTGTAAACCATTATGAAGATAAGACAAGAGATGTTTCAAAGCATTCGGTGCTCAAGGGCAATAGTGGTAGCCCATAAATGAAAGATAGACTCAGAGGTGGGGCTGACTCATGCAGGATGGGCAGAACTGGGGTCAAGCAGATAGGATGGGACACATCAGATGAGAGGAATCTTGTGAACAGGGCTTGGAGGTGAGGGTGGGCAGTGAAAGAGAGCTTCTGCCAGGCCGGTGGTGTCCCTGTGGGTTAGCACCACCTGGGAACTCAGCAGCGAGTAAGCTCAGAAAAGGCAGGCCCTGAACTTGCAAGTCCACGCCTGGACTTGCCTTCTGGAGGCTTTGCAAGGAGAAAACCAAAGGAGACTTCCCTCATGGTCCAGTGATTAATGCGTGGGGCACAGCGGTTCTATCTGGTTGGGAAGCTAAGATCCCACATGCTGCTTGGTGTGGCAAAAAAAAAAAAAAAATGTAGAGAATGTTAGTTGGCTCCTCAATAGGCAAAGAAACTCAAAGTGGCAACCTGATGGCCCTTGGTGTTTACAGAGCAATGATTCTTAGAGGCACTAGAGACAAGGAAACCAAAGCCTAGCTAGCCCTGGCTAGCTGGCACACTGTAAGGAGAGCTCTTATTTTTTAGTTTCTATTCTCTCCACAAAGGAAATGTACTGGGTTGGTGTTTGGGAACCAGCCTGTCTCGCATGTCATGCCATCTCCTGTGGGCGAGTCACTTAGCTTGCCAGACTCCTTGCTGAGAGGTCACAGAACAGAAAAGAGCATTGGTCCCAGCCTCATCCGTTGCTGGCAGGACTGCACCACTTAGGAAGACAGTGTGGCAGTTTCTTACAAAATTGAACATAGTCTTAACATGTAATCCAGCCATGGCACTCCTTCGTATTTAGCCAAATGAACTGAAAACTTGTGTCCACACTAAAACTTGCGTACAAATATTTAATACAACTTTTTTCATAATTGCCCAAACTTGGAAACAACAAAGATGCCCTTCAGTAGGTAAATGGATACACTATGGTCCATCCAGATAATGGAATATTATTCAGAGCTAAAAAGAAAGAAGTTAGAAAGCCATGAGCAGATACGGAAGAAACTTAAATGCATATTACTAAGTGAAAGAAGCCCATCTGGAAAGGCTACATACTGTATGATTCCAACTCATGGCATTCTGGAAAAGGCAAAACTAGGGAAACAGTAAAAAGATCAGAGGGGGGTAGGGAGAGATGAACAGGGGAAGCATGGAGGATTTTAGGGTAGTGAAAACCCTCTGAATGATGTTAATAACATAATGATGGGTACATGTCATTATGCATTTGGCAGAATTCATCAGATGTACAACACCGGGATTAAACCAAAATGAAAACTATGGACTTTTGGTGATTATGATGTGCCAGTATAGGTTGGTTAGTTATAACAAATGTACGCCTCTGGTGGGAGATGTTGATAACAGGAAAGGCTGTGAATGTGTGGGATTCTGGAAGTATATGGGAAATTTCTGTACCTTCCCTAAAATTCTGCTGTGAACCTAAAACTGATCTAAAAAAACAAAGTCTTAATAATTTATTTTAAAGCTAACAGAGATCAGTAATTGTTTTAAAGAATAATGTTAACATTTGAAGAAGAGACACAAATGTAAGAAAAACAGTACTCATTAGGACTTCAGGGGCTTCCTAGGTGACAATAGTGGTAAAGAACCTGTCTGCCTACAGGACACATAAGAGACTCGGGTTCAAACCCTGGGTCAGGAAGATCCCCTGGAGGAAGAAATGGCAGCCCTCTCCAGTATTCTTCCCTGGAGAGAAGCTGGCAGGCCACAGTCCATAGGGTCACAAAGAGTTGGACACAACTGAAGCGACTTAGCACAAACATGAACAAGACTTTAGAAATTACGGTAATACCAAGAGTCCTTATAATAATTTCATCCCCAAAATGATGTCCCCTAGTGCTCACAGGTGTGCAAATGCTCAGAGCAAAAACACCTGGCCTGAACTACTTGCTATGTAGCCCTGAGCAACCCGCAGGCCATTTGGGCCCACTTTATTGGTCTAAGTCTAATCTCATCTCTGAGCTGTCTTCAGGGTCTGATGTAAAATGATTGGGCTCCCCACCACACACACACACTGATGGTTAGATGGCATCACCGATTCGATGGACATGAGTTTGAGCAAGCTCTGGGAGTTGGTGATGGACAGGGAAGCCTAGCATGCAAAGAATCGGACATGACTGAGTGACCGAACTGAACTGAACTGAACATTGGGCCCGGAGACTTCTGACTTTTCTCTTTTTCATTCCAACTGCTCCATAATCCAGCTCAGGTTTCTTCTCTTCCAGGAAGTAGAAAAGAATCAACACTTCTTGGCTACTTACCACTCACCTGGTATTTTCCATGAATTATTTCTATAAGTAGAATCTCATAGTCAAAAGATACTCCCTCTCTCAAGAAGCCATTTGTAGACTAGTGTTTGCAAGGAACCTCAAATATCTTCTGGGAATAAATCTTGACATGCTGTTGATGCCTGTGACTTGGACATGCCTAACAGACTTGAAGGTTATGGGTGGGGAAGCCCTTACAGAAGCCAGAAGGGAAATTGACTCTAGTAGCCCAGACGGCAACAGGCCCTCAGGACTGCTGAGGAAAACTAGACTGGGTTAACAGGTAATCTCTGCTCAGCCTGACATTCTAGGAGTATCTCACATTTGAAAGAACTGTCTCACCAAATTCTGACTCTCTGAGGTCCTAGCAGGCTGTGGAGTTCACTAATGGAGTGTAAATGAGGGAGAAAGTGTTTTTGATCCTCATTCTCCCTATCAGAGCCATGACCCTAAGTCATGAATCCAGCTTAAAGTGCTGCTGATACACACCACTCTGTACTCTATCTGTTAAGTAAATGAACCAAGCCATCTGCATCACGAAGCTCAGATCCTCTGCTGTTTTTTGGTGAGTCTCCACGACAGTTTCACCAAATGACCAGCCTGAGCCAGTAAATAATGAGGAACATGAGTTTTGAGTGGTACCCTTGTAGAATTGTGGGGATCAGAGGCTGGTGAGTGAAAGGTCACACCCCATTACTGAGGAATACCAGGACTACTTCAGGACCTGTTTTCAGGCAGTAAATATACTCATGAGCAGGTCAGATATCAATATTAACATGACGTCAGTTGTATCCTCAGGATGAGACCTTAAGTTCATATTTCACTTAATTCTCATGATACCATTGCAATTGGAGGAGGGCATGGCAACCTACTCCAGTATTCCTGCCTGGAGAATCCCATTGACAGAGGAACCTGGTGGGATATTATACACAGGGTCACATAGAGTTGGACACAACTAAAGTGACTTAGCACACACCACTGCAAATAACATACACATTTCCCCCATTTCACTGATTAATAAATTATTATTATAATCATATCAAGATTATAATATGATTGTATTACATATCTCATCTATCCATTAGATTTTCTCAGTGGCACACGGCCATAAGCATTTATTTCTCACTCAGGCACCTGTGGGTTGGCTGTAGTTCAGCTCATCTAGGCTGGGCTT
Organism: Moschus berezovskii; assembly: GCF_049115385.1. Classification (NCBI taxonomy): domain Eukaryota; kingdom Metazoa; phylum Chordata; class Mammalia; order Artiodactyla; family Moschidae; genus Moschus; species Moschus berezovskii. The sequence continues at coordinate 53,551,069 of NC_142464.1, read as the reverse complement.
TGTTCCAGACTGTAGGGGATCCAAGCATGCCTTGTGTATCTTTTTGTCTACTGGGGTCAGCAGGCAGCTGGAGCATGTTGAATGGGATTAGAATATGCAACTCCAAAATATGTTGCTTTGGCATAAGGATTATTGAGAATTTGCAGATGCAGATTTCCCAATTTTTTTGTTTTCTGCCCAAAAGCAGGGCACAAATTTCCCTTTGTAATGATGTCCCCTCCTCTCCCATACCAGGAAGAAGAGAGCAACTCATCACTAGAGATGGAGAGTCAGCACTGAGATGAGTCTGCATTACAGAATCTTTCTAAAATAACCTTTATTTTCCATGAGTTTCCCTATATATTTCCTAGTTACTCCCCACAATACGTCATCCCTCAAACCCCAAACCCCCAACCCCCTTTCCTTTGTTAAAATGGTATATAAGCTCCTGGGTCTAGCCATTTCTTTGTGTTTCTCTTTTTCTGTAAATTCTCACATGTGTAAAATATTAATTTAAAAAGTGTATGTCTTTTCTCTTGTTGTCATTTACTGCTTTAATCTGCAGGTCCCTATTGAAAGAACTGAAGAGGGTATCAGTTCAGTTCAGTTCAGTCGCTCAGTCGTGTCCGACCCTCCGCGACCCCATGAATCACAGCACACCAGGCCTCCCTGTCCATCACCAACTCCCAGAGTACACTCAAACTCATGTCCACAGAGTCGGTGATGCCATCCAGCCATCTCATTCTCCGTCGTCCCCTTCTCCTCCCGCCTCCAACCTTTCCCAGCATCAGAGTTTTTTCCAGTGAGTCAACTCGTCGCATGAGGTGGCCAAAGTATTGCAGTTTCAGCTTTAGCATCAGTCCCTCCAATGAACATCCAAGATTGATCTCCTTTAGAATGGACTGGTTGGATCTCCTTGCAGTATAAGGGACTCTCAAGAGTCTTCTCTAACACCACAGTTCAAAAGCATCAATTCTTCAGCGATCAGCTTTCTTCACAGTCCAACTCTCACATCCATACATGACCACGGGAAAAACCATTGCCTTGACTAGACGGACCTTGGTTAGCAAAGTAATGTCTCTGCTTTTTAATATACTATCAAGGTTGGTATAGGTGAAGTTTATCTTCACCAAAAATTTCATGACAAAAGGTTCAAAACCCAATCAGGCAAGCATCTTAAAGCCTTCATTCATATCAGCTCCACCAAGGTCCTGTTGGCTAAAGCAAGTCATATGGGTAACCACTTGGATCAGGAAGAGTATGCCTCCTGTAGACGTGGGAGGGGGCTTGCTTTCAACTTCCATTTGTCTGATGCCAAAACTGGAGCTTCTTTTTTGCAGTCTTCATTGACTGCTCCCTTCTCTAAATTCCCCCAGGCTTGTTGTCTTTATCACTCAATGAAGCTTGTGTTTTTACCACTCAATTACACACTTTTGTCACATTGTTCAGGCCTTTGTTCTTTGGTATTTGCTCTGTTTCCCCTGTGGGATCATTTAGTTATTAAAGCAGCAGCTTCAGGGTCACTCCTAGCACCTATACAGTGATAGTACAGAGAAGGAGAATGGTAAAAAATTGTTGAAGGACTCGTCAGGTATGTTTTTCCTATTTTCCTACCAAGAAGCCTGAAATAAGTGCCACTGTGGATATCCTGCCAGATTACATGAGAACAAGTCCAAAAGAACTGAACATATAAACTGTGGCTGCACAGCGCTGAAGAATTCGACAGCTCTTCATTATTTCGGAGGATCTTCCACCAGCAAGTACAGCTGATTTAATCAGCAGTGTCCTCCTTGCAGACTTAATTAGCAGCTCTTGTCAAAACTTAACTTCCTGTTAAAAAGACAAAAAAAAATTATTCCAAGCTTATCTCCTTATTTTCAGTTACGTTTCATCCAGACATGACACCAAAATCTCACTTTATTTTTTAAAATTGAGCTATAATTGACATATAACGTTGTGAAGTTTAAGGTGTACAGTATGTTGATTTGATATAATTATGTATTGCTGTATTATTACTAGCATAGTGTTAGCTAACACTTCCATCACACCATGTAATTTTCATCTCTTTTGTTCTGGTGAGAACATCGAAGCTCTACTTTCTTACTAACTTTCAAATACAATATTGTTAAAAATTAAAAATAGAACTACTATGTGATCCAGCAATCCTACTTCTGGTTACACAGCAAAAGGAAATGAAAATAGGGGCTTGAAAAGATGTCTGCAACTCTTATGTTTATTGTAGCATTATTCACAATAGCCAAGATATGGAAACAACCTAAGTGTCCATTGATGGATGAATAAAGAAGACAGTATAAATATATAATGGAATATTATTCAGCCATGAGAAAGAAGGAAATCTGTCCATGCCAGTTTGGATGGAACTTGAGGGCATTATGCTAAACAAGTCAGACAGACAGAAACCAGTACTGTATGATCTCACTTCTATGTGGAATCTAAAAGAACCAAACAAACGAAAGAAGAGTGGTGGTTACCCAGAATGCAGGTGGGCGAACTGGGAAGATACGGGTCAAAGGGTGCAAACTGGCAGTTAGAAGAAGAATAAGCTCTGGAGATATAGTGTGCGGAATCTCACTTTCTAGAGTTAAGAAATGAAGATTCAGAGTGATTCGAGAATGCCCTTCCCCTAGTCAATCAGAGATGATGATAATACTGGTTAACATTTACTAAGCAGGATTATGTACCAGGATTATGCATTCATAATCTTATTCAATCTTTGTCTTACCCCATCTTATAACTGTTAAAAAATTATTCCCATTTTGCAGCTGGGGAAAATGAGATTTAAAGAGATTATGAGACTTTCCCAGGGTCATCGTGTTTAGGAATGATAGAGATGGAACATCAACCCTAACCAAAGAAAAATCTGTGTTCTTTAGTGCTCTAAATCTCTACTGTGTTCTTTTTTTTATTTTATTTTAATGAACTATTTCGAACATTATAGAAAATAATGGTCAGGTATTCAGCAACCAGTTTTATAAAATGCTTGGTTAAAACGCTATACTCCTACTGCAGAGGGCCCAGTTTCCATCCCTGGTCGGGGAGCTAAGGCCCAACCAAAGATCCTGTGTGCAGGGATAAAAATTTTTTGAATAAATAAAATGATATGCAGACGCAGAAACCCTCCCACAGGTACTCCTCCTTCCACCCGTGCCCTCCCTCTATGCCTAGTGTTAAGTTGCTTCAGTCATGTCCGACTCTTTGCTACCCCATAGACTATAGCCCACCAGGCTCCTCTGTCCATGGGATTCCAGGCAAGAATACTGGAGTGGGCTGCCATGCCCTCCTCTAGGGGATCTTCCTGACCCAGGGATGGAATCTGCATCTTCTGTATTGGCAGGCGAATTCTTTACCACTAGTGCCTCCTGGGAAGCCCTCTATGCCCAGGGGGATCCACTATTTGAATTTAGAATTTCTAATTTCAGTGTACTTTTAAGACTTTTGCTGTGTATGTAAATAAGGGCCAACATTATATAGAATCGTTTTGAATGTTTTAAAATTGTATTTGAATAGTATCCTTCCAAAATTTGCTTTTCATTCCACCCTGTGTGTTTGATATATATGTTGATATATATACAGGAACATTAAAACAGGACCACTGGTATGTATTATTTCATTTTGCAACTATACTATTAGTTATCCATTTTCCTGTTTTTTTTTTTTTTAGTACTAACAATATGTCAATGGTTGTTTTCTGAACATATTTCTTCATGCACACATGCTAGAAGTTTTTGATAATACATAACAAAAAGTTCAATTACTGTGCCAAAAGATATGCATATTTTCTACTTTATAGCTATGTAGCTGGCTAATGTGTTAAAACCCATTTACACTTCCACCAGCAGACCTGAGAGTTCTGCATATCTTGTATCCTTACCAACATTTGGAATGGTCAAAATTTTTAATATTTTCCAATCACATGATAGTCAATGGTAGTTTATTTTAGATACTCTGAAACCTCTAAGAAAGGCCAGGAGGGAAGGAGCCACCTACAGAACACATGCTCTGTGACACAGATTGTGTCACATATTTTCAATCTTACTTAGAGCTCACAGCAATCCTGCACAGTGGGAATTATTATTTTTGTTTTCAAAATGCAGAATCCAAGACTCAGATAGATGAGTAATTTGCCCAAGATGACCTTGCAGGCTGGATGCACCCTGTGATGTCAGTGCGTGCCTGCCCATCTTTAGACCCCGTGTGTTGTGTGGCTGCTGTCCTCTTGCATTCCAGAGCCAGTAGAGTCACTCTCTTGCATGACTTTTCAGGAGTACCAGGCTTAGTAACCCCCAACCAATGCCAGTCCTGTACTGCCAAGTATGAGTACAAATAGCATAAATGAGAAAATGTCTCATCTTTATTTTTTTATTGCTGTTGTACTTGTCTTCCAATTTTTTTTCATGATTTGGTATTAGTGAGTATGGCAAAATGATCACCATAATGAGTATAATTAACAATCATCTCCATACATAATTACAAAAACGTTTTTCCTTGTCACAAGGACTTTTAAGATTTACTCAGCAGTTTTCAAAACTACAATACGATATTACTCTCGTCACCGCTATACAGTATATTCCTTTGACTTGTTTATCACTGTAATTTTGTACCTTTCGACCTCCTTAATGCATTTCACGGTACTCCCGTTTCCTGATTCTGAAACCATCAGTCTGTTCTCTTTATCTATGAACTTGGTTTTTGTTTCTTAAGTTCCACAGATTAAGTGAGATCACATGGTATTTTGTCTTTCTCTGTCTGGTTAATTTCACTTATTTCAGCATAGGGCCCTCAAGGTCAATCTATGTTTCTGTAAATGACCAGATTTCATTCTTTTTTGTGGATGAATAGTATTCTATATATATATACCACAATTTCTTCTCTTCATCCATTAAAATGAAGGTTTGTGATGTCTCCTGCTCTGTTCTTTATTCTCAAGATGGCTTTGACTATTCAGGGTCTATTATAGTTCTGTACACATTTTAGGACTATTTGCTCTAGCCCTGTGAAAAATGCCATGGGAATCTTGATAGTGATTGCATCGACTCTGCAGATTGCTTTGAATAGTATGGACATTTTAACAATATTAATTCTTCCAATTGCTGAGCATGGAATATCTTTCCATTTACTTGTGTCTTCTTCAATTTCTTTCATCAGTGAGTTATAGTTTTCACGAGAAGAAACATTTACCTGAGGAGACAGGTCCAAAAAACATTGCTAACACTGATGTCAAAGATCTCACTGCTTGTTTCCTACTAAGTGTTTTATGGTTTCAGGCCTTAATTTAAGTCTTCAGTCCATTTTAACCTTGTTTTTGTATTATAGATGGTATAAGAAATTGGTCTAGTTTCATTCTTTTACATATGGCTGTCTAGTTTTCCTAGCACCATTTATTGAAGAGACTGTTTATTTCTGTGTAAATATCTTGGATATTTTGATAGGGATTATACTTAATCTGTAGATTGCATTGGGTAATATAAACATTTTAATGAGTGTGGAATATCTTTCCATTTATTTGGGCTGTCTTCAGTTCCTTTCACTGATGTCTTATAGTTTTTGAGGAGTATAGATCTTTCACGTCCTTTGGTATTTTATTCTTTTTGAAACAGTTGTAAAACTTATTTCCTTAATTTTTCTTTCTAACAGTTTATTATTAGTGTATAGAAACAAAATGGATTTTTTTCTACAGTGTTACTGAACGTTTGTTAGTTCTAAGTGTTTTTTGATGAAGTTATTAGAGTTTTCTATATGTAATACCATGTCACCTGCAAATAGTGACAGTTTTACTTCTTCCTTTCCAATGTGCATGCTTTTTTCTTCCCCCTCATTCTTGTCTGACTGTTGTGACTAGGTCTTTCAATACTATGTTGAATAAATTGGTGATAGTGGTCATCCTTGTCTTGTTTCTGATTTTAGAGGAAAAGGTTTTCGCTTTTCACCATTCAGTATGAAGGCTAAATCTGGGCTTGTCATATATCACCTTTATTATATTGAGCTATGTTCCCACTATACCAGCTTTGTCCATTTTTTTTTTCATAAATTGAATTTTTTCAAATGCTTATCCTGCATCTATTGCAATGCATTGTTTCAATAAATGAATAAGAAGTAGGGAGGTTAGACTTAGACCTCCCTCCTGACTCTTGGGAAGACCTCTGAAGGAGTCAAGGAGCTCTGTCAATTAACTAACAAACATGTAATGAATTGGAATTGTGTGCAAGGAAGTAAGTCCTTCCCACCCTTCTTAGGCTGGTCAGTACCTACTCTGTAGCTACTCAGGGATCTGCCAATCACAGGGCCCTGATCACAGAGGAGCCAGGGGTCCGAGATAAAGAGGAAAGAGAATCCTCAAAAGATCACAACCATGACACATTCTGCTCTCAACTACTCAGGTTGGTCAGTGAGAGGGACTAAATATATGTTTAAAATTGCAAATCTCATTTTCTGGAAAGCAGATTCTATTGAAGCACTCAAATTTTATGTTCTTCTCCAAACACAACTGAGATTCTAGTGCTAATTTTTGTCTAAATAATATTTTTTACCAATTACAAAAGTTACAAGTAAATTATAGAAAAATCTAGAGAATATGGAAAAGTCCCCATATCTCCATAATTCCTATAGCCAAGGTCTCCTGTTGCTAGTAGGGTTTACATTTTCAGATTTTGGACCTAGAGATAATAGACTGACAGATAGTACTGCTTTGTAATCTTTTTGACTTATAGCTTGTAATCTTATAATCTTTTAGCTCTTGTTTTCACTTAACAATTTTCTATGTCAAAAAATTAGTTGGCCTCTGGGGGTGAAAGTACATCTGAGGGCTCAGCTGCTGGCTTGCCCAGCTGGCCTGCAGCTCTGCAACCCTTGGTAACCAGACACTCCTGCACATGTTGCTCATGCCCTGTAAATTTTAGAGAGGAGACCTGGGTTCAATCCTTGGGTCAGGAAGATCCCCTGGAGAAGCAAATGGCAACCCACTCTAGTATTCTTGCCTGGAGAATCCCATGGATGGAGGAGCCTGGTGGGCTACAGTCCATGGGGTCGCAAAGAGTTGGACATGACTGAGCAACTTCACTTTCTTTCTTTTGCTTTCAGAACCTAGAACTAGCTAGAATCTAGAACCTGGCTAACTTTCAGGAAGAACTGATAGGTTCAGGTTAGCACCAGCTCTGAAGATCTCTTGGAGAGCTCTGTGAGGGAGAAAGGAAGATAAAACTGTCTCTTGAAGTTGTCAACTTTAGATAAAGGAATCAAATGATTCTCAAACAGGTGCTTTGTTTGATCAGCTTTATTGTGCGCAGTCATGTCCGACTCTTTCTGACTCCATGGACTGTATAGCCCACCAGGCCCCTCTGTCCATAGAATTTTCCAGGCAAGAAAACTGGAGGCTTCCTTGGTGTCTCAGATGGTAAAGATTCTGCCTGCAATGCAGGACACTCAGGTTCAGTCCCTGTGTCAGGAAGATCCTGTGGAGAAGGAAATGGCTAACCACTCCAGTATTCTTGCCTGGAGAATCCCACGGACAGAGGAGCCAGGCAAGCTACAGTCTTAAGGATCACAAGAGTTGGACACAACTGAATCAACACACACAGTACTGGATTGGGTTGCCAGTGTTGACTGGCAAGGCGGATTCTTTACCACCGCACCACCAGAGAAGCCCTTGAGCAGTTTAAATGTACATAGATAAGAGAAGTTAGATTAGATTAGATTAATTTGATTTTTTTTTTTGGCTTTTTATTTTTTCACTTTTTAAAATTACAATTGACCTTTGTTTTCAATATTTCAGTCTTTAAAAGAGCATGTGGACTTTGAGATCATGTGATCTGAGCTAAAATCCTGGCTTTAACATTGCTTAGAGATCTGCCTGGGTCAAAGACTTAACTTCTTTGTGCCTCAGTTTTCACATCTGTAAAATGAGACTCAGAATATCTGCTTCTCAGGCTATGGCAAGCATTAAATGAGAAAATAAGGGTTATGCATTTGTCTGCATGTCTAGTGTATGGTAATCCTCTTTTCCTGTTCTCTTAGTTCAAAACAAGTCAGTTGTAGTTTCTATACTGTAAATGCGCAGTCCTTCCTGTGTTTTATTTACAATTTCAAGTTCACTGACTCTCTCAGATTAGCATGAGATCTTATTTCAGTTAATAATTCACTGCAATAGAATGTGAATACTTCTTGAAAACTATAAAATACTGTATTATAATTACCAGTTTGAATAATGTTAGGAATATTAGAGAAGCAAGTAGAGGAAATAAATGACTCAAGTGAAGGAAATCACGTAGCCTCCCTTGTACAAAGGTGAGCCTGGCCTGTTGGTATGTCAGTTGCACTGAGTTCTAAATTGGGGATCTGGATATAACCATTTGGATGGTTTGCATCATTCATTCTTTCCATTGCATTGGAGAAATCAAATCAATATGGAAAGGTAACTCAAGTCATACTTGATGAATTCATAAACGTTGAGCAGCCCCGCTACTGACACGCAGGGCTACAGCTCTAGAAATGTCTTTCCCAGTCCTTTTTTGACATGCTAAGCAGCCTGTCCCGATAGCTCCTCTGCTCTCATTCCCACACCAGGGCTTGAGATGCCTGCTCTTCTTAACTGTCTTCATGACTGTTCCACAGAGATTCAAATCACAAGGGGAAAAAGATAATTCAATGGGGAAAGAAGCATCTCTTCAACAATTGGTACTGGGACAACTGAATTTCCACACGCAAAAGAATTCATTTCAACACCTACTTCACATTATGTGGAAAAACTAACTCAAAATGGATAATGATCTAAATGTAACAGCTAAAACTGTAAAACTCTGAGTAGAAATCTGGAATAAATCTTCATAAAAGTAGATTTGGCAATGGATTTTTAGATGTGCTGACAAGCCAAGAACAACAACAACGAAAGTAGATAAATTGGACTTCATCAAAATTAAAAACTTTTGTGTATCTAACATCATCAGGAAAGTGAAAAGACAACTTATGAATGGGAGAAAATATTTGCAACTCATACATCTAATAAGGGTTTGGTATTCATTTTATATAAATAATAACTCAATAAAAAGACAAACAGCTCAATTTAAAAGATGTACAAAGTACTTGAACAGACTTTTTTTTTCCCAAAGAAGATAGACAAAAAGCACATGAAAAGACATCAACATCCTTCTTCATAAGGGAAATGCAAGTCAAAGCCACGATGAGTTACCACTTTACTTACACTCACTGGAAGCTTTTTAAAAATGGAAAGTAACAAAGAGAGACATCAAGTATGTGGAAGAATTGAAACCCTCATACTCTGTTGGTGGGAATGTAAGATAGCGCAGTGCTATAGAGAACAGTTTGATAGCTCCTCCAAATTTAAAAGTAGAATCACCACATGATCCCACAGTTCCACCCCTTAGCATATAACTAAAAAATTAAAAGCAGGGATTCTAATGAATAAATGTACAAGCATGTTCATAGCAACAGGACTTACAATAACCAAGAAGTGGAACCAGTGCAAATGTCCATCAAGGACTGAGGGAATAAGCAAATCATGGTACCCAAAATGAAGAATTGTTAAGCCACAAAAAGGCACTGATCCATGCTACGATGTCCATGAACTTTGAAAACACGATGCTTTATGAAAAAAGCCAGATACAACAAAGTCATATATTATAGGATCTATTTATATAAATATTCAGAATAGATAAATCTACAGAGAACACAGCTAGGCAGTAGTCAAGGGCTAGGGGAGAATGAAAATATTTTGGAATGTACTAAATGCAACTGAATTGTTCATTTAAAAATGTTTAATTTTGGGTTATAGGAATTTGTCTTCAACAAATTATTATTTTAAATCATGAGAGGTCCAAAGTCATTCTTTAACAAACAATCCAGCAGGAGTAGATAGGTGAGCCTGCTTTCTAGGGGATGAGAGTATTTCTCTGCATTGGTAAAATAAGGATGACAGTAGTTCCTGCTTCACAGATCTGGTCGGGGAGTAAATGGGCTAATCCTTGTAAAGTACTTAGAACAGAGATGGGCTCATGGAAAATACTCCATACATTTTTTTTTATCACTATTATTAATAATTCTTGTCCAAGGGACCCACTAGAAATCTTCCTCAAAAGTCTTAACCGTTTCTTCCTTCATTTATGTTAAAATTGTAAAAAAAAAATCAACTGTTCTGCATTTGAAAAAAAGGTGGGACAGAACTAACCTGAGTAACCTAGGTAACTAGCATCAGTGGAAACTATGGGCAGGTGCTTGGCAAACACTACCACATTTGTTCTTCCATCTTTGGGTAGATATACAGTTTCCATCCTCCAGCTGGGGAAACTGGAACTCAAAGAGATTGGGAAACTTGACCAATTCCTCAACGATGGTCAGTTAGAGATCCAGAGTTCAAAGCCACCTGGCATTGACCTAAATGTACAGTCTTCTTCTGGGTCAAGCCCATTGGCGGGGACCAGGATGAGAGGTGAAGGAAGATGAGGAAGAATGAACCTTGGGGCAAAGGGAAAGCCTTCCTGGGGTCGGAGGTGCACATCCTGCTGACTGGTATTCCCAACACCACTGACTTTCTAATTGGCCTCAGCAACATCCTCAATTTCTTTCATGATACATTAATCACAAACCCCAGACTGGGACCAGCCTGATGTGGTCTCACCTCGCTACATTAATTTACTGATGTGAAAGGAGTTCTAAAATATTGGGCAGGACAGATGCCCAGAAAATTTGAGACCTCTCCCTGTCCTCTACTTCCACCTCACCCCTGCCCCATGCCCATCATCTCACCCAGGGTGTGAGGGGTCAAGACAGAAGTGTCTGCCCGGGTCACCTCTTCATAGGATGATTCCTGATCCCAGACCTCAGCCACCCCACAAAACCCCAGTGGATCCCAAGTTGCCCAGGTAATCAATCAGCAATATAAAGCTGGTCAGGGCATGGAAGAATGACCTCTGCTAATCAGCACACACTTTAGTTGCTTGGGACCAGTGTCAACCAAAAGGGAGGCAGGGGCATTGCTCCCTTGACAGAAGACTGAGCTGGGGGTGGGAGAAACTACAGATCCACATTTTGATGTTGAAATATACTAGGCAGCCTATGATGACTCAGGGTTGGTGGCGGCAGACCCCTGCCGTGGGCGGTCTGGATGATGGGACACTGACACTCGTCTTCATCGTTGGCACTTCCCTCCCCTGGGTCACAGTAACCCTAGACCTCCCCTGGGCTGCCCATCTTCCTTTTACTCCCTTCCATTGCAGGGTACCTAGAAGGCTGCACTGGAACTTGCTTGCACTTTGCCCACAGCTGGAGAGTTTGGTCCTGCATAGAGGATCACTCAACCAGAGGAAAACAAAGTAGGGTGTAAACCCACATTTGGAACTAGGGCACAGGACTTGAGGGAGCACTTGCATGACCCTGAGAGGCAGCGCCTCCTTCAATTTTGTGCCCCCGGTGCCTCTCTCACCTCATCCCAGCCTCACCCCGGTTGATCCCTCATCCCAGGGATTGAACCCAGGTCTTCCATGTTGCAGGCAAATACTTTACCATCTGAGGTATTCCTTGGTAGCTCAGTAGGTAAAGAATTTGCCTACAATGAAGGAGACCTGTCTTCAATTCCTGGGTTGGGAAGAGCCCCTGGAGAAGAGAATGGGAATGGCAACCCACTCCAGTATTCTTGCTTGGAGAATTCCATGGACAGAAGAGCTTGGTGGGCTACAGTACATGGGGTTGCAAAGAGTCAGACATGACTGAGCGACTAATATTTTCATGTTTCACTTTACCATCTGAGCCACCAGGGAAACCCTATAGAATGGAAGGGGCATATAATACTAATGCCAAATCCTCACTTAACTTCTACTGTGTACCAAGTAATATAGGAAATCCTTGATACTCAGTAGCTCACATAATCCCCAAAGCAATCCTATGAGACAGATAAATATATAAACACATCATCCCCATTTGATAGATGAAGAAACTGGGACCCTGAAGATGAAGGGATTTGCTTAGGGTCTTATCACTACCTATGTGGAGGCATACAGATACAACCAGCATTGAGATGATTTGGAGACCATGACAAAGCACGGAAGTGAGAGATGAAGAGGGTATAAACTGCAGGGGCAGTGGGAAGCAGACAGGGCACAGGATTTGATCAATTATAAGAAAGTGGAAATTGACAATTTGCTCAGCCTGACTGTGGCTGGTGAAGCAGAGGAAGGAAACAAAGATAGCTCTGACAATTCTAACAATCATGGCTTTTGGGGACAGTAGAAGCTGACATCACAAAAAAGGCTCATTTCTGCTGAAATAAATAGTTCTATGTGTTTTATGTGGAAGCCCCAGTTAGTGAACAAAGGGATGAGAACCGGGAAGTATGAGGAAGCTTTTACAGATTTGTCAGGCAGCCTTGTGCACCTCCCGTCTTGAACTATTCTAAATAATTCTGACATCTTCTTAGGCTATAAATGGAAACATATGACTCCTCAGGGTTTCACTCTACCAGGATCAAGTCCAAATTCCTCAAAGAGCATGCACTCCTTTCTTTATCTGTATCTGAGTCGGCTTATCGACCCTTCCAAGCTCATCTCTTACAGGCTTCCATTTACAGCCCAACCTGCTACCCTGTAGGCAATTCCTCAAAAATGTTCGAATGTCCGGTTCTGCTCCTAGCCTTTGTCTCCCTTTTCTTGGAAAGTGCCTCCTTTAGCCACGCCCCCCCCACCACCAAGCTTTTTCTCACCTGTATGATGACCCACCATAGGTCAAGCTTCAGTGTTGATTCATATGTCACCCCCTGTGGTTAACCTCCACCCCCAACCCCAGCCCTAAGGCATCGGGTCCTTTTACTTCAGTTCAATTCAGTTGAGTTCAGTTCAGTCGCTCAGTCGTGTCCGACTCCTTGTGACCCCATGAATCACAGCACGCCAGGCCTCCCTGTCCATCACCAACTCCCGGAGTTCACTCAAACTCATGTCCATCGAGTCGGTGATGCCATCCAGCCATCTCATTCTCTGTCGTCCCCGTCTCCTCCCACCCCCAATCCCTCCCAGCATCAGACTCTTTTCCAGTGAGTCAAATCGTCGCATGAGGTGGCCAAAGTATTGGAGTTTCAGCTTTAGCATCAGTCCTTCCAATGAACACCAGGGATTGATCTCCTTTAAAATGGACTGGTTGGATCTCCTTGAAGTCCAGGGGACTCTGTTTCTCAGAATCAACAAAATCGTGTGTATTTAAGTCTCATCTGAAACAATATAATTAAGAGTATTTAAAAAATCCATATTTCCCTGCTTCAGTATGGTATTTCTGCCCTGAAGGGGTACATGAAGTGTTTCTAGGGGAACTTGAATTTTTACAGCTGTGCATTTGTTTTCATGTTCATTAGAAGAAAAGATAGGACTCATACATCAAAACCAGGATTTCACGAATATTGCTGCTTAGGAAACAAAGACCCCTGGGGAGACTCCCTGGAGAAGTAAATGGCAACCCACTCCAGTTTTCTTGCCTGGAGAATTCCATAGACAAAGAAGCCTGACAGGCTAGAGACCATGGGGTTGCAAACTGAAGCAGCTTAGCTTTCTCATTCAGGAAGCAAAAGTGGGGGATGGTATTCATGAAATAATTGTAAAGGTTACAGGGAGGTGGAGAAAACGTTTTAAAGGAGAGATGATAATAATTCCTGAGGTTTGGGACAATCTCTTTTCAATCCTTACAACCACCTGTGAAATAGCTATCTTCACATTTCTGAGATAACAGCCCCCAAACGTAACTTGCCTCAGGTCATAGTGTTAATGAAGGACTAGAATTTGCTCCAGATTGGCTTGATTCCACCTGCCCTAGCAAAACTCAACACTGGCTTTGTCTAAGTGTTAGTTTCTTTCTCTGGACAGCTGAAGTACCTTGAAAGCAGGAAAATGCCTTCACTTAGGGTATAGCCCATGCCCAGTGCATGCTGAAGCACAGGAGAACTTCCTAAGATTTTGTGGAAAGCACTGAAGGCTGCGGGAGTGACTGCTGGGCACAGTTTGCAAAGCACTTTCACAAGCACCTGCGATTGATTCTCCCAAGACTCTTGTGGTGTGAGGCAGAGGAGGGGATGGGGTGGGGAGAGGAGAGGCACCCTAAGGAGCTCAGCAGTCCCAGGTCAAAGGAACTTCCTGCCCGGACAGCACACATGGTCAATTGCGAGGCTTCTTTGCTGTCACAGGTACAACCCCCTGGTTCCCTCAGTTAAGTTCAGTTCAGTTCAGCTCAGTTCAGTTGCTCAGTCGTGTCTGACTCTTTGTGACCCCATGGACTGCAGCATGCCAGGCTTCCTTGTCCATTACCAACTCCTGGAGCTTACTCTAACTCATGTCCATCGAGTCAGTGATGCCATTCAACTATCTCATCCTGTCATCCCCATCTCCTCCCACCTTCAATCTTTCCCAGCATCACGGTCTTTTCCAGTGAGTCAGTTTTTTGCATAGCCCAAGTATTGGAGTTTCAGCTTCAGCATCAGTCCTTCCAATGAATATTCAGGACTGATTTCCTTTAGGATGGACTGGCTTGATCTCCTTGCAGTCCAAGGGACTCTCAAGAGTCTTCTCCAACAACACGGTTCAAAAGCATCAATTCTTCGGCACTCAGTTTTTTTTTATAGTCCAACTCTCACATCCATACATGACTACTGGAAAACCATAGTTTTGACTAGACAGACCTTTGTTGGCAAAGTAATGTCTCTGATTTTTAATATGCTGTCTAGGTTGGTCATAACTTTTCTTCCAAGGGGCAAGCATCTTTTAATTTCATGGCTACAGTCACAATTTGCAGTGATTTTGGAGTCCAAAAAAATAATCTCTCACTGATGTTAGGAGACGAAGACTTGTTCTTGAGCAAGGAGACACTCCGGTCAAATCTGGTTTACCAATAGACATACTTGCTAAAAGTCATTCAAGTTTTTATTTTCTTTATTTTTTTCCTAGTGATAAAATAAATTCAAAAAATTGGAAAGAGAGCCAAAAGACATATATACAAGCTTTCTATCTTTCATACATTCATATATAAAGAATATATTGTTGCTGTTGTTTAGTCACTAAGTCGTGTCTGACTGTTTTGAGACTCTAGGGACTGTAGCCCATCAGACTCCTCTGTTGGTGGGATTCTCCAGGTAAGAATACTGGAATGGGTTACCATTTCTTTCTCCAGGAGATCTTCCTAACCCAGGGATTGAACCCGAGTCTCCTGTGTTGACAGCTGGATTTTTCATCACTGAACCACCAGAGAAGTCCATATATATATATATATACATATATATATAATTTTCTTTATAAGTGTTTATTACCACCCAGGAATAACTGTGAACATTTTTGCAAGTATAGGAAAAATGGAGGAGGAAGAAGGAAGGAAGAATGGAGAGACAGAGGGAGAAAAGGAGAGAAAAAGAAAAGACTTGGCAAACTATATGAAAAAGCGTTATAATTTTTGCCCTCTGCTGAGGACAGAGTCTCTCTGGGTATGATTTGAAGATTAGCATCATCAGGATTACTTGGGAAATGAACATTCCTGGCCCTCCACCTACTGAGTCTGAGATGGGGCTTGGGGTTCTGCATTTTAGCAGGTTCTGTAAAGTTGCAACACTCCGGTAACAAGGAACCTACAGAAGGCATCCTGGAGACAGGCGATGGAGGAACTGCTTGAGGTGGAGCAAAACCACTCCAGTGCTCATTCCAGGGCCTAACCAGGACACCTGCAGTTTAGAAGGAAGAGCCCCAGCATTTCACAGAGCCCAGGATCAGGGTGCCCGCCTCGCTTACCAGAATGCTCACTGACTTGGGGATTCCTCTGTGGACACCCAGGATACAGGGAGAGAGTTTGGAAGTCCCTGGTCATGGGCCAAGGGGGAATTGAAAGTAGGCTGTGATCTGAGAGGAAGGAGCTTGCCGAGCACAGGGAACTAGGCCAGGAACAAACCGGCCAGGTGAGCACAGGAAGCTGACAGATGGAGTGGAGATGGGAATTTTGCTTCTTGCCTTGTCTGCTCCATGACATTTCCAAGGTTTTAGGAAAACCTGTGACTTTGATGCAGTTTTGGTGCTTTGGGAATGGAATGGAAAGGGCGAAGTAACACCAAGTGAGTAAGTAGTAACCAATGAGTCCAGCTATGAGCATGGAGAAGGAAATGGCAACCCACTCCAGTGTTCTTGCCTGGAGAATCCCAGGGACGGGGGAGCCTGGTGAGCTGCCATCTATGGGGTCACACAGAGTCGGACATGACTGAAGTGACTTAGCAGCAGCAGCATGAGCAGAAGACATTGTGCAGCTTGGAACCAAAGGTGACAGACCAGTCACAACCAAAGGTGTGAGCACTCCTGGCAAGCCTCAAAAGTTACCAGCAATGAACCAGAATTCCTGTTATCCTAGACTGAAGGTGACTTTTAAAGGAAATGTCGAGAAAATAGTGACTAGATTGAGGGTGACAGTGACACCTGTGTATCCACACACATCCACACACACAAACCCCTTACTTCCACCTCTCTCCAGGGGGGCCCTAAGAGCATGGAAGGGAAAAAGAGAGTTGACTTCCAAAGACTCAATCCTGCCCTAGGCTGGGGCCTTTCACTCATTGGGAAGAGGTGGGCCTTTAGGAGGCCAACTGCCCCAGGGGCCCAATCTGCACACTATCTGCGATTAGAGGACTTTAGCCAGATGGAAAAATTTTATCACATGGCCTGCTCGCCCTCTCGTGACTTTTACAGCCATCTAATTATTGGCAAGTTTCAGCTTTGACTCACTGAGGAATTTGAACCCCAGTGGTTCATCCCTGAATGTCACACTCAGCTTTGGAAGAATAGAGACATATTCCAGGAAGTGGTCTCTCCTAAAGTGTCTTGGAGAAAGGAGGGCAAGCGCCTGGCTTCCCAGGTGATCCCTTCCCACCTTCCCTCTCCTGACGCTGCAAACTCATCACTTTGTCAACTCCAACTCACTCTCTCTCTGTATTTTTTTATTTTGCTGTTGCTGTTTATCTTTTAACGATCATACAATTTACACTTATGTTAATGGAAAGTTTAGGAAGGTATAATAAAAAATTGCCTATTAATTATGCACTTTTTTACTTTAATAAATATTTCATTGCATATGTAATTTTGATTCCTCCTTTTTCTACATTTATTTCTAGGCTTATTTCTGGGTCAGTTCAGTTCAGTTCAGTCGCTCAGTCGTGTCTGATGGCATTATTACTATTGTGAGTGATATCTCTTTGCACTTTATTTTAGAAATGGTTAAGACTTTTGGAATCATGGTATTTAGTTGTGATGGTAATATGAATCTTTGTCTTGTTCCTAATTTTAATGAGAATCCTTTTGGTGTTTAACTTTTAAGTGTGATACTATTTTTTTTAAGATTTATTTTATTTTTTGGCTATGGTGGGTCTGTCGCTGCACGAGGGCTTTCTCTAGTTGTGGCAAGTAGGGTCTACTCTATTGCAGTACTAGGGCTTCTGATTGCAGTAGCTTCTCTTGTTGCAGAGCACGGGTTCTAGGTGGCCCAGCTTCAGCAGTTGTGGTGCCTGGGCTTAGTTGCTCCATGGCATGTAGGATCTTCCCAGGCTAGGGATCAAATGGTGTCTTTTGCATTGCAAGGCAGATTCTTAACCATCAGACCACTAGGGAAGCCCTGATATTAATTCTTATTTATACATGTTAGAGATTGGATGTTGAAATGGATGTTCTATATCATGAAGACAAAGCAAGTTTTTTAAAATCAAAGTTTACTTTTTAGATAAACCGGAAGTGGATATTGGAGTTTATTAATTTTTTTCAAAACCATTTGGCAGACAATTGATGTGATTTTTATGAGCAGAAGTTTTATAATAAACTTTCTTTAAATTTCTGACATAACATAATTTGTTATTTTATGTACTGTTTGACTTATTTGCTGGAGTTTTGTTTAAAATTCTTGTCTCTATATAAGTAAACAACATGTACATCATTTATCTTTTTTTTTTTAAACTTTGTGTCTGCGTTAGCTTTAAAACTGAATTGTGACACAACCCATAGTTTCTTCTATCCCTTGTTCTGCAACAATTTCTTTATTATGGGAATTTATTTATCCCTCAAAGTTCTTTCATAAAATTCAAGATGTGTTTTACCTTTATAGTATATCTCAATTCAGATGCTAAATTGTCATCAGTTATTGCTCAGTATTTAGATTCCATAAAATTTACAGTTTCAAAGCTGGATTCACATATCCAAATTGTTCTAAACATTCTTTAAAAATCAATACTGTATCAAGTATCATTTAAAAAATTATATTAAAATTAATTAAAATAAAAATTTAATTTCCCAGTTACAGTAAGCACAGGTACTCAACACTTGTGACTACAACATATTGTATTGGACAGTGAAGAACTATATCCTTTATTTTACTTATTTTTTACTGCAAAATCTACTAAATAGTGTATATTAAAATGTCCAACTACTTTAAAGAAATTATTGTTAATTTTTAAGATATGCTAATGGTATTGTATTTTTTAAGATTTTTGTTGAGCTATAATTGACATATAACATTCTATTAGTTTCAAGTACATAGCACAATGATTCACTGTATTTATATATTATAAAACAATCACCACAATGTCTAGTTAACACCCATCATTGTGTGACAATTTTGTTTAAAGCATTCTTATCTTTTATAAATGCATGTTGAAATGTTTATGAATGAAATTATATGATCTTTGAGCTTGGTTTTGAAACTACATGGGAAGGGAGAAAGTGGGTTGGGGTATAGGTGAAAAAGTACTGGCTCTGAGTTGATAATTACTGAAGCTTAGTGAAAGGCATGTAGGAATTCATTATACTTTTCTGTTTACTTTTTTATGTGACTGAAAAAAGAAAGCATTAAAAAAACATTTTGGAGTAAACTGAATGTTTTCCCTTTATGAATCTTTTTCTATTAAATGTTCCCTGCATTTTGTTTTACGTATTTCAGTGCTGTATTTTTGATCTTTAAAAGTTGTTTAATAGAAAGTTCTTTCTTTGCTTCCTCATAAATCACTGTAATTTTTCTAGTCCTTGTTAGGTTAAAAGAAAGTCTTAACTTGGAAACAGCCTGATATTCATCAATGGATGAATGGATAAAGAAGATGCAATATATATATATATATATACACACACACACAATGAATATTAGCCATAAAAAAGGATGAAATAATGCCATTTGCAGCAACATGGATGGATCTAGAGATTATCATACTAAGTGAAGTAAGTCAGAAAGAAAGACAAATGCTGTATGATATCATTTAGTTTGGAATCTAAAATATAACACAAATGAAGGACTTCCCTGGCTGAGACTCTGCACTTCCAGTGCAGGGGGCATGAGTTCAATCCCTGGTTGGGAAACTAAGATTCCACATGTCATGAGGTGTGACCAAAAAGTAATAAAATTAAATATTACACAAATGAACTTATCTATGAAACAGAAACAGACTCACAGATAAAGAAAGCAGACTTATGGTTGTCAAGGAGGGAGGGTTCTGGGGCAGGGATAGGTTGAGAATCTGGGACTAGGAGATACAAACTACTATATATGGAGTGAATAAACAACAAGGTCCTAATGTATAACAGAGAGAGCTATATTCAACATCCTGTGATATAAATGATAATGGAAAATAATATGAAAAAGAATACATATAACTGAATTGCTTTGCTGTACACTAGAAACTAACACAGAATTGTAAATCAACAATACTTCAATTTTTTAAAAAAGTCTTAGCTTTGAAAATGAATTTATGGTTATCAAGAGGGATGAGTGAGAGGGAGGGATAGATTGGGAATTTGGGATTGACATGTACACACTGCTGTATTTAAAATAGATAACCAACAAGGACCTAGTGTAAAAGAAAAAATTACTTAAAAAAAGAAGAAATCTAAATATCACTAAATGTTAAAAGAAAACAAAGCAGAAAGCAAAACTACATGTGAATAAACATGTTTTGATAGGTTTGAGCATCAGAAAAGAAAAAAACCTGAAAGAATACTTCAAAATATTGGCACCAGTTATCTTGGAGGGGGCAAGCATGAGTTCTTTTCTTCAGTTTTTCCTTTAATGGTTCTATGTTATTTCCTTGGGAGTACTGACTCTATGCTGTTTTTGTAGATAAATAGAAAATTCAGTAAGATATTTCTTATCAAAAGCATGCAAAAGAGGAAGATTTCAAAGTATTCCAAAAATTTTTGTAAGGAAAAACTCCTGTTTTTTTTCCTCCCTATTAAGTGAGCTGTGCTGACTTGTCAACCATGAAGCAAAGGAGAACTTGGGGCATCCTTGAGCAAGCTTGCATTGTTCTCAGGTACTGAATGTTCTCCCCTGCGATACTGTTGAAATGATTAACCTGCATTAGGAAGGAGGGACTTTCTAGCAAAGGTGAGCTTCACTGCTGCCTAAATTAAATCCAAAAAATTGCTTGCAGTGTTTGAATATTGAGATTAGAAAAATCAGGGACTTCCCTAATGGCCCAATGGTTAAGACTACACTTTCAAGAGGGCAGAGGGCATGGGTTTGATCCCTGGTCAGGAAATTCAGACTCTATATGTCACACAGTGCAGGAAAACAGGAAAAATCCAAACAAAAGATCTCCTTCAGAACAATTACAATATGTAACTGTGAGCATTTCTGTGAGTTCCAGAAGGTCTCTAGGTGTTTATCATGGAGACGAAAAGTCTAAATATGCGTTAAAAATTAAAGAATGTAGTGGGACAGAAAGTGATCTCTCTATGCAGTGCCCACTTCTAGTGCTGTAGATATTCAAGGAGTGAAGAAATGAATAAAGGCTTCCAGATTTGGATAAATGATACGATGAAGATATCTGCATAACTAGAAATGAAATACTAAATAAATAGTCTTAGGATCACTTAACTCACAAATCTAATGGGGTGGGTTAAAGATGGCTGCAAATTCTTCGCCATTCACATTTTTACGTGTAGTGGTGTGAGTGAGCCATACTGGACATCATTCAACCGTCTGTCAGATAGGACTGCAGCTATTTCTCAGACACAGCCCTTTATTCTGACATAAGATGGGTCCCCAGTTGTGGGACACTCCAACCTCACTCTCTGAGGGGTCCACTGAAGTCATCTCACCAGACCTGAGCACGAGGCAGCTTGCCTATCTGGACTGGCACTCATACAGAAACATGTGAGGGAGTCGGGAGCAGGAGTTAATGGTCACAGCTATCAACTACCAGACCTGTTTCTACCCTAACTTCCTGCTTGATCTAAAATAAGTCTCCTGATAATATCTTTTCACTACCACACTTAAATTCTTAATGCCTTCCTTCCTTGAGGAGCAAAAATGAGTGTTAAGAGGAACAAAGAAGGAATATGACTCCTTTGTTGTTTTCAGAAAGAATGAGGAGAGCTAGGAGTAAGATAAGGTCAGCGGATGTTCACTTCCCTGAGCAAAGCTTGCCTGTTGTCTTGCTGCTGCTGCTCCTGCTGCTAAGTCGCGTCAGTTGTATCCAACTCTGTGCGACCCCATAGACGGCAGCCCACCAGGCTCCCCCATCCCTGGGATTCTCCAGGCAAGAACACTGGAGTGGGTTGCCATTTCCTTCTCCAAAGCATGAAAGTGAAAAGGGAAAGTGAAGTCGTTCAGTCGTGTCCGACTCTTAGCGACCCCATGGACTGTAGCCTACCAGGCTCCTCCGTCCATGGGATTTTCCAGGCAAGAGTACTGGAGTGGGGCACCATTGCCTTCTCCTTACCTGTTGTCTTACTTGGGACTAAAACTCCAGGGGGAAAAAAAATGCCCCTTTTCTCACCTCAACCGTCGGTGTTTGGGAAGTGACTTGCTGCCTTAACTCAAGACATGTCCCACACGTACTTCACTCAAGGACCAGGACACCTGTGAGGGCAAGGGAGCTGGCCTTGGGGGTTTGATGACGCCCCATGGGGGGACACCTGTGGCATTCACATCTGCCTGTAACTGGGTTAGTAAACTGATTTCATTCCAAGGTGGAATGTTAGCAAGCTTTTCCCCTCTCTGCAGAGCTAAAAGAAAACCATGTCTTAACAATCAGCTTCCTTAGTAATACAATGGATATTTTCATCTCCATTAGTCTATATTCTGCCTTATTTTTCACTTGATTCCAAATTCTACAAGGGAAAAAAGGGATATTATTTTTGGACTTCTAAGATTCCAGTGGAAAATGTAAATACTCAGCACTAACAGGCAGACCCTAGAACCCCTCGGCAGCCTATGTAATGAACTTGGGCCAAGTGAGGAAGCGCTATTCTATTCATGTTTTTGCCAAAATTGCAGGATCTTAGTTTCGGGTCCAACTTGGGCCCTGGCAGTGAGAGCACCAGGTCCTAACCACTGGATGAGGCAAATGACAATGCTGACAGTTGTAAACTCTCTCCAACTATTGGATTTTTAACTTCGACACAAATAATGTAAAAATCCTGTAAGACAATGCCCACTACCACATCCTAGACTGGGGCTAGAAAATAAGTCACTTGTTAGAGGACAGCACCAGTCTGTTTCCTAGTGATTCTTTGCATCCTGTTCCCCACTTGCTTCTCACCCTGTCCCTCAACTGACCCCAGGTCTGCTTGGCGATGCACCACTTGACACTAGTCCAGCTCATCCTAATAATGAATCCAAGGCTAGTTCTGACCTCTGTGGCTTGGGTTTGATGGTAGCTTTCTTGACTTGGTACTTCGCTTTAGAAATACTCAAGGAAACAAAAATGCAAAGAAGTGTGGGAAGTGTATCATGTACCATGTATGTTAGTCCAATATATTTTGATGCATAACTGTATGTCAAGCACTCGGAGTAAACCAGTTCTGGGTTTACATACATGTTTACATACACTGTTGTTGTTTAGTCGCTAAGTCACGTCCAACTCTGTGACCCAATAGATTGTAGTCTGCCAGGCTCCTCTGTGGAGAAGGCAATGGCAACCCACTCCAGTACTCTCGCTTCGAAAATCCCATGGACGGAGGAGCCCAATAGGCTGCAGTCCGTGGGGTTGCTAAGAGTTGGACACGACTGAGCGACTTCGCTTTCACTTTTCCTTTCATGCATTGGAAAAGGAAATGGCAACCCACTCCAGTGTTCTTGCCTGAAGAATCCCAGGGATGGGGGAGCCTGGTGGGCTGTCACCTATGGGGTCGCACAGAGTCAGACACGACTGACGTGACTTGGCAGCAGCAGCAGCAGCAGCAACAGGCTCCTCTGTCCATGGGATTTTCTAGGCAAGAATACTGGAGTAAGTTGCCATTTCCTTCTCCAGGGGATCTTCCTGACTCAGGGATCAAACCTGTATCTCTTATGTCTCCTGTTTGGCAGGCAGATTCTTTCCCACTGAGCCACCTGGGAAACTTACATACATTACTTCGTTTTAATAACCATAGGAAGCCAAGTGTTTCTGTCCCATATTCCAGATGAGAAAATTGACACCAAGAAAGGTTACTAGGCTTGTTAGTAAATGACAGAGTCAGGAATGGAACCCAACTCTTCAAATGATCCCAACCCCCATTCTTGGGCCTCATCCTTTAGCTGAAATGCTGTTGTCAGGGTCCTGAAATTCTTAACAAGTTTTTCTTTTAACTTAGATTTGTAAGTTAAGTGCAATGGGGCAATGGAGCAGAAGCAGATGGGCAGTGTGCATGCCTGAAGTTCTCTGCCACCCCGACTCACACAGAGCATGTGCAATGCCTTGGTGGGTCAGATAGTAAAGAATCCACCTGCAATGCAATGGAGAATCCCACAGACAGAGAAGCCTGGTGGCCTCAGTCCATAGGGTCCCACAGAAAATTGGTCACGACTAAATCAACTTAGCACACAGGCATGAGTACAAAACTCTAGCAGATCCCATGTGGGAGTACAGCAAGCCTCAAAGTATAGGTATGCCACATCTATAACTGAGCAAACAAGGGCCCCCAAGAGGCCATGCTTTCCATTCAAACCAGAGTTTTGTCCAAATACAACACAAGAAATAACTAAGAAGCCATATCACATCTTTCCTCACCACTGTTACTTTCCTGTGTTAGCAATCCACTCAAGTTTGAAAATGCTGACAGAGAAGGAAAGGGTAACCTTGAGTTCTCCATTCCATTGCCTCCTTACTCATCAGTAAGGTAGGGAACATCAGCAGAATGTGCACAAAGAAGAGAAATTAAAACAATTGAGTGAATTCTGTGCGATATCTCTGCTGTTCTGGTGGACACAAAAATACGTGTCCCAGCTAACAGACACGAATTGTGTACTTCTAGGAATACTGCATTTGAGTTAAAAAGTTCTTGCTTGTATTTGAAGTGAAGTGAAAGTCATTCAGTTTTGTCCGACTCTTTGCGACTCCATGGTCTGTCCATGGAATTTTCCAGGCAAGAATCCTGGAGTGGATTGCCATTCCCTTCTCCAGGGGATCTTCTAAACCCAAGAATTGAACCTAGGTCTCCTGCACTGCATACGGATTCTTTACCATCTGAGCCACCAGGGAAGCCCTGCTTGCATTTAAAGCTGGCATCACAATATAAAGAGGAACCATAAAATTCACACTAACAATTTTAAAATTTCAACTTAGCATTAAATAGTAATTTTTTAAAAGTCAAAAAGAGGGACCATGGTCGAAAGGAAAACTTAATATTTTTAGTACCTGTTATGGCATTTTTTCCTGCATTTTTAATGAGGGACTCCACAAATTATGTAGCTGGTGCTGTTGGTGAGTAGTGACATTAAATGAGGGAACAACCTCAAAATTTTAGGAAATAGATCTAGGAGGTCCTCATTTCCCTATGATTGAAAACAACTTGCTCCTTTGGGGTTTTGATTATCTTTTTTATTTCTCTCACTTCCCACAACCAGTAAAGAAAAAAAAAAGATACAATCAATGCAGGTACAAGGATCCAATTTTTAAAAATCAGAGTACAAAGAGGACCACAGCCCTGCCCAGGTTTAACTTACATATTTACATATTTGGAGAGGTGTGTGGTGTGGGTGTGGCTGCGGAAGCACGTTTAAAAGGCAGTATTACAAAATATACAAAGGTGGTCTTTCTTAGTAGAACCTGGCCTGGTTTCCATATGAGAGCGCTACATAACACAAATCACAGTACTACTTACTATATAACTTACGAAAAATGCTGTACAGTTGCAGGCATATAAATATAGAGTATAAATGGCTCTGTTTGGGAATCTGTATCTACACAGGGAAGGTCAGGGGAAGGCTCAGTTTGGTATCCCAACCTGCTAAAGTGATTGAGAAGCTAGAAGGGGAAGGACAGGGTCTGGGAGCATGGCTGCATTGATCCCCTTTCCCAGGCTCGGTTGAAGCTCATCTCACTCTGCAGGGAGAACAAGGTTTGTTGAGGGTAAGAAGCAATGGTCAGAGGAGGTATAAACAATAATACAGCGGGGGCTCTCGAAGGCACAGAGAAGGCATCTGGGCCAAGAAGGAGCACACTTCTTGGATCCACAGACATGCACGCACCCCACTGCCACTTGATGATCATGGTTCTGTAGGCAGTCCAGCCATGCCCTGGTTTCTACCCTCAGTGAAAAATTTGGAGCTCTGCAGACGTGGAGAGAGGGCAGATGAACCAAAGTTCATTTATGGATGGGACTATGGGAGAATATCTGGAAAGAGGTTCTGGCTTTGAGGGACGGACAGGCGGGTCCAAGTATGGACAGAAGCTGACCACCGGAAGCTGACCACCAAAAGCTGACCCAGACAGTCATTTTGTACAAGGAGCCAAGAGGCAGAGAGGTGTAGAGATGTCCTACGCTCAGGTGCTTTATGATTCAGGGGGCAGAGTGGAGGGGACTCAGAACTGGCATATCTTACTCCAGAAGACTCAGCAGGGATGATTTTTACCAGCACTAGGCTTTAGCCAGAACATATGCCTATTTGATTTTTAAATTAGCTGGGTTAAGATGCACCCAAGGCTCTTGCGGCAGAGATGAACCATCTCCCTCAAATGTTCCCCAATTCCCAGCACTCATCCTCCACCTGCCAGCTGAGGGACAGGACTGCTCTCTTACGAAAACCCTGCCAGGGGATGTGAGGAACGCTGAGAAGGGGAAAAGGCCACACCAACGGTCTTCTCCAAATCCCAGACAATTACACCATTTCCCCTGAACTGGGCTGCCCTTGGACTGTAGGAGAGCAGCTGCTCTTGGTTGAAGCAGGTCTTTGGTAAAAGAGAGAAGCCTGAGCTGAATCATAATAAAGAAAAGTGTACATGAATATGCACCTCTGAGAACCTTCCTTAAATTCCTCCCTTGGGGCTTTTCCTTTGGAAAAAGATGTTGGGGCCGGGGGAGTCCTATTGACCAACCCAACTGCGTGCTGGGGCAATTGTGATCATCTCTCTGGCCAGGTTTCACTAATTCTCTTTCAGTATTGTTTTGTGCCTTCTCGAGCCTCGAAGGCCCAGTGAGCGTGGGACTGGGGTGGAACTACTGTGTGGGCTTGATACACTGGGCCAAGGGAATGAGAGCTGGGATGGATGTCATTTCTCAATGGGGAAGGAATTCCCCTGAAATGGAGGAAGAACCAGGAGGGAGCGAGAGCGTGTGGACTATGGGGCTCCTTCCGCCTCCGGGCAGACCCCACCTACAAGGCTGTGACGCTGGAAATGGTTTTGGTGCCTGAAGCATCCGCCTCAGACTTAGTGACCCCATCCTGGGCCACTTTGTCCATGGCCAAGTTATCGAATGCCTCAGGGAACTTAACCGGCTCGTCCTTCACCTCCTCCAGGTCTTCGCAGCACTTGCTGCAACGGCAGCACTTGGAGCAGCCACACAGCTCACAGCAGACGCGGCAGCAGACCCGGCAGCAGCAGCAGCAGCGCCTCTGGAAGCAGCTGGTGAGGGAGGTGATGACCTTGTCCCAGGGCTCCAGGGAGTGCAGCCACAAGGGCAGGAAGTTCCAGCTTCGGAGCTTCTGGGGCAAGGAGCCGGGGCAGAAGGACTGCAGGATCTTGAGGACCACCACGAGTACGATCACCAGGACGATGGGCGACGCCACGCCCACCAGCACTGGCCAGCCAATCAGGGAGAGGCCAAACACGCCCAGCGGGACCAGGAAAAAGAGGACGACCAAGTAGACGATGGCGAACCAGCGGTACTTGGACGAGATGCTGCCCAGCCGTTTGGCCAGGTAGATGGGCAGGCGGGTGAACGGGATCGGGTACCACAGGATGATGCCTGAGATGTTGAAGAAAAAGTGGCACAGGGCAATCTGAAAAGCAAGGGGTTGGAGAGGTGAATGCGTCTGCCGCGCGGCGGGGTCGGAGAGAAGAGGGCGTCATCTAGAAGTGGAGCCACGGGTCTCCCTCACCTTCGCGGCTCAGCCCGGAGTCGGGGGGATTACACCGGCTGAGGGCCTAATACGTTTGTGTGTCGCGGGCGGGGGTGGGGAGAGGGGAAGGCAAGGGAAGTGACCACCTGAATCACACTTTAGTTTTCAGGGCCTGAAGTCCATTAGGCCAAATCTAACAATGAACTTCGAGAAATTGAGGCACTATGAGGTTAAGCTATTTTCCTCAAGTCACACAGATGGGAGGTGGGATTCAAACCCAGATAGCCTGGCTCCAGAGGCCATACACTTTGTACTTTCCTATATGTTCCCACCAGGCACCGAGCATGATGTTAAGGGCTTTGGACCAGCCCTATTCGATACATTAGTCACTATCCACTGAGATGTGGCATAAGCGTAAAATACCCGCTGGATTTCCAAGACTTAGTCTGAAAAAATGGTAAATGACTTTCCTGGTAGTCCAGTGGTTAAGAATCCACCGGCCAATGCAGGGGACATGGGTTCGATCCCTGGTCCAGGAAGATTCCACATGCTAGGAAGCAACTAAGCAAGCCTGTGCACACAGTTCCTGAGGCCGCACTCCAGAGCCCGTGCTCCACAACAAGGGAAGCTACCACAATGAGAAGCCCACTCAAGGCAACAAAGATAGCTCCCACTCACTGCAACTAGATAAAGCCCAAGTGCAGTGACAAAGACCCAGTGCAGCCAAAAGCAAATTAATAGATGGGTTAATAGATTAATTTTTAAATAAAGGAATAGAAAATCTCATCATTTTAATAGCAATTACATGTTGAAATGATAATGGTTCAATCAAGCACATTATTAAAATTAATCTCCCTGTTCCTTTTTGACTTTTAAAACTGCAGTACTAAAAGTTTCAGGTTTCATGAGTGATTCACATATTCTATACTCATTCTATACTTCTATCAACAGCATGGCTTTAGCCAGAGCCTCATCAGATCTTTCAAATAATCCTACTGAGCTAGAGATTATGGTTTTTCAGATGAGGGAATTGATGCTCAAAGGTTAGGTCACCTGTCCAAGGGCCCTGGGTGTATAAATGGGGGACAGTGATTCAGACATCAAAGGTCATCTTGCCTAAGGTCACCTAGCTGATCCAGGCAAGGCAGATCCCCCTGATTCTTCTCAATGCCAGGCTTAGGACACAGTGACCTCGCATTGTCCAGGCAGAGTTTGCCAAGAGGAGGGCAAGGAGACAGGAAGTTGTATCTATGTTTCTGGAATACGCTTTCCTCCTCCAGCAAAACAGCCACCTCACCTTTGTTTAAACAACCTCTGGTGACGGGACTCTGACTACCACTCTAGGGAGCAGATACCTTTGGTTGTTCTCAAATCTGTCTCCCTGAGGCATCTCCACATCACAGTTTTGGACACAACAGAGAAAAGCTTGACTTGGTTTCTTATTTAGAAATCATGTGCTTACAAGACCATGGATGGGTTTGGATCCCGCCCAGAGCCCCTGTCCCATGAAGCATTTCCTTACCTGGAGTGCACTTTTCAAAGTATTGCCTGGGCTGGCTAAGGCAGCCAAGATGGCGGTGGTGGTGGTGCCGATGTTGGCACCTAGCGTTAGTGGATATGCTCTTTGAATGGATATCACACCGATACCTGGGGGGATGAAAATAGAAAGCCCATGGCATCAGCCCCAGAGGATGGCAGGAGATGGTAACAGCAGAGGGAGACCCGGAGGAGAAACTCACCGATCAGCGGGGTCATAGCAGATGTGAACACAGAGCTGCTCTGAACGATGAAGGTCATACCTGCCCCCACAAGGATGGCCAGGTAGCCAGTCACCCAGCCAAAGGGGTAAGGGAAATCTGGAAGACAGAGGATAAGAGATGCATCACAATCCTTCTGGAGGAGGCATGGGTTGGGAGGCCCAGCTGGCATCTCCCTAGGACCTAGGTGGCACAACTAGGCCAGAGGTTTAGGTTGTACAAACTCCTCTCCACACCCACACAGAAGTCTGAAGCTGCAAATCGGATTTTTTAGCATTCTTTCACCTTGCATGGTCAAACGGTGGAAGCGAGGATGTGTTGCCAAGACAAAAACACATATTCACTGGAGTTCTGAATGCTGAACCCATCTGTTATGCATGGAATGTTTGTGTCATTTCCCCCACCCCGAATCCATGTGTTGAAACCCTAACCCCTAATGTGATTGTATCAGGAAGTGAGGCCTTTGAGAGATGACTAGGTCATGAGGTTGGAGTCCTCAAGAGTAGATTAGTGCTCTTGCCAGAAAGAAAAACACCAACACAATATACTAACGCATATATATGGAATTTAGAAAGATGCAAATGATAACCCTGTATACGAGACAGCAAAAGAGACACAGATGTATAGAACAGTCTTTGGGACTCTGTGGGAGAGGGTGAGGGTGGGATGGTTTGGAAGAATGGCATTGAAACATGTATATTATCATGTGAAACGAATCGCCAGTTCAGGGTCGATGCATGTTACAGGATGCTCGGGGCTGGTGTGCGGGGATGACCCAGAGGGAGGATAAGGGGAGGAGGGAGATGGGAGGGGGGTTCGGGAGGCGGAACTCATGTACACCCGGGACGGATTCATGTCAATGTATGGCAAAACCAACCAATATAATATTGTAAAATAATTAGCCTCCAATAAAAATTAAAAAAAAAAAAGAGTAGATTAGTGCTCTTATAGAAGAGAGAGCTTGTTCATGTGAGGACATGGTGAAAAGGCAGCCATGTATAAACCAGGAAGTGGGTCCTCACTGGAACCCAACTGTGCTGGCACCCTGACCTTGGACCTCCCAGTCTCCAGGACTGTGTGAAATAAATTTCTGTTGTTTAAACCATCCAGTCTATGAGAATTTGTTAGTGGTTGGATTAAGATGTCACCCAAATAACAAAGCACTCTGAGCATTCAGACTCTAGCTTTCCTCCTGTCTTGGTCTCCCAGTGCTGCATACCCTCCACTTTTGTTTCCACTTAAAGGAGCACTGAAGATGTGAAGCAGCTTGGAAGCCCCAGAGACCCTGTTCTTGGCACCACTAGTCCAGGACGATGCCCCGCATAGCCAACGAGCACCCAAGAATCATTCACCTCACCCTCATGACAACCCTGGGAGGTAGACATCCTCAGCCCCATCTCACAGGCAGAGTTCATGGAGTATGTTTTCATTGGCCAGGATGCCATTCTCAGCAATAGTCTCACTGGCTGTTTCAAAATACTGATGAATTTATCCAGAACCACATTTTATTCCCAAGAGCTGAAGGGAAGTAAGGGTCACAGTGGACTTCTGCTACCCTTTATTACCTAAGGAATCCTGATGGATTCAGTAAACTCCTGGGCAAACAGGGAACTTGGTCGGAAGGAAGGCCTAACTCACAACAATTTGAACTTAAGCTGACTCTTTCTCAAGGCCTTGCAAACAAGTGCTCCCCAGGCTCCACTCAAAACACTAAGGAGGATTTTGAGGGCAAGTGGTATTGTAACTTTCACAGCTTCTCAGAGCCAAGACAGAAACTCCATGTAGAGGCTGTTGCTGGAAGAGAATCAACAGGAGCTCCCCTATGGGGGAGCAGCACAGTGACGCCACCCCGAAAAGGTCCAGAATGAGAGGCAGCAAGCTTACCAGTGTTGATTGTCTTCTTGATGACAGCAGCCACCTGCCCCCTGAGCACAGAGCCCAGGAGCTTGACGATTAGGATCAGGCAGGTACAGAGAATCAGCAGGGAGGTTACCAGCAGGATGGTGCCGACAATAGCATCTGAGAGGTTGAAATTCACGAAGATGTGCCGGCCTGGAGAGACCATAGACAGCCCTTGTTAGGAGGGCATGGAGCCCTGGCGGCCACAGATTGTTATTTATTCCCCAACATCCTTCTGTCTCAAAGTAACAGAATCTTGGTTGTCAGCTTGACACAGGGCAGCCCAGAATAAAGACCATTCTTTCAAGCCTCCCTTGCAGCTAAGTATAACCCTGAGGTTGTTTAGGCCAATGGGATCTCATGAGGGTGAAGATGTAGTAAAATCCAGGGGCAGAATCAGGCCTCCAACTCTATTCTTCTGCCTCTAAATCCCATTCTGTGTTTTACCCATGATAATGAGAATACCTATAAGTATTCAAGGAGCAAGTTGGGGCTGGAAGGGCAAGTCAGAGTGGGAGCAATTGTTAATTATAAAACTGCTTGTGTTTTTTTCTTGTTTTAAGTCACTGTGTGTCCCCATGATGATTCCAGAAAAAAACATGGTTATTTTAATGGATGTACAGCAGCTACAATACAAGAGGTGATACATTCACATGATTCTGTGAGGTAAGCCACAACTGGTGTAGTAAGGTATATGGCTCAGAATTAATGTGGGGATGCATGGAGAGGAGGAGAGGCAGAGATATGCAAATGGGCACATAAGGAATAAATAATTAGAAGAACTAGCATCAGGGCCATAAGAGTCCAGAGGCAACAGTATAGCTTCTTAAAGAATTGGAGCATCAGTGCTCCAATTGGAGCAGTAAGCTCACTGCTTTCTTCAGTGCTAGAGCCCCAGTGCCTCAAATGGGACCCACTGTACAATAGGGACTCCTGACTCAAGGATGATGGTATCTGTTCTGAAGATGCCCCACACCACCTTCAAATCAGGCTGTTACCTCCCTACAGTTACTGCCAAAGAGACACCAAAGCCCATTGGGGGAGTACTCTGGAATCTGTTGATGAGTTCTGAATTGGTCTGGAACGCCCAGAAGAACTGAGTTTTCAGGTCCTAGCTCTTCCTCTTACAGGGGGACCTTGAGCCTGTCCCCTGGTTCCCAAGCCTTCTTCTGCTGTGAAAGCTCACAGCTCATTGTCCCATGTAGGACTGGTGTTCAGTGCATCTCACTGCCCTTCTTTCCTTCGCTTACTGGAGCTCCACACAGATAGGAAATAACCATCATCACCCCAGACAGCCTGTCCCAATGGCTGATGCTCTGTGAGTTCCACTCACACTTGGCAATGTTCTCCTTGTAGGTCACGTTCTTGATGGTCCAGGTGTACAAACCATCCGTCCAACAGAGGGAAGGGGAGGTGCAGTTCTCAGGCGAGGGGACGGTGACATTTCTCTCAGTCTGGGTGGCAAACATGAGAAATACTATGCATCGTCTACAACCCTCACTTCTGGTGGGGAATGGAGGGAAATTCGGGGCATCAGGGGAGACTCCGTAAGTGTGGTGCACGGCTTTCACAAGTCCCTCCATAAATGGAAGCAAGGTGGCAGCCAGAGATAAGCCAGGAGAAATGAACATAATTAGCCAGGAAAATGTGTCCATGATGTGGGCTGGTCCTGTCTGTCCTACAGCATGTTTGTCCACCTAGAATTCAAGGACTTAAGGATTCTCACTGGCTAGTTTTGACTTTTCAGGAATCCTCGATTTTTCTTTCTCCCGGCCTTTTATATGCCTAATCTGAATGCAAGATCTTGCTTTATCCAGTACAGACAGAAGAGCTAACCCAGGCAGCAATATTCTGAGACACTTACCACGTTGGTAAAAGTTTTGCACCAAATCTTGATCATACTCTTGTTCTGGACCGACTCATCATTCATTGCAATTTGGTTGAGAATATTTTTATCCAGCTGAGGAAAGCAATGGACAGAAGACAGTCGGCCCATTGTCAAAACTGATGTGGGACAGACGTTAAGAGGGGCTCTGAGGACGTGAACCAGATTGCAGCGGTGACACTCACTGCTGGATTCACCCTATCTGCATTCTCAGCATGGAGCATAGCACCTCAATGTCAGTGGGTGCTCAATAAATGAAGGACTCGTATGAACAATGGACCTGTATCTAGGAAGCATGCAGTAGAATATTCATTGGATAATCCAATAAGAGAAAAAAAATGAAGGTACGAGTGAACGAGCAAGGTCCAAGCTGGCCCCTTCTCCCCAAGGCAACATCTACAAAGCCTTCTTTCATTTATTTCAACAATATGGACAGACCCTGGTGAACAGAGGGATAACATGGGAGGAAAGGCAATAAACTCTTCCTCTCTGGCTGTGAGTAGGATGTGACTTTAATCAGTGAGCCCAGGGGTGCTGAGGTCAGAGGTGGGAACAAAGGGTCCAATGGAGAGTCCTTGAGTTTGGAGAAGCACTGACTACCACCCACCACTCCCACGCTAATAAAGTGATACACGTGTGCTGAAGTCATGGAGATAATAAACGCTAATTACTCCAGGAGAAGGGGATGGCAGAGGATGAGATGGTTAGATAGCATCACTAACTCAACAAACATGAATTTGAGCAAAATCCAGGAGATAGTGAAGGACAGGGGAGCCTGGTGTGCTGCAGTCCATGGGGTCACAAAAAGTCTGACGTGACTGTGCAACTGAAAAACAAGAACTCCATCCCATCTGCGATTCCTGAAGTTCTGCTTCCCTTGTTTTTTTTTTTTTTCAGAGGCAGTTAAAGGGCAGTGATTACAGACCCTCATCCATCTCCTCCATCCCATTTCCCTCTCGGCAGGAAGCCAGGTTACCTGGATAATGAGCTTTGTGAAGGGATCTGTGATAACTTTCAGAAGTTCTGGGGCTTCCTCTCCATTCTTGAAGTGGAAGCTCTCCACTATGAGGTTCGTCAGGCGCTCCAGGTAACTGGTGGCAGCCTCCAGAGGCAAGAGCACCAGCACGGACAGCCAGTTGAAAAAGTCATGGACGGTGGCCCCGGCAAAGGCCCTGAAAGAGGAGAGCCCCACCCCGAGACAGATCGGTCATCATTTGTATTATCTGCCAGGTGTCACCTACCTATAGGCACCTAGGTATACAATCTCACTTTTCTCCTTACAGCAATCCCCAAAGTGAGTGGTGTTAATACTACCCCCTCCCCCAGCCAGTCATCAGATGAAGAAACTGAGGACCGGCAAACAGGAATTGAAGATCACTGCAGCAGTGCTGGGTGCAGGAATCTCGTCTCCTACTGCCTGGCAGAACCTTTCCCACCAGATCAGACAGTGGACAGTTCGCTCTGCGTGGGGGAAAGGGAACTATCAATGGAGGCTATTTTGGCTGCAGTTATTAATTCAGCAAGTGGCTGTTTGCAAAAAATTCATCAAGACTACTTCTGAATCATGCATACTGAACACAATCTTCCTTTAGAAATTTGCAATTCGTTTGCAAGTACAAATTTTTACTTATTCTTCCTGGAGAGGGTGATTTAAGACATTTTCAGTCCATGGGGTCACTAGAGTTGGACACGACTGAGCGACTTCACTTTCACTTTTCACTTTCATGCATTAGAGAAGGAAATGGCAACCCACTCCAGTGTTCTTGCCTGGAGAGTCCCAGGGATGGGGGAGCCTGGTGGGCTGCCATCTATGGGGTCACACAGAGTCGGACATGACTGAAGCGACTTAGCAGCAGCAGCAGTGGCATACACTGCTGACTCAAAGTGTTACAGATATTTCTTTGTAGTTTGGAAATTTTTAAAAAAGCCTTATAGGTGTTTGATATAATTGTTGTTTCAGGAATCTATCCAGGAAAACATTACCAGAAAAGAATAATACACATCTCCAAAGATGTTATTGAAAGCAATCTATTTAAATATCTCAAAAGGGGGTGAGCTAGATCAATTATATTCTATGTGTAAGCACTTTCATCTTTATACATCCAGAGGTAAAAATTAGTGTAACAGCGAAAAGAACCCAGAATTTCCAATAAGAAAACCTGGATCGAGTCTCAGCTATGCTCCTCAGCAAATTTACTTAACCTCTTTGTGCTTCTATATTAAGAAAATGGTGCATAGAAAAGTCTACTCAGTTTCTTAAGATCAAATTATCTAACACCCTGGGTGATACGTACTATAATTTAGACCTCAGAACATTTTATCACGGACCAGGAGTTCAGCTATGGTTGACAGAAAGTGAATGGCTCTGAGGACATCCGGTGCTGCCAGTTCACCCATGGACGAGGGTGTTTGCTGACCACCCCCACCAGCCTGTTTAATGTCCATCTGTCTGACGTGACAGTTGCAGTGTAGTTGGTATATAATATTATATAAGCCACAGGTGTTCAATACAGTGACTCACAATTTTAAAAGGTTTTATTCCATCTGTAGTTATTAGAAAATATTGGCTGTATGTCCTGTAGCGTATTTTATACCTAATAGTTTGTACCTCTTATTTCCCTCCTCCCATATTGCTCATCCCCCTTTCGTCTCCCGAATGGTAACCACTAGTTTGTTCTCATATCTGTGAGTCTGCTTCTTTCTTGTTTTGTTCATTAGTTTGTTGTATTTTTAGATTCTACATATCAGTAATATCATACAATTTTTGTCTTTCCCTGTATGATTTATTTCACTTAGCATAATGCCCAGGTTCACCCATATTGCTTCAAATGACAAAAATCTGTTCTTTTTTGTGGCTGAGTAGTATTCCATTGTATGTATGTATGTGTGTGTGTGTGTGTAGATGGATCACATCTTTCATTCTTCTGTTGATGGACACTTAGGTTGCTTCCATATCCTGGCAATTCTAAATAATGCTGCTATGATCATTGGGGGTGCATTGTACCTTTTCAAATTGGTGTTTTTGGCTTTGTTGGGTGGGGACTGTTTCACTATTTTAACAAGCTCTGGAAAAACCCATAACCAGGCAGAAGAGAGGCTGGGAATTGTGTTTAATGGAAGCTTTAGGAAGTTATAATTATTTCCAAGTGAGATAGTAAAGGCTATTCTAACTGGCCTTGTTTTAACTATGCCACAGGCCAAGCTTCTAGCTAAAACTTGTATTTGGGCAGCCCTGACTAGGTGCCAGGCACCTTGCTAGGTATTTATCTATATGATTGTGTTAATTTCTTTAGGCAACATGGAGGTTGATAGATACTGTTATCCAAGCTCTGCAGAGCAGGGAGCTGAGCTACCAACTGCTAAGTATGTGATCCCAGCCTCCAGCCCTACTCCACTGTAGCTACTTCTAAGAGGTCCAGGGATAACAAACATGCTCTCCTGTCAATGACAGGAAAACTCGGCCAACCCCTATATGGGCCTGGTAGTGGCCAAGGCTGACTCCAAGCCTCCTACCTTCTGAACTCATTACGGTCTCCTGCCTGCATGAGCGCCACAAGGGTGTTGGTAATTGAAGTCCCAATGTTGGCCCCCATGATAATGGGGATGGCAGCATGCACGGGCAGCACTGGAGGGTGGAAAAGAGTAAGTTAGCAAGTTCGTAAAGTTGAGGAAGGCATCTTGGCCGTGTTCCTGATGTGGCCAAGGCAAACTGACCTCATTCAGGCTGATAACCCCCTAAAGCACCAGGTCTTAATCTCTTTAGGGTCTGCACCTCACTGTGAATCTGAAAAAAACTTGGGCATCTCACTATAGAAATAGGCACATATGCCAAAGAAGATTAAAATAAAAAATTTCAGCACTTAATTGCAGGGAATTCAGAGACTCCATTAAACCCTCCTGTTTAAAAGTTCCATTCTAAATCCCTCTGTCCCCCAATTCCAGATGGCAGGGTAGCTTAAAGGAGACCAGGAAAAATGTATAAGGACTTGTGTATTTATTATGGAAAATTCATGGCAATATCTTTTTCTCACAAAATTAATACATTGCCATACGTTCTAATGTATAAAAGTACTTTTATAAAAGTATATGTTATAAAAGTATTAAGAAGTATTAAAAAGTATATAAAAGTGTATATATATTAAAAAATTATAAAAGTATAAAAGTACTTTGCAGAAGCAATGAATATTTTTCTAATTTGGTCCTCAAAAAGTTGTTCTATTTAATTTTAGTTAAATTAAAAATATTGGTTTGGGTTGAAAATTAACCAGTTCAAACTGGCTCCCCTCAGAGGGTCTATCAACATAGTCAGGGCAAACGTTGAGTGGGTTCAAGTTTGTAACATCAGGTCCCCAAGCTCAGATGCCTCAAAGCCAACATGTGATGTGATTACATGAGGTTTTTTTCTTAGCCCTGAGAGCAATGATGGACATGTTCTAAATTTATGTGGTTCAACATGGCAGCCATTAGCCACACATGATCCCTTGAAATACAGCTCTTGCAGCTGATCAGCTGAATTTAAGGCTAAATGAAACAGCCACATGTAGCTAGTGGCTACTAGGCTAGACAACACAGTTCTAGAGAATTTGGAACTGAGTCTTCAAGTGTTGGGGCCAATTTTAAGGCTCAGCCCATGGGAAGGGAAACAGGAGGCTGCCCACAGTCTAAGCAGAGCATGTCATAGTTGGACAAGTTAGGAAGGTAATGGCAACAAGCCTGGACATATTCAGAGTCAATCCCAGCCTCCCCAGCTGAACAGGGAAATGCCTGAAATTTGTCTGGGCTCACAGGTGCCTGGACTCACATGAGGAGGCCACCATGCTGACGACGATGGACGTGGAGG
The DNA here is from genome assembly GCF_049115385.1 of Moschus berezovskii. Classification (NCBI taxonomy): domain Eukaryota; kingdom Metazoa; phylum Chordata; class Mammalia; order Artiodactyla; family Moschidae; genus Moschus; species Moschus berezovskii. Next base: position 53,513,442 of record NC_142464.1, on the reverse strand, counting down.
TGCTGGAACTCTGCACCAGGACCGTCACCAGCACCCCAATCACCATCCCCGCCAAGGGGTTGGACAAGATAGAGTTGTTGTTGAAGAATTTCCCGGCTACCTTTCCTGAAAAACAAACCCACAACCATGTGATGGGCGTTAGGTGGGCGCTGAGCGACCAGCCTTAAGTTACTGGCTGGTGGCTGTAGGTACCAGCCTGCATACTTGCTGGTGGTATCTCAGGCATCTTGCTTCTTCAGGCTTCTCCCCAGTGCTGCTCTAATCCCACCCACCCCTGTTCCTCTTGTCCCTTCACCCTGCACCTTCCTATCTACTTCAACCACTTACTTCAAGCCCTCCTCTAGTCGTCTTTGATCACAAATCTGGCCTCAGCTCTGTACTTCGTTGGATGAATGCCAGTGCATCTCCTGATGGCCTTATTCTGGTCAGGGATGTATTCCCAACTCACAAGATCTATCCGTGTAGATCTTCTTGTTCTTCTCTATCCAATCCCTTTGATTCAAGCCCCTAGCCCCAGTCCATAACTGAACACTAGGAGCATCACTTGAGAGTGTGGTCTGAGACCATCAATCCATCCCTCCAATTAATGTTTAAAAGAAGACTGCGAGTGGGGAGTGGAATGCCTTGTCTGAGAGATAGCAAGGCCCCTTGCTGATGCTGCGTGGGATAGGGGCAGACCAGAGTGGCATTCAGCAAGTCAGTCTGACCCTCAAACTCCCCCAGTTCTCCTAGACCACAAAGATGAGCTCTCAAGAACAGAACCAAGGGATGCAGAAACTTATGGTCTTCCATGTCACCAGATCTGTTTGAATCCCACTATGCCAATTATAGGCTGTGAAACTCAGTGCTGGGTGACAACCTTCTAGAGCCTTGGCCCATTCCTCTGTAAGTGAGAAGGACTTTGGGAAGGAATGTTTAAGACAATGCTCCTACGTCAGTAGGTCCTTAAAGGACTGGCTCTTACTACTGTCGCCCATTGGGGATAGGCAGGTGACCAAGCATACAGTAATTTCACTTCTGGGTCCCCTCACCCCTCATTTCCATGCTCAGTCCTGGGAGGTGTTTAGGCAACTGCAGTGAAAGCAGATCCCCCAACAAGGGACCCCTGTCCTTCTCCAGCAAAGGAACAATTTTGATATTTAGTAGTTGTTTTAGGCTAAGAACACTCAGTCAATAGTCCCCTTAGGTGGACTGAGACCCCAAGACAGCCAGAAACCCTCACATAAGCCTTTAGGTCAAACAGCTTTCTGTCCTTGTGTTTGTCCAGACAAACACAAGGAGCTGACGGCTTGCCCTTGACATTGGCTGTGGCCTGGCCTAAGCCACTTTAGCCAGCCTATCATAACCCTCTCATGGGCATCAGTTTTCTCTTTTGTAAAATGGGGGCATGACTTCAGATGATCTCAGGTGACTTCCATTCCTAGAACACTCAGGTAGACTGCAACTGCATGGGGCTTGCTGAGTTGTGACTTTCTGAAATAAATTCACTGAAAACACCACTCCCACCCCGGACCTTTGATCTCTTCCATCCATACCTCCAACCAGCTGGAAGGCGCTGCTCAGGACATCCAAGGAGCACACAAAGAAGTAGAGAAACGTCAGAAGTAAAATAAATTTCCCAATCCCTTGGAAGACGCAGAGAATCTTCCCTTTGGTGTCTCTCTCTGGAGGAGGGGAAAAGGCATGGCTGAAACACTAAGTTTGACGATGAGCTCAGAACTCCCCCAACTCCCCTCCTAGCCAGGCAGCTATAGGCTTAAATCTAGCAAGACCCAGCAATGGGATGCATTCATGGCTGGCTGTAGTTTTCAAAGTAATTACCACTGGAGTCCATTCAGTTGAAACCTGTGGTGAAATGTCTAAAGGATTGGGCTCTTGGGAGGAGAGGGTTGGTGAGGTCTGGGGCACACACAGGCGGGCAAGAGCAAGTGTCACTGATGAGCCACTTAAGAGCACTTGACCCCTGCTAAGTGCAAGGTCAGAGATAAACGCTTTTCTAAGCACCTTCAGAACCACACAGAATATTTTCAACAAAGTGGCTGCAAGGTAGCAATCACAGCCTCCATCTGGGGAGTGTCTGGGCCCTCGTATGTCCTGGAAGGCTACTACATCCTCGGCTGTCGTTTTCTCCACCCACTTTTAAAGTGGTTCTCACGTCCTCCCTCCCAGCTCTCCTCCCCTTCTACCTGACCTGCAGACTGACCTTACTGCCTGGAACAGAAATGCGACATCTGCTTGCATCCCTTCTGTTTTGTCTATGTAGACTGCCTTCTATAATCTCTCTCTGATGCTCACGTTGAGGCCTGGGGACCCCTTTTCCCCAGTCTCAGAGATGGGGCCTCATCTATTTCCTGCTGCATCCACGGCACTGGGCAGTGCCTGGGACCTGGTTCAGCACACAATGGAGCTGCACAGGGTCTGTTGTGGTTTTAACCTCGATTCATTTGTTAAATGAATGAATGAAAGGATAAAAGATCCCCCAGTCATCACAGGAGGCTTGAATCTTAAAGCCAGGACCTTTGCTTGAACAATCGAAGGGAAACGATGGCAGCAAGGTGACACTGTAAAGATAGTGATCTCAGTCTCTTGCCAACGGCAGTCCCCTCCCACCTGCCTCAGCTGCCCTCATTTACCTGACCACTTGAGCCCCGAGTCCTTAAGCTCGGGCAGGTCCCAGGGGTCTTCCACCTCGGTGGGCTCTTCGATCAGTGCCGCAGTGGAATGAGACGGCACAAGTTCTATCTTGGTGATAGAGGCGCCGGTGTCATCTGCCCAAACAAGCAGAGAAGGCCATGAGGAATGAGGAACCAGGCGTGGGTCTCCTGGGGCCTTCCCAAGGGGGCCAGCCCAGGGCTGGAGGCGGGGCACTTACCCTTTTCAGTCTCATTGCCTTTCTCAGGCTTGGCAGACTGCTCACCATCGGCCTTTACAGTGTATTTATCCGAGGTAGGCTGGGCATTTTCCAACTTAGGCCAAGGAGCCATGGTCTGTGATAGGAAAACAGCTTAAAGAAGCAGCCACTGAAAGGAAGCCCACTCAGTTTCCCCAAGGAGACAGTGGTTGCAAAGAATCATGCTTGTACGTCCTAAGTGTAGATCCTTAAGCACCATATTTCATGCCTCTGGGGGCCTCCCTCCCTCGCTCACCCAGGCTGTCACTAAACCAAACCACTGTTTTCTAGGTTTCCATCCTAGCCTCAAATTCATACACCAGCCGAGCCTCCTCTGGTTGCTCTGTCTGTCTTGGTCTGTCATGACTCTCTCCTTTAGTCAGAAAGGAAACACGAACTCACTCATCTTCATCAACTCGTGGTACCACTAAGCCCTCACGATCATCCAATGGGCTCCCCATCTGCTTCTCATGAAAGGACAAACTCACCTGCAGATCTGCAACAGACCTCACCTAGTGGACTTTTGGTCTGTGTTCATGCTTGTATACACTCTACCTGCTTTACCTGCTGCTGGGTCCTCTAAGGGAAGCATGATATGTTAGACCTGGTTCAAAGCCCATAGGTGCCACTTATCAGTGGGCGTGTGTTTAGGAGAGTCCCTTTAGGCCTCTGAGCCATATATAAAATGGGGACAATGCTTCCTGCTTTGTAGGGTTATGAAATTAATGGTTATGTCCAGAAAGTGCCTGGTAAATACTAGCAAAGATTACTAGGCTATGCTGCCTGGATTAACAACCCTTTGTTGGAACCACATTCTTCCCAGCCTCTGATAGAGACTTCCTCACAACCCATTTTCTCAACAAAGCCTTTCTCAGCTCCGTGGAGAGGAAACCTGGCTCCCTACACGCCGGGACATCCGCTACTTGCAGTTCTTGTTCTGACACACGTCAGACAATGCAACCCAAAGGACTGGAATAAACAATTCATAGAAGAGGAAGTACAAGTGGTTCAAACACTTATTATAAAGTAAGAGTTCAGCCTTATTAATGACCCAAGATATGCAAAATCTGAGGTGAGTTTCAACTATCAAATTAGCAAAAAATAAAAATTTAAGTATAATGTACTATTCTGGAGACGATCCAGTGAAATGAGCACTGCCAAAGTTCTGGAAAGAAGGTGGCAAATGTCTAAACCCCATACATATTTCAAACATCTCTGACCCAGTAATTTCACCTGTAGGAATTAAAAATCTAGGGACAGTTTTTTTTTTCTCAGAAAATCAAAAGTACTGCCTTGCTCTGATCACTTCTTTGGAGAGGGTTTCCCAGAACCTGGGTCTGTTTCCTTTCCCATTTTTCTTCAACAGAAATCATTCCTGCCTGTCAGAATGTAAGCTCTACCAAAAAAGGGGCCTTTGTCTTGCTCATAACTGCATCCTCAAGGTCTACAGCTCTGCCTGGGACATTGATGAGGCCCAGTAAACATTGACTGATGGATGAATGTGATGCAAACCAAAATGCACTCTTATTTACAGGGTCAAAAATAAAAACCGGGAAACTATTGTATTAACTATGGTACATCAATATGCCAGCAAATTTGGAAAACTCATCAGTGGCCACAGGACTGGAAAAGGTCAGTTTTCATTCCAATACCAAAGAATGTTCAAACTACCACACAATTGCACTCATCTCACACGCTAGTAAAGTCATGCTCAAAATTCTCCAAGCCAGGCTTCAGCAATATGTGAACTGTGAACTTCCAGATGTTCAAGCTGGTTTTTGAAAAGGCAGAGGGAACCAGAGATCAAATTGCCAACATCCGCTGGATCTTGGAGAAAGCAAGAGAGTTCCAGAAAAACATCTATTTCTGCTTCATTGACTATGCCAAAGCCTTTGACTGTGTGGATCACAATAAACTGTGGAACATTCTGAAAGAGATGGGAATCCCAGACCACCTGACCTGCCTCTTGAGAAACCTGTATGCAGGTCAGGAAGCAACAGTCAGAACTGGACATGGAACAAAAGACTGCTTCCAAATAGGAAAAGGAGTACGTCAAGGCTGTATATTGTCACCTTGCTTATTTAGCTTATATGCAGAGTACATCATGTGGAACTCTGGGCTGGAAGAAGCACAAGCTGGAATCAAGGTTGCCAGGAGAAATATCAATAACCTCAGATATGCAGATGATACTACCCTTATGGCAGAAAGTGAAGAAAAACTAAAAAGCCTCTTGATGAAAGTGAAAGAGGAGAGTGAAAAGTTTGGCTTGAAGCTCAACATTCAGAAAACTAAGATCATGGCATCTGGTTCCATCACTTCATGGGAAATAGATGGGAACACAGTGGAAACAGTGTCAGACTTTATTTTGTTGGGCTCCAAAATCACTGTGGATGCTGATTGCAGCCATGAAATTAAAAGACGCTTACTCCTTGGAAGAAAAGTTATGACCAACCTAGAAAGCATATTAAAAAGCAGAGACATTACTTTTCCAACCAAGGTCCGTCTAGGCAAGGCTATGGTTTTTCCCGTGGTCATGTATGGATGTGAGAGTTGGACTGTGAAGAAAGCTGATCGCCGAAGAATTGATGCTTTTGAAATGTGGTGCTGGAGGAGACTCTTGAGAGTTCCTTGGACTGCAAGGAGATCCAACCAGTCCATTCTAAGGGAGATCAGTCCTGGGTGTTCATTGGAAGGACTGATTCTAAAGCTGAAACTGCAATACTTTGGCCACCTCATGCGACGAGTTGACTCACTGGAAAAGACTCTGATGCTGGGAGGGATTGGGGCAGGAGGAGAAGGGGACGACAGAGAATGAGATGGCTGGATGGCATCACCGACTCGATGGAGGTGGGTTTGAGTGAACTCCCGGAGTTGGTGATGGACAGGGAGGCCTGGCGTGCTGTGATTCATGGGGTTGCAAAGAGTTGGACACGACTGAGCGACTGAACCAAAGTGAACTGAACTGATGGTACATCTATGCAGCAAAGAGCATGCCATTATAAAGAACCAGCAAAAGAAACTAAATACAACCTCAGGAAAATGTTTTAGATAAATTATGACTAGAAGGCATATTTATGTCCCATTCACAGCATGATCACATTAAGGATACAGAAATGTTTCATGGGGTACACAAGGGGTGGTAGGATTGTCTGCGATTTTTATTTTCTTCAAGAGATGCAGCCCCATCCCCAAACTCACAGAGGTTAGGTGATTCAGGAACACTTGTATGGTTACTGTCACTCCTACTGATAAAGCCATGAGTTAAAAAAAGCTGATTCTGTGAGTTCCCATCATGAGAGGATTTCATGCATTTGTCTGGCCAAAGGAACTTTCCCTGTGTGACTGCAGAGCATGGCACATACTCCTGTGATCAAAGCCAACATCCTGCCATCACTGGCTTCTAGGAAGGCACAGACCAGGTCTTTCATTTCAGCTTCATAAGCCCCTGGCACTGGGCTTGGCACCTAGGTTTCGTGTGCTTTCTGAACAGGATGCTGGGACCTGCCTAGCCAGCAAGAGCCAATAGCTATGCTCAATCTCACCACTGCCCATTCGGAGAAGTGTTATTATTTTGCCATTATACTGCATCCCAAGATGAAGAACCTGCTTTATAGCACAGGGAGCTCAGCTCAGTGCTCTATGGTGACCTAGAGGGGTGGGATGGGGTGGGAAAGGAGGTCCAAGGCGGAGGGGACATATGTGTACAAATAGCTGATTCACTTGTTGTAAAGCAGAAACTAACACAACATGATAAAACAATTGCATATGCATTTGTGCTCAGTCGTGTCTGACTCTTTGTGACCCCATGGATTGTAGCCTGCCAGGCTCCTCTGTCAATGGAATTTTCCAGGCAGGAACACTGGAGTCAGTTGCCATTTCCTCCTCCAGGGGATCTTCTTAACCCAGGGATCGAACTCATATCTCCTGAATCTCCTGCATTGGCAGGCAGATTCTTTACTACTAAGCTATCATGGACACCCCAAAAGCAATTATACCCAATTAAAAAAAAAGAAAAAGAAAAACTCAGGTACATGGAGACCGGTGACTTGCCTAAGGTCCCACATGGCAGAGCCTTGAACCCAGGTGAGTTTCCATCTAGTCTCCTGCAGTACAGCTGACCACCCTAGGTGGGGCAAAGCCCACTGCTCTGCAGGCCTGCTGATGGGGCACCATCCGGGGTGTGCTGAGAGGCAGCTACAAGGCTGGGCCTGGGCAGGGGAAGTGGGGTGAAACTGGGTGGCTGGGGAGGAGAAACCAAGGCTGATCTGGGAGAACTTCAACCTCAGCTCAAGGCTGCCACATCTGAAATGTGGGTTTGAAATGGCTCTGAGGTTAAAAAGAAAATACAGGGCTGGCTCTAGGCTAGGTATCATATAGCACAGAGGTTTGGAACCAAACCCCAGCTCTGCCTCAGATACACTGTGACTTTGGGCAAGTCACTTGACTGCTCTGTGCCTCTGTTTCCCATACATAGGAATGTGGTTTATGTTTATAAACCACTGGGTTACTAGGCAGCTTCAATGAGTTAATTTCTGTACAGTAATCTGTTCAATAAATTGATCCTCTTAACTCCTCTTATCAACTCTGCAAGGGGTTAGTGTTGTTCCCATTTTATAGATGAGAAAACCAAAGCACCCAGACAGATGAAGTCACTTGGCCCAAGGTCATAGGTATGATGTGAGAATTTCTAACTCCAGAGTCCACATGCTTGCCTCTCAATGACTATATGACCTTCAACTCTCCTAGAAGGAGTGAGTCATGCATTAATAGCATCAAAAGTGATATCTATCTGATTAAAGGCCCAAATCTAGACAAATGGAAAAGATGCTTCCACGCTCCAGTGGAAATCAGCATCCCACTTAGTGCACACAGAATCCAGGGAGGGGGCCGTCTCTGGTGGCTCAGAGGTAAAGAATCCACCTGCCAGGTGCGAGAAACTGTGAGTTCAATCCCTGATCCAGGAAGATCCCACATGCCTTAGAGCAACGAAGCCTGTGTTCTAGAGCCTGGGAGCCACAACTACTGAAGTCTGGACACCTTGAACCCATGCTCCACAACAAGAAGAGCCCCTGCAATAAGAAGCCTGCACACTACAACTAGAGACTAACGCCAGCTCGCTCCAACTAGAGAAAAGCCCATGCAGCAACAGAGACCCAACACAGCCAAAAATAAACTAAAAAAAAAAAAAGATTCCAGGGAGGAAGTGAGTCTCCCACAGTCTCCAAGCATCTCTCACCCCAGATATTTGTACAAAAGCACTTAGCCTGCACCCAAACTGCCTATCTATACTGTTCATGGACCATTTACATCTGTCAGCACTTAGACATCACCTTAACTTAAATCCAACTCATTTCCCCATCATTCCCAAAGTTCCCCTTTGTGGAACTTTGCTGTTTATGTGACTCCTGCCATCATCAGCCGAGACTCTCCAAGTCACCTCTGACAGCTCCCAAATCCAGCCAGCACCAGGACTGTGCATTTTACCTGGGAGCAACTTGGTTCCTGGCGTCTGGTTCCTTGGGGCCACCTCCTCATGCTGAGCCTCTGTATCTCCTGCCTAGAGGGACACAGCAGCCTGTTGAACTGTTCTGGGCCCCAGCCTCCCTCTACAGCTTAACCTTCCCAACACACAGCTGTGATCGTGTGCACTCATCTCTTTGTGGCTTTCTGCTCCCCAGATGCTCCCTGGCCTTGGACCACACCAGCCTAAAACTGGGACCCTGAACCCTCTCCTCTGCTTCTGCCCAGGCATCCGCCCCCTTTCTCTCCACCTCTTTAGGCTCAACCCAGGCCCTCACTCTCCCACCTCTGCCTGAGTTCCCCAGGCCTCTCTGGTCTTGCCCTTCTCTAAGGGTGTGTCCTACCCATGTGACTCGTCTGGCACTCCATCACACACCACTGTGATCTTTACTTGATTTCTGATAATAACAACTCCCATTTTAAAGAGTGACAAAGAGATGCCAGGTGCTATGCTGGTGCTTGACACATGTCACTCAAATCTTTAGGCAAAAAAGGCGTCATGAACGTTGTACTGTGCTGTGCTCAGTTGCTTCAGTCGTGTCTGACTCTGTGCGGTCCTGTGGATTGTAGCCCACCAGTCTCCTCTGTCCATGGGATTCTCCAGGCAAGAATACCAGAATGGGGTACCATGCCCTCCTGCAGGGGATCTTCCCGATTCAGGGATCAACTGGGTCACCTGCTTTGCAGGAGGATTCTTTACCACTGAGCCAAGGTACACATTTCATCATGAACATTGTCATTTGCAAATGGGAAAAATCTGATTCCAAGACGTCCAAGCAACTTGTTCAAAGTCACCCAGTAGGTGAGTGATGGAGCCAGTTTTTAAACACAGCTCTACCTGTCAGGGAGGTTGGGGCCCTGATCAAACATATCCTTGGTTGGGATACAGACATATCTTCACAGAGCACTACTTTTACACACTTAAAGGGGCAAGGGAATGTTTAATGACTTACATTATTGCTGTATATTTGATTAACCCTATGAAGGATTATTGTGATGATCAAGTGTGTGATGGTTAAAAAGCCCTCAGAACGGTGCCAACATATTGTAAACTTGTGTGATTATCAATGATCGTACTAAAACAAGCATGGTCATATTATAGTATAGAATGCAAAATGTATATAAATTTTCTTAATTAAAAAAAAAAAACAGGACACAAAAATCTGCTTTGAGCTTGCAACCAGCTGTTCTGGGCTTACTCACAAACCTCCAAGGATTCAAACTCCTGGCTCTCTGATTTGGGGGGGCATTTTGAAGGGAAAATTTGGTTCACCTCTGTTTCTCTTATAATCTGAATTCACCCTAGAGCTGTTCTTCTCTTATGCACATTTACACTGCCTTCTCAAGTAGAATTTAAGCTTTGGAGAGCTGGAACCCTGTTACACGTTTTCTCCCAGAGCTCAGCAGACCACACATAGTAGGTACTGTACATCTGTGAATGGAGAAGTCAACATCCAGGGTTTACTGAAGGAACACCCCAGATCCACACTGATCATGAGTAGGAAACAAATCATGCCTGAATCTGATGATGAGCACTTGCTCCTCATCACCATATACAAGCCCGTTTGGCCAAGATCTGTTGGATGGAGCAGCTGTCTCAAGAAGCTACAATCTGGATGTCATAGCAGCCCGGCTTGGGAAATTCTCATCAGCAGTGAGGTATTATTTAAACTATTCCCAGTGACTGGATTTCTGACTAATCAGAATCATTTTCTTTTAAGGGGCGTACAAAGTATCTAGAAAATTCAGAACCAGACACTTCCATGGTCCGAAATACAAGTAATTCACAATAATAAAAGCAATGGAATGGGCAGACACTCATTTCCACTGAACTGGACAGTAGGGAGAGTAGCATATGGCCGCAAGGGATTCAACAAACTATGGTGCCTTGAATACTTCCTCTGTGTGAGGCCTGTCTGTGCTGGCTTCATTTCTCTCTGGGTTCTCATTTCCTATTAATCAGCATCACCAAGAAGCAAAGGCAACTTTCTAATGGAAGTCTCTACTCTTCCTTCCTAGAAATCTTGCTTCCCCTACTCTAAGTTCAGCCATCTGTCCCACGCCCAAATCCTCTTTCCAGACACATTCCTGACGAAGCAATCATTTTCCTACATCCAATTCAGTACTCCTCCTTGTCCTTGGCTTCTGCATCTGCAGTTTCAACCAACCACTGATGGAAAACATGCAGGGGAAAAAATTATTCCAGGAAGTTCCAAAAAGCAAAAGCTGAATTTGCAGCACACAGGCAACTATTTCCACAGTGTTTACACTGTATTTAGAACTATTTACATAGCATTTACACTGTTAGGTATTATAAATAATCTATCTAGAGGTGATTTAAAGTATATGGGAGGATCACATTGGCTATGTGCAATTACACTATTTTATACACGAGACTCTGCAGAGCTCAGGAACCAAACCCGGCAGACACCTGGGGACCACTGTACTTCACTGCCCGGTACATTCACATACTCCACTGTCACTCGCTGGGTGTTCACAGTGCCAGTCACTTGCAGGCAAGAAGGGAATGCGCAGGTCCACATTCCGAAGCACTGCCCCGGGAGGGGCAGGCAGCCAGGAGTCGTCTGACCCAGCCCAGAGCATTCTGCAGTGGCTGGACAGCCCCTCCCTGTCCTCCCCACCCCACAGCTCAAGATGTTCTTCTCAACACCCGGAAAGTGGGGAAATGCAGGCCACCAGGTACCCAACCATTGCACTTGGCAGTGTGGCTGCAGAGTCCCTGCTCCCACGGCCTTCCCCGTCACCAAAGCCTCAGCGCTCTGAGCAGACTGACCCTGCAGATACTGAGTAAAGGGGGACTTGGAGCTTATGCACCTTGATTAGCCCTGAGACTAGAGAGCTGTCCGGTCTGCTCTCATAGTGCCGGGCACACCACCCGGAAAGAGAACCGTGCGGCAGGGGAGGGCTGCTCTGCAGAACCCTGCTACTTACAGTGTGAGACTCTGAGCCTCAGTTTCATCTTTACAAAAATTATGGACAATGTGTCTCCCTCCCTAAATAGCTGTTATTAGACTGATTAATGAGTGTAGTTGAGGCCCTGAACAGAGTGCCTGGCAGAGTAAACACTCAGCACTCTGTGAAATGAACTGCATCACAAACAATAGACTCAACTCCACTTTGCCCCAGCCCATAAGCTCTTCATCTTGATGCACAGCTGAGTGAATCCTGGTAAATATTTGTGTGGCTACTGGATTCAAAGGACGAAAGAAAAAAGGATCTAATGTTTTGTGATGCGGGAGTGTTCTATACGATTTGTGACCTCATTAAATCTTAGGATAAGGAGGTCTTCTTTCCAGTTTACAACGAAACTGAGGCACAGAGAAATTAAGAAAGTCTCACAGCTACCCAAGGATCATGCTAAGTTGCTTCAGTCGTGTCCAACTCTTTGTGAACCCAGGGACTGTAGCATGCCAGGTTCTTCTGTCCTTGGGATTCTCCAGGCACGAATACTGGAGTGGGTTCCGTGCCCTCCTCCAGGAGATCTTCCTGACCCAGGGATCAAACTTGCATTATGTCTCCTGCATTGGCAGGCAGGTACTTTACCACTAGCGCCACCTGGGAAGCCCAAGGATAGAGTCAAATTTGAAGCCAGGACTGCTGGTTCCAAAGCTAGATGGCCTTTCCACAGAACCCCAGCAAGTGTCGAGATAGAGGAAGGAGTCAGATATGCTCCAGGCCCCATCAGAGCAGTAAGGCACCTACTTTGGGTCCAGGCTCAGTGGGGCTCTGAAAGTGTCTGGGAGAGCTAGCTGACTGACACCTCTGCAGGGGTCAGTCTTACCTAGTCATTCAGACAGATGGAAATGCCAGTCAAAATAGTCTAAGGGCAGGCTGCTGCCTCCCCAGCAAAGGCTCAGGCATACTAAGGGCCTGGATTCGGCATATGTCCAAATTTTAGGAGGTGCAGCTGAGCAGGAGAGCAGGCACTGAATGAGCCTGACAGAAGATGGAAACTGAATCTGAGGCCACTGCTCCCGGGGGTGTGGCAGACACTAGTGCCCGATTCCCTTGGGAGGCGCTTTGGCAGTCAGAGGGGTCCTTAGAGCCTGTGGCCCCCTCTAAAGGCTTTCTCCCATCCCCCTCCCTCTGATTCAGCTGTTCCCTCTCCCCACCTTCCCCCAAGGCTGTGCTCTCCTACTGCCTGCCAGGAGCAGAGAAGGATTAGGTCATCCCTTTTGGCAATTTGGTGGTAATACCCAGAAAAATGTTTTTTATTGCCCAGGCACAAGATTAGTGACTCTGACCACACAGCTGCTCCCTTGCCCCCACCCCAGGCTCCTCCCTACAATTGAGCTGACAGTATTGATAACTTTTGGCTCAACTTCCTGCATCTACATGTGCATAGATGCCAAGAGGAACTCTTGAGGGCCAAGGGGGAAAAAAAAACAAAACTGCTCAGCCCTTCTCAGACCTGGGCAGTGGGGAAATGTAAGGCACCTGGCAGCCACCCAAGCCCTACGCTTTGCATTGTTTGAGCCTCTCCAACCAGGACCTGTTCTGGGGCCACCTCCGCTCAGAACAGCAGTAGCTCAAGGCCATCTGAAGAAGTGGGGAGAGGAGGAAGGAGGCAAGAGGCATCGTCCTGCTGAGAGACCGAGACACACAGGCGTTTTCCCACCAGGTTGTGACCTGCGCAAGCACAGGGGGGATGACCCCATTCCCCAACATGCCGGACAGTGTCTGCCAACCAAATGCTTCCAGAGGGTTTTGTGCCAGGCACTGCAGTAAGCCCTGTTAACAAATTAATCTGTTTAGTCTCACAAGCACTTGATGTATTCCTGTCAATCTGCTTGAGGTGGCTCAGACAGTAAAGAATCTGCCTGCGATGTAGGAGACCCGGGCTTCAATCCCTGGGTCGGGAAGATCCTCTGGAAAGGAAATGGCAACCCACTCCAGTATTCTTGCCTGGAGAAGTTCATGGACAGAGGAGCCTGGTGGACTATAGTCCATGGGGTCGCAAAGAGTCGGACACAACTGAGCGACTAACACTTTTTACCTTAGTATCAATGCTATCCCCCATTCTACAGGAAAGGAAACTGAGGCACAAAGAAATAAATCACTCTAAGTCACGCCAAGCCTGTAGAGACAATTCAAACTTGAGTATTTTGACTCCAGTGGTCTCAATATGCTTGAGATACATTTTCTTATACTTTGAAAGAATGACCAAGAATTCAAAAATTCCCAAGAATGGTGGTTACTTTCCTTCAACTTCCTCTAAACATTGCAAAAATAATCCCTGGAGGACAGACTGGTGGAGGAAGGTGTAAGACAAAAGCAGGTCACTTTTACCTGGATGAATGGCTTTTAGACTTTTGAAGGTATGAACTAATAGAATTTTAAAAAGACATTTACACTATCACTTTAAACTAAGACCCTTTTAACCAAACCACACTTGCCCTCATCTGCACTTCCAATTTGCATTTATTTTAAAATAAATCCTATAATTAACTTATAACCATATTATTTTTGTATTGTATGGGGGGGCGAGGTAATTTATAAAAGATAAACATCTTAAAATGCATTGTCATCTTTCCGCACACTTTTGGATCTTTAAATTCACTAGAATTAATTCCACTGGGATGTCCTGATTACTCCCTGCTGATACTGCCTTTCTGTTCCCAGGGTGGAGCTGGGGGGAGGGCAGCACAAACGCAGGGTGGAAGGTGGCTAAGAATTAAGTTTATTCCAAATCACTGATCCTGAGAAGCTCTTGTCATTAAAGTGAATCCAAGCAGTACATATGCCCACTCAGTGTCTAACAGCAATAAACCAGACGTCCATCCCCCCCAAACTGGGAACTTGTTTCAATGAAATAGTTGAGTTGACTTAGGATGGATTTTGGTGGGGGCAGTTTAACACAGAGCCTTTACAAAGCATGCCCTTCTAGCCACCAGTTCCCAAAGTTACAAAAATAGAGATCATTATCAGCTAACTGGCTGGCAGGGTCTAGAGATTCAAACATGTTCAACAATCTGAAACAATGGTCACTGCCATGAGGCACAACTTTTTAAGAATACCCAAAGTGGAACAGATTAGAGGGTTCCAGCCCAGGAGAGTGGTGTGGAGAAGAAAAAGTCCAACAGGGCTGGAGCAAGCAGAGTTAACCCAGATCTCATGATGAACCCAAACAGGGAGGAAGAGAGGATTCTAAGTGATGAAATCTACAAGCTGTCTTCATGAAACCACGCTTGAGAAAGCTGCCTCTTCACTAAGGGAATAGGAGAGACACTCAACCTCAGTGCCAGCTACGCAGAGAATCTGAAGACTGAATTAACTCCATTCCATATGCCTCCCTCTTCCTGATCTGGAGATGTTTGATCTCCCTAACACAACTGCAACTTGCCCACATCTCCCTAGCCCCCCCACCCTGGTACCTCAATCTCCAAAAACACTGGAAAACTGGGGGTTCCCTTCTCCCAAGACAAGTGGAAGGTTGGGCCCTTTGCTGATGCTGCCTGCGCTGATGGGACTAGCAGACCAGGACTGTGTCTTGCAGTCACTTTGGATAAATAACCCTGCAAACTAGAACAGCAGCATGTGGAAGTCACACTGTGGGAGGCACTGCATCACTGGACAGACACCCAAACCTGGAATTTTCGCAGTAAAGACAGCAGAAAAGGCAGACCGTTTTGTTTCCCTTCTTGGAAAGAGGGGCGGGGGGAAACTGAGGCCTTGGGGTTCACAGGGACCTGCCTCAGATCACACAGCTAGTTAGTGACCAAAAAGATAGCCTAGCTGTCCTGATTCCTGTGTGGTAGGAATTCCCCCACATCTTTAATTTTAGAATCCCCAAGTATGCCACCACTAATAGTGTAGTCACTGGAGTTGAAATAACAGCAACAGTAATGACATTAAGAAGAAAAAGAAAAATCTGAAAATGTGGAGAAATTTACTTTTTCCCCTCTTCTGTAGCCCAAAGTCAGCCAAGTTCCTTGAGATCAGGATCGAGAGAGATCTAAAAGAATTAAGTCAATTAAAAGTGAGGCAGGAGAGAGGAAGAAGCGCCCAGACCCCAGCGGCGGTACTCACTGGCGCTCTCTGCGCAGGTAATGGACCGGAGCAGGCACCCAGGTGGAGCCCGGCGCTCTGGTATATATAGGGAAGGTGTTGCGCAAAAGGGCCGGCGGCAGTCATCACGCCCCTCGCACATTCCAGGACCGCCTGCTGCCGCCGCCGGGGCACTGCCTACCTGCCGGCTTAATGAGCCCATCGTAACCTAGCCGGCCACGCCGAGGAAAGAGGCGGCCGGGCTTGGGGGCGATTGCCCCCAGCGCCGGATCCGCGCCGAATGCCCCCGCGCCCCCGGTAGGCAGGCGGCCCTTGCGCCCTGAGCCTCGGCCGTGCTGCCGCGAGCCAGCCCCGCCTTATCACTGGCCCCGAGATCCCAGCCAGGGCGGCCTAGCGGGGCTCCTCGTTTTCCCCAGCTTTCTCTTCCCCAAGAACATGAATCGTCTAGTTTAGCTCCTCTGAGACCGAAAAGGTCAGTGACGTTGAGACTTAAAGCCAACTGGAAACTCGGGGACAAATCCTTCCAAAACAAAGCCAGGATTGTTTGGTCTTATGAGGCTCCGGGATGCCTTCTGTCCTGGTAGCTTGGACAGTCAGACACTTGGCCAGCTGGAGCCCTGGATCTGCGACAAGCTGAGAAAAACGCAGGGCTGCTCACCACCAGAACCCCCACCTGCCTGTCCCGGCTTGGGCAAAACTTGACCCTTATTTCTTCTGCTGTGCCCTGTATTCCAGGTGTGGCCACATGTTTCTCCATCCTGACTTTGAGAAGACCTGTCCCAGGGAGACCCCATCATGACGCTGATGGAAGTAACAGCCCAATTATGTGTGGAGAAAACGTTTCCCCCAGAAGGGCTTCCCTGGTGGCTCAGACCATAGAGAATCCGACTTCAATGCAGGAGACCTGGGTTCGATCCCTGGGTGGGGAAGATCCCCTGGAGGAGGAAATGACAACCCATTCCAGTATTCTTCCCTGGAGAACCCCATGGCCAGAGGAGCCTGGCAGGCTACAATCCGCTGGGGCTGCAAAAAGTTGGTCAACAACTGAAGGACTAACACTTTCACTTCCTCAGGGAAGGAGCAAGCTCCCTTTTCAGTGGAGGTTAGAGAGGTTAGCGGACATATGATTCCTTAGAGTTGTTGAGCTGGGATCAAACTTGGGTTTTATTCCAATACCCAGGCCCTTTCCTTCTATCAAATGGCCCTGGTTTTACAGCTGAGGAAAAGGCTTAGCAAGTTAATTTGTTGCTCAGCTGCCAGCAACTAATAGTGGAAGTGCCCCACTGAAACTAGGGTGGTTTCCTTTTCTGGCCATAAGGGGGAAAAATTCAGGAGTGCTGCTTCCAGGAAACCAGAGCCAGGCTCTCTGGGGCTGAAAAGTTAGTTGGTCACTCACACTAACTCCTGGGTCCAGTGTCCTGTCTTGCCCCTTGCTTTTTCCCTGCCTTTGTCTGCTGTGTGTAAAATGGGAATAATGGTTTCTGTCAGAGTAAAGTGAGCTAAAATATATATAACACACAGAACAGTACCTGGCACATGAGGAGTACATGTTAACTGTTAGAGTTTCACTGGAAGCCTCTGGTGTTGGGAGACAAGTGGGAAGATTTGATTAGACTCATCTGGAACCTTGGGAGTCTGAGGTCATTTCTCCGCAGTCTCAAATGCTGGTCATTTTAGTCCAAGGGCTGACACATACTGCTTGAGAGTGGGCACTAGAAATCAAATCCAGTGGGCCTGTTCTTATTATTAGAGAGAGAACGATTTTGCCAGTGGGTGCTGGTCGTAAAATCCAGCCCTTGGAGACAGTGAGCAGGCAGCACCTCTCCTGGGAGCAACTTCTACAGCAGAGTCCACCAGTGATAGGGATCTGCTGGCGTGCGTTCACTGAGCTCAGCTCTACCTCCAGCCCTGGGCAGGTGGCAGATTCATCTCAGGGACTCGCAGGGCGGGCCTTAATTGCTCATTGGTCCTGCTGATTCTCCCCTAGTAGGTATGGACTCTGTATGGGATATCAATCTAACTCTATTCATAGTGCCTTCCTATCACTCCCAACAAGGATCTGACAAATGGAAATTTCAGAAAACCTGGAGAAGGTCTCAGGTCTCCCTTTTATGGTCCAATGAAAAAGGCAAAATACTGGTTCAGTCAGGAGGCTTTTTTTTTTTTTTTAATGGAAATGGATTTCATTTACAGGTCAGAGATGATATGTTTGATTCTGGTTTTGGGTTGTAGGGTTTTATATTACTTTGTGTGTGCTAACTCACTTTAGTCGTATCCAACTCTTTGCAACCCCATGAGCTGTAGCCCACCAGGCTCCTCTGTCCTTGGGGATTCTCCAGGCAAGAATACTGGAGTGTGTTGCCATGCCCTCCTCCAGGAGATCTTCCTGATCCAGGGATTGAACCTGAATCTCTAATGTCTCCTGCACTGGCAGGTGAGTTCTTAGCAAAAGGGTGGATAGGGTGTGTGCATATAAAGTCTATAATCTGTCCCTTTAGGGGAACATACTTTCCTATCTTCATTCCAATCCTAATACAGAAGGCTATCATCACTCAGCACTATAAAGCACAGCCTATGCTTACCCATAAACTTCTAAACTGCTTTCCTTCAGCAAACTTGATCTGCATACTGTTGTCCTACAAGGTAGAACTGACTGATTTGGATGGACCCACCTAGAGGCCACACAGTATCTTGTCCAAAGTTAATCTCTGTGCTAATACATGTCCACATTCCTTATTGAGTCCCTGGGGCCAGATGTAGTTCAGAATATAAAAATTTATATTTTTAGAAAGTAAGATGCAGGTACTCCAATGGGACTTGAGCAGTACCCTGTGATCAAACTCATTGATATTTTTACTGTAAAAATGTATCCATATTGGTATTAAGTGGAATAAATTTGATTTTATACATCAGGCTAGGACATGGAATGAGTTTTTAAATGGCAGATTAGAGATCATGACTGCTTTTTTTTTTTTTGCCATGGCCAAGTATTTTGTATTTATTTGTTATATTTTACATGTGTAGAGTATTTTACATTATATATGCATGTTTCCCATTTTTCTATACTTTTACTATAAACATTTTTATTTTTATTAATTTTTTGTTTGTTTGTTTTTGGCTGTGCAGGATCTTAGTTCTTTGTGTGCGTGCGTGAGCTCAGTAAACCAGGGGTCAAACCCATGTCCCCTGCAGCTCGGAGTCCTAAGCACTGGACCACCAGAGAATTCCCTATAAACATTTTTTAAACGCTTCATGAATTTGCATGTCATCCTTGCACAGGGACCATGTTAATCTTCTCTGTGTCGCTCCAGTTTTAGTATGGGTGCTGTTGAAACAAGCACCCTATGAACGTTTTTAAACATGCAGAAAAGTGGAAATATTTTTACACTGCATATGTGTATACATTCTACCTAGATTTTGTAACAAACATTTTACTATAGTACTTGCTTTTATTATGTATCTATCCTTCTATCAATTCTCCTATTAATCCACTACTTTGCTTAATTTTTACATCAGTTCACTTCAGCTATAAATTCTTCAGCGTGCATATTGGTAACCAGAGTTCAATATTTCTTTCTGGTTTATTTTCTAAGCAATATTTACAAAAGTGAATGCAAATTGTATATGTACCCTTTGACACATTTTGACAAATATGTAAGCTTGTGAAACTCAAACTCTTTATCAAGACACAGAATATTTCTATCACTCTACGAAATTCTTTCATAC
This sequence comes from Moschus berezovskii, assembly GCF_049115385.1. Lineage (NCBI taxonomy): Eukaryota > Metazoa > Chordata > Mammalia > Artiodactyla > Moschidae > Moschus > Moschus berezovskii. Next base: position 53,494,277 of record NC_142464.1, on the reverse strand, counting down.
CTCTTCCCAATAACTCTAAACTCACCTTCCCTCAAAGGCATGACTTTTACACAATTGTTTTCCACAAGAGATTAGCTTTTCCTGTTCTCAAACTTCATATAACGGGAACTGTATGGTATGTGCTGTCTTGTGACAGATGTGATTCACTTAAACTAATGTTGTGTATCAGTAGGATTTTTCCTTTTTTAATTGAGGTATCAATGACATATAATATTATATTAGTTTCAGGTGAACAACCTAATTGTTCACTATTTGCATATACAGTTAGAAGGATCACTACAGTATGTCTAGTTAACACCTGTCCCCATACATAGTTACAAAAATGTTTTTCTTGTAATGAAGACTTTTAAGGTCCTTTATTGAGTGCTTTCTTCACAGTCCAACTCTCACATCCATATGTGCTGTGATTCATGGGGTCGCAAAGAGTCGGACACGACTGAGCGACTGAACTGAACTGAACTGAACTGATTGAGTGCTTATTGTGTATAATACTATTGTAAACATTTATATATATATATATATGTCATTAATCCTTGTAACACAATGAGCTAAATATAAAGACTGGGAAATGGGGCCCCAGAGAAGTCAAACAATGTCCCCCAATGTTACAAGACTAGTAGGTGGCAGAATTAAGATCTTAACCCAGTTACCAATTTCAACCACATAATCAGCAAAGTTTTCTGCTACTTTCTTACCTCCTTTTCCTTGTAGGGTTATTTGTTGCCCATAGGACTTGTATGATGAGGAGGATGAAATAAAATGGACAACCCAGAAACACATATGTATACTTGCTTTACAACAATATCACTGCAGATAGTAGGTGCAGAAAATCTGCAATAAATGGTATCCAGATGGAAACCAATGAAACTTCACTGTCCACTGATTCCCTCGCCACCTCCTCCCCCACCTCGAGAACTAATTTAGAGGCAAAAGGCAAAACAATAGGACTTCTAGAAGACAAAATAGACAAATATCCATGAACTCAAGGTAGGAAAGACTTCTTCAATAGGATACAAGATACATTAACCACAAAGGAAAAGATGCTTTTGACAGGGAGAAAAGGATAACTAGAATCAAGGGAAAGATCTGGAACACATAAAATTGACTAAGAGCTTATTCCAGAATTTGTAAAGAATGTCTGTACATAAAGGAAAAAGAATCCAATTTAAAAATGTTTGGTAATTCCCTTTCAGGCCGATGGTTAGGACTCTACGCTTCCACTGCAGGTGGCATGGTTCAATCCCTGGTTGGAGAACTAGGATCCCACATGTCGTGGGGCACAGTTAAAAAAAAAAGAAAAATGGTTGAGACTAGAATAGGGACTTCACAAATGGAAGTAGTTAATAAACACAATAAAAGGTTTATTTATCACAGTTGGGGGGAATGCAATTTAAACCACAGTGAGATTTAAGCCCAGTGTATGTATGTCCATCCCCATGCCCCTGCCCAAGAGAAATGCAACCATATGTTCACCAAAAATCATACACAAAAATGCCCACAAAGTGGCTTGTATGTCCATTTCCATTCATAGAATGGAATATTAACTGTGAAACACTCCTACAGTGAAATACTATTATACAATTGCCATTTTTGTAGTGAAAATTTGTCAAATAGTATGCGTCAATGATAATGAACAGTTTATTTATTATTCCATGGAACGAAATGGATAAGTCTCATCTCACAAACATAATTTAAGTTAAAGCAGCCAGACCGAAACTTTCATACTGTTTGATTCTAATACTTGTAGAAAAGTCCCAAGCCAGCCAAAATGAAATTTTAGTGATTGGGAATGTGGCTTCCCTGGTGGCTCAGAGGTTAAAGTGTCTGCCCACAATGCGGGAGACCCCAGTTCGATCCCAGGGTCGGGAACATCCCCTGGAGAAGGAAATGGCAACCCACTCCAGTATTCTTGCCTGGAGAATCCCATGGAGGGAGGAGCCTGGTAGGCTACCTTCCACGGGGTCGCAAAGAGTCGGACATGACTGAGTGACTTCACTTCACTTCCCTTCAATGTGTGCTTAAGTGGTAACTGAAGAAAAGAAGCAAAGTCTGACTTCCTGGCGCTTCAGGGTTAGGACTCCGTGTTTCCACTGCAGAGGGCTTGGGTTCCATTCCTGGACCCACAAGCCATGCAGTGTGGCCAAAAAAAAAAAAGGAAAAGTCTGGTGCAGGTCACTTTGGTGGAAAAGAGGGAGTAAGACTGAAGGAACATGAGATTTCTGAGGTGGTGGCAGTCTCCTTCTTGGTTGTGACTGATTTGTGATAAATCTTTGAGGTACACCATTCTAAAGGAGATCAATCCTGGGTGTTCATTGGAAGAACTGATGCTAAAGCTGAAACTCCAATACTTTGGCCACCTCACGCGAAGAGTTGACTCACTGGAAAAGACTCTGATGCTGGGAGGGATTGGGGGCAGGAGGAGAAGGGGACGACAGAGAATGAGATGGCTGGATGGCATCACCGACTCGATGGACCTGAGTTTGAGTGAACTCTGGGAGTTGGTGATGGACAGGAAGGCCTGGCGTGCTGTGATTCATGGGGTCACAAAGAGTCGGACATGACTGAGCGACTGAACTGAATCCTATGTATTTTTTTTTCTATGAATGTCTCACAATTAAAAGGTTTTTTAAAAACTTCATTACTATTAGGCAGTGATTCAGGGAAGAAGATAGGTTCTGGGTTTATTTCACTGAGTTGGAATTCTTTTAAACCAGTAAGTTTGAGCCACTTACTAGCTTTGTCACATGAATGCTTCCTCAGTTGCAGAGCTAGTCCTTCTATATGTCTTGCTCTGTCTAGGATGCTGAAGCAATTGCTAGTTCATTAATTGGCCCCACACACAGAAGTCAGGCAGAGACCCTAGAAAGAGGCAACCACTTTAGATTGGAAGGTGGAAGGTTTAGTAAGCCAGGAAACTCACATATGAGGCTTGTCTTGGGCAGCTGCAAAACAAGTAGATTTGTGCACCTGCCTGCCAGAATTATAAAAGCTTCTATGGAAGCCTTAACTGGGCTCAGTCACACATATCACCCAGATGGTCTCAACAACACCGTACTCTCCCAAGGCTGTGTCCTTGAAACAGCTGGGAGAATGTACATTCCAAGAACAGGGGAGGGAGTGAGGAACCTACAATTGCCTGGGTCTAGCTCCAGGGTCAGCCAGCTGTCACATCCTCTCTATTACCTCCTCCAACACCAATTATGTGATAAACTTTTAAAACAGAACACACAGACTTTCCTAGTGGGAGTAAACTGAATATAACCACGCCTGATGGCTTATTGACTTATGATCATTTTACAAAATCCAAAGACAATCCCAAAGTTCCTTAAGCACGTCAGAGCTGTTTTTATAACCTAAATAGGTCAAGATTACTAACACACCTTAAAATTTTCCCCATGTGTATATGCTTTATCATCATTCATTATTATTATTATATTGCTATTTTAACCAGTTGTGGATTAAGAAAATTGTCCATTTCGTTAATTTATCTGTTCAATTAGCAATCATTGAAACTGTGTGTCAAGCAAGAGTAAGTAAGCCTGAATCTGTTTATATGCATCTTGTGCTACCTAGACTTAATAACATTTACTTAGGATAATCAGAAAACGTTTCCTTACTTACTTACTGGGCTAGAGTCTAAATATTTGAGGCCATTGCCACTGAACTCCTATTTTAAAAGGACATACCATAATAGGAATAAGCCTAACAAGCTGGCTTCAATGTGGACCATGTATGTGTGTATATGTATATATTGTGTACATGTGTGTATCTGAGCCTCAGATACACAGTCTGGGTGGTGGCCAGGGGTCCAGTGTGGAGAAAAGGTGGCTTCCCTGCGATCTGATCTGCTTTCTCCTTCTGTCACTCATTCCCACCCCAGGGCCTTTGCTCTTGCCGTTCTCTGAGGGAAACATTCGCTCAGGCGTTTACAAGGACATGCCTCCTTATCATTTAGATCTCAAAGACCTTCGCTGTGCATTTTCTTGGTCCACCATTGTCACCCTAATTTTTTGTCTCCTTGTTGTATGGCTTTTTTTGTTTTGTATTTTCCAACAATAGACCTCCAAAGAGATAACTTCTTCCTGGGCTGAGGGATTGGGGTTTGAGGCCCCGATTGCTCCATAAATATTTCACTTTCAACTTAAGACTTTTTTTCTTTTTTGAACTTTTTATTTTGTATTAGGGTATAGCTAAATTTTTGTATTAGGGTATAGCCCCCACCGGGGCATCCCTGGTGGCTCATATGATAAAGTGTCTGTCTGCAATGCTGGAGACCCAGGTTTGATCCCTGGGTCGGGAAGATCCCCTAGAGAAGGAAATGGCAACCTGCTCCAGTACTCTTGCCTGGAAAATCCCATGGACGGAGGAGCCTGGTAGGCTACAATTCATGGGGTCGCAAAGAGTTGGACACAACTGAGCGACTTTACTTCTACTACTACTATAGCTAATTAACAGTGTTATGACAGTTTCAGGTGAACAGTGAAGGGGCTGAGCCGTATACATACATGTGTCCATTCTCCCCTACACCACCTGCCTCGTCCAGGTTGCCATATGGAACACAGTTTCTTGTGCTATACTGTGGGTCCTTGTTGATTATCCATTTAAAATATAGCAGTGTGTACATGACCATCCCAAACTTACCCCTGGCAACCAAAAGTTTGTTTTCTAATTGACTTTAGCATTTCTTAACCAAGGGGATTTAAAGTTTAGAACACACAATTTTTTATCACATTAATTTAAATTAATTCTTAATTAATTAAAATCAAAAGAGTTTAATAATAATTTGAAGTTCAAGAGGAACTCACAGCTCTGAACTTCAGTCTGAACGCCATCCAGGAGGCCTGCATCACCCTTCTACTCTCTGTCTCTGGGTCCAACCGGCCTGGGTGAAGATCCCAAAGAAAGAGATGTGAGTGATTCCCAAGCACCACACCCACACAGAAAGATCTCCTAACAGCCCTTTAGGGCGTCTTATATGCCTATCATGTGCAATCACGCCTCCCCAACAAATGGAAGTTTTAGAACCCAATGTGGGTGGAATTACGGGAGAAAAAAACAGGGTGTGTGTATCATCTCAGGAGGCAATGCTGATAGTGTGACTGCAGTGCTTAACTATGATCTTCTTGGGACCTCCCTGGCAATCCAGTGGTTAGGACTCAGTGCTCTCACTGCCAAGGGTCTAGGTTCAATCTCTGGTCAGGAAACTAAAATCCTACAACCTGCCACCCCCCACCCCCAACTAAAAAGTCTTCTACTTAGCTTTAGCACCTATTCTGCTTCAGCTTTAGCTTCTACTCTCCCCACCAAAGCATTATGTATTTAGATGTTCCTAAAGGGATTGGGGGCAGGAGGAGAAGGGGACGACAGAGAATGAGATGGCTGGATGGCATCACCGACTCTGTGGACATGAGTTTGAGTGAACTCTGGGAGTTGGTGATGGGCAGGGAGGCCTGGTGTGCTGTGATTCATGGGGTCGCAGAGAGTTGGACACGACTGAGCGACTGAACTGAACTGAACTGAACTGAAAGTTGGAGAAGGAAACGGCAACCCACTCTAGTACTCTTGCCTGGAAAATCCCATGGACGGAGGAGCCCGGTGGGCTACAGTCCATGTGGTCGAGAAAAGTTGGACACAACTGAGCGACTTCACTTTCACTTTTCACTCTCATGCATTGGAGTAGGAAATGGCAACCCACTCCAGTGTTCTTGCCTGGAGAATCCCAGGGACAGGGGAGCCTGGTGGGCTGCCGTCTGTGGGGTTACACAGGGTCGGACACGACTGAAGCGACTTAGCAGCAGCAACAAAGGTAATACTTATGGTGCCAAACAATTGGAAATCATTTAAACGAGTGTATAACAACTTCAAACCTCACAATCTTTCCCACAATGACATCTGTTATATGTAATGCTATAGTATAGGCTAGACACAATGCTTACTGTTTCATATACACGTAACAAAATCCTTACATCCAGCCAACTATTGAGCCAACGGGGTACCACTGAAAAAGCACAGAATAGATACAGAGAGAAAGAGATAAAAAGGAATAGACAAGTCTCACAGGGATAATCTGAGGATTTAACAATTTATTCTTATATGTGTGTGTGTATCTATACATATTTTGAAATTAGAAACAGAAATTTATTTATTTATTTATTAGTCATGTCACAGAGCTGTGGGATCTTAGTTCCCTGACCAGGGATCAAACCCAGGTCCTCGGCAATGAAAGCACCAAGTCCTAACTACTGGACTACCAGGAAATTCCCAAAAATAAAAATTTAATTTTTATCCATTCAGTTCAGTTCAGTTCAGTCGCTCAGTCGTGTCCGACTCTCCACGACCCCATGAATCACAGCACGCCAGGCCTCCCTGTCCATCCCCAACTTCCGGAGTTCACTCAAACTCATGTCCACAGAGTCGGTGATTCCATCCAGCCATCTCATTCTCGGTCATCCCCTTCTCCTCCTGCCCCCAACCTTTCCCAGCAACAGAGTCTTTTCCAGTGAGTGAACTCGTCGCATGAGGTGGCCAAAGTATTGCAGTTTCAGCTTTAGCACCAGTCCCTCCAATGAACACCCAAAAAAACAGTGGAAACAGTGTCAGACTTTATTTTTTTGGGCTCCAAAATCACTGCAGATGCTGATTGCAGCCATGAAATTAAAAGACGCTTACTCCTTGGAAGGAAAGTTATGACCAACCTTGATAATATATTAAAAAACAGAGACATTACTTTTATCCATTATCCATCCATTTATTGCTAAAAGCCCAGGTGACACAGAGGTAAAGACTCTGCCTGACAATGCAAGGGATGCAAGAGGCACGGTTTCCATCCCTGGGTTGGGAGGATCCTCTGGAGAAGACAATGGCAAATCATTCCAGTATTCTTTCATGGAAAATTTCATGGACAGAGGAACCTGTTGGACTACAGTCCATGCTGGTTATGGTCCATGGGGTCACTAAGAGTCAGACACAACTGACCAAGCATTCCTGAATTCCCAACCTAGAGGCCAGCAAAATGCAAGCCCTTTGACAGAGTTCATACAGGTCTCATGGAGCAGAGAGCTTGGAAAGAAGGGTGGACAGTGGATCTGAAAAGAATAATAATTTATTCTGTCACTGACTGATATGGACAAGTCATCTAATTGAACCTCAGTTTTCTTACTTGTTATATGGGGGCAATGTTTTGATCTGCTTTACCTAACTCATCTCTTTCATGGGTCACAGCCTTGGTGTGGGGAAGCGGTTTGCATAACTCAATGAAGCTATGAGCCATGCTGTGCAAGACCACCCAAGATGGACAGGTCATAGTGAAGAGTTCTGGCCAAACCTGGTCCCCTGGAGCAAGGAATGGCAAACGACTCCAGTATTCTTTCCTTGAGAACCCCATAAACAGTATGAAAAGGCAAAAAGATATGGAAGATGAATCCCCCAGGTCAGAAGGTGTCCAATATGCTCCTGGAGAAAAGTAGAGAAATAGCTCCAAAGAGAATGAAGAGTCTGGGCCTGAGCAGAAATGACGCTCAGTTGTGGATGTATCTGGTGGAGAAGGTAAAGTGCTGTAAAGAACAATATTGCATAGGAACCTGGAATGTTAGGTCCATGAATCAAGGTAAATTGGAGGTGGTCAAGTAGGAAGAGCCAACTCATTGTAAAAGACCTTGATGCTGGGAAAGATTGAGAGCAGAAGAAGAGGGCAACAGGGAGGATGCGATGGTTGGATGGCATCACCAACTAGCTCCATGGACATGAGTTTGAGCAAACTCTGGGAGATGGTAAAGGACAGGGAAGCGTGATGCACCGCAGTCCTGTTTCTGATCACAAATGGTCAGAAACGACTTAGTGACTGGAAAACAACAATCTCACAGATGATGAAAATTTAGTAAGAGAGCACAAGACAAGAGCTTTGTGACTCTAAAGAGTCACACAAATGTCTGACAGTTGGATTGTTTCAACGATAGAAAAACACACACACAAACATTGTTGTGTTCAGTAGGGAGAAACAGGGTAGTCCTTCCGTGTCCCCAATAACCTCCACCAAATGTGTGCCTGTGCATTGACAAGGATTGGAATTCCATTTAGAATATTTATATCACTTAAAACTCCAATACTTTGGCCACCTCATGCGACGAGTTGACTCACTGGAAAAGACTCTGATGCTAGGAAAGGTTGGGGGCAGGAGGAGAAGGGGACAACAGAGAATGAGATGGCTGGATGGCATCACCGACTCTGTGGACATGAGTTTGAGTGAACTCCGGGAGTTGGTGATGGACAGGGAGGCCTGGCGTGCTGTGGTTCATGGGGTCGCAAAGAATTGGACACGACTGAGCGACTTAACTAATATCACTTATTTGTCCTTGGTTTTACCTGAAAAGCTGCTGAGATGCATAATAAATTATAACACAAACTCTAGCTCTTTGGGACGCCTACTCTCATGCATGTAGCAACCCAACCCAGGATTAGGTGAAGGGGAGGCCTGGCCTGTGTAGGACACTCCTGTCCTATCTCTTCGTCCTGAAATGCATCCTGCTTTCACCCACCCTGTTATCTGCTTTACACTTCACCAGTCAACAGAGGAAGGCTTTCGGACTTTTTGTTCATAAATAGTGTCCTCTCCCACTGTTTCTTTCTTGAAAGCTTTGCTACTACTGTTGCTAAGCTGCTTCCATCTGACTCTTTGCGACCCTATGTACCAAAGCCCATCAGGCTTCTCTGTCCATGGGCAAGAATACTGGAATGGGCTGCCATTTCCTCCTCCAGAGGCTCTTCCTAACCCAGGGATTGAACCCATGTCTCTTTTGTCTCCTGAATTGGCAGGCGGAATCTTTACCACTAGTGCCACCTGGGGAAATCCAGCAGGCTCTGACTCCCCAAATGTACCCTGCTTTCCACCAAACCCCTCCCACCCCAATGTTCCTGCCTTTGGAGAAGGCAGGAGTCAGATATCTTATCTTTAAACTCATCAGCCCTAGCTCTTAAGGACACAGATAAAGTACCTGAGCACAGATTGAGGCAGGAATTACTCCCTCAGGGGTAGGCCCCAGGCAAGAGAAAGCAGGTGAGTTCTGGGCTAATCTGAACAGGAAACGCCCAGGCCAGAGCTTAGCTCCAGATGTTGCAGGACAGACAGGGATGGGATGCTGCCAGATATTTGGACTTTTCTGAAGAAGTCAGTTTTTCATGTGAAATTTACCACTAGGAAAAAAAAAAAAAAATTGGCAGGCCAAACAAAGCAGGTCTGTATGCGTGCTCAGTTGTGTCTGACTCTTTGAGACCCCCATAGCCCACCAGGCTCCTCTGTCCATGGGATTCTCTAGACAAAAATACTGGATTGGGTAGCCATTTCCTCCTCCAGGGGATCTTCCCAACCCAGGGATCAAACCCGTGTCAACTATGTCTCCTGCATTGCAGGTGGATTCTTTACCACTGGAACACTGAGAAAGCCCCAAAGCAGGTCTGTGGACCGCCAATTCAGTGTTCATCTGATGCCAGAATCTATCCTCAGATGTTCAGACCCTGGCCCTTTCCACCAGCTATGTATTAATATATGGCTTGTCCTCTGGGGCTGGGTGCTTCTTCCTGTTGGTCTCCTAATCCACTTGGTGTGGCTGGTGTTCTTTAAAGTGGTAGAGAGAAGCTCTCAAGAGGAGACGATGGCTCTCTTTCCTGGGAGATGGCTGTGCCCTGAGAGATGGGCACCCATGAGCCAGACTCTTTCATTTCTCTCCCTCAGCTTGGTGCCCTGCCCTCCGAGTCACCAGGCCTGAGAAAACCAAGGCACAGATAGGAGAACCAACCCATGGCCTTACCCAGTTCATCCCCAATTCCTCAGCAGTGGGCAGCTGCCAGTGACTGAAACAAGAAAAGAAGGGGATGGCAAATATTCCTCTTTGGGTCTCAGCCATGAGAACTGGGCCCAGAGAACTTGTCTGCTCAGGCACCCACCCTGGAGGGCAGTGGGCAAGCAGCTTGGTGCTGTCCTGGCCACAGCCCCTGCAGTAAAAAGGCATAAAGTGGATTGTACCATAAAAGCCTGAAAAAGTGGCTCCAAAAATAACACCTGAACAAAACCGCTTAGAACCTTTTACATCCATTAGGAGCTTCTTCTGGGCCTGTGGCAGCTTTGATAATTTTAGACTGTTCAGCCAGGCCCACTCTTCAATGCAGCCAAAATTCAGGAAATGTCAAAGAATATGCTGCATAGTTGTGAGACAGCACTAGACTTCAAAGAATCAGGTTTAAATGGGAAAAGTTTAAAGAAATGGAAGACAGACTAACATAACTATCGGCTGTTTTCAACTTTGCTTAAATATGTGTATAAATATGCAGAGAAAAATTCTGGAAAGCGATGCACAGAAAGGTTCACAGTGGCTATATCTGGTAGTGGAAATGAGTGAGTTGTTTTTCTTTCCCCCTATTTGCATACTGCCATTTCCCTTGTAGCTCAGTTGGTAAAAAATCTGCCTGCAGTGCAGGAGACTCAGGTTCGATTCCTGGGTCAGAAAGACCCCTTGGAGAAGGAAATAGAAACCAAGTCCAGTATTCTTGCCTAGAGAATCCCATGGTCAGAGGAGCCTGGCAGGCTACAGTCCATGTGGTCGCAAGAGTCAGACACGACTTAGCAACTAAACCACCAAAGAGGATTTTAAGAAATCTACAAAGACACAAAAGAAGCTGATTCAAAAATAAGTGAGAAACAAGAGGCAGAGAGGAAGATGGGGAAGTAAGACTGAGGCAGGAAAGAGGCAGGTGCTGTATATTAAGTGGAACCGAATGAAAGTGCCATTTTTTGTAGATCAAAAATCTTCCCCAATCTCATGTGGCCCAACCTAATATAAAATGCAGATCTATACTCGCTGGAGCTCAGGCAACTTTGGCTCTCAGTTTTCTAGTCACCAACTGGAAGGGGGAAATAACACTAGTTAAAAACCTATGGTGTCCAATAGATTAAAAAAAAAAACTAGATGCTCGAGACTTTCCTTCTACTAAAATATGTTTCAAGACTGTATTTTCCTTTCGTAACCAGCAATTCTTAAGGTCACTGCTTTTTAAAGAAATTGGTGCTGGACCTGAGCCCTCCATCCCTGAGTTCTCAGATTTGAAGCAGTGTCACTCCATTTCTCAATAAGATAGTATCTACTCAACTCACTCCAAAGGTGGTTTTTGAGCATTCAAATAAGATGATGTTCAATAAGATGTAAAATTCATCTAGAAGCCTTGCAGAGAATAGTAATGGCACCATTTATTAAGTGCTTGCTATAGTCAGGTACTGTGCTGGTGTCTAGTAACAAGTAAGTCCTAGAGAGTTATAGTCACAGATTTAACAGACTCACGCCTACGAAACTGATGAATGTAAATGTTGATCGGTTAAGTGCCTTGCATGATGTCTGACACACAGAGATTAGCCACAGTAATGACTGTTGGTACTTCTAAGAGATATGAATGTTCTGTTTGAGTCATAACTAATAGGTCCTAAAAGTTTACAGAACTTTGCACATTTCATAAGTTGTTTAGTAAATTAATGAATATCAAGTATGATTATAGTGCCTAGTACACAGCAGGGACTCAGGAAAAAGCTATTATTCCATTTATTTCTTGCTGAAGGTCTGTAACAACTAGAAGAAAAGTTAGGCTCTCAAACCTTGGCCTCTCTGATTCTCAAATCCTTCTTATCACACATTTTGAACACATAGAAGGTATGATGTATAATTATCAATTTAATGAGAAGGCTTCAGTACCTTGAGCTTTTTTTTTTAAACCTTGAATTTTATTATTATTATTAATGATAAATGGCTCCTTAAAGTCCCCTGCTACCCTCTTTTGTTTCACTGCTACTTAATTTATCATAACCAGTTTGTTTCTTCTCCCATCTCTCCTATGGGGATAAATCCTTCTTACACTTATTTTCCTCTGGAATCTGAGGTCTCCCCTGTCCCTTCTCTCTCTCCAGCTTAGAGACTGGGACCCTTCCACAGCAGGAAGCCTTGATGGATCACCTACTATGTGTCAGGCTCTATGTGGAGGCCTGGTCCCTGCGCTCATAGTGCTGACAGCAGCAGGTTGTCATCAAGACTAATTTAACAGAGGCATGTACAATACCAAATATGCAGCTTGGCACATAGTAGGACTCCACTGTGATTTTCGTCTTAATTCTACGTGGGGAGCCTCTATGTTCCAGACCCCATATCTAGCTCCTCATGCAGTGTCTCACTTCATCCTCAGTTGTCGTGTGTTAGTCGCTCAGTCAGGTCTTTGTGACCCTATGTTCTGCAGCCCACCAGGCTCTTCTGCCCATGGATTCTCCAGGCAAGAATACTGGAGTGGGTTGCCATTCCCTTCTCCAGGGGATCTTCCTGACCTAGGGATCAAACCCAGGTCTCTCACACTGGAGGCAAATTCTTTGTCACTGAGCCACCAGGGAAGTCCATTGAGTGACTGAATTATTAATAATTTACATGATAGAGATGAGAAATCCAGACCAAGAGGTTCATTACTTTCCCACCTGTTGAGATTCACTCACGTCTGCCTAACTCCAAAGCTTATACGTCTGTCCAGGGCCTGGCACACGAGAGGCAAGAGGCACTTAAAGCACAGAACTCAAGGATGGACTCACACTCAGGTTCAAGTGCAGGCATTTCCATTCCCTCCAAGACCCCAAAAGTTTACTGATGTTTGCATCACCTCACAGCTGGTGAGATTCAAATCTCTGTGATTTGAATCACAGTGAAATTAACATGTTCTTTCTCTGCATGTAGGCGTCTTCCCTCCCTTTCTCTTCCTCCCTTCCTTTTCCCTTCTCCTTCCTTCATTCTTTCCTTTCTTCCTTTCCTCCTTCTTTCTTCCCTCCATCCCCCCACCCCTTTCTTTTGTCTGACCCAACTCTGAGTTGGCCTCTGTTCTGCTCTAAAACCATAGCAAGCAGGCCTCTCCATCCCTGGTTTTCCAGAAGCACAAATCTCAGGACCAGTGGTTTCTAAGGAGAAAGGCTGCTCCATGCACTGGGCTCACTTAAATCTGAATTAGGGGGCAGTGGTCTAACAGCAGGAACAGACGCAACTCCAAAGGCCAAGGATGTTTTATGGTCTTCAAGGCATTAAAGCAAGAGTCAGCCAGCTGGCGGGAGAGGCCAGAGAACTCACAACAGCTCCTCATCCTTTAAACACTAGTTCCTCAAGTGTGGCTCCCAGACCAGCAGCACTGGGAGCTTTTTGGCAGTTTCTTATCTCCACCTCAGATTTTCTGATGGGGAAGCCTGGAGATGTGGCCCAGCAGTCACATAGGTGATTCTGTTGTGCACCTAATTTTAAGAACTACTCAATGGCAAGCCACTCCAGTACTCTTGCCTAGAAAATCGCATGGACAGAGGAGTCTGGTGGGCTGCAGTCCATGCGGTTGCTACTAGTCGGACACGACTGAGAAACTTCACTTTCACTTTTCACTTTCACACATTAGAGAAGGAAATGGCAACCCACTCCAGTGTTCTTGCCTGGAGAATCCCAGGGACAGGGGAGCCTGGTGGGCTTCTGTCTATGGGGTCACACAGAGTCGGACACGACTGAAGCGACTTAGCAGCAGCAGCTGATAAGATAGAAGCCAAAGTCTGCTCTGACAGTCTCTCCATGGCTCTGCCTATACATCCAACCTCATCTCTTTTCTTCCCCTGTATCACCTCCCCAAGGAAGCCCTCCCAAGGAAGAGCCAACACTGTACCTTCTGAATCTTTGTGTCCCTGGCGCCCAGCACAGAATCTGGTTCTCAGTGAATATTTGTTGACTACTAATAAAATCAAAGCAGACATGAGAAAGTGGGGCTCAGGGTAGTTTCCACAGAAGTGCAACACCTCCCTGAGCTGGAACTCTGGCCAGTGGCCAGTGCCACAGTCAGGCAAGTCTTCAGTGAAAAGCCCAGTGTAACAGAAGGTCCCAGAACTCCCTGACAGTCAAGTGGTTAGAACTCTGTGGTTCTACTGCAGGGGGCACAGGCTCCACTCCTGGTGAGGAAGCCAAGACCCCGCCAGCTGAGTAACCAAAAAAAAAAAGCAGCGGCCAGTACTCACCTTCAGTTGATTGTTGCTATTTGGCATGAGGACCTGTGTTGTTACGTCTCTCACAGCTCAAAAAATTAAGGCCTTTAGCGAAAATTTCAGAATTTGGTGACTTCCTTGAGGGTCCAGTGGCTGAGACTCCATGCACCTAATGCGGGGGGCCTAGGTTCCATCCCTGGTCAGGGAGCTAGATCCCACATGCCACAACTAAGACCCAGCGCAGCCAAATAAATAAATAAGATTTCAAAAAAAAAATAAAAGAATAAAATTTCAGAATTTTTGAGGTTGGCTCAAAATTTTTAAATCATAAAAACATCCCAAAACCCATCTTGGGGAGCTGAACAAAATATATCTCAGGCCAAATGCAGCATATTAGCTGCTGGCTAGCTCACTAACTCTGAATGGCATCACTGTTTAGTTCTTTCTAGAACTAAGTTCTAGATGACAGAATGTATACTGCATGGAGGCAGGGATTTTTCTCTTACTCATTGCTGTGACCCCCAAACCTGGAGGGGCACCTGGCTCAAAGTAGAACTCAACTGACATTTGTGGAGTGAATGAATGTCACAGAGAACAGGCCTGTGTCATCAGCATCAGGGCCTGCCTCTGTGCCAGTTCTCCCTTTATCAGAATCAGCCTCATCTCAGGAAAGAAGGCTCCTAAGAAACCACCTGATTGCAGGCGTTGCATTCCCATCCCAACTCTTTAAAACACCAGTGCCTTGCCATCACTAATGCTGATGTGGTTGCCCCTTTGGCTCTCGCCCATCAAAGAATGAAGAAGGTGAAGAAGGCCTCCTTGTCCCTGTGAGGTGTCCACGTTTGCACTGGGCAACTGTCCAGAGGATTTCATCCTGGGAGCAGCTGCTGGGTACCAGGAACAATGAAGCCTCTTTGTCCTTATAGAAACTCAACATAATGAAAATCCTTTCCCTCCCTCGCTAGAAGCTTTGTAACTCCTGAGAAAGGGCAAGAGGTTTGCCATTTTTAACTGCTACTGTTAGCTGTTATTTCTTTCTTTCTGGTCTGTGGGGGACAGGAAGGGGGGGACCCTTGAATGTGACTCAGAAAAAAGCAGTGAGTAGACACAGTGGCGCAAACACAACCTAGTCTCATCTTGTTTCAGGAAATGGACCTCTTCTGATTTGGGGTCACTGCACAAGTTATAGTCTTTGCCCTGAATGGTAAGTTTGTCCAAATTTCAATTCTTTCCAGAAATCTCCAAAGTAACCCTTCTGATCTAGGCACTGTGGTACCCGCTGAGCCCTCACACAGGGAACTTGTCAAAGCACTTTCCACTCTGCCAGGAATCTAAGGCGTCATCCTGTGTGTAACTCTGTGGAAACCTTTGCTCAGATAAAATTGCAGTACTGCAATCATCTCAACCATTTACAGGTAACACAGAACACAGACTGTTTAAGTTGGAACAAACCTTAGAAATCATCCGTTCCAGTGATTTTTTTTCTATGCAAACAGATAAAACAGATAAAAGCAGAATTGAATATCTAATCCCCCAGCCTCCCGTGCTCTTTCCACCTCCCAATCTCCCTTCCAGCCTTTATAACCTGGGTGGGGGCTCTGGGGGTGGGGATAGGGGTGCAGATTGGGAGGGAGCTCTGTGAAACCGCTGGGATTTCTGAGTTGCTGCCTGCAAAACTGAATCAGTCCTCATATTCAGGGAAAAAGAAGAAAAATACATTTATTGAAGATTTCTATTATAAAAGGAATCTATGGCTGTTGTGGAAATTGTGACATTTCCGAAAAAGGAAGGAAGTTACTGTCAATGGATAGTCACTATGACGAGTTTGGGTGCATTTCACTCTAGTTGTTTTTATTTTCTCACACCCAGAGGGTTTTTGTTGGTTTTTAATTTTTGCCTGGGTCTGTGTGCCACCAGTGAAGACACCTCTTCTCCATGCATGTGGAAGGGGGAGGCAGGACTGGGCCTGTGTTAGAGCTGCACAGACTTCCATCCATGCTGGGCTGATTCCACAGATCTGGCTCCATTCTGTTTGGAATCACAATCATCCTTTTTGCTGACCTCACTGTTTACCATGGATGAGCATAAGCTGCAGGCTCAGGGCCCTTGGGAGAGATTTTGATGGGAAAGCAGGTGCTATACTTAGTCCCAAGCAAGCCCAGAGCTAAAGCCACCACATGGACGTCCAAGCATTCAGCCACAAGTCAAGGGAGAGCAGGCAGGCACACTCTAGTGGCAGACTGCAGACCACTGGAGGTCTTTATCATTTTTTGTTTGAGTGAGTCAGCAAGGACCTCTAACTCCCCCTACCTTCTCCTCAGCTAACAATACCATCTCTAATCTTGCGGAGAAAATGGAAGCTGAAGGGACTTTTCCATCCTCCTGACTTCGTATCCATATCCTCTGCTTTCCCTCTTTGTCCGTGGCTGAGCTCTCCTGGCTCCTACACCAAACAACCCTTTATTAGATCCTCTCCCCTCCTCCCTCTGCCCTGCTCCAGGACAACTCTCCCACTCATCCCCCTCACTGACCTCACACCTCCCTCTACTGTCCCATTTCTCTTTCTCACCTTTTAGTACAATTCCTTCAGTCATCCAGACCCTGTCTTTACTTCTTTCCTCCATCCCAGTCTCTCTGGAACCCGTTCTAAGCAGGTTTTGGCCCCCATATGCCACGCAAAGAACTTTATCAAGGTCCCCATTGCTTTCCTTGTTGCTAATCTCATTTTCAGTGCTTGGTTACCTTACTCAATCTTGTGATAGCATTTCTGAGGCACACAATCTCTCTCTCTGATTCAAATACTTTCACTGCTCAGCTTCTTAATGTTCCTCCTACATCACTCCTTCTCATGAGTTGCTTGTTGGAATTCTTTCCTAAACTTTACACCTCAAAGTGCCCCAGGGATCAGTCCTCAGTTCTCTTTCACTCAGCCCTTAACTAAATGACCTTCAAACTTTTGACCATGACTCTCAGACAGTAAAGAATCTGCAATGTGGGAGACCCAGGTTCAATCCATGTGTTGGGAAGATCCCCTGGAGAAGCGAATGTCTACCCACTCCAATATTCTTGCCTGGAGAATCCCATGGATAGAGGAACCTGGTAGGACACAGTCCATGAGGTTGTGAAGAGTCAGACACGACTGAGCGACTAGCACGCTTTCACAATAAGAAATACATTTTACATCCTGACCCAGTTTGTGCTTGTACACAAACACAACTGAAATAAAATATTTCACAAAACAATGACCACATACTATATATAACACACTCTGAAATTTCTATTTTATTCACTTTTTTTTAAGTGCTGGTCAGGATTACCACCGGGGAATAGGTTATTAAATGCCTTTAAATGCCCTCTCTCAGCTGACAACTCCCAAATATTTATTTCCAGCCTGGAACTATCTGAGTTTCAGACATGAATTTCCAACTGCTTCTCAACAGTTCCTGTCATAGGCATATCCCACCAGCCTTTCAAACTTGACATGACCTAAATTCCACTCCTGACTCCCCCAGCTTTCCTGATCTTAGTAATGAGTTACTCAGTTGTTCACATTAAAAACTTTAGAGCATAACATTAGAAAGACATAATACCTACCCTTACCAAATTATTTTTAAAAATTGAAGAGGAAGGAAAGCTTACAAACTCGTTTATTCTATGAGGCCAGCATTACCCTGATAGCAAAATCAGACAAAGACACCAGCAAAAAAAAAAAAAAAGAAAATTGAATGCCAATATCCTGGATAAAAAAAATAGATGGAACAACAAATCCTCAATAAAATATTACCAAACTGAATTCAATAATACTTTAAAAGGAGTATACACCATGATCATATGGACTTTATGCCAAGAGTGTAAGATGATTGAATATTCATAAATCAACATGATTCATCACATTAACAAAATGAAAGATAAAAATCATATGACCATCTCAATATATGCAGGAAAAACATTTGACAAAGTTCGGCATCCACTGACAATAAAAACTCGCAACAAAGTGAATGCAGAGGAACACACCTCCGCATACTAAAGGCCATTTATGACAAACCCACAGCTAACATCACACTCAATGGCAAAAAGTTGGGAGCTTTTCCTTTAAGAACAGGAATAAGTCAAAGATGCCCATCTCACCACTTTCATGCAACATAGGATTGTAAGTCCTAGCTACAGCAATCATAGAAAAAGATAAGTAAAAGACATTCAAATTGGAAGGGAAGAAGTAAAACTATCACTATTGGTAGATGATACTATATAAAGAAAACTCTAAAGACTCTACCAAAAAACTCAGTAAAATTCAGTAAAATTGCAGGATACAAAATTAATATATACAGCTTGCTGTACACATGAAACAAACACAATATTGTTCAATTTATACAAATATAGAATAAAAATAAAATAAAAATTAATATACAGAAATATGTTACATTTCTATACACAGATAATAAACCATCAGAAAGAGAAAGGAAACACCATTTATAATTGCATCAAAAAAAAAGAAAGAATAAAATACCTAGGAATAAATTTAACCAAGGAGGTAAAAGATATGTACACTGAAAACTATGACAATAATAAAAGAAATTGAAGACAACAAAAGTAAATGGATAGATATTCCATACTCATGTTAAAATGCTTATATTACCCCCAAACTAACTACAGACTCAAAGCAATCCTTATAAAAAATACTCATGATATTTTCTAGAAAAGGAGATCAAATAATTCTAAAATAGAACTGCAAAAGACCCAAAATAGTCAAAGCAATCTTGAAAAAGAATAATAAAGCTGGAACAGTTACATTTCCTGATTCCAAATTATACTACAGAGCTATAGTAAACAAAATAGTATAGTACTGGCACAAAATAGTATTCTTGCCATGGACAGAGGAGACTGCTGGGCTACAGTCCATGGGGGTCGCAAAGAGTCAGACTTAGCAACTGACACTTTCACCGGTGGTCAATCTATGACAAAGGAGACAAGAATATACAATGAGGAAAAACAGTTTCTTTAATAAATGATGCTGGGAAAACTAGACAGCCACATACAAAGAATGAAATTAGACCACCTTCTTACACAATACACAAAAACAAATTCAAATGGACTAAAGACTTAAATGCAAGACCTGAAACATAATACCTTTAGAAGACAAAATAAGGAGTAGGTAAACTCTTTGACATTGGTCTTAGCTCTATGTTTTTGGATCTTTTTCCTCAGGCAAAGGCAACAAAGCAAAAATAAACAAATTGGACTATATCAAACAAAAAGGTCTATAGCAAGACTCTGGATCCATTGCTGTGTGGCCCTGGAGCAGCTGTGAGGAGATAACCCACGCCCCAGGGCAAAGGAGAAGCCCCAGCAAGATGGTAGGAGGGGCAGATTCAAACCCCATTTCCGCCAGAGACACTCAGAGACTCAAACAAACCTTGTGTGCACCAGGACCCAGGGACCCCACAGAGACTGAGACAGAACTGTGTTTGAGCATCTCCTGTGGAGGTACGGGTCAGCAGTGGTCTGCCACAGGGACAGGGGCTCTGGGTGCAGCAGACTTGGGTATGTCATAAGCCCTCTTGGAGGAGGTGCCATTAACCCCACCATAGAGCTGCCAGAACTCACATAGGACTGGGAAATAGACTCTTGGTGGGCACAAACAGAACCTTGTGTTCACCAAGACCCAGGAGAAAGGAGCAGTGACCCCACAGGAGACTGACCCAGACCTGCCCTGGAGTGTCCAGGAGTCTCCAGCGGAGGCGTGGGTCGGTGGTGGCCTGGTGCAGGGCTGCAGCAGCGCATGCATGGGACCTTTTGAAGGAGGTCCCCATTATCTTCATTACCTCTACCACAGTTTGGCCACAGGCAAATAGCAGGGGGGGAACACATTTCCACCCATCAACAGAAAATTGGATTAAAGATTTACTGAACATTGCCCCGCCCATCAGAACAAGACCCAGTTTCCCCCTGTCAGTCTCGCCATCAGGAAACTTCCAGAAGCCTCTTATCCTTCTCCATCAGAGGGCAGACAGACTGAAAACCACAACACAGAAAACTAACCAATCTGATTACATGGACCACAGCCTTGTCTAAGTCAATGGAACTATGAGCCATGCCGTATAGGGCCACCCAAGATGGATGGGTCACGGTGGAGAGGTCTGACAGAAAGGTCTAGTAGACCATTGTCTACTAGAGAAGGGAATGGCAAACCACTTTAGTATTCCTGCCTTGAGAACCCCATGAACAGTATGAAAAGGCAAAAAGATAGGACACTGAAAGATGAACTCCCCAGGTCAGTAGGTGCCCAATATGCTGCAGGAGATCAGTGGAGAAATAACTCCAGAAAGAATGAAGGGGTGAAGCCAAACCAAAAACAAACCCAGTTGCAGATGTGACTGGTGATAGAAGCAAAGTCCAATGCTATAAATAATAATACTGCATAGGAACCTGGAATGTTAGGTAGGTCCATGAATCAAGGCAAATTGGAAGTGGTCAAACAGGAGATGGCCAGAGTGAACGCTGACGTTTTAGGAATCAGTGAACTGCAATGAAATCCCTTGGACTGCAAGAAAATCCAACCAGTCCATTCTAAAGGAGATCAATCCTTTATTCACTGGAAGGACTTACGCTAAAGCTGAAACTCCAATACTTTGGCCACCTCATGCGACGAGTTGACTCACTGGAAAAGAGTCTGATGCTAGGAGGGATTGGGGGTAGGAGGAGACGGGAACGACAGAGAATGAGATGGCTGGATGGCATCACCGACTCGATGGACATGAGTTTGAGTGAACTCTGGGAGTTGGTGATGGACAGGGAGGCCTGGCATGCTGTGATTCATGGGGTCGCGGAGAGTCGGACATGACTGAGCGACTGAACTGAACTGAACTGAACTGCAATGGGTGAATTTAACTCAGATGACCCTCATATCTATTACTGTGGGCAAGAACCCCTTAGAAGAAATGGAGTTGCCCTCATAGTCAACAAGAGTCTGAAATGCAGTACTTGGATGCAATCTCAAAAATGACAGAATGATCTCTGTTCGTTTCCAACGTAAACCATTCAATATCACAATAATCCAAGTCTATGCCCCAACCAGTAATGCTGAAGAAGCTGGAGTTGAATGGTTCTGTGAAGACCTACAAGGCCTTCTAGAACTAACATCCCCCAAAAGACATCCTTTTCATTTTAGGGGACTGGAATGCAAAACTAGGAAGTCAAGAAACACCTGGAGTAAAAGGTAAATTTGGCCTTGGAATACAGAATGAAGCAGGGCAAGGACTAATAAGAGTTTTGCCAAGAGAACTCACTGGTCATGGAAACACCCTCTTCCAACAACACAAGAGAAGACTCTACACATGGACATCACCAGACAGTCAATATGGAAATTAGATTGATTATATTCTTTGCAGCCAAGGATGGAGAAGCTCCATCAGTCAGTCAGTTCAGTCGCTCAGTCGTGTCCAACTCTTTGCGACCCCATGAACCACAGCATGCCAGGCCTCCCTGTCCATCACCAACTCCCAGAGTTCACTCAAACTCATGTCCACAGAGTCGGTGATGCCATCCAGCCATCTCATTCTCTATCATCCCCTTCTCCTCCTGCCCCCAAATCCCTCCCAGCATCAGAGTCTTTTCCAGTGAGTCAACTCGTCGCATGAGGTGGCCAAAGTATTGGATATTCAGCTTTAGCATCAGTCCTTCCAATGAACACCCAGGATTGATCTCCTTTAGAATGGACTGGTTGGATCTCCTTGCAGTCCAAGGGACTCTCAAGAGTCTTCTCCAGCACCACCGTTCAAAAGCATCAATTCTTCGGTGATCAGATTTCTTCACAGTCCAACTCTCACATCCATACATGACCACTGGAAAACCATAGCTTTGACTAGACGTACCTTTGTTGGCAAAGAAGCTCTATATAGTCAGCAAAAAACAAGGCCAGAAACTGACTGTGACTCAGATCATGAACTCCTTATTGAAAAATTTAGCCTTCAATTGAAGAGAGTAGGGAAAACCACTAGACCATTCAGGTATGACCTAAATCAGTTCAGTTCAGTCCCTCAGTCATGTCAGACTCTCCACGACCCCATGAATCAGCACACCAGGCCTCCCTGTCCATCACCAACTCCCAGAGTTCACTCAAACTCATGTCCCTACAATTATACAGTGGAAGTGAGAAATAGATTCAAGGGATTAGATCTGATAAACAGAGTGCCTGATGAACTATGGACATTGTACAGGAGACAGGGATCAAGACCATCCCCAAGAAAAAGAAATGCAAAAAAGCAAAATGGCTGTGTGAGGAGGCCTTACAAATAGCTGTGAAAAGAAGAGAAGTGAAAAGCAAAGGAGAAAAGGAAAGCTATACCCATTTGAATGCAGAGTTTCAAAGAATAGCAAGGAGAGATAAGAAAGCCTTCCTCAGTGATCAATGCAAAGAAATAGAAGAAAACAATAGAATGGGAAAGACTAGAGATCTCTTCAAGAAAATTAGAGAAACCAAGGGAATATTTCATGCAAAGATGGGCTCAATGAAGGACAGAAATGGTATGGACTTAACAGAAGCAGAAGATATTAAGAAGAGGTGGCAAGAATAAACAGAAGAGCTATACAAAAAAGGTCTTCGTGACCCAGATAATCACTATGGTGTGATCACTCACCTAGAGCCGGACATCCTGGAATGAATGTGAAGTCAATTGGGCTTTAAGAAGCATCACTACGAACAAAGCTAGTGGAGGTGATGGAATACCAGTTGAGCTATTTCAAATTCTAAAAGATGATGCTGTGAAAGTGTTGCACTCAATATGCCAGCAAATTTGGAAAACTCAGCAGTGGCCACAGGACTGGAAAAAGTCAGCTTTCATTCCAACCCAAAGAAAGGCAATGCCAAAGAATGCTCAAAGTACTGCACAGCTGCACTCATCTCACACAGCAGTAAAGTAGTGCTCAAAATTCTCTAAGCCAGGCTTCAGCAATATGTGAACTGTGAAATTCCAGATGTTGAAGCTGGTTTTAGACAAACAGAGGAATCAGAGACCAAATTGCCAACATCTGCTGTATTATCGAAAAGCAAGAGAGTTCCAGAAAAACATCTATTTCTGCTTTATTGACTATCCTAGAGCCTTTGACTGTGTGGATCACAACAAACTGGAAAATTCTGAAAGAGATGGGAATACCAGACCACCTGACCTGCCTCTCAAGAAATCTGTATGCAGGTCAGGAAGCAACAGTTAGAATTGGACATGGAACAACAGACTGGTTCCAAATAGGAAAAGGAGTATGTCAAGGATGTATATTGTCACCCTGCTTATTTAACTTATATGCAGATTACATCATGGGAAATGTTGGGCTGGATGAAGCACGAGCTGGAATCAAGATTGCCGGGAGAAATATCAATGACCTCAGATATGCAGATGACCTGACGCTTATGGCAGAAAGTGAAGAAGAACTAAAAAGCCTCTTGATGAAAGTGAAAGAAAAGAGTGAAAAAGTTAACTTAAAGCTCAATATTTAGAAAACTAAGATCATGGCATCTGGTCCCATCACTTCATGGCAAATAGATGGGGAAGCAAGGGAAACAGTGTCAGACTTTATTTTTCTGGGCTCCAAAATCACTGTAGGTGGTGACTGCAGCCATGAAATTAAAAGACACTTACTCCTTGGAAGAAAAGTTATGACCAATCTAGACAGCATTTTAAAAAGCAGTGACATTACTTTGCCAACAAAGGTCCATCTAGTCAAGGCTATGGTTTTCCTAGTATTCATGTATGGATGTGAGAGTTGGACTGTGAAGAAAGCTGAGCGCCGAAGAAATTATGTTTTTGAACTGTGGTGTTGGAGAAGACTTTTGAGAGTCCCTTGGACTGCAAGAAGATCCAACAAGTCCATCCTAAAGGAAATCAGTCCTGAATATTCATTGGAAGGACTGATGTTGAAGCTGAAACTCCAATACTTTGGCCATGTGATGTGAAGAACTGACTCATTTGAAAAGACTCTGATGCTGGGAAAGACTGAAGGTGGGAGGAGAAGGGAATGACAGAGGATGAGATGGTTGGATGGCATCACTGACTCAATGGACATGAGTTTGAGTAAGCTCCAGGAGTTAGTGATGGACAGGGCGGCTTGTTGTTCTGCAGTCCATGGGGTCAAAGAGAGTGGGACATGACTGAATGACTGAGCTGAATTGAACTGAACCCAGAAATTTTAATTTAAAATAATGATTGCATAATTGATGTAGAATGTGAACTTAAATTGAAATTTTATTCAGTTTGTAAACCATATCAGAATACTGAAGAGTACTTAATCCATTATTTATGGTTTAATTTGTTAGATTTATAAAAATGAGCTAAGTATCTGGTTATTATATTTGATAATCACAATGACTTAAAGAAACCAAATATATTGAAAGTGCAAATGAAGTTTAAAATGTAAATAAAATTATTTTAAAATTAGTTGTTCAAACTTTGGTAGGTTTACACATAGTAAAAAGATATTTTAAAACTTAAATTTAAGATGAAGTGAGAAGGGAAATTCCCTGGTGGGCCAGTGGTTAGGACTCTGTGCTTTCACTGCTGAGGGCATGGCTAAAAAAAAAAAAAGATGAAGGGAGAAGTAGAGGTTTTAAAAATTGAAACTTAAATCTTTATAGAATAATCCTTTCCATAAAGGATTATCTTTTCAGAATAATCCTTTCCATAAAAGAATCCTTTCCAAAAGCCAATCTCCAGGGCACACAAAAGATAAACAAACAAAAAAACATCCATTTGACAGCTGGGTTGAACTTGAATGAAGTTTTTCAGAGTAGGTGGATTTGTGCATTTTTCTTGAGAGTGGGTCTGATCTTTTTGCACAGCTACAAGTGTCCTTCATCCCAAAAGTTTAAAAGCCTTTTTCTGTGGATGGAGTGACTTATGCATCTCTCTCCCCAGCCCCGTGGGTCCTAAGGCCGCCCTGGAGCTTCACTTGGACCCCCCACTAGCACCCCACATGCAATAGTCTACAAAACCATTTTATGAGTGTGCACGCATGCCAAGTCGCTTCAGTCATGTCCAACTCTGCGTGAGCTCATGGACCATAGCCCACCAGACTCCTCTGTCCATGGGATTCTCCGGGCAAGAATACTGGCAGAGTGGGTTGCCATTCCCTTCTCCAGGGGATCTTCCTGACCCAGGGATCAAACCCATATCTCCTGCATTGTCAGGCGGGTCCCTTTACCCCTAGCACCACCTGGGAAGCTCATTATTTTAGGAGAAGGACCCTCCCAAACCAGTCCCTCCCACAGAGATGCCTCTCCAACCTGCAACCCAGATGCTGTCAGCTTTCAAAGTCCTTCTTCTTTGCCAAAAAATCTAACCAATATCCTAATTCTGTTGCTCTCTTTATTGGCTTTCCCTATCTTATTGATTTCTGCAATTGCCTACCCTATTGATCAATTCTAATTGATTCTACTGGAGATCAATCAAATTAGGCAACTGGTTGGCTATTTCCTTCCCCTTTGCCACAAAGATCCAAATTTCCCCCAAACCCTGGTAATTCTTCCCTCTGAGTTTTCACCATGTTTTCCTTTCTCCCAGGACTCACAGAAGCATCAGTGCTGCAGCAGACTTGTGGTTCTCCCCACCACTTGGAATGATGTTCCCCTCAAAAGCCCTCAGGGGTGTTTCTCTAGAACCTTCCACAGTTCCTGGCTACCCCTGTGGAGGCCTCATCACCCAGGCAATGGTGACTTTATGCTAACTCTGAAAGTCACGCCAAGGACAGATCCTTGAGTGCAGCTGTTCCTGCCTCCATGCTCCACATGCAGGGAATGCCCTTGGAGTGTCCTTAATTTTGCCTCTGGAAATCCCATTTTCCTTCAGGACTTAACCTACTCAGGGGCCCTCTTTTCTTTTAAACATTCAAATAACAACCACACGTCCTCCTTCTGTTGTGTGATCTCCAGCCCCTAAGTACTTAAAGCCTCTGGAGGGCGGAAACCATGCCTTCTGCCAATTTGAAATCTGTGAAGGGAAGCCTCCTTTCCACTCATTTCTTAAGCACCAACTGTTTGCCAGGCGCTGTTCTAGGTGTTGGGGACAATGAGGGAAAGAAAGCTCCTCCTATCAAGGAGTTTACATCTTAGGGGAGTAGAGAGGAGGTGAAAGGCAATCAACAAACATATACACACACAGCTGTTTTAGTGCTGACTCACACAGGAGGAGAATAAAACAGAGTTATGGGATAAAGTGTGACAGTTTGGGGGGTGCTGAGATCTGGGTGGTAGGAAAGCCCTTTCTGAGATGGTGACATTTGCACCAAGACCGGAATGGTGAGAAGCAAGCCCCACGTGGAGACCCGGGGACAGCGTCCTGGGAAGAGGGGACAGTGAGGGCAGATGCGTGTGGGGTGAGGGGACTTGCCATAATGAGACGGTGGTTCTAGCGTGGTGACGAAGTGCTATACCAGAGAGGCCGAGTGAGGCCACAGCCCATCACGTGAGGCCTCGAGAGGACGTGCTGAGGGGAGCTGTGGGTTTAGGTGCATCAGAGGGTCTCAAGCAGAGGGTGCCATCCGAGTCAGCTGTCTGAAGGCTCACCCCGCTGCAGCGCGGGGCATGGCTGTGGGTGCAGCGTGAAGGACGGAGACCAGCTAGAGAGTGCGCAGTAGTGCACATCAGACAAGGGTGGCCGTAGCGGGTCAGGGTGACCCACTGCCCCTGTTGGCCTGGGACTAAGGGGTTTCCTGGGACATGGGACCTTTAGCGCTAAAATGGAAAAAGCCCTGGCCTGCGTGGTTGGTTATCATGGGCCACCATGCTTGGAGGCAAGACCATCTGACTTACTGATGGATGGGATGGAAGGAAGAAAAGGAAATCTACAGAGAATGACGGGAGTTAGCTTAACAGCTGGGTAGATGGTGGCGCCATTTACTAGTAGATGAGAGAGAAACAAGTTCAAGGATCAAATCAAGAGTCTGACTTCCTGAGTGCCCCAAAATGAGCTCCATAAATCTCTGCCAAGTGGCAAAGCCACTTATAATATAACTTGGGAGGACATTACTGCTATCCTACAAGGACAGAGGACTAAAGGCTTAGTCACTCAGTTGTGTCTGACTGTTTCTGACCCCATGGACTGTGGCCCACCAGGCAAGAATACTGGAGTGGGTAGCCATTCCCTTCTCCAGGGGATCTTCCCAACCCAGGGATGGAGCCCAGGGCTCTTGCACTGCAGGTGGATTCTTTACCGTCTGAGCCAACAAGGAGTAAAACAAGTTCAGGAAAAAAAACCAAGAGTTCAAATTTCTGAGCGCCCCAAAATGAGCTCCATAAATCTCTACCAAGTGGCAAAGCCACTATAATAACCTGGGAGAGCATTACCATCATCCCCAAAGTAGTGAGAACTAAAGTGGATACAAAAATAGGCATTCAGTCAATAGCAATCACTCTGGAACCTCTTAATTGCTAACAGTCACAGAGGAGCCAACCTTCCCAGAAAGAGTGGATGAATCCATTTCCAGCGGATGTGATGTTAATGAAATCCAGAAGTGGACCAGGGGCCACACAGACTGGCCTCTGCAGTCTTGTGACAGGCCTCACTCCCAGCAGTTTGTGGTGGTTGGAAATGTAATTTAAGATGAAGATGGACGGTCACAAAGAGGGGTCACATGGAGTTACCACAGTAGCATCCTTCTTTGTCTCCTCTCTTGCATCCAAAGTCTTCCAGCCCGGCTCCAATTCAGTGCTCTTTCCTCTGTTACACAATAGCTTTCCCTTTCCTCTGCTTCCAGCTGTCAGTGAACCCTGACTGTAGCCTGTACAGCAAATGGAGTTTTTGAAGCATTTCTCAACAGAGATGTCCTCTCTCCCACTGATGTTCAGAGAAAACGCTCTCTTGTCTCCTGTTCCGGCCTTCCTCCCAAAGTCTTCCCCTTGCTAGCCATGCAGGTTTCTGGGAGAGAATACCACTTCTTGGAATTCCTCTAAGCTCAGCCATTCCTTCTGCTTTGCAGCAGCTATTCCTACTTCTCCCAGAGATTCCCCGCCCGCTTGCTCAAAGCTAGGGAAAACCAGAAGGATAGATCCCTGGGTCCCATTGGTGGGAGGAGGAGAGGCTGACTTCCCTGTCTCCACTGACCAGCCTGAGACACTTCATGACTTTCCCTCATTGTGACACGTTCTAATGACAGGAGGAGAGGAGTGGTGGCCCACACAGGAATTGACTCTTTAAACTTTGTTATTTTGTTCATCATGAATTTTTTACATGAATTTTGGTTATTTTAAAAATACTGCATTAAAATGTAATTTCTCTTGATTACTGAGTGTTTGGGCATCCACTTAAGTTTTGGGCCCCAGGCAAGTACCTTACTCATTTCATCCTGATCTGGACCTTCTCCTTTGCCCTTTTCTGGGAAGTGGTCTTTCCATTTTAAAACTAGGGTGGTCCCGGGCAAATCAGTTAGAGTTGGTCACCCCTGGACTGCCAGATATCAAATCTTGGTGTGGCTGCTCTGTGGTTGGGGGACAACCTCTCTGTGCCCCCATGTCCCCATCTACACAGCGGGAATGGAGTAGCAACCACCTCAGTGAGTGGCTATTGTGAGTTTGTCTGCAGTGAGCTTGGTACAGTGCCTGGCCCATAGCAAGGGCTTCACAACATTAGCAGTGATGGTGATTTATTGAGTGTCTGCCACCTGCCAACTTCTGTGCCAGGACAGGGCATCCAGTGGTGCTGGGGACAGACACAACCTTGCCCTCCAGGGGTCCATTTCTAGCGAGAGAGTCAGGCTGTGAACAGGTGATATCAAGGGTTATTTGTATATGACAGACTCTAGTTTCACTTACAACTCTACAAATGACCCAATTTCGTTCCTTTTTATGGCTGAATAATTTTCCATTTTATATATGAACCACATCTTCTTTATCTCTTCTTCTGCTGATGGACATTAGGGTTGCTTCCATGTCCTGGTTATTGTAAACAGTGCTGCAATGAATGTTGGGGTATATGTGACTTTTTGAATTATGGTTTTTTCAAGGTATATCCCAAGAGTGGGATTTCTGGGTCATATGGTAGTTTTGTTTAGGGTGAGGTAAGTAAAAAAGAGGAAAGCAAATATCGTATATTAACACATATATGTGGAATCTAAAAAAATAGTACAGATGAACCTACTTGCCGGGTAGGAATGGAGACACAGATGGAGAGAAGAGACACGTGGACACAAAGGGGAAAGGAGAGGGTAGAATGCACTGGAAGATTAGGACTGACATATATATGCTCTACATGTAAAGTAAATGGCTAGTGGGAGCCTGCTGTCTAATGCAGGGAACTCAGTGAGTGTTCTGTGATGACCTAGATGAGTGGGATAGGGATTAGGGGTGGGAGGAGGGTCCAAGACGAGGGGCTAAGTGTATACATATGGATGGCTGATTCACTTCATTGTGCAGCAGAAACTAACACATCACTGTAAGGCAATTATACTCCAGGTGTATATATATATATATACATATTAAAGAAAGAATTATTTGTGTAATACACATGCCCGAGAATGTACTGAGGATGCATGTGATGTTGTGTAAGCCTCTCAGCCTGCTTGTAAAAGAGGTTCTCTCACTGCTCCCAGATCTTGAAGACCGGGCCAGTCAGTGCGAGACCAGGACTTGGCTGAGATCCCACAAGGCGCGAGAGACAGACTATCGGTTCCACACCTGCCCTCGGAGCTGATCTTCCGCCCACTGCCTCCTGGCAGCTCTGGGAGGTGTCTGGAGCAGCTAGGGCTCAGGAGGAATGAATGCCAGCTAACACTGAGTAACAGAAAATTCCTGACACCAGGTAACCCGTGCTCATCAGGCAGGTTCTCCCCTCGAGAAAGCAAATTACCCATTACCACTGACTGCTTTTTAAATTTACATGATGGAGCTGGCTGCCTGGGGAGGGGTGGGGGGGACAAGAAACATTGTGCTCTCCACCCTTCGCAGTTTGAACTTTGAGCCATCTGAATATAATTATTACCTATTTTAAAATAAATGCTAATATTAAAGTTCAAAAAGAAAAAAAGGAAGACTTAGGAATTATCTTCAGGGGAATCCTGGAGTGGATTAGCCCCTAAATATGTTCAGTTTCAGCAAAACCTCAGTGGACCCCCTAGTATGGTCCTCCCTGGCTGGGGAGGGGAGCCGGTCTCTCCCAGGTGAATTCACCCTTGGGGTCGCATTCTAGATTCTCCGGATGTCCAAATTTCTGTTTCTCTCAGATAGACCTGGAGTGACATTGGGCCTGCGAGGTTTTCCTCAGAGCCTCAAATGATCCAGACACAAGAATAGGCTTCACAGGCCAGCTCCTAAAGCACGTAGAGGAGTTGTAACTGGCTTGGACCACTCTCTTGGTTCATTGGAGAGGAAAAAGAAACATTACAGTCAATAACTCACATTTGGAAATAACTGAAGAATCCAAGGGGCTTCCCAGGTAGTGCTAGAGGTGAGGAACCCACGCACCAATGCAGCAGACATAAGAGACATGGGTTTGATCCCTGGGTTGGGAAGATCCCCTGGAGAAAGGCATGGCAACCCACTCCAGTATTCTTGCCTGGAGAATCCCCATGGACAGAGGAGCCTGACGACTGAGCTACTAAGCACAGCACACACATAGAATCCAAGGTGACACCAAACCCCCAGCCCTTCTGAGGGAAGATCACATCCTTCCCTCTATGTGGGCGAGAAGCTCAGAATAAAGCATTATTCTAAAATAAAACACAGGAGATGGTGCATGAGGTGAGGAGTGTCCCAGGCAAAGAACCCAGAGACCAATGGGCAGGTCCAAGCTCTGTCACTAACCCAGAGAGGGCACTGAGGAAGGCTCCACATCCCTGGGGCTCTGAGTCTGTGGTGAGGGAGCTGGGCTGATGTCCCTCAGGCCCCACCTGAGTTCTAACCCCTCATTCTGGGCTCCAACTCTCTCCTCTGTCCCTGGATTTGCTGCCTCAGACCCTAGGAACCGGAGTCCCAGCTACCTGCCTGTGTGTTGGGGCATACTGCCTGGGGTATGCCCTTCACTCACTTTGTACATCTTCTCACAGAACACACAGTCCCAAACTCTGCTCACACCCTTCCCCCTCCCACCTCCTCCGATATCTCCAGGGCTGCCTCAGCCAAGGCGGGGTCACTCCTACCTCTGGTCTCACAGGTCAAGTGTCCTGTCATATCTGTCCTACTGAGCTGCGAGGGTCTCTGAAGACTATGGATACTTGGGAGTGACCCCAGACTAGGCCAGCTCCCCCCAGGTGGGTATGGAGACGTCAAAGCATCGAACCACTATTGCAGGTAGTTTAATACAGGCAACGACTTACAAATTCCACAGAAATGGACCCATATTCTAGGACAAGTCCCCAAGCCTGTCCTGCAAGTTGCTCCATTCTCCGAAATCACACTGGTAGTGTTCAGATCGTCTCCTCACCACCAACTCCCCTCCGCCCTCCCTGGCCTCAATTGATTGGAGCAAAGTAGAAGATTGATCTGAGCTGGACCAATCAGTTCCTTGTCTGGAAAACGGAAACTGTGCTAAGAGATTCAGCCCAGCTGTGGCTGGTGTGCCTTAGCCGCTCAGTTACCACTTACTCTTTGAGACCCCATTGACTGCAGCCGCCAGGCTCCTCTGTCCGTGGAATTCTCCAGGCAAGAATACTGGAGTGGAGTTGCCATTTCCATCTCCAGGGGATCTTCCTGACCCAGGGATTGAACCTGGGTCACCTGCATTGAAAGGCAGATTCTTTTACCACTGAACCACCTGGGAAGCTCCCCCAGTCAATAAATCCTGAGGCTGTGGCCAGCCATTTTCTACCTGATGCAGAGAAAGTCAGTTTTCAGGGAAAGAGAGAGAAATGAAGCAGAAATATAAAGAGGGCTCAAAAAATGGGAGTGGGAGCCAGTCTCAGGGGCAACGCTGTTCCTGGTCAGTTCACAGTCAAGAGTTGGCGAAGAGCAGGGTTACGTGTTTTCACGATCCAGGACCCATCCCTCCCAAATTAAGTCTTTGTTCCCTTCGGCGGAGTGACCTCTCTCCACTGTGAGTCATTGCAGGGATAAGTTATTCCGGGCACGGTCTCACTGTGTTAGTGGGGGAACAAGATCCTTCTGCCCACCCCAGGGACCTCCGCTTACAGGCTTTATGTCCAGAGCTGAACAAACACAATGGCAAGTAGCTGACCAGGGACCGCTCACCCCAGCCGACTGAACAGCGGCTGCCTGACCAGGCTGTTGGTGCTCAGCCCCCCTCCTCTTGTCTTTCCAGGCAGCCTGGGGCCTCACCCCATCTGCAGTCAACCATGCGTGCACCCTCATCACTCTTCCTTTACACTTCTTTTCATTTCTTTTAAAACAGGACCTGCATTCTCTTGTTCACAAGTAAGAAGTCCTGGTTGATATTCACAGTTACATCATATGCTAGGGTTTCATGAGACAGTGGGTATCCATCAGCCTTCAGCGAGATGGATTTCCGTTTCTTATGACCGAGAGTCCTTACATGTTGGGGTGGCTCCGAGACAAGTTGCTTAACCTCTCTAAGCCGGTTTCCTCTTCCTGAAAATGGTGTCACTGATTCCTGCTGTTCAGACAAACTGGAAGGATAAAATAGCAACAGTAATGAAGTCATAGAGGATAACTTTTAGCTAGTGCTTAAAATGTTCTATTAGCTGTCCAAAGAGCCTACATAGAGTAACTCATTCACAACAACCCTATGAAGTAAACCCTTTTACTCATTTTAAAGGTTCAGTTCAGTTCAGTTCAGTTCAGTCGCTCAGTCGTGTCCGACTCTCCGCGACCCCATGAATCACAGCACGCCAGGCCTCCCTGTCTATCACCAACTCCCGGAGTACACTCAAACTCATGTCCACAGAGTCGGTGATGCCATCCAGCCATCTCATTCTCCGTCGTCCCCTTCTCCTCCCGCCCCCAACCTTTCCCAGCATCAGAGTCTTTTCCAGTGAGTCAACTCGTCGCATGAGGTGGCCAAAGTATTGCAGTTTCAGCTTTAGCATCAGTCCCTCCAATGAACACCCAGGATTGATCTCCTTTAGAATGGACTGGTTGGATCTCCTTGCAGTATAAGGGACTCTTAAGAGTCTTCTCCAACACCACAGTTCAAAAGCATCGATTCTTCGGCGATTAGCCTTCTTCACAGTCCAACTCTCACATCCATACATGACCACGGGAAAAACCATTGCCTTGACTAGATGGACCCGTGAATCAGAGAGGCTAAGTAATTTCCCCAAAGCTGCACAGCTAACAAGTGCCAGAGTGCCTCATACTTGTTTTGTTGTGTGGTAGCTGTGACGTGTGTTAATCGAAGGATTTTAACAAGTCCCACAAAGTCAGTGTATGACTTAGGTAGCACTCCACATGTGAGGAAGGGTTGTGCAGGTCTCCACCAAGGCAGCTGCAAAATTCAAAATAACAGTCTGTCTCTCTCTCCATTCACACAATCCTCCCAGTGACCTCACCACTCCCATGGCTTCAACTGGACTCTCTAACCGCACTTCCCCCCCACCCCAGCTATCTGTCAGGCAGTTCTGCCTCAGTGGCCCATGGGTGGCCCAAACTCAGCACAACCAACAACAAACATTGCATTTTCATCCCAAGCCTACTCTGCCTGCAGAGCTTCCTGCTTCACTGAATGGTGTCGCCATCTGTAAACTTCCTAAACCACCTGCCCAGGGCTCACTTCTCTTCCTCCCCTCACCCCAAATCCATTCAATCCACCTCGAAACCCGATGCATCCTGCCTGGATAATCCTCATCTCTCCACTCCCTACAGCAGCCCGCCTTCACTCTTGCCCCACCACACGATTGTTGGTTGCCAATCTCCTCCTCCCCCTCCAGACTCATCCTACATCACAGCTAAAGTGATGCTTTTAGAACACAAATCTGGGAACTCCCTGGTGGTCCAGTGGTTAAGAATTTGCCTGCCAAGGCAGAGGACACAGATTCAATCCCTGGTCCAGGAAGATTCCACATCCCAAGGGGCACTTGAGCCTCTGTGCTACAGCTACTGAGCCTGCACACCACAATGAGAGAGTAGCCCCTGCTCACCACAGCCAGAGAAAGCCTGCCTGCAGTCACGAAGACCCAGTGCAGCCATAAATAAATAAATAAAACTTAAAAATAACAATAAAGCATAAATAAAGCACAAATCTGGTCAGTTGTTGCTCTGCCTAATTTTTAGTGGCTTCCCCTTGACCCCAAGATAAAGTCCAAACCTCTTTTTATGGTCTATGGGACTTCCTGATCTAACCCCTGCCTACCTCTCCATTGTAAACTTTGAGATTTTCCCTCCAACACTTCCTGCTTCAGACATGCTAAACTTTCCCCTAGGGTTTTCACCATTCACTCACTTACTTATTAATTCGACAGATTTACTGAACCTTTGCCATGAGCCAGGCACTGGGAGGTCAAAAAGATAAACATGATTTTTGTTCTCAGGAGGCTTGTGCTGGTCTGGTTGATTTCTTTTCACCATTGAGATCTCAGCTTTCCCCTCACCTCCCCTGGTAGTGCCACATGGCTTGTGGGATCTTACTTCCTTGTCCAGGAATTAAACTTTAAGAAGTGAAAGCTCGAAGTCCTAACCACTGGACCCCAGGTAATTCCCCGAAATCAGTTTTAATATGAGTTCCTCAAGGAAATGCTCCCGCTCCCCTAAACTATGGTAAGGCCCTTAATGTGTATCCCTGGGTTACCTTATTCTGTTTAACATACACCACACCTTACTATTGTTTAACCTCTCTCTTTCCCGCCATACTGTCAGCCCAATGGGGATGGGCACTGGCTCTCTTGCTTACCTCTGTATCTATTCTCAAGCCTGGTACATAATAGACTCAAAAATAGCTGATGAATGAGTGAATACATGAGTGAATAGAATAGCATTATTATACTCAGCAAATACTCATACTTCTGATTTTCCTACAAGATTGTAAGCTTTTCTTTTAAATAGGACAGATCATGTCATGTTTATATTTTTCTCTAAAATGGCTTCTACATTCATGCTCAAGGAGTTTTGGTTGAATGGATGAACAAGAGTATCTTCATGTAGGAAAATGAGAGTTAAAAAGGATGGTCAAAGCAGGAAGGCAACATCTTTAGGAAAATGAAGAGTGTGGGGACCTCTAACTTACAATCCCATGATGTGATTGTTCTCCAAAGGGGCATGGGGTTCGTTGCTTCTCAGTGCTTGCTGTATGATGGGTTCACATAGGAAGGTTGACAAAATACTGATGCCTGGGCTCCTCCTGCAAAGATTCCAATTCAATGAGTCTGGGCTGAAGCTAAGCAATGGAAAAAAAAATTTTTCTTTTAAGTTTCCCAAGTGATTCTAATATATAGTTTGGAATGGACAAGTTCAGGGCCCCCTGGAATCTAATTTGGCCGGATCTCAGTATGCAGATAAATAGATAATCTGTCAGGGATTCCTGGGATTGGATATGGGCCAAGACTTATGACATAATCAGAGGTGAAACCAAGGGAATGAAAACACGAGAAAGAGCTCAGGACCAATTACTAGTCATTCCTTCTAGATACACACTTATTGATGAATGAGTGAATGAAAGAAATGAGTGGGCAAGAGTAGGTCCTTCAAATTGCTGTGAACTCACTGGGAGTAGCTTTCTTTATGGACATGGAGCTGCTACTACCCACAGGCAATTAGGAAAAAAAATTCCTGAAAAGATTAAACAGTATTAACCTGGTAGAATCTTCTGATATCATAGACCCCCAGGGGCTGCAGGGCCATCCATTCAATCCCTATTCACCCATTCAACAAACATCTACTGAGCATGTACTGTGTGCCAAGCACAGTTCTAGATGCTAGGAAGGATACAACTTGTTTGGGGCTGAATTGTTTCCATCCCAGATTCACATACTGAAGTCCTAACCCTCAGCATCTTACAATGTGACTGTATTTGGATATAGGATTTCTTAAGAGGTAACTGAATAAAAATGAAGTCATTAGGCTTTTATTAATCCAATATAACTGGTGCCCTTATATGAAGAGGAAATTTGGACACAGACGTAGAGGGAAGACCATATTAAGACATAAGCAGAACATGGCCATCTATAAGCAAAGGAGAGAGGCCTTAGAAGAGACCAATATGCTGACACCTGGATCTCAGACCTCCTGCCTCTAGAATTGTGAGGAAATGCGTGTGCATGTGCATGCTCAGTTGTGTCAACTCTTGCAACCTCATGGACTGTAACCCTCCAGGCTGCTCAACCCCTGGAATTCTCCAGGAAAGAATACTGGAATGGGTTGCCATTTCCTTCTCTAGGGGATCTTCCTGACCCAGGGATGGAACTACATCTCTGGTGTCTCCTGCATTGGCAGGCAGATTCTTTACCACTGAGACACCTGGGAAGGCCCTGTAAGAAAACAAAGGTCTATTATTTAAGCCATCCAATCTGTGGTACTTTTTTTGCAGCCCTAGAAGACTAATACTATAGCTCCAAAGAGATCAAGTCCCTATTTTCCAATGCATATATCCACCAAGCATTCATTTTTTTGAAGAGCTATGTGCATACTTTAGGGGTATTTTTCTATTGCTATTTTTCAAGGCCTTATGGTCAATAGTTGCATTTAATAAAATCCACATTCATTGAAAGAGCTCCTTGATTCTAAGTGGCATTTTGTCATTATACATATTTTGTACTAGATAAATTCTCAGTTGGGTACTAGCATATCTTTAACACCTGTCTAACACTGGCTAAGCTCTCTTGTATACAGAAAACTTCGGGCTCAGAACTGTCCCCAAGCAGGAATATCTGGCTAGAACTGAATGGCATCACTGCTTTATTTTTTCTATCATATGTATTTGCACAGGTACTTGTATTTAATAGCAAGTTTTAATGGCTTTCCATTTGTACTAGTTATAGGATGTTTTCATTTCAGATACATTTTTACAGCAAAAATCAAGTGATTATACTCTAAGAATGAACATTCAGCAAATAAGGGTAATGTCATTTATATATAAGGCAAAAGTCATGATATGTGTGTGTGCTCAGTCACTCAGTCGTGTTCAACTTTTTGCGGTCCCGTGAACTGTAGCCTCCCAGGCTCCTCCATCCATTGGATTTCCCAAGCAAGAATACTGGAGCAAGTTGCCATTTCCTTCTTCAGGGATCTTCCTGATCCAGGGATCTAACCCGCATCTCATCTCTTGCATCTCCTGAATTGGCAGGCAGATTCTTTACCTCTGACTAAACCACTTAGGAAGATCTAAAACCCCTGATATGGTACGCAAATGACAGAAGATTGGTTAACACTGAATGAGGTGATTTCATAGAAATAGATAGCTTTATTATTATCATTCATTCTCTCACTTTTCCATTGCATCAATTCTGATCACTTCATGGCAAATAGATGGGGAAACAATGGAAACAGTGAGAGACTTTATTTTCTTGGGCTCCAAAATCACTGTAGATAGAGACTGTAGTCATGAAATTAAAGACACTTGGTCCTTGGAAGAAAAGCTATTTAATACGTTAGACAGTGTATTAAAAAGCAGAGACATTACTTTGCAGACAAAGCTATGGTTTTTCCAGTAGTCATGTATCGATGTTGAGAATTGGACCATAAAGCTGAGCACCAAAGAATGATGCTTTTGAACTGTAGTGTTGGAGAAAACTCTTGAGAGTCCCTTGGACTGCAAGGAGATCAAACCATTTAATATTAAAGGAAATCAATGCTGAATATTCATGGGAGGCACTGATGCTGAGGATGAAGCTCCGATACTTTGGCCACGTGATGCAAAGAGATGACTCATCGGAAAAGACCCTGATGCTGGGAAAGACTGAAGGCAGGAGGAGAAGGGGATGACAGAGGGTGAGATGGTTGGATGGCATCGCTGACTCAGTGGACAAGCTCCAGGTGTGAGCAAGCTCCGGGAGATGGTGAAGGACAGGGAAGCCTGGCGTGCTGCAGTCCATGCGGTCTCCAAGAGTCAGACACGACTGAGAGACTGAACAATGATAACAACACTGACTGAGCACATGCCAGCTTCCAGGCATTGTACTAAGCACTTTCTCATAAAATATCTTATTTAGCTGCAGAAATAGCAGAGAAGACAGAAACCACATCTGTCCCGTTCATTGATGCACATCCAGCACCTAGTGCAATGAACAGGCACTAAAACTCTTCTTTGGAACGATACATGTGCGTTTTTGAGTCAAGATTCCACCCACTAAAGGATGAATATTCAAACCCAAAGTGCCTACCACTAAGAATTAGTTGGAATGAAGGGCCAGTTTCTGATTTTCTCTACTCCCTCGGTCTATATTCTCTTTTGAAAGAATTATTACTGTGAGACTATGGTGCTTTCTTGAGACATTAGGTGAACTGCCCTATAACCTTAAATGGGCCTCTCTTCCCATCTATCCATAATCCACCATCTATCATCCATCCATCCAATGAAGAACCTCTGAAAAAAACAAGAAACCTATATCTATCTCTGAAGAGAACTTGATTAGCATCTGCAAAGCAAGTAATTGAATTCCATTAAGTGTGTGGCCCTGAGGTGGAGTGAAACTGGCTACCATGACCCTTTTTTGCACCTTCAGGGAGCAGTCCAGTCCTTCCCTCCGCCTCCCTGCCCCGCTTCATGGTGATGCTCCAGGTCATTCAGAGTAAGTTGAATGTGGTTATCTTCTATATTTTAAAAGCACAAAACCAAATAATTCATCTTAGTAAAATTTCTAATCCAGATGTCTAAAAACTTGTTTAAGTATGAGTCTCTGTAGAATATTCACACTCAGTGCATACATTCATTCATTCAAAAAATATTTATGAGCCCCTGCCGTAGACCAGGGACTGTCCGGTGCAGGAGCGCAGAGGGATGAAAAGACAGATGGGGTCCTTCTTCCATTGGAGTTTACATTCTGGGTGGGGAAATGACTTTAAGGTAGGAAATACTTCAGGGAACAAGGGAAGTTTAGATAAGACATTAAGTGCTGTAATAAACATGAAACTAGATCAGACTGCTGTGTCAGGATCATGGGGGAGACAGTGCCTAGGGTGGGACAGCCATGAAAGGCCTCACCGAGGAGGGACATTGGGAGCCATTCCCGTCCTCTATCCCACCCTCTTGGCTCCCAGACATGCCCCTCCCCAGCTGGAAGAATCCTTGTCTCACAGAGCCACTGACAGATTTCCCTGAGGTGGGGAGAAGAAAACAAAACAACCACATTCTTTGTAGAGGGGTTCGCATAAACTTGAGTCCTGCTTTCTAGAAGGAAGTTTTGGTAGTACCTGAATTAACACATCTTGCAGTTAATCTGAAGGCTGTCCCACTATGGCCCAGAGTACACATCAGAGACAGGTCATCTGCTCTCAGTGGAGTGGGTTATTTCCCTTTGTTTAGCAACCAAGGCTCTGCTCCCCTCCCCTCAACCCAGAAGTTGATAACCAAAGAGTGACTGTCACTAACTCAGCAGAAGGATGGGTTCTACACTCAGTGAACCAGAAATTAGGACCAAGGCTTTTCAGGCTCTTGGACACAAAGCCTGACACTGACAAGCAATCTCTCAACATTCCTCCAAGGCCAGCAACCATCTCAGTCTGGCTCCAATGTATAATCTGTGATTCTGTTCATGCCTTCTGCCTGCCAACTCTCCCAGGAAGGTCACTTCATTTGCGTCTGGGCACCTGGTTGTGCTGTGCTCAGTTGTTTCATTCATGTTCCCCTCTTTGTGATCCCATGGACTATAGCCTACCAGGCTCCTCTGTCCATGGGATTCTCCAGGTAGGAATACTGGATTGGGTTGCTGTGCCCTCCTCCAGGGGATCTTCCTGACCCAGGAATTGAACCCATATCTCTGACATTTCCTGCATTGCAGGCTGGTTCTTTACACACTGAGCCACCTGGGAAGCCCTTGGGCACCTGGCATCTTCTTTTAAAGGCTGATTACATAGAAGAACTGTACAAAAAAGATTTTCACAACCAAGATAATCACAATGGTGTGATCACTCACCTAGAGCCAGACATCTTGGAATGTGAAGTCAAGTGGGCCGTAGAGAGCATCACTACGAACAAAGCTAGTGGAGGTGATGGAATTCCAGTTGAGCTATTTCAAATCCTGAAAGATGATGCTGTGAAAGTGCTGCACTCAATATGCCAGCAAATTTGGACAACTCAGCAGTGGCCACAGGGCTGTAAAAGGTCAGTCTGCATCCCAGTCCCAAAGAAAGGCAATGCCAAAGAATGCTCAAACTACCGCACAATTGCACTCATCTCATGCTCAAAATTCTTCAAGCCAGGCTTCAGCAATACGTGAAACGTGAACTTCCAGATGTTTTCGAAAAGGCAGAGGAACTGGAGATCAAATTGCCAACATCCGCTGGATCATGGAAAAAGTAAGAGAGTTCCAGAAAAACATCTATTTCTGCTTCATTGACTATGCCAAAGCCTTTGACTGTGTGGATCACAATAAACTGTGGAACATTCTGAAAGAGATGGGAATACCAGACCACCTGACCTGTCTCTTGAGAAACCTGTATGCAGGTCAGGAAGCTACAGTTAGAACTGGACATGGAACAACCGACTGGTTCCAAATAGGAAAAGGAGTACGTCAAGGCTGTATATTGTCACCTTGCTTATTTAACTTCTATGCAGAGTACATCATGAGGAACGCTGGGCTGGAAGAAGCACAAGCTGGAATCAAAATTCCCGGGAGAAACATCAGTAACCTCAGATATGCAGATGATACCACCCTTATGGCAGAAAGTGAAGAGGAACTCAAAAGCCTCTTGATGAAAGTGAAAGAGGAGAGTGAAAAGGTTGGCTTGAAGCTCAACATTCAGAAAACGAAGATCATGGCATCTGGTCCCATCACTTCATGGGAAATAGATGGGGAAACAGTGGAAGCAGTGTCAGACTT
This sequence comes from Moschus berezovskii, assembly GCF_049115385.1. Taxonomy (NCBI): domain Eukaryota; kingdom Metazoa; phylum Chordata; class Mammalia; order Artiodactyla; family Moschidae; genus Moschus; species Moschus berezovskii. The sequence continues at coordinate 53,453,401 of NC_142464.1, read as the reverse complement.
TATATTTTGGGCTCCAAAATCACTGTGGATGCTGATTGCAGCCATGAAATTAAAAGACTCTTACTCCTTGGAAGGAAAGTTACGACCAACCTACACAGCATATTATAAAGCAGAGACATTACTTTGCCAACCAAAGTCCGTCTAGTCAAGGCAATTGTTTTTCCAGTGGTCATGTATGGATGTGAGAGTTGGACTGTGAAGAAAGCTGATCGCTGAAGAATTGATGCTTTTGAACTGTGGTGTTGGAGAAGACTCTTGAGAGTCCCTTGGACTGCAAGGAGACCCAACCAGTCCATTCTAGAGGAGATCAGTCCTGGGTGTTCATTGGAAGGACTGATGCTAAAGCTGAAGCTCCAATACTTTGGCCACCTCATGCGACGAGTTGACTCACTGGAAAAGACTCTGATGCTGGGAAAGGTTGGGGGCGGGAGGAGAAGGGGACGACAGAGAATGAGATGGCTGGATGGCATCACCAACTTGATGGAGGTGGGTTTGAGTGAACTCCGGGAGTTGGTGATAGACAGGGAGGCCTGGCGTGCTGTGATTCATGGGGTTGCAAAGAGTTGGACATGACTGAGCAACTGAACTGAACTGAAAAAGCATTCCAGAGAAGGCAATGGCACCCACTCCAGTACTCTTGCCTGGAGAATCCCATGGACGGAGGAGCCTGGTGGGCTACAGTCCATGGGGTCACAAAGAGTTGGACACGACTGAGCGACTTCACTTTCACGTTTCACTTTTATGCACTGGAGAAGGAAATGGCAACCCACTCCAGTGTTCTTGCATGGAGAATCCCAGGGATGGGAACCTGGCGGGCTGCCTTCTGTGGGGTTGCACAGAGTCGGACATGACTGATATGACTTAGCAGCAGCAGAAGCGGCAAAAAGCTTTCACCTGCTTCCAGTGAGAATGTTGGAGCAGATTCTGTTTCACTTCACATGCCTCAGGAATGTGTGTAATCCTATTTAAGATGCTTGATTAAGTCTTTAGAACCCAAATCAAGTTGGAAACTTTTCAACCCCAAGATCATGACCTGTCATGAGATGGAAACATTCTTAATCAAACATTGTCCTGGAGAGAAGTCTGCTTTGTCTGGTTCGAAGCATACAGAGACGAGTTCCTGTAAGAAATAGCAGCCATTCCCACATATGAATTCTTCTAAGCCAACTCAGATCCTTCAGCCAAAGGGGGCACATGTACTGCTAGACAGAGTTGGCCTCTGACAGAATCCAGAGAGAAGAAGCTGTATCATCAGACCTCATTTTGCAGTGCATCCTCCCCAGCTGCCCAGCGGTGCAGGTAGAAGAATTTAAGAATCAAATATGGGACTTTCTTGGTGGTCCAGTGGTTAGGACTCTGCACTTTCAATGTAGGGGGCCCAGGTTTGATCCCTGGTCAGGGCTCTGGATCCCATACGCTGAAACTAAGAGTCTGCATGCCGCAGCTAAAGATCCCACATGCCGAAATGAAAACTGAAGAACTCAAGTGCCACAACTAAGACCCAGGGCAGCCAAATAAGTAAATAAATATTAAAAAAAATAATAATTATAATGATAAATAAGAGAACCAAATGCACTGAGCAATTATTGATATGAAATGTATGCTATCACGTCATGGAAAAAGTCAGTAGGAAAGTCTCCCTCTTGATCTCTCCCTCCAAGTGCAACAGCAGCACCCATCTACAGAAGCAATGAAGAAAGTGGAGAAGCTACCAAGGTGAGTGGTCTCAACCCTTGCAGAGCCCATGCCATCTCCCAAAGCCAACCCAAGGAAAGCGTATGGATTCGAAGTAGCAACCCAAGGCATCAGAGTCCTCATCGCAACGTGGAAGGAAGGCAGAGGACCTGCTTTAAGACCACATCTGGGTTAACATGAAAACTGGTGTGTATTTCAACAGGCAAGAATTCACTTGCCCAGTTCTATCAAAGGACTGTTTTTCCTCTGAGAGTACCTGGTGTGATTTGGCATATATGAATACCTGAATAGTTTCCCTCCAAGACTGCTGAGCTGGAACTAAAGGGTCTATAAACTGTGAAATGAGAAAGGAACGTGGTGCAGCTTAATGCTAATGACCATTCAGGTGATGGGGCAGGGCTTCCACATCCACAGCTCCCAGAACCAGAATCTGATTAGTAACTCTTTTAAGACTGAATGTACAGTCTGCCCCAAATGCTTTCTAAATAAAGGGAATGTTATGGGCTGCCATCAATCTTTCCCTCTTGTTAATCATTTCAAGGATGCACAGTGTGCACACAAGGTGACTATTAAATAATTAACCCTTTAAGGGTTTTTTTTTTTTAATTTCAAGATTTGTCTGAACTTGAGGATGATCCTCTTTTCTCCTCCCCATCCCCATTCCTTTTAACTAAGGATCTGAATTGATCTATTACAGCAACGGTCCCCAACCTCAGGGATCTAATGCCTGATGATCTGAGGTGGAGCTGATGCAATAATAGAAATAAAGTGCACAATAAGTGTAATGTACTTGAATCATCCCCAAACCAACCCTGCTCCCCCCCGGCACCCAGTCCATGGGAAAATTATCTTACACGATACTGGTCCCGTGTGCCAAAAAGTTTCAGTAACTGCTGCAGTTTAGTCTGCTAAAGGTGTAAATAAACAAGTTACTAAATAACCTGGTGATAAAAGCCAGGGAAATTATTTCTATTTTTAAAAAACGTAATTGTATTAGGATCACTGCCCTTGATTACAGAACTAGAAGCAATTATAGACCTGAAATTTCCTTTCCTCAAGTTGTATTGTTTTCATTGCTTCTGTAGTGGAATAGCTAATCTATTTGCTTCATTGTGCAACCTTGCTTTTCAATTCTGTGTATTTCTGTGAAAGATGTTGGCAATTCTTTTGTGTTTTTGTTTATGTGGTGATTTGGGAGATGGGATCCTGATGGGGAGGAAGGAAAAGTGTGATGTAAAAATTGGAAAAGCATCAGTGATACAGAGCTCTCCTTATAGCTTTACTTTATAGATTTTCAAAATTACTAATAATATGTGTAATCTTTCCCCCCAAACTGGCTTTTTTTTAATTTTTATTTTTGTTTTACTGTGTCTCTGTATCTTCTCAAAGTCAGAAGCCAATTAGTCATTTTAGGATTTTCTTTCAATTTTAATACCCACCCACCTCCAACCAGTTACCAAAGCTAGGTGATTCCACTTCTGAACTCTCCAGGAGAAGAGCCACATGCCCTGGTGTCATTCAGGACCCAGAATTGTTTCCCAGGGCAGTGTGCAGTCCCATAACCAGGCTTCCTAGGACTAGTCTGGCCTTCCACACACCCGGCATCCACACTGCGCCAGTATGGAGCCCAACTTTCCACTCCTACAAAGCCCCTCTTCAGAAGGACCCATCCATGATCCTTTCTTGCCTCCCCCAGGCCAACTAGGGGCCCTTCTTCAAACTGCCCCTCACCCTTGTCCCTTGTAAGGGTTTTCCTGGTGGCTCAGACCGTAAACGTAAAGAATCCACCTGCAATGCAGGAGACACGGATTTGATCCCTGGATCGGGAAGATCCCCTGGAGGAGGGTTTGGCAACCTGTTCCAGTATTCTTGTCTGGAGAATCCCACGGACAGAGGAGCCTGGTGAGCTATACAGCTCATGGGGTTGCAAAGAGTTGGACACGACTGAGAAACTAACACTCCTCCCTTGTAAGGGATCACACTGGAATTAAATTTTGCTTGTAAAACTATCTCCCTCAGTAGACTGCGAGCAGGCCAAAGTTGGAACTGTGATTTTTCCCAGGGCCCCACACAGAAAATGCTCCAGAGATGCTCGTAAGAAAAGGAAGGGAAGAGGGGCGATGGGAAACTTTGAGCTCTGTGTATTGTGATAGCCCAAGAAATGGCTTGTCACCCTGCTCAGCTAATTGCTTAGAATAAAAAAGGACATGCCAGAGGAGGGGCCATTGTCTGGTATCCACACTCCGCTTCCATTTGGGGAGAATCTCCGGGCAGCAGGGCCAACTTTTTCTGCACATGACCTGGGCAGTTGTCCAGCAAGCCACACTGAGAGGGTCCCTGAAATTGGTTTGATGTTCTATTGTCACTATGCTGAAATTCTTAATACATTTTTAACAACGATCCCTACGTTTTTCTTTTGTACTGGGCTTTGCAAATTATATAGTTGGTCCTGCCTGGTGAGTATGGAAGTCGGCGACAAGGGGCTAGGGACTCAGATCCTCCTACTTTTCATCCCCTGGTGAACAAAGACCACGTCCCTGACCTCTGATTCATTATCATTTTATAGTCTTTCTGGATTTCTATCTACCTCTATATTTCAAAGTTATGTAGTCATGGATGAATTTAATAAAATACATGTTTACTTGAAAGAGTTCCCTGATGTAAAATGGCATTTTAGCATTAGATGTAGTTTGTACAGGAGAAGGTCACAGTTGGGTTCCAGCATATCTTTACTTTTTTAACACTCACCATGTTCCTTTGTCTTTACTAGCGTGTGAGATGAGTGCAATTGTCCGGTAGTTTGAGCATTCTTTGGCATTGCCTTTCTTTGGGATTGGAATGAAGACTGACCTCTTCCAGTCCTGTGGCCACTGCTGAGTTTTCCAAATCTGCTGGCATATTGAGTGCAGCACTTTCACAGCATCATCTTTCAAGACTTGAAATAGCTCAACTGGAATTCCATCACCTCCACTAGCTTTGTTAGTAGTGATGCTTTCTAAGGCCCACTTGACTTCACATTCCAAGATGTCTGGCTCTAGGTCAGTGATCACATTATCGTGACTATCTTGGTCGTGAAGATCTTTTTTGTACAGTTCTTCTGTGTATTCCTGCCACCTCTTCTTAATATCTTCTGCTTCTGTTAGGTCCATACCATTTCTGTCCTTTATCGAGCCCATCTTTGCATGAAACACACGCTAGTAAAGTCATGCTCAAAATTCTCCAAGCCAGGCTTCAGCAGTATGTAAACCGTGAACTCCCAGATGTTCAAGCAGGTTTTAGAAAAGGCAGAGGCACCAGAGATCAAATTGCCAACATCCGCTGGATCATGGAGAAAGCAAGAGAGTTTCAGAAAAACATCTATTTCTGCTTCATTGACTATGCCAAAGCCTTTGACTGTGTGGATCACAATAAACTGTGGAACATTCTGAAAGAGATGGGAATCCCAGACCACCTGACCTGCCTCTTGAGAAACCTGTATGCAGGTCAGGAAGCAACAGTTAGAACTGGACATGGAACAACAGACTGGTTCCAAATAGGAAAAGGTGTACGTCAAGGTTGTATATTGTCACCTTGCTTATTTAACTTCTATGCAGAGTACATCATGAGGAACGCTGGGCTGGAAGAAGCACAAGCTGGAATCAAGATTGCTGGGAGAAATATCAATAACCTCAGATATGCAGATGACACTACCCTTATGGCAGAAAGTGAAGAGGAACTCAAAAGCCTCTTGATGAAAGTGAAAGAGGAGAGTGAAAAGGTTGGCTTGAAGCTCAACATTCAGAAAACAAAGATCATGGCATCTGGTCCCATCACTTCATGGGAAATAGATGGAAAAACAGTGGAAACAGTGTCAGACTTTGTTTTTTTGGGCTCCAAAATCACTGCAGATGCTGATTGCAGCCATGAAATTAAAAGACGCTTGCTCCTTGGAAGGAAAGTTATGACCAACCTTGATAGTATATTAAAAAGCAGAGACATTACTTTGCCAACCAAGGTCCGTCTAGTCAAGGCAATGGTTTTTCCCGTGGTCATGTATGGATGTGAGAGCTGGACTGTGAAGAAAGCTGATCGCCGAAGAATCGATGCTTTTGAACTGTGGTGTTGGAGAAGACTCTTGAGAGTCCCTTATACTGCAAGGAGATCCAACCAGTCCATTCTAAAGGAGATCAATCCTGGATGTTCATTGGAGGGACTGATGCTAAAGCTGAAACTGCAATACTTTGGCCACCTCATGCGACGAGCTGACTCACTGGAAAAGACTCTGATGCTGGGAAAGGTTGGGGGCGGGAGGAGAAGGGGACGACGGAGAATGAGATGGCTGGATGGCATCACCGACTCTGTGGACATGAGTTTGAGTGTACTCCGGGAGTTGGTGATGGACAGGGAGGCCTGGCGTGCTGTGATTCATGGGGTCGCGGAGAGTCGGACACGACTGAGCGACTGAACCGAACTGAACTGAACTGAATGTTCCTTTGTCTAGGATAGAAAAGTGCCTGCAGGCTCAAGTATTAATAGAGCTACATGCTTAGATTTGAACACCTTGGTACTTCCCACCCCTGGGAGCCAGGAGCCCAGGGGCACGTCAGCTCCCACCAGGAGATGAAGAGGTGATGAGATTCTCTTGTGGGATGGCCATGATGGTCGATTTCAGTAAAAGAAATAAAATATACAGCTCATCCCTCCCAGCCTCCCCTTCAGCTCCTACCTGCACCTTCAGTGCAGGGAAACCAGCCTGCACCTTCAGGCACCCACTAATTGTGAGAGTCTCCTCCGACTCCAATAGATTCTCTTTTTATTGAAGCAGTGAGGTTGAAACGGGGAGACTTCTTCCTAAACCATAAACATTCAACCACTTTTGCTAGAGCCTCTTTTCCTTTTCACCCACTCACACTCCCAACGTCAGACATAGGGATGTTTGATGATAGACAGCACACCTGCCTCCAGAGCCTCGGCCCTATCCCCAGGCCTGCAGGTGGGGCACTTTGCCATTTGCTGGAATTCAGTATTGTTGTTGGTTTCCCATTCACCTCTCTTCCTCCCCCTGCTTTTCTGAGTAATAACATCCAAGGATTGTTTATTCTGACAGGGACTCAGTCAGCCCTGAACCCTCTGTGTATCCTGAGAGGAGTATCGTGGATCAATTATGAGCACAGAGTCTGTCTCCAGACTGTTGGATTAGAACCATATATGTGAGATATAAACAACAAAAGGCAATGGCACCCCACTCCAGTACTGTTGCCTGGAAAATCCCATGGATGGAGGAGCCTGGTAGGCTGCAGTCCGTGGGGTCGCTAAGGGTCGGACACGACTGAGCGACTTTACTTTCACTTTTCACTTTCGTGCATTGGAGAAGGAAATGGCAACCCACTCCAGTGTTCCTGCCTGGAGAATCCCAGGGACGGGGGAGCCTGGTTGGCTGCTGTCTATGGGGTCGCACAGAGTCGGACACGACTGAAGTGACTTAGCAGCAGCAGCAGCAGCAAACAACAAAAAGTACCCATCTCCAGCACCAGTGTGAAGTTAAATGAGCTGAAGTATACGCTACACTTAGCCCAGTGCCTGGTAAGCACTGCTTGTTCTTGCTGTTATTGTTAATCCTGCATCATTTAACCCCCACAGCAGCCCAGTGAGGGAGGTTTTATTAGTATCATTATCATTCCCATTTTGTAGATAAGAAAACTGAAGGGCAGAGAAATCAAGCAACCTGCCCAAAGTGACCCTTTAGTAAGTGGTGAGGCCATCAAAAATGGCCTGAGATGGTCTCAGTCTGCAGCCAAGCTCTCTGACCACTAAGAACCACCACCTTCCCCAGGGGGATACCTAGCTGACTGTGGACCGCTGTGACCCCAGATATTTCTCCAGGTCTAACGCATTCTTTGCAATCCTATGCCTGGGTCTTGTATGCATGAACCTGCCAGCTGATAACAGGGCCTACAGAATTGCCTTCGTTTTTCACCGAGTCCTCTGACTGCCAATCCCCAATGTGATATGGAGGCTGGAGAAGGAGTTCAGAATGGGGTGAAGGGGGGGGTAAAGGGCTGGCCTGGTGGTGTAGGGGCAGTAAGAGATGATGTGTGGGAACAGTACGGCTCCTGGGAGAAACGTGGTGGATCAATACCTCCTGCTTTCTCATGGGGCTTCCTCCACTGCAGAGGCCGAAAGTTAAGGTCTATAATTCCCAGATGCACTTGGGGTTCCTGCAACCAGAAGGAAGCAGTGAGGGAGAGACCACTCTTGGGCTGCTTCCACTGTTTCTGCTGGTAAGTACCATTGCTTTGGAGTCTGGAATTTCCATGATGTTCTTCCCCATCCAGCTGGTAGTGTCCAATTGTGAAAGACAGTAGTGTCTCCTCATGCTGCAGCACGGTTCTCAGAACTATCCCTGAAAGCTCACTGTGGTCCCTCCAGCCTCTTGAGTAATTCTGTGGTGGTGGTGGTTCAGTCACTGAGTCGTGTCCAATTCTTGCGACCCCATGGCCTGTAGCCTGCCAGGCTCCTCTGTCCATGGGATTCTCCAGGCAAGAACACTGGAGTGGGTTGCCATTTCCTTCTCCAGCACAGTATTAAATCTCCTTCAGCCTAAACTCACTAGGGGGCTAGAGTGGATTATGTCTCTGTCATTGAATCCTGACCGATACAGCATCTGAGAAGTGGAAAATTGACTATGACTGAGGGATGACATGTCTCATTATCAAATATTGTATTTTAAAAAAAAGTATAGAGAAAAATATGATAAACATCTGTATCCACTACCCAGATTAAGAAAAAAATTACAGATAAAACTGATGATGCCTTGTTTCCCCTTTATCATTTGAAGCCCCTTTTCCAAGGGTCTGACACGACTGAGCGACTTCACTTCGCTTTCACACATTGGAGAAGGAAATGGCAACCCACTCCAGTGTTCTTGCCTGGAGAATCCCAGGGACGGGGGAGCCTGGTGGGCTTCCGTCTATGGGGTCACAAAGGGTCGGACATGACTGAAGTGACTTAGCAGCAGCTCCTACCCCAAGGACTTAACAGCATGAAATGCCTATACATGTGTTTACCTTTTTCCTCCTTAAGTAGCTCTGTGCCATATATAGCATGATTTTGCATGTATCTTTCCACAACTTTTTGTTTTTGCTTTTCAACATTAAGTTTTTGAGATTTGCCCATACTGATACTCGATTGCCTTATTTTATTCTTTTAGTGGCTGGATGGTATTTCATACATGAAGGTATTTCATGTGTGATTTCAGCAGTTTACTTTGCTATTGATAAGGAATGTAGTTTAACTTTCTAAGGTCTATGGGGGTGGAATTTCAAATGTCTTCAGAGCAAATGGGTTAGAGAAACACATAAAACGCTCTAGGGATAACAGGCAGACTAGTGTCCATGAAGACTGAGATGTTTGCCTTTACATCTTAAAGCAGTGCCCTGCTGAGCTATTCTCACCCCGGGGGAGCAGGATCATCATGGGGTTCCACTCTTGTGTCCCCAAGACATGCCACAGAGGCTATCCATGACAGCCAAGGCCCCATGGCAGACAGAACCAGACTTCTTACCAGGAAATGAAAATTGGGATCAAAGTGGGTAACTGGCTTGTGCCGTCCCTGAAGCCGTGTCCCCCAGGTTCTGGGAAGATGCTGATGAGTTCACTGACCAAACATGACGAAATTCCAGCACCTTTGCCAGAAATTCTGGATGAAAGGATTCAGGAGCTTTTATCCCCAGGGCTTACAATTAGTTATTTACTCTGTCACCCAAAGTTACTGAATCATAAAGAGTAGACACACATTTGCTATGATTCAGCTCCAGTCAGCAGAACTGGACCCTGTTGTGCGGAAAAGGGAAAAGAGCAGGCTTTTGTAGTGGAGCACACATAAAGCCCCCTTCCTGCCACTTCCTATGTGTGTGAACCTGGATAAACAGCTTCCTGCCTCTGAATTTTAGTCACCTTGTCTCTATAAGTAAGGTGAGAGTGAAGTGTTAGTCCCTTAGTTGTGTCTAACTCTTTGGGACCCCATGGACTGTAGTCTGCCAGGCTCCTCTGTCCATAGGACTTCCCAGGCAAGAACACTGGAGTGGGTTGCCAGTTCCTTCTCTAGGAACTGCAGGGAGTCACCAAATTTTCGACAAGAATGAAGGCAACAAAGCAGCTTATATTGCTTAGAGGTGGGGAAAAACAAAACAAAACAATTCCTAGTAGCATTCTCTGAGTGCTTAGATCAAGTTATACTAAAGGCCAAAACCCCAACTCTTGGGATTTATAGTTTAATCTGTTTGTCTTGCTTAAGCCAGTTTGAGTTGGGCTTTCTGTCACTTTCAGGATAGTAAGCCTTGATAGTAAGGAGATTAATCAAGATGGCACGACATGAACCTACTAAGGATCAGATTTCCTTTCCTTGCCTTGTTCTTGAAAGTGAAAGTAGCTCAGTCGTGTCCGACTCTTTACTGTCCCATGGACTGTAGCCTGCCAGTCTCCTCTGTCCATGGAATTCTCCAGACCAGAATACTGGAGCCATTCCCTTCTCCAGGGGATCTTCCCAAGCCAGGGATCAAACCCAGGTCTCCCACTTTGCAAGCAGATTCTTTACCATCTGAGCCACCAGGGAAGCCAAATCTATCTTAATTTAACTCCTTTTTCTTTTTTTGGCTGCACTACGTTGCTTGAAGGGGTCTTAGTTTCCTGACCAAGCTTTGAACCCAAGCTCTTGGCAGTGAGAACAAAGTCCTAACCACTGAGACACCAGGGAATTTCCTTCATTTAACTCCTTTAGAAATTTTACGTAGTTATAAAATCATTCTGGGTTTCTGTAAATGTCTCAAAACTATGATATATTAGAAACTTGAAAAAATTAAAAAGCTTACCTTAACCATATGATCTAGCAATCTTCAGTTCAGTTCAGTCTCTCAGTCGTGTCTGACTCTTTGCGACCCCATGAACTGTAGCACGCCAGGCTTCTCTGTCCATCATCAACTCCCAGAGCTTGCTCAAACTCATGTCCATGGAGTTGCTGATGCCATCCAACCATCTCATCCTCTGTCGTCCCCTTCTCCTCCTGCCCTCAATCTTTCCCAGCATCAGGGGCTTTTCCAATGAGTCAGCTCTTCACATCAGGTGGCCAAAATATTGGAGTTTCAGCTTCAACATCAGTCCTTCCAATGAACACCCAGGACTGATCTCCTTTAGGATGGACTGGTTGGATCTCCTTGTTAGCAATCTTACTCCTGGGCAAATATCCAGAAAAGATGAAAACCCTTCTTTGAAAAAATACATACATCCCAGTGTTCATAGAAGCACTATTTACAATAGCTAGGACGTGGAAACAACTCAAATGCCCATCAACAGATTAGTGGTTTAAGATGTAGTATGTAAATACATATACTATTCAGCTATAAAAAGGAATGAAACACTGCTATTTGCAGCAATATGGGTAGACCTAGAGAATATCATACTGAGTGAAATAAGTCAGATAAGGAAAGTGTATGATATCATTTATTGTGGAATCAAAAAATAATACAGATGAATCTATATACAAAACAGAAACAGATTCACGGTCATAGAAAAGAAACCTATGGATACCAAAGGGGAAAGTCAGGGGTGAGGGATAAATTAGGACTACGGACTAGCAGATAAAACTGCTATACTTGAAATAGACAAGCAACAAGGATATACTGTACAGCACAGGGAACTATTTTCAATATCAAATAATAACTTTTAATGGAAAATAATCTGAAGTATATATGTGTTTATATAATAAGTATTACTATTTATATTTTATGTGTGTGTACTAAATTGCTTCAGTCGTGTTCGACTCTTTGTGACTCAGACAGACCTATGGACTTTAGCCCTCCAGGCTGCTCTGTCCATGGGATTCTCCAAGCAAGAATACTGGAGTGGGTTGCCATGCCCTCCTCCAGGGAATCTTCCTGACCCAGGGATCGAACCTGCTTCTTTTATGTCTCTTGCATTGGCAGGCAGGTTCTTGACCACTAGTGCCACCTTGGAAGCCCATTTATATTATATACACAGATTATTATCCATATCAGTTCAGTTCAGTTCAGTCGCTCAGTCGTGTCCGACTCTCCGCGACCCCATGAATCACAGCATGCCAGGCCTCCCTGTCCATCACCAACTCCCGGAGTTCACTCAAACTCATGTCCACAGAGTGATGCCATCCAGCCATCTCATTCTCTGTTGTCCCCTTCTCCTCCTGCCCCCAACCTTTCCTAGCATCAGAGTCTTTTCCAGTGAGTCAACTCGTCGCATGAGGTGGCCAATACTATAGATATATTTATGACCAAATCACTTTGCTGGAGGCTTGAAACTAACACAATATTGTAAATCAACTATACTTCCAAAAAAAAACAACAACAAAAATTAGAGTTTAAAAGGCGCTTTAGCTTAGAAAAGATTGTCTGGTAAAATAATAGCTTTCTTAAAATACTTGAGGCTGTCACAGGGAAAAGAAATAGACGTCAACCTGAAGAGCAGAATTGGGTGACTGTGCGGAAGTCAGAGAATCCATGGCTTCCATGTGAGGACAAACTGTCTAGTAGCAAGCTCTGGATTGCATCTCTGAGGGGGAGGTTTCTCATCACAGGAGATGCTCATGTTGAGAATGGAAAGCCTCTGATTGCTGTAGCACAGATTCCTACTTCAAGGGCACAGTTACAGGGTGACCACTAAGCCCCCCCTCACTTAGGATTCTAAATAAAGTGCCAAATATAACTATTACTTCTGCCTTCAATATAAGAGTATCTCTGATTTTTCCATTAAAAACGGATTTTGAACAATTTGAAGATACAAACTTTTAGGAAGGCAGAGGAATAGTTAGATGTGCATTCCTACCTGTAATTTGATATCAGCTACATGCTTTGCATTTATATATTATATAAAATTATACATGTGAATTTAGTAAAGTTGCTTTATCCATTCTCACATTTAGTGAAATAACATTCAAGCCTTTCACATGCACTTTGGCATTACTTTATTTTTTATTAGAGTCACTTTTCAACCATATAATGTTGGGTTTATTCAATAATGTTTAACTTTTAGAGCTATGCCTTTATGACTATAGAAAACAACTCTAAGATAAGCATTCTGGCAGAAAAAAATACCTATTTTATTGCAAGTCTAACACTTTCCAGCCCCTAACCTCTCTGGTCCTACTATAAGTGATTTTTTTTTTAAAGTGAGTTTTCTTAGAAACTCAACTATTACAATTTAGCAGAATAAACCATGCTTAGTAACTAATAGAATATTCTTTGAATAAAGGAAGATACAAAACCACATGTATGATATGATCCAAGCAAATTATGATGAAAAGTTGGACTAGATATGTAGGCGTAAACAAAAATAATAGAAGGAATATAACAGAAAGTTAGCAGTAGCTATCTCTGAATTGTGGTTGCTGTACACACCACTGTTTCATTTTTCATACTTTTCTGTATTTCCAAGTTTTCTGCAATAGGCATGAGTACCTTTATAATGAGAAAGAAGAGCTAGCTATAAAAATGAATGCCTGAGTGGTATTTATCGAGTATAAACTCTTATTCCAGCTTCTTTGAGGTTTACAAGATGCAGTGGGGTCAGGGGTCACAAACTCAAAAACTTTTATGTAACATAAATAATGAAAGTGGCCAATTAAAATAATAGGGAGTGATGAGAACAGTGGCAAATGGGAGAATATTAGCCTAATTAAAACAGGGCAGCTGATTATTGTCACGTAGGAATGTGAACCCAACAGTATCAAATGCTCTGATATTGGATATTTATATAAAATTTCCCCCACTTTTTTTTTTAATAGTGAAGGCCAAACACAATCCTTGCTTCAGTTTGCCCTTGTCTGTGACCTCTAAGTTAGAGTTCCCATTCTCTATAAACTGATATTCAAACTGGCCTTCCCTGAAAACTACAGGTTTTAATTCCCTGTTCCTCTTCAGTCTTTCCAGCTCTCCAGTATCCCATTTCACCATGCACACCTAGGCCAGTATTTCCCAAAGTGTGTTCCATGGAACACAAGTCCTGTGCGATGTTCTATGAAAAGAAAAGGGAAGGGTTCCATAATTAAATGTGTCTGAGAAACACTTCTTTGTGTTTCCCACCCAGAGATTCCCAGCATACACTAGTATTTTAAAGTCCCCAGAAGTTCAGGGTTTACTAAGCAAGTAAATTTTGCTTGTCACAGACCTAAACAATGTATTAAAAAGCAGAGAGATCAATTTGCCAACAAAGGTCTGTATAGTCAAACCTATGGTTTTTCCAGATCTGTAGTTATGCACAGATGTTATGATCAACCTAGACAGCATATTAAAAAGCAGAGACATTACTTTGCCAACAAAGGTCCATCTAGTCAAGACTACGGTTTTTCCAGTGGTCGTGTTTGGATGTGAGAGTTGGACTATAAAGAAACCTGAGCACCGAAGGATTGATGCTTTTGAACTGTGGTGTTGGAGAAGACTCTTGAGAGTCCCTTGGACTGCAAGGAGATCCAACCAGTCCATCCTGAAGGAGATCAGTCCTGGGTGTTCATTGGAAGGACTGATGTTGAAGCTGAAACTCTAATACTTGCAAAGATGCAAAGAGCTGACTCATTGGAAAAGACCCTGATGCTGGGAAAGATTGAGGGCAGGAGGAGAAGGGGACAACAGAGGATGAGATGGCTGGATGGCATCACCGACTCAATGGACATGGGTTTGGGTGAACTCCGGGAGTTGGTGATGGACAGGGAGGCCTGGTGTGCTGTGGTTCATGGGGTCGCAGAGTCGGACACGACTGAGCAACTGAACTGAACAGATGTCAGAGGTGGACCATAAAGAAGGCTGAGCACTGAAGAATTGATGCTTTTGCATTGTGGTGCTAGAGAAGACTGCTGAGAGTCCCTTGGACTGCATGGAGATCAAACCAGTTGATTCTAAAGGAAATCAACCTTGAACATTCACTGGAAGGACTGATGCTGAAGCTGAAGCTCCAATACTTTGACCACCAAGAGCCAACTCATTGAAAAAGACCCTGATGCTGGGAAAGACTGAAGGCAAAAGGAGAAGGATTGATAGCAGATGAGGTAGTTAGACAGCATCACTGACTCAATGGAAATGAATCTGAGCAAACTCCGGGAGACAGCAAAGGACAGAGGAGCCTACTGTGCTACATAGGGTTGCAAAAAGTCAGACATGATTTAGCCCCTGAACAACAGCAACAACAAATTTTGCTTCAGTTCAGTTCAGTCGCTCAGTCGTGACCGACTCTTTGCGACCCCATGATTCACAGCACGCCAGGCCTCCCTGTCCATCACCTTTAGTCTAGCATTTTTCAAGATCGTTTGCCCATGAAATCCTCCATGGACCATGGAACACAGTTTGAGCAACACAGATTTGGGTTATCTGGAGCTCTCGGTGGAGAAAATAGCACAAGCTAAACGAAGGTCAGATTTTTTTCTTGGATGAGGAAATGCTTGAAGTGTTGCAGAAGAAAAAAGAGAGAGGGAGTAAGGTGCTGTGTATTATGGTTGGTCTACGTACCACATAGTGACTATAAGTGTGGTCCCCAAAACCAGATTTCCTGGTTTGGAAGGGCAGGTTCTGCCACTAATTAGTGATGCAACCTTGGGCAAGTTACTTGACTGCACTGTGCTTCAGCTTCCTTGACATAAAATAATGATAATTATAGTGTCTACCTCAAGAATGAATTATTGTGAAATGTATAAACACTCCTAACATTACTGTAGGTGTTCAATAAATATTTGTTACACTCACTTCCCTGTTCACATTTGCTAATACATAGATAATAATAATAATGGTGATTGTTAATGTATCATGATTATTGCATTTTACTAGCTAACATATATTGGAAGCTTAATATGTGCCAGGCACAATGCTAAATAGATTATCTCCTTACAAAAAGCTATATGAGATAGAGCTTTATTATTATTTCCACTCTGTACATATATATGGGGAACTGAGGTTTGGAAAGTTGATGCAGCTGGCCCTCAATTAAATAACTAGCAATGGAAGAGCTTGGATAAAACCCTACTGGTTGGACTTGGACTCTCACCCTTATAAATGCTATGTTCTGCTTCCCTGAAGGCCCAGGACCTCAAAGATGAGTTACAGAAAGTTCACTGGTGCCTCCATTTTACTGAACCTAAGGTCCAGGGAGGTTGTGTGCCCCACCTGAGGTCAAATAGATGGGATCTGAACTGGGATTAAGGGAGAGAAAAAAGGAAGGAAAGGAGACCCAGAGCGGCCTGGGGGAAATGAGCCCAAGTCTTCTAATATTGGCCCTGAAGGGGATGAGAATATGCCCCCTGAACAAAACCATTTAGCACAAGGATTATTTTGAGTTGAAGGCAATTGAGAGTCAGCAGATGCAGGAAAAGCTCTTTATCTTCCCCCTTTCTGTCTAAAACAGCAGGCATAAATTTCCCTCTTGTGAAGTCTTTACTTTCTTCTTCTGTACTAGGAAGAGGAGGTGATTCATTGCTGGGGACGGTCTAACTTGAATCTGCATTCACAAACCTTACTGGAAGAACACTTACCTCCCATTAGTTTCACCCATATGTTTCCCTTCATGCAGGTTCAGTTCAGCTCAGTTCAGTCGCTCAGTCGTGTCCGACTCTTTGTGACCCCATGAATCATAGCACGGCAGGCCTCCCTGTCCATCACCAACTCCTGGAGTTCACTCAAACTCATGTCCACCTAGTTGGTGATGCCATCCAGCCATCTCATTCTCTGTCGTTCTCCTTCTCCTCCTGCCCCCAATCCCTCCCAGCATCAGAGTCTTTTCCAGTGAGTCAACTCTTTGCATGAAGTGGCCAAAGTATTGGAGTTTCAGCTTTAGCATCAGTCACCCCTAGAAATCCCAACCCTTTTCATTAGTCTTATCACTGCTCTACAAATTGTTACTTTTTGTTAAACTGGTGTACAAACTCAGGCTGAACTGCCTTCTTTTTCTTTGAGACCCTTGTATACAAGTAAAAATCACAATAGTAACAACAAATAACATTTTTATGGCTTTTCTTTTATTAATCTGTCTTGTGTCAGTTTAATTTGCAGAGTCCTAGAAACTGAACTGAAAAAGGCAGAGGATAGTTTTTTCCTCCCTCCTGCTGCTGCTGCTGCTAAGTCACTTCAGTCGTGTCCGACTCTGTGTGACCCCATAGACGGAAGCCCACCAGGCTCCCCCCTCCCTGAGATTCTCCAGGCAAGAACACTGGAGTGGGTTGCCATTTCCTTCTCCAATGTGTGAAAGTGAAAAGTGAAAGTGAAGTTGCTCAGTCGTGTCCGACCCTTAGCGACCCCACGGACTGCAGCCTACCAGGCTCCTCCATCCATGGGATTTTCTAGGCAAGAGTAATGGAGTGGCTTGCCATTGCCTTCTCCGTTCCTCCCTCCTAGCCACATGCAATTCAAAGAACCTAACGATCACCTATAAGGATGGTCAAGAAGTCAGTCAGGTCTTCAAGCCTGAACTCAGATGCCAGGTTGATCTCCTATCCATTTGCATCTCCTATCCCAGGGGCCATGTTAGACACTGCCCTTTCATCCTCCCTCATATTCTATGGAATCTCCATGTCCTGGAGATCTGCCCTCCATAAATCTTGTATAGCATACCCACTTCTCCCCACCCCTATATCTCTAAGTAGGTCCACCATCGTCCCTCCCGTGTATGCCTATACCAGCCTTCAACTTGGTCTCCCTGACTCCAGGCTTGTCGCTTTCCATTCAGCCTCCATACTATAGCCAGAGCCAGTTTGGTCATGTCCTTCTCCAGCTGAACGATCCTTCTGTCACTTTCCTTTGTTCTGAACTCCAGGCGTATTGGTTCCCTCTTTGGCCCCTGCTCAGCTCTCCAGTCTCATCTCCAGTTATACCCAACAGTGCTCCATGCTCTCTTCCTTCTCCCTGCTTTGGCATATGCTGCCTAGGGTACTCTGTCCTTCCCACCTTCTTCATCCCACTAATTCACACATATGTTTCTGGTTTTCCTCTAGAGACCCTTTCCTGCTCCCACCTCAGGGTAAGTTCCCTCCGAGGGTCCTCATAGCACCTTGTACTTACCTTCATCAAAGTGTTCCTCTTGCTGAATTGTAATTGTCTCCACCTATTTGTCTCTCCCAACAGAATGAGAGCAACTTGAGTGCAGGATGCATCTTTGCCCAGTGCCTGGTACATAGTAGGTGGATAAGAAATGTTTTTCGAATGAATTAATGAATAAACAGGCAACTGATACTAATTTATACCATTGCATTTTAGATTCCTGTCACCTGACCTCACCTGACAATTATTTTTATTAGACAGCACATGTTGCAGGCCTACAGTGTGAATGCCAGCTGCATATGTAAGTCAGGATCACCTACAATCAACTTTCTTGGAATGTGCAGTCTATGACATTTCTACCAAATTTTATATATAGCTGTTTGGCTCGTGTTACTTGGTTCCAGGAAAAAAAAAATCTTTCCGTGTCCAAATTCTGAGCTCGTAGCATCTCTCTGGGCTGCGTCACTGGTGTACATGGCCTGGGGCCAGGGAGAGGAGAAACCGGTTTATTCATTCACATAAGACACATTCATGGAAAGCCAACTCTGCAGCCAAAAAGACAAGAAGGGGGGTGTGTCTGTCCATTTGGGGCAGTTTCAATAAAGGCACCTGAAAACCAATCCTTCTCAGCTGCCTCATCTGACAAAACTGGACACCCCCATCCAGCCCAGACAGGCTCAACTCAAATGCCCTCCTTTTCGAAGACCTGGTTGCTAGGAACAAGAATCTGGAATGACAGACAAAATATAGGACGCTCAGTCAAATGTGAATTTCAGATAAACAATGAATAAATCTAAAGTATAAGCATGTCCCACATACTGCACTGGACACACTTCTGCTAAAAAAGTGACTCGCTGTTTTTCTGCAGTTCACGTTTTACTAGGCATCCTGCATTTCCATTCGCTAAATCTGGCAACCTCCAATGAAGTTGTGGGTTGGGATTCTAAAGGGGCATTTTTTCCCAGCAGGCCTCTCTGCTAGTAGGCTGCCTAGGGATAATACATGGATTCGAGAACTGGAGGAGAGGCTTGAGCAGCCAGAAGCTGTTTCCACTGAGAGTACAGGACTGGGTCACGTGATGTGGGAAACAGAAAGAGATTTCCAACCTCAGTTGCATGTGAGAATCACAGGGGTGGCTTAAAAACATCTCAAAGCACAGACCACATCCACATTAGTAAAATCAGAACCACTAAGGTTGGGATGCAGGCTTGGATATTTCTAAGATCCTCTTTGAAGATGCCATTGTGTAGCCAAGGTTGAGAAATACTGACCTACAACCTTTCCTCCCCCTACACGAGTCACAGGCTAATCATCTTCTGCCTTCACTGAGTGTGGTAATCTGCCATTCAACTAGCAAAGGATCAAGGAGGTTGGTTACCCTAATCAGTGGAGTCTGGTATCTGACGCCAGAAGTAGAGCTGCAACTTGGCTCAATACCAGATGTAAGGCCTGAGCAAGAGGTGATCTTATGGCTCTGAACATCAACCTCCAGTTTGTAAGATGGAACCACTAAAGCAGAGCTAATGGGGCCTCATCTGCCTGCTTTGCAAAAGTGTAGCATGAAGGTAAGAGTCAGGCAAAATGTAAGAAGTCACTGAAAGTACCTGATGAGTTCCAGATTGCTAGAAAAGTCAGTTGTCATCATCAGTTCAGTTCAGTTCAGTCGCTCAGTCGTGTCCGACTCTTTGCGACCCCATGAATCACGCTGAGAACCTTTTGGGCTCAGGAGCAGATCTCAGAGTTAGCATTCAAAAGAACCAAACGAGACTCAGAACCTGAGTTTTACCAAGGTCCCCAGGTAGCACTCAAGCAGGTTAAAGTCTGAAAGGTATTGAGGATACAAATCCGGATTCAGTGGGCCTTGAAGGGCCAGGGCTCGAGAACATGCACTTCTAGAAAGTTTCCAGCTGATGCCAGGCTAGAGGGTGTGGTCCACACCCCGAGCAGTGAGGGTTTAGAACAGTGAGTCTCAGTTCTGGCTCTTCTTTGGAATCACATAGCGGGCATATTTGACCCCACTTCAGGCCTACTGAGTCAGAATCTGGGGTGGGCCCTGAGCATAAGCATTTTTAAAAATCTCCCAAAGTGTGATCAGCTGCATCTGTTTTCCAGACTTCTGGGAAACCTGGATCAAAAGTGTGAAGGCAAACAGCTGCTTTCTTGTCCATGTTCCCAGCATCCAGTTGCCAGGTTGCTTTATGATAGCTCTACAGCCCTCTTCCTTTCCATTGCCAAGTTCTAAAATAGATCCTATCCAGGTCACCCCAGGCCTGAGCCAGCCCTTGGACAATGGCCTCTGAGCCTCTTCTAGCACTCTCTTCTCAATTCATCTCATGCATGGCTTTAGGATCCATCACCCTGGAGCATCATGCTTCACTGGCTGAGAAACTTTCAGTGTCTTGCAAGCACTGGTGTGCTAGGAAATGCTTAAAAATTGTCCCTACCCTACCCCCGCAAGGACAGCCCTGTGGTTTATAATGGAACGGTGCTTCTCACATAGGAAGCAGTATCACCATAGGTAGCTCTGGTGATTATCACTGTTACAAGTCATATTCTGAAGCTTCTCCATTCCTCCTCCCTTCCCTGAGGGTTCCATGGTCCAGTTACTGATGTGCACACTCCATCCCCCGGCCAGTCAGCTTCCTTAACTGGGAAATGGGCTCCGCATCGCTATAGCCTAATCCTCAGCTTCCTCCGCCTCCTCTTTCCAGAACTACAGGGTGGGAAGAATAGGGGTGAATCTTCCTCTGGGACCTAATCAGTATGTGGAAAGAGTCCTTCGTGATCCACAGATGAAAGGCCACTCTCCCTGAGATGTCATTATGATAAGGAAAGTTTCCCCACCTGTAAAATGGGCGTTAATGAGACTGCTTGTTTACGGAGCTCCTGAGATGAAAAGGCTTGTGATAGGACAGGATGCTGATGAGTCTGGCTCAGAGTCCAGTTTGCTGTTGGGGGCAGGGGGCGCCTCCGTCCCCTCGCTCAGTTAGAATCTTGTGCAATACAGGAAATGGGGCAGTGAGAGGGGGAAAGCGGAGGCAAGGCTCCTGTGTAAGTGTGTGTGTGCTTGTCAATGTGCATACGAGAATATACATTTGTGTGTGGGAAGAAAGCAGTGTGTGTATGATTGTGTATGAATGTGTGCATGGTTGTGTGTGTGTATGATTGTGTATATGTGTATGATTGTGTTAGTGTGTATATGACTGTGTGTGTGATGTGTGTATGACTGCTTGTGAGCATGTGTATGACTGTGTGTGTGTATGGGTGAACAGATAACGTCCTAGTCTTGAGATCAGGAAGAAATCATGGGTTTCTTTCCCAAATTCTAAGAACTCCTTAAGCAGAAGCTCAAAGTAGTTATCTCCCAGGTGATGGTTCTGTTCTGATATTTACCCGGCAACCCTTGGAGGCCCTTTGGGATTGGATTCCACTGCTGGGGGGAGGGGAAGAGAAGGGGACCAGAGGGTGACCCTCAGCAGCCCCTTCAACCAAAATTGCTCTACAAGTACCTGTTTTTACATTGGTGGTTATTCACTAAGTCGTGTCTGACTCTGCAACACCGTGGACTACAGCCCAACAGGTTCCACTGTCCGTGAGATTTTCCAGGCAAAAATACTGGAGTAGGTTGCCATTTCCTTTCCCAGGGGATCTTCCCAACCTAGATATTGAACGTAGTCTCCTGCACTGCAGGTGGATTCTTTCCCAACTGACCAATGTTTGTACATTAAGTTCAGTTCAGTCACTCAGTCGTGCCCGACTCTTTGCGACCCCATGAATCAGCACACCAGGCCTCCCTGTCCATCACCAACTCCTGGAGTTCACTCAAACTCATGTCCATCGAGCTGGTGATGCCATCCAGCCATCTCATTCTCTGTCGTCCCCGTCTCCTCCCACCCCCAATCCCTCCCAGCAACAGAGTCTTTTCCAGTGAGTCAACTCGTCGCATGAGGTGGCCAAAGTATTGCAGTTTCAGCTTTAGCATCAGTCCTTCCAATGAACACCCAGACTGATCTCCTCTAGAATGGACTGGTTGGATTTCCTTGCAGTCCAAGGGACTCTCAAGAGTCTTCTCCAGCATCACAGTTCAAAAGCATCAATTCTTCGGCGATCAGCTTTCTTCACAGTCCAACTCTCACATCCATACATGACCACGGGAAAAACCATAGCCTTGACTAGACGGACCTTGGTTGGCTAAGTAATGTCTCTGCTTTATAATATGCTATCTAGGTTGGTCATG
The DNA here is from genome assembly GCF_049115385.1 of Moschus berezovskii. Lineage (NCBI taxonomy): Eukaryota > Metazoa > Chordata > Mammalia > Artiodactyla > Moschidae > Moschus > Moschus berezovskii. The sequence continues at coordinate 53,431,447 of NC_142464.1, read as the reverse complement.
ACTTTCCTTCCAAGGAGTAAGCGTCTTTTAATTTCATGGCTGCAATCAGCATCCACAGTGATTTTGGAGCCCAAAAAAGTAAAGCCTGACACTGCTTCCACTGTTTCCCCATCTATTTCCCATGAAGTGATGGGACAAGATGCCATGATCTTTGTTTTCTGAATGTTGAGCTTCAAGCCAACCTTTTCACTCTCCTCTTTCACTTTCATCAAGAGGCTTTTTAGTTCCTCTTCACTTTCTGCCATAAGGGTGGGGTCATCTCCATATCTGAGGTTACTGATATTTCTCCTGGCAATCTTGATTCCAGCTTGTGCTTCCTCCAGCCCAGCATTCCTCATGATGTACTCTGCATATAAGTTAAATAAGCAGGGTGACAATATACAACCTTGATGTACTCCTTTTCCTATTTGGAACCAGTCTGTTGTTCCATGTCCAGTTCTAACTGTTGCTTCCTGACCTGCATACAGGTTTCTCAAGAGGCAGGTCAGGTGATCTGGTATTCCCATCTCTTTCAGAATTTTCCACAGTTTATTGTGATCCACACAGTCAAAGGCTTTGGCATAGTCAATGAAGCAGAAATAGATGTTTTTCTGGAACTCTCTTGCTTTCTCCATGATCCAGTGGATGTTGGCAATTTGATCTCTGGTCAGAGAAGGCAATGGCAAGCCACTCCAGTCCTCTTGCCTAGAAAATCCCATGGATGGAGCAGCCTGGTAGGCTGCAGTCTGTGGGGTCGCTAAGGGTCGGACACAACTGAACGACTTCACTTTCACTTTCACACATTGGAGAAGGAAATGGCAACCCACTCCAGTGTTCTTGCCTGGAGAATCCCAGGGATGGGGAATCCTGGTGGGCTTCTGTCTATGGGGTCACACAGAGTCGGACACGACTGAAGTGACTTAGCAGCAGCAGCAGCAGCAGCAGCCTCTGCCTTTTCGAAAACCTGCTTGAATATCTGGAAGTTCACGGTTCACATATTGCTGAAGCCTGGCTTGGAGAGTTTTGAGCATGACTTTACTAGCATGTGAGATGAGTGCAATTGTTCAGTAGTTTGAGTATTCTTTGGCATTGCCTTTCTTTGGGATTGGGATGAAGACTGGCCTTTCCAGTCCTGTGGCCACTGCTGAGTTTTCCAAATTTGCTGGCATATTGAGTGCAACACTTTCACAGCACCATCTTTCAGGATTTGAAATAGCGCAACTGGAATTTCATCACCTCCACTAGCTTTGTTCGTAGTGATACTCTCTAAGGCCCACTTGACTTTACATTCCAAGATGTCTGGCTCCAGGTGAGTGATCACACCATCATGATTATCTTGGTCGTGAAGATCTTTTTTGTACAGTTCTTCTGTGTATTCTTGCCACCTCTTCTTAATATCTTCTGCTTCTGTTAGGTCCATACCATTTCTGTCCTTTATCGAGCCCATCTTTGCATGAAATGTTCCCTTGATATCTCTAATTTTCTTGAAGAGATCTCTTGTCTTTCCTATTCTGTTGTTTTCCTCTATTTCTTTGCATTGATCGCTGAGGAAGTCTTTCTTATCTCTCCTTGCTATTCTTTGGAACTCTGCATTCAGATGCTTCTATCTTTCCTTTTCTCCTTTGCTTTTCACTTCTCTTCTTTTCACAGCTATTTTTAAGGCCTTCTCAGTCAGCCATTTTGCTTTTTTGCATTTCTTTTCCGTGGGGATGGTCTTGGTTCCTGTCTCCTGTACAATGTCACAAACCTCCGTCCATAGTTCATCAGGCACTCTATCTATCAGATCTAGTCCCTTAAATCTATTTCTTACTTCCACTGTATAATCATAAGGGATTTGATTTAGGTCATATCTGAATGGTCTAGTGGTTTTCCCTACTTTCTTCAATTTAAGTCTGAATTTGGCAATAAGGAGTTCATGATCTGAGCCACAGTCAGCTCCTAATCTTGTTTTTGCTAACTGTATACAGCTTCTCCATCTTTGGCTGCATAGAATATAATCAATCTGATTTCAGTGTTGACCATCTGGTGATGTCCATGTGTAGAGTCTTCTCTTGTGTTGTTGGAAGATGGTGTTTGCTATGACCAGTGCGTTCTCTTGGCAAAATTCTATTAGCCTTTGCCCTGCTTCATTTCGTGCTCCAAGGCCAAATTTGCCTGTTACTCCAGGTGTTTCTTGACTTCCCACTTTTGCATTCCAGTCCCCTATAATGAAAAGGACATCTTTTTTGGGTATTAGTTCTAAAAGATCTTGTAGGTCTTCATAGAACCGTTCAACTTCGGCTTCTTCAGCATTACTGGTTGGGGCATAGACTTGGATTACTGTAATATTGAATGGTTTGCCTTGGAAATGAACAGAAATCATTCTGTCGTTTTTAAGACTGCATCCAAGTACTTCATTTTGGACTCTTTTGTTGACCATGATGGCTACTCCATTTCTTCTAAGAGATTCCTGCCCATAGTAGTAGATATAATGGTCATCTGAGTTAAATTCACCCATTCCAGTCCATTTTAGTTCTTGATTCCTAGAATGTCGACGTTCACTCTTGTCATCTCCTGTTTGACCACTTCCAATTTGCCCTTATTCATGGACCTAACATTCCAGGTTCCTATGCAATATTGCTCTTTACAGCATCAGACCTTGCTTCTATCACCAGTCACATCCAGAACTGGGTATTTGTTTTGCTTTGGCTCCATCCCTTCATTCTTTCTGGAGTTATTTCTCCGCTGATCTCCAGTAGCATACTGGGCACCTACTGACCTGGGGAATTCCTCGTTCAGTATCCTATCATTTTGCCTTTTGATACTGTTAATGGGGTTCTCAAGGAAAGTATACTGAAGTGGTTTGCCATTCCCTTCTCCAGTGGACCACATTCTGTCAGACCTCTCCACCATGACCCGTCCGTCTTGGGTGGCCCCACACGGCATGGCTTAGTTTCATTGAGTTAGACAGGGCTGTGGTCCATGTGATCAGATCAACTAGTTTTCTGTGATTATGATTTCAGTGTGTCTGCCCTCTGATGCCCCCTCGCAATACCTACTGTCTTATTTGAGTTTCTTACCTTGGTCGTGGGATATCTCTTCACAGCTGCTCCAGCAAAGCACAGCCGCTGTACCTTACCTTGGACGTGGGGTAGCTCCTCTTGGCCACGCTTCTGCTCGTGGTCAGCTGCGCCGGAGCGGCGTCTAAGATTTCACTTGAAAGGAAGGGTCAATGGCTTACAAATGCTTCAAAAACATAATGTAGGGGCAGGGGCCTAAAGTAAATGCAAAGGGCTCTCCCCAGTATCAGAACGGTATACCATTAAGGAACACAAACGTTAGGGACAGATGGCCTCGGTCTTGGCTGTGTGATCTTGGGCAAATTGCTTCACTTCTCTGTGCTATTTCCTGAACAGTAAAGCACAGCGTAACCCTGTAGCTGCCTCACAGGGTTGCTGTGAAGACTAAATTTGTTTATACATGTAAAGCACTGGGGGTGGCGCCTGGCACATGGTGGGGGCTCCGAAGTATTTACCATTATGACAGAGAGCCCCAGTTTCACCTTGTCAGGCTTGTCAGGCACAGTGCCTGATACATTCACATACACTTCTCTATGGCATCTCCTCAATGACCCTCTAAACTAAAACTACCATTGACCCATTTTATAGACCAGGACATTAAGGCTTAGGGAATAAGTGGAAGAATCAGAATTGGAACCCTATCTGGGCACCTCCAAGCCCAGAGCTTCCCGTTGCTGCCCCTCAACAGGAGGGAGGGACTGTATCTCAGGCAGATATAGTCCCCCAGCTCGGCCCTTTTCCGTTCTGTGTCATTGTCCAACGTACTGTCCATCGAGGCAAGTGGCTGGCTCCAAGGATGAGCTCACCAACCTGCAAACAGCAGGACAAGGGGGGCCAGAAATGATCAGTGTATCTGATGACTGGCCCCATGTCTAGGGGCCCTGGTAGCCAGGAACAAGCTTAAAGTTTTTCTAAGGTGGTTGGATGACATCACTGACTGAATAGACATGAATTTGAGTAAACTCTGGGAGTTGGTGATGGACAGGGAGGCCTGGAATGCTGCAGTCCATTGGGTCACAAAGAGTCGGACACAACTGAGCAACTGAACTGAACTGACTGAAGGTATGCCCAGTAGATTCAGGTCAATGTCACCTCAAATGCTTTTTGGGGATCTCTGCTTCAGAACCTCCAGGGCTTTCATTAAAATGCAGATGCCTTGGCCCCAAAGAATTGAATCTCAATCTCCAGAGAAGATACCTGGTATCTGGACTTAACAAGCACTCTAGGGGGTTCTGATGTTCCAAAGGGGAGATCCCTGTGTTCTAGCCCTATGCAGGATAGGGGCAAGACGGGTTAGGTGATCTGATCTTCTCCTTGCTTCTCCAGCCCCAGACCCAAGCTCAGCCACCTCTCTTAGAGCCTTGACCCCAGAGCCATGAGGTCTTTTCCGGCCGGGTACCAGGCCCACTTCTGTCTACAAAACTCTGCTGCTATGAACTCAGGCCCCACAAGGCTCCCGTGAGCTGCACTGCTGGAGGCAGGACCCTGCCTCCAAATCCTCTCCTCCCACGTGTGATTTTCCCTCTTTCTTCTCCTCCCATTTGTGAGGCTTAGTCCCCTCCAACTCATGTCACCATAACTGTTCTTTCCTAACCTATAAAATGGGGGTGTTTCCTCAAGTGTAAAATGGGGGTGTCAACCTTGTATTTTCTCCTGGTCCCTTTCTAGACACAGGGCTGTCCCGCCCCCCTAGACCACTCCCACACCTTTTCATGAAGTGATTATGGATGTGGGGGGTGGATGGAGCTGAAGACAGAGGGGTGATAAATGGAAATAGATGTGTACCTGAGGGGGCTCTCCAAGTCTGGGTGAGAGCAGTAAGATTCCCAGGGGCCAGATTGTGGGTCTCTTCCTCACAGGTGGGTATCGTGACCCTGACAGACAGAATCAGGAGCATGGGCCAGAGGAGAAAGCAATTCCACGAAAAGGGTAAAGGATGTGCGATCTGGCAGGACTTTGTTGGGAGGTGTTCTGTAAAAAGAGAAAACGTGAAGATACTCTCCATTCGGTACCTTGTGGTACAAGTCCTAGATCTGTGAGGAGAGCAGAACATGAGCAGCTGAATGCAGGTATGAAGCAGGGGACGTCTTGAGGACTGGATGGGAGGCAGTATTGAGCCAAGGTCTGGGCTGTGACTTTGGATCCCTCTGGGCTGTCAGTGCAAGCCTGTTACAAGCTGTGTGGACTCAGACAAGGTCCCTAACCTAAGCCTCAAGTCCCCGTTTATAAAATGGTGACAGTCACAGCAACACCTGATAGAGTTGCAGTGAAAGGCAAATGAGATTAAGTTTGCACCAAGCTTAGTCCAGCTGAGTGGCATTTACTCCGTGTCTAGTGTTGTATCCCAGAGACCACGATTCCCAGCATCTGATCTGCTCCAAACTGACAGCTCAGGGAGGGTCAGGACTGAGTCACTGACCCAAAGACAACCACAGGTTCTGGTCCCCAGGTATCAAGGGGAAAAAGAAGATGTGTGATTGTGAACCGTGATAATACATTAAATCCCTTACAATAATGCATAGTAAATAAATATCTGTAGGCTGGGCATAGATGTTTTCCTAACAAGCAGCAACTTTGCTTCTGTCCCAAGCCCATTCTTGTGGGAGACCTCTAAACCTTAGAGTCTATCTCTCCCTCTACTAATCTTCCAGAGGAAAGTTCAGTTGTTCCCGGAGGAAAGGTCAATTTAACCAACAGTAATATCAACCACATCAGTAGCAGTGACAGTATCCTAGATGAAGCAGTGATCACTGCTATTTTCATCATCAGCAACCTTCTGAAGGCTGGGATTCTCCATCTCCTCTTAGGGCAGTGGTGTCTGGAGAGCATCTCTCCAAAGTCACAGAGCAGGCATGTGACAGCCAGGAAAGGGCTTGAACCTGGGCTTGAGCAGGCCTGTGAGTCCTCCGCCACACAGCCTCCCAACATCAGGCGATCGGTCACACGGCGAAATACTGCCAGGGACAGAGAGAAAAGAAGAGAAGAGTTTAGAAAACTCTAAGGACTGGATAAGCAATAAAGACTCCTGAATCATCCACCGTGTCTTTGAAATTAAGACTAAGAGCAACTAAACAGGGATGAGAGAGGGGACCAGAAGCTTCGAGTCAGGGTCAGGGTGGGGATGTCCTCTCTCCCGGACATCCTACTTGTGACCCTTGTGATCTTGGACTCTCCCAAGAAGTCAAACACTTCGCAATCAGATTGAAAACTAAACCAAAGCTTGCAGACAGGGAGAAGGTGGAGCTGGCAAGGCCAGGGGATTAAAGTCAAACTCCCAGAGCAAAGTTTGACAGTGACAGCCTGTTTGTCCCAGGCCACTGGTATATGGATGGAGCAAGGGTAGGGAGGGCAACACACCTTCCCAGGAGGTACCCCCACCGCCCTGGGGAGGGGGTGATTTTGTGCTGCCAGGGGCTTCTTGAGGTCAGAAGAGGTGATGGCAAAGGATACTAGTTGGAACCTGATTCAAAATGCTGACAGAAGACTCAAGTGGCCCAGCAGGGAAGGAAAGGCGCTGTCCCAGATGAAGACGGCAAGGGTTACAAGAAGCCTGGCAGAACTTCCTGCAGAGGACACAGGAATTAGGTATGGAGATGGAAATCAACCTCTACTGACTGACCTGGGTGCTAGGCTCCCTCTCCCACCTCTCAGGGACCCTGAGGCCTCCTCCCAGGGCATGCTGATGAAGGGGACTTTGACATGATCCTGTGGGAGCTGGAAGAAATGTGCTGCAAGATAAAGTCCTACAGTTCTAGAAACCAGAGTTTAGAAGATGGAAGGAAAGGAGGGAGGAGGTTTCAAGTTTGCACTAAATTATACTGTTTCCTGGGAGAAGGCAATGGCAATCCACTCCAGTACTCTTGCCTGGAAAATCCCATGGGTGGAGGAGCCTGGTAGGATGCAGTCCATGGGGTCGCTAACAGTTGGAAGCGACTGAGTGACTTCACTTTCACTTTTCACTTTCATGCATTGGAGAAGGAAATGGCAACCCACTCCAGTGCTCTTGTGTGGAGAATCCCAGGGACGGGGGAGCCTGATGGGCTGCCATTTATGGGGTCGCACAGAGTCGGACACGACTGAAGCGACTTAGCAGCAGCAGCAGCAGCATACTGTTTTCTACACTCCCTCCCCCAAAGTGTTCAAATCTATCACAGCTTTCTCTAACTAGAAACTATTCTGCCCCACTTAAACATATATTTAGACCTCATGGAGTACGTTGGAGAGGGACAAAGGGGCAACACTTAAAATTCCAGACATTTGGTAGTCACACAAGACCACTCAATCTCAAACCAACAAACTGATGGTGTGGACTAATGGGGAGGGGAAAATGTTTAATAATGTTGTAAACCAAGGGAAGTTTTATTTTAGGGTCAACTTACAGAAGACACACATACATACTCAAAACCCCTAGGATGGTCAGAGCCAAAATATAAGTATGATAAGAAAGGCATAAACTCACAATGAGTCATCAATATTTCCTGAAATTGTTTATGTCCTAGGAATAATTGTCTTTTCACAGTCCTCAGAGCTGCTATCAGAGACAGAACAACACACAGTTGCTGAAAGCGCACTGATTTTGCAGTCAGATAGCACCAGGTACAAACTCCGGCTCTGCCTTACTATTACCCTCATTGACTTGTATGAGCATCTTAATCTCTCCAAGGCTCAATGTTCTGAGCTATAAAAAAGAGTTCACAGAGTTGGAAGGAATAAAGACAAATGTTTATTGAGTACCTATAACGTGCCAAGCCCTATTCAAGTCAATGGGGATACAGAATGAATAAAACAAAGGTCTGCCTTCATGAAGTTTATAACCATGAGGGGCAAGAAGAACAAGAAGCATGTAATCCAAAAAAAAGCAGAGTCTATCAGATGGCGATGAGAGGAGGATGAGGTTGAGTGAGAAGGAGGCTATTTGATTTAGGGCCATTAGAAAAGGCTCATGATAAAAGAGAGGTGAGGCCGTGAGTCACACGAATGCTGGGGAAGAGGGTTCCGGCAGGAAGAACAGCAGAGCAGAGGTCCTGAGGCAGAAGCCTGCCTGTTGTATTCAAGTAACAAGGAGATGGACCTAATTAAAGGAGGTGGAGGGGCCAGGTTGGGTGAAGAAGGAGATAAAGTCAGAAGGTGTCCGAGTGGGAGGAGACAGGAAAGATGATCTGGAGTTTAGCCTGGGTGAGATGGGAAGCCAACAGAAGGATGTGACTGGCTTCTATTTAGAAAGGATCACATTGATACAAGAAAACGTGGCAGGAGGGGGTAAAAGTGAAAAGGGGGAGATCAGTTAAAGGCAACTGAAATAGTCTGGACAAGAGATGATGATTGTTTCAGGTACTTGGGCTGAGTAGTTTAAGCAAGGAGGTGCAACTTACTGAAATGAAGAAAACCAGGAAGGGTGGGTTTGCAGAGAAGAAATCAGATTCATTTGGGACATACTGAAGTTTGAGAAGTCTACTGGATAACCAAGTAGGGGAAGCTGGGTCACCAGTTGGATATATGTGTGTGGAGTTCAGGGCAAGTTTTAATACTATGGGTTTGGATATGCTTAGTCAGGGACTAAGAACAGATGGAGGAGAGAACAGTCCGGAGGAGAGAACAGTCCAAAGGAGATGAAAGGAAGAAGCGAAGAAGACTAGGAGTGGCTGGTGTGGGAGAAGGAAAACCAGGGTCCCGAAGGAGTCTACACCAGAGCTCTGTAAGTTTTCTTCATGAAGAGCCTCATAGTAAGTAGCTTTGGCTTTGCGGGCCAACTGGTCTCTGTTGCCACCACTGAGTCCTGCCACTATAGCATGAAAGCAGCCACAGACGATACATAAGTGAATGGCCTTGGCTGTGCTCTCATAAAGCTTTATTTATGCGAGGCCAGCAAAGTGCTGGATTTGGCCTGAAGGGTATAGTTTGCCAAATCCTGGTCAAGGCAAATGATGCCCCAGGAGTATAGTGTGGACTGAAGACAGAATGCTCTGGAAGCCAAATGGACAAAGTATTTCAAGGGCTCAGAGTGATGCTGCTGCTGCTGCTAAGTCTCTTCAGTCGTGTCTGACTCTTAGCGACCCCATGGACTGCAGCCTACCAGGCTTCTTCGCCCATGGGATTTTCCAGGCAAGAGTACTGGAGTGGGGTGCCATTGCCTTCTCCGGCTCAGAGTGATAAATGATATCAAATGCCACTGACAAGTTGAGTCAGGTGAAGAATTAGCCACTGGCTATAGGAACACATCAGTCATCAAAGGCCTCAACAAGAGCCTTTTCACTAGAGTGTTGAGAGCAAAAGCCTGATTGGAAGGGGTTCAAAAAAGCTGGTAAGAGAGAGTGGGCATAGACAACTCTTTTGAAGAGTTTTAGTTCCTGGCAAAAAGGAAATGTTCAGCATGGTCATTCTTTTTCCATAAGTGGACCTACAATCCAGCAGTTATTATTTATATAGAACTGAAGAGTTTATAAGGCACATGCACAGAGCATTTTCACATTAGTTTAAAGTAAGTCAAGTTAGCTATTCAGGTTCACAAGAAAAACAGAAACTTGGGGTCTAGGGTTGAGTGGGAAGCCACCAAAATATGGCTTGAGTTTGATGGAGTGATGCATTATTCCCAGAAACTATTGTATTACACACCCCAAACATGGGTGTCTGCCATTCATCCACACTCTAGCCTGTGATGAAAGAGACGAGACAGTATCTGCATCATGGTTGAGTCCCAGTCTGCGTTTGGTCAAAATACTCCATTCTAAACTCAGATAGCCACCTGCAGTCTACACAGGCCAAATGAATTTTTCATTATCCGGGGTGAGTTATTGGCATGGGGTCCATCCATTGAAAACGTCTAAATTTATGCCACACTTTGTTTCCCAGGGAGCCCAAACTATTTCATATAAATTACCTCATTGATCTCCAAAGCCCTTGCGTAAGATTTAGAATTATTATTTCTTTTTCATCTTGACACCCAGTCTATAGGAGGGCAATAAATATTATGTTCTGATGTTTATGATGTGGGCCTGAGGACTCTTGTCAGTGAATTCGTGTTGCGGCTTTAACCTCTGAGAGAAGCCGTGGAGCAGGGAGATGAATAGAAGTTTGTTCTAACAGACTGTTCCAGGCGTGTTTCCCAGGCCCGCCCACTTGCAGCTCCTGCTTGCATGAGGGACCGCATCCTGTGCCTAGGAGCCTGCTTCCTTCTGCCTCCTCCTTCACCAACCACAACTCACTGGACTGGGAAAAGATCCCACCCCCAGAGCAGTCAGTCTGCTGGCTGACCTAAGCCTATGTCTGTGCCTGGCGTGACATGATGAGCTGGGCCAATGCCTGCCTCTCCGGGGGGAGGATTCCTCCACCAGACAAAGGAGACGGAGAGGAATAAACACAGAAGAACAGACCCACCACACTGATGGGGCAATCCCAAAGCGCAGATCCTTGCATGTCTACATGCCAGAGGTCCCTGGCACTGTCTTGGATACAGGTACCTGACAGGTCCATTCCCAGGAACCTGGATCCTATTGTAGCCCCACTTCTTATCTTTCCAGGAGATTCTATCCTCATCATCACTACACAGACAGGCCTGAGCCCAGCTCTTTTTGTTTTCTGGGGGGTATTCCAGGGGATTCTTTTTCCCTTGTAGCCAAACATGCTCAACTCAAACCTTGGTAAAGCTGACTCATATTGGCCAAGGCTTGGGAACCCCAAATAAGAAACTATCCAAATAGGCCACTGCTCTTGAACTTCTGTCTGCTTACAAACAAACAACAGGTGGAGGGGGCAGAAACAGGGTGCCTAGGGGCCCTCTCCTTTTGTCTTTCTTTTCCCCAAAGTTTTGCACTGTTCTGCTGCTGCTGCTGCTAAGTCGCTTTAGTCATGTCCGACTCTGTGTGACCCCATAGACGGCAGCCCACCAGGCTCCGCCATCCCTGGGATTCTCCAGGCAAGAATACTGGAATGGGTTGCCATTTCCTTCTCCAAGAAGACAGTATAGCCACCTCCAAATACTGGAAGACAGCAGAGACAACCTTTGGTCTAAAAAGGTGTCACAAGGACTTAAATCAACTCACATGAATCACTATTATTAATCCAGTTTATAAAAGTTGAAAACAATAAATCATTTACTTTGTTTTTTGATCGTAAAAGTAAATCTAAAGAAAGGCAGGCTGACAGTAGATGACAGTAAGGTAAGTCTAGACCAGAAGGCCACATCACAGTGTGGATTCAGGAGGATCCAACCCCTCACAGAGAGCCCAGCTCTTCCTCTGCACTGTTCTAGGCCATCTCTATTGCTTCAGACTCAGAGACTCACACTGCCCTAGGTCATCACTGATTCAGGTATTCAACAAACATTCACTGGGTACCTCCTATGAGCTCACCACCCTAGGCACTAGGGCTACAGAAGTGAAAAAGACAGACTTAATCCCAGCCCTGGAGGGTTACAGTCTGGAAGAAGAAACAAACCATTAAACAAGCAAGTACATTACAATGCCCATGTGGTCTAATTGTGGCTAGAGGAAATCACAGGGCAGGTGAAGCAAATGCCCATCTTGGAGAAATCATGGAGGGCTTCCTAGAGAAAGTGATACCTAAGCTGACACTTGAACAGGGAGCTGGTGTTACTCAAAGTGGTGACAGAAGCGTGTTCAAAGCAGATGAAGTTACACTTGCAAAGAAAGGCCAGGCCATACCAGGGTCCCTCGAGCAATCAGATTAAGGTGAGACACAATCTAGTTTCCCCACAAGGATGCCCTAGTGATATACTAGATTTGTCACACTCCCAAGTTCCTGCTTGTCCATACAATCCTTGACTCAAGGGGAAGGGCATAGTCTGGGTCTACCTCAGGGCTGACCTAAATTTCCATCCTAGACCCAGAGGATCTTTCAGTCAGAAACTAGAGCAAACACCAAGGCAGTCCCACCCATATGCCCCAGTGGGCCAGCCCCCACTGCAGAGAACTGAGTGTGGCTCATGGACTTGGGCTCATCTTCTGCCAGCATTGGAGGGCACCCCAGGGCCACGGCTTGCCTGAGGGGCTGTGGGCAACCTCCCCTGGGAGAGTTAGGGTTAAGGTTAGTGTTAGGGTTAGGGTTAGGGTACATTTTTCCAAGGACTTTCCTTCCACCACAGTATGTCTAGGGTTTGATTCCACACATCTCCTCAGCCCAGAATGGAGAGACAAGACCTGGATTTCATGTACCCAGGATGTACGTGGTAGAGAATTCAGCTTCGACTCTGTTCAGCCCTGCTCTAGGCAAAACCGCTTCCCCTTTACTTCCTGCCACAATGTGAAGAGTGACATGAGCTGAATCTCTATTATAAAAGTCCAGCATTCCTACTGTAGGTTAGTGAGGGGAAGATGACCCAGGAGCCACCCTAGGCTATATACCATTGACTACAACTCACGCCTAGAAAACAAGTGTTTGCCATGTTCAGGTGAGTGTTTATATCTTCATTCCCCTTTACAGGTGAGGAAACTGAGGCCCAGAGAGAGAAAGTAACTTGCCCAAGGTCACCCAGGTAGGAAATGGGGAAGCCAAGATACGGATTCTGCTAATCTGCTCCCAGGTCAAGGTTTAGAAGTCAGGTGCTCTATCTATTTCATTTCCTCTGCGGAGCTCTTATCTCAGCCCAGTTGGGAGTCCTAGACATACACTTTGTAAGCAGGTTTTAATGAAGACCTGAAAACTAGATAGCTTTCCACTTCTGCATCTATAGCTCTACCTTTGTGCCGATAAGGTTCTGAACAAACTTTAACAGCTTAAACTGGAAATGTTTACCGAACAAAACAATGAGTAAATCAGGGTTTGTTTGGACTTCTTTTTCCTTCCCTGTCTATCTCTTCCTTTGCCTGCTCTCTCAAAGCATCATTTTCCCCAGGACACTTCTTACTTCCACAGAAGATGTCTTCGTTTCTGCTTTCTGTCAACTTCCATCATCCAACGCTTCTTCCCCTCTCCCTCCTTGCCACAATCCCCAGCCCCAGTGGGCTCTGGGTTAAAATCATGGCAATGCTACTCACTAGTTTTGTGATGGGGCAGAAATGTCATAACCTCTCTGAGTCTCTGCTTTCTTGTCTGTTAAAAAGGAGATCATAGCCCTAAACTCTGATAGCAGTGGATCAAAAACAATAAGGTAGAAAAATCACTTGACAGTACCTAGCCCAGAGTAGGTGCTCAAAGGGTATTTGTACTGAAGTACAAATCTTTGGATAGTCCCTCTATCACTCTATCTATTCAAGGATAATTTCTTTTCTCAAAATATCTGGAAGGAAGATGATTGATCTTGGCTTCAAACCAGTTCTAAGCTACCAGACAGTTGCAAAGCCATAAAACAATTAGCAATAACTGTTATCAAACCATTAATTATGAGGATTGTAAACAGGTGCTCAGGACTCCAATTCATATAATTCACAGGCTAACAAGAGGGTATAGAAGTGTTTAGTTCTTTGAGGGCTTGTACTAAATGGTTTACTGGAAACCAGAATGGCAAGGAAACACAGCTAGAAGCTACATCTCTCTGGAGGCCAAGATGCCAGGAAGTGGTCAGTAGGATGGGGGCCCCAAAAAGTCAATTCTGATGATTGACATGTGAGGCTGCTGGTTCCCCAGGGATGAAAGCTCCCTAGAGAGTTGGAGGGAAAAGGGCTGGAATGTGGGTGCCAGGACATCTGGAGAGACTAAGAGTCCCATGCAGAATCAGGAAACGGACTTCCAGAGTTCCAGTTTTCAAACTTTGGCCCAAGCTGCGTGACCACAAGAGAAGTCAACAAGTCTGTGTTCTTAGAACCCCTTACTGGTCAGATGGTAAGACTTTCAGTTCTTCCTTCATCTCTCTGCCAACCAAGATTTTTTTCAGATCAGCAGTAGAAATACTGGAAGGACTCTCTCCCTTCTGTTTCTAAGACCCTTTAGAATATCTTGGCAAATGCTTTGATTCATATGATTTGCTAAGAAGGACGCTTTCCTTGCCCAGGAAAGACTCCTTCCCCAACACTAAATATTTGAATCAAACCTGAAGAGAAATGGAGATGTTTGGGAAGTTAACAGAGGACTTAGAATGTTTTGGTTCCACTCAATTTCTCTTAAGGGTCAACTCTGAATTATAAAGCAAATACATTTGTATTTTGTAATATATTAGTCTTATGTAATATCTCTAGGTTGGAGATAAGGTAAATGGTTTCTATTTACTGCAATTTAATAATACAAAGTTCAACTAGAAAGAAGTAAGGGTGACTTTTAAACACTCCAAAGCTTTCATAATAGGATGAGTGTTGTCTTCGGAGTGATTATCCTCTGAGACTATGTTCCAATTTGAAAAGTGTTGTTATAACTCAAAATACATTTTGCAATTCCTCTTTAACAACCGCCTTCAAGGCCAATTTGCAAGACACATAAAAACCTGCTTTTGACCCCAAGTAGCCTTACAAGATTTTGGTTTGTGTCTCTTCCTAAAAAAATCAAATCCACCTTCAAAAGATTAAGATTTGCCATCCCCAAGGATGTACTGTAATTAAAAGTGTACTGAAGGCTCTGAAGATAATTCACAAGAAAGGGTTTCTAAAATGGGAATCAGAAGAGCATTGTTTGAAAGCAAAACTTTCTAAGGCAGTGACTTTTAGACCACATACCTCATTTGTATGCACCGAATTGTAGAACCTGGAAGAGGCCATCAAGACAAGCCTGGGACTAGGGTGATGAATCGCCAGTGAGTGCCCCTTGGGATCTGTGTCCCAGGTGTCCCACTCTGCTCACCCTAGTCCCCAGCCCCAGATGAAGAGTTTCCAGCATAAGTTTAGGCTGCCCTCCTCTGCTCCATGGCTTTGTTAAAAGCATCATTCATACTGCTTTGTACTCACATCTTGGGAATAGGGCTCTAAACAATGATAACAGGAGCTGAAGGAGGAAGCCACTGAGCAGGGTTATGTTGGATTTAGTGCCCCCCACAGCCTGGTGGATGATCTATAATGATATAATGAACTGGGCACAAAGTACAATATTAAGAAATATATTTTAACTAAGAAATATACTGTCTTTGTTGTCAATGCCAGTATTAACCATCGGTCCCACCATTCTATCTTGCAGATCAGGCTGTGAATTACAAAAGTAATGCTATTAAACCACCATAAATGGGTAATTTTTAAATATTTTTATTATATATATTTTTTACTTTTATTTAATTTATTTTTTTTATATATTTTCTTTTTATTTATTTTTTATTGGAGGCTAATTATTTTACAACATTATATTGGTTGGTTTTGCCATACATTGATATGAATCCGCCCCGGGTGTACATGAGTTCCCCCTCCTGAACCCCCCTCCCACCTCCCTCCTCCCTTTATCCTCCCTCTGGGTCATCCCCGCACACCAGCCCCGAGCATCCTGTATCATGCGTCGACCCTGAACTGGTGATTCGTTTCACATATGACAACATAAATGTTTCAATGCCATTCTCCCAAATCATCCCACCCTCACCCTCTCCCACAGAGTCCCAAAGACTGTTCTATACATCTGTGTCTCTTTTGCTGTCTCGTATACAGGGTTATCATTTGCATCTTTCTAAATTCCATATATATGCGTTAGTATACTGTATTGGTGTTTTTCTTTCTGGCTTACTTCACTCTGTATAATAGGCTCCAGTTTCATCCACCTCATTAGAACTGATTCAAATGCATTGTTTTTGATGGCTGAGTAATACTCCATTGTGTATATGTACCACAGCTTTCTTATCCATTCGTCTGCAGATGGACACCTAGGTTGCTTCCATGTCCTGGCTAGTATAAAGAGTGCTGCAATGAACATTGGAGTACATGTGTCTCTTTCAATTCTGGTTACCTTCGGTGTGTATGCCCAGGAGTGCGATTGCTGGATCATATGGCAGTTCTATTTCCAGTTTTTTGAGGAATCTCCACACTGTCCTCCATAACGGCTGTACTAGTTTGCATTCCCACCAACAGTGTAAGAGGGTTCCCTTTTCTCTACACCCTGTCCAACATTTATTGCATGTAGACTTTTGGATAGCAGCCATTCTGACTGGTGTGAAATGGTATCTCATTGTGGTTTTGATTTGCATTTCTCTGATTATGAGGGATGTTGAACATTTTTTCAGGTGTTTGTTAACCATCTTTATGTCTTCTTTGGAGAAATGTCTGTTTAGTTCTTTGGCCCATTTTTTGATTGGGTTATTTATTTTTCTGGAATTGAGCTGCAGGAGCTTCTTGTATATTTTGGAGATTAATCCTTTATCAGTTGCTTCATTTACTATTATTTTCTCCCATCATGAAGGCTGTCTTTTCACCTTACTTATAGTTTCCTTTGCTGTGCAGAAGCTTTTGATTTTAATTAGGTCCCATTTGTTTATTTTTGCTTTCATTTCCAATATTCTGGGAGGTGGGTCTTGGAGGATCCTGCTGTGATTTATGTCTGAGAGTGTTTTGCCTACGTTCTCGTCTAGGAGTTTTATAGAATCTGGTCTTACATTTAGCTCTCTGATCCATTTTGAGTTTATTTTGGTGTATGGTGTTAGGAAGTGTTCTAGTTTCATTCTTTTACAAGTGGCTGACCAGTTTTCCCAGCACCCCTTGTTAAAGAGACTGTCTTTTCTCCATTTTATATTCTTGCCTCCTTTGTCAAAGATAAGGTGTCCATAGGTGCGTGGATTTATCTCTGGGCTTTCTATTTTGTTCCATTGATCTATATTTCTGTCTTTATGCCAGTACCATACTGTCTTGATGACTGTGGCTTTGTAGTAGAGCCTGAAGTCCGGCAGGTTAATTCCCCCAGTTCAATTCTTCTTCCTCAAGATTGCTTTAGCTATTCGAGTTTTTTTGTATTTCCATACAAATTGTGAGATTATTTGTTCTAGTTCTGTGAAAAATATCATTGGTAGCTTGATAGGGATTGCATGGAATGTATAAATTACTTTGGGTAGTATACTCATTTTTACAATATTTATTCTTCCAATCCATGAACACGGTATATTTCTCCATCTATTAGTGTCCTCTTTGATTACTTTCACTAGTGTTTTATAGTTTTCTATAGTATTCATTTGCCTAACACTGGCCCATTATTAAACACTGTAAAGTACTCTGCTCCACAGATTAGAATTAAAATACAATCCCTGCCTAGTCATAGGGAGAGAAAATAAGAAACTGTGTTTTGCCAGAGACTAATAGAAGTCAGGTGAAGGAAGGGTTTGAGGCAAATCTTAGAGAGGAACTGATCAAAAACAGAATTGTCAACCACATGTGGCAGTGAGTTGGCCCTCCTGGAAGCATTCAAGTGGAGGCAAGTGGGACGACCCCTTTAGGGGGATGGCAGAGAGCCTCTGCATTGAGCCCCCTGCTCCCTCACTGTGACTGGTTTCTGGAATTCTGTAACATCAGCTTGTAGGATAATGATCTTCGTAATACAAAAGTTAATACGTTCCTTGTGGGTGTGTGCTCAGTTGTGTCTGACTCTTTGTGACCCCAAGGAGTATAGCCCACCAGGCTCCTCTGCCTATGGAATTTTCCAGGCAAGAATACCAGAGCAGGTTGCCATTTCCTACTCCAGGGGATCTTCCTGACTCAGGGATCAAACCCATGTCTTTGGCATTTCCTGCATTCGCAGGCAGGTTCTCTACCACTATTGCCATGTGGGAAGCCGATTCCTTAATAAATTATTAATTTATTTAATGAGTAATCAATTTATTTAATGATTAATCTACTTAATACTTTTCTTAAATAAATCATATCCTCTGTCTTTTTCCTGTTTTAATAAAGTTTCTTTGGCAGGTTTTTTTTTTTTAATAAAAAGTCTAAGCCTTCTTGTTGTAAAGAGCCTTCCTGATTTGCCAAGGGAGATATTGACTTCATATCTACTCCCCACCTCAATCAGGACAGTCCTTTGCCTTTGCAGAAATATTTCTGAACAACAGTAGAGGTATAGGGCAAGGAACTAGCATCTTGGTAAGTCTTCACACGTATTTTGTGAAGCAAAAATTTGGATCCCTGCTTCATAAATGAAGAAACTGGAGTCCTAGGAGCATCTGGTTGCCTCACAACTGGCAAAAACAAAGTGGATGTTCCCAGCCAGGTAGGCTGGCCCCAAAGCATGCGTTCTTTCCATTATACCCATTATGCCAGGGCATACATTGTGTCCGTGCGTGCATAAATATTGTACTGAGTCATGAATCCATGCATTGTTGTTATTTCACTTTCCATGGATGCCCTTCCAGTCTTCACAATACATTTCAACAAAAACAACTAAAACTTATCAAGTGGCAGCATTGCCAGGCACAATTCCGGGAGCTTATCCTTAACAAACTCGTTGCCCTAAAGAATAGATACTATTATTACTCCATTTTTTAGATAAAGAAACTGAGGTACAGGGGAATTTAAGTGACTTGTACAAGTCACACAGCCAGTAAATAGTCAAACCAGGGTTTAAAGCTAGAATTTCTGTCACCAGTAAACAACACCCCCCAACACACCCGTAATCACTAAGCCACACTGCTTCTTATCTACTGAAGGGAGAAGAGTCACCTCGCACTTCTTTAAATCATCCGGTAGCAACTGGAACAGTTCTGTATTCACAGTAGGAAATTAATAAATACTGTAGTAATTAATCACTATGAGAGGGGTCATGGGAAGAAAGGAAATGACTAATTTCTAAGTGGGCAGTTAGCTAGAATGGCCTGCTGGATGATCAGAAATGAAAGATGTCTCAGGGCCATTCAAGACTAGTGGAGGGTACACATTCTTTGAGAAAAAACTGCAATGCAGTGTTGCCTTTCCATCCCAGAAACCTAGGCACAGGGGCTGGGAAGAGGGAAGATCCCTTAGGATCCCCATCACCTGAAAAACTGACCCTGCCTATTTGTTTGGATGCCTTTGAATGATTAAGTCAGTGTCTTTTTCAAGCATTTATTCAATAAACATTTACTGAGAGAGAACTCCATTCCAGGCACTGAGGACAAAGTCCCTGCCCTAAGGGAGTTTAAATTCTAGTAGGAAGGATCAGAGGAGTAATGAGCAATATATAATATGTTGCTGCTGCTGCTAACTCACTTCAGTCATGTCCGAATCTGTGCGACCCCATAGACGGCAGCCCATCAGGCTACCCCATCCCTGGGATTCTCCAGGCAAGAACACTGGAGTGGGTTGCCATTTCCTTCTCCAATGCATGAAAGTGAAAAGTGAAAGTGAAGTCGCTCAGTCGTGTCCAACTCTTAGCAACCCCATGGACTGCAGCCCACCAGGCTCCTCCATCCATGGGACTTTCCAGGCAAGAGTACTGGAGTGGGGTGCCATTGCCTTCTCTGATATAATATGTTGATGCTGCTGCTAAGTCGCTTCAGTCGTGTCTGACTCTGTGTGACCCCATATAATATGTTCAGTTCAGTTCAGTCACTCAGTCGTGTCCGACTCTTTGAACCCCATGAATCACAGCACACCAGGCCTCCCTGTCCATCACCAACTCCCGGAGTTCACCCAAACTCATATCCATCGAGTCGGTGATGCCATCCAGCCATCTCATTCTCTGTCATCCCCTTCTCCTTCCGGCCCCAATCCCTCCCAGCATCAGAGTCTTTTCCAGTGAGTCAACTCTTTGCATGAGGTGGCCAAAGTATTGGAGTTTCAGCTTTAGCATCAGTCCTTCCAATGAACACCCAGGATTGATCTAAATGCTATGAAGTAAAATGAAACAAGAGTGAAAGTGACGGGCAGGTGGTAGGGTGAGGTGGTGGGGTGTATTTTAAATGGAATAGTCAGAGAAGTCATCTCGAACAAGAGCTTTGAGCAGAAACTGAATGACCCGAGAGGACATTTGATGTATATATGTATGTACTATAGATGTATTGGGGAAAAAGTGTTGAAGCAGCTGTGCAAGGTCTTGGGTTGGTTCAAGCAAGAGTTGGGAGGCCTGTGAATCTTAGCATGAGTACTAATTATTCTGCTGGACCAAGTCAGAGTCATAAGAAATTTAAAAGTTGCTATGTGGTTTTCCAAACTTTGTCAGGGCAGACCCAGTCAATTTTTCTGCCTTATGGGGAAAAAATGTACATGATTAAGAATAGCTTATATCTATATAGTATTTTATAGTCTTAAAGTGCTTCGACATAACGATCTCATGGGTCCCCACAACCTGGCAAGGTAAGCACAGAGTGCCTTTCCTACTAAAGAAACGGAGGTGCATCAAGGTGAAATGACTTGCCCAAGGTCACACAGGTATATGGCAGGTCCATATCTAGGACTCTTACTTGCATCATCTTCCCTCTTCAAAGCCGGGGTTCTTCGTCTCCCTATTTACTATAATCACCATCCAGCCTAGGACCTGCCATAGCCCTCTAAACCCACAATAAATGCCTCTTGATGTTGCTGCTGAAGGCTGTTGTAAAGGGTGCCAAGGGGGACTTCTCAGAAGAGATGAGGTAGTGAGAGCAACTAGAATATGGCAGGATGTTGAATCTATTCTTGGCATCTTGTAGATGGAAATTCTAAGGCCCAAAGAGGAAACTGACCTGTTCCCAGAGTGAACAGAGGTCTCAGCAACTGATGCCCAGTTCTTTTGTTTTCTTCCTTGAAAAAGAATACATATGCATGTATATAGCTGTCTATTTATACATATCTATCAAGATACTGAATATTAACATTTCATTTACTTGAAAAGGAATGAAGAAAAGCAATAAGAATTTAAGAAATTGATTCCAAAGGCAGGCAACCAGCCCTCAATTTGAAACCAGCCTACTTTCTCTCTGTGTGGCTCAAGTAGGAACACACTCTTTTAAGACTCGGTTTCAATTTTTTAAGAATTTTTTTAGACAAGTTTTTGTTTTACAACAAAACTGAGAGAAAAGAACGGAAATTTTTTACGTATTTCTGTCCCCTATACATGTATGCATGCTAAGTCAAGTTGGACTCTTTGCAACCCTTTGGACTATAGCCCACCAGGCTCCTCTGTCCATGGGATTCTCCAGGCAAGAATAATGGAGTGGGAAGCCATGCCCTCCTCCAAGGTATCTTCCCAACCCAGGGATCAAACCCAGGTCTCTTACATCTCTCCTGCATTGGCAGGCAGGTTCTTTACCACTAGCACCTCCTGGGAAGCCTCCTACACATGTTTCCGTTCCGTTCCGTTCCTTCGCTCAGTCGTGTCCAACTCTATGTGACCCCATGGACTGTAGCCTACCAGGCTTCTCCGTCCATGGGATTCTCCAGGCAGGAATACTGGAGTGGGTTGCCGTTTCCTTCTCCAGGGGATCTTCCCGACCCAGGGATCGAACCCGGGTCTCCCGCATTGGCGGCAGACTCTTTAACCTCTGAGCCACCAGGGAAGCCTCTCCCATTATTAGCATCAATCACCAGAATGGTGTTTTGGTTTTTTTTAAACTAAGGATGAACCTACACTGACGCATCATAACCACCCACAGTCCATTGGTTACCTAAGGGTTCACTGTTGGTGTGGCCCATTCCATGGTTTGGACAAAGGTACAATGATGTGTATTCATCATTATAGTACCATGCAGAACAGTTTCAGTGCTCTGAGAGTCCTCTCACTGCATCCCACTGCCCCACCCCTGGAAACCACTAATCTTTTTACTGTCCCCGCAGTTTTACCTTTTCCATAATGTCATATGGTTGGAATTATAGGGTGGGTTGCCTTTTCAGATTGGCTTTTTTTACTTTGTAATAAACACTTAAGTTTTATCCATGTCTTTTCATGGCTTGATAGCTCATATCTTTTGGATACAATTGCTGTGAGTAATATTCCACTGTCTGAATATACCACAGTTTATCTATCCATTCAGTTACTGAAGGACATCCTGGTTGCTTCCAAGTTTCAGCAATTATGAATAAACATCCATGACCAAGTTTTTGTGTGGACATAAGCTTTCAACTCATTTGAATAAACACCAAGGAGTCCAATCATTGAATTGTAAAGTAAGAGTATGCTTAGTTTTGTAATAAACTGCCAAACTGTCATCCAAAGGAATTGTACCATTTTGCATTTCCACCAGCAATAAAGGAGAGTTCCTGCTGTTCCACGTCCTTGCCGGCATTTGGTATTGTCAGATGTTCTGGATTTGGGCTCTATTCCAACAGGTTAAGACTCAGTTTTCACATCTGTAAAGCAGAACTAGCAACAGTGCCTAATTTTTATCCATCCGTCCGTCAGTGGACACTAGGGTTGCTTCCACCTTGTGGTTATTGTGAATGACACTGCTGTGAATATGAGTCTATGAATGTGCTGTGCTGTGCTTAGCGCTCAGTTGTGTCTGACTCTTTGTGACTCCCTGGACTGTAGTCTGCCAGGCTCCTCATCCATGGGGACTCTCCAGGCAAGAATACTGGAGTGGGTTGCCAGCTCCTCCTCCCAGGATCTCCCTGACCCAGGGATTGAACCCACATCTCTTTGTATCTCCTGCATTGGCAGGTGGGTTCTTTACTGTCTGACCCACCAGGGAAGTGAGCCTATGTATACCTCAACTCTTTTGGCTATATACCCAAAATGGAATTACAGGATCATATAGTGATTCTAATTTCAACTTTTTGAGGACTGCATCAGGGACTTGACATAAACTATTCTAGTTCCTACCACAGATTCTGCAATGAGGGCACTGTCACACTTATTTTAGAGATAAGGAGCTGAGGCCTGCACCACCCAGCAAATTGAAAGCCTGAGCTCAGATCTAAACGTGCCCAGCTTGAAATCTCTAGCTCTTTCCTTGAGGCAGCTCTGTCTCTCGTCATAGGTTTGAGAAGGGTATTTTGAGAATTTGGCTTCCGCTCTTAACTCACCAGCTAAACCACAGGACAACCTGAGTGAGTCTCTTTATCACTTTGAATCTCAGGGTCCCAGTCCATTCTGGCTGCTGTAACAGAATCCTATAAACTGGGTGACTCTAACAACAAACATCCTTTAGAGATCTGCTTGCAATAAGGAAGAAATAAAACTGTCTTATTTGCCAAATCAACGTGTTTGTGTGTTCATGAGTGACTTTGGGGTGGCCAGAACCAGATTATTCTGCAGAAGTTCAAAAACCTCTTTTGCAGCCTCCTTCATACAGTCTAGCATTGCACATTAAGGAGAAGAATGGATTCAAATGGCCCACCACACTCCTTCTGGGTTAGGTGCATGGAATACGTGAGTTGACGATGCTATGTCAATGCCTTTGCTCAAAGCTGGAGCAATTGGTTCTGAGCTTCAGGAACAATGATGTGAAATAGGTTGTCCTTGCTCTAGAGACTACGTCCCAAACAGACAGCTTACTCTCGGCTCCATGCAGCATCCTCCCTGGCCAGGTTCTGCAGGCCAGCTTAGCAGGGGTTCCTGCCATCATTGAGCACATATCTGGCCCCTCCATCCCCGCTCCTCTACAGACATCTCATCTCTCCCTAACTGGCCAGGGAAGTTGGTACCACACCTTTGCATTCAGGTAGCAGATACCTCTTCTAATAGGTTGGGAATTGGTCCCTAGGTAATGTTTCCAAAAACATGGAAGGTGAACAGCATCATGGGGTCAGAGCCTGAGCTCCAGACTCAGTCTTCCACCAGTTGGGGTTCTTATGCACAATCATGTATGGATGTGAGAGTTGGACTGTGAAGAAAGCTGATCGCAGAAGAACTGATGCTTTTGAACTGTGGTGCTGGAGAAGACTCTTGAGAGTCCCTTGGACTGCAAGGAGATCCAGCCAGTCCATTCTAAAGGAGATCAATCCTGGGTGTTCATTGGAAGGACTGATGCTAAAGCTGAAACTCCAATACTTTGGCCACCTCATGCGACGAGTTGACTCACTGGAAAAGAGTCTGATGCTGGGAGGGATTGGGGGTGGGAGAAGATGGGGACGACAGAGAATGAGATGGCTGAATGGCATCACCAGCTCGATGGACATGAGTTTGAGTGAACTCCGGGAGTTGGTAATGGACAGAGAGGCCTGGCGTGCTGTGATTCATGGGGCCGCAAAGAGTTGGACATGACTGAGCGACTGAACTGAACTGAATGGGTGGTGGCAGTAGTGGTAAAAAACCCACCTGCTAATGCCAGAGACTTAAGAGATGTGGGTTCGATCCCTGGGTTGGGAAGATCCGCTGGAGAAGGGCATGGCAACCCACTCCAGTATTCTTGCCTAGAGAATCCCATGGACAGAGGACCCCAGCAGTCTACAATCCATAGAGTCACAAAGAGTCGGACAAGATTGAAGCAACTTAGCATGCACGCACATGGGTGCCTCCACTTCCCCATCTGTAAAATGAAAATAATGATAATAATAACAGCAAACATTTGTTTTTATCTTCTCCCCAACAGATACAGTTCTGAGCACTTTCCATATATCAACCAGCTAACTCACACAAGTCAGCACTGCTATTAACCGCCTTCTCCTCCTCCCCCTACTTCACCATGAGGGTTAAATAAATTTACACCCAGGAAGGAAGCAACTGGAACAGTTCCTGGCCTACATCACTCAATAAATCTTAGCTATTTTCACATGAGATGACTCTAAAGGTCACATGGATAGCATTTTTGTGTTCATAGAGTGCATTCATAAAATTAAACGCATATTAGAAAGAAACTACATCCTTTGCCCAAGAGTTCATTGCTATTATTGCCTAAATTAAAGACAAGAATGGTATTTAAGTAAAAATATAGAGTCAATTTAAAAAAGATTGAGTAAACAATAGCATAGACTCTAAAGAGATTGCAGTAAAAACCACTAAAATGGAACGTAAATGCCCAAACTTTGGGAAATACTGCTCTAGACCCAAAAGAGTGTCTTGTTTTTAGCAGTTGTCTTCCCTAATCTCCTTTATTCCTAATGCCCACCTCTGTCTAATTCCCCAGTTGAGAAAGAAGCCCTATTACCTCCCTAAAACAGCCTGTCCTTTTCAGCTCCTGCTGTTTCCAGGGTCCAATCCATGCCTTCAGGAAGAGGCAAAGAGTGTCTCCCACTCAATGTAGAGGTGAACTGGAGGGAGCTCCCTAGACCACACCTGTCAGGCAGGTGATGATAACCTCGTGGGTGAAGAGATACCCCTGTCCCACTAATGACAGGACACGGGCCAGCCAGAAGCCTTAATGGTTCCTCTGGCCCTTTAAGTCCACTCCTCATTTAACCCATAACAAATCCCTTCTCCAGGAAATTGGAAGGCACTTGAGCTGTTGACAAGTGCCCTTGGAGACAGAGGGAAGGGCTTGGCTGGGTTGGCGAAGCTGTCTCAGCAATATTTACAAACAGGTAACCCTTTAGCTTTTCGGTATGATGTTGAATCAGGAGGGAGCTGTTGAGGCTCTGGTAGGTCTACAGAAAGAAGTCTTGGTCACATGTTTGCTTTCCTGTGAAGAAAAGCACGTGTCTGTCCCAGTCAGCTCAGACTTCCTCGTGGACTGATCAGGAAACCAGGGTGGGTAGCTGGATTTCCTGGGATCTGCCTAGGCTTGTAGCTGCCAGACTGCTCTCTTTCAAATGCATTCAACATCACCTTCACAGATTTAGTTTCATTCCCAGAGGAAAACACGAACTGAGAAACAGAAATAGCTTATTTTTAAAGGCTTCCAAACCTTGTGCCCCCCAAACTAGAATCCCTGGTCTCTCTGGTCTGCAGTCTCCCCATGCTCTGCTATTGTTTTCCCTTCTCCCAGGGGCACTACTGCCATTCCTCTGATGATTACTCTGCCTTCAGTAGTCCCTGAGTCTTGAAATTCAGACCCATGTGTTGGCAGCTTATGAGATACCAAAGACTCTGCTAAGAGCTTTTCAAACATCATCTCATGCAAACCTCACAATGGCCCTGTGAGTTTGGGTTTATTTTTTTCTGGACGTCACTTAATAGGAAGTCTGGAGTTAAAGACAGGGCTGGTTCAGTGGTTCCAGCTGTCATCAGTCTTCCTAGTTTTCCATCTTTGCTCACTGCCATCCTTCTCCAAGGAAACAGAGGTTCAAAGGGTTTAAGCCAGGGCCCCCAGCCTCTAGGCCACAGACCAGAGCCAGTCCGCGGCCTGTTAAGGAACCAGGACGCACAGCAAGAGGTGAGCAGCAGGCAAGCAGGCAAGCCAGTGAAACTTCGTCTGCCGCTCCCCATCACTGCATGACCACCTGAATCCCCTGTCCCCACACCACCCGTAGAAAAATTGTCTCCAGTCCTTCCAGTGCCAGAAAGGTTGGGGACCACTAGTTTAAGCAATTTGCCACCAATCACGAAGCTAGTTAAAAGAAGGGATGGGATTTGAACCCAATACTTCCTACCTCCAAAATTCTTTTCTGGTATGCCAGCTGGAATTTCCCTAGGGATGGAGTAGGGGAGGGGATGACAGGGATCTATCTGCCCAGCCCCAGCTCAAGTCCCCCACACAGGGAGGATTTGGACCAGCAGCTGTTAATAGGAGCTGCAGACGTGGGAGGAGAAGCATCTGGGACCCTCACTTCCTGGGCATGGGCTCTACCTCTGCCTGATGCCGCTCCTATTCTTGCAACTCCTACCAACCTCCTCACCCAGGACTTCAACCTCCAGATCCTCCTCATGCAGAGCTCTCAGATTTAGGGAAAAAACAAGACAAAACAGAATGTTCAGTTAAATTTGAATTTCAGATACACAAAGAAGCATTTTTTAGTGTAAGTACAGACATCCATTCAACAGAATAACAGGCAGGTTGGCAAAAATGATTCATTAAAATAATAACATCACAGTTCTCTGATCTCCCTAGAAACAAACTATGTAAGCATAAAACATTATGACTAATATACTATTATCATTTTATGCTTATGTTTGAGATTACTCTAATCTTAATACTAAAATGATATAGGTGTTAACCAAAGACATAAGTATTAATATTAGACACAGAGGGTGAGATTTTAAAGACCATAACACGGATAAGTTATTTTGCAGTCAGCACTAAGAAACGAGGACAGCATATAATGCATATTCTTTTTTGCATTATGATTCACTGCAGCTGGAAGGATAAAAGATAGTGTTTGAAACTATCTTATAAAACATTCTTAGACATCAAAACTTGAACAAAAAGGTGTTAAAGGTGATCAACCTCACTAATACCAAAGAGTTAGAGCAAAAATTATTACTTTTTATTTATTATATGAATACATGAATCAAAGAATTGAATAAACCATGCTGATAATGGCTGGTGTTGTGATGGAAGTGGGTAGAATGTGGCAGGGTTCTCACATTCAACCCTAAAAGGAGAAAATATCTATACTTTTCTCTAGAACAGTTCAGCAAAATACATCAAAAGTCTTAGAAATGGGCATACACTCTGATTCAAAGTTTCCTCTAGGAATTTGTCCTAAGAAAATAACTTGGGATGGGTGGGAAGACTTCACTGCAAAGATGTCCAGTGTAGCATCGTTCATGTGTAGATACTATTGAGTTGGCCGAAAAGTTCCTTCAGTTAATGAATACACTGCTCAGTAAAGTTCTGGGTGAAAATGAAAAATGTGTCTTTTATTTTTTACTTAAAATCGAACAAACTTTTTGGCCAACCCAGTATTGTATACCATTACAGTTTAATTATAGGGCTTGGCTTCCTAAGTCGCTCAACAGTAAAGAATCCACCTGCCAATGCAGGAGACGCAGAAGACCTGGGTTCGATTTCTGGGTCCATAAGATCTCCTGAAGGGGGAAATGGCAACCCACTCCAGTATTCTTGTCTGCAAGACCCCATGAACAGAGGAGCCTGGTGGGCTACAGTCCATGGGAACGCAAAGAGTCGGACACAAATGAGCACACACACATGCACCCACATGGTTTAATCATATATGCCATTATTAGTAATATACAGACACATATGTATGTGCAAATATACATACACACAAATGAGGGAAGAGAGAAATAAATTGTGGCATATGTATTCAAAGGCAGGCATTTTAAGTGATGTTATAAAAGACTATTTCAAGATAAAATAGTGTTCATGAGTACCTTCCTTCTTCCTTGCGTGGACCTGAGGCTAGAGGTGAAATAGCCATCTCGCAACCATGAGGTGACAAACACGAAAACAAAGGCACCCACTCAGGGCAGCGAGGAGAAAAGATGAAGGACCAGAAACACAAACAGCTGTAGAGCCGTTACACCAGGCTGAGCGTCAACCCCAAACTCCTTGTGAAGTGATTTGCCCTTTCTCACTTGGAGCTTTTAAAATTTCTCCTTTCAACAAAAAATATTGCAGACTTAGGATATTAATAACTTTAAAATGTACAAAATATATGTAAAGAAAACATTTTAATTTTATTGAAGGACACAAAGACTTGAATTTATATTTTCACCCAGTCTTCACAAAGATGCTTCGGATGGATATTATTTCACCTTTTTATGCCTGGAGATCAGGTAAGTGGCTCCAGTCCCCAGAGTGGCAGAGCTCAAGTTCAAACCTGGGTCAGCCAGAGTCTCACATTGGTGCTCTGTATGGTAATTTACACTGGCTGAAAGGAACTGATGAACAAAATAACAAAATGTGATTTCAAGTCTTCCTTTACCCCAAATTATTCCATCATACACACTCACAATGACAGACTTACAATTACAGGAAGTTTCCCTTTTAGTTGTAAATACAATATGAATCTCATATTTGTGACAAGAACCATCCAACACTGAAAGGAAATTTAAAGGTTTTTAGAGTTAATGTTGTTAAGATTCTAAAATGATGATTGATAAAGAAGTTCCTCAGGACCTTTGCACTTGCCCTTCTCTCTGTCTGGAAAGACTTCCTCCTAGATGTTGATATCACTAGCTTCTTAACTTCTTCAAGACTTTGTTTAAACATTGCTTTCACAAAGAGTTCTTCCCTGATCACCCATTTAAAACCATAACTTCTCCTGACTTTACTAGACAGTGTATTAATAAGCAGAGACATCTCTTTGCTGACAAAAGTCTGTATAGTCAAAACTATGGTTTTCCCTGTAGTCATGTATGGATATGAGAGTAGGACCATAAAGAAGGCTAAACGCCAAAGAATTGATGTTTTCGAATTGTGGTGCTGGAGAAGACTCTTGAGAGTCCTTTGGACAGCACGGAGATCAAACCAGTCAATCCTAAAGGAAATCAACCCTGAATATTCATTGGAAGGACTGATGCTGAAGCTGAAGTTCCAATTCTTTGGCCACCTGATGCAAAGAGCCAACTCGTTGGAAAAGACCCTGATGCTGGGAAAGATTGAGGGCAGGAGGGGAAGGGGACAACAGAGGATGAGATGGTTGATGGCATCAGATGGCATCACTGAATCAAGAGACATGAGTTTGAGCAAACTCCAGGAGATAGTGAAGGACAGGGCAGCCTGGCGTGCTATATAGTCCATGGTGTCTCAAAGATTTGGGCACGACTTGGAGATTAAACAGCAACAACAGATAGTTCTTATCACCCTCTATTATACTATACAATTTACATATTTATTTTACTTTACTGTCTCCTCCTTACCCTCACCCACCCCCAAAAATATTAGCTCCAGATTAGAAGCAAGATTTTTATCTGTTTTGCCATCAGCACCAAGAACAGTGCTTTGCATGCAGTTGGCACTCAATGTTTGTTGAATTAACGTATGAACAAATGAAACCAAAAGCACACAGTGTAAGCACCACTCAAGTGCTGGCAAATTAAAATCTTGCCCACGGTCATCTCAAGATGGAAGGGGGGAGAAACGGAAGGAGAGAGGAACACAGATAGACTGATCGGATGGGAATATAGTTCATTCTATCTGCTTTTGCACTTTATGTAAATGATACATTCTTTTTCACACGTCCTTTTGTGAATTGCTTCTGTCACTCATATTCTGACTGTAGGATTTATCTGTGTTGTCATGCCGGATGTAAATTACATACATTTTTATTGCTGTATGAAATGCCATTGTAAGAAGAATATAAAATGTATTCTACTTTTTCAGACATTTATGTTGATTCCAGTTGGGGGTGTTTTGATCCATCCTAGTGTAACCATTCTTGTCCAAGTTACAGGTATACATGTGTAAGAATTTCTCTAGAAGGGAAGGTAATAGAATTTCTCTATTTTGCTAAGTAATACCAAACTGTTACCCAAAGCAGTTGCACTGATTAACACTCCCATCAGCAAAGAATGCTGTCATTGATTCTCCACATCCTTGCTAATGCTTGGATAAAGGTTGCTGCTGGAATTTTTGCCATTCTCAGGAGAGTAAAACGGTATTTCCCTCTGGTTGTGTTTTGAATATCCCCGATTACAAATGAGGTTGAGAACCTCTTTATAAGATACATTTTTTGTTTTTCCTTCCTTTTACTAAAAGGAAACAGTCCATGTGGGTACTGGAACCAGGTACATATCACAGAGACTGGTGACGAAATAACTACCCAGGATCTCAGCCCATAAGAGATGAGGACCTGGAACTGAGCCCATTCCCAAGTAAACACAGAAACCATGAAGTCTCTGAAACAGGCAGCAGCAGAAGTCCTTTTATTGGCCAGGTATGCAAAAAAGGAATCTGACAATCTTTCAGGGCCATGAAAAGCAGAAGAATCGCTCTAAAAAGAGCAGAGCATCAACACTTGGCCACACACACAGGCATCTGATCTGAATCCACACTACCAATGAGATATAAAAAGCCAGTCTGAGAAACTACCATAAAAATAGTCTGGGCTCCATAAAATCCCAACCAAGTACATGCGTTTCATGGAAAACCACTCCCACTGGAGATAAGCTCATCAAAAAATTTACTAATCACATGAAGTAAATAACGGCTGGGAGAAAATCCGCAAACACAACAAATGCAACAAAAATTCAGAACCAAAAACTACAAATATGAAGCAATCCCAAAGAGATCTTAAAATCATCAATTCAGTTCAGTTCAGTCACTCAGTCATGTCCGACTCTTAAAATCATAGCACCCAATATAACATATTGCAATAATATGAATGAATAAAATTATGAAAGTAAGAAAGAAAATGAAGGAACATGACACTAAGGAAAGGATAGTGAAACATTTTTAAGAAATTCAACTGAGCTCATGGAAATTAAAAAAAACTCATAAAAGTTAAAAATTCAATAGACACTCATCTGAAGAGAGAACTAATGAATCGAATGATTGATTTGAGGAAAGCATCCAACTGCAGCAATAAAGAGGTGGAAAGTATGAAAGAAATAAAGAGATGCACAATTTAGAATGAAAAGGTTCAGCATACACTTAATGAGTCCCAGAGACAGGAGGGAGCTAATAGGAGATTCCACTAGGAGTCCAGGTCAAATTATTATACATGAGAGAGCAGACAAAGGTATTTTAATCATAAAACATATATTTTAGACTTTTATGTCTAAAATAATTTACCATAACATTCCCTCACTAAAGTAATACCAAAGGTGACATCTTAGCAAGAAAGAAACTCAACGCAGAAGGGGTGAGATGCAAAAAAGCAATGGTAAGACAAGGAACCAATACAAAAGTTAATACACCTAAATAATGTAGAAGTTAATACATCTAAATAATGTAGAAGTTAATACATCTAAATAATGTAAAATTAATGTAATGTAAAATTAATATTTATTAATTTATAAAATTTATTAATTAATTTATAAAAAGTAATTTATTTATTTATTTATTAAAAAATAAATGTAATGTAAAATTATAACAATAATGATGACCAACTAGGAGGTTTTTTTTTCAAGATGGAACTAAAATATTACCCAGGTTTCCCCAATGGCTCAGCGGGTAAAGAATCTACCTGCAGTGCAGGTGACACATGAGATGCAGGTTTGATCCTGGGTGGGGAAGACCCCTAGAGGAAGAAATGGCAACCCACTCCAGTGTTCTTGCCTGAAAAGTCCCATGGACAGATGAGCCAGGCAGGTTACAGTCCAAAGGGTTGCAAATATTTGCTCGTGACTGAGCAACTAAGCACACAGTATATTACCCAACAATTAAATAGAAACTATGAGAAGGTTATAGAAGTTAAAGAACTCTGAGTTCCTTGTATTGTCTGAAAAAAAAGGAAAAAATAATAGAAATACTAGAGAGATATTATCTTTAATCATGCTGGCTAACAATTAACCACCAAATGAATAGAATTGTATGTATAACTTCTAAACAGGTGAAAGGGAAAGTGGTAGGTGGAGAAGCAAAGAAAAAATATGGTAAATAGAAACAAAAAACATAAATTAAGCTAGTAAAAACAAGTCTACAGTTATCAGTAATCATAGTAAATACAAATGACTGTAGAGAAACCCTCCCACATATGCCCAAGAAAAAATATGCTAGGCGGTTCACCACAGTATTGCTTGCAAAAGGAAAAAGTTAGAAACAACCCAAAGTTACCATCCTTAGGAGACTAGACAGATACATTGCGGTATATTTATAAACTGGAACTTTCTAGAAGAGTTAAGAATGAATGAGACTGACTTATGTATGAAGCCAATTTTCATGTATCAACATGCATAGGGCTCAAAAGCAAATTAATAAATGAAAAAGGCAAGTTTTATACAGTATTTACAGTATAATGCCATTTGTTTAAATTGTTTAAACACTTAAAGAAGGCTACATAGTGTTGATAAATAGTTAAACTATAAAAACATGGATGGGAAAGATACATGCTTCTGGTAATGGGGGGAAATCCTAAGAAAACTTCAACTATATCTTTAATATTTTATTTCTTTAAAAATCTCTGAAGCAAATATAGCAAAAAGTTAACTATGTGTATATTCCAGTTGATGGTTTTAACACCTTCTGTAACTTTCTTAATATTTAAAAATATACCATAATAGAAAATGCATCATTGACTCAAAATTTCATACAATCGGGTCTCCAATAATTAAATTTACATTTAATTTCATTAACATTTCAGTTCCTCAGTCACTAGCCACGTTTTCAGTGCCCAGTAAGCACAGGTACTGCACTGGACAGTGCCATTGGAGAACATTTCCATCACAGTAGAAAGTTCTCTGGGGAAGTTATAGAGCCTCAAGACCCCCCTGGTTCATATTACTTCTCATTATTCAATACTGTGGGTAGATATTGATGATAGTAATATGCAAAATGAAGCGCAGAATGTGGAGCAGAGCTCTACACCCTTATAGGAACTTGGTTAAGTTCTACTGCTGTGTTTCATTTCATCAAATTACTAGAAGTTCCAGGAAGGCTGATGTCCAGTTAATTGAGATGTGTCTATAGTATTTCAATTGAAAACAACCACAATACTTTAGAACTGGCAATAATAATAATGTTGTTCCAGCCACTCTATATTTGATTCCCTAGCTATTCCAATTCCACCTAGTGCCTTCCCAAGGTATAAATCTGGTCAAATTAATACAAAAAGGGATACTTCTCAGATTTTCTCATTTACCAAAGTGTTTTAAAGAGTTGTCTGAGTGGCCAGTATTTCACAAGGAATTTCAGCATTAATGACAGCAACAAAAGCCTATTGCAAAAGCATTGAGAAAGTTGGAAAATCAAGCATTGGCTCCAGGAAGGGAGAGACTTGAAACTTTGCCCTCAGACTTCAGAATTACTACAGGTCATTAAATACTTTCCACTGAGGCTTTAATTGACTTTCTCACAGGCATCCATTTTCTTGCATCTCCCCTAACTGTCTTATCAAGACAGACCTGTGAAATACATCAAAGCAGAAATGAACTGAGTTCTGTATGTGGTATTCCTAGCTGCTCAGCCGTGTCCGACTTTTTACCACTCTCTGGACTGTCACTGGTCTGGCTCCTCTATCCATGGGATTTCTCAGGCAAGAATATTGGAGGGCGTTGCCATTTCCTCCTTCAGGGGATCTTCCTAACCCAGGGATTGAACCTGCATCTCCTGTGTCTCCTGCTTTACAGGCAGATTCTTTACCTGCTGGGCCACCAGGGAAGCCCTCAGTATGTAGATGGCTCCCCAAATAAAGTAGTTTTACTAGCCATCATCAGATTAACACATGGGAAATTCTCCAAGTACCAAAAGCTTTGTAGAATACAAAATCATTGATGAGGTATGGCTAAAGAACAACTCAATTTTTTTTTTTTTTACCATACTGCACAGCATGTGGGATCTTAATCCCCAACCAAGGATCAAACCTGTGTGCTCTTTATTGGAAGGTGGACTCTTAACCACTGGATCACCAGGGAAGTCCCAAGAATGTCAGTTTCAATATTATGATTCTATGAATGGATAGATAGATTCATTAATTCATTTGACAGTTGTATTTGAACTGGCACCAGGCACTGTCGGGGACACAAAATACAGAGAATGATGCAGTCTCTGCCCTCATTTTGCTGACAATCCACAGGGAAGATCTCTCATCCTGGCCTGTGGCACTGGCTAACTCGAGATAATCCTAGTCAACAAAATGCTAATTGAGGCCTGGCAAATTGTGGAGTTGGTTCTCACTGTAAACAGAACTGGAATCTTTATAAATGGTGAAGCCGAATCTCTCCCACAATTCCAGGTCTCAGTGCAAACATCTGTCCTTGGCTCTGCTGCCCTTTGAGCTGAATGCATGGTTTTTACTAATCACCATAATCTCGCTAATCCTGTTGAGATAAATATGCAGCTAACACCCTAGAGACCTTCTGAAGAGAACTCAAATTCTACTCAAAGGACCTAATTAAAAGAAGAAATAAAGGGCTCCCGTGGTGGTCCAGTGGTTAAGACACCACACTTCCACTGCAGAGAGCACATGTTTGATCCCTGGTCTCTGGTCGAGGATTCTGCATGCTGTGCAGTGCAGTCAAAAGAGTCAAAAGAAGAAGAAAGTGAAGGAATGAGATGTTCCACTGTGACCCAAGGCTGAAGATAAGACTTATAGAGCAGGAGAGCAAGCACGGCAGATGTGTGTCCCCGTGGAGCAGGAGCTACCCTTTATTGAACAAGTCCTTTCTTTCAGGGGCCATTCAGTTACCTCTTGTTCAATCCGCACAGCAACTCTGCAAAGCAGGCATTCCCACTCCTAACTTATCAAGAAAGCAAGGTGCAGAAAGGTGCAGGGTCCTCTTCAAGGCCATCAGCTAATGCACTGAGTGTACTGGCTTCAGTTTCGTGCCCTTTAACCCACCTGCTCTGACTGACAGGTGAAAACAACCTCTAAGGTTCTTTCCAGGGTCTCCTGATCAATGATTGCACCCTGCCACTCAGTGGGAAGAAGAAAGTCAAAAGGAAGTCAGGGAAGGCCGTTAAGCTGCTGATAATTAAGGGATTAGAGCTGTAAACCACAATGAGCATCATTTCATGAGTCTCTTTTTATTACTTTCAAGTTTCATTCACTTGATAAGGTATTGGGAGAGTAAAACTCATCCAAAAGGCCTTCGATTCCCCTCAGTACCCAGGAAGCAGCGACAACTTCATCACTATGCTTTGTGGACAGATTAAGTATTAAATTATGAAACTAATCTGCTCTGATAGCAGGAATAATGTCAACTTTGATAAAGCTTTGCACTATAGGAAGATTGCTTTCAAAATGACTCAATGCATAATTTAAGAATTGATTTTTCTGGCAGAGACACTAAAGAATAAAAGATACTGTCTCCCAAGATAATCTTCGGAGGAAAGTTTTCCTTCTTCTCCAAGACCTTTATTTCACCTTGCCTTTGATGGGGTGGATTCCGCCATTTGACCCCACGAGTGTCCGATGGACTGGAGACTTATAGCTAATCAAGTAAATGCTGTTTGTTCTGGTGTGAAGATTTATGTCCCCACCCCTGTCCTGGGCAGCAAGACAAAGGACGCTTCTCCTAGGTTTGAACTAGACCAGGCACTAGGACTTCAGAAGTCAAAGGAATATGGTCTTTCTCCTGGCGGAACTTAAGAGCTTGAGGAACAAAGAGAAGCCAACACAAGGTGAGACATGTAGCCTAGAGGAGGGACTCTTGCTTCACCCTGGGGTGTCAGAGATGCTTCTCAGAGAAGTCAGGGAGGCACTGTCGTTGTTGTTTAGTCGCTCAGTTGTGTCTGACTCTTTGGGACGCTATGGACAGGTGCCCACCAGTCTCCTCTGTCCATGGGATTCTCCAGGCAAGAATACTGGAGTGGGTTGCCATGCCCTCCTCCAGGGGATCTTCCCAACCCAAGGACTGAACCCATGTCTCCTGCATTGGCAGAAGGATTCTTTACCAATGAGCCACCAGGGAGGCATAGGGAGTGCAAAGTCCAGGAGGAGAGAGATAGCATGGCACCTTCAGAGAGCTTCCTGCATCCAAGCCAGCCTGGAGCATAGGATGTGAAGAGTCAGGCAGAGGCTGCATCGTAGAAAGACCTCTAAGCATGGAAAGAAGCTTGGTCTTTCTCCTGAGAGCTTTGGTGCAGTCCTCTTTGGATGGGGCCTAGGAATCTGAATTTTTAAACAAATCACCCTGTGGAAGAGGACTCCATTTTTCTGACCTCTTGTTTCCATGATCTCCCTGCACTAGGCCAGTACAGACCCAGGGCCTCATTTTTATATGAAATAATTTATAACACTGCCTTTCCTATTTTGATACAGAATGCACAGGTAATATAACCTACCTAAGGAAAAAAATTTAATCACCCTATCTGTAATGGCTGGATGGCATCACCGACTCTGTGGACATGAGTTTGAGTGTACTCCGGGAGTTGGTGATGGACAGGGAGGACTGGCGTGCTGTAATTCATGGGGTCGTGGAGAGTCGGACACGACTGAGCGACTGAACTGAACTGAACTGAACTGTAATGTTGGGCTTCTCTGGTGGCTCAGATGGTGAAGAATCTATCTGTAGCATAGGAGACCTGGGTTTGATCCCTGGGTCAGTAAGATCCCCTGGAGAAGGGAATGACTACCCACTCCAGGACTCTTGCTTGGAGAATTCCATGGGCAGAGGAGCCTGCTGGGTTATAGACCATGGGGTTGCAAACAGTTGAATAAGTACTTTTACTTTTTTTCATTGTCAACTTTCATGTTAGGGATAAAAAGAAGGTAATTTTTAAGTAAATACTTAAATAAATGTTAATAAATAAAATGTTTAAGATGCATTTTAATATGTAAATATTTGGGCACAAATTATCAGAAGTCAAAAGGGAGCCATCAGCTGTTTGTACTTACATGTGGAAACACAGAGAATGCAACGGCCACAGATACTGGCTGATACAGTGGTGACAATGACAATATTGTATCAGTGATGAGAACACTACGAGTCATTGTCATCAGTGACGTAATTTTATGAAATATTAGCAATCTTCACCTAAGTTCTCAATCCACCAAAGGATAATCAACACTCAAGTCCCATTTAGTATAAAATGTCTACCAAAACTCTGTAAAAGTACTTCCTTTTGGAAAGACAGAGTCTTGGTCCAGATGTGACTAATTAGAACCATCATTCACCTGCAAGAATGTCTGGTGGAACGCTGGAGATTTATGCAGAATTAGGCAAGTTCTTTACCACGGAGAATGGGTCCATGTATGGCTATGCCTAGCATCACTGGCCCCCATCCATTAAATGTATGCTGCTGCTGCTGTATAGTACCCCATAAATTACAAAGCACCAGGGAACAGGACCACTCTTTTCAGTGGAGGGTAACGTGCCTGGTCTCTGTTTTAACCCCTTCCAGCCTCTTCCCCTTGGCAGGAGAAGTGACTTTTTCTCTGACGCCTTTGAGAGAATATCACCCCTTCTACCTTCTCCTTTGAAAGAATTCTGGACAGCTCTCCAGCCAGGCAGAAATGCTTCTAGATGTCCAGTGAAGACCAGGACTGGTGAATTAGTTCATTGGGAAGAAAGCAAGCCCATTTGGCTATAGATTTAAAGCTAGTAATGAAGCTGACTTTTTCTTCCTTGTGTCCTGTGTCTTATGTCTCAATTGCTCGAAAGAAGTATCGGGATGTTCCTCACTGTCCTCTGCACTCACCACATTTGGAGGAAGGAGAGTAAGTGACGTTTACTCTTGGAAGGATGAGACCATCCCGTGAAAGTAAGTAGAGGGAGAGATGAAGAGGCCAAGTCTGGAAAGAAAACCTAGCATTCAAGGGTGTGGTTCTCACACTGTACTTCCCAGAGTGCCGGGGTCTAGAGAGGTCCCTTCAGGGCTTCCGGGAGAGGAGACCAGGGAACAAATCACCACTAGCTCCCACAACCACCACCTCTGTTTCAACCACAGCAGTTGTGATTTTCTGCTCTTTATATGAGGCTTGCTGCTGCTGCTGCTAAGTCGCTTCAGTCATGTCCGACCCTGTGCGACCCCATAGATGGCAGCCCACCAGGCTCCCCCGTCCCTGGGACTCTCCAGGCAAGAACACTGGAGTGGGTTGCCATTTCCTTCTCCTTAGGTATACATAAATTTCACTTGTTAAAAAAAAAAAAGTTTCCACTGCAAAAAAAATAAAATAGTTTGAAAACCAGTGATATAAAGAATGAACACAGAAAAGAGCAATTCACAAAGGGGAGTGCGGACGATCTGCCAAAAACACAAGAGGAAGGAGGAATGTTTGCAAACTAGGAAGACTCAGAAATGGAGGGAGGGACGGACAAAGGCACCCCAGGCTGGAGGGAAAGCAGGTACATGGGCTGCGGACAGAAGGGTGACCAGTGGGTCAGTTGACACTGTGATCCTGGCAGAGGGCTGACCACCAACCCCATATGGCCGTGGCTGAAGAAGTGAGTTGAGAAACGATGAAGGTTAGACAGTGCGGACCTCACCGTGATAGAGAGGAAGATAGAGAGGTGATAGAGAGGAAGGTATCGTTTCCCAATGGCTTCAGGCTGTCAAATGGATCCACACACCAAGGAAATTCAGTCTCTGCAATGTGCTGGGCAATTAAGTGTGCTTCATGGTAGAAAGGGAGAAATCCTTCAAATAGAGTGGCAGAAATAGGGGCAGCAGAGGCAAGGGGGAGTGAGTACCAAGACGTGTCCTAGGCGTCTTTCCTGGAAGGGCAAGGTGGGGCTTTTTTGTTTCCGTTTTTCCATGTTAAAGAGAACATTCATCTTTCTAGGAAGTCCAGGTGTCAGGTAGGAGCTGCCATTAACAAGGCCTCCTCTGTTTCTAGCATAGTGATGACTGTCAGACCAGCAGGGGAGAATGGCTCCTCTTCCCCCACATTTTATGTCCCGCTGGCAGCAAGGAAATACATGTTATGGACTGGCTGCCTAATGGTCCCTGGAAGTCAATGACATGACATCATTAGTGTTGGGGACCTCAGAGGGTCCGCTGCCTTCCTGCTTAGGGAAAAACACTGGAAAGAATTAGAAAGCAATAGCTAGACAGAACAAAAACTTCTGAAGTGAAGAAACACTGGGAAAGCAATAGGGGAAAAAATTAAGAATCTCATGTGTCGTTTTGCTAAGGGCCTTCTGACATTCAGATTATGTTTGACCTCCTCACACAAGGACACAGAAAGGAGACAGAAACGTTTGCACAGCCTTCTGAACTCCGCAGGAGAAACGACCGACAAGAGGCACTTCAGACCACTGGAAGGAACCAAGATCCCTGCTCTTCTAGCCCCAGTTCTGATCTTATGAGTGACCCTGGCTCTCCACTACCTGTGTTTTCTGAATCTTTCTTCACTCATCAGCAAAACTGCTTTTACAAACCTAATCCACTAGTGCTTGCCATGGTTCCTGGCTGCTTAAGGGCAGGTGAGGAAAGGTGTCCAGGTCCTTAATTAGGTTTAGCTTTCACAACAACCTTGAATAACCTCATTACCCACTTTATAGATGGGAAAACAAAGACCCGGAGAGCACAGGTCACTGGCTCTAGGTCTCTCAGCAGATAAGCAGCAGAGCTAAGTCAAGAAGAGAGAAAGATCTGGCTTTAAAAAAAATGAGAGGAAATAGAATGAATGGTAAAGGGATAATGAACTAGCATTATTATATATTTTAGAAATGTAAAGTCCCACTTTGAGACTTTTGTGTTCTTACCCTGTTTACTCTCAGAGTTACATTTCTGTCCACAAATAACTGCTAGTCAGATAGTCCTGTTCCTGGTGGGAGTTTAATGCTCAAAAAGTGGTAACTATGCAAGTTCTGGCATGTTAAGCAGTACAAAATGGATAAATCTTAAAGTATCCAGAAGATATTAAGTGGAGAGCAGGTGAAAAACACAATCTCGTGGTT
Organism: Moschus berezovskii; assembly: GCF_049115385.1. Lineage (NCBI taxonomy): Eukaryota > Metazoa > Chordata > Mammalia > Artiodactyla > Moschidae > Moschus > Moschus berezovskii. The sequence goes on along the minus strand of NC_142464.1, from coordinate 53,391,455 downwards.
ATTTTTTTTATTTATTTTATCGGAGGCAAATTATCTTACATTAATATATTGGTTGGTTTTGCCATACATTGACATGAATCCGCCCCGGGTGTACATGTGTTCTCTTTCTTGAACCCCCCTCCCACCTCCCTCTTCTCCATTTTCTCCCTCCATGTACTCACCAAAATGGGATGCAATACAACCATTAAAAACATGACATGGAGGAGTTGCAAATGGCATGTTATAAGGCTAAGTGAGAACAGATGTGTGCACGTATAGTATTAACAGTAATCGACTTTGGAAATGGGATTATGGACAATTTTTTTCTTCTTTTTTTATTCTTTCTTGTGTTTCCCAGATTTCCTTCAATTAGCATTTATGACTTTTAGAATTAAAATATAAGTCAAACTTTCTATTATTTTTGAACACTTGCCAAAATCAAGCCACTGGAGTTCATCTTTCTGGAGGACACAGTATGTTCAAAACCTCAGGTTATCCTCTCCTCCCGTTCTCCATGGACACCCTCTGCTGACCCCCGAAGAACTACTTAGAAGTAACATCTACCCACTGTTTTACAGATCTCCATGCATCGTCAGAACCCCTCAACAGCTCGGACCCTATTGGACTCAGAGCAAATTGAGGATTAGAAAGTTATATGGCCTCCCAAAGTCCTATGGCTAAAAAAAAAAAGGGCAGAAATAGAATTAGAACCTTGGGTCATCTAATTCTAAATCCCATGTGCCTTCCAGGGCAGCACTCTGTTGCCTGGAAGTTCCTTTCCTTTCAAGACACATTCTGAGGGGTTTCATGGGCCATCAGGAGCCACTGTAATTTGGCCTTAAAGATCTATCACTCTGGTCACAAATAGCCCCTTTGGGGTGTTAACAGATATCCAATGCTAATTTTCCTGGGAAAGAACCTAAATTCTAGAATAGTAGCCGCTGCCTCTGGCAAAGCTGAATAAGATCACCAGTAATCCCAAGAACAATTTCCAGAAATAAATATATTTATGACTTTTTAACTGGGGTGGGCTTCACTTGTGGCTCAGCTGGTAACAATCTGCCTGCAATGCGAGAGACCTGGGTTGGGATGATCCCCTGGAGAAGGGAAAAGCTACCCACTCCAGTATTCTGGCCTGGAGAATTCCACGGATTGTATAGTCCATGGGGTCGCAAAGAGTCGGACATGACTGAGCAACTTTCACTTCACTTCAAACTGAGGAGTAAACAATAGTCAAAATCCAATAGCAACTCAATATCATTACTTATAATGGAAACAAAATCCTTATGATATAATTAATTTCTACACATCTACCAGAATGGCTAAAATTTTCAAGGCTGATGATACCAAGTGTTGACAAGCAAGTGGAGCAATGGAACTCTCCAATATCGTAGATGGAAGATTGAAGTGGTTCAACAACTTGAACCAGTTTGACATAATGCACTAAAACCAAACATGCTTATCTGAGACCCAGCAAATCCACTCCAAGGTATATATCCAAGAGAAATGAGTGCATATTTCCATTAAAATGTATGTACATGAGTGATAGTGGCAGTTTACTAATTAGTAGCAGAAAATAGGAAATAACCCAACAACCATCCCCCAGGAAGTGAATAAGTAAACTATGGTATATCCATGGAATGAAATGCTACACACCAATACAAAAAAGAATAAAAGACTTATACACAGAGGGATAGGGATGAAATTCATGGATATTATGTTGAATGAAAGAATCCAGACACAAAAGCTTAGTATATAGCGTATGATACAGTAGTGAGCAGGAGACAGCTCATAATAGCTCATGAGAACTGATTATTATGTTTTCAGGAATTTTGCAAGCTGACTGTTAAATGCAACCTTTACTATTAAAAAATAAATTGTATAAATACACAACTAGGTAAATTATATTTAAGACAAAGTATATACAAACTCAGAACTCTAACTCCTAATACTCAGAACACTTCTTAATTCTTTTACTACACTTTTACCATTATCTATGTGATTGGGGCTATTCAGACCTGTTGTATCTGTATAGTGGAAAAACTATAGAATTGTGGTCTATTGTGCACCTATTCCCAACTCTCTGTTCAAGGACTTCACTATGATGACTTCAAATCAGTGATGGTAATTGCCAGGGAAATGGGCTACAAATCAGGCTTTTTCAAAAAATGTATTTATTTTGGCGAGCCTGTTGTCAAACAATCACTGGCATACCACAGAAAAAATTCTATTTTTATGAAACTCAAGGATACAACAAACTAATACATGGTTATTAGAAGTCAGAAAGGAGAGAGCACCTGGAGGAGAGGAGTCCTGCCTGGGGCGAGGCATGTGGAAAACGTACATGGTGATGGTAAATGTTTTATATTTTGTTCGTGGTGATGATTCCATGGGTGTAAATATATTAATATGCTTGCATTTATACCTCAGTTAAAAAATAAATGTAAAAACATTTCCAAAACAGCTATCCTTCTGGGAGCCCCTGCAATAGGAAGGTGAGAGATTTGACATCCTCACAGTATCTCCTGTCCTGCCTCCGTGGTTCCACCTGAGTTATGTGAGACCTTGGAAGGAGAAAGAGGCTTCAGTAACTTTTTCCTGTGATTTCCAGAGAACAAGACCTGAGTTGGATTAATCATTTAATTGGTCACAATTCTCCAATATGTTGGGCTTTACAGGTGGCACTAGTGGGGAAGAACCCACCTGCCAATACAGAAGAAGTAAGAGACGTGGATTCGAAAGATTCCCTAGAGGAGATCATGGTGACCCACTCTGGTATTCTTGCCTGGAGAATCCCATAGGCAGAGGAGTCTGGTGGACTACAATCCATAGGGTCACAAAGAGTCAGACACAATTGAAACAACTTAGTAGGCAGCACACACACTCCCATATGTTACAGATAATTTTAAAAATGGCTAATGTTGCTAATGGAACAGTGGTTTGTTTTTTTTTAATTTTTATTTTATCAGTTCAGTTCAGTCGCTCAGTCGTGTCTGACTCTTTGCGACCCCATGAATCACAGCACGCCAGGCCTCCCTGTCCATCACCAACTCCCGGAGTTCACTCAAACTTAACGTCCATCGAGTCAGTGATGCCATCCAGCCATCTCATTCTCTGTCGTCCCCTTCTCCTCCCACCCCCAATCCTTCCTAGCATCAGACTCTTTTCCAGTGAGTCAACTCATCGCATGAGATGGCCAAAGTATTGGAGTTCCGGCTTTAGCATCAGTCCTTCCAATGAACACCCAGGATTGATCTCCTTTAGAATGGACTGGTTGAATCTCCTTGCAGTCCAAGGGACTCTCAAGAGTCTTCTCCAGCACCACAGTTCAAAAGCATCAATTCTTCGGCAATCAGCTTTCTTCACAGTCCAACTCTCACATCCATACATATTGGAGTATAATTGCCAATGTTGTATTAATTTCAAGTGCATAGCAAAATGATTTAGTTATACATTACTTATGCTTTTTTAAAATCTTTTCCCACTTAGGTTGTTACATAATATTGAGCAGAGTTCTCTGATCTATCCAGTAGGTCCTTGTTGATTATCTATTTTAAATACAGTAGTGTGTACATGTCCATCCAGAACTCCACATTTATCCCCCACACCACCTTTCCCTTTATGGTTACCAATGGAGCAGTATTCTAAGTGCCTTACCTGGGTTATTCATTTAAACCCCTTAAAACCTGAGAGGATATCATGATTCTCATTTTTCAGATCAGGCAATGAGGTCAAGGACCCAGGTCCAGGTCACATAGCTGGGAACGGCCGTCAGGTTTTCCACCCAAGGAACCTGTCTCTGGAGGCTGTGCTCATCACACACCTTTCTGGTAATAAACTATCAACATAATCTATTAAGTTGTTAAATAGCTAGCACCCAGATAACATGGCACGCTGCCCACTTCTGCATCTCCATTATCTGTTCCTGTGAAAGGAGATGGAAGGAGGTCCAAACACTTGGCCTCAGTGACCAGCTCCCTTTGCCCTTTTGGGTGCGGCAGGCACATCACGAACTTGTCTGGTGTGAAGTTAAACGAAGGGGCAATCAAGGTGGTTAGTTGAAAATGATTCAGAAGCGGAACCATGACTGGCAGTTTCAGGGGTGCCATCAGCTTAGCTGTGCCTGGTGAAGCCACTTGTTTCATTAGGGCAATGGAAACTCAGAGATCACCCATTACCCCTGGACTTGACAAGTTGTGTCCAGACTCCCCAGCAAGACAAAGAACGAGGTGCTAATGTGTTAGCTGTTGCCTATGGAAATGAGAGAACCCGACCCCAACCTGTCTGAGCACGTGACTCTCCTCACACACCAATCTGCAGCATGACCCAAGCACAGGGAAACCCCACCACCTCCAAATGAATCCTGGGTGCTCTGTGGAGTCATGGGTGGGCAGAGCCGGGAAGGGCTGTCTGAATCAGAGAGCCCGTGCTTTTATGGGTGTGAAACTTGAGGCACAGAGATGGGTTGTGTAAAGGAACACCACGAAATAGACCAGAGAACTCCACTCCCAGCGTGCCATGTGGCCTCCTGCTCTGTTCAATGCATTTGGTGCCAAAAAATATTTCTCTAGCTTCTCAGATCGCACTGTGTTAGGACCTCTCGCCTAACCAGCGGCCATCTCCACAACGATCGCTTGATCTCAGTGACGACATACATTGAGAGCCTATCTGGTGCCAGCACTGTGCCTGACTGGCTTGTCAGTTGTTGGATCTTACCAGTAAAAGAGCCCTGTCTAGTGCCAGGTGTAAAGGGAGGCGATGGGGAGAATGAAGATGGTCCAGAAAAATCTAGGAGAGCAAATCAGTGCCTGCCTCGGGCTGCTGGTGTCAGCAGAGCTGTGCAGTGTGACCACAGGGAGGACCGCACGTGTCCAGTCTTGGAGCAGAGGGCAGGGCAGAGCCCAGAAGGACCCTGGCCAGGTGAAAGTCCTATCTCCTCTTAGACTTTCCCCAAACCCTCACGTAGCCTTTCCTCTTCTTGGATCCTGTCCCTCCTCTTCTCCAGCTCATTCCTACTTCCCTCTCTCCCTTTGAGAGAACAGAAATAAATCAGAGTGACATGGGACCAAAGAGGTGGTCTCTGCAGACATACACCTAAGACCCTGGCCAGCTTACCTCCTGGTCTCTGAGTGATCATGACCTATAAAATGGGGGCATTTCGTAGGACTCTGAAAGGCTTTGGAAGAGGCTTTGTGCATGCAAGTGTACAAACACATATACCTTATTTCCATTAATGTGATAGGCACACTAAGATAAAAAACTAAATAGTCTCCTTTATTATGTCTATCCTCAACCGTTCCTCATACTCAGAAAGAGAGATCAAGCTTTAAATTCTGCAATTTTCCTCCTGAACCCAACTGAAAGGCATTTTGGACTTTCAGGACCCTTAATCAGCCAGTCTTTGGAATTACTTTCTCTTCCTTCTTCTTTGGGCTTCCCTGGTGGCTTAGATGGTAAAGAATCTGCTTGCAATGCAGGAGCCCTGGGTTAGCTCCCTGTGTCGGGAAGATCCCCTAGAGAAGGAAATGACTACCCACTCCAGTAGTCTTGCCTGGAGAATTCCATGGTCAGAGGGGCCCGGCAGGCTGTAGTCCATGGGGTCGCAGAGGGTCGGACCCCACTGAGCGACTAACACCTGCTTCTTTACCTGGTTGCTGCTGCTGCTAAGTCACTTCAGTCATGTCTGACTCTGTGCGACCCCATAGACGGCAGCCTACCAGGCTCCCCTGTCCCTGGGATTCTCCAGGCAAGAACACTGGAGTGGGTTGCCATTTCCTTCTCCAATGTGTGAAAGTGAAAAGTGAAAGTGAAGTCGCTCAGTCATGTCCGACTCATAGCGATCCCATGGACTGCAGCCTACCAGGCTCCTCCATCCATGGGATTTTCTAGGCAAGAGTACTGGAGTAGCTTGCCATTGCCTTCTCCATCTTTACCTGGTTAACTCCTACTAATACATGAGACTCAGATCAATTGTTCCTTCTTCCTAGAAGCCATCCCTTATAATATCAAGATACCATCCCCTCCCTAAGGCCCCTGAGCTGACATCTTTCTAGTCATGCCCTTAACCCCTGGGTCTCATGAGAGCATGCTAAGTGACTTCAGTCATGTCAGACTCTTTGTGACCCTATGGACTGTAGTTCACCAGGTTCCTCTGTCCATGGGATTCTCCAAGCAAGAATACTGGAATGGGTTGCCATGACTTCCTCCAGGGAATCTTCCCAATGCAGGGATTGAATCCGAGTCTCTTATGTCTCCTGCATTGGCAGACGGATTCTTTACCATCAGTGCTACCTGGGAAGGCCAACTGCTAGGTCACAGCTTCATAATTGGGAGTTTCTGCTCTGTGGTCCTTTATTTATTTATTTTTTTCAGATCAACATCTTACACTTTATAATACACTCACAAATTTTTACACAGATTTCATGTTTACAAGTACAAAAAGGCAAAGAACCTCAAAGAATCGAAGTAACTGTATCGTCGACTACATTCAATAGAGTTAATACTGTTGTCCCTGTTCTTCATCTCCTAAATCCAGAAGGGAACTGTGAATTTATCCCCCATGTGGACTCCGCTTTCAGAAGTTGGAGACTGGGTGTAGTTCTGCACACGTTTGGGTTTCAACAGAGCTGAACTGAGATTCCATCGTGTTCCAGGCCAGGTCGGCCAGAAGAAAGTCATTCATTGCTGTCTGAGTTTCATTGCTGGTGAAGAATAAGCTCCCCAAAGTTTCGAAGCCAGAGTTCATGGTCTGTGTTTCGGCACTGTTCAACTGAACTTTGCTTTCCAGGGCAGGCAGGTTTTTAGCAGTGGCGATTCCGTCAGTCTGGGTCTCTGTGTCAGATGAATCAGTACTCATGGAAAAGCTGGAGTGTTTCAGGATACATCCCAGTGGCAGACGAGGGCTACTGTCTAAAAAGAAGTTCAGATCTGTCTGTGTCTGCGTGTCAAACATCTCAAGGCCTAAGAAGCTAGAATTTCCCCTACAACTGTAGGCCTGGGCAGAAGGGTCTGCAAGGAAGAAGTCAGTTTGGGTTTCTATGTCCAGCGACTCCAAGACTGGCTCAGTGGTCATGGTGCTAAGCTCACTCTCCTCGGTTTGTGTCTGTATATTTGAGGCTGAAAAGAATTCTTCAATATCAAAATCAATTGCAGGATTCTGGGTTGGGCCAGATGGGAGCTGGGTGTCAGGTCCAGTATTCGTGTCAGACAAAAGACTACGATTGTCCAGGGTTTGACCAGGTAGGTTACTTGACAAGATGTTTTCTAGATCACTTAATAAATCCATGGTTTGGGTCTGATTATCTGTCATGTTCTGTGATGAAAGCATACTGTTTGGTGCACTGAAGTTTATAATTGGTGTGGATTTCTCAATATCTTGAGTTAAAGTTTTAGGGTGGTTCTGAGGTAACAAGTCATGAGTTACAGTCTCTGCTACTAAGCTGCTGCTTATAATATTGTCTGTAGACACACCGTATGATGAATGGACACTCTCAAAAATGTCTCCACACATTACAGCTTGGTCCATCTGTACTCGGTCATCTGCTGGACTCTGCATTCCGCTGGACTGAGTTTCTCTGGAGATCCCACCTGGCTGGAAACTGGCATCTATAAATGCATCAGTCTGAGCAGCGATGGATGAGGTTACCTTAGAACTGGGCAAAAAAGTCTGAGTTTGAACACTAATGGGAAGGGAAACCTGGGAACCAAATGTCAAATCAGTTTGCGAACAGGACGACACAGAAGAGTCAGGGCTGGCCCACTGTGCAGACGGCATGAACTGTGGTGTGGTGTGGGACAGGTCTGTCTGTACATTGATGGAAGAAATGCTGTTCTTCTGACATGTGTTCCCGAGTTCTTGTATTGGGCTAAATGGACTTTTACCCAAGTTCACTTGAATACCTGTGCTAATCGGCTCAACAGCAACAGGATTGACAACTTTTGAAAGAGGGAGGCTCTCCTTGAGAGAGCAGGCCTCCGAATCCAGGCCGAGGATCAGGGTTCCGATGGACAAGGGCAGTAAGTGCACGGCCCCGGGCGCAGAGTCCTGATGGTCGACACCCAACACCACAGGCTGGGCCGAGGAGTCGGCTGCAGGCACGAAGACAGGCACGGGAGAAAACTGCATGACGGGGAGTTTGACCAAAGCCACTTTGGGCTTTGGTAAAAGCAACTTCTGAGGGTACCTTGGAGCTGCTGGAAGAGTCTGTTGTTTGGCATTAGAGCTGCAAGAGTCTTCAAAGGAAGCCACCAGCTTTATTTCTGAAGTTTCTAGCTCTGGAGCGTCTGGAGCAGAATTGGTTGGTTGCTCAGAGATTCAACGGTCTTACTGGACAGCTTCTGGTTGTGCAGGCAGTTTTCCATTTTCCTTTTCTTACTAGGTGGATCCCTGTGTTCTGCAGGGATCTCATGGCCAGTTCGGTAGATGTGGGACTGTAACGCAGTCCTGCTGGCATAGGGACAGCCACATGTGCACTGGAAGGTCTTGCCACAATCCTCTGCATGTCTTTTCAAGTCCCACTAGGTCCCATACGAATTGCTGCACTTACTACATTTATGCTTCTTTTCAGCATGCATTTTCATAAAGTGCTGTTTTACAAGAGAAAATTGAGAAAATGGTCTGTCAGGGCCTCTAGGACATCCTTCAATTGGACAACAATAGAATTTCGGTACAGTTTTCAAATCTTTTCTTACTGTTGGGTTTACTATGCCATCCTGCAGGCGGTGGCTCTTGACCAGGTGCCTGTTGAGCGCGGGGCTTTTGGGCAGGATCTTGCCGCAGCCGCGCACCGTGCACAGGATATTGGTCCGTACGGCCGGGGACAGCTCGCTCACCGACGGCTGGATGAGCTCCCGGGCCGGCGGCGCCGAGCCCGCGGGCTGCTGCCTCGCCGGCGGCGGTTGCGGCCGGCTGCCTCTCAGCCGCCCGGGGGGCACCCACGGGCCCGAGGCGGCGGCGGCGGCTCCCCTCGCGGCCGCCGGGACGGCCGGGGCGCGCGAGGCGAGAGCCGCAGGATCCGCCGCCGCCGCCTCAGAGGCCGCCATGGCTCTCGCGCCGCCTCTGTGGTCCTTTAATCACTGTATTCAGAGTCTAACAGGACACTGGGCAGAAAGCTGATGCCCATGAAGGAATACCCTCAGGTCAATAACAGAGTAGTAAAATGCACTGATTAAAGTGTTGGTGACTTAAAATCACCTTTCCAAATGACTTTGCTTAAAAGAGAACAAGGAAAAGACAGTGCAAAAGGTAAACTGCCAGTGGTGAAATTTCAGGAGGATGGGGGCCTTTCCTAGGGCTTGCAAGACAAGATCCAGAATTTTTCCAACTGAAAGGAATCCAAGAGATAGTTAAGTTTTGTTTTTTTTTCCACCTGTGTTCTTTGCCTACAGAGGTTCATGGAAAGTAGGGAGGGAGTAGTGAGGAAAGATAAGGGTTGGAGGATAGGACCGCAGACCTCCGTCCCCTAGTCAAGAAAGGAAGCTCTGCTACTATTTGTTTTCCAAATAAGGTTTACGTGCAAGATTTTATATAAAGAACTGATTTCTACTGTGGGAGTTGGGGCGGGGGGATTGATCTGGTCCAACTCACCCATTTTATAGATGAGGATATGAAACTAATGTCAATTGTCCAAAATAACACCATGGATATCCAGATCTTTTGATTCTCCATCTAGTGCTTATTTCAGGAGCTGTGTTGGTCTCCAGAGCAGGCTGTGCACTCAGCTGACCCTGCACCAGGGTAGGAAGAGAGCTCCCTGCATGCTCTTCACCTCCCACACGCCTCCCCAAATCACCCTCCCCTGAAGGAGAGGAAAAGCTAGGTACCTCCCTGGTGATCCAGTGGTTCAACATCTGCCTTGCAATGCAGGGGACATGGGTTTGATTCCTGATCAGGGAACTAAGATCCCACGTGCTGCAGGGGAGCACCACAACTGGAAAGCCTGCACGCTGCAATAAAAGATCCCACGTGACCCAACTAAGACTCAACGCAGCCAAATAAATAAATATTAAAAAAAAAAAAGAAAGGAAAGGGAAAGCTGATTTGGTGAAATCACCGGATCTTGTGATTCTCTTTTTCAGATGATGAAACCAGGGCTCAGATTCTGTAGCTCGTCCTTGGTGGACTCCATGTTGATTCAGAATGAGAAAAAACACCAGAGTGAGCCAACCAGAGTGAGCCCCAGTGAACCCCATGGCTCTTGCCTGAGATTCTTAAAAAAAAAAGGTCTGTGATCACTTGTTCCTCCTGCTAAGATCATTTGGAATAATCCTTTTAAGTGTTAAGATCCTCCTGGATCCTTATATCAAATTTAATACTGCCTACTGACTCAGGCCTTCCCTGAGACTGGGCCAAAGAGGCAACACAAATAAAAAGCACAAAGGGTCTTGTCATCCTGGGAGATGTTTTCTTTATTTGTGTCTTCTGGAAACCAGCAGACAGAAGACAATGGTCCTTTAAGGATTTACCACCAACTGGAACTGCAAATTACTCTTGAAAGCCCAAGACAAAACACACCACAGGGAGAACATAAAGAAGAGCTATTTTATTTTATGTGGATTCTGACTCTTAAAGTGCCCTTCCCTCCTGGTAAGATTTTTTGCCTTTTTTTTTTTTTTTCTGTGCTCCAATTTGACTGCCTTATTGTTACTGTGGCAAATATAGTCCTATGAACTGAACTCAAATTAGAAGCCAACCTAAACGTGCACAGAGGAAAATAATAGTAACAGCTGGAATGTTGAATCCATATAGTTATCGGGGTTCTTATTTCACAGGGGATGAGACTGAGGCACAGAGAAATTAAGCAACTTGTCCAAGGACACACAGCTTGCGAGAGGTAGAGCTAGGCTTATAAACCCAGGAAGTCTGGATCAAAAGCCACAGCCTTAATTAATGTGCTACAGAGACTCAACATCCACCATCCAGCAAGACTGCAGATCAGAGCCTCTGCTGGCACAAAGCAGACTCACAAAAGAGCAAGACAGCTGGCCATCAGGAACTTGGCTGGCCTGGTTGAGAAAGGTGAGCAAACATTCATCTGGTCAGAATCTTATTTATTCTAAACCCTGAGACAGAGCCCCTGGGGTGAGCCAGAGACTTGAGTCGGGAGGAGGGCAGGAGCCATGACACTGATGCTTATCTGTTTCAGTGCCCAAATTTCCCCTTTTTATAAAGACACCAGTCATATTGAATTAGAGTCCATCTTAATGATCAAATCCTAACTTGATAATCTGCAAAGACCCTATTTTCAAATAAAGCCACATTTACAGGTAATAGGAGTTCAAACTTCAAAGTCTTTGAGGGGACACAATTCAGCCCATTGCATGCTCTATGGAATTATGCTGAAGAAGTAAATTTCCAGCTCCAGATCTCAGGACTTGGAACACTTAGACTCAGCTACCATGGCACTTCTGAATCACCCCTTCTCCTGTCTGGGGAGAACCGTCTTAGCCATAATTTCTAGATGGCTCAGAGAATCTCTGCCCTCTTCCCTAGGCATTTTAACTTTGGTAGGATTTCTTATTTTACATTAAAAAAATTATTTTATTTATTTTTGGCTATGCTGAATCTTTGCTGCTGCACGCAGGCTTCCTCTAGTTGCAGCAAAGGGAGCTACTCTCTAGTTGCAGTGCTTGGGCTTCTCACTGTGGTGGCTTCTTCTGTTGCAGACACAGGCTCTAGGGTGTGCGGGCTTCACTAGTCATGACAGGTGGACTCAGTAGTGGCACACAGGTTTAGTTGTCCTGTGGCATGTGGAATCATCCTGGACCAGGGATCGAACCCATGTCCCCTGTATTGGCAGGCAGATTCTTAACCACTAGACTACCAGGGGAAGTCTTTTATTACCTTTAAAAAATGTTTTTTTTTAATATATGTACAAGGTCAAGCAACCATCACCACAATTTAATTTTAGAACAATTTTGTCTCCCCTAAAAAAACCTCTTACCCATTAGAAGTCACTCCCTGCTCCCTACCCCACCTCCAGGCAGCTACTCATCTGCTTTCTCTCTAAGGACCTTCCAAGACCATTCCCAGAACAGAACAGGTTTCTTCATATGCAGCCTGTCTACACAGAACAGTGAATCCACCACTTCCCAAGAGAGAGAATCTCCCATTCGCTTGATGCAGCTTGTCAAACTGGTTTCCTCTGCCCATCTGTGCACTTGAATTTTTGAACCTGGGTGCAGGAATGTGTATTTAAGACTGAATGATGATAGTCTAATGATTCAAAACAGTTTAGAATCTGGATTCTGTCATTCTTTGTATCCCCCATCCCTCTCAATTCTGTCCCATCTGAGTCTCATTAGCATGTCTTCCCTGCCCTTCTCTCCAAGTCACCCATAAGAATATTGAGAGCCTGCATTCTCAAAGAGGGTGATATCACCCCAAAAGGGGCAGAAAAAACTTACTTTTTAATATATAAACCATAGATGTGCATATGATTTGTAAACAGGTATCCAGTATATCAACTATGGTATTAAAATTTCATAAGAAAAATGGGTATTTGGGAAAATGTCTAATAAGGCTCCTTGAAAAAACATTAATGAAAAATGATAGAGAAACACTGGTCAAAAGTTTAAGGCTTAGAGCAAAACATCACCTGAGTCCACTGGAGGTCTCCCAAGAGCTGCGGACACCCATCAGCATGATTAACCAGCATCAGCAGAGCCCCTCCACCCCAACCAGGGCCAGCTAGCCATTTTCAGATAGGCAGGAATCTATAAATGCTCTAATATATTCTAATACATTGTACGACAATACTTTCAACAGCTAATAAAGAGGGCACGTGGATTAGCAAGTAACTTACCTCTAAAGTGAAGTGAAAGTGAAGTCACTCAGTCATGTCCAACTCTTTGCGACCCCACGGACTGTAGCCTACCAAGCCCACCAGGCTTCGGTCCACGGGATTTTCCAGGAAAGAGTATTGGAGTGGGTTGCCATTTCCTTTTCCAGGGGATCTTCCCGACCCAGGGATCAAACCCAGGTCTCCCACATTGTAGGCAGATGCTTTACCCTCTGAGCCACGAGGGAACCCCAACTTAGCTCTAAATGGGCATTAAATTATTTATCAATTCATTCATTCAACAGATATCTATTGAATGCCAACAATATGGCAGGCAACGGTCTAGGAGCTAGGGATACAACAAGCCCCAAAATAGTTAGAAATCTCCACCTTCATGGAGCTTACAGTCCAGAAAGTTTTGGGGTGAGAGGAAGACAGACAAAAAACAAAAATGTAATTAAACTATAGAGTATTATCAGATGGAGAAAAAAGCCTCAAAAAAGCTATCATCTGAAGGGGCTGATGCGGCAATGAAATTATTCTATACTAAATCGAAATGATGGATATATGCATACAGCATTGGTCAAAACCCATAGACATATCCAACACAAAGAGTGAATATTAAGGTAAACTGATTAAAAGACGCTTACTCCTTGGAAGGAAAGTTATGACCAACCTAGATAGTATATTAAAAAGCAGAGACATTATTTTGCCAACCAAGGTCTGTCTAGTCAAGGCTATGGTTTTTCCCGTGGTCATGTATGGATATGAGAGTTGGACTGTGAAGAAAGCTGATCACCGAAGAATTGATGCTTTTGAACTGTGGTGCTGGAGAAGACTCTTGAGAGTCCCTTGGACTGCAAGGAGATCCAACCAGTCCATTCTAAAGGAGATCAATCCTGGGTGTTCATTGGAAGGACTGATGCTAAAGCTGAAACTCCAATACTTTGGCCACCTCATGCGACGATTTGACACACTGGAAAACACTCTGATGCTGGGAGGGATTGGGGGCAAGAGGAGAAGGGGACGACAGAGAATGAGATGGCTGGATGGCATCACCGACTCGATGGACATGAATTTGAGTGAACTCTGGGAGTTGGTGATGGACAGGGAGGCCTGGCGTGCTGTGATTCATGGGGTCGCTAAGAGTCAGACACGACTGAGTGACTGAACTGAACTGAACTGAATGGACAGTAGCTAATAATGATGTATCAGTATTGGTTCACTCGGACATGACTGAGCAACTTTCTCTTTCACTTTTTCTTTCATTGGTTCATTGGGACTTCCCAGATGGTGCTAGCTGTAAAGAACCTGCCTGCCAATGCAGGAGACATAAAAGAGATGTGGGTTCAATCCCTGGGTTGGGAAGATCACTTGCAGAAGGACATAGCAACCCAGACCAGTATTCTTGCCTGGAAAATTCCATGGACTGAGGACCCTGGCAGGCTACAGTCCATAGAATTGCAAGGTGTCGGACACAGCTGAAGTGACTTAGCATGCCACATTTGTTTATTAATTGTAATAAATGTACCATACTGAGCAGCATGTTAATAATAGGGAAAAGTGTGAGGGTGGAGGTGGAGTGGGTATGTTGAACTCTATGTACTGTCTGCTCAAAATTTTGTATTATACTGTATTATATATATTCTGTATCATATACAGAATATAAGTGCATATTCTATATGCTTAACACTATACTAAATAAAGTGTTGTTGTTTTTTTTAAATAAAGCTGCAGTCTGAGCCCAAGCAAAAATCCAGAGAAAAGGAAGAGGGTACCTGTACTATGCTTGGAATTGAAAATTTTGGCAAGAAGAAAGAGTGAAAAGGAACATGAGGATGAGTGACGTTGACTCCGTCAGGTGAAATGAATCCAGGTGCCAATAGGAATCAGGTGAAATAGTACAACTAGGAAGAAGCAGGAGGGAATCGATTCCAAGAGATGATGTGGAACAATGAGGGCGGAGGAGCTCAAAGAAGCCATGCACAGCAGTTTTGGAAAGACCTTTAATCATAAGATAGAAAAGCCACAACTCGACTACAAGAAGGAAAGGAAACCAAGTTGTGATCAATTTTAAAGGGAAGTTCAGGGCCAGAAACCAGGGATGTGGTTATCAATGCACACAGCAGAATTTAAGAAGTAGGAATGGAGAGGAAATTACATACAGTTTTTAATTCCTTTCTCTCAGACATAATTTTCAGCTGACAAATAATTAGAGTTAGTTTTATGAGTTTTCCCAGCTACAATGAACTATGAAAAATAATAATGAAGACAAGGAACATTTCATTATACCTAGATTAATTCACCTTAGGAATCCAAACAGCTGATAAGTTTCTCACGTGGGAACTTTAAAAACCACAAACTTGCAATATACACAGACATGTGAAGAAAGGAATCAGACCTTGTGGATACAGAAGTGACTTCATCAGTACATGAGTCACACAGGTGAACTTTGAGTCTACTATCTATACATCCAGAAAATCCCAAGGGATTATCTGACATCCAAAAGAGGTAAACAACCCTGCTCCTCTCCTTAGAGCGACTAAAGTCTTAATGGAAAGGCTAGACTTACACAAAATAAAAAATAAATAAAAGTGAATAGAATATGGTTCCACTGAACATAACACAGAACAAGTGCTGTGGACTGACTGTGTGTGTCTCCCCAAAATTCATATGTTGACGTCCTAATCCTCAAGGTCACAGCATTGGAAGTGGGGCTTTTGGGAGGTAATTAGGTTTAGATAAGGTTGTAAGGGTAGAGTCCCATGATGAGATTAGTGCCCTTATAAGAAGTGGAAAAGGGCTTCCCAAGTGGCTCATGATAAAGAATCTGCTTGCCAGTGCAGGAGATGTGGGGTCATGAGTTTGATCCTTGGGTTGGGAAGATCCCCTGGAGGAGGAAATGGCAATCTACTCCAGTATTCTTGCCTGGAGAATCCCATGGACAGAGAAGCCTGGCAAACGACAGTCCATAGGGTCACAAAGAGTCAGATACAACTGAATGACTGAGCACACACACAGGAAGTAGAAAAGTTTGGTGCTTCCTCAGCTGTGTGAGAACCTAGCAAAAGGGTGACTCTCTGCAAATTAGGAAGAGGCTTCTCACCCAAGAGGTTGGCACCTTGATCCTGGACTTCTAGCCTCAGAACTGTGAGGAATAAATATCTGTAGTTTAAGCCACCTGGTCTATGGCATTTTTGTTATAGGGGCCCAAAGGAACTAAGGAGGGAATAAAAAGGGAGGACAGATTATATGGGTTCAGCTAAGCTACTTGGATGCAATCTTAAAAACGACAGAATGATTTCTGTTCATTTCCAAGGCAAACCATTCAATATTGCAGTAATCCAAGTCTATGCCCCAACCAGTAATGCTGAAGAAGCCGAAGTTGAACAGTTCTATGAAGACCTACAAGACCTTTTAGAACTAACCCCCCAAAAAGATGTCCTTTTCATTATAGGGGACTGGAATGCAAAAGTAGGAAGTCAAGAAACACCTGGAGTAACAGGCAAATTTGGCATTGGAGCAAGAAATGAAGCAGGGCAAAGGCTAATAGAGTTTTGCCAAGAGAACGCACTGGTCATAGCAAACACCGTCTACCAACAACACAAGAGAAGACTCTACACATGGACATCACCAGATGGTCAACACCGAAATCAGATTGATTATATTCTTTGCAGCCAAAGATGGAGAAGCTCTATACAGGTAGCAAAAACAAGACCAGGAGCTGACTGTGGCTCAGATCATGAACTCCTTATTGCCAAATTCAGACTTAAATTGAAGAAAGCAGGGAAAACCACTAGACCATTCAGCTATGACCTAAATCAAACCCCTTATGATTATACAGTGGAAGTGAGAAATAGATTTAAGGGACTAGATCTGATAGATAGAGTGCCTGATGAACTCTGGACAGAGGTTCATGACATTGTACAGGAGACAGGGACCAAGACCATCCCCATGGAAAAGAAATGCAAAAAAGCAAAATGGCTGTCTGAGAAGGCCTTACAAACAGCTGTGAAAAGAAGAGAAGCGAAAAGCAAAGGAGAAAAGGAAAGATATAAGCATCTGAATTCAGAGTTCCAAAGAATAGCAAGGAGAGATAAGAAAGCCTTCCTCAGCAATCAATGCAAAGAAATAGAGGAAAACAACAGAACAGGAAAAACAAGAGATCTTTTCAAGAAAATTAGAGATATCAAGGGAACATTTCATGAAAGACAGGCTCAATAAAGGACAGAAATGGTATGGACCTAACAGAAGCAAAAGATATTAAGAAGAGGTGGCAAGAATACACAGAAGAACTGTACAAAAAAGATCTTCACGATGAAGATAATCATGATGGCATGATCACTCACCTGGACCCAGACATCTTGGAATGTGAAGTCAAGTGGGCCTTAGAGAGCATCACTACGAACAAAGCTAGTGGAGGTGATGGAATTCCAGTTGAGCTATTTCAAATCCTGAAATATGATGCTGTGAAAGTGCTGCACTCAATATGCCAGCAAAAATTTGGAAAACTCAGCAGTGGCCACAGGACTGGAAAAGGTCAGTCTTCATCCCAATCCCCCAAAAAAAGGCAATGCCAAAGAATGCTCAAACTACCGCACAATTGACTCATCTCACACGCTAGTAAAGTCATGCTCAAAGTTCTCCAAGCCAGGCTTCAGCAATATATGAACCGTGAACTTCCAGATGTTCAAGCTGGTTTTTGAAAAGGCAGAGGAACCAGAGATCAAATTGCCAACATCCGATGGATCATGGAGAAAGCAAGAGAGTTCCAGAAAAACATCTATTTCTGCTTCATTGACTATGCCAAAGCCTTTGACTGTGTGGATCACAATAAACTGTGGAAAATTCTGAAAGAGATGGGAATCCCAGACCACCTGACCTGCCTTTTGAGAAACCTGTATGCAGATCAGGAAGCAACAGTTAGAACTGGACATGGAACAACAGACTGGTTCCAAATAGGAAAAGGAGTACATCAAGGTTGTATATTGTCACCCTGCTTATTTAACTTATATGCAGAGTACATCATGAGGAATGCTGGGCTGGAGGAAGCACAAGCTGGAATCAAGATTGCCGGGAGAAATATCAGTAACCTCAGATATGCAGATGACACTACCTTTATGGCAGAAAGTGAAGAGGAACTAAAAAGCCTCTTGGTGAAAGTGAAAGAGGAGAGTAAAAAGTTTGGCTTGAAGCTCAACATTCAGAAAACAAAGATCATGGCATCTGGTCCCATCACTTCATGGGAAATAGATGGGGAAACAGTGGAAACGGTGTCAGATTTTATTTTTTGGGCTCCAAAATCACTGTGGATGCTGATTGCAGCCATGAAATTAAAAGACACTTACTCCTTGGAAGGAAAGTTATGACCAACCTAGATAGTATATTAAAAAGCAGAGACATTACTTTGCCAACCAAGGTCCGTCTAGTCAAGGCTATGGTTTTTCCCGTGGTCATGTATGGATGTGAGAGTTGGACTGTGAAGAAAACTGAGGGCCGAAGAATTGATGCTTTTGAACTGCGGTGCTGGAGAAGACTCTTGAGAGTCCCTTGGACTGCAAGGAGGTCCAACCAGTCCATTCTAAAGGAGATCAATCCTGGGTGTTCATTGGAAGGACTGATGCTGAAGCTGAAACTCCAATACTTTGGCCACCTCATGCGACGAGTTGACTTATTGGAAAAGTGTCTGAAGCTGGGAGGGATTGGGGGTGGGAGGAGACGGGGACGACAGAGAATGAGATGGCTGGATGGCATCACCAACTCAATGGACATGAGTTTGAGTGAACTCTGGGAGTTGGTGATGGACAGGGAGGCCTGGCGTGCTGTGATTCACGGGGTCGCAAAGAGTCGGACACAACTGAGCTACTGAACAGAACAGAACACAAGCTCTAGCTGTCTCTTCAACCAGGGGAAGTTTGTATATTTAGCCAGGAATGGACACTCCTGGGAATTAGGATGGTGGCAGCAACAAAGGGACCCAGGGAGATCACTGAGACAAGAGGAATAGTTCTCAAATGAAAGAGGCAACCCTATACACAGAACAATGTAGTGTCTAATCTCCTCTTGTCGCCTTTAGCCAAGTTCTGCCCTGGGGACCTCATTCTTCCTCTGCCCTTTAAGGTCAAGTTCAAGTTCCATCTCTGTGGAGGAACCTAATATTAGCCTCATTTTCCTTAGAATTCCAGGGACACACATGATCTATTCCATTCACTTAGTATCCTTGTATGCAGTATGGTGGGCAGTTCTGAATTGGCAGTAAATCTGGGTTTCAGGAGATTCACCTCTCACTAATTATGTTATTTTGGATGGATATTTAGCAACTCTGAGCATCAATTTCCTGATTTGCAAATTAGGGGAAATGAGAGAATTCTAAGCATCAATTCTTGAGGATATGGGGCAATGGGAACTCCCATTCTTGTGGGTTGGGTGCAAACTGATCCAAGGCCTTTGGAAAACTATTTGCCAGTGTCTACTAAAGTTAAATCCATGCCTACTCTCTGAGCTAGTAATTCCCTTCCCAGATATAAACCCAATAAAAATGAGTGCTTATGTTCACCAGAAGATATACACAATACTCATAATGATTGTAATCGTAATAGTCCAAAGATGAAACAACCCAAATGTCCATCAACAGTAAAATTGAGTTTTTAAATGGTGATCTATTTGTACATTGCATATTGAATAGCAGTGAAAACAAACTACAGTTACACATAGCAATATGGGTGAATCTCACAAGTACAATACTAAAAAAATCAAAATGCAAAAATATATATATACTAAACGGTTTTATTTAGTCACCAGTAGGGAAGCAGCAATGATGATGATGATGAGAGTCAAAAGAGGTTACTTTTGGGTTGTTCATTGGAAAAGTCAGGGAATTTGGGGGGTGCTAGAAACATTTTATTAATATATATGATCTGGGTGACCTGTACCTATGAAACTAATAACTAAAATGTTAAAAAAAAAAAAAAGTTGAAGTGTAGAAATCAATCCAGCTGTGCCTTTTCAAGTCATACTTCAACTTTTAGAAGTAAATAAAAAGGAAAAAGAGCACTTAGTCTTGCCCACGGAGGAGGCAATGGCACTCCACTCCAGTACTCTTGCATGGAAAATCCCATGGACGGAGAAGCCTGGTAGGCTGCAGTCCATGGGGTCGTGAAGAGTCGGACAGGACTGAGTGACTTTACTGTCACTTTTCAATTTCATGCACTGGAGAAGGAAATGGCAACCCACTCCAGTGTTCTTGCCTGGAGAATCCCAGGGACGGGGGAGCCTGGTGGGCTGCCGTCTATGGGGTCGCACAGAGCTGGCCACAACTGAGGCAACTTAGCAGCAGCAGCAGCAGCTGCAGTCTTGCCCAGGGTGTGTATCCTCAAAACATGCATCAATAATGGTCAAAATATACATCAACAATGGTGGGAGGGGTCTTGACAGCTGCATGGCTGGCTCCTTCCGGTCTCAACCCCATGGAATGGGAGGCCCTCCTATCCTTACCCCAAACCTACTGTCGTATTCCCTTGTAATTTTCTTTGCAGCACTTACTGACAGAATTGGAAATTATCACATTTTCTGGTTTGTTTGTTGATTTGTTTTTTACTGGTTTAACATCCCCAAGGCATTGTCTGAGTGATCCAAGTCCAGCAAGTGCCTGGTTCACAGCGAGCCCTACTTAGTATTCATTGGATGGATGCCTGAATGAATGACAGAGGGAAAGAAGGCATGTGTGACACTGTGCTAGAAAGCTGGGAAGACAGGGATTGATAAGATGCACGTCTCTCCCACAAGGAGATCACAGTGGTTGATTCTGCTGATGCTGACTTGAAGAGGTCCTTAGAAACCCAGCCTTCCCCTCTGTCTGACCCTCATCATCACTTTCCTGACTTGGTCACCAGC
Source organism: Moschus berezovskii (assembly GCF_049115385.1). NCBI lineage: Eukaryota > Metazoa > Chordata > Mammalia > Artiodactyla > Moschidae > Moschus > Moschus berezovskii. Next base: position 53,370,804 of record NC_142464.1, on the reverse strand, counting down.
TCCTGAGCTCCCTGTCTTTGGGCACTCCCACTCCCCCCCACCCCTCAGCCCCCAAACACAGTCTCTGCATTGCCACCAGTTAACTTACTGAAAACTAATTCTGATCATGGTGTCCCATTTCTTCCAACCTCCTTTGACTCCTCTCTCCAAGTCAATATTGAGACATTTTCTGAAAATATGCATAATGGATTTGATAAGAAATTTTCCTTTCAGTAGTCAAAAAAATTTAATATAGTTGCCTAAAATCAGAATTCAATGTTCAACAAGAAATGCATAATTATTTGTAAATAAATTTTTAATTCTTTAAAATTTTAAATAAATTTAAACAGATCTATACTTATACATTTGACCAGCTACAAAAAGAAACAAAAAACCTTGGATTCTTACATAAAAGAAAAACACTTCTAGATAAATAAATAGTAAAAGAAAAGAAAAGACCCTGATGCTGGGAAAGATGGAAGGCAGGAGGAGAAGGGGATGACAGAGGATGAGATGGTTGGATGGCATCACCGACTCAATGGATATGAGTTTGAGCAAGCTCCGGGAGTTGGTGATGGACAGGGAGGCCTGGTGTGCTGCAGTCCATGTGGTCGCAAATTGTCGGACAAGACTGGGCAACTGCCCTGAATTAAAATATTAACAGAAAATTCTGAGGACAGGATCAAAAAAGATATTTTACAAAAAGTGGAAGCTCTTCAATTATGTCACCAAATAACTGCTTATAAAATACAAAACTTTTCTAACAGTAGCAAAGACCAATCAATAAACTTGAAAAATCACAAGTACTTTTCCTTAGTTTTAGATTTATCATGTGCTATAACTAATACTTTGCCTAATTAATACTTTGGGTACATTTTGTCTCAAAGACCTTCCAGTTTACAAAGAAATGTTGACAATTAACACCTTAAAAATACCTAGCATGTGGCATAGATACTTTTAAATTCTTTAATATCTGTGAAAGAAGAATTCTAGCTAGATTTTTTAAAAATCAGTTTCCATCACTACAAATGGTAATTCTGTTATGCTGGGTCAAACTTTGCATTGATAGGAATCTCTGAATAAGAAACCATTATTTCCCTGTGTTCATTGTTCAGTCACTCATGTCCAAATCTTTGAAATCCCCTGGACTGGAGCATGCCAGGCTTCCCTGTCCTTCACCATTTCCTGGAGCTTGCTCAAACTCATGTCCATTGATAGTGATGCCATCTAATCATCTAGTCCTCCATCATCCCCTTCTCCTCCCACCTTCTATCTTTCCCAGCATCAGGGTCTTTTCTAATTTCCCTAACTGCTTATAATACTTGTTGAAAATACTTACAGCTTTCTGCAGCAGAATCTACGAAAAGCATCGATAGCTTGTGGTGAACGAAGTCAGATTCGAGATCTCCGAAGATTTAGCTTCGGAACCAGAGACCAGGCTTGATCACTCAAGAGCTTTTGTATCAGTTCAGTTCAGTTCATTCACTCAGTAGTATCTGACTCTTGCAACCCCATGGACTGCAGCACTCCAGGTTTCCCAGTCCATCACCAATTCCCGGAGTTTACTTAAACTCATGTCCATCTTCTGTAATCCCTTTCTCGTCTCACCTTCAATCTTTCCCAGCATCAGGGTCTTTTCCAGTGAGTCAACTCGTCACATCAGGTGGTCAAAGTATTGGATTTTCAGCTTCAGCATCAGCCCTTTCAATGAATATTCAGGACTGATTTCCTTTAGGATGGACTGGTTGGATCTCCTTGCAGTCCAAGGGACTCTCAAGAGTCTTCTCCAGCACCACAGTTCAAAGGCATCCGTTCTGCGGTGCTCAGCTTTCTTTATAGTCCAAATTTCACATCCATATATGACTACTGGAAAAACCATAGCTTGGACTAGATGGATCTTTGCTGGCAAAGTAACATCTCTGCTTTTTAACATGCTCTCTAGGTTGGTCATAGCTTTTCTTCCAAGGAGCAAGTGTCTTCTAATTTCACGGTTGCAGTCAACATCTGCAGTGATTTTGGAGTCTCGCCCCCCCCCAAAAAAAATAAAGAGCCAAAGGAAAAGCAACACCCAGTTGTGGATGTGACTGACGATGGAAGTAAAGTCCGATAAGAACAATACTAAAAAAGAACCTGGAATGTTAGGTTCATGAATCAAGGTAAATTGGAAGTGGTCAAACAGGAGATGGCAAGAGTGAACATCAACATTTTAGGAATCAGTGAACTAAAATGGACTGGAATGGGTGAATTTAACTCAGATGACCATTATATCTACTACTGTGGGTAGGAATCCCTTAGAAGAAATGGAGTAGCCCTCAGAGTGAACAAAAGAGTCTGCAATGCAGTACTTGGATGCAATCTCAAAAAGGACAGAATGATATCTGTTCGTTTCCAAGGCAAACCATTCAATATCACAGTAATCCAAATCTATGCCCCAACCAATAATGCTGAAGAAGCTGAACGGTTCCATGAAAACCTACAAAGCCTTCTAGAACTAACACCACCACCCCCCAAAAAAAGAGCTTTTGTTTAGCAGAGTTTTATTAAAATATAACAAGGGACAGAGAAAGCTTCTGACATAGACATCAGAAGGTGGAGGGAGAGTGCCCCCTCACTAGTCTTTGTGAAGGAGCTCTATACATTATTACAGTAAAAGGTATTACCAGACCCTCTCCCACAATATAAGATAACAGGATTAGAACAAAAGAGTCCAAAATGCAGTAACTGGACGCAATCTTAAAAACAACAGAATGATCTCTGTTTGTTTCCAAGGCAAACCATTCAATATCACAGTAACCCAAGTCTATGCTCCAACCAGTAATGCTGAAGAAACTGAAATTAAATGGTTCTATGAAGACCTACAAGACCTTCTAGTACTAACCCCCCAAAAGATGTCCTTTTCATCATAGGTGACTGGAATGCAAAAGTAGGAAGTCAAGAGATACCTGGGGTAACAGGAAAATTTGGCTTTGAAGTACAAAATGAAGCAGGGCAAAGGCTAATAGAGTTTTGCCAAGAGAACACACTGGTCATAGCAAACACCCTATTCCAACAACACAAGAGATGACTTTACACATGGACATCACCAGATGGTCAACACCGAAATTAGATTCATTATATTCTTTGCAGCTGAAGATGGGGAAGCTCTATACAGTCAGCAAAAACAAGACTGGAAACTGACTGTGGCTCAGATCATGAACTCCTTATTGCCAAATTCAGACTTAAATTGAAGAAAGTAGGGAAAACCACTAGACTATTCAGATATGACCTAAATCAAATCCCTTGTGATTATACAGTGGAAGTAAGAAATAGATTTAAGGGATTAAATCTGATTAAGTGCCTGAAGAACTATGAACAGAGGTTTGTGACATTGTACAGGTGGCAGGGATCAAGACCATCCCCAAGAAAAAAGAAATACAAAAAAGACAAAATGGTTGTCTGAGGAGGCTTTACAAATACCTGAGAAAAGAAGAGAAGTGAAAGGCAAAGGAGAAAAGGAAAGATAAACCCATTTGAATGCAGAGTTTCAAAGAATAACAAGGAGAGATAAGAAAGCCTACCTCAATAATCAATTCAAAGAGATAGAGGAAAACAATAGAGTGGGAAAGACTAGAGATCTCTTCAAGAAAATTAGAGATACCAAGGGAACATTTCATGCAAAGATGGGCTTGATAAAGGACAGAAATGGTATGGACCTAACAGAAGCAGAAAATATTAAGAAGAGGTGGCAAGAATACACAGAAGAAATATACAAAAAAGATCTTCATGACCCAGATAACCATGATGGTGTGATCACTCACCTAGAGCCAGACATCCTGGAATGAGAAGTCAAGTGGGCCTTAGGAAGCATCACTACAAACAAAGCTAGTGAAGGTGATGGAATTCCAGTTGAGCTATTTCAAATCCTGAAAGGTGATGCTGTGAGAGTGTTGCACTCAATATGCCAGCAAATTTGGAAAACTCAGCAGTGACCACAGGACTGGAAAAGGTCAGTTTTCATTCTAATTCCAAAGAAGGGCAATGCCAAAGAATGTTCCAACTACCGTACAATTGCACTCATCTCACATGCTAGCAAAGTAATGCTCAAAATTCTCCAAGCCAGGTTTCAACAGGACATGAACCAAGAACTTCCAGATGTTCAGGCTGGATTTAGAAAAGCCAGCGGAACCAGAGATCAAATTGCCAACATCTACTGGATCATTGAAAATGCAAGAGAATTCCAGAAAAACATCTGCTTTATTGATTACACCAAAGTCTTTGATTGTGTGGATCACCCCAAACTGTGGAAAATTCTTCAAGAGCTGGGAATACCAGACAACCTTACCTGCCTCCTGAGAAATCTGTATACAGGTCAAGAAGCAACATTTAGAACGGGACACGGAACAACAGACTGGTTCCACACTGGGAAAGGAATACATCAAGGCCATATATTGTCAAGTTGCTTATTTAACTTATATGCAGAGTACATTATGAGAAATGCTGGGCTGGATGAAGCGCAAACTGAAATCAAGGTTGCCGGGAGAATATGCAGATGACACCACCCTTATGGCAGAAAGTGAAGAGGAACTAAAGAGCCTCTTGGTGAGTGTGTAAGAGGAGAGTGGAAAAGGTGGCTTAAAACTCAACATTCAAAAAACTAAGATCAAGGCATCCGGTCTCATCACTCCATGGCAAATAGATGGAGAAACAATGGAAACAGTGATAGACTTTATTTTCTTGGGCTCCAAAATCACTGTAGATGGTGACTGCAGCCATGAAATTAAAAGATGCTTGCTCCTTGGAAGAAAAGCTCTGACAAACCTGACAGCATATTAAAAGTAGAGACATTATTTTGCCGACAAAGGTCCATCTAGTCAAAGCTATGGTTTTTCCAGTAGTCACGTATGGATGTGAGAGTTGGACTGTGAAGAAAGCTGAGCACTGGAGAATTCATGGTTTTGAACTATAATGTTGGAAAAGACTCTTGAGAGTCCCTTGGACTGCAGGGAGATCAAGCCAGTCAATCCTAAAGGAAATCAGTCCTGAATATTCATTAGAAGGACTGATGCTAAAGCTGAAAATCCAATACTTTGGCCACCTGATGCAAAGAACTGACTCCCTGGAAAAGACCCTGATGCTGGAAAGATTGAAATCAGGAGGAGAAGGGGATGACAGAGGATGAGGTGGTTGGATGGCATCACTGACTCGATGGACATGAGTTTGAATAAGCTCCAGGAGTTAGCAATGGACAGGGAAGCCTGGAGTGCTGCAGTCCATGGGGTTGCAAAGAGTTGGACACAACTGACTGAACTGAACTGATTGACCAGACCCACTCCTACAACATACATCTTAAGATAACAAGATCTGTCAGAAGGTTCTTGTTAAGGGAAAACACGTCCTTGAGCAAGATACATTGTTATACTAAGACAAAGCAATGTAGAAAAAAACGTTTGTCCTTTTCTCCTCCTTGAGAACTCCAGACCTCTCTCTCCTCCCCAAAAGCCTCAGACCCCTTGCTCCTCCTCAGGGACCCCAGACTTCTTATCAACTTGCCTAGGAATTGACTCTCCCAGCATCATGGATACAGTTGTTAAAGTTGTTTGCCATATATATTAAAATACTATGAATCATTTCCAGTTTATGGAACAGTTGGAAAAAACAGAATATTTTTAATGACCTTGTGTTCTTTGTCAATGCTCTTTATTTGAGTCATGGAAGAGTTTTGCAAAAACTTGCTTCATCTTTAACTTTGAATCAAAATTTTCTTTAAACAAAGATAATGCTTGCCAAATATTCATTATCAAAGACAGAAAATGGCAGTGTGACTTATGTTTTCTCATCAAAATCAAACTGCACACACATCAACAAAATTTGAAACTCCAAGGTAAGAAAGGTTTAACTTATTACTTAGCTAGACAGGTATGAGGATTCATGTTGAAACTGAAACTTTTATAACACAATTCAATGATAATTATTTTATACCTTTTCCTAACATAAATAATAGGCAAATTAATTTCATTGTAATTGATGGGTGTCACGTAAATTGGCTATAGTCTAAAAACAAGTCAAGAATGCTTCATCATCAGCAATGAACTTTAAGTTGCCTTTCAAATTATGCAATATGCTTCTGAATTGACCCAAGAGTTGGTGAATTTACTTAAGTTGGACAAATGTAGCTTTGAAACTGTATGTCTTTTCTTCACAGGTGGTGCTAGTTGTAAAGAACCCACCTGCCAATGCAGGTACATAAGGGACGTGAGTTTGATCCCTGGATCAGGAAGACAGGAAGATCCTTTGGAGGAGATCATGTCAACCCCTCCTGTATTCTTGTCTGGAGAATTCCATGGACAGAGGAGCCTGGCTGGCTACAGTCCATGGGGTCACACAGAGTCAAGGAATGACTGAAGCAACTTAACACGAATGCTTTTGCTCCAAAGTCAAATAAATTCTAGAAAAGATTAACAAGTTTTGTCAACATAGACACAAATATTTTTTAGAAATTATTTTTGGTACTTTTTTAGATTAGTGGAAAACTTTTAAGTATGCTTGGGGAAATAGATGGGGAAACAGTGGAAACAGTGTCAGACTTTATTTTTGGGGCTCCAAAATCACTGCAGATGCTGATTGCAGCCAGGAAATTAAAAGACGCTTACTCCTTGGAAGGAAAGTTATGACCAACCTAGATAGCATATTAAAAAGCAGAGACATTACTTTGCCAACAAAGGTCCGTCTAGTCAAGGCTATGGTCTTTCCTGTGGTCATGTATGGATGTGAGAGTTGGACTGTGAAGAAAGCTGATCGCCAAAGAATTGATGCTTTTGAACTGTGGTGCTGGAGAAGACTCTTGAGAGTCCCTTGGACTGCAAGGAGATCCAACCAGCCCATTCTAAAGGAGATCAATCTTGGGTGTTCATTGGAAGGACTGATGCTAAAGCTGAAACTGCAATACTTTGGCCACTTCATGCGACGAGTTGACTCACTGGAAAAGACTCTGATGCTGGGAGGGAGTAGGGGCGGGAGGAGACGGGGATGACAGAGAATGAAATGGCTGGATGACATCACCGACTCGATGGACCTGAGTTTGAGTGAACTCCAGGAGTTGGTGATGGACAGGGAGGCCTGGCGTGTTGTGATTCATGGGGTCACAAAGAGTTGGACATGATTGAGCGACTGAACTGAACTGAACTGGGCCATATTAGGTATGTGAAACTACTTATTCAACTGTGAATTTCATGAAATGTATTACAGATCAATTGAATCAAGTGGAAAAGCTTTTTTTAAATCAAGTTGTGCCAAAAGTAAAAACTAAACACTGAATTTCCAAGACTTACATGAAAAAATATATATATCATTAAAAATTGATTATATTAGTCACATCTTGAAATAATATTTTGATAATTTGGTTAAGTAAAATACATCACTAAAATTAATTTCACCTGTATCTTGTTACTTTTTAATAATGTTGATACTAGAAAATTTAAAACTACACATGTGGCTCATATTATGTTTCTTTTGGATAGCTCTGCTCTGGAATAAAATTTCCACGATAATATGACTAAGGTGACATGAACTTTGTGTTGTTCATTGTTGTATTCCCAGGCCCTAAAACCAGTGCCTGTCACATAGTAGGTGTTCAGAAAATATCAATTAACTAAATGAATGTAGCTGTACCTCAGTAGTAACAGCAAAGGTTCAGTAGCAGGATATAGGAACAACTCCAACTATTGTAAATAGAAAGGGATTTAAAATGGGAAATTAAGAATTTACAGACATTTAACCAAAGACATATAAATGGCCAACAGGAACATGAAAAGGTGCTCAACATCACCAGTCATCAGTTCAGTTCAGTTCAGTCGCTCAGTCGTGTCCGATTCTTTGCGACGCCATGAATCACAGCACGCCAGGCCTCTCTGTCCATCACCAACTCCCGGAGTTCACTCAAACCCACCTCCATCGAGTCAGTGATGCCATCCAGCCATCTCATTCTCTGTCGTCCCCGTCTCCTCCTACCCCCAATCCCTCCCAGCTTCAGAGTCTTTTCCAGTGAGTCAACTCATCGCATGAGGTGGCCAAAGTATTGGAGCTTCAACTTTAGCATCAGTCCTTTCAATGAACACCCAGGACTGATCTCTCAAGAGTCTCCTCCAACACCACAGTTCAAAAGCATCAATTCTTCAGCGATCAGCTTTGTTTACAATTCAACTCTCACATCCATACATAACCGCTGGAAAAACCATAGCCTTGACTAGACAGACATTTGTTGGCAAAGTAATGTCTTTGCTTTTTAATATGCTATCTAGGTTGGTCATAATTTTCCTTCCAAGGAGGAAGCGTCTTTTAATTTCATGGCTGCAATCAGCATCCACAGTGATTTTGGAGCCCCAAAAAATAAAGTCTGACACTGTTTCCACTGTTTCCCCATCTCTTTCCCATGAAGTGATGGGACCAGATGCCATGATCTTTGTTTTCTGAATGTTGAGCTTCAAGCCAACTTTTTCACTCTCCTCTTTCACTTTCACCAAGAGGCTTTTTAGTTCCTCTTCACTTTATGCCATAAGGGTGGTGTCATTTGCATATCTGAGGTTATTGATATTTCTCCCGGCAATCTTGATTCCAGCCTGTTCTTCTTCCAGTGCAACGTTCCTCATGATGTACTCTGCATATAAGTTAAATAAGCAGGGTGACAAGATACAACCTTGACGTACTCCTTTTCCTATTTGGAACCAGTCTGTTGTTCCATGTCCAGTTCTAACTGTTGCTTCCTGACCTGCATACAGGTTTCTCAAGAGGCAGGTCAGGTGGTCTGGTATTCCCATCTCTTTCAGAATGTTCCACAGTTTATTGTGATCCACACAGTCAAAGGCTTTGGCATAGTTAATGAAGCAGAAATAGATATTTTTCTGGAACTCTCTTGCCTTTTCCATGATCCAGTGGATGTTGTCAATTTGATCTCTGGTTCCTCTGCCTTTTCTAAAACCAGCTTGAACATCAGGGAGTTCATGGTTCACATATTGCTGAAGCCTGGCTTGGAGAATTTTGAGCATGACTTTACTAGCATGTGAGATGAGTGCAATTGTGTGGTAGTTTGAGCATTCTTTGGCATTGCCTTTCTTTGGGATTGGGATGAAGACTGACCTTTTCCAGTCCTGTGGCCACTGCTGAGTTTTCCAAATTTTTGCTGGCATATTGAGTGCAGCACTTTCACAGCATCATCTTTCAGGATTTGAAATAGCTCAACTGGAATTCCATCACCTTCACTAGTTGTTCATAGTGATGCTTCCTAAGGCCCACTTGACTTCACATCCAAGATGTCTGACTCTAGGTCAGTGATCACACCATCATGATTATCTTGGTCATGAAGATCTTTTTTGTACAGTTCTTCTGTGTATTTTTGCCACCTCTTCTTAATATCTTCTGCTTCTGTTAAGTCCATATCATTTCTGTCCTTTATTGAGCCCATCTTTGCATGAAATGTTCCCTTAGTATCTCTAATTTTCTGGAAGAGATCTCTTGTCTTTCCTATTCTGTTGTTTTCCTCTATTTCTTTGCATTGATTGCTGAGGAAGGCTTTCTTATCTCTCCTTGCTATTCTTTGGAACTCTGCATTCAGATGCTTATATCTTTCCTTTTCTCCTTTGCTTTTCACTTCTCTTCTTTTCAGAGCTATTTGTAAGACCTTCTTAGACAGCCATTTTGCTTTTTTGCATTTCTTTTCCATGGGGATGGTCTTGATCCCTGTCTTCTGTACAATGTCACGAACCTCCGTCCACAGTTCATCAGGCACTCTATCCATCAGATCTAGACCCTTAAATCTATTTCTCACTTCCACTGTATAATCATAAGGGATTTGATTTAGGTCATACCTGAATGGTCTAGTGGTTTTCCCTACTTTCTTCAATTTAAGTCTGAATTTGGCAATAAGGCGTTCATGATCTGAGTCACATTCAGCTCCTTGTCTTGTTTTTGCTAACTGTATAGAGCTTCTCCATCTTTGGCTGCAAAGATATAATCAATCTGATTTCAGTGTTGACCATTTGGTGATGTCCATGTGTAGAGTCACCTCTTTTGTTGTTGGAAGAGGGTATTTGCTATGACCAGTGCGTTCTCTTGGCAAAACTCTATTAGCCAAGTGACAGCGGCTGCGTGGGCACAGAAGGACCGAGAGGAGCTACTCCACATTCAAGATCAGGAGGGGCAGCCGTGAGGAGATACCCCTCATCCAAGGTAAGGTGCAGAGGCTGCGCTTTGCTGGAGCAACCTTGAAGAGTTACCCCACAACCAAGGGAAGAGAAACCCAAATAACATGGTAGGTATTGCGAGAGGGCATCAGAGGGCAGACACACTGAAATCGTAATCACAGGAAACTAGTCGATCTGATCACAGGGACCACAGCCCTGTCTAACTCAGTGAAACTAAGCCATGCCGTGTGGGGCCACCCAAGATGGGTGGGTCATGGTGGAGAGGTCTGACAGAATGTGGTCCACTGGAGAAGGGAACGGCAAACCACTTCAGTATACCTGCCTTGAGAACCCCATGAACAGTATGAAAAGGTAAAATGATAGGATTCTGAATGAGGAATTCCCCAGGTCGGTAGTGCCCCCTATGCTACTGGAGATCAGTGGAGAAATAACTCCAGAAAGAATGAAGGGATGGAGCCAAAGAAAAAACAATACCCAGTTGTGGATGTGACTGGTGATAGAAGCAAGGTCTGATGCTGTAAAGAGCAATATTGCATAGGAACCTGGAATGTTAGGGCCATGAATCAAGGCAAATTGGAAGTGGTCAAACAGGAGATGGCAAGAGTGAACGTAGACATTCTAGGACTCAGTGAACTAAAATGGACTGGAATGGGTGAATTTAACTCAGATGACCACTATATCTATTGCTGTGGGCAGGAATCCCTTGGAGTAGCCATCATGGACAACAAAAGAGTCTGAAATGCAGTACTTGGATGCATTCTCAAAAACAACAGAATGATCTCTGTTCGTTTCCAAGGCAAACCATTCAATATTACAGTAATCCAAGTCTATGCCCCAACCAGCAACGCTGAAGAAGTCGAAGTTGAACGGTTCCATGAAGACCTACAAGACCTTTTAGAAATAACATCCAAAAAAGATGTCCTTTTCATTATAGGGGACTGGAATGCAAAAGTAGGAAGTCAAGAAACACCTGGAGTAACAGGCAAATTTGGCCTTGGAGCACCAGTCATGAGGGAAATACAAATCAGAACCAAAGTGAGATATCATCTCACACTCATTAGAGAGTCTATTATCAAAAACACAAGAAATAACAAGTGTTGGTAAGGATGCGGAGGGAAGGGAACTCCCCAAACATTGTTGGTGGGAATGGGAATGTGAATAGGTATTGTTGCTATGGGAAGCAATGCAGAGACTCCTCAAAAAATTAAACTAGAACTGCCATATGACCCAGCAGTTCCACTTCTGGGTATTTATCTGAAGAAGATGAAAGCATTAACTTAAAAAGATATCTGCAAAACACAAACAAACAGATATCTGCACCCTCATATTCACTGCAGTGACATGGAAGCAACCTAGTATTCACTAATGGGTGAATGAATAAAGAAAAAGAAGTGTGTATATTATATATATACACCACACAGTGAGATATTCTTCAGACATTGGGGGAAAAAGAAAACCTTGCTATTTGCAACAGTACGGATGGACCTTGAGGGCCTCACACTAGACAAGTCAGATAAAGGACAATGTGTACCATTTCACTTATTGTGGAATATAATTTTTTTTTTTAAGATTAAAAAATAAAGTGGAGCTCTCCCCCTGGTGGCTCAGATGATAAAGCGTCTGCCTGCAATGTGGGAGACCTGGGTTCGATCCCTGGGTCGGGAAGGTCCTCTGGAGAAAGAAATGGCAACCCACTCCAGGATTCTTGCCTGGGAAATCCCATGGACAGAAGAGCCTGGTAGGCTACAGTCCATGAGGTCCCAAAGAGTCGGACACAACTGAGCGATTTCACTTTCTTTTTTTCTTTCCTAGAAATGGAGAATAGATGTGTGGTTACCAGGGGCAGGGGTTGGGAATTGAGCAAATTGGGTGAAGGGAGTCAAAGGTACAATCTGCCTATTATAGAATAAATAAGTCATGGAGTGTGATGTACAGTATGGTGACCATAGTCAGTATTAATAATATTGTGTTGCCATTTGAAGTTGCTAAGAGAGTGGATCTTAAAAGTTCTCATCACAAGAAGAAAACATTTGTAACAATGTGTGACAATGGATGATAACTCCACTTATAGTGGTGATTATTTCACAATATATACTAATGCTGAATCATGATGTTGTACACCTGGAACTAGCACAAAGTTATATGTCAGTTGTATCTCAATTAAAGGGCTTCCCCGGTGGCTCAGCTAGTAAAGAATCTGCCTGCAAGGCAGGAGACTGCCTGCAATACAAGAGACCCAGTTTCGATCCCTGGGTCAGGAAGATCCCCTGCAGAAGAAAATGGCAATCCACTCCAATATTCTTGCCTGGAGAATTCCATGGACAGAGGATCCTGGTGGGCTATAGTCCATTGCTTGCAAAGAGTCAAAAGAACCTATGGAAAGCATTAGATGGGCAGGAGCAGTGGACTCTAGACCAGACCCTCAGCAATGGCCCCGGAATGATACTGCTCTGCCACCTCTGTCACCATCAGGAAGGCAGGACTAAAGAAGGCACTCCTGAAGCTGTTGTTAGGAACACACCTCTTCAAGCATAAAATGTTAGATTTAGAGTCACAGCACACCTGAAAGATCCAACCTAGTGAAAAACAGATGGCCCATGCTCTGCCTCTGGACTCCCAGGTAACTGGGGCCTGAACACTGGAACACACCGCAGAAAAACCAGCAATGCTATTCTATGCATGGCACCATTCAGATGCCTGCCAATTCTCATGCAAGTTCTTCTAAGTTATGAAGCCTAAATCACATCTAAAAGCCACAACAAAGAAGTCTGCTCCATCACCTAGCTCTCCTAACCAGGTAAACTCCTTCAAATTAAACATCCCTTCCTCCAGGAAGCCTTCCCTGACTTCCCCAAGACTATGCTAAATTGGTGTCCATGTACTCTGGAGGTATTCTTGGCTCACTTTATTAAATTTATTTATTCTGAAGTGTTTGTCTTTCTCCCTTGATAGGCCATTAGCTCTATGATGGAGCTATGTCAGCTTATTCACAATCATCTTCTCCCCACCTAGTGGTAGATGCTGAATTTACATATGTTGAGTGAATGAATGAACAATGTGACAGGTTTGGGATTTGAGCCATCTTTCCTCACACTCCAAGCCCTCTCATAACACAGCCACGTGCCCCCACAGATGTCCAGCACCTGCCAGAGGAAGACTGTGGCTGGCATACCCATCACCAGGATGCAAACTTGCCCACTCAAGGAAGATGGCCTGAGGCTATTACTAAGAAACAGTGAGGAAGTTCATGCAGTGACTTTCAAGAAAATGCCATGGTCTCTGGGATGCTGGGACCTGAGACCAGGTCACAGAATAGTCAATGGAAAATTGGGCCAAGGGTTATGGGGACATTCACAAAACCCACCTAGCCACACTCCTGTCATCAAGGAAGACTGTGGACACTAAAGTGAGGGGCCCAGAAGAGCATCCGGGTCGTGCAAACAGTGAGACTTAACACAAAGGCATTTACAGTTTGTGAAACCCCTTCACACACATTGGCCAGTTCATTATTACTCCATTCCCCATTTTACAGATGAGGAAACCGAAGCATAGCAAGATGAGCAACTTTTCCAAGGGCAAGTGTCAAATTTCAGTCTCGGACCCAAGCTGCATAGTGCTATGGTCACAACACACAATGTAGAGCTAAGTTCAAAATTATTTTCTGCCAAACACCAGCCATGTTTCTTGGGCACATCATTCTCTGATGTAAAGTGAAGGTCAGAGCATCTAACTCACAGGGTCCTTGTGAGAATCAAGTGAAACATTTATGCAAAGAACTTAGCTCAGCACCCTGTGCAGAGTAAAGGATTTGGTAATTAGTCTCTGATTATTATTACTATTCCAAGTTTGACTTTATTATCTGAGATTGATTTTTAATTGTATACATATAATAAACTCCAATACTTTGGCCACCTCATGCGACGAGTTGACTCACTGGAAAAGACTCTGATGCTGGGAGGGATTGGGGGTGGGAGGAGACGGAGATGACAGAGAATGAGACGGCTGGATGGCATCACCGACTCTATGGACATGAGTTTGAGTGAACTCCGGGAGTTGGTGATGGACAGGGAGGCCTGGCGTGCTGTGATTCATGGGGTCACAAAAAGTCGGACACGACTGAGCCACTGAACTGAACTGAACTGAATAATAATAATTTATTCTGAAATACTTCAGCAAAACCAGTGTGATGTGAATGAGGGAGGGGTATTTGGTTGCCTTGATTAGGTATGCATACTCCAGGCCTGGTGAGCTATTGCTGCTGCTGCTGCTGCGTCACTTCAGTTGTGTCCGACTCTGTGTGACCCCATAGACAGAAGCCCACCAGGCTCCCCCGTCCCTGGGATTCTCCAGGCAAGAACACTGGAGTGGGTTGCCATTTCCTTCTCCAATGTGTGAAAGTGGAAAGTGAAAAGTGAAAGTGAAGTCGCTCAGTCGTGTCCGACCCTTAGCGACCCCACGGACTGCAGCCTACCAGGCTCCTCCATCCATGGGATTTTCTAGGCAATGCCCCTAAAAGCCACCCCAGAGGACAGGACTATCAGTACTTCCTCTTCTTTTCTGTCTGTCCAGTCATGACACCACATTGGTAAAGAATCTGCCTGCAGTGCAGGAGACCCAGGTTCGATTCCTAGGTTGGGAAAATCTCCTGGAGAAGGAAGTGGCAACCTACTCCAGTATTCTTGCCTGGAGAATCCCTTGGACAGAGGAGCCTGACGGGCTACAGTCCATGGGTTCGCAAGGAGTCGGACAAGACTGAGCAACTTACACTACTACTATTCTACATAATGAGTGTTAGAGAAGAGTTTCTATTAGGGGCACTTAGTGATTTGCTAATAATCAGCATAAATAGAGCCCATGTACTAAATGTGTTCTATCAATAAGGTAAGTAATAATATATACAGTGATATTCAATATGTAGATTAATATTCAATATAAAATATTTGCAACGCTTCCTGCCCTTACTTGATCCTTTACCCTTAAACTTCAAGGGTGGCACCAGAAGTTTGACCCCGGAAATCAAGGACTCTGGGCCCACCCCTGGCAAGAGTGCTATGGTCTCTTCAAGAGAGCTCTTCTGAAGGCATTGTGGGAGCACCAGAAGGGACTGGGGGCTGGGGCTTCCCAGAGCTTGCAGAACGGCTCTTAGGCTATTCTGTAGGCCTCCACTGAGCCCATAGGTTAAGAAACATCTAACCTTGAAGTAATTTTGGTCTGATACTTCCTTACTCCCTTTTAGTATCAACCCCCCACTTACCACTAACTCCTGAGGGTTCCAGAATTAACCAAAAAGAGTCTAATATCCGTGAATGACCAAATTAGCTTAGGCCAACTTGCAGCAAAGGTTCTACTGAGTTTCTCAAAGGACTGTCACAAAGGCCAAATAACTAAACACTTCACTCCAATCACACTGGCTCATTCCTGCTTCTTCAGCACTAACGTTTCCCTCTCAGTCCTACCCTATGTGCTTTCCATCAGATGTCCCCTTGGCCCCAAAACTTTCTGCTTTCGCCTGGTCTTGACCTTTGTATCACCCCAACGACACTCAGGTCACCTCAGAGGAGACTTTTCCAGCCACACAATTTAAGGAAGAGCCCAGGGACCACAACTACTGAAGCCCACACACCCTAGAGCCCATGCTCTGCAAAAGAGAAAGCATCACAATGAGAAGCTCTTGCACCGCAACTTGAGAGCAGCCCCCACTCACCTCAACTAGAGAAAGCCCATGCAGCAATGAGGACCCAGTATAGTCAAAAATAAATGAATAAATAAAATTCACTTTAAAAAAGGATTCACAGGTCAGGCAGACCAGGTATGGAGAAGGAGTATCTGTCTGAGAAGTCACACCAGGCCACCCAGGCCCACATCCTCCTTCGGGAAGCAAGCTTACCTTGGTGGCAGAAACTGCTACTCCAAAGCCAGGGTGGCTCTTCCTCAACAAGGCCCACTCAGGAGCCACCCTGCAGGGAAATAATGAGAGGTGACCCCATTTGACAGGGAGAACAAGGAGAGGCCAAGGAGGAATCCCACATCAGTCTCGCTCCAAGCCTACAAGTAGCTCAAGAGTTGTGAGACTCAACCATTATGAACAGGAAGATGTAATCTCTTCTAATGAGTCTGATGAGGATTTGGTAAACTTCAGGAGTCCCTGTGTGTCCAGAGAATTTAGATGTTGCCTGAATAAGAAAACTTCCAAAGGCAAAGAGAAATAAGCCAGTAAATAAGAGGAACCAGTTCTGCTGCTTCTTTTTCTCTCCATTATATAAACCACCAGCTCAGGAGGCAAGTTCCTGGGCATGTCAGCCAGACCTGAGGCCAGATGTCACTGTGCCACTTGCTGGCTTTGTGAACATGGCACTCTCTTAACCTCTCTAAGCCTCAGTTTCCTCATCTGTAAAATGTGAATAATACTAGTGAATAAACCCTCAGGGTTTATTGTAAGAACTAAGTGCTGCAAATCACTTGGCCCAGGGCCTGGCACATAAAAAGTGCTCCATAAATGTTATGCCTTGACTCTGTAAATATTTTATTAAGTAGCTCCCATAGCACTGGTGATTATGTAATAGGTGATTTACTTTACTAGAAGCAAAATGGCTCTTCTTGAATTACCAACCCTGGAATCCATCTCTGCAGCTTTACTGGAATATTGCCATGCCTATGGTGATTTCAGGACCTTGCTTATTCATAAAGAGACTTTCTCAGTAGATGATGTGTTAGAAGCCTAGCGTTGAGGTATGGAGGGGATGGAAAAGGGTATGATTATCTTAAATAATTTAAAGGGTGGCTCTGCAGTTTAGGGGTTACATTTAATCTATGGGTTCCCAAAGAGAAGAATTAAATCCAATGGGAGAGAATTTCAGAGAACAAATTTCTGGGGCATTTGGCCTTGTTTTGTTTTCATGATCCAGCCAGAGTTTCTCCTGTGTATCAGGCACTGTTCTGGGTACCAGGAACATGAGTGGTGAACACACTACCCTGATGGAGCCTGTATCCTAATAGGAGCTGAATGATGAGCAAACAAGTAAATAAATAAACAAGATAAATTAAGATACTGATAAGTACTGTAAACAGCATAAAACTGAGTGCTAAGGTGGAGGATTATTGGAGATTGGATATAGACTTTATTGAGGTATAACTGACATTAACATTAGTTTCAGGTGTACAACTTAATGATCTGATATTTCTATATATTGCAAAATGATCACCACAATAAGTCTAGTTAACATCTGTCATCACACGTAGTTACCAAAAAAAATTTAGGATGAGGAATTTTAAGATGCACTTTCTTAGCAACCTTCAAATATGCAATACAGTACTACTATAGTCGCCATGCTGTACATTACGCCTCTGTGACTTATTTACTTTTTAACTGGAAGTTTCTACCATGTGAGTCCCTTCATCTATTTCACCTACTCCCCACCCCCCACCTCAGGAACCACAAGTCTAGTCTTGTACCCATGAGCTTGGCTTTTTGCTCGATTTGATTTTGTTTCTTAGATTCTACATATAAGTGAGATTATACAGTATTTTTCTTTATCTGTATGACTTATTTCACTTAGCAAAATGTCTTCAAGGTCCATTCATGTTGCTGCAGATGGCTGATTTCCTTCTTTTTTATGGCAGAAAATATTCATATATGTGTGTGTATATACTTACATACCCCAGGGTTTGCATGACTCTTAACAGACACATCAGACTTTCTATTTCTATTTATTTCTATTTTGATCTTAAATAAATTTCTATTGCACAGCTGTCATAAAACTAGATAATGCAACTGAGTTCTTCCACACCAAGCAATATTTTAAGAGCTTACCTATATCTATAACCTCTACAACAAGCCTGTGAGACAGGTATTATTATTCATGTTTTATAAAAACAGACAGGACAAGTGAACCCTCCAGTGTCACACAGCTGACAAGTGGCAGAATTTGGATTTGAACCCCACAGTCTGGATACAGAGTTTACATTTATAACTACTACATGACTCTGTCTCATATTTAAATACAATTTACAAATTTTAAACAAACATATATGGGGGTCACATGCTCAAGTTTTTGTTTTGTTTTTAACTGAAAACGCTGTTCAATTAAAAAAGGAAAATCTTTGGGACTTTCCTGGTGGTCCAGTGGTTAACACTCCATGCTCCCAGTGCAGGGGGCCTGGGTTCGATCCCTGGTCAGGTAAGTAGATCCTGTGTGCTTCAACTAAGACCTGCAGTCAAATAAATTTTTTAAAGTATATATATATTTTTAAACTTTGGAAAAAATGTTGATAAATTCTGATAAAATATTCACCTATTTCCTTGGGAGCTTCTAGGTAGCAGGGATAGTTGTCAGGCTCATTAAAGTCTTAGGTACAGCATGCACTCCAAAGCCACTAGAACTGTGCTTCCAAAGGACAATCATTTGTATATCGCTTTCACAAGCTGTGCCATGTCTTTCAGCACTTTTGTCTAATTCATATTTTCCTCTTCTTTCTTTTTAAAAACCAAATTAATAAATTTTCTGAATAAATAGTCACCACTACAAATGGAAAATTAGCATCTCTTGTAGAGATGCCACCATCTCATAAAATATTGTAGAAGTTCTACTTGAAACATCTTGTTTTTTAGGAAAATAATAACAGCTGATGCTTTATAGTGCCAGGTATCTTATACTGCTAGGTTCTATTCCAGGTAATGAAAATATGTTGAGTTTTCAATAACCCTGTGTGTGCTCAGTCACTCAGTCGTGTCTGACTCTGTGACCCCATGGACTTTAGCCTCAGGCTCCTCTGTCCATGGGATTCTGCAGGCAAGAATCCTGGAGTGGGTTGCCACGTCCTCCTCCAGGGGATCATCCCTTCCCAGAGATTGAACCTGGGTCTCCAGAGATTCTTTACCTCTGAGCTACCAGCTATGAACTACAATAGCCCTACTGGGCTATTAATATTATCCCTATTTTACAAATGAAGGACAAAAATTTTCAGTAACTTGTGCAAGCTGACACAACCACTGAGGCAGAGATAGAATTTGAACCCAGGCAGCTCCAGAGCAGGATGTTTGGTTGTGCATTACATATGCAGTGAAGTTGCCTATAGCACTTCCTACATCAAAGTCTGAGAGGAGAGGAAGGAAGTACCCTCCTACCCTCAACCTGGTTAGTGACCTATTGCTGGGCCTCCGTGGGCTGCCCAGCTCCCTATGTCCAAGTCACAGAAGTCACTGCCCTTTCCTCCTCCAGTGGTGGGTCAAAAGCGGGAGTGCTCACCCCTCTAACTCCGGGATGCAACAGGAATTTGCAATAAGAACGTTGCCCTGGATTGGTTAGGATCCTCCCAAGATGGCGGCCTCCAGCCGGAGAGGACCCAGGTGGTAAGAAGCTGTGGTAGGAACATCTGGTGATAGAAGCTGAGGCTGGCTGGGGAGCAGCAAGTTGCAGGAGAAGCATTCCCAGATACCCCAAGTTGATGTTGAGCAGACCTAGGATGGGAGTCCTGGACAAGCCACAGAAATACCCGTGAAAGAAAGGCAGCTTCAGTAATCTCCCAGGTCTGGAAAGACAGGGTGAGATTATTCCCACTCTAGCCTACTAAGAAGTCTCCACAGAAGGAAAATCCCACAGAGGTTTTTAAAGAGACTTTTATGACTATATCTAAAGAATCCTGCTTGCTTCATTTTCAAGAATCCTTTCTCAGTTACATCCTTTGGGGTAGGGGGAAGGAGCTGGAAAATCCACCCACATAACCAGGTTCATGGACTCTGCAATATTTCCCAATAAACTGAAGTGTGACTTCCATTCTTAAGTCCCTCTTTGTTATGACATTCCCAACAAAGAGCACGGAACTGTGATAGAAGGACCAAGTGGGGGTCCTAGGGAGAATCACTGTATTAGATATGTATTTGTTGTTGTTTAGTCACTCAGTCATGTCTGATTCTTTGCAACCCCATGGACTATAGCCAGGATTCCTTGTCCTTCACCATCACCCAGAGTTTGCGCAAGCTCATGTCCATTGAGTTGGTGATGCCATCCAACCATTTCATCTTCTGTTATCCCCTTCTCCTCCTGACTTCAATCTTTCCCAGCATCAGGGTCTTTTCTAATGAGTTGGTTTTTCACATCGGCTGGCCAAAGTATTAGAGCTTCATCTGCAGCATCAGTCCTTCCAATGAATATTCAGGACTGCTTTCCCTTAGGATGAATTGGTTGGATCTCCTTGCAGTCCAAGGGACTCTCAAGAGTCTTCTCCAACACCACAGTTCAAAAGCATCAATTCTTTGGCCCTCAGCTTTCTTTATAGTCAAACTCTCATATCCATACATGACTACTGCAAAAACCATAGCCTTGACTAGACAGACCTTTGTTGGCAAAGTAATGTCTCTGCTTTTTAATATGCTATCTAGGTTGGTCATAACTTTTCTTTCAAGGAGTAAGTGTCTTATAATCTCATGGCTGCAATCACCATCTGGAGTGATTTTGGAGCCCCAAAAAATGAAGTCTGTCACTGTTTCTCCATCTATTTGCCATGAAAGGACCGGATGCCATGATCTTAGTTTTCTGAATATTGAGCTTTAAGCCAACTTTTCCACTCTCCTCTTCCACTTTCTTCAAGAGGCTCTTTAGTTCCTCTTCACTTTCTGCCATAAGGGTGGTGTCATCTGCATATCTGAGGTTATTGATATTTCTCCCAGCAAACTTGATTTCAGCTTGTGCTTCATCCAGCCCAGCGTATCTTATGATGTACTCTGCATAAAAGTTAAACAGAAGTGTTAAAATGTACTCAAATTTGTCAGTGTTTTTCTTTTTGGTCTTGGGGTTTTGTCTTACTTTAAATCATGCCTCCGAAATCCATATTAGAAAATTATTCTCCTATATATTTTTCAAACTCTTTTATATCATGTGTGTGTGTGTGTGGTGTGTGTGTGTGTGGTGTGTGTGTGTGTGTGGTGTGTGTGTGTGTGTGTGGTGTGTGTGTGTGTGTGTGGTGTGTGTGTGTGTGTGTGTGGTGTGTGTGTTTACGTGTGTGGGTATTTGCTTTCGTGTATGTTTTAAAATGTGGCTTCCCTGATGGCTCAATGGTAAAGAATCCACCTGCCAATGCAGGAGACATGAGTTAGATCCCTGGGATGGGATGATCCCCTGGAGAAGGAAATAATAACCCGCTCCAGTATTGTTGCCCGGGAAATCCTATGGATAGAGGAGCCTGGCAGGCTATAGTCCATGGGGTCTCAAAAGACTTAGACACAACTAAGCGTCTAAACAACAACAACACAATGTTTTAAAATAGTGATCTGACTTTATTTTTCCTATATAGATTGGTAGTTGTTCCAACATCATTAGTCAAGTAGACCAGCCATTTACCACTGAGTTAAATTTTGTTTATGTGTATCACCACGCATGCCTAGATGTATTTCCAGTTTCTCTGTTCAGGTCCAACTGATTGATTTGATCTCTCCTATAACAACACTACAGTGTAATTACAATAACCTTGGAGAAGGTTTTGATTTATCTAGGGCAAGGTTTCTACTTTCTCATTTTATTTCTTTTGCAATAATTTACTAGAATCCTTCTGCATGTTTTCTTCTAGATGAATCTTTTAATCCATTTATTGAGTTCCATGAAACATTGGAATGAGTTTATATATTAT
Organism: Moschus berezovskii; assembly: GCF_049115385.1. Classification (NCBI taxonomy): domain Eukaryota; kingdom Metazoa; phylum Chordata; class Mammalia; order Artiodactyla; family Moschidae; genus Moschus; species Moschus berezovskii. Next base: position 53,349,028 of record NC_142464.1, on the reverse strand, counting down.
TTATGAGTGCTGATTTATTCACACTATTGAATATCCCAATTCTGGAGCATAAGATATCTCTCTATTTTTCCAAATATCCTTTTGTGTACTTGTGTTAATGCATATCTTCAGCTTTATTCCTAGGTTTTTTATTTTGGTTTGGTTTGGACACTTTTGTGAATGGGACTTATTTTTTCATGGTATTTTGTAATTGATTATTGGTGGTACATAGAAGAATCCTCATCATTTTTAACTCTGATGTTTTATCCAGCAATCTTACTAAACTTTCATTAGTTTTAATAGGCTTTTAAAGTTACCTGGAATTCTCAGCAAATAATAGTATCATTTGCAAATAATAACACTTTTGTCTCATTGCTTAAAATATTTTTTCTGGTTTTATTATAAGGGCAAGAAACTATCTTCTATCGGTCAGACTTTTAAATGTTGAATACACACAGTAGTAGCAGGTATTCCTGTCTTATTCCTGACTTTAACAGGAATGCTTATAGTTTTTCACTGTTAATGTGATATTTGGTATAAGCTTATGGAAGATATCCTTTACCAAGTTAAGGTAGATTCTTCTGTTTTCAGATTTGCTAAAATTTTTAATCAGGTATTGATCTTAAATTTAGTTGAATCTTTTTCTTTCTTGGCTGCACTGGATCTTTGTTGCTGTGAATGGTCTTTCGCTAGTTGCAGCGACCAGGGGTTATTCTCTACTTGCGGTTCACAACCAGACACAATTTTTGTTTCTGTGTTTGTAAAGATATTGGTCTGCAGTTTCCTTTCCTTGTGATGTCTTTGTCTGGTTTTGGTATCAAGGTAATAGCACTGGCCTTAGAGTGAGTTGAGAAGTGTTCCCTCCTCTTCTGTTTTTTGGAAGAACTTGTGAAGAATTGGTCTTAATTATTCTTTAAACTTTGATAGAATTTACTAGTGGGCTTTTGTTTGAGGAAGTTTTTAAATTACTAATTCAAGCTTTTTTCTTGTTATAGCTCTATTCAGATTTTCTACTCTAGAGGCAGTTTAAGTAGCTTGTGTTTTTCTAGGAATTTCTTCATTTACCTACATTACCTACTATGTTGACATAAAATTGCTACTCGTTTCATCTTGATTTTCAATTGTAAGGACTGAGTTTTTCAAAATGTTTTCTCAGTTTTCAAATTGATTGTTAATGTTTTAAAACCCTTTTCATTGAAAAGACTTATATCCTTTATTTTATATTTGGAATCATTCTGCTACCCTATCTGATGTGTTGTAATTTTGTTGTTTCTTCTATTTTTTAAAAATAATTTTATTAAAGTATCGTTAATATTGTGTTAGTTTCTACTCTACAGCAAGTTTCTTTTCTATTTCTGCTGCTCCTTTTATATTTTATTTCTGACTACACCCCCTTAAATTTTTAACAGTCAATATTCCATTAAGTTCTAAAAATATTAATCATCTCCATTATCACTTTAAGCAGAAGAGTAAAATTCACAGTATTACATCCTCCCACTATGCCAACATTGCGATCATCTCCCATTAGATCTAGATTATTAATTCTTTTGCTTTTTACATTATGGATTACATTTAGATTTAACACTAATTCTACACATTTCTCATAATCCTCATCTTCCTGATTTTTGTATTTATTTTTCACTTTACTGGACTATATCCTCAAAGAGTCTTTTCAAAGAGAATTTGTTATGCTTTTTACATGCCTTTACACGTCTTACATTGGGCCGCTCTGGTAGCTCAGATAGTAAAGAATTTGCCTGCAATGCTGGAGACCTGGGTTCAATCCCTGAGTTGGGAAGATCCCCTGGAGAAGGGAATGGCAACCCACTCCAGTATTCTGTCCTGGAGAATTCCATGGATAGAGGAACCTGGCAGGCTGTAGTCCATGGGGTTGCAAAGAGTTGGATACAACTAAGTGGCTTTCACTTTCACATGTCTCAAAATATCTACTTGTCTTTCTCATTGAAAGCTGGTTTGCCTGAGTACAGAATTCTAGGCTCAAAATGTTTTTTCCTCAGCACTTTGAAAATACATCACCATTGTCCTCTAGCCATTGGGGTCATTATTAAGAAGACTGATGTCAACTGGATTCCTGCTTACTTACAGGAAGGTTGCATTTTACTCAAAGTTTCAAGAATTTTCTGTTACTCTTTGGAATTTTGAAATTTTGCCAGGGTATTAACCTATTCGTGCTTATATATTTTCCCCTTACCACAAGACCAGATATTTTTACATGCACATGAAATTTTAAAAGAAAACTAAAAGTTCTCCATCCTTCCTCCATGTTACCCTATGTTCCTTCTGCTTTAAGACGTAAATTCCTCCTAAAGGAAAGCATCTGTCCTTTATGGAATCAAAGAGAAAATTAATCTATGTTCCAGCCATCTGCTTGCTATCAGCACCTAACAGGGTACCTGGCACTTAGCAGACATAAATAAATGTTTGAAGAAGTAATGACTGAGTTATGTTGCTGCAGACTGAATACCCTGCAGTATCTTTTGCTATTTAAAAAAAAACCAAAAATGCAAGATTAAAAAAAGTTTAATAGATTTTAAAATTCATGACTGAGGTGGAAAGAAAGTAAGGGAGATACCCAAAAGCTAAAGATGAGATGAGAGTGTTTGTTGCTCAGTCATGTCCAACTTTTTGCTATCCCATTGATTGTAACTTACCAGCCTGCTCTGTTCGTGGAATTCGCAGGCAAGAATCCTGGAGTCAGTAGCCATTCCCTTCTCCAGGGGATCTTCCAGACCCAAGGATTGAGATGGGAGCTGGATTACAAAAGTCAGCAAGAGCTGGAACCAGAGACATCTCCTGCTCCTCTGTGCCCTAGAGTAAGAGTTTTATCTGATGTCATGAGGAAGAGGAGGCAGGATGTGGGGAGCTGGCAAGGTGAAGGTCAGATTGGAGACCACTGCACAAAGCTCAGTTCCCCAACATCTACATTCACGTAAAAAGGTAGTCCATTTATCACTCTGTGTGCATATCTTCTGTTAAGCAATAGATGAAGGAAAAAAAGGAAACAGTGGCAGATTTATCTTCTTGGACTCCAAAATCACTGTGGATCGTGACTGCGGCCTTGAAATTAAAAGACACTTGCTCCTTGGAAGAACTATGACAAACCTAGACAGCATATTAAAAAGCAGAGACATCACTTTGCCAACAAAGTCTATCTAGTCAAAGCTATCGTTTTTCCAGTAGTCATGTACAAATGTGAGAGATGGACCATAAGAAAGCCTGAGCACCGAAGAATTGATGATTTTGAATTTGTGGTGCTGGATAAGACTCTTGAGAGTCCCTTGGACAGCAAAGAGATCAAACCAGTCAATCCTGAAGGAAATCAATCCTGAATATTCACTGGAAGAATTGATGCTGAAACTGAAGCTCCAATATTTTGGCCACTTGATGCAAAGAGCCAACTCACTGGAAAAGGCCCTGATGCTGGGAAAGATTGAGGGCAGGAGGAGAAGGGGGCAACAGAGGATGAGATGGTTACTGACTCAATGGACATGAGTTTGAGGAAACACAGGGAGAGAGTGAAGGACAGGAGCACCTGGCATGTTGCAGTTCATGGGGTTGCAAAGAGTTGGACACAGGTCTTTAGTTGTGACTTAGTGATGAACAACAAGAAGGCAGGAGAGGGAACACACTGATCTGTCACAAGTGTGCCTTGTGGCTAGAGAAGTTCTCTGAGAATGAAGAGTCACAATCAGACTTTATCCATGCTTTTTGCAGAACAATTTATACTACTTCTGTAGTATTAAAAAAAAAAAAAGTGTTACCTTGCAAAGCAAAAGTCAGTTTTTTCAGAAAGAACCCAGACTTCACAGAGTTCCAACAAAGTTCCATCAAATATCAAAAATCACAAAATAAAATTTATAAAAATCACCAAATACACCAAGAAACAAGGTGTCAAGAAGAGCAACAACACAGTTGAAGAGGAAATGAATTAGAACATAAATTTGAGGACAGAATACAGACATAAAAATGGACAATACCAACCTGGAGGACTGGCTGATAAAGTTGAAAACACACTGAATTGGAGTTCCATAAGAATAGACACCACCCTTATGGCAGAAAGTGAAGAGGAACTCAAAAGCCTCTTGATGAAAGTGAAAGAGGAGAGTGAAAAGTGTGGCTTGAAGCTCAACATTCAGAAAACAAAGATCATGGCATCTGGTCCCATCACTTCATGGGAAATAGATGGGGAAACAGTGGAAACAGTGTCAGACTTTATTATTTGGGGCTCCAAAATCACTGCAGATGCTGATTGCAGCCAGGAAATTAAAAGATGCTTACTCCTTGGAAGGAAAGTTATGACCAGCCTAGATAGCATATTAAAAAGCAGAGACATTACTTTGCCAACAAAGGTCCGTCTAGTCAAGGCTATGGTTTTTCCCGTGGTCATGTATGGATGTGAGAGTTGGACTGTGAAGAAAGCTGATCACCGAAGAATTGATGCTTTTGAACTGTAGTGTTGGAGAAGACTCTTGAGAGTCCCTTGGACTGCAAGGAGATCCAACCAGTCCATCCTTAAGGAGATCAATCCTGGGTGTTCATTGGAAGGACTGATGCTAAGGCTGAAACTCCAATACTTTGGCCACCTCATGCGACGAGTTGACTCACTGGAAAAGACTCTGATGCTGGGAAGGATTGGGGGCAGGAGAAGAAGGGGACGACAGAGAATGAGATGGCTGGATGGTATCACCAACTCGATGAACATGAGTTTGAATGAACTCCGGGAGTTGGTGATGGACAGGGAGGCCTGGCGTGCTGTGATTCATGGGGTCGCGGAGAGTAGGACACGACTGAGCAACTGAACTGAACTGAAGAATAGAATTAGAGAGAATAAGGAGATACAGTGTTAGAAGAGATGACACTGAGATATTTCTGGGAAAAAAATTCTGAAGTAGATAAAATAAATAAGTATATAGTAACAAATTGAAAGAACACCCTGAACAAGAGAGCGTCTTAAAAGCAGCCAGAGCAGAAAACCGGATTACCTTCTATGCAGCCAGAAAATAATTGAACAGTATTTTCAAAATTCTGAGAGACAATAACTGCAAATCTGGAATTGTATATACAACAAAGTTACCTTTCAATAGTGATAAAAATAAAGACATTTTCAAGTAAAAAAAAAAAAAGACTGACAGAGTTTGCCATGAACTGCTAGAACTTTTAGACTGTACCTCATATGCAAAAGTGAATGATGACCAAAAAATAAGTGAAAAAGTAAGCGGATTGGGTAAGAGAAGAGGCAGCTGATTTCCAGGATTTTCCCCTACAAATCTCCTTATGTCTTATTCCTTTCTTATCGCTAAGTGACTTTTACTAAGTGCTTCCCTAAGTCTGAGGCCCTGTGCTAAGCCCTTGATACGCATCTTACTAAGCTTTAAACAGCCCTGTGAGGAAAAGGTCATTGTTCCCATTTTATAAACAGGAAATGGGGACTTATTTTGTCTAAGGTCAGACAGTCTGGCTAATGTACAACTAATCAAGAGGGAGAGTCAAGGCATATAAGCTTGGGCTGAAGTTGTAATCTAGCCCCACTTGGAATCAAATGCAATAAAATTTAATCTCAAAACACAAAGAAAATACTTTATTTAAAAATTCTTTTGAGGGGAGAAGCTAAGAGTAGCAGAGGATCAAGAAAAGTAAACACAGACTACCAGACATGACTTACATTTCTGAATATAATGGAGTTGATTGTAGCAGATCAACCTTCCAACAAATAACAGCTAGAAAAGTCAATAAAATACCAAAGAAAAATTTACTTGAGGCTTTGGAAAGAAGTTGAGGTACTAGGACTTAATGGGGAAAGCTTCTGGGAGAAAAGCAACTGGAAAAAGATGAGTTGACATTCTACAGCCATTTTCCCCCTCAAAGTAATTCTAGTTACAATTGTTGTTGTCCAGTCACTAAGTGGTGTCCAACTCTTTGTGACCCCATGGACCGTGGCACAACAGGCTTCCCTGTTCTTCACTGTCTCCCAGAGTTTGCTCAAACTCATGTCCGTTGAGTCGGTGATGCCATCCAACCGTCTCATCCTCTGTCGTCCCCTTCTCCTCCTGCCTTCAATCTTTCCCAGATCAGGGTCTTTTTTAACGAGTCGGCTCTTCACATCAGGTGGCCAAAGTATTGGAGTTTCAGCTTCAGCCCTTCCAATGAATATTCAGGACTGATTTCCTTTAGATGAACTGTTTTGATCTCCTTGCAGCCCCAGGGACTCTCAAGAGACTTCTCCAATGCCACAGTTGAAAAGCATCAATTCTTCGGTGCTCAGTTCTCTTTATGGTTACAGGGCAGGTGGCAAAGAATCCAGGTCATACCAGTCAGAGGATTGCTGTTAAGAGGTAAAGAAAGCAGCTATCTGTGGGCTAGAGAGATAAAATTAGAAGTTTAGGGGCCAGGGCCCCAGTGAGAAAGGAGAAGAATACTGAATACAACACTATTAGTTTTTTCTGGAAAACACCCACTACCTTCTGAATTTGTCTGAGCAGGAAGCTAGGAAGAGAAAGAGAAAGCCTAGAAACTAAAAACAGGGTTTTGGCAGTCTCACTGTGGCAAACATACAAGTATAAGAATTTGAGACCTACTAAAAGAAAGGATGTCTGCTTAATACCCCAGATTCATAGCTGGAGCCCCTGGAAAGATCTACCCTGGAAGTTACAGGGAAATAGAAGAAGGAGGTTTGCCAAAACTGTAACTCAGCCTAGAGCTGACTGTCTCTGTATTAAAGACTAGTCACCACTCTCCCTGACCAGCTAAAGAAAGGATAACTCCATCTGAAACAAGATATTATTTACAGTATTACCATTCTTTTTCATATACAATGTCCATCATTGATTCAAAAATTACCAAGCATGCTGCTGCTGCTAAGTCACTTCAGTCGTGTCCGACTCTGTGTGACCCCATAGACGGCAGCCCACCAGACTCCCCCGTCCCTGGGATTCTCCAGGCATGCTAAGAGATGTAAACTACCAAAAACCAAGAGAAGAAAAAAGGAAAGTAGAAAAAGAACTACAGATCACTCAGATGATGGAATTAAACAGCCAGAGTTAAACAGTTTTTTTAAAATAATAAAAACAATGGATAAACAGATTTTAAAAATTATTTTCTTAGAAAATCAAAACCTATTAAAAATAATCAAATGCTAGGACTGAAAAATACAATAAATGAAAATGGGAAATCCAACAGATTGGGCTTAAGAGCAGATTTAGACCCAGAAAGGACAGATTAGTGAACTATAAAAGAATATGAAAGTGTTAGTAGCTCAGTCGTGTCCAACTCTTTGTGACCCCATGGACTGTAGCCCACCAGGTTCCTCTGTCCATGGGATTCTCCAGGCAAGGATACCGGAGTGGGTTGCCATACCGCCTCCAGGGAGTCTTCCTGACCCAGCAATCAAACCCAGGTCTCCTGCATTGCAGGCAGATTCTTTACTGTCTGAGCCACCTGTTAAGACAACAGAAAATATTGAGACTAAAGACGAAGAGAAAAAGGGATGGAAATTATAGAAAAGAATCTAAGAGGTAAATGGCATACAGTGAAAAGGGATAACATATGTGTAACTAAGGACATGGAAAGAGAAAAAAAGACATTATTTAAAGTAATAGACAAGAGTTTCCTGAAACTGATGAATATCTTGTAATTCAGATTAAAGAAATTCACTGAATTCAATCACGATGAAAATGAAGAGAACCACATTGAGGTATATCATAGTCAAACTTCTGAAAACCAGAGATAAAAAGAAAAGCTTAAAAGTATAAACTTCCAAGGAACCACATTGAGACTGAAAGGTGATTTTCAACAGAAACAATAAAACTCAGAAGACAAGGAGCTAAAAGGAAATAACTGCCCATCTAGGATCATCAACTCCATGAAATTATCCTTCAAAATGAAAGGTCAAAGGACAAGCAAAACAGAATTCTTAGCATCAAAACTGCACTCAGAGAAATACTGAAGGGAGTTCTTGTGATAAAAGGAAAATTATTCCCAGTAGAAATACAGAATGCAGAAAGAAAGAGAAAACCCAGAAAAAAAGGGTAAATGAAAATGAATATTGACTTGCAAAACAATAATAAAAATGGACATGCCTCTAAGCTAGAATTTCCACTCCTAGGAATTCCCATAGATAGACTGTGTGTCTGCTCCACGCCCACCCCAGATCCACCTACTACTCTTCTGTGCCCATCTTTGTCCTTGGAGGGAAGGTGATAACCCTGGTCACCTACTGGCATCTGTGTTTGGATTTGGCTAATGGGAAGAGCTGAGAGGAGATTGCGGTGCAGGAGGAGAGAGCAGCAGAGGTATTTCTTCCACAGAAGACTTTAGCAAAAGTCTTTTTTGTATTTGTACAAATATGAATGTCTGTACAAGAATATACAAAAATATGATATTATTGGTTGATCTTTTTTGTACTACTTAAATTTTGTTTTACCCTGTGGACGTACTACTTTAACATCTTTTATAAAAGAAAATCCTTTACTAGAGTCAGAGCACCTTTTAAACATTTGGCAAATCAGCTTCCTTGTCCTGTCTCTCTGGTCTCACTCTCGGAAATACGCTATCAGCCAAACCAAACCTCACACTTAAGTAGTACTTCAGAGGAATTGAAGAAATCAAGAGAGGCAAATGGAAGACCCAGATTTCATGACCTTCACCAGATTTCTCTGTAACTTTCCTCTGTATCAGTGGAAAGAAGACTGGAGGTTGATATTGGGTTCTGGAGGGGACAGAAGGGCAGGAACCGTCTATTTCCCTTCCTCTCCCACCCAATCCTGCCCTTGAGTGTCACTTAACCTGTCACGACTGCTTCTAGAGTGGATAAACTTCTGGTCACCTCTTGGAATGCCTAAGTGAGGCTGAACACAAGACTAAGCTCCCTCTAAGACAGCTAAGGGGTTACCAAGTAGTTACCTCACCAAATAGCACAAAGCCTAAAGCAGATGGTTTCTATGTCATCTTTATCTTTCAAAAAAAAAAAAATCCAGGGCTGCTTCTGTGAAAATGGCATGTCTTCGTCTAATGAAGACTGTGGGTCTCATGGCTGGCCATGTTTCCCTCTTTGCTTGGTTGTCAGGAAACTCCGACATGAATTTGCTTCCCACCTTGAAAATTTGAGTGCAACCCTTGTAGCACCCACATCTGCACTGATTCTCTGTGCTTTATAATTCTATTAAATTATTTTCTTCCTTTACGTGCATGCATGCTAAGTCACTCAGACATGTCTGACTCTGCAACCCTATGGACTGTAGCCTGCCAGACTCCTCTGTCCGTGGGATTTCCCAGGCAAGGATAGTAAAGTGGGTTGCCCTGCCCTCCTCAGGGGATCTTCCTGACCCACGGATCAAACCTGCTTCTCTTATGTCTCCTGTATTGACAGGTAAGTTCTTTACCACTAGCGCCAACTGGGAAGCCCTTTTATTCCTTTAGACCTTTTATTTCTGTACTTTTTAAATTGTTCTGTTCTGTGTATACACACACACACACACACATATATATATATACATCTGGAGCCACCTGTGATGCTTTCTTCAGAGAAGGCAATGGCAAGCCACTCCAGTGTTCTTGCCTGGAGAGTCCCAGGGACGGCAGGGCCTGGTCGGCTTCCGTCTATGGTGTCGCAAAGAGTCGGACACGACTGAAGCAACTTAGCAGCAGCAGCAGCAGTGATGCTTTTTAGAATGAAGTAAGCTTAATCCACAAGTGAAAACAGGGACTAATTGACCACATTGCTAGTTGATTTACATTGTCTGAGGGAAGGACTGCAACCTTACTTAATTTTAATCAGTAAATATGTATTAAGCATCTCCTACCACCTACCAGGCACTATTCAAGCACCAAGGATGTACCAAAGAATAAAACAAAAGACCTGCCCTCATGGAATTTCCATTCTGTGGGAAGGGGGGAATAGACAATAAACACATAAAAATAAATATATATTATAACAGGGTGGTCAAAACAGGCCTCTCTAATTACAGGACACTATTGATGAGAAGGACATTTTAATTTCTCTCCCTTCCACTTGCCACTGTCCTCATTTATTCTACCCTAGTCTTCTCTGGGTGAACACAATAAATGTCAATAACTACTTCTTAAAATCTATTACATCCTCCACACTAAGCCAGAAGATCAGATTTGGTTAAACCTCTGATAAAGTTCATTTTTCAGTTTGACACTTAAAGTCCCTTAAGGTCTGGCTTCAAATCCTGCCTCACTCTGAATGCACAATTCCCCAAATATGTCCCAGACTTGCTACCTCCATGTCCCTGCTCATGCCATTTCTTCTGTCATCTTTCACGATCCAGTTCAAACATCACCTCCTCGGGGCAGTCATCTGCAGTGCCCCAAGTAGAATTAGCCAGCCTTTCCTTTCAAGTTCCAGACGTTGTTCACATATCGATCACATACCACCAACCCACTCCACTATCCTTGCCTGGGAAATCCCACGGACAGAGGAGTCTGGCAGGCTACAGTCCATAGTGGTCAATTACATATCTGCATGTATGTCTATTTCCCTCCAGGATTATGAGTCTCCAGAAGATCTTGCATATAGCGGGCATTCAGTAATTGTCAAAATTAATAACAAATGTTGGTGAAAATGTGGAGAAAAAAAGGAAAGTAGTACACTGTTGGCAGGGCTATAAATTGGTGTAGTCTCTATGGAGAACAGTATGGAGGTCCCTCAAAAATGTAAAATATGGGACTTTGCTGGCAGTCCAGTGGTTAGGACTCCACGCTTCCACTGCTGAGGTCCTGGGTTCAATCCCTGGCTGGGGAATTAAGATCCTGAGGCTGCATGGCTCAGTCAAAAAAACTTAAAAAAAAAAAAAAGACCCGTCATGTGATCCAGCAATCCCACCTCTGTGTATATATCCAAAGGAAATGAAAACACTAACTTGAAAAGATATCTGCACCCCTGTGTTAACCACAGCATTATTTAAATAGCTAAGACATAAAAGCAACTTGTGTGCATTGATAAATGGATAAGGAAATAAAATATTACTCAGTCATAAACAAGGAGATTCTGCCAGTTGTGACATCATGAATGGACCTTGGCGGTGTTACCTTAAGTGAAATGTTGGAGAAAGACAAATACTGTATGGTTTCACTTCCATGTGGAATAGCAAAACAAAACAGATACAAATTAACTGATACAGAGAACACATTGGCGGTTACTAGAGGCCAGGGGTGTGGGGATGGGCAAAATGAGTAAAGTGATCAAAACAAAATAAGTCCTGCAGATGGAGTGTATAGATAGCATGGTGAGTTAATAATACCGTATTATAAATTTGAAAGTCGCTAAAAGAGTAGATCTTAACATTTCTCATCACAAAGAAAAAAGTTTGCAACTATGTGTGGTGATGGATGTTAACTAGACTGACTTTGCAATCATTTCCCCATATAATCACATGCCAGATGTTGTACATCTGAAACTAATATAATGTTACATGTTAATTATATCTCAATAAAAATTATAAAATGGACTGGAATGAGTGAATTTACTCAGATGACCATTATATCTACTACTGTGGGCAAGAATCCCTTAGAAGAAATGGAGTAGCCATTGTAGCCAACAAAAGAGTCCGAAATGCAGCACTTGGATGCAGTCTTAAAAATGACAAAATGATCTCTGTTCGCTTCCAAGGCAAACCATTCTATATCATGGTAATCCAAGTCTATGCCCCGACCAGTAATGCTGAAGAGGCTGAAGTTGAACAGTTCTATGAAGACCTACAAGACCTTTTAGAACTAATACTCGAAAAAGATGTCCTTTTCATTATAGGAGGCTGGAATGTAGAAGTAGGAAGTGAAGAAACACCTGGAGTAACAGGCAAATTTGGCCTTAGAGTACAGAATGAAGCAGGGCGAAGGCTAATAGAGTTTTCCCAAGAGAACGCACTGGTCATAGCAAACACCCTCTTCCAACAACACAAGAGAAGACTCTACACACAGACATCACCAGATGGTCAACACCGAAATTAGATTGATTATATTCTTTGCAGCTGAAGATGAGGAAGCTCTATGAAGTCAGCAAAAACAAGACCAGGAGCTGACTGTGGCTCAGATCATGAACTCCTTATTGCCAAATTCAGACTTAAATTGAAGAAAGTAGGGAAAACCACTAGACCATTCAGGTATGACCTAAATCAAATCCCTTATGATTATACAGTGGAAGTGAGAAATAGATTTAAGGGACTAGATCTGATAGAGTATCTGAAGAACTATGGACGGAGGTTCATGACATTTTACAGGAGACAGGGATCAAGACCATCCCCAAGAAAAAGAAATGCAAAAAAAGCAAAATGGCTGTCTGAGGAGGCCTTACAAATAGCTGTGGAAAAAAAGGGAAGCAAAAAGCAAAGGAGAAAAGGAAAGATATACCCATTTGAATGCAGAGTTCCAAAGACTAGTAAGGAGAGATAAGAAAGCCTTCCTCAGTGATCAATGCAAAGAAACAGAGGAAAACAATATGGGAAAGACTAAAGATCCCTTCGAGAAAATTAGAGATACCAAAGGTATATTTCATGCAAAGATGGGCACAATAAAGGACAGAAATGGTATGGACATAACAGAAGCAGAAAATGTTAAGAAGTGGCAAGAATACACAGAAGAACTGTACAAAAAGATCTTCATGACCCAGATAACGACGACGGTGTGATCACTCACCTAGAGTCAGACATCCTGGAATGTGAAGTCAAGTGGGCCTTAGGAAGCATCGCTATGAACAAAGCTAGTGGAGGTGATGGAATTCCAGTTGAGCTATTTCCAATCCTGAAAGCTGATGCTGTGAAAGTGTTGCACTCAATATGTCAGCAAATTTGGAAAACTCAACAGTGGCCATGGGAATGGAAAGGGTCAGTTTCCATTCCAGTCCCTGAGAAAGGCAATGCCAAATAATGAATGTTCAAACTACTGTACAATTGCACTCATCTCACATACTAGTAAAGTAATGCTCAAAATTCTCCAAGCCAGGCATCAAGAACAAGTGAATTGTGAACTTCCAGATATTCAAGCTTGTTTTAGAAAAGGCAGAGGAACTAGAGATCAAATTGCCAACATCTGTTGCATTATCAAAAAATCAAGAGAGTTCCAGAAAAACATCTATTTCTGCTTTATTGACTATGCCAAAGCCTTTGACTGTGTGGATCACAACAGACTGTGGAAAATTCTTAAAGACATGGAAATACCAGACTACCTGATCTGCCTCCTGAGAAATCTGTATGCAGGTCAGGAAGCAACAGTAAGGACTAGACATGGAACAACAGACTGGTTCCAAATAGGAAAAGGAGTACATCAAGGCTTTATATTGTCACCCTGCTTATTTAACTTATATGCAGAGTACATCATGAGAAATGCTGGGCTGGATGAAGCATAAGCTGGAATAAAGATTGCCAGGAGAAATATCAATAACCTCAGATATGCAGATGATACCACCCTTATGGCAGAAAGCGAAGAACTAAAGAGTCTGTTGATGAAAGTGAAAGAGGAGAGTGAAAAAGTTGGCTTAAAACTCAACATTCAGAAAACTAAGATCATGGCATCCCGTCCCATCATTTCATGGCAAATAGATGGGGAAACAGTGGAAACAATGACAGACTTTGTTTTTATGGGCTCCAAAATCATTACAGATTGTGACTGCAGCCATTAGATTAAAAGACACTTACTCCTTGGAAGGAAAGTTATAACCAACCTAGACAGCATATTAAAAAGCAGAGACATTACTTTGCCAACAAAGGTCCATCTAGTCAAGGCTATGGTTTTTCCAGTAGTCATATATGGATGTGAGAATGGGACTATAAAGAAAGCTGAGCACCGAAGAATTGATGCTTTTGAACTGTGGTGCTGGAGAAGACTCTTGAGAGTCCCTTGGACTGCAAGGAGATCCAACCAGTCCATTCTAAAGGAGATCAATCCTGGGTGTTCATTGGAAGGACTGATGTTGAAGCTGAAACTCCAATACTTTGGCCACCCGGTGTGAAGAACTGACTCATTAGAAAAGACCCTGTTGCTGGAAAATATTGAAGGCAGGAGAAGGGGACAACAATGAGATGGTTGGATGGCATCACCAACTTGATGGACATGAATTTGGGTAAACTCAGGGAGTTGGTGATGGACAGAGAGGCCTGGCAAGTTGCAGTTAATGGGGTCGCAAAGGGTCGGACACAACTGAGTGACTGAACTGAACTGAAAAATTTTAACTTTGCAACTCATGTATTATCTCTTCTCATCCTTACCTTAACCCTATGAAACAATAAAGGCATGTATTTTCCTATTTGTCAGTTAAGGAAACTGAGGGTCAGATAGGCTAAGGGATTCACAGCTAGTAGGTGCAGAGATCAGTCTAGAAAACTGAATCCGGTTCTTGGACCACATGCAGTTCAGTTCAGTCGCTCAGTTGTGTCGACTCTCCGCGACCCCATGAATCACAGCACGCCAGGCCTCCCTGTCCATCACCAACTCCCGGGGTTCACTCAAACTCATGTCCATCGAGTCGGTGATGCCATCCAGCCATCTCATTCTCTGTCGTCCCCTTCTCCTCCTGCCCCCAATCCCTCCCAGCATCAAAGTCTTTTCCAGTGAGTCAACTCTTCGCATGAGGTGGCCAAAGTATTGCAGTTTCAGCGTTAGCATCAGTCCTTCCAATGAACATCCAGGATTGATCTCCTTTAGAATGGACTGGTTGGATCTCCTTGCAGTCCAAGGGACTCTCAAGAGTCTTCTCCAACACCACAGTTCAAAAGCATCAATTCTTCGGTGATCAGCCTTCTTCACAGTCCAACTCTCACATCCATACATGACCACTGGAAAAACCATAGCCTTGACTTAACGGACCACATAGGTTGGCTCAAAAACTTTGTAAGAGGCAGGAGCTTCAAACCACAAGATAATTCCAAATATGGCCCCAAATAACAGTGAAAAGGTACCAACATAAAAACAAAGAAGCACTGAAATCTGAGCTGACCTCCAGCAGCAATGTTAGGAGCCTATACCCATGGGGAGGAAGCCTGAAATAGAAACCCCTATACTGTTGGGTCATACGAACAAGATTAAAGTCTTATCAGTTGCCAGAATATGCCTGCCTCATAATAGGATGACTTGGTTTGCCCAGGACTCCAGTGTTAAAACAGAAAACATCCCCAGGAAGCCTGGACAAGGTGGTTCCCTGCATAGAAGACCCTCTATTTGTTTTTGGAAAAAATTGGTGGTCACTTCAGTGAGCGTGCTTTAGAATCCATCTCTAAAGATTGTCTTCCAAGCTAGCTTATAACCCAGGCATAATCTTGGTATTTTAGTGACACCTTGGTTTTGAACAAAAATGGTACTACCTCAACGAAATCTGAATCACTTTCATGTTTTTCAAAAACCTACAACCCCTTTAAAGATTCGTCAAGAATAAGGATATCTAAAGGCAGTTTCTAAGAATTAGAAAGGCATTTCTTGAAAAAGATGTTCTAAAACATTCAGAGCATCCCTAAGGGTGTCCAAGTGTTTCTTCCAAATGGCTCATTTATTTGAATGCCTTTCTCTGGAAAAGTTATTTATTTAAATTTTAAAAAATCTGTTTTATTAGCTTATCACCAATCCTCATAAATACTTAGTAGAAATGAAAAGACCTTCCAGTTACATTCAATTATTAAAGCAATAAATAAAGACAACAGGTCAGCAGAGGCTCACTCACTTTGCTGGTGTCCAATGAATGCCAGTATTATAATATGCACATTCATCCATTTACACTGGAGAAAGATCAGAGCTTTGGCCAAAATCATTCACCATGACTGGTCTGTCTGACCACAGTCAAAGCCAATGCTTTGTGTGTTTTCTCAAGGGAAGGAATGGATCTTGATTAAAGCCGTGACTCATAGGTAAATGCAAATCTTTGAGGCATTTGCTTTTCCATTTGCAGGTTTCAGTTTCACAGATCTTGTATTTCAAAGCAGGGGTTCTTAGATTTAGACAACACTTTCATGTACTAAAACCTGTAATTAATGCCAGAGAGCTTAACTTCGTAAAGGAACCTTTATACACTTGAATGCTATTCTGCCTTCCTTGATATTACAGAAGTCCATGTTTATTAGTAGTTTGGTTGTAAACTATCTGTGGAGTGTCAGCTACAAATCGGCACTTGCCCAGAGCACTTGCCAGGAACTGAATAACAACGAGAGCATTTGCCATCTGCCTCTGTGGGGACTGACCCCTGTGCTGCTGCAACTGCTGACCTTCAACACCCACTGAGGGGCTTCTGGGTGGAGAGTGAAGTACTGTGCTCCAGCAAAACTGACAGAACAGGTCTTCAGATAGACATTTTCAGGAACTGATTTCATGATCCCAATCCTTGCATCTCTTCATATCTAGAAAATCACTACTGCCTTTCATGGTGACATCAGCTTCTCACGACTAGCAGAAAACCTTTTGCAAAATAAGTGTTTAATTGCATTGAACTCCCCCTTCACCAAAATCTTATATGTTGAACTTCCCCCATTCCCTCTTTGGGCAGTCTCTTAGAGCTATTATGAGGTGCTACAGTCTCCCGGGCTGCTGTCTTCATTTTGCCCCCAATAAAACTTAACTGTCAACTCTCACATTGTGTATCTTTTTTTAGAAAGCCCAGTAAATAAGTGGAGGAAAGCTTCTATAATGAGCCACCAAGAAAACAAATCCACTGATGGGTGACTTTAAAGAATGGCTATTTCTTGAGTGTTCATTGTGTGCCAGGCACAATTCTAAGAGCTTCATGCTTACCATCTAATGAATGAGATTCTGTTTTTTATCCCTATTTTTACAGAGGAGAAAACTGAGGCCCAGAGAGATGAAGCAACAGCCCAACATAAATAGATTCAAGATCAAAATATCTAAGGGCACAGTCCATGGTTTAAACACTGCACTCAAAGACTGACTCTACAAGTGTGGGTGTACCCTTCTCTTTTTCACGAATTCCATGAAACTTCCTTCACAGAATTCTTTCTACACCAGTCATTATCATCATCTCCTTCCCCAAACTAATTTCTCCCCAAGCATTTCCCTTGTATCCATCTCCTTGACTGGCATCTCAAGGCACCTTCAACTCAACAGAGCCCAAAATGAACGTGTCACCTTCACCTCCAGACCTACTGTTTCTTTGGTTTACAATCCCCTATTGCCCAGCCCCAAACCTGCAGGGGTTGTGTTTTCTTCTCTTCATCTCATATCATGTGAAATCATATGGACCATGTCTCTACTGGGACATCACTCCTAAACACCCCAATTTTCACCCTGTGCCCCTGGCCTCCTCAGCAGTCCTTGTCTATAACCATAGAATTGACCTTCAGCATTTGACCCTGGACTCCCCTGGGTCCCTGCTCCAACTCAGTTTGAGACAGGAAGGGGGCAGGGCACAACCTTTAAAAGAATGACAGAGCCTGAGGACGTGACATAACTGATTAGAACCAGCTAGGTCCAAGATGGCAGACAAGTCAATTTCCACTAGACCTTGAGCCTCAGTATACACTCCCTGTAACATCAGCAAGCTAAGTGACACACACATAGGTGCCAGGAGAGGTCTGAGCCTGACCATAAAGGTCAAAAAGTGGGTTGTGGCCCAATTCCTGGAAACACCCACCTTCTCCACCAAATAGCTGGAATACTCCTCCCATTCATTATCCTATGAAATTAACCACCCCTATAAAAACTGACAAGCTCAAACCCTGGTGCCTCTCTTGCTTTCTGAGATGGCCCACACTCCGTCTATGGAATGTGTTTCCTTTCTGAATAAACCTCCTTTCACTTTCTTATGGCTTGCTCTTGAATTTTTTCTGTGTGAAGCCAAGAACTCACACTTGGTGGTCGTCCCAAGGCCTTGGAGGTGACCTGGGATGTGACCATCCTCTCAAGCCCCACTCTCTTTCTTTCAGCAAGCCTACACCCCATGGCCTGGTTAATCTTTACCAAAGGGAACTCTCATGGGTAAGAGCACCAAAAAACCAGCTTTGCAGTTTACCAAGTACTACAGCCTGCAGGGCTCCCCAACAGTCTGTAAAAAGGTGTAGTGTTCCCCTTCTACAAAGAAGTCTGGTGTCACACCAAAGACTACACTGCAAATGAGACCCAGGCTCCTTCCCCTGGAGTCATGCTGTCCTCTGTTCAGAAAAATTCCATGTTTTCCATTGCGTACAAAATTAGAGAGAAACTTGTCCCAACCAACCTTTACAATGCCACCTCTCACTGAGCACCTGCTTAATAGCCTGTGCACGATCTAAGAAAAAACATGGTGAGAAGGGAAGGAGGTCAAAAAGACATTAAGTGGAAAAGCTATTATTTTCCCCAACACAAGGACATTCTGAGCCAAAATTCAGTAATACTTTTCCTCCTAGTGAAGATATATATCTTAAAGGCTATTCTCTCCGACTGTATAAGTTGACTAAGAAAATGGATATTACAACTCTTTCTCTCATTCCCCTTATCTTTTCTGCTATGATTCTTTAATCATTCCATTAATGTGATATGCACTACATGTTTATTATGAGAACATTCACAAAAGTTCTCATAAGGGGGCCCCACAATGGAAGACCACTTGCATGTGAACAAAATTAAACTGGGCACTTCTGAGCTCCAGAGCTAAGGAACATTCCTTCCAGGTCAGGAGTAGGGTTCAGCCAAGCATTAGATGGATGAAGCTGTAAGCTCTGGGGCATAGATTCTAAGTCAAGGTTTTGTTTCTTCTTCATCACAGTGAAACATTATTTATCACATTTTTAAATGGATGTCGCCTCCTAAATTCTGCTGTTCTTGGGATATAAATTTTGATTGTTTGTCAAGTGGGAAAATATTTACCCTCCAAACTCAATCAGAACAAGCTAGCTATTGTTCCTAAATCAAGCAGTCCTGCCTTCAGGTAAACCCCACTTCCTCTCTCTGTGCCGCTAATCATTTGCTTCATAATTCTTTCTAGACTTGAGCTAGGCATTTGGCAAAATTTTCTCCATGTATGCTTTTTCTCACTATTGATAATACTAATAGCTTAGATCTCACTTAATTCCATAATAACACAAGGAGGGCTGTTACATTGTCATTTAACAACTGAGAAAACACAGACTCAAAGCTTCCCCCAAATTCCACAGCTGCCAAGTGCTAGAACTGGGATCGGAAGCCAGATCTGCCTGATCCAACTCCCTTAAGTCCTCAGTGCCTTTCTTAAAGGGATGGATATGGATGATATAGATACACAGAGAGAGAGACAGAGATCCCGAAGACTTTAAGAAGTGCTTCCTATTCACATGAATACCTTGATGTTCATCTCCAGCAGTCTAACCAGGACATGGTTTGTTTAATAATAAACTAGGGTTTTCCATGACCATGTCTAAAATATCTTAAATTCTACCTAACTCATAATCCATAGTTGAGTTTTAAAACCTGCCTCTTAAGTTTATCAATGTTGAAAATGCTCAGGTTGATTTCAAATACCTGCTACGGCGAGAAAAACACAAATACGGTATATTAACACATATATATGGAATCTAGAAAGATGGCGCTGATTAGTCAATTTGTAGAGCAGCAACAGAGACACAGAGATAGAGAACAGACTTGTGGACATAGCATAGGGATGAGGAGGACAGGAAATGAGAAAGTCGCGCTGAGATACACGCACTACCATATATAATAGATAGGCAGTGGGAATTTGCTGTATGATGCAGGGAGCTCAACCCAGTGCTCTGTGATAAACCTGGAGGGGTGGGATGGGGTGGGAGATGGGAGAAAGTTTCAAAAGGGAGGTGACATATGTATACCTGTGACTGATTTATGTTGATGTATGGCAGAAACCAGCACAATATTGTAAAGCAATTCAGTTCAGTTCAGTTCAGTCGCTCAGTCGTGTCCGACTCTTTGCGACCCCATGAATCACAGCACGCCAGGCCTCCCTGTTCATCACCAACTCCCGGAGTTTACTCAAACTCATGTCCATCGAGTCAGTGATTACTCTCCAATTAAAAATAAATTAATCAACAGTAAAATACCTGCTATGGATTGACCTGTGTCCTCCTAAATTCATAATCTGAAGCTCTAAACCCCGTGTGGCTACATTTGGGATAAGGAGGTAAATAAGGCTTTATGAGGTCACAGGATAGAACTCTGATCCTAAAGCATTAATGCCGTTTTAAGAAGAGACATCAACTCTCTCCCTCCCTGTCTCTGTCCATGTGTGTATATATGTACATACATGCAGATACATACACACACAATATGTATCATGTTTCCATACATGAAAATACATGCACATGTCAACATGTATTCTTAGTACCTCCATTTCATTTCCTTAACCAATGGTAGCACTTTTTCAAAGATTATCTTCTGCATCATTTTTTTTTCACTTAATATATTTGAGAATTTTTCTGTGTCATTACATAGTGTTCTCATTCATTTTTTCAACCAGACAGCAGACTTCAATAGACAATTTTGTTGTTTCCGGTCTCTTGAAGTTTAAACACTGCCACAGTGAATGACCTTGTATATAGAGCATTCTCTATGTACATGAGTATCTCCAGCATAAATTCCTAGAAGTAGAAGTGGTGAGTCAAATGGCACAAGCATTATTTGTTCACATATCCCCATTCAGGGACTGAATCTTCCCAACAGCAAAGTGTGAGAGTGTCTGCCTTTCCCCAGTCTCACCAGCAGAGTATGTTACCAAATTTGTTAGCTTTGCCAATCTGAGAGGTGAAAGTGATAGCTCAATATGATTTTCACTTATTTTACTTTACTATAAGTGAGGGTGAGCATCTTTCCATAGATAAAGAATCTGCCTGCAATGCAGAAGACCCAGGTTCGATCCCTGGGTCAGAAAGATCCCCCGGAGAAGGAAATGGCAACCCACTTCAGTATTCTTGCCTGGAGAATCCCATGGACAGAGGAGCCTGGCAGGCTACAGTCCATGGGGTCGCAAGAGTCGGACACAATTTAGTGACTAAACTACCACCCCCAAGAACCATCTGTACTGCCTTTGCTTTAAACTACCTGTTCTTCTATTTATTAAGGTTTTTCTCCATTTTTTCCTATGAACTTTGCTTTGCTGTTGTTGTCATCATCAGTCTCTGGGGGATTTATATTCATTAGGGAGATTAGCTCTTCATCTATGCTAAAATTCTGCCTAGCTCATTATTTGCTTTTGTTAATCATATTAACAACTTTTAAAATTTAGAAATAAATGTTTCTATATTTTCTTCTACATTTTTATGGTTTTATTTTGTACAATAAAATCTTTGATCTCTTTGGGACTTTTCCTGGTATATAGTTTTCCGATAAGTGCACTTTGCCTAATATTAATTTTGCTCCTCTTCTGCAGATTTCTTTTCTGATATGATCTTTGTATAAATGGCATGCCAGTCCCTTTTTAAAAAAATTTCTGATCATTTAATGGATTGTTTTAATGGATCATTTAATGGATTGATTCCCAGACTACCCACTGGGAAGGGCCAGGAAGGGGTCAGGATAGTTCAAAGCACAAAAGGTCTCTGCTGCCACACAGACAAACTGCTTCCTGCAAAAATGGCTCCACAGTGTATTTCTCCAGCACTGCTTCCACTGCTTCTCTGAATATAGCTGGGTCTAGAAGAGCTTCTGCTCCTAACATGTCCCAGTTCCCTCACAAGTGGTTGCAAACAAAGGCTATGGCTTATGCGCTTTAGGATGAGCTGCTTGCCTTCAGGAAGCATATTTTGCTGGCACTTTCTGAGATGCACCACCACTGAACCATCTCACTATGTCCAGGGCTTGTCTTGTACTTCCTTCTATGCAACTCCTTACTTCAGATGTCTGGGGCAGTCCTTACAGGTATTTCAGAGTTTGTGGATTATTTCTACTTTTTATTTTTCTGAAAACGTAAATTGTGGGAGAGATTTGAGATGAAGAGAGGGATTTTTATTGGTCATCTTACTTTTGTGAATTTCTAGGAGGAAAAAGTAGAAGACTCTGGCTTACATAGCCAATGATCATAGTGGAAGTCTTCCAAATTATTTTTCCTTTCAAACATCCAAAGGGCCTCTTCTTCTTGGCAACCTCATAATCTGGGCTGGTGCTACAATGCTGAGACCCAAGATATGAGCACCTTATATTAGACAAGGAGAGAAAAGGATGTAGTGAAAACATTTTAGGTTCCAGCTCCAATGCCTAAGTTCAAATCCCTCTTCTTCCCCTTAGTAACTGTGTGGATTTGAGCAAGTCAATGCACCTTTCAGAGTTTCCAATCTTTCATATGTCAAATGAGGATAAAAATGTCCACTTCGTACAGTTACGTATGGTAGTGAATCCTCTGATGGGTACAGTACAGTGATGTTTCAACAAATGCTAATATCCTGGGACTCAGTGGCATCAGCATAATTGGTAGCCTCTGAGGATGTGACCATCTCTAAGTCCTTTTCTAAAGAAAAGAAGGTGAAGGCAGATTGTAACAATAGCAGTACTATGTATTTCAGGTCTATTACTCACCAGGTATGGTGTGAGTAATTTTATACACTTTGCCTTGTCACAGTAGAATTTTAGATCATCTAAAGCCAAAATCAACAAAAGATTAGGATAACATTGGTTCCAAGATGGTCAAACACTGAAAAACCACACAGTACGCATGCTTCTCATGCTCCCCTAAGCCCAGCTTTGCCATGGGATCTACCTTGACATCTTGGGAAAGTGCCTGCGGACAAAGCCCCATAGACCCTTCAGGTCCATCCCTGCCAGGAAAAGTGCCACTCACTGGGCTGCTTGGCTAATGAATAAGGAAAGACAACAGAAAATACAAACAATAGTCTCTTCATAGTCCGGTCACAGACCACAACCAGCAGCTCAGGCTGGTCCTGCGAGGGGTTTCCAGGCTCAGTGGGGAGAAGGAGGTGAAATGGAAGGCCAGGCTATGGGAGGAAAGGGCCCCAGGTAAAAGGAATATCCTCTCAGCTGTCTAGAGCTTTAGGTGAAGCAGCTAACCGGCACCAAACACCATCCTGGGCTCATGGGTCATTTTTCATGGGCTGAATTGTGTCCCAGCAAAAATTCGTATGTCAAAGTGCAAACCACCCCCTTCTCCCAGGTACTTCAAAATATAGCCAAATTTAGAGACAGGGCTGTTTTATTTTTAATTGGAGGATAATTGCATTACAATGATATGTTGGTTTCTGCCATACAACAATGTCAATCAGACATAAGTATGCCTATATCCCCTCCTTCCCATCCACCCCATCCATCCCACCCCCTCTACGTCATCATAGAGCACCAAGTTGAGCTCCCTGTGTTATACAGCAGCTTCCCACTAGCTATCTGTTTATACAAAGTAATGTATACATGTCAATGCTACTCTTAAAGAGGTGACTAAATTAAAATGAATTAAGTTGTCTCTAATCCAATATAGGGGGTCTCCCTAGTAACTCAGTGGTATAGAACTCTCACCTGTCAATGCAGCAGACATAGGTTCTATCCCTGGGTCAGGAAGATCCCCTGGAGAAGGAAATGGCAATCCGCTCCAGCGTTCTTACCTGGGAAATCCCATGGATAGAAGAGGCTGGTGGTCTACAGTCCATGGGGTCACAAAAGAGTCAGATGCAACTTAGCAACTAAACAACAGTAATTCCAGTATCACTGGGATCCTTATAAGCAGAGGCAATCTGGACATTGAGACACAAACAGGGGAGATGGTGTGAGGACAGAGGGAGAAGACAGCCATCTACCAGCCAAAGTAAGAGGCTGGGACAGAGGAGGCAACCCTGCTGATACCTTGATCTCAGACTTTAAGCTTCCAGAACCATGAGTCTAACACATTTCTGTTGCTTGAGCCCCCAGTGAGTGGCACCTGCTTATGGCAGGCTTTACCAAACAATAGTTATCTCTTGGAGGAAACGCCACAAACTGTTGACCTCCAAGTAGGGTCACAAAGTCACAGAAGAGCAAGTGGCTCAGACAACAGGAGCAAAGCACCTGAGGCTGGAGTCTGCATTTATACAACCCTAATGATCTGTGACAGCCAGCCCCTTCTCCCACTCAGCACCAACACGGTGACACCCGCCCTGCCCAGCCCTGCCTGCCCAGCCCTTGCTCTATGACCACTCGCTCCCTTGTCTGAGCAGACTTCCCTCCTCTCACCTGTGTCACAGCTATCACCTGGTGCCCACCACCATGAGCCCTTGGGGACCACTGCAATACCTCCTAATCGGCCTCCTTGCTTCCTCTCTCATCGCAGCCAACCCTGCACCTCACCTAATTTCCACGCAGCAGACAGAATGAGCCTTTTGCAAATTATTAATAAAACCTTCCAGTGGCTTCCATCCTAATTAGAACAAACCCCACGTCCTGCCCATGATCTAAAAGGTGTAATGAGATTTGGGCCTCTGACCATGCTCTTGCTGCACCTGCTTTCCTCCCAGCCATCCTGGCACACCATTTGCCTACTGCCCCTTGACCATGCTGAGCACATTCCCATTTCATGACCTTTCACCTACTGTTCTCACTGTGCAGGTACCAGCTTCTCCTGCCATCCACATGGCTGCTCCATCTTACTCCTGCAGTCTTCCTCCTTCCTACAGGAAAGTCTATCCTGGGGACCTAGAGCCTCTCACATCCCCAAAGGCTCTCAATTTCACTACACCATTGAGTCATAGGGCACTAGCGTTTGCTGAGTCACTGCTGTTGTATGCATGGCCTGACACCCGCTGTGCACCGGGGTACCTATGAGCTGAGCATCTGCCTGGCTCCCTCCCTCCCTGGATTCAAGTCATTGCACAAATGCCACCTGCTCAGAAAAGCCTTTTCTGGCCACCCCGGCAGCACATCTTTGCTACTTTTCTCCTCCTGCACTATCTAGTTTTTCTTCCAGGCACTCATCACCATCTGCAGAGTTGTTTATCTGTTACTTGATGTTTCTTTTAGAAAACAAGCTCCTGGAGGACAGGTACCCAGATGCCCAGGTCAGTGCCCAGCATGTAGTTGATACCGTAGAATGAGTAGGCTTTCCAAGGGAACGTCCTAGAATCTGAAATGACATTTACCAGCAGTCCCCAACCTTTCTGGCACCAGAGACCAGTTTCATGGGACAATTCTTCCACAGAACCAGGGGTGGGTGGAGGATGGTTTGGGGATAATTCAAGCACATTACATTTATTGTGCACTTTATTTCTATGATTATTACATCAGCCCCACCTCAGATCCTCAGCCATTAAATCCTAGAAGTTGGGGACCCTGCTTAAGTCAAAATCTCCCTGTACATGAGCACTGACTACCTAACACTGTGTTATGACAAAGCTTCCTAGAACAGTCAAAGCTAAAATTGAATAGATTGTTAAATGCTTACTTAACCAGTGATTTTCTGATCAATCTGGAATTTAATAGTAAAAGTGCATGCATGCATACATACTAAGTTGCTTCAGTCATGTCCAACTCTTAGCGACTCTATGGACTATAGCCCGCCAGGTTCCTCTGTCCTTGGGATTCTCTAGGCAAGAATAGTAGAGTGGGTTGCCATGCCCTCCTCCAGGGGATTTTTCTGACCAAGGGATGGAACTCAAGTTTCTTACATCTCCTGCACTGCAGGCAGATTCTTTACCACTGAGCCACCTGGAAGCCCTAGTAGTTAAAGTGCCACATGTAAATATATATGTAGTAAGAAAGAGCAAATTTGTGAGTGAATGGTGCAGGTGGTGAGACTGATTGCCAATCTTGTACCCACTAGCTCCCTAGACCTGTTCTAGCAGAGAACACACCTTCCTTCAGCAGCCATGAAAATGATCCACCTTGATCCCTAACTTCTGAACCCAAGCAACCACTCATTGACTCCCTGTGCTGTCTCGTGTCAAGGACTTGACCCCTTGCTGCGATTAACCTGTCCCATAGGCCAAGAGGTACTATGGCCCCCACATTTTTAGATGAAGAAGCTGAGGCTCAGAGATGTGGAGCCAAGGTCACCAAGTGAAGAAGGTGTCTCAAATCCAGGGCCCACCGCCAAGCCCAAGTGCTGTATCGGGGGCTCCCCTGCGTTTGCCAGTGCGTCCTAACCCTGGTCACTTCTTATCTGTTCTATCTCTCGGGGACTGTGAATGCCCACGTGTCTTCCAGAGTGTGAGTCTCTCATCTTTGCAGCTGGTCAAGTGTTGTTGCCTTCCACCTGTGAAAGCAAAGCCCCTGTCCCCAGGAGCCCACAGCAGGTCTCTGCCCACCCACTGACTGGTGGCCTGGGTGCTGTCATGGGCAGGGATGCTGATTCCCACCACAAGCCACCACCCAAAATGTGAAAATCACATGATTCCAGTAGCATATAAGCTCTCAGAAGGCAGAGCCTTTGTCTGCCTTGTCACCTGCCACATTCCAAGCCCCTGGAAAAGCATCAAGATACTTCTTAATGCTAACAACATGCAGCCTGATGGTCAGGAATCTCTGACCGGTGGGCTGCTAATGCCTGTCTCCCCCATTCAGCGGTGAGGTTCCCCAGGTGAAGACTAAGCTTATGCATCTTTGTATCCCCCAGATTCTGGCATTTGTTCCTTCAATTCCTTAGTTTACTCAGCAAATATTTATTATGGATCAGGCACAGGCCTGAAGGATACAGCAAGAAAACAAAACAGGCAAAAAGCCTTGGCCTCATGGTGCTAAGGTTTCAGCCAAGGTTTACTGGAGGTGTTTTTCTGTGCCAGGAACCTAGCTAGGCCCAGGGGACATGACAATGAACAAGGCAAAGAGGCCCCAGCAAGCAAACAAGGAAACAAATGAAATCATTACTAAGAGACAGCTACGCCTAGCCCAGGGCATGACAGGCACTCAATTGGTGTTTGAAAGAGAGAGGTACAGGGCAGTTACTAAGAGAAGAGACTCTGGAAAGCAAAAGGCCAAGGCTTGAAAGCCAGCTCTCCTTTTCACCAGCTGAGTGGCCTGGTGTGGTCAGCTTACCTCTCTCAAGAACAAGCTTCTCACCTGCTGGGCTTACTGCCTGGCGCAGCTGTGATGATTACATGAGTTGGGAATAGGGAGGGAAGCAGAGAGAATAAAGTCCCTAAGGAAACAGGCAAGCCAGTCCTGAGTCAAGGTGGAGGGGAAGCCAGAACAGAGGCATAGTAAGAGGCCAAGCTCCCGCAGATAGTAAAGGACAGGAAAGCCTGTTGTGCTGTAGTTCATGGGAGTCTCAAAGAGTCAGACACGACTGAGCTACTGAACAACAACTTGTGACCTATACACCTGCCCAATCCTGGGCCTGACACCAGTCAAAAGTAACAGCTAGGCAACAACCCACGCACCCCCGCAGCCGCCCAACCTCCGTATTCCTGAAACACCTAGGACAGGTTTTGCAGGAATTTTTCCTCCAACATTCAAATATCAATTAACATTAATGTTCAGCTGAAGAAGTTTGGTCGGGCCCTTCCTGCCCCAGATTTGACTTGTCTTGGGCAACCCCTCGGAGAAGGCAATGGGACCCCACTCCAGTACTCTTGCCTAGAAAATCCCATGGCCAGAGGAGCCAGGTGGGCTACAATCCATGGGGTCGCAAAGAGTTGGACACGACTGAGAGACTTCACTTTTCACTTTCATGCATTGAAGAAGGAAATGGCAACCCACTCCAGTGTTCTTGCCTGGAGAATCCCAGGGACGGGGGAGCCTGGTGGGCTTCCGTCTATGGGGTCGCACAGAGTTGGACATGACTGAAGCGATTTAGCAGCAGCAGGGCAACC
This sequence comes from Moschus berezovskii, assembly GCF_049115385.1. Taxonomy (NCBI): domain Eukaryota; kingdom Metazoa; phylum Chordata; class Mammalia; order Artiodactyla; family Moschidae; genus Moschus; species Moschus berezovskii. The sequence goes on along the minus strand of NC_142464.1, from coordinate 53,321,381 downwards.
CCTATGTCTCCCTGGATCAGTTGAGCTCACATGCAGCCCACCCCAACAACATCAAATGCAGAACTCAAGGAGCAGCGAACATTTGCTGGTGGCAGGAAGCAGGGGGTGGGGGAGGAGGGATGTCAGCCTTCAAATCAAATCAAATCAAATCAAATCTGTATTTGATCATTCATCCATCCAAGACCTATTTCTCCAAAACCTCAAGGTACAGGGTGGTGTTGGACTAGAGTGTGAATCTGGTAACAGGTCACTCTGCTTCTGCACATGCTCCTTCCTTTTCTAGAAGACCCTTCCACCTCCCACTAGCATCACCATGTCCCCACCTGCCCACCTCCCCTCCATCTGGTCAATGTCCTCCATCAAGGCTAAGTTCAGACACATTTCCTCTTGGCCACCTCTCCCAGTCTGGCTGCCCATTCCCTGTGCTCCCACAGGAACCCACCCTGCGATTAGCTCAGTCCTGCCCTGGGCCTGCTAGATAGTAACCACCTGTCTCTTGGTCTTCCTTTTTCTCTAGACACTGACCTTCTTGAGGTCAGGTACTGGCCTTTTCTATTTATACAGTGCCAACCCAGTGCCTCAAAATGTAGCTAAAGTCTGATAAATATGTGTTGCCTGTTTGTGTGTCCATTCCGCACACTAGTCTGTGAGCTCTCACAGGTGAGAACTCTGTTTTGATCACATATCATAAATTAAGATAGATTAAGAAATTGAGTTAAATAGAGAAGTGCCCTGGCCTCGGGTGCAGCAGGCAGAGTTGAACAACCATGTACAATTGAAAACAGAGGCAGTGAGTGAAAATCTACTTATTGAACGATGAGACCATCCTTGTCTTCCACCCACAAGCTCCCCCATACCCTCAGCTTCCAGGACATGGGCAGTCAGGTGAAAAAAATTTTATTCTTTTAGTGTAAAGTTCATGGCTCAGTTGGTAAAGAATCTACCTGCAACGCATGAGGCCCCAGTTTGATTCCTGGGTCAGGAAGATGCCCTGGAGAAGGGATAGGCTACCCACTGCAGTATTCCAGGGCTTCCCTTGTGGTTCAGCTGGCAAAGAATCTGCCTGCAATGCGGGAGACGTGGGTTCTATTCCTGGTTTGGGAAGATCCCCTGGAGAAAAAAAAGGCTACCCACTTCAGTTCTCTGGCCTGGAGAACTCCATGGACTGTATAGTTCGTGGGGTCGCAGAGTTGGACATGACTGAGAGTGTTTCACTTTCACTTTCACAGCTCATTTATACATACAGTACCTAATCAGATGTATATTTAAAGTAAACTGTACGGGGTAGAGGCAATTAGGAACAAAAATGTCTATAAAGTCTTGCTCTGGTGGGGAAGAGGTGGTGGGTGATAATGAAAAAAAGGTTGAGAAACACTAGGTTAGACAGTGAAAACACTGACAGGAGACTAGGGGAGAAGCCACTGGAGTGGGAAGCCCTTTCTCTCCTCTGCCTCTCTCCTCTCTCCTAGGCAGCATCCCTGGCAGCGGCCACATCCCTACCTTGAACCAGCTTATGCAGGTACCACACAGCCCCAGGGCTAGAGTTGTGGCGGCTCCCTTTTGTCTCTTCAGACTGGAGGTAGCAACAACATCTTGTTATTGCTGACCCCTAGGTTGCCTCACAATCCTGTTTGACCTCTTAGCTCTTCCATCACTTATACAGTCATTCTCCTGATTAAATTCCTTCTGTTAATAATGGGAGGGGAATGTGGCAGTCCTATTTGGGCTTCACAAGCTTTGTACTTCATATTGCAATGAGAAACATTTTTAAATTTAATTAAAATATTTAATTAAATTAAGTAGAGAAGTACCTTGGCTTGGGGTGCAGCGGGCAGAGTTGAAGAACCTTGTATGACTGAAAAAGAGGCAGTAAGTGAAAATCTACTTATTGAATGATGAGACCATCTTTGTCTTCCACCCCAAGCTCCCCCACACCCTCAGAATGAAAACCACAATCACAGAAAACTAATCAAACTGATCACATGGACCACAGCCTTGTCTAACTCAATGAAACTATGAGCCATGCCATGTAGGGCCACCCAAGATGGACGGATCAGGGTGGAGAGCTCTGACAAAATGTCAACCACTGGAGAAGGGAATGGCAAACCACTTCAGTATTCTTGCCTTGAGAACCCCTGAACAGTATGAAAAGGCAAAAAGATAGGACACTGAAAGATGGACTCCACAGGTCAGTAGGGGCCCAATATGCTACTGGAGAAGAGTAGAGAAATAACTCCAGAAAGAATGAAGAGATGGAGCCAAAGCAAAAACAATGCCCAGATGTGGACGTGACTGGTGATGAAAGTAAAGTCTGATGCTATAAAGAACAATATTGCATAGGAACCTGGAATGTTAGGTCCATGAAACAAGGCAATTGGATGTGGTCACTCAAGAGACAGCAAGAGTGAACATCGAAATTTTAGGAATCAATGAACTAAAATGAACTGGAATGGGTGAATTTAATTCAAATGACCATTAAATCTACTACTGTGGGCAAGAATCCCTTAGAAGAAATGGAGTAGCCACCATAGTCAACAAAAGAGTCCAAAATGCAGTACTTGGGTGCAATCTCAATACTGACAGAATGATCTCTGTTCATTTCCAAGGCAAACCATTCAATATCACAGTAATCTAAGTCTATGCCTTAACCAGTAATGTTGAAGAAACTGAAATTGAATGGTTCATAGGAAAAGGAGTACGTCAAGGTTGTATATTGTCACCCTGTTTATTCAACTTATATGCAGAGTACATCATGAGGAACGCTGGGCTGAAAGAAGCACAAGCTGGAATCAAGATTGCTGGGAGAAATACAAATAACCTCAGATATGCAGATGACACCACCCTTATGGCAGAAAGTGAAGAGGAACTCAAAGGCCTCTTGATGAAAGTGAAAGAGGAGAGTGAAAATGTTGGCTTGAAGCTCAACATTCAGAAAACGAAGATCATGGCATCTGGTCCCATCACTTCACGGGAAATAGATGGGGAAACAGTGGAAACAGTGTCAGACTTTATTTTGGGGGGCTCCAAAATCACTGCAGATGCTGATTGCAGCCAGGAAATTAAAAGACGCTTACTCCTTGGAAGGAAAGTTATGACCAACCTAGATACCATATTAAAAAGCAGAGACATTACTTTGCCAACAAAGGTCCGTCTAGTCAAGGCTATGGTTTTTCCCGTGGTCATGTATGGATGTGAGAGTTGGACTGTGAAGAAAGCTGATCGCCGAAGAATTGATGCTTTTGAACTGTAGTGCTGGAGAAGACTCTTGAGAGTCCCTTGGACTGCAAGGAGATCTAGTCCATTCTAGAGGAGATCAATCCTGGGTGTTCATTGGAAGGACTGATGCTAAAGCTGAAACTCCAATACTTTGGCCACCTCATGCGATGAGTTGACTCACTGGAAAAGACTCTGATGCTGGGAGGGATTGGGGGTGGGAGGAGACGGGGACAACAGAGAATGAGATGGCTGGATGGCATCACCGACTCGATGGACCTGAGTTTGAGTGAGCTCCGGGAGTTGGTGATGGACAGGGAGGCCTAGCATGCTGTGATTCATGGGGTCGCAAAGAGTCGGACACGACTGAGGGACTGAACTGAACTGAACTGATGAAGACCTACAAGACCTTCTAGTACTAACTCCCAAAAAGATGTCCTTTTCATCATAGTGGACTGGAATGCAAAAGTAGGAAGTCAAAAGGTACCTGGAGTAACAGGCAAATTCAGCCTTGGAGTATAAAATGAAGCAGGAAGTTACCTGGAGTAACAGGCAAATTCGGCCACGGAGTATAAAATGAAGCAGGACAAAGGCTAATCGAGATTTTTGCCAAGAGAATGCACTGGTCATAGCAAACACCCTCTTCCAACAACACAAGAGAAGACTCTACACATGGACATCACCAGATGGTCAATAACTAAATCAGACTGATTATGTTCTTTGCAGCCAAAGATGGAGAAGCTCCTATACAGTCAGCAAAAACAAGACTGGGAGCTGACTATGGCTCAGATCATGAACTCCTTATTGCCAAATTCAGACTTAAATTGAAGAGAGTAGGGGAAACCACTAGATCATTCAGGTATGATCTAAATTAAATCCCTTATGATTATACAGTGGAAGTGACAAATAGATTCAAGGGATTAGATTGATAAAGAGTGCCTAAAAACTTTGCACAGAGGTTCGTGACATTGTACAAGAGGCAGTGATCATGACCATCCCCAATGAAAAGAAATGCAAAAAAGCAAAATGGCTGTCTGAGGAGGCTTTACAAATAGCTGAGAAAAGAAGAGAAGCCAAAAGCAAAGGAGAAAAGGAAAGATACACCCATCTGAATGCAGAGTTCCAAAGAATAGCAAGGAGAGATAAGAAAGCCTTCCTCGATGATAAGGCAAAAAAAATAGAGGAAAACAACAGAATGGAAAAGACTAGAGATCTCTTCAAGAAAATTAGAGATACCAAGGGAATATTTCACGCAAAGATGGGCACAATAGAGGACAGAAATGGTATGGACCTAACAGAAGCAGAAGGTATTAAGAAGAGGTGGCAAGAATACACAGAAGAACTATACAAGAAAAGGTATCTTCATGACCCAGATAACCACAACAGTGTGATCACTCACCTAGAGCCAGACATCCTGGAATGTGAAGTCAAGTGGGCCTTAGGAAGCATCACTATGAACAAAACTAGTGGAGGTGATGGAATTCCAGTTGAGCTGTTTCAAATCCTGAAAGATGATGCTGTGAAAGTGCTGCACTCAATATGCCAGCAAATTTGGAAAATTCAGCAGTGGTCACAGGACTGGAAAAGGTCAGCTTTCATTCCAATCCCAAAGAAAGGCAATGCCAAAGAATGCTCAAACTACCACACAACTGCACTCATTTCAACACACTAGCAAAGTAATTCTCAAAATTCTCCAAGCCAGGCTTCAACAGTACATGAACCAAGAACTTCCAGATGTTCAAGCTGGATTTAGAAAAGGCAGAGGAACCAGAGATCAAATTGCCAACATCTGTTGGATCATTGAAAAAGCAAGAGAGTTTCAGAAAAACACCTATTTCTGCTTTATTGACTATGCCAAAGCCTTTGACTGTGTGGATCACAACAAACTGTGGAAAATTCTTAAAGACATGGGAATACCAGACCACCTTACCTGTCTCTTGAGAAACCTGTATGCAGGTCAGGAAGCAACAGTTAGAACTGGACATGGAACAACAGACTTATTCCAAATAGGAAAAGGAGTACGTCAAGGCTGTATATTGTCACCCTGCTTAATTAACGTATATGCAGAGTACATCATGAAGAACTCTGGGCTGGAAGAAGCACAAGCTGGAATCAAGATTGCTGGGAGAAATATCAATAACCTCAGATATGCAGATGCTGCTGCTGCTGCTAAGTCACTTCAGTCGTGTTCGAATCTGTGTGACCCCATAGATGGAAGCCCACCAGGCTCCTCCATCCCTGGGATTCTCCAGGCAAGAACACTGGAGTGGCTTGCCATTGCCTTTTCCCATATGCAGATGACACCACCCTTATGGCAGAAAGTGAAGAAGAACTAAAGAGCATCTTGATGAAAGTGAAAGAGGAGAGTGAAAAAATTGGCTTAAAACTCAACATTCAGAAAACTAAGATCATGACATCTGGTCCCATCACTTCATGGGAAATAGATGGGGAATAGTGGAAACAGTGTCAGACTTTATTTTTTGGGGCTCCAAAATCACTGCAGATGCTGACTGCAGCCATGAAATTAAAAGACGCTTACTCCTTGGAAGAAAAACTATGACCAATCTAGACAACATATTAAAAAGCAGAGACATTACTTTGCCAACAAAGGTCCGTCTAGTCAAAGCTATGGTTTTTCCCGTGGTCATGTATGGATGTGAGAGTTGGACTGTGAAGAAAGCTGATCGCTGAAGAATTGATGCTTTTGAACTGTGGTGCTGGAGAAGACTCTTGAGAGTCCCTTGGACTGCAAGGAGATCCAACCAGTCCATCCTAAGGGAGATCAATCCTGGGTGTTCATTGGAAGGACTGATGCTGAAGCTGAAACTCCAATACTTTGGCCACCTCATGCGAAGAGTTGACTCATTGGAAAAGACCCTGCTGCTGGGAGGGATTGGGGGCAGGAGGAGAAGGGGACAAACGAGGAAGAGATGGTTGGATGGTATCACTGACTCAATGGACATGAGTTTGAGTAAACTCCAGGGGTTGGTGATGGACAGGGAAGCCTGGCGTGCTGCAGTCCATGGGGTTGCAGAGTTGGACATGACTGAGAGACTGAAGTGAACTGAAAATATTTAATACTTCTAGAAGCGATAGTGGCTCATTTTGTAAATTAAAATAATAGCTGTCTCCAAACAGAAGAGATGTAGGGTGAAATAAAGACAATGGATATGAAATGTTTTAGTTCTGGAGGATGGAGACACGCAAACCTTCCCCAAGTGTCCTACAGCCCAGCACAGTGTTTGCAGAGCACTTAGTAGGTCTTCATTAATGGCTGAGAATCAGCCCAGAGCCCCCTGGACATTCTGGGTATTTCCCATTTGTAAGCCCTTCCCTGCTTTCCCTCTACCCAAGCCCTCTGGTGGGTTTCCCTGATAGCTCAGTTGGTAAAGAATCTACCTGCAATACCAGAGACCCCACTTCAATTCCTAGGTTGGGAAGATCCCCTGGAGAAGGGATAAGCTACCCACTCCAAGATTCTTGGGCTTTCATTGTGGCTCAGCTGGTAAAGAATCCACCTATAATGCAGGAGACCTGGGTTCAATTCCTGGGTTGGGAAGATCCCCTGGAGGGGGGCATGGCAACCCACTCCAGTATTCTTGCCTGGATAATTCCATGGACAGAGGAGCCTGGCAGGCTATAGTCCATGGGGTTGCAAAGAGTTGGACATGACTGAGTGACTAACACTTTCTTTCTTTCACGCCCTCCTGGATGGATGAGTGAAGGTTGTTGAAAGAATTTGTTTATATTCTCATTTAAGACAGTGACAAAATGTTCCCTTCTCCCTACTTTCCCAGGGCAAGTTAAGCATGACTTTCGTTGAAAAACCCACCGCCTCCTCTCAGGATTTTTTTTAAAAAGTGGAGAAGAGTGTTCTTCAAGTGAGTGACAAGCCTAAGTGTGACTCTGTTCTCCTCAGCTGCTGCTGCTGCTGCTAAGTGGCTTCAGTCGTGTCCGACTCTGCGACCCCATAGACGGCAGCGCACCAGGCTCCCCCGTCCCTGGGATTCTCCAGGCAAGAACACTGGAGTGGGGTGCCATTTCCTTCTCCAATGCATGAAAGTGAAAAGTGAAGGTGAAGTTTCTCAGTCATATCCTACTCTTAGCTGGTAAATGTGAACACCAAGTAGAAAACAAATTGCAAAGCAAGGGGGTTATCTGTATCTTCCTCTGACTTGCCTCAGCCTAACCCAATGTTTTGTTCCCATTTCTCCTTAAAAATAAAAGAAGAAAGAAAAGGAACTGAGTAGGGGAGGGAAGGAAATCACGACTCAGATACCTGGGCTCTGAAACACACCTGGTGATCCTGGATCACTGATCTCTGCTTTCTTTTTGTTTATTTGTATTCTCTAATTTGGTACAAAACAGGGGGTAAAAACATTCGAGGTTTTATTATTTGTGTGTGTGTGTGATATAGCAAGGAAGACTCAAGGGAAATTTAACAAAATACTGACACTGGAGTTCCTTCAGGGAGCCCAAAGGCAATCGCTCTTCTCTTTCTTTTTCTCATTTACATTTTCTTCTCTTTCTGCAATGACCATTCTTTGCTTTTGTAATAACAGCAACAAAAATCCCTACACATAAAACAAAAAACAATAAGGATTCTGTCTTGTTTTTAAAAAGTGAAAAAGACAAAACAACAAGGATTTACTGTATAGCATCTGGAACTATATTCAATGTCTTTAAATTATCTATAATGGAAAAGAATCTGAAGCTGCGCACCTGAAACTAACACAATCTTGTAAAGCAACTGTATAGATTAATACATTTTTTAAAAAGTAGCTGAGAGAAAAAATGAAACAGAATAAACTACAAGAAAATAGAAACAGTGGCGGGACTTCCCTGGCAGTCCTGCAGCTAGGACTCCATGGTACCAATGCAGGGGACCTGGGTTCAATCCCTGATCAGGGGACTAGATCCCATATGCTGCATGCAACTATAGATACCGCATACCACACAGCTAGTAAGTGTGAACCCACTGACATGTAAACATGGATGAGATGGTTGGATCGCATCACCGACTAAATGGACATGAGTTTGAGGAAGCTCCAGGAGTTGGAGATGGACAGGGAAGTCTGGTGTGCTGCAGTCCACGGGGTTGCGAAGAGTCGGACACGACTGAGCGACTGAAGTGCAAGACTAAAGTAAAAGCTGGCTCAGCCAAATAAATAAATAAAAACAAATATTATTTTAAAAAAATAGAAACAGTGGTTATTTCTGAATGTTAAGATTTTTTTTCTTTTTGCTCATCTCTGACTTCAGCCATGAAAAACTATTCCTTACATAAGAAAGAGAAAAAAGGTAGTTCTGTCTCATGGTCTCCCCTCACCCACTTCATCACGTGTGGAACAGCCCATCGCTGCCTCCAACCTGAGCGGAAACTAAGAGATTCTTTAATTTCTCTCTCTTCTCTCTTTCATTGTCTGGGGAAGGGAGAAACAATAAATGAACATCTAAAGAGGACTTCACCTTTGCTTGGTCTGATTCTGAATCACACTGTGAAAACTTTCTTCCATGGGCTTTTTAAAATTCAAACCAACATAGTCATTATGCCAATAGATTATAGTGTTTTTGAGGGAACTGACCATTTCCTGTCATTTTTAATATCTCTCATAGTATATATTCAGTCACTGGTAATAGGCAACTAGTGCTCCATCGTTCATTCAACTAACCTTTACTGGGGGAGGAGCACTGTCACCTCAGTGAGGTCCCAGAAAGTAAAGACCAGGCATAGGCCCTGCCTTAAAGGATCCCCCACTCTCACTGCATGGAGAATAAACGCATCCACAATAGTTATAACCCAGAGTGACAACTATTAACCTGCACAGTCTCTGCAGGGTCACAGAGGAAGCCTGGAATTTGTTGGCTTGAATTTTTAGGGGTTCAGGGCACTGGGTGTCTAGAATGCTAAATTCACTGTATACAGGCTCATGAGAATCTGCGGATTCATGGATATCTCCTTGTCCCACTGACTTGCAAACTAAGCCCTTGACTCAGCCCGATTCCATGCAGAACTCCCTGGCCCCACATTCCCCTTGGGTCTTGGGCTGTCCATTGTTAAGGACTTTGATCAGATGGAGTCAGACAACCTCCTCTCACTCTACAGGAGGCCAGACTCTGTCCCTCAATGAAGACTGATGGGAGAAGAGCAGAGAATTGGCAATCTAGTAGGAAAACAAGAAAGCTCCAATAGCATACTCATTGATTTGGGGAGCCTGTTCAAAACTCTCAACTATACTCCTCAGAATCAACATTATTCCTGGATGGGCCACATGGAAACATTGAGAAGACACTAGGGTCCCGATTACTGAAGTGCCTCCATCATTTACCATCTAATCATCCATCCTTTCAACATGTATTAATTTATTACCTACTTGGGCCAAGCCAGAACTGGCTCTGGGGGCACGAAGATGAAAGGCTGTGGTCTAGAGGGAAAAAACAAATGTAGGTAAACACTTATGCAAAATGGAAGCCTCTAGAAAGCAGATGTGTGTGATAGCAGTGAGACCAGAGTGGTCCTACATCATCCAGAGACCTTTCCCTTCTCAGACGGTGACAAGAGTTCATCCCCCAATAAACCACAAAGCTCTGATGGCTCCCTCCCCAGGGAAGCCAACATTTGGTTCACTCACTTTCTGGAAGGCAGAAGTGTATCTGCCAGTGATGTGACATTGATCCACCCTGCCACACACACACACACACACACACACACGGGGCACCAACACTCCCTGGAAAGAAACACATGCAGACACACAACCCCAGAGGACTGACCTCCCTCCCTCCCTCCCTCCCTCCCTGAGTGCAGGTGGGAACTTTCCAGAAATGCACACGTGTCAAGAAAACAGAGAGAAGAGAGCGCAGAAAACACAATGAGGGCTATTTCCATCAGTCCATCAGTCATCGAGATGGGATTTACTTTTCCATCTATTGCTGAGTTTTAAATGCCCAACCCCCACCTTTTGTCTCCGCTCTAGAGCCAGGGATTGTCAGGGTCCAAAGCTTATTTGCATCCACCACCTTTATTCGAAACCACCAAGACCCCGGGGCCACTCACACCCTCCTGGCTCTGCTGTGAGTGCCAGGAGCATGGTACAGCCTTCTCTGGCAGACGAGACACACACAGGCATCCCAAGAGAAACAGCAATTCCTCCCCAGGTTGCACTGCGGGGTAGCTACCTGAGTCCCGTTGTATCCGCTAAATCCAGTGTCCTATAGCTGCCTGGCTCAATGATGCAAGGCAAGAAGAGTGTGAGCCTGGCTTACAACCTTTACAGAGGCTTTGGAAAGAACTTCCAGGTGGCAGTCTGCACCCAAGACTTCAGTAAGGTTACTCTGTTGCTGCCCTGCTCAGCAGGGTGAGGCCAATCAAGTGACATAAGCCAGTAGAGGGCTCAGAGGAGTCAGGAAGAGCAAGAATGGGGAGGTCCATTGTCCTCCAGGCTGCAAGAGTACCCAGGCTCTGGAACCATGGCCTTGAGTTCGAGTCCTGGTTCTGCCAGCTGTGTGATCTTAATACTGAGCAGTAGTTCCAGGGTGCCAAGGTGGGCAGGCTGGCCACACTCCCCTACCTGCCACTCAGGGTGGGTGTGCAGATTCCATGGCTAAGGCAATCCAAGTTTCAGACCCCAAGGAGGGCTGCTCCAACAAGGCCAGTTTCCATCCCCTTCCCAGTGAGGTTTGTACATATGATGACTTTTTATGCAGATGACACCACCCTTATGGCAGAAAGCGAAGAAGAACTAAAGAGCCTCTTGATGAAAGTAAAAGAGGAGAGTGAAAAAGTTGGCTTAAAACTCAACATTCAGAAAACTAAGATCATGGCATCTGGTCCCATCACTTCATGGCAAATAGATGGGGAAACAGTGACAGACTTTATTTTGGTGGGGCTCCAAAATCACTGCAGATGGTGACTGCAACCATGAAATTAAAAGATGCTTACTCCTTGGAAGAAAAGCTATGACCAACCTAGATAGCATTTTAAAAAGCAGAGACATTACTTTGCCAACAAAGGTCCATCTAGTCAAGGCTATGGTTTTTCCAGTGGTCATGTATTGATGTAAGAATGGGACTATAAACTAAGCCGAGCGCCAAAGAATTGATGCGTTTGAACTGTGGTTCAAAATCTTGGAGAAGACTCTTGAGAGGCCCTTGAACTGCAAGGAGATCCAAACCAATCCATCCTAAAGGAAATCATTCCTGAATGTTCATTGGAAGGACTGATGCTGAAGCTGAAACTCCAATTCTTTGGCCACCTGACACAAGGCGCTGACTCATTTGAAAAGACCCTGATGCTGGGAAAGATTGAAGGTGAGAGGAGAAGGGGTTGACAGAGGATGAGATGGTTGGATGGCATCACTGACTCAATGGACATGAGTTTGAGTAAACTCCCGAAGTTGGTGATAGGAAGGCCTGGTGTGCTACAGTCCATGGGGTCTCTAAGAGTCAGACACAACTGAGCAACTGAACTGACACAGCTTGCAGGACCTTAGTTCACTAGGCTCCCAGGGAATTCCTTTTATGGTGATTCTAAACATCGCTGATAGAAATCCAGGCCTCACCAAGCTGGAATAGGTTTACTATAAGGCATCCCTTAGAACATAGGAAACAGGAAAGGAGACAAAGAGAGGAAAGCTTTCCAAACTTAAGCTCTCCAGACTCAACAGGGGCCCCCAGAAAGCTAAGATCTGCCTCGGCAGATCCTCTCAGCGCTCAAACCTCCCTTCCACTCACTAACTAACTTGGCTCTCCTAAATGTCAGCACTCTTTCAGGCCTTGGGGACTCTGCACATGCTGTTCCCACTACCTAGAAAGCCCTTCTTCCTCTTCTTCACCTGGGCACTCCCAACCTATTCATAACTAAGCTCAGGGAGTTGTTCCTCCTCCAGGAAGCCTTCCTGGCCTCCTCCCAGGCTGGGCTGGGTATTTCCTCTCTGTCTACTGTGAACATCTACTTGTTGGCCCATCTCACCACCAGGCCAGAAGGCCTGGGGCTAGGGACCAGATTTCACTGATATATTAATATTCCCAGTGCCTGGCACATGGAAGACACCTAATACATGTCTGATTCATTCATTCAACAAATATTTATTGAGTACATGCTATGTGCCCGGCACACCAACACCATAGTAAAAATAAGGCCAACTCCCTGTCATCATGAAGCCAGGAGACAGACAATTAAAAAAAATTAATCATATAAGTATATTATAACTCTGCTGCTGTTAAATTGCTTCAGTCGTGTCCAACTCTGTGCGACCCCATAGACGGCAGCCCACCAGGCTCCTCTGTCCCTGGGATTCTCCAGGCAAGAACACTGGAGTGGGTTGCCATTTCCTTCTCCAATGCATGAAAGTGAAAAGTGAAAGTGAAGCCGCTCAGTCGTGTCTGACTCTTAGCAACCCCATGGACTGTAGCCCACCAGGCTCCTCCGTCTATGGGATTTCCCAGGCAAGAGTACTGGAGTGGGGTGCCATTGCCTTCTATTATAACTTAAGTCATGGTAAATGCTGGGAAGATAAACTAAAGCAGAAAAACAAAGATGGGATTACATTAGAGAAGGGACAGCTGTTAATGCAGGGTGGGGAGTGGAGGTGGGGCACTGGGGGGACATTGAGCAGAGCCCTAAAGCAAATGAGGATGGGCCATGTGGATATTTACAGGAAGCAGGCTGACTAGATTCAACTCCCAGATCTATCAATTATTACCTGTGTAAGTTTAAGGAAGTCTCCTAACTTCTTTATGCCTCAGTTTCGTCATCTGTAAAATGGGAATCATGCCTACTTCATAGAATTAAGAGGTTTGTTTTTTTTAATTGTGACAAAATACACATCAATTAAATGTATCACCTTAGCTATTTTTAAGTGTACTTTTCAAAGGCATTAGGTATGTTCACATTGTTGTGCAACTGTCACCACTATCTATCTCTAGAACTCTTTCCATGATGTAAAATTGGAACTCTGTTCCCATTAAACGGTAACTTCTCATTCCCCTTCCCAGCCCCAGGCAACTGCCATCCCACTTTCTTTCTCCATGAATTTGACAACTCCAGGTACTTCATATAAATGGAATCTTACGTTATCTGTCCTTTCATGACTGGCTTATTTCAGTTATTTAATTTCACAGTTCATTCATGTTGTAGCGTGTGTTGGGATTTCCTTCCTTTATAAAGCTGAATCATATTTCATGGTCTGTGCGTATATACACACACTGTATGTAACACTCACCCATGGATGAACACTTGGATTCTTCCATGTTTTAGCTATTGTGAATATGCTGCTATGAACATGAGTGTACAAAAGCCTCTTCAAATTCCTGCTATCAATTCTTTTCAGTTATATACCCAAAGTGGAATAGTTGGATCACATTGTAATTTTGTTTTTAATTTTTGGAGGAATTACCTAATTGTTTTCCATAGCAACTGCGTCATTTGACATTTCCAGCAGCAATGCGCAAGCTTTCCAGTTTCTTCACATCCTTGCCAAGAGTATTTTCTGGTTTTTTGATAGTAGCCATCCCAATAGGTGTGAAGTGGTATCTCATTGTGGTTTTAGTTTGCATTTCCCTAATGATTAATGCTATTGAGCATGGTTATTGGCCATTTCTATATCTTCTTTGGAGACTATCTATTTAAGTCCTTTGCCTACTTTTTAATATTTTTAGCTGAGCTGCGAGGCATGTGGGATCTTATTTCCTCAATCAGGGATTGAACCTGTACCCTCTGCAGTTGAAGTGCAGAATCTTAACCACTGCACCATCAGAGAGGTTTCCTTTGCCTACTTTTCTATCAGGCTGTTTGAATTTTTTTTTTTTCCGCTTTGTAGGAGTTCTTTGAGTATTCTTGATATTAACCCCTATCAGATATGTGATTTGCAAGTATTTTCTTCCATTCCATAGGTTGCCTATTCACTCTAATCGTGTCCTTTGACACATAGAAATTTTTTATTTTGATGCAATTCAATATTTCTATTTTCTCTTTTGTTGCCTGTGTCTTTGGTGTCATATTGAGAAATCATTGCCACATCCAATGTCATCAAGCTTTTCTCTGTTTCCCCCTAACAGTTTTATAGTTTCAGCTCTCAGGTGTATGTCTTTGATCTCTATATGCCATTATTCTCGCATACAACTTTTTTCCTCTTTGAGTGCATAGATCAGGTCTGCATCCCCCACGATATCTAGGAGAGTGGGATGCATAGAAGGCACTCAGTAAAGGAACCTTCCGGATGATAGCAGTGACTACTGGACAGCAGCCTTCCTGTATGAAACTTCTCTGAGAGAGGATAGCACAGACTAACACAACCATCCCGTCTCAAACCAGCCCACCCTCAAAGGTTTATAACCTTCCTGTCTTCTCTCGATTAATTGAAAATACGAGCCAGGAATGAAGTCAAAGGCAGCTACTGAGGTGGGCAGGGCTGGCTTCTCAGGCATCTGCAGAACCACACTGAAGTTTTGCATGAAGGATGTGCTTTGGCATGAAAATGGACTCAAGAGTCCCCATGACACCATCTTGCTGCTGTTGCCACTGACCAGCAGCCAGCTATCCTGCCCATCAGCTCTCTCTACTCTGTCTCTAGCTCTGGGCAGAAATAACTGCAGCAAGAAGGATAAGGCAGGAGGGTGGTGGGCATGAGGAAACAGACACAGTGCCATGACACAGTGATCTTTGGGGACAAGGCAGGAAGCCTCAACTCCCAGACAGATCAAAGAGGAAACAACAGTCTAAAAATAGGACCTGGGAGGAGGAAGGAAGGACCAAGAGAGATTAGACTAAAACATCAAAAGAGAAAGGTTACACCAGTGCAGACCAGCCAATTGCCAGGATCCACTTCTGTGCTTGTTACCAGGGGAGCAACTTAAAGACACACAGAATCCATTTGGTCAAACCACACATATGGCGAATCACACATTCACATAGCATCCACCCTGCTACTACTGGGGTCTGCATCTCCCAGGTCAGGCATGTCCCAGGCCAAGGTGGACTCAGTGACAAGAGAAGCTGTCACACTTCCACAAAGGTTTTAAAGTTCCTATATGACAATGTGCACTCAATCTCCTTCCTAACTCCCACCACCATGGCAACCAAATCATTTGACAAAAGGAGGCAGGAGGGGATGATTCCCTCCCATCCAGTGGCCTTGTCCTTTGGTATAATAGTTCAAGATTTTACCACCAACCATTGTGCTGCACTGTATTTGGAAGATCTCAAAGCACCTAGACGTTTATGTCAATGGAGCTAGTTTCACACCCATGGGGTTCCAGAAAGAGTATTCCAAAGCAATCTGTTGGGATAAGTATCTGCTTATTCCAAACCAATGACCCTGAGGAACCCTGCATGTATGTGTGCTCAGTTGTCTCCAACTCTTTATGACCCCATGAACTGCAGCCCACCAGACTTCTCTGTCCATTTAGAATTTTCCAGGCAAGAATACTGGAGCGGGTTGCCATTTCTTACTCCAGGGGATCTTCCTGACCCAGGGATCAAACCCGCGTTTCTTGCATCTCCTGTATTGGCAGGCAGACTCCTTACCTGGGAAGCCCTGAGGAACAAAGAGAGAAGTTGAAAACAACCTGGGTATACCCTTGTCCTTCCGATTTTACTTACAAATCAAATTTTATGTTATCTCATCTTTTGATTAATAATTTATTGATGTTTCTCAACAATAATAAGTAGGAATTCAAACACTCCTGATTGCAAATGTTGGAACCACTAACTCTTGAGCTGGAAGCACCTTGGGCAAGCACAAAGAACTTGGAGCTGGGCACATTCTCTCCTGCGTATTCTCCCATCGTCCCCCTTCAACTGTTTGAAAGCCAGCATGTGGCAGGTATCCAATAACTGGATGAGGATGAGCATGATGGAAGTGTGCTTCGGTTTCCTCATTATAAAAGTGGAACAAATATCATGACCTTATAGTTTTGGGGGCATAACAAGAGCTTCTATGGATACAGCTGTCACATGTTAGCTGCTGCCACTAGTATCTTACTACGTATTGACCCACCACCTACACATCCACGCAGCAAGGTTTCCCAGAGAGAAAGAGCCAGCCGCTCAGTGGAGTGCCTTAACATCATGATCGCGATGTCTCACATTTCCTTCTGGAAGGAAAGGAGGAACAGTAGGATAGAAAAGAGAGGAGGAAGGGGAAGTCATTCATTCTGGATGCCCACCAAATAACCTCCTGCCTCACTGCGTTATTTCCTTCACTCCTCATGGCAACTCTAATGATAATGTAATTTTTCTCATACAATTTTCTCATTCCTATTTAATTTTTATTTTATATTGGAATAATTTAAATTATAATCAAGTTATTTATAATTATATATAAATTATTTATAATTATTTAAATTATATTTAAATTATTTATATTTTATATTACTATATACAGTTAATTAACAATTCTGTGTCTGTTTCAGGTGTACAGCAAAGTGATTCAGTTAGACGTGGATCTATTCTTTTTCAGATTCTCTTCCCATTCAGGTTGTTAGAGAATATTAAGCAGAGTTTCTTGTCTATACAGAAAGTCCTTGTTGGTTATCCATTTTCAATACAGCAGTGTGTACGTGTCCATCCCAAACTCCCAATATATCCCTCCGCCAGTAACCATAAGTTTGTTCTTAAGTCTGGAGTCTGTTTCTGTTTCATAAATAAGTTCATTTGCATCACTTTTTTTAGCTTCCTCATATAAATGATACCATACTATGTTTGTCTTTTCTGCCTGACTTACTTCACTTAGTATGGTAATCTCCAACTCCACCCATACTGCTGCAAATCACATTATTTCATTCTTTTTAATGACTGAGTAACATATATATTCCATAATATATTCCACTGTGTACACCTACCACATCTGCTTTAGCCGGTCCTCCACTGATGGACATTTAGGTTGCTTTCATGTGTTGGCTATTGTAAGCAGCGCTACAATGTCTATTGATTATGTTTTATGTTTTATTTTTCCCACTCACAATGAGGAACCCAAGTGAATCTAAAGCCTAGTAAGTTTAAGTTGCCAAAGGTCACAAAGCTGTGTGATTTGTACAAAGCTGGGAATCCAACAGAGCTCTGAACCAGGACCTATCTTTCCTGCAACCACCAGGGCCTTGGGGGTTGGTGAGAATAAATGAGGGGGCTTGAATCACCTTCCAGGAACATTTTAAATCACTTTCTCTATGTCTTCTTCACCCTTTACCCTTCAGGTAACACTGATCCCACAGAGCTGACACCTGAAACTTCAGGACCTGCTCTTAGCCATCGGTGGTAGGGAAGTACTTCATCAGCAGGTAAGCATTCTTTAACACCACACACAAAAATAAATTCAAAATGGATTAAAGACCTAGATAGAAGATCAGATACTATGAAACTCTTAGAAGAAAACATAAGCAAATCACTCTTTCACATAAATCACAGCAATATCTTTTTGGATCCACCTGCTAGAGTAATGAAAATAAAAACAAAAATAAACAAATGAGATCTAATTAAACTTAAAAGCTTTTGCACAGCAAAGAAAACCATAAACAAAATAAAAAGACAACTCCCAAAATGAGAGAAAATATTTGAAAAGAAAGCAAACGACAAGATTAATCTCTGAGATATGCAAATAGCTCATGCAGTTCAATATCAATAAAACAAACAGCCCAATCAAAAATTAAGCAGAAGATATAAATAGATTTTTTTCCAAAGAAGACATACTGATGGTCAATAAGTACATGAAAAGATGTTCAACATCGCTAATTATTAGAGAAATGCAAATCAAAATGACAATGAGGTATCACCTCATACTGCTCAGAATGGCAGTATGTATCAAAAAATGTACAAACAATAAATGCTGGAGAGGGTATGGAGAAAAGGGAACCCTCACTACACAGTTGGTGGGAATGCAAATTGGTACAACCACTAGGGAGAACAGTATGGAGTTTTCTTAAAAAAACTAAAAATAGAACTAACATATGGTCCAGCAATCCCACTCCTGGACGTAAATCTGGAGAAAACCATAATTCAGAAAGATACATGCATCCCAGTGTTCATATAATAGCCAAGAGATGAAAGCAAACTTAATGTCCATTGACAGATGAATGGATATAGAAGATGTGTACATATATACAATGGAATATTACTCGGCCGTAAAAAGAATGCCATTTGCAGCAATATGAATGGATTCAGTTCAGTTCAGTTCAGTCGCTCAGCTGTGTCCGACTCTCTGCGACCCCATGAATCACAGCACGCCAGGCCTCCCTGTCCATCACCAACTCCCAGAGTTCACTCAAACTCATGTCCATCGAGTCGGTGATGCCATCCAGCCATCTCATTCTCTGTCGTCCCCTTCTCCCGCCCCTAACCTTTCCCAGCATCAGAGTCTTTTCCAGTGAGTCAACTCATCGCATGAGGTGGCCAAAGTATTGCAGTTTCAGCTTTAGCATCAGTCCTTCCAATGAACACCCAGGATTGATCTCCTTTAGAATGGACTGGTTGGATCTCCTTGCAGTATAAGGGACTCTCAAGAGTCTTCTCCAACACCACAGTTCAAAAGCATCAATTCTTCGGCGATCAGCTTTCTTCACAGTCCAACTCTCACATCCATACATGACCACGGGAAAAACAATAGCCTTGACTAGACGGACCTTGGTTGGCAAAGTAATGTCTGTGCTTTTTAATATACTATCAAGTTTGGTCATAACTTTCCTTCCAAGGAGTAAGTGTCTTTTAATTTCACGGTGCAGTCAGCATCCGCAGTGATTTTGGAACCCCAAAAAATTAAGTCTGACACTGTTTCCACTGTTTTTCCATCTATTTCCCATGAAGTTTAGGTGAAGTCAAAGACAAATATTATATCACTTATATGTGGAATCAAAAAAAATGATACAAATGAACTTATTTACAAAACAGAAACAGACTCATAGACTTCAAAAACATGCACAAGCACGGCTGCTTATTGTTATAAAAGGGGAAAGATGTAGGGGATGGATAAATTGGAAATTTGGAGTTAACATATACACACTACTATATATAAAATAGATGGTCAGCAAGAACCCACTGAACAGCATAGGGAACTCTACTCAATGTTCTGTTACAACCTACATGGGAAAAGAATCTGAAAAAGAATGGATATATGTATAACTGAATCACTTTGCTCTATACAAAAGTAACACAACATTGTTAATCAACTGTACTCCAAAATAAAAATGAAAAGAAATAAAGTATCTTGTGGGGTAGAGGAGCTTATTTGTCAGGGAAGCCATTTGGGGTGGGGGTGGAGGTTGGCATGGAGGTGGAGAGGGGATCCCAAGAGGAGAAATAAGTCATCGTTTGCAGCTCCTTCCATACATTTCTCCATTTCTCAATCCACAGCTCACCAACTGCTCACGTTTACAGTGTTACCACAGCTGCCCACTAGAGGGAGTCACTTCCCCCACCCCACCCCAAACACACACACACACACACACATTCACACGCACAATCACAGCTGCTTAGGGAAACAGTGATCTTTCTTCTAAGTAAAGCCACATGACTATGATCTTTCTAAAACAGTCTTCATCAAGAAACAAAGTCATC
This sequence comes from Moschus berezovskii, assembly GCF_049115385.1. Lineage (NCBI taxonomy): Eukaryota > Metazoa > Chordata > Mammalia > Artiodactyla > Moschidae > Moschus > Moschus berezovskii. The sequence continues at coordinate 53,301,625 of NC_142464.1, read as the reverse complement.
TACTGGGGCATACAAATTCAAACCAATTACAAACTGTGGGGCCTCACCTTGCTACCTGGAGCCAAACCAGCTGCCCACTCAAGGGGATGCTGACTGGTTAGGCCCAGTTGGTCTTCAAGTTCTCCCAGAGTCCTGGTCCTTTCCACATCCCTCTCTGGGAATCCTGACCTGACTTCTCTGGGAGGGGAAAGTGTATTCTGGGTATTGAGAGGTAGGGTGGCGCAGTGGACACACTCCTGACCTCCTCACCAACCCTTCCTCCTATGCCAAACTCTCTCTCCAGAGCAGAGGCTGGGCATGGTTCTGGGGAGGCCATAGGTTCCCTTTAGGAGCCGAGTGATTATTTCCTTCCAGAAGAGCAAATGTTACCGTGAGACCAGGGAGCCAGGGAAGCTGCTTCTCCCCTTGGACCCAGCACTGCGTCTGTGCAGCTTGAAGGCTGCTCAGAAGAGAAAGGAGAGGGGGGAGCGGGAGAGAGGGAAGGACAGGAGAAGAAAGAGGGGAGAAGGAGGGAGAGAAGGGTTGGAGAACAGTTCAGAGGAAGGAGCCAGACATCAGGAAGCGAAAGTGATGGTGCGGAGGCTGGTCTTCGGAGTGAAAAACTGCCTTTGGGGTAATTGCAGCAGGAGGATTTCAGAGAAGGAAAACCATCTCAGAGCACCAACGCCAAATGACAGCAGCACCCCTTCCCTAACATGAGCCCCTCCCAGTGAGAATTACAGATCCCACCTACAGGGAAAGATGAGGACCACACTGATTGCACATAAAAATAACAGCGGCTAAGTCAGAATAGCAGCACTCACTGAGCACCTTCTGTGTGCCCCGTATTTTTATACATAATGCAGTGTGCAATCTGGGCTCAGTCGCTCAGTCATGTCTGACTCTTTACAATCCCATGAACTGTAGTTCGCCAGGCTCCTCTGTCCATGGAATTTTCCAGGCAAGAATATGAGAGTGAGTTGCCATTTCCTTCTCCAGGGGCTCTTCCCAACCCAAGGATCGAACCTGTGACTCTTGAGTCTCCCTCACTGGAAGGTGGATTCTTTACCAGTGAGCCACCTGGGAAGTCCATACATATTACAGACATTTTCTTCATTCCATCTTCACTGCAGCTCTCCAAAGTAGAGACTGTGTTTATATTCCTTGAATGCAAGAAGAGTTCAGGTGATCGATCGGATGTGCCGCAGAACTTTCTAGAGTAGACCAGGACTGCAACAGTACTTGAGCCTAGATCTGTCTGAATCCACGAGCTGCTGTATCTTCACCACTGTTGGTAAGGACATTGGGTGAGGACTTCAGCAGGGCCATTGCATGCTGTTGCATAGGTCGTGGACTGTACAAGGGCCTCCTCCTCCCCTGGCAGGAAGGACTTTGCCTGCCAGACTATCTGTAGGGCTGTGAGCACCCAAGGGAAGGGCACCTTTCCCTAGTTCATCCAGGGGGGCTGGATCAGCCACGGTCCTCTCTGCCATTGACCTTGACTATTTCCTCTTGTCTCTCAATAACCCTCTCAGGAATGTATAGCAGTGCCCCCACCCCAACTTGAGTTCACAGATTTAACACTGACAAGTTCAGTTACTTGCAAGACCCCCCAGAGTGGGTCTGTGATGTGACATCACGGTCTGTGATGTGACATCATTGGTCACTTTGCTGGGGCTTAAATCTAAATCCTTGTGGGAAGGTCACCTGGCTGGGGGGTGGCTCAGTCACTCACAGGCTGGATTCAGCTCTCCATGTCACTTGGTTATATATCATTGTTTCTCCTTTTATGGAGAAACTTGATGGAGGATGATATTCATAGTATTCAAATTATTTTAAAAAATCAAAAAGAATATCATTCAGAGAAAGATGGAGATGGCACACTTCCAAGGGTTTATTTACTGTTCATAACAAGCAGGCTGATTAAGGGAGCCAGTGAGACCAGAAGCAGTGGGGAACGGGTACCACCCAAAGCCCAGAGGGGCAAGAGAGAACAGCACCCCTGGAAGTAGGATGAGCTGGAGGTGGCCCAGCAGGGACTGAGGCCAAAGAAGGCGGATGGCAGGAATAAACACCTTGACCTCTGTTTACTCTCCTCTCCTGATCTCCTGCCCCAGCCTCTCACTCAGGTCAGACCCAAGGGGAAGGCAGAGGACAGGGAGCTGGAGTGATTCGATCCATAGAGATCAGCCAGCTCCACACAGAGTTCAAGATTGGAGTGAGCCATGGGGCTGGGGGAAGGCGGAGGGTGGCCTCTGTTTCCCTCTGAGAAGAGAAGGACGCTTTCCTCAGCTTCCAGGGGCCGGGGGTATTGCTGGCAGACTGCCCTCAGCTGTCTGCCCTCATGGCGGGCTCAAGGTCCAGAGCCCTCACCTCTCTGGGTGAAGTGTTGGGCAACACTGAAGAGTTGTTGAGGGTGTGGAGCAACAGGATATCCACTCAGATAATTGGAGGCTAGATTGGTGTTGACCGACTGGGGACAAATGTGGCAAAAGTAAACGAGGCTGGATATTTGCAGACCTCTTGAGTTAGCAATTCCGCTCATGGATAAATACTTTGAAGAAACTCAAGCAAGAGCACAAGAATGTGGCATAAAAATATTCACTGAAGTGTTGTTTGTAATGGCAGAAGCTTGCAACAGCTTCAGAATGGCCATCCACAGAAAAATGGATAAATAACTTGTGATATATTAACATGATGGAATGTTCTACAGAGTTGAAATGACTGAACTACAGCTCTGTGGACCAACGTGGGCAAATCTCCAAAGCATAATATTGAACAACATAAAAGGTAAGTTGCAGAAAGCTGTACGCAGTGGCATAATCGTTTATAATGCATGTATGTACATAGTATATATTATTACATAATGAAAACTTTATACTATAAATAGAACTTTAGCAACATATAATAATAGAATTATTTAAGGAGACACTATTTGTATCAAAAATATAAAAACATGCCTATGAGTAGTAGCCAAATTTAGAGGGAGCGAGGAAATGCATGGGTACATAAGGGACTCCAACTGTGTCTGTAACACTGTTCTTTTATTGGAAATCTGGCAAAATGGTGAAATTTTATAAACCCGGATAGCAGGTGCTTGGCTGCCAGGCTATTCTGCTTGTTGGCATTGTGCATACATTTTGTTTTTTTTTTTTCATACATTTTGAAGATCTCTAATATTTAACATATTTCATTCTGGGACCCTTGGGCTCAATATTTCAAATCACACTTCTAATTAACCAATTTCAGTCACATGTTTCCTGAACACTTTGACCCTCCTCTAAAACCTGCCCTCCCTCTGTGTAAGAGAGCTCAGTTCTCACCCCACTGCCCTGAAATTTGGGCAAGTGCTCTCTTGTTAAGTTCAGCACTTGCTTCAGTTTGTTTTCAGAATCAGCTGACAAGCAGGCTGTCACCAAGCACATTTGACTTGCTTCTGTTTCATCACTGGAGAGGGTTCAAGTCCTGCAAAAGGACTCAGGAAACACAGTCTCCCTCCCAGGGAACCCTCCCCAGTCCAGGTACCAGGAAACCTAAGGACACACGTCCAGAGAGAATGGCTCTTCCAGCAACCGTGGCACCCAGAGCCTTGGCTTCCCCGCAGAGCCCTCGGCTTATCTACACCCTCAGGAGGCTTCTGGGGATTGCCTTTGCCAAAAGCAAAGACCAACTCCAGGGTTTCAAGGATTTAACAGCGTGGGCAGAGTGCAATGCCCCCCTGAGTTATTTCCTGAAATCCATACTAAAAAGGCCTTCAAGGAAATATCTAATCGGCTTTGACTTGAGTCCTGAGAAAAAGCCAAAATTGCCTTCCATTTTCCTGTCTCAGAACCCCCCTCTCCCACACACATGCAGCCTCTGCTGCCTCCTCCAATCCTTTCTAAATATAAAAGGAGAACTCAGCAACTCCAGGGACCAACCGGCAGCACCCCAGAGTGCAGGGGGGTGGTGAGCCCCTCGTGGTCTTGTACCCATCATCACCCCGCTCCCTGAGGGCATGTATCCAGGGGAGCCACTCCGCTTCTCTCTGGGCACCTCTGTTTTCTCTCTGGGCACCTCTCTGCTCCTCACTGGGCATCAGCAGGGTTGCTGGACCTGCCGGGCAGGCGGCCATGAAACAGGCCAAGAAGTCACGCCTGAAGGAGCCTACCTCCCAGTGGGGGAGACAGCGATTTACAAGTGAACTAATAGTCACACAGTATCACTGCAGGTGGAGACACGTGCTAGGTGGAGAAGCAAAGGGAGAGAAAGCGGCAGTGCACGGAAGTAGGGAGAGACCACGCCTCGTCTGCAGGGTCAGGAAGCCTCCGTGGGGAGGCGACTTCAGAGCCAGGTGGCGACATCTGCGGGAGAATGAATCCAAGAAAAGGGACCAGCAAGGATGTGATGGGAGATGCAGGTGGTGAGGCAACCAGGGCAGACCTTGCCCCAGAGCCGTGAGAGCACTGGCATGGCCGCCATGTTTCAGAGGAAGAGACAGAGGGTCCAGGAGAATACCAGGCTTGCCAAGACCCCACAGCCAGTATGTGCTGGCTGAAGCCAGGCTGTCTGATCTGAGAGGCATTGCTCCCCGTCTCCCTATCATAGGACACACACAGAGCCACGGCCCATATCCAAATCCTGGATCAGCTGTGGGTCGAAATCCAGGAAACCCCGATTTAAGAATGTTCATGCAGTTTGGTATGGCAAAATCTGAGATACACCCAGGGAATCCAGGACAGCACACAATTAAACATATGAACATAGCATGACAAAATCAGACATAGTAATATTTCTGCACCAAAATATACAAATCTTCACACTCAGTGGAGCTATTAATAGCCTCCATTCAGGTGAGGTTTTGCCACCAAATTCAGATCACATTTTGATGCCAAGCTAGTTACAAAAATAAATAGCAAACAATTTTTGGTTTTCACAGCCTTTAGGATTTCCCCTAAAAGCATAAAGGTCACAGAGTTACAGTTTCTGAAAATGACAGCTCTGTGAAGACAGGTGGTAGAGAAGCCGGCCGGAAACGAGGTCACTCATCTTCCCATCTTGGCATGGCTCAGCCTGAAGGACCTGTCGTCAAGGGGGCCGAGCGCTCGGGGTGCGAACTTCCTCCTTAGCCAAGGAGCCAACAGCAGCTCTGAGCAGCTGGCAATGCACAGGAGAAAGGTGATGCAGAGTCCAGATCAGGGGAGAAAAGGGGACAGGAGAGCCCAGCTTTACCAACAAAGCACCAAAATGGAAGCTTTCTTTATATTTATTATATAATAATATAGATTATATGGTCTTCCCTGGTGGTTCAGAGGTAAAGAATCCATGCAATGTAGGAGACGTGGGTTAGATCCCTGGGTAGGGAAGATCCCCTAGAAAAGGGAACGGCTACCCACTCTAGTATTCTTGCCTGGAGTATCCCATGGACAGAGGAACCTGGCGGGTTACAGTCCATGGGGTCGCAAAGAGTCGGACACAACTGAGTGACTAACACACACTTCACATATATTATATATTTTTGGCCTTGCTGTGTGGCATGTGAGACCTTAGTTCTCCAACCAGGGATTGAACCCATACCCCTTTCACTGGAAGCCTGGAGTCTTAACCACTGGACCACCCACCTAGGAAGCCCCTAGAAATTTTCTTTTTGGCTCTTCTTATAGTGCCCTTGTTAGCCTGGATTGAATTTGAAAACCTAGCCAGAGGCAGAGAAGTTTGCAGGGGTTAATAATCAGTCGCCTGTTGCTCTGGCTAAGCCATGAGGAAATCACCACGGGAAAAGAACAAAAGAAAAATATAGCAATACAGTATAATCTAAACAAAAGTACATCAGGTTGATTAGTTGAGTTGTCATGCCCTGCTAAGCAGAGGAAAAACGTAGTGTGGACCTTGGAAAGCCGGGTCAGTGCAAGTTCAGAATGCTGCTTGTGCACACACCAAGATGTTTTCCCAAGGCATATGCGACCTCCAGCTGGATGATACCCCTTGTGCAAGAAACTAGCCAGGATAGTTCTAAGTAATCAATAAGATGGGAGATGTGACCGGGGACACAGAAGGCTGATTTTGTGGTAACACAACAGACAACAGACACTTTCTGCTTGCCAAGACACTAAATTAAAGTGATGTGGCTCTGAGGAACAGGGTTCTTGATCCAAGAGGTCTTGAGTCCCCTGGTCCCCTCTTTAAAACTTTAATTCTGTCTCTAGTTTCTATTCCCAAACTGTGGGTCAACCACTTTTGATCCCTACCTGCTGTGCTGGCTGAAGCAAAAGTTAAAGGTGGGAGAGACAGAAAAGCATCTTTCTTGAGATTAAAAAAAATAATAATCAATCTAGTGCCTAAATCTTGGTTCTCCTGCCCCAATTCCTACGAAGAAACGCAAACCAATTCTGGACCCCTCCCTGGGCTCCTCCTCCCCACCTGCCTTAGAAGGGCCAGGAACCAGAGTAAGACTGAAGGTGCTGGGCAGAGGAACCAGGGTCAGAGGAGCCATTTCTTCCTTCTGCCCCTCAGCCTGGGGAAGAGGCCTTGACCATCATCCCCACCCAAGTTCAGGTGGAAACTCACAGTCCACATACGGCCTCCACTTCTGTCCTAATCAGCTTTAAGAGTCACTGAGAATCAAATGGCAACAGAAGAAGGAAATGACACAGTCTCAGGCTTTCCTAGGGAAATTGGGGAAATAGCCATTCAATTATTCAATAACTGTATTTTGAGCACCTGCTATATGCCAGGAAGTTTACTGAGCACCTACCATATTCATCAGAGAACAGAAGAGCAGAAGCCCTTGTTCTCAGTGGAGAGGGGGTCAGGCATGGATTCAATATATCATCAGAGGCAAAGGTGATGGGTGCCTTAGAGGTGGGGAATAACAGCACAGAATAGGGAGATCAGGGTGCCCAGGCAACAAACAGGGTGTTAAAGTTGAGCACTACCAAGCCCGCTCTCTGCTCTGTCCTTAGATGACATCATCACACCCAGGCCAATGTCTGAATTTATGTTACCATTTAGTCCATTCTTCTGAACATTCCCAGAGAGCTAACAATGACACTTGTATATATCAAGGGCATCTTGACTTCTATGTATCCAAAGTCAAGCTAAGGACAATGCATGGAAATAAAAACTAAACACACACACATACATACCTGATGTTCACATATATCTTCAGAGACATTAGACAAGATATTTCAGCTCTACACAAAGGAGGAGGTGGAAAAAAAAATAACAATAGCAATCAAGGAATAGGAAAGAACTCTTGGAAATTAAAATATGCTAGAAAAAATAAAAAATAATTAGAAGATTGGAAGACAAAGTTGAGGAAAGAAATCTTTCAAAAAATAACACAAAAGTCAATAAGATTTTTAAAAATAATGAGAGAAAGATAAAAAAAAATAAGAGAATCAGTCCACATGAATTACAGAGAAAGAGAATTGAGAAAATGAAGAGCAGAAAAAAATTAAGAAACAGTTTTTTTAAAGCCCCCAAACTGAAGGATATTAAGTCTAGTGGTGAACTGTAACTGTCTTGATCTGACTTGAGAGAGCATTTTCTAAATTTTCAGGAATTTCTTAAGCTGCTTGCTAAGCAAAGCTGCTATTCACAGATATATAAACTTACAATTAAGTAAATTGTGTTAAAAGCAAATGTAATGAATACTCAAAGTCTATTACTTCCTAATTACTTTACCACATTTTACTACCTTTTACAACATGTCACTATTATATATCTTTCGAGGTTATTAATGCCTATGTACCTGTATCTGTGAGGTCCAACAGCTTTGTGGCCTGACTTTCGTCTCACTCTTTAACACAGATGAAAATACCCACTAACATTGATATGGGACGTACAGTTGTTCATCAGTGACGTGAACACCTCTCCAGAACTGAATAGTAAACAGGTATTGCTTCATTTTTTCTGGTTTTGTCAAATCATGCCTGAATTGCCGCTAAAGGTATAAAGAGTGAAACAACAATGAAAGCATTCTGAGAGCCCATCGGCCGCGCTGAATTAGCAGCAGAGAATACTGCATATGTTATTATCATTTGTAAACGATGGGCGTGACTTTCCAGATGAAAGTCCATTAACAGCTCAACAGATGAATAAAAATCATCCCACCTAAACACATTATCATGAAATCTCAGCACCCTGGGGGAAAAGGGAGGGTACAAAATGCACCCAGAAGAGAAAATAAAAACAAGACCAACAAGCAGGTCATCACGCGGCGAACAGACGAGTCACTGGCAGCGAGGAAAGCTAAGGGATAAGGTAACAACGCCTTCAAAACTGTGAGCGGAACCATTTCTAACCGTGGAGTGCGCACCCAGCCAAACTGTCAATGGATGTCAGAACAAAGACAGTTTCAGAGATAAGACACTTTAGAAAGTTTACTCCTGTGTACCCACTCTCAGAAAGCATCTAGAAAATGTGATCCCCCAAAATGGGGATTTGGCTGAGAAAAAGGAAGGTACAGACCCAGGAATTACGTGGAGAGACACTGCGGGTTGTGGTGAGGGAGTGCGGAATGCCAGTGGCGACAGCTGCAGGACTGCTGGGGCCGGTCCAAAACCTCTTCTTGTTTTGTGTTTTCTATGGTCCCACCTCTCCCTAATTATAAGAAGCCTGGTACTCGCACTTGAAAAAACCCTGGAACCAAGATCTTGAGTTTTGTTCAATCAAAAAAAAAAGTGCATCTCAGTCTTATTTTCTGATCCATAATTCAGGTGTTCCTCAGGCCTCCCAGAGACTTTTGTGAAGACTGCAAAGTATTGAAGGCCTGGTGGGTAAATGAAGGTCACCAAGTAACTGGGGCAGTGGGGCATGTGGCCAGGTAAGTCATGTTAGTGAGCACTTACTGTGTGCCTCAAGCCACGGAGGATGAAGGTAAGCACCAGGTATTTGCAAACGATTGCATTGCCCCATGAGTCACCATGCAGGTACCAGCCAAACACAGCCGTCTTCAAACCCAAAGTGTCAGAAGGCAGAGCCAGGAGGAACCTGGGAGAGAGGGAGGCAGCAGTGCCCATGCCTCTGGTTACCAATCAATGCCATTCCCCACCCCTCTCCTTTAGATGGGTGACTGCAGAGCAAAGGGACTCCTCCCAAAACAATCCTTCAAAACTGTGTGTGCGAACGAGCCTGTCCCCTTGCAAATGGCCACTGGAGAGGCCACGCTTGTGGCAGCCCATAGTACTGTCTTCCCAAAAGGTTAAGACAGGCCTCCTTGGCAGCTGCCACCAGCCCCCATAGCATCTTCTCTTGAGTGCCCTCAGTAGAGAAAAGTCTTCATCCTTTGAGTATGAGGGCATTGCAACCAGAGCTGATGTCTGAGGTGACACATAAATAAGGAAATTTTCCTTCACCAGAAAGACAAATGTAACCAAAGCAATGAGGTGAATAGCATTACCATCTGGAATTAACCACCACAGGCTGAGTTTACTGAGTGTGGGCTGGGCCAGCACTAGTTCACCCCTTTCCATGAACGTTATCCCCTTGGCCCTCACCAGGACCCAGGGAGGCTAGGATCAGTGTCCCCATTTCACAGATAAAGAAGATGAGGCTCTGAGTAGTTAAACAGCCTCGTTAAGTTCTCATCGTTACTAAGTGGCAGCACGTGACCTGGGAGCTGTTCTGTCTGCCTGCAGAGCTTTTCGGTGGGACTAGGCAGAAGAGGGGCAGAAGGAAGGGATCACTTGGAGAAGCCAGTCTTTGTGCAGGAAGGAGAGACAATGGCAAAAAGACTCATCCTGAGGAAGATAGGGAAGGACAAAGCACTGCAGGGAAACCCATGTGGGGTTGGTGTCCCCAGGAAACCTGAAGTGGGGAGCAGTGAGGGTAACAGAGGTACAGAAATGCCTCAGCACTTGGGTACAGGGACCTGAAAAAGATGTGCTTTTTTTGCAGTAAGCCTAAATTAGCAAATCCCTGCAGAAGGATTTTACTGTCCTGCTTTTCAGTGTTTCAGGATGCCTTCGTGAGGCTATGTCCAGAAGCAGGAGGATTCAGAGCCACTTTCATGATAATAAGCTCAGGATCTTCCCCCAGGTGAAATCAGAAACTGTCCCTAATAGGTTAGAGGGGACGAGGAGAGACAGAAAGAGAAAGCTGCTCCAGATTGGTAGGTGGCAAGTTTAACAAGAAAGGAAGTTAACAAATGAGGCTTGTCTGGGGTGCCCCGATCTCCACACTTGCCCATTGGTCTTAAAATCTATGTAGAGGCCTTAAATGGGTTCAAATGGTCTCAACAGCACATTATCTCAAGGTTGCATCCTTGAGACAGCTCCTAGCGTGGGAACAGTGGGAAGAATGTAGACTCCAAGGACGGGATGGGGTAGGAGCCTCTGATTGCCGGGGTCCCCTCACAGGTCAACTGGTGGTCATGACCTCTCAATGACCTCCTCCAACACATGAACAGCAAAGAATGCATTGAAATTAGATTTTATGCTTATAAGGTAATTCATTGGTTTTGCATAACACAGCGCTGATTAGGTCCTTGAAAAGTTTGCTCTAGACAGATTAAATATTGCCCTCCTCCCTGCAAACTTTTTGCACAGTGAATTTGCTTAGCAAATCTTTTCATCAAATATTGATCAAATTTTTTCTATTTAAAATGAACAGGATCTAAATTAGGGAGCTGTGACCCAAGTTAGATGTTTGTTTCAGCCCAGGCTCACTGACTATCCTCACTGCCCAGTGTAAGGTCGGACCCTGGTGGCCTTCTTGGCTTCCCCTTCCTGGTGGCTATCTTGGCTCCTTCTTCCCCTCTCCATCCCCCGCCGGAGGGAAAAAGTCCCGCCAAACCGCTGAGGAATTTCTGACGTAATAACCCTCTGCCAGATCTATCCCCCGCTTCCTGACCTCCAGAGTGACCAACCCGGTCTAGCTGACCACTCTCAATCTCGCATTCCCGAGCTTTACCTTATCTTAGGCCTGTCCAGGTTATACAATACCACGTCCTGCCCCGAAGGCATAAAAATCGCACCCTGCCTTTGTTCGGGGCAGAACTCCTCGTGGCCATTCTTGCGGTCAGAGGGTTCTGCCCGGGAGCGCACTGCCAATAAAGCCTGTTACTTTCCCTTGGTGTCTGGGTTATTTCCTTACAGCTTGAGACACCCGTTTCCGCGACCTTACACCCAGAAGACCCCCACCATACCAAGATGGAAAAAAACACAGCAGAAGATCTGCAGGCTTAAGAAGGAAACAGACATGAAACAGATTCGTCAACAGGCAGACATTCTCCAGGGTGTTTGTACCTTGGCTTTCTTTACCAGGAGGCCCTCAGTCCTTGGAAACAGCACAAACTTGGATTCTAAGTAAAAGTTTGAAAACTGCGACTAGATCATGAAAGTTGCCTTGGTCACCAGTCCAAAGAACACAGGAATGGCTACATCATTGACAGGCTGCAGTATGGAATGAAAATATGGGACTTCTTGTCAAGAATTTCAAGACGGCGACAGCAGAGTGAATATGCAGTCAATGGCCAGACCATGCATGAAATAGAACTCTGACCTGCAGCCTACAGCAGCCTGCCCAGAAAACCGACTCATCAATGATAACCAGCCCAGGAAACAGTCTGTTTTATATAAACCATTCATACAGGAAGGGAGACGGCCACCTCAACAGTGGCAATCCAGGAAGCCAAAGAATCTTCTTGCAAAAATCGGCCTCAATAGCCAATGATCAGTAACCATCACTTCATGGCAAATAGATGGAAAAGCAGTGGAAACAGTGTCAGACTTTATTTTTTTTGGCTCCAAAATCACTGCAGATGGTGACTGCAGCCATGAAATTAAAAGATGCTTGCTCCTTGGAAGGAAAGCTATGACCAACCTAGACAGCATATTAAAAAGCAGAGACATTACTTTACCAACAAAGGTCCGTCTAGTCAAGGCTATGGTTTTTCCAGTGGTCATGTATGGATGTGAGAATGGGACTGTAAAGAAAGCTGATCACCGAAGAATTGATGCTTTTGAACTGTGGTGTTGGAGAAGACTCTTGAGAGTCCCTTGGACTGCAAGGAGATCCAACCAGCCCATCCTAAAGGAGATCAGTCCTGAGTGTTCATTGGAAGGACTGATGTTGAAGCTCAAACTCCAATACTTTGGCCACCTCATGCGAAGAGTTGACTCACTGGAATAGATTCTGACGCGGGGAAAAATTGAGGGCAGGAGGAGAAGGGGACAACAGAGGATGAGATGGCTGGATGGCATCACCGACTCAACAGACATGAGTTTGAGTGAACTCCAGGAGTTGGTGATGGACAGGGAAGCCTGGTGTGCTGCAGTCCATGGGGTCGCAAAGAGTCAGACACGACTGAACAACTGAACTGAACTGAACTGAAGTAACCGACAACTTTCCTACTTTCTGTCCCTGCTTCTAACTCAGGACCAACCAGATAAAGCCAAATACACAACTCCTAACCAGCCACACAGGATGGCCTGCTTCTATTAGGCCTCCTTTGGCTTCCTGGGGCCCACTGCCTCTAGTCAGGGTAAGCCTGCAGCCTTCCCTCTTCTTCACTCTAAAGCATTCCCAGCCCTTCAGCCTGCTCTGTAGTCTCTGCCCAAAGGTAAGACTGCCTCCCTTGCTCAGGAAAGCTCAGAATAAACAGCCTTTGCCTGTTCTCATGTGGTTAGTTCCACAGAGCATTAAACTGAGCCTCAGCCCTTCAGAGCATGAGGCCTGTGTTGTTCCCGTGTCAGGAAACCAGCCCAGCACGAACAGCACAGACAAGCAAACTGCTGCCCTCTACAGGGCCTTTCGGCCATCCTCCAACTTGCAGGCCACGTTGACCTCTGGAACCCCGTCTCCTGATGGGGACCCTCCCACACATCTTCCTCTCTAGAATGTTCTTCCTAGGCCACTGGGCCTGGCAGAGTGCTGCCTGGCGACCCAGCCTCAGCCAGAAAGGCCATGTGGTGCCCGAGCTTCCTGGATTGAGGCATTCCCACAGGGCAGGCTCAGCAATCCTCATGGGGCAGCCGTGCAGAGCAGCCCCTCTTACCTTGGGTGGCTCAGCTCTGCTGCCCTGGTCCAGAGCGCTGGGAACCTTCTGTGCTAGCCAGCTTGGTACTAAAGTTAAGACTTCTCAGGCACTAGGGGGCTCTGTGACTTCCTATATAGGACTCAAAGTGCTGGACTCCATCAATTTCAAGGGCAGGGCTTCCAATAGGGCAGAGATCTTTAGTGAGGATTTACCACCAGGCAGCAGGGGTCCCTGCCCTGGAGGAGTTCGCCTGCCAGAAGTGGAAGGTTTGTTGTTCACAAGAAAGGGAGGAAGTGGTTGATGTCAAGAGATGTACTACGTGTGATAGGAAACTCGGCTGACCCCTCCCTCACCAGCTGTGTGACCTTAGGCAAATTATCTAACCTCTCTGGGCTTCTCCATCCTCCTTGGTACAAAGGGAAACAGTGCTCCCTTTTTCTGGGGTGGGGGCAGCTGGACAAGTTCATACCCACAGTGCATTGATTAGTCCAGGTCCTCTCCTGGGCTTGGTGCTCAGGAAACACAATGGGCATGGTGAGGATTCGAGGCAGAGATGACAGCTAGCCTGGGCCTGGGATGGTGAGGGCTGGAGGAGTAAAAGGAAGCTTTGGAAAAGCATTTGAACTGGACTCTGGGACCGACAGAGGGGTAGCAAGTCTTTATTCTTCCGAACTAGGTGGGCACATTTTGCACCCTTCTCCCCTTAGAGCCACACCACTCCTCTCTGTTCTGCTTCAGCCCATAAAACATGTCTTAGTTTCCTTTGCCAGTGATTCTGTGTACTGTCATCTTCACCACATTCTGGCGGCAAACCATCATCCGTCCCTCCGGCTTCTGGAAATGTGCTGGACCACGTGGCATGTGTCACACACCTAGTGTGCAGCCCAGAACAAAACTAGCTAAAAATTAGTCTTGCATTTAAACATAAACAGACCCTTATACTAATTTTGGAACTAAGGGCAGTGAACTAATTTTGGAACTAAGTACTGGGTTAGACATTTGCGAGACCTAAGGCTCCCATTTTCACCGGGTTGCTGAGCCAATTTGCAAATCTGTTCCTCCAACTTCCGTTTCTCAAATGGAGACTACACTATTACAGTTCCTGCTCCATCCCAAGACTGTCACCTCAAGTCCCTTTTACGTGTTGGATGAGTAAATGGGATAACTGACATGTCATGCTCTGAGCTATTTTGTGGAAAAACGTTTAAGACGGAACTTATTTTCTCGACACTGCATTATCATTGATCCTAGCCCATAACTCGGAGAAGGCAATGGCAAGCCACTCCAGTACTCTTGCCTAGAAAATCCCATGGATGGAGGAGCCTGGTAGGCTGCAGTCCGTGGGGTCGCTAAGGGTCGGACACGACTGAGCGACTTCACTTTCACTTTTCACTTTCACACATTGGAGAAGGAAATGGCAACCCACTCCAGTGTTCTTGCCTGGAGAATCCCAGGGACGGGGGAGCCTGGTGGTCTTCCGTCTGTGGGGTCACACAGAGTCGGACACGACTGAAGTGACTCAGCAGCAGCAGCCCATAACTAACGGGCCAAGTGTGTTTTCTGGTCTGTGTTCCATAGTCACACAGTCCCTCTCAGTGTTCACCACCAAGCATCCCGTGTTTTGAATGGTTTCTCTGCTGCAAACTGCAGATTCACCCCCTGCCTGGCCCATGTATTTATTCAGAAGATCATCTCTGCTTCTTACCTGCTTCCCATCTTCCATGGAAGCCTTTACCCAGTGGAAGTCTGTAGACCAACAAAATGCAAAATATCTTGATGCATTGGGAATGAGACAGAGAATGTCCACAGCACAAATATAGTGGGTAGCTTCCCCACTGTCACCTTTCTGGGGAGAGCACGGCTGTCTCTGTGAGTCCTGAACACACACACACACACACGAGCCTGCTGAGGAGGCAAAGTGAGAGGCCATGGCCACAGGTGTGGGCAGCGCTGTCTTGGAGGAAACTACACTGACCTTGGGGGGCAGGATTTGGGGTCCCCCCACATACTCCCAAATCTGCAGGAAAAGCAGTACTGCTTCCCCTCACAGCCTGTTTCCTCACAGAGCTGATGGTGATTATGAAGGACGGAACTCTGAGAATGAAGCCTTGGCATCACTGTCAATCATGCCATACAGACATCATGGCGGCTGCGCCACTGCAGGAAGACTGTGGGCCAGAGCGTGGTTAGGGGCAAGGCAGCCAGGACATGGGAGGGAGAGTGGGGTTGTGGAACAACACAGACCCCAGAAAGGCATCACGCGTGGCGGTTAATAGCAAGGGTGCTGCCCCAGGCATCCCCATCCTGCTCCTGCAGCCTGCGTGATTCCTGTGAACAAGAAGACATTTCCTGTGCCTCAGTTGCTCCATCTGTGAAATGGGGGTGATGATAATAACAGCACTTACTTTGTAGGACGGGGCTGAGGCTTGAATGAGTTATTTGTGCAGTGTGCTTGGAATGGCACCTGGCTCTTAGTAAGTACTCAATTGTGGCAATTATTGCTACCTGGGGTTTTACATCCAGGCTGTTACATTGACTAGCTGTGTAATTGCGATACATGGAAACTCTCTGAACATTTTTCTTTTCTGTGAACTAAGGAGAGCAATTCCTTTATGCAGAGCTGATCAGAGAAACATATGAGATAATGTATATAAAGCTTCTCCCACACTATTTCTCTTCCATGTTAGGCTTCTGCACAGGAGAACCTTGAAAAGCCAAAGGCACACAGACCAGGAGGGGGATGGGTGGCAGCAGGTGCAGGTAGAAACCTTCTGATTACAACCAGCCTCGGGTCTGGCCTGGCCTGGCCCTGGAACATCTGGCTCTGAGCACTTGGGATTTTTGTGTACTTTGGTAGATGCAGAGGTCCATGGGCCAGCTGGGGCTAGGCCCTCCTGGGTCTGCTAAGCAGCCCAGTGCCATCTCCTGGGGGCCTGGGAACTGCCTGGTTTTTCCAAACAGCCAGAGCCCCTAAACAGGGTAGCTCCCCTCCCGGTAATGCTTCAGATGACCCAGGAGAGCACCCAGCACCAGAGAGGTCCTGAAATGCACCCACACCGGGGGAAAGACGGGTGCTTCAGTGCCTGCCCATCCCTGATCCCGCCCTGGGCCTCTGAGCAGGGCTCACTCCAGTCCACTCTCCCAGGCCACCGGATTGGGCTGCCTCCTCACACCACAGGATTATCTCTGAAACCAGTGCTGTGCTAGACAGGACCAGGCAGGGGAACAAACACCTGTTTCCCAGAGCCAGCGAGCAGAGCTGCCGAGTCAGCTTTAAGAACCCCCCCAACCATCATGGCCTTTTTTTTTTTTTTTTATTGGAGGCTAATTACTTTACAATATTAGATTGGTTTTGCCATACATTGACATGAATCCGCCCCGGGTGTACATGTGTTCCCCATCTTGAACCCCCCTCCCACCTCCCTCCTCTCCTTATCCTCCCTCCGGGTCATCCCCGTGCACCAGCCCCGAGCATCCTGTATCATGCGTCGAACATGAACTGGTGATTCGTTTCACATATGATAATATACATGTTTCAATGCCATTCTCCCAAACCATCCCACCCTCACCCTCTCCCACAGAGTCCATATCTCCCAGATGGAGGCAGTGAAAACCTTTAGCTGATATAGGACTAGAAGACATTGCTGTCTTCACAAGCTGGCTTTGTAATATTATTCTGCACCGGGTCCTCTATAACTCTGGGCTCTGCTTCGATCTCTCCAGAGGTCAGTGTGGGGCTTGGGAGCCCGGCCTTGCCTCAGTCCACCTGGGTCCAATTCCCTGCCTCCTCCCAACTTCCTAAGTGACCTAAGTCACAGATCCTCCCCTGGGCCTCTCAAAGCCCTGAGCACAGGCAACTTTTCAAAAAGCTGTCAGCTCCTCCTCCTCCTGCACTGGTGATCCCAGCACCCTACTCAGGGTAACTTTCTCCATCCTGCTTGCTGTCATTTTTGTTACATGAACAGCCACATGGATGAGTCATCCGAAAGCACCAGGCATTCAATTCTTGATCTACTGAGCCCCAGTGATTTTCTCCTTCCCTAACAGCAGCCACCATGGCCCCAGTTCCCTTGTCCTCTGTACCACTCACTGCAAACCACACCCGTCTCTCCATCCCTCTGAATCTGAAACCCCACAACCCTCCACCTTCTAACCCACTGACCCTGTCACAGTGTTACTACCTTCTCCAAGCCCCTCATCCCTTTCCTGTTGCAGTGGGTTGACAAAACCCCAACCCAGATTAAAGCCAATGCTCCACCTAATTCACCCAACATCTGAGCAGAAGGAGAAAATGATTCCATGAATTGGGTTCGTTATTAATTTATGCTACAAATCTCCAGCGGACCTTCAATGCTAACACTTCCTCAGTGAATTCACTTTCCCTCTGAGGTCAAGGATGTCACACGTTTCCTCTCATCTCTCTCCGCTGAGACGGTATCTCTTGGGGAAAGCTGTCGTGCCCGCAGTCCCATCGGCCATGAGCACCTGTCCCCACACACTGCTGTGAGCGTGGAAGGAAACCATGCTCCAACCCGAGGCTGACCGTTCCTCCGGCTGATGGCTCTTGGCCCTTTGTCTTCTCGAGGGTTTCGCTCTCATGTGCTTCCCCCTTCCTCTGGAATGGTCAATGTCTCTCTTGTGGATCACTCCTCTGGTAATATAAATACGCCTTCAGAGCACCCATCTTTTTAAAAAAAGCCTCCGAAGTCATGGCTCCAGCCTCTTTTCTCTCTTCTCTTGCAGCAAAATTCTTCAAGACTTGCCTACTTCTGTGGTCTCTACTTCCTCACTTCACATCTATTTCATATCCACTCCAATAGGGCCTCTGCTACCAACACTCCTCTGAAACACTGTGTCACCACTTTTATACTAAAAATCACCTTTCCAAATACACCATCTCTATCCAAAACCATAATTGAAAAAGACACATGTATCCCATTGTTCATGTAGCACTATGTACAATAGCTAGAACATGGAAGCAACCTAAATGTCCATCAACAGATGACTGGATAAAGAAGTTGTGGTGTATTACAATGGAATATTACTCAGCCATAAAAAGGAACACATTTGAGTCAGTTCTGATGAGGTGGATGAACCTAGATCCTATCATATAGAGTGAGGTGAGTCAGAAAGCGAAAGATAAATATCATTTTCTAACGCATATATATGGAACCTAGAAAACTGGTACTGAAGAGTTTATTTACAGGTCAGCAGTGGAGAAGCAGACATAGAGAACAGACTTAAATGGACATGGGGAGAAGGAGGAGAGGGTGAGATGTATGGACAGAGTAACATGGAAACTTACATCCCCATGTGTAAAATAGAGAGCCAACGGGAATTTGCTGTATGGCTCAGGAAACTCAAACAGGGGCTCTGCATCAATCGAGAGGGGTGGGCTGGGGAGGGAGATGGGAGGGAGGTTCAAAAGGGAGGGGATATATGTATACCTATGGCTGATTCATGCTGAGGTTTGACAGAAAACAGCAAAATTCTGTAAAGGAATTATCCTTCAATAAAAAATTTTAAAAAATGTAATTTTGAAAGCATTCTGGAGCTCTAAAATGAACTACAAAGGGAAGATAGAAAAACACAAATAAATATTGCTGCAGAATCCCAGGGACGGGGGAGCCTGGTGGGCTTCCGTCTATGGGGTCACACAGAGTCGGACACGACTGAAGTGACTTAGCAGCAGCAGCAGCAGTTTAAAAGTACTAAATGCATCAAATCTTCCAGTGATGAATGACTAAAGGTAACTTCTTCCTGATATAGGGGTGATTCCTGATACTACCTTTTGACAGAAAAGACTAAACTTTTTCCTCACATTCAATTTATATTTTCTTTAACACCCAGTATTAAAAAGAAATCTCGGTAAAAGGAGAGAGCCTCTCACAGTGGTTATACCATTAAGAGAAGAAGCAGAATAAAAAACTCAAGGAAAATTTACTGTTTATTTTGTAAAGAAAATTAAGTGGTTCAACACATCTTCGATCATCATCGATGTCCTTCCTGACATGAGAACATATAAAATAATGGCAAGCCAGATCATGAGTCTAGCTCGGGGTCTAGTTTTTCTACTTTAATAACCATCTCTGGAGCTGAAGCAGCAGCACCAGCTTGCTGCATCTCTGCTTCCGACTCAGACAACACCTCTTCCTTTATTTTTACAGGCTTGTTACCAGCCTCCTCCTCTTCATCCGAAGACTCATCAAGCTCCCATTCATCATCTATGTCCATTTCAAATACTCTCACATGACGGAGATTTGAACTTAACTAAAGAAAAGACCAAATAAAGAAATTTTAAATGGCTTAATATATTATATATTAAAAATCAGAAATCTGAACAGTAGTTTCATAGAAAAATTATTTCCCCATCAAGTTACAACAAAATCACTCAACTCAGCAATCACTCAACTCAGCTTTCATTCTGTACTCCATATATACAGTGACAATTTCAAGATTAATAAAATCTAAAACAGTAATTACTTAGTAAGCTTTCTCAGAACAAGAGAACTAAACAGCTACACTGCTGCATGCTCATAATCAACAGCAGCTTTATATCACAGAATGTTTGCACCCAGAGGCCCTGACAGATCCTGCCACTTCTGTTACTCTTAGTAACAATTTGTAAACACTTACCACACAGGACACCTTTCGAAAACCATTCCCAGCAACATACTGTGCTTTCATACTTTCCAGTAATCTCCAGTGCTTCTCAAAGTGCATGGTACGGGTGGGGATAGCATTACGCTGCTCATCTAGCCTAGAGAGGGAAGAAAGCCAACCCAGGAGTGAAACGGGGCTCTTCTCCCTCGTTTACTAGGGATGGCATGAGAGTTTGACTTCTACCAATATTCCCATTTCCAACATAATTCTCCCAGCTACTGTATAAAAAAGCTGTGATACTATATTCTATGAAAACACTGTGCTTCCAAGTGGACCAAATTATCTTATTAAAGCAGAAACCTTAGAAAATAAGGCTTTTGCTTCACTTTTAAGGTAAGCAAATGAACTCATTTTATTAATAAATTAGAGATCTGCTTACTTAAATCTCAATCTAAAGCTAGCTCTTGGAGGTGACATTGAACCCCTTCTGTAGCTACTGAGGTCCTAATTCTGAAAGACAAATCTAAAATAATTCTACTACAAACTAGGGCTAATGTCATCCTTGAAAACAGAAGTGCTGTTCTCC
The DNA here is from genome assembly GCF_049115385.1 of Moschus berezovskii. Lineage (NCBI taxonomy): Eukaryota > Metazoa > Chordata > Mammalia > Artiodactyla > Moschidae > Moschus > Moschus berezovskii. Next base: position 53,281,496 of record NC_142464.1, on the reverse strand, counting down.
ACACAAAATAATTCCCCACCTTCTTCCAGCAAATAATTCTTGATATACTAACAAAGCAAAAGGACAAGAGAGCTGTTGAAGTCAGTATTTTTTCAATTAATAAAGAAGTACTTCTGCTCAGTTGACTTTATCATACCTAAAGAACTATAACATACAATATACATTTTTTTTAAAAAAAAGAACATTTAACTGTTCTATCAGAAAGACAATCTTACTAATGAGTTACCTTGTAGAGTAAGTCCCAGTGAACTGATATTCTGTGGAATCTTCACTGCTGTACACTGAAGACAATGGCAACTGCACCAAGAGTCTATCTCGTCCTTCACGTCCTACAGCATCTTTAAGAACTACTGTGACTGTTTCATCATCATAAAACTGGGCATCTAAACAACTGTAGGTGCTAGAATTAAATAAGCTCCGTTATATCAAAGTTATCATGACTGAGAAAATGCTATATATATAGCATTATACTGGTACCAAATCAAAAACTGACAATGAAAATGTCAAGCTGACATTCTATGCAGTAACATTTAAAATATATCATTAGTTTACACTAAAGTCACAGTTACCTCTGGTACTGATTATTCACAAATATAACTAGGCCCTGAAAATAGGTAATCATGGAAAAAGAAAAATCTGTGAGGTTGGTTCACAGTTCCAGAAAATTCTTGACATCAATGGTCAGGACTTAAGCCTCTGGAAGTTCTATGAATGACACCATATAAATATATTGAATAATCAAAGTTAACTATAATGAAAAGTAAAAATAAGGTTTACATATGAAAAGATACAACTTCAAAGAACTTCCTTTATGTAAGGAAAACAGTAAGAAAAAGGTAAGTTTAGGATTAGTGTCAGTTCTTTCTCTTGCAAAGCCTCTAGATGATATCGGTATTGTTAACCTAAGAAAACTCCAGAGCAGCAAGAAGGACACCACCGCCTCACATCTCTGTTGGTCATAAGAAGACCTTTAGCCATCTGCCCCCTGCAATCACATTACTTTCCTAGGGGATAGAGACTTCAGAAGTATTAACTGTAGGAAACCATACTACAAAAATTCCTGCAGGCCAGTAAGGTTCTTTTCAACTGTATGTCAAATCACCCTCTAAGTATAAAACATATAACCAACCCAGCCCCGCTATGTTGCAAGTGACGAAGGCCTAAGCATATCATTCCTGTAACTGAGTCTAACCACATTCCTCTATCTGCATTTACTATAGATACAGCTCATCCAGACAAGGTTCAAGATTTACCTTCTTCTCACTTTTTCAGTTGTGGCATATGTGAAGCTCCCAAATTTAACAGCAATTAGTCCATGACTTACAGATCTTGAAGAAGGAAGAGGGGTGGGAAGAGACTTTGTAGAACTTGGATAGGCAATAATCTATACATGCTTGAAAAAAATGACTGTCAGTACACTTACATAATCACCAAACCCCAGACCAAAATACTATTACACTCACTCTAGAATACTGATAACTAATACAAATCCCTGACAGACAAACTTAACATCAAAATTACAACTTGGTGTAAAATCTCACAGTCACCAAAGCAGAAAGATATCTTACAAAATGAGGATGTTTGGACAAACAAATTATGTCTCCCATCCATGTACTAACCAGGCCCAATCCTGCTTAGCTTCGGAGATCAGACGAGATCAGGTGCGTTTCGGGTGGTATGGCCACAGACCCAAATTATTTCTCTTGGGCTACATCTTGGTTTCAAAAAGTTTCCTTTGGTTTAGATTTAAAACCATTTAAGATCCTAGTGACATTCTGAATATGACTTATCTTTCAAAACTTTTATTTGCATTCTCAAAAGAAGTCTCTAAAGAAAGGCCTCTTGTTTAATGAAAGGCATACTAAACCTGGCGTGCTGCAGTCCATGGGGTCACAAAGTGCTGGACACGACTGACAGACTGAACTGAATACTAAACCTGAGGTAGAAATCCTTTCCAGAAGGAAGCCAAAATACAATTCTGAAGTTCCACAAGTTCACAAGATATAATACCAACTATTTTGCTGTTATATTTTCCTTAAGCCTAAAGAAATTTTATATGTAATAACTATATACCAATACAAAATTAAATAATCTAAAATTAAAAGGGATTACACAGCTTCCTAATTTGGCATTACCACCTCAATAATGTGAAAACTAAGACTTAGAAGAGTTAAGTTAGCAAATCTAAAGTCAAAGTAGCTTAACTAAAACCTGAAATGGAGGGGAGGGAAGCAGTATGTTTTATTATTGAAAATATTAGAATCTTATCTCCTTGATTCAAACTTCAGATTAGTACTCACTGGGAAATATCAGTATGTCTCCTTAAGATGCACATTTTGTAAAGTGAATCTTCTAAAATAGTAAAAAGAAGATAATGTAGATTTGAGGTTTTATTATTCCACCTAAGGAAAAAAGTTAATGTCAAAACATGACATTTAGCTATCAATTTATACAACAAAACTGCATTGTTCACAGAAGACAGGGAAGAAACACAGACTTACAGAAAAGGGAATTTGAATAGTCTACGTGCGGAATCCTCACTAAAACAAAAGGAAAAAAAGGTAAGAAAAATTTTAATCGGCTGTTTAATTATACCACCCAAAAAGTAAACAGAATTACCTTCTACTATCTTTATATAATGGAATACATACTGCTTGATTCATTGATTTTCCAATTACATCCTAAATAAGATTTAAAAATATAATTAAAGCATGGACATATACAGAAATAAATACTCCATAGAAAGTGACTGATCATCACTGTTTACGTCTAGTGAAAAATCATCTATATCACCAAACCTTCATGCAAGAAATTTTAATGACAGTCACGACAGTAAAGAAGAGAGAAAACTCTGAGCACAAAAGGACCTTGGAGATAAGTGATGGCAGGTGAAAAACCGTCTCTTCTAAGTTTCACAACATCAATCATCCATCCTTCAGCAGTTAACAGACACATAAGATCTGTAACTAAGATCATTTATAATAAGTTTGTTCTGGGGACCAATAAAATACTAAAGATGCCAACATATTCAATAACCGTGTATTTATTTTTTAATTTATGTAAGAAACCAACAGTAAGAGGAAATATTAGGGTGAATCACACGAAACTGCCACTTCTGTTAGTCAAAAACCGTTGAGTATCAGCATTTTCATATGGCTCATCTTAATAATTATGATCATTTACATAAATGAGCCACATATTGTAGATATTCTTGCTCCTATACAAAAACATGCATTTCTTTCAAACTTACTGCTGGCTTTTGCAAGCACTGATCAATAACGTTCTCCATCCGCCTTTTCACAAAATGCAATGATTTTCGAGGATAATAAGGAAACAGCAAAGGACTTTCTGGTTTCAAACAAAAACAAAAAACAAAAAGCTGTAACAAACCAGACAGCTAGGCAAAACTTACCTACTTAGAGCCAGCCCACACAGCTTGTCTGACGGTGGAATTCTCCCTGGCCACTCCACTGTACCTTCACACAAACTCACTAAAAATGACCAAGGCCTCCTGCCTTGCAACATCCATGGCGGCCAGCCCACTGAAAACCACCACACTTTCTACAGGCTGAGTCCTGGCAGTTTACTATTCCTTTATTTTTCCCACCAAAATCCAACAGTATGCTTCCCTTGGCTGTAAGAGGAAAAGGATGACTTGGGAACCAGAAGACATATAACAAAATAAGTTCACTCTTCTCTCTTCTTTGCCACAATGGTGTAACAATAGCAACCCAGTATTATTTTGGAAGAGAACAAACCCAGGAGATAAGAAATTGGTGCTATGAAAATAAGCTCTTCGTTTCTGAAAAGGCTACTTTTAGCAGTAGAAAGTAATATATAATTTGTCAACTATCAACACCGAGTATGTTCGATCCCTTTCATATCTGTTATTTCTATTGTTTACAGCAGCTATATAAAGTCAGTATCATACTCCTGATCTTACTGATTTTTTTTTTAATGAAGCCTAAGAGGTTCAGCAATATGTGAACCGTGAACTTCCTGATGTTCAAGCAGGTTTTAGAAAAGGCAGAGGAAACAGAGATCAAATTGCCAACATCCGTTGGATCATGGAGAAAGCAAGAGAGTTCCAGAAAAACATCTATTTCTGCTTCATTGACTATGCCAAAGCCTTTGACTGTGTGGATCACAATAAACTGTGGAACATTCTGAAAGAGATGGGAATACCAGACCACCTGACCTGCCTCTTGAGAAACCTGTATGCAGGTCAGGAAGCAACAGTTAGAACTGGACATGGAACAACAGACTGGTTCCAAGTAGGAAAAGCAGTACGTCAAGGTTGTATATTGTCACCCTGTTAATTCAACTTATATGCAGAGTACATCATGAGGAACGCTGGGCTGGAAGAAGCACAAACTGGAATCAAGATTGCTGGGAGAAATATCAATAACCTCAGATATGCAGATGACACCACCCTTATGGCAGAAAGTGAAGAGGAACTCAAAGGCCTCTTGATGAAAGTGAAAGAGGAGAGTGAAAAGGTTGGCTTGAAGCTCAACATTCAGAAAACGAAGATCATGGCATCTGATCCCATCACTTCTTGGGAAATAGATGGGGAAACAGTGGAAACAGTGTCAGACTTTATTTTTGGGGGCTCCAAAATCACTGCAGATGCTGATTGCAGCCAGGAAATTAAAAGACGCTTACTCCTTGGAAGGAAAGTTATGACCAACCTAGATAGCATATTAAAAAGCAGAGACATTACTTTGCCAACAAAGGTCCATCTAGTCAAGGCTATGGTTTTTCCCGTGGTCATGTACAGATGTGAGAGTTGGACTGTGAAGAAAGCTGAGTGCCAAAGAATTGATGCTTTTGAACTGTGGTGCAAGACTCTTGAGAGTCCCTTGGACTGCAAGGAGATCCAACCAGTCCATTCTAAAGGAGATCAGTCCTGGGTGTTCATTGGAAGGACTGATGCTGAAGCTGAAACTCCAATACTTTGGCCACCTCGTGCGACGAGTTGACTCACTGGAAAAGACTGATTTTGGGAAAGGTTGGGGGCGGGAGGAGACGGGGACGACAGAGAATGAGATGGTTGGATGGCATCACCGACTCGATGGACATGTGTTTGAGTGAGCTCCGGGAGTTGGTGATGGACAGGGAGGCCTGGCGTGCTGTGATTCAAGAGGTCGCAAACAGTCGGACACGACTGAGCGACTGAACTGAACTGAAGAGGTTTAGGCAATCGCCCAGTGTGAGAATGACCAAGAAGCTAGACCTCTGAATCAAGCCCAGGTCCCACTTCCAAGCTCACCCTCTTCCACTGTGCTCTACTGGCCTCCCTCATAGCATCTCCTGCCCCAGCTATGCTGGACAAAGGAGTTTTAATCATGCTAACATTTTAAGCTCCCAACAGGCGACAGATGCTGTGGTATCACAGAAAGATACTTGGTCTCTGTCCCCAGTTCCCGGGACAGAACTCTTTAAAACCTCTGGAACTTCCTGAGTGATAACGATGATAGGAGCATCCTCTGTTTTAAAGATAGCTTCAGGATGCGGGTTGGATTTCAGCCCCATCCCCCAACCAGGTAGAAGAGAGAAGCCTGCACTGAGTCCCTCTAACAATGAGAAAACATCAACAACACAAACTGAGAGACATGCTACAAAACAAATGACTGTTGCTCAGTTGCAACCCCACGGACTATAGCCCAAGAGACTCCTCTGCCCATGAGATTCTCCAGGTAAGAATAGTGGAGTGGGTTGCCATTCCCTTCTCCAGGGGATCTTCCTGACCCTGGGATCGAACCCAAGTCTCCTGCACTGCAGGCAGATTCTTTACCATATAAGCCACCAGGGAAGCCCTGCCCCCTCACCCCCCAAAAAAAAAAACCTGACTAGTACTCATCAAATCAGATCATAAAAAGATAAGGAAACAAAAATATATAAAAAATATATAAATAAAAGTTTAAAAAAAGAAAAAAAAAGATAAGGAAAGACTTGAGGAGCTATCATAGATTGGAGAAGACTAAGACGACACAACTCAATACAGTGTGGGATCCTAAGGACAATGGAGGGAAAATATGAAGTGTCACCAATGGCCAGTAAGTTAACCACACCTACATAACGAAAACTCCACAAAACCCCTAGATGACAGAGCTAGGGCCTCTGGGTCGAGGCCTGCATTAAGGGGCTGGGAGGGGTGTGCGTCTAGAGAGGGGATGGAAGCTCCACGTCCCCCACTCTATCCCTCACCCCATGTGCATCTCTGCTTGGCTATTCCAGAATTGCATCCTTTATAATAAAACCAGTAAATGTAAGCCAAGTGTTCCTTAGTTTTGTGAGCCATTTTAGCAAATTATTAAACTTGAATTATGGGAACCCTCAAATCAGTAGCGAAGTGGGACAGAAATGTGGGTAACCTGGGGGCCCAGTACTGGTGACTGAAAGTGGGGGCAGTCTTGTGGGACTAAGCCCCAAACCCTGGAGTCTGAGCTAACTCTGCAGAGTTAGTGTCGTAAGGGAAGTGTGGGACACCCAGGTGGAATCAGAGATGATCTCAGGAGGAAAAGAATCCTCTCACTTTGGAGTCAGAAGTGTTCTGAGTAACTGCTTGTGTGCCATGTGGCAGGCACTATCCTAAGTGCTCCGTTTAGATTAATTTATTGAATCTTCACAACCGCTTTTGAGGGAGGCACTGTGATCACCTCACTTTACAGAAGAGAACACTGGGGCACAGAGAGGTCAGGCAATGTGCCCACAGCCACACACCAGCAAGTGGCAGGGCAGGTCCCCAGCCCAGGCAGCCTGCTTCCAGCACACCCACTTTCACCCACATGTGACACCAACTCTCTCACCTCCCCTGGGAAGGTATGTACATTAAGTATTCAGCACTTGATTTTTGCAAAGTTCTAGGAAGAAGTTTCATCAAGCGTTTCTTAAAAGCTCTATAGTAACAATCTGTACTACTTCATACTCTACGAAGAAACTGGGAGATTCATAAGCTGGTCTGAAGTCACATTCTAACATCTTAAGAGGTGGAGTTAATCTGAAGTTAAATATGAGGCCTGTAACTAAGGTGAGGCCTTTCTATTCAGCTACAGAAGATGTGGGGAGAAAAAAGGGTAGGACCAGTTTTTTTTCCAAAGTCCTCAGGATGGATATGAGCCCAACAGTGACCAGGCCCTGGTGCCATCACTGCTTGAACGCTGCTATCAGCCTTCCCCCGGCATCACTCCTCACTCTGTGGGCATGCTGATTAAATACAGTAAATGAGCTGAGTCAGCTGGACTTTTATTATCCCTCCATTCAATACTAACTTATGTTAATACATCTCTCTAGTGATCCTGAAGACTCTCAAGCAATATAAAACATGTTCTGCTCCAAAAAAGAATGTGGGCTTCTAGGGTTACATCAAAAGAGCAACAAGCAAAGTTCTGGGCCTGGGATTTCTCTGCTTCTCCCACCCACTCCTCATTCAGATAAACAGCAAACAGAAAGAAGCAGAGATCATTACTGAGTGCAGTTAAAAACAAAGGTTCTCAAGTTAGCAGAGTCCAAGCTCTATCGCTTACTACCCTTATCATCATGGGCCTTCTCTAACCTTCAGTTTCCTCTTTAGTAAAATTAAGATAACCTTCTAGGTTCTTCTGAGGATTAAAGGAGATAATACATGTATATGGTGGCTATTGGGAGAAGGCAATGGCAACCCACTCCAGTACTCTTGCCTGGAAAATCCCATGGACGGAGGAGCCTGGTGGGCTACAGTCCATGGGGTCGCGAAGAGTCAGACATGACTGAGCAACTTCACTTTCACTTTTCACTTTCATGCATTGGAGAAGGAAATGGCAACTCACTCCAGTGTTCTTGCCTGGAGAATCCCAGGGACGGCAGAGCCGTCTATGGGGTCGCACAGAGTCGGACACGACTGAAACGACTTGGCAGCAGCACGCGGCTATTACCCCAAGGATCTAAGAAACAGCTAAACCTTGGTTAAATTACGCTTTGAAAAAGCAAAGAAATAGATGCTTTAAACATCTTTTCATCTAAAATGGAGAAGTTTTGATACATAATGGTTGCCATTTTGTGTTGCATCCCCAATAATGTTGGCTTAATAAAATTTTACCGTATCAACAATCCAGAGAACAAAAGGCCTAACAAGTTAAAAAAAAAAAAGCCACCTCAGGAGAATGCAGCGATGCATCACTACAGGAGTTAAAACTGTCATATGTTTTTAAAAGCTAATAAATTGGAACTGACTTAAACAGACTTCTCTGGTAAGCTCTATAGTTTTCTTCCCAATATCCTATTTTTTATAGCAGACAATACTTAAAATAAGCAATCTTACTACATCATAGTTAACATAGTGTTTTTGAACATGGTAATATCATACACTGTTATTATTTTCCTGTTTCTCTAATCAAATAAAATAGACACAAAAAGATAAATCAAAGAACTTAGCAAGTACACTTGCTGAGGTACTGGTCTCAAATAAATATGAACATGGCCCAAATCTGCTTGGTTCATGAAATACCTTTAAGGTGGCTGCTGTTCTGAAGAAAGTCATACCACTGGTTTCCCTCTGTGTTAGGGGGTGACACAAGATCATCATCTTCATCTTTCAAGTACTAGAAACAGAGAATTAGACATTTCAGCTTTGTGAACCAAAGAATTAGGCTCTAAAATTGCTTATATTTAACTCTATTCTACTCAAGTTATTTTTACTGTCAAGTCCTCTGAAACCACATTATTCTGTGAGATGACCAAAATTTACTAAATGCCAAGCTACTGAAAAAACTGCAGACCACTAAAAGATTACAATGCAACAGACACAGAGACCATCAATTGAGTTTAAGTATCATGTTCTATTTTCACAGAAAATAGAACTTTTAACCTTACATATTTTAAACTTAGATATTCAAGTTTATAAATTAATTTTCAACCGTTTATCAACTGTCAATCTACCCCATGGCAGTAATTCTCAAAGTGTGGTCCACACCACTTGGAGAGTCTTCAAGATGATTTCCAAGATCCATGAGATCTTTACTATTTCTATAATGGTATAAAGCTTTTATTTGCTTTTTCTACTGTAATGACATATGCCCTGGTGGTCAAATGCACAGGTGGGGACAACTGCTGGCACTGCCACCGAGAATCAAACCAAGCTAGTAGTCACTGGATTCCTTTTTGCCACATACAGTTTCACTAATCTCTGATAAGGCTATTAAAATTATTAATTTTATTAAATCTCAACAAAATCTTTTTAATATTCTGAGAGACAGAATTGGAAGTATGAATAAAGCATTTCGCTGCATACCAAAGCATGACAGTTATCATGAGGAAAAGCATTTATGAAAACACACTTGATTCAAGCTAGGCACATCTTTGTTGCTCCTGGAATTCCACTTTTACTCAAAAGAATGACTGGCAGACAAACTCTGATTATTCGTTCTTGGGTATTTGGCAGATATTTTCTTGAAACTAAAGAAAGTGATCCTGTCACTCTAAGCAAAATAACTGACAGTATTTGTTGTCAGTGATAAAATTTAAACATTCAAGTAAAAATTAAAATTTTGGAAAACCCATATCTGCTATTATGTGCTTGACAGCCTCATAGTAGTTAAAAATTGTCTGATGAGATTGGTAATGATATTAACAAAATCTGACTTTTGGATACTGTATGAAGAAAGGTATCAGCCTATGGAAGACCTCTGTAATTCAGTGAATCAATATTTTCCCAAAGATCAATACATGATATTACGAAATCAAGCACAGGGTAACAAGATCCTTTCAAAGTGAAAAGCAGATGAATAAATTTTAATGAATCATAATATGGAAAGTCTACTGTTGCAATTTAGATTCCACACTAGAACGAACCTAAGATACTACTGTTTGTCAGAATTTGGTAAAATACCAAAGAATATTCACAATTTTCTAAAAAGCTATTAAAATATTTCTGCCTTTCCAAATACATAACTGTGTAAAACCAGGCTTTCTGATCAAACAACATATCACAACAGAACAAATGCAGCTGCCTTCTCTTAAGCCATACATCAAGGAGATTTGCAAACATATAAAACAATGTCACTCTTCACTTAATTTTGTTTTGCTAAATAGTTATTTTCCATTAAAAATATTTATATTAACATGTAATGAAAAGGTTTGTTCTTTTTAAGTGAATTAAGAAATAAATCTTTTTTCTGTTTAATTTCTAATATCTAATAATATATGCTATTCAGACACAACCCCAAAAGTTTAAAGCTACTCTTTGGTGATTTTACTAAAAGGAGAGGGCTACTATATAATTTGGCATTATGCTACTTTCAGAAAATTTTGTATAATAAAGACTAACACTGCTAATGTTTTAAAATCAGTTTTTAAAAATTAAAAAATTAGTAACTAGATTCAATCCAGAGCCCATACCTGACCAACTTTTTCAACGTTAAAGTATTTTCCTTTTCGATTATAAAGATCTGGAGCCTAGAAAGAAATAAAAAAAGTTTAATTCTTAAGTCAATTCATTAAAGAAAAAAAATATCTTATATTTTAACCAAAAACTCTACTTCTTAAGAAAGCTGTTAGTAGCAGTTACTTTTTTCTTTTGTGGATGGTGAAACACAAAGTTCAAATTATGTGCTTTACATTTAATAAATAAGTACTGCCATTCGGACATGACTAAAGCGACTTAGCAGCAGCAGCAGCCATTAATTAGTTGAATAGTTGAAAAAGTATACATAATTGCTAGAAGGTCACTTAAATTGGATTAAATTTGATCACTTCTTACCATTATCCAGATTTATTGTAATTATTGTTTAAAAAGCACTATAGAAATGCCAATTTCCTACCTCATTGAAATGTTCAGTAAGAAATTCAGCAACAAATGTGATATCTTTCTGAGTCATCTATCAAATCCAAAAGGAACAAAAAGAAAACAAATCAAGATAAAAGCTTCTCAATAAAAAATTATGTAACAATAAATGTGACAAGCATGTAATTAAATATTTTAAACCCATTTTCCAATCAGCAACTCCAACAGCTACAGATCTCTTTATGGTCTCAGGCTATTTATTATTTTATGCCTAATGCTAAGACTGAGAAACCTGTATGCAGGTCAGGAAGCAACAGTTAGAACTGGACATGGAACAACAGACTGGTTCCAAACGGGAAAAGGGGTACGTCAAGGCTGTATATTGTCACCCTGCTTATTTAATTTATAGGCAGAGTACATCATAAGGAACGCTGGGCTGGATGGAGCACAAGCTGGAATCAATAACCTCAGATATGCAGATGACACCACCCTTATGGCAGAAAGTGAAGAGGAACTAAAAAGCCTCTTAATGAAAGTGAAAGAGGAGAGTGAAAAAGTTGGCTTAAAGGTCAACATTCATAAAACGAATATCATGGCATCCGGTCCCATCACTTCATGACAAATAGATGGGGAAACAGTGGAAATTGTGGCTGTTTTATTTTTCTGGGCTCCAAAATCACTGCAGATGGTGACTGCAGCCATGAAACTAAAAGACGCTGACTCCTTGGAAGGAAAGTTATGACCAAGGTAGACAGCATATTAAAAAGCAGAGAAATTATTTTGCCAACCAAGGTCCATCTAGTCAAGGCTGTGATTTTTCCAGTGGTCATGTATGAATGTGAGAGTTGGACTATAAAGAAAGCTGAATGGCGAAGAATTGATGCTTTTGAACTGTGGTGTTGGAGAAGACTCTTGAGAGTCCCTTGGACTACAAGGAGATACAGCATGTCCATCCTAAAGGAGATCAGTCCTGGATGTTCACTAGAAGGACTGATATTGAAGCTGAAACTCCAATACTTTGGCCACCTGATGTGAAGAGCTGACTCACTGGAAAAGACCCTGATGCTAGGAAAGATTGAAGGCAGGAGAAGGGGACGACAGAGGATGAGATGGTTGGATGGCATCACCCACTCAATGGACATGGGTTTGGGTGGACTCCGGCAGGTGGTGATGGACAGGGAGGCCTGGCGTGCTGCAGTTCATGGGGTCACAGTGTGTTGGATACGACTGAGCGGCTGAACTGAAGAGTGAGTGTGGAGTCCCTCCTTTGGGAGCAGAGGACGTCTGTTTGATAAATAACCTCAATCTGGGTTAAGGGCTGCAACCTGAGAACATTGCTTGCTTCAGTGTTGGCCTCTGCTTCTTTTAATGACCCCACCTTCTCCCTACCCCAGTTCTTTAGCCTTCAAAAAATTACACATTGAGGTCTCTGCCAACAACTAACATATTCAATCTCCCAAAGTAAAGCTAAGAGTGATGGCAGAGAAATAGCTAATGTGAACACTCCTGGTTTGCAAGGTCAGTCATCCACAGCAAAAAAGACCTACTTCATATAAAAAATGTGATTCCTTATTTATCTGGTCCACTAAGACTAATTTTAATACTCCCCATTTTTTCAGGCTTAAAACCACCTAATCTACCTGAATCACAGTTTGGGGAGGGGTGAGGATGAGTGAGCTTCAGGAACCAAACGGGAATTCTGCCCTATTCTGTAAGATATTCTGAGAAGGAGATTCCATTGCTACTTGTCACAATCCTTATTACAGTCAGAAAGAAAATGGTACTCACCAGACATGAACATAGGTACTAATATATACGTACTAGACTTCCAAGGAAAATAAAAATGCATTTAAGATTTTAGGAAGTTAAAATAAGGAATCCAAATACCTTATGTTATACAGACTATAAAATCTTTTACAAACATGAAAACAATAAGCTTAGCCATAATAAATGTATTCTGTGAGATAAAAAATATCAAACATGCAAATTAAAAAAAGGGCTTACTAGGCTCTCTCTTGTGCCTACAACCTAACATCTCTTAACAATAATTGCATAAGACTACTAAGATGACCAGCAAAACTGACCTCAACCAGGGCAATATTAACATATATAGGAAAAATACTATTATATACTACCTTATTCAGTTCGGGAAGTACATGGTCTTCTGTCATTCTCAACATTGCTGAAAATATAAAGTTTAAAACTATCTTTAAAGGGAAACTCCAAACATAACTTATTTTTCTTCTAAGAACTACAGAGTGAAGAACTTGATTTATATTCTTAGGCTCAAAACAGTTGGTATAGCCATCTTAAACCATTTTTTGTTTTCTCCTTCAATACAACCCATTGCCACTCCAGACAAATAAACCGAACTGTTGCCTTTAGCAAAGACTGCGTGTGCAGGAATCCCTCCTAACTTAGTCATGTTTCTTCTCTGAAAATGTGCAGGCAATTCTTTCTTTCCTCCAAAAGCCTTAGAATGCCAAACAGATGTGTTTCTTCCCCTTGGGCTTTTCTGCCACATGAAGATGCTTGCGCTAAGATTTATGTGTGTACATACACACTTATATGTGTGTATATATGTATTTATATTCCTTGTTTAATATTTGTGGTTGACTTTTTGTCCTTTCATGAGGTGTCTTCATCAATACTGTATTTTCTATACATATTACATCCACCTAGGTGAAGAAATATATTGCATGCGTTTTGCATAGTGTTTGAATATGCTTTTTATGTTTGGTCAGGAAAAAGTATGTTAGACATGATTCTGCAAATAGGGATTATTTTAAGAAACTGTTCTTAATTAATTCAGACTTTTAATTTATCTGGAAAAAAAAAACAGCCATAATCTAGTTCCATTCATTCATTTATCCATTCAAAAATTACTTACTAAGCGTAATACAAGTACTGGGAACAAAGCAGTATAAATAAATCCCTGCCTTCATGGAGACTGCATTTTACAAAAGAGCAAACCAGGGTTAGAGCGCTAACTAGTGGCAGCATCCAGTTACAGTTAGGTCTCCAGTTCTCCAATGCAGTGTTTGTTCTGTTGTTGTTCAGTACCAAGTCCCGTCCAACTCTTTTGCAACCCCATGGACTGTAGCCCGCCAGGCTCCTCTGTCCAGGGGATTTCCCAGGTAAGAAAACCGGAGTGGATTTTCATGTCCTTCTCCAGGGGCTCTTCCCGACCCAGGGATCAATTCAGTGTGCTTTGTGCTAATGGTAAGGACTGAGTGGTAATTCATTTATCTTCTAATGCAGCTTCTTATTACAGTTAAGACATGCAATAAGAATATAAACTGCCTAATTACTCCAGTAATTATAAGTAAAACCAAGCTACTATTTCTCTAATAGAAAGTCACTTCTAAGGTTTCATTTAATTTGAACACTGCAATTTATTCTAATTAACTCTGATATTAAACAGGCTGGCCTGATAAACACTCTGGCTCCCCATTCTGGCTAGTATTGGTATGGTTTTGAGAAAAATCTAAGAATTTTAAATGTCAACATCCACTGATTGAATTCATTTTTTAATTAAAAGCAATTATATTAGGCTAACAAATATGAAAAGTCATGTTTTAAAAACATGAAAATTAAAGATTTGGAAAAAATCAATTAAAAGAAGATTTGGGCATTTGTTTAAAAGGATATTAGCACAGTACAGGTAATTTACTTTCTATTTTACTCTTTAGAATTTTAAGTACTATGGAATAAATAAATTCTATTTACAACTAAATTTTCCTGTGTTGGAAGGAAATGGATGCTAAATTATTTCAAAGACATTAAGAGAGGTCACAAAAATAGCAGTACAAATGGACTACATACATAAAATATGCACACCCTGTAGAGTGAGCATTAAAACATTTAATATCATGTCAGTAACTATTTGTTAATTACATACAAATGCAAAGAGATGCGGCGACACAAAGTAAGGACTAGTGGTCTGCAATCTATTCAGTGGGGCATCACTGTCCAGGAGAAGTGATAAGGGCAAAGTTCTAGTTCTGTGCTGTCCAACGTGGTAGCCACTAACTACAAGCAGCTCCTGAGCACTTCAAATGTGGCTAGCATGACTAAGGAACTGCATATGTAATTCTACAGAATTTCAACTAATTTAAACAGCCATAATCGACTAGTGGCTACCACAATGAATGGCACAGACCTACAGACAGAAGATCAAAGTATAAAACAAGAGTTAAACTATTCAAGGCAGAGGCTTTGTCTTATTTTCTCTCCCCCTTTCCACTCCAAATCTAACACCTAACAGTGCCTAATACAAAGTAGAGATTAAAAAATGCTATTTGAACCTAGGGAGACATTACAGAGTAAAAAAAGGTCAGTTATCAGTAAGTGATAGAGACAATCAATGTTAGAAGTTGTATCTGTGGGGGCGGGGATGAGAGGGTGTAAAGAAGAAATATGATTGGCCATGTGTTGAAAACTGCTGAAACTGAGTGAAGTGTAGGAGTGGGGTCATTTAAGCTATTCTCTCTACATTGACAAGTATTTAAAATTTCACTAGTGTAACAATATTCCAAATTGATATTCCCACATTTTTTTCTTCAAAAGTGTTAAAAATACAAGAATGCTTCATTCAACTAACTTACCCACATACAGCCACCGAAAAAATGCTTTGAAGTTTTTCATACTGCTATCTATAACTCTAAAAGATAAAAATAAATCAGAAATGAAATTATTACATGAGGTTCATATATCATTGTTCAATTACTATGGAATATAATAATCCTTACTGTTCTAGTATAGCCTATCTGGATGACATTTAAAGCTTTAGAACAGATTTAACAAATCAAACACATAGCTAAAAATAAAATCTCAAAAGAGCAAATCCTGATTCTTTTCAAAAATAAAGCAAATAACTCAGATTCTAACTGGTTATAACAGCCTTGCCACAAACTGTAATAGTCTCTCCAAGCATTCAATAAAGCATGAAATCCTTTTCTAACTTTGGAACCAAAAGAAATAAAAAAAAAACGAAAACAGTTTTCAGCACTATTCTCAGTTTTTAAAAAATATCACTGATCAGTAAGAAGAAAAAATATCAACCATAACAGAAAATCATTATTATAAATTTATACTGTCACTACCATTACCTCTAATATCAATAAGACATTACTTATGGAAGTTGATATTTTTATCCTTACAGTAACAGATCTCAAAAATCGAATTTCCTTGGGCTTTACACAAATGTACCCTGAAGACTAAGTGTTACAAGTGGAAATCATCTACACTTTGATGAAACTGTTTCTGAATATAGAAATGGATATCATTTTTTTAAAAGCTCTTTAAACTCACATCTGTAAGATAATTACTCTAAGCAAATAATATGTGCCCTTTTTACCCCTAAATCTCAAAGTCCCTTCTAAGCATTAAGTCTCATAATACTACTGGAGAAGTAGGTCAGTATCATTAACCTTTCTGTACACAGTACAACACGTGACATAAAAAACTGTGACATCTCTTGAGTTACCAAGCAACACGATCAAAACTCTCTTGCAGCAAAAATGGGGGAAAAAAAAAAAATTCCTGTCTTTCTCAGTTCACCCCAACCTCAGGCAACCACTGATCTGTTATAGGCTAATGTTAAAATTCTCACTGTCTCAGTTTCTCCATTATCACCTAAAATAATGCTATATTTCACTTATCTCCAAGGAGCAAGAAATTAAATCAACAACCTTTCATTCATATTAAAACATGATCAGAGAAAACTTAGTATTTTATGTTTACTCTCTGCAAATATGCAGAACCAAAAAATTATTCAACATTCAGGAAAAGGAATGTCATTTCCCTCCTGCTCTGTTCTTTGAGCACACACATCTATATTCTAAACTCCATTAAAATGACAGTGGGGAGGGGTGTATGTGTTATAAACTCACATACAAAAAGAGGATGATAGAAAAAAAGAAGTTTTTTTTAAGTTTCACAAACGTCAAAAGCAGACAGAAGACTGGTGAAGCTCACCAGCAGTGGCCACAGGTGAGGCACTTCAGAGAGAGAGCAGCAAGGAGTCATCCACCCAGCAGAACCCTGGGGACACTCAGTCCTTAGAAACATCAAGTTCAACAGAAGACATCAGGATGTATACTAATGCGTCGAGACAGCAAAAGAAACACAGATGTATAGAACAGTCTTTTGGACTCTTTGGGAGAGGGCAAGGGTGGGATGACTTGGGAGAACGGAATTGAAACATTTATATTATCATATCTGAAACGAATCGCCAGTCCAGGTTTGATGCATGATACAGGATGCTTGGAGCTGGTGCACTGGGATGACCCAGAGGGATGGGATAGGGAGGGAGGTGGGAGGGGGATTCAGGATGGGGAACACATGTACACCTGGGGCAGATTCATGTCAATGTATGACAAAGCCAATACAATATTGTAAAGTAATTAGCCTCCAATTAAAATAAATACATTAAAAAAAAAAAGACATCAGGATGGCGTCTGGGGCTGGATAAAGGAGGACAAACTGAAACAGAGGGTCACAGCACAGGCCCCCCCACATGCTCTGGCACTTGTGCTGGCTTTGGTCTACCATGCACCCAGCAATTCCAAGCAACTTTAAACTGCCTCAGGAATAAATGTGAGTAAACAATCAGGCATCAGGTTTTTGAGGAAAGCTTGCAACAAGAGACCAAAACAAATAGCAAAGTGACATATAAACAGGAGATAATTCAAGAAGCAGCAAAGACTTTAAAAAATCTAATTAATGTCCTCAGAGAGCCATGAAATGTCGTATCTACAGAGCAAGAGCACCGCTTTGAAAAATAAGTAAACAAATAAGAAAACACTTAGTAATTAAAAGACAGGACTGCCATAATAAAACCTGCAACAGCATGGCTCAGGTCAATGACCTCATTCTCCATTCCACCTGGGTTCTTATTCCAAAGTTCACACCCTAGACCCTCTTTACCAACCTGAGCCTTCTAAATCTCAATTTCAAGCATCCTGCTCAACCACAACCACCAGCTATCTTTCCAGTGACTTCTTGCCAGTATCCCAACAGTCGTACCACCAAGACTTACTCTACTAGTTCTCCCGTCTTTCACTGTCACTAACCCACTTATTTCTACTTTCAAAATATATTCAGGTTTTGACCATTTCAGATTCTGACCACCATTTCTCTCTTGGCTTCTGTCCTCACCCTCATATAATCTATTCTCAACACTAAGTAAATAACAAGAGGGATCAAAAAGACCCTAAGTCATATCCTGTTCCCCCACTGCCTGTAATTCCCTAAGAGCTTATTATATTATTCTTTATTATGTCCAGCGTAAAAGCCAAAGTCCTTACAACGGCCTACAGGCTCTACACAACTTGACCCATCCTCCATGTCCCCTTTCAACTCATCCTATTGCTCACAGTGTTAAGTTCACTAACTTAGTGGCTCCTGGAGGTTTCCCTCAAGTATGTCAGGCATGCTCCAAACTCAAGGCCTTTATACTTGCTGTCCCCTTTGCCCCCAAATATCAGCAAGGCTCACTCCTTCCACCCTCAAGGCCCTCCCTGACCAAAAAACTGCACCTCTACCCCCAGCATACCCTAGGTCCTTCTTCCCTACATGGTTTTTCCCACCACTACAAACCACTATCTGACCTGCTACAGATTTTAATTATTCATTTCTTTATTATCTGTCTCATCACATTAGAATACAGTATCTATGAAGGTAAGATTTTTATCAGTTTTGTTCACTACTATATTCTCAGCATCTAGAATAATGTTTAAAACACAGTTAAAAATGCACAATAAATGTATATGATGAATGATAGTGCTGGATAATCAAGTCAAGAAAATTTCACAAGAAACAGTAAAGACAAAGCTATTTTAAAAATGTGAATAAAAATAAAAGACATAGAGGGTCAATCCACGAAGTCTAATATGACCAACTAGATTTCTAGAACAAAAATCTAGTTTTAAAAAGTGGGGAAGAAGAGGAAATTATCAAAATAACAGAATTCAGGTTAAAAATAGCATTTTCTTATTAACAGTACAATGAATGGAAAGATCCACATTTAAAATACTACTGTGAAATTTCAACGTATCAAGGATAAAGCATAGTTTTCAAGATAAGAAAAAAAGCATACAAAGGAATGAGAATCAGAAGCACCAGACCTTCCATCAGCAACAAACAGGCCAGAATACAACAATGCTTTCAAAGATCTCGGAGAAAATAAATCTCCCTTCATAATCTATACTCAGTCAAAACCGTCAATTAAGTGTGGAAAGAGGAGAAAAGACACAAAAGGCCACAGAAAGCTTACCCTACACATCTGTTTTCTGAGTTATTGGAGGACATTTTCCACAAAGTGATTAAGTGAACCAAGAAACAGAGGAGATCCTGAAAGTAAGGATCTAACCCAGGAAAGCAGTGAAGAAAATGCCTGGGTGGCAGCTGGCACAAGAGCTGGAAGCAATGGACAGACTGGTGCAGGGGTGGTGGTGGGGCGGGTGCTGTGAGGTGGGAGGCTAACAGAGGAGGCACCAGGGACAGAGGGGCGTTCCAGGGATGTGATGCTACCCTTGAGGCAGGGAGAAAACCTAAAAAGGTGGTAAAGAGAGACAGAGCAAGGAAAAAAGAAAGCAAATAAGAGTCTAGAAAAAACAAACAAAGAGAGGAACAATTTCAAAAAACTTATAAATAAAAGAAATGCAGTACGGTCATACAATTTAGAAACATGGAAATAACCTATAGCACTAAAACCAGAAACAGACACAAGAGTTTAAAGGATTCCCTCTAAAGAGAGGACGTCCTCTGAGGTGAGGACAGGTGAGACAGGAAAATATCATGTGAATTTTTAAATCATTGTGCTATTGGTTTGTTTTAATCCTATAAACATGCAATTTTCATAAGAACTTAAAATCTCATTTTAAGAAAATCACAACAATTTGCTAGGTTCTCAACGACAAAAAGTGAAATATTCTCAAGTCAATGATTTCAATATTCAAGTATCCCCAGTACTTACTGAAGAAGTTCATTTGCCTTGAGTATGAAAGAACCTACTGCAGTAATAGCATCTGAAAAGAAGTAAATAAATAAATATCATTTGTCAGGTAAGTAAAGTGAGTTTAAAGCATTCTATTGAGAAATTAAATTACTACCTTCAATTCCTGCAGCATCTAGTCCAAGAGGTTCATATTTTTGCTTCCATGAAGCCATTCCTTTCAGTTCACTCAAATGGTATAATAAAGACTCTGAGCCACTATCAAAAACAGAGCAGAAATAAATTAGTATCATCACCATCATCAGGGTGGTAGGCACCTACTATCTTGCTTGAATATTTCCAAGTTTTCAAAAATAAAAACTGAAAGTAACTTTAATTTTCTTTCTATGAGAGACTGCTACTGCTGCTAAGTCACTTCAGTCGTGTCCGACTCTGTGTGACCCCACAGACGGAAGACCACCAGGCTCCCCCGTCCCTGGGATTCTCCAGGCAAGAACACTGGAGTGGGTTGCCATTTCCTTCTCCAATGTGTGAAAGTAAAAAGTGAAAGTGAAGTCGCTCAGTCGTGTCCGACCCTTAGCGACCCCACAGACTGCAGCCCACCAGGCTCCTCCATCCATGGGATTTTCTAGGCAAGAGTACTGGAGTGGCTTGCCATTGCCTTCTCCGTATGAGACTATTAGCTCTCAAAATTATTTCAAAAAACTGTAGCAGAATCATTTGGTTGTCATGACTAGTGAGATGAATTGGCCACATGATTAAACTTTATAAGATCAAATTATGTTCCACAGTTGGTCCTGGCACTGTTAAGACAGTCAAATGGTCATCTTGTTCACCTAACAGCTATGTATTTACCACTGAGCAAATATTTATTAAGCTCTAACTTCAGGTCAGGCACTATGGGGACTTCATGGTAAACGAAATGAAAGAGTCCTTATAACACTGATAGTCTAATGGGGGAGAGTCATAACCACATAATCAGACAGTATACCATTTCAACTACATAAATGCCCTAGAGGAAAACACACCAGGTTGGAAGGACTGATGCTAAAGCTGAAACTGCAATACTTTGGCCACCTCATGCGACGAGTTGACTCACTGGAAAAGACTCTGATGCTGGGAAAGGTTGGGGGCGGGAGGAGAAGGGGACGACGGAGAATGAGATGGCTGGATGGCATCACCAACTCTGTGGACATGAGTTTGAGTGAACTCCGGGAGTTGGAGATGGATAGGGAGGCCTGGCGTGCTGTGATTCATGGGGTCGCGGTGAGTCGGACACGACTGAGCGACTGGACTGAACTAAACAGTGAAAGAGAAGAACCTGAACTAGTCTGGGAATTAGACAAGGATTCTCTGAACATCTGAGCTGACAGCTGGAAAATGCAAGTGAAGAACAGAGTGGGAGCGCTCCAAAAAGCAGAAGAGACGCACAAAAGCCCCGGGTAGGGGACAAAAATGTTAAGTCTGAGAAGGCCACCAAAGACATGGGTCCTAAGAAACGAGAAGGCATTGGAAGCTTTTAATAAGAGTAACATGATAGATCCACGGTGGAGAACACATCTGAGGGACACAGTGTGGACTGGAGGAGACCGGGCCAGACAGCCCTACAGTGCTCAAAGAGGGAGGTGAGGGCCAGGGGTCTCAGCATAAAGAAATCTATCAAAATCTAAGTCAAACACTAAACATCAACCTGCAAGCTGCCTCACTGAGGTAGCGGTGTTTAAAAATGGCATGAGATTTGAGGATCTGGAACAGTCTTGGCTCTGACACGTAATAACTTTGGGGCAGCCATATGCCCTTTCTGAACTTCAGTTTCTTATGTAAAATGAGGATAATCATAACCCACACCTTGCCAAGAACTTAAAAGCAAAAATATGTAACATGTTTTTACATAACATATAAAATGATAAACAAACATACTTAATTTCACCGCTCAAAAAAGGGTATATGCCCTATTCAAGACATAACTCATGGTTGTCTGGGTGAGAAAAAAGCCCAGATAGGGCCTATGGTGGTGAAAAGATGTTGGAAAGTTATTTCATAGAGCAGAGTCACTATTATCAATTCTTTAAATCTTGGGCACTCCAAGATTTCCCTCAAATGCTACAGCAAAAATTTCAGCTAGAAGACGCTCAAACAGAGAATGCTAGATAAGGAAAAGAAGGCTGGAGAAAGAAAACCAATGCGAAGTACGTGCAGTGCAACACCAAAAGATTCTACATCATCTTCATACCTCTGTAAGTGACTTATAACCAATTTTTGTATACTGGAATATGATGACTCTATAGACTGGCCAAGCTTCTTTAAGCCCTGATTAAGAGAAAAAAAATATAACATTTAGCATACAAGTAAGATACTATATGCCATTCTAAAAAATAATAAGGCTATGTTCATAGTCATTAGAGTACAAAGATAACCACACCTTTACTGTTAACTGGTTCATTAAGAGGGTCTGAAGTTCAGCACTAGAATGAAAAAGAAAGTATTTTTAGTCTTCTCTATTTAAAATCTGAATGCATCACTTAAAACATTTAATTTCAAAGTACAAATTTAAACAAGATTTTAAACAAAAAGAAATAGCCCAGCAAAAATTAAGACTCTGTGGTAAGCAGAGAAACAGACAAAAACAGGAAACATTAAAGTCCACACACAGACTGAAATAGACATGAGAATGTGCTATACACTAAAATGGTATTTCACAACAGTAAGGAGAAGACGTACTACTCAATAAGCTACACTGGGCAATTATCTACACACTTAGAAAAAAGTAAGTTGCTGTGTCTTTCATAGCATACAACTAAATAAATCATATCTGGAACATGTAAATGGAATAAAATCATAAACCACAAAAAAAAAAAATCTCTGGATGAAAATAAAGATCTCTGACTGCTTAATATGGGAAAATCTTTTTAAGAATAATGCTGAGGCAAATACGATAAAAGAAAAGAGTGATTTAGCTACATAAAGATTTTTAATTTTCTATACATTTAAAAAGTACAGATATATGTACACATAGTACATACACATAAAATGATTAATTTACATAGAAAATAAATGTGTGAATAAAAAAGCCTAGAAAGACACATACTATTCTTTGTTTTTTGTGCATCAGAATTTTCTATTTTTTTTACAATGAATATGAATTCTTTTGAAATAAATTACTTTAAAAAGAGAAGGTAAAGCAAGAGTATCTAATGTAAGTTTATTACCTTGCTTTCCCCCACAACAACAAGTCCATGAATTCGTCTTGCACTGATGTGGTTGTGTTCTTTTCCTAGAGAAAGATGGATAAACTCATGATAGGTGTTTTTTAAATAAGTATTATTCAAAATACAGGAATATGATGACTCCCTTTCTTACCTTTAGCTTTCTCTCAAATCCATATTTAAACTGAATATCTGAATAGCAGTTATAAGAAAACAGCCAGTCAGCTCGTCCAACACCTGTCCTTAATCCCCACATCTTATCAGCTCCACTTCACAATCCTGTCCCCACCTACGTTTTTCCAATGGGAAGGACTGGCATTATCCCTCTCTGAGACAAGAGTCTGAGATTAGATGAAGCCATCTCAAAGAAATCATGATCTGAGCCTTGAACAAATCAGACCGATTTTTCTCATGTCCCTCATGAACGCAGTAAGGACATCATACACTCTTTAACACCTTCCATGGGAAACTCCAGTTACATTACCTGCACAAACTTGGTAAGACGAGAATCCATCTGCATCAGTATTTCTTCCCAGGCTTCACACATACATGTCAGTGACAAATTTATATACTATTAGCAAAAAGAAAAAATATTAAAGTAGCAAAAAACACAAGTCAATATGCTAACTAAATAATACATGCTTCTTACTGCCAACTGTCTCAAAGAAATCCAGGATTTACTGTAAACCACTTTTAACTCAGTTAAGCCTGAGAAAGAAGAGACCATGGCTAACACCTGATAATCATTTAACTATCAAACATTCTCAAATTAAGTTTTTATCTGGTAAAATAGATATTTTTCAACTATTTACATGTATGATGTGTTTTATGTACATTCACTGTCAAAATGCTGATTGGTCAACTATTCAATCTTCAAACAGTATCCTTTTAAAAAGATACTGATCTCCAGAAATCTTTGACACGAAGTACATTAGTGACTGTGGCAGACTAAAGAGAGAAGGTCACGGTTCTCTGCAGCGCCTCTATCCAGATGTAGAGTCAGTTTCTCCAGTCTGTCGATTTGGGCTGGCTGTGCATCTCAGTGTGACACAGCAGCACACGTGTCACTGAGTCCAAGGCTCCAGAAGGCTTTGCAAGCTTCCACTCACACTCCTGACATTCCCGCTGTCGACAACACTTACCCAACAAGCCTGATCTAGCCTGTTGGGAAATGGGGAGTGTGGAGCTCAGATAAAGCCATCATGGCTAAGAGATACTCGAACCAGCCAGCTGACCACTGCTGTATGACCCAGACCAGCCTGAAGAGATGAACCTAGCCCAGAACAACAGAACCTTCAGCTGGCCTGACCCAAACAGTCAACTAACTAAAACACAATCACCGGCTAATTTGGGCTACATTTATTATATTCAAAAGCTGTTAGAATGACTATTTTCCATAATACTTGATTTGCAAAGAAACTTTTAAAATTCCAAAATATTTTATTTATGAAAATGTTTAAAAAGATTTAAATTACTTTTTTCTTTTCTTTTGGATATATAGGGATGGGTGGAATAGATTTTCAATTAAATTCCTTTTTCTTGTTTCAGTGGACATTATAAGCTTATCTATCAGACTAGACACCGCTGCCATGTATAGCTGGCTTTAAAAAGTAAGATTTTCAAGTTTTTTGTTTACACAACATTAGAAACTTATAGTAAACAGTCACACAAAACAAGCTATAAATAAATACCTGTAAAAGAGCTGAAATGTGAGTAAACTTCCTGGCCATTCGAGTTACTTCAGGTAAGAAAGAGTACAATAGATTGGTTTCAAGCTGTCAAATCAAAATACTTAAGTGAGTCACAAACAGATATATATTTACTACTCTTACTATGTATCAGAAAGACTACCTCAGAATTTTGCTCCTTTTCAGTATAACAAATCAGAAAATAACAGAAAATAATTTTAGGATTCTCTCATCTGTAGCATCTAACTATGTACAGATTACCCCCTCTAAGTTAGCAATCCTCTCTACTTAGTTAGAATAAATGTAATAATCTAATTTATACCACTATTATGAGGGACTTTTAAAATGATCACAAATAACATCTAAAAATTTTTTAAGGAATTATAGCTACTGATAAATACAAGTTAACTATCTATTACAGAGGTACACAAATTATCACAATAAAGTTGTTATTAAAAACATCCGTTACAAATTCCACATAAAGAGTGAATTATTTTACTGTAACACCAAACACAATTCGGGAAATAGTATTTTCACAGAACCGTAAGATGGAGAGCAACCATGAACAACTGCTCCGGCAAACAGCAGGAAGTCAGGAGCTCTCTGCTGATGTGAATACAATGAAACTATAAGGCCTCATTTGCGTCACATCCTGCATCTTTTCCTCCTACTTTTGTTTGAAAGTTCACACATACTAAGATTAAGTGGCTGGGTTATTTGAGATGAAATTTCAGGGAAGATTTTCCAGAAGGCAAAGCTCCAATCTAAATACTCTGTAGGAGCCCAGTTTCCAGTCTATGATACAAACTGCACACAATGAAAAGGTTTTCCCCAGCACTGACTAGGCATCTCACACAAGAGGCAATGTGTTAGTTAAGAGCCCCGGCTCTGGAGCCAGACTGCCTAGCATCACTTTCGAGTCCTTACCAAGCAAGTTACAGTCTCTCTGTGTGCCATTTACTCAACTACAAAATGGGGATAATAATAGTACCTACCTATTAGGTTACATAAAATTATACTGAATTACTCAGTACTGGGCACATATTAAATAATAAATATTAGCTTTTATTATTATTAGGGTCAAAATCCCAAGAAAATACTTGTTACAAACATGAACTGGCATAGCAACAAGTTAATATTGGTCATTAATAGACCATCAAAACACTGTTTTGATGAAAATTATGCTGAGCAATTGGAATAATAAGGTATTCACCAGTAACACTCTAAGATTTAGAAGCTCCAAGTCAATTTTTTGCTTTGTTTTAATGGCCATTAGAATCCAGTGATATAGATAATAAAAATCAAACCTTTAAAAACATATATTTACTCTCTGTTAGGTTCAAATACTCACCTGAAAATATGAAACTTCTGAAGCACCACTGGCAGAAACTTCTGTGACCACTGACAATGATTTCAAATCACTTGATAGACATAATGCAAGACAAGTACCAACAATCTGTAAAACAGTCAAATCCCCATTATATTTAGTGTTATTGCTACACTGCATCTGCTTACAATACAGGAGGCAAAAATTCAGAGCTCTAAAAAGCAGTAACTCCTGCCACATACGTGGCAGATAAAGGCATGTGTCCACTTAGTTGCAAGGACACAGACACAGACCCTAACAATGCACCCAAGTGCTGGAGAACTAACATAGCCCACAGAGCCTGCAACATTTTCCATCCT
Organism: Moschus berezovskii; assembly: GCF_049115385.1. Taxonomy (NCBI): domain Eukaryota; kingdom Metazoa; phylum Chordata; class Mammalia; order Artiodactyla; family Moschidae; genus Moschus; species Moschus berezovskii. The sequence goes on along the minus strand of NC_142464.1, from coordinate 53,255,195 downwards.
TCTAGGGAACTGTAAGAATAAGAAAAAGGTATGAGAAGACCAAGACTGCACCTAAGATTGCGTCTGATGACTTTCATCACATTCCAACCACAAACGGTAGCTCTTAAACTCAAGGCTAGAAAAACATTAAATCATAACCAAGTGCACCATAGTAAACTTTTAGTTAAGAAAAAATTTTTTGACTAATTCCACTAAGAACCTCTGATCTTCACAGACATCATATCACTATTTTATCTTAGTAAGAAAATTATCCTCTTAACATTTAAGGACAAGTAAATCCAAGAAATGAAACTGGGAAAAAAAGTAACGTTTTATTCTTTTCCATAAATCAGTCAGCTGTTACATTCTAAGGCAAAAATAGAGAATCTTAAAGAAAAACTTACCCCAGTGACTCGAGCAATTTTGAACATTCCATAAGCATAAAGCTCAATAAAACCAGAGCTTCCTCCAAGGACAAGAATATTAAGCCTAATTAAAAATAATGCAACAAGCTGAGGACAACAAAGAGGACGAGTTCTTACACCAAGAGACAAGTTGCTGCTGCTCTCACATCATCTGCACACTCAAGCTCCCTAGCAGGAAGACTAAACCTCTAAACAGATTCACCAAGGTTCAATTGTATCGGGCTTATTCTCCACCCCCCTCCCCAGAAGAACAACATAAATCTCACCCGGCCTAAAAGACCTCAGTTTACAGTAAAATAAGAATATATTATTTTAACAATTGTATTTATATACCCTCAATAACAAAATCCTCTCTTTTCCAGTTAATATAAAGTGCCATCACTTTTACCATGGCCCTGATGCTAAACATATTAAGTGGGCTTACAGAACCTGAAGATTTCAATTTAAATTTCAGAAACTCAAGCACTTCTATCCTTCTTTACTTTTTTAAAATGAAAGTATACCATAATATTAAACTTGACACAAATATCATACAATAAAAATGAGTGAAAAATATATATTATCTGTTTATTGTTCAGAGGTATTTGTCAGCAGTGAAATAAAATGACAAAGAAAATATCTTTGGAACTCTGGTCTAAAAACTGCCTCAAGTATCAAATTTAAGAAGATAAAACTTGTTATTTAAGATGTCTGCAAGATTTACCTGACATCTCCCAAAAGCTTAATAATTTCATCAGAATTTTCTTCACTAAAATATAAAAATAAATTGGGTTATCTTTCAACTATACGCTTCAAATAATAAAAGATTTATCTTACTTGAAAACAAAAAAGGCATACCTTACCTAAATATTTTTGAGGTGTTGCTATAACTAGAAAAAAGAAACAGATTAGGGTAAAAAACTCTCAATAGAAATGCATTTTTTTAAAACACATGAGAAAACTGTCAATGTTAAAAGTAAAAGAAAGAAACCTGTAAGATTAATTCTAATGAGATTAAACTCTGATACTTACTTTTTCGGCAATGTAGGAAGTTTAGGTAAGAGAAGATTTGATTCATCCTCAGAATTATAAAAGGATGTTAGAACACTACAAAGGGGAAAATAAGATAAAACAAAAATAAGTATTATAAAAACAAATATTCTACTTCTTGTTCCATTAAAAAATATTACTTTTTTAAAGGCCCAATTTTACATATGACACATTACCAAATAAACATAGTGACTTTTACAGTGGTAAAACTGTGTATGGCATTTAACAATCACAAACAAGAAACAGAAAAGTTGGAAATTCTTCATTTGTCTTGAACTTTATTTCTGAAAGAAAAAAAATCAGCCTACCCACTTTATGTTAAGAGGAACAAATATTTATAAACAATTTTCTCAGCATATGAAATGCATCCATATGTATTTGGTAGCAGTACCAGATATGGACTGATAATTTGATTCCTTAACTCTCCTCTAAAAACCAACACTGAACACAGGAGTACCAAGAGCAATTTTAAACAACACTGCAGTTATTATAATGTAATGATGGGTTCTATGACTTATACGCATTTGGAGATGTAACAATCCAGTAGGTGTATATAAGATGACACCAAGTATTCTGAAACAGTTTTATTTATCCTCCCATTTTTTTCAATCCTACCTCCAAATACAGTTGGAAATGAATAAAGTGAAAAGTGGTGTCCTGAAAGACCCTGGAATCTCCATATAACATTTCTGAACTCTTAACAGAAAGTGTGTTAGGAATACACTTAGCAGATAACTGGACTGGAACAGAAATTACATGGTATACTCTGCTCCTCTATAGATTCACATGACCACTTGCAACCTTTATTATTTGATGATGGATTGATCCTTGTTTTATCTACAGTGACTTTTAAACCCCAGGCTAGACCTTATTATTTAATATTTTTACAAGCCCCTCCTGAGGAAATTTGTGAATTAATAATCAGGATTTACAAATTAATTTGATATTAACTTAAAACTTAATTAGAATGGAAAAGCTAACAGGAAGAAAATGATCTTATTTCCTCAAAAAAAAAAAAAAATTTTATGTTCAGTATTCACTAAGCCTACTGACCCTTTAGGCTATCTTTACTGCAAACGTGGCAGAGTACTTGATTTCACAGACTAAGGCAAAACTATTTTCACAAAATAAGGAAATTATAGGGACCACAAAAACAAAAAGAACTCATTCACTATCAAAATAAAATGCTCAATTCAGCATTTTTCATATTCGAAGAATATTTACTCAGACACAGAAACACAAAGTTCCAGAATGAAATATATGGTGAAAAGAAAAACAGAACCTTAATTTGCTAATCAGCAATCTTAACTAATATTACTTGAACGTATAAGTCATTGATATAAACTTTTAAAAATAACCAAAAAGAAAAATCTTGGCCATTCAGGCATTACTACTCCAATAATAAAACAGATTTTTTTCCAGAAGAGAAAGAAATCTAGCAAACATTAAAAAAAATTTCATCTTGATAAGTTTAAAACAAAAGGTTAAAAGCAAATACACACTCAATACTCAGATACGCCTAAGTTTCCACTTTAAAAAAATGAAAATGTCATGAACATCCTACTGGGACTACTTTATCACTCTACCTGCTCTCAACAGTCACTTCCATCCAATGCATACAAGAAACGGGGGCCTCCACAGAAAAAGAGTGCAAGCTTTCAGGTTTTTCTACATCACACAACACGATTTTCTTGGTATCAGCAAGAGCAAAGGCCAAAACTAAAACAAGAAGAAATAATCAGAATCAGTCACTGTAATACTAAGAGAAAAATGGGTATTTCATTTCTTGCCCAATTTTACTATTTTAAATATATCATAATCATAGAAATGACTTAACCCTTAAATCCTTCCTTTAAATAAGTAAAAAACTGCAAGGTATCTTTGCATCCAGTTATGCTGTTATCTACACTTATCTTCAAATGCTCAAACTTTTGTGAGCAATTTACTACTGTCTTGTGTACTGTTCTTAACATCTGACATATCAGAGCCTCTAAACTGGAAGCTTGATGCCAAGCAGAAAACACACAACAGACATCAACATAGAAACAATAATACTGTATCACCAAGACATACTGGTCCCCATCTGAAAGTTAAAAAGCGATTCCATCTGCTTGGTTCTTGGCAAGGTTTTTTATTCCACTTTTTAATTTCTAACCCTTATTGAACAGGGATATCAAATACTAATGGGTCTTCTTCCTTTCACTGTAGCTGAATGATTTAGTATCATTTCTCTACAGAAGTCTTTAATGTCTTCCTAACATATAAAATTGAAGAACGTCTAGACAGAAGACTGTGTGTTTCACTGAATACCAATACATACAACTCTGCGAGATGTATCCAAGTCTCCTCTTCTTTAAAACAATTTAAAGCAATCTTGAGATAATCATTACCAAGCTAAGCCTTATTTTACTGTCCAAAAACAGGAGACATTTTAAAATGATAAAATATCACCTACTTAAATACATTTTCACACACACTGACTTTCATGATTTTTGAGATCCTGATGTTTTTGGATAAAGAGAGAAAGATCTCAAAATACTACTTACAAAAGTTCTCTAATTTTACACATACTTTTTTTATTTTTTTTTCCAGTAGAAGAAACAAGAACTGAGCAAAATGAATATTGAGCAAAATAGTTGTTATTTGTAGAGTGACAGGATTTCAGGGCGTTTTTACATACTTATATTTATCTAGGGAAAAAAGGAGGCAACAAGGAGGAATACATATCATTTTACAAAAACAATTTTTTTTTTAAGCACCAATGATACAGATGACTTGCAGCATTTTCCTGTGCTGACTGGATATGTACGGCAGCTCAAATGACTGTCACTGTAAGAACACATGGAAGAGGAGAGCTCAGTCCTCAGAGCAGCAGCACGGTAAGCTACGACATACAGGGCATCGACAGGAGTAAGATCACACGGAAATTGAAGGAAGGGGGTCAAAACTGAATTCTAGTACACTGTAAGAAAAATTCTTTCTGTAAGTAAGTTCTCTTCACAGAATACTTTTTCTGAAAAACAAAAACATAGTTTTTACAATACTGTCATTACGTTTGCCATCTGGTCTCCAAGCCAGACAGGTCACTTCTTTTCCTGTATTTTCATTTGGTGGAAAACTCCAAACTCGATGAAAACTAGCAAGTCGATGAAGTAAAACCTAAGACAAAACAGATATAATGGCAGATAATAAAAACATCCACTTCCAAAAATAAAATAAATCTAAATCCCCACTATAAAAATTTTTTTAAATTGTACCAAGTATAATATTTAGCCATCAGAAGAAATTCAAAGACAAGAGTGTCAGAATGAACTTAAGGTATTTTCAAAGAAATGGGTGAAACAAGGCCTAATTTAACCCTGTACGCTACACACTTTCCTAACTTTTATGTCAACAAGAGACTTATGTTTTAGAAAGGAATACAGCTTCCCGGCAGCTCAGCGGTAAAGAATCTACCTGCCAAGCAGAAGACTCAGGTACGATCCCTGGGTCGGGAAGATGCCCTAGAGAAGGAAATGGCAACCCACTACAGTATTCTTGTCTGGAAAATCCCATAGACAGAGGAGCCTGGCAGGCTACAGTCCATACGGTCGCAAAGAGTCTGACACAACTGAAGCGACTTAGCACACATGCGTGCACTGGCTCATTCACGCCTTCCAACACTACTCATCATCATTTTTGGTGACTTCAAGAGCAACAATGTCCTGGCTGGTTGGTTCTCAACTACCTCTTCTTCAATGATCACAGCTTCTACCTCACCTCAGTCATTCCCAGGGTCATGTCTGGTACACTGTCATTACGGACAACTACAAATGCTGCCATAAACTTCAGCTGCAAACTTCCCACTTTCCATCACTGTCTGTATCTTTCCTGCTCATCCCTACTAATACCCAACTTCAATTCTTCAACCTCACCAAGACATACAATCCAATGAGTCTACCATCGATTCTCTGTCCCTCACCCCACACATGACCTCACTTCCCTACTTAATCAGGTTAGAATCCAAAGTTCATCATTACAATCACTTCTCTTGTACATAACTTCGACTCCCTTGCATCTCTTGCTTTTTGTCACCCTTTGTCACAACAACTCTGGTTAAACCCAACCACACCTGCACCCATGCAGCTGAACAGAAGAGGCTCACAACCATGCTCACTAGTTTCACTGTAGAACCACTAACCTCATGTGCCTTTTAATACTGAAGAACAATCCTATTAGATGCACTAGTCCACTTGCCTTGTTGGCTTCTTCAAACTTCTCTTCCCTCCTCAAAATTCCAATATTTTCTTCTCCATCCTCACTCCTAAAGAGTGCCCTTTCTTCTTCACTAAGAAAATGGAAGCAACAAGTGCCCACAATTACACCTACTCATCTGGTCACACTAAAGTTCCTGTTTTTCCCCTTCCCTCCTACAGTTGTGGCTGAAGGAACTGCACTCCTCTCAGAGCCATGACAGAATTCCAGAACACTCTGGATGCGAAGGGAGACTAGATTTCATGGAGGGCTTTGAGAAAGCAGACATCAATACCCTGGCGACAAAGCCATGACAATCAACACAGCTTTTCAGGCTGCCATGTTTCCCTGGCTGCTAAGTTCCCTTTTCCAACTAGTTTCCAAGCCTGGCTGAAGACAACTCCCACCTGACCAAGTAACTATCAGGACACCTGCCAAAAGGCCAAAGGAGTAAAGACACAAAAGTGAAGGTTTCCTTACAAAATGTCTTGCCAAGTAGTTAAAAACTTTCAGCAGAAAGTTACAACTGGGTTACACTTGATGAAGTGTCATATAATGCGAACCAGAAAGACTGACAACACTCAGGCACATTCCATCAGGCATCAGTGAATCAGGCACATTCCATCAGGTGAAGCATCACTCTTTGTTTCAATTTAAAGGTGTTTTTAATAGGAGGTGGCTAACCAACCAACACTGTGAACGTTGGACCACAGAATAAAGATTCTTAAACATCCTCTCTGACAGCTACAGACACACATATTCACAGCTCGAGTCTGACAGCTCACCTTCCTTCTGCCTGAATTGTAAGTAAACGAAGGGCGGAATCCGTGGCCCCACTACTATGTCAACTCATGAGTGATACATGAGTCTTTAAAAGCCCCATTTAACAAATAACTATGAGAGTGTCCGGGATGCTGGACTGTGTGATTGTGACAAGCTGTGTGAAAACTAGTTTCGGCCACAGAATGCGGGAAACGGGTGGACGAAAGACCTTTCCTGTGTACGGTCCCTTACAGTCACCTGGACTACGGAGCAGGACTGCAGAGAGGGGCAGCGCAGACAGGTGGCCCGGGCTCGGCGTCCTCGTGGCTGCGCGCCGGCTCACTCACCTCGCCCGCGGTGTTGGCCAAAGCAATGAGATCCCGCTTGGGTGACCAGACCAGGAAGATGATCTCCTGCGGCAACTGCTTCTCTCCCACCACCCGGAAGGATGGGAAACAGGTCGGGAAACGCAACATGCGGACGGCCCCGCAACGACTTCCCTAGTCGGAGGCTGGCCGGGGCCCGCCCGGGGCCGCTCTGACAGGGCCCGGCGCCGCTCCCGCCCCGGACCCTTCCGGCAGAGCCCCAACGGCGGCGGTACCAGGGAGGCGCCCCACCTCAACCAACGCGGGCCAGGCGGCCTCCGCCTCCCGCTTTCCCTGCCCGAGCCGCCGCCGCCGCGCGCTTTCCGGGCACTTCCGGTGCGCGAACGTCTCGCGAGAACACGGAGGCGAGGTTTCGATCAGCCAGGGTCCTTTCCACAGTCTCCACACCGGTGGTCCCCAGTCCTGCTTGCTCAGTAGAGAGGTTTTTTGGTTTCTTTTGCTTTAAACACCGTGCCCAGGCAGCACGCCAGACTGATTAAAAGCACTTCCCTGGTGGCTCAGACAGTAAAGAATCGCCTGCAATGCGGGAGACCCGAGTTCGATCCCTTGGTTGGGAAGATCCCCTGGAGGAAGGCATAGCAGCCTACTCCAGTATTCTTGCTGGGAAACCCCATGGACAGAGCAGCCTGCCGGGCTACGCAAAGAGTTGGAAACGACTGAGCGACTAATGACAGCATAACACAGTACGGAGTGGGACCCAGGATTTATGGCACACTCAAAGTGCTGCCAATTTGCAGCCTACGTAGGAGAGCTCTTGCTTTAAAATCTCCGACATAGGCAAATACCTTGATTCTTTGTCCCATTTAAGCTTCAAAACTACTGATATTAGTAGCCGCATTGTAATAAATGAGGACGGTGGGCTCAGTCAGGATTTGTCTCATAGCTATTGGAGCGTCTACCATACGAAGGAATCTGGGCTCCACAAGTGCCAAGGGGACATGGATGGGCTCAGCCTGGCCGGATGTGTGAATCAGAATCCATCTGATGCCTCTTGTTACACACCTAAATGTGTTAACTTGTTCAAAAGTTCCCATAAGTTATGTATCTGGTTAAAAGAATGTGACTATCATCCTGTGATTCTCCATCTTAAAGTCTATGGTAGAAAGCCATCTACCTTTCACTTCGTTTGACTGGCTCAAAGAAGAAATGTGGGAAGATCTTCAACTCTAAATAAGCCCTATCTTCCTGCCATCTATCTGGATCTAGACCCTGGGAAAAGGTGACAGAAGTAATTCATTCAGCAACAAGTATTTCAGGCACTATTTTGTGCCAGGCAGTTTGTAACTCATGATGTTTACCCTGCTCCCTTTCAGAGATGGGTCTTTTACCTTGCTTTTTCTGCAAACTATTAAGCATGGTCCCCAAATTTGTCCAGAGGCAGTATTCCAAGGTGAGAATGGACTTGCTTTTGTTATTAATGAAATGCATTTTTGGGTATTATTTAATGTTCTGGAGTGTTGTATAGTTGTTAGCACAACCAGTGCCACCTTGAGCATGTACAGTACCTCCTGTCCTTCCACTGCCCTACCCAGGACTGTGTGGTAAATCACTTCTCTGTCACCAAGAGCTTTGCAGTTAATACTGTTTAATAATTATTAGGACCAGGTGGCCTTTATGCTCTGTTAGTCCCCAAACAATGATGAAGACCTTCCCTGACGTGTTCCTGGCACCCAGAAGACTAGTTGTGCTAAAGTTGCTTTAGTCACATCTGACTCTGCAACCTATGGACTGTGGCCTACCAGGCTCCTCTGTCCATGGGATTCTCTAGGCAAGAATACTGTGAATGGATTTTCAGCCCACCTCCAGGGGATCTTCCCAACCCAGGGATCAAACCTGGGTATCCTGCATTGCAGGCGGATTCTTTACAGTCTGAGCCACTAGGGAAGCTCAAGACTAATTCAGTTCAGTTCAGTTCAGTTCAGTCGCTCAGTCATGTCCGACTCTGCGCGACCCCATGAATCACAGCACGCCAGGCCTCCCTGTCCATCACCAAATCCCGGAGTTCACTCAAACTCATGTCCACAGAGTCGGTGATGCCATCCAGCCATCTCATTCTCCGTCGTCCCCTTCTCCTCCCGCCCCCAACCTTTCCCAGCATCAGAGTCTTTTCCAGTGAGTCAACTCGTCGCATGAGGTGGCCAAAGTATTGCAGTTTCAGCTTTAGCATCAGTCCTTCCAATGAACACCCAGGATCGATCTCCCTTAGAATGGACTAATTACCCATTCATAAATCTTGACTTCAGAATGCACTTCTTGTTTCTCTAGGTGAACTACTATAAAACTGTTGCAGTGGTCCTTTGGCGGTGCTGAGTGCAATTGCAAATGCTTCCAGATCATTGTCTGCCTGACCCCAACTTGTGAGTTACCTGGTAATAAACTGATCCATTGATAATATGGCACTGGCTGCCTGGTTTTTGGGTCTCAAGATAACCTTCTCCATCCTCTAACACATGGCAATAGATAATCTAGATGGTGGGATGCATTTAGATAAATCCACTATCTACCTGCTTTACAATCTTATGAAAACTGAATGCCCACTTTCCTGAAACTATCTTATGAAAACTGAATGCCCGCTTTCCTGAAACTTACCCTGAATATGGTCCCTCATACCACACAGGAAAAGGACTGAATAAAGCTATACCCTCAGTGTTACAAGACAGAGGAGAGTAACTACCTACATATTATGAAACCTTCACAGAAGAGTATGAATTTCCCCCAAGATATGTATAACAACATAGGAAATATCATAGGTGTGAAGTTCCAGATGTGGCCATCTGGACATAAGAAAAAATTTGGTTGTAAGTACATTCATCAAATTGTTTACAATAGTGAAAAATGGAAACAACTTAGCTGCCCAACCACAAGAGACTGATTAAATACAATATATCCATACTGAAGATTAATACTGTCATTATGGGTATAAACTGATGTTCACAACATCTTTATGAGAGGATTACAAAACAATAATTTTTACAATTCCATTTTTCTTAAATTTAAAGTGTCTGTAGCTATTTAAACAGGAATCTTATTTTTGGAAGAAAATACACATAAGCTGTGACAGTGGTTATCTCTGGGTAGTAGAATCAGAGTTACTTTTCATTTTCTTTGACTGAGGTGGCTCATGTATTAAGTGTAAAGTTAACAGGCAGCAACTTTTATTTCCTTTTGTCTTCTTTAAGCATGTAGAATGTTTAGGCTGACTATCTCTAGTTTTTTCCCACTCCTCACCTCCACATTTGCAAGTGAAGAAACTGGCCCATCTAATTAGGGTTAGCTCCTTAAAGATGAACAGATGTCACAGTTACAGTCTGCAGGGGCACTAAGCCGTGCAATAATGTGAGAATCCAGCTAAAGGGATAAAACTTATCCCTTGGATCTCTGAGATCTGCTTGCTCAGTTTTGATGCTTCCCCGCCGGCTCAATCTTGCCAAGTTAACATTTATACTAAGTTTCTTGAAATCGAATTGTAGACATCTTATCGTCACTTTATCAATGACCTTCTAGCTGACCCTCAAGTAATTTAACCCATGTCCTAATTTCCAATTAAAACCACATCAAATAAGTTAAATTAGACTTTTCCTTTGCATTTTTTTAAAGCTTTTCTTTCTTGGCAGCTCTAAGTGTCTATTAGGCAGCACAGTTGGGTTTGGAGGCATGAATGACCATTTCCATTCACCCGACCCAACCCTGATTTATGAGGAGCTTCTACTGGGTGAGTAAACAACGGTGTTAGCTTGGGTGCTAACTTCCAGTTAACCATGTTAGCTTCCCAGGCTTGTGGAAGAAGGAAGGAAGCCATGGGTCCTGCAGCTGGTTGTGTCTGATATCACCGTGTGCAAGACACAGCTCTGGGAGCCAGTGAAGGTGCACCATGAAGGCCACAGGCCTCGGCCACCAACAAGCTCTAAGCTACAGAGGGGAAACAAGCACAGAAAGTCGTTCTAATGCAGGGCATGATTTAAGTGCCTGAAAACAAGTCGAAGACACACAAACACCTATTTTTATTTCACTGGCAAAAGATGTACTGTTCCACTGGAGACACCAACAAGGACATCATGAAGGAGGTGGCATCAGACCACAAGCTTTTGTAGGCTGTGATTTTATATTTAAGTCAAAGGCACACCATGCTTTATTGTACTTCACAGATATTGTGTCTCTTTACAATTGAAGATTTGTGGCATCCCTTTGTTATGAGATGATGGTTAGCATTTTTTAGTAATAACTGTTGTGTGTTAGTTGCTAAGTTGTGTCCAACTCTTTGTGACCCTGTGGACTATAGCCCGCCAGGCTCCTCCATCCATGGGATTCTCCAGGCAAGAATACTGGAGTGGGTTGCCATTCCCTCTCTCCAGGGGATCTTCCTGACCCAGGGATCAGACCCAGGTCTCCTGAACTGCAGGCAGATTCTTTACCACCTGAGCCACCAGGCTTTCTTTTTTTTTTCAATCCAAGAAAAAGAGCAATTTGTCTCCATATCTTAGGCAAGCCTAATGTTAGGGACTGAACTGTGTCTCTCCAAATCTATATGCTTAAGTCCTAACTCCAAGTACTTCAGACCGGGGCTGGGTTTAGAGGCACCATCTTTAAAAAGGAGATAAAGGTAAAATGAAGCCATTAAGGTGGGCACTAATCCAATCTGACCATCCTTACAGGAGGAAATGTGGATTCAAAGAGACACTGAAGAAAGACCGTGTGAAGACACAGTGAGAAGGCAACCATCTGCAAGCTAAGGAGAGAGGCCTCAGAAGAACCAAGCCTGTCAACACCTTTGTCTTGAACTTCCAGGCTCTAGAACTGTGAGAAAGTTAATTACTGTTGTTTAAGCCATCCAATACATTTGTTATAGTAGCCCTAGCAAATGAATATACCTACCACCTGAAAACCTCTAGAAAATTCCATACTTTCAAGTTTCTATTGCGTACCTACATCACATGGGAGACACGAGACTGTAGGAGGTGGGCACTGACATTAAGACACTGAAACCTTTCGGGGAAACAAAAGCTGTCAATATGACCACAGAATAACACATAAAAAGTGACTCAAGTGTTGTGCAGAATAGCAAGCAGCTTGGAGAGGAAGGTCTTAGCTGGTATCAGTCTCAAATGTGAAACCTACCAGGAGAGAGTGGGATTGGGACCAGGGCCTAAAGGCTCCATAAGACTTTAAAAAAGATGGTTGTATGGAGGGAAATATTCCAAACAGAAAAAAGAGAATGGGATGAAAAGACTGAGGCATACCAGAGAAATAAATTAGTCTAAATATCACACTAAGTATAGGGGAAAAAAAATCTAATCTCACTCAGGGCCTATAAAGTGACAAAATGTGACAAAAATACGACAAAGTAACGTCATATTTCATTACATTATGTAATATAAACAAGAAATAGAATGAAATTTAGCTGCAGTGATTTAAGAAAAATGTCCTTTTCGGGAACTTCCCTAGTGGTCCAGTGGTTAAGACTTCACATTTTCACTGCAGGGAGCACAGGTTCAATCCCTGGTGGGAGAACTAAGATTCCACATGCCACAAGGCATGGCCAAAAAAAATTTCCTTATAAAACCTTAAAAAGGTTTGTCTGTCAAATTTCAGGGATTTTCTTTTACTGCTGTTTTAAGTAAGTATCTTAATGTTCAGATATGCAGATTCCTAATTAGAACAAATGACCTCATCTCCCATTACACTTTATACCTCCCAGAGACATTTTCACATTCTATTAGTTTATCCTCTGAGAAAAGAAAGAGATTAAGTCCTTAAAATTACCATTAACTGAACACAAGAACAGAACCATCAAACTTCCTATTTTTAACTCACTGAGAAGGTAACGAAATTCTCAAGTACAGAACTCCTGATTATAAGCAACACCCTATTTGCTCAATACTAAGATGGGCTTTTTTTCACATTTCAGTATTTCTGAAATAAGACACATCTAAATCTGGTCCCATCACTTCATGGGAAATAGATGGAAAAACAGTGTAAACAGTGTCAGACTTTATTTTTGGGGGCTCCAAAATCACTGCAGATGCTGATTGCAGCCAGGAAATTAAAAGACGCTTACTCCTTGGAAGGAAAGTTATGACCAACCTTGATAGTATATTAAAAAGCAGAGACACTACTTTGCCAAGAAAGGTCCGTCTAGTCAAGGCTATGGTTTTTCCCATGGTCATGTATGGATGTGACAGTTGGACTGTGAAGAAAGCTGATCGCTAAAGAATTGACGCTTTTGAACTGTAGTGTTGGAGAAGACTCTTGAGAGTCCCTTGTACTGCAAGGAGATCCAACCAGTCCATTCTAAAGGAGATCAATCCTGGGTGTTCATTGGAAGGACTGATGCTAAAGCTGAAACTGCAATACTTTGGCCACCTCATGCAATGAGTTGACTCACTGGAAAAGACTCTGATGCTGGGAAAGGTTGGGGGTGGGAGGAGAAGGGGACGACAGAGAATGAGATGGCTGATGGCATCACCAACTCTGTGGACATGAGTTTGAGTGAACTCCGGGATCTGGTGATAGACAGGGAGGCCTGGTGTGCTGTGATTCATGGGGTCGCAGAGAGTCGGACACAACTAAGTGACTGAACTAAACTGAAAGCTTAATATATACAATTAATAAGATAAGGGTGCTTTTTCCCCTGAAAAGATATGATTCCATCAATAGCACACTTTACAATTGATGGTATCTTAAAACTAAGAAAACGTGGTGATGATAACCATTGGCCATCAGGACCCAATTCTTCAGCAGTCAGTCCAGTCACGGAGAAGGAAATGGCAACCCACTCCAGTGTTCTTGCCTGGAGAATCCCAGGGATGGCAGAGCCTGGTAGGCTGCCGTCTATGGGGTCGCACAGAGTCGGACATGACTGAAGCGACTTAGCAGCAGCAGCAGCATAGTCCCTCAGGTGTCTGAGTTTCTGGGCAGATTTCAATAGATTTTAACCACAGTATCATGGACACCATGAAAGTAAGGCAATGTCCACACCTATGCCTGAATCAGAGAGACTCTTACAATGACTTTACAAGGTTCATATCTCATCCAATCACCTCAAAATCTGCCCCTCCTATCACCACAGCAACCCACAAAAATGGGGCAAGAGAAGAATTTTCTGATGCTTGTTCAGTCCAGGAGCTTGGCTCATCTTTTGATGTCACCTGATCTATCAGGACCACACTGTCAGGGCCACGTGTGAGGATTCCACAGCAGGTACCAAACCATCCAAACTTAAATACCAGGTGGAATTTAAATAAGAGATGGAGTACAGTTCTTCTACTTTTACTTACAGGGCTCCAGCTAAGCCCAAGCAGGGATGCCTTCAAACGTGCTCTAAAATAGTCATGTGGGAAAGAGACGAGAGTCATTATGCAAATACAAGCCATTCAAAACTACTAAGTCTGAAGAAGATAATGTCAGATACCTAAAGGAGAAATGGGGAGAGGAATTCTTTGTTTAAACTCCTCCCTTTAGCGCTGCAACCCTGGACCACCAGATAATCACCATCTTCACCTGTTAACATTTCTCCAGGCTAACAAGCGAACTGAGAGCCAGGTGCATGTGCCTCCTTTAACCACAAACAACCTGAGATGTGTTGTCCCCATTATAAGATAAGAAACAGTGGCTTCTAGACAGTGAATGACTTGGCCAAAGACACACAACCAGGAAGTGTTAGAATAGGAAAGAGGAGTTTGAATCACCAAAACAGACTGCCTCTGCTACAACTTTTATAAAGAAACATCCTGCATAAGTTAAAAGACAATAAGATGACAGAGCAAGTCATAATTCAACAAACATTTAGGTGATTCTATACCATCAAAGGATAACTGCAAACAGTAGTTGAAAAATAAATATTTAATATTAATATAACCATAATCATAATTCTGTTTTAGACTACCTTTGTCAAAATTCTTTCCATCTTCAGATTCTGTCTTAAAAAAACAAACTGTACGTTGTATTTCTCTTTACAAGTAGGATTTAAGCCATTGTACAATACTTTAATATTTAACATATCTAACAACATACTTTATGTTCAATGTAAACAAAACCTTGGGTTTTCATTCTTATTTTCTTCTTTGTTTCTGCAAAAGAATGCTCTGTGCCCATTTTTCAGATAAAAGAGGCTAAAATAATATGACTGGAAGAGATGTAAAGAGAGAAAAAGGGCACCAAAAGATGGTGAGCCAGCAAAGGTCTCCAGAGGGGCTGCAGTGTGTGTTGGGGGGGGGGGGGGCGTGTAAAGGGGCAGTGCCTATAAACCAGCAAAATGCCACCTCCCTATTTTCAAGCTTAGAAAGGTGCATACCTTTGAAAGCAACAGAATTTAAGTCCAACATGGCACTTTCAGAAAATGGCATCAAAGGCTGAACTATAAATCTTTCTTATTCTCAAGTCACTGGACATTTAAGAGCAAAGATATTGATGGTTTCTTTCTCTCCTTTTCTTCTTCCTTGTAACAGATGTATGATTCATGGATTGTCCTTTAGTGGTCTCCATTTTCATCTTATTGCTTTTTCTTTGCTTCTGCTTTCTGACAGCTCTGAAAAACAAGGTGCTAAATTATTTTGGAGAATGAGCACAGTGAATTATGTAATTATACTGAAGTTTAATTAACTAGCTAACCAAATAAGAAAACAGAAGGGAAAGAATTTACTGTATTATAAGCATAAATCCTCAGAATCCTAACCACAGTAACAAGGAGATAGAGTCCTGACCAAGCAAAATGTTTTAGAGAAGAAATTTCTTTGAAAGATGGTTACTACAGATTTAGAACTATCTATTCAGGACAAATACACCACAGAGGTAAAGAGTCAAGCCAATGAGTTGGGAGGGGTTTTTTTATTTTTGTTTTTTCCCTTGTACATCTGTACTGCTCAACTCAGCACTTCAATCTCCGAATCCCTGAATTACATATTTCAGAAAAAGACCGATACATTGACAGTTAGCAATGGTAGAAAAATGCTGCAGCTCTGAAAAGGCTTACAGAAGCTCATCTTATAGTCTTAACTTTCCTTTCCTCAGTATCCTAAAATCCTGACAGGTGCCATACAGGATGTCCACATTTAGTGGTCTCTTGAAGACTAGCTTCAAAATGAATAAGCTGAAAGTCAATCTCTAAAAAACATTAAATCATACCAGAAAACAAAAACAGATCCTTTGTTTCAGGTGCTCTCTGAACTAAGTTACAGGCAATCTATAGCGGAGAAAGATTACTGGTCTGTTCATTCACTTTCTCCAAGCTAGAAGAATCATGCCATTTATTATATCATGAACAAAGGGATGGGCTGGGGCTGCCAGCACTGGCAAACCTGGAAACTTCCAAGGCTGCCCAGCAATATCAACTGTTAGACTCCTTCTTATAAACCACCACAAATCCTAGGGAAAAGCTTCTTCTTGATCTTCCCAAGACCAAAATCTGGGAAAGCAGCTTCATACACAGTATATAATCTCCCAAGGGGCAAACTCAGCCTCTCCTTTGGTTCATTCAGTATACATGCTAAGTGTTGGGAATACAAACACGAATGGGCACAACTGACTTCAAGGAGCTGGGAGACGAAGACACGGCAGGCGTCACCCTTCCCCTTCCTTCTCACTTTTCTTTTTGAGGGAAAGAAACTGAGGCTAAGAAACCATCTATGAGGAAGTGGCAGAACCAGCTTGATTCAGGAAACTGTGCTCTTAATTTTACCTTGATACTACATACACTACTATAAATTATTCAAGTATATAAAATGCTCAGCATATAGTAACTCCTAAATAAATATTAGTTATTATTAGTAGCTCCACATGACTACTATTCAGAATTTTGCTTGGTAATTTAATATTTTTCCATGTTTAGATTTTGCACTAGGGTATCTTTTAAGTTTAAAACAAAACAGTCATCTTCATTCTTTTTTGTGCATGTTATATTTATATGTCTCCTTTTTCTCTAGCCATTTATTTTAAAGTAGGAAAATGTCCTGGTAAGTGATGATTTAGCAAATGTAATGACATATAATCTCTTGATGGCAAAATCAATGAAGTTATTAGGCATGCCTGTATACAAAATTCAAACAAATTTTCCTTGGCTTATTCACTAATAAGAACTAAACATGAACCAGATTTCACTAGAAGATATAGTAAACAAAAACAGAAAGAAAATACTCATTTGTAATATGAATAAACAAAATGTTCCAGAGGTAGAGTCTTTAAATAGTGATAAACTGAGTATAAATCAACTGGCTGTTTTATTTTGCCTTAAAATTAAATTGACCTGGTATTGATATTTGTCCTCTAAATTACAAGTATTTATGTGACTGTTAAAACGAGCTCTAACCACAAGAGGGAGCCAGCATCATTCTAGTTCATAACCAAAAGAAAATTAATACTAAGGAAAACTAAAGTAACATAAGACAACTATAAAACATACAACATGAAAAGACCTTTTATGCCATATAGGCTAAAAAAAAGCATAAAAATTATATTTTACTATTATACAAAGTTCATGCCTTGTCAATTCATTGTAAAAATTTTTTGAAAGCAATACCTGAAAATAACCATTAACAGTTTAGGTGTCTTCTCTAAGACAAGGTGATACTACTCAAGAATTATCAGGTATACCACATCCTAAAAGATTTGGTCTTGAATTAAAATTGATAAAATCTAGTACTGAAAGATACTACATGATTTTCCTCAATGAAAACAATATATTACTAACAAATAGACTAGTCAGAGCTATTTAAGAACCAAGGAAGAGCCTACAGTGTATTACCAAAATGCAAATTCAGTTTCCATGTGTCATAAAATCACAGAATCAAAGGCTGAGCATGATACCAATTCCTGTTTGCAACTAGAATTATTCTGTAAATAGTAAAACACCCCGAGATCACCCCTACTTTATGAGATTGTATTCTATTCTTAAAGGTTTATAAGGAAAAGTATTTTCTAATACTCAATATACCTCTTTAATTAATTTTTATAATACCACTTCTACCCTTGATTACTTAGTGGGAATAATTATTTAAAGTAGATTTGATAAAAAGTATGGGCTTCCCTGGTGGCTCCGATGGTAAAGAATCTGCTTGCAATGCAAGTGACTCAGGTTTGACCCCTAGGTTGGGAAGATCCCTTGGAGAAAGAAATGGCCACCCACTCCAGTATTCTTGCCTGGAGAATTCCATGGACAGAGGAGCCTGGCAGGCTACAGTCCATGGGGTCGCAAAGAGTCAGACACGACTAAGTGACTGACACTCTCATTTTCACTTCAATGGAAAAGGTAGTTTAAATAGTAGGCAGAATTCAAATGGCTGGCCTTTAATGGAAAAAAATTTCTACTGACCAAAAAAATAAAAAAGATGAAAAAGAATACAATCATAAGTAGTAAAGCATCAGGTATTCCTTCCGTCCCATCACTCAGTCGTGTCCGACTCTTTGCGACCCCGTGGACTGTAGCCTACCAGGCTTCTCCGTCCATGGGATTCTCCAGGCAAGAATACTGGAGTGGGTTACCGTTTCCTTCTCCAGGGGATCTTCCAGGTTGGTATAAAAGTAATTGTTTTGGACCATGAATTTTAAATCATTATAGCTAGACTCAAACACATCTTTATTAATCAAAATAGGAACCATTACAATCAACACATATTTGCCAGTGAGAAATAAGTTTGTTTATCCCTGTAGCATAAAAATCTGTGCTTTAGGATTTGATGAACTCTTAGAAAGCGTTTTCTGCCGCCTGCTGGTTGTGGAAGCATTTTCCCTGCAAAAAGTTGTTGAGATGCTTGAAGATATGGTAGTTGGTTGGCGAGAGGTCAGGTGAATATGGTGGAAGAGGCAAAACGTTGTAGCCTGATTCATTCAACTTCTGAAGCAGCTGTGTGACATGCAGTCAGGCGATGTTGTTGAGAATTGGGCCCATTCTGTTGACCAATACTGACTGCAGGCGTTGCAATTTTTGGTGCATCTCATCGATTTGCTGAGCATACTTCTCAGACGTAATAGTTTCAGCAGGCTTCAGAGAACTGTAGTGGATCAGAGAGGCAACAGACCACCAAACAGTGACCATAACCTTTTATGGTACTAGTTTGGCCTTGGGAAGTGCACTGGAGTTTGTTCTTGGTCCAGCCACTGAGCTGGTCATTGACAGTTGTCATATAAAACCCACTTTTCATTGCGCATTACAATCCAATCAAGAAATGTTGCACAGAATAAGAGAAACTGCTGCTGCTAAGTCACGTCAGTTGTGTCCAACTCTGTGCGACCTCATAGACGGCAGCCCACCAGGCTCCCCCGTCCCTGGGATTCTCCAGGCAAGAACACTGGAGTGGGTTGCTGTTTCCTTCTCCAAGGCATGAAAGTGAAAAGTGAAAGGGAAGTCGTTCAGTCGTGTCCGACTCTTCGCGACCCCATGGACTGCAGCCTGCCAGGCTCCTCCATCCATGGGATTTTCCAGGCAAGAGTCCTGGAGTGGGTCACCAGTACCTTCTCCGAGAATAAGAGAGGATGACACTTCAAAATAATGACTTTTTTGATTTTTGGTCAGCTCATGAGGCAACCATTTATCGAGCTTTTTCACCTTTCCAATTAGATTGAAATGCCAAATGACCATAGAGTGGTCAATGTTGAGTTCTTCAGCAACTTCTCTGTAAGGGTTTCAGCTTCAATGATGGCTCTCAATTGGTCATTGTCAACTTCCTATGACCAGCTGTATTACACTCCTCATCTTCAAGGCTCTTGTCTCCTTTACAAAACTTCTTGAACCACCACTGCACTGTATGTTTGCTAGCAGTTCCTGGGTCAAATGCATTATTGATGTTGTGAGTCGTCTCTGCTGCTTTACAACCCATTTTGACCTTGAATAAAAAAATTGCTCAAATTTGTTCTTTTGTCTAATATTATTTCTATAGTCGAAAATAAATATAAAGTAAACAAGTAATAAGTCATTAGCAAAAAATAAAAGAAATGTGCATGAAAATGATGTATAAAGTAACATCTATTTAAGAATGTATTCCAGTATCAAATGGCAAAATTCAACAATGCAAGACCACAATTACTTTTGCACCAACCCAACACTTCTAATATGCAGGTCAGGAAGTAACAGTTAGAACTGGACATGGAAAAACAGACTGGTTCCAAATAGGAAAAGGAGTACGTCAAGGTTGTATATTGTCACCCTGCTTATTTAACTTATATGCAGAGTACATCATGAGGAACGCTGGGCTGGAAGAAGCACAAGCTGGAATCAAGATTGCCGGGAGAAATATCAATAACCTCAGATGTGCAGATGACACCACCCTTATGGCAGAAAGTGAAGAGGAACTAAAAAGCCTCTTGATGAAAGTGAAAGAGGAGAGTGAAAAGTGTGGCTTGAAGCTCAACATTCAGAAAACAAAGATCATGGCATCTGGTCCCATCACTTCATGGGAAATAGATGGGGAAACAGTGTCAGACTTTATTTTGGGGGGCTCCAAAATCACTGTGGATGCTGATTGCAGCCATGAAATTAAAAGACACTTCCTCCTTGGAAGGAAAGTTATGACCAACCTAGATAGTATATTAAAAAGCAGAGACATTACTTTGCCAACCAAGGTCCGTCTAGTCAAGGCTATGGTTTTTCCTGTGGTCATGTATGGATGTGAGAGTTGGACCGTGAAGAAAGCTGATCGCCGAAGAATTGATGCTTTTGAACTATGGTGCTGGAGAAGACTCTTGAGAGTCCCTTGGACTGCAAGGAGATCCAACCAGGAGATCGATCCAGGGTGTTCATTGGAAGGACTGATGCTAAAGCTGAAACTCTAATACTTTGGCTACCTCATGCAACGAGTTGACTCAATGGAAAAGAGTCTGACGGTGGGAAAGGTTGGGGGCGGGAGGAGAAGGGGACGACCGAGAATGAGATGGCTGGATGGCATCACCGACTCGATGGACATGAGTTTGAGTGAACTCCGGGAGTTGGTGATGGACAGGGAGGCCTGGCGTGCTGTGATTCATGGGGTCGCAAAGAGTCAGACACGACTGAGCGACTGAACCGAACTGAACACTTCTAATACTAAAAGATGGTTTTTTTTGCATCACAAGTTATATGATTGCTCAAATTTTTTATCCTGATCTCAATTTTCATGTAATATTAAACTTAGCTATCTGGTTTTCACATCAGCAAAACAAGAGGACTCAATCAATACATGTTATCCCTTTAGTTTAAAAAGAAAAAAGTGTAATCATTCAGGTTAGCCCATTTGAAATACCAATAGTATTTCTAAATCAACTACTGTCATTGGTATAATGTTGCTCTGAATTGTAACAACATACACATACAGGAAAGTTAGTCAGTCATTTTCTACCTTATATTTTGGTTATTTACTGGTCTTGCCTGTAAAATCTTAAGCTCTCTGACTCACCTTGATACGCTTCCTCCCCATCTATGCAAACAATGCCTAACAGTGAAAGCAACAATTAATTTAGCACTTATGGATCCTCCAGTTATTGCACACTTTTGTGGACTGTTCTGTACACAAGAAAAATTTTTTCTAGTAAATAAAGGAATTCAACTAACTTGTTAACTTTCTTAGATGTAGAGATGTTAGGACAAGTACTCCGTTTATGGTCTAATTCACCACAAATAAAGCAGCCGTCTTTAGGGCCCTCGCAAGAATGATCTGGAAGAGCACAGTGACTGCAAATGCTACAGTGGATCCAGGCTGTAAAATAAAAAATTAGGTTTTAGAAAAGGTTCATTTAATAGAATTCTTCATTAGATTAACCTTTATGATGAGAAAGCATGAACAGTGTTTACTTCAAACATTGTGATCGCTTTGCCTAGCTAATTATAGTTTGGCTAAAGAGGCCAAGGTTAAGAGGTTAGAATCCCACATAAACCAGGTAACTTCTTTCTGATACGTGGTAACAAATTCTGCCCTTCTGCAATGAGTCACGAACCACTGATACAATGGGGACCAGCTGAAAGATACAAAATCCTACTAAAATAAGCCAAACCAAACAAGGTAAAGTCATCTCTCTCTGAAGGAGAGAAAGTTCATTTTCATAAGTGTAAAAATTAAAAAGAAAGCAAATTAATGTAAATCTCTATATTAATTTTTTTCTTTTGTAAATATAGTTAAACAAAAATTCTATTTAGATGAAGAAAAACCCAAATGTTTTCATAGGACTGCAAATACTAAGTCCAAATACTTACAAGGCTTTACACACTTTTTGCAGAGAAAGCAATGGTTCCATTTCCTGCCATCCTACAAAAACAATTTTTAAATTATGATTAATTTGTCATTAAGAATCAAGTTCGATAATTAAAAATTAAAATGGCTTATTAAAAGCTGTTTAAATTATTCATTCCTTATTTCTCACTTTCCTGAGCTTTACAATTAAATACTTTGATTTTAATTTATGCATTTCTCCACTCAACTCAAATGCCCCAAATTCCTTAACACTAAAACTGGGGGATTTATTTAAATGATCTTGAAAGTCCACTCCAGATCAATCAACCCAAACTGCATGAAGAAGGACTCAATGAAAACTTCAAGAGAATTAATGACTCATAGTTTTTATAGTCTATCTGACATAATCCTTAATAACGTTCATATTTGAGAAAATGTAATTTAGAAGGATGGAGGTTACTATCTGGGTAATTTAAAAACTATGAAATAAAACATACCTAGAAAAGTACATGAAATGCATACATCCAGTTTAGTGAGTATTATAAAGTGAACACTGAAGAACCCAACACGTCAAGAGACAGAATACCATCAGTCCCCTAAACACTTCCCCAAATGCCTCTTTCCAGTCCAGCATTCCTCCTTCCCCACTGAGAAACACCTATCCTAGCTTTTCTGATGCTCACTGCCTTGTTTTTATCTTTTCCACTTATGTGTGCATCTCTAAATTTAAAAAAACTGTTTTTTTTCTCATTTTGTAATTTGAATGATTTGGGCGTAATTTTTTTTAATTGAAGAATACAGACAATTTCTAAACTAATTGGAAATATATATAATCAATGTTACCATAGTAAAAAACCAGTATAACCAGTAATACAATTATAAAGTTATAAAAAAATGTACTTTCCAATAGTTATAAAAATATAGCCTTACCTTTAGAGAATAATATGTGCTTATCAGCCAACTAAACTTCACATGTTCTTTTTGACTGGATTTAGTTAAAATAACAGAGTATCCTAAGGGTGATCCTGCCTTTCTAAAAATGTCACTAGGAGGTATGTCCCCTGCCGTCCCTCCTCACCTGTGAAAAGCCCTGTCTATTAGTGTGTGTGAGGAGTAAATGGCTCAGTCCATGTACAGCACTTAAGACAGGGCCTGGCACATAAAAAGTCCTGTTATTAACTACTGCTTCATAAGAACAGTGATTGGTATCTAATAATTCAATGCCTTATTTGAAACAATTTTGCCCTCAACAAAATTTAGTCCTCATTTAGTGCCTTATTTGAAACACTAATAATTTTAGCAGTCACACAGTACCATATAAAAATAACTCAAAAATTACTAATGATAATGAAGGCAACTAAATATTTTTAAAAGCCTGCAGTACTTTATGATTAGAGAAAAGATATTATATTAAAATATAATAAACAATAATACACTAACTGTTGTTGTTGTTCAGTTGCTAAGCCGTGCCCAACACTTTGCGATCCCATGCACTGCAGGCTTCTCTGTCCTCCACTATTTCCCAGAGTTTGCTCAAATTCATGTCCATTGAGTTGGTGATGCTATGCGATCATGTCATCCTGTGCTGCCTCCTTCTTTTGCCTTCTAACTTTCCCAGCATCAGGGTCTTTTCCAATTAGTCAACTCTTTGCATCAGGTGGCCAAAGTATTGGAGTTTCAGCTTCAACATCAGTCCTTCCAATGAACACCCAGGACTGATCTCCTTTAGGATGGACTGGTTGAATCTCCTCCAAGGGACTCTCAAGAATCTTTTCCAACATCACAGTTCAAAAGCATCAATTCTTCGGTGCTCAGCTTTCTTTATAGTGCAACTCTCACATCCATACATGACTACTGGAAAAACAATAGCTTTGACTATATGGACTTTGTCAGCAAAGGGATGTCTTTGCTTTTTAATATGCTATCTAGGTTTATCATAGCTTTCCTTCCAAGGAGCAAGTGTCTTAATTTCACAGCTGCAGTCACCATCAGCAGTGATTTTGGAGCAAAAGAAAATAAAATCTGTCACTGCTTCTACTTTTTCCCGATCTATTTGCCATGAAGTGATGGGACTGGATGCCATGATCTTAGATTTTTGAATGCTGAGTTTCAAGTCAGTTTTTTCACTCTCCTCCTTAGAGGCTCTTTAGTTCCTCTTCACTTTCTGCCATTAGAGTGGTATCATGCGCATATCTGAGGCTGTTGATATTTCCCTTGATTCCAGCTTGTTGATATTTCCCTTGATTCCAGCTTGTGAGTCATCCAGGTCAGCATTTCACATGATGTACTCTGCATATAAGTTAAATAAGCAGTGTGACAATATACAGTCTTGATGTACTCCTTTCCTAATTTTGAAGCAGTCCATTGTTCCATATTAAGTTCTAACCGTTGCTTCTTGACATGCATACAGGTTCCTGAGGAGACACATAAAGTGGTCTGGTACTCCCATCTCTTTAAGAATTTCCCACAGTTTGTTGGGATCCACACAGTCAAAGGCTTTAGCATCATCAATGAAGCAGAAGTAGACTCTTGCTTTCTCCATGACCCAATGAATGTTGGCAATTTGATCTCTGGTTCCTCTGGCTTTTCTCAACCCAGCTTGCACATCTGGAAGCTCTTGGTTCACATATTGCTGAAGCCTAGCTTGAAGGATTTGAGCATAACCTTGCTAGCATGTGAAATGAGCACAACTGTACAGCAGTTTGAACATTCTCTGGCATTAATACATTAATATGAATTATAACATTAAAAAATAACAGCAAATGTAGCGAAACTAGTGAACTAAAATAAAACTAACATATTTGAGTAAAAACACATTCTAAAGAAAATTATACCTTGGATGTGCAAGAATTACAGTGTTCACAGTGTTGATTCTCTAGAGAAACATATCGTTGACACAGTGGGCAAAATCTAAGGAGAAAAGAAAAACTTGACGAAATGAGCTGCATATATTTATACCTACTGAGATTCACAAGGTAGATAAAAGTTCACAAGGCATATTACAAAAATTCGGTATAATTCAAATTAAATTCAATACCACATTTTAGGCCACATTTAATAGTAATAAAAGTACTACATGAGTCAATATGAAAGGCATTTTCATGTCAGATATATGGAACTTTATTTTCTGTGACTCATGTATGTCAAGGTCCCTCTGTGATCTTACCTGTACCCTTCTTCGACAGGAAGGATTATTTTGTTAGGTGGGATATTCGTGAAAATACGCACAGGAGACTGTTTCCGTCCTGTCTTTCCATGTTTATAAAGTGCATGATTATCATAATCTACCTAGAAAGTAAAAAAAAAAAAAAAATTAAAAGAAAAATTTCTCAACTGAGTCAACATTTGTTAAGACTATTTAACCAATAAGTGAACAAACTGATACCAAGGTACAAATTAAATCAGAGCATTTAACAAGAAGTTCTTAAAAGCAGTTTATTTATTAGTCAACAGATTCAGAGAGGACTCCATGAGAGTAAAATTTTATTATAAAAAAGGTAAAATTTGTTATGACAAATTTATGTTACCTGGGATTAAGAGAACTCTAATCTTGTATCCAAGGCAACAGACTCTGCAAGAAGGGCTATTATATAAAGGGCTATTACATAATTAAGAATTTAGCTTTCGGGTTTAAAAAATTCCACCTTTGACGACCTGTGCCAGCTTGGTTAGGGTTTTTCACTTTTTGCATGCACTGCATGTCAGTTTTCGGCTCCCTGAGGCTCAGTGCCTCCTTGGTTTGGCCTTCCACCGTCACTTTCTGACAGAGCCAGGTTGAGGCCAGGCAGTGGCTCTGCCGCTCACTTGTTATATGACCTCAGGCAAGCCTGCATCATTTTCATCTGGAAAAGGAGGTTACTAATACTTACCTTAGAGTTGCTGTGAACGTTAAATGAGCCAATGCATGTAAAACACTGAATTCAGGACCTGGCATATGTTGGAGATAGAAGGATGGAGACACAGAGGGAAATCAACTACAGTTCTCCCCACAATGACGACTTGAAGCATTCACCTCTCTCCTTAAGATCCCTAACTCAACTTTCCCTTTCTACAGATTATCTGGACAGTAAACTGAAACCAACAAGCATGATTCCTATCAGCTTCTGGCTCCCGTCTCCTCCTCCAGCCTATCATCCATAAACATTCTCAGTTTGGTTTTAAACCTGCCGTGAATTCCACCTAGTCACTAAGTCCATCTTTCTTCAGATCATTAACTCTCAAAGTGTCGTGTCTGGTTCAGCAATATCAGTATCATCTGGGATCATGTTAGAAATGCAATTTCTTGTCCCACCTAGGACCTAAAAACACAAACTCTGGGGGTGGGGCCCAGCAATCTGTATTTTTAATAAGCCCTCTTCGCACACTAAAGTTTGAGAAACACTGCTTTAGATCACCCACAAGAGTATTATGAGATTTTTATAAGAAATATCCCAACTTTCAAGTAATAAATTGTGTAGATTATACATAAGATTACACTTAAGAATTTAAAACAGAACTAACTCGCAAGCGAGCTATTTAATGAGAGAATTGCAAAAATATAAGGCATAAAGCATCTCAGAAATTCCTGTCAAAATGTCCAAAACTTTGGCCACCTGATGCGAAGAACTGACTCATTGGAAAACACCCTTATGCCCTGATGCTGGTAAAGATTGAAGGCAGGAGGAAAAGGTGACGACAGAGGATGAGATGGTTGGATGGCATCACCAACTCGATGGACATGAGTTTGAGCAAGCTCTGGAAGACAGTGAAGGACAGGGAAGCCTGGCATGCTGCAGTCCATGGAGTCACAGAATTGGACATGACTGAGCGACTGAAGTGGACTGAACTGAAGGCACTAAGCACAATGGAAAGAGAGGCCTTTAACAGGAGATTCCTAGGTTCTCGCATGTCCATATCACTACTGGCTAGATTTACAGGGGAACAAATTTAGGAAGACTGATTAACAAGCTTCAGCAGTGCAGGGATAGAAAAGTACAAGGTGAGGAGACCCAGCTAAACGAGAGACAGTGAGGAAGAAAGCCCTAGGGTGTTCTGCATGGTGAGCACACACAGGTCAGCATGGTGAGTCCACAGCCTAGTGTAGCCATCGAAGAGCAGGTGTGGGCCTACAGCTGGACTACTCAGGACTATAACAACTATAATACCATTAACAAGGAAAGGAGACGAGGTCAGATCACTTTCAAAGCTCTGCATTCAGTTGCTACATTTTAAGAGAGACATTAATAAAGCCAGTTCATTTCTACTGAAAGTAATGGGGATAAACAGGACTTACAGTTTTACAGACTGGGGGTGTTTATTCAGAAAAGAGAAGACTCGGAGGATCTGATGACTATTTTATAACTGAAGGGGTGTCATGTGGAATAGAAATTAGACTTCTCCTTCATTGCTTTGGAAAACAGAAGTAGGACCAATGGTTAGAAGTTAATAGGGAGCATATTTTATCTCCATCTGAGAAAATTTTCTAATGATTAGAGCTATTAAATAAATTGAGTTGCCCTGTAAGGCTGTAGGACTTTGCTCATTGAAAGCATTCAAGTGAGGCTAGACGGCTGCTTGTCATGAATTTAGTGGAGAGGATTATTACATTGGAAAGTTAGCCTATGCTAAAGCTATGCTTGTTTCCAACTTTAAAATTCTATGAATATATGTTACCTATTAGAGGCTAAGATACAAAAGTAGACTTTACTTCAATCACCTTAAAACAGTACTTTAAGTAGTTTTCTTTTAAAATGGTTTAAATTCATAATTTTTTCCTAACACACTTCCTCAATGTACTCAGTAAATATATGGCAACTTATTAAATCCAACAAAGATATTCAGAACATTTATGAGTGTCATAAGAAAAAAAAATTCTTTCCAAGAGAATCTTATGAAGATTTTCAAATGCTGGAAAAAAGTATCTTAGAAAGACTTTTAGTAAATGGAATACTCCATGCAATAGAATAGATAGCAGATGGAAGAGAGGGGGAAAAAGAACAATTTCTTTATGATTACCCAAGGAGTCAGAGAATGCGTGTGTCAGGAAGGTGGTTGATTACTTGATTTTGCATAACCTAATTGAGATTATTATTATTTTTAAATGTGGGTTTGTTGTGCTAATTAACTATAAACATATGGTATGTAAAATGCATGCTGCTAGGGTAAATTAATGTACCTCTAACATACATCCATATTTCATAGCTTCATCCACACAAATAAACCTCCTATGGAAGTGCTGTAAAGCAAACACAATTTTGCAAATTGCATATCACTAGTGGCAGAGCTGATACACCATTTTCCCATCATTACCCCTGACATTTCACTCACAATGATGATGAGAGGCATTTTCAAATAGAAAATTTCTCCCATGGAACTGATTAATGTGATGAAGTACTGTATAGAAATGAGGGAAAGTACAAAATCTCTGCAATTCCTAACTTTTAATTTTATCTATAAGCAAATGTCTTCTGCAACACAAGACTGAAACTAGTTCTATGGAAACCAAGACATTCAAGTCGACAATTACTCTGCACCTACTATGCTTCAAGTGTCACGCTGGGAAATAAAGATTAAATAAAAAACAGTACATACTTGTATTTTCAGAACCCCCTAAAGTATGTTCTGTTTAATTTCATTATATTCAAAAGATCCCAAGTGAACTCTTCAGCTCCATCAATCAACTTCTGCCATAGCAATAAGGTTTTTTACATATATATTACACATATAATATGTAATATATTTATCAGGTGTAAGTATAAAAGTAAAAATTATCTGCCATCCCTTTTCTGGTTCAATTATTTTATTTTACAGGTAAGGAAACAGAAACCTGGAAAGATAAAGTGACTTCCCTCAAGATTAAAGAAGTTCTAAAAAGTTAAAAACCTTATTCCATGTAACCTCTTATTTTAAATATCGTATGTATAGATACATATAGATATACACAGAGACACAAACAGACGTATTTGTGTGTTATTCATCACTTCAAATCCATTAAATGTTTTATGTTTATTATATATTGAGTCTTGAGAATTTCTTGTCACCTTATAATTTATAAATTCCTGTCAAAGTGTCATTTCTTAACATGAAATCAGCCTTGAAAAACTGTTTTCTAATGGGATGATTTTTTTTTAATGATAGCTTAAAAATAAAAAAAAGCAAAGATCTCTACTTTTCAACAATCCAGATAAATGTCCCAGACTAAGTAGAAACAAGAGATCATAGCATGTTCCAGATGGAAGGAAAGTGAGATGATCCAGCTCCGATATGGTAAATACAGGACCTGAATCTACCACTCTCTGACCCTGACCCTGTGGCAGACATCACTAATCAATCACGCTACTTTCTGCTAGTGAGTCTGGTATTCTCAACAAATTCTCCAGGAAGTCACTGTCAATTCATCAGGCTTATGCCTAAAAGTAAAACTTATCTTCCATCCCTTTTCTGGTTCAGTTATTTTATTTTACAGGTAAGGAAACAGAGACCTGGAAAGATAAAGAGACTTCCCTCAAGATTAAACAGCTTCTAAAAGGCAGTGCTTGGAGAATTCTGAGCATGACTTTACTAGCATGTGAGACGAGTGCAACTGTGCGGTAGTTTGAGCGTTCTTTGGCATTGCCTTTCTTTGGGATTGGAATGAAGACTGACCTTTTCCAGTCAGACTATTTTTGGGGGCTCCAAGATCACTGCAGATGCTGACTGCAGCCATGAAATTAAAAGACGCTTAGTCCTTGGAAGGAAAGTTATGACCAACCTTGACAGTGTATTAAAAAGCAGAGACATTACTTTGCCAACAAAGGTCTGTCTAGTCAAGAATATGGCTTTTCCTGTGGTCATGTATGGATGTGAAAGTTGGACTGTGAAGAAAGCTGATCGCCGAAGAATTGATGCTTTTGAACTGTGGTGTTGGAGAAGACTCTTGAGAGTCCCTTATACTGCAAGGAGATCCAACCAGTCCATTCTAAAGGAGATCAATCCTGGGTGTTCATTGGAAGGACTGATGCTAAAGCTGAAACTGCAATACTTTGGCCACCTCATGCGACGAGTTGACTCACTGGAAAAGACTCTGATGCTGGGAAAGGTTAGGGGCGGGAGAAGGGGACGACAGAGAATGAGATGGCTGGATGGCATCACCGACTCTGTGGACATGAGTTTGAGTGAACTCCGGGAGTTGGTGATGGACGGGAAGGTCTGGAGTGCTGTGATTCATGGGGTCGCAGAGAGTCGGACATGACTGAGTGACTGAACTGAACTGAAAAGGCAGTGCTAGGACTCAAACTTCTTCTGACTCTAAACCAGAATTTCTTTTCATTACCAAATCCTTCCTTTCTAGGTGTTAGATAACTATTTATTCTGTATTCATCAAGTGCTTCATCACTGAAGATTCTACAGGATTTATATTTTATGAAGATTTGCTGCCTTCCGCTAACCTAAAGAGTATTTCTAAAAAAAGAGATTTTGTCATTTTTTTTTTTTTTTTTACTGTATTGTGGTTTGGGGGCATATAATCATCTCAGACCAAGTCAGAAAGAAGGTCTAATCAAGGTCTATGGGAAAAGATCTGTGAGGGAGGAGAGGAAACTTGCAAATTTTTCATTTGATGAAGGCAGTTTAATAAAAATGGAAAAAAATTACCACAAAATGAAGTAACAATAGAAAAAAAAGAAAGAATGCAAAAGGTTTGGAAAGGATAATAATAAGTCTAGAGAAAGTCTCAAAACAAAAACAAAAAACAGAAAAACCATCAGAGAAGAAGTACAATAAACGAGGTTTACATTCACCCCAGGAGATCTGGCAAAATTTTCTCCCAGTGAGCATGTAATGGGGCAGTAGTTCTTATCTTTAGTAGGAATCACAAAAAAAATGAAGATTTGTTTTGTTTTATAGTTTTATTCTAATCCTTCTCAAAAGTTGGCTTTCTCTTTATTGAAAACACTGCTTTCACCCTATCTGATATACATGATCTAATTAGAACCTTTTCCCCCAATGCACTGAGTTATATAACTACTTTCAGTAAGCTTGGATCTTGGAACTAGTTCTCAAAACTAAAACTCCAACATTTGTAAAAGTTCTTTTGTAGTAACACAGCCTGTCTAAACTAACGATAACTGGTTAATCCACATTAATTGCTCTCATCTCCCTTATCCTGGATCTGCCTTCTTCTGCCGCCTCACCATTTCAAACTCTTGCCCACAGTGAAAAAATGGAAATAAGTTTGAGCAAACTCGAGGAGATAGCAAAGGACAGGGAAGCCTGGCATGCTGCAATCCTTGGGGTTGCAAAGAGTCAGACGTGACCTAGTGACTGAACAACAAAATGTGGATGAAAGTTTTCTGAGGAATGATGTGTTTTACAATTTTAACGTCTCAGATACTGTACAAAAGAGACCTGAAGAAAAGTTTTACCCTGACTCTGGGACCATCTGAATGAGGACAATATCAAGACGGTTTCAACAATGCTGAGAGCCTAGTTATTAAGTGTCAAAACTGGGATTAAAACCCAGTTCCTTTTCAACACCAGAGTTCATGCTCTTTCATTCAATTACTCACTCAACATGTATAGGGCACCTACTATGTGCCAAACATTGTACTGGATGATTATTCACTGTCAAAGGCAGCAGGTGCACCTGGAAGCCAGAAATGGCTTCCTCAGTTAACATCTGCAGGATATGTCAGCTATCTCTGCATTGCCAGTGTCCATATTACAACAGAAGCATCCTTCAGACAAGAAACAGAACACTGGATGCCCTAAAAGGGAAAGTAAACCAGCTTTGAGAAGAATTATGATACAGATTTTGCCTAAAGAAGAGCTCAAGAAATCAAGGTTAAGATGATTAGTACTACAGTTTTGGAAAAGACTCTGTTAATGTGGTTCAACAGCTATGAAAATGTCCATTAAACTTGACAATGTAACTTTTGTAATTCTATTTTAGTTTTAGAAATTTATTTTAAGGGAGTTATGTACAATATGAAAAAATTCTATGAATAAAAGATGTTTAAAGGTGGAAGCAACCTCTTAAGTCTGAAAAGAGAGAGAATAACAACATAGTCCATTAATGAAATAATAAAGCATAAGATTATACAGCTACATTTTAAAATATACATTTATATAAGGCACCATGAAGGAAGCAGAATTCATATTCATCTGCTATGATTACAAATATGTAAAAGTATTTTCTGAAACGACTAAAAGTGAATACAGTTGACCCCTGAACAACACAAGTTTGAACTGTGTGGGTCTACTTATTCATGGATCTTTCTCAATAGTAAATACTATCAAAACAAATTTGGCTGAATCCACAGATGCGGAACCACAGGTATGGAGAAAGTTCAAATACAGAGGGCTAATTATAAGTTACACACTGATTTCCAACTGCACCCCTAACCGTCTGGTTATTCAAGGGTCAATTCTACTCCAACAATATATTTGCTGTTTGGAGTAGAATTATAGGTAGGATCTGTGCCCTCATTTTTAGTAATACTGTTTCTCACATTAATTCTAAATAATTTTCATAATAGTATACATTTTCAAGATGTACAAAGATCAGAGCCAAGTGCTACAGGAATTATACCTCTTATCTTGTAAATAGCGTATGATATAATATAATCTGCAAAACTACCGAATCACTATGCTGTACAGCTGAAAGTAACACAGTATGATAAATGAACTATGCTTCAATTAATAAAAGAAAAGAATCAACTGCTGGCTTGGAACGACTAGTGAAGACTTACAATTTGGGGGCTGAAAAGCCTTGATCAGAGACTAGTCAACTGCTCAGAAAACTCAAACAGAAAAACATCATTACAGAAGAAGAAAGAGTGCCCACTTGCTGACCACACACTGTGATGGCAACAATAGGGTTAAACTCAGAACTCAAGGAAATGAATCCAGGAGAGTGGATGTTAAAGCAGACGAGCTGAATGGCAGGGATGTGAAGGAGACGGTCTGGTCAGTGCCCTGAATCGGCACACTCGCACCTCAGCATCTTCGCTTCCCTGACACACCAGTTGTTCCAACACGACTTTGGGCAAACCCCTCCTTGGAGCTCTTGGCATCCTCTGGGCAACAAAGTAAAGTGTACATGGCATTCCACCCACCAGAAAAAGTGATTTACTTCTCTACCAACTCTGAATGGAGAAATCCCATGTTCATAATGATGATCTTGGGGTGCTGCCCAATCTCCTGGTGACGTGAAACATTAGATCATTTAGTTTAAAACCTGGCTGAGTTCAGAATTACCTGCGAAGCTTGGAAAAATATTTTTTCTTATAGCTTTACCCTCTGATTTTGATTTAGTAGGCTTATTTTGGTACCAAGAGTTTAATAGGCACCCTAGAGATTACAGACACCAGGAACCACTGCACTAAGTTACATATGATAGAGTTTTAGTGTCTCATATAGCTTATGGTGTTTGCATTTACTAAAACTGATGGATAGTCCTACCAAAATATTTATTTAAACAGAATAACCACTTCCCAACCATGCCAGAAAACAGAATATTTACTATACCTGGTAATCCAGCATGCAGAAACTTGGGAAAAACTGACAAATTCGGGATTCAAAAAAATAGGGGAAAATCCAGAATATGGGTAGTTCTTTCTGACTGTTATCTAATGGATCACAAAAAAAAAGAGAAAAGAAAAGAAAAAACTGATATTAGAGAAAAAATAAAGCAGAGAGTTGTTACTGAAAAAATATGGTATTGGGAGAAATTGTAATCCTTCAGTACATTTAAATCATACAAAAGGAGAGACTATTTACCAGAGTACCATTTACAACTTGACTTTTCCCCAAAGGCAATGGAAACATTCTCGTATATTTAACCACAGCTACACGGGGTATGTATATAAAAGTTAACTTTATATGCATATCACTGTGGTCTAGGTAAAGGCAAAGATATTACCTAAAAAGTGAGAAATAAAAAATGAGTTTCACTATGAAGCACAAAGGTGGTTGTGATACAGTGGAAGGATTCCTGGACCAGAAGGCAGAAGGCCTTAGATCTGAATCCTTATCTCTGCCAGAACTCACTATGCCAGTTTTCAGGGTGGATCCATCTTTTCTGAATCATGGGAGATTCTCATGAACAATTTCGTCAAAATTAATTTTTATTAGAGACAGTGGACATAGCTACTATTTACAGAACACCTCATACAGGCTGAGCACAATGCTAGGAACTTTCTATATGTTATCTCTTTACCAATACCTGGAGTCAGATATTAATTAGTAATCTCATATCATAGATGGGGAAACCGAAGCTGCAAAATTAAGCGCTTTGTTCAAATTTATGCAGCTAATAAGCAGCAGAACTGAATTCAAGCCCATAGGGTTCTTTATTGCTTTTCCAACAACAATGACTTTTCCACTCTGAAAAGTAGACCTCAGAACCAAAAATAAGTGGGAAACTTAGCACTATGAGTCACTTTTCAGATTTCATTTGCATCCTGTCCCCAAAGCACACTATTTATATAGCACAATTAATGGAGAAGCTTGATCACCTAATTCCTGACACTCTTATATTTATCAATTTGCAGGCTGGAAACTGAAAAATGATTACACTGACTAATTAGGCAATTATATAAAATACTTTGAAGTCCTAAGCCACTTTAAGCTGAATATCCCCCAGTCATTAACCCACTTCTAGAGTCAGGGGTCCATGCATCACTGCTAAGCTGCTTGATGGCCAGCCTTCCCAAACAAATCTCTGCACAGTTCAGAGCTTTGGCCCATAGGCTAGGTGCCCTTCTAGAGTTTTGGGTAAGGCTTCTGGAAGATGAAATATAAGGTACATGAGGGCATAGATAAGTGTCCATTTACCACTCCACTTCCAGTACCTAAAGAGTATCTGGAACACAGTGGCCACTTAGTAAATAGTAAATAAATGACAACAGTTCACTGACATTCTGTTAAATGTTCATGGATAATGCCTCCTTACACCCACCAAAATAAAATATTTTACTTATGAGCCATTTTTCAAACACATAATTAGAATAAAACAAAGTATATCATGATAAAGTCATCATCAAAAGCCTATTTTTCAACAAAGAAGGGAACTCAAGGCATGTATTTTTTCAGTGCTCTGATTCACTAAGGTCTGCTCATATGTGACAAGAAGTAGATGCATATACATGTTTATTTTGCAGTAAATAATAAATCACACACCTTGGCTGTGACCTTCTTTCCACATAGCAATTAACTTCCTGAATGTAACAGCCAGAGGTTCAACCAAGCCACCAAATGGAGGGTCTGTCACCATGACGACTCCTTCACCTTTATCTTCCTGTAAAAACGTCTTGCACACTTCAAGGGCGGCCTGGAACAAACAGAAACTCATTTCTAAATTAGGACCAGAGTCAGGAACTTCGCCCCACTTCGAGGAGAATGCACCAGGCTCAGTCTCTCTCTTCATCCTGAACTTCACCCACCCTATCACTCCAGAGTCCCTCAGTGACATCCTGAAGCCTCTCTTATTTGGCCCCATAAGATTTTATCTTTGGGTTCCTTGATAAGTGGGTTTATAAAATTGCAAATTCAAACACCATCACTATCAGAGGAGTACACATTTCAAATAGTTAAATTAAAAAACTAAATTTAGTAACCTAAAAGAGAGAAACTCACTATCCATGAAGACTATCTAAAATGCTAACTTCAATTAAACAAACAGACGCAGGGACTGTACTAAACACTGGACAAAGATGAATAAGACATATTTTTCCTATCGGGTTTATCCACCACCATAATTTCAATTTAATGAGCCACAAATCACCAGTTAAACACGCATGTGTTTTTGAGTGCCAGGTAAATGGCAGGCCTATTTGAACAATGAAAAGTAAATAAATGCAAGTTCACAAATAACAAAGCTTATCCAGGCCATGAAACTGTGTTACTAACATATTTTCCCAACAAATTAACTGAAGTGTTTTTAGTAATTGCCAACATCCATTGGATCATCAAAAAAGCAAGAGTTCCACAAAAACTTCTATTTCTGCTTCATTGACTATGCCAAAGCCTTTGACTCTGTGGATCACAACAAACTGGAAAATTCTTCAAGAGATGGGAATACCAGACCACCTGACCTGCCTCCTGAGAAATCTGTATGCAAGTCAGGAAGCAACAGTTAGAACTGGTCATGGAACAACAGACTGGTTCCAAATGAGGAAAGCAGTACGACAAGGCTGTACGTTGTCACCCTGCTTATTTAACTTATAACTCCAATACTTTGGCCAACTCATGCGACGAGTTAACTCACTGGAAAAGACTCTGATGCTAGGAGGGATTGGGGGTGGGAGGAGAAGGGGAACGACAGAGAATGAGATGGTTGGATGGCATCACCAACTCGATGGACATGAGTTTGAGTGAACTCCGGGAGTTGGTGATAGACAGGGAGGCCTGGCGTGCTGTGATTCATGGGGTTGCAAAGAGTCGGACACGACTGAGTGACTGAACTGAACTGAACTGAACTGAGAGTACATCATGAGAAATGCTGGGCTGGAGTAAGCGCAAGCTGGAATCAAGATTGCCGGGAGAAATATCAATAACCTCAGATATGCAGATGACACCACCCTTATGGAAGAAAGTCAAGAACTAGAGAGCCTCTTGATGAAAGTGAAAGAGGAGAGTGAAAAAGTGGGCTTAAAGCTCAACATTCAGAAAACTAAGATCATGGCATCCGGTCCCATCACTTCATGGCAAACAGGTGGGGAAACAATGGAAACAGTGGCAGACTTTATTTTTTGGGGCTCCAAAATTACTGCAGATGGTGACTGCAGCCATGATATTAAAAGACGCTTGCTCCTTGGAAGAGAAGTTATGACCAACCTAGACAGCATATTCCACTCCAGCACTCTTGCCTAGAAAATCCCATGGATGGAGGAGCCTGGTAGGCTGCAGTCCATAGGGTCGCTAAGAGTCGGACATGACTAAGCGACTTCACTTTCACTTTTCACTTTCATGCATTGGAGAAGACAATGGCAACCCACTCCAGTGTTCTTGCCTGGAGAATCCCAGGGATGGGGGAGCCTGGTGGGCTGCCGTCTATGGGGTTGCACAGAGTCGGACATGACTGAAGTGACTTAGCAGCAGCAGCAGCATATTAAAAAGCAGAGACATTACTTTGCCAACAAAGGTCCATGTAGTCAAGGCTATGGTTTTTCCAGTTGTCATGCATGGACATAAGAGCTGGACTATAAAGAAAGCTGAGTGCCAAAGAATTCATGTTTTTGAACTGTGGTGTTGGAGAAGACTCTTGAGAGTCCCTTGGTCAACAAGGAGATCAAGCCAGTCCACTCTAAAGGAAATCAGTCCTGAATATTCATTAGAAGGACTGATGCTGAAGCTGCAACTCCAATACTTTGGCCACCTGATGCAAAGAACTGACTCATTTGAAGGGACCCTGATGCTGGGAAAGATTGAAGGCAGGAGGGGAAGAGGATGACAGAGGATGAGATGGTTGGATGGCATCACTGATTCAATGGACATGAGTTTGAGTAGACTCCGGTGTTGGACAGGGAGGCCTGGTGTGCTGCAGTCCATGGGTTGCAAAGAGTCGGAGACGACTGAGCGACTGAACTGAACTGAACTAGTAACTGCAAAGTTAACATTAAAAACTGTCCAGTATATTTATCCCTTTTTTGCTTCTGGAAAGATCAACAAGAGACAGACCTATAATACTAGCTCTGGTCTACTGACTTTGTAGCAGCTTTCAAGTACTCATCTATAAAAGCAAATCAACACTTTTAGTATACAAAACAGTAGAAGTTTAATGGCATTTAAACTTTAATAAACCTATATGTAATTTATAATAAAATATATATTATTCTACTATTAAATCAACTTAGAAGACCCAACTGAAGAAAGGAAAAGTCACAACACCCTAATCCCTTTTCTCTAAGAAAGTCTTTATTAACTTCCTCCTGGAAGTCCTACAGCAAAGGATGGTGTCAAGAAGGTTAATCATTTTTCAAGTGCTGCCTGGCACTTCTTAACCTGCCTACACGATCAAGGACTAAAATTATAGACGATGTTATTGAAAAACCTTCAAATACCTAAGAGTTATAAGTAGAAAAAAAAAAAGTAAAGCCTGAACACAATTTTTAAAAAACATTAAAGAGTATCTTTCCAGGTAAGAGTCAATGGTGGGGTGTACTGTTCTCAGTGGCTGAGGGTCCTAAGGTTGATCACCTTAGGAAACGAGGCGGGAAACAAGACGCATGCATATGCCACCAAAGCTGACAATAACTTAACTCTTTTCTCCATCTCAGTGACTGGCATTTTAAATAGGCACCCTCTGTACACACTTTAACCACCTTAACCGTTAAGGTGTATGACATTTTTTATTTTTCGAGAAACTATATCATTTGCTATGAAAAAAATCCTGTACAGGAAACTTCCGCTTTTTAATCCAGTCAACTGTGGACAGCTTCGGTGCAGTGGCAGAGGCTTAGATCCTCAAAGGCACTTGGTGCCTCAAAGGCTTATATGCCTTCACAGACAGGCACCTTGTAGACACTTAAATACTTTAGTGATTGATTATTAGATGGTAATATTTACTGAAAACCTTGACTCCAAGTAGGTAGAAAAGGGGCAGACAATAAAATCATTAAACAATATTCTACAGATCATTTTCTATAGCTGCAGTGCTATTCAGAGGCTGCTCCTAAAACACAGAGAAAGGAGAGCCTGAGTTGGATGACTATTTTCTTCTAAGAAAGAAAACATGGAGCTCAGTCTTTACAGCTTATTCCTACAGTTATTCTAGAAACTTGCAAGGTAATTCTATAAACTCTCAATAAAACTTACACAGAATTTCCTAGAGAAATGATAATTATGTGTTACTTTCTTGAAATATATAAAATTGCTGGCTGACTGTTAGGTATTTAAATGTAATTTTACTCATCTTTACGGTTCAAAATAAAAAGCAAAGTCATGGTCTAGTATTAAGAACAAATAAATGAATACCTGACCCACTACGGAAACATCAAGCAGTAATAGAGGCTCAGTTTCTCCCTCATCTGCGTCACCAACACTGACAGCACCCCTGAGCTCAAGGCCCCACAGTTCCAAGAGGTCACACTGGACACGTGCATGTCAATGTTCTGCCAGCCCCACAAACTCAACATTTCCAAATGTCACTTACAAACTTCTCCACTCCGCGTTTTGAAGAATGAAAGATGAACCCAGGTCATGGCCCCAAAGTATCTTTGACCTCTTCCCCAGCACAGGTATCACCAAATCATCTTTTTTTTTTTCAATTGAGGTATAATTACATGTGTACACATAGTAATTACACCAAGTCTGCTGGTTTCCATCAGTGAAATGTCTTCAGAATCCACTTCTTTCCTCTCCTTTTCCTACTGTCACTGTCTGAGGTGAAAAGCCCCTCTTCATCTACTGTCAAGTGATTTTTTCAATTTCTTGTTCTCCTTAAAGCTCATCTAATCAGTCCTCAAATTCTGGTGATTATCAACCACATAAGCCCTTCAGGAAACAGTGAAATACATCTAATTGGAACTGCTATTTACTTCAATACTTGGTTTTCATAGCTTTCACTGCTGAAGAATGTGTATCCCAATGCTAAATTGATTCTGATGGAAGAAGTACATCATTGGCTATACCTACTAAATCAGAAGACTCACTTTTCAATCCCAACCAACAATTTAGAATTTATTTTCATTCCTAAATGCATAGGTCTTTGGGTTTTCTTGATTTTCAGTCTGTCAGTTAATATCTTAAAGCACAATATATACTTAAGCATAGTTCAGCATTTAAAAAAATATATATATATGCATATATGTATGGACATGGGCTTCTCTTATAGCTCAGCTAGTAAAGAATACACCTGCAATGCAGGAGACGTCCAGTTCAATGCTGGGTTGGGAAGATCCCCTAGAGAAGAGATAGGCTACCCACTCCAGCCAGTATTCTTGGGCTTCCCTGGTGGCTCAGACAGTAAAGAATCCGCCTACAATGTGGGAGACCTGGGTTTGATCCCTGGATTGTGAAGATCCTCTGGAGAAGTGCATGACAACCCACTCCAGTATTCTTGCCTGGAGAATCCCCATGGACTGAGGAGCCTGGCGGGCTGCAGTCCATGGGGTCACAAAGAGTTGGACACAACTGAGCAACTAAGCACAACACAGCACAGCACAGCACACGGGTGGATATGCTTCAGGTAGTCTTGATAATTTCAAATACATTTGGCCAGCCTTCTGTCAGGTATGATTACTTGGTTGGATACATATTTTATTTTGTAATGGGACTAACAAAGAGTTCAAAACAATAGTAGAAATATCAGTTTTTGCTATGTTATTTATTCACAAGAACATTATTAACATACTGAAAGAAGGTTTGTTTTTTTTTAAGCCACTCTCCTTTTTTTAAGGCTAATTTTTAAGAGCAGTTTTAAGTTTACAGTGAAACTGAGAAGAAGGTTCAAAGATATCCTACATACCCCCTGTTCCTACCTCTTCTACAATATCCCCCACCAGAGTGGGACATCTGTTAAAAGTGACGAACCTAAACTGATATATCATTATCACCTAGAGTTCACAGATTGGGGTTAACTCTTGACACTATTTTTTAAGGATTAGTTTAATAAAACCATAAATCCCCTTAACTGGGACAGGAAATTTATCAGAGAGAAGACATCAAACAACTAACCACAGAATTATTTAATTACAGTATTGTAAATCTACAAAGGAGAACCTGACCTTGTGTGAGGGTAGGGGAAGCTGGAGAAAGGAACTTGGAACAGGGTTCTGAAGGATGAGGTGAAATTAACAGGGCAAAGAGGGAGCGGAAGAAGGAGGGAACAGCATGGCAAAAGCCCCTGTGATGGAAAGGCCAGTTTGAGACGAATGTCATATGTCCTGAATACAAACAGCAAAGTAGGAACTGAGAGAAGACAGGCTAGAGGGTGGCAGGGTCTTGTTGAGAACGTAGGTCTTTACCCAAGAAGCAGTGAAAAGCATGAAAGGTGACTAACATGATCACCCCTAGATGCTCGATAACACTCAGTGAACAAACAAAAGTAAGTATCAATAAATGGAGGAACAGCCACCATTTGCTCTTGAGGGACTGTATAAAAATAATGAAAGAAATACAAGATAAGAAGAAAGAGATAATGGTCATAACTCTTACCTTTCCATCAAAGAAGTGATGGTTAAACATATTATAATGGCAAAAACTATCTTCCATATAAAACTGCGAATACCTGTAAAATAATTTATTACTGTAGTTACTTGTCTGGTCACAGCTATATAGTAAATAAATGTAAACTAAATTTTAAAATTATAAAATCACACCTTAAATAAAATCAATTCCATCATCCTTCAGGTTTCGGAAATAAAGAATACTTTCCCAAAACCTCAAGAAGCTAACAATAGTGGATGAATAACAAACTTAGATTATGGTCCCAAGTTTAGTAAGTCAGTGGGAGAACTACAGAAAATTCATATACAAAAAAACACACATATTCCTATGGACCAGAGATTATAAATAAATAATTATGTTCCTGATATTATTATGCATTTTAAGCTTGAGTCACGTTGGCAGTTAAAATATGTCTCTCATAGTTAATAACTTTAAGGAAAATACTGAATCAACATTTCTGCTCAACAGCTGTTATTTTCTTCTGTGGCTAACAAAAAAGGTATTTAATACAGAGTTTTCTTGTCTACTACAAATTAGCTTAATAAAATATGCTTCTTAATACATAAGAAAAAGAATTTATGTGCATTTCATATTTACTGAATTAGTACCAGGAAAGAGGATATTTATTTACTGATTGAATCATTTTATTCTTCTAACATACTACTTTAAAATGCAATCACTAATGAATGGGAACACCAGCTTTGGGTATTA
Source organism: Moschus berezovskii (assembly GCF_049115385.1). Taxonomy (NCBI): domain Eukaryota; kingdom Metazoa; phylum Chordata; class Mammalia; order Artiodactyla; family Moschidae; genus Moschus; species Moschus berezovskii. The sequence goes on along the minus strand of NC_142464.1, from coordinate 53,213,417 downwards.
ACACATTATAATTTCTGCTAATTTACTAGGCAAAATTCATACCACATTTATGGCTTAAACTTGCATTTACTTGATTTCTTACAAAACTGAAATTTCTTTCTTCCTTAATTTTATTTGTACTGCCTATCTCTGTTTTCCCCATTTATGTCTATGGGTCTTAATGTCTTTCTTGCTGACATGAGGGTTTTCTTTGTGTAATATAGAAACCTCTTTCATCACAATAGAATTCTGAACTTCCATAGTTTTGTCAAAAGCAATTTACACAGGACCACACCATCCTTTTACAGAACACATAAGCTAGTGGAAAGACTGAAAAAAATCATGGACACATACTTACTTATACAACTTCTTTAACCAAATCATGACAGAGGCACTTCTTTGCTTCTACTCACAGTTATTTAATACCATCTGCACGATCACCAACCATGTGGAGTATTTAACACAATGGACAAGCCTAGATTATCCTCTTTCTATTACACCGTGACTAAGAGTACAGCTTGGAGAAGGCAATGGCAAGCCACTCCAGTACTCTTGCCTGGAAAATCCCATGGATGGAGGAGCCTGGTAGGCTGCAGTCTGTGGGGTCGCTAAGGGTCGGACACGACTGAGTGACTTCACTTTCACTTTTCACTTTCACACATTGGAGAAGGAAATGGCAACCAACTCCAGTGTTCTTGCTTGGAGAATCCCAGGGACGGGGGAGCCTGGTGGGCTTCCATCTATGGGGTCACACAGAGTCGGACACGACTGAAGTGACTTAGCAGCAGCAGCAGCAGCAAGAGTACAGCTCTACAGTCAGGAGGCATGGTTTCAAACTCTTAAGTCTCTCAGTTACCAGCTGTATAACTTTAGTAAGTTATTTTACCTATCTGAGCCCCAGTTTTTTCATCTGCAAAATGGGAAAATGATTTCTACCCCATAGGACTAGGTAAGAATACACAAGATAATTATGTAAACTGTTTAATACAATGCCAGCTATAAAGCATATTCTGAGATTTCAGGTATCATTATTTTAATAAATACCAGCTATAAAGATTTACGTCTCAATGTCTCTAATATTAAGGAATTAGGTTTATGTCTAACCAACATTTCTCCTCCTGTAATCTAAACCCATTTCCTCTTATTCTGTGGAGACAGAAGAACATCTGTTCACCATTCTCAATACAATATCCCTTAATATCATTTAAGATACTGCTAGTACATCTGCTGACATAAATTTAAACTGAAGAAATAAACAGAAGGCTTAAATAATTGAAAATATTTAAACTATACACTGTAACCTAAGGAACACTCCAAAAACTGTGGGACAATGTCAATTACCATTATTTAACAAATGTTTTCCTCTTTAACCAAATCCCAAATAGCTGATAATATATCCATATCAATTATTCAATTTACATATATATTAAGACTAGTACAGTTGTAGATCAACCATCATTGAGGTGTTCTCCCTTGCACTGCTTTGTGTGAACAAGGGAAAAATAGTCCCTTTTTAAATGTATTTCTACCGCCCTCCACTTTTTTCACTGCTTCATAACGCAAGAGGTATTATTTTTTAATCAAAAAAAAAAGTGTTATTTACAAAAAATTCAGCACAGCACACTTGTCCAAAATGTTCTCAGCAGCAGTGGGCAGAGCCAGAGACAGAAAAAAGCCAAGGTTTCAGCTCTAAGCTTCCATCAAACAAAAATAAGGGAGCATAATTATTCATATTTTATATTATGAAAAATCACTCAACATTACCCTCTTAAAATGAAATTGGCCTCAAAGAATTATTCTCTCCATTGAATAAGGCAAACAAAACCAATCAGAAATGCATACACTTGAAAACTGCTCAAAAGGACATCCATTTAATTTGGCCATTCATTCTCTTTAAATGAGAGCTAGTTACCAAGTATGAAACATGTTCTACACACAGGAAATGTAATCAAGAGCTGAATAAAATTAGTTCACAAAATGAACCTAAGAAATTCAGCTTTTTGATATAACTTTATTTGGATGTAGTTTGCCAAACAGAATTTCACATCTTTCATGCTAAAATTGGAGCATACAGAAATCTATCTTAGCAAATGTTAACTTCATATCGTCTTTTTCTTATTGCTCACTTGCTAAGTCGTATCTGATTCTTTGTGACTCCATGGATTGCAGCATGCCGGGCTTCACTGTCCTTCACTATCTCCTAGACTTTGGTCAAACTCATGTAAATCAAGTCAGTGATGCAATCCAACCATTTCATCCACTGTCACCCCTTTCTTCTCCTGCCCTCAATCTTTCCCAGCATCACAGTCTTTTCCAGTGAGTCAGCTCTTTGCATCTGGTGGCCAAAGTACTGAAGCTTCGGCATCAGTCCTTCCAATGAATACTCAGGACTGACTGGTCTGATCTCCTTGCTGTCCAAGGAACTCTCAAGTCTTCTCCAGCACCACAATTCAAAAGAATCAGTTCTGTGGCACTCAGCCTTTTTTATGGTCCAACTTTCATACATACCTGACTACTGGAAAAACCATAGTTTTGATTATTTAGACCTTTGTCAGCAAACTGATGTCTCTGCTTTTTAAAATGCTGTCTAGATTTGTCATAGCTTTTCTTCCAAGCAGAAAGCATCTTTTAATTTCATGTAGTCACTGTAGTGATTCTGGAGGCCAAGAAAATAAAATCTGTCACTGTTTCCACTTTTCCCCCATCTATTTGCTGTGAAGTGATGGGACTGTATGTCATGATCTTCTTTTTTTGAATGCTGAGTTTTAAGCCAGCTTTTTCACTCTCCACTTTCACCTTCATCAAGGGGCTCTTTAGTTCCTCTTCGCTTTCTGCCATTATAGAGTGGTATCAACGGCACATCTCAGGTTATTGATATTTCTCCTGGCAATCTTGATTCTAGCTTGTGATTCATCCAGTCTGGCATTTCGCATGATGTATTCTGCATATAAGTTACATAACCAAGATGACAGTATACAGCCTTGACATATGTCTGAACCAGTCCATTGTTCTATGTCCGGTTCTAATGGTTGCTTCTTGACCTGCATAGAGTTTCTCAAAAGACACGTAAGGTGATCTGGTATTTCCATCTCTTTATGAAGTTCATATCTTAGATGCTCAGAAAAGGACATTGAGGACTTCCCTGGTGGTCCAGTGGTTAAGGATTCTATCCATGGTCCAGGAAGCTCTGACATGCTACAAGGCAACTAAGACTGCAAGCCACAACATCTCAGCCTGCACTCTAGAGCCTGTGCTCTGCAACAAGAAAAGCCACTGCAATAAGATGCCCATTTGCTGCAACTAGATAAAGCCCATACCCAGAGACCCAGAAGGAAGGAGGGAGGGAAAGGAAAGAACATTTACAGCACATATAACCTGAGCCCTAGAGTTGAGGGAGTTCTCTGTAGCTCTGCACAGACCTTCTGTAGGGCAACAACAAGCCAAATTCAAAGTGCCAAAGGAACTATCTACTGCCACACTGTACTACACAAGAATGTTTCCCTGATTTAATTGTGGTCTCTGTCAAAAATGTGAACCAACCCCACACTCCATCATAATGTAAATATAGGCAACAGGCAGAGTTCATTCTGACTAGTAACATATTTCAATTAAACCAGCTCTCTCTTAGCACTCAATGTTGACCTTTTACAGAACTGACTCAAAAACAGAGTAGCTATCAAAGAAGCTAAGCCAGGAGACCATAGTTCAATACCTTCAGCTTTTGTTTGCAACACACACAGAGGTTTGCAGACACAGAAAGAAAAAAGCATCTGTGTGTTCCATAGGTTATAAAACAACTTTATCTACATCACCTACTCCCTACTTAGACCAGGGGATTTAACTATAGGCTCAAGAAAAGTGAAACTGCAAGGCATGGCATTTAAGGCGAAAGAGTCAAAGCACAACATAAATCGTTCAAGTTAAAAGTAAACCAGTAATAAGACACAGAATTTCTTTTTAAGTAATTTTTAAAAATTAATGTGACAATGATTAACTTAAAAAAAACAGTAAAAGTACATCAGATAAGATGCAAAGAAGAGTTTTGCAGAACAGTGCACACTGATGTGAATATACTTCACTTACTTCACACTACTAAACGGCATACTTAAAAAACTGGCTAACGTGGTAAATGTTATACTATGTATATTTTATTGCAACTTAAAAAAAAACGTAAATCAGGGCACGAGCAATGAACAACACAAAATAAAATTTTTTAAAATTTAATTTACAAAAGCAATAGAAGAATGAAGTGTTTAGGAATAAATTTAACAGAAGTGCAAGCCCTGCACACTGAAAACTACTAAATATTGTTTAAAGAAATTAAAAAAGAAATGGAAAGATAGCTCATATTCATGAAACAGAACACAAGATGGAAAGATGTGGGTTTGAGCTCTGGGTCAGGAAGATCCCCTGGGGAAAGACGCAGCAACCCACTCCAGTGTTTTTGCCTAGGAAATCCCATGGACAGAGAAGCCCAGTGGACTATAGTGCATGGGGTCATAAAAGAGTTGGATACGACTTAGTAACTAAACAACAACCCCTCAAATTGATCTACAAATTCAATGTGACTCCTATAAAGAGTTCAGTGAGCTTTTAACAAAAACTGACTAGGTAATTCTAAAATTCATATAGAAATGCAATAAACCCACAATAGCCAAAATAATCTCGAAAAAGAATTAAGTTGAAAGATGAACACTTTCCAATTTCTAAACTCACTACAAAACAACAATTGAGATTGCATGGGCCTGGCATAAGGACAGACACAGATAAATGGAATAGAATTTAAGGTCTACAGATAAATTCACAGATATATGGTCACGTGGTTTTCACTAACTTTCCAAGAGCATTCCATGGGAAAAGAATAATCATTTAAACAATGGTGCCAAGGCAACTGGATATCCACATGTAAAGAATGAAACTGGACCCCTACCTCACATCATACTAAAATATTAACTCAAAATTAACTAAATGTAAGAACTAAAAATTTAAAACTCTTAGAAGAAAACAAGTGTAAATATTCATGCTTTTAGACTAGGTAATAGTTTCTTGCTATGACACCTAAAACACAAGCAACCAAAGAAAAGAGAATAACTTTTGACTACATAAAAGTGAAAAGAAAACCCACAGAATGAGAGAAAATATTTATGAATTATATATCTGATAGGAATATAGTACCCAGAATACATTAAGTACTCTTTCAACAGTAAGACAAATAATCAATTTTAAAAATTGAGCAAATGATTGAATAGACATTTCTCCAAAAAGATAAACAATGGGCCATAAGTTCATCAAAAGATGCTCAACATCATTACCACAATGAGACACTATTTCAAAAAGACAGACAGCAGCAAGTGTTCATGAGCATGTGAAGAAAGTGGAACTCTCATATATTGCTGCTGGAAAAGAAAAACTGTGCAGTCACCTTGGAAAACAGTTTGGAGCCCTTCAAGAAGTTAAACATAGAACTACCACAGGACAATTATAACTGTGACTTTGGTCAAGTTATTTAATTTCTTTGTACCTCAGTTTTCTGTCCTGAGGAAAGGAGAATGCTAATAGCATCTATCCTAGAGGGCTATTGTGGGGACTAAAGAATTTACAATAGGGTTTGACATGTGACAAGCATTTATTAAATAGCAGTTATAGTTAATATTTCATGTTATTATAAGAACATAAAAGTTAAATTTCTACCTTTAAAATAATACCTTTATAATAATTCAATGCAAAGAAATAGAGGAAAACAACAGAATAGGAAAAACAAGAGACCTCTTCAAAAACAAGAGACCTCTTCAAGAAAATTAGATTCCAAGGGAATATTTCATGCAAAGATGGGCTCGATAAAGGACAGAAATGGTATGGACCTAACAGAAGCAGAAGATATTAAGAAGAGGTGGCAGGAATACACAGAAGAACTGTACAAAAAAGATCTTCACGACCAAGATAGTCACGATAACGTGATCACTGACCTAGAGCCAGATATCTTGGAATGTGAAGTCAAGTGGGCCTTAGAAAGCATCACTACTAACAAAGCTAGTGGAGGTGATGGAATTCCAGTTGAGCTATTTCAAGTCTTGAAAGATGATGCTGTGAAAGTGCTGCACTCAATATGCCAGCAGATTTGGAAAACTCAGCAGTGGCCACAGGACTGGAAGAGGTCAGTCTTCATTCCAATCCCAAAGAAAGGCAATGCCAAAGAATGCTCAAACTACCGCACAATTGCACTCATCTCACACGCTAGTAAAGTCATGCTCAAAATTCTCCAAGCCAAGCTTCAGCAGTATGTAAACCGTGAACTCCCAGATGTTCAAGCAGGCTTTTAGAAAAGGCAGAGGCACCAGAGATCAAATTGCCAACATCCGCTGGATCATGGAGAAAGCAAGAGAGTTTCAGAAAAACATCTATTTCTGCTTCACTGACTATGCCAAAGCCTTTGACTGTGTTGATCACAATAAACTGTGGGACATTCTGAAAGAGATGGGAATCCCAGACCACCTGACCTGCCTCTTGAGAAACCTGTATGCAGGTCAGGAAGCAGCAGTCAGAACTGGACATGCAACAACAGACTGGTTCCAAATAGGAAAAGGAGTACGCCTAGGTTGTATATTGTCACGCTGCTTATTTAACTTATATGCAGAGTACATCATGAGGAACGCTGGGCTGGAAGAAGCACAAGCTGGAATCAAGATTGCTGGGAGAAATATCAATAACCTCAGATATGCAGATGACACTACCCTTATGGCAGAAAGTGAAGAGGAACTCAAAGCCTCTTGATGAAAGTGAAAGAGGAGAGTGAAAAGGTTGGCTTGAAGATCAACATTCAGAAAACAAAGATCATGGCATCTGGTCCCATCACTTCATGGGAAATAGATGGGGAAACAGTGGAAACAGTGTCAGACTTTATTTTGGGGGGCTCCAAAATCACTGCAGATGCTGATTGCAGCCATGAAATTAAAAGACGCTTGCTCCTTGGAAGGAAAGTTATGACCAACCTTGATAGTATATTAAAAAGCAGAGACATTACTTTGCCAACCAAGGTCCGTCTAGTCAAGGCAATGGTTTTTCCCGTGGTCATGTATGGATGTGAGAGTTGGACTGTGAAGAAAGCTGATCGCCGAAGAATTGATGCTTTTGAACTGTGGTGTTGGAGAAGACTCTTGAGAGTCCCTTATACTGCAAGGAGATCCAACCAGTCCATTCTAAAGGAGATCAATCCTGGATGTTCATTGGAGGGACTGATGCTAAAGCTGAAACTGCAATACTTCGGCCACCTCAGCGACGAGTTGACTCACTGGAAAAGACTCTGATGCTGGGAAAGGTTGGGGGCGGGAGGAGAAGGGGACGACCGAGAATGAGATGGCTGGATGGCATCACCGACTCTGTGGACATGAGTTTGAGTGAACTCCGGGAGTTGGTGATGGACAGGGAGGCCTGGCGTGCTGTGATTCATGGGGTCGCGGAGAGTCGGACACGACTGAGCGACTAAACTGAACTGACTGAATAATTTAATAATACTTTAGGAAATAAACAAGGTAGTTAAAAAAGAAATTGATATATTCACGCAATGGAATAGCATACAGTCATAAAAGGAAATACACTTATATGCCATGACATGGAGGAAACTTGACAACCTTACCCTAAGTGAAAAAGGTCAGACACAAAGGTCATATATTGTATGATTCCATTTATATAAAATATCCAAAGAGACAAATCCAAATGAAAGAAAGAAGATTGATGCTTATCAGGAGAAGTAAGGAGTCTATCTTTAGTGTGATTAAAAATGTTGTGGAATTATGGGTGATAGACTGCAAATGCAAAACAGTGAATATACCAAAAACTGCTGAAATACACACTTTAAAATGGTCTATTTTAAATGAGTTACATTTCAATTTAAAAAAAGAAATTGAGTTTATCTTTAAGAAGACGTCTGTATTATCACTCATGGAATTCCATTTTCCCAAAAATTACTAACATCAAACAGGTATTTGTAAAGATTGTGCTCGTCTTGTTAATAAGGAATGAGAGTTGCAGAAAATGTGGGTAATTTCTGAGACATGTACATGCTTACAGTAGATAACCCAAAGCTAACTTGGAAATCTAAAGAAAAATAAATGATGAAAGTTGTACTTTTTATTGTGACTTCTATACTTTAAAATTCTGTCTGCCTTGTTTTTAGGGAGAAAAAGCATATGTAATTTCACAGAGAATCTGAGTAATACTGGAGAGAACACAACAACTACTGGAATATTGGCCAAATAGGTTCTATCAGATTAAAAAAAAAACAAAAACTTAAAGACTGATTCCTTCAGTACACTTAAGAACAAGAAAAATATACTAAGGACATGGTGTCTCATAGACTTACCATGAACTCCTAGAATTCAAACAATTACAGAAACTAGGAAGAGTACTTCAAATTTACAGAATCAGAGAGTCTGTGGATGGACACATTTGCCATCCTGTGCTGTAAATCAAAAATTTGTATCTTCTCAATTACAACCAGAGGGAAGACTCAAGATGTGGTCCACTGTCTCATCTGTTTGTTCCAACATATCAGGTGCTGTTTAATTCTGATTCTCTCCCACAAAGCTTATCTGTTTGCTTATTAATTAGCCTCTGCCTCAGGACCTATTTCCTAGTTACCACTCCCATCACTTCAGGCTTCATCTAGTGAAAGATAGTATATACATCCTTCATTAAAAACATTAAAATACACATCTTATCACATTTAAGACATAATGATAAAATCCTAGAGGAAATTCAGATTTACCCATGAAAAGTAAGTATATAAGAAGAAATTTCACTCAATAGAAATGTATGTCTAAATTATAAGCCAAAGACAACTAGATACATTCACAGAAAAAATTTAGGAAGCATACTAGCAAAAAGTCTACTGCCTCCCTGTCAGCTGGTAAAGAATTCGCCTGCAATGAAGGAAACTGGGATTCGATCCCTGGGTTGGGAAGAACCCCTAGAGAAGGGAAAGGCTACCCACTCCAGTATTCTGGCTTGGAGAATTCCACAGGCTGTATAGTCCATGGGGTTGCAAAGAGTCAGCCATAACTGAGCGACTTTCACTTTTACATGTTGAGTTTATCTAACTGAAGAAATATAAACAATTACTACTTCTATATTAAGTAAAGGATTATAACAGGATTAGTACAAGGAAAACATTAAAAAGAAACAACACAATGAAGGAGAATAAATATTATACTTTGTAAACCTACCGAAAATCAATATCCAATAAAAGGCTTCTAATGTTAGACTTCTTGCCACCTGATTCTTTCAACCTGATCAGCTCATGTAACCTAAAGCAATTAGTGAAAACAAATTTAGTAAGAAACGACTAATGTCACATGTAATAAGCAAACAAACAAAAAACCCATCAATAGTCTCCTGATATTTCTAATTTCATTTCAATGAAACACTGAAGAAAATTTGGCAGTTATAAGTGAAGTTTCAATTTCAAAGTATTTTTAAATGGTGGATCTCATCTAAAACAGAAAACTCTAGAATTAATACTATATAACTGAAGATTCAAGCCAGAATCTTCTATCACACATCAGAAATCTATAAACATTTCTCTTGATTGGAATAAAGATTACAAACTCCTTCAGAGAAGGACTATACTGTATACTTGAGGTTGCATGTTGTACCCTCTATACAGTAAATAACTACTCACTACATTTTCTTACAGTTTAGACAGTGGTGATGGGAGAAGCCTTTAAAACACTGTTATCACATACCTTGGGGTCCCAACACACAGTACTCTTCTGAATCCAAGGTTCGAGAGCAGGTCTACCAAGAACAGACAGCTCCGGTCAGCAAACAAATACTGGGCATTTGTCCTCTTGTTTTCCAGTGGATAAAGGAGTTTACTGGGCCTTTTTAACTGGGTGATAGAAACATCACCCACTACCTGATGTTCACGATGCTTCTCATCATCATCTGGCAACAGCAGCTGCTGGCAGCTCTGACAAAACTTTCTCTGAGACAAGGGCAACTCGATAAACTTCAAGTACCTTCAAGAAGCAACAAAACACAAAGCAATACAGTCTAAGTTGGTTACCTAAAAGGCATTTGATTTTTGCCAGTTTTAATATGCAAAAAGTATTACTTCTTAAAGAGTGCTGTGCGTGCAAACATGCATGCTAAGTCACATCAGTCGTGTCAAATTCTGCAGCCCTAAAGACTGTAGAAGGAAACGGTAACCCACTCCAGTATTCTTGCCTGGAGAATCCCATGGACGGAGAAGCCTGGTAGACTACAGTCCATGGGGTCGCAAAGAGTCGGACACGACTGAGCGACTGCACTGCACTGAAAGACTGCAGCCCACCAGACTCCTCTGTCCATGGGATTCTCCAGGCAAGAATACTGGAGTGGGTTGCTGTGCTCTCCTCCAGGGGATCTTCCCAACCCAGGGATCAAACCTGTGTCTCTTATGTCTCCTGTATTAGCAGACTGGTTCTTTAACCACTAGCGCCCCCTGGGAAGCCCAAAGAGTGCTGTATGAAGAAGTAAAGGTACAAAAAACTCTGTGGAATATTGGCTAGAATTTATGTCTGTCTGCAGACCTAAAAGTAGAAAAGGATCAGCGATTTCATAAGAATTGAGATGCTCCAATTTAGCCAGTGGATGAAGATCAATATTCATTTAAAATGTGAATATAATATATTACTCAAACAACTTAGTAGTAATGGAGACTACTATCACCTTTAAATTTATTGACAAATCCATGTATTCTAACTTGGAAGTGTTAACCAGTCTGGCTCAGTAAGACACTCATTTTAAAATGAGAAATTAAGATCATTCTTCAATTTCTCATGGCATACTTAGCAAGAAAAATTACCTCTTAAAAGAAAAAATTGTTCTCACAAAGTTCCTCTGTTCTTAGCAGTACTGATGGAGGCAGATCTGAGCTTACGTGCAAAAGAGCAAAATATTCTGTCCTGCCCGTCTCAGGTTCCACAAGCTGGTGTGCGGAAGTGCCCTTCTGGGGGGCTTTTCTGCTACTCCACAGGGTTTTGGAGCTGGAGTCAGAGGGACCAGTAACCCATCAAGCCAGTACTTCGGAGGACTCAGAGGAATCCTTCATCTCTCGTGCATTCAAGGTTGAGCAGAGCAATTTGGTTTTGATGCTGTGCCAGCAATCTTCTGACAATGAGTTACTGGAACCTGGAGAATAGGAACTGTGTGCAGTGCCACAGGCATTTTATGGTGGACAACAGTCCATTTCATGAGATCAAGCCCTGAGACTTTGGAGTGGGAGCACTGGCCCCAAGACCCTAGACTACCAGAGAACTAACGCTAGGGAGTACCAAATAGTGAGAACTCACACAAAAGAAACCACTTGAATACAAGACCCGGCATCACCCAACTACCAGTATCACCCTGTACAGGAGGCCTCATCTAAACAACAAACAAAACAAAAATACAAACCCAATCATCAGCAGACAGGATTACCACCTCACTCAGCCTGGCCAATCAAAGGAAAAACATACAAACAAACCAAAACTCAGCACAAACCTCACCCTATTCAAAGCTTGCGCAAACCACTGGATCAACCTTAGAAGGGCAAAAACCAAAAGGAAAAAAGAATTCAACCTTGAAAACTGAGAAAAGGAGACCTCAAACACAATAAGTTAAAAAAAAAATAATGAAAAGGCAGAGAAATACCACACAAATGAAGGAACAAACTAGAAACACAGAAGTCCAAATAAATGAACAGGAAATAGGCAAACTACCTGGAAAAGAATTCAGAATAATGATAGTAAAGACGATCAAAAACCTTGAAAACAAAATGGAGAAAATTCAAGAATCAATTAACCAAGGCCTAGAAGAATTGAAGAATAAACATACAGAGACAAACACCACAATTACTGAAATTAAAAATACTCTAGAAGGAATCAATAGCAGAATATCTGAAACAGAAGAACAAATCAGTGGGCTGGAAAACAAAATGGTGGAAATAACTTCTGAAGAGAATAAAGTAAAAAGAATGAAAAGAATTGAGGAAGAGTGTCATGGACCTCTGGGACAATATCAAACACACTAACATTCAAGTTATAGGGGTCCCAGAAGCAGAGAAAAAGAAAGGGTATGAGAAAATTTTTAAGAGATTATAGCTGAAAATTTCCCCAAAAAGGAAAAGGAAATAATCAAGTCCAAGAGGCACAAAGAGTCCCATACAGGATAAACCCAAGGACAAATACATCAAGACATACTAATCAAACTAACAATGACTAAACACAAAGTTCAGTTCAGTCGCTCAGTCGTGTTCGACTCTTTGTGACCCCATGAGCTACAACACACCAGGCTTCCCTGTCCATGACCAACTCCTAGAGCCTACCCAAATCCATATTCATTGAGTTGGTGATGCCATCCAACCATCTCATCCTCTGTTATCACCTTCTCCTCCTGCCCTCAATCTTTCCCAGCATCAGGGTCTTTTCAAATGCGTCAGCTCTTCGCATCAGGTGGCCAAAGTACTGGAGTTTCAGCTTCAACATCAGTTCTTCCAATGAACACTCAGGACTGATCTCCTTTAGGATGGACTGGTTGGATCTCCTTGTAGTCCAAGGGACTCTCAAGAGTCTTCTCGAACACCACAGCTCAAAAGCATCAATTCTTCGGGACTCAGCTTTCTTTACAGTGCAACTCTCACATCCATACATGATTGGAATGAAAACTGACCTTTTCCAGTCCTGTAGTCACTGCTGAGTTTTCCAAATTTGCTGACATATTGAGTACAGCACTCTTACAGCGTCATCTTTCAGGATTTGAAATAGCTCAACTGGAATTCCATCTCCTCCACTAGCTTTGTTCATAGTGATGCTTCCTAAGGCCCATTTGACTTCACATTCCAGGATGTCTGGCTCTAGGTGAGTAATCACACCATCGTGATTAACTGGGTCCTGAAGATCTTTTTTGTACTGTTCATCTGTGTATTCCTGCCACCTCTTCTTAATATCTTCTGCTTCTGTCAGGTCCATACCATTTCTGTCCTTCATTGAGCCCATCTTTGCATGAAATGTTCCCTTGGTATCTCGAATTTTCTTGAAGAGATCTCCAGTCTTTCCCGTTCTATTTTTTTCCTCTATTTCTTTGCATTGATCACTGAGGAAGGCTTTCTTATCTCTCCTTTTTATTCTTTGGAACTCTGCATTCAAATGGGTATATCCTTCCTTTTCTCCTTTGCTTTTGGCTTCTCTTCTTTTCACAGATATTTGTAAGGCCTCCTCAGACAGAAATTTTGCTTTTTTTGCATTTCTTTTTCTTGGGGATGGTCTTGATCTATTGTCTCCTATACAATGTCATGAACCTCTGTCCAGAGTTCAAAGAAAGAATATTGAAAGCATCAAGGGAGAAACAACAAGTAACACATACAAGGGAAACCCCATATGCTTAACAGCTGATATTTCAGCAGAAACTCTGCAGGCCAGAAGGAAATGGCAGGATATATTTAAAGTACTGAAATGGAAAAATCTACAACCAAGATTACTGTACCCAGCAAGGATCTCATTCAAAACTGATGGAGAAATAAAAAGCTTTTCAGACAAGCAAACATTAAGACAATTCAGTACCACCGAGCCAGTTTTATAACAAATGTTAAAGGGACTTACATAATCAGGAAATAAAGAGAAGAAAAAAGATCTACAAAATCAACTTCAAACAACTAAGAAAATGGCAATAGGAACATATATATCAATAATTACTTTAAATGCAAATGGATTAAATGCTCCAACCAAAAGACACAGACCAGCTGAATGGATACAAAACAAGATCCACATATATGCTGTCTATAAGAAATCCACTTCAGACCTAAAGACTATATATAGACTGAAAGTGAGAGGATGGAAAAATATATTCCATGCAAATAAGAAGCAAAAGAAAGCTGGAGTAGTAATTCTCATATCAGACAAAATAGATGTTAATATAAAGACGATTACAAGAGATCAGGAAGGACACTACATAATGATCAAGGGATCAATCCAAGAGGAAGACATAACAATTGTAAATTTCTATGCATCCAAAATAAGAGCACTTCAATACGTAAGACAAACACTAACAGACATTAAAGGAGAAACTGACAGTAGCACGATAATAGCAGGAGACTTTACCTCCCCACTCTCACCAATGGACAGACCATCAAAACAGAAAACTAATAAGGAAACACAATCTTAAATGACACATTAGATGAGATGGATCTCACTGTTATTTTCAGGACATTCCATCCAAATGCAGAAGAATACACCATCTTCTCAAGTGCACATGGAACATTCTCCAGGACAGACCACATCTTAAGTCACAAATCAAACCTCAGTAAATTTAAGAAAACTGAAATCGTATCAAGCATCTTCTCCGACCACAATGCTATGAGTCTAGATATAAATTACAAGAAAAAAACTGTAAGAAACACAAACAGATGGAGATTAAATAACACATTTCTAAATAACCAATAGGTTACTGAAGAAATAAAAAGGGAAATAAAAAAATTTCTAGAAACAAATGACAATGGAAACACGACAACTCAAGACCTATGGGATGCAGCAAAAGCAGTTCTAGGAGGGACGTTTACAGCAATACAATCCTACTCAAGAAAACAAGAAAAACATCAAATAGACAACCTAACTTTACACCTAAAACGACCAGAAAAGGACGAACCAAAAAAAAAAAAAAAACCCAAAATTAGTAGAAGGAAAGAAATCATAAAGATCCGAGCAGAAAAAAATTAAAAAGAAATGAAAGAAACAATAGTAAAGATTAATGGAACTAAAAGCTGGTTCTTTAATAAGATAAACAAAACTGACAAGCCTTTAGACAGACTCATCAAGAAAAAAAGATAGAAGAATCAAATCAACAAAATTAGAAATGAAAAAGGAGAGGTTACAACAGACGATGCAGAAATACAAAGGATTATGAGACTATTATGAACAACTAAATAGCAATAAAATGGATAACCTGGAAGAAATGGACAGATCGTTAGAAAAGTTCAGTCTTCCAAGACTGAACCAGGAAGAAACAGAAATCATGAACAACCCAATTACAAGCACTGAAATTTGAAGCTGTGATCAAAAGTCTCCCCCCAAACAAAAGCTCAGGACCAGATGGCTTCACAGAAGAACTCCACCAAACATCCAGAGAAGAACTGATGCCCATCCTTCTAAAACTCTTTCAGAAAACTGCAGAGGAAGGAGCACTTCCACGCTCATTCTGCGAGGCCACCATCACCCTGACACCAAAACCAGACAAAGACACACAAAACTACGGGCCAGTGTCACTGATGAGCACAGATGCAAAAACCCTCAACAGAATTTTAGCAAACAGAATTCAGCAACACATCGAAAAGCTCATACACCATGATCAAGTTGGGTTTATTCCAGGAATGCAAGGATTCTTCAATATCTGCAAATCAATCCACGTGATACACCATACTAACAAACTGAAAGATAAAAACCACATGATCATCTCAATAGATGCAGAAAAAGACTTTGACAAAATTCAGCACCCATTTATGATTAAAGCTCTTCAAAAAACGCACACAGGAGGAACCTATCTCAACATAGTAAAGGCCATATATGATAAGCCTGGTGAAAAACTGAATCACTTCCCCTAAGATGAGGAGCAAGACAAGGGTGTCCACTTTCACCACAATTAAACATAGCTTTGGAAATCCTAGCTACAGGAATCAGAGAAGAGAAAAAAAAAGGAATTCGGATTGGAAAAGAAGAAGCAAAGCTCTCACTGTTTGCAGAGGACATGATAGTGTACATAGAAAACCCTAAAGATAGTATCAGAAAATTACTAGAGTTAATCAGTGAATTTAGCAAAGTTGAAGGATACAAATCAATACACAGAAATCACTTGCGTTTCTATATTCTAACAATGAAAAATCAGAAAGAGAAATTATGGAATCAATCCCATTCACCATTGCAACAAAAGGAATTAAATATCTAGGAATAAACTTATCTAAGGAGACAAAAGAACTGTACACAGAAAATTATAAGACACTCATGAAAGAAATCAAAGATGACATAAACAGAGAGATATTCCATGTGCCTGGGTAGGAAGAATTAATATTACGAAATGACTATACTACCAAACACAATCTACAGATTCAATGCAATCCCTATCAAATTACCAATGGCATTTTTCACAGAACTAGAACAAAAACTTTCACA
This sequence comes from Moschus berezovskii, assembly GCF_049115385.1. NCBI lineage: Eukaryota > Metazoa > Chordata > Mammalia > Artiodactyla > Moschidae > Moschus > Moschus berezovskii. The sequence goes on along the minus strand of NC_142464.1, from coordinate 53,197,263 downwards.
ATTCATATGGAAACACAAAAGACCCCGAATAGCCAAAGCAGCCCTAAGAAAGAAGAATGGAGAGCTGGAGGAATCAATCTTTCTGACTTCAGATTATATTACAAAGCTAAAATCGTCAATACAGTATTGTACTGGCACAAACACAAAAATACAGACCAATGGAACAAGATAGAAAACCCAGAAATAAACCCATGCACCTATGAGTACCTTATTTTTGACAAAGGAGGCAAGAATACACAATGGGGCAAAGACAGCCTCTTCAATAAATGGTGCTGGGAAAACTGGACAGCTACATGTAGAAGAATGAGATTAGAACACTTCCTAACATCATACACAAAGACAAACTCAAAATGGATTAAAGACCTAAATTTAATACCATAAACTCTTAGAGGAAAACATAGGCAGAACACTCGATGACACAAATCAAAGCAAGATCCTCTATGACCCACCTCCTAGAGTAACAGAAATAAAAACAAAAGTAAATAAGTGGGACCTGATTAAACGTAAAAGCTTTTGCACAGCAAAGGAAACTATAAGCAAGGGGAAAAGACAACCCTCAGAATGAGAGAAAATAATAGCAAATGAATCAATTGACAAAGGATTAATTTCCAAAATATACAAGCAGCTCATATATCTCAATGCCAGAAAAACAAACAACCCAATAAAAAAGTGGGAAATAGACCTAAACAGACATTTCTCCAAAAAAGACATACAGATGGTTAACAAACACATGAAAAGATGCTCAACATTGCTCATTATTAGAGAAATGCAAATCAAAACCACAATGAGATATCACCTCACACCAGTCATAACGGCTATCATCAAAGTCTACAAACAATAAATGCTGGAGAGAGTGTGGAGAAAAGGGAATGCTCTTGCACTGTTGGTGGGAATGTAAATTGATACAGCCACTATGGAAGGCGGTAAGGAGATTCCTTAAAAAACCAGGAAAAAAACAGAATATGACCCAGCAATCCCACTCCTAGGCATATACCCTGAGGAAACCAAAATTGAAAAAGACACAAGTATCCCATTGTTCACTGCACCACTATTTACAATAGCTAGAACATGGAGCTGAAGCTGAAACTGCAATACTTTGGCCACCTCATGCGACGAGTTGACTCACTGGAAAAGACTCTGATGCTGGGAAAGGTTGGGGGCGGGAGGAGAAGGGGACGACGGAGAATGAGATGGCTGGATGGCATCACCGACTCTGTGGACATGAGTTTGAGTGTACTCCGGGAGTTGGTGATGGACAGGGAGGCCTGGCGTGCTGTGATTCATGGGGTCGCGGAGAGTCGGACACGACTGAGCGACTGAACTGAACTGAACTGAGAACATGGAGGCAACCTAAATGTCCACTGACAGATGAATGGATGAAGAGGTTGTGGTACATACACACAATGGAATAGTACTCAGCCATAAAAAGGAACACATTCGAGTCAGTTCTGATGAGGTGGATAAACCTAGAACCTATTATACAGAGTGAAGTGAGTCAGAAAGAGAAAGATAAATATCGCGTTCTAACACACATATACCGGAGAAGGCGATGGCACCCCACTCCAGTACTCTTGCCTGGAAAATCCCACGGACGGAGGAGCCCGGTAGGCTGCAGTCCATGGGGTTGCGAAGAGTCGGACACAACTTCACTTTCACTTTTCACTTTCATGCATTGGAGAAGGAAATGGCAACCCACTCCAGTATTCTTGCCTGGAGAATCCCAGGGACGGGGGAGCCTGGTGGGCTGCCATCTATGGTGTCTCACAGAGTCAGACACGACTGAAGCAACTTGGCAGCAGCAGCAGCAGTAGCAGCAACACATATATACAGAATCTAGAAGAATGGTACTGAAGAACTTATTTACAGGGCAACAATGGAGAAACAGACATACAGAATAGACTTATGGACATGGGGAGAGGGGAGGAGAGGGTGAGACGTATGGAAAGAGTAACGTGGAAACTTACGTTACCATATGTAAAATAGATAGCCAACGGGAATTTGTTGCATGGTTCAGGAAACTCAAACAGGGGCTCTGTATCAATCTAGAGGGGTGGGATGGGGAGCGGATGGGAGAGAGGTTCAAATGGGAGGGGATATATGTATACCTATGGCTGATTCATGTTGAGGTTTGACAGAAAACAACAAAATTCTGTAAAGCAATTATCCTTCAATTAAAAAAATAAAGTAAAAAAAAAACTGGCCATAGAAACTAAAAAAGAATTTAAAACAGCAAAACAATAATCAAAAGCCTTAAAATATATGATACCAGATATCCTATTTGATCCCTTTCAAGTTATCTTTATATCTGATTTCAAAATCATCATTTTGGTTTTCTTTTCCTTTTATTCCTGATGATTAGACAGAAGACAATCAGAGTATGCTTTTAAAACTGCTGATTTTTTAAAAACCAACTAAGAAATCAAGAGTAAGAAAACAAAAGAAAAAATAAGATTATCATGGCTCATGTGTGTGTGTCTGTTAGTTGCTCAGTCATGTCCGACTCTTTTCAACACCACGAACTGGGGCCTGCCAGGCTCCTCTGTCCATGGGATTCTCCAGGCAAGAATACTGGAGTGGGTAGCCATTCCCTTTTCCAGGGGATCTTCCCGACTCAGGGATCGAACCTGGGTCTCCTTCATTGTAGGCAGGTTCTTTATTGTCTGAACCATCATGGCTCACAGAAGGTCAGAAATGTCTAAATCTAAGCACATCAAAGGATTCTTAGAGTCTGAAAAGAGTCATATGATTTCAGTTGAACTAAACTCTGAACTGCACTGCAAAAACTATGAACTTAACATCGATCCAAAGTGGGTTTTAAAACTTTTTTGTATCTAAGCACAGTTTCACTTCAAAGCACCCAAGGCAGTGACAGATATTTTGAATGGCTACAGCAAGAAATAAGCTTATCATGCTGGTAATTTAAATGCTCCTATTTCTATGACAAACTGTTCTTTTGATAGCTCTATCTATGACAGGAAAGAAAAAGGAGCACGATATTAGAAGCAACTTTAATAGTAATTCAAAGTAAGAATGTCAGTAGGGAAAAGGGCACCCAAGACATGAGATGCAAGCAGAAGGCACCAGTACCCTCCTCAGCAACAGACACACTGAATCACTACTATTACCCTTCATTAGTAACTGTTCGTTGTTGAAGACTTCCACAGCCAGCCAAGACAGAGCAACAGAGATAGGATTTGCCATCCTGGCCCTCAAAAAATGGGTAAAATATATGAACCACAGTGTTAAGCTACTGGACAACTGGTAGCCCAAACGGTGAATGCTGAGAGACAGGAAGAGATGAATGCGTGGTAAGGTGCCCAGCTTCCTGCCCGTGGAGAGCTGGCTGCACAGGACCAAGGCTCCACCGCAGCACGATGACCAGTTAGCAAGGCAGAGTTGAGAATTCATGGCGGCCATGGGCTGGACCCACAGGACAGAGCACTGAACAGAACACACAGGGCACAGAGAGCAGAGAGCGGACAGTGAGAGAGCGCTCTGAGGCCTGATGGGAGTCCCCTCAAGTCTACGCCGCATACCGATCAGCAGGTGCGTGACAACACTCCCCTCCAAGAGGGAAAGGACCAACGCAAAGGAGCAGGTGGAACAGTCACGCAGGGCACTGAGTGAAAACCTCTAAATGCACAAGCATTCGATACAGTGCTCAGCACGCATGGCCCCGCGAGTGGGCAGAAATCAGCCCAAAGGCTGCACTGATCCTCCTGAAGACTCAAAGATCTGCCTTCAAAAGCAAAGGACTACGAACAATCAGACAGTAAATACTGTGAGCATGGCCATCCATTCTCTATCACTACTCTTCTATCACCAGAGCACAAAAGCAACCACAAACCAAACAGAAACAAAGAGGTATGAGCAGATGTGGCCTACAGACTGCTGTTGGCCAAATCATGCTCAAGAATATCAAACAGTAGACAAGTAACTTAACTGTACCATGGAACCAAGTTCAAAAATAGGTAAAGGAATACAAAATATCCCTATACGAGGTAAAAATCACATTGCCAGCATCAGGTATGCAAAGAAACAAGAAACTGTGACCCATGATGAGGGAGAAAAAAAATCAATTCAAACCAGCTCAGAAATGACAGAAACAATGCAATCAGCAGTCAGAGACAGTAAAGCCATTTTATTATAACTATATTCCATATGTTCAAGAAGGCAGACAAAAGCAACAGCCAAAGTAAAGACATGGAAAACAGAAAAAGACCAAAATCAAACCTATGAAGATTTTTTAATTGTCTGAAATGAAAAACATGCTAGACAGGACTCAGGACTAACAGCAGTTCAGACACTATAGAAAAAAAAAAAATTGGGGTACTCGAAGACACAGCCCTAGAAACTAGCTAAAATGAAACCTCAAAGGGCCCAAATATGTGAAAATGAACCTCCAAGAAGGGAGAGTGGGGAGAAAGCTTAAAAAAAATAATGATTAAAATTTTCTAAAACTATATCCAAAGATCAAAGAAACTCAATGAGCTACATGCACAAGAAATGAAGAAAACTATGATATATTATCTGCCTTTTAGTGAGATGTTAAAGGAAATACACCCCACCACTTACAGAAGAGTCTGCTACCAAAACTGAACTTGATTTTGGTGACACGCTACTCTCCCAGAAATACAGGGGATAGAATAAAAGTTCAATGACATTACAGGATTCAATCAATCAAATTCAGATATGGAAAGTCTATCAGACAAATGACTCTAATTCTTCAATGAATAAAAGATATAAACCAATTATAGTGTGTGAAGGTTGTCTGGATCCTGATATGAACAGACCAATTATAAAATGGCATTTATGAGGTAAACAGAGAAATGTTGATTACTAACTGCACATGATACATAATATTAAGAAACTGTTTATGTTTAAAGTATTTTAATAGTATTGTGATCATGTTTTTAAAGGCCTTATCTCTTGTTATACATAGACAAGTATTTCTGGGTAGAACTATATAATGCCCAGGTTGAAGGTGAGGGTAGAGGGTACAAGTGGAACAAAATTAGCCTCATATTGATGACTGATGAAGCTGGGTGTGACGGCAGGCTTTTTACACTGCAAAGAATAAAGGAGGCTCTCTCTTCTCTTGTGTATGCTTGAAATTTTCCTAAGTTAAAGGTGTTAAAAAGCACTTTAAAGGAAAGGCAAGAGTCAAACTCAAAAAAAAATAAAACGAAGACAACTCCAGAAGATCACTAAGCAAAAACTGGGTTTTACTCAGCCGTAAAATCATGTAAGACTCAGTTTTTCATTCTTTGGCATTGGGGACATAATTAGGGAAATTTCTCAGAATTCAAGAAAATGCGTTTCCAGTTTGCAAGGATTTACCTAACACCCAGCAAAATAAAATAAAACAGACTCACATCAAGATAGACCCTCATGACATATCACATCCCTAAGAAAAAAGATTCTAAAAAATTGATGGAGGGATCAAACAAGTCACAGGTCACACAAAAGAGATCAGGAATGAACTTGTTGAACCTGAACTTCTCAACAGCCATAAGGAAGACAGAAGAAGCTGGAACACTGCCTTCCAAACTCTGAAGAAAATACATTCCCAACCTAGAATCCTATCAATGAAGTATCAGCATAAAGATATTTGCAGAAATACAAAATTTCAAAGCACAAAGAGAAAAGATCAAGTCAACTGCTGGGTGGTAAAAAATCAAGCTGGCTCCAGACATCTATAGTATTTACTTAACTCTAGAACAGCGCTCCGCAAAGAGGGCCAGGCACTGGAGCTGGCCACCATGTGCCTCTAGTTCCTGACCAGACAAAGACAGACATTAAGAGTACGTGTTTAGAAACTTTGATACCATTTAGGTAGAGTACTTTTATGTCTGTTCAGTCTAATAATAAAAAATGTGGGCTTGTATTCTATAGTTTTCTTTTTCATCTTATTTTCTAATTATATTTTTATTATATTATAGAAGTATCTGATCCCAGTGAACTGTAAATAAAAATATAAATCAAGCAAACAAACAAAACACTGACCCTTTAACACAGATCATTAGGAAGCACTGCTCTGGAGGACATGAAGCAATACTGCAAAATCCCAAGGAAAATACACACCTGAATTATTTTATATTTGAATACAATGCCATTCAAGAACAAAGGGGTGACACAGACATAGAAAAAAACTTATGGTTACCTCAGGGGAAAGGAGGGTAGGAAGAGATAAATTAGGAGTTTGGAATTAGTAAATATATGCTACTGTACATAAAAAAGAGGCAACAAGGATCTACTGTATAGCATAGGAAACTATATTCAGTATCTTGTAATAAACTATAATGGAGATGAATCTGAAAAACTGATACATATATATATAAAACTTTAATGGCAGAAAGTGAAGAGGAACTAAAGAGCCTCTTAATGAGGGTAAAAGAGGAGAATGAAAAAGCAGGCTTAAAATTCAACATTCAAAAAATGAAGATCATGGCAGCTGGTCCCATCACTTCATGGCAAATAGATGGGGAAAAAATGAAAACAGTGATAGAGTTTATTTTCTTAGGCTCCAAAATCACTGCAGACAGTGACTGCAGCCATGAAATTAAGATGCTTGCTCCTTGGAAGAAAAGCTATGACCAACCTAGACAGTGTATTAAAAAGCAGAGACATCACTTTGCTGACAAAGGTCTATTCAGCCAAAGTTACAGTTTGTTTCTCCAGTAGTCATGTACGGCTGTGCGAGTTGGACCATAAGGAAGCCTGAGCACTGAAGAATAGCTGCTCTTGAACTGCAGTTCTGCAGAAGACTCTTGAGAGTCCTTGGACCACAAGGAGATCAAATCAGTCAATCCTAAAGGAAATTAACCCTAAATATGCATTGGAAGGACTGACGCTGAAGCTGAAGCTCCAATTCTGTGGCCACCTGATGTGAAGAGCCGAAACTCACTGAAAAAACCCTGATGCTGGGAAAGATTGAGGGCAGAAGGAAAAGAGGGCAGTAGAGGACGAGATGGTTGGATGACATTACCAGTTCAATAGACATGAATCTGAGCAAACTCCAGGAGATAGTGCAGGACAGGGGAGTTGGGCGTGCTTTAGTCCATGGGGTCACAAAGAGTTGGACACAGCAACTGAACAACAACATAAAAAACCAAATCACTTTACTGTACACCAGAAATTAACACATTGTAAATCAAGTATACTTCAATTAAAAAATATATATGTGTAAAAGAAAAAAATAGAGATTAAATTTCTAATGGTAAAAAAAAAAAACCAAAGAATAAAGGCATTACATATTTTTGGACTTGGAAGAATACAGGTTACACGGTTATGTAATCTGGGTACTTCATGCAGAAACTGCTGGACAACTGGATGTCAAGGAGAAAGGGCAACTTTTCCAGTCAGGAGCAGTTCAGAAAGTTTGAGGACAGATTTCTTCAAGAAAGTGAAGCTGAGAGATTATGCTACATTTGAATGTTTTGAGAGAGTTCAGACAACAGGCAGAGTTTTCAGTTGAATCATTTCTGAAGCACATAAATAATTAAACAGTCATTACAAAACAAATAAACCCAAAACTGTTATTAGCTAGTTGGGAAACAAAAGTTGTGCAGAAAAGAAGTTATTATGATTAATACATGTTTTAATATAAATGGAATAACACAATAGCCACGTGGATATTTTGATGTAAATTATTTTTAATTAATAAAAGCCTTTATTTATGAAAGAATTAAAAGTGCTGGAGGATAAATTTCAGCCAAATGAAAAAACAGTAGGCTGTCAGTCAGCACTAAATCCATTTGACCACAGACTAAAATGAGAAAAAAATATGAATCTCAGAGTATAAAATGGAAACAATAAAAATCCAAATAAAACCAGCAGAGGAAGTGGAAGAGAAAGTGGGAGATAGTAGAAGTATACTGATTTTCTCATGTTGTAGAGCCATAGGCCAAAAGATATAATTTTAAACTGAAAAATCAAGTAAAAGTGCTGTAAGCAATAATCAAAGGTATGAGGTTAACCCTAAAAAGAAATAATCAACTGAAATCAGATAGTAACTATAGAGAAGGAAAGACAGAAGAAGAAGAAATAAATAAAGTCACCATTTCTCATTTTTAGATGAAGGAAGGCAATATATAAAAAAAATTAAATCTGGTTTAAAAAACCACAAAGGCAACTATGAAAACAAAACTACAGAAGAAACGCACATTAAAAAAATAAAAGCAAACACAGACATAGAGTGAAAGAGAATCCAAAGAAGCAATAAAAACTGGAAGCATAAAAACCACACAAGAAAACCAGGACCAAGCCTATCTATCGTGCCTACTATTAAAACGGGCTAAATAAGCCCACCCATTAGAAGAAAGGCTGGATCACAAAAGCAAAATCCAATCAGCCTATTTCATCACTTCTAAGATGCATATATTTTCATATTTTAGCATCGAGGATATTGAGACATGATTTAAAACTGCCATCAGCCAGACTGCAGGTGGAGTGTCACTGCCATCATCCTATGACTCAGTCCCGAAACACAAAGTTATTGTACCTGCAGTCAAGGACCAAAGCGGAACAACAGAGCTGAAGCACGAGCACACGTGCTAAGTCGCTCAGTCGTGTCTGACTCTTTGCGACCCTATGGACTGTAGCCGGCCAGGCTCCTCTGTCCATGGGATTCTCCAGGCATTAATACTAGAGTGGGTTGCCATGCTCTTCTCCAGGAGATCTTCTCAACCCAGGGTCAAACCCACATCTCTTACAACTCCTGCATTGGCAGGTGGGTTCTTTACTACTAGCACCGCCTGAAGAAGCCCTGGGAACCGAAGCACACTTGATATCAGAGAAGTAAATGCTCGTCACTGAATAAATGACAAAAACAATCAAAGGCTTTGCAGGAAAAAGGAGCAAGGAAGCTCCCCAAAGAGACGATGCTGTCAGCTTCTGCTACTTAAAAACAGTCATAAGGACTGCCCATCACACACACACTGCAGCCAACTGAAGGCAGGACAAAGTGCAAGTCACCAGGAAGAGATGAAAGTTCAAAGCCAGGGGCCAGTGTGGCAATGCACTAACTACATGGGACTGTCTTAAGACACTAAGTTTAATTATTTCTAAGAAAAGAAAAAGAACAATGCTAAATGAACCTCCACTTACATATTTTGTGCCTGGTCAAAACTATCCTTCAGAAAGTCTTTGTTGCTAATTTATTAATCTTCTCTTGACAAGCTCAACTGAGATCTTAGGCATATTTCTATTCAAAATTACATCATCATTCAACGACATGGCTTTATGTAACATTCAGACACGAGAGTTTTTTTTAAGCTTGGTAGGAAGAACACGAGACTCTCCAGAGCGAAGGATTACTCAGCTCCCTCCTCATTTGTACTTACTACACACACCCGGGGGCAAGAAGAAATTCATTCTGCTGCACGGCTCAGCATGACTCACAAACTGCAGGCTAGCATTCTGAATGTCACTTTTATTGATCTCCATTTGATGTTCCATTTGCCTTTCCAGGAGTTGACAAATTATGTTTATGGCATTTCCCTAATAGCAGACCTTGAAAATCTGAGTTTAAATGAGCTCTGAAAAAAATATAACTAAATGAATTATCAACTAAACAAAACTATCTGGATGCACATAAATGCATTGTGATTTTAGCATTAAAATATATCTTCTCTAAGACTTCAGGGATCATGATAAAGATGCCAACATACTACATAATAGAATACATAACAGGCAGCTAAAAACTGTAAGCAACGTCAAGTCTCAGGCACAAAATGTAAACCAGTCATGTGACCACATATGAAATATAAAGCATGGTTCAAAGAGTAAAATTAGGAAAATGATTATCAAATCCTATATTGTAGAACTTAGAAGTCTGTGCAGCACTGCCAGTTCCATAATAAAAATCAAGTAACAAAGGTCAATTTATCTCAATAACTACAATTGTTCTTTTCTAACAATTTCAAAACTAAATCAATGAAAAGCTAATGCTACGTCACAGTAACAGATAAAAGGTTTGCTTTATAGAATAGGTATAATGTTTAAATGCATTTTAACACTTTCAAACATAGTTACTAAATAACACAAATGAGTTATATAATATTAAATTAGAAAACAATTATAATCTCAAGTAATAGTATGTTATCCTTAGGTCCATTACACACAAGAATAATTTGCTAGTCTCAAACTGAAGACACACTAAAAGAATAAGCAATTAATAGCATAGAACAGGTAATTTAATAAGCTTTGGTTTCAGAAAGGCAACATTTTTAATTTTGAAGAATGACTAATTTCAAACTTTTCACTCCTTAGCAAGCAAGTAAGAAAGCATAAGAACATCAGCTATAAAGTGAAGCCGTAAAATCAATCACACTACACTTCAAAAAATGTAAACTTTTACCAATCCTCCAAAACCTATTTAAATACCATATCCTTAAACTGAATCAGTTAGTGAAGGCACAAGTAATCTGTAAAGCTTCTGACCTTGCACAGTACCCAGTTTTTTCTAAGAATACTGGCAACAGAGTACATTCTTCTTTGCACTGTATTATTTTTAAATATATCTCAACTCCATTATTACTAGCATTTCAAGTTCTTTTTGAGTCCTCAACAAAGAATGAATAAATGACTGGATGGATGGAAGGATACATAAATGGACAGAGGCCTGGGAAACAAAATTCTGAGGTTTTGGATCACAGATGATTTAAGACAAGCTCTCAACAATCAGCAGTAAGATGAAATCATGGCCCCCAGGAAATAACCTTTTGAAAAAATTTTAATATTTTCATATTCTAGCCAGTGTTTTTATTTCTAATTATCATGAAATATGCATTTCAAAAATTCTTCAGTATCAAAAGCCATACTCTGGCAGTACAAAGATTTGCACAGCGGTTTAGCTCCAGGCTAAAATCTTATTATGTAAGGAAAGATCATCTAAATTTTCTTATGGAGTTTAACTGAATCACCAATATTCTTATGCAATAACATGAAATACATGCTTATCAGCTAAAAGTGATACGGTACAGTACAAAACTAAGTACACATTATGACCACAACCCCTTTGCACAGGAAAAAGGACAGGAGGAAGTATTAGAAAATGACCAAAGTGATAGCTTCAAAGGGAGAAACCATGATGATGCTTCCCTACTTTCTACTTTCTGCATTTATTCTATCTCATTATGATAACCTCATAATAATATATCTCTATATAACTTTGTTTTATATCCTTAAATTTCCTTAAATTACTACATATCATATATTAATTACTATCTGCTTTGAGTGCCGAAGAAATGATGCTTTTGAACTGTGGTGTTGAAGAAGACTCTTGAGAGTCCCTTGGACTGCAAGGAGATCCAACCAGTCCATTCTAAAGGAGATCAGTCCTGAGTGTTCACTGGAAGGACTGATGCGGAAGCTGAAACTCCAATACTTTGGCCACCTCATGTGAAGAGTTGACTCACTGGGAAAGACCTTGACGCTGGGATTGGGGGCAGGAGAAGGGGACGACAGAGGATGAGATGGCTGGATGGCATCACCGACTCAATGGACGTTAGTTTGTGTAGACTCCGGGAGTTGGTGATGGACAGGGAGGCCTGGTGTGCTGTGATTCATGGGGTCGCAAAGAGCTGGACACGACTGAGCGACTAAACTAAACTGAACTATATGCTTAAAAATACCACTTCAGAATCAGAGAGACATAAGTTTGAGTCACCGCTCAGTCATTCTAGTAGTATGAAGTTGATGAGATTAACTTAACTTCTCCAAGCCTCAATTTTCATGTAAGTAAACCACCTTGGCAGGATTAAACAGTATCTCATGGAGCAGGAAACAGCAACCCACTTCAGTATTCTTGCCTGGAGAACCCCATGGACAGAGGAGCCGGGTGGGCTACAGTCCTTGGGTTCGCAAAGAGTTGGACACAGAGTGACTTTCACTTCACTTCACATGGAAAACACCTCACATAATGCCTGGCTCAGTTGTACCCAATTTTCATTAATTCTCCTTTCAACGTTTTTCGTTGTTGGTTTAATTCCCATAAATTAAGTAGATATCAAGTTAATTCCTATAAATTAAGTAGATATCACTAAGTACTGTAGTTAACGGGCAATCAAGTTATCTTTAAAAAAGTAACCTCCATCAAAGGGCTTTAAAATCTACTAAAAGCTCAGGAAGACATTTTTAACAGATCCCAGTATCCTTTCCACTTAACCTAGATAAGACTTCAGAATCCTTCTCAACACAGCAGGCCAGGTAACCAGAAGGAGCTGTCATGTGAGTGAAAACTTGTTCATCATCAGCAACCCAGACTAGAGGCTTTGTAAGAAGCTTCCCCCAGAACATAGAGCATGACGCCTACCACAAAGGAAGGGATGAATTTTCTTCACAGGTTTATCAATAAATTAAACCTGTGGCTCAATTCCAGTTAACCCAATAAAACATTTTTAAAATGCAGATTTTTAAAGACAGATTTTATAGCTTTAAAACTTTTTAGTTCTTTCATTAATACTATTACAATAAAGAAGATTACAGTAAATCTTCATGAAACTGGATCTGGCAATGATTCTTAGCTATGATAACAAAAGCACACACAACAACAACAAAAAAAATTGAAAGATGAGACACTTTGATACACTCTTGTGGTAAAGAATCCCCCTGCCAATGCAAGAGACACAAGGGATTCAGGTTCAATCCCTGGGTTGCAAAGATACCCTGGAGTAATATATGGCAACCCACTCCAATATTCTTGCTTGAGAATCCCATGGACAGAGGAGCCTGGCAAGCCACAGTCCACGGGGTCACAAAGAGTCAGGCACGACTGAGTATGTGCAGACACACACACACATCTAGAACATATAAAGAACTCCTGCAACTCAACTACAAAAAGAGTAATGACCTTGTTAAAGTAGACAAAGGACATGAATAGACATTTCTCCAAGAAGATATATAAACGGTCAAAATGCAAATGAAAAGATGGTCAACACCATTAATATAGAAGGAAACAAAAATCAAAACCATAATGACATACCACTACACAACTGGTAGGATGGCTATCCTAGCAAAAAATAATAATAATACATGTTAGCAAGGACATGCAGAAATTGGAACCCTCCTACATTGCTGGGGGTATGTAAAACGGTGCAGCTACTGTAGAAAACAGGTTGGCAATCTCTCAAAAAACTAAACAGTATTATCATATGATCCAGTAATTCTACTCCTAGGGACACATACACAGGAAATGAAAATAGGGACTCAAACTATTTATTTATTGACCATTATTTATTTATTGACTATTACATACAACGGCCAAAAGGTGGAAACATCTGGGTGTCCACTGATGGATAGACAAGATGTGGTACACATATACAAAGGCATATCATTCAGCCATAAAAAGGATGAAGTTTTGATACATGCTACAACATGGATGAGCCTTGAAAACACTACTCTAAGTGAAATAAGCCAGACACAACAGGACAAATACAGATGATTCCACTTATCTGAAGTACCTAGAATGGCCAAATTCATAGAGTCAAAGAGCAGATAAGAGGTTATCAAGACTGGAGGAAGGTGCAACGGAGAGTTATTACTTAATAGTGACAGAATTTCTGTTTGGGGTAATGAAACACAGTGGTGATGGTTGCACAACACTGTTAATATAATGATCGCCACTTCATTCTGTCGTTTTTGAGACTGCATCCAAGTGCTACATTTCGGACTCTTTTGTTGACTATGAGGGCTACTCCATTTCTTCTAAAGGATATTGCCCACAGTAGTAGATACAATGGTCATCTGAGTTAAATTCACCCATTCCAGTCCATTTTAGTTCCCTGATTCCTAGAATGTCAACGTTTATTTCTCCACTGATCTGTAGTAGCATATTGGGCACCTACCGACCTGGGGAGTTCTTCTTTCAGTGTCCTATCTTTTTGCCTTTTCATACAGTTCATTGGGTTCTCGAGGCAAGAATACTGAAGTGGTTTGCCATTCCCTTCTCCAGTGGGCCACATTCTGTGAGACCTCTCCACCATGACCCGGCTGTCGTGGGTGGTCCCAAAAAGCATGGCTTAGTTTCATTGAGTTAGACAAGGCTGTGGTCCGTGTGATCAGAAAGGCAATGCCAAAGAATGCTCAAACAACCACACAATTGCACTCATCTCACACACTAGTAAAGTAACACTTAAAATACTCTAAGCCAGGCTTCAGCAATACATGAACCGTGACATTCCAGATTTTCAAGTTGGTTTTAGAGAAGGCAGAGGAACCAGAGATCAAATTGCCAACATCTGTGGGATCATCGAGAAAGCAAGAGAGCTCCAGAAATACATCTATTTCTGCTTTATTGACTATGCCAAAGCCTTTGACTTTGTGGAACACAACAAACTGTGGAAAATTCTTCAAGAGATGGGAATACCAGACCACCTGACCTGCCTCTTGAGAAACCGGTATGCAGGTCAGGAAGCAACAGGTAGAACTGGACATGGAACAACAGACTGGTTCCAAATAGGAAAAGGAATACGTCAAGACTGTATATTGTCTCCCTGCTTATTTAACTTATATGCAGAGTACATCATCAGGAACGCTGGACTGGAAGAAGCACAAGCTGGAATCAAGATTGCTGGGAGAAATATCAATAACCTCAGATATGCAGATAACACCACCCTTATGGAAGAAAGTGAAGAACTAAAGAGTCTCTTGATGAAACTGAAAGAGGAGAGTGAAAAAGTTGGCTTAAAGCTCAACATTCAGAAAACTAAGATCATGGCATCCGGTCCCATCACTTCATGGCAAATAGATGGGGAAACAGTGGAAACAGTGGCTGACTTTATTTTTCTGGGCTCCAAAATCACTGCAGACGGTGACTGCAGCCATGAAATTAAAAGACGCTGACTCCTTGGAAGGAATGTTATGACCAATGTAGACGGCATATTAAAAAGCAGAGACGTTATTTTGCCAACAAAGGTCCGTCTAGTCAAGGCTGTGGTTTTTCCAGTGGTCATGTATGGATGTGAGAGTTGGACTATAAAGAAAGCTGAGCGCCAAAGA
This sequence comes from Moschus berezovskii, assembly GCF_049115385.1. NCBI lineage: Eukaryota > Metazoa > Chordata > Mammalia > Artiodactyla > Moschidae > Moschus > Moschus berezovskii. The sequence continues at coordinate 53,182,263 of NC_142464.1, read as the reverse complement.
ATTGATGCTTTTGAACTGTGGTGTTGGAGAAGACTCTTGAGAGTCCCTTGGACTGCAAGGAGATACAACATGTCCATCCTAAAGGAGATCAGTCCTGGGTGTTCACTGGAAAGACTGATGCTGAAGCTGAAACTACAATACTTTGGCCACCTGATGTGAAGAGCTGACTCATTTGAAAACACCCTGATGCTGAGAAAGATTGAGGGTGGGAGGAGAAGGGAACGACAGAGGATGAGATGGTTGGATGGCATCACTGACTCGATGGACATGGGTTTGGGTGGACTCCAGGAGTTGGTGATGGACAGGGAGGCCTGGCGTGCTGCGGTTCATGGGGTTGCAAAGAGTTGGACACAACTGAGTGACTGAACTGAACTGAATTTGGCAAATGTTAAATATACATTTTACCACAACAAAAAATACACTAATTACTTAAAGTAAACTTAAAGGCACAGAGAAAAAAATCAACAATGGGATAATAAATTAAAAGTGACACCCCATCAGTACCTTTCCACACACTGAGATCGGGATAAAGGAGGCTGACAGCTTCGGTTATGGGCTTCCCGGGCAGCAAGTCTGGCTCCTGACAACTGAAAGATAGTATATTACCCACTTAGTAAATTATCCATCTGGCTATCATCCTAGAAAAAGTGGTATCATATTCGAACACCAAGAAGCCAGAAACTCAGGCAGTTCAAAGCTGTAAACAAGCATTCATTTCAGGGGAAAACAAAAGACATTAACCTGGGGAAACTCTAGAGCAGTTTGAAACAGTAAACAACGTATTGAAGCAATGAGAGATTAACTCACACATGGTGATCTTAACAAGTCTACAAAAGAGTGGCACACAGACTGTTTTCCAATAAACCTAACAAAGCTGAACGTTTTCTAGTCAAAACTTTCAGAAACTTGAACTGGCACTTAGCCAAGAGGATACCACGCTCATAACTGTATCTCTAAGTGCCTTCGTCAGCCATCCAATAGCTGAAGAAAGGATGTTTGATGCAAATGCTTCCCAAAAAGGGTTTTTCTAAAACACTTCCTGGAATGATCATGACCTGCATTCTTTAGGAAGAAATCTATATTTGCAAACTCAATATTAATACCTCAGAAAGTTTTAAAGGAAATTCATTCTTTGGACAGTAGTTTAAGACATCAGTAGTCAAAATAAGTTCAAAGTAAATATAAACTCCAATCTCTGGACCAAAAAAACATGGTATCTTCAGCTCTTAAGAGGTTTATCTCATATGTTCTCAACAAAATGTCACAGACATCAAAAATAAATAAATATATCCAGAAAGTTGATATACCTTTTCATCTTCCCATTGAAAAAAATTACAATCTTTTCTATCTCTACAAGCTGAGCAGGCATAAAACCTCCGTGTTTCTTCTTTCCCTTGGTCCACCTTTACAAACAGAAGAGTAGGTCCTAGTTCCATAATAAGAAAATACATGTCAAACAGTCATCGATATCAAGTTTCTAGTTTTCACCAACCTTAAATAAAATTTGTTTTAGTTTTATGCACAGGTTGTCATAATTAGATGCAATACTTTGATAACTTTTTTTTTTACCGAAAGTCACAACATTCAGGCACTGACTACTTAGGAAATATATTTTGAAAACCAGTCTCTCCAGAAAGAAAATGCTAGTGTCAGTACAGTTGCAGTCCACATGGTGAACCCGCTAGGTCCTGCCACAACAACAGAGTTCGAACAAGTGAGCACTTTGTTACCTCCGCTCAGTTATCTTTGCAGTGAAACTCTTCGCTTTTAGATTTGGACACACTATCTCTCCGCGAGTTAGAAAAAAACTGGGTCTGGTTTCTAAGCAAGAATTCATGATTTCGCGCCTCCCTAACTTGTTTTAACTAAAAATAAAGCAAATCAACAAATGAAATAGCCAAGTACTTAGCAATGGGAATTACTCAATTAACATACATCCTTTGTGCCTAGCATCTGCCTCGTCCCTTCAAAAAAGATGTAACGACGATGGAGCCAAAACCACAACAGGAGGGCTTCTTTGAAGGTTTCTTAAGTAAGTGGAAAAGCACTCCTTCCCGAGGAAGGAGCGTCTTCTAGAACCACACTCAGTGGGAGAGAGGCAGATAAAAATTCGGGAGCCCTAAATGCCCCAGGCGCCCTCAGGCTAACCACGCCCCTTGGCGCCCGACAGCCAGGCTGAGCCCAGACGCGGACCCACCGTGAGGGCACAGCGGGGCGGGGATGGCAGGGTCAGAAGAAAGCACCACCTCGACTCCCGAGTACCCCTGGCGACCCGAACTCCCCTCTGCCGCCAAGGCTCCCAGCCGGTCCCTGGACGTCGCCATCTTCCCACCGCCGTCCCGAAAGCCTCAGGCCGGACCAAAGAGGCTGGGAAAGAGCGCCGCTTGGACCTGCAGCGACTTTAGAGCGCCCCCTCGCTGCTAGGAGGAACTTCTGTTGCTGGAGCGGAGGTCATGCCCCTAAACCCTGTCCCTTGCTAGCTGGAGGCCAAGAGGTCCTTCTCCTGGGAGTGAGTGGGAGACAGGATGGGTTGACAGGCAACTTGTTCGACCCTGTGCAGTAAGCTCACCTATTTTCTGTCTCAGCTTAGTAACTTAGGATCCATGAGTACCCTCCTTGCGTAAGAATATAGCCAGGAGATGAAATGACTCTTGGGCTTCCCTTGAGGCTCAGCTGGTAAAGAATCGCCTGCAATAGAGGAGACTTGGGTTCTATCCCTGGATTGCAAAAATCCCCTGGAGAAGGGAATGGCTACCCACTCCAGTATTCTGGCCTAGAGAATTTGATCTCTGGTTCCTCTGCCTTTTCTAAAAACAGCTTGAACATCTGGAAGTTCACAGTTCACGTATTACTGATCCTGGCTTGGAGAATTTTCAGCATTACTTTACTAGCGTGTGAAATGAGTGCAATTGTGCAGTAGTTTGAGCATTTTTTGGCATTGCCTTTCTTTGGGACTGGAATGAAGACTGACCTTTTACAGTCCTGTGGCCACTGCTGAGATTTCCACATTTGCTGGCATACTGAGTGCAGCACTTTCACAGCATCATCTTTCAGGATTTGAAATAGCTCAACTGGAATTCCATCACCTCCACTAGCTTTGTTTGTAGTGATGCTTCCTAAGGCCCACTTGACGTCGTATTCTAGGATGTCTGTCTCTAGGTGAGTGATCACTCCATCATGATTATCTTGGTCGTGAAGATCTTTTTTGTACAGTTCTTCTGTGTATTCTTGCCACCTCTTCTTAATATCTTCTGCTTCTGTTAGGTCCATACCATTTCTGTCCTTTATCAAGCCCATCTTTGCATGACATATTCCCTTGTTATCTCTAATATTCTTGAAGAGATCTCTGGTCTTTCCCATTCTGTTGTTTTCCTCTATTTCTTTGCCTTGATCGCTGAGGAAGGCTTTCTTATCTCTCCTTGCTATTCTTTGGAACTCTGCATTCAGATGCTTATATCTTTCCTTTTCTCCTTTGCTTTTCGCCTCTCTTCTTTTCACAGCTATTTGTAAGGCTTCCCCAGACAGCCATTTTGCTTTTTTGCATTTATTTTCCATGGGGATGGCCTTGGTCCCTGTCTCCTCTACAATGTCACGAACCTCCGTCCAGAGTTCATCAGGCACTCTGTCTATCAGATCTAGTCCCTTAAATCTATTTCTCACTTCCACTGCATAATCATAAGGGACTTGATTTAGGTCATATCTGAATGGTCTAGTGGTTTTCCCTACTTTGTGTTGAAATGCAGTACTTGGACACAGTCTCAAAAACGACAGAATGATCTCTGTTCATTTCCAAGCAAACCATTCAATATCACAGTAATCCAAGTCTGTACCCCAACCAGTAACGCTGAAGAAGCTGAAGTTGAACAGTTCTATGAAGACCTACAAGACCTTCTAGAACTAACACCCAAAAAAGATGTCCTTTTCATTATAGGGGACTGGAATGCAAAAGTAGGAAATCAAGAAACACCTGGAGTAACAGGCAAATTTGGCCTTGGAGCACGAAATGAAACAGGGCAAAGGCTAATGGAGTTTTGCCAAGAGAACGCACTGGTCATAGCAAACACCCTCTTCCAACAACACAAGAGAAGACTCTACACATGCACATCACCAGATGGTCAATAGCGAAATCAGATTAATTGTTTTCTTTGCAGCCAAAGATTGAGAAGCTCTATACAGTTAACAAAAACAAGGCTGGGAGCTGACTGTGGCTCAGATTATGAACTCCTTATTGCCAAATTCAGACTTAAATTGAAGAGAGTAGGGAAAACCACTAAACCATTCAGGTATGATCTAAATCAAATCCCTTATGATTATGCAGTGGAAGTGAGAAATAGATTTAAGGGACTAGATCTGATAGACAGAGTGCCTGATGAACTATACATGGAGGTTCATGACACTGTACAGGAGACAGGGAGCAAGACCATCCCCCCAAAAAAAAGAAATGCAAAAAAGCAAAATGGCTCTCTGGGGAGGCCTTACAAATAGCTGGGAAAAGAAGAGAAGCAAAAAGCAAAGGAGAACAGGAAAGATACACCCATTTGAATGCAGAGTTCCAAAGAATAGCAAGGAGAAATAAGAAAGTCTTCCTCAGTGGTCAGTGCAAAGAAATAGGGGAAAACAGAATGGGAAAGACTAGAGATCTCTTCAAGAAAATTAGAGATACCAAGGGAACATTTCGTGTAAAGATGGGCTCGATAAAGGACAGAAATGGTATGGACCTAACAGAAGCAGAAGACATTAAGAAGAGGTGGCAAAAATACACAGAAGAACTGTACAAAAAAGATCTTCAGGACCCAGATAATCATGATGGTGTGATCACTCACCTAGAGCCAGACATCCTGGAATGTGAAGTCAAGTGGGCCTTAGGAAGCATCACTATGAACAAAGCTAGCGGAGGTGATGGAATTCCAATTGAGCTGGAATTCCAGTTGAGCTATTTCAAATCCTGAAAGATGATGCTGTGAAAGTTCTGCACTCAATATGCCAACAAATTTGGAAAACTCAGCAGTGGCCACAACACTGGAAAAGGTCAGTTTTCATTCCAATCCCAAAGAAAGGCAATGCCAAAGAATGCTCAAACCACACAATTGCACTCATCCCACACGCTAGTAAGGAAATGCTCAAAATTCTCCAAGGCAGGTATCAACAATACATGAACTGTGAACTTCCAGATGTTCAAGCTGGTTTTAGAAAAGGCAAAGGTACCAGAGATCAAATTGCCAACATCAACGGGATCATCAAAAAAGCAAGAGAGCTCCAGATATACATCTATGTCTGCTTTCTGCTTTATTGACTATGCCAAAGCCTTTGACTGTGTGGATCACAGTAAACTGTGGAAAATTCTGAAAGAGATGGGAATACCAGTCCACCTCACCTGCCTCTTGAGAAATCTGTCTGCAGGTCAGGAAGCAACAGTTAGAACTGGACACGGAACAACAGACTGGTTCCAAATAGGAAAAGGAGTACATCAAGACTGTATATTGTCACCCTGCTTATTTAACTTATATGCAGAGTACATCATGAGAAACGCTGGGCTGGATGAAGCACAAGCTGGAATCAAGATTGCCAGGAGAAATAGCAAGGGTCGCACAGAGTTGGACATGACTGAAGTGACTTAGCAGCAGCAGCAGCAGCAGATATGTAGATGACACCACCCTTATGGCAGAAAGTGAAGAGGAATTAAAAAGCCTCTTGATGAAAGTGAAAGGGGAGAGTGAAAAAAGTTGGCTTAAAGCTCAACATTCAGAAAACAAAGATCATGGCATCCGGTCCCATCACTTCATGACAAGTAGATGGGGAAACAGTGGAAACAGTGACAGACTTTATTTTTGGGGGTTCCACAATCACTGCAGATAGTGACTGCAGCCATGAAATTAAAAGACACTTACTACTTGGAATAAAAGTTATGACCACTGTAGATAGCATATGAAAAAGCAGAGACATTACTTTGCCAATAAAGGTCCATCTAGTCAAGGCTATGGTTTTTCCAGTACTCATGTACGGATGTGAGAGTTGGACTGTGAAGAAGGCTGATCACCAAAGAATTGATGCTTTTGAACTGTGGTGTTGGAGAAGACTCTTAAGAGTCCATTGGACTTCAGGGAGATCCAAACAGTCCATCCTAAAGGAAATCTGTCCTGAATATGCATTGGAAGGACTGATGATAAAGCTGGTACTGCATTACTTTGGCTACCTGATGGGAAGAACTGACTCATTGGAAAAGACCCTGATGCTGGGGAAGACTGAAGGCAGGAGGAGAAGGGGACAACAGAAGATGAGATTGTTGGATGGCATCACCAACTCAATAGTCATGAGTTTGAGTAAACTCCAGGAGTGTGATGGACAGAGAAGCCTGGAGTGCTGCAGTCCATGGGGTCGCAGAGAGTCGGACACAACTGAGCTACTGAAGTGAACTGATAGTATGTAAAAAAAACATGCTCCTCATACATATTTAGACTCACTCATTTGATGCTGCTGCTGCTAAGTCACTTCAGTCGTGTCCGACTCTGTGTGACCCCATAGACGGAAGCCCACCAGGCCCCCCTGTCCCCGGGATTCTCCAGGCAAGAACACTGGAGTGGGTTGCCATTTCCTTCTCCAATGTGTGAAAGTGAAAGTGAAGTCGCTCAGTCGTGTCTGACTCTTCGCGACCCCACAGACTGCAGCCTACCAGGCTCCTCCGTCCATGGGCTTTTCTAGGCAAGAGTACTGGAGTGGCTTGCCATTGCCTTCTCCGCATTTAATGCTAACATATATTAATTTAGAAATACTGCTCTTTTCCTGCACTTTTTGTGCAATAGTTTCACTGAGATCTTCACCTGCCCCTGTAGCATCTGGTCTTCGACATAACAGTACCCCCTTTCAAGTTCTCTAGCATGGATTTCTGGAGCACATTATCTGCATTTCTACATCTGCAGTTAGGAAACTTTCAGGACCTGCTGTTGATGGTACATGTTGATGGTATATCCAAAAGGATATATCTCAAGTCCTAATTATTCATTCACATTAGCAGTAACGCCTCTATTTTTAAAGTTTTGGCTTATAGGTAGATATATGTAATCTTTAAAAGGCTTGTTTGCAAAATTTGCAATTGAATTCATGAAATCATATCACCAGAAATAATTACCAATTTTTTTGGCGGGGGGTTAATAAATATGTCCTCAAATGCCGACCTCTGCCTCTTTAAATGTCTTCCTTTAAATGTCTACACCTTTGTCTGCACCAGGTCTTAGTTGGAGCACATGGGATCTTAGTTCCCCAGCCAGGGGTTGAACCTGGGTCCCCTGCATTGGGAGCATGAAGTCTTAGCCATTGAACAACCAGGGAAGTCTCCCAATACTCTATTTTCTTATTCTCTCTTAAATAATTGTGATTCTGTGAGATAACCTGTAAAAACAGCCCAAATCAGTCTGGATTTGCAGCCTTTACAGGAAAGATTCCCCAGGCAGTAAAAATATAACAAAAATTGATCCACATAAAGTAAATGAGAGAGCATCCCTTAATATGAGAGAAATTGAAGTTTTCAAAAATAACATGGATCTGTAGGTGAATCCCTCTTTTCTGGGGAATAATTTTGGAGAGAAAAAAGTCTCCCATTATATTCAGATATATATGTTAAATATATATATATATATATAAATATGGGGAGACAATGGAAACAGTGACAGACTTTATTTTCTTGGGCTCTATAATAACTGCAGATGTTGACTGCAGCCATGAAATTAAAAGACGCTTGCTCCTTGGAAGGAAAGCTATGACAAACCTAGACTGTATATTAAAAAGGAGAGACATCACTTTGCTGACAAAGGCCTAGCTAGTCAAAGCTGTGGTTTTTCCAGTAATCATGTATGAATGTAAGAGTTGGACCTTAAAGAAGTCTGAGTGCCAAAGAATTGATGCTTTTGAACTGTGGTTTTGGGAAGACTCTTGAGAGTCCCTTGGACGGCAAGGAGATCAAACCAGTCAATCCTACAGGAAATCAACCCTGAAAATTGATTGGAAGGACTGATGCTGAAGCTGAAGCTCTAATACTTTGGCCACCTGATGTAAAGAGCTGACTCATTAGAAAAGGCCTTGATGCTGGGAAAGATTGAAGGCCAGAGGAGAAGGGGCTGACAGAGGACGAGGTGGTTGAGTGACATACAGACTCAATGTACATCAATTTGAGCAAGCTCCAGGAGGTGGTGAAGGACAGGGAATCCTAGCATGCTGCAGCCCGTGGGGTCACAAAGAATCGGACATGACTGAGCAACTGAACAACAAAATGTTAAATAGCATAGTTGGTTCTTTGCTGGAGAGGCCATGCAATGAGCATTAATTTATGAATGTTTCATTTTATTGTCTCATAATATTTTTAGTTTGTACACAAAAGTCCTTGAGCAGAGAAAAGCTAAGAGTCTTAGCAGGACTCTGAGACAGACCCTTGTCACACTTCCATCTCAGAGCATCTTTAATGCCACTAATTAATGATCTTAAATCTGCTAATTAATGCTCTTTAATGCTGCTAAGAGACACTCAATTTTGGTGTTCCACCCCGAACAGAGGACAAACTGGTGATCTTCCTATGGAGATCAGGAAGTCTTACTCCTTGACTTTCTGGATAAAAGCCCTCAGTCCCCAAGCCTCCTGCAGAGAACATGGGTGAAGCATTTGGTAGTGGCTCTCTGACTGTCTTCTCTACCTTCTCTAACAGAATTCCAATTTTCCTTTGGGAAAATAACTGTTCTCATTTTCGGCCCATTGTAGTTTTTTTTTTTTTTTTTGGCTGTGCTAAGTCTTCAAAGCAGCGTTCAGTTTCTTCATTGCAGCACGCAGGCTTCTCTAGTTGAAGCATCTGACCTTAGTTACCCCATAGCATGTGGGATCTCAGTTCCCCAGTCAGGGACCAAACCTGCATCCCCTGCATTGGAAGGCAGATTCTTAACCACTTTTACCAGGGAAGTCCTTAGCCCATTGTAGTTTGAGAGTACAAAGAACCAGCTTGGTTTTCTGACTTGCTTGGGTTTGGGCAGATGGCTTGGAGCTTCTGCTAGAATGCCTGCAAAAGAAGCTGTTACAGGTCCATTTTGTCATCTCAGAGATTTCTTATAGTGGAGGGGTTCGGCTCTCTAATCTTACCTAAGCTAAGTCATTGTCTACGTGATCTACATTCACCTTGACAAGAATAACTCACCTCTTCTTCATGTATGCCTCAGCCTCCTCCTGTAACCAACTGGCCAGCTTGGGCACATTTTTCTCATGAGAATGACAGAAACACAATAGAGCTAGGAGAAACAGATAAGCTTCTCAAGGCCTAGGCTTCGAGCTGCACTGTCACTTCTACCTCCTTCTTCTGGCTCAAGCAGGTCATCTGGTCAAACATTAAAAAGTTACAAGGCAAAGGGAATAGGTCACAAAGGGCTGAAGAACTGGAGGCAATGACAGAGTCTACCACAAAAGCACTCTTCGCTGGGGCAACCAAGTGTCTCGTGGTACTGTTTCCAACCACTCCCAGGTGACGCTAGTGGCCGGTGCTCCACAACAAGAGAAGCCGCCACAGTGAAAAACCTAAGCACCATAACTACAGAATGCTGCTGCTGCTAAGTCGCTTCAGTCATGTCTGACTCTGTGTGACCCCATAGACGGCAGCCCACCAGGCTCCGTCACTGGGATTCTCCAGGCAAGAACACTGGAGTGGATTGCCATTTCTTTCTCCAGTGCATGAAAGTGAAAAGTGAAGTTGCTCAGTCATGTCTGACTCTTAGTGACCCCATGGACTGCAGCCTACTGGGCTCCTCCGCCCGTGGGATTTTCCAGGCAAGAGTACTGGAGTGGGGTGCCATTGCCTTCTCCTAACTACAGAAGAGCTCCCACTCAACTGCAACTGGAGAAAGCCTGAGCAGTAATGAAGACCTAGCCACAATCAAAAATAAAGAAATAAATAAAATTATTTTATAAAAATTACAGAAAGCATGTACACCTGACAGCTACATTATCATGTAACAGTGTGGTCATGCCAAGCACTTACATGTGAAATATATACTCTATTGTAAGTAACTGTCCTTTTAAAATATTTTGTACACTTTGTTTATTTTATTAAAAATTAGGTGTTTAGTTAGATTTCCTTATCTATGAATTTCATTTTGAGGGAGTCAAGGGGGTTGGCAAAGTGCTTTTTATGAAAAGAGGACAAAGGGGAAAGGTTGGGACCATAGAGGTAATCCAGTGCATACAGCTCAGCCTGGTGAGGGTGGGTCACTGAACCACACAGTGGTTTGAATCCTGTTCCACCGTTCACAAATTAATTTTGCCCACTTCAGGCAAGTTGTTCAGCATCTCTGAGTCTTTCTCAGGTTTACTATATGTAATAATACATGTGGCTTCTGAGTCGCGGGAAGAATGAAACGAAAGCACATGTGCAACATTTGGATCCTGGCAGGAAACAGATGGCACATTCACGTGGGGTAACTGAAGGAAGTCTTATAAGGGGACTGTTTACCAGGTTGTAGGCAGAGTTAAGGTGAACTACCCAGGGAAAGTGTATTCCCTTAGGGATATTAATAGCGGGAAGTTATTTCCACCCCAGGCCTACAGGGCCAAGGAAGTTACTGGAAACCCAAAGAGAATAATTATGTGGAAGGAACAGCCCTGCAGAGCGATGGCCTTCAGCAGAGGGCCTCAGCCAGCCATGACAGGCCCACAGGGAAGAAGCTGGGGGAATAAATATCCAACCTCACTTTCTTCCTTTGGCCCTCAGATCTTTCATCTTTTCATCTCCTATGGGCAAAAAAAAAAGAAAGATAACAAACAAAAAACACAGAAATGAGATGTGGAGATGCCTGCTGATGGTGTCCATGAAGGTCAGCCTCCCAGAACAGAGCAGGGGGGGAAGGTGGAGAGTAAATAGGGAGGAGCAAACAGATGTTTACACAGCACAAAAAACACACAACATAGTACAGGGCTGAGTAAGAAATTTCATACGTGGTAGCACAGTTAACTAAATAAGTGAACACACACACACGTACCTACATATAGTGTATATATATTATATACAAATTACATACATGAGAAACTCAACCTCCCCAAAGTATGAATAGAAACTCCACTAGAATCTAGTTCATCTTGTAGGGAAAGAAAAATAAAAAATCTTTTCCTCAACTCACCTAGTGTTGTCTGGCTGAGGCCCTACAAATTAAACTAAAAAAAAAAAAAAAGAAACTAGGCTAATAAAAAACAAGCAGACATTTATGAACATTTTTTGTCAACCATACACATGGGAACATTAGAAGTGAGTCTCTCACAGAGGTGGTTAGAACCTAGGCTCACATTCAATCTCTTGACAAAAGAACAGTATATATTTAAAGACATAAGATATGAGAAGGACTTTGAGCTCCTGTGGATGGCAAATTTCGGGAAGGTAAGGGAGACAGTGGATACTAATGGTAAACAAGGATCTAGCATTATCTCTAGTGGTTTATTTCTGTTCTTGATAGAGAAGGGAGGTGGCGGGGAGTGAGGGAGTGAAGGGGGCATCTTTACAAGTTATCTTTACAGAGTATGTCCCCCTTTTAGGTAAACAAGAGGAGGACAGTGAGCTTTTCTTATATCTGCTGATTCTCAATTGCCTTAAGCTCCAAATCATGCTTAAGCCAAAGTGGCATATTCTGTTACCTTTCCATCTCTTCATTCAGAGTCAAAGACTTCTTCCTACTGCATTCCTCTATATATCAAATTTTCACACCAGCAATGACAACTTGCCCTCTTTGAACCACAGACTTTTGAACCTTTAAAATAATAAATAGTAATATTTGCCCTCAAACCGTAGAGTGGATGTTGTCACAGTAAATGAGCAGCATTTAGGCTAGAGATTGATGGAACTGTGCGTTTACAATTCCTCACCTGTAATCCGGAGAGCCAGCATAGCTGAATGTTAAACTGCTTAAACACTGTGCCAGGGTGGTGGCAACCTTGGTTTAAACCAGTGCCTTGGCTGAAAGGCAGTTCCTGATTACCTGTAAGTGCCACAACTTAGAACAAACACTTGAAAGGTAGAGCAGCTTTCTGGATTGTTCCCAAAGCCCCGCTGAGATTAAAGGCAGGCTTCTTCACCCTGAAAGGCATTTCTGCACAAGCCTCACTGAATCTGGTTAAACCAGTTCCAGCTGCCAGGGGATCAGCTCTAAATGTTTACACAACTTTCTGACTCTCACAGAAGGCAAAGCTACCTGATTTTTCTACTGTTTCTGAAAGCTTCAGTAGTTTCAGAAGGCTTAACGGTCACGTGGGGGTTGTGTATCCAGAGCTGAGGAGCAGCCAGGGTTCCTGGAGTCAAAGGAAAAATAAACACATCATTTGCATACAGAGTAGATTAGCGGCTTCTTTTTGATATCATGTGCTTTCAATTTTGGGGTCTTAAAAAACCCCCAAAGGCGATCAGCAGAAGTACCAGTCACCAACTGCCAGGTTACATTTCACTGGCTGGAATGGAGTGTCAGGATTCTGAGCAAATACCTTTTGAAATGTCATTTAATTTCTAGGGAGTCAGGTTTGCATAAAGCTCTCAATGTTACCCAGTGACCTCAGGTGACTTTTCCTCTCGACCCCAGATCACCCCCAGGTGTCACACGACAGAAAACTTTAAAATAGCCTTTGATTCCCAATCTGTCACCATGCTCCAGAAAACATGATATTCAATCCAGAAATGTATGCAATAATCCAAACCCATAAACACAGATGTGTGCTTTATTTTATCATCTAAAACCTAAAATCCAAAAGTGCCATTAATATACACAGACAGCTGCTCGGATAGAAACCAAATCTATAACAGAATTTGTATTGCACTTTTCACAGAATACATATATGTTATGTTTCATCCTCATTGAAAACTCCGAAGTTAGCATTAGCTCTTGTAATTTACATGTGGAGAGAATGTTGTTCTGAGAGATTACCTGATCTGCCCAGGGCACAGAGCTAATGAAGGATGGAGCCAGGACTTAAATACAGGTCTCTCTCAATCTCAGACTCTCAGTCCAAAGAGAACTGTGGCCTGCCTTTTAATTATTGAAGATAATATTAGAACAATATTAGAACAATAATTAGAACATAAGCAGTATTAGAACATAAGCAATATTAGAATATAAGTTTAGTGTATTTCAAAAAAACAAAAGTTACATCTGCTGTATTAGTTAGCATTAGAATAAAAACTTCAAGCCTAAGGACTTATTTTTCATCAAAAAACTTTTTACATGTATTCTGAAGCAGGTTTGTCGTTCACTCAGTTGTGTCTGACTCTTTGTGACCGCATGGACTGTAGCACACCAGGCTTCTCGGTCCTTCATCATCTTCCAGAGCTTGCTCAAACTCATGTCCATCAAGTTGGTGATGCTATCCAACTATCTCATCCTTTGTTGTCCCCTTCTTCTCCTGCCTTCAATCTCACCCAGCATCAGGGTATTTTCTAATAAGTCAGCTCTTTGAATCAGGTGACAAAATATTGGAGCTTCAGCTTCAGCTGAAGCAGGTCAAAACTTACTGAATACAAAATGATGCTGATTAATAATGCACTTTGTTTAGATACATGTATTTGTGTTATATACTTTCACAGTTCAATCCATGGGCACACTTAACATTTAGGGATCTTCATATAAGAAGCACTGAGAAAAGCAAAATAGCCCCCAGCAATGGATAAATGCAGCAAAAGTTAAACACGACTTTTATCCAAGTTATGTATTTTGTTCCTGAGATTTTATGCTTAATTACTACCATTCATGACAATATTCTTTTGATATTATGACAGATTAGAACATTTGTTTGATGGAAACCAACTCATCATCATCATTATCATCAAAAAAAAAAAAAAAGATGAGACAAGAATTCAGTTTTCAAATAAATGGGAGTGGAAGGAGATCTAGCCATGCTCCACAGACAAGAACATATTTTGATTTGTGAAAAGAGTTCTTGCTGCCATGGCTCTCTGGCTTTTTTGGGATTTTTCTCCCCTACCGTGATGAATTTGTTGATACAAATAGTTGGAGAAATATACCATGTTCATGGATCGGAAGAATCAGTATAGTGAAAATGAGTATACTACCCAAAGCAATCTATAGATTCAATGCAATCCCTATCAAGTTACCAACAGTATTTTTCACAGAACTAGAACAAATAATTTAACAATTTGTGTGGAAATACAAAAAACCTAAAAAAGCCAAAGCAATCTTGAGAAAGAAGAATGGAACTGGAGGAATCAACCTGCCTGACTTCAGGCTCTACTATAAAGCCACAGTCATCAAGACAGTATGGTACTGGCACACAGACAGAAATATAGACCAATGGAACAAAATAGAAAGCCCAGAGATAAATCCACGCACCTATGGACACCTTATCTTTGACAAAGGAGGCAAAAATATACAATGGATAAAAGACAATCTCTTTAACAAGTGGTGCTGGGAAAACTGGTCAACCACTTGTAAAAGAATGAAACTAGAACACTTTCTAACACCATACACAAAAATAAATTCAAAATGGATTAAAGATCTAAATGTAAGACCAGAAACTATAAAATTCCTAGAGGAAAACCTAGACAAAACACTCTCTGATGTAAATCACAACAAGATCCTCTATGACCCACCTCCCAGAGTAATGGAAATAAAATCAAAAATAAATAAATGTGACCTAATTAAACTTAAAAACTTTTGCACAACAAAGGAAACTACAAGCAAGATGAAAAGACAGCCTTCAAAATGGAAGAAAATAATAGCAAATGAAGCAACTGACAAAGAATTAATCTCAAAAATATACAAGCAACTCCTGCAGCTCAATTCCAGAAAAATAAACCCAATCAAAAAATGGGCCAAAGAATAAATAGACATTTCTCCAAAGAAGACATACAGATGGCTAACAAACACATGAAAAGATGCTCAACATCACTCATTATCAGAGAAATGCAAATCAAAACCACAATGAGGTACCATCTCACAGTGGTCAGAATGGCTGCTATCAAAAAGTCTAGAAACAATAAATGCTGGCGAGGATGTGGAGAAAAGGGAACCCTCTTACACTCTTGGTGGGAATGCAAATAAGTACAGACACTATGGAGAACAGTGTGGAGATTCCTTTAAAAACTGAAAATAGAACTGCCATACAACCCAGCAATCCCACTGCTGGGCATACAGTGAGGAAACCAGAATTGAAAGAGACATGTGTACCCCAATGTTCATTTCAGCACTGTTTACAATAACCAGGACATGGAAGCAACCTAGATGTCCATAAGCAGATGAATGGATAAGAAAGTTGTGGCACATATATATACACAAAGGAATATTACTCAGCTATTAAAAAGAACACATTTGAATCACTTCTAATGAGATGGATGAAATTGGAGCCTATTATACAGAGTGAAGTAAGTCAGAAAGAAAACACCAATACAGTATATTAACACATATATATGGAATTTAGAAAAATGGTAACAATGACCCTATATGAGAGACAGCAAAAGAGACATAAAGAACAGACTTTTGGACTCTGGGAAAAGGCTAGGGTGGGATGATTTGAGACAATAGCATTGAAACATGTATATGACCATATGTGAAATAGATCACCAGTCCAAGTTTGATGCATGAAACAGGGCACTCAAAGCTGGTGCACTGGGACAACCCTGAGGGATGGGACAACAGGGAGGGAGGTGACAGGGGAAGTTGGGATGGGGACATATGTACACCCATGGCTGATTCATGTCAATGTGTGGCAAAACCCACCACAATATTGTAAATAGCTTCCAATTAAAATTAGTTAATTAAAAAATTAAATCTCTCTTATCTAATTCCTGATATAAATACGTTATGAAGTATGCAGGATCACTTGGGAAATATTGCCAAAAATGTTTAACCTGAACCTATTCAAGCTTTCAGATCTCACTTCCAGTTTAGAGGAAATACAGGGGATAGAGGATCAAGTGGAACACTAAGAGGAAATAATGAGACAAATCCAGAACGGGGGATATCCCAAAAGTTAACGTCATGGGGAAAGTTAAGGGACTGTTTTAGATGAAAAGATACAAAAAACAAATGTATGATATTTGATTGGATCGCAATTCAAAGAAACCCAGCTATAAAATATATACTTGGTGAATAATTGAAGATATTTGAATATGGTGTATATAATAAATAAGAATTTTTTTTCTTAATTTCTTAGTAGCAACAGCCTTGTGGTAAGCAGAATGACCTTTTTCTGCTTCTCTTTCAACATAATCTTTCCACATGATTAGCTTGGGCTTCTTCACAGCATGGTGAACTCTGGGTAGCTGAACTTCTTTACATGGCAGCTGACTTCCAAGGGTAAGCGGAGGCTGCCAGGCTTTATAAAGTTAAGCCCAAATCTGGCATTGCTATACTTTTGCTACATTCTGATGATCAAAGCAAGTTGCAAGGCCAGGTCAGATAGAAATGGGGGAGAGGTAAACTCCAATTCCTGATGGATGGAAAAGTACATGCTTGCAAAGAGGGAAGGGAGTGATGACAGCCATCTTTGGAGACTATCTACACCCTTCCATCCAAAAAACGGATTAAATATATCCATTGAATGAAAGCCACACCCTCCACCTTACAAATCTAGATGTTGAATAGATGCTTCTATTATAAATAAGAAAAATGTTGGGCATTCAAATCAAATCCAGTGAGCATTTTGCTTACAAAGCATTTCATTCCCCCCCACCTTGTATGCATAAAATGCACAATTTAAGTAGCAAAGATAGAAATGTGCACACACAATGAAAGATGAAGACATTATTCCCTGGAAAACACTTTTAGACCTAACACCATTTTCTGGTTTTCCTTCTGCCTTTGAGCAGTATCTGACAAGCTCATTGTTCTCCGTCATGTCTGACCCTATGCTATCCCCTTGACTGTGGCCCGCCAGGCTCCTCTGTCCTTGGACTTTTCCTGGTAAGAATACTGGAGTGGGTTGCCATTTCTTTCTCTGGTGAATCTTCCTGACTACCTCCCTTGAGTCTCCTGCATTGGCATGTGAATTCTTCACCAGCTGTGCCACCTGGGGAGTCCTAGAATTACCTAAAGAGTGATTCCAAGGGCTGAAACTACTACTGATTTCTGTCTTCCTACTGCCTGTTGGAGAATCTGGCACATGTGAATACCCATAAATGCTTGTTGAAATCCATGTGTGACATATCATACAAACTGTTGTCCATGAAGGAATTAGAATTTTAGCAAATGAGAAAGAGTTAAAGCAAATTCACGTATCTGCCATGTTTGAGAAACGAGCTGGTCTGGTTCACAACTATGTAGAACAGAACCAGGAGGTCAGCAGTAAGCAAGACATTTACTTCAGTTGTCAAAATACTTATTACAAATCCAAAGGTCAAAAAAGTCCCACATGTTATGAAGAGGAAAGTTTCTCAATCTTCACTTCAGAAAATATTTACAGGTGGGTGTTCCTATTATTTCAGTCTTCCACTGAAGACTAAGCAGGTGGCTTGAACTGCAGCAGTGGCCAAGGGAGGCGCTGAGCCTGGCCGCCTTCAGAGAGGCTAATGCATATGGAGGTGCCTAATAATTTTTGGTTTGGATAGTGCTATCGGATGAATTGTGTCCCTGCATCAAATTCATATGCTGAAGCTCTAGCCTCCATGTGACTAGATTTGGAGGTACAACTTTTCAAGACGTTAATTAAGATTAAATTAATTGGGGGCATGTAGGATGAATTGGGAGATTGGGATTGACACATAAATGCTATTGATACGATGTATAAAATAGGCAATGAGAACCTACAGTATAGCACAAGGATCTCTACTCAGTGCTCTCCGATGGCCTAAATGTGAAGGAAATACCCAAAAGACGGGATGTATGTATATGTGCAGTTGGTTCACTTTGCTGTACAGTAGAATCACAACATTGTACAGCAACTATACTCCAATAAAAAGTAATTAAAAAATTAAAAAAACAGAACAAAAAATTAAATAAGGCCCTAATTCAATAGAACTGGCGTTCTTATAAAAAGAAGAGACACGAGGGACATAAGCGCAAGAAGAAAAGGCCATGTGAGGACATAGTGGCAAGGCAGCGATATGTAAGACAGGAGAAAGCCTTCACCAGGAAACAAGCTGGCTGGCACCTTGATCTTGGGCTCCCAGCCCTTCCAAACTGTGAGAACATTTACTTCCATTGTTTAAGCCACTCTGTGATATTTTTTCATGTCAGCCCTAGAAAATTAAGAAAGGTGGCATACAAAGCCTTCACATAAATGTGTTCCCAAATAAAAACTTATTTAAAAATGAAATAACTGAAACATATGGAAAACAGAGAATATTTAAAAGCTCACCTAAAATCTGCTGCCCAGATTTTAGCATATGTGGACATCTTGTCATACTTGTTTCAAATTTTTAAAATTTTTTTTACATTCACATGAAAGAAATCTGTTTACTGATCTTCCTTTGCAATGTGACAAGAAAAAAGTTGAGATAATGTTACAAAACAATTAGGCCATTGTCTTAGAACTCTGTACAAACATTCCAGCCAGAGGCATCTCCTTTGCAAACAAAGCAAACGACAGATTGTTTTTAAAGAAATAAAATGTTCATACTTAAAATTGGTACCCTTTAGATCTGTTTCCATATCCTCCTAGCCCTGAGGTAAAAACTCTTTCGAAATTGGAGGCCAATTTATGTTTCCTGTTGACTTTTTAATATATTATACTTAGATGTATGCATATATCAAAGAGCAACCATAAGAAAGTACCATCAATCTGCTTTATATTTACATAAATGTGTAAATACTTTTGCAACTTAACATTTTTTCCTTCAATATTGTTTTGAGGTTTATGTGTACATTTTGATACATGTGGCTATCGTTTAATTATTTTTAGTGAGCTGTGGTTTTCTACCGTATGGGTATACCACAATTTACTTATCTATTTTCCTACTAATATTCAGGTTGTTCTCAATTTTTCAGTATTATAAACACTACAGCATTGACCAATCTTGTATATGCTTCTTTGAACACATATACTACCAGCAAACTTGCATCTTCGATTTTACAAGAGATTGATCTCAAAAATGATTGTACCAAACTACAGGCTTTTACTTCTCCCAAATCTGATAGGTTTACAGTAGTAATTCACTGTCTATTGTTTCATGAAGAATACTTTACATACAATGAGCTGTGCAATTTGATGATTGACAAATGTACTCACCTATGAAATCAGGACCACACTCAAGACACAAAGTATTTACATCATCCCTTGAAATTTCCTCAGGCCCCTGTTCACACCATCCACCCCCCAACCCCATACCCTACCCCCAGCATCCATCTCAGTCCCCAAGTAATCACTGGACTGTTTTCTTTAGCAATGAACTAGTTTTCATTTTAGAAAACTTTATATGAATGGAACCAGTTGGTACGTTCTCTTTGTGCCTAGCAGATTACTTTGTTGTTCAGTCGCTCAGCCATATCCAATTCTTTGAGACTCCATGGACTGCAGCACACCAGGCTCCCTTGTCCATCACCAACTCCCAGAGCTTGCTCAAACTCATGTCCATCGAGTCGGTGATGCCATCCAACCATCTCATCCTGTTGTTCCCTTCTCCTCCTGCCTTCAATCTTTCCCAGCGTCAGGGTCTTTTCTAATGAGTCGGCCCTTCGCATCAGGTGGCCAAAGTATTGGAGCTTCAGCATCAGTCCTTCCAATGAATATTCAGGACTGATTTCCTTTAGGATGGACTGGCTGGATCTCCTTGCAGTCCAAGGGACTCTCAAGAGTCTTCTCCAACATCACAGTTCAAAAGCATCAATTCTTCGGTGCTCAGTTTTCTTTATGGTCCAACTCACATCCATACAGGACTGCTGGAAAAACCACATCTTTGACTAGATGGACCTTTGCTGGCAAAGTAATGTCTCTGCTTTTTAATATGAAATATAGGTTGGTCATAGCTTTTTTTCCAAGGAGCAAGCATCTTTTAATTTCATGGCTACAGTCACCATCTGCAGTGATTTTTGGAGTCCAAGAAAATAAAGTCTCTCACTGTTTCCCTTGTTTCCCCATCTATTTGCCATGAAGTGATGGGACCAGATGGATGCCATGATCTTCGTTTTTTTCAATGTTGAGTTTTAAGCCAGCTTTTTCCCTCTCCTCTCTCAAATTCATCAAGAGGCTCTTTAGTTCATCTTCGCTTTCTGTCATGAGAGTGGTGTCATCTGTATATCTAAGGTTATTGCTATTTTACCTGGAAATCTTGATTCCAGCTTGTGCTTCATCCAGCCCAGCATTTCGCATGATGTACTCTGCATATAAATTAAATAAGTAGGGTGACGATATACAGCCTTGGCGTACTTTCCCAATTTGGAACAAGTCCATTGTTCCATATCCAGTTCTAACAATTGCTTCTTGACCTGCATACACATTTCTCAGAAGGCAGGTAAGGCAGTCTGGTACTTCCATCTCTTTAAGAATTTCCTACCGATCCACATAGTCAAAGGCTTTAGCATAGTCAACAAAGCAGAGAAGTAGATTTTTTCTGGAATTCTCTTGCTTTTTCTATGATCCAGCAGATGTTGACAATTTGACCTCTGGTTCCTCTCTCTGGCTTTTCTAAATTCAGCTTGAACATCTGGAAGTTCTTGTTTCACATACGGTTGAAACCTAGTTTGGAGAATTCTGAGCGTTACTTTGCTAGAATGTGGAATGAGTGCAACAGTGCAGTGATTCTTTCAGTTAGCATAATGATTTTGAAGTTCATCCATGTTGCTGGGTTTATCAGTTTATCTTTTCCTTTTTATTTTATAAATGTATTTTTTGCTTATCCATTCACCTGTTGGTGAATTTAGGTTCTACCTAGCCATTTGCTTTCATTTCTCCTGGGTTAGTAAAAGAAGAATGACTGGGTGGTATGATAGGTATAAGTTTAACTTTATTCATAGTGGGTTTTATTTTTATTTCCCTGGTGATAATGTTGAGCTTCTTTCATGTACTTACTGGCCATTCATTTGTCTTATTTTGTTCATCTCTTAAGTTATCTTCTTATTCTTGAGTTGTGCAATCTCTTTATATTTGGAATTCTTTATCAGATATATTTGTCTAATATTTTCTCCCTGTTTGTGACTAGAAATTTTAATTTCTGAAGTATCTTTTGAAGAGCAAGATGTTTTAGTTTTAATCAAGACCAATTTATCAATTTTTTCTCTAATGGTTTGCGCCATTTGTGCTCTAAGAAATCTTTGTGAAAACAAAGTAAGATTTTCTCCTGCTTTCTTCTGTAAATTTTAGCTCTCATACTTAGGTCTCTGTATGGGATTAAGGTGAAAGTTCTGTGAGTCTGTGTGTTTATGTGTCTAGTTATTGCAGCACCATTTTTTGAAAAGACTACCCTTTTCTTTGAAATGCCTTGGCATCTTTGTTGAAAATTAGTTTACTATGTGTCACTAATATTTACACATTTTTTTCTGGATTCCTTATTCAGTTTCATTGATCCATGTGCCTGCTAAGTTGATTCAGTCATGTCCAGCTCTTTGTGACTCCATGGACTGTAGCCTGCTGGGCTCCTCTGTCCATGGGATTCTCCAGGCAAGAATACTGGAGTGGGTCACCCTCTTCCAGGGGATCTTCCTGACCCAGGGTCAGAGCCTGTCTCTTTTTAAGTTTCCTGCACTGGCAGGTGGGTTCTTTACCTCTAGCACCACCTGGGAAGCCCTTCATGTCTATCTTTATCCCAACTATCACTGTCTTGATTGCTGTAGTTTTGTAAGTTCTGAGACCAAGTAGCCTATTAAGTTCTCCACCTTTTACTCGCCTCATAGTTTGACCAAAACATTTCCATACACCTTTTAGAATTAGCTTGTCAAATTAAAAAAAAAAATCCTGATGGCATTTTGACTGTGTATAGACAAACTTGGGAGCATCAACATCTTAATATTATTTATACATAATCATGGCATTGCTCTCCATTTATTTAAATCTTTTTCTCAAATTTTTAATAGCTGGTGTAGAGGGCTTGCTTCTATGTCTTTGGTTGAACTTATCCCTAAAAACCTTGTATGTTTTGCTGCTACTGGTATCTTTAAAGATTTTCTAACTGATGTTGCTGGGATATAAACCTTGCAAAATTCACTTATCAATTCTAATATAGTTATTGGTAGATTGTTTTAAAATTTCTATGTGCATAATTATGACATCTGTAAATAATGACAATTTTCTTTCCAATCCTCATTCCTTTTAATTCTTCCCTGCCTTTACTGCACTGGTTAAGCTCTCCAGTATGATACTGAATACAAATTGTGAAAGCAGACATCCTTGTCACATTATTGATCTCAGAGAGAAAGTACTTAAGTCAGAATTCTGGCCCCCAAAGATGCCCACATTCTAGCATCCAGAATTTGTGAATATATTATACAGCCAAGGGGAATTAAAGTTGAAGATGGAATTGAGATTACATGTAAGCAAGCCTTAAGATAGGGAGGTTAGACTACCTGGGTGGGCCCAGTGTAATAACAAGGGTCCTTAAAAGTGCAAGAAGGAAGCAGAAGGGTCAGTGTCAGAATGATGTGATGAGAAAAGCATTCAACCCACTGTTGGTGGCTTTGCAGATGGAGGAAGAGGGCTACAAGCCAAGGAATGTCTGATGTTCATAGACACAAGAAAGGACAAGGAAACAGATTCCTTCCTAGAGCCCCCAGAAAGAAACAGCCCTTTGAGGCTTATGTCAGCCTTCTCATCTGCACAGCTGTCAGATATGGAAGAGTTTGTGTTGTTTGAAGACACTAATGTTTGTGACTATTTATTACAGCAGAACAGAAAACAAATGCAGGAAACTTCAGATTTTCCAGCACTAAGTATGATGTTTGCTGCAGAGTTTCTATGGATATGTTGTCTGTTTGTTCCTGGGTTCCTTTTAGTGTATTTCTTAAACATAGTTTCAACTCTAATGTTTCTTCTGATCTCTGTCAGCAGTCATTTTATTTCCTATTGCTTACCCATCCAATTTTTCTTCTTTTTTTTAATGTAGATAATCAACCTCTTTTTTTTCCCATCTAATTTCTGAGCTTTTCTGATTTTGATGTTGTATCGTTCTTTCTTGGCTTCTATCATTTCTTAAATTCCTTCAGCATTTTAACAAATATTACTATTTTTCTCTGCTTTGTAAATGTTTCTAGGATATCTTCATTTTCTGTAGGTATGTTATCCTGTCTTCTTAAAGCATGCCTTACCATGTGGTCATGTTTAAAATGAGATGAACTTTGTCATACTTTGCTCCTTTATTTTCAGAAAATTTCAGTGTAGGTGGTGAGGTGGGCCTGGAATTTCCTGGTTTTGTGGTTCTAGGCTTTCCTCTTCTGCAGTTACTACAAATCATTAGATAACATTTTTAAAAAATAACTTTTATTTTTAAATTATTATTTTTATTTTTTACTTTTATCTTTTTGACAGTGTATCACAGCTTGTGGGATCTTAGTTCCCCACCTAGGGATTGAGCCCTGGCCCTGGGAATGAAACCACTGGACCAGGGAATTTCCAGATAATGTGGGGGTTTTTTTTGTTTTTGTTTTTTTGCTGTTTTTTACTGTGGTAAAAGCCACATAATATAAAACATACTATTTTAACCATATTTAACTGTACAGTTCAGTGGGCACCAGGTATGTTCCCAGATGACATGGCTTTTTATGTACCTTCTTAGTACCATCTTGTCTTATCTGGTTCCCTGTTCCAAATGTATCAGGACCTTTCTATCCTTTATCCCTAGGGTCCTTTCCTTGTTGATGTTTATTTTGTACCTAGTAGTTTCTCTCAGTGCAGGCCTCTGTGCTCTCACCAGATACTTCTGAGAACCCTGCAGGCCAGGTTGCCCTTGCACCCTCATACCTCCCTGCAGACTCCTTTTATAGCTGCCAGTTGAATGCTGACAGCCCTCTTCCAATTCTGATTGTGGTTTTGCATGCAACAGTTGATACTGCCATGACAACTGGGGCTCCTCCTCCTGGGGCTGAGGACATGTGGGCAGGCTCTGGGATCTTTGGCTCTTAGGACCATCACAAGATGCCCTCCCTTTCTTTGTTCCCATGTGATCCTATTAGTTTCTTGGATCCAGAGGGATATTCTTCCACCTAATTTTAGTGAAGATGGTGTCACTGTGACTTTTCTTTTGCTATCCCAGTTGTTCAATGAGGATCTGACATTAAATAACTACTCACTGTGGCTGCCATCTAGCCTTCTGTAATTGGTTTTTAATTTTTAAATGTTTTATATTTTTCTATTTATACTGTAACACCCAGGGTAGCACAGACTATGGTAAGTTTTAACAAATAAATGCAACATCTTAGTGACTAAATACAAGCCCTTATTTCTTGCACATGTCACAGTCCAGTGCAGTTGGTATGCTCTACTGGTAGGTTTACAAGCAGTGACTCACATGCCCTGGGTAATTCCACTTTGCAAATTATTTGTTTAAAGCCAAACGAGAAGAGGGAAGAGTGGTCAACAGTGACCACTGGTTGTGATGCAGTGAGTTTTATTGCCAGATATGGAGGTCACGTAACATCCTTGGCTGGACTCCGTCACACGACTCCAAACCACAAGAAAGGACTGGAAACAAAGCCACACTGAGAACTCTTCCTCAACTCTGTACAGCTGCCCAAGCAACTTCGGGAAAGAAAGTGGACTATAAAACAGTACCCATCTCTCTGTATATCTGTAAAACAATTTAAGATGTAATCTAATCAAAGAACTGGTCACCACTGTTTTTAATAAGGTTTTAATTCCATTAGTACAAAACTTAAAAAAAATTTGTGAATCAAGTTGTTCTAAAGACTACAAAAAAACATGTCTCCATGTTTGCTGACAAATGTGGAGAATAAGGCAGCTTATATTTAAATAAAAATTAAAATGCTTCTAATTATAAAGATTCCAGTTAAATGTCTTTTGGAATGATAATGTATTAAACTGTACTAACACATAAAGTAAGAAAATGATGGTTTGGCATCATTCATAAACATAAACATATTCACAAACATTCTAAATATTCAACATACATACTTCAGGAGAAATCTAGAAATCAATCCTTTTTATTACCTTTAGTCTACATGTTTAACACAACAAATATACTCATTGAAAAAATTAATGATATTTAAATAAAAACGAAGTTCATGAAAATTTACAAAATACAACCAATGTATTCTGACTTGTAATCATATCTTAAATATTTCAGCTTTATTTTTCTGACCTGGTCAGATCATTTAAAAATATTTTCGCACTATTTAATTTTAGGATATAAAACAGTAGCAACTTACTAAGTTTATGTTATAAAAATTAATATAGCAATTATCAAAATACTGAAAAAACTGTCTTATAAGAGCAGTATCCAGATCATAAAAACTTATGTCATTAAGAAAACATCTTCAAAAGGCACATTTTAATTACTGACGTTTATCTAAAGATAGTAGCTTAAGTTTTGAATTTCTAGTCAATTTTTCATTATCTCAATATGAAGACCATGGAGGGTTGGAGAAGGTAAGAGAACACAGGTTTCCAATGGACATCACCAGGACAGCAGTATTCCTACTCGTCACATCCACAAAGACCATGAGAAAAATGTAGAGGAAGGGAGGATTCTATTCTAATTCAACCTTCAGGAAAGACTTTTTACATAAAAATAACTTAGTTTAAAAGATTACAGGACAGAAAGCTTGAAAAACACAAGGCCAAGACCACAAACTGCCCAGTTTAGCCTGAGTGCTGATGTTACTTGTTTGCAGCCTAAGAAGAGAAAGAGGCTTCTGCTTGCTTCTCTTGGATCAAATCTTCACATGGAGCTCATCTCAATTTAAATTATTCAGTGAGCTAAAAGTACTACAAATTCCCAGCATGTCAGATATACTGGTGTTTAAAATAAAAATGACTTTATGGTTATCTCTGTCATGTTCCCCTTTAATTGGGGCTGATATTCTAAAATTGACTGTAATTATAACAACATCAGTAATTTCAAGTACTCTATAAAACTACTATTATTTTTAAGAGGTTATATCCTAGGACCTCAAAATGGCATCCAATATACAGTTTGAGTTATGTTTTACTTTTCAGTGAAGTTTAATACTAACTGACGTACTAAATTGAACCAGATCAGTACTCGGAAGTATTAACTGATTAAGTACTGATCCCATGCAAGAAACAGAAGGGATTTTTTAATGCTATGTTGGATTTCAGAATATTGGGGATCCATCTTCATTTCATATGATTTCTCTCAAGTCTCAATTGAGTGTTTCCACTTTTTTTTAAAGGTGGGAGACATCATTAGATCTTTTTTCCCTCACTGTAAAAAAAATAATTGACAAAAATATTCTGAAGTATGAAAAAGAAAATGGTCATCAGTTACTTAAAATATAATTTTCTGGTCCCTAATAATGGTCACGTTAGGAGTATTTATTCAAGTTCTGAAACAGCAGCTTTTTAAATTAAGGCAACATTGCTTTATTCTTACCTATGTTTTATTAACTACTCTATTACAGTTCATAAGAGCACTTTTATCCTCAAAAGGCTTTTATAATGTAAGAAGAATTAACATGACCATTCTTGTCAATGTTTAAAAAGTATATAAAAAGTTACTATATTCAAAGTCAACAAACACCTTATTTTTCTGTTTGGAATTCAAGAGTAATTACAGTCATTTCAGAATGTGTAAACTATGAAATTACCTTAAACTAACATCAACAACATAAAATACAATTTTTCTACAAAAATAACAATATAAGAGATATATCACTTCTTCCCTGAAATAGAAATTTAATATTTGGACAAAAAACTGTAAACTCTGATTACATTCAAAAGACAGCCTTTTAGAAACTTATATTATTTGAGGCTCTGGCAGCTGGAGCTCTTACCAGCAGATTTACGTGACAGTATGTTTTAACCACACAAGGCGAAACAGTTGTTTCTCTCACAGCTGCTACCAGGAGGAAAAAAATGGCTTCCTGCAGTGGACAGTCTGGGTGAATGAATTGCTGAGCTGGATGATCCGACCCTGCCCTCCACCCTGACTGCGCTCCACAACCACACAGGGCATCTGCACCAGCTGGACAGGAGTCTTCCTGTCTCTCAGTGCCTGAGTGAGGTTTAAGATCTGTGGAAGGAAGAGAGGTTTTCATCAGCTCCAAAAAGGTAAAGGCCTCAGTTCATTGATATTATTTTAACTATCTATTCATAACTACAGCTTTTGTTTCATCCATTTATGCCCAGCAGAGACGGTGATGAGTAGTACCCGCTATCAATACAAATATGTGGAGGTATGTATGCATGTACATACACATCCATATACACAAACAAATGCACAAGAGAAATATTCTAGAATGCATCTACATCCAGAAGAATTGAATCAGAGACGGAATAAAGTGAATGGTTCCACATACATACTCCATTGACACTGGTCCTAAACAGATAGTGGTCTAAATAGTCTCATTTTTACTAAATACTTGCCTTACCCACTCACTCAACAAATAAATTTATTGCATGTTCACTCAAATTATTAATAGGACCTAGTATTAAGGCATTTCTTTTAAAATTTGACTAATAATATTTATTAAGTTAAAACTTTTGAATTTTACATTAAATAGCAGTAGGGTCACGATCAATCTCAAGAAGAGTATTCATTTCCTATTCTACCTGTGCCTATTTGGAACACTGGACCTCAGAAATACTAATTTACTTGAAATATATTTTTACACATTATCTGAAAAAAATGGCAGAAATGATGAATAACTACTCCAATTCTTTCCATGTGGAATCTAAGGCCCTCCAAAATCTGACTCTCTAGCCTGCTTCTCCAACCATTTCACTTACTATTTAAAACTTATGACTCCAGCAAAGCCCTATGTAAGCACAACAGAACACTGAGAGGTATTCAAGCTAATAATCCGTCCTCTTCCCTAGCTCCCGGCCTCATCAGAGCAAGGGCTCCAGGACAGGAGGAACTTGGTTTTACTCACTGCTTTCTCTCAATCACTAGGACAGTTTCTGGCACTGGTTCTGTCAATAAGCAATTAATGAATAATTATATCCATTTGTTAATCTTACATAATAAATAGTGCAAAAACTAGACTTGTCTTCTTGGTCACAGGTCTGCAGCAGCTACCTTAAATGAAATGCATCTTTTAGAAAGAAAAAATTAATTAGTAAGTCACTGAATAACCATGTTAGCACTATAGTTTATTTTTATTTCAAGTCTTTCTTTCGGAATCTAAATACTAGTAGTAGAGCAGCAGAAGCAGAGTCACCTGCAGGTCAGCCTAGCCTTTAGGTCCACACCAGCAGGTGTAATTAATACCCAGTGTTTCTAATTAAAGGAGAGGAAAAGGAGAGAGAAGATTGTGTGACAACTAGTACTTTTATGTCCCAAGTAGTGCTCGTCCTTGGTGACATGGCTATTTACTGACTGCTCTCGCCAAACATGTTCTCTGAGGAAAATCATCCACAGGGA
Organism: Moschus berezovskii; assembly: GCF_049115385.1. Classification (NCBI taxonomy): domain Eukaryota; kingdom Metazoa; phylum Chordata; class Mammalia; order Artiodactyla; family Moschidae; genus Moschus; species Moschus berezovskii. Next base: position 53,153,822 of record NC_142464.1, on the reverse strand, counting down.
ACAGAACTTGGTATTGAAACATTCAAGCAAGTGGATTTGAGAAGGAGAAAGATACTAACACTCAGGAAAACAGTTATTAAAGTGAGGACAAGAATTAGCAGTAGCAGGAAACTGACCAAATAATAAAGTAAAAAAAAAAAAAAACTAATATGGAAACAATACGGGAAAAAAAAAAGAGTAATGAAATCAACTTTATTTCTAATCATCTGCGCTATTTTGGTTCAGAATAAAGGATAGTACTGAGAGTGGTCTCTGTGTCACAATGGAGGAAACAAGTTGACTACTGTTTCAGAGAGAGCTTTCAGTAATGAACAAGATCTTAAAAAAGTGACCTACCTGACCCCTCATCACAGACATCTGCTTTTCAAAAGTGGCTTTGTCAAATTTTCTGTCAGTCTATCACAAACAGAAAAGGAAACATTATTATAAAAATCAAGCTCTTTGAAAAAAACACTTGAAAACAAATGAACTCAACTTAGCACATGAGATCATTACAAACCATTCCTAACAGAAAAAGTTACACGAAAAGATTATTTTTACTTGATGCATTTTTGTGTACCTCTAGAATGACAATAAATACTCTTATACTCCAACTTGTTCCAGATAGGATTTATTCCAGCCAACAGCTTTAGGCTCTTTTAAAGAGAATTAAATAATAACAGATCACCAAACATTTCTTATAATTCACAGAGTAATTTTGTAAAAGTTCAACTTTAGAAGAAAACAACTTCCCAAATTATAATGTAGTCTCATTTCAAAGAAAACTCAAAGTTTAACTACACAAATTTATGCTCCTATAAAGAAAAATGCTAACTCCTTTCTGTTATGTCAGGTTCTATTGCAAGCAGTGATATCAGAAGCAGTAAACTGCAAATTAGCTCTATTAGGAAAAACTCTTTTAAGATTTCACTTTCTGAAATACTTAAAACTAAAAATCTATTTACCTTAAAAAGTTCATAAAGATCTTCACATAAATCTTGCACAAAGTTCATGTCTGAAATATATGGCAGAACCAAGTTTTTTATTTCTTCAGAAAAAGGAACTTTTGCTTGAGGAAGCCAAGCCCAGTGAAATGGATCTAAAAAAAAGGATTCTTATCAGTGAGGGCAAATGGTTTATTTAGACTCACATTCATTCTGTATTTTTCTCTATAATTCCTGGGTTAACAAAAAGACAGGAGAAGTTATTGGAACACTTATTCTTTACCATCTAAGTTATTCAAATTTCTAAGATTAGATGGTTAATTCAGATGGCTTTCTTGGTGGCTCAGAAGGTAAAGAATCTGCCTGCAATGCGGGAGACCCAGATTTGATCCCTGGGTCGAGAAGATCCCCTGGAGAAGGGAATGGCAACCTACTCTGGTATTCTTGCCTGGAGAATTCCATGGACAGAGAAGTCTGGCAGGCTCCAGACCATACAGTCACAAAAAGCTGGACAGGACTGAGCAACTAACACTTTCACTTTCAGATGGTAAAGCACAGTAAGGTATTTACCTGAGTTGGTTAGGTTTCTGAGTTTTAAACAGGAAAACAGTAAGTTTTGATAATGAGTATATCTCCAACAGCCCTATATCATATCTGAATGTCTGGTGGCTGTGTTTGGAAATTGAGCGGTACCTATAATTTGTTCACAGCCCCAGATATCATGGCTGAGGTCTCCCTGCAGTTTCAGCCACAAATGGTCAGGAACTGATGACTCATTGGTGTGTGTGTATGTGTCTGTGCTTAAAATTTTAAATCACTAGTAGGTCAACAGGTAAAATGTTCTAAAATTTTAAATCATTTGTAGGTCAATAGGTGGGCTTCCCTGATAGCTCAGTTGGTAAAGAATCCGCCTGCTATGCAGGAGACCCCAATTCGATTCCTGGGTTGGGAAGATCTGCTGGAGAAGGGATAGGCTACCCACTCCAATATTCTTGGGCTTCCCTGTGGCTCAGCTGGTGAAGAATCTGCCCGCAATGCGGGAGACCTGGGTTCGATCCCTGGGTTGGGAAGATCCCCTGGAAGAGGGAAAGGCTATCCCCACTCTAGTATTCTGGCCTGGAGAATTTCATGGACTGTATAGTCCATGGGGTGGCAAAGAGTCGGACACAACTGAGCAACTTTCACTTTCAGGTCATTAGGTAAGCCACTTTGAGAGAGAAAAGACTCATGATTTTGGGCTAACTCTAGTTCTCGCCCAAGAAGACCATTAAATATACACAGTGCCAGGACTAGAAAGATTAGTAAAGTAGTGAGATAATTTAGATATAGGGTGCATATTCAGATTCTTGCAAGAAAATGTAAGGTTTATGACAGTATGATTCCCCACAGAACTACAGTTCATTCAAGGAGAATCTCTAGCTCTTACTACTCAGAAAGCCCCGAGGAAAAAAACTTTGCCTTTAGAGTCATTTCCTCTGAATTCTCCTTTATCTCTTTGAATACAATGGAAAGTACAGTCCATTCCAAAGAAAGCCTTCCCCTGACCAGTTACGTAAAAGAAAAGCTCTGATTCTCTGCCTGTCTCTAATTCCAATCTCTGCCTCTCAACTTCTACCACCATTCACACTCTCCCCTAAGGCCACCAGTCATCTCTTAAGGCTCTTTCCAAAAGTCCGCATGCAGTCCTCATGCTACTTCACCTGTCTCTGCAGTAAGCAGCACTGCTCTCTATCGTCTCCCTCTGTGAAATGCTCCCCTATGTGGTTTCTGGTGCTACCACTGTCTCAAACTCTACCTTCTGTCTTTTAAGCCATTTCCCTTTTGCTGGCTTTTTCTCCCGGTTTCAACACCACCGTTGCCAGACTCTACACTTTGTCTTTTCTCTCCTTCATTTACTAAACATTCATGAAATGTCTACTGAGTACCTACATATCTCACATTGCCTGAGTGATGGCATTTGTTCACCATGATTTTCCCAGGTGCAACACCACCATGTCTTCCACTTAACAAGGTGACAGTTTAACAATGATATCCTCAATACCAATTACTCTTCCAACCTAGGGACTGACTTCAGATCTTCTGCATTGCAGGCAGATTTTTTACTGACTGAGCTACCAGGGAAGCCCAAGGATACTCGAGTAGGTAGCCTGTCCCTTCTCCAGGCGATTCCTGACCCAGGAATCGAACTGGAGTCTCCTAAATTGCAGGCAGATTCTTTACCAGCTGAGCTATCAGAGAAGCCCCACCAAACATTCATGAAACATTTATTGAGTACCTATGTATCTTACATTGCCCTAGTGATGGCATTTGTTCACTATGATTTTCCCAGGTGATAGCAACACCGCCACGGCTTCCACTTACCAAAGTAACAGTTTAAAAATTACATCCTCAATACCAATTACTCTTTCAAGTTCTAGATCCTTATTTTTTGGTGTTTGTGTTTGGTAAAATTTTCCAGGTGTATTGTAGGCATCTTAAACTTGACACCTTTAAAAGGCAATTTGTATATAGATTCCAAACCATTAGAGGTAAAAAAAAAACACAGAACAAAGACATCTCAAGTCAGTTCAACCAAAGATAGGGAAGGAAAAAAAGAAAAAAAATGAAATTCATGGTAAATAGAAAAAAAAAAAGATGGTAGAAAAAGTTCAAACACATCAGGAGTTTACTGAGACAAACTACAGAGTTAAATGTATCTATTAAAAGGATCTCAGATTGGGCAAAAAACCTTCAGCTAGGAGCTATTTATATGTCATATACTTAAATGATGGAAGTTGAAAATAAAAGTATAGAATAATACAGGTAAATACTCGTAAAAAGAAACTAGGTATAGTAATGTTACAACAGACAAAATAAGAAATGCTAAAAACACTGTGAGGGATATATTTTACACTAACAAAAAGAACAAGTCACCCCATCAAGATAAAACACTGGGACTTTGAGTGTGAAATACAAAGCAAAAAGTGCATAGAAATACAAGAAGAAATTGACAAAATCGCAATCACAGTGAATTCTGTCTCTCAAAAATTAGCAGATTAAGTGGTTAAAAAATAGGTTAAGAATATGATTTGACTAACTAACAAGTTTTCATTAGAAGACAGACTTGGTGCTCAACCACATTCTTCTCAAAAATAGTCCTTTAAATTTGCCATAGATCAAATTAGCAAAGAATGACTAACAAATTTCAAATTTGGAAAGCTATCGAATTTATTTTACAAGGCTAACACAAGCCAAGAAATCAAAATCAGACATAGTCACCCAAAAATAAGGAACAATACATGGCAAGGCTCACAGTATTACACATCTTTGCATCCCAAGTGCCTAGAACTGAGCCTGAATGACTGTAATATACCCAGCTTTTCCTCTGCTATTTTGATATCCATAAAATTTCATTCCCATCCTATTCTGAAAAAGGGATCACTAGAGATTCTATAAAAATTTCTAAATACTCACATGCTCTCCACTCATCAGGATGTTTAAAAGGAAACGCTAGACCATTATCAATTGCAGCTATTTTAATAAGTGTTTCTTTATCATCAGTCCATTTTGTATCCTAAAAGGAGAAAATAGTTGATAAACCAATTTATATGTGTATTTCCAAAAGGAAAATGTATAATAATTATTGAGCTTTAAAGACATTTTATCTGAAGAGTCTATAAAAATAAAGTTACCAGAAAGTACCAATTTACCATTTAAGGGAAGACAGGGTCTTAAGAACCAATAAAAGCTTCATAATCACTACTTTTTAAATTTGCTATTACAAAGTTATACAGTAATAGTTTCATTCTTTTCATCTATGGGGAAGAAGGCTTGATATTATTAAGACTTCAAAATGTGTAGTTCTGTGTAACAGGCTCTAGGTTTATCCACCTCACTCCAACTGACTCAAATTCGTTCCTTTTTATGCTAAGTAATATTCCATTTTATTTTATATATATATATGTGTGTGTGTACCACATCTTCTTTATCCGTTCACCTGGTGATGGACATTTAGGTTCCTTCCGTGTCCTGGCTATTGTTAAATAGTGCTGCAATGAACCCTGGGGAACATGTGTCTTTTAGAATTGTGGTTTTTCTCAGGGTATATGCCCAGTAGTGGGATGGCTGGGTTATATGGTAGTTTTGTATAGAGTAAGGTAAGTCAGAAAGAGAAAAATATTATATATTAACGCATATATATGGAATCTAGAAAAATGGTACTGATGAACCTATCTGCAGTGAAGGAATGGAGATGCAGATGTAGAGAAAGGACTTATGGACACAGCTGGGTAAGGAAAGGGTGGGATGAACTAAGAAAGTAGCATTGACATGTATACACTATTATGTGTAAAACAGAAAACTAGAGGGAAGTTGCTTCATAACACAGGAAGTCCAGCCTGGTGCTCCGTAATGACCTAGAGGGAGAGGTGAGATGCGGGGGAGGGGAGGGAGGCTCAAGAGGGAGAGGATATACGTATAATTATGATTGATTTCCGTTGTTGCATAGCAGAAGCCAACACAACACCGTAAAGCAACGTTCCTCCAATTAAAAAATGTTTTTAAAATAAATGCTATGACCATGTATACCAACAAATGTTAATTATGTGATGGGATGGAGGTGTTAACTAACCATACTGTGATAGTCATTTCACAGTATGTACTTGTATCAAATCATCATATTGTACACCTTAAAACTGCATGCATGTCAATAATACCTCAATAAAGTTGGGGAGAAAAATAAATAAAAAGTGTAGTTCTGGGTAATTCACTGTTAGATGTGTTGCTTAAATGGATGTGTGTGTGCCTGACTCTGTGACTCCCATGGACTGTAACCTTCCAGGTTCCTTTGTCCATGGGATTCTCCAGGCAAGAATACAGGAGTGGGTTGCCATTTCCTTCTCTAGGGGATCTTCCCAACCCAGGGATTAAATCTGGGTCTCTTGCACTGGCAGGCCGATTCCTTACTGACTGAGCCACCAGCGCTTAAATGTATGGTATTTGCAAAATACTGATATTTTTAAGATAATGACGAAGGTACCTTACTAAAATAAAATCTTTCCTAGGGTGTCATAGAAATAATTAGTTCAAATACAAAATGTTTCTAAATAAAACTCTCCAACAACCATGGCTAAATGTAATAAGGTCCAGTAGAAGGAACCTCAAGATACTCTTGATTACAGAATGTAGGCTATTTCTAACTTCTCCATTCTCCTGTAATGGACATGCAAGCCTCAGAAGCAAGAGAGTTTTCATGTTGAAGAGTACTTCTTATTATCTAAAAATAGACATTGTCATTATTAACTGGTCTGGATTTTGAAAAGGTGAAAAAGACAATTTTTAAATTAAAAGTATTAGAGTAAAGGTACAGGTGACACCTGCCAGAGCTGTTTCTGTTAGTTTATATCAAATATCTTATCTCAATGAGAATGCACAAAATACTTAAGAGGAAAAGAATAACGTTTTCAGTAAAATCCAGTTGCTTTAGATATACCAAAAAAATATATTTAGAAACTATTATAAACATGTATATTTTTATATATGTAATTTTAAATCCATTTCTGCTATAACTGTCATTTATTTTATCATTTTTTTCTATTTACAACTTCATTGAGGTATAATTTACACACAATAAACTTTACAAATTAAAGTGTACAAGTTGATAAGCACTGAAAGATATGAAACCACCCAGATGTTTCCCTGTGTCCTTTAGCAGTCTCCTTCCTCCCTCTATCCCACCCATGGCAAGCATTGTCTGCTTTCTGTCCCTAGGGATTAGTTTGCACTTTCTAGATTTTTATATAAAAGGAATCAGACAGTATCTTCCCTTTTGTTTAGCTTCTTTCACTCAGCAGGGTTTTGAGATTCATCCACATTATTGCGTGTATCAAACGTGTTCTTTATTTATTGCTGAGTACTTTGAATATGTAATTTCAAAATTCTTTGATGAACTATGAAAACTACAAATTTTTAAAAGTGATGTAACAGCTTTAAATGATGAGAATCAATTCAGTTCAGTTCACTCAGTCATGTCCAACTCTCTGCGACCCCATGGACTGCAGCACACCAGGCCTCCCTGTCCAACAACAACTCCCGGAGTTTACTCAAACTCATGTCCATTGAGTCGGTGATGCCATCCAACCATCTCGTCCTCTGCTGTCCCCTTCTCCTCTCACCTTCAATCTTTCCCAGTATCAGGGTCTTTTCAAATGAGTCAGTTTTTTGCATCAGGGGGCCAAAGGATTGGAGTTTCAGCTTCAGCATCAGTCCTTCCAATGAATATTCAGGACTGATTTCCTTTAGGATGGACTGGTTGGATCTCCTTGCAGTCCAAGGGACTCTCAAGAGTCTTCTCCAACACCACAGTTCAAAAGCATCAATTCTTCAGTGCTCAGCTTTCTTATACTCCAACTCTCACATCCATACGTGACTACTGGAAAAACTATAGCTTTGACTAGATGGACCTTTGTTGGCAAAGTAATGTCTGCTTTTTAATATGCTGTCTAGGTTGGTCATAACTTATCTTCCAAGGAGCAAGCGTCTTTTAATTTCATGGCTGCAGTCACCATCTACAGGGATTTTGGAGGTCCCCAAAATAAATTCTGACACTGTTTCCACTGTTGTTCCATCTATTTCCCATGAAGTGATGGGACCTGATGCCATGATCTTTGTTTTCTGAATGTTGAGCATCAAGGCAACCTTTTCACTCTCCTCTTTCACTTTCATCAAGAGGCTTATGAGTTCCTCTTCACTTTCTGCCATAAGGATGGTATTATCTGCATATCTGAGGTTATTGATATTTCTCCCAGCAATCTTCATTCCAGCTTGTGCTTCTTCCAGCCAAGCGTTTCTCATGATGTACACTGCATATAAGTTAAATAAGCAGGGTGACAATATACAGCCTGGATGTACTCCTTTTCCTATTTGGAACCAGTATATTGTTTCATGTCCAGTTCTAACTGTTGCTTCCTGACCTGCATACAGGTTTCTCAAGAGGCAGGTCAGGTAGTCTGGTATTCCCATCTCTTTCAGAATTTTCCACAGTTTATTGTGATCCACACAGTCAAAGGCTTTGGCATAGTCAATAAAGCGGAAGTAGATGTTTTTCTGGAACTCTCTTGCTTTTTAGATGATCCAACGGATGTTGACAATTTGATCTCTGGTTCCTCTGCCTTTTCTAAACCCAGCTTGAACATCTGGAAGTTCACAGTTCACGTACTGTTGAGACCTGGCATGGGGAATTTTGAGCATTATTTTACTAGCATGTGGGATGAGTGCAATTGTGTGGTGGTTTGATCATTCTTTGGCATTGCCTTTCTTTGGGACTGGAATGAAAACTGACCTTTTCCAGTAAAAAGAATATCAGTACTGAGCTGATATTATTCTTCTATGCTAATACAACATACAAAATAAAATTGCACAGAGATTTCAAAAATAGAATAAAAAATGTAACATAAGCAGGCGAAGGAAAGAAAAAAGATGATAAAAACAGAAAAAGGAGATAAAAACCAAGGATCAAGGTGAAGGAAATGAGGAAGTGATGAAGTGACGAAGAATAACTTCAAGGAATTTTTAATAGACACTGATACTGTGTTTATATATGCATATATATTAAAATTCCCTCACCGTAATTTCATCTTCATGTGTCTGCTTTTCACATCTGATTAACCAGTTATCATTTCCCCTGTCTTTCAAAACAAATGAAAAATCTATTACTTCATTTTTTATAGATATCATAGCTTAATATCAAGCAGAAAAACCTAGTCACCTCTTCGACGTTGAGACCTTCATTTGTTATCTGCAGCATATTAACACATTAAAGGCTTCAATTTAATACATACAAACTAAAAATACTCATAAATGTTAGTTAACATTTATTGTTTATTCTGTGCCAGACATTGTTGTTAAGTGCTTACCATGTATTAACTCATCAAATTCTTACAAAAACTCTGTAAAGTAGGTACAGTTACTGTCAAGAACTTTTAAATCAACTTTATTAGAAAGGATAATTTCTCTTCACCTTAGGGAGGAAAAACTATCTACCCCCGTTACCAAGCAAATTTCTGAATGGGCTCTTACCAAATGTCACGACAAGAGTACTCTAGACACAAATTTTTTAAAAAACTGAAATAGAGTTGATTTGATGAATACAACATTGTGTTAGTTTCAGGTGTACAATAAAGTGATTCAGGGAAATATACAAGTTTATCAGATTATTTTCCATTACAGTTATTACAAGATATAATATAATTTCCTAAGCTATACCATCTCCTTGTTGCCTATTTATTTTATGTATAGCAGTTTGTACCTGTTAATCCCATACTCCTAATTTGTCCCTCCTTCCTGCCTTCTCCCCTTGGGTAACCATAAGTTTGTTTCCTACGTCTGCAAGTTTGTTTCTGTTTTGTATGCAGATTCACTGGTATTACTTTTTTTAGATTCCGCATATAACTGACCATATAATTTTTGTCCGTCTCAGTCTGATTTACTTCACTAAGTATAACATTTTCTAGGTCCATCCACATTGCTGCAAATGGCAATATTTCATTCTTTTTTGTGATTGAGTACTATACTCCATTGGACTCTACACTAATTTTACCATTAATTTAAGACTGTATGATTTTATTTGTAAGCCCAGGTCGGATGGCTTCACAGCTGAATTCTATCAAAAATTTAGAGAAGAGCTAACACCTATTCTACTCAAACTCTTCAAGAAAATTGCTGAGGAAGGGAAACTTCCAAACTCATTGTATGAGGTCACCATCACCCTAATCCCAAAACCTGGTAAAGATCCCACAGAAAGAGAAAACTACAGGCCAATTTCACTGATGAATATAGATGCAAAAATCCTTAACAAAATTCTAGCAATCAGAATCCAACAACACATTAAGATGATACATCATGACCAAGTGGGCTTTATCCCAGGAATGCAAGGATTCTTCAATATCCGCAAATCAATCAATGTAATACACCACATTAACAAACTGAAAAATAAAAATCATATGATTTTCTCAATAGATGCAGAGAAAGACTTCGACAAAATTCAACATCCATTTATGATAAAAACCCTCCAGAAGATGGGAATAGAAGGGACATACCTCAACATAATAAAAGCTATATATGACAAACCCACAGCAAACATTATCCTCAATGGTGAAAAACTGAAAGCATTTCCCCTAAAGTCAGGAACAAGACAAGGGTGCCCACTCTCACCACTACTATTCAACATAGTTCTGGAAGTTTTGGCCACAGCAATCAGAGCAGAAAAAGACATAAAAGGAATCCAAATTGGAAAAGAAGAAATAAAACTTTCACTGTTCGCTGATGACATGATCCTCTACACAGAAAACCCTAAAGACTCTACCAGAAAACTACTAGAGCTAATCAATGAATACAGTAAAGTTGCAGGATATAAAATCAACACACAGAAATCCCTTGCATTCCTATACGCTAATAATGAGAAAATAGAAAGAGAAATTAAGGAAACTATTCCATTCACTGTTGCAATGAAAAGAATAAAACACTTTATATCTACCTAAAGAAACAAAAGACCTGTACATAGAGAACTATAAAACACTGGTGAAAGAAATCAGGACACTAATAGATGGAGAAATATACTGTGTTCGTGGATTGGAAGAATAAATATTGTGAAAATGAGTATACTACCCAAAGTAATTTATACATTCAGTGCAATGCCTATCAAGCTACCAACGATATTTTTCACAGAGCTAGAACAAATAATCTCACAATTTGTATGGAAATACAAAAAACCTCGAATAGCCAAAGCAATCTTGAGGAAGAAGAATGGAACTGGGGGAATTAACCTGCCGGACTTCAGGCTCTACTACAAAGCCACAGTCATCAAGACAGTATGGTACTGGCATAAAGACAGAAATATAGATCAATGGAACAAAATAGAAAGCCCAGAGATGAATCCACGCACTTATGATACCTTATCTTTGACAAAGGAGGCAAGAATACAAAATGGAGAAAAGACAGTCTCTTTAACAAGTGGTGCTGGGAAAACTGGTCAGCTACTTGTAAAAGAATGAAACTAGAACACTTCCTAACACCATACACAAAAATAAACTCAAAATGGATTAGAGAGCTAAATGTAAGACCAGAAACTATAAAACTCCTAGAGGAGAACATAGGCAAAACACTCTCCGACATAAATCACAGCAGGATCCTCCATGACCCACCTCCCAGAATATTGGAAATAAAAGCAAAAATAAACGAATGGGACCTAATTAAAATTAAAAGCTTCTGCACAGCAAAGGAAACCATAAGCAAGGTGAAAAGACAGCCTTCAGAATGGGAGAAAATAATAGCAAATGAAGCAACTGACAAAGAATTAATCTCAAAAATATACAAGCAACTCCTGCAACTCAATTCCAGAAAAATAAATGACCCAATCAAAAAATGGGCCAAAGAACTAAACAGACATTTCTCCAAAGAAGATATAAAGATGGCTAACAAACACATGAAAAAATGCTCAACATCCCTCATAATCAGAGAAATGCAAATCAAAACCACAATGAGATACCATTTCACACCAGTCAGAATAGCTACTATCCAAAAGTCTACATGCAATAAATGCTGGAGAGGGTGTGGAGAGAAGGGAACCCTCTTACACTGTTGGTGGGAATGCAAGCTAGTACAGCCACTATGGTGAACAGTGTGGAGATTCCTCAAAAAACTGGAAATAGAACTGCCATATGATCCAGCAATCGTACTCCTGGGCATACACACCGAGGAAACCAGAATTGAAAGAGACACGTGTACTCCAATGTTCATCGCAGCACTGTTTATAATAGCCAGGACATGGAAGCAACCTAGATGTCCATCTGCAGACGAACGGATAAGAAAGCTTTGGTACATATACACAATGGAGTATTACTCAGCCATTAAAAAGAATGCATTTGAACCAGTTCTAATGAGGTGGATGAAACTAGAGCCTATTATACAGAGTGAAGTAAGCCAGAAAGACAAACACCAATACAATATGCTGCTGCTGCTGCTAAGTCACTTCAGTCGTGTCCGACTCTGTGCGACCCCATAGACGGCAGCCCACCAGGCTCCGCCATCCCTGGGATTCTCCAGGCAAGAACACTGGAGTGGGTTGCCATTTCCTTCTCCAATGCATGAAAGTGAAAAGTAAAACTGAAGTCGCTCAGTCGTGTCCAACTCTTAGCGACCCCATGGACTGCAGCCTACCAGGCTCCTCCGTCCATGGGATTTTCCAGGCAAGAGTACTGGAGTGGGGTGCCATTGCCTTCTCCAATACAATATACTAACGCATATATATGGAATTTAGAAAGATGCAAATGATAACCCTGTATACGAGACAGCAAAAGAGACACAGATGTATAGAACAGTCTTTGGGACTCTGTGGGAGAGGGTGAGGGTGGGATGATTTGGGAGAATGGCATTGAAACATGTATATTATCATATGTGAAATGAATCGCCAGTTCGGGGTCGATGCATGTTACAGGATGCTCGGGGCTGGCGTTGGGGGATGACCCAGAGGGAAGATAAGGGGAGCAGGGAGGTGGGAGGGGGGTTCAGGAGGGGGAACTCATGTACACCCGGGGTGGATTCATGTCAATGTATGGCAAAACCAACCAATATAATATTGTAAAATAATTAGCCTCCAATAAATTTTAAAAAATTAAATTAAAAAATTAAAAAAAAAGACTATATGATTTTAAAAGATGAATCTAAAGAGGTACATAATGTTTTTTCAGAAACTAATATAAATGAGCAAAAAGTCTGAACTAGAGTTTTCAAGTTTCAGAGTACATCAGAATTACCTGGTGGGTGGAAATTTAGTCCCTTCAGCTATGTCCAACTCTTTGTGACCCTATGAACTGTAGCCTGCCAGGCTCCTCTGTCCATAGGATCTTCCAAGCAAGAATACTGGAGTGGGTTGCCTTTTCCTTCTCCAGTGGATCTTCCTGACCCAGGGACTGAACCCGGGTCTCCTGCACTGCAGGCAGATTCTTCACCGACTGAACTACCAGGGAAGCCCCATGCTGCTGCTGCTGCTAAGTCGCTTCAGTTGTGTCCGACTCTGTGCGACCCCACAGACGGCAGCCCACCAGGCTTCCCCGTCCCTGGGATTCTCCAGGCAAGAACACTGGAGTGGGTTGCCATTTCCTTCTCCAATAGGACCTGTTAAAACACTAACTGCTGGACCCACATTCAGTGGATTGGGATGGGTTCCCAAAAGATGCATTTGGGCCCACATAACACTGACCCTAAAACAGACCAGGGAACCACATTTGGGAATCACTGCTTCAAGTGATCAACAACGTCACTGCTCCCTGCCATCACAGAAAAAATTAAGAGTTTGTTGTGCTTACAGACTGTACTACAGTCATCTAATTTCAAAATAAGCATCTAAAATAACTTACACAATCAAGTTTTAATTATTCATATTATGCAGATAACATCTCCAATTTCCAGCAGGCTTTGTACTGCTGCCAAGAAACTCCACCTGAAGGACAGGTACTCATCACTATCACTGGGGCAGGAGCCCACCCTGAGTCAGAATCTCCAGTATGAGGTTAATTCTGCCTGGGAGAGTCGGCACTACATCTCTGCTTTCCAAGGCAGGCAAAGAAAAAGACTTTGTCTTTTTCAAAAAGTAGCCTTAAGACTACTACAGCAAAACTTTACATCTTTGATTTGGATAAACAAGAGCTGAATACAGTTTGAAAGTTAAGAAGATGTGAGTAAACAAATGAGAGAACTTCCATACCTGTATTTCTGATGATGTAATCCAAAACAACTAATCTTTCAAACTGTGACTGAAACTGTTTTCTAATATTCTCAGGCAAAGGGTCAGCTTCAAATTTCCTAAGCCAACATTCAGCCTCCTTGTAACCTTCAACAAATAACTGAAAGGAACCAATCTATAATTTAAAGAATTATAGTTAGAAAAGAAAATACAAGAACAAAGGAATTACCTTTAAAATTTCTCAGCAGTACTGTCATATTTATATAAACACAATAAGAAAAACTGAAATTAACACTAATTTACATAAGCCACATTTATCAAGAAAACTATTTTTATACATTAATTTAAAATAATCACATAAAGAATACATAGCAAATAAAAAATGATCAATCCTAGACTTTTAAGGAGCATAGAAGCTATTTTAGGATAATTGAAAAGGAAAATACACACATGTCCTTGAGGCACTTTTCTCAACGAGAATGCTATTTTCTAAAAATATTTATTAAAATGAATTCAATTATGAAGACCAAAATCTGTACCTATCTTGGCTATTTAATAATAGTGTAATTTTATCTTACTGGAAAAATACATTAAGATTCTTTTTTACAACAGAAAATAACTTTATTTTTTAAAATGAATGAATTATTTAACTATGCAGCTTAAAGATCCTGTAATAAATTTTAAAGACTTAATCATAACCTCTACAGTGGTTTTTAAAAAAGTCCTTTCCTTAAAGATATATCTATATTATAAGGTTTCCTATCACTAAAATTATGAGCTGTTAACATTAAACAATTTTTTTAAAGAAGAAAATACAAATTTAAACAGCACAGAATACATAGATAATGGTAACCTAGTTGGCCTCCTTTGTCCATGGGATTCTCCAGGCAAGAATACTGGAGTGGGTTGCCATCTCCTCCTCCAGGGGATCATCCTTACTGAGGGATCGAACCCAGGCCTCCTGCCTTGAGGCAGGTTCTTTACAGTCTGAGCCATCAGGGAAGCTGGCTTCATAAATACAAACAAATCACTACAAAGAAAATCTATCTCAGGAATTCCCCGGCAGTCCAGTGGTTAGGACTACCTGCTTTCACCGCTGAGGGGCTGGGGGTTCGATCCCTGGTTGGGGAATTAAAATCCTACAAGCTGGATGGTGATGCCAAAAATAGACATCTCTTAACACTTTATGTGACTTGTTGTTGGCATGAAATTTTAATGACTTCCTAAATGTTTTCTCTAAAGCACTCATAATAAGGTCCTAGCAGTCATAAATAGGGAAATTACCTCAGCATATGCAAGGAGTAACAAGCCTTGTCAATGTTTTCAAATTTTCCTGCTTACTTGGAGTACAATATTAAAGACAAGTTAACTATGTAGTTCTTACTCTAATTCTTTTATATAGATAAATGCATAGCAACAACAAAACAAAAAAAATTGCAGGTTAAATATATTAGAAAAAATAAGAAGTCTAGTACTTTTTTTAGTATGCTTTTTCCATTAACCTTCACTACCCTTGCTGAGCTAGTTGCTAATCATCCCTTGAAGTGAAGTGAATCATCCCTTAGGTTTATTTAAAACCTATGATAAGGAAAAAACAAAATCTAATATATAGTGAGTAAACCTGGTTACTACCATTTACTATGTGCCAGGGACTATACCAAGTACCTGATATTATCACAACCCTAGTAGTTTCTGTCATCCTCGATTTATAGAAACTGGAGCTTGGAGAATAAGTGACTTGTCCAAGGTCTCAGAGCTAACTGGTGAAGAGGCTTGGAGTACAGTCTAGGTCTAATTCTCGGCCTATACTTTCAGCTGTAACTTTATAAAGCCTTAGGTGCAATCTCCTCTTGAAATTCCCCAGCTCTCCGAACTGGGTTAAATATCCCTCCTCTACCCACTCTAAGCTCTCCGCACTTAATCATCATTAACAGTTTTATCATATTGTGTTGAGGCTGCTTGTTACTACAAGCTCTTGAAGATGAGAAAAACGTTTTTACTAATATATCCACAGCCCAAAGCACAGAGCCTACAGAGCTCTGGTAATATGTGATGAAGTTTGTTGAAGTTTTTGTGTGCTTCGTTTTGTCTGACTTTTTGTGACCCCATGGACTGTAGTCCACCAGGCTCCTCTGTCCATGGGATTCTCCAGGCAAGAATACTGGAGTGGGTTGCCATTTCCTTCTCCAGGGGGTCTTCCCGACCCAGGGATTGAACCTGTGTCTCTTGTACCTCCTGTATTGGCAGGCAGATTCTTTACCACTGTGCCATCTGGGAAGCCCAATATGTGATGAATTGCCCGCCCTTCGCCACACCGCCCCACCCCCAACAAAGCTCATCACAGTAACTTACCTTAGGAGGAAGTCCTATCCGATGAAATTTTCTACCTACTTTTGGCACTTTCTCTAAAGCATACTTTTTGCCTCTAGATTTTGCACGGTCAATTGCACTGTAGTTAAACGTCTCACTGACAAGCCAAACCACCTAGAAATGTACAGTTTAGAGAAATGGCTATTAGAATTTGCATTATAGTATGTCTATTCACATATACCGTGGAACTCACACTAATGCTGTAAATGAGTGAAGTTTAATGCTATACTAAATGTCCCTGAGACTCTAAAACAGAAAAGCTAAGAGACTTTGCAAAGTTAGTTAAATGGCACACATGTATTTTTTTCTGAGAGAGGTAGCCTAAAATTGGCCAGTGGAAGAAAGAAGTATGTAGAATTAGGAAGGAAGATTTAGAGAACTTTAAGTAAAAATGTATAAAGGCCAAAAAGACAGGAATCTTCTGAGTATGTTAGTTATCTCTACCTTCAACAGAATCTGTAGATCACTGCTTTCTTTCTGCTTTCTAAATGCTGGTTCTTTCTCTTCTTTTTGTCAGCATCATCTCAGCTCACGTGAGAAAGAGATATTCCCTTGGATATTCTGTGTGTCTACATTATTGGAAAAGATCCTGATGCTGGGAAAGATTGAAGGCAGTAGAAGAAGGTGACAACAGAGGATGAGATGGTTGGATGGCATCATTGACTCGATGGACATGAGTTTGAGCAAGCTCCAGGAGTCGGTGATGGACAGGGAGGCCTGGCGTGCTGAAGTCCTTGGGTCACAAAGAGCTGGACATGACTGAGTGACTGAACCAACTGACTGACACTAGAATAAATTTACTGGTCATTTGTGACTCAGGATCACCAACCGTGACTTTAGATTCTGTATACTAGAAGTACATGATAGAAAGAATGACAGAAAGAATGCCTCCTTTACCCTTGTTTTTGGTACAATGCCCAGATGAAGCTTTTCGTCCACAAGGTAGGCACCAGCTTCGGAAAGGTATCCCTGGTTAGGAAGCAGGCAGCCCCTGCCAAAGCAGCAAGGGCAGCAGACCTTGTGAACGTATTTGGTCCATTTTGGATTCAGGTGACCATAAGGCTCTTCTGATTTGGGTTTAAACACACCAATAATTTTCTATATAGGAAGAAAGTAAACACTTTGTTAGACTTTTAATCTAACAAATTAAAAGAGATGATAATCCATAAAATGCATTCTGGTCTTTTTCTACTCTTCCCACCACAGATTTGGGCATAACCCTTAACAATTAAGAGTTTTAATTCCAGTCACAGTTTTACACTCCTTCTCATTCAACAATCTAAAATCAATAATCTTTTGAGCTAGTGGTTTTCAAACTGTGCTCTGAGAAACCCTAGAGAAGGTGAGGGGCAAGAGCTCTGTGACCCTATCCTCTGGTTTCACCCATTTAACATAATGGATGCCGTAGTTAAAAAAGGGTTCTGCTGATTTTAAAATGTTTGAAAATCAGCGACCTAGGTCAAACAGTGTTATTATTCAATATCTATTAAATATTCAAATTCTATGTTCATTCATTATCTACCTTCCCAGCAGGTGTGCATTCTAAAAGGGCAGGGACTTTCTCTGTGAGGGCTGTATCACCAGTACTCAGAACAGTACCTGGCATACAGTAGGCATTCAAGCATTTGTTAAATGAATAAATCCAGTGACAAAAAGTCATCTCTAAGATACAAAGGAAATGACAAGATATAGTGACATCTATGCTGCCAGATTCTGCTACTCTTTTTTCAATTTTTTTTTATGAACCAATTTTAAATAAATTCTCTCCTCTTAAAAAAAACTGCTTATGGATGTCTAAAAGTCTTTCCCCATCAAGCATATATATCCTGTTAGAATTGTCTTTATTATTGGTCTGATAAAACATATTCATGTTAAATTTAGAAGCTGAATTATCCTTAGATAAGAAATAAAAAATCTTATTATAAGTATATAATTGCTTTATAATGCAGTAAAGTCTGAGTCACTAATAAAGAAGTCAACAAGAACAAATCAAGAAATCAAGCTTGGAATAAAGATTGAGACATTGACACTACCTACATATATATATTAAAATCTCAAAAAGACTGTTTTAAAAAATATAACTTCAGTCTTTGAAAAAATATTTGGGTAGAATTGTAATCTGTTTTTCCTCCTGAAAAAAGAACTGATGGCTATGAATCATTCAGAAAGCTTTTAGAAATGATAATACAGATTTTTTAAAAATTCTAAATGGAGTTGAACAAAGTCCATATCAGGCTCTCTTTTCTGCCTTAGGATTATTCTTTGGTTCATTTCATTTTGTTACATTCCAATGCCTTCAAACTTCACACTGCCCAGGATCCTTCTTTGGTATAATAATGCTGGAAAAAATATTCTGAGGGTAAAAGAAACCTCTGCTTTGATAGCACTCGACGCAATGGACATGAATTCGAGCAAACTCCGGGAGATAGTGGAAGAAAGATGAGCCCTGTGTGCTGAAGTCCATGGACTCACAAAGAGTCGGACACACCTTAGCAACTCAACAACAAGGACTTGTGAATATAAACCCCACAAATCCAGAGCTGAATGTTGAGTATTCAATAAACACTTGAAGCCAAGTATTAAAATAATAAAACAGAAATTATACAAACAGCTCTAGTTTTAAACAGTAGGGTGCTTTAGTTAAAAATAAACTGACCTTTATTTCTGAAAAGAGGGTGCACCAGTTTTATTAGGAAAATATCTTCAGAAACTCATAATGACTTCACATTAAAATTAGTGTTTTCCAAAAGGTCTGTTATGTATAGTAGGTCTATGAAATTCTCACCCTCTTAGGATCCTTCACAAAGTAACTTCCACTTGAACCTTGAGAGATTCTTTCTGGATAAACTTCAAATTCTATTGCTTGTTCTGCTTTCAATATAACATCGGCAAATTCTGGATCATCCAAAAATGTGTTCAACTCTGAAGAATCAACAATTATTGCATTAAGAAAAACATTAATACAGAATGCAAAAAAGAAGAAAGACCAGCTATGAGAATAGCTGACAACATATGAGCTCACAACATGGACCTGTAATACTAGATTAGGTTACCAGTGTTAAGACATTTAGGCACAGAAAAATGTAGACTTTCCTGGTGGCTCAGACAGGAAAGAATCTACCTGCAATGCAGGAGACCCGGGTTCAATGCTTGGGATGGGAAGATCCCCTGGAGAAGAGAATGGTTACCCACTCCAGTATTCTGGCTAGGACAGAGGAGCCTGGAGGGCTACAGGCCATAGGGTCACAAAGAATTGGACACGACTGAGCGACTAATGCTTTCACTTTTTTTCCCATGGAGTATTTTGATGTCTTTTTTTTCTTTTCTAACCCCACTTTAAGTATCAAGTTAAGACACAAGGAAAACAAGATTTCCTATCCTGAAGAAAAAATCACACAATTTCCCTGTGTTAACTTGAACTCCTCCCTCCCAGTGATTTTGTTCTTCAACCAGCCTCAGCCTGCATTTGCAGTCATTCCTCAGATATATCATCACCAATACCTGAAACCGCATCACACTTAGCATTTCAGTCATCTTCTATTTTCCTAGTTCACTGCCTCTGGCATCCTGAGTCCAAAAATTCTTCCATCCCACTAGGGCCTTTAAAGCACTGATCTACCAAATACTGCTCAAGGGTCTTCACCCACTTTGTGTCCCTCCTTGGACAGCATAAATTATGGTTAATCATCACTAAAATCACTCTCTTATTCCCACTCCTCATCATAGCTACCTGTAAAATCTCAATCCTGGTTAAATCCAACTGTCTACTGACTGTGCCTGTACCTGGACAGCTGAACTTGCCAAACACAACGCCTGGTGTCTTCCCTTAAATGCCTGGTGTCTCCCCTTTTAAAAAAACCCACAAACCTCAGCTGGACTCTTCATGTTGTCTGGGGAGCATACTACATTCCAGTTAAAGACTGAATGCTTGTGTTCCTCTGAAATACTTCTAGGCCTTAATCTCCAATGTGACCACATATGGAGCGGGACTTGGGGGGAAGTAATTAGGCTCAGATGAGGCCACGAGGGTGGGGATTCCATGATAGAGTTAGGCCATGTGAAGAGCCGGGGAGAAGGCTGCCATCTGCAAGCCAAGAAGTGAGCCCTTGCCAAGAACCTGATCATGCTGACACCCTGATTTTGGACTTCCCAGCCTCCAGAACTTAGCAATAAATCTGTTGTTAAAAAGCCACGTAGGCTAGGGTATTTTGTTATAATATCCTAAACTAGGACAACTTCCCTGACACACAGACTCTCCCACTCTTCTGAACAACTATCTCATACCCTCTCCTCTCCTCATATTCCCAACAACTCTTTCATCTTAGCAGATGATCTAGCTTCCTATTTCAAGAAGAAAACAGAAGCAGGCAGGAAAAATGATCATCCGCCCTCAGCATCATACTTACCCCTTCGCATTCTCTGCCTTCTGCTTATTACTGTACAGAAATGATCCAAAATCTAAGGTTGACTCTTCCACTTTGTATACTAGGCCTATCTCTCTGACTGTGTGCTTAGTTGCTCAGTTGTGTCCAACTTTGTGACCCCATGGACTGTAGCCTGCCAGGCTCCCCTGTCCATGGGGATTCTCCAGGCAAGAATACTGGAGTGGGCTGCCATGCCCTCCTTCAGGAGATCTTTCCAACCCAGGGATTGAACCCAGGTGTCCCACATTGCAGGTGGATTCTTTACCATCTGACCCCTACCAGGGAAGCCCTACCCCAGGACGTTTCTTTAGCAGTTCTTTCCTGAATCAGTATTTCCCTCGCTATTGGATCATTTCCACAAACACATGAAACTTGACTTGACTTCACTTGACTGTCAAGATGCCATTTCCCCAGGTTGTCCTTCCATTTCAACGGCTCCTCTTTTTCAGTCTCTTGTGGGCTCATTTTCACCTTCCTAGCAGCTTAACTCTGGAAAGCCCAGGTTCAGTTCATGGTCCTCTTCTTCCTCATTAGCACTTATGACTTTCAGATTAATATCTCAAGCCTGCACTTCTGCCCTGAACCCCAGATTACTATACCCAGCTTCTCCACTTGTATGTTTAGCAGACAGCTCAAACTTTACTGCCTCAAACTCAATTCATTTTCTCTCGACTGCCTCACTCACAGTATTCCCTGTATTACTGGCAATTGAAAATCTAGGTGTCTTGTGAAAAGCTTTGGAATCATCCATGACCTCACTCTCTCACCCTCCACATCCAATCCATCAGCAGGTTGTGTAGCTCCACCTTAAATGAACATCCAGAATCTAACCACTTCTTACAATCTCCATTCCTTCCATGTGATTCAAATCACTATCAACTCTAGCTTAGACTGTCACAAGAGTCTCTTAATGGGTCTCCTCTCTATACTCAACAGGGAAGTTATAGAATCCTTCTAAAACCTAAGTCAGTTAATTGCCTGGCAGTCTAGTGGTGAGGACCCAGCACTTTCACTCATGGGGCAGTCCAGTGACTCTCCATCTCATTCAAAAGAAAAAAATCTAAGTTCTAATATTGGCCCCCAAGACTCTACCCAATCTCCCCTAACCTCCACTTCATTTTTCTGCTTAGCACTTATCACCTAACCTATCACACAACTTAGCTATTTTGTGAGTTCCAAGAACAAGTATATCTTTCACTGCTACATACCCAACTTTTTACAGTTCCTGGAACGTAAGAGGCATTCAATAAATATTTGAAGAATTAATAATTAATCATTTAAAATGGCAGACAAGTTCAATACTCACATCTTTCTTGAAAGGCATATAAATGTTTTTACATGTAAATATTATGAAAAATTTCCTTAATTTAAAACTTGCCTTAATTCAGACATAGAACTATTATTCACTAATTTTTAAAAGCTTATGCTGAGAAGAATATTGCAAAAAGGGCCCTTGGGCTTATTTAACCTACTTAAAACAATAAATAATCCAAGTATTTAGTCATGTTCATAAAATTGATATACTATTTTCAGATCTAGTCCATGAAAATTCTTAAGAATGAAGGGAGATGAGGCAGCCCTAAGATGACAGAGGAATAGGATGGGGAGACCACTTTCTCCCCCACAAATTCATCAAAAGAACATTTGAACGCTGAGTAAATTCCACAAAACAACTTCTGAATGCTGGCAAAGGACATCAGGTACCCAGAAAAGCAGACCATTGTCTTCGAAAGGAGATGGAGAAGTCTTGAGGCTACTGTAAGAATAAGACTGAAAACCAGAGGCAGGAGGCTTAAGTCCAAATCCTGAGAACACCAGAGAACTCCTGACTGCAGGGAACATTAATCGACAGAAGCTCATCAAATGCCTCCATCAGTTCAGTTCAGTTCAGTTCAGTCGCTCAGTCGTGTCTGACTCTTTGCGACCCCATGAATCACAGCACGCCAGGCCTCCCTGTCCATCACCAACTCCCGGAGTTCACTCAAACTCATGTCCACAGAGTCGGTGATGCCATCCAGCCATCTCATTCTCTGTCGTCCCCTTCTCCTCCCACCCCCAACCTTTCCCAGCATCAGAGTCTTTTCCAGTGAGTCAACTCGTCGCATGAGGTGGCCAAAGTATTGCAGTTTCAGCTTTAGCATCAGTCCTTCCAATGAACACCCAGGGTTGATCTCCAGAATAGACTGGTTGGATCTCCTTGCAGTACAAGGGACTCTCAAGAGTCTTCTCCAACACCACAGTTCAAAAGCATCAATTCTTCAGCGATCAGCTTTCTTCATAGTCCAAGCTTTCTCACATCCATGCATGACCACGAGAAAAACCATAGCCTTGACTAGAAGGACCTTGGTTGGCAAAGTAATGTCTCTGCTTTTTAATATGCTATCTAGGTTGGTCATAACTTTCCTTCCAAGGAGCAAGCGTCTTTTTATTTCATGGCTGCAATCAACATCTGCAGTGATTTTGGAGCCCAAAAAAACAAAGTCCGACACTGTTTCCACTGTTTTTCCATCTATTTCCCATGAAGTGATGGGACCAGATGCCATGATCTTTGTTTTCTGAATGTTGAGCTTCAAGCCAACCTTTTCACTCTCCTCTTTCACTTTCATCAAGAGGCTTTTGAGTTCCTCTTCACTTTCTGCCATAAGGGTAGTGTCATCTGCATATCTGAGGTTATTGATATTTCTCCTGGCAATCTTGATTCCAGCTTGTGCTTCTTCCAGCCCAGCGTTTCTCATGATGTGCTCTGCATATAAGCTAAATAAGTAGGGTGACAATATACAGCCTTGACATACCCCTTTCCCAATTTGGAACCAGTCTGTTGTTCCATGTACAGTTCTGACTGTTGCTTCCTGACCTGCATACAGGTTTCTCAAGAGGCAGGTCAGGTGGTCTGGTATTCCCATGTCTTTCAGAATTTTCCACAGTTTACTGTGATCCACACAGTCAAAGGCTTTGGCATAGTCAATGAAGCAGAAATAGATGTTTTTCTGGAACTCTCTTGCTTTCTCCATGATCCAGCGGATGTTGGCATTTGATCTCTGGTTCCTCTGCCTTTTCTAAAACCTGCTTGAACATCTGGGAGTTCACGGTTCACATATTGCTGAAGCCTGGCTTGGAGAATTTTGAGCATGACTTTACTAGCGTGTGAGATGAGTGCCATTGTGTGGTAGTTTGAGCATTCTTTGGCATTGCCTTTCTTTGGGATTGGAATGAAGACTGACCTTTTCCAGTCCTGTGGCCACTGCTGAGTTTTCCAAATTTGCTGGCATATTGAGTGCAGCACTTTCACAGCATCATCTTTACCTACACTGAAACCAAGCACCACCCAAGGGCCATTACTGAACACTTCACTGCACTCCAGAAAGAAGAAATTCAGCTCCACCCAACAGAACAATGATGCAAGCTTCCCTAACCAGGGAACCTTGACAAGCCACCCATCCAACCCCACACACAGCGAGGAAATTCCACAATAAAGAGAACTCCACAAACTGCCAGAATATGGAAAGGCCACCCCAAACACAGCAATATAAACAAGATGAAGAGGCAGAGAAATATCCAGCAGTAAAGGAACAGGATAAATGCTCACCAAACCAAACAAAAGAGGAAGAGATAGGGAATCTACCTGATAAAGAATAATGAATGATAATAGTGAAAATGATCCAAAATATTGAAAACAAAATGGAGTTACAGATAAATAGCCTGGAAACAGGGATTGAGAAGATGCAAGAAAGGTTTAACAAGGACCTAGAAGAAATAAAAAAGAGTCAATATATAATGAATAATGCAATAAATGAGATCAGAAACACTCTGGAGGGAACCAACAATAGAATAACGGAAGCAGAAGATAGGATAAGTGAGGTAGAAGATAGAATGGTAGAAATAAATGACACAGAGAGGAAAAAAGAAAAACAAATTAAAAGAAATGAGGACAATCTCAGAGCCCTCTGGGACAATGTTAAATGCCCCAACATTTGAATCATAGGAGTCCCAGAAGAAGAAGACAAAGAGAAAGACCATGAAAAAATACTTGAGGAGATAATAGTTGAAAACTTCCCTAAAATGGGAAAGAAAATAATCACTCAAGTCCAAGAAACTCAGAGAGTCCCAAACAGGATAAACCCAAGGTTAAACACCCTAAGACACATATTAATCAAATTAACAAAGATCAAACACAGACAACAAATATTAAAAGCAGCAAGGGCATGAGGCAGCAACCAAATGCTTCTCTGAACTTCTCTGAAATTCATATCTTGTAAGAAATTAACTTTAGGAGGGTATATCTGTATGACAAAAGGAGGATTTGCCAAAACAGAAAACATAGAATGTCTTATTTCTACTTAAATGTGTGTATGGGGGTTACTGTATCATGACATAATATAAAACTTGGATGAAGACTTCCTGATTTTCTGAAAAACAGATATATGATAACTGCAGGATTTTAATATTCATCAAACATGCTGCCATAACTTAGATTATTCTTGGTAAAATATAAAGTCATTTATTTCTAATTCCTAAAGTTTATAATATATATTATTAGAGCTGAAATCTTATGTAATCAATAAACCACTTTTTATTTTTGTTCAAAAAAGAAAAAGAAAAGCAGCAAGGGAAAAACAACAAATAACACACAAGGGGATCCCCATAAGGATAACAGCTGATCTTTCAATAGAAACTCTTCAGGCCAGGAGGGAATGGCAGGGCATACTTAAAGTGATGAAAGAAATAACCTACAGCCCAGATTACTGTACCCAGCAAGGATCTCATTCAAATATGAAGGAGAAATTAAAAGCTTTACAGACAAGCAAAAGCTGAGAGAATTCAGCATCACCAAACCAGCTCTCCAACAAATGCTAAAGGACCTTCTCTAGACAAGAAACACAGAAAGGGTGTATAAACTCGAACCCAAAGCAATAAAGAAAATGGCAACGGGATCATACTTATCAATAATTACCTTAAACGTAAATGGGTTGAATGCCCCAACCAAAAGACAAAGGCTGGCTGAATGGATACAAAAACAAGACCCCATATATGTTGTCTACAAGAGACCCACCTCAAAACGAGGGACACACACAGACTGAAAGTGAAGGGCTGGAAAACGATATTCCACACAAATAGAGACCAAGAGAAAGCAGGAGTACAATATTCATATCGGATAAAATAGACTTTGAAATAAAGGCTGTGAAAAGAGACAAAGAGGGAGACTACATAATGATCAAAGGATCAATCCAAGATGAAGATATAACAATTATAAATATTTATACACCCAACATAGGAGCACCGCAATATGTAAGACAAACACTAACAAGTGTGAAAGGGGAAATTAACAACAATGCAATAATAGTGGGAGAATTTAATACCCCACTCACACCTATGAATAGATCAACTAAACATAAAGTTAATAAGAAAACACAAACATTAAATGATACAATAGACCAGTTAGACCTAATTGATATCTATAGGACATTTCACCTTTTTCTCAAGTGAACATGGAACTGTCTCCAGGATAGATCACATCCTGGGCCATAAATCTAGTCTTGGTAAATTCAAAAATACTGAAATCATTCCAAGCATCTTTTCTGACCACAATGCAGTAAGATTAGATCTCAATTACAGGAGAAAACATATTAAAAATTCCAACATATGGAGGCTGAACAACACGCTGCAATATAACCAACAAATCACAGAAATCAAAAAAGAAATCAAAATATTCATAGAAATGAATGAAAATGAAAACACTACAACCCAAAACCTGTGGGACACTGTAAAAGCAGTGCTAAAGGGAAGGTTCATAGCAATACAGGCATACTTCAAGAAACAAGAAAAAAGTCAAATAAATAACTCTACACCTAAAGCAACTAAAAAAGGAAGAAATGAAGAACCCCAGGGTTAGTAGAAGGAAAGAAATCTTAAAAATTAGGGCAGAAATAAATGCAAAAGAAACAAAAGAGACCATAGCAAAAATCATTAAAGCCAAAAGCTGGTTCTTTGAGAGGATAAATAAAATTGACAAACCATTAGCCAGGTTAATCAAGAAACAAAGGGAGGAGAGAAACAAGATGGCGGAGGAATAGGACGGCGAGACCACTCTCTCCCCCACAATTCATCAAAGGAACATTTGAACGCGGAGTAAAGTCCACAAAACAACCTCTGAATGCTGGCAGAGGTCGTCAGGCACCCAGAAAAGCAGCCCATTGTCTTCGAAAGGAGGTAGGAAAAAACATAAAAGATAAAAAGCGAGACAGAAGAAGTAAGGACGGAGCTCCGTCCCGGGTAGGGAGGCTTTAAAAAGAGAGAAGTTTCCAAACACCAGGAAACACTCTCACTGGCGAATCTGTGGCGAGCCTTGGAAGCTCAGAGGGCCACATAACCCTCTTTTTTTTTTTTAAGATTTCTTAAAAACCCACAGATTACCCGCCAAATGGTAACTCCCAGCGGAGAAGCAGCGCAGACGCCTGCAGACGCCATTAGCAAGCGGGGGCTGGGCAGGGAGGAGCCGGCTGAACTGCTTAGAGAGAGGACTGGGCTTGAATGCCGCGAGAACAATTTGAGAGAACTGGGGAGAGCAAAGCAGACTGTGGGATACCTTCCCCACGAAAAGGCGGAAAGCTCTAACCTACGACACGGCCAGCCCCGCTCACAGAATAAAAGACTGAGCAGAGTGAGCTGGCTGTGGCTGGCCCATCCCCCATCCCCCGCCGAGACAGGCAGGGAGCGCAGCCAGAGCCGGAGCGGGCAACCGCGGCCCCAGAAAGGCGTCTGATACAAACTGCAGACAGGCTTGTTGCTATTCAGGACTTCTTGGGCTCGGGCCGGTCGATCTCCCCCTGAGAAGGTGCGCCGGTTGTACACCCAGAAAACTGAGTGGCGGGGACTGGGGAGGCGATAAGTCACAGAGACAGCGCTCGCCAAACACCTGGTCCCCTGAGCTGCTCGGACTGGGGAAGGCACAAAACGCAGGCCCAACCAAGTCTGCGCCTTTGTGGAGTACCTGAGAACCTGAACTTGAGCCGCTCAGACCTGGGAAGTGCATACAACCCAGCTCCGGCCTCGGACAGTTCCCGGCAGAGCAACCTAGAGCCTGTGCAGTGTAGACTGGGACAGCATACGTGCTGTGAGCGGGGGCAAACCCAGTGTGGCCGAGACGCTGCGAGCACTCCCCACAGACGCCAGAGATATTCGACTGCAGCGTCCCTCCCTTCCCAGAACAAGACTGAACAACTGAGCCTTAAAAAGTGTCCACCCACCCCTTAGTATCAGGGCAGAAATTAGACACTGAAGAGACCAGCAAACAGAAGCTAAAACAGAGGGAACCACCTTGGAAATGACAGATAGAGACGTCTAGAGGCTACTCCAAGAATAAGACCAAAAACCAGAGGCAAGAGGCTTAAGGCCGAATCCTGAGAACACCAGAGAAGTCCTGACTCCAGGGAACATTAATCGATAGGAGCTCATCAAACGTCTCCATACCTACACTAAAACCAAGCACCACCCAAGGGTCAACAAGTTCCAGAGCAAGACATACCACGCAAATTCTCCAGTAACACAGGAAACTAGCCCTGAGCTTCAATATACCGGCTGCCCAAAGTCACTCCAAACCCACTGACATCTCATAACTCCTTACTGGACACTTCATTGCACTCCAGAGAGAACAAATCCAGCTGCACCCACCAGAACATCGACACAAGCTTCCCTAACCAGGGAACCTTGACAAGTCACCTGTCCAACCCCACACACAGTGAGGAAACTACATAATAAAGAGATCTCCACAAACGGCCAGAAGAGGGAAAGGCCACCCCAAGCAAAGCAATATAAGCAAGATGAAGAAGCAGAGAAATACCCAGCAAGTAAAGGAACAAGATAAATGCCCACCAACACAAACAAAAGAGGAAGATATAGGGAATCTACCTGATAAAGAATTTCGAATTTTGGTGGTGAAAATGATTCAAAATCTTGAAAGCAAAATGGAGTTACAGATAAATAACCTGGAGAAAAGGATTGAGAAGATGGAAGAAAGGTTTAAGAAGGACTTAAAGGAAATAAAAAAGAGTCAATATACAATGAATAATGCAATAGATGAGATCAGAAACACTCTGGAGGGAACAAACAGTAGAATAACAGAGGCAGAAGACAGGATAAGCGAACTAGAAGATAGAATTGTAGAAATAAATGAAACAGAGAGGAAAAAAGAAAAACAAATTAAAAGAAATGAGAACAATATTAGAGACCTCTGGGACAATGTTAAACGCTCCAACATTCGAATCATAGGAGTCCCAGAAGAAGAAGACAAAAAGAAAGACCATGAAAGAATACTTGAGGAGATAATAGTTGAAAACTTCCCTAAAATAGGGAAAGAAATAATCACCCAAGTCCAAGAAACCCAGAGAGTCCCCAACAGGATAAACCCAAGGCGAAATACTCCAAGACACATATTAATCAAATTAACAAAGATCAAACACAAAGAACAAATATTAAAAGCAGCAAGGGAAAAACAGCAAATAACACACAAGGGGATTCCCATAAGGATAACAGCTGATCTTTCAACAGAAACTCTTCAGGCCAGGAGGGAATGGCAAGACATACTTAAAGTGATGAAAGAAAATAACCTACAGCCCAGACTACTGTACCCAGCAAGGATCTCATTCAAATATGAAGGAGAAATCAAAAGCTTTACAGACAAGCAAAAGCTGAGAGAATTCAGCATTACCAAACCAGCTCTCCAACAAATGCTAAAGGATCTTTTCTAGATAGGAAACACAGAAAGGGTGTATAAACTCGAACCCAAACCAATAAAGAAAATGGCTACGGAATCGTACTTATCAATAACTCCCTTAAAGGTAAATGGGTTGAATGCCCCAACCAAAAGACAAAGGCTGGCTGAATGGATACAAAAACAAGACCCCCATATATGTTGTCTGCAAGAGATCCACCTCAAAATGAGGGACACATACAGACTGAAAATGAAGATATTCCATGCAAATAGAGACCAAAAGAAAGCAGGAGTAGCAATACTCATATCAGATAAAATAGACTTTAAAACAAAGGCTGTGAAAAGAGACAAAGAAGGAAACTACATAATGATCAAAGGATCAATCCAAGAAGAAGATATAACAATTATAAATATTTATGCACCCAACATAGGAGCACCGCAATATGTAAGACAATTACTAACAAGTGTGAAAGGGGAAATTAACAATAATGCAATAATAGTGGGAGATTTTAATACCCCACTTACATCTATGGATAGATCAACTAAACAGAAAATTAACAAGGAAACACAAACTTTAAATGATACAATAGACCAGTTAGACCTAATAGATATCTATAGGACATTTCACCCCAAAACAATGAATTTCACCTTTTTCTCAAGTGCACACGGAACCTTTTCCAGGATAGATAACATCCTGGGCCATAAATCTAGCCTTGGTAAATTCAAAAAAGTTGAAATCATTCCATGCATCTTTTCTGACCACAATGCAGTAAGATTAGATCTCAATTACGGGAGAAAAACTATTAAAAATGCCAACATATGGAGGCTGAACAACACGCTGCTGAATAATGAACAAATCATAGAAGAAATCAAAAGAGAAATCAAAATATGCATAGAAATGAATGAAAATGAAAACACAACAACCCAAAACCTCTGGGACACTGTAAAAGCAGTACTAAGGGGGAAGTTCATAGCAATACAGGCACACATCAAGAAACAAGAAAAAAGTCAACTAAATAACCTAACTCTACATCTAAAGCAACTAGAAAAGGAAGAAATGAAGAACCCCAGGGTCAGTAGAAGGAAAGAAACTGTAAAAATTAGGGCAGAGATAAATGCAAAAGAAACAAAAGAGACCATAGCAAAAATCAACAAAGCCAAAAGCTGGTTCTTTGAGAAGGTAAACAAAATTGACAAACCACTAGCCAGACTTATCAAGAAACAAAGGGAGAAGAACCAAATCAATAAAATTAGAAATGAAAATGGAGAGATCACAACTGACAACACAGAAATACAAAGGATTATTAGAGAATACTATCAGCAATTATATGGCAATAAAATGAATAACGTGGAAGAAATGGACAAATTCCTAGAAAAGTACAACTTTCCAAAACTGAACCAGGAAGACATAGAAAATCTGAACAGACCCATCACAAGCACGGAACTAGAGGCTGTAATCAAGAATCTTCCAGCAAACAAAAGCCCAGGTCCAGACGGCTTCACAGCCGAATTCTACCAAAAATTTAGAGAAGAGCTAACACCTATTCTACTCAAACTCTTCCAGAAAATTGCTGAGGAAGGGAAACTTCCAAACTCATTGTATGAGGCCACCATCACCCTAATCCCAAAACCTGGTAAAGACCCCACCAAAAAAGGAAACTACAGGCCAATATCACTGATGAACATAGATGCAAAAATCCTTAACAAAATTCTAGCAATCAGAATCCAACAACACATTAAGAAGATCATACATCATGACCAAGTGGGCTTTATCCCAGGAATGCAAGGATTCTTCAATATCCGCAAATCAATCAACGTAATACACCACATTAACAAACTGAAAAATAAAAATCATATGATTATCTCAATAGATGCAGAGAAAGCCTTCGACAAAATTCAACATCCATTTATGATAAAAACCCTCCAGAAAGTGGGAATAGAAGGGACATACCTCAACATAATAAAAGCTATATATGACAAACCCACAGCAAACATTATCCTCAATGGTGAAAAACTGAAAGCATTTCCCCTAAAGTCAGGAACAAGACAAGGGTGCCCACTCTCACCACTACTATTCAACATAGTTCTGGAAGTTTTGGCCACAGCAATCAGAGCAGAAAAAGACATAAAAGGAATCCAAATTGGAAAAGAAGAAGTAAAACTTTCACTGTTCGCTGATGACATGATCCTCTACACAGAAAACCCTAGACACTCTACCAGAAAACTACTAGAGCTAATCAATGATTACAGTAATGTTGCAGGATATAAAATCAACACACAGAAATCCCTTGCATTCCTATACACTAATAATGAGAAAATAGAAAGAGAAATTAAGGAAACTATTCCATTCACTGTTGCAACGAAAAGAATTAAATACTTAGGAATATATCTACCTAAAGAAACAAAAGACTTGTACATAGAAAACTATAAAACACTACTGAAAGCAATCAAAGAGGACACTAATAGATGGAGAAATATACCATGTTCATGGATTGGAAGAATAAATATTGTAAAAATGAGTATACTACCCAAAGTAATTTATACATTCAATGCAATCCCTATCAAGCTACCAAAGATATTTTTCACAGAACTAGAACAAATAATCTCACAATTTATATGGAAATACAAAAAACCTCGAATAGCCAAAGCAATCTTGAGGAAGAAAAATGGAACTGGGGGAATTAACCTGCCGGACTTCAGGCTCTACTACAAAGCCACAGTCATCAAGACAGTATGGTACTGGATAAAGACAGAAGTATAGATCAATGGAACAAAATAGAAAGCCCAGAGATAAATCTACGCACCTATGGACACCTTATCTTTGACAAAGGAGGCAAGAATACAAAATGGAGAAAAGACAGTCTCTTTAACAAGTGGTGCTGGGAAAACGGGTCAGCCACCTGTAAAAGAATGAAACTAGAACACTTCCTAACACCATACACAAAAATAAATTCAAAATGGATTAGAGAGCTAAATGTAAGACCAGAAACTATAAAACTCCTAGAGGAGAACGTAGGCAAAACACTCTCCGACATAAATCACAGCAGGATCCTCCATGACCCACCTCCCAGAATATTGGAAATAAAAGCAAAAATAAACAAATGGGACCTAATTAAAATCAAAAGCTTCTGCACACCAAAGGAAACTATAAGTAAGGTGAAAAGACAGCCTTCAGAATGGGAGAAAATAATAGCAAATGAAGCAACGGATAAAGGATTAATCTCCA
The DNA here is from genome assembly GCF_049115385.1 of Moschus berezovskii. NCBI lineage: Eukaryota > Metazoa > Chordata > Mammalia > Artiodactyla > Moschidae > Moschus > Moschus berezovskii. The sequence goes on along the minus strand of NC_142464.1, from coordinate 53,121,454 downwards.
AAATATACAAGCAGCTCCTGCAGCTCAATTCCAGAAAAATAAACGACCCAATCAAAAAATGGGCCAAAGAACTAAACAGACATTTCTCCAAAGAAGACATAAAGATGGCTAACAAACACATGAAACAATGCTCAACATCCCTCATAATCAGAGAAATGCAAATCAAAACCACAATGAGATACCATTTCACACCAGTCAGAATGGCTGCTATCCAAAAGTCTACATGCAATAAATGCTGGAGAGGATGTGGAGAGAAAGGAACCCTCTTACACTGTTGGTGGGAATGCAAACTAGTACAGCCACTATGGAGAACAGTGTCGAGATTCCTCAAAAAACTGGAAATAGAACTGCCATATGATCCAGCAATCGCACTCCTGGGCATACACACCGAGGAAACCAGAATTGAAAGAGACACATGTACTCCAATGTTCACTGCAGCACTGTTTATAATAGCCAGGACATGGAAGCAACATAGATGTCCATCTGCAGATGAATGGATAAGAAAACTTTGGTGCATATACACAATGGAGTATTACTCAGCCATTAAAAAGAATACATTTGAATCAGTTCTAATGAGGTGGATGAAACTGGAGCCTATCATACAGAGTGAAGTAAGCCAGAAAGACAAACACCAATACAATATACTAACGCATATATATGGAATTTAGAAAGATGCAAATGATAACCCTGTATACGAGACAGCAAAAGAGACACAGATGTATAGAACAGTCTTTGGGACTCTATGGGAGAGGGTGAGGGTGGGATGATTTGGGAGAATGGCATTGAAACACGTATGTTGTCATATGTGAAATGAATCACTAGTTCAGGGTCAATGCATGTTACAGGATGCTCGGGGCTGGCATGCAGGGATGACCCAGAGGGAGGATAAAGGGAGGAGGGAGGTGGGAGTGGGGTTCAGGAGGGGGAACTTATGTAAACCCGGGGCAAATTCATGTCAGTGTATGGCAAAACCAACCAATATAATATTGTAAAATAATTTGCCTCCAATAAAAAAAAATAAATTAAAAAAAAAAAAGAAACAAAGGGAGAAAAACCAAATCAAAAAAATTAGAAATGAAAATGGAGAGATCACAACCGACAACACAGAAATACAAAGGTTCATAAGAGACTTCTATCAGCAATTATATGCCAACAAAGTGGACAATTTGGAAGAAATGGACAAATTCTTAGAAAAGTACAACTTTCCAAAACTGAACTAGGAAGAAATAGAAAATCTTAACAGACCCATCAGAAGCACGGAAATTGAAACTGTAATCAGAAATCTTCCAGCAAACAAAAGCCCAGGTCCAGACAGCTTCACAGCTGAATTCTCCGAAAAGTTTAGAGAAGAGCTAACACCTATCCTACTCAAACTCTTCCAGAAAATTGCAGAGGAAGGTAAACTTCCAAACTCATTTTATGAGGCCACCATCACCCTAATACCAAAACCTGACAAAGATGCCACAAAAAAAGAGAACTACAGGCCAATATCACTAATGAACATAGATGCAAAAATCCTTAACAAAATTCTACAAACAGAATCCAACAACACATTAAAAAGATCATGCATCATGACCAAGTGGGTTTTATCCCAGGGATGCAAGGATTCTCCAATATCTGCAAACCAATCAATGTAATACACCACATTAACAAATTGAAGGATAACTTAGGTATGGCATTGGGTCTTTTTTCTTTTTGCAACTTGAGGCAGTTGTAAAATAACTTAATGTAGCTTTTTGCAACTGTGTATTCTATAGTATTTTTTTCATTTGGTGAAATTTTAACTGTTAATGTTTATGGCATTGTGTTTTGTACCATTTATTAAATTTTTTGTAAAAAAAAAAGAAAAAGAAAAGCCATATAATTATATCAATAGATGCAGAGAAAGTCTTTGACAAAATTCAACATTCATTTATGATAAAAACCCTCCAGAAAGCAGGCATAGAAAGAACATACCTCAACATAATAAAAGTTATGTATGTCAAGTGATTATCTTCAATGATGAAAAATTGAAAGTGTTTCCCCTAAAGTCAGGAACAAGACAAGGGTGCCCACTCTCACCACTACTATTCAACATAGTTTTGGAAGTTTTGGCCACAGCAGTCAGAGCAGAAAAAGACATAAAAGGAATCCAAATTGGAAAAGAAGTAAAACTCTCACTGTTTGCAGATGACATGCTCCTCTACATAGAAAACCCTAAAGACTCCACCAGAAAATTACTAGAGCTAATCAATGAATATAGTAAAGTTGCAGGATATAAAATCAACACACAAAAATCCCTTGCATTCCCACACACTAACAACGAGAAATCAGAAAGAGAAATTAAGGAAACAGTTCCATTCACCATTGCAACAAAAAGAATAAAATACTTAGGAATATATCTACCTAAAGAAACAAAAGACCTATATATAGAAAACTATAAAACACTGGTGAAAGAAATCAAAGAGGACACTAATAGATGGAGAAATATACCATGTTCATGGATCAGAAGAATCAATATAGTGAAAATGAGTATACTACCCAAAGCAATCTATAGATTCAATGCAATCCCTATCAAGCTACCAACGGTATTTTTCACAGAGCTAGAACAAATAATTTCACAATTTGTATCGAAATACAAAAAACCTCGAATAGCCAAAGCAATCCTGAGAAAGAAGAATGGAACTGGAGGAATCAACCTGCCTGACTTCAGGCTCTACTACAAAGCCACAGTCATCAAGACAGTATGGTACTGGCATAAAGACAGAAATATAGATTAATGGAACAAAATAGAAAGCCCAGAGATAAATCCACACACCTATGGACACCTTATCTTTGACAAAGGAAGTAAGAATATACAATAGAGAAAAGACAATCTCTTTAACAAGTGGTGCTGGGAAAACTGGTCAACCACTTGTAAAAGAATGAAACTAGAACACTTTCTAACACCATACACAAAAATAAATTCAAAATGGATTAAAGATCTAAACATAAAACCAGAAACTATAAAACTCCTAGAGGAGAACATAGGCAAAACACTCTCTGACATAAATCACAGCAGGATCCTCTATGACCCACCTCCCAGAATACTGGAAATAAAAACAAAAATAAACAAAAGGGACCTAATTAAACTTAAAAACTTTTGCACAACAAAGGAAACTATAAGCAAGGTGAAAAGACAGCCTTCAGAATGGGAGAAAATAATAGCAAATGAAGCAACTGACAAAGAATTAATCTCAAAAATATACAAGCAACACCTGCAGCTCAATTCCAGAAAAATAAACGACCCAATCAAAAAATGGACCAAAGAACTAAACAGACATTTCTCCAAAGAAGACATACAGGGGGGCGGGTGGGAATGTGCGTGTGTGCGCGCGCGTGCGGGTGAGCGGGGGAGGGGGCGGGGGGGGCGGTTGGAGCGGGTGGGGAAAAAAAAAAAAAGAAGACATACAGATGGCTAGCAAACACATGAAAAAATTCTCAACATCAATCATTATCAGAGAAATGCAATTCAAAACCACAATGAGGTACCATTTCATGTCAATCAGAATGGCTGCTATCCAAAAGTCTACAAGCAATAAATGCTGGAGAGGGTGTGGAGAAAAGGGAACCCTCTTACACTGTTGGTGGGAATGCAAAGTACAGCCACTTTGGAGAACAGTGTGGAGATTCCTTAAAAAACTGGAAATAGAACTGCCATACGACCCAGCAATCCCACTTCTGGGCATACACACCGAGGAAACCAGAATCGAAAGAGACACATTTCCCCAATGTTCATCGCAGCACTGTTTATAATAGCCAGGACATGAAAGCAACCTAGATTTCCATCAGCAGATGAATGGATAAGAAAGCTGTGGTATATATACACAACAGAGTATTACTCAGCCATTAAAAAGAATACATTTGAATCAGTTCTAATGAGGTGGATGAAACTGGAGCCTAAGCCAGAAAGAAAAACACCAATACAGTATAATAATGCATATATATGGAATTTAGAAAGATGGTAACAATAACCCTGTATATAAGACAGCAAAAGAGACACAGATGTATAAAACAGTCTTTTGGACTCTGTGGGAGAGGGTGAGGGTGGGATGATTTTGGAGAATGGCATTGAAACATGTAAATTATCATATATGAAATGAATCACCAGTCCAGGTTTGATGCATGATACAGGATGCTCGGGGCTGGTGCACTGGGATGACCCAGAGGGATGGGATGGGGAGGGAAGTGGGAGGGGGGTTCAGGATGGGGAACACATGTACACCCGGGGCAGATTCATATCAATGTATGGCAAAACCAATACTATATTGTAAAGTAATAAGCTTCCAATTAAAATAAATAAATTTATATAAAAAAAAATGAAGGGAGAAACTTTGTCTTTCTCATTCACTGTGTATCCTAGCACCTGGAAGAGGGATCAGCATTTAGTGGGTTCTTAATAAACACTTCAATGAATAAAGTCTTACCTATATGGCAGAATGTGCTAATAATTACTACATTAATCCAATGATGCTTCTTCTAGGTCAAGGCTCTTAACAAGAAAGAAGTCGGAAAGTTATCTATCTCAACTTTGCTCCCAGAACTGGCATATTTTCTATAATACATCTCCAGCAGGTGGTCTCTGGGCTAATGCTTAAACACTTCCAAAAAGAGATACTCATTTTATTGTTGTTGATACTTTTTGTGTTTTTTTGAAAATAAATATAAAACTTTTCTTTTTTAGAAACAGGTCTCCTTGTAGCTTCACCCAAAGTACTAGACTTGCCGCTTGGAGCAAGACAAAAGTCTACTTACTCCTCTCTTCCCAGGGAGAGGCCTTCACATAGCTGCAGACCATTTCATGCTCCCCTAAGATTCCTCTATTCTCTGCCTCCTTCCACATGGAGGTGTTCTCAGGTTTTTCAGCATCCGAGTTGCCCTCCGGCTTCATGCTTCAGTTTTCCAATGTGCCTTTTAAAAATATGGTCTCCAGAATCGAGCAACCCATTGAGGAGAACAGAGACAGCTCTCAGTCTTGACACTATACCAAAATAAGAAGTACTCTAGTATTACGATCGTTGTTTAGGAGTCCTGTCATACTAATTCACGTTGAACTGGCTAAACTCTTGGACCACTTTTGGTCTCTCCCATCCTGTAATAAAGCAGTTCTTCTGGAAACTATGTGCAGACTTTGACAATACTATTACATGTTTTCAGGTTGCTTTATGGGTTAAGCTTTATGAGTTCATCATAGAACCTGCCTTTGTTACTCTCATGGAGCCCAGGATCATACTCTGGACACTTAATAATTCAGCTTCAACCCAAACCTGAACCATTCCTATACAGTCAGCCCGCATGTTTTCAATCCCTTTCTCTTTACCTTGTCCCTTCACTGAAGAATTCTTTTGGATAAAAGAGACTATCTCCCTACATGAAAACTGGCGTTCTTTGAAGATGGTCTGGATATATCATCACAGCCCAGAAAGGCACTTGGAAGACAACTGGTCCTGTCTAATTACTACCGGAAAAGAAAAAAAGCAACATGATTACATACCAACTCTTCTAAAAATAAAAAGAATTATTTTTCAGTAGATTTTTCTGTAACTCACAATTACATCCTACAACTTTCATTTTAGTTACTTAAATGTATATTTAGCCATGAGTTTAGCTTGGAGAATACATTCTAAGTTATACCACTTCAAGATATATGTGCTATGGATATTTGGTTTGAAGGTTTACTGTCATTGTTTGGTTTGATTGTTAATAGCTGAGGGGCTTAAATAGCTGTATTTTCTTTAAATTTTGTTCTGTTAATATTACTTTTACTCCTTCTAAGGAATAAACTGTGAAACTTTGATTTGTCTCTGTATTAGAAAATATTCAGATTTTCTGAGGAGACTGTCAGTTCTACCTCTGTATACTCCCTTTGGGAATCACCTAAGGAGCGGTGGCCTTCTTTCCAGTCAAGCTCCAGTCCTATTCAAATTCCTCACTTTTCACAAGGCATCCAGCCGACCCTCTGAACTTTCACCCATGCTGTTCTGATGTACATGCCAAGTTTTTTTCCTATGGCTAATTTTTATCCATCCTTCAGCTCCATGTGACCACTTGTAATGCTGCAACAAAATGATCTTGGTCCCAGGAGGGCAGAAATCTTTTTTCTGTTCTGTGATATATGCCAAGTACTTAAACCTGTGCCTGACACATGGCAGACCTTCAATAATGTGAGAAATACTTATCAACAAACCCTTAACCACACTTAAGGGCTACAGTTGATCCTCTGGTAAGTAGAAATGAAAATGGATTAAGAGAACCCATTGTATAACCTGTTAACTACTTTTATATAAGTATGCATAGCAACTTATCAAATTCTCATTTTAAATAAGTAAATCAAGATGAACTCTTCCTCACCTAAGTGCTGGGAATATATCTTACCCACTGGCCAGAATATCTTCTAAATTGTAAAGTAGCTGGTTCACAAGTTTGATGATCCGAACTAAACTGGAACCCTCAGGGGTGCCAGTGCTATTCAAGTCTCAAACTGGACGCTATTTCCTCTGCTAAGTCTTCCCTGGCCCCTATATCCAGGGCAGGGCTCCAAGGAACTGTCAGCTTTCCCCATGAAGCACATATATCCTGTTAGAACTATTTTAATTGCCTGTCTCCTAAATTAAGTTATAAGGTTACATAAGGACAGGGATGGTGACTGGACATCCATTTGGTATCTGGTCACCACTGTTTCCCTAAGGGCTGGATTTCCACTGGTGCCTGAAGGCACTGAAACATTTGCTGACTGAATGATGAATCTCTGCAACAAGTGCACTCTAATTAGTGGTTTGAGGAAAACACACACTACTTTTCAAAAGCTCAGTTTTGGAAGATTGTCAAGACCCATGAGATTATCTATTCTTCTAATCAGTCAGTCAGTCAGTTCAGCTGCTCAATCGTGTCCGACTCTTTGAGACCCCATGAATCACAGCACTCCAGGCCTCCCTGTCCATCACCAACTCCCGGAGTTCACTCAAACTCATGTCCATCGAGTCGGTGATGCCATCCAGCCATCTCATTCTCTGTCGTCCCCTTCTCCTCCTGCCCCTAATCCCTCCCAGAATCAGAGTCTTTTCCAGTGAGTCAATTCGTCACATGAGGTGCCCAAAGTATTGGAGTTTCAGCTTCAGCATCAGTCCTTCCAGTGAACACCCAGGACTGATCTCCTTTAGAATGGACTGGTTGGATCTCCTTGCAGTCCAAGGGACTCTCAAAGAGTCTTCTCCAACACCACAGTTCAAAAGCATCAATTCTTCAGCGATCAGCTTTCTTCACAGTCCAACTCTCACATCCATATGTGACCACTGGAAAAACCACAGCGTTGACTAGACAGACCTTTGTTGGCAAAGTACTGTCTCTGCTTTTTAATATGCTCTCTAGGTTGGTCATAACTTTCCTTCCAAGGAGTAAGCGTCTTTTAATATCATGGCTGCTATCAGCATCCACAGTGATTCTGGAGCCCAAAAAAATAAAGTCTGACATGGTTTCCACTGTTTCTCCATCTATTTCCCATGAAGTGATAGGACCATATGCCATGATCTTAGTTTTCTGAATGTTGAGCTTCAAGACAACTTTTTCACTCTCCTCTTTCACTTTCATCAAGAGGCTTTTTAGTTCTAATACCTTCCTCTAAATTAGGCCAGACTATCAGCATCTTGAATCTTATCCAGCAATACTGATAACATCACCCACTAGAATTACTTCCACTGAAATGAACTTCAGGGAAGTTGTATGAAACACTCTTATGAAAGTCATCACTTTTATTACCAAGATATTATTCAACATATAGTCTCTTCTCCAAGAGAATACCTAACAGTTTATCCTTTGCCAGTTTTGTTTTGTTTCAAATAACTAGTCTGCTTTAATTTTACGGGCACAGTGATTGTGTTTCTCTCAAGCTGCCAGGTCAGTAATCTTAAAAATCAAATTCATGCACTGCCTGCATCAAGTGTGTGATGTTAATTTTGTGTAGTCTTGTTCTGGCCTCCTTCTTATTTATTTCATTACTCTTACTTCCCATTTCATAATTCTTCCTTACTTTTAAATGACTTTATTTTGTTCATACATTTATAAGCCACCATGAAATCATTAAATGGCTTATAAACACACACTTTCTTTTACTTTGGTAGCTTGTAATTTCTAACACCATTCTCTAATCACTAGGCTCTCCAACAAAAACTGATAAGTACTTCTGGTTTATATTAACTGGAACCTTCAATTCACCTCTGTGCTTCTTTAAAATGAGAATTTAAAAAAAGTGCTCATATCATAGGGTTGTTTATAAATTAGTATATATGAAACACATGCACTATGCCCTGCACATACTGTTTTGTGAGTATTAACTAATATTATCTTTACTACTCTCTAACTCATTGATTAAAATGACAACTAGCAAAAGGAATACCACTAATTCTTCTACTTTGACACTGATCTAACAACCTGATGTTTACGCTGGTTCTAGACTTTGACACACACTTTGTTCAAGTAAAGATAACAGAGCTAGGTCATTCTTCCACTGGTTAAAGTACATAAAGCTCCCGTTTACATACACAAAATAGTTAAGCTTGATAAATGATGCTAATACCAATCTAAAGACAAGAATACCTTGGAACTAGAGAGGTGGCTTCACGGAAATTGGATGGTAAAGGACAAAGGAAATTAATGAATTCAAAAAATAATGAATTATCTAGTTAAATTAATCAAACATTTTAGGAGAATGGTTTGAAATTTTAAAAATAGCTTTTGTAGTTCAAAACTATTTTTAAATCCATTAAAAATAAGACCTTGGTAATAAATAAATAAAGGTAACAATTATTTTATAACAGTTGGGGATCTATAGAAAAATGCAGGATATGAAAGAACTAGGTTCAGTCTGGCTTTTCCACTTTCTGGACCTTGACTTTGGTTTACAGCTGAAGTTCTATCAACTACTAGTCAATGCAGTTTTCATTCATTTCCCATCCTCATACCCAGGATGACAACCCAGCTAACTTGTTGTGTTACTTTAAGAATTAATGAAATATATATTTAAAAAAGTGATAGTTGCTCAGTTGTGTCCAACTCTTTGCAACCCCACGGACTGTAGTCCACCAACTCCTCTGTCCATGGAATTCTCCAGGCAAGAATACTGGAGTGGGTGGCCATTCACTTTTCCAGGGAGTCTTCCTGACCCAGGGATCAAAACCAGGTCTCCTGCATTGCAGGCAGATTCTTTACCATCTGAACCATCAGGGAAGATCTCAGAAAACCATCAATTGAGATATAAATGCTATTGCCATTTAAAAAGGTTAAAATTCTCTTTAATAATCCATTTGTATTCCAATATGACGCTCTATCCTCACTTTTACTTTTTCTAGCTTTAATATCAGGAGAAGGCAATGGCACCCTACTCTTGCCTGGAAAATCCCACGGACAGAGGAGCCTGGTAGGCTGCTGTCCATGGGGTCGCTAAGAGTCGGACACAACTGAGCGACTTCACTTTCACTTTTCACTTTCATGCATTAGAGAAGGAAATGGCAACCCACTCCAGTTTTCTTGCTTGGAGAATCCCAGGGACAGGGGAGCCTGGCGGGCTGCCATCTATGGGGTCGCAAAGAGTCGGACATGACTGAAGCGACTTAGCAGGAGCAGCAGTTTTAATAGCACTTGTTTGCAAAACCTTACCTTCACAGGATAAATGCATTTTCAAGGTTTTAGTATCTTTTAATATCTAGCTACACAGGTAACTTTGGGTAGAAAAAGGCAAGTTTGCCACACAAATATCAGTGACTTCACAGACAGGTTCTAGGTAATATATACCATTATAGTCAATGTATCTGGGTGAATGTGGATCCATTTGTGATCTGGTTCCAAAGCCATGTTTGTTTGTTCTGTTAAATGTTGTACTGTCAATGCATCCAAAAGTTAACATTATAATGGTAGCTAGCTGACCTGTAAGTCAGACCAGTTTGTTAAAGCTTTCTTCATTAAAGTCTGCTTCCCTTGGGCCTCATTGATTCATTTACTCTGCCATTTGACCATAACTACAACTAGAGTAAGCTACTCTATCAAGAGCAGAAGCCCCATTAGTGTACCAGTAGCAGAACATGTAAAATCTAACTACTCCACAAAAACTGCAGCAGCATAATGCAAACTACATTTTCTGTGCTTTTTCCTTAAGTTGTCATGTGCAGAGCGATATTCCAGGCAGAACGCAAACATTACCTCATTTAAACCATCCTTACCACCATCAGGACCATTTTACACAACAAGCTTGTCCCAGCGCTACCTAGGACCCTTACAAGTCTATTCTATTTTTCAAATAAGCCTAATTCAACCCATCTATGCCAAAAAATTCCATTTACCAACAAATACCCATGGCTGCAGCTTCGTGCCTAAATTTTAGTACCTTTCAACATTTCAGTAACCCTCTCTTTCATCTGAGGCTGTCAGTCTGCTTAATAGTGAAAAAGGTTTTTCCTTTTTCTGTATAAAAATTAAAAAGTCTCGAGAAAGAAAACTTTGCAAGATAGAAAGCAGATACAGAAGTTCAACTGTTTCTGCCCCCTCTGGCTAATGTCACAATAACAGTATTTCAAAAGTTTTTGAAACGTGTCCCAGTGGCAACCGGATATTCTTGCTATCTCTTGACTGTCATCCACCTTGCAAATTCACGAACTTTCTTGGTAGTTCAGGGTTCTTAAGTCAAAACTTCAAAGCGAAACTTCAGCAAACAACTTAGGTCATTTTACAGTGTTAAGATTTCCTGTCTGGTTCCAAAAGTTCAGGATCACTCTTAGGGGCGGCCCCAAGGATCAGTTAATGACAACCTCGGGCGTCAGGAGAAGCAGCCTATAAAGTCCCTGGAGAAGGTGACAGCAGACGTGGGAGCGGGGATGGGGGAGAAAAAGGCGAGGTGACCAAGGTGTGAGAGACAGCTGAACCCTCGGCCGGTGCTCCGAACAGCTTTTCCTACTAGGCAAGGGCTAGCGGGCGACAGAGAAAGAAGCCCGGGCAGCGACCCGAGGAGGAGCTTGAATGCTGAGCGCGGCGGAGAGGGGCACTCTGGCAGGGCGCGGGGGTAGGGAGGAGTCGGGTCGCACCTGAACCCACGGGGCGGTTCCGGTCCAGGTTGGTGGGCGAGCTCCGCTGGCGCCCCAAGCCCGGGGAGGAGGAGAAAGCCGCGTCCCGGGGCAGAAGCGGCAGTCCCCGGTCGCTGGCCTGGCTCGGGGAGGCCGCACCTTCCTCCCCAGCAGCCGTCTCCAGCCTCACGGCGCCCCCCGGAGCGACCTTCCGCCGCTGGGCCCAGGCGATCCGCGGCAGCAGCGGCTCCCGCTCCTCGTCCTCCTCGTCTTCCTCCAGGCTCCCGCTGCCGGCGGACTCTGGCCTCCCGGGCTCGGAGGCCTCCGCCATGGCCTCCCCCTGTACCTTCCGCGCGGAGACCGACTCAGAGCGGCGAGGCGTTCGGGTCTGGTCTGGGCATCGCGGGGAACCGGAGCCTCTGGGTCAGCCCGACGTAGAGACCCAGCCAGTGCACTGTCCAGCTCGGCGCCCGCCAGGCGGTTGCCCCGCCCGCCGGACGAGCCCCACCTCGCGCCTCCCCCGCGCCTGCGCGGAAGTGCGGGGGCGCTGTGCGGGGGCCTGGCCGCCACCTGTCTCCCTAAGCTGCGGAAGACGCCCGGCGGGGCTGAAGTTACTGCTTGTGGAGCGCGCGGGTGGTTGTTAATTGCAGAGGAGCCCCTCTCTAACCCAAATCGGCCTCTCCCTCCCCTGCAGAGTTCTCTCCTGTTTCCCACCATGTGCTGCTACTGCTAAGTCACTTCAGTCGTGTCCGACTCTGTGTGACCCCATAGACGGCAGCCCACCAGGCTCCCCCGTCCCTGGGATTCTCCAGGCAAGAACACTGGAGTGGGTCGCCATTTCCTTCTCCAATGTGTCAAAGTGAAAAGTGAAAGTGAAGTCGCTCAGTCATGTTCCCACCATGTATACCTGTGTATTTCTTTGTATGGCTAACAATATGGTTCCCCCACTAGAAGTCCCGGAGAGCCAGGGCCTCGTCATTTTTTCCAAACATTCCTGATATTGTAGTTTGCATTTTCTCTTTTTAAACACTGGTTAATCTAGCTAGAAGTTTATATAAATTTTTAGTTTTTTCCAAAAGCCATCTATGGGTCCATTGATTATCTGTTCTCTAGTTCATTGACGTTTTAATAATTTTCTTCCTTTTTCTTTTTTAAATATATGTACCTTGTTTGGTTTTTGCTCGGTTTCTTAATTTGTAAGTTTACCAAATTTGGGGAAATCTCAGCCATTATTTTTTCAAAAAATTTTCTACTCCACTCTTCCCTTTCTGTGATTCCTATTACAGGTACCTTAAGCTCTTCAATATCATCTTAAAGATTAGGATAGCTCTGTCCATTGTTTTCAATAGTTTTTATCTCTGTTTCTCAGCTGGAATAATTTCTCTTAATCTGTTTTTTAAGTTTGCCAACCCTTCAGCAATTTCTAATTAGCTGCTGGACCCACCCAGTGAATTTTTTATTTCAAAATTTGTACTTTTCAGTTCTAGAATTTCCATTCCCCCCTTCTCTTTTTAGAGTTTCTGTACCTCTGCTAAGTTTTTCTGCTAACTCGTTATTATGACCATATACTTTTTCATGTCCTTGTATGGTGTATCAGTTCAGTTCAGTTCAGTTGCTCAGTCCTCTCCGACTCTTTGCAGTCCCATGGACTGCAGCACACCAGGCTTCCCTGTCCGTTACCAACTCCTGGAGCTTGTTCAAACTCATGTCCATTGAGTCGGTGATGCCATCCAACCATCTTTCCCTCTATTGTCCCCTTCTCCTCCTGCCTAATGTATAATAACCGTTTAAAACTCTTTGCTAGCCTCTATGGAGTCCCTTGTACTGCAAGGAGATCTAACCAGTCCATTCTAAAGGAGATCAATCCTGGGTGTTCATTGGAAGGACTGATGCTGAAGCTGAAACTGCAATACTTTGGCCACCTCATGCGACGAGTTGACTCACTGGAAAAGACTCTGATGCTGGGAAAGGTTGGGGGCAGGAGGAGAAGGGGACGACGGAGAATGAGATGGCTGGATGGCATCACCGACTCTGTGGACATGAGTTTGAGTGAACTCCGGGAGTTGGTGATGGACAGGGAGGCCTGGCGTGCTGTGATTCATGGGGTCGCAAAGAGTCGGACACGACTGAGCGACTGAACTGAACTGATGGAGAACCATATAGAGATTCCTTAAGAAACTAAAAATAGAATTGCAATATGATCTAGCAATCCCACTCCTGGGCATGTATCCACAGAACACTCTAATTCAAAAAGATACATGGACCCCAGTGTTCATAGCAGCACTATTTACAATAGCCAAAACATGAAAGCAACCTAAATGTCCACTGAAGATGAAATGGTTAAAGAAGATACACACACAGACACACACACAAAGGAGTATTACTCAGCCTTAAAAAAGAATGAAATAATGCCATTTACAGCAACACAGATGGACCTAGAATTTATCATCCTAGGTGGAGTAAGTCAGACAGAGAAAGAGAAATATCATATGATATCATTTATATGTGATTCAAAAAATGATACAAAGAACTTATTTATTAGATAGAAATAGACTAACAGAAATAGAAAACAATCTTATGGTTGCCAAAGGGAAAATGTGAGGGAGGGATAAATTGGAAGTTTAACATATACAACTACTAAATAGAAAATAAGCAATAAGGACTTACTGTATAACACAGAAAGTTACATTCAGTATCTTATAAGAATCTATAATGGAAAAGAATCTGAAAAGGATATATATAATCACTTTGCTGTGAACCTAAATAATACAACTTTGTAAATCAACTATAATTTTTAATAAGTCTTTGCTAATTCTTACATCTGAGTCATCTTGGAGTCAGTTTCTATTGACTACCTTCTCTCTAAACTGTGAGTCAAACTTTCCTGTTCCTTATATATTTGCTAACTTTTTATTGTGTACAAGATATTACAGATGTATATATATGCATATTGTAGAGCCTCTAGATGCTGCTATCCTTCCTCTGATAAATGCTGATGTATTCTAGTAGGTAGTTAATTTTTACCCTATGCACACAGAGTTTAGGAATCAACCAAGGATTTTGGCAGAGTGTATGTGTCAGCTTTGGAGTTCTTTTCCTTTAGTGCTGCTGCTACTGCTAAGTCGCTTCAGTCGTGTCTGACTCTGTGCAACCCATAGACGGCAGCCCATCAGGCTCCCCCGTCCCTGGGATTCTCCAGGCAAGAATACTGGAGTGGGTTGCCTTTTCCTCTACTACTCTTTCCTTTTCAGGAATTTCATCTTCAATTTCCAGCTGCTCTGGAAGCCCCAGGCTCCATTCTCTAATTCCTTAAGCCACTAATATTGTAGTTTTCTGAGTTCCAGCTGCTTTTCACAGTGCAGACTGAGCAATGCCCTCAGATAAAAAGATGTATTGAGCATAAAATCACACTCATTATATTTCAATTCTTTGAACAGTGGCCATCCCTTAAAATTCCACCTGCCTGCTTTGGGTTACTTTTCAGCATCTTCAAATAATTGCTTTTATGTTTTATCCAAAGTTTATGACTTTATCTATAAAAGGCTTCTGTTCTGTTCAGTCGCTCAGTCGTGTCTGACTCTTTGCGACCCTGTGGACTGTAGCCTACCAGGCTTCTCCGTCCATGGGATTCTCCAGGCAAGAATACTGGAGTGGGTTACCATTTCCTTCTCCAGGGGGTTTTCTCGACCCAGGGATCGAACCCGGGTCTCCCGCATTGGAGGCAGACACTTTAACCTCTGAGCCACCAGGGAAGCCCGTATAAGGCTTAGTCTGATGTAACTTCCTATGACATATTTTTACGGAAATGTATCTTTTAGTGAGGTGAATGGTGCTGGTGCTATTTTTTTTTTGTCTGTAGTTTACGTTAGTGGGCTTTCCTGGTGGCTCAGACGGTAAAGAATCTGCCTACAATTCAGGAGACCCACGTTCAATCCCTGGGTTGCAAAGATCCTCTGGAGGAGGAAATGGCAACCCACTCCAGTATTCTTGCCACCTAGATAATCCCATGGACAAATAAGCCTGGCAGGCGATAGTCCATGGGGTCACAAAGAGTCGGACACAACTGAAGTGACTGAACTCACATGCACATGTTAGTAGAGGGATACTACTTACTGCTAGATAAGACAGGATTCAGCATCAATTCTATTCACAGATATGAACACTGAGAAAATATGTTCAAATAAGTAGATGATTATTTGAAATAGCAATGTCACTCAAATTTTTTATCTTTCAAGATATATGCTAAAAGTCATACAGCGCTCTATCATCAAAAATTATTTTTTATTATCTATCATCAGGCAATTCATTTAGGTCCTCTTTTGTTTGAGTTATTCACTTTCTTTCATGCAAAGAGTCGGACACGACTGAGCGACTGAACTGAACCGAATTCACTCTTTTGGTTATTCGATCTCTGGCAAGTATACCAAAAAGACTTTTAAAAGACTTATCAGTCATTAATAATTGTTCTGTAACTCTTTCAAGACACAATTTTTTTAATTGAGTTGAGAAAATAAAAATATTAACATATCTATAGAATTTTGGCAATACAATATTACTTGTTAAAATGCATTTATCTTATCATGAGTTTTAAGTATATTTTTGCCAAAACTTTAGGACTACAGATTTAGTTCATTCAATGTATGTTAAAAAAATGTCTAACTTAAAAGCTAATTGGTAAAGCCAATATCCACAATCAAATCAGTCAGTGAAAACAAGTATTTTTTCAATTCATGATAGCTCAGTTGGTAAAGAATCTGCCTGCAATGCAGGAGACCCTGGTTTGATTCCTGATTCGGGACGATCCACTGGAGAAGGGATAGGCTACCCACTCCAGTATTCTTGGGCTTCCCTTGTGGCTCAGGTGGTAAAGAATCTGCCCGCAATGCGGGAGACCTGGGTTTGATCCCTGGGTTGGGAAGATGCCCTGGGAAGGGGAAGGCTACCCACTCCAGTATTCTGGCCTGGAGAATTCCATGGACTGTATAATCCTTGGGGTTGAAAAGAGTCGGACACGACTGAGTGACTTTCACAACAACAAATATGGTAAACCCTGGAGGAGGGCATGGCAACCCACTCCAGTATTCTTGCTGGAGAATCCCATGAACAGAGGAGCCTGGCGGGCTACAGTCCACAGGATGGCAAAGAGTCAAACATGACTGAAGCAACTTAACACAAGCACAAACATGGTAAAATATACCCCTGTGTCAGCATCTCAGTTTTAAAATTCTAGGGCTCTGCTGCCTCTAGAATTTCTCACAGATATTTCTTAACTTTGTTCCCACAGAACATTTCCTTAGGAGTCCATTCTTTGATAGTAGTCAGGGTTCAGAAGATGCAAGATCTTTATTTATTTATTTTTAATTTTAATTGGAGGCTAATTATTTTACAATACTGTGGTGGTTTTTGCCATGCATTCACATGAATCAGCCATGGGTGTACATGTGTTCCCCATCCTGATGCTCCCTCCCAACTCCTTCCCCATCCCATCCCTCAGGGTCACCCCAGTGCAGCAGCCCTGGGCACCCTGTCTCATGCATCTAATCTGGACTGGCCATCTATTTCACATATGATAACATACATGTTTCAATGCTATTCTCTAAAATCATCCCACCCTTGCTTTCTCCCACAGAATCTAAATGTCTGTTGTTTATATCTGTGTCTGTTTTGCTGTCTTGCATAAAGGGTCATCGTTACCATCTTTCTAAATTCCATATATGTGCGTTAATATACTGTATTGGTATTTTGAAGATGCAAGATCTTTAAATGAAACTTGGCATCACTCTTGCAATCTAACAGTCAATACCTATGTATTAAGAACATCCTAACACAGGACTCTTACATCTGTGAAGAAAGCTGATCGCCGAAGAATTGATGCTTTTGAACTGTGGTGTTGGAGAAGACTCTTGAGAGTCCCTTGTACTGCAAGGAGATCCAACCAGTCCATTCTAAAGGAGATCAATCCTGGGTGTTCATTGGAAGGACTGATGCTAAAGCTGAAACTGCAATACTTTGGCCACCTCATGCGAAGAGTTGACTCACTGGAAAAGACTCTGATACTGGGAAAGGTTGGGGGCGGGAGGAGAAGGGGACGACAGAGAATGAGATGGCTGGATGGCATCACCGACTCTGTGGACATGAGTTTGAGTGAACTCCGGGAGTTGGTGATGGACAGGGAGGCCTGGCATGCTGTGATTCATTGGGTCGCGGAGAGTCGGACACGACTGAGTGACTCAACTGAATTGAACTGACTTAACACAGGACTAAATGCACCATGTCCAATGTCACCATCACCTTTCAGTTCAGTTCAGTTCAGTCGCTCAATCATATCCGACTCTCCGCAACCCCATGAATCACAGCACGCCAGGCCTCCCTGTCCATCACCAAATCCCGGAGTTCACTCAAACTCATGTCCATCGAGTCGGTGATGCCATCCAGCCATCTCATTCTCTGTCGTCCCCTTCTCCTCCCGCCCCCAACCTTTCCCAGCATCAGAGTCTTTTCCAGTGAGTCAACTCGTCGCATGAGGTGGCCAAAGTATTGGAGTTTCAGCTTTAGCATCAGTCGTTCGAATGAACACCCAGGGTTGATCTCCTTTAGAATGGACTGGTTGGATCTCCTTGCAGTCCAAGGGACTCTCAAGAGTCTTCTCCAGCACCACAGTTCAAAAGCATCAATTCTTCAGCGATCAGCTTTCTTCACAGTCCAACTCTCACATCCATACATGACCACTGGAAAAACCATAGCCTTGACTAGATGGACCTTGGTTGGCAAAGTAATGTCTCTGCTTTTTAATATGCTATCTAGGTTGGTCATAACTTTCCTTCCAAGGAGTAAGCGTCTTTTAATTTCATGGCTGCAATCAGCATCCGCAGTGATTTTAGAGTCCCAAAAAATAAGTCTGACACTGTTTCCACTGTTTTTCCATCCATTTCCCATGAAGTGATGGGACCAGATGCCATGATCTTTATTTTCTGAATGTTGAGCTTCAAGCCAACCTTTTCACTCTCCTCTTTCACTTTCATCAAGAGGCTTTTGAGTTCCTCTTCACTTTCTGCCATAAGGGTGGTGTCATCTGCATATCTGAGGTTATTGATATTTCTCCCAGCAATCTTGATTCCAGCTTTTGCTTCTTCCAGCCCAGCGTTCCTCATGATGTACTCTGCATAGAAGTTAAATAAGCAAGGTGACAATATACAACCTTGACGTACTCCTTTTCCTATTTGGAAGTGAAGTGAAGTGAAGTCTCTCAGTCGTATCCAACTCTTTGCGACCCCGTGGACTGTAGCCTACCAGGCTTCTCTGTCCATGGGATTCTCCAGGCAAGAATACTGGAGTGGCCATTTCCTTCTCCAGGGGATCTTCCCAACCCAGGGATCGAACCCGGGTCTCCCGCATTGGAGGCAGATGCTTTAACCTCTGAACGACCAGGGAAGCCCAAACTCAACCCAGTCTGTTATTCCATGTACAGTTCTGACTGTTGCTTCCTGATCTGCATACAGGTTTCTCAAGAGGCAGGTCAGGTGGTCTAGGATTCCCATCTCTTTCAGAATGTCCCACAGTTTATTGTTATCCACACAGTCAAAGGCTTTGGCATAGTCAATGAAGCAGAAATAGATGTTTTCCTGGAACTCTCTTGCTTTCTCCATGATCCAGCGGATGTTGGCAATTTGATCTCTGGTGCCTCTGCTTTTTCTAAAACCTGCTTGAACATCTGGGAGTTCACGGTTCACATATTGCTGAAGCCTGGCTTGGAGAATTTTGAGCATGACTTTACTAGTGTGTGAGATGAGTACAATTGTGCGGTAGTTTGAGCATTCTTTGGCATTGCCTTTCTTTGGAATTGGAATGAAGACTGACCTCTTCCAGTCCTATGGCCACTGCTGAGTTTTCCAAATTTGCTGGCATATTGAGTGCAGCACTTTCACAGCATCATCTTTCAAGATTTGAAGTAGCTCAACTGGAATTCCATCACCTCCACTAGCTGTGTTCCTAGTGATGCTTTCTAAGGCCCACTTGACTTCACATTCCAAGATGTCTGGCTCTAGGTCAGTGATCACATTATCATGACTATCTTGGTCGTGAAGATCTTTTTTGTACAGTTCTTCTGTGTATTCTTGCCACCTCTTCTTAATATCTTCTGCTTCTGTTAGGTCCATACCATTTCTGTCGTTTATCGAGCCCATCTTTGCATGAAATGTTGCCTTGGAATCTCTAATTTTGCTCCCTTAATAAGAGAAGACATGAAGCACTGTTGCTACTTCATGGGGCGTTCATTAATCAAGGTTCCACCAACATCTGTATTTCAAAATCCAATCTTCATTGTGAGCCTCAGGTTTTTTACACCCCAGCACAAGGAACCACTGGAAGATTCAGGATAGGTATATTCCAGCACCAACTGGAATTCAAATCTACCACTAATCACACAGAGTTAGCACAGGCCTTACAAGTTAAAGGGTCAGTCCTCCATGAGACCATCCTTACTTCAGATGTCAGCTACCCTTCATGGTCCTCAGGCCACCTTCATTTATAACCAACTGGCTCTATATTTGGGGGGTGCCCATCACCTCCTTAGGTTCTGTAATTTGCTAGAGCAACTCACAGAACTCAGCAAAGATCTGAAGGTTTTTGCCTTAATGGAAATTATGATGAAATGCAACTTACAGACAAATAGGCAGTTGCAATACAGTATCCTAAGAGCTTTGTGGAGGAAGTACAGGCTGCTGGGAGAGTATATGAGGAAGACCAATCAGAAAAGAGGGCTAAGAAAGAGGATATAGGGGTAGGGAAGAGACTTGGCTGGAGTAGAATCCCACCTGAAATTTCTGATCATGTTTTTCAGCAATCTAACTGTTGTTTCTTGCTAGTGGTATTGGCTGGGCTCCGTCAACAACCCTCCTCTCTCCCAGGTACCCCAAATGATCTTTATTTTCACCCCTAAGTAGAAAACTATCCTTACTAAGCAAACAAAGACTGAAGAAAGTTTCTATTCCTCCATTCCCTGAACAAATAAATTGGACCAAGTGCTATTCTAGTGCTTGGGAAAGAAAAGAGAACACACCTCTGTTCTCATGAGGCTTCCATTCTCATGAGGGAGACAAATAATAAAAAATAGCCAATAGAATGTTACAATGTGAAATGATGACAAATGTTATGAAAAATAATGATGCAGGGTGAAGAGTACAGAATGATAGTGGTACAAACAAGTGGGTGCTATTGCGTAAAAGGTGGTTGTAATGGTTTGGATGGTTATTTCCCCCAGAAGATATTTCCATGTCAAATCCCTGGAACCTGTAAATATTATGTTATTTGGAAAAAAAGTTTTTGAAGATGTAATTAAGTTAAGGACTGGGGGATTGTATCATCCCAGATGACACTAAATCTAATGGCAAGTGTCCTTATAAAAGAAAGGCAGGGGAAAGTTTAAGACAAAAGAGGAAAAGACACACACAGAGGCAAATGTGAAGATGAGACACAGATGTGGCCACAAGCCAAAGAATCCAAGAACTGCCAGCAGTAACAAGAAAATAATACAACAGTCAAACACTCAAAGACAGACTGGACAACGATATGATAGCTATTAGGCTATCTGAGATGAGTGCTCCAAATACATGGTTCCTTCTGAATCCTGTATATGTGAAAATTCTGGAGCTTCTTCTGTGAATTTTTTGGCTCTGTTTTAATTTTTGTGTGTTTTTTTTTAATTAAAAAGTTACATTACAGTGATTTTAGTACACTGCTGCTGCTGCTGCTGCTAAGTCGCTTCAGTCGTGTCCAACTCTGTGCGACGCCATAGACGGCAGCCCACCAGGCTCCCCCGTCCCTGGGATTCTCCAGGCAAGAACACTGGAGTGGGTTGCCATTTCCTTCTCCAATGCATGAAATTGAAAAGTGAAAGTGAAGTCACTCAGCTGTGTCCAGCTCTTCGCGACCCCATGGACTGCAGCCCACCAGGCTCCCCCATCCACGGGATTTTCCAGGCAAGAGTACTGGAGTGGGGTGCCATTGCCTTCTCCGTTTAGTGCACTAGAAGGTTTTTATAGCAATGCGGGAAAAAAGAAACAAAGACTACTGGTTCTAGGTGAATGTCTTAATTAGATGAGGTTGATTTTAAGGCTATGATTCAATTGATATGCCATGTGTAACCCCAGAAAACAGAACACTACTAGCCTTTGAGTAAATCTGATAATAGCTGCTTGATCATCTATATTGGCTTTGTTCAGCTAGCTGCAGTGGACTTTTACTTCATGGGGAATCTATTATTGCCTTGAAGAAACACAAAGATCCTCTAGATGAGCCCTCCAATCTTTGTATTCGGCTCCACTTCAATATTTATATGTATATGTTGTAATTTGAATACAGACATATGAAAGAAAAACATAATTCCCAATTTTCTGTCATTTCCCAAATTTATCTCATACTAATATTGGATCCTGCTTTAAGCAGAATCTGTTCCCAAAAACTTACATGCAGATAAAACACTTCTGAAACAAATGCTGCTTTAATGCAGTGATAATGAAAGCTACAGTTTATTGAGAGCCAGATGCTGTTCCACGTGCTTTGAGTTAATTAGCATACATACCCTCACAACAACCCACTGTGGCAGGGTTCTTATCATCCCCTCTTTACACCTGGGAAAACTAAGGCATGTACAGGTGACAGTGATTTGCCCCAGGTCACCCAGATGTAAGTGGAAGAGTTCATGTTGGAACACCAGTGGTCAGACTCCACCCTTTCAGTCGTTCCATTCTACAGCCTCTCTTGGCTTAGGGAACCGAAGGAAGTTTCTTTCTAAATCACGGTTCTGATCGTTGTCACTAACTTCTTTTTTTTCTTCAGGAGATCTTTTTTTTTCTTTTAATGAAGTATAGTTGATTTATAATATTGTGTTAGTTTCAGATGTACAGCAAAGCGATTCATTTATATTGTTATTACTATTGTTTAGTCACTCAGTTGTGTCTGACTCTGTGGCCCCCTGGACCATAGCTCTCCAGGCTCCTCTGTCCATGGGATTTCCCAGGCAAGAATACTGGAGTGGGTTGTCATTTCCTCCTCCAGGGGAACTTCCCGACCCAGGGATTGAACCTGCATCTCCTGCATTGGCAGGCAGATTTTCTACACTAAGCCACCAGGAAAACCCTATTCAGTATACAATACATATATATATATATGTATTATTTTTCAGATTCTTTTTCATTATAGGTTATTATAAGATATCGAATATCATTCCCTGTGCTATACAGTAGGTCCTGTTGATAATCTATTTTAAATGTAGCAGTATGTATATGTTAATGCCAAACTCCTAATTTATCCCTCCTCTCCCTTCCCCCTTTGGTAACCATAAGTTTGTTTTCTGCATTGGTGAGTCTATCTCTGTTCTTTAAATAAGTTCATTTTCATCATTTTTTTTAGATACCACATATAACTGATATCATATGATATTTGTCCTCTCCGACTTACTTAAAGATAATAAATTCTAGGTCCATTTATGTTGCTGCGAATGGCATTATTTCATTCTTTATTGTTGCTGAACACTCCATTATATATCTCCCATCTCCTTTATCCATTCATCTGTTGACAGACAGTCGCTAGCTTCTAATGCCATCCTCGCTGCCCACTTAAAAACGAAAACAGAAGCAAACCTAAAAATTTACCACGGCATGTGATTCCCCCCAAACTGGGCTCTAACCCTTCACATCCACCCTGGCTGCAGCCATCCTGAGTGATTTCCTATTTCTCGGACCAGTTGTTTCATGTCTCTGTGTCTTTAATCTTCAGTTCAGTCGCTCAGTTGTGTCCGACCCTTTGTGACCCATGGACTGCAGCACACCCGGCTTCCCTGTCCCTGTCTTTAATCTTGCTGACAGGATGTCTCTACCATCTCCTCCACGTGGCCGTCATCTACGTCACCTCTAAAACCCCGCTACCTAAACAGAGATCATCCTGTCTCTATCCTACATTCTCCCTAAATCCTTGCTCTGACTTCCTCCAGTGCCCCCCCACTAAAGTTTCTTCATTTTTCTATTCAAAGGTGCTGTGAAAGTGCAAGTCCGTGCAGCAAAGGAGGTGATGTTCTCTCTGTATTTCTCTCTCACTTCCCCCAGTTCCTAGGAAAGTGACTAGAACATAATGTGTGCTTGACAAAGGTTTTATAAATTCATGAACAAACGAACAAATCAGTAAAATTATATTTAAAGGGGTCTGTAAATAAATTCTGTAATGAAAGCCATTAATCCTCAACTTTTCTTTGATAATATTGCTACTTGCTTCCAAAATATCACCAAGAAAGCCTGTGTTGAGAGGTCCCCAAGAGCATCCCAGGTTTGATGATTCAGTGGGAGGACTCATAGGACTCAGCATATGGTCATATTTATATCTATGACTTATTAGAGTGAAAGGACACAAAGCAGAATTAGCAAAGGGAAAAGGCACCTGAGATGAAGTTGAGAGGAAACCAGGCACTCACTTCCAAGAGCCATCTCCCAGTGGAGGCACACAGGACACTCTCACCTCCCTAGACTACAGGTTATGACAACAAGTGTGAAATCCTGTCTACCAGCAAAGCTCAGAGACTCGGTGTAAGAGGTTTATACTGGGGCTGGTCATGCAGGCATCCTCTGCCTAGCATCAGTCAAAATTCCAGATCCCTAGAAACAATGCATGTGTTCAGCGTAAACCATAATGTTTGCATAAACATTTCAGGCACAGTGAGTCACTCTTACCAGAAATGGTGGGAACCCAGGTTGTCAGTGAGAATCCCAGATGTCAGTCAAGGGCCATGCAATAATCACACTTGCCAAATGAGAAGAAGAGCTCTCACAGGAAAGAATTACACCTCAGCAAGAAAAGAGGAAAAGGGCTGGCTAGCCCCATGCTCCAGAATGAGATGAAGGACAGAAGCCGAGTTCCTCAGAGGCCATCTCAGAAGAGAGTTAAGCAAAGAGTTGCCAGAATTTCTTTTCCAAAATCCTGGTTGGGAAGGGCAATGGGTTCATGCCATACAAAACTGTGATAGTGGTTACAAATATAGGTACTTGATGAAAATACACTGGTACTTCCAGTTTGTGCAGTTTAATATCATTTTTACGAAATATTTAAACTTTTTATAACTGTGTAGAAGTATATAATTCAATTTTTTGTCTTATTTTTATTTCAATAGACAGAAAGCAAAACTAGCCAAATGCCAATCTAATTGCAGACACTAGATAAATCCAGGGACAAGACAGACTTCAGGAACTGTGGTTTTAACAAGTTTTGTATACCTTGTAACTTCCCTGGTATTCTTACTTGTGTGGTTGCCTGTCCAGAGTACTTACTGAAAAATCAGTGAAAGCAGAGAGAGGACAGTTAGCTTGTTAGCAAGAAAATAAGGAGCTGGGAAATTGGGTACCATGCTGCTGCTGGGTCTGGGTGAGGGGAGACAAACAGATGGTGATGTTGTTGAAAGAAAAGGAAAACTGGTCCAATCCTTACGCCCCTAGGAAAGAGGAAGAACTAAGGCGAGCAAGTGTGGGCCTGCAAAGAGATCTGGGGCTCAACCTTTGAAACCTGTATTAGTTTCCTGGAACTGCCCTAACAAACCATCACAAACTGGGTGCTGTGAAACAACAGAATTTATTCTCTCACAGTTCAGGAGGCAAGAAGTTTGAAATCAAGATGTTGGCAGAGCCATGCTCTCTCCAAAGGCTCTTAGGGAAAATCATCCCTGTTTCTCCCAGCTTCTGTTAGCTCCTAGAAACCCCTGGTCTTGTGGACACATCACTCTAATCTCTGCTCCAATGTCACGCAGCCTGCTCTTCTCTATGTATCTCTGCTTGTTCTCTCCTCTTTTTATAAGGACACCAGTCATTAGATTTAGGGAGTACCTTAATCCAGTATGACGTGATCTTAACTAATTACATTTGCAACGACCCTATCTCCAAATAAGGTCACTTTGAGGTTTTGAATGGACATAGGATTTTTTCTTTTTATAAAAAGGGGACACTATTCAACCCACACTAAAACCTCATCACAGTAACTTGCACTTGTCATTGTCAGATGAGAGGTTCCCCACCAAAACCTCAGTGTGCCTATTAGTATAGCTTTCCTGGAATCTGTGACTATCAAAAAAGGAAGCCACTGAGAAAACCTAAGAAGAGGTCACAAAAAAGATATGGAAAATTGCTTCCTATGTGTGACCAGACTTAATGCTATTCCATGGATGAAAAGACCGTGATTTCAAAGCTCACAATGAAAGCTCTTGTTGAAGGAAATCTGCTTATGAGACACCATATGGTGAATGTGGTTCCATTAACTCTCTGGGGCTCTCTGAATGCTCTCTGATCTTCCTCACAGGGTCCCCTCATCACCGGGTGTGTGACAGGCCCACCTGCAAGGATCCAGGTACATTCAGAGGACAGGATGCACAAGCTTGTAAACATATCCAGACCTGTCTGAGCCACCCACAAAGACGCTCCAGCTATGCTAAAATAACCTCTGGCCACTCCCTTCTGAAGACTGCTTCTCTGAGGGAAACCTTTATTTGCTTAAGGAAGCTCTGGCAATTGGAATTTGTTATTCTTGGCTTTGAGGAAACACTGGAGAGTGGCTGCTCAGTCAATTCTGCTTCCAGAATTAGACTTATGGACACTGACATAGGTTAGAAAACAAGTGAACAAACAAACTTACATGCTGATACTATTTTTAACTTCTATCACCGAGTTGGTACTGCTGGTAAATGAATGAGATGCAAAAGAACCTCAAAAGTACAGTTGCAATCATTCCTGGTCCACAAGACATTTTCAAATGGCATATTAAACTATTAAGTAACTGCCATAGACTGTGTTTCCCCAAAATTCATCAATCAAATATAATCCCCAATATAATGGTATTTTGGAGGTGATTAGGTCACCAGAGTTGAACTCCCATGAATGGATTTAGTACCCTGACCCCAAAGAGCATTTTTGTCCACTTCTACCACGTGAGGACACAGTGAAAAGATGCTGCTGCTGCTGCTGCTAAGTCACTTCAGTCGTGTCCGACTCTGTGTGACCCCATAGACGGAAGCCCACCAGGCTGGGCGTCTGTTAATCAGGAAGCAGATCTTCACCAGAAACCAAATCTGCTGGCAGCATAGTCTTGGACTTCCCAGCCTCCAGTCAAGTTCTCTTGTTTATAAGCCACTAGTATATAGTATTTCCTTTACAGCAGCCCAAATAGACTAAGAGACTCATTGTCAACATGGTGTATGGCATGGCAGGGGCAGTGGTTTAAGTCACTCAGTTGTGTCCAACTCTTTGCGATCCCATGGAGTGTACCTGCCAGGCTCCTCTGTCCATTGGATTTCCCAGCAAGAATGCTGCAGTGGGTTGCCATTTCCTTCTCCAGGGGATCTTCTACACCTAGGGATAGAACCCGAGTCTTCCACATTTCAGGCAGTCTCCTGCATTGCAGGCAGATTCTTTACCTACTGAGCCACCTGGGAAGCTGTATGGCATGGAACTTTCCTAATGATTTAATCTATCCACTGTTTTATTCACCCACCCCTCACTCTATTGATTCTACTTCTGCTCAAACTGGTTTAAAAGAAATTCATTATTGTGCTTTGGAGGAAGGCCAACAAGAGGGTACGTTTGGGAGCTAGTTCACTCAGGGGCTCATCATTGTCACCAGAGACCCAGGTTCTTTCCATCCTTCATGCTTAGCTTGTTGGCTTCACTTTCAGGTTGCCACTCTCATGGGTGAACGATGATTGTAGCTTTTGTTAGCAGCTTCATACCAGACATAGCCACAGAAAGGCAAGCAACCCAATACCTTTCTCTCCAGGTCTTCTACCCTAAATCTCTTCTGTAGAGCAGCCAGAGTGATCTTCCCAACTTGCATTTCCAATTATGTTCCTCCTCTGCTTAAAGATTCAGTAGCCTCCCATGATATTTAGAATATAAACCAAAATGTGATCTGGGGTTATCATGCTGTCCAGCTGGATTTGAAGGAAACTTGATCAGGAACTAGCTTCTTCCCTTGCCCCTCAGCAGGTGCTGCTGCTGCTGCTAAGTCGTTTCAGTCGTGACCAACTCTGTGCGACCCCATAGACAGCAGCCCACCAGGCTCCCCCATCCCTGGGATTCTCCAGGCAAGAACACTGGAGTGGGTTGCCATTTCCTTCTCCAATGCATGAAAGTGAAAAGTGAAAGTGAAGTTGCTCAGTCATGTCCAACTCTTAGCGACCCCATGGACTGCAGCCTACCAGGCTCCTCTGTCCATGGGATTTTCCAGGCAAGAGTACTGGAATGGGGTGCCATCGCTTTCTTTGCCCCTCAGCAGCAAGGGTCACCAATTCCCTGCCATTCTTCTGACTCAGCTATGCCTGTCTCTTTTGCTCTTCTCTTACTATCAGCCACTAACACCTTCCCATCTTTTCATGCCTTCCTGACCTTGGGGCAGAGGTTTGTGAGTAACACGCAGTCACTCATGGCTTTTCTTTGCATGTTTTCAGAGTCTCTTGAACCTAGCTGATTCTTTCTTCATATTTTCTAGATCTAATTTCTAACCAAGGTACACTGGTTGGCTTCTTTTCTTACTTTCCTTCCTGTTTGGATAGAGATTTCCGATTGGTATAATTGGTTTGTGATGGAGAAGATGAGGAGGCAGGCAGATCACATGGAAAAGAACATTTCAGAGGCTGTGGTGGAGGCCTTCTTTTCCCACAGTGACTGAAAGGCAGGTATCCAAACTGATCTGTCCAATATAGGAGAAAAAGGATGACCAGAGTTTTTGGATAATAGTCCACAGTGTTATCTCCTGGCAAGGTATAGTGGTATTTTAAAGAGGCTCTGTCTCCCTCATTTCTGGCATATGGTGGCTCTAGACTTTCTTTTTCACATTGAGCCTGGGAGTAAAACATACTGGGGACAGTATGAAAAAAAAAAATGGAAAAAAAAGTGTCAAATGGAAAAAAGTAGAATAACCTTAAGATTATAACATTATTTGACTTGGACAATAACAAGTGAATTTAAATGAAGCTAGATCTCAAAGTGATTTCTATGAAAACAGACAACTAAGTTTTATTTTCTTCCTTTTTTTTTTTTATAAAGATTTTAATCTAATCTGGTCAAGTAGAAGAAAATAACTCAATGTTCTGAAAATAAATTTCCCAGAGGAGGCCATTAAGGCAGCCCTTTTGTTTCCTGTCATACTCGGAATCAGTTACAAGGACAAACTCTATTTGTTTGGGTACATTA
This sequence comes from Moschus berezovskii, assembly GCF_049115385.1. Classification (NCBI taxonomy): domain Eukaryota; kingdom Metazoa; phylum Chordata; class Mammalia; order Artiodactyla; family Moschidae; genus Moschus; species Moschus berezovskii. Next base: position 53,093,172 of record NC_142464.1, on the reverse strand, counting down.
ATTTTGCTCAATGGCCTTTCTATAAAATGAGCATCAAATTGATGGGACTGGACCTCAGCAAAGAAGAAGTTCCAATTTTCTCTGGATGGATTGTTCTGGACGTGCAGTGGAAAATTATTATTAATAGCGATTCATGTTTACTATCCAGTGAACACAAAACAAAGACGGAGTTAGAAATGCAGCTGTATCCAACTAAGCACTCAGCAACACAGGACACATTATGGGGAGTGATGACCCCAATCTTTGGCTCCTGGGTGGCTAGGCTATTTGGACAACATGCGGTATGTTGAACCATAGCACCTGAATGAGCTTTGATTTAAGAACTTCAGGGAACTAAAACAGGTCTTCAACATGATCTTGGTCATTTGAGTTGTGCTTATACCCTGGATGCATCCACGTGTTTATTTCAGTCATTTAGCTGGACACATGGAGATGGGCTGAACACACATTTCCTTCCCTCATTGAGTTGATATTCTATGGGATAAAACCTTGGTCCTAAGGTCTTCCTGATTTGAACTGCATCTTCAAAGGTCAAACCGAAGCAGAGACACATGGTGGCTCTAGAGTTTCCTTTTCAGGTTAAGTAGTTGGGGATAAAGCACACTGAATGAGGGAGTGGAGAAGGAAAAGCAAAGAAGTAAAACAACGTCATTTTCTTGGAGTTTAATCAGAATCCACCTAGACCCTGTGATCAGTGGGGTATGGAGAGTTGCTATAATAGTTATTTCTCATACATGTATATGCCTCTGTCATTTGCATTCTGTGTACGGTGCTCATTCCCAAGTTCATTTCTCTTTGTCTCCTGTGGAAATAAATGAAGACTAACCAAATGAGAACAGGCAAGATGTTTTTATTTATAGTTTGGTATAGACATGGAACAACAGACTGGTTCCAAATAGGAAAAGGAGTATGTCAAGGCTGTATACTGTCACCCTGCTTATTTAACTTATATGCAGAGTAACCATGAGAAACGCTGGGCTGGAAGAAGCACAAGCTGGAATCAAGATTGCTGGGAGAAATATCAAAAACCTCAGATATGCAGATGACACCACCCTTATGGCAGAAAGTGAAGAAGAACTAAAGAGCCTCTTGATGAAAGTGAAAGAGGAGACTGAAAAAGTTGGCTTAAAGCTCACCATTCAGAAAACGAAGATCAGGGCATCTGGTCCCATCACTTCATGGCAAATAGATGGGAAAACACTGGAAACAGTGTCAGACTTTAGTTTTTTGGTCTCCAAAATCACTGCAGATGGTGACTGCAGCCATGAAATTAAAAGACACTTACTCCTTGGAAGGGAAGTTATGACCAACCTAGACAGCATATTAAAAAGCAGAGACAGTACTTTGCCAACCAAGGTCCGTCTAGTCAAGGCTATGGTTTTTCCAGTGGTCATGTATGGATGTGAGAGTTAGACTGTCAAGAAAGTTGAGCGCCAAAGAATTGACGCTTTTGAACTATGGTGTTGGAGAAGACTCTTGAGAGTCCCTTGGACTGCAAGGAGATCCAACCCGTCCATTCTAAAGGGGATCAGTCCTGGGTGTTCATTGGAAGGACTGATGCTGAAGCTGAAACTCCAATACTTTGGCCACCTCATGCGAAGAGTTGACTCACTGGAAAAGACCCTGATGCTGGGAGGGATTGGGGGCAGGAGGAGAAGGGGACGACAGAAGATGAGATGGCTGGATGGCATCACCGACTCAATGGGCAGGAGTTTGGGTAAACTCCGGGAGTTAGTGATGGACAGGGAGGCCTGGCGTGCTGTGATTCATGGGGTCACAAAGAGTCAGACACAACTGAGCAACTGAACTGAACTAAACTGAATAGCAAAGGAATAACCCACCATTACTTGCCTTTTGGCAGAGACTGAAAGGCAGGGAAAGGAGTGGGAAAGTTTTATAGTAAAACAAAGAGAAAGTTTCAGGTATGGACTGATTGGAGTCTGTTGGGCGTGGAGAAGCCTGGAGGTGGGCTAACTAGAAATAGGACATCCTATATGGTGTAAGGGTGTATATCAGCCTGTGTCTGATTGGTTTTATTGTTTTATTGTTCAAAGTGAAGACAAATATTAGGGAAGTTCAGTTAATAATAATAATCAAATCCTGGCCTGATTTGGGGCCAACTACTATGAAGATTATTATGTAGTTTCCTGTTCTGTTCTGTTCAGTTACTCAGTCATGTCCGACTCTGCGACCCAATGAAGTACAGCACGCCAGGCCTCCCTGTCCATCACCAACTCCCAGAGTCCACCCAAACCCATGTCCATTGTGTCGGTGATGCAATCCAACCATCTCATCCTCTGTCGTCCCCTTCTCCTCCTGCCCTCAATCCTTCCCAGCATCAGGGTTTTTTCAAATGAGTCAGCAACACCCAGGACTGATCTCCTTTAGGATGGACTGGTTGGATCTCCTTGCAGTCCAACGGATTCTGAAGAGCCTTCTCCAACACTACAGTTCAAAAGCATCAATGTAGCTTCCTAGGCCAGTTGATAGAGATAGTGGTCTGATTTACAGATAGAAGACTGGCTTTCTAGTCTGGTTACTATAAACAATATCAATAGACTGGTTTCCCAGGCTGGTTTCTACAGTTTGTGGGTCAGAGCTCTGTTTTTATATATGGTCTGGCAATTCTCTGTTTGTATATTCAATCTCTCACTTATAATTTTCCCTAAGTTACTTAACCTATTTTAAGTTTTAAATCCTTTCTCTTACACATACCTATTAATATCCATCAATTTGGCAACTTCTCTGGTACATTTTCAATAAACTTTTAATTATGAAAATAATGTATCTTCACTGAATGAAAAGTTTTAATGTAGAAATAAACAAAAGGAAAAAGAATTTTATAAATTCCCACCAACCATTGACAATTTGTGGTATGTTCTTTCTACGCATATTCAGTTATCAGTATAATCCCATAGCACTTTGCAACTCTCTTGTAAATGGTAGCTGGTGTGTGTTTCTCCCAGTGAAGATTTGCAGAGATGGGGAGTGTTTCTTGATCTTAGCCAAAAGGCCGAGAAGCGATGGGGAGTATTTCTTATTCAACCCTTACTCCCCAAGACTTGAACATGATTAGCATGTTCAAATAAGTATTCACTGAATATTTTTTATTGAGCCACATGAAGTTGCCTTTCTCTGAAGTCAAAAATGATCAAATAATGGTAATTTCATGTTTGTTAAACATAGTGGATGGATGACTGGATGAATGAATGGACAGACAGATGAGAGATGGAGGAATCCTAATGGATGGATGAACTGTAAAGCCTTTTACCATTGTCAGTTTCATTACATAAAACCAATGATTTGAGCATCAAAATTCCAGATCAATGTGACTGCTTAAAGATGATGGGGAAGACTCTGACTTTTGCTTTTAACTTGGTTATTTCTTCCATTTATTTATGATGGTTATTTAGCCAATTACCAAATGGTAGTGTCAATACTTTTCATTCATATATGCATACAACTTTTTTTATTAGACTGCAATCTCCCTGTCATGAGCAGATGGATCATTTTCATTTTTCAATTATTTGAGCTTCAGTTTAGGACTTTGGTTAATGATTTTGCAAGACATTGATTGGAGAGCTCTTTGTCTTTCCTGATTAAAACCATGTATGATGTCTTCTCTCCAGCTCTCTTTTATTTGTGCCCAGTAATTGTGGATCTAAATATATGACTATGGTGATCTGTCACCCACTATATTATGTGAATTTTTCAGGAAGCAAAATCTTTTTTATTTTTTTAAAAAAATCATTTCAGAAGGTTGTCATTAATCAGACTAAGGATTTTGGAAGTAAGTCTTAAGTAAAATGAATTGTTTTCAATGAAACACTATAATAGCAAATCACTGCTGCCAACTCCTATTCAATATTCATCCTATTATAATATCTTTGTTTAATATCTAGAGAAGAGTTGCTACATAAATTATCTCTAAGGGCTTATCCTTGGGCTTGGTCTCTAAATGCTATAAAATTTGGTAGTTTAGTATCATGGGTAAAAATAGAAGGTTGGCTGTTCTGATTTCTCTTTCCTTTCAGTTCTGTCTGGCATAATTCTCTTACTTCAGGCATGTTATCTTCTCTCTTAGAGTCTTGGTTACCTCCTTTGTAAAATGATTCTATCTATACATCTGAATGTTTATGGCCTTCCCTTCATACATGTTAAATCTTAACCACCAAGATGACAGAATTAGGAGGTGGGCCCTTTGGAAGGTGATTAGGTCATGAGGGTAGAGCCCTCACAAATGGGAACAGTGCCCTTACAAATGATACCCCTAAGAGCCCCCTCACCTTGTCTGCCATGTGAGGTTACATCGAGAAGACTGCCATCTACGAACCACAAAGGGAGACTTCACCAGTCTCTGAATATACCAGTGCCTTAATCTTAGACTTCCCAGCCTCCAGAACTCTGAGAAATAAATGCTTATTGTTTATAAGCCAGCCAGTCTATGGCATTTTGTTATAGCAGCCTGAAAGGACTAAGACAAACGGGAGTAATGTTATCTTGGAGGATAGTCATTCATTCTTTCATTCAATATGCACTTACTCATGTGTCCAGTCCCTGCTCTCAGCAGTGCTATTGGTGTCACAATTTCATGTAAAATATGTTCACATAACACAGGTGACCCTTTGAATTTGTGGGCTTTGAATCCTTAGATTAAACCAACTGTGGATTGAAAATGCTTGGTGGGGGAAATCCAGGAAGTTCCCCTAAACATTTGAATTTGCTGCTCAAAGGCAACTATTTATATAGCATTTACATTGTATTAGGTATTATAAGTAATCTAGAGATGATCTAAAGTATTTGGGAGGATGTGCTTAGGTTAAAAACAAATACTGCATCATTTTATAAAAAGGACTCGAGCATTCATGGATTTTGGTATCTATGTGAGTCTTGGAACCAGTCTCCCATGGATACCAAGAGTCAGCTGTATTTTTACTTTGCTTTCCAGGTACTGGGGATGCAGTGGGAAAGAAGGAACACAAAGCTTCTTTGACTCTTTTGTTCTAGTATCATGTCATTGGCTGGTTTCCCTGGTGGTTCAGTGGTAAAGAATCGACCTGCCAATGCAGGAGACACTGGTTTGATCCCTGCATTTGGAAGATCAGCTGGAAAAGGAAATGGCAACCCACTCCAGTATTCTTGCCTGGGAAATTCCATGGACAGAGGAGCCTGGCAGGCTACAGTCCACGGGGTCACAAAGAGTCTGACATGACTTAGCAACTAAACAGACTAAACAACAGCAAATGTCACTGGCAACTCAAAGATAGGAGCCAATTCTTGAAACCAGCATGCTGTAGTTGGGAAAGATACTTGGGTTCAACTCTGCTGTTCATTGATCTTGGGAAATTTCTGAACTCTCTCAATTCCCTCCCAGGTAAAATGTAAACAGTGGTTTTTGCCTCACTTACTTCCCAGAAAGGTCTCAAACAGTTACACCTGTTAGTACTTTACATATATTATCATAATTCAATGAGATTACCAAATAAGATTATTTCCATGATGACCCTTGTAAAGACAGAAATAGTAATTAAAATTCTAACTTAAAAAAATAAAAAACCTCAGGTTGACTTGAAGAAAGCAAAATTTTTCTAGTGTTTTGGTGAGAGAGTTAATCAATCCCAGAGGGGTTTTAGAACTCTTTCCAGCACTTGTGTGTTAGTTGCTCAGTTGTGTCTGACTCTTTGTGACCCCATGGACGGAGCCTGCAAGGCTCCTCTGTCCCTGAAATTCTCCAGGAAAGAATACTGGAGTGGGTAGCCATTCCCTTCTTCAGGGGAAACTTCCAGAGCCATTCCCTTCTCCAGGGGAAACTTCCAGACCCAGGGATCAAACCCTGCATAGCAGTGTTTCCTGCATAGCAGGCAGATTCTTTACTACCTGAAACGCCAAGGAAGCCATTCTAGCACTTGCATGGAGAATTTATCTGCAGTATCTCCCAAAGGCATCACTCTTCTCTCTGCTTATTAGCATTAACTGGGAAACATCTTAAAAGTACCCACACCTGGGCTTCACCCTAAACAATAGATTTCTTATCTCTGGGGGTGGGGCATTAAAAAATTCCCTCAGGTGATTCTAATGTGCCTCCTTGGCTGAGAACCACAGCCCCAAGAAATGCTTTTCTAATTTAACACCTGCGGTTTTGCCAGAGAAACCCTAAAGCATTATAATTGTTCTGAGTGGGCAGCAGTGGTTTGCCCAGCCTCCCTCCCACCTCTGGAAGGTGGCAGCTGCACAGACTTGAGTGCTTGGGCAGTTGGTTAGTGGATCTGCCCTCTGACTTTACAAATGGCATCTACAACATTTAGTATGTTTTACAGTAGTAATGAAAGCACTTCTATAATTGAATTGCTTCACAGATTACAGAGTGCTTTCAAAGGCATCATCTCATTGAAATGTTTATCTTTCTTTCCGGTGTAAAGGAACATATGCTCATCATAGGAATCTTAAAAAAGTACAGAAAGGTGAAAGAAGACTTTTAACAAAATCTCCCAAATCCCATTATCCAAAGACAACCCATTGTTAATATTTTACAAATTCCCTTCTGGTTGTTTTTAATGAATTAAAATCTTGTCATAAAATGCATCTTCACCATAAAAATAAAATACAGTGTTTGTAAAGCAAAAAATGAAAGTTGCTGTCCTCTCCCTAACCCCTCACCCACCCCAACTCCTACCACCACCTTGCCAAATCATATTCTTTAGAGGCAGACGTTGTTAGTGTTCTTTACATGCAAACACTCTCAGGCTTTTTCCTCTATAGGACATAAGTTTAAATTTTTTGGTTTTTCATGCTGTATTCTTAAAGCAAATGCAATTTCTATTCCGTTTTACCCCATTAAACATTATATCATAAGCTTTCTTGGGCATAATTTTTAATGGCTGCATAATTTTTTATTGAATATATACATTATAATTTGCTTAATTATATGCTGTTGAATAATTAGGTTGTTTCCAGTTGTTTTTTTTTTACTATTATAAATTCTACAATGACTATCTTTGTACATAAAGCCTTTTCTGTTCTACTTAGGCAATTTCTATAGGAAAATCCACACTCTAGAAGAGTATTCCTGGGTCACAGTGATAATTTTCTCTATGACTTTGGGAAGTTGGCTATGCAAGTGCCTGCCTATTTTATGGTAACACAGAGAAAGAATCATGAGCTTTGGAATCTGATAAATTTGTATTCAAATCTCAGCTTTGACACTGATTAGCTGTGTGACCTTGGAAAATAATCTCTCTGAGTCTCATATCTGCAAGATAGCACTGCCCACTTGATAGTGTGATTATGAAAGTTATTTTGTAAGGCACTTAAGGTAATACCTTCCCGAAATGAAGACTGAGTAAAAAATGTTCCACGCATATCCTTTAAGAGAAAAAACTTTTCTGCTCTTTAAAAAAATTGAAGTATAACATATATACAGTGCTGCTGCTGCTGCTAAGTCACTTCAGTCATATCCGACTCTGTGTGAACCCATAGACGGAAGCCCACCAGGCTCCCCTGTCCCTGGGATTCTCCAGGCAAGAACACTGGAGTGGGTTGCCATTTCCTTCTCCAATGTGTGAAAGTGAAAGTGAAGTCGCTCAGTCGTTTCCAACCCTTAGTCACCCCATGGACTGCAGCCTACCAGGCTCCTCTGTCCATGGGATTTTCTAGGCAAGAGTACTGGAGTGGCTTGCCATTGTCTTCTCCAATATATACAGTGAGGTACACACATTTCAAGTGTACAGCTTAATTTTTTATGTGTATAAACCAATATGACCATAATTCAGATCAAGATGTAGAACATTTCTTTCACCTCAAGAGATTCTCTCATGTCCCTACTCCTCAATATTTATCTCCCCTTCCCAGAGGTAACCACTGATTTCTATCACCATGGATTAGTTGTTTCTGTTCTTGAGCTTTATTTAATGAAGGCAAATAGTACGTACTTGTGTGTATATTGTTTTCCTCAATATTATGTCAGTGAGATTCAACCAAGCTATTGTGAATATTAATAGTTTGTTCTTTTATGTTGTTGTATAGCATCCCAAAGCATGAACATTGTAACATTTATTTGTCTGTTCTGTTGATGAACATTTGAGTTGTTTCCAGTTTGGCACTACTAGGAACACTTATTCATATGTCTATTGTAGACACATGGCACTTTTGTATATATACCTAGCAGTAAAGGCTTCCCTGATAGCTCAGTTGGTAAAGAATCCAACTGCAATGCAGGAGACCCCACTTTCATTTGGGAAGATACTCTGGAGAAGGGTGCTGTTTGCAGTGACTTAGATGGTAAAGGGTCTCCTGTAGTGTGGGAGACCCAGGTTTGATCCCTGGGTCAGGAAGATCCCCTGGAGAAGGAAATGGCAACCCACTCTAGTACTCTTGCCTGGAAAATTCAATGGATGGAGGAGCCTGATGGGCTACAGTCCATGGGGTCGCAAAGAGTCAGACACGACTGAGCGCCTTCACTTTCTAGCAGTGGAATCACTAGGTCAGAGGGTGAGTGAGTGAAAGTCGCTCAGTCGTGCCCGACTCTTTGCGACCCCGTAGACTACACAGTCCATGGAACTCTCCAGGCCAGAACACTGCAGTGGGTAGCCTTTCCCTTCTCCAGGGGATCTTCCCCACCCAGGGATCGAACCCAGGTCTCCCGCATTGCAGACGGATTCTTTACCAGCTGAGCTATTAAGACTAAGTTTGGGGCTCCCGGCGGCACAGACGCGAGAGACGCCCGGCTCCCGGCGGCGCAGACGCGAGAGACGCCCGGCTCCCGGCGCAACCGACCACGTGCAGAATCGTGGCTGAGAGGAGCTGCCCCGCACCCAGGGTTAGGGCGGTGGCCGAGAGGAGCTGTACCACGTCCAGGAGGCGGTGGCTGCTTGGGCACCGGAGGGCCGAGAGGAGCTGATCCACATTCAAAGCAGGAGGGGCGGCCTTGAGGAGATACCCCTCGTCCAAGGTAAGGTACAGCGGCTGCGCCTTGCTGGAGCAGCTGGGAAGAGGTACTCCACGACCAAGTGGAATATAAGAATCCAGTGTTCTGGGGAGGAAGGAACAAGATGGCGGAGGGATAAGACGGCGAGACCACTTTCTTCCCCACAAATTCATCAAAAGAACATTTGAATGCGGAGTAAAGTCCACAAAACAACTTCTGAATACTGGCAGAGGACATCAGGCTCCCAGAAAAGCAGCCATTGTCTTCTAAAGGAAAGAGAAGAAATCAAGCTCCACCCACGAGAACACCGACACATGCCTCCCTAACCAGGAAACCCGGACAAGTCACCCGTCCAACCCCACACACAGCGAAGAAACTACATAATAAAGAGAACTCCACAAACTGCAAGAAGAGGGAAAGGCCACCCCAAGCAAAGCAATATAAGCAAGATGAAGAGGCAGAGAAATACCCAGCAAGTAAAGGAACAAGATAATTGCCCACCAACACAAACAAAAGAAGAAGATATAGGGAATCTACCTGATAAAGAATTTCAAATTTTGATGGTGAAAATGATTCAAAATCTTGAAAGCAAAATGGAGTTACAGATAAATAACCTGGAGAAAAGGATTGAGAAGATGGAAGAAAGATTTAATAAGGACTTAGAAGAAATAAAAAAGAGTCAATATACAATGAATAATGCAATAGATGAGATCAGAAACACTCTGGAGGGAACAAACAATAGAATAACAGAGGCAGAAGACAGGATTAGTGAACTAGAAGATAAAATTGTAGAAATAAATGAAACAGAGAGGAATAAAGAAAAACGAATTAAAAGAAATGAGGACAATATTAGAGACCTCTGGGACAATGTTAAACGCTCCAACATTTGAATCATAGGAGTCCCAGAAGAAGAAGACAAAAAGAAAGACCATGAGAGAATACTTGAGGAGATAATAGTTGAAAACTTCCCTAAAATAGGGAAAGAAATAATCACCCAAGTCCAAGAAACCCAGAGAGTCCCCAACAGGATAAACCCAAGGCGAAATACTCCAAGACACATATTAATCAAATTAACAAAGATCAAACACAAAGAACAAATATTAAAAGCAGCAAGGGAAAAGCAGCAAATAACACATAAGGGGATTCCCATAAGGATAACAGCTGATCTTTCAACAGAAACTCTTCAGGCCAGAAGGGAGTGGCAAGACATACTTAAAGTGATGAAAGAAAATACCCTACAGCCCAGATTACTATACCCAGCAAGGGTCTCATTCAAATATGAAGGAGAAATCAAAAGCTTTACAGAGAAGCAAAAGCTGAGGGAATTCAGCATCACCAAACCAGCTCTCCAACAAATGCTAAAGGATCTTCTCTAGACAGGATACACAGAAAGAGTGTATAAACTTGAACCCAAAGTAATAAAGAAAATGGCTACGGGATCGTACTTATCAATAATTACCTTAAACGTAAATGGGTTGAAATTTTCAAAAAGGCTAGGAAACAATTCTCATAGCAATCAATAGTTCAGTGTTGAGTTCATGAATAGTTTTTAAAGTTTGGGAGAAACTGTAGTATTTGCTATTTGAAGTACTATTTGTAATTGGCATATTACGATGTAACTTTGGTCTTCATTTCCAACTTAAAACGCCTAAAAATGCCTAACAGATTTTTAGATTTGTGAATTTTAGTTGAAATGTATTTTACGATGTTACTAAACCTGCAGAAATATTGAAATATTTCAGAGAACTTATTCACTGTACATTTAATTTATTTTATTTATAAAAGTTATGAACTGTAGAAAGTTTTACTTGTTGGGTCAAATGCTTGTTGCTTCAAATGCTTGTTGCATTTGAAGTGCTAGTTACAAGAAAATCAAATACCTTCAATGTATAAATGCTATTAAGTTTTTAAAGGACTCTGGAGTATAAGTAAGTTTGTTTAAAGAAATTTAGTCTATTCAACCTGAATCAGCTCTGTCAAACATTAATTAAAAGCCTCATTTTAAATAAATAAATAAATAATGGTGGTGGGAGGGAGGGTTGGGAAGCTGGCTGGAGGTGGAGGTGGTGAAGTTTATAAATCTAATTAAAAATGAAGTTGCATTTCCATTTTCCAAATCCACCCATCCACCAGCGTACTGTGTCACTAGACATTATGTACGATTTTACTTTGCGACAGAAACCATTACATTTAAAAATTCATTACAGCAAGGTGAGTTAGACACATGATGGATGCAGCTTTAATTCTGCCATATATTATTACAGTTAAAATGTAAATGATGAAAAATATTTTGTGCTTATCAGCATTTATGTGGAAATGTGTTTTACAGTGATATATGATGTTATATTTCTATTATTGTGATAAAAAAAAGCAATACAAAAAGACGAAGTGTTTATTAAAACATGAAAAGAAAAAAAAAAGAAATAAATGGTTTTGCAGCACTGAAGAGATTATAGAAAGTAAATAAGCTAGATCAGACCTGTTTTATGTAGTAATTTTATAGTTTATTTTAATTATTTCAGTTGTAAAATATTGTTATACTGTTAATTAGTTCTGATTGTTCATATTAAACTATTGTAATGCAAATAAATAAATAAATAAAATTAAAACAAGAAAAAAAAAAAAGACTAAGTTTGGATGCTGCATGCTTAATTGCTCAATTGTGTCTGACTCTTTGAGACCCTTTGTACTGCAGCCCACCAGACTCCTCTGTCTATGGGATTTACCAGGCAAGAATAGTGGGTTGCCATTTCCTCTTCCAGCAGATCTTCCCAACCCAGGGACCAAACCTGTGTCTCCTGCACCTCCTGTAGTGGAGGCGGATTCTTCACCCCCTGAGCCATAGGGGAAGCCGTAGATTTGGTAGATATTTCTTTTAACTTTTATGGACAAATTTTGAATAGTTAAAACATTCATTTATTCATTCAATACTGCTACTGCTGCTGCTGCTAAGTCACTTCAGTCGTGTCCGACTCTGTGTGACCCCATAGATGGAAGCCCACCAGGCTCCCTCGTCCCTGGGATTCTCCAGGCAAGAACACTGGAGTGGGTTGCCATTTCCTTCTCCAATGTGTGAAAGTGAAAGTGAAGTCGCTCAGTCATGTCCGATCCATAGCGACCCCAGGGACTGCAGCCTACCAGGCTCCTCCATCCATGGGATTTTCTAGGCAAGAGTACAGGAGTGGCTTGACATTGCCTTCTCTGATTCATTCAATAGATGTTTGCTAAATGCCTAATAGGGCTGCGTGGCGCTGGAGCAGCGAGCTGCGGCTGTGCAGCGCTGGAGCAGCAAAGAGGAGATACCCAACGTCCAAGGTAAGACAGACCCCATTATGATGGTAGGTGCTGAAAGAGGGCAACAGAGGGTAGACAGACTGAAACCACAATCACAGAAAACTAGCCAATCTAATCACATGGACCACAGACTTGTCTAACTCAATGAAACTAAGCCATGCTGTATAGGGCCACCCAAGATCGTCAGGTGGAGAGTTCTGACAAAATGTGGTCCACTGGAGAAGGGAATGGCAAACCACTTCAGTATTCTTGCCTTGAGAACCCCATGAACAGTATGAAAAGGCAAAAAGATAGGACACTGAAAGATGAACTCCCCAGGTGGGTAGGTGCCCAATATGCTACTGGAGATCAGTGGAGAAATAACTCCAGAAAGAATGAAGGGATGGAGCCAAAGTAAAAACAACACCAAGCTGTGAATGTGACTGGTGATAGAAGCAAGGTCCAAAGCTGTAAAAAGCAATACTGCATAGGAACCTGGAATGTTGGGCCCATGAATCAAGGCAAATTGGAAGTGGTCAAATAGGAGATGGCAAGAGTGAACGTCGACATTCTAGGAATCAGCAAACTAAGATGGACTGGAATGGGTGAATTTAACTCAGATGACCATTATATCTACTACTGTGGGCAGGAATCCTTTAGAAGAAATGGAAAACCATCACAGTTAACAAAAGAGTTCGAAATGCAGTACTTGGATGCAATCTCAAAAATGTCAGAATGATCTCTGTTCATTTCCAAGGTAAACCATTCAATATCACAATAATCCAAGTCTACGCCCCAATCAGTAATGCTGAAGAAGATGAAGTTGAACGGTTCTATGAAAACCTACAAGACCTTTTAGAACTAACACCCCCAAAAGATGTCCTTTTCATTATAGGGGACTGGAATGCCATAGTAGGAAGTCAAGAAACACCTGGAGTAACAGGAAAATTTGGCTTTGGAGTACAGAATGAAGCAGGGGAAAGGCTAATAGAGTTTTCCCAAGAGAACGCACTGGTCATAGCAAACACCCTCTTAAAACAACAAAAGAGAAGACTCTACACATGAACATCATCAGATGGCCAACACCAACATCAGATTGATTATATTCTTTGCAGCCAAAGATGGAGAAGTTCTATACAGTCAGCAAAAACTAGACTGGGAGCTGACTGTGGCTCAGATTATAAACTCCTTATTGCCAAATTCAGACTTAAATTGAAGAAAGTAGGGAAAACCACTAGACCATTCAGATATGACCTAAATCAAATCCCTTATACAGTGGAAGTGAGAAACAGATTAAAGGAACTAGATCTGATAGACAGAGTGCCTGATGAACTATGGATGGAGATTTATGACACTGTACAGGAGTCAGGCATCAAGACCATACCTAAGAAAAAGAAATGCAAAAAAGCAAAATGACTATCTGAGGAGGCCTTACAAATAGCTGTGAAAAGAAGAGAAGCAAAAAGCAAAGGAGAAAAGGAAAGATACACCCATTTGAATGCAGAGTTCCAAAGAATAGCAAGGAGAGATAAGAATCCTCAGTGATCAGTGCAAAGAAATAGAGGAAAGTAATAGAATGGGAAAGACTAGAGATCTCTTCAAGAAAATTCGAGATACCAAGAGAACATTTCATGCGAAGATGGGCTCAATAAAGGACAGAAATGGTATGGACCTAACAGAAGCTGAAGATATTAAGAAGAGGTGGCGAGAATACACAGAAGAACTGTACAAAAAAGAGATCTTCATGACCCAGATAATCACGATGGTGTGATCACTCACCTAGAACCAGACATCCTGGAATGTGAAGTCAAGTGGGCCTAAGGAAGTATCACTACGAACAAAGCTAGTGGAGGTGATGGAATTCCAGTTGAGCTATTTCAAATTCTAAAAGATGATGCTGTGAAAGTGCTGCACTCAATATGCCGGCACATTTGGAAAACTTAGCAGTGGTCACAGGATCGGAAAAGGTCAGTTTTCATTCTAATCCCAAAGAAAGGCAATGCCAAAGAATTCTCAAACTCCTGCACAACTACACTCATCTCACATACTGCTCAAAATTCTCCAAGCCAGGCTTCAGCAATATGTGAACCGTGAACTTTCAGATGTTCCGGCTGGTTTTAGAGAAGGCAGAGGAACCAGAGATCAAATCGCCAACATCTACTGGATTATCAAAAAAGCAAGAGAGTTCCAGAAAAACATCTATTGCTGCTTTATTGACTATGCCAAAGCCTTTGACTGTGTGGATCACAATAAACTGTGGAAAATTCTTAAATACATGGGAATACCAGACCACCTGACCTGCCTCTTGAGAAACCTGTATGCAGGTCAGGAAGCAATAGTTAGAACTGGACATGGAACAACAGACTGGTTCCAAATAGGAAAAGGAGTACATCAAGGCTGTATATTGTCACCCTGCTTATTTAACTTATATGCAGAGTACATCATAAGAAACGCTGGGCTGGATGAAGCACAAGCTGGAATCAAGACTGCCGGGAGAAATATCAATTACCTCAGATATGTAGATGACACCACCCTTATGGCAGAAAGCGAAGAAGAACTAAAGAGCCTCTTGATGAAAGTGAAAGCGGAGAGTGAAAAAGTTGGCTTGAAGCTCAACATTCAGAAAACAAAGATCATGGCATCTGGTCCCATCACTTCATGGCAAATAGATCGGGAAACAGTGGAAACAGTGGCTGACTTTATTTTTTTGGTCTCCAAAATCCCTGTAGATGGTGACTGCAGCCATGAAATTAAAAGACACTTGCTCCTTGGAAGAAAAGCTATGACCAACCTAGACAGCATATCAAAAAGCAGAGACATTACTTTGCCAACAAAGGTCCGTCTAGTCAAGGCTATGGTTTTTCCAGTGGTCATATATGGATGTGAGAGTTGGATTATAAAGAAAGCTGAGCACCGAAGAATTGATGCTTTTGAACTGTGGTGTTGAAGACTCTTGAGAGTCCCTTGGATTTCAAGGAGATCCAACCAGTCCATCCTAAAGGAGATCAGTCCTGAGTGTTCATTAGAAGGACTGATGTTGCAACTCCAATACTTTGGCCACCTGATGTGAAGAGCTGACACATTTGAAAAGACCCTGATGCTGAGGAAGATTGAGGGCAGGAGAAGACGGGGACAACAGAGGATGAGATTGTTGGATGGCATCACCGATTCGATGGAGATGAGTTTGGGTAAACTCTGGAAGTTGGTGATGGACAGGGAAGCCTGGAGTGCTGTGGTCCATGGGGTTGCAAAGAGTCGGACATGACTGACCGACTGAACTGAACTGTACTGAACTGAAATGCCTAATATGCACCAGAGGCTCTTCTAAGTCTGGAGCTACAGGGATTCTGCTGCTGCTGCTGCTAAGTTACTTCAGTCGTGTCCGACTCTGTGTGACCCCATAGACGGAAGCCCACCAGGCTCCCCCGTCCCTGGGATTCTCCAGGCAAGAACACTGGAGTGGGTTGCCATTTCCTTCTTCAACAGGGATTCTAGAGTTAGTTAAATGATAAGTTCAAAGATGTCCTTAAGGATCATTCTACATTTTCACCATCTTCAGAATGTTTTAGAGTATTTAACTTCATCCTCAGCTTGTGTCCTCATAGTCTCAAGAAGGCTGTGACTGCTCCAGGAATCACATTACAGGACCTTATCCAAAAACAAAAAGTAGGGAGTGCCCTGTGTTATACAGCAAATTCCTACTGGTGATCTATTTTATATCTGGTAATGTATATGTTCCAATGCTACTCTCTCAAATCAGCCCACCCTCTCCTTCCCCTACTGTGTCCAAATGTCTCTTTTTTATATCTGCATCTCTTTTGCTGCCCAGTGCTTTGTTGCAACCTAAGGGATGGGGAGGGAGGTTCAAGAGGGAGGAGACATATGTAAACTATGGCTGATTCTTGTTGACGTATGGCAGAAACAGCCAAAATATTGTAATTATCCTCTAATTAAAAATAAAATTTTTTAAAAATAGGGAGAATGAGAGTTCTTCCTGTATGTGTGTGTATCTTATTTTTTTTAAGCAGGGACAAAGTTTCTGCTAAATCTAGCAGACTTTCCTTCAGGCCCTGTTGGCTAGGTTGTATCAAACCTCCGGCCCTATTAGCAAAGAAGTCTTGGATAAAGTGTATTCAGCATTTTCAACTTCTTTAAGGAGAAGTATGTTCAAACAGCGAAAAAGAAGAAAGAAATATTTATGCACAAGCGATCAACAGCGTCTTTCATAGCTATTTAAACTTGAGTAAATGACTTCCCTTCTTTGAGGCTTTCCCATCAGAAAAATGGGGGCAATGACACCTGATTCAAAGGCTAGGGTGACCATTCAATGAAATAAAATAACTTATGAAGAGATGGGCAAATAATAGGCTCCAAATAAATGGTAATGCCTTCCCTTTATACTATTCTTATGCCCATGCCATTCAATGTTTGTAGCGACTTCATCAAGAACTGTTAAAGTGAAAAACTAGTTGAGATAGGAGAAACGAAGAGCATATATTTCTTGTCGTGATACTTCTGTGTAATTTTAAATTATATGGTGAGAGAAATTGTAGCTTATTACTTTAGGATACAAAAGAGAATGTGGAAATCTGAATCAGTTACAAGGAGACGTATTGCAGTTAACCAAATTTTGTTGCTTCACAAATACTTGAAAAAATATGATCATGTGAAGGATATTGGATACCAAATGGGCTTTATTTTTAACTGTTGTTTTAATAGCTCATGAAAATATGGTGGTGTTTTTTACAGCTGTAATGAATTTTAGCGGTATGAGACTTCACTGCAGCTTTCTAGTGATAAATCTTTTAGTGGAGATAAGATACTCCGTCTGTTGGAGTCTCTCCATGCATCCTGGTGGCCAATTCCTCCTTCCGCTGCTATTCATGCTTTCTAAAAGTTTAGGGCTATATATTTGGGTAGAAGGGCTGATAATTTCAGCAGTTGATGCTGAGGAAATTGGTATCATCCACCATGAGCTTCATTTGCCTTGAAACCATGAAGGACCCTGTAGGGCTCCAGGGCCCAAAAGCATTTTTGTTCCCCATTTCTTGTAGGCAAGACTCCAGCCTCCGTAACTTTCTCTAGGTTCCAAGGAGCAGACTTGAACAGTGGCTAATCAAGAGAGGAGCAGCCATGAATCTACCTTAGGAAAGATTAAAGGGACCAGAGAAACTCATCAGGATCAGGACACCTACCACCTGAGACAAGATTAAGGGAATACAGACCCTCTTCACCAAATCCTCATGTGCTGGGACACATAGTTTTCAAAGGCAGAAGCCCGCTGTGTCTACCTTTGCCTGGCAGAGCAATAAAGTTATTTGTTTCTTCTTCATCAAAAACTCTGTCTCCATGATTTGACTTGGCACTGATGCAGAGAAGCTGAGCTTTGAGAATCAGCTTTCCTCAGGTTTATTCTCATTTCTCAAATACAAACCTTCTCCTCTTCTTGTGCTGGGCACATGATGGCTTCTTTGGCATTGGAACTTTAAAAATAGGAAGAGTATATAGGTGTAATAAGACTTTTGGACTTCAATAGCAGAAACCCAACTTCTTTGCCATAAAAAGGGAATTTATTGGCTCACATAACTGAAAAGTCTAGGCTGTACTGACTTCAGGCATGGCTGGATTCAGGAGGTCAAATGCTGTCAAAGGATTAATTTGCATGTCTTGGGTCTTGCCTGCTTTCCTCATAGCAGGCTCCATTCTCAAACAGGCTGATCTCTAGTGCTGACAAGATAGCTGCCAGTATTTTGTCTTCTCTCAAACCCAAAAGAAAAAAAGCACATTCTTTCTTTAGTAGTTCCAAGAGGATGAGGGAGAAGGACAGGGCTGTTCCTTACAGGTGGGACAACAATTTACCTTTGCCATCAGATTGGGCAGTGCCTATGCTATACCTGCTGCTCACTACTTCGAAGCAAGGAGAAGAGGCAGAGTCATCTGTTGGGCTTTTAATAGCTTTTATTTCATTTTAACCATTTTTGTCTTCATTTTTCCTGACTTTTCTTTGCTCCTCCAGTCTCAAGAAGTGAGTGGGTAAGATTTGATCCTGGCTTGGGGGAATGAGTGTGATGTGACTGTAGTAGTGGAGACTGTGAGTTGGAGGAATGGGGCCTGGTTATTCCAGCTTCTATTTTCCACCACAAATCCTTTCGTCTAAGAAGAAAGTAGGAAAAACTTCAGCTGCACTAAGGCAATTACGTAACGTCTCATTCACCATTATGTTTCCAGCACATCTTAGTCCAGTGCCTGAGGTACTTCACAAGTATTCGTCAAGTATTACTTGAATATAGAAAAAAAAATTGAAGAAGCTATAGGATTTTTTCTCCTTTAGTCATCACACTGTGAACTTCTTTGGCGTGAAGAATGCTTCATCAAATAGTTAACATCTGCCATTTGTTGGGGTTTCAGCTGTGCAGAAGAGCTCAAAGATATTGCTATATGTATCCTTCCAGGACCCTATCCTAGGCTGCACTAATGATTACTGGCTGCTTCTCCAATGTCTTTGCATCTCCTCCATTCCCTGATCAATAACTGTTCAAATATGTCCTTTGGAACTCATGGAAGGTCATGGAAGCTGGAGTCTATTCCCTACAAACAAGAAATGGGACACAGAAAAGCTTCTGTGCCCAGAAGCCCCACAGGGGGTCCTGTTTCCGTTTGTGCTGAGCTCCTGCTCAGTTTCAGTATGTGCTTTTGTTTTTTCTTCTGCTAGGGCCCTGACAATGTTCCAGACATTTGCAGCTCTGTCAGCCTGGAGTTAGATGAAGATGATATGCCGAAACAGAGTCCCCAGCCAAGCTGTATAGTCTGAGTGAGAAATAAACTTTAATTTATTTAAAATAAAATTCCACTGATTTGGGGATTGTTTGTAGGCACAGTGAAACCTAACCCATCTCAACTAATCTAACATGCCACAGGGCCTGGCACATAGAAAACACTCAATAAATATTAGCTACCAAATTAGTACTATAACATATACACTTTGGTAATACAAGCACCTATATATACAGATTATCTATAAATCATAAGATAATTTACCAATAGTGTCTGCCCTTTATATCTTGGGAGCTAAAAGAGTCCTATTTCCAAACAATGTTCTGTAAACAACAAATTCTCCTTAAGTATTATACCTCACACGATGAAGACAATTGGTCTTTGGAACTGCTGAGGATATAGTGTTTCCAGCAGAGTAGGTATTTTCCTAAAATCCTAAACCCCCAACCTCCACCCAAGAAAATATTTGGAGCAGTTTTTTAAAATTGTAATAACATATACAGAATATAAAACCTACCATCTAACTTGTAAGTGTTTAGTTCAGTAGAGGACAGCATATTCACACTGCAGTGCAACCAACGTCCAGAATCTTTTCATTGTGCAAAACTGAAACTTTATGTTCACTGAACAATTCCTCATTTCCCCTTCACCCAAGTCCTGGCAACCACTATTCTACTGTTACTAAGAATTTGACTACTCTAGATACCTCATATTCTTTGTTGTTTAGTTGCTGCTGCTGCTAAGTCGCTTCAGTCGTGTCCGACTCTGTGCGACCCCATAGACGGAAACCCACCAGGCTCCTCCGTCCCTGGGATTCTCCAGGCAAGAACACTGGAGTGGATTGCCATTTCCTTCTCCAATGCAGGAAAGTGAAAAGTGAAAGTGAAGTCACTCAGTCGTGCCTGACTCGTAGCGACCCCATGGATCTCAGCCCACCAGGCTCCTCCGTCCATGAGATTTTCCAGGCAAGAGTACTGGAGTGGGTTGCCATAGTTTAGTTGCTAAGTTCTGTCTAACTCTTGATAGCCTATGGACTGTAACCCGCCAGGCTCCTCTGTCCATGGGATTTCCCAGGCAAGAATACTGGAGTGGGTTGCCATTTCCTTCTCCAGGGGATCTTCCTGACCCAGGGATCAAATGCATCTTCTGCACTGCAGGCGGATTCTTTACCACTGAGCCACCAGGGAAGCCTGAGATACCTCATTTAAATGGAATCAGATGCTATTTGTCTTTTTGTCACTGGCTTAATGTGACTTAACATAATGTCCTAAGGCTCATCCATGTTGTAGCATGCATCGGAATTTCTCTCCTTTTTAAGGATGAATGACTTTCTACCTAATCATATAACATGTTTATACATTTATCTATCAATGGATAGCATAATTGCTTCCATCTTTAGACTACTGTGCAGAATACTGCTATGAACATGAGTATACAAACACTTCTTTGAGACTCTGATTTTTTATTTTTTTGGATATATACACATATACATATGTGTGTGTGTGTATATATATATATATATATATACACACATCATGAGAAACACTGGGCTGGATGAAGCACAAACTGGAATCAAGATTGCCAGGAGAAATATCAATAACCTCAGGTATGCCGATACCACCACCCTCATGGCAGAAAGCGAAGAAGAACTAAAGAACCTCTTGATGAAAGTGAAAGAGGAGAGTGAAAAAGTTGGCTTAAAGCTTAACATTGAGAAAACTAAGATCATGGCATCCAGTCCCATCACTTCAGGGCAAATAGACGGGGAAACACTGGGAACAGTGGCAGACTTTATTTTTTTGGGCTCCAAAATCACTGCAGATGGTGACTGCAACCATGAAATTAAAAGACACTTGCTCCTTGGAAGAAAAGCTATGACCAACCTAGACAGCATATTAAAAAGCAGAGATATTACTTTGTCAACAAAGGTCTGTCTAGTCAAGGCTATGGTTTTTCCTGTGGTCATGTATGGATGTGAGAGTTCGACTACAAAGAAAGCTGAGCACTGAAGAATTGATGCTTTTGAACTGTGGTGTTGGAAAAGACTCTTGAGAGTCCCTTGGACTACAAGGAGATCCAACCAGTCCATCCTAAAGGAGATCAGTCCTGAATATTCATTGAAAGGACTGATGCTGAAGCTGAAACTCCAATTCTTTGGCCACCTGATGTGAAGAGCTGACTCATTTGAAAAGACCCTAATGCTGGGAAAGATTGAGGGCAGTAGGAGAAGGGGACGACAGAAGATGAGATGGTTGGATTGCATCACCGACTCAATGGACATGGATTTGGGTAGACTCTGGGAGTTGGTGATGGGCAGGGAGGCCTGGCATGCTGCAATTCATGGGGTCATAAGAGTCGGACATGACTGGGCAACTGAACTGACTGACTGACTGACCGGGAGTTAGTGATGGGCAGGGAGGCCTGGCGTGCTGTGGTCCATGGGGTCTCAGAGTTGGACACGACTGAGCGACTGAACTGAACTGAACTGATTGCTGTGTAACAAATTACTGCCACAATTAAAACGATAACCATTTAATTCCATCTCATGATTTTTCTGGCCATGAATCCAGGCAGGCTGAGTTAGGTGATAATATTCCATCATGAGTGTCAACTAGGGTCACTTGATAGTATTTAGCTTGTGGATGACTGCTCTGAAAGGATTTACTAGCTTGTCTGGTTTCTTGGAAGGGACGACTGGAAGGCAGAATCAGTTGGGACCCTCAACTATGGGAGGCTCTCACACAGAGCCTCTCCAGCATGGTGGTCTCAGGGCAGTCAGACTTACATGGCTTAGGGCTCAGGGCTCAAGCCTCCCAGAAAATGTTCCAAGGACAGGAAGTAAATGCCAGTCTCTTAATGTCTAAGTTCAGGCACAGAATGAGCTTTTGCCATATTCTATAGATGAAAACAGTCACAGAGTCTATCTAAATGGAAAGGGAGGGGACATAGACCCCATCACTTGATTGGAGAAATGTCAAAGAATTCTTGGCCATTTCAGTCTGTCACACTCTTTACATAAGAAGAGACCAACAAATACTATGATTCAGATAGAGTTTGAGCTTCACAGTGATCAGGGATGGGAGGATTAAATGACTGTCATAGGTTTACGCAGAACTGCTTCCCTGGTGGCTCAGAGGTTAAAGCGTCTGCCTCCAATGCGGGAGACCCGGGTTCGATCCCTGGGTCAGGAAGATCCCCTGGAGAAGGAAACAGCAACCCACTCCAGTATTCTTGCCTGGAGAATCCCATGGACAGAGAAGCCTGGTAGGCTACAGTCCACGGGGTCGCAAAGAGTCGGACACGACTGAGCGACGGAAAGGAAGGAAGGAAGGAAGATTAGGGTCGCAAAGAGTCAGACACGACTGAGCGACTGAACTGAACTGAACTGAAGATTGAAGTTCCAAAAAGTTAGCTATAGCCAAAATCCCCAAACTATAAATGAAAGACTATAAATTAATAAACTAATTAAACATTAAAACTACTGAATAGAAAAAAAAATAAACAGTATTCAAGGGAAAAGAGCTATATGTTTAGTAGATAAAGGGTTACTATCCTTAACATAGAAAGTGCTTTTTTTAATTAATATTAGAAAAATACATTTGGAAATGGAAAGGATGCAGACTATTCAAAATGATCCTTAGAAAAACTAGTTTGGAGAAACTTATCCTTTCTCACTTCAAAAATTATTACAAAATTAATTAAGACTGTGTGAAAAATAAAGTTACTGGCTGGAGGACAGAATATAGATCAATAAAACAGAATTGAGAATAAACCAATTTATGGTCAATTAATTTTGGACAAAGGTGCCAAGAACAATCCAGTGGTAGCAAGGTTAGTCTTTCCTAATAGTGCTAGGACAACTGAATATCCACATGCAAAAGAATAAAGTTGGATCCTGCCTCATACCATATATAAAAAATAGCTCAAAATGAACCAGAGACCTAAGTGTAAGAATTTAGACTACAGCACTCATAGAGGTCATGTTCTTGACCTTAAATTAAGCAATAGTTTCCTAGATATGAAACCTAAAGCACAGCAAGAAATGAAAAAAATAGATTAAATAGATTTCTTCAAATCTTACAACTTTGGTGCTTCAAAGGGCGCTATTAAGAAGGTGAAAGGACATACAATGAGATAAAATATTTTCAAGTCATTCATCTGATAAGGAATTAGTACTCTCCAGATAAGGAACATTTACAACTCAACATTAAAAAGAAAAATTACCCATTAAAAAATGGGCACAGGATTTGAATAGACATTTCTTAAAAGAAGATATACAAAATGGCCAATAAACACATGAGAAGATATTCACAGTATTAGTCACCAAAGAAATGCAAATTAAAACCACAATGAGATACTATGTCACATATAGTATAGCTATAGTAAAAGACAATAACAAATTTGCTGAGGATAAGGAGAAACTGGGATCCTCAAAAATTGCTGCTGGAATATAAAATGGTGCAGTTGCTTTGGAAAACCATCTGACAGTTACTCTAAAAGCTAAATGTGTGTGTGCATGCTCAGTTGCGTCTGTCTCTGCAACCGCATGGACTGTAGCCCGACAGGCTCCTTTGTCCATGGGGATTTTCCCAGCAAGAATACTGGAATGGGTTGCCATGCCCTCCTTCAGGTGATCTTCCAAACCCAGGGATTGAACCCAGGTTTCCTGTATGCAGGTAGATTCTTTAACGTGTGAGCCACCAGGGAAGTTTACCAAATGAGACTCAATTTCACTCCAAGGAATATTCAGGTGGCACAGTGGTAAAGAATCCGCAAGCCAATGCAGGAGACTCAAGAGAATTAGGTTCGATCCCTGTGTTGGGAAGATCCCCTGGAGCAGAGAATGACAACTGGATCCATTATTCTTGCCTGGAAAATTTCATGGAACAAGGAGCCTGGCCCATGGGGTTGCAAAGAGTCGGACATCAATGAGCACACACATACCCAAAATAATAGAAATGATATAAACTGCTATAACATTTCTAGAGAACAGGTTAGAAATAGTTATCACAACTTTAAAAATACATACCCTCAACCCATACATTCAACCACTAAGAATATATTCCAAGGAAATATTAATATATTAAGCCAAGAGTGCAAAATGCGTATCTCAGATGTTCATTAAAGTATTGCTTAATAAATTTGGAGATAACCAAAAATATCTATCAGTAGGAAATGAGTTCTGGTACAATTTCTATTAGGCAGTGGAATACCTAGCAGTTGTTTCAAAGGCTATTATGTTGCTGGGTTGATGACTCTCTTAATCTATAATTTTTTCTTTCTTGTGGAAATGGAATGAACAGACCAGGACAAACACCTGCATTTCTTCTACACTGCCAGAAGCTGTTCCCAGAAGACCGTGTATTTTTGAAGCAAAGGAGGAGAGCGTGTGATACTTGTGAATCCCGTTGCAGTACTTCCTCTTTGTTGGAGGTTGTGCTGAATTGCTTTCTATGTGTCTATTTGGGACCTTTTCATATTGTTCATGGGGTTCTCAAGGCAAAAATGCTGAAGTGGTTTGCCATTCCCTTCTCTAGTGGACCACGTTTTGTCAGAACTCTCCACCATGACCCGTCTGTCTTGAGTGGCCCTACACGGCATGGAAAAAACAAAGCTAAAAAATGATATACATTGTGATTTCTACTTTTTATATTAAAAAGCACATAAGCTCTTTCATACTCAATGGACATGGGTTTGGGTGGACTCCAAGAGTTGGTGATGGACCGGGAAGCCTGGCATGCTGCAGTTCATGGGGTCGCAAAGAGTTGGACATGGATGAGCGACTGAACTGACTGAAGTTCTTTCATAGACAAAATATTTTTGATGCACATACAGCCAATGTAGTAATGGTGGCTACGCCCGGGGGGTTTTTTTAGAAGTGATCTTATTTTCTTCTATGTATTCACTAGTGTTTGATGCCTGCCACATCCCCATGAGCATATATTACTTTTATAAACAAGAAACACAACTATTTTTTTTTTAAATTTGCCAAAATGAGAAAGCCAGGTAGATATTATTGGTCTAATCAGGTGGACTTTGGAGCCTGGCAGGTCCATGCTGACACATGGAAAACATAGAGAAAAAGGTCAATTGCAGATTGTTGGGCAGAGGGTGTTTACTTTCTGACCCATTTATACCCTGCACTAGGTGCCAGGGGTCATGTTTCTTCCTGAGTTATGTGGAAGTAAAAGGGATGTCAGAACTAGTCTGCTTAATGGATGAGTGTGGTAGGCTGAATTCTATGCCCCTAAAATTCCTATATTAAAGCCCAAATCCCTAGCACCTCAGATTGTGACCACATAAGGTCTTTATTTTTTTTACTTTTTATTTTATATTGAAGTATAGCTGATTAACAATGTTGTGATAACCTCAAGTGGACAGCAAAGGGATCCAACCATACATATACATGTATCCACTCTGCCCCAAACCCATCTCCCGTCCAGGCTGCCACATAATATTGAATAGAGTTACCTGTGCTAGACAACAGGTCCTTGATGGCCACCCATTTTAAACAGCAGTGTGTACCTGTCCATCCCAAACTCCCCAACCATCCTCTCCCCCTAACCTTCCCTCACACCCCAACCATAAGTTTGTCCTCTGTGTCTGTGAGTCGGTTTCTTTTTTGTAAATAAGTTCATTTGTATCATGGACATAGGGTCTTTAAAGAGTGATTACATTAAGATGAGTTCATTAGAATGGGCCCCAGTCTAACCTTACTGGGGTCCTTATAAGAAAAGGAAATTACACACAGACACACACCAGGAAGGCACAAGCACAGAGAAAAGACCAGGTGAGGACGCAGCCAGAAATCAGCCATCTGTAAGCCAATGAGGAAAGCCTCAAGAAAAAATAAACCTGTCGACACCTTGCTCTTAGACTTCCAGCTTCCAGAACTGAGAGAAAATAAATTACTGTTTAGCCACCCTGTCTGTGGAATTTTGCTATGGCAGCCCTAGCAAACTAAAACAAGGATATTCACATTTTAAGTTTTTGCATGCTGAAATGTGTACATATTTCAGCCCAAATATTTTCACAGATGCTGTCTTTTTTTTTTTTTTTGCTTTCATTCAGAGTGCCTTTCTTCAATAAATATTTCATAAGAAAAACCTCATCAAATAAGTTGTTTCTACTTACAATTGTGCATAATTACAGGCCTCCTAAATTTCATTTTATTCCAGTACAGAACATAAATTTATCCAATTAAAAATAGGTGCTTCAGCAAATGATTCATTCTGCAAGTTGAGATATCCCAAAATGCAATTACAGAATTTTAATATTAATATTTTATACCATTTGGAGGCTCTCTGTTTAATTTGTTCAGTAGTTCCTGTGCTCATGAAAGGATAGACTTCAAGTCTCCCTGTTTGCAAACCTTGCTTCTAATAACAGCATCTTGGCATTTCTTTTGATAAATATTTTGATTAAACATGTTCATAAGCACACAAAAAGATGTCCAATGCTATTGGCCATCAGAGAAATATCAGTTAAAGTCACAATGAGATACCAGTATACACTAGAATGGAGAAAAGGACAAAGATTGACCCTATAAGTATTGGCAAGGATGTGATGCAACTGGAGCTTTCAGATACTGCTGGTGGGAATACAGTCACTTTGGCAAACAGTATGCCATTACCTTAAAAAGGTAAAGAGTCATTACCACACATCCACATCATACAAGTAGGAATTCTACTTCTGGGTATTCACCCAGGAGAAATGAAAATATATGTCTAGACGAAACATGTATATGAATGGTTGCAGCAGCATTAGTCATAATAGCCCCAAACTGGAAACACTTCAAATGTCCATTGCCTTTAAGAGAGTGGATACACCAAGTGTGGTATATCCATACCATGGAAAACTACTCAGCAATCAAAAGGAAGGAAATGTTAACATTGACAACAACGTGGATACATCTCAACAAATATTATTCAAAACTGGTCCCCTTACATGGAGTGCATGGAAAGACCAAAGAAAGAGGCAAATCATTGCAGATTTGGTAGGTGGCAGTTTTAATAAGTGAAGGGCCTTATATATAAGGTTTGTCTTGTTTGGTCACAACACTAAGTAGATCTCCCAAACTACCCGCCAGAATTTTAAGAGTTTGTGCAGAAACCTTTATGGAGTCCAGTTATGTATACATGTCTGCAGGCATGCTCAGGTGCTTCAGTCCTGTCTAACTCATTGTGACCCTATGGACCATAGCCCACCAATTTCCTCTGCCCATGGAATTCTCCAGGCAAGAATACTAATATGGGTTGCCATTTCTTTCTCTACAGGATCTTTCCGACCCAGGGATCAAACCCACATCTCCTGCGCTGGCAGGTGGATTCTTTACCCACTAAGCCACCTGGGAAGTCTGCTACTGTCTTGATGGTCTCAGTAACATATTGCTTTCTCAAGGCTGTGTCCTTAAAGTTGCTCCCAGTGCAGGTACAGTGGGGAAAATGTACATTCCAAGGACGGAGGAGCTGGGGGCAAGGAGCCTCGACAGCTTGGGTCCAGCTTGAGGGTCAACTGGAGTCACGTCCTCTCAATGACCTCCTCCAACATGATGTGATTCCAACATTGCTTGAGGGAGTATGGTCTTCATCTTCAAGTTTTCAAAGTGGACTGGGAGAACATGAGTAACCTGCCCAGGGAAAACAGCTAGTAACTGGTGAGGCTGGGATTCAAATTAGGTCCGAGTTCAGAGCTCATATTCCATCTACTACATGGCTTTGATTTCTTAATTGAATCTGACATTAACATTTAACATGATTTTGGGGGGCCATTTGGACATGCCATGAATAGAATTTAATGATAAATCTCATGTTTCGCTTGTTTTAAATGCTTTTTTCCTCTCCCATCCTCTATCACAATCACAATGCCCTAGCAGTGGTCTGAGAACGTCTCGGGTGTCCTCCACCCCTTGGTCTCCTCCATCTGCATGGCCCTCTCACATTCCCCTTTGCTATCCATCAGTGGTTCATACCCAGTAAAGTACAGCCCTCCAGGGGGTATTTGGGAATGTGGGTGTCAGGGAACATTTTAAATGCCTGGTACTTAGTGGGCAGGAGTCAGGAGTGCCAAGCACTATGTCATGCATGAAGCATGAATGAGTCATTTAGCCCCAAACTGCCAAAGCACTGCCTCCAAAACTTTGGCTAAATCCCATCTTTAAAGACCCAACTCAAGTCATCTCTGCAAGGCTTCCTCTGTCCAACCCAGCCCCAAGT
Source organism: Moschus berezovskii (assembly GCF_049115385.1). NCBI lineage: Eukaryota > Metazoa > Chordata > Mammalia > Artiodactyla > Moschidae > Moschus > Moschus berezovskii. The sequence continues at coordinate 53,064,987 of NC_142464.1, read as the reverse complement.
CACCTCTCCCTCCTGAATGACTCCTTGCTACCACTGCTGCTCCTGCATAGTCTTTAGTTTTACATTTTCTAGTTTTCTTCTCTTCTTGATGTAAAAGCCAATATGTTGGAGTGCACTGGAGGTACTCTGCCTTTAGGAAGCCAGTCTGCTATTCAGTTGTATCCACCATTTCAGAAGCACAGAGGTCTGCTTGCTCAGTCAGTCCAAAAATGATTGAAAAAGGCTTCTATACAGAGTGCTGTAGAGATTTCTTTAGAGATTGCAGCTAGGGAGACACTAACAGTGGGCCTTTCTACAGGATGAGTAGACAGATGCATGCTACAGTTGCCAGGGAGACTTGGGGGTGGGGGTGGGTTGAGTAGGGGCCTCAACCATGGCAGGACTTTGCATGGGGCTCCAGGCAGCATCAGAGATGGCGCTCCCGAAACCTCCTGGTAGCACATTATTCTGAGCGAGCTGTCGCCATGATTCATGCCCCAGACCATTAATCCAGTAAGAAGCTGCTAAATGGGCAGACGAACAAAAACAGGAAGCCCTTCTGAGAGCTGTAAATTATCTCTTAGAACAGCTTTATATACTTGAAAGTGAAGGGTATTCTGAGAGCACTGTGGAAAGTACCTGGAACCTCAGCTTCTAATAGAAACCTAGGAAACTGATTCAACTACTAACGAATTGAAGGCTTATTTTTGTACAAGTGGCTGGGCTGGTACAGAGATGAATAAAGACAGTACTTAATCCTTCTGGGGTTCAAAAATGAGAGAGAGAGAGTGAGTAATTTTAAAAATCTACTTTTCCCTCTTCTCTGACCCCATAGCTAGTTCTAAGAACTAGCCCCTTAATACCCTCTCCAGACTTTCTGCTCCTCATCACCCCTACTGCAGGTTTTCCAAAAGCCTGGATAGATGGATGCAACAGCCCCTCAACATGATTTCCTTGATTACTTCTGCCCCATCCACACAGCAGCACATAAACATTTCCAGAAAGCAATTTGATCATGTGAAGGCAATAAAAGTATTAGTCATTCAGTGGTGACCGACTCTTTGTGACCCATGGACTGTAGTCTGCCAGGCGCCTCCGTCCATGGGATCCTCCAGGCAAGAATACTGGAGTGGTTAGCCATTCCCTTCTCCAGAGGATCTTCCTGACCCAAGGATCGAACCTGGGTCTCCTACACTGCAGGCGGATTCTTTACCATCTGAGCCAACAGGAAAGCCCAATCTGATCAAATCACTTAGTCATGGATGAAAAACCGTTTAATGGCACTCAAATGTTTTTAAGGATAAAATCTGAACCCCTTACCAAGGTCCTTCACCATCACAGGTCTGTTTGCATCTTCAGTTCAGTTCAGTTGACTCGCTCAGTCGTGTCCGACTCTTTGCGACCCCATGGACTGCAGCCAGGCCTCCCTGTCCATCACCAACTCCCAGAGTCCACCCAAACCCATGTCCATTGTGCTGGTGATGCCATCCAACCACCTCATCCTCCGCTGCCCCCTTCTCCTCCTGCCCTCAATTTTTGCCAGCATCAGGGTCTTTTCCAATGAGTCAGCTCTTCGCATCAGGTGGCCAAAGTATTGGAGTATTCAGCTTCGGCATCGTCACAGCAGATCTATAGTTGAGTGAACCAGTGAAGTTGCTCAGTTGTGTCCAGCTCTTTGCGATCCCATGGACTGTAGGCTCCTCCATCCTCCTACCAGGCTCCTCCATCCAAGGAATTTTCAGGTAGGAGTACTGGAGTGGGTTGCCATTTCCTTCTCCAGGGGATCTTCCTGACCCAGGGATCGAACCCAGGTCTCCTGCTTTGCAGGCAGATGCTTTACCATCTGAGCCACAAACATTTTAGTTAAGCAACTGAGTTTGATTTGTCACAATTTTGTTAAATGATCTGCTTTGATTTTCACTCCATTTTTTTTTTTTTGGACTATTTCCTAGAAATACCATAACAAGCCACCACTAACTTGGTGACTTAAAACAACAAAAATGTATTCTCTCGCAGTTCTGGAGGCCAGAAGTCCAAAATCCACATGTTGGCAAGCTGCCTCCTCTGAAGGCTCCAGGGGAGGATGCTTCCCTGCCTCTTCCATCTCCCTTCCTTGGCATAGGGCGACATCACTCCTGTCTTGGCCTCCATCTGTACATGGCCATCTCTCCTCCCAATGTCTTCTCCTCTTCTGTCTCTTCCAAGGACACTTGCCATTGACTTTAGGTAATTCCCCAGGTAATCCATGATGATCTCATCTTGTGATACTTAACTTATACCAGCAAAGACCGTTTTTCCAAATAAGGTCACATTCATAGGTTTCTGAAATTAGGGTGTGGACATAACTTTGTTGTGGGGGGTGCATAATTCAGTCCACTATAGGCTAATTTAAATACATTTATAAATGCCATCTGGATGGAATTCTAGGAGGCTAAAAGATTATTTTGTAATTATAAATTACAAATAACTATTTTGAAATGTTTGAAATGGGTCTTATTTCCTGAAGTAAGGGGCTGCGACTAGGTCAGTATTCATTACTAATATTGAATGGAGATGCCACCTCAGTTCAGTTCAGTTCAGTCGCTCAGTCGTGTCCGATTCTCCGCGACCCCATGAATCACAGCACGCCAGGCCTCCCTGTCCATGGCTAAGATCCACAACTGGTAGAGCTTGGAAGTAACAACACAAAACGCAGAATAACATGTGATAGCACAGATAATACACTTAATCACGTGGTATCCGTTAGCATTCTTGAAAATCTCAAATGGCTATTCAAATACATTGGATGTGTTGGGATCAGTAGGGACAATCGGCAAGTCTATTTTTCTCTCGGGCTTTGAAGCCCTGAGTTGAATGGGGAGGGTTAGAAGCCTTTCTCCTCTTGGAGCTGATGATATTTCATGCGCATTAAGAAAGAAGCAAGGAGAGGCAGATTCTTTTGGAATCACTGAGTATCAATTCAAGAGCCTACAAGAAAGGGGATAGGAAAAGTAGTGTATAGATATTACTACTGTGCCATGAAATCAATCAGTTTATCCAGTCCAGGGGTTGGCAAGCCAGGCTCTTAGGCCAAATCTAGTCCACTGCCTGTTTTTGTAACTAAAATTTTATTGGAGCATAGCCATGCCCATTCATTATATGTTATTTGTGGCTATTTTTTTTTTGTCTTCTTCCAGTTTTATTTAGATATAGTTAACATACAGCACTGAATAAGTTTAAGGTGTACAACATAATAATTTGATTTATATACATTATGAAATGATTATCATAGCAGAACATCCATCATCTCATATAGATACACTAAGAAACGGAAAAAAATATTTTTCCTCAAGACGAGAATTCTTAGATTTATACTCTTAAATTAAAACTTTCGTATATAATATAGAGCAGTTTTAATTATATTTATTATGTTGTACATTATCTGGTGGCTCAGTGGTAAGGAATCTGCCTGCAGTGTAGGAGACACAAGGTCAATCCCTGGATCAGGAAGATCCCCTGGAGAAGGAAATGCAACTCACTTCAGTATTCTTGCCTGGGAAATCCCAAGGACAGAGGAGTCTGGTGGGCTACAGTCCATGGGGTTGCAAGTCAGACATGACTTAGCAACTGTTAGCAAGCCCAATTACCACAAAACAGGCCAGTGAATCCGAGAGACGTGGTCTTGAGGCAATGAATACATGGAAACCTTAAAAATTCAGAGCAGAACTGTGACTATATGCTATTGCCCACCTCATGCAAATTCTAACCATCCTTCTAGATAATGGGAGGGGGAAAGTACGCTTAACACACTAATAGCCACATATCATATGTGATTATTATGAAAGTACAATATGAAAGTACACTTAACATATTCATAGCCACAGTTCCCAAGCTGTGTTCCCATACTGTGTTAATTTGGGCTTCCCAGGTGGCACTAGTGGTAAATAACTCACCTGCCAATGTGGGAGACATAAAAGATGCAGGTTTGATCCCTGAGTTGGGAAGATGCCTGGAGGAGGGCATGGCAGCCCACTCCAGTACGCTTGCCTAGAGAAGCCCATGGACAGAGAAGCCTAGCAAGCTGAAGTCAATAGGGTCGCACAGAGTCGGACATGAGTAAAGTGACTAAGCAGGAGCAGCAGCACTAGATGTAGTGTTGTTCTACATGCATCGTTTCGTGTAATTTCATGTTCAAGGGGACACTCTGAATCGGCTGTTACTACTGACATTTTACAGATGAGGAAACTGGAGCATAGAGGACCAAGTAACTTCCCCAGATTAAGGAACTGCTAAGTGACATAGGTGGGAATCAACTGTTCTGTTTGATTACTGAACTAGATTTTTCATTCATAAATTAAACGCAAGCTTTTTGTATCTTCTAATTACCTAAATCAGCACAGAAAAATTTTATATACTGAGGACCGTAAGAAATATAGTATATAATGACATATGTTTGTTGTTGCCTTTTGAAAAATACAAATGTGTTTTTTAAACCTATTGAAACAATATTCTAAAATAAACTTTAGCTTTAGTTATTTAGTATCTAGTATTTAGCTGTTTAAACTATATTATATGCAGAGGGGCAATGAATTCACTTGTGGAGTATACCCTCTTCTCTTGGTGATAAACATGATTAAAGAGAGAGCTCATTCAAAGGCTACACGTGGGATGGAAACTTGGCCAACAGGCTTCATATAATATTGTGGTTCTGTTGGTAAGACTGTCTTGGCAGTGAGGAGAACTGTCTCAAGCCTTGTAATCTGGGGACCAGCTTCTAAAGTCTCCCTACCTGACTCTCCTCACCTGGTTCCAACCAACCTATTAGTTATTCAGGGCTGGTGTACTGCACAGTACGGGCGGGGGTTATACCATTCTCACTGCAGTCCATATGAATGGCAGCCCTAGGGTTCTGCAATACACCGCTTGGGAAGCTATATGCAGGTGGCTCTGAAAAGAATGGACAAGTCTTCCTGACACATGCAGTTTGGGTGAAATTTACGTCACTCGTAAAATAAATTGTCATCCAGTTGTCTGCACTGCTGTCTGTGAACCAGAATCAATGTGAGTTCACCTCTGAGACAGGTCCACATTCTCTGTTCTCATACCACCAGAGTTTCGGATTTGGAAGACCATGAACAAGTCCCTGGAGTGTTGTAACACTGTTGAGGAACCAGATGCCATATTATGAGGTCTCTAGGTAAAGAGCCACAGGCTTCTTTGGCACGACCATGATTAAACTACATGTCCTCCCATTTGTGGAAGATGTTTTGCTGTGCCACTTGGGAGAGGAGGACTAAATCCCCAGTTACTAGGACGGCATCAGCTAAGAGGGCTCCCTTGTCCCCTTGGGACAGCTTTTGAGGGTCCATCTGGCTTCAGAATTCCTCGTAAGGTTGGCTGAAGCTCCTCCCAGGACTGCATCATAGCTCAACATCTCCCACTGCCCAGTCCTGCTTTCTTCCTTTCCTCCCACAGGTGCTAATAAACAACCTGTATGCTCATCTCCATCTCAGAGTCTGCTTCCTGGGGAATCTAACCTGTGATACCACTCAAGCCTCAAAATTTGAGACCCCAACCTTAGGGACTGGGAATTGTCATTATGGAAACAACAATGGAGAACTCTCCATTACTCATCTGACAGTTATTTATTGAGCACCTAATATGAGCCAAGTCCTTCCTAGACATTAAGAACAGAGCAGTGAATAGGAAATGTGTCTGCTTTCTGGAGAACTTTCCAGTGTGGGAGGCAGACAAAAACAAATAACAATTTAATATGTTAGGCAGAATTGTGCACTTGAAGAAAAATAGAGCAGGGTGAAAGGTTAGAGTTTTGGGGTGGGAGGAACTGCCTTAGGACGGTTCAGAGAAGGCCTTTCTGATGTGCTGACATAAAGCAGAGACCAAAAGGAAGCCAGCAGTGCAAAGATTTGGGAGACGAGCACTCTCAGCAGAGTCACCTAAAAAGCAAAGGCCCAAGGTGGGAATGAGAGCTGGGTTTTGAGAAACAACAGGAAGACCAGTATGGCAGAGTGGAGTGAGCAAGGTGACAAGTAGTAAGCTGGAGAGATCAGAGGCCCAGAAGGGTGTCTGAGCACAAGGGGAAGCCTCAAAAGGTTTTAAGCAGAAAAGCAACAGAATATGACTTATATTTTAAAAAGATCACTCTGACTGCAGTCAGGAGAAGAGTGGAAGCTGGGGACCAGTGAAGAGGCCCTGAAATAATTTAGAAGAGGGATGATGGTTACTTAGACAAGTGTGAGGGTGGTAAGAAGTAGCTGGATCTGGGGGTGTATTTTGAAGGTGGAGCTTTAAGACTTGCTGATTGTTGTGGACTGAATGGTTCTGTCCCCCTCCCCCCAAGGTTCTTATGTTGAAGCCCTAATCCCCACCACCCAGTGTGATGGTATTAGAAGGTGGTGCCTTTGAGAGGTAATTAGAATTAGATGAGGTTGTGAGGGTACAGCCTCCATGATAGGATCGGTACCCTTATAAGAACTTCCTCTCACCACCCTGTAAGAAACCCGCAAGAACTGAGCCTCCAGCAAGCCTGGAAGAGGGTTATCACCCTAACCAACCAGGCTGGTACCGGATCTTTTATTTCCCTCCTCCAGATTGTGAAAAATTAATTTCTGTGGTTTAAGCCACCCACTCTGTGGTATATTGTTACGATAGGGAGAGCTAAGACACTGATGTGTCAGACGAGGGGCTGGGGTGGGAAGAGAATCAAGGTGGCTCACTGACATCTTGGCCTGAGTACATGGATGAATGGTGGTGTCTTTACTGAAATACACATTCTCCCTATGTGTAGATTTCTAGAATCTTTGGTGCACCAGTCAGAGGGCCCATATGGTGATTTGTATTTGCAGGAGAATCCTTCACTGCATGTCTAAGAAGATGTATGATGAAAAAACTAGAGGAGACAGCATTTAAATTAAAACAAATATGCACTTATTGTCTTAAAAGAAATATTCCTGGTGGGAAAGAGAGAGTGAGTGAAGGAGGCTGCAGTCAGAGGCATTCTGCTTTTATTATCACCAGGAGAACTGTCATCTCACTTGTAGAACAGAATGTGCTGTGTTAGTCACTCAGTTGTGTCCGACTCTTTGCAACCCCAAGGACTGCAGCCCGCCAGGCTCCTCTGTCCATAGGGATTCTCCAGGCAAGAACGCTGGAGCAGGTTTCCATCCCCTCCTCCAGGGGATCTTCCCAACCCAGGGATTGAACCCAGGTCTCCCACATTGCAGGTAGATTCTTTACTGACCAAGCCACCAGGGAAGCCCCAATGGAATTAGCTATGATAAATAAGCTTCAGCTTCCCTGGTGGCTCTTCAGAGTCCCGTGGACTGCAAGGAGATCAAACCAGTCAATCCTAAAGGAAATCAGTCCTGAATATTCATTGAAAGGACTGATGCTGAAGCTGAAACTCCAATACTTTGTCCACCTAATGTAAAGAACTGATTCATTGGAAAAGACCCTGATGCTGGGAAAGATTGAAGGCGGGAGGAGAAGGGGACGACAGAGGATGAGAAGGTTGGATGGCATCACTGACTCGATGGACCAGGAGTTTGAGTAAATTCTGCAAGTTGGTGATGAACAGGGAAGCCTAGTGTGCTGCAGTCCATGGGATCGCAAAGAGTCGGACATAACCGAGCAACTGAACAGAACTGAGCTGAAATAAGCTTCAAAGCCAGAGTACTGCAAATACAGTTTGGGGTCTCTGGTCTGTTTTGCTGGCATTTATTGATACAGTTTTCTTAACTTTATGCAATAAATTTTACTTCAACGAATGTTTAGGACAGTGTTTGGCAAAAACTGATCTCACAATTTTTATAAATTCAAATGCAACTCAGTGTCCCATGGGCAGAGAATTGTCCTTGATGTCTTAACCAACAGCTAACCAGAACTCTGCCTCTGTTTGTATTCACTTTTACTTTGACAGGACATCTCCTAAAATCCCAAGAAGGAAATATTTCTAAGCTATAAGGAATTTAGGATGTGTTTTTTAAAAGTACATTTCTTTTTCTTTTTTTTTTACCAGTCAAGGAATTTTGAGAAATGTACCATTTGCCTAAGGGCAGATAATTTAAAAGATCTCTCTTGTGATGGCTTCAAATAAGTCAGTGATTGGAAAGCTGATGCGTGAATATAAGACATTATTATTCTACAGTGACGCTTCAGAGGAGGAAACTAGTTAAGGGAATATTTTCCTCCCTAACATTTTATCCCTGCTGAATAAGTCAAAATACCCAATGTTCTTTGTATTCAGAGGTGACACTGGTACCAGCACAACTGTCAGCTGCTGTCAATCCCAGGCTATTGGAAGCAATATCATGGTACTTTAACTAGCTTTTCAGTTTGCTCAGCATGTCTTTGAAGCATTGCCTCTACTCGTCTCTTCCACAGCTCACTGTTCAGCCAAATTGCACTATTTCAGCAGGAACTCAGCTAAATACTTAAAAGCTAGTGGACCAGCCTCCTTCCTGTTGAGGTTTTAAGTCTGTTTTTCAAAGAGAGATCCTCAGACAGGCACCAGCCACACTGCCTGGGGAGCTTGTTACATTGCCTATTCCTGGACTTTATCTCTTGATGGAAGGATTCAGAAACTGGGAATGGGAGAGCAGATAACCAGCATGTTAAGCAAATGCTCCTGGTGACGTCTATGCACTGATGGTTAGGACTTCTGAGTTGAGAGTTTTTACAGTCATCAACTATGTTTTGGTTGAGCCTCATGTATTCCTTTACACACTGGGTTGGGACATCAACAGTCTGTAGAAGCCTATTTCCAGAAATACATCTGGACATCTTCACAAAATGCAGGTTGGTTCATATGACTCAAAGCTTCCCAGAAAACCCCCTGTCCCTTAAATATATTATGGCTTATATTTTGAAAATGTCCCATGTGCAATCAAGTATATATATTTCTAAATGGCTAAATAGATCGGGAACAAAGAAAACAAGCCAAATCCAAAACAGTAACATATTTTGAAAGAAGAAGTACCATATATCAGTAACTCTGATATGTTACTGATTTACATATCAGTTACTCTCATTGAATAGTAAGAATAGAATTATGACCTTTGGTGACTGCAGATGGTGACTGCAGCCATGAAATTAAAAGACGCTTACTCCTTTGAAGGAAAGTTATGACCAACCCAGATAGCATATTAAAAAGCAGAGACATTACTTTGCCAACAAAGGTCCGTCTAGTCAAGTCTATGGTTTTTCCAGAGGTCATGTATGGATGTGAGAGTTGGACTGTGAAGAAAGTTGACTGCCGAAGAATTGATGCTTTTGAACTGTGGTGCTGGAGAAGACTCTTGAGAGTTCCTTGGACTGCAAGGAGATCCAACCAGTCCATTCTAAAGGAGATCAGTCCTGAGTGTTCATTGGAAGGACTGATGCTAAAGCTGAAACTCCAATACTTCAGCCATCTCATGCGAGGAGTTGACTCACTGGAAAAGACTCTGATGCTGGGAGGTATTGGGGGCAGGAGGAGAAGGGGACGACAGAGAATGAGATGGCTGGATGGCATCACCGACTCGATGGACATGAGTTTGAGTGAACTCCAGGAGTTGGTGATGGACAGGGAGGCCTGGTGTGCTGTGATTCATGGGGTCGCAAAGAGTCGGACATGACTGAGCGACTGAACTGGGAATGGAAGAATCCCTCACCTTGGCTGATACACAGGCAAGAGCTCTTTCAGGTATTTGTTAAGAAAATGAAAATAATCGCTTCTCGGCCTTTTGGCTAAGATCAAGTGTAGAAAATGAAAATAACTACAGTATCTTGGGCTTCCGTCCAGACAGGTATCCTCCTCGCTCTGCTCAGGGCAGTCTGCACTTCTCCTCTGGTGACCCAGATGCAGCTCCCCAGGCTCAGAACTTCCTTTCCATCTGTATTGTTTCTGCAATCACAGACAGCATTTCTGCCCATTTTTTTTAAAAGAACTTTTGATTATGAAATAATTACAGATTTGTTGGAAATTAAAAAAAAGAGAGAAATATAGGCAGCTTTCATATGCCCTGTACCCAGCTTCCCCATGGGTAATATCTTGCACAACTGTAGTACAGCATCAAAACCAGGAAGCTGATACTGGTGGCTGGTATGATCTATGGAGCTTCTTCAAATTTGACCAGTTCTACCCGCACTGTGTGTGCTGTGTGTGTGTGTTCAGTTCAGTTCAGTTCAGTCGCTCAGTCGTGTCCGACTCTCCGCGACCCCATGAATCACAGCACGCCAGGCCTCCCTGTCCATCACCAACTCCCGGAGTTCACTCAAACTCATGTCCATCGAGTCGGTGATGCCATCCAGCCATCTCATTCTCCGTCGTCCCCTTCTCCTCCTGCCCCCAACCTTTCCCAGCATCAGAGTCTTTTCCAGTGAGTCAACTCGTCGCATGAGGTGGCCAAAGTATTGCAGTTTCAGCTTTAGCATCAGTCCCTCCAATGAACATCCAGGATTGATCTCCTCTAGAATGGACTGGTTGGATCTCCTTGCAGTATAAGGGACTCTCAAGAGTCTTCTCCAACACCACAGTTCAAAAGCATCGATTCTTCGGCGATCAGCCTTCTTCACAGTCCAACTCTCACATCCATACATGACCACGGGAAAAACCATTGCCTTGACTAGACGGACCTTGGTTGGCAAAGTAATGTCTCTGCTTTTTAATATATTATCAAGGTTGGTCATAACTTTCCTTCCAAGGAGCAAGCGTCTTTTAATTTCATGGCTGCAATCAGCATCTGCAGTGATTTTGGAGCCCAAAAAAACAAAGTCTGACACAGTTTCCACTGTTTTTCCATCTATTTCCCATGAAGTGATGGGACCAGATGCCATGATCTTTGTTTTCTGAATGTTGAGCTTCAAGCCAACCTTTTCACTCTCCTCTTTCACTTTCATCAAGAGGCTTTTGAGTTCCTCTTCACTTTCTGCCATAAGGGTAGTGTCATCTGCATATCTGAGGTTATTGATATTTCTCCCGGCAATCTTGATTCCAGCTTGTGCTTCTTCCAGCCCAGCGTTCCTCATGATGTACTCTGCATATAAGTTAAATAAGCAAGGTGACAATATACAACCTTGACGTACACCTTTTCCTATTTGGAACCAGTCTGTTGTTCCATGTCCAGTTCTAACAGTTGCTTCCTGACCTGCATACAGGTTTCTCAAGAGGCAGGTCAGGTGGTCTGGGATTCCCATCTCTTTCAGAATGTTCCACAGTTTATTGTGATCGACACAGTCAAAGGCTTTGGCATAGTCAATAAAGCAGAAATAGATGTTTTTCTGAAACTCTCTTGCTTTCTCCATGATCCAGCGGATGTTGGCAATTTGATCTCTGGTGCCTCTGCCTTTTCTAAAACCTGCTTGAACATCTGGGAGTTCACGGTTTATATACTGCTGAAGCCTGGCTTGGAGAATTTTGAGCATGACTTTACTAGCGTGTGTGTGTGTGTAGATCTATGCAAATCTATCACACATGTGGATTAGCATAACTACTACTGACACTAAGCTACATAACTCTTCCATCACCCAAGGCTCCCTTGTGCTACTACTTCACAGCCATAGCCAGCCTCCTCTCCTATCAGCTCTGTGTGTGTACGTGCTCAGCCACTCACTGGTGTCAGACTCTTTGCAACCTCATGGACTGTAGCCCACCAGGCTCTTCTGTCCATGGAATTTTCTAGGCAAGAATAGTGGAGTGGGTTGCCATTTCCTACTCCAGAGGATCTTTCCAATCCACGGATTTAAAGCACATCTCTTGGGTCTCCTGCATTGGTAGGCAGATTCTTTACCACTGTGCCACCTGGGAAGTCCACCACCGTCTCTAACCCTGAGCAACAGCTAATCTGTTCTCCATCTCTATAATCCCATACAATTATTTTTAATAGCATTTTAATAGCCTTGGAGCAACTTCCAACCATGCTGAGCTTCCTGCCTGAACTGTCCAAGTTGTCTCCCAAGGTACCAATGACTGTTTTTGTTCATGCCCTCGTTATAAACTTGCATACATTTTTAGTGGTCTGACTATAAACATAATATTCCTAAAAGCATTATTTTGAAAATATAATTTTGCTGAATGTGTGGTTTTTCAGCAACATCTATTATGGGAAAGCAGAAATATTCGTATAATGACTCCAACATAATAGAGTTTATTTTTTACCGAAAGAAGAGTTCAAGGAAGATCATCTGTCCAGTGAGCATTTCTCCTTCAACTGGCAATTAAGTACCTACACTCTCTTCATCTTCTGACTCTGTCACTTTGATGGTTAATTTTATGTGTCAGCTGCACTGGGTCGAGGGTGCCCAGAGGTTTGGTTAAACATTATCTCTGGGTGTATCTGCGAGGGTGTTTCTGGATGAGATTACATTTGAATCAGTACATTGAGTAAAGTAGATTGTTGTCCCTAATGTGGTCAGGCCTTATCGAATCCATTAAAGTCCTAAACAAAATAAAAGGCTGATTACGAAAGAATTCTTTCTCTCTGCCTGTCTGTGAGCTGGGCCATCAGTCTTTTCCTGTGTTTGGAATCAGATTTGGATTGGAATTTACACCATTGGCTCTTCTGGTTCTTAGGTCTTTGGACTTGGACTAGAACTGTACTATTTGCTTTTCTGGATCTTCAGTTTGCCATCTACAGATCTCAGAATTTTCAGCCTCCCTAGCCATGTAAGCCAATTCCTGATAGTAAATCTCTCTCCCTCTCTCTATATATATCCTATTAGTTCTGTTTCTCTAGCAAACCCTGCCTAACACAGCTACCCTCTGAGGCCACGCACAGCTGCAGTTATACCTCTCTAGAGGATGGGTACACAGAGAATGGGGGAAGCATAGCTACTTCTTTGAGATTTGACTAGAAATGGCCTGATTGCTTTCACTTACACCCCGTTGAATGTGTGAACTCAGTCATGTAGTCACACTGAATCACAACAGGGGTTGAGGAAAGTTGTCTGTTTCAAAGGACATCTCTCTTCTAACTTCTAAACATTGAGGTTTCCTTAGGAGGAAATACCAGGAGAAGAAATGGCTTTGGGGTAGGCAAAAATAATGTCTGAAATAAGGATGGATGCAAATATGATGCTATAAAAATGTTCACCACAGAATTGTTTATAACAGTGAAAATATTTTAACAATCTAAATAACCTGTAATAGGAGATTGGTTAAATACATTACAATGAATTCATAACAGTATAAAATATGACGTTTAAAATGGTATTACAGAAGAAAACATGCTTTAGAATGACATGGAAAATGTTTGTAACACATTGCTAACGTATGAAAGGCAGGTAATGAAACATATACAATATATTTCCTGTTTTGTAAATTAACAACAGAAGTAGGAGATATGTGCACAGAAGCGAGTCTGGATGAGTATATGCAACAATTTTAATAAAAACGGTTATCTTTCTCTGGAAAACTATAGGTGATTTTTATTTTCTTCTCTTTTTTAAAATCTGAATTTTCTAATTTGGGGGGAATATACCAAAAATGTATTACATTTGAAATGGAAATAATAAAAAGTTAGTTAGAATGAAGATCACGAGTATAGATGACCATGAAACTGGTGCCCTGGTTTGAATCCTCACTCTATCACTTACATGACCTTAGATGAGTCATTAACCTTTCGAGGTATTGATTTCCTCATCCACAAAATGAGAATAGTGGTAATAAAAATACTGACCTCATTGTCTTGTTATGAGGCTTAAATAAAATATTGTTCTTATAGTTGAGTATCAGACCCACAGTAAGTGCTCAAAAAGCTGAACTATTGTTACCATGATCGTTATTAATAGTAATAGTACAGTGTCTTAGGGCAACTCAAAGTCACAGGGTTGGAAGTCACATGGAAGTCACTGATGGGTCTTTCCATTCCTGGGCCAAACATCAATCTTCATAAATAAATTCTTGCTTCCCCCAAATCTACACTGCTTTTCATTCACCTCAGTTGGGTATTGTTCTGTCATAAACGTTCAAACATGTTCTTTGTTATCATTACTATTCAGCCTAAACTCTAATTTTTAAAAATCACAAATTACAATATAATTTCCTTTTAGCAAAAGATTACACCATCAATCAGTCATCTTTACACATCATCTCTAAAGAATTTGGCTCTTAAGAGACTTCTAAGCAATTAGGATGACAACATTCTTTTTTCTTTCTTTTCTCTGTTGTTATCCAAGTGGTGGTAGGAGAAGAAAGTAAAAGTTGCTCAGTCGTGTCCAGCTCTTTGCAAACCCCTGGACTATACAGTCCATGGAATTCTCCAAGCCAGAATACTGGAGTGGGTAGCCTTCCCGTTCTCCAGGAAATCTTCCCAATCTAGGGATCAAACCCAGGTCTCCTGCATTACAGGTGGATTCTTTACCAGCTGAGCCACAAGGGAAGCCCATGACAACATTATAGAGAACATAACCTCTCTTACCACCACTACACATATACTGATATCTGTCCCCATTCCCAGAGTTTCTTTTATGCTGAGGCAACTCTTCTGGCTCTCTCCAGCCCTTCACTAACTCTTCCTCCTCCCCTAGCTAGAACTTCCTTCTTCCTTCTCTCTGAGGAGCACTCACTATGGTTAAATCTGGATGGTGTAGGAGAATCCCATTTGTGTTTGTGTGTGGGTTAGTAGCTTGTCTGGTCCAACTCTCTGCGACCCATGAACTGTAGCCTGCCAGGCTTCTCTGTCCATGGAATCCCCCAGGCAAGAATACTGGAGTGGGTAGCCATTTCCTTCTCCAGTGGATCTTCCCAACCCAGGGACCGAATCCACGTCCTTTGCGTTGTAGGTGGATTCTTTATGGTCAGAGCCACCAGGGAAGCCCATTTGGCATGTCTTTAACCTAGACTTTATCAGTGATAAAGAAAATATTTTAGCTCCCTTCTGCTTTATCCTTTGTCTTATTTCGTAATTAGTTCAAAACCTGGATGGAGAAATAAAACACATACATACAGTTTTTTGACAATATCAAAGGCTAATGGTGGGTTTTTTTGTTGTTTTGCAGGGAGGAGGGTTGATGTGTGTTTTTTGTTTTTACTAAAGCTATAGTAGGAAGCAGGCAGGAAGAAAGGTATACTAAAGCGTCTAAAGAAGTAAAACTATCTGACTAGAAAAGGAAAGATTAGGTTAGTCGTCAATGTGGATTCAGTTTGCATTTTTAGGACAGGTCAGTGCTTTCACTTTTCACTTTCATGCATTGGAGAAGGACAGGGCAACCCACTCCAGTGTTCTTGCCTGGAGAATCCCAGGGACAGAGGAGCCCGGTGGGCTGCCGTCTATGGGGTCGTACAGAGTCGGACACAACTGAAGCAACTTAGCAGCAGCAGTGCTTCTCAAAGTTTAATAGTGCCAAAGAATTACGCAGGAATGTTGTTGAAATTAACAATTATTTTGCTTAATCTAATATTTACAATGTGCCTACAATTTTGAAAGCATACATCTATCTGCATAGCATGTCATATTTGCTCACCTGCCCCCACCTCTGAATATCTCTCATTCTCATTATCAGCAGGCTTTTGCTGTTTAACAAGCCACGCCAAATGCACTGGCTTAAAACAACAACCATTAACATGCTCACAGCTCCCTGGCGTCGGCCCCACTGGGTGATTCCCTTGCTGCTGTTGATTGGGCTTGCTCTTGATCTATGGCCAGCTGCAGGGAGCTAGACTGCTGTTCCCCTGGCAGTACTGACTGTGGACTTGGGCAATGGAGAGTACTGGACCACATGTTTCTCATCACCATCCAACTGGCTAAAGCAGGATTGTTCATGTGGCAGCAGAAAGGTTCCACATATAGGGTGGATCAGCCCACACATGGAAGCTCTTCTCATGTCTCTATCTCCAGTACTCTTACCTGGAAAATCCCATGGATGGAGGAGCCCAGTAGGCTGCCATCCATGGGGTCGCTAAGATCAGACACAACTGAGCGACTTCACTTTCACTTTTCACTTTTGTGCATTGGAGAAGAAACTGGCAACCCACTCCAGTGTTCTTGCCTGGAGAATCCCAGGGATGGCAGAGCCTGGTGGGCTGCCATCTATGGGGTCGCACAGAGTCAGACACGACTGAAGCGACTTAGCAGCAGCATGTCTCTACCTGAATCACATTTGCTGCCATCCATCCCACTGGTCAAAAAGAGCTGCATGACCAAGTCCAGTGTCAGGGTGGGATAGAATTACCTAAGTTGTGGATGCTGGATGGGGAAGCATTTGTGGTTGCTTTTGCAATCCAACTGTTAAAGTTCAAGTTGGCCTTTAAGGTCCACTTCCCTACCCCTCAAAAGTCCCATCAGGCTTATTTTTATCTCCATGCTGCTGCTGCTGCTGCTAAGTCACTTCAGTTGTGTCCAACTCTGTACGACCCCATAGATGGCAGCCCACCAGGCTCCCCCGTCCCTGGGATTCTCCAGGCAAGAACACTGGAGTGGGTTGCCATTTCCTTCTCCATTGCATGAAAGTGAAAACTGAAAGTGAAGTCGCTCTGTCGTGTCCGACTCTTAGCGACCCTATAGACCGTGAACTACCGGACTGCTCCGTCCATGGGATTTTCCAGGCAAGAGTACTGGAGTGGGGTGCCATTGCCTTCTCCAATCTCCATACTACTACTCTTCTACTGTCCTCCTCCTGGAACACTCCTTCTACCTATCACTGGACAGAGACCTGGTCCACTTTGAAAAAGTATGTCCTACTTAAGCTTGTTGTCTAAGTTGGATGGGATCTTGAATTACACAGCACAGCTCATTCGGACATTCAGACTCATTGTTACTTATACACAGGTTGCATCCTACCTTATTAGATCAGATCTAAAGGATTTTGATTATGGCTTGCTTATCTTTGCATTCCTGTGACATTCAGCAAATAATTTAAATTTGAAGTCCATTCATGTCACTGGGAATGGAAAAATTTTATTCCTTTTTACGGCTGAGGTATGAGGTAATATTCCATTGTGTGTGTGTATATATATATATATAGAGAGAGAGAGAAAGAGAGAGAACATCTTCTTTATCCATTAATCTGTTGATGGACACTTAGGTTGCTTCCATATCTTGGCAATGGTAAATAATGCTGCTATGAATATTAAGATGCATGTATCTTTTCGAATAGTGTTTCTTTTATTTTTTTTAAATACACCCAGGAGTGGACTTGCTGGGTCATACAGTAGTTCTGGCTTCCCTGGTGGCTCAGACAGTGAAGAATCTGCCTGCAATGTGGGAGACCTAGGTTGATCCCTGGGTTGGGAAGATCCCTGGGGAAGAGAATGGCTACCCACTCCTGTATTCTTGCCTGGAGAATTTCATGGACAGAAGAGCCTGGTGGGCTACAGTCCCTAGGGTTGCAAAGAGTCATACGTGACTGAGTGACTAAGACACACACACACAGTAGTTCTATTTTTAGTTTTGAGAAACCTCCATAGTATTTTCCCCAAAATGGCTGCATCAACTTACATGCCTACCAACAATGCAGGAAGGTTCCCTTCTCTCAACATCCTTGCCATCATTTATTATTTGTATTCTTTTTGACAATAGCCATCCTGACAGGTGTTAGGTGGTATGGCATGGTGGAGTTGATTTGCCTTTCTCTAATGATTAGTGATGTTGAACATCTTTTCATGCACTTGTCGGCCATCTGAATTAAAAGTAAGTATTCTTATTGCTTCCTTTTATACATTAGGAAAATGAAAACCAGAAAAGTAAAGTAACTTGATCACAGAGCCAGGAAGCCTGATATCAGGATTTGAATCCATATCTGTTGAACTCAAGAGCCTAGCCTTTTTAATTTGGAGAAGGAAATGGCAACCCACTCCAGTACTCTTGCCTAGAGAATTCCATGGTCAGAGGATCCTGGTAGGATGTTGTCCATGGAGTCTCACAGAGTTGGACACGACTGAAGCAACTTAGCAGCAGCAGCAGCAGCCTTTTCAGTTAGTTTCCTAATGGAATGAAAATAAATGGTGTTGAACATGCCATATGCAGGTAACTAGGAACTGAACAAAGAGAGTATGTTTGTCCACTTTGGATTGCAAGTCACGCTTTCTAGGGCTTCTCATAGAGATGAGCTCAGAGTTTTGATTCAGATCAGTAGGTTCACAAACTATTCTCACTTCTCTGTACAAAGTTTTCAGGCTCTGGAAAACTGAATCATTGATAAAATGATTCCAGACTCACAAAAAGCTGAAAAAAATCTAGAATGCTAACTCATTAGCGTCTAGGGAGATAGAGAGGTTACAACCACACCAGCACAGGTGTCAGATGGGTAGCATGGTCTTTTATCAGCAGGGAAACCAAGATGAAAAGGTTGCAGAGTGTACTGACTTCCTTCCTTCTGAAGTGGACTTGAGTCCATTGCAAAGGGAGTGGTTATTTTAAAGCAATAGAGTCACTGATGGGGCATGGTGAGTCATTCTTGATGAAAAGGCTAAATCTGCCAAGCTGACAGAAAGACTCACATTGAGTCATCAGCACTCCATCTCTTTTGAGCAGTCCTGGGGAAATTCTTCTTTGTCAACAACCCCACTTTCAATATTCCATAAGCACATCAGTATTGACTGGACTCCCCTTTCTGGGTTTGGGATTGTGAAGTCTGCTCTATTCTGATTCTTCTGACTCTGATTACTCCCTCCCCAGCATCACAGTAGCAATTTGGGCAGCTGTCACCAGGAGATGATAATGCCTCAGACTTACATAGGGATGGGGTAATTGGTCAATCTTACAAGAGGTGCAAATAACTCAGGGAGGATAATGTTACCAGGTAAACTGAATGATGTTTTAAAAACACTTTTTTTTTTTCACATGTGAAAAATGTGACAAGAACTGAGATTGTGAAAGAAATAAATCCAAACACCTAGTGTAGTAGTCAGGATTGAGTGCTGGTAGTGGACACAGCTCTAGGTATTTAACTGTGAAGGGACTTAATGTAGGGAATAAGGTGTTTACAAAATCATTGAGGGGTCAAGGGATATGGACTCTAGACTGGGCCTCTGGAAATGCATTCTAGAATACTACAGAACTGACCTACCAGGGGAGCAACCACCTCTGGGGCTACTGCTAGGGCTGCTGATGTCAAGAACCCAGAGTTCAGACTGTGTTCCTGGTATGAGGAGGCCATACTGCCTCTGGATCCCAGGACCAAAAATTCCATGTCTCTACTGCCTTGTTTGCCAGTGACAATCAACAATCAAAAAAAAAAGCTGGAAATGTCTTTCACCTTCTAAGTCTCATGGAAGTACATCTAATTGGCTAAACTTAATTTGTTTCTAAAGTGCTAGCTGGGAGTCCAGAGAATGTAGTTTGTAATTATCCAGTTTCCAGTAAGGGGCTAGAAACTTCCCTGGTGGTTCAGACAATAAAGAATCTGCCTGCAATGCAGACTTGGGTTGGGAAGATACAGTGGAGAAATGAGTGGCAACCCACTCCAGCATTCTTGCCTGGAGAATTCCGTGGACAGAGGAGCCTGGCGTGCTACAGTCCATGCGGTTACAAAGATTGGACACGGCTGAGCAACTAACACTTTCACTTCTAATAAGGCCCATGAGAAGGAGGCTGAGAGAGACGGTCCACACTCTCCACACCCAGGGTCAAGTGACACACTCACTGCCATGGCCAGAAATGGCTGCAACAGCAGAGACCAAGGTCTCCCACTTGCTGAATGCTCCATCAGTGTAAGTACTGGGCTGAGTTGTTTACATCTGTCATTCCTTCCCTGCAATATTATTAGGTTCCTTTCACAGAGGAGAGAGCTGGGGTCTCTCTAGAGAGACAGGTAAATTGCACAAGTTTATGCTGGTGCTGACTTCCCTATAGCTCAAATGGTAAGGAATCTGCCTGCAGTGCAGGAGAGCAGGGTTCGATTCCTGGGTGGGGAAGATCCTCTGGCGAAGGGAACGGCAATCCACTCTAGGTATTCTTGCCTGGAGAATCCCATGGACAGAGAAGCCTTGTGAACTACAGTCCATGGGGTCACAAAGAGTTGGACACAAGTGAGCGAGTAACACACACATGCTGGAGGAAGAGGAGGAGCCAGGCTCTGAGTTCCATCTGCTTGATTCCAGAAACTGTTTTCTCACTGCTACTTGACCACCAGCCACCCAATTCTTTATCACTGCTCCCCCACAACCATCACTCTGAGCCACGGGCCTCTGAAACTCTCCTCACTCTCTGTTAAGTGCAGCAAGCCTCAGGCTCTGGGCCAGTTCACAGACTCCTGAGAAGTCTCCCACAGCTTTCCTCTTGGTCCCTGCTTTTGAAGTTATTGCAATAATCTCGGTTTTCCTGCTTGGAGGAAGCTTTCTCTACCCACCTCTCCTCCTTCTGGAGAAAGAATTGCTTTACTCATCCCAAGGAAAGGTCTTCATTTCCCTTCTGCTACATCCACATCTACTTTTATTTCATCTCTCTTCATCTGAAATACAGATGAAGGCAAGACCAGGCTCTCTGAATTCTAAGTCTTAGCAAAATGCAATTACTACATTTCTTTTTTCTTGTTCTAATCACAGGAGACTTTCCTGAGAAACCTAGTTACTGATTCTACCACTCCCTTACTTCCTACTTCCAGCTCCTCTTTGAAGCTTGACATTGGTGTGAAAGGTATTTTGCTTCAAATTGCTTAAGAGGTCTCATTAATGAGGTTGATGACAGCCATATCCTGCCATGCTTTGTGAGACTTGTCATTTCCCCTACCCTGAACATTTAGAACACACGCAAAAGGAATGAAAAAGTGATATGGTCATTATTTATTTGCATCTGTCTTTGGAAAATATCTCCTTAATTTGAAATACCTTCATCTCATGAGGTGTCACTGATTTGTCTCTGGCTCTCTCCCCTCTCTTCATATCTGGGCTCATTCAGCAACAACCAAATAATAAGCAATCTCTGGGACTCATTCTAATTGTTTATTCATTCAAATCTGTGAATGCTTACCATGTGCCAGACACCATGCTAACTGCTAGAAGAGTAGGTGAATAAATAGTCATAGTTTCCGTTTTCTAGGAGGTTCCATTCTAGACATCACCAAAGCAGTTTTAAGTAAATATATAAGGAATCTGCCTGCAATGCAGGAGACACAGGTTGGATCCCTGGTTGGGGGAAGATCCCCTGGAGAAGGGAATCGTTACCCACTCCAGTATTCTTGCTTAGAGAATCCCCATGGGCAGAAGAACTTGGCAGGCTATAGTCCATAAGGTTGCAAAGAGTCTGACAGGACTGAAGCGACTGAGCATGCACACACTCATTCACTCTTTCTGCATGAGCCTCCATTTGCATAACAGTCACCCCTCTAAGAAGTAGGAATGCATCTCAAGTTTACTAACTTGTCTATTTTTAAAATGAGACTTCCAGCACCGTGTTCAAAGTCAGGTACTACTCCAAAAGCTTACATTCTATCTTTCTAAGTATGCTTACTCTCTGATCTTTTGCTAACTGACTAGCTCTATTAAGTGCAATAAAGTTCTGCCATTTGGGCTGATTTTTACCTCAGGCAGAGGACTGATTTCCAAAGGAGAGCCTAAGTTAGTGATAGTATATTCTGCTTGATAACCTCCAGATTCAGTTTTGAGGTATGAGCCATCAACAAATAATATTAGACCACAGTTCTCAGTGGCATTCTCTAATACATTTGAGTCATGTACAGAACATCCCCTAACAAAGGCAAGACAATTGTGCTGTTCACCTTCCTCTGGCAGAGTGGCAAAATTCAGTGTTGGAGTGGTGATTAGTTAGTAATGTGAGAGTACAAGAGTCACAATGTCACTGGAGGTTAACCAGCTGGCTGAAAAGTGTTGCATTTCTCAGCCAGCATTAATGTCTGTCCTATATGAGGAACTAGGAGGTCAAATGAGGATCCTAGAGCTAGTTCAGTAAAAACATCAACCATTACTTATTTTTTTAAGCAACAGCTACTACTATGGGGGATAAATCTTTGCAATGAGGTCAAGAGTCTGGCAATAGATTTTTGATGGTTGAATTAAAACCCCAAGGGTTTGTCCAAATTACTTATGCACATATAGACAAAAGGGATTTTTGTATTTAGAAATGCCAGTAAACGAAGTTGTTGAAGAACTTTTTTCCTTTTTCAGAGAATCTTTCTGAAACAGGAAAACACTTTCAATATACGGACTTATCTTTGAACACTTGAGGTGAATAAATACAGATAGCTGAGCAAAAATGACAAGGTTTAATTTAGTAATAGTAGCATCCCTGTCTACCGGGAATTGATGAGGCTGACCATCTGCACATAAGAAGCGGCCATTTTTCCCAGAGGAAAAGAGATTGTAAGCTTAGACAACCTTAGGAGAGCTGGCAATAGTTGGTTAAAACAGATATTTGTTCTGTGTTTCAAGACCACTCTGAACACAGACCCACCAAATTTTCCACCCTTGGCAGGTAAGTGAATTTGAGTGAACACCCTGTAGATCAAAGGCAAACTCTCAGAACAAAAATCAAGATGAAAGTAAAATCTCATCCAGTTTCATTGGTGACTCACAACGAAGTTTGTCCAAATGGATGCTGGTGTGGTAAGAACAGCCGTCATTAGATCAATACTCATCAGTCTGTGACACTGGTTCGAACAACAGGTTTAGAGGACCTGTGCCTGTGTTCTACCTTATGATTCTTCTTCTTATGACAACACTTTCAAACTGCACAACACAAAATAGAAGTATAAAAGAAAAGCAAAAAGCATGGGAAGGAATGGTCTGATTCCAAGGATGTCAAATATATGGAAACCAATAACAAAACCTGGGTACCAAACTTAGAATAAATAGTTGAAGAACTCAACACAAAAACTGTGGAGCCCAGATTTCACACTTACTTACCATGCTGACACAGACTTGATAGCCACACACAGGGGGGCATTAGGGTATTTGTAAGAACCTCATCTGGCTGAAGGCTGGGGTCCATGGTGATGGACAGAGCAGATCGTGTCTCAGTGGAGTCTCCAGGAAAACTATGGAAATTAATGAAAACCATCCAAATAACAAAAACTTCAGAACTAGCAAGTTCTAAAACAAATTCAGAACTTGCTAGTGTAAGAGATTTAGTCATCATCTCTTGCATTTGGCAGACTCAAAGGCAGGCAGGGGAGTGGAAAAGCTTTATGTTAGAAAAGGGGAAGGGTTCAGGTGTGCTCTGATTGGAGACTGTTGGCAAGGGGAAACTGTTGAACATCTATTATACAGGGTTCAGTGCTAAGCTTTGAACACAGATGTCAAACATAAATAACCCTCATCAATGAGGAACTCACAGTCTAGTTGAGGAAGACAGAAAATTATCAACTGAAATGCAATTTGGCAAGTATCATTGGTGATAAATGGCAAGATGGTCTGGGAACACACAGTAGGAACAGTGGTTGAGTGTGAAAGCTTTAGTCATTCAGTTGTGTCCTTTGGGACCCCATGGACTGTAGTCCACCAGGCTTCTCTGTCTATAGAATTCTTTAGGCAAGAATAGTGAAGTGGGTTGCCATTTCCTTCTCCAGGGGATCTCTCCAACCAAAGGATCAAACCTAGCTCTCCTGCATTGCGGAAAGACTCTTTACTGTCTGAGCCACCAGGTTACCTGTTAAACAATGAGTCCCAAGGGAGTGGGGTGAGGTGGGGTGGGGGATTTGGAGGGAAGGGGTCTGATTTGTAAAGATTACTGATTTCAGTGGATTTCTATGGTGGAAATACTCCCACCCTGGCCAGTTTTAATTTACCAGTAGGAAGCCACTAAACAGGTAGTTGGAAAGAGATGTGAAGTAAGTTGCCATTATATCCTATTTCCACCATACAGTACAGCGGATGCAAATAATCTCAAGAGCACAGATAATAGTAAAATGTAGAAAAATAATTAGGAAATTAAGAGTTTGAGTGTTAACTATATTTTGCTTTTAAGACAATTGGCTTAATTGTAAACTTACAATTAAGAGCCATTGTATTTAAAAACCAACTCACAAAATTATTGAATATTTAACAATCACCTCTTGAAAGAGAATATGAACTACTGTAAATGGGCCCCAGCATACCACTAGACAAGAGTGATTTCAAGAATTATTGTAGGCTCACCGAAGACTGCAAGGAAATCAATGGGAGGGATCCTGCCTTTTCATCTCCATCTCTAGTACCTAGTGCTAGGTTGTTGAAAAGTCAAAAGTAACTCATTAATTCAATATTTAAAAAAAATTTTGAGCCCCTACTATATTCTAGGCATTTTCCCAGGCATTTGGGGAGCACCACAGCAAATCCCAAGGCCCTGCCCTTTAGAGGGTTTACATTCTTTTGGGTGTACCTGTGTGTATGTGTCTGTTTGTAAAAAAAAAAAAAACGTCTCATATCAGGAGGTGGATGATAAGTGTGGTGCAATTTTGTGGTGCAAAGGAGAAAAGGAGTGGGGGCGTTGCTATTTCAAATGGGGTTTCCAGACAACTGTCAATGCTGAGACATATGAAGGAAGGGATGAATGGGTCTGGAATCTAAGAACAATGGCCTGAGTATGGCAGAAAGTGAAGAGGAACTCAAAAGCCTCTTGATGAAAGTGAAAGAGGAGAGTGAAAAGGTTGGCTTGAAGCTCAACATTCAGAAAACAAAGATCATGGCATCTGGTCCCATCACTTCATGGGAAATAGATGGAAAAACAGTGGAAACAGTGTCAGACTTTGTTTTTTTGGGCTCCAAAATCACTGCAGATGCTGATTGCAGCCATGAAATTAAAAGACGCTTGCTCCTTGGAAGGAAAGTTATGACCAACCTTGATAGTATATTAAAAAGCAGAGACATTACTTTGCCGACCAAGGTCCGTCTAGTCAAGGCAATGGTTTTTCCCGTGGTCATGTATGGATGTGAGAGTTGGACTGTGAAGAAAGCTGATCGCCGAAGAATTGATGCTTTTGAACTGTGGTGTTGGAGAAGACTCTTGAGAGTCCCTTATACTGCAAGGAGATCCAACCAGTCCATTCTAAAGGAGATCAATCCTGGATGTTCATTGGAGGGACTGATGCTGAAGCTGAAACTCCAATACTTTGGCCACCTCATGAGACGAGTTGACTCACTGGAAAAGACTCTGATGCTGGGAAAGGTTGGGGGCGGGAGGAGAAGGGGACGACAGAGAATGAGATGGCTGGATGGCATCACCGACTCTGTGGACATGAGTTTGAGTGTACTCCGGGAGTTGGTGATGGACAGGGAGGCCTGGCGTGCTGTGATTCATGGGGTCGCGGAGAGTCGGACACGACTGAGCGACTGAACTGACTGAAGGCTGAAGAGCAGACTCAGATATCTCACCATTCAGCAGGACTGGAATACAGAGTAACCTAGGAAATTTTTTCTTCAGGGAAGCCACTCACTTGGCCCTGACCCTCCTCAGCCACTCCTCTCAGGTGCAAAGTCCTTCCTTCAAATCCGTTCAGTTCAGTTCAGTCGCTCAGTAGTGTCCGACTCTTAGTGACCCCATGAACCACAGCACGCCAGGCCTCCCTGTCCATCACCAACTCCCGGAGTTCACTCAAACTCATGTCCATCGAGTCGGTGATGCCATCCAGCCATCTTATTCTCTGTCGTCCCCGTCTCCTCCTACCCCCAATCGCTCCCAGCATCAGAGTCTTTTCCAGTGAGTCAACTCGTCGCATGAGGTGGCCAAAGTATTGGAGTTTCAGCTTTAGCATAAGTCCTTCCAATGAACACCCAGGATTGATCTCCTTTAGAATGGACTGGTTGGATCTCCTTGCAGTCCAAGGGACTCTCAAGAGTCTTCTCCAACACCACAGTTCAAAAGCATCAATTTTTCGGCGATCAGCTTTCTTCACAGTCCAGCTCTCACATCCATACATGACCACGGGAAAAACCATAGCCTTGACTAGAGGGACCTTGGTTGGCAGAGTAATGTCTCTGCTTTTCAATATGCTATCTAGGCTGGTTATAACTTTCCTTCCAAGGAGTAAGCGTCTTTTAATTTCATGGCTGCAATCAGCAGCTGCAGTGATTTTGGAGCCCAAAATAAATAAAGTCTGACACGGTTTCCACTGTTTCCCCATCTATTTCCCAAGAAGTGATGGGATCAGATGCCATGATCTTCGTTTTCTGAATGTTGAGCTTCAAGCCAACCTTTTCACTCTCCTCTTTCACTTTCATCAAGAGGCCTTTGAGTTCCTCTTCACTTTCTGCCATAAGGGTGGTGTCATCTGCATATCTGAGGTTATTGATATTTCTCCCGGCAATCTTGATTCCAGCTTCAAGTCCGTGCGCAGGGCTAATTTTCTGCACTGGTTGAAGCCTACCCAACGCCCTGACACCCTCGCGCAGGCGCAAATGGTTCGTCTTCAGGCACACTACTAGGAGCGGTCCGCGCATGCGCGAGAGCGAGACGGAGGTTTTTGTCCCAAGGCCTTCCCGTACCGTCCAGGAGGTGTGTCGCCTCCCGGTTCCGGGGTGTATTTGTTGTGTGTCAGTTGTTCTCCGGTCTCCGACAGCTGTAGCCGCTGCAGACATGAACCGCGAGCTCTTCGCGGCGGGCGAGCGGCTGGTGTCGCCGGCTTATGTGCGGCAGGGCTGTGAGGCCCGCCGCTCGCACGAGCACCTCATGCGGCTACTTCTGGAGAAGGTACTGGGCTCTGGGGTCCCTCCCCAACAGCCGTGCCCGCCCAGGCTCCGGCTCCGCCCAGCGCCCCGTTAGTTCCAGGACGTGCCTCGCCCGCTCGTGTTTGCTGTCTGAACGCTGTCCCCAGAGCCTGTCGCAGACTGGCATTGCCCCATGCCGGCTTGCGTCGCTCGGTTCCTTCTCAGCTTCGCCAGTGCCGCAAAACCCAGAGAGCGTTATTAGGGGATACCAGGTGTTCGGGATTTTGAGCCACCCCCCTACCCCCTTCTAACTTCGGGTTGGAGAAGCGAGGGGGAGGGACCACATGATTCAGTTTTTTGTTTGCGGGTAGGGCTAAGTTCGCCTCTTCCAACTTTCACTACTCCCAGGAAACACGTGATGTTTATATAAACTTAGGTTTATTAACTGGAAGGGCTTACCTGGTGGCAAAGAATCCGCCCGCCAATGCGGGAGACGTGGGTTCCACTCCTGGGTCGGGAAGACCTCCTGGGGAAGGAAATGGCAACCCACTCCCAATTTTCTTGCCTGGAGAATCCAGGCTCCATGGACAAAGAAAGGAGCCTGCCGGGCTACAGACCGTGGGGTCTCAAAGAGTCAGATAGGACTTAGCGACAAAACAACAAGGCTAATTTTCTGTACTGGTTGTATTCAGTCAATCCTGAATATTCATTGAAAGGATTGATGCTGAAATTCCAATGCTTTGGCTACCTGATGCAAGAAGCCGACTCATTGGAAAAGACCGCGAAGCTGGGAAGGATCGAAGGCAAAAGGAGAAGGGGGCGGCAGAGGATGAGATGGTTAGGTAGCACCCACGGGATGGACAGGAATTTGACCTAAGTCTGGAAGATAGGCGAGGACAGAGGAGCCTGGGGTGTTGCAGTCCTTGGGGTCTCAAAAGAGTCGGACCCCTTAGTGACTGAACAGCATGCTAACTCAAAGCAGGTATTGCTGAGGAACTTCACAGGTCTCCTGGTTCTTGCCAGCATCCTGAATTTTAATCTCAGTACAGTTTGGCAACCCCAGTTTTAACACCTGGTTTGAAAAATCCTAGTTGAAGATAGGTTTATTTGTCTTCAGTTACTTTCGTTGCAGCTTTAAACCTGAGTAAATCTCATTGTATGCATTTATCATCACTTCTTGCACCAGTTTGTAGATAATTGTAATGGATTGTAACAAACATTTACATGTTTGTTACATGTAACAAAGCCTTCTGAGGGTTTCTTCATAGTGTTGAATTCATGTCTGAATTTTAGAAAGCAAGGAGCATGGCAGAATGTGCATGGAAAAGTTTTAAAGTTCGTTGAAGTAGAGTTCTAGGGAATGACGGTTTTTTAAATATAGTCATGAGCTTTTTTTCCCCCTTCTTTTTTAAGGGCAAGTGTCCAGAGGATGGTTGGGATGAAAGTACACTTGAACTCTTTTTACATGAACTTGCAGTTATGGACAGCAACAATTTCCTAGGCAATTGTGGTGTGGGAGAAAGGGAAGGAAGAGTAGCATCTGCGTTAGTTGCTCGGCGACATTACAGGTATGTTTTTTTCTAAGTACAAAGCATATCTTTTTTCTTTGTTAAAAACCATGGTGGCAGTATTAATAATATTAAATTGTAAAATGTTCGTTTGTAACCTACTTCCTGTTTAAATGGACATGTGAACTAGCTGCAACAGGGAGATGGAAACAATTTATCTGAGTAGGTGTTTTTTAAGACAGTTTGGATTGTTAAAAATACTGGCTGTAAGTTGTGTTAACAGTGTTTAACCTAACCTATTTGGTTATAAGAGTTTTAAGTGTGTTAGGGTTGTTTATAGTTTTCCATGTTTCTTTTCTAACATTGCAAATTTTTTTTTATAGAATGCTATATGGATAGAACTTTACGTCATTCACCCACATCTAAATTTAATCCCATTATATGAGTATCCTGCTTTGTTGCAGTAGGTGTAGGAAAGGTACATTATATTTAATTTCAGGCTATTAAATCACTTTTTTCTTTTGTATTATTTCAGAAAACATTATTCCATCAATTCTGACAGTGATTTAGTTGTCAGTGGTTTGGAATATGATCATTTCTTTGTTCTCCAACCTTTCCTTGAAATATAGGTAAACTCTTTAAAACTTATGCCTTCCATGATTTTAAATCATGATGAAATTTTCCTTGGGATAGTAGAATTTTATCTCAGCCCAAACTATTTTCAAAGCTAATGATAATGAATGTATGAGCTAGATGAAAAATTCATGGTTAAAAATAAGCTGATAACATGGTTGATAATATATGTTAAAAAAGAGCTTTGTACCTGAGGTTGCAGTGGTAATGGAGTATGACACTAGTGTTCTGTGATAATTCCTATGTGCAGAGTTTCTAATCTAGGCAACTATAAATGATAAATAAATCAAATTTAAAATGAATGGTTTATACACTAATTTTCAAGGAGCATATAATTCTTCTAAACTTAAGGCAGTATTTGAAACATCAGTTCATCTCTGTTGGAACTTATTTCACTTCTCTGATTAGGGAAATGGAAAAAAAGAAGAGAATTTAATATTGCATATATTCTGGTTTTCCATTGCTGTATAACAAGCCACCTCAAAATATAGTGGCTTAAAGCAATCACTTATTGTTGTCTGTAGGTTACCTGGACTCAGCAAGTAATTATTGCTTCAGGTCTCTCACATATACAATCTAGCAGAGAGTTTAATCATCTGAAGGTTCAACTGGGCAGTTTATCCAAGTTCAGTCACTTAGATGGCTGGGAATTGAGATGGCCTTTCCAAGTGGCTTGACTTGGGTTTCCACCAGCATGGCAACTGGATTTGAAGAGAGAAACCCTCTTCTCCTCTCCCCAGGCTCCTCTTGAGCAAACCCTTCAAGAGGCCAGGTAGAAGCTTTACGATTTGTTATGACCTAGCTCAGAAGTTCCACACCATCGTGTCTGCTTGATTCTTCCAGACCAAACACATCACTGAGGCCAGCCCAGATTCAAGTTGAGAGGAATTAGACTCCATCTCTTGGTGTGGCAGTGGCATATGGGCATAGAAAAGGAATCGATAGTGGCCATCTTTGAAGACTAGCAACCACAGCATACTTGATTAATTTGTTTTGATTTAACTAGATATTTCCACATTATTAATAATCAAATATAGTGTTTATTTGGTTATTTGTATTTGTATGCTTATACAGTGAATTACTTAACACTGAACATATTTGTCCAGTTGTTGGCCCATTTTTTGCTTAGGTTTATTCATGGAATTGGACGATCAGGTGATATTTCTGCTGTGCAACCTAAAGCTGCAGGTTCTAGCCTTTTGAACAAAATTACCAATTCTTTGGTCCTGGACATCATAAAATTGGCTGGTATGTACTGTGTTAATCATAATACTTTTGGCTGACCAGTCACACAAACCTTTGCCTGTTTTCTTTTACTAATGCTTCTTTCCAAAAGGAGTATAAATGGCTTTTGAAAAGATATATATAAAACCTTTAGAATAAGATGGAAAATAAGAGCCATATCCCTGGAGGATGAATTTAGCAGTGAGCTTCCTGAGCAGGAATACAGAAGAAGTACTAAGTTTATAACTCTTTATTTGATAGAAGTATATAATTTCTTTAAGAAGGATGCTAGTTTTTCAATGTAATAATTAATTTCTGTTTTCCTTCTTATTTGTAGGTGTCCATACAGTGACCAGCTGCTTTGTAGTTCCAATGGCAACTGGTATGAGTCTAACTCTGTGTTTCCTAACATTGCGACACAGAAGACCAAAGGCAAAGTATATTATATGGCCACGAATAGACCAGAAGTCTTGCTTTAAATCCATGATTACTGCAGGTAAAAAAAGAGAAGCAGCATATAATGTCTTCAACATCACAGAAAATTCAAACATTTTATACAGAGGCAAATAAGTGAAAAAGAAACTAAAGTGAAGTCACTCAATCGTGTCTGTCTCTGTGACCCCATGGACTGTAGCCTGCCAGGTTCCTCCATCCATGGGGTTTTCCAGGCAAGAATACTGGAGTGGTTTGCTGTTTCCTTCTCCAGGGGATCTTCCCGACCTAGGGATTGAACCTGGATCTCCTGCACTGCAGGCATACTCTTTACCATCTGAGCTACCAACTAAACCTGTTCCTATTCCATTTTTTAAATTGTGGTAAAACATACATAACAAAATTTATCATTTTAACCAATTTTAAATATATCGTTTCTTGATATTAAGTACATTCATCATGTTTGAACCATCACTACCATCTCTCTACAGAACTTTTTCATCCTCTTAAACTGAAACTCTACCTATTAAACAATAACTCTCCCATCCCCTCCTCCTCAGGTCCGTAGAAATCACTATTCTACTTTCTGTCTATGAGTTTGTCCTTCATATAGGTGGAATTATAGACTGTTTGTCCTTTTGTGACTGGCTTATTTGACTTAGCATAATATCTTTAAGGTTCATCCATGTTACAGCATGTGCCAGAATTTCCTTCTTTTAAGACTCCCATTGTGTGTGTGTGTGTGCATGCGTGCGTGTGTATTACATATATATATCTCACATTTTGTTTGTTCATTCATTCATTTACTGGTGGATACTTGGGTTGCTTCCACCTTTTGGCTATGGTGAATAATGCTGCTAAGAACATGGGTGTGCATATCCTGTTTGAGTCCCTGCTGTGAATTCTTTTCAGTATATACTCAAGAAGTCAAAGTGCTGCATTGTATGCCCCCATTCTTTAAAATGGGGATATGATTACCTACTTCAGAAGATTGTTTTCAGGATTAAATGGGATGACATACGAAATGCCAGCAATAATCCTTGGAGCATACAAGGTGCTTCAGGAATGTTTGTTGTGTGAACATGAGTGGAATACCCATAAATAATTACCATGAATCAAAGTACAGGAATATAGACATCATGAGTATAGATGAGAAGAAACTTTAAATTGACATTTTAGTATTTGGCTTCCTGATTGGGTCAGGTCGAATTTGAGAATTTAAAGTTATTTTTGAATGACCTCAGTCTGTTGTATGAAATGAACAGTATTGGACTGTAATTAAACTGCATAAATAATTCTAAAGAAACTCGGGTAAAGGGATTCATAATAAGGGCATATAACAGAAATAGACTTTTAAGTGGCATAAATCTGTCAAGTCTGTTAATTTGCAAACTATTAACCAAAAATCTGATAACCAAAATTATGGAAAGATTGATATATTGAAAAACTGGAAACTTTTTCCAAAAGGTGTTATGATTTGGACTACATTATGTTCTCAGGAAGCAAGATGGTTGTAGTCATAGAAAAACAACACAAACTGGCATTGTAGTTGTTTGAAAGCAAAAATAGGGTTGAATCTAGAGAATTTGAGAATAGAAAATTAGCTGTCCTTAGGATGTTCTTTATTTAAGTAAAGTTTTGTTTTAATAGCTGCTTAGATATGAAATCTAGACTTCTGTGGACCAGCATATGTGAATTGATGATTTTATAGTGGCTGAAGTTTTATATCTCTGTAGGTAGAATGCAGACAACTTGTTGTAAAACAGAAATGAAAACTACTTGCTCTTAACTTTGATTTCAATTGCTGTGTGACCTTGGGGAAGCCACTTAATCTTACTAAACTTTGGCTCCCTTATCTTTGAAATGAGTAAGTTGAGTTAAATGGTTTCTAAATCCCTTATAGCTTTTAAATCCATGAATCTAGCCTACTGCTAGATCTGGTATTTGGGAAGACTTAGGATGTGAGAACATAATAACTTTATGTGCAAAACAATTTTTATATTTAAATTATAGAAGTCTCTGATAAGCTATGAGATGGGTCTCCTAAAATGTGTTTTCTTTTTCTTTAGAGGTAAAACATTAAGTGCATGATTGTGATTTGTTCCATTACTTGAATTATATTATTTTTGTTCATCTCTGAAATAAAGTGAACTTTAAAATAAAACTTGTGTTGCCAGAGATTGAGTAGATTTACTTTTCAGTGGACTGAAATTGAACAGGGCTCAGTGACCTCTTTTGTCATCGATGACTGTGTTATTACTTTCCTAGGAATCTATTCAACACTTGTTTTCCTTTCTTCCCAGAATTAGTCTTTCTTGTCATATCAAAATATTAAATAGACTTGTGATCCTAATTGTCCTTCACCTTGTTTTGAATGGCCTTTGCCTCATGCCAGTATTAAGCCAGGTCTTTATATTAGAGAAGGGTCCATTGACGAAAATAAATATTTAGAAGTTCTGTATAGAATAGAACTGCTTCCTGGAGTCCAGGATCTCCCCTTATTCTAACATTTTGGTTTCTGGTTGACTTGGTTAGGTTTTGAGCCTGTGGTGATAGAGAACATTTTAGAAGGTGACGAGCTGCGCACAGACCTGAAAGCAGTGGAGGCTAAAGTCCAGGAACTTGGGCCTGATCACGTTCTGTGTATTCATTCTACCACGTCCTGTTTTGCTCCAAGGGTGCCTGATAGGTAAATAATTTGTGAATATTGTCTTTCACTGTTCATCAGTCTTTAAAATGCACTTATACTAATTCTGAGAGATGTCTAAGTAACATTTGGCAGTTAATGCTACTTGAGTGAACTGTTGAAGAAACAACATAATGGCTTCAGAAAATAAAAATATGATAAAGAAGGAAAAGCAACGACTACCAAGTGTTATCACCTGAATAGACGCAGAGCATCTCTGTTTTCTTGCTCTTCTTTATGTTTCTGGACATTTAGCATCTTTTTTGTCATTGTTTAATAGAAGTTCCTAAGGCAAATTTTGGATTTACATATTTGTTTTTAATTGCCATCTCCACTTATTTGATCTTACAGTTAGTTTTCATATATAGGAACTATCAGTATTATAATAACAGATTTTAAATAGAAAACTTTATTTATTGTCCTTTGATTTTTCTTTTTTAAATTGGAAGACTAACCCAGATATCGGAGAAGGCAATGGCAGCCCACTCCAGTCCTCTTGCCTGGAAAATCCCATGGACAGAGGAGCCTGGTAGGTTACAGTCCATGGGATCGCAGAGAGTCCAACACGACTGAGCGACTTCACTTTCACTTTTCACTTTCATGCATTGGAGGAGGAAATGGCAACCCACTCCAGTGTTCTTGCCTGGAGAATCCCAGGGACGGGGGAGCCTGGTGGGCAGCCATCTATGGAGTCGCACAGAGTCGAACACGACTGAAGCGACTTAGCAGCAGCAGCAGCAACCCAGATATACAGTTAGGTATATAATTATCCTTGCATTTTGAGAAATGCAAATGTTTAAAAATGGCAACTGTTTCCTTTACTAAAGGATGGCCACAAGTTTTTGCTCTGAAAATGTAGTAGGCTTAGGTATAGTAATGTATATTTCTAGTTTTGACAGCAACTGTTTGTTTCATTTTAACATTTTGAACAGAAGTGCTAATAATTTGTAAAAACTACATTGACTTTGGATAATTTTCATAGCATCAAGTTATACTTTGATTTTAGTTCATGGAGTCACATTATTTGACAGTAGTGAATGCATGTTATCTTTCTTTATAAGCAGATTTTAAGACACTTTTATTTAAGACACTTGCTTCATTCATGAGCTTGAGTTCTGTTTTCAGATTATGTAACATATGCTTGAGTTGTTTATTCATCACGTATCAAATTTTAAATTTGTATTGAAATATTAAATAAACATCTTTATTCTTTCTTCATTGATGTTTTTGCTATCTAAAAAATTTTAATGTGAAGGAAATAAATTACACTTCTAAAAACAGTATATGGATATTTGTATTATTATAGATTATCCTTGAGGATATTTTTGTTTTTGTTTCATTTTGACTTTTTTTTTTAATTGACATATGGTTGATTTGCAATGTTGTGATAGTTTCTGGTGTACAGAAAAGTGATTCAGTTATACATATACATATAAAAGCAATATGCATATTGTTTATTTTTATCTTTTCCATTAAGGTTTATTAAAGGATATTGAATATAGCTCCCTGTGCTATACAGTATGACCTTGTGGTTTATGTATTTTACATATAGTAGTTTGTATCTGCTGATCCCAAACTCCTAATTTATCTTTCCCCCACCCCCTTTCCCTTTTAGTAATCATAAGTTTGTTCTCTGTGTCTGTGAGTCTGTTTCTGTTTTGTAAGTTTGTTCATCTGTATCATATTAAATTCTGCATATAAGTGATATCAAATTATAATTTTCTTTCTCTGACTTGCCTCACTTAGTATGGTAGTCTCTAGGTCAGTCTGTGTTGCTGCAATTGGCGTTATTTTGTTCTTTTTTATGGCTGAGTAGTATTCCATGGTCTATATAGGCCACATCTTTATCCATTCACCTATAGGTAGACATTCAGGTTGCTTCCATGTTTTGGCTGTTTTGAATAGTGCCATTATGAATATAGCTCAATCACTCAATCGTGTCTGAATCTTTTTGGCCCCATGGACTGTAGTCTGGCAGGCTCCTCTGTCCATGGGATTATCCATGCAAAAATACTGGAGTGGGTATTATTTCCCACTCCAGGGGATCTTCGCACCTCAGACACTGAACCTGTGTCTCCTGCACTGGCAGGCAGATTCTTTACCACTAGTGCCACCTGGGGAAGCCCTCGTTATGAATATAGGGATGAATGTATTTGTTTGAATTAAGAGTTGTCTGCATGTATGTCCAGAAGTGGGAATGCTGGATCCTATGGCAACTCTTATTTTTAGTTTTTTTAAGGAATCTCCATACTCTTTTTCCATAGTGACTGCATCAGTTTACATTCCCGCAAACAATATAGGAGGGTTTCCTTTTTTTTCTCCACACCCTCTTCAGCACTTATTATTTGTAGATTTTTTTTAATGATGGCCATTCTGAGTGGTGTGAGGTGATAACCTCATTGAAGTTTTGATTTGCATCTCTATAATAATTAGAAATGTTGAGCATCTTTTCATGTGCCTATCGGCCATCTGTATCATTTTGAATAACTTTATTGCCTGGTATAGGATAAGTACATTTTGTGTGTATTATCCTTTAGAAAAAATCAGGCTTTTTTTTTTCAGTCAGAATTCTCATGTTTATTCTCATGTTAAATACTACTCTAGTGGTGTTATATAATGAATGTTCCTGATTAGAGTGAACTTTAGGAAAATGATGATGCTCAGTTATTAGTAATATGTTTGAATTTCTGATTTTATTAAATTAAAAAATGCATTTTGATTTCTTTACATTAAGTTTAATTCCTTTATAGTCTTAATTTGAATGTATATAGTGTCTTTATTAATTAATTGGACAGAGTATTGTGGGGCAAAATCAGTCAAAGAAAATGTTTTTAAAAGTATCATTTCTTAAATTGATAACTTAAATTGGATTCTAAGTTAGAATGCAATCTGATTCACATGGAAAATATTTTTTTTGTTTCTCCTTGCCTTCTTAACACACATTGTAAATATTAGCTTTTTGATCAGTTCAGAATATTTAAAACTACTCACAAGTTATTTTTAAGTACTTTGTTTTTATGATGCTTTATTCTCAAAGAAGTTTGTTCCATTATTAAGAAATACTTTCATTAGAACACACATTGTAAATATTAGCTTTTTGATCAATTCAGAATATTTAAAACTACTCACAAGTTATTTTTAAGTACTTTGTTTTTATGATGCTTTATTCTCAAAGAAGTTTGTTCCATTATTAAGAAATACTTTCATTAGAACACAAACATGTGAAAGTGTCTTTTAGAAGAAAATACTTGTGTGTATTCCAGAAGGTCTATTTTTGTTAAAAACAACATCTGATTAGTTTTCTGCCTCCATTTGTGAGGTTTATGAAATTGAGTGATAAAATGAGTTTTTAATTCATAAAACAAAACTTTAGGGAAGTAAATTGAAAACTTCTAGCAGTTGAATGTTATTTTTATTTGTAGTTTAAAAACATTAATGTATATCTACTGTAAAAGGAAAATGTGCTATGGATAAATAGATAATTAAGCTATTATATAC
This sequence comes from Moschus berezovskii, assembly GCF_049115385.1. Taxonomy (NCBI): domain Eukaryota; kingdom Metazoa; phylum Chordata; class Mammalia; order Artiodactyla; family Moschidae; genus Moschus; species Moschus berezovskii. The sequence goes on along the minus strand of NC_142464.1, from coordinate 53,028,533 downwards.
TTGTAATACATTTTTGTGGGAAATAATTTTTATTCTTTTAACATGCTTTGCTTTCAAATTTTTATATTGTAGAGAGCATTTTTAAATAATTTTTATCAAGCCATAGGATTTCATTTTAGCTTCATAGCATGAAGACATTTCTGTTAGAGATGACCTCAGTCACAAGTAGTATTTAGTTTTATAAAAGAGCATCATTTATTACACTGTAATTGTAATTTATTACCTTACTTTGCATAAAGTTAGACTCTCAGATTATCTTAATATGAGAAGTGTGAAATGAAAAAGTAAGAGTGAATTTTAAACCAGCAACTATTTAAAAGATTCTTTAGTATCCAAGTTGTTGGGGAATGTTATTTTGGTACTCAAGTAGTTTAATGTTCTGTATTTTTTAATACATTAAAGTCTATTTGAAAATGTATTTTTTACTTTATGAGATGCTTCACAGAGACTTCTTAGGATTTCAAGATATGCTAATTATTTTGCAGATATTAGCTTTGGAATGATAAGCAATTGAAATCATTTAAAAAATGAGCATACCAACCTTGTAAGAACTTTATAAATAATCTGCTTCTTACTTTTTATATAGAAAATTTTCAAGTGATTTAAAAGCTACCATCTATATGGACTTTTCGGAACACTTGTTTTCTTATTTTTATTGGTAACATTAATTTAAAAGCTTTTCCAGGTTTATCCCTAAGTACCTACTATGTATTTCAAAGGTGCCAAATTATATGCTGAAATACTGCTGTAAAAGTTTCAGTTTGTTATTTTTTTCCCTAGTATACTTTTTTGCTGTTTAGTCGCTAAGTCAAAAGTGTCCGACTCTTTTGTGACCCCATGAACTATAGCTCACCAGGCTCCTCTGTCCATGGGATTTCCCAGGGAAGAATACTGGAGTGGGTTGCCATATGGATAACTTAAATTTTAAAACTTTTCTTGTAGTTTACTAAGGCAGAGTATGAATACATCTTTCTATTGAATATGTTTATAGGTTAGAAGAACTGGCTGTGATTTGTGCTAATTACGGCATTCCACATATAGTCAACAATGCTTATGGAGTGCAATCATCAAAGTGCATGCACCTCATTCAGCAGGTAAGAGAGCTTCAAAAGATATGTCAAGAAAAAATGGATTTTAACATATTTGGGATTATTTGCTTTTCTTACAACATAATATAGAAAGTTTAGTATCTTCGTTTTTATGGAGCATTAGGAATTTGCATTTTGTAGTCACTAGTGAAAGTCATTATTCTTTGCTAGTGGCATTGGACTATAGCTATGGTCAGAATGGATATAAAAATCTTTCACCACAGAGCACCGAGCTGAGCTCCCTTTGCTATAGAGCAGGTTCCCAATAGCTATCTACTTTACATATGGTAATTGGTAGTGTGTATTTATCTGTCCTAGTCTCCCAGTTCATCCTACCCAAGGTGGGTGGTGGGAGGGAGGTCCAAGAGGGAAGGGCTATATATAGCTGGTTCACTTCATTGTACAGCAGAAACTAACACAACATCGGACATCACCAGATGGTTAACACCGAAATCAGATTGATTATATTCTTTGCAGTCAAAGATGGAGAAGTTCTAAATAGTCAGCAAAAACAAGACTGGGAGCTGACTGAGGTTCAGATCATGAACTCCTTATTGCCAAATTCAGACTTAAATTGAAGAAAGTAGGGAAAACCACTAGACCATTCAGGTATGACCTAAATCAAATCTCTTAACAACTATACAGTGGAAGTGACAAATAGATTCAAGGGATTAAATCTGATAGAATGCCTGAAGAACTATGGATGGAGGTTCATGACATTGTACAGGACCAGGGATCAAGACCATCCCCAAGAAAAGGAAATTCAAAAAGGCAAAATGGTTGTCTGAGGAGGCCTTGCAAATAGCTGTGAAAAGAAGAAAAGTGAAAGGCAAAGGAGAAAAGCAAAGATATACCCATTTGAATGCAGAGTTGAAAGAATAGCAAGGAGAGATAAGAAAGCCTTCCTCCGCGATCAATGCAAAGAAATAGAGGAAAACAACTGAATGGGAAAGACTAGAGATCTCTTCAAGAAAATTCGAGATACCAAGGGAACATTTCATACAAAGATGGGCTCAATTAAAGGACAGAAATGGTATGGACCTGACAGAAGCAGAAGATATTAAGAAGAGGTGGCAAAAATAAACAGAAGAACTATACAAAAAAGATCTTCATGACCCAGATAATCACAATGGTGTGATCACTCACCTAGAGCCAGACATCCTGGAATGTGAAGTCAAGTGGGCCTTAGGAAGCCTCACTGTGAACAAAATTAGTGGAGGTGATGGAATTCCAGTTGAGCTATTTCAAATCCTAAAAGATGATGCTGTACAAGTGTTGTACTCAATATGTCAGCAAATTTGGAAATCTCAGCAGTGGCCACAGGACTGGAAAAGGTCAGTTTTCATTCCAATCCCAAAGAAGGCAATGTCAAAGAATGCTCAAATTACCGCACAGTTGCACTCATCTCAACACGCTAGTCATCTCAACACGCTAGTGAAGTAATGCTCAAAATTTTCCAAGCCAGACTTCAACAGTGTGTGAACAGTGAACTTTCAGGTGTTCAAGCTGGTTTTAGGAAAGGGAGAGAACTAGAGATCAAATTGCCAACATCCATTGCATCATCAAAAAAGCAAGAGAGTTCCAAAAGAACATCTATTTCCGCTTTATTGACTATGCCAAAGCCTTCGACTGTGTGGATCACGGCAAACTGGAAAATTCTGAAAGAGATGGGAATATCAGACCACCTGACCTGCCTCCTGAGAAATCTGGATGCAGGTCAAGAAGCAACAGTTAGAACTGAACATGAAGGAACAGACTGATTCCAAATAGGAAAAGGAGTACATCAAGGCTGTATATTGTCACCCTGGTTATTTAACTTATATGCAGAGTACATCATGCAAAATGCTGGACTGGATGAAGCACAAGCTGGAATCAAGGTTGCCAGGGGATATACCAATAACCTGAGAAATGGCAACCCACTCCAGTGTTCTTGCCTGGAGAATCCCAGGGACGGGGGAGCCTGGTGGGCTGCCGTCTATGGGGTCACACAGAGTCGGACACGACTGAAGTGACTCAGCAGCAGCAGCAGCAGATATGCAGATGACACCACCCTTATGGCAGAAAGTGAAGAAGAACTAAAGAGCCTCTTGATGAAAGTGAAAGAGGAGAGAAAAGTTGGCTTAAAGCTCAACATTCAGAAAACTAAGATCATGGCATCTGGTCCCATCACTTCATGGGAAATAGATGGGGAAACAGTGGAAACAGTGTCAGACTTAAATTTTTTGGTCTCCAAAATCTCTGCAGATGGTGATTGGAGCCATGAAATTAAAAGATGCTTACTCTTGGAAGGAAAGTTATGACCAACCTAGACAGCATATTAAAAAGCAGAGACATTACTTTGCCAACAAAGGTCCATCTAGTCAAATCTATGGTTTTTCCAGTGGTCATGTATGGATGTGAGAATTGAACAATAAAGCTGAGTGCCAAAGAATTGATGCTTTTGAACCATGGTGTTTGGAGAATACTCTTGAGAGTCCCTTAGACTGCAAGGAGATTCAACCAGTCCATCCTAAGGGAAATCAGTTGTGAATATTCATTGGAAGGACTGATGCTGAAGCTGAAACTCCAATACTTTGGCCACCTGATGTGAAGAACTGACTCATTAGAAAAGACCCTGATGCTGGGAAAGATTGAAGGTGGGAGGAGAAAGGAATGACAGAGGATGAGATGGTTGGATGGCATCACTGATTCAATGGACATGAGTTTGAGTAGGCTCTGGGAGTTGGTGATGGACAGGGAAGCCTGGCAAAGAATTGGACATGACTGAGCGACTGAACTGAACTGAACACGACATTGTAAAGCAACTATACATCAATTTTAAAAAAAATTCAGTAGCTTGTTTTATTTAACTTTCTCAAAATGCTCTATTACCAATGTTCTCATTTTTCTAATGTACTTGATTATAGTATTCATAAAATGTTGAATGTTTATTCTAGCATATAACTGTGGAGTTGGCAGATAGGAAAAGGACTGTTCTTTATTAGGGAAAGGACTTTGTTCACTGTTATGTGCTCAATGCTTGGGATAAAACCTTGTACACAACTGACACTCAATAATTGATTATTCCAAATTGAATTATATTTACTTGCAGTGATTATTCATGCTATATTAGTATATCGATAGATATTATTTAGGTATGATATGAGTTTTATGATTTGTGTGCATAATGATGTAAATCAAGTACTCAGTTTTGACACACATGTAATTTGTAGTATGTGGTTAAGAATTGTTCACAGATTATTTGTGGTCTTCTCCCACGAGGTGGTGAATGTTTCTTAGTTCTTTAGGTCCTATCTCTTGTTTTCTTTTTTATTCTTTTGAGTGTACTAGTATTATCTCTGATATAAATATGGTTTATATGATAGTATTAGCCAATTTTCTTAATTTCTTTACTTAAAGGTTGTACCAGTTAAGATGTAATTGACTGCAGGTAACAGAAACCCAACCCAAATTAGCTTAATCAATAAAGAAATGGATTAGCTTGCATAACAAAAGGGGTCCAGAAGTGGAGTGGTATGCCAGGTTTTTTAAAACCTTGAGGAAAGTCATTTACTCTTTCCTTGATATCCTTTTCCATAACTCAACTTTTTAAGCCTTCATCACAATTTATTTTAGATTATATCTAATTTGAATAGTGGCAGAGGAACTCTTGAAAAAAACCTGATTTCAGTGATTCATTTTTATTCCATCTCCCTTTCCCCCTTTTCCTCTCTCTTCCTCTGTAATTTTTAGCAGCCTCAGTTCTTTTAAAAGTTAAATATACCAGCATTCCTAAAAGTTTAGAAAAATGAGGAGGGAGTAGAAGATCACTCATAAACCTGTTATCCTAACAGTTACCCTTAGAAATTTCTGTATCCCTTTGCTCTCTTTTTTAAAATACATATATGGTTATAGCTCTTATGTATACTTAGTATTAACATTTTCAAATTTAGTAAAAATATTTAATTTTTAAATTTAAATATTAACTTTGTGTTTCTATACTCTCCATATCCCTATGAAGTTTTCATAATAATCAGTTTAATGGTTCCTTAACATTTATCCAGATGTTACATACTTAACCCACCTATACTCATGACATATTTTTCAATACTAGAAAATTTGATGGTGTAATTGAAGAAATTAAGACTATCAAAGCTTCCCATGGGATTATACATCATGAGTAGACTACTTTGTCATCACTTCTCTTCATTTGTGAGGTGGTTTTACTAACATTTTAACCAGAAAATAACATTATAAGATGGTGAATGAATTTTTAGGAGGTAGCTGTTGTATTGTTGCAGATACTGTGTTACCTTCTAGAACTGATAGTTCTTCAAAATAACAAAAAATCGTACATGAACATTGACCCTTACAAAAAGAGGTGGTGTTCCTGTTAGTTCAGTCGCTCAGTTGTGTCCGACTCTCCGCGACCCCATGAATCGCAGCACGCCAGGCCTCCCTGTCCATCACCAACTCCCAGAGTTCACTCAACCTCATGTCCACAGAGTCAGTGATGCCATCCAGCCATCCCATTCTCTGTCGTCCCCTTCTCCTCCCACCCCCAATCCCTCCCAGCATCAGAGTCTTTTCCAATGCGTTTCAACCAAATAAATATTTGGGTCTTATAGGTGCTAGTTGTTTCATGATATTCTAAAAAATTAAAAGTAACTTTATTTCAGTAGTTTTTATTCATTGTACATGCCATTTAGTCAGTACACACCTTGTGTCAGGCATCCTGCTAGACTTTTCAAATTTATTAAATTAATCCTAACAGTTTAAGGTAACTTCTTATTGTTTTTGTTCTGCAAATGAAGAAACATACTCAGAGGTATTAAGTGACTTGCCTAAGGTGCTAAGCTGCAAAATGGCCCATCTAAGTTCTATGTGACTCCAAAACCCTTATTTTCCTCTAAAAAACAAAGTACTAAAACAGCAAAGCTTTCTTGAGAAGATAGTATTGCATTAATCAAGCAATCAGGGAAGAAAGAGGAATAACTAAAATGTTTCTGAATTCTTTTTTTTTTAAGAGCAATACCCCAGAATGACTTAATGCTGTGCATACCGTGCATTCTGGTATGCATATATGGTCCCCAGGAAATTAACTTATCAGAACGTATAGTTCTGATATATATTAAACTGACTAACTTAGGAGACTCATAGAATATGGGTGTGAGGACACATTACTTGATAGGGTTGTAGCAGAGTCACAAAATTACGTAGAATTAATTTAAGTTTTAGAGTTAGAATGGATTGTTAAGCTCCCAAAGTGTGGGAAGCAGTGAGTGTATTTATTGAGAATTTGAGAGAAGTAGGTGTTATACTACTTATTCATAGACCTGTCAATTCATTCAACACATATTTGCAGGGTTCCCACAGATGTGTCAGGCACCAGGGTACATGCTGGGGATGCAGTAGTAAATGTAACAATCTTCATCCTCATGGAGTGGAAGCAGACAGTAAGCAATAAGGATGACTGCTGCTGCTGCTGAGTCACTTCAGTCGTGTCCGACTCTGTGCAACCCCATAGACGGAAGCCCACCAGGCTCCCCCGTCCCTGGGATTCTCCAGGCAAGAACACTGGAGTGGGTTGCCATTTCCTTCTCCAATGTGTGAAAGTGAAAAGTGAAAGTGAAGTCGCTCAGTTGTGTCCGACCCTCAGCGACCCCACGGACTGCAGCCAACCAGGCCCCTCCATCCATGGGATTTTCTAGGCAAGAGTAGTGGAGTGGCTTGCCATTGCCTTCTCCGAATAAGGATGACAGTGTTTGAGGGGAGGGGTGTCAGATGGAGTGATCCAGGAAGTCCTCTCTGAGAAGTAACATTTGAGCTGAGTCCTGAGTGATATGAAAGAGTGAGTTTGGTGGTACTCTGGAGAGATTCCAGGCAGAAAGTAACAGTAAGTACCAAGACACTGAGGCCAGGGTGTGCTGGGAATGGGTGAGGAAGAGCACGGAGGCCAGTATAGCTGGCCCAGGGCAAATGAGGGCAGCAGTGCGGGGAAAGAGATTTTGAGGTGTGGTAAAGATTTGAGATTTTATTCTTGGTATGATCATCAGCCAGTGGAAGGTTTTGAGCAGGAGAATAGACTGTGACTTACTTTTTTAAACCATCGTTTTGGCTGTGATGTGGGAAATGGCCTGTAGGAAGACAAGTATAGAAGGTTGTTGCAACTGCCCACGTGGGATGTGTTGGTGGCCTCAGCCAAGGTGGTAGCTGTTAAGGTGTTAAGGAACAATTCGATTCAGATGTATTTTGAGAGTCAATCTTATAGGGTATGCTGATGAATCAGATGGAAGGAATGAGGAAATGAGAATTCAGGGCCTTCAAGACTTTTGGTGTGAGTTGCTGGAAAGATGAAAATGCTGTAGGACACTGTTTAATTCTTTAAACATGAGTTCTTCATCGCATTTACCTAGGTTTTTGCCAGGGTGACTTTCAGTGTGTACATGTGTGCTCAGTTGCTCAATTGAGTCTGACTCTGCGACCCCATGGACTGTAGCCCACCAGGCTCCTCTCTCCATTGGGTTCTCCAGGCAAGAACACTGGAGTGGGTTGCCATTTCCTCTCCAGGGGATCCTCCCAATCCAGGGATCAAACCCGCGTCTCCTGTGACTCCTGCTTTGGCAGAGATGGATTCTTTACCACCGAGCTACCTGGGAAGCCCCGGGTGACTTTCAGTAAGACACTTTAACTTCCTGTGCTATTAACTACATTTCTGACCTTGGGCACATCACTTTAATTTCTTTGTGCCTTAATTTTCTTATCTGTAAAATAGCTATTATTGTGACATCTGCCCAGAGGGGTATTGCAAAGGTTAAGTGAGTTAAGAATGTAGAGTGCTTAGAACAGTGCCTGGTGCATAGTAAGTTCTCTGTAAATTTTAGCCTGAATTATTGTATGAACAGTCATCTGTTTTATTCACTGCTGCTGTGTCCAGGACCTGGAGCACTGCATGATAATAGGTGATAGGTGCCCCAATGTTTGTCCTCTGAATAAATGAGTAAGTGAATGAACTGATAAATGGCCACTTTTTACTTCATAGGACATGCTCCTGTGTTTCCTAGTCTGTTTAAGCCCTTCTAGCCTTGTAGTGTTTTTCTTTTCTCCTCAGTAATAGCCTCAGACCTTAGTGTGGAGAACGAGATCTATACACCATTCCTAGTCTGTTTGTTTTCCTGCCACAGAGTTTGCTGCCCTTTGAATGCTTTCTGTGTTTCAGTAGTGAAGGGATTCTAGCCAAGTCTTGTGGACTGATGCCCCCTTAGTACTCCTGCTCCCAGTTTAGGTTCAGATTTCTCTTGGGACGTCTCAGGCAGCACTTAAATGCTGATGAAAAGGTAACTCCGTTCCACTTTATTTTTATGTGCTACTACTTTGCATAGTTTTCGGTTATTTATTCAGTGACTTTGCATGGTTTTCAGTTATTTATTCAGTTAGTCTGATATACTTCTCTCTGTTTTCCTGTGGTAAAATGAGATTTTCTCTGATCATAGTTTATGAGGAAAATAGAAAGGAGAATGACAGGGAAGATTACGATTGAAACAATCACGCAATAGCCTACAGAGTGGTCTGTGCCCTTTTTCTGCTTTTGCTGCTTCTTCCTATTGCCTGGATCTGGTCTCTCAGATTAGGCACCTATCTGCTCCTTCTATTCTCCCTGAGATATGGATGTGGATATAAAGTGGTAAGATGAAGGTCAAATGTGGTTACAGTATTAATAGGAATGTAGATTGTGAATACAGAATGAAAATCTGTGGCTATAGATAAAGAAGAAAAACTATCTTAGCTGAAATTTAGATAGTATCTTAGTTTTTAAAAGGAGAAAATTGAAACACATTAGGCAGAAGGTCATGGACTGTGTTCCATGGAACTGGAACTTAGTTTTACATTTCTAGCAAGTATTCCATTTTTCACCAGAATATGAAATTTTCACTTGAAGTTCATTTGTAGTAGAATAGGATCATCTAACATTATGACATTAGGAAACAGAAGTTACATAGAAACATTTCCAATAGTATACCCCCCCCAAATTCCATTAGTTGATGTTAAAAATAAAATCTTTCTTTTCTCTGTTGTTATCCAAGTGGCAATAGGAGCAGAAAGTGAAAGTCGCACAGTTGTGTTCAACTCTTTGCAACCCCCTGGAGTATACACAGTCCGTGGAATTTTCCAGACTAGAATACTGGAGTGGGTAGCCTTTCCCTTCTCCAGGGGGTCTTCCCAACCCAACCCAGGTCTTCCACATTACAAATGGGTTCTTTACCAGCTGAGCCACAAGGGAAGCCCAAGAATACTGGAGTGGATAGTCTGTCCCTTCCCCAGGGGATCTTTCAGACCCAGGAATTGAACTGGGGTCTTCTGCATTGCAGGCGGATTCTTTATCAACTGAGCTATGAGGGAAGCCCTCCAGTTATAAGAAGCAGCATTTAGAAACTCCGTTTAATACTTAAAAATATTTTACTGATGTTTATACAAAGAAAATAAAAATATTTGATCTGTGTTTTTATTTCTGTGCATTGTTTTAATGACATTTATTAATAGCAGTTGCTGTCCTTTCTTCTGGAAACTAATAATGTAATATTGCATGTTATTCTGTTCTAGGGAGCTCGTGTTGGTAGAATAGATGCTTTCGTTCAAAGTTTGGACAAAAATTTCATGGTTCCAGTAGGTGGTGCTATAATTGCTGGCTTTAATGATTCCTTCATTCAGGAAATCAGCAAGATGTATCCAGGTAAATAAATGAGTTGCTCTTCAGAAAAAGTAACTAACAAAAATCCATTTGTATATAGGCTACTGTAATAAATCTTACTTTACAAAGCTTTTTCTCCCTAATGTAACATATCATCCTTATTTCAGGAAGAGCTTCAGCTTCACCTTCTTTAGATGTCCTTATTACTTTATTATCACTTGGATCAAATGGCTACAAGAAGCTATTAAAAGAAAGAAAGGTAAGCTTTCCCTCTAGGTATAAAATAATATCCTTGACTAAAACAGTACTCCAGAGTATTGGTGTTTCTGTCTATTGGTTTATCACTTTGGGATATAGATACCTAGCACAATCCTAGGGGATTGAGTTTGATTTGTTTTTCAATTAATCATTGTTATCCCATCTATTTAGATATCCTGAGGAATCTTGGAAGAGTGATTTTGTTTTTGTGGTTTTTTTTTTTTTTTGAGAAAGTCCTATATCGGGGATTCTATTAGTTTGGTAAAATTTAATTCATTTATCAGTTATAGGTAAATAGAGGCTCTTAAAAGACAGGTGGACAAGTTTTTTCTTTTTAGTTTTGGAAGACTTGTTTAGATGTGACATGTCATTTGCACAGGAGGAAAAATACAGGTCAGAAGTTGGCCAGCTTCTCTTTCTAAGTAATAAATCCATCCCTTGCCATTATTAGAATGCTGAACTCATTGATTACATTGATTATGAAAAGTGACATTTGTGCTTGAAAACTGTACTTTGTCTTCAATATTAAAAGCTAGCTTAATTCAGGGCAGCTTCAAAATTGTAGTCAGAGACAGTGTTGCTAGGGCAGGTCAGATTAAGATGTCTTATTCATCTCCAATCTGGGAGGGCTAGAGATTCCTGGTATCGTTTTTGTATCTATAACTTTCTAATACTTAGTAGCAGTTACAGTCCCTAAGATTTATAATATTAATTTACATATTTTAAAATATTTTGATGTATATCATCTGATAGATCCTTTCAACAAACAGCCTTATGAATATCTAACAGAAATTTAAAACTTCTGTGCCCTGTTTTATCCTAGTCCCTTTCTTCCCACTAATTCAACCCATAGGAAAGTAATTGCTTAGTTTTTATTGTTAGGACATCTCTTAAGATTTACATGATATAGGAAAAGATGGTCAACCTCAGTCTTTAGGGAAATACAAATTAAAGTGAGATATCACTAATATAAAAAACAAAAACTAATATAAAAAACTAATCAGCACCTTTGATTACACTTTGGCAGTTTCTTGTATACTTACCACAAAAACTAGCTGTCCCACTGTTAGCTATTTAGTCAAGAGAAATGAAAATTTGTATGTGTACAAAAACTTATATGTGAATGTTCATGGTGATTTTATTCATAATTGCCAAAACCTGGAAACAACTCAAATGTCCATCATCTGGGTTATTCACAAACTGGTACATACATACTCTGCAATAAAAAGGAGCCAACTACTGATATATGCAGCAGCATAATAACTCCCAAATGCATTATACTGATGAAATAAGCCAGACTCGAAAGGCTACATGTTGTATGGTTTTATTTACATGCCATCCTTTTTGTAAAAGGCAAAAAGATCAGGACAGAAAAGAGATCAGTAGATGCTAGAGGCTTGGGTTGGGGAGGGGATTATTAATGGTAGTGAAATGTTTTGTATCTTGATAGTGGGAGTAGTTCCATGACTGTATGTTTGTCAAAATTCATAGAAGTGGACACCTGAAATTTTACTGTGTGTAAATTATGCCTCAGTAGACCTGAAAAGAAATTCTAGATGATGAGACTAAAACTCCAGTTTGATGAACTCCAGGAAATAATCATCTTGTTGTAGAGAGAGAAAACCTCAACAGAATCTTTCAAGGCTCCTTCCCTGTAGGACAGATGGAAACTGTTGACTGAGGAAAGCCGTCACCTGATTATGTGAAAGTTTAGTTGTATCAGACACCAGTTGGTCTCAGCTCTCCTACCCCTAGGAAAACGTACTTGAGCTCAAAAATGTTATTTCCTTATTTATGAAAGAAACAACTGACATCTCAGGCCACTTCTAGTTCTGAAAGATTATAGAAAATTTCTTAAAATGAAATAGCTGCTTTCTGGGCCTTGGGTATTATAATCATGGGCATTGGCCTGTAATTTAGTGATCCAGCACAAGTCATACGGGTAATTTATATCAAGTATTTTTTAAGTTTGAAATTTTAAGATGATCTCTTCAATTTCATGGTATCTCATATACATTTCCACGCCTGTTAAGCCGTCTTGACCCTCCCCCTCCCCCAGTCTGAACAGCTCATTTAAAATAGGACAGTCTAAAGTATGGACCAGTGTTTATGAAATAGAAATAAATAGTAGAGAACTTTGATTGTAGGATAAGTTTCATTGAGTAAATAATTTACTAAGTATCTGTTGAGCGTATATTATGTGTCAAGCCTATAATATTGATATAGTAACTGACAAAAGATACCTGCTCTTGTGGAGTTTACATTTCCTATGAGGGATACCAGCAATAAACAAATAACATAAAATATAAATTATAAAGTTTGTTTAATACATAAATTATAAAGGTGAAAGCACTGTGGAAAAGAAGAACAGAGTAAAATAAGGGGGGTTAGGGTTGATGTGACGGGGGAGATGGTGAGAACTGATTTTTAAAATACAGTGGTTAGTGCAGGCCTCATTGAGAACATGACTACTGAGTTGACTTGAAGAAATTTGAGGGCGTACGCTCCCTCAAGTGTGTGATGGAGAAGAGTATTTCAGGCAAAAATACAGCACCTGAAATTAGGGCACAAGACCGGGAGGTCACTGTGGCTTAGGTCATGAACTCCTTGTTGCCAAATTCAGACTTAAATTGAAGAAAGTAGGGAAAACCACTAGACCATTCAGGTATGACCTAAATCAAATCCCTTATGATTATGCAGTGGAAGTGAGGAATATATTTAAGGGACTAGATCTGGTAGAGTATCTGAAGAACTATGGAAGGAGGTTCGTGACATTGTACGGGAGGCAATGATCAAGACCATCCCCAAGAAAAACAAATGCAAAAAAGCAAAGTGGCTGTCTGAGGAGGCCTTACAAATAGCTGTGAAAAGAACAGAAGTGAAAGGCAAAGGAAAAAAGCAAAGATATATCCATTTGAATGCAGAGTTCCAAAGAATAGCAAGGAGAGATAAGAAAGCCTTCCTCAGTGATCAATGCAAAGAAATAGAGGAAAACAATAAAATGCAAAAGACTAGAGATCTCTTCAAGAAAATTCAAGATACCAAGGGAACATTTCATGCAAAGATGGGCACAATAAAGGATAGAAATGGTACAGACCTAACAGAAGCAGAAGATATTAAGAAAAGGTGGCAAGAATACACAGAAGAACTATACAAAAAAGATCTTCATGACCCAGATAACCACGATGGTGTGATCACTCACCTAGAGCCAGACATCCTGGAATGTGAAGTCAAGTGGGCCTTAGGAAACATCACTACGAACAAAGCTAGTGGAGGTGATGGAATTCCAATTGAGCTATTTCAAATCCTAAAAGATGATGCTGTGAAAGTGCTGCACTCAATATGCCAGCAAATTTGGAAAACTCAGGAATGGCCCCAGGAATGGAAAAGGTCGATTTTTATTCCAATCCCAAAGAAAGGCAATGCCAAAGAATGCTCAGACTACCACACACGCTAGTAAAGAAATGCTCAACATTCTCCAAGCCAGGCTTCAACAGTACAAGAACCGTGAACTTCCCAATGTTCAAGCTGGTTTTAGAAAAGGCAGAGGAACCAGAGATCAAATTGCCAATATCCACTGGGTCATCAAAAAAGCAAGAGAGTTCCAGAAAAACATGTATTTCTGCTTTATTGACTATGCCAAAGCCTTTGACTGTGTGGATCACAATACACTGTGGAAAATTCTGAGAGAGATGGGAGTACGAGACCACCTGACCTGCCTCCTGAGAAATCTGTATACAGTTCAGGAAGCAACAGAACTGAACATGGAAGAACAGACTGGTTCCAAATAGGAAAAGGGGTACGTCAAGGCTGTATATTGTCACCCTGCTTTTTTAGCTTATATGCAGAGTACATCATGAGAAACGCTGGGCTGGAAGAAGCACAAGCTGGAATCAAGATTTCCAGGAGAAATAGCAATAACCTCATATACGCAGATGACAGGACCCTTATGGCAGAAAGTGAAGAACTAAAGAGCCTCTTGATGAAAGTGAAAGAGGAGAGTGAAAAAGCTGACTTAAAGCTCATCGTTCAGAAAAGTAAGATCATGGCATCTGGTCCCATCACTTCATAGCAAATAGATGGGGAAACAGTGGAAACAGTGGCAGATTTTATTTGGGGGGCTCCAAAATCACTGCAGATGGTAACTGCAGCCATGAAATTAAAAGATGCTTGCTCTTTGGAAGAAAAGTTAATACCAACCTAGACAGCATATTAAAAAGCAGAGACATTACTTTGCCAACAAAGGTCTGTCTAGGACGGGGGAGCCTGGTGGGCTGCCGTCTATGGGGTCACACAGAGTCGGACACGACTGAAGTGACTTAGCAGCAGCAGCAGCAGTCAAAGCTATGGTTTTTCCAGTAGTCATGTATGGATGTGAGAGTTGGACTATAAAGAAAGCTGAATGCTGAAGAATTGATGCTTTTGAACTGTGGCATTGGAGAAGACTCTTTGAGAGTCCCTTGGACTGCAAGGAGATCCAACCAGTCCATCCTAAAGGAAATCAGTCCTGAATAGTCATTGGAAGGATTGATGTTGAAGCTGAAACTCCCATACTTTGGCCATCTGATTCGAAAAGCTGACTCATTGGAAAAGATCCTGATGCTGGGAAAGATTGAAGGCGGGAGGAGAAAGGGACGACAGAGGATGAGATGGTTGGATGGCATCACTGACTCAATGGACATGAGTTTGAGTAGGCTCTGGGAGTTGGTGATGGACAGGGAAGCCTGGCATGCTGCAGTCCATGGGGTCGCAAGACACGACTGAGGGACTGAACTAAACAGTGCATTTGAGAAGCAGAGAAGAGGGCAGTGTGGTTAGGGCAAAGAGATTAAGGAGAGTTGTGAGAGTTGAGGTTAGGATGGTTTTGGGGCGGTGCTGGTCATGTAGGGCTTTCTAGGCCATGTCAGGTCTTTGCCTTGTATACTGAGTAAAATAGCCATTAGAGGATTTTCAATAGAGAAATATTGCTTGTTCTTTTATAACTCTCATCGGACTTGTATTTATTTGGTATGTAGATTTCCCCTGCAGTGTAAGTGCAGGGTCTTAATCAATGGACCACCAGGGAAGTCCCTAATCACTGTATTTTTAACAGACTTCCCTGATAAATCTGATGCACAACCAAGCTTAAAACCCATTATTTGGGGGCACACAAATAATTTGTATCTATATCGGAAGCCTGGAGCAGAAACCTGCAATGTCATAGTGTTGTAGTGTTTATGAAAGTGAAAAGTAAAAGGACATTTAGGAACACATAAGTCCACTCTTCAGTCTTGATTTACACAGAATAAGTATCTTTCTATAAAATTAGGCAGAAAACAAATAACATTTTGGTGCTGACCTCTCTTACGACTTAGGTTCTTATAGAGACATTTCTCTATAGGGATATAGTTGAAAACTTGTGAAAAAGAAATGACTTAAAATGGTGATTACCTGTTGTATTGTATTTACTGTACTTGAATAGGGCTTCCTCCCTAGCAGATACTCTTCTTCCAAAAGGACTTTTCTTACCCCTAAGGATTTTGAAATTGTTGATTTTAGGGATGTTCTGTCGTCTTTTTGCAGTTTAAGAATTTCTTTTATGCCATGCTTCTTACTTTTGACATTTAGAGTTTGACTTTAAAACTTTAAGTTACTTTTAGATGATACCAAAGTCCCATGCACATGTATGTTTTGCTCAGCGTGAATGAAAGTCTACCTGCTTTGAGACTGACTTGCAGGAATGTGTAGCTCAGGTGGTAAATGGATCCAGTAGCAGCCCAGCTTTGATTTCACTGGGACTTTGTCCTTTATTAACCACTGGGTAAATATTTTGTGGGGAAATTTTATTTTTTAGTGTTATGAATTGGATGAGTCCACTTTAGGTGTGAAGAGATCACTCGCTTTGTAGCATCCAGAACTTTGTTATTTTTCTTTATTTAGATAGCATAGAGTGGAAGGAACAGGGACAGGAAAAGAATAAGATTATAGCTTCAGTATATTAGCATGTGTCTGTACGAGTCCTGCTAGCTAATGTTAATTATTTTAGTCTGAAAACTGTTAGGCTAAGAGAAAAGTAGGTGGGTGGGAAACTAATATTTTTATGAATGTCTGCTGTATGTCTGGGACTCTGCTAGGTTCAGTGTATTCATTATTTCATGCAGTGCATGTAGTACTCAGAGCAAGTTTATGAGGTAGACATTACCCCCATTTTACGATGAAATTGAGGTTAGAAGTTAGCATACTTACCCAGAATCACATGTGAGTTCCAGAATTGCTGTTGAAACCCAAGTCTGTGTGATACTGAAGCCTCTGCACTTTCTGTCTTCCCACTCTTCCACCTTCTTCCAGTCACCTATCAACTGTTATGGAAGTGTTTGCCTGCTCTGTGCTAGGCATTGGAGCCATAAAAATGGTAATCTCATGACCCCTTTTCTTATCTAATGGAGGCGTGTAAAATCCCAAAGGCTCTAATGTATTCATTGATTTTATTTAAAATTCTTTGTATTGAATTTACTTAGAACAGAGACTATCTATAGTAGTAATCTTCAGAGTATAAAAATGCTCATTTGAGAACTCTATCATTGTAGAAGAATAAAAGTTTGCTTTTTAACAACTTCATTCAACAGGAAAGTCTTTTTCTTGAAAAATGTGGATGTCCTCCATAAACCATAATTGTATATATGTAGCATAAATATTGTTTTTTTATTGGATTTGTTGCAGAAGTAAAGCCCTCTTTTGTTTAAATGGACTTGCTTTTGAACTGTGAAAATTTAATCGTGATAGTTTATTGGTTCAGCTCTGGAGAAGCTGAGGCATAGCTATTTTGCTCCAGCCAGAGCTATTTTTATGCCATCACTGAGAGCTCCTTTTTATATTATTGGTGTTACTGCGTACTAAAAAAGGAGTGTTAAAAGAAAACTTAGGATTTTTTTTAATTCTGTGCCCTTATTCACCACAATGATATTTTTAGAGGTTATTTCATCTAGCTATATCTCTTCCAAAAAGGCTTTATCTTTTTCACAGTAAAAGCAGACAAGAACTCAGCTTGAAGCCATTCCTTCTCAAACCTTCTTTTTTGAAGGGTGAAAGGATCCAAGAGAGTGGAATTGTGTGTGTGAATTGAACCTCTTTGCCCTTAGCCCCTTCCTGATCAACGTGTCTACTTCATTGAGGGGAGAAGTGACCAGGAAGTTTAACTGAAGAGGCCTTTAAGAAAAGGGATGAAAATTGCAGAAACTATTTCTTTGAGTTGCTCTATGTAAAAGAATGATCAGTCTTAGACGTTCATCCCTGCTTCAGGTTTGGTTCCAGAGAAGACCATTATTCTTCTTAGCTTTACTTTTTAGAAGACTGCCCTGCTGAACAGGACAGGCAGGTAATCATTCATTGTTGCAAATATCTGCTGATTTGGAGAAGAGAATATCTGCAGAAAAGGAATGACAAAATGGCTGCTTCAGTGACTGGAATTTGTTTGCTGAAACTTGGAGAACGTTAGATGTACAACTCAAACAATGTCCTATAGTAAAGTTAAGTTTGAAAACTTTGTAGATTTGTAACCCTAAAGGTAGAGTAGTTGAATCCCAACGCAAGTGTCAGATTTTAGGCCTGGATATGAAGCATCAGTAGAAAAGTTTGAAAGCTTTAGCCTGTTCTGCGTGGAGTGTGTCTGGATGCTGTGGCCTGGCCATAGTCACAGATGGCAGCATCCCACATTTTATGTTTGTCTTCACTTAGGAACGTCTGTGTGAGTGGATATGTACCTCCAGCCCATAGTCTGTCCATCCTTACATGTTATCATCAAAATACCAGGCTACTTGTTATGTTAACTTTTTGATTTGTTACCCACCTTATGGGGCATATTGTAATGATATGTGAAGTTCTCTTTCATCCTGTAACATGAAATAGTTATTTCAAAAGACGTGGTTACCTAAGACCCTTTTCTTTAAGATTTAGTGAATTATGTACATCTTTGGGTTATGGGAACAGATAAGCTAGATGTTGGGCTTCACAACTGCAAATCAATTTGCAAAAGGCTATACGAAAGATAATGCTTAATGTAATTCAACTTCTCTTCCATTAACATCTTGAGTTATGGTGTAAAGTTCTGTATTTTTATTCTAGAAATGTAGCTGACATTAGCATTCAGATGTACAGTTCAGATTATCTCTGGTGAAGAATCTTTTAAAATTAAGTTAAATACAGCACAAAAGACATAGAAAATCAATAATATTTCATTTCTTTTAAATAAGATCTTTCTATATACATTTGTTTGGAGTGCTTATAAATTTCTCCCTTTACAGGAGTATTTTATAATAAATGTCAGTTATAGATTTAACTGTAGAAAAAAATAGTGCAGGTTTTGAAATACCTTTAATATATCAGATAAAAAACTGCTTAGCTAAGTATTAGTGTAGGAAATAGTGATACAGTCTCTTAAATGATATTTTTAAAGTGTAGTGATATTAATGGGAGAACATTTAGGACCTTAATATGTGAAATACTGTAGGACTCAGTACATTGTGTTTTAAGATATTTTAAGCTGCTTTGCTTATTGGATTACTTGTCATAACCCTTTATACAGAGTAGAGATACTAAAAACATTTGCAGATGGATGTGAACTAGACTCACAAATATATTCTTTTTTGTTTAATTACTCCCATACTAGTAATATGTGATTTAGTTACTTTAGCATTACATTTATAGTCTGAAGATTTTTATTCTAATATTAGCTACCATTCCAGTGATATTAGCAAGTGATTGATAGAACTGGTTAGAATTAATTTGTTAAGGTATTAGAAATTGAACATTGGAAAGATCTGTTTTTTAATAGCCATGTATACATTAGTGAATTTAAAAGCACCCTCTAAGGGTGTTATTAAGGAACCATTTCCTTTCTTTTTTTTTAAAGAAATAGCTAAGTACAAATTAAGGAGAAATTAGCTACTCTTTTCAGGTTCCTTTTATTCTACAAGTGTGATCGCATTGGTGATTACTGTGGCAGCCATACTAGAGAGAATAATAGTCTGTAAAAGGCATTTCCTGGCTCTCAGATTTCTTTCTGCTTATGGGAGGTTAATGAATTTGAGAGTAAGAGAGAATTAGATGCCCATTAAGATTTTAGTGTATAATATTACGAAGAATCGGCGGTTAACATCTAAATTAAAATATATGACTCTTTTTTTTTCTTTTTTAAACAACAATGAACATTTAAAAATTTTTATTTTTAATGTTTTTGGCCTGTGGGATCTTAGTTCCCCAGCCAGGGATTGAACCCAGACCCTTGGCAGTAAAAGCACCAAGTCCTAACCACTGGATCTCCAGGGGAATTCCCAACACTGAGCATTATGTTAGTGACCTAGTTACTTTATAGTAGATGGAAATACATAAATGAAACCCAGGAATTTTGCTGTTCATTAACACTGGCATGGTACTAAAAGATTATGAATTATTCTAGTTGTAGGAAAAACTCTTGATTTTTAAATTTCATTTGATTTTCTTATAATTTCACCTAGTGAAGTGAACATCAGAATATTAGTTTAAGACGGAAGGGCCAGGAAACCTTTATATGTCTAAGAAAAGATGCCTACTCTTTTTTCTGTTACTGCAAATGGTGATAACATATGTCTCCTAAAGTATTTCTGTACACTTTTTTTAATGACAGAAGAGAAAGACTTATTAAATATAACAATATGTTTACTTATAACTTCATTTGGTATGACAAATGTGGGTGTTAACTTTTTGAATATAAAAAGAATCAGTATATTTTAGTGATCTAAGATTTCATAATTCTGGCATGCTGAGAATTGATCTTAAAAGATCTTAAAAATTTAAGAATGACTTAAAGTTTTTTTTAGGTCAGAATATAAATACTGTGTTGACAAGGATAAAAATTCTTGTGGTCTTAAGGAGACTCATTCATAATTCATAAACCTGGTAGGAATTTTCCTCTTCTTTTAATCCTTACCTAACAAAAGACAGAGTTAGCCATCTACTATGTGCTTTAGACATGAAAAAGCTACTCTGGGTCCCAATGTGGGCTCAGACTCGCCAATCCTTACCTTAGAGAAAACTGAAGCCGCTTATGTGGTCTTTGAAGTTCAAGTATGATTTCCTTCTGTCTCCACTTAGGTACTCTGTTGGCTCTTGGCTCTTTGGTACATCATTAGAGTTTATATGTCTTGACTATGGCTGGAGGAGGTCATTACAAATGGGTTTGTTCAGCTGCAGACTTTCTGGGGCAGATATTCATTTCAACACTTTTTAAAGTCCTTACTGGGAGAAGAAAAAACAATTTTAGGTCAAACAGTTGCCGACTTAATATTTATTTGTAGCTTCATTAAATTCTCAAATGTGCCCGTGCACATGAGATTTTGTACTTGTAAAATAATATGTATCTTTATTTTTTACTACTAGATATACATTACTTTTCAGAATAGGATCAAGGATACAGTTTTTAATTGTTAGCTGCTGTATTTTTTAAACTGAGTTAAAAGGGAATTGTTAATTTTAAGTTTATAATAAAGGAAATTAATTTTTAAACTGTCTCTTCCCAATTCACTTACATACTAAAATCTTGGCATATTTTTCTTGGTGTTGGGAAAACAGTGGTGAAGAAGGTAAGGAGTCCCAGCTTTCAAGGAGTTTTTCCATTCTAGTGGGTAGTCATAGGCAATATTTATTTGAGCACATAAAAGAGATAACTTCAGACTGTGATAAGTATCGTGAAGGAACCAAAATAGACAGTGGTGTTGGAGGGAGATTAGGAGTTGGAGATAGGCAGGGTCGACAGTTACTTTAATAGGGAAGAGATAAAGGAAGGTCTTTAGGTTGTGACAAAAGGGACCACTCATGGAATGATCTGGGAGAAGAGACTTCCCAGCCCTGGAGAAGCAGGCACAAAGGTTATGATGTGTCCAGGGATCAGAAAAGGAGGCTGATGTGGCTGGCATGAAGTAAGTGGAGGGAATGGTTGTTGCCGAGTTGGCGTGTTGGCTCGGCTGGATCATGTGGGGCCTTATAGATGAAGGTGTTTTGTTTTTTTTTTTTAAATACTTACAGGAGGAAGTTGAGAGGAACATGATCTGATTTGTGTTTTTGAAAGACCACTCTGGCCTCGGTCTGAAGAACAGATTGTAGAGGGGCGGGAAAGTAGGCAGAGAAGTCATTTAGAATCTGTTGCTGTGGTCCAGGGGTGAGGTTGATGGCTGCTTGGACTAGAGTGGTAGCCCTGGAAGTTCTGAAAAGAGGATGGATTTCTGATAGATATGTGATAGCCGTTGAGCAGGAAATGTTCTGGTTCTTTACCTTTAAATCCTGTGGTTTCAGATCATTCTGGCAGCTCTGAATCTTACTATATTGTGGCAAAGGAAAGAATTGTTTCTAGGGCACATGGATGAGTTAATTTACAGCATAGACTATACACCAGTCAGATTTGTTTTTCTCAATCTGGCAAGTTGCAGTGATTGTTTATTTGATTTTCTGTAAATGTAACATTTTGTTGTTGCAGGAAATGTTTTCCTATTTGTCCAACCAACTAAAGAAGCTGTCAGAAGCCCACAATGAAAGACTGTTGCATACACCTCACAATCCCATATCTTTAGGTAATTTTTTTTTCTTTTTTAAAACATTAGTACTTCTGAAACATTTCCATTGGGAAGCTGGTATTTCTTGAAAGAGTATGAATTCTTCCTTGTCACAGTGATGTTTCTAATTTCATTACAGTATTAATTTGTAAATTTTAAAAATTTAGTTAGCCTTTTTAAATGCTTTAATATATTTCAAAGGTAAAACCTATGTGCTGAAAGAATTCAAATCTGTATTATGTTACGAAGAATATATGGAAAAAATACTTTGACCTCTTGCTTCTTACCAGAATAATTTGGTCAATAATAAGGAATCTATATAACTATTTAAAAATTTCTTCCAGTTTAAAAAACATCATAACACTGGATATTAAAGTTACTTTATAATTTTCAATGCTATTATTGTTAGCTTTCCTGAGTATGCCTATGTTAGAGATATCAGCGTTTATGATAATTTAATATTGTCACTGTAGTACAGGAGCTACTAAACAGGGTAATATGAATGTTGACTTTTATGCATTTAACTAACATTTAAACTTCATAGTTAGCTCTTTTAGTTTGTGAATATATACAGTATAATATGGTTCATATTTATGTATATTTGAGGAAAGTAAGGAAATTAATAATTTGTACCTGAAGCCTTTTCCAGGAATGAACTTCCTTGGAAAACCATTTGGCCACTGATAGATAATAAATCACCCCAGTCAGTCCTCTCTGTTGGTTTAAAATCTAGGTAGATGTTATAGAAGGTGATATGGTGTGATCTGAATTTCAGTTCTGCCTCTAACTTTCTTTTCCATGTTTATAAGTAGAGATAATGATCCCTCACATACAAAGTTAAAAGTGGTTGAGATTATAATTGTAAAGTATCTAGTATGGTAAGTCATACTATTCATTTCATTGTTCCATGCATTTAATAGGAATATTGACTCTTTGGAAGGGTTGTATGGAAATTCTTTTCTGGTTCTGAGTATGTTAGCTTGTTTTAAAATATTTTTCTTTGATATGCAAGAAAATCCTTACTATAATTTATTAAGTGCATTAAGGTGAAATGGTGCCATGAGACAATGAATAAAAAGTTCTGTCTCCATGAAATAAGCCAGTCGCAAAAAGGTAAATGCCATATGATTCCACCTATGCGAGGCACTTTGAGTACTCAAAATTACGACAGAAAGTGTAATGCTGGTTGCTAGGGTCGGGGAGAATGGAGAATTACAGTTTAATAGGTGTAGAGCATCAGTTTTTAAGAGAAAAAGAGTTATGGAGATGAGTGGTGTGATGGTTGTATAACAATGTTTGAACTATTTAATATCACTGAATTATATACTTAAAAATTGGGTAAGATGGTAAATTTTATGCTTTATGTTTATTAACACAATAAAAAAATGTAACGCCTTCTTGATTATTTGTTTCTTGAGTGGTTTTGTGCTGGTGAACCAAGGCTCACTGGAATACTGTTTTCTTTTTCAGCTATGACACTTAAAACCCTAGATAAACACTATAGCAAAGCTGTCACTCAGGTTGGCTCCATGCTTTTTACAAGACAGGTTTCTGGAGCCAGGTAAGTATGTTTAAAAGGGGATGGGTTTTAGTTTGTGTTACAAAGTTAATGAAGTACGGTTCCTTACCAATAAGTCCCCCAAGTATAAGGTGAGCTGTACCTGAGGATTCATCGTGGAGGAAAATAGTGATGAGGTAGAGAATCTGTGAGGCTGTTATGCATCCACCTGTAGCATGTGAAGTAGTCACAAAGGGATATGAATCTTGTTTAATAGATATACAGAAACAAAGTTCATTACACCCTGTACAAATTTTTGTATTTATTTTCCTTTGTTAGATAATCTTCACATTATGGTGTTAGAAATAAGTTAGCTTCATTCTTAGGTTTAAGTGAAAATGTTTTTAAGGAAAAGTCCATTTCCTAAACTGAAAACAGCTATGCAATTCTTGTCTTGCCTTTGAAAAATGTCTTTTTTGCTTTTATAGCTTAAGATGAATTTCATTTTTCATTTTATATTTGATGAGGTTAGAGAAAGATGACTTGAAGTATCTTGCTCTAAGTACGCTTCTTTACATGCTTCTACTAAAGAATTTCTCTCAGACTACCAGAGGTCAGAGATTTCACATCAAAGAACAACTTTTTAAAAGGGAAAAATCTTAGGTTACTTCACCTTTTTACCTTGATGAGCTCTATCTGTATGCAGCATAGTTTTGACACTTATAAAATGATTTTCTCGGCCTTGCTTTTTAGTGTTGCCACTATTTGTCTTTATGTTTAGGTTGATCTTAATTGGCTGCTTTTTTTTAAAAAAAGTACTGTTAGAAATCTGCTTATATCAAGTATGCCAGTGAAATCAAGCTTTAAAAAATGCATGTGCCATTGCCGAATATTGCTAGTTGCTGACCATCAATCCACTGTAAGCAATTACGAGATTTCTTCTGGAGCCTTGCTTTAAAACCTTCCATGCATAATATGATCAGATAGGTGTAATTTTAGTCTATTGATTACTTGAGGTGATACATGGCAGTTAATCAAAGTGGTTTGATTTACAAACTTAAATATTCCATTGAAATGTGTATATATGAAGTGTCAGATTTCCATATTTGGTACAAAAACGGAAATAATTTTTTTCTACCTTTTTGAAGATGTGAAGGTATTTTTTATTTCTAGAGCTTGTAGCTCTTTAATAGAAGATAAGTTAATAGTAAACATCAGATAGTACCTTCCTGTGTGAAGTGCATTGTATTGTATAATTTTATTTTAAGGCTGACAGTCTATTTTCATAGGCTGTGATCTATGGCTGTTTTTAAACTTCTTAGTAAGAGGGTGTAAGGCTTAGTAACACAGCTTTCTTTTGTTTATGAGTGATACTCTGTTAACATCACCAGACATATTAAATTGGTAAATCTTTTCCCTTTCAGGGTTGTTCCTCTTGGGTCTATGCAGACTGTGAGTGGCTACACTTTCAGAGGCTTTATGTCACATACAAATAATTACCCTTGTGCTTACCTCAATGCTGCGTCAGCCATTGGAATGAAGACACAGGATGTGGACTTGTTCATAAAGAGACTTGACAAGTGTTTAAAGACAGTCAGAAAGGAACAAAATAAAGAGAGTGACATATCTGGAGTTGACAATAATGACAAAACTGAAGATGCGGATATAGAAGAAATGGCTTTAAAACTAGATAATGTATGTCTTGACACATGCCAGGATTCTTCTTGATGACATGTGAAGGGTTTCTTTTTGATAATTTGAAAGAAGTGAGGAGGCTACAGTATAAGCTAACAGTTTAAAGACAAAATGTAAGATTTTTGAATTGAGAATTTCATGGAGAATATTTGGTCAAGGAATAGAATATGGTCTGAGCTAGCCATTGATGATTGTTACATTTGTTGTTTTTAGACTGCTTCAATCATTACCATCCTCACCAGGTCATAATATACAATTAATATTTTTCTAATTGTTAAACATTTACCAATTAAGCATTATGATTCAGATAATTCTTACTAATATGTTGATAGTAAAATTACACATGACCTCTGATTCTCTTTGAAATGTGTAGATTGCGTTCCTCTGACCATTCTCTATTATCCACAAATTACTTAGTTTCTGACTACAAAGAATTTAGAAAGATCACTAATGCTACTGTTTACTAGATGTTTGTCAATGTGTGTAAGTCATTGTATGCCTGTAAAATGGATATTTCCCAGGATAGCAGAGTCAAGGTGTAAGCTTTAATTTTTACTCAATAGAAACGGATCTCAACTTCAGGGTGATTTGCTTATATCTAAGAAACATCTGGGGATCTTTTTGATTGTCAAAACTAGCAGAATACTATTGATATCCAGTTAGTGGAGGCCAGGCGTGCTGTTCAACATCCTATAATGGGCAAGACAACTTCCCAAAACAAAAATTTATCTAGCCCCAAATCTCACTAGAGCTGTGGTTGAGAAACACTGCTCTAAATTCTCTCATAGCTCAGTCGGTAAAGAATCTGCCTGTGATGCAGGAGACCTGGATTCGATTCCTGGATGGGAAAGATCCCTTGGAGAAGGAAATGGCAACCCACTCCAATATTCTTGCCTGGGGAATCCCATGGACAGAGGAGCCTTGGCAGGCTATAGTCCATGGGGTTGCATGAGTTGTACATGACTTAGCAACTAAACCACCACCAAAGTAAGAGAACGCCTAAGTAAAGAGACGTTTTCCGAAGCAACTTTACTTATTCACTAGTAACTTAATAGAAAGTAGCTCTGTAAATGTTAATGAACTACACAATATGCAGATTCTTAACTGATAACTGAGGTTACCTCTTCTGAGTATATATTTATAAATTGTTAATACTACATGTGTGCATTTTTCCATTTGGGAAAGTGAAAACTTCATTTCAGTTTTTTGCCTCAAGCAGTCTTGGTTAGCTTGTTCAGGTGTTTTGTACAGCCATCATCAAGAGTGGTTAACATGGGGATTCTGAACATATTTTTGCTGGGAAGGTGAAAATGATGGAGTATGATGAACAGGTGTATTCCCTACCCATTGCCCATATGCTTCCTTTCTGAGTCTGAAATCCTACACTTACTGGCTGTAACTGTTATTTTTGGCATTAATTTTAAGACTGATTGCCTAAGGAATTAGTGAAGCTCCTGAATATACCAAAGTTTCAAAACTATATTTCTTAAGACTTGCTCTGTGGAGCATTTATTCCTAAGTGATGCTCAAGGGTATGAAAGGTTCCATGAGCAAATAAGTTGGAAACTGCAAACCTGCCTATTGGCATATTAAAGGCTCTAAGAATCCCTTCTATTTGAGTTTGAATATATCCTTATCTAAAGATGGAACCTGTTTTTTAAATTAAATACTGACATCCCATTGAATGAATTTTTGAAAAGACTACAGTGGAGAATGCCACTTTTCTTTCTGGATTGTGTTTTTCTCCATTGGTTTGGTATTGTAAACTGTGTAAAATGTGAGCTCAAATTGCTGCCCCTCCCACTGGTACGTGAGAATAGTTTATTGCCAACTTTGGAAGTCTACTGTTGAGATAAGTATTTAATTACAACTATCATAAAAGTTTGCTTTGAAATTTTTGTATCTGTGGGGTTCAGATATTTGAAGTGTCTGGGATCCTTAAATACTTCTTTCAAAAGTAAATACTGGATTAAAAAGTTGTATGATGTTTTTAACGTGAATTTGGGACTGAATCGAAGGACTAGTGAAGATGAAGAGTTGCTGTAGACCGTCTCCAGCCTGTAAAAGGAAATGAAGTAATGTTGTGGATGTAGATGCTGGTGATGCAATATACTGTCCACATAAGCCAAGATTGTTTTATAGAACGAGTGATCTATTTTGTGTGATCATCATTTAACTTAAGAAAGGCCAGAGTCGAGAGACCCGCAAATGTTTTCTCATCTGTGGTGTATCAGCAGTTCTTGGGCTACAGCTGCTGAATGGATAATAATTCTAATTGAAGATAAATTACACGAACCCACATGTGAATGATAGATATGTTATAACATTTCATTCCTGGCGCATAAAATCAGCTGCAGCTTTTACTATTAGCCCTTTCTTTTCAGAGGTTTTAGAATTCTAACTCTATTCCTGCTGGTTTTGATTTGACCTTGAGGTTGTAGAAGTCAAGAATTTTTGAAGGGATATAGGTTCTGCACGTTTAGGCTCTCCTTTGTCCCCACTCCAGTGTCCTTTGACTTGCTATCTTTCCTTTCCATGTACATACAAGTTATTTATTTTAATCTCCTAGTAATGATTGGTAAGCCTCATAATTGGCTTTAGTTATCGTCTCACTGGGGCAAAGAGCCAACCGATGATATCTTTTCCAATCAGTGGCTAAGATGACCTCTTCTATCTTTGTGATCCAACTGCCCTTATTAAGACTATCAGGTAGAATTTTGGAGTTTGGTTTTTAGAGTCATTGGGCTGTGTGGTATTCTGCCCAGAAAAGAAAATTGAATAACATGAAATATTCTTTAGGCCACTATACCCAATGTGTTACTTATTATACACAGAGCAGGAAAGGGTATTTTCAATCCAATTCTCAATTTGGCTCTTAAGTTCTCTGCTGACAAATTCTCCCTCTATCAGGGAATGATATGTGATGCTAGCCTTAGGAACTCTGTGTTCAACTATAAATCTTTTTATTTAGCTGTTTGCATTAGTTGATGAGTTGATCAAATGTGAATTATTGAATACAGTTATGTTCAGTCAGTGGGCACTTGATATACAGAATGATAACTTTAAATATAAATTGAGTTTTTTTTTCCTGATAGTTTGCCCTAGCACATACTTCTGTTGTGGTTCTGTTTCTTTAACCACTATAATAAGTACTGTCATGAGGTCTAAGCTATAGGGTGTGCTTTTGGTTTTAGACTATACGGCTATGTTAGTAAAATTAAAGAGATAACTTGTTCAACCAGTGATGTTACTTTAATATTGAATTAGTAGCTCATCCTAAGTTATATTCTTGTCTTCTTTCGTAGAGGAAAAATCCAACAACTGACAGGTATGGCAAACCCTGATGAATCTCATTCAGGGAAACTTTTTGAATACATACACATTTGGTGCATATAAAATTTGGGTTTTCTTTTCCCAGTCTGAAATGTACTCATTTCTGCCAAGCCCTTAAATAGTTTTGTGTTTTGCATTCGTGAGGCCAATCTCGTTTTGAAATTAAGTTTGTGTACGTAGAAGTTTAATTATTTCAGAGTTTTGATACCCTCTGAATAATTTGATAAAACAACTGAATATACTGTTAACATCTTTTTTAAGTTCCTGTAAATAGTTTTTTCTTGTCTGTCACATTGTGTTGATTATTGGTCTCTTATAGCCACTTAGTATATAGGTCCGAGACTTTCCTGCTGTTTTCTTTTGTGCCTTCTTTTTTACTTTCATGCTCTTCTTGGTCATTACGGTGTGTACACATGTAAGATGATGAGTTCAAGGCTAATGACTATATCTTTATAAATTTCCACCTAATATTTTAAAGTTCAATCTAAGGCCTTAAGCAAAATCTGAAACTGTCTATATGGTCTTGTTTTTATCATGTGATATTGGTGTCAACTTGAATTTTTAGAGAACTGTGAAGAAAGGCTATGTTTAAATGTATAGTTGCGAGGGATTTTGGCTATTAGAATTGAAGCTGATGTCAGGCTGCTAACTTATATGTTTTACTAAAAGAGAAAGATATTTCCAAAAATATTTTTGGTGTAGACTATTTAAAAATAAGACTGAATTGTATAATTTATTATGAAATAAATTTTTAATAAATCATGGCAGTGCATTACATTATTTTACCTAATCATTGCTACAGATAAAATCTGAAAGTGCAGATAACTAACATTAAATTACTTGCACATATTTTCATTTAGTCATCAGTATTAACTTGCCCAGAATCAGCAAGGAAAGTCATATGTTGTAATGAGACTCGTGAGTCATTAGGTGGAGGCTAGATTTTTTTTTTTTTTAAAGAGGAAGGAGAATAGAATCTTGCAGCAGTCATTTTGCAAAGCTCTGTTGACTGTAGAAGGTTGGAGGCTTAAAAGTATTTAAAAAGAAATATGTTAATTAAATATAAAATGGTAGTACTTCCTTCTTCAGCAGACTTCATTTTTAAATTGTACTGTTTGATTTTTGCAGGTTCTCATTTGATCTTTAATTAAATCTTTGCACTGGTACTTACTAACCCATGTGAATTCTCATTTAACCTCTCTGAATCTCAGTCTCATCCTATGTTAAGTGGGTACAATCCTTTAAGATTGAGGGTTTAAATGAGATATAAAGTGATTAACTCGATACTTGAAACATAGCACTTGCTGTTAATAACTGCTATGATGGTCTGCATAAACGTATAATGTACCAATTTTTACTAGATTTAAATTAAATTTTAAAAATTAAATGAAAATCTATTTCTTAGCTTATTAGGTGAATTTTTTTTTTTTTCCAGCCACACCATGTGGCTTATGGGATCTTAGTTCCCTGATCAGAGGAACCTTGGCCATGGCGGTGAAAGCACTGAGTCCTAAACATAGGAACCCACCAGGGAATTCCCAGTAGAATTATTTTTGAGAGAGAGTCATGAATGAAATTTTGTTCATCTCCAGTGGAAATTACAAAGTATTAGTTGATTTTTGATGACTATCTTTTTTCTTTTTCCAGAATTTTTCTATTTAGATTTTTGTGAATTTCTGTTTTGTGTTTATATCTGAGAGTTTTTTGTAAAGAAACGTTTAAATATGCATTAATAATTTTATGTACCTGAAATTTCAGATCACAACCCAGCAAAAATGTACAGAGAAAGTTAATTTACTATTATGTCCACATCCATTGTATTATCTAACCAAAGTTTTTGGTATAGTCAGCAGATCTACCAGCACAGCAGTTTGCTATATTTAGCCCTATTCTTAAATAACTTTATAGTAGAATGACCAAATATGGTTCTCAAGTTTACATCTTTAGCAGACCTCTTTCTTGAACTCCACACCTTTGAATTCTCCTCTTTCCCTTTTTTTTCCCACATCCTACATCTAATTCATCAAGAAACCTTGTTGATCGACCTTAAAAAGTTATCTAGGAGCAAACTGCTTCTTACCTCCTCCTCTTTTATCGGCCAGGTCTCAACTATCACTGTTTCTTGTCTGAATTATTTCAGTGCTTCCCTCCCACCCCTAAAAGCCTCCCTGCTTTCTCACCATGCCCCATTACAGTCATATCCTCAATACAACAGCCAGGGTGATCCTTTTAAGATGTGTAGTCACTTGTCTGCTCGAACTCTTGTGATGACCCCTCACATCATTCAGGTAAGTATAGTCCTTGCTGCGCCCCCAAAGGCCTGACAGCATCTGGCCATCCTACTCCCACCCCTTTATCTCTCTGACTTCCTTTATCTCTCTTTTCTTTCTACTCTTCACCCTTGCCCCTTCCAGCCAAACTGGCTATCTTGCTGTTCCTCAAACACTAGGCACACTTTGCCTCAGAGCCTTGGTTCCAGCTACTTCCTCTGCCTGGGAACAGCTCAACCCAGATGCTTGGCTAACTCACCTCTTTCATGTTTTTAATCAAACTTTCCCTTCCAGATGAGGTCTGCCTAGAATACTACTCTTAATACTGGTAGCTATCTCCCCCACTTTAACATTGCTTAAATTTTTTCTTAAAATTGAAAGTGGAGCCTCAATTTTTTTGTGCTTAAAAGTGGACTTCTTGTTAAAATGCAAACTTGAATTCAGTAGATCTGCGGTGAGGCTGGCATTTCTAGCAAACCCACAGGCAATAACAGATACTGTCCTGTGATACTGAAGAGCAAAGATACAACATATTATGTCATTTAACTATTTATTATGTTCAATCGTTTCTATCCTTCTGGCTAGAACTACTTCAGGGCAGGATATTTGTCCCCTCACATATACCCAAGTACCTAAATGGCACCTGGCACATGAGACATGTATTATATGAATGATTCAGTGCTGCTGCTGCTGCTGAGTCACTTCAGTCGTGTCCGAATGATTCAGTAGGCATTATTAAATATATTTTAACTATGTATGAAATCCTATCATGTCTGATTGAGTCTATTCAGTGGTTTTCTATTGCTTCTAGGACAGAGCTCTAAAAAATCCTATTTGGTTATGGCAGATCCAAAGAGGTCCTGCTCCAGTCTCCCCATCAAGAAAAGACTTTGTTACCTGGCTGCAGCAATGTGCTTCGCTGACAACCTCCCTGATGTTCACTGCTTTTTATTTTTCCTGGCCGCTCCTTGAGGCACGTGCTGTCTTTGTTCCCTGACCAGGGATTGAACCCATGCCCCCTGCACTGTTTGCTCCTTCAAGGTTAGCTCAAACCTCAGTTGTTAGCTCTTTTGTAACTTAAAGTACTAATTACTGTTTTAAACATGGGGCAAGACAGTGGTTTAGCATACCTCTGACAAGTGGTCCATACACTGTGAGAAGAGTAAATCACCCCCTGAACCTTTAGGAAGAGTTCTGTAGTGACCAAGGTACTGTGGTGACCATGACATAATTAAGAGACCAGACTTCTACATGTCTGAGTGACATTGCACAAGTTACTTTTGACTCGTCTGTAAAATTGGGGTAATGATATCTAAGAAAGTTGAAATAAAGATCAAATGTAATCATGTGTGAAGTGCCTAGCAAGGAGTCTGATAAACAGCAAGTGCTTTGATGGTAGCTATTATTACATGGCAGTTAACAACCAACAAAAAAGAGATTTCAACAAAGTAGCACCAGAAGCAATCTTTTAAAATGTAACTGTGTTGGACATAGAAAGCAAACCTGACAGTTACCAAAGGGGAAAGGGATGGAGATAAATTCGGAGCTTGGGATTAACATAAACACGCTAGTATAGAAACAAGGACCTACTGTACGGCACAGGAAACTACTCTATTTTGAGTATAGGAAAAATAATCTAAAATATATATATATATACACACACACATATCTGAGTCACTGAAACTAACACAACATTGTAAATCCACTATACTTCAATTTTTAAAAATGCAGCTGGGTTTAGAGACCTGATCTTGATTAAATCCTATTAGATCAGATGAAACAATGAAAATTAAGATGAACTGTATTAAAGCTCTTGTTCGAGTGGCCGTTTTCCTCATGGCCCCCTCCCTCCCTCCTCTCTCCTTTGTCCCACCTTATTTGCTACTGTTTATTTGTTTATTTATACTGTTTATTCATTTGTCTTAAGTCTTTTTTTATCCTGTTAAAATATATTGATAGCTCCATCAGGAAATAGATAACTGCTATTTACCCTTAGCAGCAACATCTTAGTTTGGATGAGTTTATCAGATGTTTCCCTGAGAGTGGTTTATTAAAAAAATTTTTTATTATGGAAAATTTCAAACATTAAAGCAGAGCGAAGCATATAATGATGTCCACCTTTGACACTTACCAAGCCGTATTTTGTTTCACCTGCACCACCCTCTTACTTTAAAGCAAATATGGTGTAGCTCACATTTCAATATGAATCTCCTAACTGAAGAATCTCCTTTCTCCCAGGAGGAGAACAGGACAACAGAGGATGAGATGGTCGGATGGCATCATTGACTCAATGGACACGAGCTTAAGCAAACTCCAGGAGACAGTGAAGGACAGGGAAGCCTAGTGTGCTGCAGTCCGTGGGGTTGGTAAAGAGTTGGACAAACTGAGTAACTGAACAACAACCAAGGGACTCATTTTTTTAAAAGTCACAAGACTCTTATCAACCCCAATTAACAATATCTTGATATCATCAAATATGCTATCATTATTCATTTCTCTAATTACTTTCCTTTTTTACATTTGAGTCATGATCCAAATAAGATCCCCTCAGGGTAGATTTTAGTGGGAAAGGGAGAAGAGGTGAGAAACAGATGGCTTGAGTACCCAGAGAAAATTAGACAAGTGCAGAGAAAAGAGATTCACAAGGCTTGAGATGATATTTTTCTAACGACTTTCCCATGGATTAGTAACACTGGATTTATGAAGGATGTTCGTACACCAAATGGGCTCCTAAATATCTTTCAGGATGCTGGAGAAATTCACATTTCACCTATTCCAAGTTTTCACTGGTTATCATAAGAAATGGACTTCAGTCCATAGTCACGTATAACAATCCAATTTCAGTACCAACTTCCTTAACGTAAGGCTGCGAATTAGAACCTCAGATTAGGCCTATAAGGCAATGGGAGTAATTGTTTCAGATACATAGAGGGAACCCTTATTCTAAATAAATGCATTGAAGGATAGTTGAACCATTGTTTGGGGCTTCAGCCAGCCAGGTTTAATGAGCAGTGGAAGGGTGAGTGCCATCTCAAAACCAGTTTTCAGAGGAGAAGGGATGCAGACAGGGACCCCCTCCGGGATAAATCAGAAGAGCTGAGGGTGATGCTCAGTGGGAAGAATGCCTGATGGATCTCACGGACCACTTTAGGGAGACGGAAACTTTCAGAAAGCACTGGGAGCTTTTGACCAGATAGAAAGCTGAGAGAGTGATTTTCCACACTCTCGCCTCCAAAAGATTTGCTCACAGGCAGTAAATTGGTCTTACACACCATAAAGGCAGAAAGTACTTTCAGTTAGAAAGCTGCCAAAAAAACCCCAAAATCCAAAAACCGAACAGAACAGAATAAAACAGAAGCAAAACCTCTCCTTGGAGAAGTTAACCTGGAAATGAAATACCCACTTTAAGTCTTTCTCCAGTAAGAAAACAGGTTCTGAGCAGGACTGACTGACTGCCCAAAGTCACACAGCTAATTAGGGTCAGGACTGAGGCAGGAGCCCCCCACCAGCTATGACAGGGCATGGACAGCTCTGAAGGAGATAATGAAAACCCTTTATAAGATAAAAAGTTGATCCAGGAAACATTTTGACAGCTTTTGGGTAAGCTTCCTTTAGCTCCCCTGTAAAATGCACCGGTTTATTTTCGTGCCTTCAATTCCCCATGCCCACACTCACCGTGTTCACTTTACACCCTATTTGCCATCACCTGGTGACTCAAACCTTCTGGGGTGAGGGTGGAGGCAGGTGGGAGAAAGAAGCCTTTTTATTTTGCACAGTGACCCCTGCTAACTTTTCTTGAAAGCCAGTAAAAATACTCGTTAGTTTTAATCTACTAATTATAAGCAAATGGACCTTTTAACATTGGGAAATTCAGTATTTTTGTTTGCATTTATGATCATTGTCTATTTTCCGTTTATTCCCATCTATCTGCAATAAATGCATTTTGGGGCCAACTTGGTTTATGCTGTTTCCCAGGAAAAAAAAGAAAAAAAGCAAACCCACAACCAACCAAACTGCTTATATAGCCATCCCCACGGAGCCCAGTGCTTCCTAGGCATGAAATTGACTGACACACACAAAGGCAGCAGGTGCGGGGCCACATGCCACTTGCCGCTTTTTTTTAGTGTGTGTTTATAATCAGTAAATGGCTGTGGATGTTTAAATGGTTCCCTAATACTGATAGAGTGCGGATGCCATTATAACTTGAACTTGTATTGCCACGCAGATGGTGGAAATAAACATCCAATTCCGCACACAGTTTTGTTTGCCTCTTACTTTTAAAAGATCGACTGAGGATCATGCTTCCGCGGTGCCAGCAGGGACTCTTGGATGGGTAGGGGTATGGGCGAGCAGGGCTGCTGTCAGATTCCAGATCAGCTTTTGTGTTGAGAGCCCCCAGGACAACAGATTCCTGGTGAGTGGGGGTTCATTGCAGCAGTGGGCCCCGCCCTGGAATTATCAGGCTCCAAATATCCCTTCCCACTCAAGACATGCCTCACACTCTTGCCTTTCTCTATCACAAAGCAATTCCATACCTCTGGAACTCTCACTGTACCTTCCTCTCCTCCTTTCTCTCTCTTAGACACCTTGAAAAGTGGGGTTGGTTCAGTATAGTGGTGATGGCACCAGCTTCAATTTCACCCTCCTGGCATTCTCTGCTGGTCCTTCAAATTGCCTCTTTCCTCGGGGTCATCAATCTACTTACTGCATGTTCCTCTCTCTGCATGTTGGAGAACCTCTGTAAATATCCATTGGTCCAATGATCAAATAACTTGTTCACACTATAGAAATAACCAAGAAGGCTTAATGGCAGTCTATTCCAGAAATAAATATTTAAACAAATGTTGCATTTGGAATAAAGATAGAAACGAATCTCTGAGATCTTTTGCAAATCAGTGAGCAGAAAGAACTGGGTGTATGTGGGGAGCAGGGAAGATTTCAGAGTGCCTTGAGATTCCCTGGGGGGATAACCCACTCCTTGGGAAGTGGCTGAATCTGGGAAGACCAGGTTGCCCAGTTTCCTGGGCCAAAAGCACTGGCCCCAGACAGAAATGCTTGATGGATGATTCTTCTCTGCAGGGCCAAAGGAACTGCCTGATAAGCGAGGGCCACAGTGTTTACGCCAAAGGCCATTTCTAGCAGGTTTGGTCTGTTTCATTAATAACTCATGCAAAAGCCAAGCAGAACTCCCCCTTCCCCCAAACTGGCTTATTTTCCTCATACCAGCCTCCTTTCTCTGAGTCAAATAATGCAGTAATCCTTCCCATTTCTATAGAGTGCTTTCCAGATTACAAAATACTTTCACATACATTAACTTGTGTTTATCTTCTGTCAGTCCCGGGAGCAGGACCAGGCGTGATGATGATGTGTACTTTGCAATTAAGCCCCAGAGAGTTTTGGTGATTTAGATGACTTGTCTGCCCTCCTTCCGAGGGGTAAGAGGGTCTAGAAACCTGGGCACTCAGGGCTCTGACGCCCGCCTTGCAGTTTTCTTGGAAACTTAGAACAAGGGTTAAGATCCTGGGCTTTAGAGCAGGGATAGGCAAACTTGTCCTGAAAAGGGCCAGGTAGTAAATATTTTAGGCCTTGGAAGCCATACAGCCTCCATTGCAACAACTCAAAAACTGCGGCAGACAATATGTAAATGAATGGGCATGGCTGGGTTCCATTAACACTTTATTTATGGACACTGAAATTTGAATTTCATATCATTTTATGAGTTGTGAAATATTCGTCTTCTTTTGACTTTGTTTTTCAATCACTTAAAAGTGTAAAAACTATTCTTAGCTGATGGCCACACAAAAATAGGAGGCTGGTTGTGTTTTTGCTCATGGGCCATGGTGCACTGACCTTCTTTTAGAGCTGGTTCTGCCATTTATTAAGCATACAATTTGGGGCGGATTACCTAAATAAGCCTAAGTGCCCTCAATGACAGGATTGGAGAAGTCATAGTGTTTTCTACCTGCAGGGACTGGAGGATGGAATGCAATAATTGTAAATTGTTTAGCAAATCTCTTACATAGGTAGCCCTCAATGGATGGGAGGTATCATGATTCGATGACACTAAATCCTAGGAAATCATTTGTCCTCCTGAAATACACCAATAGGGGATTCTGCTGTCTTTCAACAACTTCAGTCTTTTCTGCACCTGGTCCTAATGAAAAAGTGTGAATTGAAGGGAAATCCAGATATACCCACAGGACAGAAGTACTTTTTTTAAGCCAAAGGTAAGTCTAAGACCAAAGTATTGGAGTTTCAGCTTTAGCATCAGTCCTTCCAATGAACACCCAGGATTGATCTCCTTTAGAATGGACTAGTTGGTCATGGACAGGGAGGCCTGGTGTGCTGTGATTCATGGGGTTGCAAAGAGTCGGACACAACTGAGCGACTGAACTGAACTGACTGACGCCTAAGACAAATATAGATAGTGTTTAGGTGTCTGAAAAGCAGAGACATTACTCTGCCGACAAAGGGCCATACAGTCAACGCTACGGCCTTCCCAGTGGTCACATATGGTTGTAAGAACTGGACTTTAAAGAAGGCTGCTGCTGCTGCTGCTAAGTCACGTCAGTCGTGTCCAACTCTATGTGACCCCCTAGAGGGAAGCCCACCAGGCTCCCCCGTCCCTGGGATTCTCCAGGCAAGAACACTGGAGTGGGTTGCCATTTCAGAAAGCCAAAAATTGATGCCATCGAACCATGGTGCTGGAGAAGACTCCTGAAAGTCCCTTGGACAGCAAGGAGATCAAGCCAGTCTATCTTAAGGGATATCAACCCTGATTATTCACTGATAAGACTGATACTGAAGCAGAAGCTCCAGTATTTTGGTCATCTGATGTTAACAGCAGACTCATTGGAAAAGTCCCTGACGCTGGGAAAGACCAAGGGCAGAAGGAGAAGAGGGTGTCAGGGGATGAGATGGCTGTATGGCATCACTGAGGCAATGGACATGAGCTTGGGCAAACTTTGGGAGATGGTGAGGGACAGAGAAGCCTGGTGTCCATGGGGTTGCAAAGAGTCGGACATGATTGGGCAACTGAACAACAACAACAAAGCCTTTAAAAAATAATAAGTTGTAGTGACAAGAAAGGCCCAAGTGAAATGAACAGGCTGCATGTTTGTCCTGCTGACAAAATCAGGATAAGGATCTTCTGCTCTCAGGCCTCAGCTTTTTCATCTGTAAAATGGGAATAATAACAACGATCTCTAGCTCATATGGAGGAGAAGATGAAATAGGTTGATAGATATCAAAGGTATAGCATTGTGCTTAGCCAAGGGTCAACAATCTTCCCAAGCAGATGGTTTCCCTGTTCTGTCCCTCACAGGTGCCCCACCTCAAGCTTGGAATCTGAAGGGATCAGTGTTGATGCTGATGGTGGCAGTGGGGGAGAGGAGGGAAATGTCTATTAGCCAAATATGCCCCTTCTATTCCTGAGCACTAAAGAGACTGAGATCTTCGGAAACCCTTTGCTCCAGGCACCCTGAGTATTCAGCCCCAGGCCTGGGGTCACGGTCTGTGGGGCTCCGGCATCACCACGGGAGGCTGGGAGCCTGGTAGGCAGAAGACATCTGCAAGCACAGAAAGCAGCTAAGGAGCTGAATCCAGGAAAAAGCCCAGAGTCTGTCCACTCAGCATGTGCCAACCTGGCCTAGATTTGCTCAAATCTGGCTCCCTGCTCTCCTTGTTCAGAAGTAGAAGCTTTTGACTTAGCATCTGCTTCCAGAATCCTCCATAGACCAACCTTCTCAGATACTGCTGCTCCCTTGAGGCAGGCAGGATGGATATGAAGGTCAGAACAGGCCTCTTGGTACCCAAGAGACTGAATCAGGTGTCTGCCCTTTGGGGCCTGAAGTTCCCTGTTCATCAGCAGGAATCTCTGCCCCTACCCGGAGGACTGCTGACGCTCACACTGACCCTGTGCAAGGTGTGCAAGGTGACCTTTTGTATCCTGTGGTGATGAATGGTGAGAACCATTGGTAACGAAGCAGATGAAGCCCCAGCAGTTGCAAACAAGGATGGTCAGCCCTGTCTTTGGCTGACCCATCCAATAGCTTCGTTGTTAGCTGGTCAGCGCTTTGAGGCCCAGGAGCTGCTCTGCAGTGATAGGAGTATGGGAAGGATCAGGGTGCCAGGGACTGAAGAAGGGCTGCCTCTGCCTGACCCATCCCTCACTCCTGAACCAGCGTCCTACCTCCTGACTCCCACTCAATCAGGCAGTGGTCACAGTCTTGTATAGGCAGAGCTGGCACAAATTACAGCTCAACTGGCCTTTCAGTTCAGTGGGACTCCCCAGGGCATAGCCAGAAAGGGCAGAGGTCCCCTTCTGACTGAGATTTACTTAACCTTGCTAATTTCTTCTTAACATTTCTATTTCTCCTCTAGAACCCTGACTTTAACTGGAAATAATGGCATCCTCCCAATGGATTAAATTTCCCAGGCCACCTTGGAGTTAGGTGTAACCACCCATGAAGGTTAGGCCAATGAGATGTAAGCTGAGTTATTGTGTGGGGTTGCTGAAAAGTTTCCTTAAAAAAGAAGTAATACACATGTCTGTGCTTTCTTGTTCCTAATACAGAATTTAGATGTGATGGCTGGAGCTTAAGCAACCAACTTGGGCCATGAAGTAGGCACACTAAGCCTAGTGGAGAATCTAGGTAGCAGGAATTTGAGCCTCTGATGATGAGAGCACCATAAAACTTTCCCTAGGCTGCACACCTGCAGACAGTTTTCATCAAAGGTAGAAAAACTGCTACCTTTTAAAACTGCTATTATCTTGAGTTCATTTGTTAACACACAGTCAAACCCAGTCTAAACTGATACAAGATTCTGCTGTATGCTACTCTTTCAGGTAGTGGTGACAGCAGTGAGGATGGTACATATGGCGCCCACCTTGTATACTCACATTGTAGTGGAGAGAGAACCACAAATGAGGAAACCCACAATAAATCCAGGAAATAATCAGTGATATTAAATAAAGAAACAGTTATATTGAGTGAGACAAGGTTCTAAAACTGTCATGTTTATTAGCCAATTTAATTTTCATGTCAATTCTATGAGGTAGGGGCTATTCATATTCCCATTGGACAGTGGCCTGTGTGAGGACACATGGCCAGAGTGGAAAGTGGCACATGAATCCTAGCCCTTAGCCTCCAGAACCCACACCTGATAGGCTAGAGGGAGACAGGGATTCAGCTGGCATTGGGTCATCTGACTCCTGTCCAGTAGTCTTGTATATCAATGCTGTGAGTCTCAGCATGGTGGTTCTGGAGCGTGAGACCTCTTAAGATACCACCAGGAAACTGCATGAACTTTCTGATCTGAGTTATGCTGCCTCTTTTCTATTGCATCTTACTGGTTACAGACGAGTTACAAATACTCGGGCTCAGATATATAAGAAGGGGACACAGAACTCTACTTTTCTATGTAGGAGTGTCATAGAATCTGTGGACATGTTTAAAATCATCACACATGTCAATAAGGCATGCACTCAGTAATGGCCACTCTGACTAGGGAGGGCCCTGGGAAGAGAGTAGAGCGCAGATGTGATGACTGGAGCTCAAGCAATCATCTTGGACCATGAAGATTCCACCGAGAGACACCAGGCAACAAGAGCATCGCATAGACAATAGGGACCATGGCTGGGATCTGAGAAGTTGAGGAGGGAGGAGGCCTTTTGCTGCCCTGGGCATCAATTTCAGTGATCAGTGCTGACCAAGTCCCGACCCTCTCCTGAGTGTTCTATGAGCTGCCAACCATTGCACCAGCAGATCTGGGAAGAACTGAGTGGCTATACCCAGTTTAGGTATGCCCAAGCACAGAGGATTGAGTGTCTATACCAGAGGTGGGTCAGCCCTGGAGGTCTTGCCAGTCCCCAAATAAGACCATTCATAGATGAGCTGGTGGGAATGTCAATGGACTCTTCTGAACACTGACATCTTGGAAGAGGTGGTTTGGGAATCAATCTATTTTTACAGGGATCAGCATCAAATTCAGGACAACCTACAAAGAGAAGTTCCTGGAGGGTCCCCAAAACTGTGGAATTGCTGAGGTTTGGAGAGTATGAACCAGTTCAACAGAAACTTGGGGCTAAAAGTCTTCCAAATTCTCCCACCTTATCACCCCCACCTCCCTCAGACCACCTGGAAGGTAGTAGGTCACTGGCCCCAAGGCTATCACTGAATGGTTCAAGGAATAGCAAACATAGGAATGAATACATATCACATGTATCATACATGTCATATATCATATGAACATACTTGCCTAGAGAATCCCATGGACAGAGGAGCTGCTGTCCATGGGGTCGCACAGAGTCAGACAAAACTGAAGTGACTTTATGCATGCATGCATTGGAGAAGGAAATGGCAACCCACTCCAGTGTTCTTGCCTGGAGAATCCCAGGGACAGGGGAGCCTGGTGGGCTGCTGTCTATGGGGTCACAAAGAGTTGGACATGACTGAAGCAACGGAGCAGCAGCAGCAGCATATGAACATACTGGCTTCTCTGGTGCAATTCAGGAGAGGCAAGAGACGCAGTTTCGATCCCTGGGTCAGGAAGATCCCCTGGAGAAGGGAATGGCTACCCACTAGTGTTCTGGCCTGGAGAATTTCATGGACAGAGGAGCCTGGTGGGTTACAGTCCATGTGACTGCAAAGAGTGGGACACACCTGAGTGGCTAAACCACTAGCACCACAGAGGTGGATACTGAAATTCGGA
The DNA here is from genome assembly GCF_049115385.1 of Moschus berezovskii. Classification (NCBI taxonomy): domain Eukaryota; kingdom Metazoa; phylum Chordata; class Mammalia; order Artiodactyla; family Moschidae; genus Moschus; species Moschus berezovskii. The sequence goes on along the minus strand of NC_142464.1, from coordinate 52,987,449 downwards.
AAAATGTCACAGAGCAAGTGGCAAGGACAAGACAGAAAGCCAGACCTGCCTGGTTTGGAGTCTTATTTTCTTCCTCTGCCTTATCCTAACCTTCACATCTCGATGAGATGGAGGGAAAAGTAGGCTGGGACATGCTTTGAGATCCTCAAGTGACAGCAGGTAAATCTCTGCAGCTGCCGTGAGTCATTTGAGAGTCAGCTCAGCCAGGTTCAAGGACACATCCTACAGGAGGGAGCCTTAGTGCTCAGCAGGTACTGGGCATTGCCCTGGAGGCCCAATGGGTGTTCCACCCAGACACTGCCCAGACAGCTGCAACTTGGGACAACTGGGCTTTGGGGAGCGAAGGAAATGCCTGTAGAATTTATCCTAGAAAAACGAGAACAACAAAAAATGTGGTTTACTAGTGGGAAAAGGTGGGGAGGAGTCTGAAACTAAGGGAAGGATTTGGGTTTTCATGAAAAGACTTCTATCCCTGCCTCTCATTCTCCAACTGGCTTTGACTGGGAACAAAATATTGTATTTTCATATATTGAAGAAATAGTTTGTCCCCAACAGCATCTTGCCTGGTGGCACTAGTGGTAAAGAAACCGCCTGCCAACGTAGGAGACGCGAGAGATGCAAGACACAAGGGATGTGGCTGTGATCCCTGGGTCGGAAAGATCCCTGGAGAAGGAAATGGCAATCCACTCCAGTATTCTTGCTTGGAGAATTCCACGGGCAGAGGAGCCTGGTGGGCTACAGTCCGTTGGGCTGCAAAGAGAGAGACACAACCGAGCAACTAACACAAAACAGCATCCTGCTGTGAAGAAGGAATGAATCCAGTTGGCCAATTAGCACCAATATTGCTTTTTTTCTCCTAATACAAACTGTGAGCCAGGCACCATGGTAGAGACAAGAGAATCACAGGATCATAAAGTCAGAAGCAAGATAGAGGCTTTTTAGCACAAGAGCAAAAGGCATTTTCCTGATAATAGGAGTTGCAGAAGTATTTTAATGAAAGCCCATGCTATATAGCCATCCTCAAAAGGTTTGCAAGCTTCCTTACCCTTTGTGCTAGGGTTTTACTTTTGAAATAAAAGCTGATCTCATGGGAGAGGCCATAAAGGCAAAATTGCAGTTCAGGCATTTTTTTTTTTTTTTTAAAGCAAGAAGAATATTTGGAAAGGAAATCCTGAGTGATGACATTTGGCCAACCCTGGAAAAGAAGCAAACAAGCCCCAGCCTCCCTCCTCCACCCCTACTGCCCCAACCACTCAAAAACCAAATAGCCCCAGACCTGGAGTGCAGGCTTAGGGCTCACGCTGTGGTTTGTGTGTAGTGGGCCCAACTGTGCATGCTGTTCCCTGCACATCAGAGGGACATTTATGCTTATAAATGAAGTGGAACAGACATGGATCATGGCCATGGTTAACATCCCTGAGTTCTTCCCATTGCAACCACTTTTCATACTTCATTGTCTTATAAAGTAATAGAAATGAAAGGCCACATTAGAAAAGGAAGGCACATTCTCTGTTTCTCATCTTACTCATCCCTCCCACCCGTCGCGGGCAGCCTTTAGGTCAGGTGGCTGCTCTATCCCTCACGGGTTGACTGGATCTTGTGATCCACACGGTGATGTTTAGTCAAGCAGAGGGTTGACCTGCGTTGCTGGAAATTTGGGAGGCTGGGATCACATGCTTTTGTACAAGAGACTAAAAGTGCTTTACAGAGACAGGAAGGACATCTCCATGATCTCATGCAATGGTTCTTTGTCCTGGCTGCCCATTAGGAGTAAGTGTCAGTGTCTAGGACCTACTCCAGACAAAGTGATTCAAATCTTTAAGGATTGACTTAGATTCCTGGAATTTCTTAAAATCTTCTCAGATGTTTCTGAACCATCAAGGTGCCAAGAGCTTGGGGTTCAACACCAGGGAGACCTGGGTTTGAAACTCAATTTTACTGATACCTTTGGAGTGGGGAGTCTTTGAGGAAGTTTCTGAAACTCTTTGAGGCTGTTTTCTCAGCTACAAAATGGAAGAAAATAGTAACCACCTTTTATAGTTGAGAGGGTTAAATAAGACAAAATATGATAGTATATGACTCATGGTAAGTGCTCAATGGTTGTTTGTTACATTCTTATCAGGGTTGTTAATCATCACCAGATGCTTGTGGACTCTGGGTGTGTGCTCTGCCTCACAGTAGCCTCCTCCATGTTCTGTGGGCTGTGTTTGAAGGTACCAGGACCTGTCTTCTCCCACTGCTGCTGCTGCTAAGTTGCTTCAGTCGTGTCCGACTCTGTGAGACCCCAAAGACGGCAGCCCACCAGGCTCCCTCATCCCTGGGATTCTCCAGGCAAGAACACTGGAGTGGGTTGCCATTTCCTTCTCCAATGCATGAAAGTGAAAAGTGAAATTGAAGTTGCTCAGTCGTGTCCCACTTTTCAAGACCCCATGGACTGCAGCCTACCAGCTCCTCTGTCCATGGGATTTTCCAGGCAAGAGAACTGGAGTGGGGTGCCATCACCTTCTCCGGTCTTCTCCCACTACTGTTACCATAACCACTGTGGCTACTTGCATCACTGCTGGCCTTAAGTGGTTTGTAGCTCTTGTAATCATGGACCTCCAGATACCTCGTTCCAAATAACCAGCCCTCCTTTCTCTCCACAACTGCCTAGTACGAAGTGGATGATCAGTGGTGTTTGATTTGCAGTTCCCTCTCACGTCCGGGCCATGTTGTTTGAGTTGTGCATCAACTGATGGAAGGAAGTTCCATCAATTGATGGAAGTAAGCTGTGGAGAGAGAGAGACATTCACTCTCCTCTTTTCTTTCTCATGAGCAAATGATTCTTCCATGAAACAACCGAACTATGTTAGGGAGAGGGAGCATTGTTGGCTAGTATTATCTGGTGGTAGGAAAAAGCCAGTTTTCCAAATTCATGATATGATGTTGCCAAGATATGTTACTGTCTCCACTGAACTACGGACAGAAAAAGAATAGGGATTGCCAAGGGTGGTGGTGGGTTGAAAGTGAAAGTGTTAGTCACTCAGTCATGTCCAACTCTCTGCGATCCCAGGAACTGTAGCCCCCCAGGCTCCTCTGTCCATGGGATTCTCCAGGCAAGAATACTGGAGTGGGTTGCCATGCCCTTCTCCAGGGGATCTTCCTGACCCGGGGATTGAACCCAGGTCTCCTGCATTTCAGGCAAATTCTTTACCATCTGAGCCACTAGGGCAACTGGTGGTCTGTTGAGGGAAGATGAATAAGCAGGGCACTAAGGATTACAATGAAAAATACTATCTATGATATTATAATGATGAAGATGTGTCATTATACATTTGTCCAAATCCATAGAATGTACAACATCAACAGTGAACCCCTAAGTAAACTATAGACTTGGGTGATTATAATGTCAATGTAGGCTTACCCTTGGTAAAAAGTGGACCATTCTGATAAATGATGTTGCTCATGGGGGAGGCTATGTGTACGAGGGGCCAGGGGGTATGCAGGGAATCTCTTCACCTTCCTCTCAATTTTGTTGTAAACCTAAAATTGCTCTGAAAAAGTTATGTTTTAAAAAATTGAAAAAAAAAAAGCCTTTGCTGAATGAGAATAGTTTCTGAAACCAGTGACAAGCCCCCGATGAAAAATCACCCCTATTTATTGCAGGTCTAAATAGCTTGGCTCCGATCAGGGGGCTGGCATGGCCCGTGAAGCACAGCTGTGAGATCAATTTGGGTATGAGTTTATTAGCCATGAGTCAAGCTTGGAAGGGTATCTTTGGGGAAAAGGGGTCTTGGGCAGGGGACGCAAGCTACTGTGAATAATCCTGACAGCACATGCGTTGCTGGGGAAGATTTAACAGCCTCAGCTGTGCTGTGTCAGTTAGCCAGTTCGACAGAGCCTCGGCAGAAAAGAAACAATGACCCAGGGCCAGAGCCAGAGCCAGCCAGCTCCCAGCCTGATGTTGGGCCTGGATTGATTTCACTTGTGGTCTGACGGCAGCTTCAGCTTCTGAGCTGGTAGCAGCCTGGGAAGGTCACGGAGTCCAACAGTTGTCGGATTAGAGGAGACACATGAGGCTTTCCGGGGGAGAGTGTTTCACGTCAGGACCCAGCAGGAGGGCAGCAGCCACACAGACCAGTCACTGGTCACCTACCCCATGCTGGCCCCCGTCCCTACCTCCAGGAGTTCAGAGCCTCGTGGGGGAAGTGTGATGGGGTGCCGGGCCTCCTGTGGAGGCGCTTTCCTTTTCCCCAGAAGTTAGTTCCTTGTTGAACTTTGGTACAATTTTGCTTTTTCCTCACTTGTTTATTCGTTCACTCATTCTGTTTACAAAGATAATATTTGCATACTCTGTACATGCTCTTGTAGAAAATGTAAATACAGAAATGTAGAAAGAAGAAGGCAAAATACTCCGTTGACCAGAGACAAATCCTTTGAACACTCAGACATTTGACAATGAAGGTTTTGACACTTCTTTCTATGTATATACTTGGGTAGATATTTATGTGTCATTCAACACAGGGAGACTGTCTGTTTCCCAACTTGCTTTTCTTCACTCAATGATGCCGCTGAGAGCTTCCCCCAGTGACCACAGATACACAGAAATATTTTAAAGGGATGCTTAGAATTCTGTTATGTGGCTGAAGCAAAATGTACCCTCAGCCATTCCTGGATGGCCTTTGTGTTGCTGTTGGCCTCTTACTTTGGTAAACCCTGCCGAGGTGACTCTCTTTGGACCCTTGCACACTCTGACATCCCCCCTACTGTTGGCTTTACACTCTGCCCAGGGCCTAGCTCCACACCCTGTGTATGGTGGCTTCTCAAGATGTCTGGGGACTAACTTGAATGAACAGTTTTGTGTCCTCTATTGTCTCCTTAGAAAAAGTTCCTAGAACTTGAATTTTAGAATAAAGGGAATAGAGATTTTGCTGTTAGTCACATAGGGCCGGATTGCCTTCTAGAATGGTCCTACCAATTCACAGTCCTACAGACACCGTCAGGGCTTCTCCTCACCTCTGCAAAGCTGAAGGTTTTCCTTTTTTCAGACTTTGCTGATCTAATAGGTTTGATGCTTTATACTTTTAGCACCTTTTATAAATTTGGGTTAAAAATAATTTTTTATCTTCTTTCTTCTCATCAGCAGCTAAAGCGAAGATGAACGAAAGAGCCTCTTGATGAGGGTGAAAGAGGAGAGTGAAAAAGCTGGCCTAAAACTCAACATTGAGAAAACTAAGATGATGGCATGTGGTCCCATCACTTCATGGCAAATAGATGGGGAAAAATGGAAGCAGTGACAGATTTTATTTTCTTGGGCTCCAAAATCACTGTGGATGGTAACTGCAGCCATGAAATAACAAGACGCTTTCTCCTTGGAAGAAAAGCCATGAAAATCTAGTTGTTGTTCAGTTGCTCAGTCATGTCTGACTCTTTGTGAACCCATGGACTGCATCATGCCAGCCTTCCCTGTCCTTCACCATCTTCTGGAGCTTGCTCAAACTCATATCCATTGAGTCAATGATACCATGCAACCAGCTCATCCTCTGTTGTCCCCTTCTCCTCCTGCCTTCAATCTTTCCCAGCATCAGGGTCTTTTCCAATGAGTTGGCTCTTCGCATCAAGTGGCCAAAGTATTGGAGCTTCAGCTTCAACATTGGTCCTTCCAGTGAATATTCAGGACTGATTTCCTTTAGAATTTACTGGTTGCATTGCCTTGTAGTCCAAGGGACTCTCAAGAGTCTTCTCCAACTCCATAGTTCAAAAGCATCAGTTCTTCAATACTCAGCCTTATTTATGGTCCAACTCTCACATCCATTCATGACAACAAGCTTTGACCTTATAGACCTTTGTTGGCAAACCTAGACAGCATAAAAAGGAGACACATCACTTTGTCGACAAAGGTCCATATAGTCAAAGCTATGATTTTTTCAGTAGTCATTTTTGGATGTGACAGTTGGACCATAAAGAAGGCTGAGTGCCGAAGAGTTGATTCTTTCAAACTGGTGTTGGAGAAGACTCTTGAGAGTGCTTTGGACTGCAAAGAGATCAAAGTCAATCAATCTTAAAGGAAATCAACCCTGAATATTCACTGGAAGGACCGATGCTGAAGTTGAAGCTCCAATACTTTGGCTACCTGATGCCAAGAGCTGACTCATTGGAAAAGGCCGGGAAAAACTGAGGGCAAGAGGAGAAGGGGAGACAGAGGATGAGATGGTTGGATGGCACATCGACTCAAAGGACATGAGTTTGAGCAAACTCTGGGAGATAGTGAAGGACAGGGAAGCCTGGCATGCTACAGTCCATGGAGTCACAAAGAGTTGGACACACCTTAGTGACTGAACAGGGTCTGAACTGAACAACAGGGTCTGAAGCAAGGTAGATACTTGATACATAGGTAATGCAGTTGCTCAAGAGTATTTAACAAGCTCATCACCATGCTAGGCACCCTCAGACATAGAGCATCATTTCTATCACTTCCCATGTGGAGACCTGGCATGTGACCTGTTGAGGGGGGGCACCTGCTTTTGGAGAGAAGCAAGCCATGCTGTAGGAAGGAGAACACAAGGAAAGTAGGGGGGATCATTCCACACAATGGATGTGTCCCAGGAGCAGACATGGTCTCTAAGGAGTGGAAAGAAAGAAGCAAAAAACATCCCACAATTGGCATCCCTGCCATAGCCTTCAAGTACAGAGTCAGTGCAGGAGGAAGGGTCTGCGTATGCAACAACATCTGTTACATGATAGCTGAGAACCACCTACAAGACAGCCTTGCATGGTACCTGTTCAAAATGCAGTTTTCTGGGTTCATCTCAGAGCAACTTGGAACCACTGGAGATCGGACTGGTCTTGACATGGCCATCAGGAAATTCCTTTACACACCAAAACTCGAAAGCTATCACTCAGGGCATGTTACACATGTCAAAGGTGTTAGAGTGGAATAGAGGAAGGGGATTTAGGATTTTAGAAAAGCACATAAACAGTCTGTCTGGTGTCCTAACCTCCCCTGTGTCCCCTCACATGAAAGCAAAGCCCATTGTTCTGATGTTAAGCAGACAAAGGGACTCTCTCATCCTTCCTGATGCTTCTGCAGGCTCCCTCCATCTGAGGGATTTAGAGAACTGGTCAGTGTGCACCCTGATGTCAGGCAAGTGTGGGCCCCGATGTGTCTTTTCCACAACCACACTCACCATGATACCCTTGGGAACCTTGTGTAGTCAAATTGTTAACAACATGGGCAATTCTCTGGGCTTTCTCAGGAAACAGGGGAGAGCCTCCAGATACTCCCTCTGGTAGCCTCGAAGAAGAGCACACTCTGAGCTCCCTGTCTGTCCCCAGAGCCCAGTTTCCCTTCCTGGGCGGAGTCAGCTCCCCCCAGGGGGTTTGCCCAGGGCCTAGCATGGGGAACAGGGGCAGCTGCTGGAAGCTTCTCAGGCAGCTGCCTAAAGAAGTGAGGAATGAGCCTCCCCAATGTGCACGCTGTGGAAAATTCAATTTCTGCTTGTTGACGCCAGCAGATCTCAACTGGCCAGCCACAGAGGGAAAGCCAGCAAGAGCTATGGAAGCGTCAGAAAGCAATTGATGCAGCTACGTCACCACTGCCCTCGTGGAGGCGTCCATCGTCCTGATCTTGCTTTACCGACAGCCTTGGCTTGGGACCCCAGGGCTGATGGAGGGCAGGGCGGGAGGTGCAGAGGGAGCTGCAATTTCAAAGAGGCTGCCAGATGGCAGTGAGAGACCCAGCACACACACTTCACGCCGACTGGCAGCATGGGGAATTATGCAGCTAGAGAAGGAGTGCTTTAGTTACAGTGAATGGCATTTCTGCGATTCACCAAGTGCCTATGCAAAAGTAATGCACTTTGATAACTGTGAACTCTTACTAAAGGACCGATATGCTGAGACGGGGGTGCCTTTTCCAGCAGGATGATGCCCGTACAGTCAGCATATCAGGATAATGTTCGGTGGAACCGTCTTTCCCTGGAACCAAATAAAGCAGTTTCAAGTTTGCTGACTTAAGGCCCGGTGAGTGAGGAACAGGAAAGGGGGAAATGGTTTTGCCCATGGACCTCCTACTCTTCCTTGTATTTCTCTGTCCAGTCTCACCAAGAAAACATTTGTCCTATCATTTAGATAACCAGGGAATCTACTCCTGCTTTCAAGGAACCTTTTTGGATTTACTGAGCTCAAATGACCAACCCTCTTTTCTTAGCATGCACTAAAATCAGTCGGTCTCCAACACTAGAGCCCCAGGTCTTTCTGATACTAATGGCATGGCCTTGGGTAACCCTCAGGGAGCCTAGGAGCTGGAATGAGTTAATAGGCAAGCACATGGAGTAGAGGGACACTCACTATCACTAGTATATATGATATGTATATAACATATATATCTACAAAACATGCAATATACATGTGTTACAGATAAAATATATATCACTATGTACAGTATATAAAGTATATATACATATAGACAATATAATAATAATTATTATTACTTCAAAAAATATTCATTAAGCACCTATCATGTGCTAAGAATGGTGCTCGCTCCTGAAGATGGGGGTAAGAGGTGGGGAAATAAATATAAAGCAAAATGAAATGTCTCCCATTCCCATCAATGCCTAAGGAACTCCTAGAATGGGAGTGGGATGCATAGGTGTGCGTGCTAAGTCACTTCAGTCGTGTGAGACTTTTTGCTCAACAGGCTCCTCTGTCCATAGATTCTCCAGACAAGAATACTAGAGTGGGTTGCCATTTCCAGATCTTCTGGACCCCGGGATCAAAACTGTGTCTCCTGTGGCTCCTGCATTGCAGGCAGAATCTTTACTGCTGAGCCACCAGGGAAGCCCATGGAATGCATAGGCAACTTGATATAACATAGAGCTGAACAAAATCCTTCCTAAGCAGAGGGCCAGGAGATGAGAGACAGGCCTGAAGAAGAAAGAAGGAACTTCCCAGTTTGCTCTGACAGCTGGAGGGGATGGGGGCCTTCCTGGAAAGCATGAGGGTGTGCTGGGATCTGAAGGGTAAGTCAGATTTGCCAGGGAGAACTTGGGATGGGGGTGATGGGCCAGGCATCCCAGGATCAGAGTCAGGGAAGAGAGAAAGTCAGGGAAGGGAGCAAAGGCATTCAGTCACCCAGAGCATACTTGGCAAGTGCCCACTGTGTGCCAGGCACTGTGCTGGCCCTGGGAACCAACCAGTGACCACCATGGATCGCAAAGCTTAGCTAGAGTTGAGAAGAAGGAGATAGGACATAAGGGAGGGAGAATCCCTTTCCCACCTTTCTGACCCTAAAGGGTCGTGGAGGACAATGGCAGCAGAAGGAGAATGAAAAGTTGATATACCCAGATCTTTGCTTTTCTGTTCCCTGCCGGCTGCTGGTGGAGGGGGTCGCTCTAGAAATATCCAGATAGTTATGAGTATGCCAGGAAACTTGAGTTCAGACCTGTTGTACCGGGTGGTCATGGCTTAGGAGAGGTTGACCTCAGGACAGGGCATGGCCCCAGGGATCCCACCCCTCAGTCTGTACACACACACACACACACACACACACGTGCACACAACCTGGCCTTGAGTTGATGGTGGAGAGGCAGGCAAGCCAGCCAAGCAAGGCTGAGGCAGCCTCCTGACTTCCTGGGCTGAGTTCTCTTCTAAGAGAGTTGTCCCACAGCTCAAGGCACTGTTGAGGGGAAAATGCTTTCCTAAAATCCTTTATTTTCCTCTTTAATGTAGGCAGGTCAGTGAATGAGCAGTAGCAGGGGAAAGGGGAAGGCAGGACCCTACGATATTTAAGGCCTGAGCTTCTCTTTTGAGGGGGACTCTGGCCACATGGCTCAGGGCACATGTGAACAGACCTAGACTGTGGGGAGAGATACGGCTCTTATTTGGCTGGAAAAAGAGCCCTCCACCAGGAGCTTGGAAGCCAGGGCAATGGGGAGGCCTGGGAGCTGGGGGGCATGGCCTTTGGCTTGTCCAGCCATCTACATGCTTACACTGGGAGGCCATTTCTCTGGCCTCCTGTTCCACGTTTCCAGAGGTTGCAGCAATCCCTGGATGAGGAGACTTGGAAGGGAGCTGAGGTTGATGCCAGTGGACTTGCCAGGGAGTGAGGAAGGCAGTCAAGGCAAAGGGCTGGATGGAGGACGTTTTCTCAGCAGCATTCCCCACTTGTCCACTCCTTCTCCATGCCCCACTGAAAACAGAACCTTGGTGTTTTTCAGGTACTAGGTGGAACCCTAAGCGGGGAAGGATGACTGCCTTCAGCTTGTTGCACACTCATATCCTCCTTTGCTCGGTACTACATTTACCAACTTCCCTTGCAGCTAGGGGCACACCGTTGTCCCAGTCTGGGTTATGAAATGTAGGGGGAAGTCTGTTGAGGAAATTTTTAAAAAGAGAGAGAAAAAAAAACAGGAGGATAGAAGGAGGAAGGAGAGGAGGAGGGGAGAGGGAATGAGAGAAGTGAGGGGGAAGGGGAGGCGGGGAAGGAGCAGAAGAACGAGGAGAAGGAGGCGCAGAGAGACCGTAGCCTGGAGTTGGTTCCTTTGGGTAGGAAATTCGTGCTTACTGTAGTCTCTCGTTTGCTCTCACTTGCCTCTGTTGACAGTGTGGCTCCCAGGCATCTCTGAGGCCCCTTCCTGCAAGACTCTTTGCTGCCTCCTCATCTGGCTCATTCTACTCCCCCTCATCCTCAGCATCCATTGTCATCTGCTCAGAGCTGTCCTTGACTGGAACCGTACTCTCTCAAGATATGCTGAGTCTTCCTACGTAGCACTCATCTCAATTTGTAATTATATCTGTATTGTTGTGTTTCAAAGGTGCCAGCTCAGCAAACCCTAAATGTATTACACACCGAGACTCTATGAGAGCACAGCTTCCTAATTCCTCACCCTCCATACTGGTTTCTCTATAATATTGGTTCTCAAAGTGTGGTTCCCAGATCAGCTCAACATCATTTGACATCATCTGGGAATTTAGGAATGTAAATTTTTGGCCCAATCACAGTTCTACTGAATTAGAAACTGGGGGTGGGTGGGGCTCAGCTCTCTGGTGTTTAATGGGCTGTCCTGATGATTTTTTTTTTTTTTTTGGCCACACCATACAGTTTGTAGGATCTTAGTTCCCCAATCAGGGATTGAACCAGGGGCCACAGCAGTGAAAGCACCAAATCCCAACCACTGGACTACCTGGGTATTCCCTGTGCTGACGATTTTGATGATACCCTGAAGTTTGAGGTCCACTGGTCTGAACAGTAAGGAGAAAGGTGAGCTGGCAAGGAAGCGAAGAACAAGGAGATGGCACCTGGAAAAAAGACAACTCTATGGTGGCTCGCCTCTGCCACTGGTTTGGCCAAATCGGTGGGCAGTGTCAGAAACACCAGATAGATCTGAACGGCATGGGTCTGAAAGTACAAGGACCTTTGTCCAATGAGAGAGAGAGGACCCACCGCCATTTAACAGGTGAGGAAGAGTTTTAGCAGTGTTAGGTAACTTCCCAAATCACATAGCTAGGATGTGACAGAACCCGAACTTGACCCCAAGTCCATCTGTCCCCAGGATCTGCACTGCTAGCCAGCCTGCTCAACTGCCAGCCTCATCATTATTAAGAAACACGTTTTACACTTTTCCGAGAGAAGCGGCAAAGAGCATCTCAGCAGAGAAATACCCAGCACGCCGCCTTGGCTTGAAGGTGAAAGTGTGTCAGAGTCTTGGCAGGCTGCTGGCAGGCTCAGCTGTGGACTCCCAGGATATGACTGTGTATGTGTCTCTCTCTCTAGTCCTCTGCTCCAAGGGCTCAGGGTGAGGCCAGGGGGGATAAACATGCAGCCAGCAATGCATCTCCCCGAGTTTATTTACTAAAGCAACATTTTTTATTGCCACGACATGTTCGCAGTGAAAATATGACAGCCTACATTTTATGTTGTCATTGATCTTTAATCGGAGCCTGCCTCGAGGTTTCCTATAAAACCAGGGCTTCCTGGCCCCAAATGTGATTCCAGCACCGGAATGAATGACGGCCAGGGCTGCACTTTTCTCATCTGAAAAGGCTGAAATTGCTTTGTGTAAATGGGTGGAAAATGCTGATATTTGGATTCTATAAATAGCTCGCCTCCAGAGCGGAGCAGCGCTGGTTTCCTCTGCGCCGTCTCCTTGGAGTGTTTCGGGCCTTATCACTGTTATCCAGGATGCGGCATACAAACGAACCCCGCCTGGTGCCCTCTCTCTCCCCTGCCCCCACCCTCGCCCAGCAGGGCACTTTTGGAACATTCAGGCACATCTGCGGGTCGTGAGGGAGGGATGCTACTGAAGGAAGCAGGGCCATGCCCCACAAGCGCGGTGTGGGACTGGAGATCGGCATGAACCTCCCTTGAGGGGAGCGAGCGGCTCAGCCCCTGCTTCCCACTTCCATTTGCAGCCTGTGCCTGCCTGCGTGGGAGAAGGTTCTATCTATAGCGCGCTATTTTTAGCTTCATCATCTGAAGAACCTGACAGCCAGTTAATGACTGGGACCCATCGCGGCGTGTCTGCCAGGCTGTGGGATGCGCACGCTAGGAGCAGATGTGCTCAGGCTCAAGGTTGCTGCGTCTGGAAAATGTCCTTCCTTCCCTGGGAGGTGGAGTTGTTTGGGGGGCTTCACCCCCTACTCTCTGAAAACCTGCATTTGGCACCAAGGGAGCATCTTGTTCATTTCTGGCGCAGTAAATGACATGTTCCTTTCAAGATCTCATTCCTAGACACAGTTAACACAGCCTGGAGAGAGGGAGGAGGTGGGGAAGGCTGGGTGGCCAGTAAGTTTGGGCACTGAAAAAAGACTCCCATTTCACCTCGGAGATCAGAAACCCAGGAAGAAAGACCAGGGTACAGCCACAGTGGTTCGGAAGCTGTAATCTTCCCCAAGGAGGGAAAACCCTGTGTTTCAGAGACTGTGTACCTTTCAGAGGCTGTGCTCTGGTCCTGTAGATCTTGTCCCACATACTCAGGAGGTCCTGTGACCTGCTGGGACCACTCAGCCTGCCCTCCTGCCTCTAGACCTTCTGCAGCCACTGCATCCAGGACCGAGTATAAGTCAAAGGGCCTGCTTACACCCAGCTGGTGAGCACAGGGATGTGTGCGGTGTTTGTCCGTTCACTCATTCGTTTTCTCACTCACTGTCCGTGCCAGAGACCATGGGTGGGACAGTAGGCTGAGTGCCAAGAGATCAGGCGCAGAGTTCCAGGTGGCACAGAAATGCCAGAATGAGGGTCCTAGTCAGGCAGCCTCGCTGCAGTCCTGAGCAGGGCTGAGGGGCAGCCTGGCAGATGTGTCCCGTGAGGGCCCCACTGGGGGCCTTGGCCCCCATCAGCTGGGGGGTCACACTGGGTCACACTGACAGCTGACATGTATAGCGTGGCATGTGCCAGGGCACCATTCTAAGCACAATACATGAATCAACTCAGCGTTCTCACTGCAGTCCCAGAAGATGGTACCCTGTTTGCTGCTGTTTAGTGGCTCAGTTGTGTCCAACTCTTTGCAACCCACGGACTGCAGCACGCCAGGCTTTCCCTGTCCTTCACTAACTCCTGGAGCTTGCTCAGACTCATATTCATTGAGTTGGCGATGCCATCCAACCATCTCGTCTTCTGTCCTCCTGTACCCTGTTATCTTTCCTGTTTTACAAAGGGAGAGAGGGTATTTGTCCAAGTTCACCCACCCAGTAAGTGGGAGACTGGGGACTGAAATTTAAGCTATCTGGCTGCATGGTTAATGACCTTGACACCCCCTTATACTGCCTCCAGGTCAGGCCTATCTGGCTTGCTTCATTTAGCCAGACCAGATTTAAGGGGCCTTGAGATTCCTAACAGCCTCGCTCACCCTCAGGTTTCTCGAACAGAGACATCCAGTCACAGCACCATCTATGACAATGGAAAGTTCTGTATCTGTGGTGTCCAATGGTAGCCAGACAGTATGACTAAGAAACTAAACTTTAAATTTTATTTAATTTTAATTAATTTCAGTTTCAATGACAATAGCCACGAAGGTCTAGCAGCTACCGTCAAGGACAGAACAGCTCTAGAAGATGGACTACACATTTTCATCAACTAGGGGGCTTTTAAATATAACAATGCCAAGGTGTATTCCCAGAGATTCTCATTTAAGTGGTCTGGGGTAGGGCTTGTTCATCAGTATTTTGAAAGACCTTCAGGTAAGTTGAATGTGCAAGCAAAGTGTTGAGACCACTGGGTTCCATGATATCCTAAGTCATTCTAGCCTCTTCTAGGCTTTAGTAAATGGTCTTCTCTTCCTATCATGGTAGATACTCTAGGAGACTCATTCAAATCATTCCTAAGCCTTTCACCCCTCTCCTTCCTCTGCTGTAGAGGTTAGAAAGCTACATACATGATGACCATGAAGCTGGGAGTGGCCATGTGACACTGTTCTGGCTGAAAAAAACATATGTAGAATTCTGCTGGTATTATTTCTTCACCGTTCTTCTTCCCGCCTAAAATGCAACGAGACATCTGGAGCTGTGGCAGCCATCTTACAATCATGAGGGAAGAAAAGGAGAATTGTAAAAAACCACCTTTACATCACTGTGCTACTAAGTCAAACCCAGCAGCTACCTACCTCTGGGCTTCTTATTTTGGGGGAGAAAGCACAACCTATTTGCTTAAGCCGCTCAAGTTATGCTTTCTGTCTCTTCCAGACTAATGCATTCCTAATACAACTATCTTTTATTTTCCTTGACCTTGAGATTGTTCTAAAGACTGAACATGCTGAGGTATGTGAAAACGCTTTGCATAATGTAAAGTCCTCAGCAAATGGACAATATTTGCTATGAGTTGGAAACATTGCCAATCTCTGCTTTAGGCAAGAAAATCCAGACTGAGAGCTTGACATCTGTGCTAATCCAGGGCAAGTTGGAAAGAACTCTGAATGAAGCTTTGGTGAAGAAAGGTGCAGCGTTCTGGGATTAAGATAACCCACTTGTCCTGCTCTGTCTAGGGCTTGCTTGGTTTTAGCTCTGAAAGTGCTGTATCCCAGGAAACCGCTGAGTCCTGGGCAAACCAGGAGAGTTGGTCACCCTATGTGGGCACATGGGGTGCAGAGATCTCTCTTCTACTGCAGAGCATCTGCTCTTTGGTGAGGTTGCTCGCTGACTCCAGGGGCTTGGCTACTCCTTGCGGGAAAACCCATCAGCCGATACTCTCTGGGCCGAACATCTTCCACTCAGCATTTTAATTAGCTGAAAATGAATTAGAAATGCTCACACACTTCCCTTGAAGCCTCCACTTCTTCTCTAAGAAAGAAGAAACTGGTGCCACAGAGCCTGTCTGTGTCCAGCACCTTGCATGGTGCCCAGCCGAGAGCCACCCTCCCACACACATGCTGCTTGGGTGAAGTGCCGAGGGCTGGTCTTAGCTCCCCGTCCCAGCTTCTCTCTCCACAGTTTGTCAGCTCCACTACCCACTTCTGCCTTTCATCTGAATGATACATTTTGGTTTGCAAAGGAAGTTCATGCATATTATCTCTTGGGATTTTTCCAGAAGTCCCAGAAGACTTCGTTATCCTTTACTTCATTTCTGTTATATAGATGAGAAAACTGAGATTCAGAAAATAAACTGATTTGCCAGTTTCCCTTCAATTTCTGTCAGCTCTTGCAGAGGTGGGAGAAGTGGTCCTGGACAGAGCTTTGGACTTTAACAGATCTGCCTTCGAATTCTGCCTCTTCTCTGCGATGTGACTTTGGGCACATGTCCTCGAGCCCTACCTCTTGGCTGTCAGCAGAAATAGATGAGATTATGTGTCGGGAGTTCCCAAGATAGTGCCTGGCACACAGGAGGGGGTCATAGGTGACCCCCACTTCTCCCTTCCTCCTTCCCCCTTCACCATTCCTTCCACCGTGTTTAAATGGTAACAAGCTTCCAAAAGGACTAAAAGTCCTTCACCAGCACTTGTCAATAGCCATGTGCCAAGCACCGTTCCAAGCATTTATGAGTTCTCCTGGCTTTGGGGCTCCATATTATTTTCATTTCCATCCACAGATGAGGAAACAGGCACAGAAGTCTGAACAGTCTGTTTATAGTCTCAGAGACCACCAACTCCAGAAGGTATGATGCTAACTACCACACCATCCCACCTCTGCTGACTTCCTGGGGGAGTTTTCTGGAACCTGACAGGGCAGGGAAGCCAGAGAGCCTTTCTGGATCATCTGTGGCTTCTGTTCCATCCCTATCAAGTATGGATTCACTTAAAAATAACACACCTCTTAAAAACATCATGGTGGGTGTGCGCTGGGAGTTTTATCAGTTTTCCGTTGCTACTGTGACAAATTACCACAAACTTAGTGGCTTAAAATAACACAGATTTACTATGTTACAGTTTTGGAGGTCTACATCCTAAATGAGTCTCTCCAGGGTAAAGTCACAGTGTTGGCAGAACGTTGTTCCTTCTGGAGACTCCAGGGTAAAATCGAACTCATTGCCTTTTCCATTTCTAAGAGGCCGCCTGTCACCTTCAAAGCCAGCAGCATCTTCCCATCTGTGACTCAAACCTCCTCTTTTAAGGGCGCTTGTGACTGGGCCCAGCCAGATAATCCAGGGTAACCTCATAGGAAGATTCTTAACTTAACCATATCTACAAAGTCCCTTTTGTCCTGCAAGGTAGCATATGAAAAGGCAAAAAGATATGAAACTGGAAGATGAGCGCCCCCAGGTCCAAAGGTGTTCAGTATTCTACTGGGAAAGAGTGGAGGGCAATTTTTACTAATAGCTTCAGAAAGAATGAAGCAGCTACGGGTCAAAGTGGGAACGATGCTCAGATGTGTATGTGTCTGGTGGTGAAAGTAAAGCCTGATTCTATGAAGAACAATATTGCATAAGAATCTGGAATTCTAGGTCCATGAATCAAGACAAATTGGATATGATTAGGCAGGAGATGGCAAGAGTGAACATCAACATCTTAGGAACTAAAATGGATGGGAATGGGTGAATTTAATTCAGACAACCATTATATCTACTACCATGGGCAAGAATCCCTTAGAAGAAATGGAGTAACCCTCTTGTCAACAAGAGTCTGAAATGCAGTGGATCCTGAAATGCAGTACAGGATCTCTGTTCATTTCTAAGACAAACCATTCAACATTACAGTAATCCAAGTCTATGCCCCAACCAATGATGCTGAAGAAGCTGAAGGTGACTAGTTCTATGAAGACCTACAACAGCTTCTAGAACTAATATAAAAAAAAGTTCTTTTCATCATAGAGGATTGGAATGCAAAAGTAGGGAGTCGAGAGATAACTGGAATAACAAGCAAGTTTGACCTTGAAATACAAAATGAAGCAGGACAAAGGCTAACAGAGTTTTGTCAAGAAACCACGTTGATCACAGCAAATACCCTTTTCCAACAACCCAAGAGAGGACTCTATGAATGGTCATCACGAAATGGTCAGTGCCAAAATCAGACTGGTTATGTTTTTTGCAGCCATAAATGGAGAAACTCTATACAGTCAGGAAAAAAAGACCTGGAACTGACTGTGGTTCAGGTCATAAATTTCTTATTGCAAAATTCAGGCTTGAATTGAAGAAAGTAAGGAAAATCACTAGGCCATTCACGTATGACCTAAATCAAATCCCTATGATCATCTGAAATGCCGGGCTGGATGAAGCACAAGCTGGAATCAAGATTGCCAGGAGAAATATCAGTAACCTCGGATATGCAGATGACAGCGCCCTTAAGGCAGAAAACAAAGAAGAACTAAAGAACTTCTTGATGAAAGTGAAAGGGGAGAGTGAAAAAGTTGACTTAAACCTCAACATTCAGAAAACGAAGATCATGGCATCTGGTCCCATAACTTTATGGCAAATAGATGGGGAAACAATGGAAACAGTGAGAGATTTTATATTAGGGGACTCCAAAATCACTGCAGATGGTGACTGAAGCCATGAAATTAAAAGACACCTGCTCCTTGAAAGAAAATCTATGACCAACCTAGACAGCATATTAAAAAGCAGAGACATTACTTTGCCGACAAAGGTCCATCTAGTCAAAGCTATCGTTTTTCCAGTGGTCATGTATGGATGTGAGAGTTGGACTATAAAGAAAGCTGAGTGCCAAAGAATTGATGTTTTTGAACTGTGGTGTTGGAGAAGACTCTTGAGAATCCCTTGGACTGCAAGGAGATCCAACCAGTCCATCCTAAAGGAAATCAGTCCTGAATATTCATTGGAAAGACTTACGTTGAAGCTGAAACTCCAATACTTTGGCCAGCTGATGCAAAGAACTGACTCATTTGAAAAGACCCTGATGCTGGGAAAGATTTAAAGTGGGAGGAGAAGGGGACAACAGAGGATGAGATGGTTGGATGGCATCACTGACTCAATGGACATGAGTTTGAGTAAACTCTGGGAGTTGGTGATGGACAGGGAAGCCTGGCATGCTGCAGTCCATGGGTTTGCAAAGAGTCTGACACGACTGAGTGACTGAACTGAACTGAGGGAGTATTTCATGCAATGATGGGCACAATAAAGGAAAGAAATAGTAAGGACCCAACAGAAACAGAAGAGATTAAGAAGAGGTGGCAAGAAAACACAGAACTATACAAAAAGTTCTTGTTGACCTGAATAACCATGACGGTGTGGTTACTCAATTAGAGCCAGACATCCTGGAGTGTGAAGTCAAGTGGGCCTTAGACAAGTGGGCCTTACTATGAACAAAGTTAGTGAAGGTGATGGAATTCCAGCTGAACTACTTAAAACCCAAAAAGATGATGCTGTTAAAGTGCTGCACTCAATATATCAGCAAATTTGGAAAACTCAGCAATGGCCACAGGACTGGAAAAGGTCAGTTTTCATTCCAGTCCTAAAGAAGGACAATGCCAAAGAATGTTTAAACTACTATACAATTGCACTCATTTCACATACTAGCAAGGTTATGCTCAAAATCCTTCAGGCTAGGCTTTAACAGTATGTGAACTGAGAACTTCCATTTGCACAAGCTAGGTTTAGAAAAGGCAGAGGAACCAGAGATTAAATTGCCAACTTTTGTTGGATCATGGAGAAAGCAAGAGAATTCCAGAAAACATCTACTTCTGCTTCATTGAAAGGCTATGCTAAAACCTTTGACTGTGTGGATCACAACAAAGTGAAATTTCTTAAAGAGATGGGAATTACCAGACCACCTTACCTGTCTCCTGAGAAACCTGTATGCAGGTCAAGAAGCAAACAGAACCACATATGGAACAACTGACTGGTTCAAAATTGGGAAAGGAATATGTCAAGGCTGTATATTTTCACCTGCTTATTTAACTTCTATGCAGAACACATCATTGGAAATGCCAAGCTGAATGAGTCACAAACTGGAATCAAGATTGCCAGGAAAAATAACACCTTCAGATATGCAGATGACACCACTCTGATGGCAGAAAGTGGAGAGGAACTAAAGAGCTTCTTAATAACAGTGGAAGAGGTGGATGAGAAAGATGGCTTGAAATTCAACATTCAAAAAATAAAGATCGTAGCGTCTGGGACCATCACTTCATGGCAAATAGAAAGGAAAAAAGTGGAGGCAGTGACAGATTTTATTTTCTTAGGCTCCAAAATCACTGCGGACAATGACTGAAGCCATGAAATTAAAAGATGCTTGCTCCTTGGAAGGAAAGCTATGATGAACTTAGACAGCGTATTAAAAAGCAGAGATATCACTTTCCTGACAAAGGTCTGTATAGTGAAAGCTATGGGTTTTCCAGTAGTTGTGTATGGATGTGAGAGTTGGACCATAAAGAGGGCTGAGTGCTAAAGAACTGATGCTTTTGAATTACGGTGCTGGAGAAAACTCCTGAGCGTCCTTTGGACTGCAAAGAGATCAAGCCAGTCAATTCTAAAGGAAATCAACCCTGAATATTCATTGAAAAGACTGATGCTGAAGCTTCAATACTTTGGCTACCTGATGTGAAGAGCTGACTCATTAGAAAAGACCCTGGTGCTGGAAAATATTGAAGGCAAAAGGAGAAGGGGGCAGTAGAGGATGAGATGCATAGATAGCATCACTAAATCAGTTCAGAAGAATTTGAGCAAACTCCTTGGGATAGTGGAGGACAGAAGAACCTAGCCTGCTGCAGTCCATGAGGTCGCAGAGTCAGACACGATCTAGAAGAACAACCATGCCTCAGTTTCCTCCTTCCCAAAGTGGGAGGATGAGACTGGTGGAAATACCTGCCTCCTAGCATTGTAAAGGTCAAGGGGGACGGTATAAGTTCAGATGCTCGTGAAATTCTGTGAATATCTACTTGTTATTTAGTAAAATGGTACTAAAGAAGAAAGACCAATTCAGGCCAATCTAGACCTGGTTAGATATACTTGCCTTTCTCAGCCCAGAAAAATCCAACTCTAGGAGTACCCACTGTAACTCTTGCTTCTATTACCAGACCTGAAGTGTGGGGTAACTGCTCCCTATTTGGTTCAACAAGGTGCTTCTTTCTGATCATAATCAAAATCATGAGACAGTCCTTTCTAGATTTGGGTGTGCATTTGGTGAACAGGCCCCCGTTTCTGTGAAAGGCTTGACTTTATTTGGGAGCATACTCTTCATCCCTTCCCTCAGCAATCCTGTGCTCTGGGGCAGAGTGAGAACTGCAGGGGATGCAGGAGAACTGGAAGTTTAAGCCTCTGCTCTTTCAAGGGACTAGCATTTGAATGGGGTGGGGCATTTCCTAAGGGGTCTCCCCAGAATGCGTGTAAAGCATCCAGCCAGGTAGGTAGTAGGCATGCCACAAATAACCCCAAAGCCTTCTTCTACATGTTCTCCATAAAGCAGTTAATTTAATCCTCAGAATAACCTTCAGAGGTAGGCATGGTCATTATTTCCATTTTGCAGGTGGTAAAATTAAGGCACAGAGGGGTTAGACCACCTGTTTAAGGTCACACAGCTAGTAAATAGCAAGACAGATATCTGGAGCTTGTTACTACTACCCTTTACTACCTCTGTGACCTCATCTCTCTTCCTTCTTCCCACCAAGGTATATTTACATTTAAGAAGACTCCTTTTTTCTTTTTTGGCCTCACCATGCAGCATGCAAGATCTTAGTTCCCTGGCCAGGGATGGAACCCATGCCCCCTGCATTGGAAGCGTGGAGTCAACCACTGTACCACCAGGGAAGTCCGTTAACAAGACTCTTAAGCTTTAGAAACTAAATAATAATGACAGAGAAGAGAGAATGATGATTGTAATAATAATACATGAGGCTGGAGAGGAGGGCTTTTGGAATAAAGTGTTAGTCACTTAGTCTCGCCCAACTCTTTGCGACCCCATGGACTCTAGCCCACCAGACTCCTCTGTCCATGGAATTCTCCAGCCAAGAATACTAGAGTAGGTAGTCATTCCCTTCTCCAGGGGATCTTCCTGACCCAGGAATTGAACCCTGATCTCCTGGAATTGGGATTAAAAAAGAAGACTTGAGGTGGTAGGACGTTGAAAGAGGGGGACTGAGGCTGTGTAGTAGGAGAGGGGAGGTAAGTTCTCTTAAGCAGAAGTCATGAGGCCAGGTATGTTTGGGGGCAGCTAAGAATTCTGTTTGAACACAGTGAAGAATCTGTGGCCTGTGTTGGAAGTTGAGGTCAGTCCTATGATTCTTTTGGGGAGCATTCACTGAGTACTTGGATGGGTCAGGTCAAGTGTTATCATTGCTGTTCGGCAAGTAGCAATAAATGACAGGCAGAGGAGACCCTGCTGTCCTAGAGCTGCCACTGCACCAAGAGAGAGGTGTGAACAAACTAATGGGAAATATCAGGAAGCTCAATGCTGAGATGAAAATAAAGCAATGGGTACTCGAAGAGGCAGCTCATCGTGAGCAATGCTCATCACTGCTGTGTAGGCCAAGAATGGAAGATCCTGATCGCTCTTGACCTGGGCCATTTCTCAGGGTGTTTATTTGCAGTGAGCAGTCTTGTCTCCTGTCAAACAAAGAGCAGGTTTGCTTACTGCTCACCTTAAAAACAATGAATTCCCTAAGTGCAATGCTCTTTGGCTGTTATGCAAATCCACTGCATGTGTAGCTTCCATGTGGATCCCTCCGTGTCATCCCTGTAGGCCTTGGGAGACGTGGGAACCAATGGTCATATCCGTTATGCTCTGCTGTAGGCTATGTTGTGAATAATAAACCCTTTGTCTCTGACCCAGGGGTCTTGTGTCTTCTGCCTGCACCCATGAAACTGTAGCAGGCTAACTTACTAGCTTGCAAGTGGTGATAAAGAAGGAAGGATAGAGTAAGTTGGCTGGAGGTGATCTTATCTTAATCTTAAGGGCAAAGAAATACCAACTGATCTTGAGGTTACATGTTGATCATCTGGCAGAAAAAAAGGGCTGCTAACATCATTATTTAAGTGATTTTGGAAACTTCGTCTGGTGCCTATATGGCAGGTGGAGAGAACTATGTTGTTCGACATAAGAAAGAAGTGATGGTAATGGCAATGTGTTATGTTTTCTATAAGTTAATCTAACATGTTTTTAACAGGTAGTATAATATGTAAGTGTATGTGGGTTGATTTTAATCTATATTCTAAGGACAGTTAACATTCCAAGTGTTCTAAATAGAATATTCCAGGGTGGTTGGTTAGCACTTGAAATCAAAAGTCCAATCCCTTGAGGTGGCTTCCACATTTTTGGCAGTCTTTATCTCAATCAATATCAGAGACTTTGTTAGTTTACATAATGGATGCTAGAAATAATTAATATTTTTCATTGGTTAAACCAGTAGTGTTATGTATGTGTGGACAGGCTATAAATATTATACAGCAACTCCTGCTTTTGCATGAACAGAGTTAAAGGATGCAGGGAGCCCAGCAGTACATGGGTTCTCAAACTTGGCTGTACCTTGTGACCACCTGGCTGAAAGCTTTAAAAAGAACCAATTCCTTAGTTCTTCCTGTAGTGATTAACTGAATTGGGGTACTCCACATTTAGCTCTGTCACTTATGAACTGTGTGACCTCGAGCAAGTTACTAACCTTTTGAGGCTCAGTTTTCTCGTCTGGAACATGGGTAAAATAATAGGCCTATCTTATCTGGTGGTTGTGAGGATATAATGAGTTAATTCATGATGACTGCTTAGAACAGTGTAGGAAGTATCAAGTTCTCAATTCAATGTTAGGCATTATTATATTACTCTTATTCAAACTATTTTTATTTTAATTTTTGGAAAAGTTCCTAGCTGCTAGTTGGCTGAAACCAGCAACTAGAATATTTGCCTTGAATGAACTTTTCAGATGAGAGGCTGTAGAAACTCCTGAAAAGACAGAGGGAGCCAGGACGTGATCTCACTTCCAGAATCAGTTGTAGGCACTGCTTTAGTGCTAATTTGCTCATAAATGTTTGTGTGGGTGACAGGACTCAGTCTAAATGAAACCTGGTGGGATATCTGTGGTGCAGAGAACTTTAGCCCATACATACCTCTGGTTCAGGGCTTCTTATTCTTTTTAGGACCATGGACCCCTTCAGTTGTCTGGTGAAGCCTAGGGATACCATTGCAGGAAAATGGTTCTAAATGCATAAAAAGAATATTAGTGTTACAGAAAAGATGAATCATATAGCAGTACAACTATCACAATATTAATACATTATAATAATATATGTACTTCCTTATTAACACCTTAAACAGCAAGGTCTAACAATGGGTAGTGATAAGCATGAAATATATTTCAGGATATTTGCTAACAATTGTACTGTGATATGAAAAAAATTTACTTGTGATTTCTATTAGTGAAAAAGTCTCGAATACTCATACTGCTGTGGTTTGTTGCCTTATTCACAATTAAAGACAGTGCTAAGTTTCAGATAAAGGTTAATGAAAATAAAGATGTTATAGGTGTGAGTATATATATATATATATTCCACTTTTCCACTTTGTGGACCTTCTTGAATTCCATGACTCTCACGTTAAAAATCCTTTTTGGGAGGCTGCTCAGCGCTGCCCAGCTGATAATTGGGTGTGACTGAATGGGCTTAGCTGGGTCAGACTGTGATGCTAGACAGTAGAAAGAAAAGGTGTCACAGTAGGATTTTTTCAGTTATTATTGAAGTGAAGTGAAGTTCGCTCAGTCGTGTCTGACTCTTTGTGATCCCATGGACTGTAGCCTGCCAGGCTATTCCATCCATGGAATTCTCCAGGCCAGAATACTGGAGTGGGTTGCAATTTCCTTCTCTAGGGGCTCTTCCCAACCCAGGGATCAAACCCAGGTCTCCCTGGGTTCTGCAAGAACCCTGGTTTCCAGGCAAGAATCTGCAGGCAGATTCTTTACCACCTAAGCCTCAATTATTATTGCTATATAGCAAAAGACTCCAAGACTTAGTGGCTAAACTAAGTGATACATTAATTTCCTCATAATTTTGTAGGTTAAATATTTTGTCAGGGCTCCACTGGGCGATTTTCTGCTAATCTCACTCAAGGTTTTTCATGTGGCAGCTTGGCTAGACTTGGAACTTCCAAGTTGATCTCTCTTCTTAGTATGAGTCTGCTCAGGCTGCCCTAACAAAATACCATAGACTGAGAAACTTAACAGAAATGTATTTCCTCACAGTTCTGGAGGCTGGAAAGTCCAAGGAGTTTCTGGCAGTGTTTGGTTTCTCCTAAGGGTTCTGTTCTTGGCTTGTGGACCTTCCTGATGTACATTCATGTGGTCTCTCCCTGGTGTGTGTGTGGGGAGAGAGAGCTCTGGTCTCTCTATTCCTCTTGAAAGTGAATGTGTTAGTTGCTCAGTCATGTCTGACTCTTTGCAACCACATGGACTGTCGCCTGTGAGGCTCCTCCATCCATGGAATTTTCCAGGCAAGAATATTGGAATGGGTTGCCATTCCTTTCTCCAGGGGATCTTCCTGACGCAGGGATTGAACCCAGATGTCCGACTCTCCGCGACCCCATGAACCACAGCACCTCAGACCTCCCGGTCCAACACCAACTCCTAGAGTTTATTCAAACTCATGTCCATTGAGCCAGTGATGCCATCCAACCATCTCATCCTCTGTCGTCCCCTTCTCCTCCTGCCCTCAATCTTTCCCAGTATCAGGGTCCCTTCAAATGAGTCAGTTCTTCGTATCAGGTGGCCAAAGTATTGGGGTTTCAGCTTCAACATCAGTCCTTCCAATGAACACCCAGGATTGATCTCCTTTAGGATGGACTGATTGAATCTCCTCCAAGGGACTCTCAAGAATCTTCTCCAACACCACAGTTCAAAAGCATCAATTCTTCTGTGCTCAGCTTTCTTTATAGTGCAACTCTCACATCCATACATGACTACTGGAAAAACTATAGCTTTGACTAGACAGACTTTTGTTGGCAAAGTAATGTCTCTGCTTTTTAATATGCTGTCTAGGTTGGTCATAACTTTCCTCCCAAGGAGTAAACATCTTTTAATTTCATGGCTGCAGTCACCATCTGTAGTGATTTTGAAGCCTCCCAAAATAAAGTCTGACACTGTTGTCAGATCAGGGCCCCACCCTTATGATCTCTTTTAATCTTAATTACTTCTGGAAAGGCCCTATCTCCAAATACAGTCACCCTGGAGATTCAACATGAAATTTAGGGGAATGCGATTCAGCCCATGGCATCTTCCATGGCCTTTCTCCATGCCTAAGCTCTGTCATGCAGTCAGATAGCCTGCACTTCCTTCCAGCATGGCATCTGAGCTTCAGAGAGGGAAAGTAACACTTGCCAGTCCTCTTCAGGCCTGGCTCAGAAGTTCGGAAAGTTATATCCACAACCTTCCACTGATTAAAACAAGTCACAGGCTAGTCCAGATCCCAGGGTAGGGAAAACAGATCCCACCTTTTTTTAAACATATATATACAAATTTTTAATTCTTAAAAAAAATAATTAGGCTGCATCACGGCTTAGTTGTAGCATGCAACATTTTTCATTGCAGTGCATGAACTCTCATTGTGGTACACAAACTGTTGCTCTGCAGTGTGAAGGATCTTAGGTCCCTGACTGGGAATTGAACTCACGTCCTCCGCTTTAGAAGGCAGATTCTTAACCACTGGACCACCAGGCAAGTCCAGATCCCACCATTTGATGTGAGGAGTGGCATGCAAACACGGAAGGGGAGGAATTACTTGGGCTGAATCTGGGGTCTATTCACCACAGAGACCTAAAAGCACTGCTGACTGCTTGGACCCAGGGATGAGGGAAGGGATGAATCAAAGCTGCCTCTGAGGTTTCCTCATTCAGAACTTGCTTTTTTTGCTCACACCTCAGACTTCTTCTCCTAGAGTTCCAGATAGACTCCAACTAAACCACCAAAAGCTATTCCTGAGGCTTGAGAAGTGTTAATCTAAGTGAAAAAAAAGTGTCAATTTTATTAATACTCATTAACAGACTTAATTATGCAGTGTGTCCTATACTGTCAATAATATAAGGGGCTGTTGCTTTAGAAATGAGAATTAAATGCACACTTTCCCCTTCATTATCTTAGCATGTCTGACTCCTGCTGATATCTAAGCCGAGAGAAGTTCCCCTTTGGGAGATTTCACCGAGTCCAACCCCCATCCCTAGTTGGAATCCGGTAGCCCTCCCTGGGCTCTCATAATCCCCACACTTGCTATTGATTTGCTTTTAACATCTTTATTGTGATTTATTTCTCAAACTGTGTGGCACTTGCCTGTTTTAGCAATACTGAATTGGAAATCATCTTTTATCTGTCGGTCCTATTAGATCACTGGCTCTTTTCTTTGCTTGGCTACACATTGGACTCCTTTGGGGAACTTTAAAAACACTGCCACCTGGGTCCCACTCTGTGAAATTCTGATTTACTGGCCCTGGATGCACTGGCACTTTCTAAAGCTCCCCTGGTGATCATAAGATACACCAAGAGTTGAGAACGCTGTCCCAGGCTGCCATCTCCTTGAGGGCAGGGGGACTGTCTTACTGGCATACAGTAAGTGCTTAGCTTAATACAAAATGAACAAGTGAATAAATGGCCTGCTTTTCTTCTTGGACAACTGGATTCTCCTTGGGTTCTCAGCTACTGGTGAAGATGTCAAGGGACCAGTTTTTGTTTGTCCTTGCAATTGTAGATGAGTTGGCAAAAATAAGTTTGTTTGTTTTTTTAGTGAGAAGCAGAGCTTGGAAATGTGGACTCTTGAGGGTAAGTGTTTTTGTTACCCTTGGAACAGAAGTAAGAGGTACTGTTTTTGAAAGCTTAGATTAGTAGGCTAAGGGCTGCAGGGAGGATGGGAAGGCTTGGGGAGTTGTTGAGGGTCTGGGACATTCTGGGAATTCAGCAATATCAACAAGAGCTAATACATATGCAGCATATGCTTGTTGATAGGCTCTGTGCCAAGGACTTTTTAACAACTCATTTCTTCTTTACTGCAATCTGATCCTGTGAGGAAGATGCAGTGGCTACTATTTTCCTTTACCAATGAGAATCAGAGGCACTGATGGTCGAGTGAGCGACATTAAAGGGAAGAGCTGGGAGGGAAGTTAACGACTGGGCGGTATGTTTGGGAGAGTGGCCGGAGATGCCTCGCCCCAGTTCCTTTGGCAGGGCTAGCACCTTGAGAGTGATTTGCCAAACATGACTTTCTGGGAGGCCCCTACCTCCTGGAGGTGCCAGGTGTCTTAGACAATGGGTGCATCAACATTATCCAGTGAGAACTGGACTCCAAAGGGCCCTCCGGAGATGCTCTGGGACAAGAACTCCTGCCTCCCTCCACCTAACCCTCTAAAATTTCTTTCCCAAGAAAAGGACTCTTGTAGATGGGGGCTTGACTTATATTTTCAGTTCAGTTCGGTTCAGTTCAGTCGCTCAATCGTGTCCGACTCTTTGAGACCCCACAGACTGCAGCACAACAGGCTTTCCTGTCTATCACCAGTTTCCGGAACTTGCTCAAACTCATGTTCATTGAGTCGGTGATGCCATCCAACCATCTCATCCTCTATCATCCCCTTCTCCTCTTGCCTTCAATCTTTCCCAACATCAGAGTCTTTTTCAATGACTTGTATTTAATTGTACATATAATAAATAAAGCAAAGAATAAACCTCAATCTGCCACAATATCTGAGAACAGGCAGAGGGTCACAGCATCCTGACGAACTTGCTTCTGGGCTTCTCTTGCTGCTGTAACCAAGTTGAAGGTCACTCTATCCCTAGGATACCTCCTGGGACATGTTCCCAGCCTCCACACCTCAGGGCCCTCATTGCCCTGACTTTTCCAACAGTTCTAGGGGCCTGGCCCCAGCATGCCTCGTGTCTCAGCCTGTCTGAATTGAGTTTACTTAGGGAGATTAGGAACCAGACCTGGCTTAACTCAGATCAGCCCCAACCTGTTACTGCTCCATGCATCATAAGCTTCAAACCAGCCTAAACAAATTCCAGTAAGCCACTGCTAAAGGCAACCCCCCCAAAAAAAAAAGAATTCCTGTCACACTTCTAGGCAAGTGCATACCAGGAAGATTGTATTTGATTGTTTATATTCGTGTTTGGTTTTGCCTAATAGGATTTAGAATGTTCTGAGGGAAAGCAGTGTTTGAAGGGAGCCACAGGTGACTGGTAGCGGGAGGGGCCTGTTAAGGGACAAAGGAGATGGCCCCTTCCTCAACTTTGACAGAATCTGAGGGATCCCAGTGGAGCAGGCAACAAACTGCAAGATAAAGAATTCCTGTAGGAAAACAGCAGGTTTAACCTTACCCCAGGAAGTAACAATAACAGAAGATTTCATAATAACATGTGTCATCATGTATGAAGCACTTAAAATGAGTGCCAGATGAGACACTATCTCATCACTCTCATTGCCCCCATTATACAGATGAGAAGACTAAGGACCAGAGAGGTCATAGGATGTGCCCGAGACCACACAGGAGTGACTGAGATGAGACTGAAGCCTGATTATGTCCAAAGTGCCTGCTTTTAGGAGCTCTGCAGAAAGGCAGCTGGGAGGAAGCCAGACCAGACTGTAGTCAGCGGTTCTCAGCCAGAATGCACATTAATATCCACTGGGGAGCTTTTATAATAGCACTGGTGCCCAGGTCCCACCCTAGAGAGGCTGAGTTAATTGAGTTGAGCTGCAGCCTGGGCATTGGTATGGTTTTAAAGCTCCCCAGGTGAACCTGATGTGCAGCCAGATCTGGGAACTCTGGCTGGAGCCAGGCTTAAGTCCTGAGGTAACCTGGATGGAGGGAAGGTGCAGAGATAGAGCCAAGCCAGCAGTTTCGGGGAGCTGGGGAAAGGGATGACTTGGATTTTTGCTACTTCTTCTTCCTTTTTTAGTAATGAGTGACTTTGCATTTGCAATAGACCTTAAGAAATTTAAACACCATTTTTAAGAAAAAAGAGCTAGTCACCTTAAGTTTCCTTAGTATCCTGAGAAGTTTAGACCCAGAATCAAGTTGTCATCCAACATGAGGACCATCAACCAGCCCTCACTCTACCCTGGAGCCAGGTTAACTCAGACCTTGGAGTTATCCAAACCTAATTTAAAAACTATTTATTTAAAAATCTGTGGTAAAATTGACATAACACTCTTACGTGTCAGATTGGTAGCACTAAGTGTATTCACATTGCTGTACAAATATCACCACCATCCATCTCCAGAGCTGGTTTCATTTTATAAAAATGAACAAAGAAAGACAGTGGTTACCAGGGGCTGAGAGGAGCAGGGAGTGGGAAGTTCTTATGCCCATTAAACAAGAACTTCCTATTTCACCCTCCCCCTAGCCCCTGGTAACCACCATCTTTCTTTCTCTATGAATTTAACTGTAATCCAGACCTAATCTTATGAGAGATCATTTAAACTTATTTCAGCTCAGTTACAAATAATAGTAACTACCTCTGCATGAGCAGGCAACTACACAGCAGCCATGTCAGTAGGCTGCATTCCCTCCTTTGTAAAAATGCTCAGACAGTGTGGCAGAGACCATTTTCTGTGCTCACACTGGAGGACCATCTCCTCTAGCTCCTGTGGCAGTTACGTGGGGGCATCCCATTGGGCTGGCCAATGGCAGATGGGCAGAAGTGATGACACTACTTTCAGGTCTGGCTTTAAAATCCCCTGCCTGTCTACCACACTCTCTTCCCCTCTGCAGCAACCTTACAGGCTGTGTGTCAAAAGATGGGAGGAGCTCAAATCCCTTGAGTCCCTGCTTGGAGCAGAACCATCCAGCGTTGGTGTCTAAGCTGGCACATGAACAAGAAATCAGACTGAGCTACTGGGCACATTTGTTGCTACAGCAGAGCC
Source organism: Moschus berezovskii (assembly GCF_049115385.1). NCBI lineage: Eukaryota > Metazoa > Chordata > Mammalia > Artiodactyla > Moschidae > Moschus > Moschus berezovskii. Next base: position 52,957,274 of record NC_142464.1, on the reverse strand, counting down.
TGTCCTTTCCTGACTATGACAGAGGGTTTCAGTAACTTACCAAGAAACTAGCTAGTTATCTCTGAAGTCAGAATTCAACCCTAGTGCATTCTGGTCTTCAGTATTATACTCTGTTAATATCACATTATCCTGTATTGCTCCCAAACTATTGATTTGAGGTTAAACATGTTGTCCTACATTTTAATATTTTTCTACAACATGCCATGCCCCTCCCACCCCAAAAAGAAAAACACAAATTTCACTGACTCAGCTCCATCTCTCCTGTTGATAAAAATCCAAGAAGTCTCTGCTACTCCAGTCAGGCAAATGTTTAAACCTCGTCTTCTTTAAGAGATACTTCTCCAGCAATTTATTTTCTGTCACTGCCTCTGTTTCTGCCTATGAAGGATGGTATTTTGTTCACCTTTGGTGCCTTTACCCCATCGGATTCTTCAGTAAATGTCTCCAAATAATGCTTGTGCTATCCATTAGGTAAGGCTGTCTTGACAGGCTGTCACCTGGCAAGGCTGCATTTCCCAGTCTTTGGTCTAAATGTAATGCCGTCTCTTCTTAGCATTTCACCCACCACTCTCTTCTATTGCGTGAGTGTGTGTGCATTTAAAGAAAATGTTTCCACAGTGTCTCTTCCCTATTCTGTATCATTACTACACACCACACCACACCAGCACAGGCCCAGTACTTGGTAACCTTTTTAAAGCTTTGAAGAAGAAGGTGTGGAAAATTGGTGGAGAGATAGCACATAAATCTGGGAACTTAGAAAAGCGAAGTTAGATACATAGCAGCAATAGTACTAAGAAGAAAGATGCCAGAAAACTTTCCTCATTATGAACTTAACAGGGCGGTGAGGCAGGTACTGTTACACAACCACTGAAATAGAGTAAGGTGGCCAGATAGGTAAGTAAGTGTTAGTCGCTCAGTCGTGTTCAACACTTTGTGACCCCATGGACTGTAGCCCATCAGTGTCCTCTGCCCATGGCATTCTCCAGGCAAGAATACTGGAGTGGGTTGCCATTTCCTTCTCCAAGGGATCTTCCCGACTCAAGGATTGAACCTAGGTCTCCTGCATTGCAGGCGGATTCTTTACCATCTGAGCCACCAGGGAAGTTTATCAGTGGGCCTCTCTAAAAGATAAAGACTTCAAAATATGAGAATAACTTACATCTAAAATAAAATTGAACAATATCATCAGAATCAGAAGCCCAGGTGGCCAGATACAGCAAGTAAAACATATGCACTCACCAAGGGCCTCAGTGGCATTTGGTGTGATGGATCCACCCCACAACTTACTTGCTGTGTGATTTTGGGCAGTGTTTCTGTCTCTGAGGCTCACATTCCTCATCTGTAAATGGAAGTAATGACATCTACCTGTCATGGTTATTGGAGGTGTCAGTGAATTGTGTGTAAAGTGCCTGGGACACAGTGTGTGCTTTTTCTTCATTTTATATCACCATTCCTGTGGTTAAGTATTGTTCTTCAGCCAGGTCTGTCCTCCTGAAAGGATGGAGTGGTCCAAGGCACCAGGAGCCTCCTGAGATGAGGTAGGAGGTCTGGAAGGGTCAGAGGATACCCGAGAGGCAGCAGCAGAGGACCCAGAACAAAGTTCCTTTTCCCTGCAGTCTGCTTTGTGGGGAAGGGGCTACGGTGTAGTAGGAGGTCCTCAGTGAGTCTTACCCTCTATTTTCTCCCCACCATCCCCTCTTCTCTGATATGCTGATGTCTGAATTTTTTTCCTGAAGAACTCAACCTCCAAATCAATTCTTCACATACTTATTGAGCACCTATCACATACATTCTTGGGTGGCCCCACACGGCACAGCTCATAGTTTCATTGAGTTAGACAAGGATGTGACCCATGTGATCAGGTTGGTTAGTTTTCGGTGATGAAACGCAAGCTGGAATCAAGATTGCCGGGAGAAATATCAGTAACCTCAGAGATGCAGATGACACCGGCCTTATGGCAGAAAGCAAAGAGGAACTAAAGAGCCTCTTGATGAAGGTGAAAGAAGAGAGTGAAAAGGCTGGCTTAAAACTCAACATTCAAAAAACAAAGATCATGGCATCTGGTCCCATCACCTCATAGCAAATAGATGGGGAAACAATGGAAACAGTGGCAGACTTTATTTTCTTCGGCTCCAAAATCACTGCAGATGGTGACTACAGCCATGAAATTAAAAGACTTGCTCCTTGGAAGAAAAGCTATGACCAACCTAGACAATGTATTAAAAAGCAGAGATACTACTTTGCTGGCAAAGGTCCATATAGTCAAAGCTATGGTTTTTTGAGTTGTCATGAATGGATGTGAGAGTTGGACCATAAAGAAGGCTGAGAGTCAAAGAATTGATATTTTTGAACTGTGGTGTTGGAGAAGACTCTTGAGAGTTCCTTGGACTGCAAGGACATCAAACCAGTCCATCCTAAAGGAAATCAATCCTGAATATTCATTGGAAGGACCAATGCTGAAGCTGAAGCTCCAATACTTTGGCCACCTGATATGAAGAGCCAACTCATTAGAAAAGACCCTGATGCTGGGAAAGATTGAAGGCAGGAAGAGAAGGGGATGACAGAGAATGAGATGGTTGGATGGTATCACCGACTCAATGGACATGAGTTTGAGCAGACTTCAGGAGATGGTGAAGACACGGAGGCCTGGTGTGCTGCAGTCCATGAGGTCACAGAGAGTTGGACATAACTGAATGACTGAACAACAGCAAAATTGCATACATTCAAGTGGAAGGTGGTGGTTGGGGGAAGCATATATAGGATTTAAATGGGATCAGTCTTTGGCTAGAAGGAAAAGCTCTGATGGTAGATTTTAGCAACTAGGAAAGCCATTTATGGAAGCAGGAGGCATTTTCCAGGGACTCTTGTGTTTATACTATAGAATTTCTTTATTCACTAGGCATTTTTTTTTTGAGCATCTGTTATGTCCTGTACGAGCGACAGGAGAAGTAGAACGCAAAGACTCAATTCCAGTCTTGCAGTTTCTCATGGTCCACTAAGCAGAGTGCGATTGCTATGATAAGTACGAAAACAAAGCGCCATGGGAACAGAGAGAAGGGTCACCAACTCAGACCTGAAGGGGTCAGGGAAGGCTTCTTGGAGGAGATGACATTTGACTTGATCTTGAAGGAGGAATGGGTGTTATCAAGGGGGAAGAGACAAAGGAGAAAGACATCTCAGGCAGAAAAGAGCAGCACATGCTCTCTGAGACCCACCCAGTATACTAAAACAGCACCTGAAAGAGTAGCAGCCAACATTTCCTGAATGCTGACTGTAAGATGAAGTACCTCACAAGTATTATCTCATTTAACCCTTACAATAGTACTTGGAGACAGGTGTTACTCATTTTTCCCATTTTCCAAATGAGAAAACTAAGTCATAGGGAGGTTGGGTAATTTGTCCAACTGTACACAGCAAGTTGGCATCTGAGCTTAGAACTGACCCTGTTCTTTTTCCAATTCCCAATTCCCAAAACAAAGCTCTTAAAGTCTCTCCCATACTTCCTCTGAATCCTAACTTGGAGCATTAAAGTCAAGAACTTCACTATACATTCCTAATCATCTTCTTATATACTTGGGCTCTTCTTTTCTCTTCTCTTTAATGTGGAAGCCTGGCCCAGTCTGAGACACGACAGGTTGGAGGTTATCAGAGTCCTTGGCTTTCCTTTCTGCCCTCTCCCTGCCCAGTATTCCAGCCATCTATCTCCACAAAACACCAAATCAGAGCAAAATTCTGGGAAAAACAAATTGATGGTGGATGTCACCCCTGGGTCTTTAATGAAATTGCAGCCATGATTGACATGTCGCGGCCAGCTCCCCTTCCCACTCCTGGCTCCCCAAGCACTTAGCCATCCTATTGATGGCTAGGCTGCAGGAGATGGGAACCCATTAGAAGGAGTAGCTGAAGTCTGTTAACTTGCCTTCCATTGTGGATTGATTTTTCACTTGTTGACTCCCATATCTCACTTCCCTAATTATTCTATTTAGCCATAAATAATATTGTCAAGCTGAAAAAGAACAACAAAAGTGTATCAGTTTTAGTGCTCTAGAATTCACTCTCTTTCTTGGTCTGCTCTGTTTTAGAGACTGTGCTTTTCAGGCTACAGTACAGTTGATCCTGGTGGGCTTGAGTCAGTGGGAGGCACCGGTAGGAGCTGTGAGAGTGGAAAGAAGGCACACTCAGGTTACTTCTTATCCCTCTAGGCCCCCAGTGCTCCCTGAAGTTGCTGCGTTTTCTCCATGACATTGTCCTCTAGGTGTCCACCATGGTCTTGTGAGAGGACCTTGGCCCTGGGCTTCGGTAATACCACCTCCTCCGTTTGTTTCTCCAGCCTAGCTGTTGACTCACTGAAAGGATGATTGGACCCAGTTTGAACATATATGTGTGAAGGCTTCCCCACACCAACAAGCAATTCTTGCATACCAGCAAGTGTCCAAGAATTTACCTTGTCCTTTACCCAGAGGTGGAATCAGATTCCACGAGTACAGGACTAGGTCCCACAAGGCTACCCCCCACTTCAGATGCCAGCTGCAACCCCAAGTTGTCACCTGTGCTTCTGAGCAACAGGCTGCAAAATGGAGGTTCTGGTGACTCCCACCTTGGTTTGGGTTAATTTGCTAGAATGGTTCACCGAACCCAGGAAAACCTGTTTCCTCACTAGATTACCAATTTATTATAAAAGGACACTAAAATATATGAATCGATAATCAGATGAAGAGACATGGGGTCCTGAACAAAGGAGCTCCTGTCCTGGTGGAGCTTGGGGCCCCACATGGCAACACATGAAAACCTTCTTGTTCTCCGCATGAAATGAAATCTCTCCAAAATGTGGCAAAAAGCACCCTGGGGTGGGATCCAGAAGTCACCTTCATTAGCATAAACCCAATTGTGCTGGCAGAAAATTCCAAGGGTTTTGGGAGCCAGGAACTGTGGATGAAGCCCAAATCTATCTGAGAAGCACATCTTGGTCATCGGAATGACCACATATGTATTTCTCATAGATCACAATATTGTGTTCAACCGTCGTCTGTTTGGCTTTTCAGCTCTTTCATCAACTGGGCAGACAATTCCTTGTATTAAATCCCTTATGTTTTAAATACTTAGATTAGTTTCTGTTTACCTGGTTGGAGCCTGAATGGTACAGAAAGGAAGCAAATTTGCTGAGAAAGACATCTCAAACTATTAGCAATCTAATCCAATATGATTTGGTTCCATTTAATTCAATTTAACTCAATTCAAATCAACAGGTATTCACTGAGCACCTAGTTTAAGAAAGGCATGGCACTTACTAGGTAATTGGGATATAAAATAATGAATAATAAAAAATACCTGATCTCAAGGAGTTGGCAGTCTAGAGGCATAGTCAAGAGAACTAAGAGCTTAGGTATTCTGCACAGTGAATTGCATTGATAATACAGAGTATTTTTAGGCAAACCCTGGGGAGGGGCACTTCATTAGTTTAGGGAGTTAAGAGGCACTTCCCAAAGAAGCCCAGAAGTTCTCGTGAATAAGATTTTTTTTTTGGATAACATAATAAAAAAGGAAAGAAAACATGGCTAAATAAATAATATTGGGACTACTACTTAACTTTTGGGCAGGAAACAGATTTTACATTATATTGGGATGATCGGGAAGTTTGTTTCAGTTGAACAAAATGAACTTTTTGACCAACCAATACTTTTTACTAACATTACTGATTGAAGAGTTAACCTCTCTCCTCAACTTCCAATAAACCATAAAGTCTAGAAGATATTACATGTTAAAGTTTATTGGATTTTGGGATGGAGATGGGCTTTCTAAGGCATGGAATATATGATGAAGAGAAAAAAAGTTTTGTACAAATTAAACTCCCTATGCAATATCAAAATTAAACTGAAACAAACAAGGATTAAAACATCACTAAAAGAAATACAACAGATAGAGGATTTATATTCATAATATATAAAGAGATTTTTACAAACAAATATGAAGAATATGAGCTAATGACATAGATGTGCAGCTCATACAAAATACAGGTATGTGGGAAATTTTTAACCCATGAGTAATTAAATATAGCAAATCAAAACAAAAAAGTTTTTTTGCCAACCACATTGGAAAAGTGTGCTTTATTTTCTAAGTACAACTCTATACCACTGAATATGGTATAAGTGGGATGTCTCATCATTACTGGTAGGATTGTGAATTATTCCTTTCTTGGGAAATAACTTTGTGACAGGTATCCAGGGCCTTAAAAATGTTTATGAAATATGTTCATATTGCGCATGTTTTGTTCACATCCATAATACCACTTTTAGGATTCTATTCAAGTAAATAAACAGAGATACAACCATCTTAGTATTTCTTTTATTTATTTATTTATTTATTTATTTTTTGTGTAGTTAATTTATTTTTTACTGGAGGCAAATTATTTTACAATATTATAATGGTTGGTTTTGCCATACATTGATATGAATTTGCCCCGGGTTTACATAAGTTCCCCCTCCTGAACCCCCCTCCCACCTCCCTCCTCCCTTTATCCTCCCTCTGGGTCATCCCCGCATGCCAGCCCCGAGCATCCTATAACATGCATTGACCCTGAACTAGTGATTCGTTTCACATATGACAACATACGTGTTTCAATGCCATTCTCCCAAATCATCCCACCCTCACCCTCTCCCATAGAGTCCCAAAGACTGTTCTATACATCTGTGTCTCTTTTGCTGTCTCGTATACAGGGTTATCATTTGCATCTTTCTAAATTCCATATATATGTGTTAGTATACTGTATTGGTGTTTTTCTTTCTGGCTTACTTCACTCTGTATAATAGGCTCCAGTTTCATCCACCTCATTAGAACTGATTCAAATGTATTCTTTTTAATGGCTGAATAATACTCCATTGTGTATATGTACCAAAGCTTTCTTATCCATTCATCTGCAGATGGACATCTAGGTTGCTTCCATGTCCTGGCTATTATAAACAGTGCTGCAATGAACATTGGAGTACACATGTCTCTTTCAATTCTGGTTTCCTCAGTGTGTATGCCCAGGAGTGTGATTGCTGGATCATATGGCAGTTCTATTTCCAATTTTTGGAGGAATCTCCACACTGTTCTCCATAGTGGCTGTACTAGTTTGCATTCCCACCAACAGTGTAAGAGGGTTCCTTTCTCTCCACATCCTCTCCAGCATTTATTGCATGTAGACTTTTGGATAGCAGCCATTCTGACAGGTGTGAAATGGTATCTCATTGTGATTTTGATTTGCATCTCTCTGATTATGAGGGATGTTGAGCATTTTTTCATGTGTTTGTTAGCCATCTTTATGTCTTCTTTGGAGAAATGTCTGTTTAGTTCTTTGGCCCATTTTTTGATTGGGTCATTTATTTTTCTGGAATTGAGCTGCAGGAGCTGCTTGTATATTTTGGAGATTAATCCTTTATCAGTTGCTTCATTTGCTATTATTTTCTCCCATTCTGAAGGCTGTCTTTTCACCTTACTTATAGTTTCCTTTGGTGTGCAGAAGCTTTTGATTTTAATTAGGTCCCATTTGTTTATTTTTGCTTTTATTTCCAATATTCTGGGAGGTGGGTCATGGAGGATCCTGCTGTGATTTATGTCGGAGAGTGTTTTGCCTACGTTCTCCTCTAGGAGTTTTATAGTTTCTGGTCTTACATTTAGCTCTCTAATCCATTTTGAGTTTATTTTTGTGTATGGTGTTAGGAAGTGTTCTAGTTTCATTCTTTTACAAGTGGCTGACCAGTTTTCCCAGCACCACTTGTTAAAGAGACTGTCTTTTCTCCATTTTATATTCTTGCCTCCTTTGTCAAAGATGAGGTGTCCATAGATGCGTGGATTTATCTCTGGGCTTTCTATTTTGTTCCATTGATCTATATTTCTGTCTTTATGCCAGTACCATACTGTCTTGATGACTGTGGCTTTGTAGTAGAGCCTGAAGTCCGGCAGGTTAATTCCCCCAGTTCCATTTTTCTTCCTCAAGATTGCTTTGGCTATTCGAGGCTTTTTGTATTTCCATACAAATTGTGAGATTATTTGTTCTAGTTCTGTGAAAAATATCGTTGGTAGCTTGATAGGGATTGCATTGAATGTATAAATTATTTTGGGTAGTATACTCATTTTTACAATATTTATTCTTCCAATCCATGAACATGGTATATTTCTCCATCTATTAGTGTCCTCTTTGATTGCTTTCAGTAGTGTTTTATAGTTTTCTATGTACAAGTCTTTTGTTTCCTTAGGTAGATATATTCCTAAGTATTTCATTCTTTTCGTTGCAACAGTGAATGGAATAGTTTCCTTAATTTCTCTTTCTATTTTCTCATTATTAGTGTATAGGAATGCAAGGGATTTCTGTGTGTTGATTTTATATCCTGCAACGTTACTGTAATCATTGATTAGCTCTAGTAGTTTTCTGGTAGAGTCTCTAGGGTTTTCTGTGTAGAGGATCATGTCATCAGCGAACAGTGAAAGTTTTACTTCTTCTTTTCCAATTTGTATTCCTTTTATGTCTTTTTCTGCTCTGATTGCTGTAGCCAAAACTTCCAGAACTATGTTGAATAGTAGTGGTGAGAATGGGCACCCTTGTCTTGTTCCTGACTTTAGGGGAAATGCTTTCAGTTTTTCGCCATTGAGGATAATGTTTGCTGTGGGTTTCTCATATATAGCTTTTATTATGTTGAGGTATGTCCCTTCTATTCCCACTTTCTGGAGGGTTTTTATCATAAATGGATGTTGAATTTTGTCGAAGGCTTTCTCTGCATCTATTGAGATAATCATATGATTTTTATTTTTCAGTTTGTTAATGTGGTGTATTACGTTGACTGATTTGCGGATATTGAAGAATCCTTGCATTCCTGGGATAAAGCCCACTTGGTCATGATGTATGACCTTCTTAATATGTTGTTGGATTCTGATTGCTAGAATTTTGTTAAGGATTTTTGCATCTATGTTCATCAGTGATATTGGCCTGTAGTTTTCTTTTTTTGTGGGGTCTTTACCAGGTTTTGGGATTAGGGTGATGGTGGCCTCATAGAATGAGTTTGGAAGTTTCCCTTCCTCAGCAATTTTCTGGAAGAGTTTGAGTAGAATAGGTGTTAGCTCTTCTCTAAATTTTTGGTAGAATTCAGCTGTGAAGCCGTCTGGACCTGGGCTTTTGTTTGCTGGGAGATTTTTGATTACAGTTTCAATTTCCATGCTTGTGATGGGTCTGTTCAGATTTTCTATTTCTTCCTGGTTCAGTTTTGGAAAGTTGTACTTTTCTAGGAATTTGTCTATTTCTTCCAGGTTATTCATTTTATTGCCATATAATTCCTGATAGTATTCTCTAATAATCCTTTGTATTTCTGTGTTGTCAGTTGTGATCTCTCCATTTTCATTTCTAATTTTATTGATTTGGTTCTTCTCCCTTTGTTTCTTGATAAGTCTGGCTAGTGGTTTGTCAATTTTATTTACCTTCTCAAAGAACCAGCTTTTGGCTTTGTTGATTTTTGCTATGGTCTCTTTTGTTTCTTTTGCATTTATCTCTGCCCTAATTTTTACAATTTCTTTCCTTCTACTGAGCCTGGGGTTCTTCATTTCTTCCTTTTCTAGTTGCTTTAGATGTAGAGTTAGGTTATTTAGTTGACTTTTTTCTTGTTTCTTGAGGTGTGCCTGTATTGCTATGAACTTCCCCCTTAGCACTGCTTTTACAGTGTCCCAGAGGTTTTGGGTTGTTGTGTTTTCATTTTCATTCATTTCTATGCATATTTTGATTTCTCTTTTGATTTCTTCTATGGTTTGTTCGTTGTTCAGCAGCGTGTTGTTCAGCCTCCATATGTTGGCATGTTTAATAGTTTTTCTCCCATAATTGAGATCTAATTTTACTGCATTGTGGTCAGAAAAGATGCATGGAATGATTTCAACTTTTTTGAATTTACCAAGGCTAGATTTATGGCCCAGGATGTGATCTATCCTGGAAAAGGTTCCATGTGCACTTGAGAAAAAGGTGAAATTCATTGTTTTGGGGTGAAATGTCCTATAGATATCAATTAGGTCTAACTGGTCTATGGTATCATTTAAAGATAGTGTTTCCTTGTTAATTTTCTGTTTAGTTGATCTATCCATAGATGTAAGTGGGGTATTAAAATCTCCCACTATTATTGCATTATTGTTAATTTCCCCTTTCATACTTGTTAGTAATTGTCTTACATATTGCGGTGCTCCTATGTTGGGTACATAAATATTTATAATTGTTATATCTTCATCTTGGATTGATCCTTTGATCATTATGTAGTTTCCTTCTTTGTCTCTTTTCACAGCCTTTATTTTAAAGTCTATTTTATCTGAAATGAGTATTGCTACTCCTGCTTTCTTTTGGTCTCTTTTGCATGGAATATCTTTTTCCAGCCCTTCACTTTCAGTCTGTATGTGTCCCTCGTTTTGAGGTGGGTCTCTTGCAGACAACATATATGGGGGTCTTGTTTTTGTATCCATTCAGCCAGCCTTTGTCTTTTGGTTGGGGCATTCAACCCATTTACGTTTAAGGTAATTATTGATAAGTACGATCCCGTAGCCATTTTCTTTATTGCTTTGGGTTCGAGTTTATACACCCTTTCTGTGTTTCCTGTCTAGAAAAGATCCGTTAGCATTTGTTGGAGAGCTGGTTTGGTATTGCTGAATTCTCTCAGCTTTTGCTTGTCTGTAAAGCTTTTGATTTCTCCTTCATATTTGAATGAGATCCTTGCTAGGTACAGTAGTCTGGGCTGTAGGTTGTTTTCTTTCATCACTTTAAGTATGTCTTGCCATTCCCTCCTGGCCTGAAGAGTTTCTGTTGAAAGATCAGCTGTTATCCTTATGGGAATCCCCTTGTGTGTTATTTGCTGTTTTTCCCTTGCTGCTTTTAATATTTGTTCTTTGTGTTTGATCTTTGTTAATTTGATTAATATGTGTCTAGGAGTATTTCGCCTTGGGTTTATCCTGTTGGGGACTCTCTGGGTTTCTTGGACTTGGGTGATTATTTCTTTCCCTATTTTAGGGAAGTTTTCAACTATTATCTCCTCAAGTATTCTTTCATGGTCTTTCTTTTTGTCTTCTTCTTCTGGGACTCGTATGATTCGAATGTTGGAGCGTTTAACATTGTCCCAGAGGTCTCTAATATTATTCTCATTTCTTTTAATTTGTTTTTCTTTTTTCCTCTCTGTTTCATTTATTTCTACAATTCTATCTTCTAGCTTGCTTATCCTGTCTTCTGCCTCTCTTATTCTACTGTTTGTTCCCTCCAGAGTGTTTCTGATCTCATCTATTGCATTATTCATTGTATATTGACTCATTTTTATTTCCTCTAAGTCCTTCTTAAACCTTTCTTCCATCTTCTCAATCCTTTTCTCCAGGTTATTTATCTGTAACTCCATTTTGCTTTCAAGATTTTGAATCATTTTCACCACCAAAATTCGAAATTCTTTATCAGGTAGATTCCCTATATCTTCCTCTTTTGTTTGTGTTGGTGGGCATTTATCTTGTTCCTTTACTTGCTGGGTATTTCTCTGCTTCTTCATCTTGCTTATATTGCTTTGCTTGGGGTGGCCTTTCCCTCTTCTGGCCGTTTGTGGAGATCTCTTTATTATGTAGTTTCCTCACTGTGTGTGGGGTTGGACAGGTGACTTGTCAAATTCCCTGGTTATGGAAGCTTGTGTCGGTGTTCTGGTGGGTGCAGCTGGATTTGTTCTCTCTGGAGTGCAATGAAGTGTCCAGTAATGAGTTATGAGATGTCAGTGGGTTTGGAGTGACTTTGGGCAGCCTGTATATTGAAGCTCAGGGCTAGTTTCCTGTGTTACTGGAGAATTTGCGTGGTATGTCTTGCTCTGGAACTTGTTGACCCTTGGGTTTAGCGTAGGTATGGAGACGTTTGATGAGCTCCTATCGATTAATGTTCCCTGGAGTCAGGACTTCTCTGGTGTTCTCAGGAATCGGGCTTAAGCCTCTTGCCTCTGGTTTTTGGTCTTATTCTTGGAGTAGTCTCTAGACGTCTCTATCTGTCATTTCCAAGGTGGTTCCCTCTGTTTTAGCTTCTGTCTGCTGGTCTCTTCAGTGTCTAATTTCCGCCCTGATACTAGGGGGTGGGTGGACACTTTTTAAGGCTCAGTTGTTCAGTCCTGTTCTGGGAAGGGAGGGACGCTGCAGTCGATTATCTCTGGCGTCTGTGGGGAGTGCTCGCAGCGTCTCGGCCACACTGGGTTTGCCCCCGCTCACAGCACGTATGCTGTCCCAGTCTATACTGCACAGGCTCTAGGTTGCTCTGCCGGGAACTGTCCGAGGCTGGCACCGGGTTGTATGCACTTCCCAGGTCTGAGCGGCTCAAGTTCAGGTTCTCAGGTACTCCACAAAGGCGCAGACTTGGTTGGGCCTGCGTTTTGTGCCTTCCCCAGTCCGAGCAGCTCAGGGGACCAGGTGTTTGGCGAGCGTGGTCTCTGCGACTTATCGCCTCCCCAGTCCCCGCCACTCAGTTTTCTGGGTGTACAACCGGCGCACCTTCTCAGGGGGATATCGACCGGCCCGAGCCCAAGAAGTCCTGATTAGCAACAAGCCTGCCTGCAGTTTGTATCGGATGCCTTTCTGGGGCCGCGGTTGCCCGCTCCGGCTCTGGCTGCGCTCCCTGCCTGTCTCGGCGGGGAATGGGGGGTGGGCCGACCGCAGCCGGCTCGCTCTGCTCAGTCCTTTATTCTGTGAGCGGGGCTGGCCGAGTCATAGGTTAGAGCTTTCCGCCTTTTCGTGGGGAAGCTATCCCACAGTCTGCTTTGCTCTCCCCAGTTCTCTCAAATTGTTCTCGCGGCATTCAAGCCCAGTCCTCTCTCTAAGCAGTTCAGCCGGCTCCTCCCTGCCCAGCCCCCGCTTGCTAACGGCGTATGCAGGCGTCTGCGCTGCCTCTCCGCTGGGAGTTACCATTTGGCGGGTAATCTGTGGGTTTTAAAAAAATCTTAAAAAAAAAAAAGAGGGTTATGTGGCCCTCTGAGCTTCCAAGGCTCGCCACAGAATCACCAGTGAGAATGTTTCCTGGTGTTTGGAAACTTCTCTCTTTTTAAATCCTCCCTTCCCGGGACGGAGCTCCGTCCTTACTTCTTTTGTTTCGCTTTTTATCTTTTATGTTTTTTCCTACCTCCTTTCGAAGACAATGGGCTGCTTTTCTGGGTGCCTGACGTCCTCTGCCAGCATTCAGAAGTTGTTTTGTGGACTTTACTTGCGTTCAAAAGTTCTTTTTATGAATTTGTGGAGGAGAGAGTGGTCTCGCCATCCTATTCCTCCGCCATCTTGTTCCTCCCGCCCCCATCTTAGTATTTCTTACAGTGAAAAATTGAAAAAATGTTTTAGACAGCTTTGCTGTGTAATAGACAATTATAGTATCTCATGAAAGTAAAAGTCACTCCATTGTGTACAACTCTTTGCAACTCCTTGGACTATACAGTGCATGGAATTCTCCAGGCCAGAATACTAGAGTGGGTAGCCGTTGCCTCCTCCAGGGGATCTTTCCAACCCAGGGATCAAACCCAGGGATCAAACCCAGGTCTTCCGCATTCCAGGCAGATTCTTTACCAGCTGAGCCACCAGGGAAGCCCAAGAATACTGGAGTGGGTGTATCTTGAGTGCAAGTATCGATTGTATTCTAATGATTTGTTCCCATTTGTCTCAAAAGATCAGAAATCCAGGTGCTATGGCTGTTTCTCCTCATCTTTGCAGTCCCACTCCCTCAAACCTAGCCAATACTCCCCCACCTTTGCCTCAGGCCAACCCTCCGCAATTCTGCCCTCTCTCCAGAGCCTCCTATCTCTCTTGCTTCCCAATGCAAGATCCCTTCTCCAGCGGATCTTCCTGACCCAGGAATCGAACTGAGGTCTCCTGCATTGCAGAGGGATTCTTTACCAGCTGAGTTACCAGGAAACTATAGTATCTCATATCATGCAGCAAATATGGTACAATGTGATAGATGACTTTTGTAACAAAGCTAAGGGCAAAGAAAAGCAAGAAACCGGACAAGAAAGAGACCATTCTGCCAGGAGTTGTCAGTGAGGTCCTAAGGAGAGGATGATATTTAAACTGTGTCCTGAAGAATGAATAGGAGTTTAGCAGGGAGAGAAGGGAGGGGTCCAGGCAGAAAGAAGATGTGTCAGTATGTCGAGCCTACGAGTACATTTACGGAACAGGAAGGCATTTGCTGGGGGAGGGAGGGAAGGCGAAAGGGGAGAAGTCAGACGAAGTCGGAGCGTTTTGGTGCCATCCTGAGATTAAACAACAGACAGTCAGTTTGGATTCGCAAGCAGAATTGTGGAAAGATTTGTTCTGTTTGAGGAAGTTCATGAAGCATTGGGAGGCAAGAGAGATAGTTAGGAGGCTCTGGAGAGAGGGCAGAATTGCGGAGGGTTGGCCTGAGGCAAAGGTGGGGGAGTATTGGCTAGGTTTGAGGGAGTGGGACTGCAAAGATTAGGAGAAACAGCCGTAGCACCCGGATTTCTGATCTTTTGAGACAAATGGGAACAAATCGTTAGAATACAGTTGATACTTGCACTCAAGAATTTGATCGGAATCAGTGAGGAAAGCAGGAAAAATAAGAATCTGGGGAGTTATTGCCTCAAGAAGAATATCTTCACACATGGTATCAGCCTTATCCAATGGAAATAAAACTTCCAGTTTCCCCTGGAAAGGATCCAGAAAGTGGAGTCCAGTCCCAAGACCCTCAGGTGGCCACACAGATGTCCACGTCAGTTTCTAGTATCTCCCTCTTTCTAGCCTTTTCTCTATCAGTTTTACCCCCCAGAGTGAAAGTAGGAGAAATAAAAATTCATAAAATACCACCTTTGAATTTGTTACAGATCAGAGAGTACAGTTGGTGGCCAAACTCAAAATATGGGTTTTCTGGGAATATGTACAACAGTGTGCATAAGTGCTAAGTTGCTTCAGTCATGTTTGACTCTTTGCAGCCCCATGGACTGTTAGCCCATCGGTCTCCTCTGTCCATGGGATTCTCCAGGCAAGAATACTGGAGGGGTTGCCACGCCCTCCTCCAGGGCATCTTCCAGACCCAAGTACCAAACCTGTGTTTCCTGCATTGCAGGCAGGTTCTTTACTGCTGAGCCACCTGGGAAGCCCATCTACAAAAGCACCGCCTCCAAACGGATGGATCACTGGGACACGGGACACAGGCTGTGCTCACATCCACTCTACCCTACCTGCCCTGAACACATTTTGCCTTCCTTTAATGAGTGACCATTTGCAAAACTAATCTGAATGCCCACGAAAACAGTTCTATATGTTACTGTGACATTCTTTACATAATAAGAAAAAAGGAGAGGGCTGGGAGTGGGCTTGTAGGGCTGCAAGCTTTGTCCGGTAATAAGGCCCTCAGTTTAGAAGGTTAATTCTTCCATCAGCTGAAGAGGCTGTCTTCTCAGGCATGTCAGAGAGAGAATTATTCCCCAGGCATGCTGTCATTGGGAATGCAGGTAAATAACTGCCCTGTCAGTGTGCTGTGAAGGGGACATGCTTCTGTTCAAAGCTGGCTGGCAGAGGAGCGCAAAGGAGAGCTCGGTCACAGCGCAGAGGAAAGACCACCCAGCTGATGTGTTTGGACATTTCCCGTTAGGGGATGCTGTAACAGTCCCCTGGGGAGTCCAGATATTCAGCCCTGGTTAAGCCTGGAAGAAAGAGCTGATTGCCCACTTTGGAGACAGTTCCCAAACACACTATCATTCTTTTTTGTTGTTTAGTCTTTAAGTTGGGTCTGACTCTTTTGTGACCCCGTGGCCTGTAGCCTGCCAGGCGCCTCTGTGCATGGGATTTCCCAGTCAAGAATACTGGAGTGGGTTGCCATTTCCTTCTCCAATCATTCTTACTGAGGGCTTTAAACAAGCTGTAGCCTGGTGACAAAGGGGTTTAAAATGCCAAGAGAATGAGCATTGAGTAAAAACTTGCAATTAACTTCTAAGATCCCTATTTTTCACTGGTTTCTAAGAATTAGGTGCTAAGCCCAGAAGAAGTTTTAATCTTTCGTTCTAGGCTCACAGTCTGTGGTGACAATGAACATTCTAGGCCCAAGCCCCACCATGCAAAGCCTGGGAAATGTCTTTTCTTGTATTCCTCTCTCCTATCCTAAATTCCATCTTTGGGGATCTCTTCCTGCAGCTTCACCTTGGAGGCTTCCCACACATTTTAGGGTAAATACTAAACTATTGCAATGAAACCAAAAAATACATAGCCTGAAACAAGATTTAAATTCATTTCTGTCTCATATAACACTAGTTGTAGGAAGATGGTGCAGGTTGGGAAAGCAACTCAACTCTGCTCTGTTGAGACCCAGGCTGCTTCTCTCCCAAACTCAATCATCCTTTAGATCAGGAATCAGCAAACATTTTCTGAAAAGGGCTGGGCAATAATTATTTCCAACTTTGTGGTCCAAATGGCCCTTGTGACAACTCATCTCTGCCACTGTAACATTAAAGCAGCTAGAGACTATACATAAACAAATAGACGTGGTTGTGTACCGATAAAACTTTATTTACAAAAAAAACTGGTGGGCAGGATTAAGCCAGTGAGCTATCATTTTGCTCACCCCTGCTCTAGAGCAATGCTGTTCCATGCAAATGTTACGGGAACCACATACGTAATTTTAATTTTCTAGTAGCCACATTAAAAAATGCAATGAAACAGGTGAAATTGATCTAATATTACACCGTATTCAATATAAAGTTAAAATTTTATCATTGCAACATGTAATCAAAATAAATAAGCATTAAGGAGATATTTTAGTCTTGCTTTTCTGGTACTGAGTCATTGAAATCTAGTGCAGATTACCTTATAGCGAATCTTAATTTCAAGTACTTGGTAGCACAGGTAGCCTGGGCTGTTGTATTAGTGCAGCCCTGGAGGGTGGCTCTTGCCTTCTTGATTTAAGTGGTACTGATTCTAGTCCTCAGTGTGACCTGCTGTTGTTGGTCCTGATGCTCAGAGCAGCGAGCAAGCAGACTGTCATGGAGAGATGTTGAATCTTGGGACCAGAAAGACTTGACATGAAGCCCTTCCTCAGGGTTGATGTTCTGTTATAGTTCTGCATATTCCAGATGCTCCTTTTTCCCTTCAAATTTTAATGTTTTTGAAAGCTCAATTGATCTTACGACAGAGCTATCCATTTAATGAAGTGTATTTTTTGTTGGTTCCTATAAAGCAGTTATGAAATCAGTGGTGAGTCCCATGTCAATGGCATTTTGGAATTGAGGTAATTCTATTTGTGGCCTTGGGTAAAGTCTTTGCTCGTCTGAGTCCTAATTTCCTTATCTATAAAAGGACAGGGTTGTCGTAAATATTGGAGATGTATATCATGCACTCAGCACAGTGGCTGCTAGCTTTAGTTCATCAGCAGGAAGTCTATTAGGAATTTTATAAAATATGTGTCAGATTAGTGTTTTGCTAGAATAAGCCATAACCTTGCATGATCAGTCACATATATGGCTACCCACAAATTTAAAAAGGAAATGAGAGGGAATATTTTAGGGGTTCTTTCTTCTTTCCATTTTAATCAATGCTGCACAAAATCTCTTTCTAGTATCCTATTAGTATTCTACTTTGAGTAAGGCTTTGCCAGCTCCAGCCTCCGGGAGAGAGGCGCTGTTGAACCAGTCACTAGGGTGCGCTCTTAAAGCTCAGCTTTTTGCTCTTCTCCACTTTCTAAAGATTTCACAAATATTCTCCATAGGACCTTGCTTCTCCCTTACATTAAAAATTACATGGAATTAGACTCATCTACAAAGAAAATGTTTTATTTTAACTCAGAGCAATTACTCATTCTATTTCTACATCTAATGCTTTTTCTAGTTTATTCTTGGTCAGCATTAGTCAGTGTAGCTTATATTTTGGTAAAGGATTCTATTTGCTCCAAGCCAGTAACTGGAGTGTAATCTCAGCAAAATCATCTAAATCTTCATTTACGTCACTGTTTGTCATTCATCAACTTGAGCCAGGACACAAGCAACAATATAAATGAAGCCTTCAGATGATTCTGTAAAAATTATGCCTTTACGAAGGACCTCCCTTTACCCTTAAAAATAGTCAGAGGAACCAATAATAGCTCTCTGGACCATATTTAACTTGGCAGATGAATGTGTACTAAGAATAAATGAGAAAACAAATATTTGGATTGAAAACAGAAAAAAGCAACTGCTGAGTGAGGGCAGAGAAGAGTGTGAAGTAGACCGAACAGACTTTTCAAGTATGAGACTTGAATGCCTCTTCTGCTGACTGGAGGAGTCAGCCATCATGGAAGACAGAGTTCAGAATGGAACTTTGCCACTGACCAACTTCTGTGGGTGTCGACGAATCATTTTTCCCCTCTATTTTTGCTGCTATGATAAGGTTTTCCCTAAGTGCTCTGGAACACTTGCTTATCTTTCAAGAATTGGTTTAATTTTTAGAAGGAGCCAAGAACCCTGAGAGCTAAGTTGGGTGAATGAAGTTGATCAAGCCAGGTAACGAATGTGTGTGTGTATAGGAGATTTTCTTGATGGGCTATAAAGCAATGAAACTCGCTGTAGTGGTCATATGATGTCCCTTCCTGCAAAGTATGTCTATGTCTTAATCTGAGGAAACTTTGAATGTGACTGTGTTTAGAAGAAAGGTCTTTGTGGAGGTAATTAAGATTCTCAAGATGAGAGTATCCTTGAATAACTGGGTAGGCTTGAGTCCAGTGATAAGTATCTTATAAGATAGAGGATGAGGGAGAGAAGGGACAGCAAAGAGAAGGAGACATGTGAAGACAGAGTCAGAGACTGGAGTGATGCCGCCGAGTGCCAGGGGTGGCCTGAGCAGAAGCTGGAACAGACAAAAGATGCTCTGCTAGTTCCTTCAGATGAAGCACTGCTCAGTAGCCACCCTGATTTCAGATTTCTGGTCCACAGAGCCAAGAGAATGAATGTATTTTCTTTGAAGCCACCATGTTTGTGGTAATTTGTGGCAGCCGCTCCAGAAAATTAATACTCTGATTTTATTTTGGGGGCTTGAAAACTTGGTTTTAAGACAATTCTCCAAGAGAAGGAATTTCAGAACTAATTTGAGTAGTGACAGCATCATTGAAATGAGTGTCTCTTTCCCCCCAAATCTATAATTTCTCTCCATCTCTGTCTATCAAGGCCCAACTAGGGAAACAGAAATTTCTTTGGGTATTTACAGAGGGAATCGAATGCAGAAATTTTTTATACTACGAAGATATAAGAGGCCAAGGAGTCAAAAGGAGACAGAGTGGTAACCCCGAGATCAGCAGCAGTGGGAAGCTACGATTGTGAGGAGGTCAGAGTCACCTAGAAGAAGCTGAAACCATAGTGGGTTTATGTGGGTGAAGCTGGGGCTGCGGGAGACACCATCTGAGATAGATAGGAAGGGAAGAAATATCCCAGCTTGTCCCTTATCCACGCTCCCATCTTGCTCAGTCCCTCTCATTGGTTGAACCCAGTCAGCAGATCCCTGACACAGCAGCTGAGAAACAGTCTCTGTTGCCTAGAGACAACAGAGCAGGGTAAGGACACGGATTGAGGACAAAGCAGCCCAGGACCCTGTTGCTGTGATAGGCATCAAGAAAAATGCTCCAGAGGGGGGAATTACATTCGGCTTCTTTCCTAGAAGATTCAGAATCATTCCTTTCTTTTTTTGTATTTTCCTCTCTGTGGCAGACGGGTCCCCCAAAGATGTCCAAATTCTAATAACTGGAACCTGCCAGTGTGTTACCTTATTTGACAAAAGGGATTTTCTCGATATGATTAAACTAAGGATTTGGAGATGGGGAGATTATGCTGGATTATCCAGATGGGCCCAATGTCATCACGAGGGGCCTTATAAGAAGATAGGAGGTCAGAGACTAGAAAGGAGATGTGTTGATGGAAGCTGAGGTTGGAGTGATGTGCTTTGAACATGGAGGCAGAGGCCACCAGCCAAGGGGTCCGGGCAACCTCTAGAAGCTGGAAAAGGCAAGGAAAGGGATTCTCCTTGAGGTCCTTCAGAAAAGAACAAGAAAGAAAGAAAGTGAAGTTGCTCAGTCATGTCCAACTCTTTGCAACCCCATGGACTGTAGCCTACCAGGCTCTTCCGTCATGGAATTCTCCAGGCAAGAGTACTGGAGTGGGTTGCCATTTCTTTCTCCAGAGGATTTTCATGACCCAGGGATCAAACCCGGGTCTCCCGCATTGTAGGCAGAAGCTTTACCAACTGAGCCACCAGGGAAGCCAGAAAAGAACAGAGCCCTGCCAACTCCTCATCTGAGCTCAGTGAAACTGATTTTAGGTGTCTGAACTCCGGAACTAAAAGATATTAAATTTACTTTGTCTTAAGCCACTAAGTTATGGTCATTTCCTTCAGAAGCAAAAAAAAAAAAAAAAAAAATTAAGCTTTCTAACCTTCTCCTTCAAACAGGAAGATTAAGATATCCAATGTTATTATGTCTCCAGTTGTCACACTTTATTTTTGCCACTCATTTCTCAGTGTACCTTTTTACCAGGAAAGTCAAAAGGCCAGAAGAATAACTATACTGATTTCATGCAGTCTAAAGGATTGCCAGCCATAGTTTTCCTAGTAAATGATGTTAGAATTATTTTGTGTCAAAACTGGATTTACAGCTATCGGGTAGTGTTTAATTCAGTACCTGTGCTAAACAGGTAATTACATTGCATTTGGACAAATGCCCTTTTTGAACACTTAGGCATAATCCCTTTACTTTGGTGGTTAGTTAGCATTACTTGGTGATATTTATTAAAGCTATAAAATGTCCTCTGCTATCACTTTAGTGTCTTCATTAAATTAAGCAAGATTGAGTCAGATAAATTAAGTGGGAAAGGATATTTTCTAAAATCATAGTTCATTCATTTGCAAAAGTTTTTACAACCTAATTAATGGCAGAGCCCATGGAAGTGACATTATTTTCCTTTCTTCTTTCTCCATTCAAGGAGGGTGGGGGAGAGAAAGAAAAAGGTAAAAAATAAGGAGCAGGGACCAAGTGATAGACTAATTATAACAGTAGCAATAGCAGTAATAATTCAGTTTAACTACGTAGGATCTATGAAGCAATGATTTTGCATACTCTTTTCATATGGCTCTCACAACCTAATGAAAGAAGTATGTTAGTCACATTTCACAGCTGAAGCAGTTGAGTCTCAGTAGATCAAAGTCATCCAGTTGGTCAAGCATCCAAACTAGAACTCCTGAGTCAAATTTTTTAAGTGCTATATTCAGGTTTTTAATTTTTCCCCCTAGCTTATCTGGAAAAGGGAGAATGCCTCAGCTCAACAATAATTTATACATGGTATGCATTTGTTAAATATTTATCACACTCTTATATGAATAAATGCATGAAAATTGTCCACCCAGCCACTGCACACCTCCAGGCAAGCTACGTGCTAATTCTATGCCTAAGCCATGTGTTAAAAAGAGGCAAGCCTGCTTCTGGTTTGGAAAAGGATGAATGGCTTGAGTTTGTTCCTTCACCCATTCACTTTTTGCCCCATTGAACAGATGTCACCAAAGATTTACCAGAAGCCAGGTACTGGGCTGGCTGGCGGGAGCTACAGGTAAGGAAAACAGTTCCTTCTCTTAGGGATGTTCAGTGGCCTCCTCATAGGGCCGAGAACCTCCACCTACTCTAGTAACTTGGACACCATTGACTTACAAAGTCTAGGCCTGAAAGGAACCAGGGAGGGTGTCTTCATGTGAAAGAGGAATCAGCTGCCCATCTGGACTGTAAACATTTCTAATACACTGGTGAGGAAAGTGTGTCCTTAAGGACTGTGATTCCCTGAAGTCCAGGCTAGACCAAACCAGGAAGAGTGCCAGCACCAAGGAAATGAAATTGCAAGCCAAAGAGGGCAGCTTTCAAAGCTTTAAAAAGAGGTACAGGATATGTCATATTCAACATACACAGGACGTGGCTCAGTGCTCTTCAGATCTGCCCCCTTGCTTCCCACACCCTTGAAGAAGACACTTGTCTTGTTCAGTGAGTTCTTAGCACTGCTGGTTTGTTTTGAGAACAGATACCTCTGGAACTTTGATTCAATGGCTGAGGTAGAAAGATGGTATGACATAGTACAGATTGTGCATTCTTTATGTGAAAACTGGTTCTTGGGTGATAAAAAAAACTGTACCATTTTTATGTATAAAGCATATATATAAATCCACATTTCATGGTAGAGGGAATTAGGAAAAAAATTGTTTAAATGTTACATATAATTCACGTAATAACCTCTGTGAAGTTAGTTTGACCACTTTAGAGATGAAAACACTGGTTCTCAGATACAGTGAATGGTGAGCTCAGGTTCACCCAACCATAAATGTGGGAGCAGAGACAGGAAGCCCCAAAGTGCCACATTTTTCCAAGAAAAAAAATTCTCATTAAAAACCCTAGCAGGCGCCTGGGTTCACTCAGGGCTGCTGGAATACTCTGTTCACAGAGCAGGAAACAAAACTGGGAGCTGGTTGTCCTTCCAACTTCCCATCAAGAAGCTCTCTGATGCCTCAAGAGTTCCAAAGCTCTCTGCCTGAGACTTAACACTTATGTCATTGGTGTTCACGGGTCTTCCTATGAGAATACAAGGCGGTAAGGCCTGGAGGAGTTAGACTGACAGAACACAGCACAAAGGGAAGACAGAAAGGAAAGCAAGCAAGAAAAACCATTAGGCTTTACAGATTTCTGTTCCTCCAAAGGAAAGTGCAGCCCAGTTCTACCCCTTGGCACTGTGTGACCTAGGCAAGTTATTCAACCTCTCTGAGCCTTGCTTTTTCCACCCAAAAGAAGACTGTGAAGACTAGTGAGATCTTCTATGAGGATGGCCTCCCAGCCCCCACTGGAGAAGGAGCTGTATCTCCATTCCCGGCTTGCCATCCTCCAGGACAAATGCTTTCTTTACCTGAGAGCTCCTCCATTTCACTCTGATGCTCAACATGTCTCAAATGATTCACTGGGTGAGGGGATGAACCCTGCTAAGCCCAGTGTAAGTTTTCAAATGGATCCACCTATGTAGGTTTCATCACAGCCCACTGGTGACTGCAAAGCTGCTCACTGGGTAAAAAACAAATCCAGGAAGAATGCTCAGTTCACGTGTAACTTTAAATTGTTCTCAATACTCTCTTATACTTTGAAAGCCCCTGTTAACATGCAATTGACACAGTAATTTCTAACTATCCTTTAGATATAGAATAATTATAGCACTTATTATAGCACATCTCCTAGAAGCCTTTACTTACCTTCCTTTCTTAGTTCTTTTCACCCCATATTCAGGGGCGTCATTAATTTCCAGTTTTTGACGCACAGGAAATAAAAACCTCCCCACTACACTTTGTGTCTTGGGTTTGCCACTCTGCTCCCGAATTTACCATTTTCCTGCCTTTCCTGCTTATCTGATTCTTATGTGTCCTGCACTTAGGAAGCAGTGTTTACTGTGGGAAATGCCACCCCCTTGGAGTCAGAAAGAAAAGAGGGTGAACCTAGTTTTATCATTTCCTGGCTAGGTGAACTTGGATGTGTTACTCCAGTTCTTTAGACCACAGTTCCCGTCTCTGTTGGATGCAAATGGTGCTTCCTGACATGAGAATTAAATGAGATCTTGTTTGCTCTCAGTGTTCTTTAGTAGCAAGTGGCAAAAAACTCAGCTCAAAGTGGCGAAAATAAAAAAAGAGAATTTTTTGGCTCATGGAACCAAAAATCCAGGAGTACAAGAGGTCAAAGACTGGATTAATATGGCAGCAAGGGACACCCCTCACACACAGTGGGACAGAAACGAGGGTCTGTGACTGATGTGCGTTATTGAGCCTCTACCACTTACCACGTATTCCTTCAAGAGCAAAGACCCACCAGTGCCTACATACACTCTGAATATCAGAGGAAATATCTTTCCTCTCATGTCAGCAATGAGAAAACTGGGAAGTGTGTTTGGAAAAATTTGGGTAGGTGACTCTGCTTTTTCAATTGGAAATTTTATGAACTCTAGATACAGATAAAGTATTCTGGATGAAAATTTAGTGCTATAAGTATTAACTATTTTAAGTATAAAATATACCACTGTATATTATACTCTAAGATTCATCACTAAACTTCAAAGTCTTAATAAGTTACACAAGGAAATGATATTTTAAGTACTTTGATGTTACAGGTTGAGTTGTGTGTCTCAAGATTCACATGTTGCAGTCCTAATCCTCAGCATCTCAGAATTCTACTTTATATGGGAATAGAGTCACTGCGAATGGAATTAGTTAGGATGAGGTCATACTGAAGCAGGGGGGGTGTTCCTTATCTGAATGCCTGCTGCATGCTAAGTTGCTCAGTTGTGTTCAACTCTGTGCGACCCTGTGGACTGTTGCCCACCAGGCTCCTCTGTCCATGGGAATTCTCCAGGCAAGAATATCGGAGTGGGTTGCCCTTTCCTCCTCCAGTGGATCTTCCTGACCCAGGGATCGAATCTGCATCTCAAGTCATCTGCATTGGCAGGCAGGCTCTTTACCACTAGCACCACCTCTGACTGGTGTTCTTATAAAAAGAAAGCCATGCAAAGATAGACACATACAATGGGAAGACAAACTGAAGACCCAAGGAGAATGCCATCTATAAGTCAAGGAGCACCAAAGATTTCCAGCTAACTACCAGAAACTAGAAGAGAGGCATGGGACAGATTTCTCCTCACGGGGCCCAGAAGGCAGCATCCTGTTGATCCTTTATTTCAGACATCTGACCTCCAAAAGTATGGACATTTCTGTTGTGTAGCCCACTCAGTTTGTGGTTCTTTGTTAGGGCTGTCCTAGGAAACTAATACACTGGGCTGAGTAAAATATATTGTCAAAGTTAATTTCACCTTTCATGTTTTTTGTTTTTTACTTTTAAAAATAAGATTTGTTCGTTGTTTTTGTCACTAAGTGGCAGCCAACTCTTTTGCGACTCCATGGGCTGTAGCCCACCAAAATCCTCTGTCCATGGGATTTCCCAGGCTAGAATACTGGAGAGGGTTGCCACTTCCTCTTCCGGGGAATCTTCCTGACCTAGGGGATCGAATCTCCTTGTTTTCCTGCATTGAAGGCAGATTTTTTACCGCTGAGCCACTGGGGAAACTGGTGTAATGTGATTATTAGCAAATGAAAAGTTACATAGGTAGCTTGCATAATCTCTCTTTGGAAAGCTCTTCTCTAGAAGAAAAACACAGGTTTTACAAGCATATAAGACAGGGAGTCCTGATCTCCTTAGGGAGTTCAGGAAAATTCTGAAGAAGCCATGTTTGGACTGAGATCCAAGGATTGTTAGGGCTTAATTAAGTAGGGGAGTGGGCAAGTGGGAGATGAAATGGCAGAGAGCTCCAGGCAGACGGAATGGGTTCTGCAGATACTCAGGCAGCGACACACACACACACACACACACACACACACACACACACACACACCACAGCTCTTGCATGAACCCTCTCCAGTCACGGTACACCAAAAGTTGTCCAAATGATACATTCCTCTGGCACAAAGTCAACTTTGTTGACTTTGATGACTTTGTTGACTTTGTTGATTCAACTCCTATGGGGTAAATTACTACCTGCAATCCCACCCCTGGATGCTGAGGGACACTGTAGGAAAAAATCCTGGACCTGGAATAGTAAAGAAGTATCAAAAGAAAGTCAATAGTTTGGGAAGAGGGGAACACAGCATATCAGTGAGAGCATTGAGTAAGTAATGTGTCTAATGAACACAGATGTGAACCATTCAGGCACACTTGGAAGAAAGAAAGTGAAAGAAAGTGATGTCGCTCAGTTGTATCCAACTCTTTGCGACCCCGTGGACTGTAGCCCACCAGGCTCCTCCATCCATGGGATTCTCCAGGCAAGAATACTGGAGTGGGTTACCATTTCCTTCTCCAGGGGATCTTCCTGACCCAGGGTTTGAACCCAGATCTCCTGCATTGCAGGCAGACGCTTTAACCTCTGAGCCACCAGGGAAGCGAGCCTATTACCAAATTTAATGATTTCAAGTTACTAAAACATTCCCTGAAAAGTGAAAGTGTTAGTTGTTCAGTCGTGTCCAACTCTGCGATGCTATGGACTATAGCCAGCCAGACTTCCCTGTTCATGAGATTTTCTAGGCAAGAGTACTGGAGTGGGCTGCCATTCCCTTCTCCAGGGGATTTCCCTGACCCAGGGATTGAACCCACATCTCCTTCATTGCTGGCAGATTCTTTATCTGCCTTTATCTTTATCGTCTGAGCCACCAGGGAAGCCCCAAATATTCCCTAGTCACCCCTCAGGTGAAACTGCTTCCCTGTACCCCTTGACTCCCTTTCCACGGCAGGCAATGGGACCAGTTTTTAGTGGGTTTTAAGAGATAACAACCCCAACAAGTCCACAAGGATTTCACTGAGTAACAGCTAAGAAGAAAGACCCACCAGATTCCAATCTCTGTGCCCAGAAGAGGCATCTGTCCTCCATCCAGACACAAGATGTGAACCCAACACCCTGAGCCGAGAATATGGGTGAGCTAACTTTACCCAAGAGATGACAGAATGGAAGGAAGGGGAGAGACAGGCAGATTCACATACCAATTTCCAAGCCAAGCTCCACTGCCTTTGAACGTATCTGTTTCTTAACTTGTGAAGAAATATCCACGCTTTGAAAAAGGGGAATGTAGATGGTGAACACTTGAAGCACATCTTTGAGAGTTTTGCATTCGATCTAATCCCCTTCCACCTCCATGCTCCACTGAGAGTTCCTATGGCATCATGTTACCATCTATTCACTCCAGTAACAATCTATGGAGCCCAAAGAGCTTAGGCGATTAAGGTCACAGAGTTACTTAGTGAGACAGTCTGTCATTTTTGGCTATAGCATCACTCCTCTGAGAAGAACAGAACTTGAGAAGCCAGCCTTCACACTGTATGATCCTATATGAGCCTCCTCATCTTAGACCAGACATCCAAACGACTCCAAGGGCCTAGAGCATCCTTGGTGCCTGACTTCTCTGGGTACACTTTCTTCTGTTCATTAGTCCCATTCCGTGTGCTCCAAATCCTGATGATGTCAGCACACTTCCTCGGTCATACTATGGAGATGCTGGGATGGACACTGGATCTTCCTTCCTATTTTCATTTACTCATCCCACAAGTATTTGAGAGTGTGATGTGTCAGAGTCTGTGCTGGGCAACGGGACTAGAACAGTAAACCAAACGAGGTGTTCTTTGCTCTTGGTCCCTCCAGAATGGTACTGCCTTAATAGCATCCACTCATCCACCCATTCTGCAGTATTGATCAACAGGCTATTCCCTGACAGGGGCTCTTCTGGCTTCCAGAGACAGCAGAGACTGGAGGCCAAATGCTAATAAGAAAAACATTACTAAACAAACCAGTCAATGAATATATACCATGTCTTGCAATGGGAACTGCTTACAGGGAAGAAAAGTGTATGAACAGGTGGAGGGTGATGGAGGGTCCATTTTAGATGGGGTGGCCTTGCCAAAGATGAGACACCTAAGGAAAGATCTGAATGAAATGAGAGGTGAGCCTCTGCTGAGTGAAGATGAATGATGGGTCACTATTCTTCCCAAAGGCAGAACCAACAATGACGGGACCAGCTTCAGGCTGGCTCAGTCTCTGTGACCTCTGAGTTGGGGAAGGGTTTTTTGGTGCAGAGGAAGAATGGGTCTTCCCAGCATCCCTTGGTCTGCCCCACTCCGGGCTCATGAATTTGTGTCTGAAGTTGCCCAGTGTCCTCTCTGGCCGGAGATAGTGCAGCCAGGGGAGGGTGGGGAGTCAGCTGGGAAAGTCAAAGTCAGCGAGCCAGAAAGGAGACACAGCACATGAAGTCGCATGCCTGCTGCCTCCTGGACTTCTTCATCTGCTCAGGAGAGGGGAAGGCATCATTTCCCAGAACTGCTTGGTCAGAACCAATTATCCCTGGAGCCATGAATTTGAGCAGTGGGGTTTTGTCACCTGGCACTGGGAAATGGGTCAGCAGCCAGGACAGACTGTGCCGCCTCGCCAAGTGGGCAGCCTTGCCAACGTGCGCGTCAGGGCACAACTTCAGTTCAGGGACACTTTCCCAATTGAACACACCTACGCTCAGCACCTTTTTGCAGAAAGGAATTGTGGACAAAATCTCCCAGACAGAAGGGTAATCTGGCCCTACTTCTTGTCCTCCCCAAAGGCATGCCCCTCACCGTGCCCATGGCAACTCGGAGTCCATGACCTTCTCTGTCTCTGCACCTGATAGACCTGGAAGCCTCCTTGTAACCACCCTCTTTGCACACAGGACATGCAGCTTTTCGTGGCACTCCTGCCTGCCTGCCCAACCTTCCCGAAAGTCCACAAGCATCATCAGTTGAGAAGCTCTGGGTTCATGGCATCTGCTGCTCCCACAGCGGGTAGGAGTCCTGGGATGTTTGGCTGGTTTATCCAACTCCTAACCATTGGTTCAGGGCAGAGCCAGGCCCATGTCTGTCTGCGCAGTGTCACTCCTGCCTTTCTCTAGTCTGCCCTTTGTCTTCCCCTTCCCTGGATTTGGTCTCCATTGCAGCTTCTTCGGGGGTGGCTGAGGTTCCACCCTCAACCTGTTTTCTCTTGACCACAGCCACCTTGCTCCATGGAAAACCTGACAGATTTGATTTGAATCTCTAGCCTGTGAAAGGCCAGAGCTTTGCCGTGATTTCTGTGAATCCCTGGGGCTTTGATTGTTAGGGTCTTTCCTCCTGGGGCCTCTGCTCCAAGCACGTAGACACTGTTGGACTCAGCGTGGGCCTGACATGAGAGGCTCCTTTGCTGGCTTGCACACAGACACACACACACAGACACACACACAGAGTCACGTCCTGAGCATGTGTGCTTTTAGTGGTTTTCCGAAAGCCTGGGGAGTCATGACGAAGGGCTCAGAGCTGGCAGAGCCTTCCTCACCTCTCTGTGTCTGTCTGTCCTTCCTCCTCTCCCTGTTTTTCTAGCCCACGGTCACTCTGGCAAACATATCCCGCTCCTCTTCTACCACAGACAAGGCACTTAGCCAACGTGTACAGTCTCATACTCAGAGTATCTGTCAAGCAGACCCATTGCTCCCCTTGGTAAATAAACAAGTCTCTCTACCTCCTAACACAGCAATGGCCTCTCCCTGTGTCTCTCCCCAACGCTTTTGCATTTCAAGTGCCAATTTCCACCTGTTCCTCGGCACATCCACCTGGACGTTCCACAGAGATCCCAGGACTCGACCCACTGTTCTTCTCCCCAGAATCCCTCCTCCTCCTCATCCTGCTGTGTGCCCTCCGTGGCCACCGGTGTCATTGGTCTCCAATTCACCCACGTTAGGGGGCAGTGTAGGGTTGGGAATGGACTTGCAGGTCAGACAACTCGACTTTGACTCTTGAATCAGCTCCTGCCTCTGCTGTAGCCTGTCAGGTTCCACTGTCCATGGGCTTCTCCAGGCAAGAATGCTGCAGTGGGTAGCCATTCCCTTCTCCAGGGGATCTTCCTGACTCAGGGCTCAAACTCGGGTCTCTTGCATTGCAGGCAGATTCTTTATTGTCGGAGCCACTAGGGAAGCCCACTGCCTATGCAAATTTGGGCAAATTACTCAGCCTCTCTGAGCCTCAGATTCTTCTCCTGTATGTTGAGGATATAAACACCTCCTTGGCAGAGATGTTTCAAGTCTTAAGTAAAGCAAACTTAAAGTGCCTAACACAAATAGGCATTGCTATTGTCATTCATCAGTGACTTTGCTCCTTTTATTTCCTCCATGAAAAATGTCCCTCTCCTTGTATCTGTCTGCTCAGATCCTACCCATTCGTCATGGACCAGTGACAGCAACCAGGGGAAGGCTTACAAGTTAGAAGAAATCACTCCCTCTTCTGTGTATTTACGGCCCTCTCTGTTATTAACTCCTGTTAAACAGTGTATTTAGAAGAAGAAATCACTGCTAATAGTCTCTTGGGTCTGAAACAACCTGAAGAGCTTCTGTAAAGGCTTTTACCAGGTTCCTTGCCCCTAAATGCCTTTCTTTTCAATGGCAATTGTACGATTTCCTGCACTTCTTTAGTTATTTATCTGCTGCTTAAGTGCCAGCTATTTGATTGCAGGGCTTAAGCCTCAGGAATCTTTGTAACCTCAGTCCTTCAGTTGCCACATTCAAGGACCTCAATAGATAAATATTGAAAGTGCTCAACAAATGCTTGTTGAATCAAGCAATGAACTATGAATGCATGAGATTCAATGAGCAGTGGTTATCAGCTCCTCTTAAACAGTACATTTCTCAGAAGAAATCACCACTAATATTCTCTTGGGTTCAGAAAGACCTGGAGACCTTCTGTAACAGCTTTCACCAAGTCACCCTCAGTTCATGTCAGCTGGCAAAACCAGAATGCCTTTTTCACCATTTATAGCAGACCCAAAGAATCATAGCTCTGACGTCCCTTCGTGAAAGGCCTGGCTCCTCAGCAGCCAGGAGTGGGCTTAGCTGACAGTCTCCAGCTGCCAGCTTCTTCTAGATCCTTCTCAGTTTGCAAGCCAAGGTCACTCTTGTCTCAGAGAAACCCTGCACTGTGACTGAGCAAGGCGGTGGTACAAGGGCTGGACATTCCTGCTGGAAGCTGGACCGCTTTACCAGGCATCAAGGTTGACTGAATGTGGTGGGGTCTGACATCTCCCCTGCCCTCATCTGCTTTTCCCTGTTTTCTTTTACAGCTCTTCCCAATAAAAACCTTTTGCAATTTCAACTCTATCTCAGCCTGTGCTTCTTCTAAATCCCAAATAGCACATCACCATGGACTAGTGTCCCAAAAGAGCCTAGAAAGAGCCAGAAGAAAGACTGACCTCATTTTCCAGAAGAGATGCACATTTGTGGCAGGTGAGAGAAAACAGAATATTGAGCCGATCTGACAGCATCAATTTTGGCCATAGTCTGACCATCATAGTCTTTCCCAGTGGCCTGCCCAGATACCACGAAGGACACCAAGGGAATCTTTGGTTTTTAATGGGGAAATCCAACTATAATTACATTGTCCAAAATATAGTGAAATCAATCAGAGAGAATGCTATTCTCATAGCAAATTTTTTTTATTTCCCAAATGAGTTTAAAAACAAGACATTATTGATGGATTCCATTATTTCTCTCAAAGGATAAAAGATAAAAATAAATAGCACTGTCTGGACTATACACTCCAGGGAACTGCCTTGGCTTGTACTGGGATGGAGAGGAATGTGGAGGGTGGCTGGAGGGAGGTTTTTCCAGCTGGTCCTTTTTTGGTCTGGAGGCTCCAGGATTATTCATGGTCTACAAAGGTGACTCTGCCTTTTCCTCTCTCTGCCCTTGTTACCCTTCGGCA
This sequence comes from Moschus berezovskii, assembly GCF_049115385.1. Taxonomy (NCBI): domain Eukaryota; kingdom Metazoa; phylum Chordata; class Mammalia; order Artiodactyla; family Moschidae; genus Moschus; species Moschus berezovskii. Next base: position 52,925,965 of record NC_142464.1, on the reverse strand, counting down.
ACTCTCTGTTGGCTCCTGGGGACTTTTGCCTGAAGCCGGGCCTCATGTGCATCAAGTAGAAATTTGCAGAAAGCCTTCATTCTGCCACTCACTCTTTTCACTCAGCTGGTGCCTCCTGGGATATTTGGACAGGTTCACCTTGTAGGTCACATATGCCTGAAAATCATTGAGACCCACCCCTTGAGGGTTTGAGGAATGGTCATATTTGATATTGCTTTCAGACAACAGTCCAGCATAGAACTGTGCCTTCATTGTCAGACCCTTAGATAGTTTCCATATCTTGGCTATTATGAATAATGCTGCAATGAACGTGGGAGAGCAGGCATCTCTTCAGGATCCTGAATTCATTTTTTGGGGGATATATACCCAAGAGCAGGACTGCTAGATCATACAGTAGTTCTATTTTAAGTTTTCAAGAAATGTCCACATCATTTTCTATAACACCTACACCAGTTTTCTTTTTCTATGTCAATATAATATGCTATTGTAGATGGATAGATAGATACCACAACTTCTTTATCCTTCCATCCATTGATGGACATTTAATCTGTTTCTCTATATCTTGGCTATTGGAAATAATGCTGTAATGATTATAAGCGTGCAGATATCTCTTCAAGACAACCATTTCCTTTCCTTTGAATAAATACCCAGAAGTGGAATTGGTAGATTATATGGTAGTTTTAATTTTAACTTTTTGAGGAATTTTCACATTGGGCTGGCTGCACCAAATTAAATTCCCATCAACAATGCATGAATGGCTGGGGAGATATACTTTCAGATAACTTATGGCAAGATGGAGGAAGAAATGGCAGGGCTTCTGCTTTCTAGAACACTGAAAGGCACTGGTTTTTTTCCTCAGTTTATCCCTAACCTTCTCCCTAGTACCCTCCAGCAGGACTGTGATAGGATAGGACAACTCTGTCCACTGTACTCCTTGACATCCTAAAATTGACTACCTGATCCTGGTCAGAACATTTAATTTGTCCATGCCTCAGTTTCTTCCTCTGAAAATCCCTTCTGTTAGTGAGGCTGCACTTGAGATCATGAGGGGTAAAAGGCTTTGTAAACTGCGAAATTGCTGTGTGAATGTCAGATCTTATAACTGCACCCTTAAGAGGTACTTGACTTCTTCCGCTGGGGAAGGTAAATATGCCCACACAGGGATGTTTGAGATAGTAACATTTTCACAACTTTTTTTCAGCAGAGGGCAAACCTTTGTCTGACATGAGCTAAGATGGCCTGTAGAGGACAAACTCAGGATTTACAACTGCCCTCTTCCCGAAATGACCGCTCCTGTGGGTCAGCATTCGGGCCAGTGGACACACCTCCTTGCCCTCCCTTAAATGATGGATCACCTGCTCTCCTACTGAACTAACAGCCTTCAGGAGCCACATAAATTTTAAGCTCCAATGTCATCCTAATGGTCAAGAGCAAGGAGTCATGAGGTTTGTTTAAGGGATGAAAATTTATCTCAGTGTAGTGGTGGGTCTGGTCTTGCCCTAGTGTAATGGGAGTGTGTGTGTTGGAGGAGAGGAACAGTGTGTCAAAGTCAGCATCTCACTCTTTGGCCAAGCTCCTAAGGTTCTGCCTAGTTGCCTGAGGGCTGCCAATCCTAGCACATAGGATGTCCTTCTGGATTGACTGCATGGACAGGGCTAGCCAAGGGCAGTGACCACATCTGGACCACATAGCTTGACCACATCTATGGATTGTGCCTTGTCCACCATTATAGTCCCAGAGTCCAGCACAGTTTCTTCTCAATAAATATTTATTGGATAATTAATCTTTCTAGCTTTCAGATAAATGTACAGATTCTGTCTCTTGGGCTGTGGAAAGAAAGTGGTGGGGAAGAACTAAAACCCTTCTGAGTACTAGTAGGCTTATTTGACATAGAAAAGTCTTATTTCCTTGGGTATGTTTTAAGCTCTTTGAGGCAAATATATTTAAATCTATATCTATCCATATTTATATCAATTTATATCCATATCCATATTTATATCTACTATGATTCATGGCTTTCAATAAACAGATAGAGACCAATCAGCTAAAGTGAAGTCGCTCAGTCATGTCTGACTTGTAGCGACCCCATGGACTGCAGCCTACCAGGCTCCTCCATCCATGGAATTTTCTAGGCAAGAGTACTGGAGTGGCTTGCCATTGCCTTCTCCGAACCATGTAATTACCTAACTTCAAATATGAAGAACTTCCATATTCTTCAACTGGATTTCATCCTTCAAGCCATCCAGGGTGAGGTGCATTGTCCTCTCCCATTTGCAGAAGAGGAAATCAAAGTCCTTTGAAGACAAGACCTGCTGAATCTGGGATTTATATCAGGTACCCTGACAACACATTCCGTGATGTTCCCACTCCATCAGTGGGTCCTTCCTAGTACTAGATTCTGAAGAGCTCAGAAAGGTGGGTTTGAGGGAGGACTCTGAAGATAAGTTCTAGACACTCTTCTTCAGAGCAACTCTTCCTGTAAGACATGGGTGGGCTGCAGAGGGGCTTCCCAGGTGGCACTAGTGGTAAAGAACCCGCCTGGCAATGGAGAAGACCCAGGTTCAATCCCTGGGTCAGAAATATCCCCTGGAGGAGGGCATGGCAACCCACTCCAGTATTCTTGCCTGGGGAATCCCATGGACAGAGGAGCCTGGCGGGTTACAGTCCATGGGGTCGCAAAGAGTCGGACATGACTGAGCAACCAAGCACACATGCACAGGTTGCAGATGGGAGACTCATAGCAGGGCCTGTAGGCAGTAGTGGAAAACTTAGTCCATTTTCTGATTTCAGAGAAGTCTGTCTGAAGTTCCTCTCTTGGTGTTGAACTTACTCCTGAAAGCTATATTCAAACACAAACAAAACATTCCTGGGAAGGGCAGTCCAGTGAAGTAACAGTCATTGAGAAGAAATGTGGATGCATTTTAGGTACTTCCCTCAGGATATATTCTGATGTGGGCTGCGGTGGGTTGAGCAGAGGGCCTAACGTCACAGAATAACTCAGATGGTATAGAATTAAAAAAAAGTAAGCCCCATGTATCTTTAGTCTTAATATTTTTAGTCTTATTTAAAATTGAGACCAGAGGCCGCAGACTTCAACAGCAAAAAACTTGAGAGATTATACGTCCTTTGAGAATGCAAAGCATTGAATTATCCATAGTTTATGGATTAGAGAAGAGCTAGAGAATATTTAGAGACCCCTGATTATACACTGAAGTTAAATCTGTACTCATTTTTTAATTTGTTCTCCTGAAGTAGACTTTCTAAGTCTGTTTGCTAAGAAGACTGAAACGATTTCCCATAAAATTATTATATTGATCTGTAAGTTTGAGATTGTGAAAGTTGGTATGGAAAACTGTCTTTGTCTTCCAAGATTGACTTTACTCACAGAGCCACCCTCTGTGGCTCACAAATGTACTTCTAGTCAACTTACTGCAACCAAAAGTTGGGCATAGTTAAAGGCATTCTGGTGTAAAGAGATTGATGTACTCATCAGGTTCTCCAGAAAAACAGAATCGATAAGCTAGATGCGAGAGGATTTAATACAGGAATTGACTGGTGCAGTTATGGAGGCTGAGAAGTCCCATGACCTGCTGTCTATAAACTGGAGACCCAGAAACACTGACAGTGTACTTTAATCCAAAAGCCTGAGAACTGGGGAGGGGGTGGATGTAAAGGGCAAGGACACAGTGGTGTAAGTCTTAGTTTGAAACCTGAGAACAGATGCACCAATGTCTGAGAGCAGAAGACAGATGTCTTAGCTCAAGCAGAGACAGCAAGTTCACCCTCCATCTGTCTTTTTGTTCTATTCGGGCCCTCAATAGCTTGGATGATGTCCACCTCTAGGTGAGGTTGGGGAGGGTGATCTTTCTTAGTCTACCGATTCAAAAGTTCATGTCTTCCTGAAATCTCCTCACAGACACACCCAGATATCATATTTTACCAGCTATCTGGGCATTCCATGGCCCAGTCAAGCTGATGTATAAAATTAACCATCACAAGTGACTCTTGTAAAATAAAGTGATTGTATACTAATGTGATTCTGATTAACTTCTCTTTTAAAAAGTGCAAAATTTCAGAATAAGTAGTCAAAAACTGATGATAAAGACTGAAACATAGTAATGACATAGAAAACAAAGATCAAATAGAAAAAAAATCTTAGTTCCTTGAGAAAACTAATAAACAAAATTCTGACAGTATTGATTAAGAGAAGAAGAAAATGACCAAAAAAGTACAGAATTTAAAAATTTTCCTGACAAGGGGAGGGAAAAGATATCACAAATTTGGGGAAAGAGCTTTGAGAGACAAAGCTAGGAATACTTACTGAGTTTTACCTGCTTCCCAGTTTCATCTTGAAGTTGCTATGTATTGTCTCTGATGTCTGGATGGATTAATGATGCCTGGATGGACTAAAGCTGTTTGAATGAGTTTGTGATATCTGAATCAGCCAGGTAGGATTCATCTGGTTGCAAAAACCCCAAACCCATTCTCTGGCTAGTTACAAAGAAAGGGAATTTATTGTCTAACAAAACTGAAGAGTTTAATGGGTGACTTAATCTGAAGCCCAAACAACACCATCAAATTCCTCTCCTAGAAGGGCATCTTTTCAGCAACCTGTGTGGGTTCTCCAGCTCAAACTACCCCAACTCCTTGGTGAGTAGAAGGTAGAAGGTAAGACTGCTTTCCCATATGGTAACCATAAGTCCTGTCAAGCAGTTTCGTTAGCCCTGATTGCTCCTGTTGGATGGTGCGTTCACCACAAAACCAGTCACTGTGGCTGAGAGTGTGGAATGTTCTGGAATGCTCTAGTCTAGAGCCGTGTGCAATGGAAAATGAGAGTATTCATCAAATGAGCCACATAGGATTGAATTGAATTGGATTGAATGTTGGGAAGGAATCATTCCCTCCAAAGCAAAATTGTGTCCTGTTGTCAAGAGAAGGGATTGTTGATGACTGGTGACAGATATCCCATAGGTGTCCATTACCCTGGTGGTGGGGAGGAGGTGGCGAAGATCATCAGATACCATGGCCAGCATCATGAGGGCCTTTCAGCTGATTTAGGAAACTGCATGAAATATCCACAGGCAGCTCTTCAAGAATACGATTGAATTCAAGAGGCCAGTTTGAGTCATATTCAGAATGAATTCCAGACTTGTGACACCCACTGAGTTAATGAAGAAGGGAAATGATGGGAAGCCAGAAACATTTGACCAGCAGCCAACCACAAGAGTGGCATATTAGGGTGATGTGGTCAAAGAGGGATTGGCAAACTCTTTGATTTAAAAATAAAGAGACAAGACTGTTTTGGTTTTTTTCCCCCAGAGAATCCAATTTGTAGCCATTCAAACCAAGTACCTTTGAGGTTTGGATGAATAATTTTTCTTTGGTTATTACAGCAAGCATCAGAGCCAGTTAGATGCTAGTGAAGGCTTTCTAAAGCTTGTAAGTCTGGTGAGAACATCAGTAAGGTGGCAAGGTGGGAGTGGGGGTGGAGGTGGGGGGTGAGGGGGTGAGCCTGGGAGGGATGGAGGGTGGGGGAAGGGACGGAGGTGCAGTGGGGTTTAGTTGGAAAGTGGGGGAGGGGTATGAGAAGCATGGTAAGGTCTTTGAGATTCTTACAAGATTTACAGATTGGTTTAGAATTTGAAGATTATGTTTGGTTTAAAAATAGATCCCCAAACTGCAGTATTCTTAAATTATCACTCTTCTGCAAGATTTATGTGATTCCCTGCTGATTAGACCCAATAGATATTTTCTCTTTAATGTCTGTATGTATGAAATACCATCCATTCATTCATTCAATCAACTAACATTACTCTGAGGGCTCCCTTAAGGAGCATCAAGGTGTCAGACAGGTTTGAGGATTTCCTATCCACCCCCACTATCTCCTCCTTACCATCTCCACTGGCCATGTAGCTGCCAACTCAGCATTAGCATATGGATGACTCATGGTCATTTCAGAGTCAACATCTCCAATACAAAACTCTTGATACCTCTCTTCCAGCCAAACTCTCTCCTCTCCTAGACTTTCTCAAGAAATGGTCCCTCCATCAACCCACTGGCTCCAGACAAAAATGTCAAGAACTGGCATTCTTGACATTTCCTTCAACTTCATACCTAAATCCAACCCAGTACCTAGTAGCTCTGAATCAATATTGACCTAATGGCAGGTGGTTGAATGAGAGGTGAATGAATGAATAACACTTTGATCTGCCTACACGTGCCACTTCAGCCTGTACCATTTCATCCCCCATAGAAATGCATGCTCCTGACATGGAGATACAGCTTGAGTAAGTGTATGTCTGAGCAAAAATTTTTACATTTTGAAAAACTCTTGCTATTTCCTGGAAACAGATTGTGTTTCTCTGATTGTCTATTAAGGTGTTTTGTTTTTTTTTTTAACCACTGAAGATCTTGGAATCAAACCAAAGTAATCTGCATTTCCATTTTTATATCTTAATTTATAAACTGCACCTTATAATTTACAAGCACTCACTTAGTGTCTCTAGCAGAGCTGAAACAAATACCAAGCCTGCCAGCTATGCCACCCAAGTCTTCTCTCTGCACCCTTCCTTTCTAGTTTTCCAGGTTGGAGGAAATGGGCTGTAGATAGACCTAGCTTGGAGAGGGTAAGGATAGGAATAATGATGATGAAAGTGAAAGTGTTAGTCACTCAGTCATGTCTGACTCTTTGTGACCCCATGGACTGTAGCCTACCAGGCTCCCTTGTCCATGGAATTCTCCAGGCAAGAATACTGGAGTGGGTAGCCATTTCCATCTCCAGAGGATCTTCCCAACTCAGGGATTGAACCCAGGTCTCCTGTATTACAGGTGGATTCTTTAGTGTCTGAACCACTGGGGAAGCCCAATAATGATGATGTGTCACATTTATTTAGGGGATAAAGAGGAAGGTCTCATTATACCCATTTTATAGATGAGAAAATATAGGCTGGAGATGGGAGTGACATGACCAAGGTTTGTTTATGAGTGATGAGCCAGGCCTAGAATCTGCATTTCTGGAATTCCTCATGCCAAGAGTCTTTCCAGGACACTAGACCAGGGTGTTTCCACACAGCACTTGTGGTAATAGGGCTGGATCATGCTTTGTTGTGCAATGCAGGATGTTTAACAGCATCCCTGGCCTCTACCTATTAGATGCCAGTAGCATCCACCCCACTGCAACAACCCAACTATCTCCAGACTTTGCCAAGTGTCACCCCTGATTGAGAAACAATGTGTCTGGTTCTTAAGTAAAGCAAAGGCACAAAGGTTAGGAAAATTCATCTCCCTTCACAGTCTCTCACACCCCACCCACTGCCCATTCCCTTCAATCCCAGGGTTTATCTGAGAATTGTCCTGCCCACAATATTGCACAGATCTCTGAACAAATACCTAGTACCTCTTATGTGGCATTGGGTCCATTATAGTCTTGATCACATTTAGCTTCCAAAGGTTCACACAACTATCCCATTTTACAGATGAGGAAACTGAGGCATCAAGTTTGCCTTAATGTGGGCCATAACTTGCCTACAATTACACAGTAAGTGTCAGGCTGGGTTGCACACCCACAGCTAGCTAGCTCTGGGGACAGAGAGCTCACCTTCCCTACCCTACTACCTTGCTTCACGTCACAGCTGAGAATGTTTTCCTGGGTCAGCAAAAAGGTACTATGTTTGAGAATCCCCGCCTCTTCCTCTCTATAAAGCAGTAGCCCGTCTCTCTCAAGGGAGATATCTTTCAGGATGTGCAGGGCACACATTCATGGCTGTGGGTCCACATGCCCATCGCCCTCTCCAGACCATGGTCTGCATCCGCATTGCCAGCACTGGGTCTTGCTGAGTAAGGTATGTCGGCAATGCATGTCAACACAGTGATGAGGAGGACTTCTCTGGTGGTCCCATGGTTAAGACTCTGTGGTTCCACTGCAGGTGGCACAGGTTTGATCCCTTGTCAGGGAAGTTTTGCATCCCCTGCAGAGCAGCTGAAACAAAACAAGAACATGGCAGTGAGAGCTAAACACAGCAGCCCGTTCTGGAGTAGGAGCCTCCTGGCTATGTACTGTGTGACCCTGGGCAAGAGAAACACATCTCTGAGCTCAGTTTTCCCATCTATAAAATGTGAAGACCCATTTCCCAGGGCAGATGTGAATTAAGTGATGATAAATGTAGATTGGTTCCCATGAATGTTCAGTGAAGTCGCTCAGTCATGTCCGACTCTTTGTGACCCCATGGACTGTAGCCCACCAGGCTCCTCGGTCCATGGGATTGTCCAGGCATGAATACTGGAGTGGGTTGCCATTTCCTTCTCCAGTGGATCTTCCCAACCCAGGGATCGAACCCGGGTCTCCCACATTGTAGACAGACGCTTTACCATCTGAGGCTACCAAGGAAGCCCCCACCCTAGGGTTCAGTTCAGTTCAGTCGCTCAGTCGTGTCCGACTCTCCGCGACCCCATGAATCACAGCACACCAGGCCTCCCTGTCCATCACCAACTCCCGGAGTTCACTCAAACTCATGTCCACAGAGTCGGTGAGGGTAAATAATGCTGGCTAAATAATGACCTGCAATGAATGTCAACGCCCTGCATGAAATTACCTGCAACAAACTGACTTATGATTCCTGAACCCCTTATGGTCAATCTGTGACCCCCATGTAGCCATGCGGAGTTACTTCTTCAGGGCTGTCTGCCCAGCAAGACTTCAAGTTCCCTGAGGATACGGCGTGATCCTTTGCCCACTCAGTCTCTCTGCCCCCGTGGCCGGCCAAATCTGCTTAAAATGATTGCTGAAGCAGCCATAGTACTGATTCCTACAGTCATAACCATTTGCATCTGGGACTGCTTCCTGGTGTATCTTGACATATGAAATGATTTCCTTGGTTAGCAGCCTGATGATGGGCCCTTGATTCTGCACTCTGAGTAGTCCTGGCTTTTTGCCATTTTGATTCTGCTTTGACCATCTTCTTTGATTTCTCCAGTTCACACTACCTTGTGGTAAGAGTCAAGCTCAGCACATCAAAGGTAGGGTGAGAAGAGCGGCTCAGCGGGGCCTGGTTACCCACATCCCCTGTCCAGGTTCTAACCCCCATTTCTGCCCAGCCATCTACTCCTTGACCACCGGTCAGTTACTGACGTTTTCTGTGCCTCGGTTTCCTAAAGGGTTGGTCAGGACATGCCTCAAAGAGTTAGAAGATTAAAGGTACAGAGCCTAGAATATATCACATCGCGGGTCTCTATTAACTATTGCCCCTAGTGCTTTCGTTCGGGTGGGTGGGGTGGCTAGCGATGCGCTGAGGGAGGGAGAACTTGGATAGGCTTTTGAGCTCGGTGGCAGTAGGCAGGCTCCGGAGCAGCAGGGGCGCGCAGTGCTGTAGCGGCTTTTCTTGCCTTCATGCCTTCAGGAGAGAAAGGCGGCTAGCTTCCGTAAGCCTCCGGTGCTGAGGGCGGGGAGCCGACCCCACCGCCCCACCGCAAAAGACAAGCCCATCCCCGCTGAACTCAAATGACAGCATTCACATCCTTCAAATATTAATAAAGGCAGCTCAAAATTCTGTACTCTTCAAACACCCAAGACAAAGTCTGCCTTCCCATCAAGCCATTGCCCCGAGCCCTACTTTTCCTTTTTCCTCACGTTTTGGTCTGGCTCAAAGGAGCCCAGGGTCTCCCCCTAAATCATTTGGAGCGGGTGGAGGGACTGCGGGCGTCTGATCCCCCATCCCTCAGCCAGGTCCCCGGGGCGGGGGCGGGGGTCTCCGTCCAGGCCGGCCCCTCCCGCAAGGTCACCTAACTTTTTCCTCTCTCCGCAGCTCCTGCGAAGGGGCCGGGAGGGGCCGGCGGGGCGCGGCGGGGGCGGTGCGAGGCCCCCTCCCCGCGGGCGGGCGCCCGCCCCGCATTGTTCATTGGCCAGAGCGGGCTGCGGGCGCGGGTGCTGATGTCAGGCGGGCGCGGGTGCGGCGGGCGCAGCGGCGGCTGCCGCCCAGCAGCCCGGGCGCGGGTGGGGGGGCGCCGAGTGGGGGTGGCGGCCAGCATGCTGCTCGGCTGCGGCTCGGCCTCCCACACCCGCGGCGCCCTTGGCCTCGCCAGTAGCGGCGGCGCCCGCGTCTGCAGCGGCGCAGGGTCCGAGCGCGCGGCGCGGCGGCGGGGGTCGTGGCCGGGCGGGGACCCGGGGGCCCGGGCATGGCGCTGCGGAGGGGCGGCGGGGGGCCGGGGCTGTTGCTGCTGCTGCTGCTGGGCACCGCGTGTCTGACACCGCCGAGCGCGCAGGTGAGGCGGCTGGTGCGCTGCCCCGCCACTTGCAGCTGTACCAAGGAGTCCATCATCTGCGTGGGCTCCTCCTGGGTGCCCAGGATCGTGCCGGGCGACATCAGCTCCTTGTGAGTGAGTGGGACCCCGCCAGCCCCCTGCCCCGTCCTAACCCCACCCTGCCGCCCGGGAGTTGCCTCCGGCGCCGGGACAGCGCGACCCTGACTCCCCTGCTTCCCGGCCCCCTTTCTTTGCGTTCGGGTTGGGGAGCGCTATGGGACGTGGGTGGAGCCTCGGGCCCCGGGGAGGATGAGGGGCACCCGAGACTCGGAGTCTGGGAAGCCGGACAAGTCCCTGTGGCAGTGTTTTCTCAAAGTCTGGCCCGCTGGCCACCTGCATCAGATCCACCTGGGGGAGTTTTGCCAGGGCAGATTCCGGGGCCCGCGCCGAATGATGCAGGGTCTGGGGAGTGGAGCCTTGGAGTCTGCATTGGGCCGTCCCCAGGTGACACTGGCACACATTAAAGTTTGAGAGGAGGATGTGTGGTGGAGTGCAGAGGTGCGGGGGGTTGTGTGGGGGCGTGTATATGCAACCCAGCAGGACTGGAGCAAGGATGAGGCCTCACTGTCCCACCCGAGGTCTGGGGCTGTGCTTTCCACGGTGGCCTTCTATGGCCCTGTTCACACTGCAGGTTGGACAGAACCTGGGAAAGGGCATGGCACCTCTGGAAGTGGTGATGCTATTCCATGTGGCCTGGAAGAGGGAAGCACAGGGGACTTGGTGGAGCACTAGAGAGTGTGGGCAGCCAGCTCAGTGGGCAAGTGCTGGGAGTCAGCCTGACTTCTTGCCCTGAGTTTACAAGGCCTTCTTGCCCACTTCCCCACCACGAATTACCTTGGCTGCCTATTCAGTGCTGGAGAAGAAGATAGGAAAGGGCTTCCCCTTACTGATTCACCTGCTTGAGAATGCTTTCAACCTGGCCTTACACAGTCACTCAGGCCACATGACCAGCTCTCATCATGGCTGTGGAAGGGGCTCTTGGGTTATATCTTCACTGCTAGAACTGTTTGCTGCTGAGATGACTCCTTTGTTCCTGGCCAAGGTGCTGGAGTGATACCTATTCTGTCATAGGGCACGGATTCCCCCTGGGGGTGGGGAGGGGGAAGTTGCTCACACTTTCTCTTATCTCCACTTCCCTGCCTCCATCCCAAGGAAGGTACTGGGGTCTGGACCCAGGAGTGAAGGGCTTCATGTTTGCATTTATAGAAGTCAGGAGGGTCTGGCCAGGCTGGAACAGAGGGCCTGTTTGATGCCTAATATTGCTAAGTCAGATGACATGGAGAATTCCAGAAATGAGAATTCCCCTGGTTAAATCCCTTATACCACCAGCTGCTTAACTCAATGGCATGCTAACTGAAATAATTCTGAAATGATACATTGAAGTCCTACTGGGGCCAGAAAGGATGAAGGACCTGGTGGGTAAAATAGTCAAGTTCCTTGCTCTGGTTGACCGTTAAATCTGACAGATGGCATTGCCTCCCACTGCACATTCAAGTTCAGGTGTCTCTGAGTTTTTCCCCAAGGCATCACGGTGCGTTTAATCAGAAGTGCTCTGAGTGACTTTCAGAGCTGTGCTCCCAAGGGGAATGCTTAATCCTACCCTGGAGTTTCGTGGGCCAACATTAATGCTGTGTCTACACAAACAGAATCATGGGCAGAGGTAAAGCAATTATCCATTTTCAGCTAGGGCCTCCTGTAGTTAAGAAAAGGAAGTGAGGGGATTGATTTAAACTGGCTGAGATAATGTCTATGGAAGGAGCTAGACTGAAGGTAAAGGTTTCCGTTATTCAGCGCAGTTTTTTTATTGATCCGGTTCATTGGAAAATGGCTGGACTCGTCTTGTTTCTTACCCCAAGAAGTCCTGCTTGAAGCCTCACTCCTAAGTGGAGGAGTTTGAACAAGGCCACTCGCCCATCCTGCCTGGCACTTCCTGAAAGCAACATAGTCTCCATTTTGTTCCTCTCTTGTCTGTAGGAGCCTGGTAAATGGAACGTTCTCGGAAATCAAGGACCGGATGTTTTCCCATCTGCCATCCCTGCAGTTGCTGTGAGTGTGGGAAGTCCTCTCTGGAATTGGGGGTCCTGGGGCTGTGGTCTTGGGAAGAGCCATTTCTGCCTCCTGGGTATCTGTCCTTCCCAAGATACTCATGCTCCACCAGTAAACCAAGGCAGGCTCTTAGTGTTGATTTGGTCCATCGTGTCCCCACCAAGCTGAGTCCCCAGTGCTCAGCTCCCTTTCCTTCTCTGGCATGTGTTTTCCTCAAGGACTTTATTGTAGATGCCATTGCCCACACCTAGCAACAACTGGGGAGATTAATTACATTGAATTAGGGCCTGAATTTTGCCCAAAGGAACCACTTCCCAAACACCTCCCTTTAAAAGAGAGCCTGCATTTTAAACTCTTAATGTTATTATGGTCATAGGAATATTTCTTGTTGACTGAGTATGTAAACTGTTGGGCAGCATGCTATGCATTTATGGCAAATTTTTATTTAATGTTATCAGTATTTTCCTTTTCCCATTTGACAGATGGGAAAACTGAGGCTCAGAGAAGTTAAGTAACTGGCCCAAAATCACAGCCAGAACTCTGACCCAGGGCCCAAAGCCCACAGTCATAACTCCTCTTCATCCCAGGCGCTCCTGCCAAGTACTTGTGTCCTGTGCCTGGTAGCCTTGGTCAGTTAATATTTACTGATAAAAAGCAATGTCCAAAATTCAGTTTTCAAAAGCAAATCAGTGACAGGCAAAGTCATGAGTACTTAGCTCACTCTTTATATGTATTAGTTTCTTAAACTTGAATGAGATCAGAATGGAAACTATCAACGTTCTTGATGCACACAGAAAGATATGAAGACATGGCATATAGTAGACTCATCCCAAATCAACTTCATGTTGATATTTTTGTTCTTGAAATGTTATGCACCTACTTATAGCATTATCCTTACTATTTTTAAATCTGTAATTTCTGATAAATTATAGTTCTATTAAAATATTCTTATGATGCAAATGCAGAATAGTCATCAGTGGTGACGGCAGAGACTATATAAACTTTTACCAAAGGCTCAAGTGGCAACTCAAACAGCTATGTGGTGAAAAAGAACCTTGTGAAGTTTTCTTAAACTTTTTATTATTTCCCATGGGCACGTGTAGTATGCTAAGAAGGTTTTTTGTTTTGTTTCATTTTTTTTGGTCTCAGCTATGTGACTTTGATCAAGTCACTTAACTTCTCTGAATTCAAGTTTCTCTAAGAGTCAGATTACTTCTTTTTAGATGTGTGCATCATAAAGCACTCACTGGCTGTTTAGTTGTGCTGAACATTGGAAAGCTATGAGATAACAGACCCATATCATATTTACTGATACCCACAGGGAAGAAAGGTGGAATGATAAGGGTGACCAGAAAATCTGGCCAGAGGGAATCTACTTGCCATTATCCATCAGTGTCTATGAGTCAGGTTGTGCACGGAATGGGCCAGTTTTAGGCTGAGAAGAGCCAATGTTTGCCCACAGATCAGAACATAACCAAAGAAACAGGAATGGCTTCACCATGTAACTCAACTTTTGCACTTCTTCACTGGAATCTGTTGATATCTGTCTCTTGTTTTCAGATTGCTGAATTCTAACTCATTCACAGTCATCCGGGATGATGCTTTTGCTGGACTCTTTCATCTTGAATACCTGTAAGTTTTGTGCTTTGTCTGTGTGCTGAGTAATTGGTATGTCTGTGGAATGGCTGTATTGCTTTCCGAGCTGGAACAGCATCTCTTAGAGAGCTTGGGGGTGGGGGAGAAAATGCAGAAAACCCCATTCTCTTTTCAGCGCTGACCTTTTATAGTTTACTTGTGTATGAACATGCTGGGACAGGAGGAGGTTGGAGAAAAAGAGGGGGAAAGGGAACAAAGAAGGAAAGATATTCATTCATTCTCCGCTGACATTTAATTTGTCATGTCGTAAGCACAATTGGAAATTGCATCGGGTATTTTTACCTCTCAAAACTAGGCGTGGATTTGCTGACCAGCCAGAAATAAAGCTGAAGGATTCCGAGGGCTACATATTTGTAAGAAAGTCTCCCTCTTTGGGGCTACAACTTCATGTTTTTAACTCAACTGTCCCATATCCCATTTGCAGTATCCCCTATGAGCTGCTGCTGGGAGTCTAATTTTATTTTTTCTCCTTTAAAATAAAGGTTATTTTTCCCTTTTCAGATGTGCAGTTATCCCCTCACCAGCGATGAGCTCTGCCCTCCCTCTGATTTCTGCCTTTTCACGCTCTCATAGTCTTTTTTCCCCTTAAGTTCTCCCATCCTTGTCTTTTGTCACTTTGTAATAATATTAATCCAGCTATCAGATGGGATTTCCTCACTTAGCATTCAGAGGGATTTTTAAAACCTTGTCTCTGCCTTCTTATCTGAGATATTTGAATTCTAAGCACATCCTGTGTCTAGGAAAGTTCTCTGCTGATTTTCTGTCCTCAGGAAAGATGTCTCTGGAGGAATTCTTTCTCCAGAGGACACGTAATACAGGTACTGTCATAATAGCTGATAGTCTAGGTAACCTGGGAAGAGTGGTCAGGCTGCAGCGCTAAGTTTAACTCGGTTCTATGGAAGCGTATAGACAGTCAATGGAGGTGCTGAGTGAAGAGCAATCTCTTCTCTTTTTCCAGTAGTGCATCTTCCTGTCAAAGTTATTGAGGAGGAGGCTTGCTTCTCAGTTTATACTGAAGTTCATTACTGAATAGACCCCTGATTTAACAACAACAAAAAAGACCAGATCGTTCTCAGTGTACAAATCAAGAACTGTTTCACTACTGACATCACAGTGCAAAGCCTCTCCCTTGGACCATCTCATCAGAGACCCTCTTATACTTGAAGAAATGTGAGGCCGTAAACTGAAATTTAGTTCTCTGTGGCCCTAGGGAATAGTCCCAGTGCATTCCCTTCATGTATTTCCCACAAAGACTTCAAAGCACAGCTGGAGTTTTTATTGTGAGATCCTATGTGCAAGCCCTAAGACATTTAAGCACCGAGAAAGAAGTTTGGTCTGTGCTCAACTTCCTTATACTTTCTCTTTCCAGTGACCTAGAGATCTAGAGAGTATCTCTGTCTTGTTGCCCATGTGTTCAGAGGTGACACTATGTAGGCCATGATTAACTCAAGCTTGTTGGAGTAAGTGAATGAGTGAAAGTCTCTCAGTCATGTCCGACTCTTTGCAACCCCATGGGCTATACAGTCTATGGAATTCTCCAGGCCAGAATACTAGAGTGGGTAGCCTTTCCCTTCTCCAGGGGATCTTCCCAACCCAGGGATCAAACCCAGGTCTCCTGCATTGCAGGCAGATTCTTTACCAGCTGAGCACAAGCGAAGCCCAAGCCTGTTGGAAGCCAAGTTTAATTGAATTCTCCCTGGGCAAAGACTTCAATGTATGCGTAAGCACTCAGTCATTTCAGTTGTGTCTGACTCTATGCAACCATATGGACTGTAGCTTACCAGGCTCCTCTGTCCATGAGATTCTCCAGGGAAGAATACTAGAGTGGGTTGCCATGCCCTTCTCCAGGGGATCCTCCCAACCCAGGGATTGAACCCACGTCTCCTGTATCTCCTGCCCTTGGTGGTCAGGTTCTTTACCCATTCAGCCACCTGTGAAGCCCAAAGGCTTCAATATGGAGGTGTAAAACAGAGGGCTCTGTTCAAGGGACAATGATATAAAGAAAAATATTAATAGCCAGGTGCTGTGAAATGTAAGAAGGTTGGAGGGAGAAAGAGGCCTGGAAGCATTCCAATCTTGTGGAATTTGAGAATGTCTTGCTGTTGTCTTGGAGGAGGAAATGGAATCCACTCCAGTACTCTTGCCTGGAAAATCCTATGGACAAAGGATCCTGGTAGACTATAGCCCATGCAGTCGCAGAGTTGGACACAACTGAGTGATATCACTTTCCTTTCCTTTGCCTTTGTCTAGGGCTTTCTTCTTTCTCCCCCAAAGTGTTTCTACCCATGCTGCCAACTCTGACTTTGAAGACTTCCACGCTGCTTCTGGAAGGAATGTAAAAAGCATATCTGTGTCCACGCACTCTTGCACACACACCCGGTTCCCACTTGGAATCTGGTGTAGCTGGCCGAGCCTTTGGACATGAATTTCTGAAATTCATAAATGCTTTTCGATTCCATTCTGAAAGCATCCCAGTATCTTTTTTGAGGTATTAAGCACAGAAAATTCAGTTTAATTTTATGGATTTTCTTCTTAGGTTCATTGAAGGGAACAAAATAGAAACAATTTCAAGAAATGCCTTCCGTGGCCTCCGTGACCTGACTCACCTGTAAGTCCTGTGAAAAGTGTTGTAACTTCTTTAATGTGTAGAGTGAGGGTCACTTCCTGGTACTTCTCTCCTTTTTAAAAATTTTTATTTTATATTGGGGTATAGTTGATTTACAATGTTATGTTAGTTTCAGGTATACAGCAAAATGATTCAGTTACACATATATCCATTCTTTTTCAAATTCTTTCCCCATGTAGGTTATTACAGAGTACTGAGTAGAGTTCCCAGTGCCTCTTTTTCTTGGCTGTTTTGTCCATATTGTAATATCCACTGAAGGAAATTCATTTCTAGATTGCCCGAGAGGTTTCTATATTGTCAGTCAGGCACCATCCCATCATAAGCACCCACACACTTGGCTTTCTTATCTTCTCCATCCTCCTGAATCACCATTATGGTTCACATGACTGCCTGTCAAATCGGGGAGTGATGGGAGTGATGGAGGAGGTGGAAAGGAAAGAAACATGTATTGTATACCTACTCTGTGCTTAGTAAACTTTTCTTTATCTTTCTCCTTAATCTGGAAGTCCCCATTGTACAGATTTGGGAACTGAGACTTACCTAACTCATTGAAGAATGCTGAATGGAGGATCAACATTTGTAACCCGAATAGAGACATTTTTGTGGTTACTTTAATTTGAATGCAAATAGCTTTTTCTTTTATGTTGGATTTATCTGTTGCTTAAGCTAAGCTCTCTGGGTTCTTTAATAGCTTTCTGGAGGAAAAAATTAAACAAATTGATTTGAATTGGCGTATCAAATGAAACAAGCACACACATACTTAGCAAATTTAGAAAACTGGAGAAATAGTGGCTGAGCTTATGAAAATGTGAACATCGTCTTTGTCTTGGTAGGAGCAATTTAACAGCCAGGAACCAGTCACATTTGCATACTAGAAACTTTGTGTTTGAGTAGGATAACATACCCCATTTCCATAGTAAGCTTGTCTATGGTCAAAAAATCAAACTGGGGAAATTGAAGGGCTTTGAACAGGAGTATTAGGCAAGGGTGGCGGTACCTCCCGTATGTGAACTCTAACTGATACAGTATCTAAAGAGATAATCTTTTACATCAGACCCTGATAGAGGCAAAGGTATCTGTCAGTAGGCTCAGCGAGCACTTGATTCTGGAGTCCTGCCAATCAAAAGTCTTGCCTGAGTCACAGTTTGTAAAGGAAGGAGATGAGGGAGTGGGAATGGGAGGTCCAAACAGCACAGCCGATCCTGGACAGCATCAGACAGACTCTTGTTGGCATTATTTCTTTGTGATTTCTTTCTTTCCAATAAAAGTCCTGATTGTTTTTTCAGATTCAGCCTAGATGCCCAATCCCCACATTCTTGCAGAGGCCAAGACAGTGGGCTTTGAGTTACACAGATTTAGGTGCAAATCTCAAGGCTGCCATTTGTTAATATTATTTAACCTTTTTTGAGCCTCACTTTCCTCATCCTTGAAAATGGGGATGATTACACTGAACTCATAAAAATAGCTGCACATGGTGGGTTAATGCTTGTTTGCAAAGCATCCGGCCTGTTATCCATGATAAATGCCCAAGATCTGGTTGGCATTATTATCATCTTCTTCCTCCACAGTAAAGCATCATCATTCCTTCCATCCACTCATGAAGAAGTGTCATTTTTCTCCAGTGGCTGCTGAGTATCCTTGGCAGTTTGGGTGGCTAGACAGGGTCTTTGGTAAGACAGCTGTGGCCAGACAAATCCACTTCCCGAAAGTCAGGAATGAGGGGCTTTGTTTCTGAGCAAAGGCTCTGGGCAGATTCTGCACCTAAAGCAAAGCCAGCATGACTGGTTGACTTTGCCCAGATGTCAGCTTTCATTGAACCAATTGGCTTTGGGTCCCTGATCTGAAAACAGGTGTGAATATGCAGGTATTGTGCATATATATTTGCATATTTTTGTATATGTGGGCCCTTGGGTCCATGCACTTCTATTCATGGGTGTACATAACGGTGTGTGTGCTTGTGCATTTGCACATACAACCATATGCTGTGTTACCCATATGTGTGCAAGAGGCACCTCCTTGTCTGTGTGACACGCAGGGGCACACACAGAGGAAACAAAGGAGTCTTTTGTTTGGGTCCAGAGTGCATCTGATGTATTAGAGGAGATGTACGTTCGTCTGGCATGTGTTACCATCCTCCAGTCAAGCCTACCGAGCACCCGCCTCTCCAGCTCTCCAACCTTATTTCCCTGAATATGCCCACAATACTGGGCTCTCCTGAGCACACCCAATTCACGCCCATAACCAACCTTTCCCTTACCTCATTTCCCTTGCCCAGGAGATGGTTTCTTCTGCCCACAGTCTTCTGGAATCTGCCTTTTCCCCCACAGTCCAGATTCAGTTCTAACTTTTCCCTGGAGCCAGTCCTGATCCCTGCTCCTCCCTTCTCATAGCCTGCCCCGCTGACTCCACACACCCAGCTCTTGCCTGTAGACACTGGCCATATTGGTTGAAGCCATTTCACGGATGCTGGTTTCGTCTCTGAGCTGTGTTGAAAGCTCCCTGAGGGCAGGGTTCCTACAGCTCTTCCATTAGCTCTACTCCTCGCCAGCATCTCACATGGGGCTGAATCAGCAGGACGTTCTTTCTGACTCACTGGCAGACCAATGAGTTACTAAGCTGGGTTTTCCTTATGTGTTCTACTGCAGTGCGAGTCTTATGACTTTTAAAGTTGACTCCTCCAAGGCTGGAGATGTATGTAGTAATAAAAAACATTTACTACACTGTTCAGGGTTTCCCAGGTAGTCTAGTGCTAAAGAACCCACCTGCCAGTGTAGGAGATGTGAGTTAGATCCCTGGGTTGGGAAGATTCCCTGGAGTAGGAAATGGCCACCCACTGCAGTATTCTTGCCTGGAAAATTCCATGGACAGAGGAGCCTGGTGGGCTACAGTCCGTGGGGTTACAAAGAGTCAGACATGATTGAGCATGCATGCAGCATGAGCATGAAGCAGCAAAACACTGTCTAAAGAATGAACTGATCCCCAGCTCAGCCCATCCTCTTTTTTTGTGTGTGTGAACTGGTAAGCAAAGAGAATACATCAGCTCATTAAACTTCACTCCTGTGCTTAAGGAAGTGACTATCTGAAATTTGCTTGTTTAAGTACCTCCTTTTTATCTTTTATGAACTTTTCTAACACCTGCAGCCTCACATTCATACACAAAGAAACATAGATCAGGTTTCAAAGCATTGAAGGAACAGTGCCAATCTGTAACTAAAATCTGGGACATTTGTTTTTCCAGCGGTCTCACAAAGCCCAAGGGACCAGTTGCTGTTAAGTAGTTTTAGAAATGTAGTAAGTGCCATGAATTTGTAGACAAAATGAAGTGGAAAGTGAGATGTTATGCACTGAGTCTGGGGGTGTGGGGAGGTGGTGGTGGATAGTCCATCTAAATAATTCAGCTTTCTGAAATCTAAATTGAACATTTAAAACAGTTGCTTTTATTTTGGCCTTGATGACTCCATATATGCTTATCACTTCAATCCAGTGCATTTCAATTCACTAAAAATATTTAGCTAAACTAGTAACCTTTAATTAGCTAAAAAATTGTGCTTTACTTAAAAAAAAAAGTGACTAGCAACCATAAAAAAATGAAAACAGCTATCTCCTTTTTAAATTTCAAAAAGCTGCTTCTAGAGAACTTTCAGTCTGATTATAGTCCAAAGTCTAGAATCTACAGTCTGTAGTTACAATTCCAATTTATTGTCTGTTCAACCTATTTCCAACATCTTTAAAAATATACAAATAAATCATTTAGGAAAGAAATGTAAAATGATACATGAAATTGTATTTTAATCCATTTGTGGTTACTGGATGAGAAGGGACATAATTCAGAAACTATAGGTCTTCCTGTATTCTGTTGGTATCATTCAGTAAGAATGTTTGGATTAAAAATGGGCACAAACCTTCCTATCCTAGCTGACTCTAAGGAAGAACACGCTTTCTTCCTATTTCTTGGATGGGTCATTAGGATGTTGTAAAAGACTGATTTCATATATCTTTTTAAAGAGGGTGGTGCTCAATTCCCTACATGTTGATTATCGTTTATATGTTTTCCATTTGTACTCAAATGTGTAGAAGAAAACAAAAGTAAGCAAGAGTGTTTTGGCTGACTCACTCAGGGCACGAGGCCTGGGGGAAATCAGACTTGATGTACATCCTTTCAACACCTAGCATCTTTCTACGTCAGCAGCCCAGCACAGTGGACATTCATCTTCAGCAGGATGATGACAGGGCACTGCATAATCCTGAATCATCAGAGAAAGAGTTGATAATATTTGTTCAAGTCTACTTCCTGAAGATGGGGGCTATATTATAGAGAGACATTATAGAAAGTTCTTCAACTCAAAGAGCAAAAATGCAGAATGGTTTCTAGTCAACCTTCGTTAATGAGAAAATGAGATTGATCTCAATCAGTCATTCCCTAAACATTGTGGTTCACTGAGATTTTGTATTATCTTAGGGTTATAGCTGAGATTCTTTATGTAAAAGAGTATTTACTGAGTCCTTTTCTTTTAGTCACAAGTAATAAAATTCACTTGAATGCCCTACTAGGGAACTTCTTGGGATAAGACTGAACATCTGTTTGTTTGTTTTTTTTTTAATGATTCTCATTTGGTGTTCAAACCATTCATTGAGAGAGACTTACTGAGTACCCACTGTGTGCCACTATGCTAGATGCAAAGGATACAGATGTGGGCAGACAAAAACCTCTGATCTCCTGTAGCTTATTTGTTTGTCAGTAAACAAGTAGATAATATACAGTGTTTGCTAAGTGATAGTTGTGCAATGAAGATCAACAGAGCATGGAAGGGACTTGTGTAGAGATCCGGGAAGGCAGTGAAAGTGGAGGATGGACCTAGAGAGGGTGCTGGCTGAACCATGTGACTAACTAGGGGAAGAGCATCAGGCAGATGAACACCAGAGAACTTGAGCTGGGAGCATGCCTAGCCTGTGTGAGGAATAGCAAAGGAACCAGTGTGGGTGATCTCAGTTGTCAGAGATTCAGTCCCACGGGTAGGTGGGAATGGAGGTAACTAGACAATGGAGGGCCTTGGGTGCCATCTAAAGGACTTTGGCTTTTATTCTGAGAAACATGAGATGCCAACATGTATATCATAAAACATGAAGTTTAACATATATATCAAGAGCTTAATAAATGCTTGTTTTAAAAACAAAATAAAAAAAACTTATATTGTGTAGTTCAGCATCTCTAATGTTATCTTTGTATAACTAAACTAAAATTCTGTATCTCAGTATCAGTGACCAAAGTCAGACATTGAACTACAATGAGCTCTGTTTTAAATCACTTGTATTATTTAAGGGATTTCAGAGTGACTGGGCATAAAGATGATAAACACATTAAATCGTGACTTTCTTGTTCTAGTTCTTTGGCCAACAACCACATAAAAGCACTCCCAAGGGATGTCTTCAGTGATTTAGACTCTTTGATTGAACTGTAAGTAATGAAAATTAAGTTAATGTGTGCTTGCCTTGAAATCCAGTCTTCCCCTATACTGCATTTTGTTGTTGGAATAGCTAAAAATCCATGACAAAGCAGCGAACACTGGGAAACAGCATATAGATTGTATGGTGTTTGATTTTGCATGTTACCTGTGCTTAGCAGAATTAGGCCAGTGGTAATTCGGCATGCTGGGTGAAAGGTTCCCCCTTTTCCCTATGAGCAATGGCATATCCGTCTGCTTTATCTTCTTGTGTTTTGTCATTCCTTATTGGACGAAGTTTAACGAGATCTTGAAGTTTCAATTGCATTTGTCAGAACTGTCTTCCTGTAGTGCCTTGTTTTTGGGTGTAAGGACCTGTGCTGGGTGGTGTTCTTCTTTCGCCCCTCCCCCATTTCCAGCGTGGTGTGGTGACATTTTCAAGAGGATTTGAAGAAATAGTCGTGTGTCAACTCTGAGAACTCTCTGTGTGCTATACGGTTAAAATCAAGGACACTAAAAAGTGTTCAATGAAGTCAATGAGAAGTAAAAGACATTGGATGCATTGAATAGAAAAAAATTTTTAAATTCCATTTTTGGGGATTTGTTAAATATGTCAGGATATTAAGAATTCTGGAGTTTCATATTACTGCCGAAGCATTTCTGACATGCCTATTTCTCTATGTCTGTGTTTGTTTTGTTTTCTTAGAGATTTGAGGGGCAATAAGTTTGAATGTGACTGCAAAGCCAAGTGGTTGTATCTGTGGTTGAAGATGACGAATTCCACTGTTTCTGATGTCTTGTGTATTGGTCCACCAGAATATCAGGAAAAGAAGCTGAATGACGTGACCAGCTTTGACTATGAATGCACAACTACAGGTATTCAGAACCTCTATCATCAAAGTCTGTTATTTATAATAATCCTTTCTTTAAAAATACTATCAATAGGGAGTTGGAAAATGTAGGGATAAAAGTTTTCTATCAAAATTATTTTAGGGGCAATTTAAGCATTAAAAAAGAAATGAATTGATGTGGCAGGAAAAATATCTCAGCAGTCTGGAAAGATTTTTATTAACTGCACTGACTTTAATTTTGATTCTTTACAACTTCAAATTTCTCTAAAGCTTTTAAGGCAGGAACTGGTGAGTTTGGCAAGAGAACATTTTCAAATCAGGTTAGGCTTCATGGAAAGCCAGTGCAGAGATACCTAAATCACTGTTCTCTTGATTGAATAATATGAAATTTATTAGACACTTAGTTAATAAATACCAGACTTTTAAAATCTATAAATTGCTCTCGTAATTCCGTATAAAATGCGATAACTAGGTAAGTCATAACCATGGCAGAGTAGAAATACAAGTTAACAACGAATTATCAAAAGGAAAAATTCACACTGAGGAAACAAAATGTAAAGAAAGTTTGATTATTTTTTCTAGGGCCTGCCTCAAGGTTTCAGTTTATACATTTTCAGGTTAAAAGATAAAATTAAAATACAGTCTCAACTGTTATATCTTGTAGAAAACAGGAGAGTAGCTCCATATGAAAGCTTAGATGGAGTTTCTACAGCTTCTAAAGCCATATTTTAAAGGAGAGCGGATCAATCCACAGTATGCAACCTGCTTACCAGACTTATAAAAATAAACATTCAGGCTGAGAGTTGATATCTACAGAGCCTCAAGGCATGTCAGTAGGAGCAGCAGGATTGAAAACTCAGAAAATAGTTATAGAAACTCAAAAGACAAGAACTCCAAGAACAAAATACCACATTTAAACTCTGCTGCTATCCCCCGATCAAATAAACAAACAAAAACTCAGAAGTAAAAATTATTTCCAGATATCTTTGTCAATAAGGGACCCCGACAAGTTCTGTCCTTTTCTGAGAGGAAACTTGAAGTCTTATGGAAATGCCTTTGTCTTTCATCACTGAACAGGGACTTATTCAGCTGTGTAATTGGCAGATGCCCTTTAGCCAACTGAGGCCACTGGGGGTTTATTTATTGTATTGTAGAGCAGTGCAATAAATCAGAGGTCACGGTCAATGACGTTTGCACCAAAAGGTGGCATTGAAGGCCATGCCGTATGAAATGTGAAACCACAGCTCACTGGGGCTCCTTTCTGCCTCTTCTCATTTTTCTGGAGAGTTTTCTAAACCCTACACTGAAGTGAGCAGCTTTTCCGTTGTTCTCTTCACACCTGGCCCTAGTGTGTGAAAACTGTCAGTCTCAGAAAGAAATAGCTTAGGCTGTAGAGAGCCTTGGAATTTGGGCATCTGTTCCAGACCTGGCATCTCTGGGGTAGCATGAAGTCCTTAACACATTTTGGGCATTCTCTTATACATATTTCTCTTCCCTAACAAGCTTTTTGCTAAAATTTAGAAAGCACCCCACCCTAGAAGCAAGGAAATGATGATTCTGCCTTTGCACTTGTTTTATCCCCTTAAGGCTCATGAACAAATAAACTCTGGCTCACCGCATCTTCCATCATGAAAAAATGGTGCCACCAAGCTGTGACCCACCCCCAAATATAGTCCCTTCCTATCTTCTGGCTCAGATCAAGCCTCATCCTCTGGTGCTTTACTTAGGACTAGGGAGGAAATAGGTGAAGAGGGATGGAAGTTGGAAAGTCAAGTCTGAGATTCATGGTACCAGTATTGCATCCTCATACGAGATTGGGGAAGAAGCATATTTTCTCAGTGCCTTGTTTTCCTCTTAGCTCAGGGTTTTAGGAAGGAGTAAATTCTTTAGGCAGATGTCTCACCTTGTTCTTCCCGGGGAGAGGAATGTATGTTTACCATCCTGTTCCTCAGCGCAGGGGTGTAATTAACACCACAAAGCCACCCCTGGCTGGTTTCAGCTCTCCAGATTAATCGCAGTCCCTCCATAACCCTCTGCTTCAAGTCTATTTTTAACCACCTCCAAAATCCCTGTTACCTACTCATGATTCCCCATGTTAGGTGGATAATTCACTAAATTCCTTAGAGGGAGTGAATTTTGCATCCTAATTGTCCCGTTAGCTTCCCTATTTCAGGGCTGATGAAAATGCAAAGAGAAATAATGCATTAATGTGCAGTTTCTCTCCCCATAGGATCAGCATCATGTATAATTTATTTCCTGCAAGTTCTATAAATAGCTATGTAAAAATCTGTTGATTCCAGTGGGAGCAAGGCCTAAATCGTCAGAGTCCTACTGACATCATGAACTTAATCCGATGTGAATGGAAGTGGCAGGGCTTCTTGCAGAGAAGGCGATTAATACTTTAACACTAGTAAATTGATGTCATATCAATATGTGGATTGTTTGAGATCTTTCCACAGTGAATGTGCTTTTGCTGTCTGTGGCAAGTAATGTAAGAGGGGGATAGGGGAAGACGTTTAAATTCTCCAGGTCCCCTCCCCCATTCACACAAGCACACATTCATCAATCACATTGTTTCACCGGTTTCTTCCCCTTTTTCTTCTCTGCTTTCTTCCTCCTCTTCCTCCTCCCTTTTTGGTCAGCAGCATCGAAGAGGGAGAAGGAGTCTCCTATTAAGAATTAGATCTGTGGGACTTCCCTGGCGGTCCAGCGGTTAAGATTTTGCCTTCTAGTGCAGGGGGTGCAGGTTCGATCCCTGGTAGGAGGTTAAAATACCACCTCGAGGCCAAAAGACATAGAACAGAAGCAGTATAGTAACAAATTCAATAAAGATGTTAAAAATGGTCCACATTAAAAAAAAAAAAACTTAAAAAAAGAATTAGATTTATAATTCAAATGATTTAGGAATCTCTGCTTTGCCAGATAGCTAGGATATAGAAAACATTATGAAACCAATGTTTTGGGGGAAATCAGTGGAAATAGGGCCATTAGAGGCTAGATTTGTAAAATGCTCTCTATTTTTGGCAGCTCTCTTTCTGGAATTTTTTAAAATAAAAAAATGTAAACTTTTGGGTCTGTTCTTTGAACAGCCTGCATTTTTAAGCTCATGAGTACTCATGTTGCTGGGAATTCAGTGTAGGCAGAAGTCTGTGCATACAAGGAGTTGGGGTTATAGCCATCGGGAGTATTTGTAACCTTGGGCACACTTGGATGAGAAAAGGCAAGCAGAGATGCTAGAGGAGGTGATAGCCCTCTTGGCTGTAATTCAAAGAACACAGCTGTACTCTCTCAGTACTCTTCTACCTTCAAGAAAGGGAGCAGACCGTGGCTGCTCCTGTTCCTTTTCCCATTGACCAGCCTGTGAACATGGAAACCTCTTGCAGCCCCCAGAGCACTTTCTGACTTTTGCACTGGGACCACCAGGGCCCACTGGAATGAATCAGGCGAGTTTTCCAATTTTTAGTCTTTGACCAAACAATGCTGATATTCGGGGGGTCTTGAGAGAGGAGAGGGAGCCTGGAGCCATGCTGCCTCTTCCCTAAGTCTTCACACAGGCAGCTTCTCACTGTCGCTGTGACGTGTATAAAACTCCAAGGCTGGGCACTCACACTTGCCAGCTCTCTCCTGCTGGGTCTCTGCAGCATCCTTGTGAGATTGAAGTGGCCCTCACTTTATTCCTGGGGAATCTGAAGCTCTTCCCTGAGTTCCTGGAGCTGTAGGTGCAGGCGGGTTAGGAGCCCATCTGTCCCACCTGCCCCGGTGCTTCTGAATGTTTCAGAAGGGGGTTACCTCTGCCACTCCTGCCGCCTGTCCCCACTGATCCTCGGCCACCTTTTGCTGTCAGAGGCAGAGGCAGCCTTCTCTCTGCTTCTCCCCCTTCTCCCTACACCCATGAGTGTCCTTCATTCAGGCCTATCCTCTCCCCCGACATCTTCAGAGTGGGTTGGGGTGAGCTCAGCCCTCCCACACTCACCAAGTCAGCAGCTCCTATCCACTTGCAAATGAAAGGGGCCCCTCCAAAAAGGTGACATGTAGGAACACACACCACATGTAAAGCACTGTTCTACGTGGGTATGAATCATAATAAACGAAGAGGAAACTGAGGCAGAGAGAGGTTGGGTTACTTCCCCGAGGTTACTCAGCAAAAGAATAGTCATAACTCTGGCATTTTATCTTAGATGCCATTACAATGGACACTTTCCCCGAAAGATAGCCCAGCAGTGGCCAGAACAGTGGAGGGGACTGTCCTTGCTTGCACCTCAGTTCTACATTTAACAATGCCTTGTGTGTGCCGAGTCTGAGTCTGCATGTCCACCACATTGCCCAATCTGTCCCTGCCACTGTGCTTAAGAGGCAGGTATCATTGTCCCCATACTGCAGATAAGTAAACTGAAGCCCTGTAAGGGGAAGTGCGCAGCCTGGGAATTCAAAGGCTTAGGTGGTGTCAGGTGGTTTGACTGCAGGCACAGTGCTCTCACTCTGCCCTTACTCCCCAGCCCCACCCTCTCCTGCCCCTGACTGGCATGGCTCGTCCCACCCCTGTCCACGCTTCCCACCTCAACACTGGCACAGCTGCTCTGCCACTTACCTGCCTCTGGTCCTTTTGCACTGGCCTTCCTTAGGTATTACCTGGTGTCTGTCCTTTTAATGTCATCTTTGTGAGGCTTCTGAGTCAGTTATTTCTTGAATGGCGGCTGTGAGCTTGAGTCATGGGGACCCAGGCCCTTCCTTAGGAAGCCCTTCAGGAGACACATCAAGCTGGTTGTGTGTCAGTGGCCAAGTGCACACCCTCTCTGAGCTTCAGCTTCTGCAGCTAAGATTCTTTGAATTTTTCCAAATCTGACCCTGATGTCACTATAGGTAGGTAGGTTTAGTTGCTAAGTTGTGTCCGACTCTTGCAACCCCATGGACTAGCCCACAAGGCTCCTCTGTCTGTGGGATTTCCCAAGCAAGAATACTGGAGTGGGTTGTCATTTCCTTTTCCAGGAGATCTTTCTGACGCAGGAATTGAACCCGGGTTTCCCCTTGCAGGCAGTGTCTTTACTGATTGAGCTACCAGGTTGCCACAAAATTGGAGATTCGATCACCGTGAATAATCACATATGAACGATAGTACCTGATTGTGAGTCCAGTGAGTTAGGAGTGGTCCTGTGGATTGGACCCATCAGAGCAGCTTTGCAGAGGAAATGGGACTTCAGCAGTCATGGAGAAGGATTGAGAGGGGAAGCAGTGGGCAAAGCCAGGCTTTTCTCATAGGAATGACTTTCCTAAACCAGACATCCACCCTCATTTTATTCTGGGCACTTTTAGCCTGCCAAGAAGCACTGAACCCTAAAATATTTCTGGTCAGAGAAATACACTCTTATGAATGTTTGGGGTGTTTTTTAAAATTATTTTTTTTCTTCACTAGTTCTCTGGCTACCCCACACACTAACTATTCTTGCATCCAATGGCATGTTAACCCTGTTTCTTGGTGAAACTGTACATTCCCACCAAGATTTCACACTGAGTCATTGTAGCTCAGGGGAGCGATGCAGATGACGGGTATTAACTTACCGCTAAATGGAGGAGCAGAGCGTGTGCCCAAATAGGACGGCTCCTATGCTGCTGGAAAATTTAGCAGATCTCCTGCAACTGCTCTCTGAGCTGCAGAGCGTTGCCCAGATCCCAGGCACCGCCGTACTTAGCACTGCTACGAGGCTAATAATCAATAAACACACTTAGGTTAACTTCCCCAAACTGTGGGCTTTATAAACCTCCAAGACCTAGTCAGAGCATTCAGTTTGGTTTCCAAAAGTGCATTTTTGGGAGTTAACTTTCACTTTTCTTTACTACTGGGACTATTCTGAGTGAGCTAAAAATACAGCATCTCCCAAAGGAATTTAACCACAGCATCCCTTCTTCACAGAGTAAATTTCATGGTAATTTCAGGAATGTTACTCTGCAGCGTCCTTGCTGTCCTGTCTTTTTGAAAGCCAGGTCTCACCAAATTTGTTTAAACTTTGAGATACTCTAGCCAAACTCGTGAGCTATTTATCTCAAGGAAGCTGTGTAAGAAGCTGTGCGTTCAATCTGCTAATCCCAGGCAAGCCAGAACCCTCTGGAATCTCTCAGACTGAAACACGCTGGGATGTGTGTTGTTCTCTCCCACCCTCCCTCCTCCCCAGTCTTCTTTGGAATCAATGCGAGAAAAGATAGAAGGGGCGGGGGTAGCGGTCCGTAATTCTCACAGGAGATCTCATGGGGACTTTTGTTTTTTAAATGCACATTCCCAGATTTTGTTGTTCATCAGACTCTGCCCTACCAGTCAGTTTCCGTGGATACGTTCAACTCCAAGAATGACGTGTACGTGGCCATCGCTCAGCCTAGCATGGAGAACTGCATGGTGCTGGAATGGGACCACATCGAGATGAATTTCCGGAGCTATGACAACATTACAGGTGTGTTGTGGCTTTGACTGGATGTACTGACCTCATTTCAGAGTAGCCTAAAACCCGGGAGAGAAGAAATGTTCTTTGTCATCCTGAGAGGGAGCTTGGCTCTCCTGCTTGGTTTGATTTGGGAACACTTTCCAGCCTACCCACTTCTCTCCAACTTTTTCTGGATGTGGTCAGTTATGATGCAAACAGAAAGCTCAGGTGGTGATTCTACTTACTGTTGGTGATCCTTTTGTAAAGGGAGAGGGTGATGGGGGCCTGTGGTGGGAAACACTTTCCTGAAATGGGGAGAAGTCACTTCTAGAATCCCTTGATCTTGAACAGTCATGACAGCCTAAGACTGCACCAGCTTTCTAGCAGCTATATGCATCCTTTGACTTTTGTGATGCTGGTAACTATAATGCTAATACATATATACATGCACACACACATTCTCATGCACACATGTATGGACATGCACACAACACACAGACACACACTCTATAGCTGTTTCTACTGCCCCCTGGCCAGGCCCTGGTGATCACTGCTTCGTTTTAGTGTGTGCATGCTAAGTTGCTTCAGTTGTGTCCAACTGTTTGTTACCCTATGGACTATAACATTCAGGCTCCACAGTCCATGGGATTCTCCAGGCAAGAATACTGGAGTGGGTTGCCATGCCCTCCTCCAGGGGATCTTCCCAACCCAGAGATCAAACCCAGAGATCTTTTATGTCTCCTGCTTTAGCAGGCGAGTTCCACCTGGGAAACCCTTCCTTTTAGTAAATACATACAAAATAAGCATAAATGGCTAAATTTAAATCTTTGGGATAAGACTTGCTGGTTCATTCAGTGCTGTCATTGAATCCCAATGTCTTAGAGCTACTGAAAATGGACCATCTACTTGTTTTTTAAATAAGTGGAAAAAGTCAAAATAATCTTTCAAAGACTTCTTTATTGAAATGCAATCTGATCATAATACTGACTTTACAAACAGCACCGTTAACTGTGGCCCCATGTGAGGGTTTCCTTCTGTGATTCCTGTCCGTGATTCCTGGTCTGATTGCAGCAGCATGTTGCTGCTGCAGAGAGGACATGTCCAGGTAGCATTTCGGGGTCCAGAGGCTCCTAAGAACCTCTCAGGCCCAAGGTGGCCTTGCCATAGGTGCAGGGATGCAGGGAGAGAGACGCTCACCATTGGAGGCAGAGCTGCTAATGAACCTGATCTGGCGAGAAGTCTGTGAGACGTACATCTTGATGCTCCAAGATGCCATCTGGCCTCCCAGTGCTGAGCCTACATTCCTGGGGAGCAGCCTTACTTGCTCCAAGCGCAGACTCAGCACAGGTGAGTGCTGTGGTTCACAGTGCAGGGCACGATGGAGGGAAGCCCAGGCTTCAAGACCCTAAAGCCAGTCCATGTTAGAGGAAAAAGGAGGGTGAGAGAGGGACTCGCTTTGCTACCTGCAAGGTCTTTTGCTTGTGTCTTTTCTCTGACCTGGAAGATCAGTGAGGGCTCAATGAAACAGCCCCTCTGCCTTCTCTCCTGCCTCCCACCTGAGGAAGTAGGAGCAGAGTGAAGTGGTGCCTTCGAGCAAGGAGTTCTGATGCCAGTGCTTCATGCTGGCCCTGGCTGTGGGCTTACAGGGATCCAGGCACTGGTTAGTCTCATTGGAACTCACCATAGCTGTTTGAGGCCTGCCCACAGGTAGAGGACAAGCACCATTCGTTCAAAGGAGAGGAAGTGTATAAAGAGCTCAGGTTTTGAAAGTCTATGAATGTGGGTTCTACTGCTGACTCTGCTATGTGCTAGGAAGTAGCTGTGGCCTCTGAGCCTCAGTTTTCTCATCTGTGAAATAGGCAGGAGATTTGCCTCACTTGGATGTGAGGACTGGATAAGTGCAGGCACAGCACAGGCATTTCTTTGTGCCGACTTCCTTCTCACCTTTATGAATGAAGAGATGGAGGCTCGGGCACGTTGAACCACTCTGGTGTCACTTCCAAGGCAGAGCCCAGGGTTCGTCCCTGCTCATCCCACCCTTTCCCTCTCCCATTTGACCTTGGTAGGAAGCAACAGCACTGCCCTCTATCTGCCCTTCCCACATGCTGCAGAGGTCACTCCACCAGGTTCTTCAAGCCACGTGTTCATTCATTTGTTCACTCAAGTATTTCTTAAGGGCTTACTCTGAGCCCAGCCCAGTCTGGGTGCTGGGGCCATAGCAGTGAAGAAGCCACAGGAAAACCTCCACCCTCAAGGAGTTTGTCTTATAATGGTGGAGAGAAAAAGAGACAAAACAAGGCTAATAATTGTCATACATACAAAGCATTAGATGGCAGCATGCTAAGAGGGGAAAAGGCTGCAGGGAGGAAAGATTTGAAGTGCTAGGCGTGGAAGGATTGAAATGTTACATAGAGTGTCTGGAAGAGACTTCATTAAGGAGGTGTCTGAATAAAACCTGTGGGACATGAGGGCTTGATGCACAGGGACAGAAGGGGTTGGGGGGAGGTGGAGAACATTCCAGACAGAAGGAAGAGCAAGTGCAAAGGTCCAGAGGCAGTAGGGTATTTTTCCTGTTTGATGAACGTGCAGGTGGCTGGTTTGGCTTGGACAGAGTGGTCTAGGGGCCGTTGCAGGGGACAAAGTCAGAGAGGTTTAAGGGCTGCTTCTGAGGGCCTTGCAGGTCCTGCCAAGGACTTGGGTTTTTACCCAAGTCATGGAGGATTTTGTGCAGCCATCAGCCAGTCTACACGGAAGATTTGGGTACCTGCTACAGAATGCTAGGTTGTGTCCAGCTGCTGGGTGGAGTGTAGTCTCTGTGTGGGGAGGGGACAAAAGTGGAATCAGAGACAGTCGTTGAAGGGCTGTTGCACGGGTTCAGGCAAGTGACCTGGCGGAGGCTGCAGAACTGGTGAGTAGGAAGTGGTGAGGGCAGAGCAGGTGAGGCTAGAGCCAGTCCTGGTTGCTGGTTTCCAGGGACTCCCTGGCCTCTCAGGGTTGAAGTCTGAATCTTCTGAGAGGTGTCAGCTGGACACAGAGCCCACGGCAATCCTCCGTACAGCCAAGTCCAAGAAATGAGCTACAGCAGCTCATTAAGCTTTGTGTTTGTTAAGCTTAGGAACGCCAACATGACACTGTTTTTTCATTAATCTGGCTCTGGATCTTTCTAACTGGTGACTTTGGCTGAGTTTTAATGTCCATGAGCCTCTTTCTTGTGTAAAATGGTAATTTCATGAATTCCCATTTCATCTGTAAAATGGCATCATAGCGTTGGGCCCATGGGAATGTAACTGGGTAGCTTATATAACACTTAACATGGGGCCTGGCATATAGTAAATTCTTAACAATTGAGGATATCAGTTGAGGATAAAAAATAAACACGTTATTCTCCTTCCTTGCTGCCACCACTAGGGAGATCCACCAGCTTCGGATATTTTATTTAATTTATGAAAGCACACAGAATTCATACATCAGGGTCCCAACACACCTTTCCAAGCACATATTGCCAATTTTCTGTCAATGATTTCTGATCCCATCTTACAGTTCAGCCACCTCACTTTCTTTTGTTTCTTCCTTTACCTGGATTTCCAGGCTCAAATGCAGCCAGCCTCCTACAGGGAGCATTCCTTGATTACCTTATTGGAATGATTTATCTGTTCTCTCTGCTCTCTTAATACATGAATTTTCATTAAACACAAATAACATTCACTGTCACATAATTTTTCACTTAGAGGAAGGCAGCTCATATTTATGTGCTCAGTGATTCATAAATCGTTTCTTACCTCAATCACACAGCCTCATAGTATGTACTATTGTCTGTATTTTATAGTGAAAAAAGCAAAAACCAGAAGCAGCTCTCCTTCCCCCATAGACCTTAACTCTTTGACTTCAGTAAAATTATCTCTACAACTTTCTAAGTGTGTAGGAATGCCAGGACCAGCAGAGAATGGCCTGAGGGAGGCAGGGGAGAAGGATGGTTATAGAAGCAAGGGGATCAGTCGTTCTTTGGAGGAAGGCGTGTGACTCGTTAGAATTCAGCCTGGTGTGAAGAAAAGCTCTGTAGCTCACACAAGCTGGGCATACGACAAGTGGATGAGCCAGGGCACAGCCCTGAACCACTTGCCTTAAACCAGACCAAGGCAGATGTGGACCGTTCTCCCCTCTCGGGGCCGTGCATGCCTCATTTATCATCTTGTTTGATCACAGGGTGATCCCAGAGTCAGCAAGGGCTGGCAGGTTTTTCTCCATTCATGCCTGGCAAGTCTGGGGCTCCAAGGAATGGGAGGGACACATGCTTCCTCTTCTGTGGCCCTGCTGGGCATCATGCAAAACAGACATCTGTCTTCCAGAAGGAGAGGGAGACCCAGGGTCATGACTCCCATCCCCAGCTTAGCTCCTTACATCTTCTTCTTTCTACATATCTTCTCAACGCTCCTGTTTTGGGTTAATTTTGTTTGCCTTTTGATTTCTGTCCACTAAACATGTTTAAGCATCTCTCCTCCTAGATTAAAATACACACACACACGATTTCTGCTGCTGTTGCAACTCCTTTAGCTACAACTTCATAAGCTACCCCTGGACAGAGGTGTTACGGAGCATCTCCAAGAAAGGAATTCTTTCTGTCTCACACAGTCCCTCTGCTGAGACCCCAGAGCAGGGACCTCCATAGCTAAGGCCTCAGGGGAACAAGGAGCGTGCACCTCAATTAGCGTTGGCAGGTGGGAGTCGGAAGTTTCTGAGAAGCGGTTTAGTAGTTTAAACTCAGAAGTCTTAAAAATGTGCACAACATCTGCCCTGCAGTCTCTCTACTGCCAGATGGTTTTCAAAAGCAGATTTCCCTACAGGGAAGCATAGTATTTACAGTAATGAAAAACTGAAAATAACTGCAATGTCCAGCAGTAGGGGATTAGTTAAGTAAAATATGGTGTGTCCATGCAATGGAATATTACGTAGTGTTAAAATTCAAGTTGTAGAAGATGCAGTAACATAGGAAAATGTTCACAACATAATGGTCAAGGGGAAAAAGTAGCCTATAAAAAGTCTGTGTATACTGTAAGTGCATGTCTATTTTTCCCCCATTTCTTTTCTTTTTTATTTTTTTATTGAAGGATAATTGATTTACAGAATTTTATTGTTGTCTGTCAAAACTCAGCATGAATCAGCCATAGGTATACATATATCCCCTCCCTTTTGAACCTCCCTCCCATCTCCCTCCGCATCCCACCCCTCTAGATTGATACAGAGACCCTGTTTGAGTTTCCTGAGCCATACAGCAAATTCCCATTGGCTATCTATTTTCCATATGGTAATGTAAGTTTCCATGTTACTTTTGCCCTAGTCTATTTTTAAAAAGCACCTTTGAGTATGTGCAGAGATTGGCAATTAAAGAACTATATCAAGATATTAAGTGTTATTTCAGCATTTTCAGTTCAAGGGATTTTTTTTTTTTTAATTTACTTCTTTGTGCTTTTTGGTACATTGGTAGTGGAGTGTAGACTGGAATGAGACTCCCTGGATTTGAGTCTCAAGACTCTACCACATGGTATAATAGCTGTGTGACCTTATATAAGTTGCTGAACTTCTCTATGCCTTTACAAAACGAGGATCATAGTGATGGTAATAAGAGTACCAGCCTCATAAGACTGTTGTAAGGATTCAGTGGGTATCTGTTCTGTTCTGTTCAGTCGCTCAGTCGTGTCCGACTCTTTGCGACCCCGTGGACTGTAGCCTACCAGGCTTCTCCATCCATGGGATTCTCCAGGCAAGAATACTGGAGTGGGTTACCATTTCCTTCTCCAGGGGATCTTCCCGACCCAGGGATCGAACCCGGGTCTCCCGCATTGGAGGCAGACGCATTAACCTCTGAGCCACCAGGGTCAGTGGGTATATACTAAGTATATAATAAGCAAGTAAAGGACTTAGAATAGTGCCTTTATGTTACCTGTTATTATTTTCAAAATTTGCTTTGATGAACATTAAAAAATTAGTTTTCAACAAAGGAGAGGGACCAGGTTCTTGCCGGGAAGCCAAAGCAATGGAAGCGAAAAGTAAATACCACCCTATAAACCAGTCACCATGTTCCCCCAAAGTTAATACTAAGAATAGAAATTGGGTAATTATCCTTGTAATTTACAGAGCAAATTCGCTTTGGTCCAAATTGCCTAGGAAATAAGGGGAAAGAAATAACTTTTAATTGAATGACCTAGATGGAGGGTCAGTACTATTTGAGATGTGGGTGGTGCTATTGTTCTCTGGCTGGAATGGGAAGACTGGGGAGACTCTGGGGGAGACTCTGGGTGCAGACAGGGAGAGGATGGTGGGAGCTGACCCAGACAGAGGAGTCGTGACTGAAAAAGTTCCCCTTTTCCTGCAAAGTTCTGGTTTGGTGCTGCCAGAGCTGAATCATTCAGATGGTGGCTCATCAGCAGGTATACCTGCAGCACCCGCTCTGGGCAGTCGCTAAAGAGTCACCTCTAAGTCCTGATTCCTAGCGTTTTAACCCTCAAGAGAAGAAACCCATTTAATTGCTTCATTCTGACCTGTGGAGCTAGGAATAGCATGCCAACAATTTGCGTCTTAGTGAATTTCCTGAATTATGTACCTGCCTCTAAAGACACCAGAGGCCGAGGTGACCAACACCTATTTCTATGGAGATACATTTAAACTATTTTTTTTAATTGTGGGAAAATATACATAATATAAAATTTACTATCTTAACTATGTTTGTGTGCTGTCCAAGGCATGAATCGATCCCCAGAATTCATCTTGAAAAACTCAAACTTGGTGCCTGTTAAACTTAACTCCTCTTTCTCTCCTGCTCTCAGACCTTGGGTACCACCCTTCTGCTTTCTGTCTCTACTGACTCCTCTAGGGATCTGGAATAAGATATTATTTGCCTTTTTGTGCCTGCTTACATCAGTTAGCCTAACATCTTCAACATTCATCCATGACACCGCATGTATCAGAATTTCCTTCCTTTTTAAGGTGGTATGTACAGTATTCCACGATGTGTATATGCCACACTTAGTTTATCTATTCATCCGTCAATGGACACTTGGATTGTCTCCACCTTTTCACTATTGTGAATGATGCTTCTGTGAACATGGTGTTCCTCAAGACCCTGCTATCAATTCTTTGGGTCTAAACCCAGAAGTGGAATTCCTGGATCATACGGTAATTCGTTGTTAAGATTTCTGAAAACTGCCATACTTTTTTCCACAATGGCTACACATTCACAAGAGTACCAGTTTCACGATGGACAAGCACTTTTTTAAATTTACCTAAAGACTTTATTAGTTACCAATTTTTAAATAACAGTTAGTTTACATAATTATTTATCCTTTTCATCCTTTTGCTTAAACTCAAAATATTTTGATTAATATGTTATTATTTAATATAGTTGATTTACCTGAAGAAATTCTTGTTTTATATAGTTTGAAGTGAAGTGAAGTCGCTCAGTCATGTCCGACTCTTTGCAACCCCTTGGACTGCTATATAGTTTAGATTTACATAAACAAATATTTACTTTGTTTGTTGCTGTTTGTTATTTCTCTTTTTTTAAAAAATTGAACTATAGTTGCTTTACAATATTGTGTTAGTTTCAGGTATACAGCAAAGTGATTCCATTTTGTCTACATATGTGTGTATTTCAGATTACTTTCCATTATAGGTTTTTGCAAGACAGTGGCCATAGTTCCTTGTGCTGTACAATAGGGCCTTGTTGTTTATCTGTTTTATATACAATAGTATGTACCTGATAACCCCATACTCCTAATTTATCCCTCCCTGCTTTCCCCTTTGGTAACCATAAGTTTGCTGCCTATGTTTGTGAGTCTGTTTCTGTTTTGTAAATAAGTTTACTTGTATTATTTTTAGACTTCACGTGGAAGTGGTATCATATAACATTTGTCCTTCTCTGACTCTGGACGAGAGTTTCTCACAGTGGCTGTCCTAACCCCCCTCTGTCCTCTTCTGGAGCACAGGTCAGTCCATTGTGGGCTGCAAGGCCATCCTCATCGATGATCAGGTCTTTG
Organism: Moschus berezovskii; assembly: GCF_049115385.1. NCBI lineage: Eukaryota > Metazoa > Chordata > Mammalia > Artiodactyla > Moschidae > Moschus > Moschus berezovskii. Next base: position 52,888,609 of record NC_142464.1, on the reverse strand, counting down.
TGGTGGTAGCCCAGCTCTTCGGCGGCTCTCACATTTACAGATACGACGAGAGCTGGACCAAGTTTGTCAAATTCCAAGACATAGAAGTCTCGCGCATTTCCAAGCCCAACGACATTGAGCTGTTTCAGATCGAGGATGAGACGTTCTTCGTCATCGCCGACAGCTCCAAAGCCGGTCTGTCAACCGTGTATAAATGGAACAGCAAAGGGTTCTACTCATACCAGTCCCTGCACGAGTGGTTCAGGGACACGGATGCTGAGTTTGTGGATATAGATGGAAAATCACACCTGATCCTGTCGAGCCGCTCCCAGGTCCCCATCATCCTCCAGTGGAATAAGAGCTCAAAGAAGTTTGTCCCCCACAGTGACATCCCCAACATGGAGGACGTGCTGGCTGTGAAGAGCTTCCGGATGCAGAATGCCCTCTACCTGTCCCTCACCCGCTTCATCGGGGACTCCAGGGTCATGAGGTGGAATAGTAAGCAGTTTGTGGAGATCCAGGCTCTACCGTCCCGGGGGGCCATGACCCTGCAGCCCTTTTCTTTCAAAGAGAATCACTACCTGGCCCTGGGGAGCGACTACACGTTCTCCCAGATATACCAGTGGGATAAAGAGAAGCAGCTCTTCAAAAAATTTAAGGAGATTTACGTGCAGGCGCCTCGTTCCTTCACAGCCGTCTCCACTGACAGGAGAGATTTCTTTTTTGCATCCAGTTTCAAAGGGAAAACAAAGATTTTTGAACACATAGTTGTTGACTTAAGTTTGTGAGGGTGTGACTGGTGAAGTTAAAAGACACGTAGCTTTAGCTCTTACTTGAGAGAACTGAGGGGCTGGGGGTGGGGGGAGAAAAGAAGCCAGGTTCACATCTCTGAAATTGAAAATGCACTAGGGAAATAGTTAGAAGTTTGCAAACTTTTAGAACTCATATTTTAATCAGGGATTGCATTTATTGGCTAACTGCATGACACGTCCATTCTCCCACTTAAAAAGACATCCTAAAGCCTGTAATTACTGAGAAAAGAGTCCAGCATTAACTCTTACCATCTAGGGAAGTAATAGCTTTTTTTTTTTTTTTCTTTTTAATGAGGAAGGAGAAAACTCGATAAGTTGGGACCGCTCTTATAACGAAATAAAAACAAACAAAAAAAAGACCGAACACACTTTGGGCCCTTCTCATTCCATTGTAGCATTCTGTTGGGTAAGAATGCATCAAGTCAGAGACAGCTGAAAAGATTTGCTGATGATCAGTTGAAAATCTGATAACAACTCAGCAGTGCTATTTTGAGCCTTTCCAGTTTCCTGAATCCCCCTAATAGCAGAGCCTTGATTATTTCATTGGTTCCTATAGATGGATCTTCATCATGGGTGTGTTAACAAAATAAGGTTTAACATTGCTTTCTCTGCTACAAAGAAAATATTCTGCTGACACACATACTGGTCTATCACGACTGCGGGCCCAGAAGCTGCACCCCCAGAAGGCAATTCCCCCTCTGCTTGTGATTCAAAGCTGACCCCCACAGTGGCCAGCGCAGTCGTGCTCGTTTAATGCTCCCCATGACTCATGTGCTTCTCTGGACCCATCCTTTGAGTGTGTGGGTAACCTGCAGACAGGCCAACAACTGAACGGTGCTTTTTATTCTGTCCTAGAGCAATAGAACAGATATTTTCATCTGATGAGCATTTGGTAGAGTTTTTGAAGTCAGATTTTGTGGAGTCAAAAAAGGTTTTGTACGACTCTCGACGTTCTTTGAAACCTAGAGATGAGTCTGTGATGGATGCATGTTTTGCCCTCTGGGCAACTTAGTATGTCAAGTAATTGAAATACTGCCTCCCTCCCTGCCTCTCTGCCCACCCCCCTGCTCCTGTTCCAGTCCTGCTTGGTCCGTTTACTGGTACTGCCCCCGCCAGTCCAGTCCTCCTGGAGGTGCTGCTGCATCAAATTGCAGAACCCTGGTATTCATGGCGGCAGTGCCCCGTCCCCTCCCAGCCCATTAGCAGCAGAAACCCACACCCTCACATGGGGTCACGTGCCAGCAAAGCCTTACCCTGTACAGGCTGGGCTCTGGGGGGTGGGGGTCGCCGGCTGATCCAGAGGGACCAGGTTTGGAGCCAGACACAATGAATCTCCATCCACACTCAGGGGACATGGTGACCTCTCTGGTCTGGATGGTGTGGGTAGCTCATGGGGTCTGATTTTGTAGGAGGTTCCAGGTGGATAGTCTGCCTGGCTAGGGGGTTCTCTTCAGAGTATATGAAGTGGAAGCTTTCAGGTGTGGCTCTTCAGCAAGTTCTCTTCTGGCTGTGAAAATAGCACACTCATCTTATACTGTATTGCTGTTTTTTAATGATTGTTTGCCAAGTCATGAGTAGGTAGATGTTTTGTCACAAATATGAATGTGTTTGTTGTTTCCAGACTTTGAGCAATGCAGATCAAGGCAATAAATAACACTTAGAGAACGATGCCCAGGGTCACAGCAGCACTCTTGGGGACGTTCTGGGACTGCAGACTCAGGGCTTCCAGCCCAACTCACCCACATACAATAGCGTTGCTGCTCCAAACTTTCCTACTAAACATGAGTGCACAGGGGAAAAAGTGGTTTTTTTTTTTTCATTTTTAAGCACAAATCATTATTTTCTTCTATGTTTTTTGCCTTCCTGGTTTATTTGAATTGACTACAAATACCAGATCCTCAGGCTTTCCAGGTGACTCAGTGGTAAAGAATCTGCCTGCCAATGCAGGAGACATGGGTTCAATTCCTGGGGTCAGGAAGATCCCCTGGAGGAGGGCATGGCAACCCACTCCAGTATTCTTGCCTTGACAATCTCACGGACAGGGGAGCCTGGCATGCTACAGTCCATGGGGTCGCCAAGAGTCGAACACGACTTAGCAACTAAACAACAACAAACCCAAACCCTCAGATCAGAGGCTGAAATTGGGACAGCCCTGCCTTTCCCCCCAGCTGTCAAGATGGACTGGCTATACTTTCTGGCACCTGGAATCCCTCAGATGAGCTTGGCAGAAAAGCAGGCACTTGACAAGAAGTGCAGGAGACATTTAGACCATCCCAGCATTTGCTCCAGGTCAAAGTGATGTTCCTGATTCCAGCTGCTGGTAGAGGAGGCAACGGGGCATCTTCTCCATTCCTGCCCCTCAGAGCAGTGACCACCTTGCCTTTCAGGGTGGAGTTGGGGGCGCCCTCTGCCCTCACCACGCTGGGAGCCATTGCCTGGAATCTGGAAAACCCGGGAAGCAGAGGGGACAGCGCTGGGGGTGGGCAGGGGCTTGCTGAGTCCAGATGAGACATCGCAGGGTGAAAGAAAAATCTAAAGCAACTGGTGGTGAGGAGGGATGTGGGAATGAGAGGGTGGGAAACCCATCAACGGCAGTCAGTTTTTCTTTTAAAAAAACTGTAGACAGGATGGGAATCTTCAGTCTACAGAGTCCCCATGCCGAGGGACGAGGTATTTGTTCTGGCCGACTTGCCAAAACAGCATAGATGTTCTTGGCACGAGGCTGTGGAAGCTTTGCTTCATTAATCTTACTGCTCCCTCCAAAGAACCATAAGAAACAACTCCTGCAAGAAGCTTTCTTCCAGCAATAATGGAAATCAAAAAGCAAAACAAAAAAGCCCCAAACAACAACAACAACAAAAACCCAACGCAGAGAAACGTGTGGGCCCCTCCCCTGTGGGGCTGGCCTTAGAAGACCTTGCCCTGGTTTCTCCATGCCTCTGCATCACCCATGGTTGATCATCTTCACCATTTCTTTATAATCTCAGTGTCTAGGCACCCATATCAAGTCCCTCCGTATGGCCATGTGGCCAAGCCACACAGCCTTAAAAGGAAAGGACTTGTCCCCAAACTCCATGGGGTCAGGAATAGAGCTCTCACAAACACTCTGAAAACAAACCTTGGGTGTGAGTATCATGGTGTTCTCAGGAACCAGATTAACAACTAAAAGCTACAGAACTGCTATTACATGCAAGACCCTTGTAATTCTGCAGGAAGTTACAAATAATTTTCTGTTCTAAGGACTGTTTCTACCTAACATAATGGGTGAAAAGACAACCCTGCATTTTGGGAAAACTTTATGTTTTTCTAATGTACAATTGTGTTCATCTCAGTTTTTCACTTTTTGAAGGCATACTGGAGGGCAGATACTATTCTAATTTCAAAGAAAGAAGTAGACACAGACAATCTTAAGTCAATTGCCTGCTCAAGATTATTCAGTTGTGAGTGACAAGGCTAGAGCTTTCCTCTGAGCAGCAGGCTTTGTGTTCTCTTTCTGTGACACTGCCATGCCTCCCAGTAAAGACTTTGTATCCCAATTTTGACTATAGCAGCATCTTGAGATAAAAAATGCAACAAAATGTGCGCAGACAGAGGAAAAATCATCCTAAATAGACACCATTCAATCAATCGGTCCATTTAATAATTAAACACTACAAAACTGCAGTTTAGTCACGGATAATTTTCTGTTCTTAGGAGGGTTTTTAGCTAGCACGATAGTTCCTCCCCACCCCACCCTCTGCCCCCTCCCCAGTTAGCTATAGTGGGGGGCTGTTAAAGTTAAGACACATCTGGTTCTTATCACAATGTCCATGAGATAAACGAGAAGAGTTCCATGAGGGAAATGCCGAAACCTCCAATGCACGAATAATGATGAATTGCTCCGGGGCCGTCATCAGCCTTTGGGGAGCATGCTGGAAATGGCAGTGTTGCATTTTTCTTCCTCACGGAGTGAGAGGCTGTGTATTTTTAGGCAAGAAATCAGCATGGGATGCTGGAGGTTTGGCTGCCAGGAACACTCACAATGGAAATTTCTCCAACCTGGGGTATAATGAAAGAGAGATGAAGGTCTGCGGGAGGGGAGTCTTATTTGCATGGCATCCAAAGAAAAGCTCTTTAGCCAGCTTCCCCATTCTTCTGCAGAGGTAACAGCCCTACGATCACAGTTTTGGAAGAGAATTCTTTCATTAGGGTGTGGTCAAAAATTCTGTTAAACAGGATTCTGGAGTGGGCTGCTATAATCTGGGTGTTGATGCAGTGAGCAAAGTGACCCAGACTTGGGGACACTGGAATAGGCAGAAAGGCAGGGCAGATGGCTGTGAAAATAATGCTTTTGGGAAAGCAGAAATAAATGGGAAGAAAATTAAAAGTAATAATGGTTTTCTTTGCCTCAGCCAGACAAATGGAGGATGGAAAGACCAGGCAAATTTAACAGTATCCCAGTTATTAAAGAAGGGAACCAGTTGTAATGCTAATTAAAATGAGAGCTATATTGTAAAACTACTTAGCTCTACACTGAGGCACTCTTGTCCTGACACTATTCCACTGCTTGTATCAGAATCTCCCTTTTTCTAGTAGGAAGCTATGCATTCTCTACTAATCTCTTTGACTTACCAGGAATGTATAAGAACTGTGGTAAAATTGACCAGTATACTATCTGGTACCATTTTATGGATTTTAAATACATAACTTAAATCAAATAAGAATAGTTTATATGTATATGAAAGCAAATTTTGCAATCTATAATGCAAGCTAACATGGATGAATTTTAAGGCTGAATACACATTTAGCTCTTTCGCAAATAGACTTACTGAATGACGTGCCTCTTAATTCAACATATTCTGTAAGCCTATGAATAAAAAGTAGCCCTGCTTAATATGGCTTGGATTTCTGTTCTGCTTGAATCTGGATACGCCCACGTGAGTCAGAGTTGAAGGGCTGCCCATAGTGGGCTCCTGAGGAAGGGCAGTGTGTATCCACTCTCTTGGTGGCTTCTTCCTCTTTGACATGGAAGATGGGCACAGCAGGGGCCTCTTGCTTCTTCTACTTGCAAACTTAAAAGCCACGAAGAACTTTTACAGTCACACTTCTGCCAGATCTGCAGAACCATAATCTTGACAGATGACAAAGAAGTCCGGGGCTGTTTGGGTATTTTCTGATTGCATTGCTGGTGAGAAGGAGATGATGTTACAGGATCCCGCTGGCTGGGTTGAACCACGATCAGCTTGAAGGCTTTTGATTTGTTCTCTGCATGTCTGAGACCCATTAATCATGCAGTCAAAGTCTGTCCCCTGTGCCTATGTCTTTAAGACCCATTTGGTTTAACTGAACAAATAAAGAGTCAAAGCCTCCAATCACTTATGACTGTGTCCCTTGTGTATCAGGTACTTTGATATACTGGGGGGCTTTTTAAAAAGTAGAACAGAGTTCTTGCTCTTGTGGTACTAAGAATCAAGTAAAGAGGAAAAGTCATAATTGCATTAAGCTATAATTACAACACGGAGTCTAGGGGATATTCTGCAAAGCAATGTACGACTCATTGTGCAATGAATGGGACAAGGAGGGATGATGGCTAAATTCACTGTCGGTATGGTATATGCCCTGAATTAGTCTGATATCACACCCAGTGGCTCAGCAGGTAAAGAATCTGCCTGCAGTGCAGGAGACACAGGAGTTGAAAGTTCAATCCCTGGGTCGGGAAGATCGCCTGGAGGAGGAATGGCAACCCACTCGTATTCTTGTCTGGAAAATCCCATGGATAGAGGAGCCTGGCAAGTTATAAATAGTCAGACATGACTCAGCACAGATGGGACCGTATGATGACCATATCTTAAAAAAAAACACGTTCATCGGCTTCTAGTTCCCATGGGTCAGAAGTCCTGGCATTGCTCACCTGGTCCTCTGCTTAGGGTGTCACAAGGCTGCAGTCAAGGTATCAGCCAGACCGCGTGCTCATGTGGAGGCTCATGGAACGATCTAATTTCAAGCCCATTCAGGTGGTTGGTAGAATTTTTTTTCCTTGAGATAATAGGACTGAGGGCCTGTTTTCTTGCTGGTTGTGGTTATGAGAACACCTCCAGCTCCACAGTTCCATGCCACTGACCTTCACCATAGGTCTCCTCACAGCGTGAAACTTTGGCTTTGTTATGGTCATCAAGAATCTTGGGCCTGATGTCCTGTCACCTTTGCCTTGTTCTATTGGTTTGAAGCCGGGCACAAGTCCTGCTTCCTCACAGGGAGGGGATTATAAAGGATATGACCCCTGGAGACAGATCCACTACAAGCACCAACCAAACAGAATGGATGCCTGCTGATCGTAGCAGATACTCGTCATAAACAAACTTGACCAGTACATTCCAGTCAAACATGAGCTATGAACACAGACCATACAATCGTAGGAGAAAAGGTCACTTCAGGCCAGGGCAAGAACTCTTGACCAGGATAGAGGGGAGAAGGGCCCAGTTCCTTTGCCCGGTTCCTGTTTGGTGTTTGTGGGGAAGTGCATGGAAGAACTGATTTTCTCTAAATCTGCAAGTCAGAAGCTCATTCATCCCAATCTCTAAGTTCATTTCATCTTAGAACTAAAACGCTCCATACAAATTGCCTGATCCTGACCATGTGCCCATGAGATTATGGCCAAATGAATCCATTAATTTGAGGAAGTTTCGAAACCAACGTACACCCATGCCATACCCCCCTACACACATACCACACCACACACACACGCAATATACAAACACATCACACGCCATGCCACATCAGATACAAACATACAAATACGTACCATGTGTACTAAACCCCTACAAGCCACCCACCACGTTACCATACCCTCCAACATGCACATAAATATACATACACATTGTGTAAGTGACAGGTGCCATTTCCACAAATAGTGCTTGACTAGGTCTGAGGCCAGGGCCGGCGGCCGAGAGGAGCTACCCCACGTCCAACAGGCAGTGGCTGCGCGGGCGCAGGAGGGCCGAGAGGAGCTACTCCGCGTTCAAGGTCAGGAGGGGCGGCCTTGAGGAGATACCCCTCGTCCAAGGTAAGGTACAGCGGCTGCACTTTGCTGGAGCGGCTGTGAAGATATTTTCCAAGACCAAGGTAAGAGAAACCCAAATAAGACGATAGGTATTGCTAGGGGGCATCAGAGGGCAGACAAACTGAAATCATAATCACAGGAAACTAGCTGATCTGATCACATGGACCACAGCCGAATGTGGTCCACTGGAGAAGGGAATGGCAAACCACTTCAGTATACTTGCCTTGAGAACCCCATGAACAGTGACAAAGGGCAAAATGATAGGATAATGAATGAGGAATTCCCCAGGTCGGTAGGTGCCCAGTATGCTACTGGAGCTCAGTGGAGAAATAACTCTAGAAGGAATAAAGGGATGGAGCAAAACCAATACCCAGGTGTGGATGTGACCAGTGATAGAAGCAAGGTCCGGTGCTGTAAAGAGCAATATTGCATAGGAACCTGGAATGTTAGGTCCATGAATCAAGGCAAATTGGAAGTGGTCAAACAGGAGATGGCAAGAGTGAACGTCGACATTCTAAGAATCAGTGAATTAAAATGGACTGGAATGGGTGAATTTAACTCGGATGACCATTATATCTACTACTGTGGGCAGGAATCCCTTAGAAGAAATGGAGTAGCCATCATGGTCAACAAAAGAGTCAGAAATGCAGTACTTGGATGCAATCTTAAAAACGACAGGATGATTTCTGTTCGTTTCCAAGGCAAACCATTCAATATTACAGTAATCCAGGCCTATGCCCCAACCAGTAACGCTGAAGAAGCTGAAGTTAATCGGTTCTATGAAGACCTACAAGACCTTTTAGAACTAACACCCAAAAAAGATGTCCTTTTCATTATAGGGGACTGGAATGCAAAAGTAGGAAGTCAAGAAACACCTGGAGTAACAGGCAAATTTGGCCTTGGAGCACGGAATGAAGCAGGGCAAAGACTAATAGAGTTTTGTCAAGAGAATGCACTGGTCATAGCAAACACCCTCTTCCAACAACACAAGAGAAGACTCTACACATGGACATCACCAGATGGTCAACACTGAAATCAGATTGATTATATTCTTTGCAGCCAAAGATGGAGAAGCTGTATACAGTAAGCGAAAACAAGACCAGGAGCTGACTGTGGCTCAGATCATGAACTCCTTATTGCCAAATTCAGACTTAAATTGAAGAAAGTAGGGAAAACCACTAGACCATTCAGATATGACCTCAATCAAATCCCTTATGATTGTACAGTGGAAGTGAGAAATAGATTTAAGGGACTAGATCTGATTGATAGAGTGCCTGATGAACTCTGGACGGAGGTTCGTGACACTGTACAGGAGACAGGGACCAAGACCATCCCCATGGAAAAGAAATGCAAAAGAGCGAAATGGCTGTCTGTGGAGGCCTTACAAATAGCTGTGAAAAGAAGAGAGGCGAAAAGCAAAGGAGAAAAGGAAAGATATAAGCATCTGAATGCAGAGTTCCAAAGAATAGCAAGGAGAGATAAGAAAGCCTTCCTCAGTGATCAATGCAAAGAAATAGAGGAAAACAACAGAATAGGAAAAACAAGAGACCTCTTCAAGAAAATTAGAGATTCCAAGGGAACATTTCATGCAAAGATGGGCTCGATAAAGGACAGAAATGGTATGGACCTAACAGAAGCAGAAGATATTAAGAAGAGGTGGCAGGAATACACAGAAGAACTGTACAAAAAAGATCTTCACGACCAAGATAGTCACAATAACGTGATCACTGACCTAGAGCCAGACATCTTGGAATGTGAAGTCAAGTGGGCCTTAGAAAGCATCACTACGAACAAAGCTAGGGGAGGTGATGGAATTCCAGTTGAGCTATTTCAAATCTTGAAACATGATGCTGTGAAAGTGCTGCACTCAATATGCCAGCAGATATGGAAAACTCAGCAGTGGCCACGGGACTGGAAAAGATCAGTCTTCATTCCAATCCCAAAGAAAGGCAATGCCAAAGAATGCTCAAACTACCGCACAATTGCACTCATCTCACACGCTAGTAAAGTCATGCTCAAAATTCTCCAAGCCAGACTTCAGCAGTATGTAAACCGTGAACTCCCAGATGTTCAAGCAGGTTTTAGAAAAGGCAGAGGCACCAGAGATCAAATTGCCGACATCTGCTGGATCATGGAGAAAGCAAGAGAGTTTCAGAAAAACATCTATTTCTGCTTCATTGACTATGCCAAAGCCTTTGACTGTGTCGATCACAATAAACTGTGGAACATTCTGAAAGAGATGGGAATCCCAGACCACCTGACCTGCCTCTTGAGAAACCTGTATGCAGGTCAGGAAGCAACAGTTAGAACTGGACATAGAACAACAGACTGGTTCCAAATAGGAAAAGGTGTACGTCAAGGTTGTATATTGTCACCTTGCTTATTTAACTTCTATGCAGAGTACATCATGAGGAACGCTGGGCTGGAAGAAGCACAAGCTGGAATCAAGATTGCTGGGAGAAATATCAATAACCTCAGATATGCAGATGACACTACCCTTATGGCAGAAAGTGAAGAGGAACTCAAAAGCCTCTTGATGAACGTGAAAGAGGAGAGTGAAAAGGTTGGCTTGAAGCTCAACATTCAGAAAACAAAGATCATGGCATCTGGTCCCATCACTTCATGGGAAATAGATGGAAAAACAGTGGAAACAGTGTCAGACTTTATTTTTTTGGGCTCCAAAATCACTGCAGATGCTGATTGCAGCCATGAAATTAAAAGACGCTTGCTCCTTGGGAGGAAAGTTATGACCAACCTTGATAGTATATTAAAAAGCAGAGACATTACTTTGCCAACCAAGGTCCGTCTAGTCAAGGCAATGGTTTTTCCCGTGGTCATGTATGGATGTGAGAGTTGGACTGTGAAGAAAGCTGATCGCCGAAGAACTGATGCTTTTGAACTGTGGTGCTGGAAAAGACTCTTGAGAGTCCCTTATACTGCAAGGAGATCCAACCAGTCCATTCTAAAGGAGATCAATCCTGGATGTTCATTGAAGGGACTGATGCTAAAGCTGAAACTGCAATACTTTGGCCACCTCATGCGGCGAGTTGACTCACTGGAAAAGACTCTGATGTTGGGAAAGGTTGGGGGCGGGAGGAGAAGGGGACGACGGAGAATGAGATGGCTGTATGGCATCACCGACTCTGTGGACCTGAGTTTGAGTGTACTCCGGGAGTTGGTGATGGACAGGGAGGCCTGGCATGCTGTGATTCATGGGGTCGCGGAGAGTCGGACACAACTGAGCGACTGAACTGAACTGAACTGAACTGAGGTTAATATACATTTCCTGAGTAAACATCTGTATTAAAATTAAAAGGAGAAAATATTCAGTTGAGCTAAAAAACCAGTGGGTGTTCCTTGAAGGTATTTGAGCAACGTCTTGACTAAGAATTGACTCCTTGGAAGAAAAGCTATGACCAACCTAGACAGTGTATTAAAAAGCAGAGACATTACTTTGCTGACAAAGGTCCATATAGTCAAAGCTATGGTTTTTCCAGTAGTCATGTATGGATGTGAGAGGTGGACCATAAAGAAAGCTGAGCACCAAAGAATTGATGCTTTTGAACTGTGGTGTTGGAGAAGACTCTTCAGAGTCCCTTGGACTGCAAGGAGATCCAACCAGCCCATCCTAAAGGAGATCAGTCCTGAATATTCATTGGAAGGACTGATGCTGAAGCTGAAGCTCCAATACTTTGGCCACCTAATGTGAAGAACTGACTCATCTGAAAAGACCTGATCCTGGGAAAGATTGAAGGTATGAAGAGAAGGGGACAACAGAGGATGAGATGGTTGGATGGCATTGCTGACTCAATGGACATGAGTTTGAGTGGGCTCTTAGAGTCGGTGATAGACAGAGAAGCCTGGTGTGCCACAGTCCTGGAGTCACGAAGAGTTGGACATGACTGGGCAAGTGAAGTAACTTGACTAAGAATTGAGTATGGAAGAGGAATGCAATTGCCTTAACTTCCTTAACCACTTCCAAGAAGAAGTCTTAGTGACAGTGTGACTTGTTGGCTGTGGCTGACCTACAGCAGGATGTCAGTGCTCTGAAGGCCATCCAGGCTACCTCAGAAACATCCTTGTCAACTCTTGGGCTTTGAGGTAACTCTCACTAGCTGTGGACTGAATATTTGTTTCCTCTTAAAATTCATATACACATGATCTCAGTCATGTCTGACTCTCTGTGACCTCTTGGATGGTAATCCACCAGATTCCTCTGTCCGTGGAATTTCCCAGGCAAGAGCACTGGAGTTTTTTGCCATTTCCTTCTTCAGGGGATCTTCCTGGCCCAGGGATTGAAACTGCTTCTCTTTCATCCCCTTCATTGGCAGGCAGATTCTTTATCACTAGTGCTACCAGGGAAGCCCAAAATTCATATGATGAAGACTAATCTCCAGTGTGATGATATTTGGAAGTGGAGCCCTTTGGGAGGTGATGAGGTAATGAGGGTAGAGCCCTCAAGAATGGCATTCAGTTCAGTTCAGTTCAGTTCAGTTCAGACGCTCAGTCGTGTCTGACTCTTTGCGACCCCATGAATCACACCACGCCACGCCTCCCTGTCCAACACCAACTCCCAGAGTTCACTCAAACTCATGTCCATCGAGTCAGTGATGCCATCCAGCCATCTCATTCTCTGTCGTCCCTGTCTCCTCCTGCCCCCAATCCCTCCCAGCATCGGAGTCTTTTCCAGAGAGTCAACTCGTCGCATGAGGTGGCCAAAGTATTGGAGTTTCAGTTTTAGCATCAGTCCTTCCAATGAACACCCAGGATTGATTTCCTCTAGAATGGACTGGTTGGATCTCCTTGCAGTCCAAGGGACTCTCAAAAGTCTTCTCCAGCACCACAGTTCAAAAGCATCAATTCTTCGGCAATCAGCTTTCTTCACAGAATGGCATTAGTGCCCTTATAAAAAAATAAAGAGGAGGAGACATAGGATCCCTCTCTCTGTCACATGAGGATATTAAAAGAAGACAGCTGTCTGCAAGCCAGGAAGTGGATCCTCACCAGACACAAATCTGCCAGCACCTTGATCATAGACTTCCATCCTCCAGACTGAGAGAAATGAATGTGGGTGAAGCCCCCCAGTCTACTATTCTGTTACAGCAGCCCAAACAGACTAAGACACAAGCTTCTGTTCTCTGTCTGAAAACTGTGCCCACTGAGAAATAAGAAAATGCCAGAATAGCATCTCTCTAACTGATAAGGGTCACCCTGGAGACTGTGACTTATCATCTGCAGGCACGTGGGTTTCCTAGCACTGAACCCTGAAACTGACTGCCATACCTGGTCATAGACCAACAATACAGAGGAGCAAGAGACACACTTGCTCTTGGCAGGTAGACCGGGGTTGGGGGTGGGGGAGATTGGGTTTAGTGCATCCAGTTTCGCATCCTAAGTCACCAGTCTCATTAGGACACCCCCTACCCTGTCTAGGGTGGAGAGGGTGAAGCCAGCACACTGAGGCTAGGAGTATCACACTCCTGGGCTCCTTCCATGTGGAGGGAAACATCAGGAGAAGGAAAGGAGCCTTTTCTCCACTACTGTCAACAGCTCAGGACATGTCAGTGTTTCTTGGTCCTTGAGTGGATCTGGGGAGCTCGACTTCCTGTTCCTTACCTCTATTTGCAGGTTAACCACAGAGACCATAAAAATATAGTCTTGACCACTTGGCAAAGATGTTTTGGTATAAAATAGACCAGAAGAAAAGGGAAATTTGCCCGCATTGAGGCAAGGTCCTTCCTGCAGGTGATGGAACTAGATATACCTCAGTAAAGCTCTGTTTTCCCCACAGTCATGTTCTAATTTTTTATTTTCTATTTTATCAGCTTATCATATCAGACAGCACTAAATATAGTGAAATAGAATGTCATTCCGGGGTCCTGAAAGAGAAGCAGGTCAACTTTAAATGTCTTTCAGTAACATAGAAAGTCAGGTTAATTTTCTGGCATTTCATATATTCAGCGAAGTGGAGTATCTGCTCTACTTACTAAAAATGACACTCTCTCCCCACCATTTCCATCTGCATTTACGTACTGTGGGTACTGCTGAGGTAGCTATTTTCCCTGATGTTTACTGCCAATACATTTGCATTTTCTGTCACAATAAATAACCCAGTAAAAACCTCCAATGAGTAGGTTCCAGCCCTGGCTCTTTCTAAGCATGGAATCACAGACAATGATTTATAGTCATGAATGCCCAGAGGAAGGGATAAGTGGACACCTGCAAAGGAAATATAAGTGAATTCAAACAAAAGCTCAATGGCTGTTAGGAAATTAAAGATGTGAAAGTTCTACAACCATTCAAGTCATGGGTGGAGAAGGAGGACACGGCAGGGAGAAGCTCTCATTACACGGGCTGTGTCTAGTGGTCACCCCAGCACCTGCTATGTCACCAGCCTATGAAGCGGACACTCTCATTTCTCTACTTTGCAGATGAGAAAATAGAGACTCAAAGAGTTTGAGGGCTTCCTGGGTCACACTGCTCAGTTCAGTTCAGTCGCTCAGTTGTGTCTGACTCTTTGCAACCCCATGGACTGCAGCACGCCAGTGTTCTGCTGGAGCTTGCTCAAACACATGTCCATCAAGTCAGTGATGCCATCCAAACATCTCATCCTCTGTTGTCCCCTTCTCCTCCTGCCTTCAGTCTTTCCCAGCATCAGGGTCTTTTCCAGGGAGTCAGTTCTTCACATCAGGTGGCCAAAGTCCCACTGCTAAAGAGTGGCATACTCAGGTGACTTGTTCAAGTTAGTACAGTGATTAAGACCTGGAATGGGAACAAAATTACATAGTTCACCACCAGAATAGGGTTAAAATGCAGGATGCCCAGTCAATTTGAATTTCAGATAATAACTTTTTTTTTAAGCATAAGGATATCCCAAATATTGCATGGGATATACTTATGGTGACTCAGCCGGTAAAGAATCCACTGGCAAGGCAGGAGACCTGGTTTAGATCCCTGAATCAGAAAGATCCTAGTATTCTTGCCTGAGAATTCCATGGACAGAGGAACCTGGTGGACTACAGTCCATGGGGTCACAGAGTTGTACACGACTGAGCAACTTTCATTTCTCACACTTTTATGCTAACAAATGATCCTTTGTTTTTCTGAAATTCAGATTTAACAGATACAGTGTCCTGTACTTTTACTTGCTAAATCTGGCAACCCTAATCTAGAATCCACACTGTTAAGCACTACATTGTTTTAAGATGTTCAAAGTGCAGCTGGGGAGAAGCGTTCCCCGCTCTCGTTTCAGTTTGTCTGGATAGTTTCCGTCATACATAAATGTTTGCACCTTATCCTCATAACCAATGGGAAGGGTCAATACTATGAGGAAGCTGAAACCAAACAGCTCATACCATTTGCCTAAAATCACAGAAAATACTAATCATATCCAACCCTGACATGGCACTTGGTCAATGCCGGGTGCTATTTTATGAGTTTTTGACCTATCTTCTCACTCAGTCCTCAAAAGTCCTGTAGGACAGGTCAAATAATTATATCCATTCAGAGACTGAGCAAAAGAGGCACAGAGGGGTTAAAGGAGTTGTCTGGGTCACACAGTCAGCAAGTGGAAGAGCCTGGCTTTGAACCCAGGAAAATCTGGCATCAAAGATAGTATACTTTCATCCGCTGTGGTACCTTCCTGCTTTAACTCACAAATACAAAAGAGCTGTAGCTCTGTTGATGCCCAAGACTATTCCACACGTGTTTGACCCCAAAGTCCATGTAGATTTCTGTAACTCCATTGTAAGTAAAGCCTGCATGTGTGGTATCAGAGCAGGGGAACTCAAAGAATGCCGTATGGGGATATGAAAAGCTGAAGAGGTCATCCTTGTCCCCAGCCCTCACTGTAGCAAGGACTCCTGGGGATCAGTGCTGTCTGATTTTGTAAATAAAATTTTATTAAAACACATCCATAAAAAAGCTTTACTTACATGATGCTTTCGAACTATAGTGCTGGAGAAGTCTTGAGAGTCCCTTGGACTACAAAGAGATCAAACCAGTCAATCCTAAAGGAAATCAACACTGAATATTCATTGGAAGGACTGATGCTGAAGCAGAAGCTCCAATACTTCAGCCACCTGATGCAAAGAACTGACTCATTGGAAAAGACCTCAATGCTAGGAAAGATTGAAGGCAGGAGAAGAGGATGACAGAAGATGAGATGGTTGGATGGCATCACCGACTCAATGGACATGAGTTTGAGCAAACTCCAGGAGATGGTGAAGGACAGGGAAGCCTGACATGCTGCAGTCGATGGGGTCGCAAAGAGTCAGACATGACTTAGTCACTGAACAACACAACAGAACACAGCCAGGCTCACTATTGACATGTCACCTGTGGCTGCTTTTATGCTTCAGCCACAGAGCTGAATAGTTGAGACAGAGTTTCCATGAGCTACAAAGCCTAAAATATTTACTATCTGGACTTCTATACAAAATGTTTGCTGCTGTCTGGTCTAAACAATATACACTTGTGATCATTTTACACATGAAGAGACTAGAGCCCTCAAGGGTTAAGTAAGTTGTTTAAAGTCAAATAGCTAGTGACTAGCTCAGCTAGAATTCCAACCCAGTACTGTCTGACTCTCAAGTTTAGGTTAAATAGCCCCTGTGATAAGCCAGGCTAAGAATTGATGTTAAGTCATAAGTTGACTTGCAGTCCATTTAAATAAGTGAAAATTTAAGCTTCTGTATTTTTTCCTCTAATTGACCTAATTTTTTTTTTTTTTTTTTAGTGGATCCCACACCAGTGGGTAAATGTAGGCCAATCCAGTAAACTCAGTCTAATCCTACAGTTTCGATAGTCTCATTAGATCATTCAGGCTATGGTGAGTCAAACACAGTTTTTCAGATTTCCACCCTCTCGACTTCTTCTTCAGGAGAGCTTTCAGGGTCCTCATGGCACTAGGAGTGAGGTAAATAAAGATGTTCATGTGTATGTAGAATTTTCTAGATCCTGACTCTGGGGCCACTAAGGTCTGGCTTATGCCATACCTTGGGCAGGTTCCCTTATCTATACAGTTGGGATCGTAATAAAAGATCAGTTCAGTTCAGTCACTCAGTCATGTCCGACTCTTTGGGACCCTATGAGCCGCAGCATGCCAGGCCTCCCTGTCCATCACCAACTCCCGGAGTTTACTCAAACTCATGTCCACTGAGTTGGTGATGCCATCCAACCATTTCATCCTCTGTTGTCCCCTTCTCCTCCTGCCCTCAATCTTTCCCAGCATCAGGGTCTTTTCAGATGAGTCAGTCCTTTGCATCAGGTGGCCAAAGGATTGGAGTTTCAGTTTCAACATCAGTCCTTCCAATGAACACCCAGGGCTGATCTCCTTTAAGATGGACTGATTGGATCTCCTTGCAGTCCAAGGGGCTCTCAAGAGTCTTCTACAACACCACAGTTAAAAAGCATCAATTCTTTGGCACACAGCTTTCTTTATAGTCCAACTCTCACATCCATACGTGACTACTGGAAAAAAATAGCCTTGACTAGACGGACTTTTGTTGGCAAAGTAATGTCTCTGCTTTTTAATATGCTATCTGCTGCTGCTGCTGCGAAGTCGCATCAGTCGTGTCTGACTCTGTGTGACCCCATAGACGGCAGCCAACCAGGCTCTGCCGTCTCTGGGATTCTCCAGGCAAGAACACTGGAGTGGGCTGCCATTTCCTTCTCCAGTGCGTGAAAGTGAAAAGTGAAAGTGAAGTTGCTCAGTCACGTCTGACTCAGCGACCCAATGGACTGCAGCCTACCAGGCTCCTCCAGCCATGGGATTTTCCAGGCAAGAGTACTGGAGTGGGGTGCCATTGGTCATAACTTTCCTTCCAAGGAGTAAGTGTCTTTTAATTTCATGGCTGCAATCACCATCTGCAGTGATTTTGGAGCCCAGAAAAATAAAGTCAGCCACTGTTTCCATTGTTTCCCCATCTATTTGCCATGAGGTTATGGGACCAGACGCCATGATCTTAGTTTTCTGACTTTTTCACTCTCTTCTTTCACTTTTATCAAGAGGCTCTTTGGTTCCTCTTCACTTTCTGCTATAAGGGTGGTGTCATCTGCATATCTGAGGTTCAGTTCAGTTCAGTTCAGTTGCTCAGTCATGTCCGACTCTTTGCGACCCCATGAATCACAGCACGCCAGGCCTCCCTGTCCATCACCAACTCCTGGAGTTCACTCAAACTCATGTCCATCGAGTCAGTGATGCCATCCAGCCATCTCATTCTCTGTCATCCCCGTCTCCTCCCACCCCAATCCCTCCCAGCATCAGACTCTTTTCCAGTGAGTCAACTTGTCGCATGAGGTGGCCAAAGTATTGGAGTTTTAGCTTTAGCATCAGTCATTCCAATGAACACCCAGGATTGATCTCCTTTAGAATGGACTGGTTGGATCTCCTTGCAGTCCAAGGGACTCTCAAGAGTCTTCTCCAGCACCACAGTTCAAAAGCATCAATTCTTCGGTGATCAGCTTTCTTCACAGTCCAACTCTCACATCCATACATGACCATGGGAAAAACCATAGCCTTGACTAGACGGACCTTGGTTGGTCAAGTATCTGAGGTTAGTGACTTCTTGGTTCCCCTGTCAGTCCTCTTGGCCTCTGCAGCTCTGCTTTCCAGGGCATGTAGACAGTGAGATCCCAGAGGGCCAGACGCTTCTCCATAAGAGTCACCATCCCTCCACTCGAGCCATGTTGGAAGAAGTCACTCATTGCCTGCAGTCTCTACTGGGACTTGGGGAGAAGTGGGCCCCTGGCTCTTCTGAGTTCTTGGCCCTTGCCTTGACCTCTGCAACACATCCTCCACTTCTAGGACCTTGGCTGGTCCTCGGCCTCCCCTGCCTCTCTCCCCTTCCTCCCATAATCTGCCAAAGTAGAAGAAATGGACCACCCATCTTCTCTGCCTTATACTATGGCTTCTTTCTCCTCTGTCCTGAGGCAAAACTCTGTTCTAGTCAGTCAAGATCTAACCTATAATAAAGCTAGAGGAATTCAGAAAAATCCTTTTATTTCGACAGTGCCTGGCTATAAAGACTATTGACTTGCTAAAGAGGTCAAGGAAGGCAGCTTAGAGGCTCCAGCTGATGAATGGCCTTTTTCTTCCAGATAGAACCTGCTCTTCCTTCCCTGGGGCAACTGGGATTTATAATTATCCCCACCAGAGAAGCACTCTGGCAGGTCCACTAGGTGGTGATGTTGCAGAAGGGAACCGAGCCTGGATGTCTGATTGGCCTGAGTCCTCCAGGGGCCTTCCCAACTGGGAGGACTGGAGTCAGGTTTCCTGCCCTCAGTTGCGGTGCCAGCTGGGGCTTCCCAGATGGCACTAGAGGTAAAGAACCTGCCTGCCAAAGCAGGAGACATAAGAGACTAGGGTTCAATCCCTGGGTTGGGAAGATCCCTGGAGGAGGGCATGGCAACCCACTCCAGTATTCTTGTCTGGAGAATCCCATGGGCAGAGGAGCCTGGTGGGCTACAGTCCATAGGGTAGCAAAGAGTCAGTCACGACTGAAGCGACTTAGCATGCAAACACGCTCTATGTTTAGTTGTTTGCTTGCTGCCTAGTCCCCACGCCACCCCATCTCCTCCCAGAATGTAAATTTCATAATGGCAAACTTTGCCTCATCTTTCAGTGCCTGGGCTGGTATGGATCTTCAATACCAACTTTATTATTTCAGCTCTTGATGGCTGATCTAACAACTGGAGGGAGGCCAGGCAAGAAAACAAGTGTTCAGAAGAGGTCAGAAGATCAGAAACCATATAGAAATAGGGCAGAGCTGGTCCTTAATGAGCTCACAGTTCAATGCCATCTTCTACCCTTGAGGAAACAGATGCCCGGAGACAAGGACTTGAATGGCACGGGGGGTTAATGGCAGAACTGACCCCTAGAACCAAGTCCCCTGATCCTCATTCTACTCTCCTCCCACCAGGTCACATTCATGGTGAGTGAATCCACACAAAGGCACCAGTGTCTACCCTGCTCACTTGGTCTTCTAATATGGTTTAGCTGAACATGGACAAATTTAAAAATATTTTTTATTACTTCTTTTAATTTCTCTGTTAAAATACAGTTAGAACCATATTGACTTTTAAAAAAATATGTGTGAAGGTAGGTTATTAAGAATGAATTTCATTTCAGGAGAGTCATGGAGATCATCTCAGCCTGGGTCCCCAGAAAGCAGGGCCTGAGACAAAAGCTTTATTGCAAGGGGACTGTGACTCCTGGGAGCAGGACTGAAGAACAGGGGGAGGAGACAGGCTGGCCCGTGACACAGGGACTGCTACCCGATCCCACTAGGGACAGCTAAGTGGCCATGTGACCTGAATTTCAGAGCTCCCTGCTGAAGGGCTGGAAGCATTTATCTATCAGCTCTCAGCCCCCACTGTGCAAGGGTGGCCTTGCAAGGCATTCCCTGTTGCCCTCTTCTGCATTGGGCAGTCACTGGGGTGCCCCATACCATGACATCAGGATGCACGCCCTCTCTCCCAAGGTGGATCCCACACGATGTGTCCAGTTGCTCCTGGGCAAAGCTGATCAGCATCTGCGTGGAGCAGGTCACTGCAGAAGCAGCTGGAATAAGAGGTGAGGTCCAGAGAGATTTAAGGATGATTCAGGAGGGGTCTGATCCCCAAACCTCGGTTCTTTCCCACACAGATGGATGTCAGCGTCCAGAAGATGAAGGTGACTTGGAGCTAGGAGCCTCCAGTGTTTCTGGCTAATCACATGGCCTGGATTTCTCATCGAGGAATTCTCTAGGAAATTCCATCTGCAGCATCAAAGTCACAGAAGAGCAATGTGCCCTGACATTTGGAAAGAACTGAAACAAAATTCCACCTCGGGGAATTTGGGATTGCCTAAGTTTTCCCACTTCCTTGAAGCTGCAGTAGGTGTCAAATTTGTCCCCAGATGGGCCCTGACTATATGGAGGTTAGTGAGCAAGCAGGAGCTTAGCCTGTCAGGCAAGATGCTGCAGGAAAAGTAACCTGCACCGACATGGAACAGTTATCATTTGCTGAGTGATGCTATTTCCAGGCACCAGGCTAAGATCACAAGAGCCATTTTTTCACTTAATTCTCATGGCAAACCTTTGAGGTAAATATTATTTTCATTTTATAAAGTAGCAGGACTAGCTACATCATTTGCAAGGCCCATGAAAACTGAAAATGCTGGGCTCCGTGTTCAAAATATAAGAATTTCCAGATGGCAACAACGAAGTAGGAAACAAAGCGGGGAAACTTCTAAGCAGAGGGAGCCCTGTGTGACCACAGTTTACATGATCAAGAAGATGGTTTTGTAGAAGAGTAAACCAGAGCTCAGAGAGGTTAAGTGATCTGGCTAAGGTCACACAGTGGGTTAACTATTGGTGCAGTGATTTGAATCCACACTGTCTAACTCTATATACATTTGCTTAGGTGAAGGTGAGAGGCTGGAAAGTGTATTTTATTGGGAGTCAGAAGGCTGAGGTTTGAGCAACTCCTCACTTGTTAGGTTTCCCTATGCAGGTCTGGCCTTAATCTTAGTTTCTTCATCAGTAACTTCAGCGCAAAAATCCCTGCATTGTGGTGACCTAAGAGATGGGTTAGGGAGAGTCGGACACGACTGAGCGACTGAACTGAACTGAACTGAACTGAAGAGATGGGTAGGGGTGCTAAAAGTTGTCTTGCATTTTGCCTGTGTCACAGACGTCCAAAAGAAGCACCTGTTCTCTGGTCAGTCAATCCTCAGGGTTCATATGTCTTTTTGGGGGGAAACCTGGAGTTCAGTAAGAGACTCTGGAGGAGTAGGACCTTCACCAAATCACAACTGTGTTTATTGGGCTTCTAGCTTATAGGCTGTAGATGCTGACTTGGGCTGACTAAGCAGAAAAGGAGCTTACTCAATGGCTACTGGGGCATAACCCACAGATTCCCTCTCTACAGTTCCTCTGAATTGAAGTCTCCCTCATATCAGTCTGATTGAGAGAGTCTCATGAGGGTAGAGGCCTGAGCAGTCATGTTTTCTGAGTTCTGCCATAGAGAAGCCCAACTCTTAATGCCATAATGTCCCCAAACAGACCAAGGATGCCCTAATGTTTGGGACCAAGTGAAAATATCCACTGTATTGACTCCAAAATGTAAAGATGGTAATTGGTCAATCTAATGTTCAGTTCATGTAACAGAAACCCAACTGCAGGAGCCTACTCAAAAGAGGTTCTGCTTACAGCACAAAGAGTTCAGGGGTGGGCTGTGTCGGTTAGTGATGTTGCTCAAGCAACCAATTTCTTACTGCTCCCACCATTCTTGGAGAATGACTGTCAATTTCATGGTTTCAAGAAGGCTGCTTTGCCTCCAGATGTTGTGCTGCTTTCCAGGCAGAGAGAGGGGCAAGGAGCAGTGGGCAAAAGGCACCTGTCAGCCAAATCCCGTTTTTCTCAGTTTAGCAATAGTTTTCTCAGAAGCCCCATCCAGTCGACTTCCATTTGTACCTTTGGAGCAGGAACAAGGTAACATGGGAGGCTAAGGAAAAGGGCATTTTTCCAAACTCAATCAGGATATTGTTAGTACAGAAGAAACAGAATACAGATATTTGCTGGGCCATTCTAGCAGTGTCTTCCCCAGCAGCTCTGACACCATTATGACTCTGAAACCTCCCACAACATCCCAATCCATACTAGCAATGCCCAGTACAAATATAACAGAAAGCACAAATGCAAGTTATGGTGTACTTCAACATTTTCTAGTAGCCACTTTTTAAAAGTAAAAGGAAACAGGTGAAATGAATCCAAATGTCTTATTTAATACACTGTTTTCAAGATATTATTATTCCATTGTATAGTCAACATTACAAAATATTCATGAGATACTTCAGGGTTTTTTCCATGCCAAGTCTTTAAAATCCAGGGTGTATTGTTTTACACTCACAGAGCATCTCAATTCAAACTAGCTTCATTTCAAGTGCCCCATAGTTACACGTGGCTGGGAGCATTTGCATCGGACAATACATGACTACACTTAGCAAAAAGGTTCTCAGTTGGATATTTTAAATGAAATACAGGGGTTGAGCTGTCATATGACTGAAGATGCACTGGTCGTGCTTAGTGGGCAGAGAGGCTGAGGGTCTTCAAGGACCTTGACAATCATGCAATGCCTAGAACAGTCCCAAAAAGGATGAACTGTCCTGCCCAAGAGTGGAGAGGTTTTTTGTTGTTGTTGTTTGTTTTTTGTTTTACTGAGAATCACTGCTTTAATGCATGGAAAATGCTCAGAGCTCAGTGCAAGTTTATCATCATCATTAGGCAGTCAAGTGCAGCCTTCATCTTCTAGCATAAAAAACCTTCTATATAGTCTAAGCCCTACTACTAAGAAACTACATGCACAGGCACCCACAATACCCATAATAATATATATGGGTAGTTGCTATAGCTACCATATATGTTATATGTCTGTACATCCATGTATCTCTATCTACATCTAGCTATCTCTGGGTTCTTCATGTTTCTTTCCATCGGTACTCAAATAGGAGAGTATTATTTATCCCATTGTACAGATGAGAAAAGTAAGGCCATAAAAGTTAAGCTGCTTGCTTAAATTCATACACCTGATGAGAACAGAGCCATGACTTCAGCCGTCTTTGTGACAGATTATCCATAAATCTGGGAGTCAAAGGAGGACCAACGTTACTGGCATCATGGCTGAAGCCAGTCCATCTTTCATTTCCAATGATCTGCCAAGCCCTTCCTCCGGCAATAATCAGAGCAATCCTCCCCACCCCAGCCTCAAGCTCACCACACTCTTTCTCTCCTGTCCTAGAAATGAGCTTGGAGCAGGCGGCAAGGAGAACCTTCCCAGCGCAATTGCAGCCCCAACAATGACAACTGATGAGGCACAATAGCGGGATCTGGCCTGTAATCAGTCTCAAACGATGCTCAGCTATTTCGGCATCCATTCTGTGGGCTCCAGAGAGAGTGCGGGGAGAGGCACGCACCCCCAACCTCAGCCCCTTGCTCATCATCGCATGCACCGCTGCCGGGAAAGGACCCCTTTGTGACAGTACCACAAATTATAGCCCGAGCAATCTGGAATCTCAGCTACAGCTGATTCTCCTCTTCCTAAAAGAAAAATATATCTTAAGTTTAATTATAGTCTGTCATTACCAGCAATCTTATAATGATCCAAAGTCCCTGGGAAAATGATAATAATAATAATAAATGAGAGAATCAATTTAAATATAAGTTAAAAGACCCAGACAAGTGTGGGGAAGGGAGGTGATGTGGCATTCTTCATATTGATTGTGAAATGAGGATCAGAGCTTTAGAATAGTTATTCTGGCATGACTGTCAATTTACCAGGCCACAGGCTCAGTGTTAACTTTACTCTTTCTGAATCTTTAATCTTTTTGCTCCAGAAATTCACCTTGTAAAATGTAGGGGCAGCTCCCAAGATAAACCGATATCCAGAATCAAATGACCTAGATTTAATAAGACAATGCTTCTCAGATCCCAGGTTGATGCATTGAACAGACTGAAAGTATTCCGAGATTGTTCTCAGCGTGTTAGCAAGAAGATGCTGAGGTTTGTAGGAAGACACCTTTTAAATCAAGTTTTCTTTGTCAGTTTCCATGGACTGGACAATCATTTCCTTTCAGGTACAGAAAATCATTGGGAGCTCCCTCTGGTGGTCACATCAAGAAAGGACCTGTGTCTCTTTTCCCACCTCCCCACTCATGCCCCCAAAGTGAAACTGAGAAGAGAAATTGCCCCAAGCTGGTAGGTCCAAGATGGGATACTTAGAGAAGCAGACTTCTGGGGAGTCTCAGATGTTATGCTAAATCTTCCTGGATTCCAGATGTTCTCCTGAATCCATCAATCTTTGTGAAATGATACGAATTTCAAGAGAAATTTCTTTATCTAAATTCTTCCTTAGTTATTCTTCATAAATTATTTGTATAAATAAGTATTTTATAGTGTATATAATAACTCCTTCATTATTTTCCATTTATTGTTCTGTAAGAATTCCTGAAGCATCAAAGAAATCTTTTAAAATTAAGCCTTTGTGCTTAAAGCAAGATTTTTTATGTGGATTCAGCTTTCTGGAATAAACCCTAAAGCATTGGATATGAGGTTCAGATTGGAACACGGAGCTGACTGTGTTTAGAGAGAGTTGGTGGGTTCCCCAGTGTGGTCCTCTTTGCTAGAATGCTGCCATGTCACGAGAAGAACTTGGGTACCGCCTCAAGCAGCTCCTCATTCACTTACCATTGCACACCTGTCTCAGGAAGGAAATAATGGCATGACTTTCCCATCAGCCCTGGTTTTGACACCACAGGGAATCTTCTCTGTGGGAACAAAGTTAGGAAATAAGCGAATTAGAAGTCAATATATTGCACATAACAGAAAACTCATCTCAAACCGGTTTAAATAGTATACGGAATTTATAGGCATAGGTCAATGAGAAGTCTAGATGTTGCCTTCAGGTACTGCTTGATCCAACAAATCAGAAACATCATCAAGGATCCCACTTCTCTTCATTTCTCTTCTCTGTCTTCTAAGGTGAAGCAGCTACTGTGCTTTGTCCATTTCCCCTCAGCTTTTTCTGAAGGTCAGTTGCTGACATTTCTTATATACTCTAAATATTGTTCCCTGCTTCTTTCTGCCAGAGGGCATTCACTATCTCTTCACTGAAGTATGAAGTGTTAGTCGCTCAATCATGTCCAACTCTTTGCCGCACCATGGACTGTAGCCTGCCAGGCTCTACTGTCCATGGAATTCATCAGGCAAGAATACTGGAGTGGGTAGCTATGCCCTTCTTCAGGGGATCTTCCTGACCGAGGGATCAAACCCGGGTATCCTATACAGCAGGCAGATTCTTTACCATCTGAGCCACCAGGAAGCCAGAGTTAATATTTCACAATGGACCCTGATCAAAGAACAAAAGTTAGAGAGTAAGTACCCCAGCTTACTCACCCGCAGCTGGACCATTATGAGATGGATGCTACACCCTTTCTCATCATGTTCCCAAGGAACTGAGCCCCCATTGCCTACAGTGGTCTAACCAATCCAGCCTGCATTGCCTTCCATCCTTTCCCTGTCTCATACTGCTACTCCCTCACAATGATTTTGGGACTTCCTCCCCCGCCCCAAATCACAACCCAAATCCTTTTCTCAGTATCTCTTTTTGGAGGGTAACACAGACTAAAAGAAAAGCACATGGCTTCCAGGGGGACATGGACATTGGACAGCAGACCCCAAATGTTACTCTGTTGAGAAACCCTGAATATGCTCAAGTCTGAGAACCTAGATGCTCCCTTCTGGATGAGGGGCATTTTGGGGGAGGAAACTGGGGTGAATGAGGAGTTCAGCATCTGCAGCAAGACTGCCAGCACATACGATGCTAAGGGGGGTAGGTAAGGAATGGCAAGAGACAAGATTAAAGGGGAAAAGGACAGATAGTCCATTTTATTCACAGGGGAAATTAGAGAAAACAACCAAAGGAGACTGCCTACCTCATCACCCAATCTGAGGTTGGCCTGATTTTCTTGACTGCCCCAGACCTCACTGACCTCCCGCACCAACACACCATCACTCACAATTTAGATTAAGGGCATCTGATAGAAATGTAATGGAAACCCCAGATGCAAGCCACACATATGATTTATAATTTTTTAGTATCCACCTCAAAAATGAGGAAAAAGAAATGGGTGAAATTAATTTTAATAACATTTTATTTAACACACTGTATCAGACATATATATAACAATGGATCACATGTATCATCCTTTCCAGAGATCATCCATATGTAAGTTATTAATGTGATATTTACTTTTTTTAAAAGATACTAAGTCTTCAAAAGCTAGTGTGCATTTCACACTCACAATACATTTTACTTTAGCCTAGCCACATTTTAAGCGCAGCAGCAGCAGCTGCATGGCTAGTGGCTAATGTGCTAGACCACAGATATTTGGAACACAGTTTGTTACTAGGAATGCACTCCACAACCCTGCCTGCAAGATGAGGGCAGCTCATGATGGCTTTGGTGACCATGTGAGAAGTTTGGAACTTTTTCCAAGTGCCAGGGAAAACTACTAAAAGGTTCCAGAAAGGGGAATGGTATGATCACAGTCACATCCATAGGTCCTGCAGACTGAGGCTCTTGATGGATCCACTCAGTTCAGTTCAGTTCAGTTGCTCAGTCGTGTCCACTCTCTGTGACCCCAAGAATCACAGCACACCAGGCCTCCCTGTCCATCACCAACTCCCGGAGTTCACTCAAACTCATGTCCACAGAGTCGGTGATGCCATCCAGCCATCTCATTCTCTGTCGTCCCCTTCTCCTCCCGCCCCCAACCTTTCCCAGCAACAGAGTCTTTTCCAGTGAGTCAACTCATCGCATGAGGTGGCCAAAGTATTGGAGTTTCAGCTTTAGCATCAGTCCTTCCAATGAACACCCAGGATTGATCTCCCTTAGAATGGACTGGTTGGATCTCCTTGCAGTCCAAGGGACTCTCAAGAGTCTTCTCCAACACCACAGTTCAAAAGCATCAATTCTTCGGTGATCAGCTTTCTTCACAGTCCAACTCTCACATCCATACATGACCATGGGAAAAACCATAGCCTTGACTAGATGGACCTTGGTTGGCAAAGTAATGTCTCTGCTTTTTAATATACTATCTAGGTTGGTCATAACTTTCCTTCCAAGGAGCAAGCGTCTTTTAATTTCATGGCTGCAATCAGCATCCGCAGTGATTTTGGAGCCCCCCAAAATAAAGTCTGACACTGTTTCCACTTTTTTTCCATCTATTTCCCATGAAGTGATGGGACCAGATGCCATGATCTTTGTTTTCTGAATGTTGAGCTTCAAGGCAACCTTTTCACTCTCCTCTTTCACTTTCATCAAGAGGCTTTTGAGTTCCTCTTCACTTTCTGCCATAAGGGTAGTGTCATCTGCATATCTGAGGTTATTGATATTTCTCCCAGCAATCTTGATTCCAGCTTGTGCTTCTTCCAGCCCAGCGTTCCTCATGATGTACTCTGCATATAAATTAAATA
Source organism: Moschus berezovskii (assembly GCF_049115385.1). Classification (NCBI taxonomy): domain Eukaryota; kingdom Metazoa; phylum Chordata; class Mammalia; order Artiodactyla; family Moschidae; genus Moschus; species Moschus berezovskii. Next base: position 52,860,764 of record NC_142464.1, on the reverse strand, counting down.
AGCAAGGTGACAATATACAGCCTTGACGTACTTTTTTTCCTATTTGGAACCAGTCTGTTGTTCTATGTCCAGTTCTGACTGTTGCTTCCTGACCTGCATACAGGTTTCTCAAGAGGCAGGTCAGGTGGTCTGGTATTCCCATCTCTTTCAGAATGTTCCACAGTTTATTGTGATCCACACAGTCAAAGGCTTTGGCATAGTCAATGAAGCAGAAATAGATGTTTTTCTGGAACTCTCTTGCTTTCTCCATGATCCAGCGGATGTTGGCAATTTGATCTCTCGTTCCTCTGCCTTTTCTAAAACCTGCTTGAACATCTGGAGTTCACGGTTCACATATTGCTGAAGTCTGGCTTGGAGAATTTTGAGCATGACTTTACTAGCGTGTGAGATGAGTGCAATTGTGCAGTAGTTTGAGCATTCTTTGGCATTGGCTTTCTTTGGGATTGGAATGAAGACTGACCTCTTCCAGTCCTGTGGCCACTGCTGAGTTTTCCAAATCTGCTGGCATATTGAGTGCAGCACTTTCACAGCATCATCTTTCAAGATTTGAAATAGCTCAACTGGAATTCCATCACCTCCCCTAGCTTTGTTCGTAGTGATGCTTTCTAAGGCCCACTTGACTTCACATTCCAAGATGTCTGGCTCTAGGTCAGTGATCACGTTATCGTGACTATCTTGGTCGTGAAGATCTTTTTTGTATAGTTCTTCTGTGTATTCTTGCCACCTCTTCTTAATATCTTCTGCTTCTGTTAGGTCCATACCATTTCTGTCCTTTATCGAGCCCATCTTTGCATGAAATGTTCCCTTGGAATCTCTAATTTTCTTGAAGAGATCTCTTGTTTTTCCTATTCTGTTGTTTTCCTCTATTTCTTTGCATTGATCGCTGAGGAAGGCTTTCTTATCTCTCCTTGCTATTCTTTGGAACTCTGCATTCAGATGCTTATACCTTTCCTTTTCTCCTTTGTTTTTCGCTTCTCTTCTTTTCACAGCTATTTGTAAGGCCTCCTCAGACAGCCATTTTGCTTTTTTGCATTTCTTTTCCATGGGGATGGTCTTGATCCCTGTCTCCTGTACAATGTCACGAACCTCCGTCCAGAGTTCATCAGGCACTCTATCAGATCTAGTCCCTTAAATCTATTTCTCACTTCCACTGTATAATCATAAGGGATTTGATTTAGGTCATATCTGAAAGGTCTAGTGGTTTTCCCTACTTTCTTCAATTTAAGTCTGAATTTGGCAATAAGGAGTTCATGATCTGAGCCACAGTCAGCTCCTGGTCTTGTTTTTGCTAACTGTATACAGCTTCTCCATCTTTGGCTGCAAAGAATATAATCAATCTGATTTTGGTGTTGACCATCTGGTGATGTCCATGTGTAGAGTCTTCTCTTGTATTGTTGGAAGAGGGTGTTTGCTATAACCAGTGCATTCTCTTGACAAAACTCTATTAGCCTTTGCCCTGCTTCATTCCGTGCTCCAAGACCAAATTTCCCTGTTACTCCAGGTGTTTCTTGACTTCCTAGTTTGGCATTCCAGTCCCCTATAATGAAAAGGACATCTTTTTTGGGTGTTAGTTCTAAAAGGTCTTGTAGGTCTTCATAGAACCGTTCAACTTCGGCTTCTTCAGCATTACTGGTTGGGGCATAGGCCTGGATTACTGTAATATTGAATGGTTTGCGTTGGAAACGAACAGAAATCATTCTGTCATTTTTAAGATTGCATCCAAGTACTGCATTTCAGACTCTCTTGTTGACCATGATGGCTACTCCATTTCTTCTAAGGGATTCCTGCCCACAGTAGTAGATATCATGGTCATCTGAGTTAAATTCACCCATTCCAGTCCATTTTAATTCACTGATTCCTAGAATGTCTATGTTCACTCTTGCCATCTCCTGTTTGACCACTTCCAATTTGCCTTGATTCATGGACCTAACATTCCAGGTTCCTATGCAATATTGCTCTTTACAGCACCTGACCTGGCTTCTATCACCAGTCACATCCACAACTGGGTATTGGTTTTGCTTTGGCTCCATCCCTTTATTCCTTCTAGAGTTACTTCTCCACTGAGCTCCTGTAGCATACTGGGCACCTACCGACCTGGGGAATTCCTCATTCAGTATCATATCATTTTGCCCTTTGATACCGTTCATGGGGTTCTCAAGGCAAGTATACTGAAGTGGTTTGCCATTCCCTTCTCCAGTGGACCACATTTGGCTGTGGTCCATGTGATCAGATAGACTAGTTTCCTGTGATTATGATTTCAGTGTGTCTTCCCTCTGATGCCCCCTCGCAATACCTACCGTCTTATTTGGGTTTCTCTTACCTTGGGTGTGGGATATCTCTTCACAGCTGCTCCAAGAAAGCGCAGCCGCTGCACCTTACCTGCCCCTCCTGACCTTGAACGTGGAGTAGCTCCTCTCGGCCCTCCTGCGCCCGCGCAGCCACCGCCTATTGGACGTGGGGTAGCTCCTCTTGCCCGCCGGCCCTGGCCTCAGGCGTGGGGTAGCTCCTCACGGCTGCGCCTCTGCGCCGCCAGGTCCCACGTCTCTCGCGTCTGCGCCGCCGGGGCCGGCGGATGGATCCACTATGAGGCCTCAATTTTGACCCCAAGTGGATCTCAAAAAAAGCAAACACACATACAGGGCAGCAAAGGAGATACAGACGTAAAGAACAGACTTCTGGACTCAGTGGGAGAAGGAGAGGGTGGGATGACTTGAGAAAATAGCTTTGAAACCTGTACCTTATCATATGTAGACTGGGTGACTAGTGCAAGTTAAATGCATGAAGCAGGGAGCCCAGGGCCACTGCTCTGTAACAACCTGGAGGGATGGGGTAGAGAGGGTGGGGGGAGGGGGGTTCAGGCTGGGGGAGACACATGTATACCTATGGCCGATTCATGTTGACGTATGGCAAAAGCCATCATAATATTGTAAAGTAATTGTCACCCAATTAAAATAAATAAATTTATAAAATAAAAGCGTTAATAATGTGGATTTATTTAAATAAAAAAAAAGCAAACACAAATGGAGATCCCATAGACTCAAAGAAGCTTGGCACAAACTTTTGAGTGGACAGAAGAAATCCTTCAGAATCAAGGAGCCTGGAACCCCACAGAACTAGCCCAGCTGAGGCCAGGTTCAGTCCTGTGCTCATTCAACAGGCATTTTCAGAGCACCTACTGTGTGCCGGCTTTGGTGTGGGGGCTGCAGAGGTGACTAGGACATGCTCGTCCCACCTGCTGCCCTCAAACGCGTACTTAAGAAAACTCAGAATCTAGTGAGCAGGGAAAGGACAGTTCCATTGCTGAGTCCCTTCCTAAGAGCTGGGGAAGTACATCGTGAAATCCTTAGGATAAGCTCACCTGGAAGAAGTGGAAGTTCCAGTGGTTTCCAGTGCCACCAAGGAGCTGGGAGGAGACGCTGGGTCTGCCGAGCTCCACAGTGGTCACTGTGCCTTCTAGATGCACACATTTATTACTTGACGAGACCACATCTGGAATCGCTGACAAACGACGCAGTGGGGCTTACCTTTGTGGAATTCAGGGGTTTGGGTTGTGGTGGGGGTACACCCTTGTGGAAGTGAGGAGCAAAAGTCAGTGACACCTAACGTCCCAGGCCTGGACGTCTCAAACCGCAGATGGCTGATTGGTGGGGAAAGAAACGAGCACCTGCAGGTCACCTTCGGGAGCAAACTGTTGAAGCAGTTGCCCCTGAGGCTGACCTAGTTTGACAGTGTCCACGCATAGATGCTCTCCTTTTCAGGATTTGTTCCAGGTGTTTGTTTATTTGCAAACCACTCTATTTGCTGCTGAAAATACTCCTCCAGAGCAGATACACAACTGACTGTGATTCTCTGTGAGACAGCCCAGCGCGCAAGCACTGAAGCCTCCTCCTCGCACCTCCACACTCTGGGACCACTGGGTCTGAATACAGGCAGCACTGATCACTCCTGCAATCCCAAAATGAATCCCCCCCAGGATACATGCTGATTAGGAAAGGCCTCTCAGTTTATCTGTCTGACTGTGGACTATTTTATGGAACTCTTCATTTGCAACAGAGAAAACTCAACTCACACTGAGTTAATCTCTTTCTCTCTCACACACACACATATACACAAAGAGATGTTTTGTTTCAATGAATAAAAATGTCAGGGATGGTTTCAGGTATAGCTGGATCCAGGTGCTCAAGGCATCACCAGAATCCAGCCTTCTTGCAAGTTCTATTTTCCTCTGGGTTGGCTTCACTCTCAAGCAGGTTTTCTCCTCACAATGTCAAGATGGTTGCCATGAGTCTCAAGCTTACAGACTCTGCTCCAAGTTGAACCAAAAGAAAGTTTCTTTTCCTTGCTAATTTTTAATGGGTATGTTGAGGCATAACTGATATACAATAAATTGCACACATTTAAAGTGTATAATTTGATGAATCTTGATATATGTAGTCACCCAGGAAACCATCTCCACAATCAAAATAGTAAATATATCTATGACTCAGAAGTTTCCTTGGGCCCCTTGTAATCCCTTTTTTTTACTTCTTTTCCCCCATTCCCAAGTAATGACTGATCTGCTTTCAGGCACTTTAGATTAGTTTGCATAGTCTAGAATTTTATATAAATGGAGTCACACAGTATGTACTGCCTGTGAGGGGAGGTCCTGGGTTGCTCTGAGATTAATTGGCCCTTGGATTTCTAGTTTCTTAAGGTGGAAGCTGATTTGAGACCGTTCTTGTTTAACATGGGTGCTTAGTGCTATAAACTTCTCCCTAAGTTCTGCTTTGGGTGAGTTCCACAAATTCCAATATGCTGTGTTTTCATAGTCATTTAGTTCAAAATACTTCCCAGTTTAAGAAATAGAACTGCCATGTGGCCCAGCAATCCCACTGCTGGGCATACACACCGAGGAAACCAGAATTGAAAGAGACACGTGTACCCCAATGTTCATCACAGCACTGTTTATAATAGCCAGAACACGGAAGTAACCTAGATGTCTATCAGCAGACGAATGGATGAGAAAGCTGTGGTACATATGCACAACGGAGTATTACTCAGCCATTAAAAAGAATGTATTTGAATCAGTTCTAATGAGGTGCATGAAACTGGAGCCTATTATACAGAGTGAAGTAAGCCAGAAAGAAAAACACCAATACAGTATACTAACGCATATATATGGAATTTAGAAAGATGCAAATGATAACCCTGTATGCAAGACAGCAAGAGACACAGATGTATAGAACAGTCTTTTGGACTCTGTGGGAGAGGGTGAGGGTGGGATGATTTGGGAAAATGGCATTGAAACATGTATATTATCATATGTGAAACGAATTGCCAGTCCAGGTTCAATGCATGATACAGGATGCTTGGGGCTGGTACACTGGGATGACCCAGAGGGATGGGATGGGGAGGGAGGTGGGAGGGGGGTTCAAGATGGGGAACATGTGTACACCCGGGGTGGATTCATGTCAATGTATGTATGGCGAAACCAATACAATAATGTAATTAGCCTCCAAAAAATTAATTAATTAATTTAAAAAATAAAAGCAGTAAACAAATTATACTGAAAACATTACCTTCAAATATAGTAAATGAAAAAAAACTACTTCCCAGTTTAATTGTTAATTTCTTCTCTGATCCATGTTATTTAAAAGTGTGCAGTTTTGTTTCACACATTTGGGAATTTTCCAGATGTATTTCTGTTATTTCTGTCAAATGTATTTCCCACTGTGGTCAGAGAATATATTTGGCATGGCTTGCATCTTTTAGTAGTTTTAGTGATCGTTCTAGGTATTGTAATATACCCAGAAGTGTGAGTAAGGACAGACCTTGGTTGATATCTGTGGGCTGAGTCATTGGCCCACTTGACTGTTTCATGTCTCTTCTGCAGGAAATGTCTCTGGTGAACTTGAATGTATTAGCCAAAGTTATGACACTTTATGTACACTCCCATTGCGTCCTCCTTAGACCTTTCTGTCTCCAGGTTCCCAATCTTACTCTTTCTTCTTCTCAACCACCTAACAGTTGGCAAAGGGCCAGGTAGCAAATATTTTACACTTTGCTCAATGCTACCATTATAGTGCAGATGCAACCACAAACAACATGAAAACAAATGGGTATGGATGGGTTTCAATAAAACTTTATTTACAAAAACAAGCATGGGGCTGGGTTTGAATGTCATCGGCCAACCCATGATCTGAGTCACTTGCCGTTACCCCTGAGGATGTATATTCCCTTGACTCTACCTCTACCTCTTCTTGTTCCATACAAAGTGGTTGACCAGAGGCAGTGCCCTGAGGCACATCTCTCCCCGTTGCCTTCCAGGGCTACTGCGTGGGGCTGTACAGTGGTGATGGTCCATTTCAGGCCCACACTTACAAATCATGTCAGTGAATCAGTGCACTGAGCTTGGGCTAATTCTTCCTTCTTCGGAGAGTTATAGGGAAGCCCACATCAGGTGTGAGCTGTGAGCCATAAGAACAGAATCAGAAGATACTGACAGTGTGAGGATCTGGGCCACTTGTTTGTGAAGCTTCCTTGCACCCTCTGACCCTGCTTATGTCTGACCCCACAGGTAACGTTTCTTTTTTCAGTGTATTACCATTGGGCCTGTCTGTTCTATTGTTTGGTTGGTTTGACAGCTCCCAGCTTAAGACAGGCAGTGCTGGTCACATGGTCACTTAAAGTCCCACAGTCAAGTATTCAGCTTCTATCAGAGCCCAGTTATGTGCCAGGGGCTGTGTTTTGAATGGTGTATAGTTTCCTTTCACAGACTTCATGACCTTGTTCCAGAACTCTAGGAGTGCGAGACTGCTATGTCTCTGCTTTTGAGACCAGAGTTTCCATGCTGTATCTTTCTCTTGCACCGATACCTCTAGTTACATGGGGTTTCTTGGTTATGTAACCCAAACAAGGATGCTTATCCTACTAAGTCCTACTACAGAAACTTTTTATGCTCTGGGTCCCACTCAGAGCTAGAAACTTTCCAAGTCCCCTGATGAATTGGATTCTATCAGTTTTCTCAAGTAAGACATGCTGCTTCCAGAAAAGAAGCCCATCAAGTTTGTGCTTCTTTCTTGGTGACAGGAGGGCCAAGGTGCATTTTGGATGGACTGGCCCAGCCTGTCTCAGATCACTAAACATCTATGAAGTTTACCAATGTGGCAGGCCTCTGATTCTCTGCAGGTTTTATCTCCCAGCCCCTACCATGTCCTGCTGTGGCATCCACAGTACTTCTTGCTCACTGGGTCAAATTCATATGATATCACTGATATGATGGACCAATACATTGTTCTTCAGGATGGCTACACAGTCCAGGGCCCTTCAGACAATATTATGATAGAAATTGTGATTACGCTCAGGCAAACATAAATTCAGAGCAAAACTGTGATTATGTCCTATAGCCCACCTCATGAAAATTCTAATCCTCCTTCTGGATTAATGTGGGAAAAAGCATATTCACCTTATTAATAGCCACATACCATGTTCCTAAGTTATATTCCCACATTGTGCCAATTTGCTCTAGTAAAGAAACCCATTTAGCTCATTAGCTGAAATTGTGACTATTACTTAATTAAACTTGGGTGAAAGTGGTGGTAGTCTCTTCCAATCCACTATTATCCATCTGATCTTTGCAGGGGCCAAACTGGTGCATTCACTGGGAATATGATGGGGATCCTGATGTGCTGCAGTTGATGGGGTCTCAAAGAGTCAGACACAACTTAGCAACTAAACAAAACAAACAAACAAAAAATGACAGGAACAGGACCCCTTCATCCTTATAAGCCGTTGAAGATGGCACTGATTTCTCCAAACCCCTCCCCCAGGGTCAGATAGATAAAGAAATAGATATATCTATATTTATAAAAATCTATATATGAAATATATATACTATCATGTCTTGGGAGGAGTGGGGAGATGTTGAAATTTTAGGCGCTTCCACTTTGTGTTTACAGACAAGAAGGCAATGTGAAGGCTCAATCAATTGCTAAGTGTGCCCATTCACATTATACTTTTGGAAACCAGAGAAATTATCAATGGGTACCTTTATGGTACCCAATGTCTCACTGCAAAACAGAGTGCCCCAGGAGTCAATTTATCACCTGACCCCATATGTCTGTGCTAACAGAGCTGCTTTTTGCCTCTGGGTTTCAATGTCAAGTTAGACCTTGTATCCAGAACCCTTCAAACGTCTGGGTGTTCCCCCTTCCCCGGGTTACCCGAACTGATGGACATAGACCCTTGAGGAAAGATGATACTTGTTCAGGTGCTGCAGAATCCATCCTTTCAAGACTTTTCCTCCAAGCAGAGGGTTCTGGGTCCAAGAAGTAACTCAGATTTGGAAAGTAGCAGAGGGTTATGACTTTGTACAGAGGTGGCAGACCTCAGTTTTCTCTTGATTTTCCATATTAAACAGTTATCCTCGTTGGCTGCTTATCCAGGACCATGAGCCAGAAGGAAGGGGTGAAGGTCTGGAGTAGCAGAGGGTAGGTGTGTTGATCACTAAAATAATAATCACTAAAATAATTTACATTGGCAGCACAAAGTCGCTTAGACCTGGTTCAGTCCTCATAGGATGACCATGTAGCAGATTCACAAGTTCAGGCTAAAGGATGGAGTCAGGCTGTAATCAGCCTTTAAACAAAACAAGAGAGCTTTAGAAGTCACTCGGAAAGTCTTTACATGGAAAGTCTCTACATATGTTAATAGAGGGTCACCAAGAGAGTGTGTGGGGATGAGCTAACCCCAGGCAAGTTCAAAGAAATCCTTGTTGTGGGGTCAGGTTGGGTTAACTAGATTTTCCGTCATCTCCCCCAAAACCACTTTTGCTTCTACCTCAGCACAGGGAGAAATGACTCAGCACAGATCCAGTTAATTTGGTAGAAGATACATGAGAACGTTGAGGTTTATATTTTGGCCTCCTATTATTCTAATGATGGTGCCCAATTTCTTTCAGAACCCCCTCTAGAGTCTAATATACACGTTAAGATTCCCTCCACCTTCTTGGCCAAAGATTAAAGCAAAGGTTTTTTCCCTCTATTTGGGGAAGGAGGGCAGGTGCCATTTAACTGATGTCCCTAGGAGAATTTTATCTTTGTTTCTTCAAAAAGCTTCCTTCAAGTGTAGTCTAGGAATGACATTTTCCTCCCTTTCGAGTCATCTTGGTCCACACGGCACTTCCAGGACGGACCATAACCTGGAACACTATTTTAGTAATCCATCAGGGGACAGGAGATTGCAGCGAGGAGTGCCCATCAGCCTCAGCTCCGACTGAGCCCCCACCAGATGTGACAGAAGAGGTCTTTATCCCTTTCCCAGCTGCCACCCACTTGCCATCCTCTCCAGACCAAATAGACAATGGATGACAACCGGAAGAGGAGCAGGTTCTGTCCCTGGGGGCTGAACGCTTTACTACAGCCATACAGAAGTATCAGCTGTGTCTCCACTGACATCATGACCATCTCCTAGCAGAAATCCTCAAAGCCAACCTTCTTATAAAAAGGCAAAAGACAAATGTTCTATGAATTCCCCTATATGAGTTACCTAGAGTAGTCCGATTCATAGACACAAAGTAGAGTGGTGGTGAGAAGGAACCTGGAGGAGAAGAAACGAGAAGCTATTGTTTAATGGGTACAGAGTTTCAGTTTTACAAGCTGGAAACTTCTGGGCAGTTTGGGGAGGGATGAATAGGCGAGCACAGAGAATCTGGGGTATAGTGAAAATACTCTGCAAGATGCCATATTGATTGACACATGATACTTTTGTCCAAAACCCATAGAATGTACAACAGCAAGAGTGAACACTGATGTAAACTACGGACTCTGGGTGAGCATGTATGTCAGCATAGGTTCATTGATTGTAACTAATGCAGCCCTTTGCTAGGGGATGTCACCAACAAGGGAGGCTATGTATGTGTGGGGGCAGGTCTGTGAAGATAGCTTTATCTTCCTCTGAATTTTACTGCCAACCCAAAGTTGCTCTAATAAATTGTCTTAATTTTAAGCCTCCCCCAGCCAACCCCACCCCACCAAAGGTTCTGGAGATCTGTTTTTACAGCAGTGTGAATACGCTTAACACCACTGTACATTTCTTTTCTTTTTTTTTCACCACTGTACATTTAAAAATGCTCTGGGGCTTCTCTGGTGCCTCAGTGGTGAGGAATCCGCCTGCCAATGCAGGAGACACGGGTGCGATCCCTAGTCCAGGAGGATCCCACACGTCGTGGAGCAATTGAGCCCATGCACCACAACTATGAGTCTGTGCTCTAGAGCCTAGGAACTGCAGCTACTGAAGCCCTGTGCCCTAGAGCCCGTGCTCCGCAACGAGGGCCGTCACCACAGTGAGGAGCATGCGCACTGCCGCTAGAGCAGCCCTGCTCGCCACAACTAAAGCAAAAAGCCTGCACTGCACCAAAGACACAGCACAGCCAGAAAGAAAGAAAATAATTTTTAAAATGCTCCTGATGGTAGATTCTATGTTATGTGTTTTTACCACAGTAAAAGATATTTTTAACAGTCATCTAAACTTCACTTACTTCCAAACCCAGGTAGCCCCAAACAGTTAACAACAGAATATGCATAGTTATACGTATGAATCAGGCTGCATGTCCAAGGTGTGCCCATTTGCACACATGACAAGTGATTGTGCATACTTATGCCCCACAATACTTCCAGGAGAGTGAAGTTGTGAGTGCCCCTAAGTCAAATGGAGTAAAATTGTTTGGGACACCAGAAATCAGTGCTCTTGTGCTGGGAGCCCTGAGAGTGGGGCGGTCTGCTCGAGCTCAGCGGCTGCGGCAGAGTGGAGTGGGACTCCCGGGAAGAGGATGGCCGAGGGAAAAAGGAAGGGCTTGCCCTTCACCCAACCTCGCTGTCCTCTAGCATCCGAGGAGCCACATTTATTTATTTACAGCGGTGACCCTCGGCAGAGTTTCAGAGGATACATCGCAGTGTGGGTTTTTGTGAAGACTTGGATTAAGATGCAAATTAATGATCACAATTCCTGGCCCTTAAATGGCACCTCTTCCTGAAAGCCCTCAAAGAGCTGTCCTATTTGCTGTCCAACAAAATGCTTCTTTCTCTAACAACACTGTGAAGTATAAACAGCCACAAACCACTATCAAAAGAAAATGTTTTAAATACAGTCACTATCGCAGGTGCATTTGAGTTGGGAAATGTATTTGCTCCTATAAATTATTATCAGCTAGGTTTTCCCTTCTTTTCTCCCTTTTTTAAGCCAGCATAAAAACCCAGAGTAAGTTACCGTGAAAAGCTATAATAATGCTAATTTTGTTCCCATTTCCTGGCTTTTTCCCCCAGACTTGAGGCTCTTTATTATGACTGAACATTTTTTTTTCCATTAATCATACCCTTTCTCCCAGGCTCTGCTCTTTCGAAGTTGTATTATTATTTCCCTCTATGACTGACTGCAGCATATTTGATGTTTCAGATCAACGACTAATGCATGAAAGCACATTCCCAAGGGCTACACTGTCCACCCTGTAGTTTAAAAGCTTCCCCAAATGAGTGGGGATGCGTCATTCTAAGTGAAATGTTCTGGGCAGCTTGCCCCAAGACCTCCTTGGGAGCAGGCAGGTCTGAAGCAGGGAGCATAGGTATATGAAAAGGCGTGAGTCTCACGTGTCACTTCATGCCTATCTTCCTGGTCACTGCCTGGTCACAAGCGGTAACCACACGTGGGAAAATCATCCACTGGGGGCAGCAGTTTCCTGGGTGTTCCCTTCATGTCCCCCTCCGCGACCCCCCAGCATGATAACAGCTGCTTTTTCTTCAGAAGGGATCCCTGAGGGAACACTGATGCTGCTGAGTGGAGGCTTTGAGGGAATCTGAATCCTTGAATCTGGATGTGAGAAAGACGGGGAGCATCTAATTCAGAAGTAAGAATTCTGTCAACTCTTTGTGGCAAATTTGTCCTGGTAGCTCAGTTGGAAAAGAATCTGCCTGCAATGCAGGAGACCCCGGTTCAATTCCTGGGTCAGGAAGATGCGCTGGAGAAGGGATAGGCTACCCATGCCAGTATTCTGGCCTGGAGAATTCCATGAACTGTATAGTCCATAGTGTCGCAAAGAGTCAGACACGACTGAGCCACTTTCACTTTCTTTCACTTTCAGTCAGCGGGAGGCCTTGAAGGACCATTACATGCGCCTGAGTCCCACTCCCAAAGTGAGACACAAATTTGTTACCTTAATAAGCACATCTAGGTTGGTGGGGAAATCTGTTTATTGAATAAATGAATGACTGAGCAAATGAAAAAGAGAGGAATGATTTGCATTAAGTCCCACCAAAACCCTCAGAGGGAAGTGCTCTCAGTAATGTCCACTTTATAAATGGAAAAACTAGGGGTATGAGAGGGTGAGCTCTTGCCAAGGTCACAGAGCTGCCTGAACACAGCTGATGGTCCAGTATTTGTCTTACTCTGAGAAGTTCCACTTTCCCTTCCAACCCAGTGCTCAAGCTCATGAGCCAAATTCCAACCTCCAAGTCCACTTAACTCAGGGACCATCCTGAAGTATTTTTTATTTACAGCTGAGTCACTAGTAAATGAAAATAGCAGAGTGGTATGGAGTAATAGGACTTCCCACGTAGCCCTAGTGGTAAAGAACTTGCCTGCAATGCAGGAGACATAAGAGACATGGGTTCAGCCCCTGGGTCGGGAAGATCCCCTGGAGAAGGGCACAGCAAGTATTCTTGCCTGGAGAATCCCATGGACAGAGGAGCCTGGCGGGATACAGTCCGCAGGGTCGCAAAGAGTTGGACACGACTGAAGCGAAGTAGCACACTCTCCTATGAGGAGTGATAAGAATTAACATTTGTATAGCACTTACAAGGTGGGGGCACTGTTCTAAGCCCTTTGCATATACATAGTTGTTTTACAATGTTGTGTTAGTTTCTGCTGTACAGTGAAGTGAATCCGCTACATATGTGTGTATATATATCCCGTCCCTCTTAGATGTCCCTCAAACCCCAAGTTGCACCCATCCCACTCCTCTAAGTCACCCCAGAGCACCAAGCTGGGCTCCCTGTGCTATACTTCAGGTTCCCACCAGTTATTTATTTTACACATGTTAGTGAATATATGTCAGTCCCAATCTCCCAATTCATCCCACTCCCCCTTTCCACTCTTCCTGTATTATTTCATTAATTACATATTCTTAAAATTGTTTGAATCTTCGCCTCCCTCCTCTGATGTTGGGTTAGGAACTGCCTTTACAGGTGCGGAGACTGAAGGCAGTAAGTGGCTTGTCAGCAGGAGGCAAAGACTGGACTAGGTGCCAGACAGTTTGGCTCCGGACCTGGCGCTCACTGACTGCACTGTCGTCTGTGATGGGGCAGGTGCTCCTGCATGTTCCCTCTACCCCCTCGTGTGGCTGAAGGTGAGGACCGTTCCTGCCTCTTACCAGCAGGGTGAACACTGTCCCTCCTCACTCCCCCAAGTGAGGAGAGGCCACGGCAGAGGACTGGCCCTGGCACACACACGGTGCCCTCAGCTCACACCCAGCCTGAGCCTGGCTCTCCAGTTCTCTGCACGGCCCCCGGCCTCTGCAGCCCACCACTCTGTTTTTGTGGATCTGCAGGTTTCTAAAGCAACCATCCACCTGAGCCAAGAGCCCTGGGGAGTCCATGCCTGAATCCCTGGTAGCATCTGTAGAAAAGGCCTCGTCTGTCTCATCCTTCTGCCTCTGACCTCGTCTCTCAGGAGAAGCTGGGTCCTACAGCATGATTTACGGTTCTTGCTCAGAGGTGGGGCCTCCCTTCGACCTCAGGGGACTTTCTTGGCTTCAGTGTGGGTAAAGACCAGAACCTGAATTTTTAGTATTTGACTTGTGTGTTTTCAGAATGTGTGTGAGCCCCTTGAGACCAGGTATCACAGCTTGTTTATCTCTTAACCTCAGAACCTAGCACAGAATCTGCCTCACTGAGGTGTTCTACTAAAGATAGCTGAATAAGTGAATAGATTAATATAGGGGCTCAGTATATTTGATTGCATTGGATAAAGGAGGCACCCTCACCTCTCTCCAAGTGATGACTTGGTAAAGCATTGTAAGTTTCTCCCTTCAGGATCCTACGAGGCACATGGAGATGGGGCGCACTGTGTGTAGGGCCAGAGTGCCTGACACAGCTACAGTCAGAGTTGCTCTTCTCTCTTCTCTTTCACCTAAGAAGTATCTGTATACATTAGTCCCAGCAGGAAAGAGACATCACATTGCTATGGAGGCAATTGAGGAGAATTTAGAACAGGTCATGTATAAAGGTGTGAGTAGGATTAAAGGAAACCCCTAGGGGATGGTGAGCAGCAGCAATTGCTCTGCATGTCTAAAACAGTAAGGATGGGGATGATTCTGAAACCCGCAGGGAGAAAGAGAGAGGTGTGGCTGAGGCAGAGGGGCACCAGTCACTGCCAGCCTAGGGCCTGGCAGGGACAGAGGCAACTTGATCTCTGTCTCCTCCCATCCTTCAGTCTCCTGCTGGTTTCTCCTACTGGCCAGAGCTGAATAGAAGTGAGAGGGTCTGATGATGTGGTCCTCGGCATCCCAGAACTCAGAGCAGGGTGAAGAAAGCGGATGTCTTAGTCCATACAAGATGCTGTAATAAAACTGCCCACAGACTGGGAGCTTAAACAGCAAACATGTATTTCTCACAGTTCTGGAGGCTGGGAAGTCCAAGATCAAAATGCTGACAGACCCAAGATCTGGTAAGAGAACTCTTCCTGGCTTGCAGATGGCTACCTTTCCTTGTGTCCTCAAGGAGGCGGTGGAGAACAGAGACAAAAATCTCATGCCTCCTCCCCTTTTTATAAGGACACTAATGCCATTCATCGGGGCTGCTAATGAGCAAATCACCTCGCAAAGCCCACCTCCAAACACTATCATGCTGGGGATGAGGTCTTCACATACGAATCTTGGGGGATCACAAACGTTCAGTCAGTAGTAGATATGGACCTGGAGGAGCACATCAAACCTTCAGCCCACTAAGATGAATTCATTGATAAAAGCCTCCTCTATTGAAAAGACAAAACAAAATTTTGAAAACCAGTCCTCTGATCCATCCCCCTTACTTCCCAGTGAGGAAAGGGAGGTAGAAAATCAGATACTGAACTGACTCACATTGCAAACCTGGAACCCTAACTACCTGATGGCTAATTCCTAATTTGTCCTCAACGATATCCTTCTAGCTTTCTCTTGGGGCCATACTTCAGAGTCACATGCTCCTCTAAGCATTGGTGTTTGTAACCACTTGCTGATTTTTCGTGAGAGGCCTCTTAAATCACCTGCTGTAACCCACTGCCGATGCCTCTGAATTTACGGTTCCAGTTAAAGTCACGTCCACGAAGGGGGAGGGAATGAACAGCTCTCCCATCCCTTCAAGCCCCCAAATTGATTTGGCACTCGAAGTCACTGTTATATTTTATACTGAGTCTTCTGAATCAGTTCATTGAATTTTAGCTGTAGCTATATAAAATCCTCTCCAGTGAAATTATTTGGCCATATTGCAGATGGTTCTGCCATGATCTATCAATGCCACTAACTATAAGCAATAAAGAAAAAAAAATCTGCCTTCTTCTCTTTTCATTATAATGGATTTTCTAAACTCAGATTGAACCTTGGGAGACACTTTCTTACCTTTTTAATTTTTAAAAGGTGGCATTTTGAATTTTTGTATGAAACATGCAAGAACAGTGGTAGCAAGTTTTGAAGATTTCCTATGCGGTGGAAATATTGCTGGGGAGATTCAGAAAAAATTTGGCTTGGATTCCTTGGAAGAAAAAGCTGGGTCTGGGGAGGACTCCTCAGAGTCCAGTTGGACTTGAACACCTGTGATTTAGTGCAGAGCAGGAGGGAGGCATTTGTAAGCAAAGAGCAGATATGAAAACCCAGCTGGGACTGTTTTAATACATTGATCAAGGGGGAAAGTTGGCATAATGTCTCCAAAGTTTACAAAATATATATTATTGTCCTTCTCGGGAGCCTGAATCCCAGGTCAGAGAGGAAGCTATTGAAGCCAACTTTGGAAAGTATTACCAAGTAGCTTAAGTTGGGGAGAAGGCACTGGTGACCCACTCAAGTACTCTTGCCTGGAAACTCCCATGGATGGAGGAGCCTGGTGGTCTGTAGTCCATGGGGTCGCTAAGAGTCGGACATGACTGAGCAACTTCACTTTCACTTTTCACTTTCATGCATTGGAGAAGGAAATGGCAACCCACTCCAGTGTTCTTGCCTGGAGAATCCCAGGGATGGGGGAGCCTGGTGGACTGCCGTCTATGGGGTCACACAGAGTCGGACACGACTGATGCGACTTAGCAGCAGCAGCAGCAGCTTAAGTGGAAGAAGCAGATGGCATCACAAAGAGGAGCTGATTCACAACTCAGGGAAGAAAGGCTGAGAGTGCATATGAACACAGAGACCACAGACAACTGTGCAGCCAACACCCAGCCTTAGACTCTGAGAATATGTCTGCAGTTACTATAAATGAGACTTTTAAGACAAGTCTCGAGGCTGATGATGAAGCTGGAGTCAGCATTCAGTTCCATTCAGTTCAGTTCAGTCGCTCAGTCGTGTCCGACTCTCTGCGACCCCATGAATCACAGCACACCAGGCCTCCCTGTCCATCACCAATTCCTGGAGTTCACTCAAACTCATGTCCACAGAGTCGGTGATGCCATCCAGCCATCTCATTGTCTGTCCCCTTCTCCTCCCGCCCCCAATCCCTCCCAGCATCAGACTCTTTTCCAGTGAGTCAACTCTTCGCATGAGGTGGCCAAAGTATTGGAGTTTCAGCTTTAGCATCAGTCCTTCCAATGAACACCTAGAAATGTTCTGGTTGGATCTCCTTGTAGTCCAAGGGACTCTCAAGAGTCTTCTCCAGAACCACAGTTCAAAAGCATCAATTCGTTGGTGCTCAGCTTTCTTCACAGTCCAACTCTCACATCCATACATGACCACTAGAAAAACCATAGCCTTGACTAGATGGACCTTTGTTGGCAAAGTAATGTCTCTGCCTTTTAATATGCTCTCTAGGTTGGTCATAACTTTCCTTCCAAGGAGTAAGCATCTTTTAATTTCATGGCTGCAATCAGCATCTGCAGTGATTTTGAAGCCCAAAAAAATGAAGTCTGACACTGTTTCCACTGTTTCCCTATCTATTTGCCATGAAGTGATGGGACCAGATGCCATGATCTTTGTTTTCTGAATGTTGAGCTTCAAGCCAACCTTTTCACTCTCCTCTTTCACTTTCATCAAGAGGCTTTTGAGTTCCTCTTCACTTTCTGCCATAAGGGTGGTGTCATCTGCATATCTGAGGTTATTGATATTTCTCCCAGCAATCTTGATTCCAGCTTGTGCTTCTTCCAGCCCAGCGTTCCTCATGATGTACTCTGCATAGAAGTTAAATAAGCAGGGTGACAATATACAGCCTTGACGTACTCCTTTTCCTATTTGGAACCAGTCTGTTGTTCCATGTCCAGTTCTAACTGTTGCTTCCTGACCTGCATACAGGTTTCTCAAGAGGCAGGTCAGGTGGTCCGGTATTCCCATCTCTTTCAGAATGTTCCACAGTTTATTGTGATCCACACAGTCAAAGGCTTTGGCATAGTCAATGAAGCAGAAATAGATGTTTTTCTGGAACTCTCTTGCTTTCTCCATGATCCAGCAGATGTTGGCAATTTGATCTCTGGTTCCTCTGCATTTTTAAAACCAGCTTGAACATCTGGAAGTTCACGGTTCACATATTGCTGAAGCCTGGCTTGGAGAATTTTGAGCATGACTTTACTAGCGTGTGAGATGAGTGCAATTGTGCGGTAGTTTGAGCATTCTTTGGCATTGCCTTTCTTTGGGATTGGAATGAAGACTGACCTTTACCACCATAGAACCCAAAAGAAAAGAAAGCAGGTTAGAACTTGCCTTTTCACAAAAATATTTTATCACTAAAATTCTTCTATGTTTTTGTATGGAAACGTACTTGGCCTTCTGTCCTTTTCCCCTAGAACTGTGATTCTCAAGTTGTGATCCCCAGACCAATAGCATCAGCACCTCTTGCTGTATCAGTTTCCTAGGGCTGCCATAACAAATTAGCACAAACTGAGGTGACTTAAAGAACAGAAATTTTTCTCTCTTGGTTCTGGAAGATAGAATCTGAAATAAAGTTTTTGGCAAAAGCATGCCCCCTCTGAAGTCTTCTGGGGAAAAGCATGCTTCCTTTTCTCTTCCTAGCTCTGGTGGCTGCTGGCAGTCCTTGGTGCTCCTTGGCTTGTGGATGTATCATTTCAACCTCTGCCTCCATCATCACCTGGCTTTCTCCCTGTATTTCTGTTCCTGTGTCCCTTTTCTTATAAGGACACCAGTCATATGGAATTTAGGGCCTACACTAATCCAGTATGACATCATCATAGCCAGTTACATTCGCAGTTACCCTGCTTCTAAATCAGGTCACTTTCTGAAGTTCTGGGTGGATATGAATTGGGGGTGGGGATGGGGTGGGCAGTGATGGGACACACTATTTAACTCTGAGCATCAGGGAAATGAGGATTCTCAGAAATTCAAATTCTCAGGCCTCACCCTAGACCCTTTGAGCTGTAAACTTTCCATTGAGTGGAGCCCAAGAACCTGTGTTTAAACAAGACCTCCAGGAGATTAGCAGAGCCCTCTAAAGGGTGACAATCATTGTTCTGGAAGGAGGTGCACCAGCATCTCCCAACTTCAGCATTCAGTCCACACAGAAAACATGCGGGAAAATTACCATAAGACGAAGGAAATGTCTGATGGAAGAGAGAGTGCGGTAGTGGGACAACAGGAGAGTAGGGTGTGGGGCTGAACTTTGACGCAAGAGTGGATCTGCACTCGAACACTGATGACATTGCCAGGGGTTGTCAGCTAATGTGCATCTGTGTGCTCAGTTGCTCAGTCATGTTCAACTCTTTGTGACTCCATGGACTGTAACCCATCTGGCTCCTCTGTCCATGGGATTATTCTGGCAAGAATACTGGAGTGGGTTGCCATGCCTTCCTCCAGGGGATCTCCCAACCCAGGTTTGAAACGCATGTCTCCATTGACTCCTGCATTGCCAGATGGATTCTTTACCACTGCACCACCTGGGAAGCCCCAAAATGTATTTATACTTACCCCAACAATAGTCACCTTCATAGTTGGCATCATCATGAACCACTCAAATCATATATGGCAGAAAACAAAAGTCATCACATAAAAGCTCTCAAAATGTGTTTATTAGAGCTAAAGGATAGTCCTTCTACCTTGGCCATCGATTTCATTACTTTAAACTTTACTTTTAGTCCTTAATGTTGTTTCTTTCTTCCAAAGAAATGAAGGCTTTCCTTAATCACCAAAAGGAAAAGAAATAATATTCTCTCTTAAGATTTCTGCACTCTTATTCCTCTGATTAGGGCTCTGTTGTTTCTCTTTAAGGCCAGTAATTGATGTGTGGTACAGACTCATTCTCAGGGGTTGGTTGAATTGAATTTATGTGATGTGGAGGTTTTGGCTATTTCACTGTGATTAAACTTTTATGCTACATATCAATCAATCTATCAGTCAAAAAGAAATTTCAAGCATATTCTCTGTGCTCCAACACTGTGTTAAGTATTTTTGGAAAGGAATAAGAAGGTACACACAGAAATATAAAGTAGTCTCTCATGCATGCCTCCCCACCCATCCACCCACCCACATACCTATAATCCGTTAGGAGGCAGTGTGTGTGTGTGCTAAGTCGCTTCAGTCGTGTTCAAAGGAGGCAGTGTAGTGTTTAGGAAAAGCGGTGAATTCGGTGTCTGAAGACCTTGGATATGGTACTCACCTCCTTCTTCCTGTTTCAGAATAGCCTATGGGCAGGACATTTACTGCTCACTAAACGCCACTTTTCCCAGTAGTCATGTATGGATGTGAGAGTTGGATATAAAGAAAGCTGAGTGCCAAAGAATTGATGCTTTTGAACTGTGGTGTTGGAGAAGACTCTTGAGAGTCCCTTGGACTGCAAGGAGATCCAACCAGTCCATTCTAAAGGAAATCAGTCCTGAATATTCATTGGAAGGACTGATGTTGAAGCTGAAACTCCAATCCTTTGGCCACCTGATGTGAAGAGCTGACTCATTTGAAAATATCCTGATTCTGGGAAAGATTGAAGGCAGGAGAAGGGGACGACAGAGGGTGAGATGGCTGGATGGCGTCACCAACGCAATGGACATGGGGTTTTTTTCTTTTAATTTATTTTAATTGGGGGCTAATTACTTTACAATATTGTGGTGGTTTCTGCCATACATTCACATGAATCAGCCATGGGTGTACATGTGTTCCCCATCCTGAACCTCCCTCCCACCTCCCTCCCCATCCCATCCCTCAGGGTCATCCCAGTGCACCAGTCCTGAGCGCCCTGTCTCGACATGAGTTTGGGTGAACTCAGGGAGTTGATGATAGACTGGGAGGCCTGGTGTGCTGTGGTTCATGGGGTCGCACAGAGTCGGACACAACTGAAGCAACTTAGCAGCAGCAGCAGCAGCAGCCCCCTGCTTACAGTTAAGCAGAGTCATGTGACTAGTTATGGCCAGTGGGTGTGAGCAGAAGGGACATGTGTCATTTCCAGCCTGGAGCATTTAAGAGTTAGTGTGTGACCCTCCTGCTTTTTTCCTCTTTTTCTGCAGCAAGCTCTGAAGACGTATACTAAGGCACTGCAACCAGCACGACCTGTCTAAGGCTGAATCTCTGAGTGATCACGTGGAGCTGAGCCTCCTGCTTACTTACAAGACTGAACAAGAAATTAAGTCATGTTAGTTAAGTCACTGAGATACGGCTTTTTGATATGGTGTTGCTTAGTCGATTCTGACCAAAAGAGCCGCTGATCTAAATTTGATCAATAAGTTATTCTCCCAGAACTTTGAGCCTTGAGTGAGTGCCTCTTACATGATGATGCTGCGAGAGCATTCATCACAACTGTGATGTGTTCATTAGACTGTTTCTGCTACAAAACTTGCATCACAGTACCCCCTGTCCATCAGGGTTCCATTTATTCCTGCCCATCTCCCAGCTGGGCTCTAAAGATTTATGCACTTCTGTGGTCTCTTGATAACCCTCCAATAAGTTCACATTTGCTTCATTTAGCCAAGATCTGTTTCTTTTGACCTTGGTAAGGCTCCACCCCTTGGCTTTGGATCAATGATCATGGCCTACCTATGCCCCTGCTCAGACTCAGCACTCCTCATCTACGAGCACTGTCAACCCCACAGCAAGAATCACCTCAGAGGCCAAGCCCCAGAAAAGGCCTACAATTAGAACTGATTATCCTTTACCCCTAGAATACTATCAGGACCCATCTCATTTCCTCGGATGGCACAAAAGAGTACCAGCCTCCCAGGCCGTTCCTCAGTGATCTGATTTCTATACTTCTCTGGGTATTTCCTGATGTGACTCAGAGAGGCCAGCCCTTCCCAAACCCTAGGTTCTTCCAGCGTGCCTCTCAAACTCATGCTTGGTCAGCAGCAAAACCCCACTGTCCTCAACCTCTTCCACCTTATTAAACCCCACCTTTCCCTGAGAATGTGGGTTCCCTCAAGCCTTCTGCTGTTATCACTGGTTCTCTCCCGGAGGCATGGAGTATCTCCTTACTGCTCCTTGTAAGACCACTGATTCCATCCTACCCCTGCCCCCCACCTCTTGCAAAGTTTTCAGTCTGCTGGAAGCACATCTACCTGCTCCTTACCTATTGCGTTCACCTACCAGCCTCAGGTAGGTGAATAGTCAGCTAGCTTAACTTGTGTTTTCTCTCCATCACTGTTTGTCAGCCTT
Source organism: Moschus berezovskii (assembly GCF_049115385.1). Lineage (NCBI taxonomy): Eukaryota > Metazoa > Chordata > Mammalia > Artiodactyla > Moschidae > Moschus > Moschus berezovskii. The sequence continues at coordinate 52,838,977 of NC_142464.1, read as the reverse complement.
CTCAGAGGCTTTGCTACTAAAGTAAACAGTTCATCCAACACTCTGGCCTCTCAATTCTATCTTCCAATTGTCTTTTTTCTCATCCTATCTCAGCTACCCGTTCCCAGAATCATGCTGTAGAACTTGATGTGACCAACAAAGCCATCCCCTCCAAAATGTCTATTTCAAGAAGTAGCCCACTCTCTGATCACATCCTCTCATCTTTCCAGCTCACCTTCTATTATCCTAACTGCAACCAAACCTTCAGTTTCACTGGCCCTACAAACTCTTCACTGCCCATCCCTTGCCTTGTGTCTCCACTTCCCTCCTGACCCATCCCTACTGCTTCTCTCTTCTATAAGCCCTCTAGGGAAGTATCACAGGGGTGAATACTATGATAAGTATCACAGCACAGGCTCGGGATCAGACTGCCAAGTTCAAGCCCTGGCTGTGTCACCTACTAGCTGTGTGCCCTTAGACAAGTTCCTTAATCCTCTGGGCCTCCGTTTATCATCTCACGGAGGGAAATTAGTATCTCTGTCATAAGGTTGTTGTAAATATCAGAAGGGTTACTGTATGGCACTTAGTCTGTGGCACATAAGAGCCAATATACAAGGGCATGTTGGATAAATTTTTAAAACTCCTCAATCATTTTTAGAAAAAATAGCATCCTACTGCCTTCTTTTTACTCACGTGGCAAAAAGCAAACTTATGGTTAAACCCAATTCTCCATTTACTTCATACATGTACCTTAGCAGGTCCAAATGGCTAGGGAAAAATACACGACCATATTTTATTTTAAATGTGTGAATTTATGACCACATACCTTGGCTTCCCTGGTGGCTCAGTGGTAAAGAATCTACCCCATTCTCTAATCAATACATTCTTCCATTCTATTTTTAAAGCATTCTCCTCTCTCCAAAAAATCTCTAGCACCTCCACCTAACCTTCAGCTAATGGCCTTCTTTCTCCTTTCACAGAGAAACCAAAACAACTAAAGAACTTTCTTGTAATTTAACCAGCATATCAACCAAGCCATTTGACTCTACCTCTATCTACTCTTCTGTTTCAAGCTAACCCTTCCTCTTGGGCACTGGGATCCATACCTCTTGCCTATAAAAGTCTTGGTTTCTGCAAGTATCTTATTCTTTCCCTGAAATAGAAATTTCTCCCCATCAGTGATGTATATTCCCATCAATGTAAAAGGACGCTTGAATATTGTCCATCTTAAAAAGAAAAAAAACTTAAAACCCTACCTATCCATATCCCCTACTGACCCATTTCTTCCATCCCTTTTAAGCAAGTCTTTGAAAGAGTTGTCTGTATCAGCTGCCTCTACCTTCTCATCAATTCTTCCTTCCTTGATACTCCACTGAACTTACTCTTGTCAAGGTTGCCCAAGATTTCTGGACTGGCCAAAGCCAAGAGACCTCGGTTCTCACCTTACATGACCAACATCGGCAACTTGCGAGAGCGTTGCCTTATTTTTGAAGCACCTCTTTCCTTGACCTCCCAAGGTATCACTGTCGTATTGCTGCTTCTTCACTGGTCACTCCTTTTCTGTCTCTTTGGCTGCCCCTCCTCTTCCTGATCTCTGAAAGTTGAGAATCCCAGGTCCTATTCAGTTTCTTGGTTTTATTTATTTTTTTAAAAGACTTTTATTTTGTCTAAGAATTTTTTCATGTGATTTTGGAGTCCTTGTCATCAGCATGGTATATATTTCCCCACCCCTTAACTTTGTTGCTGCTGTTTAGTAGCTGAGTCATGTCCAACTCTTTTGAGATCCCATAGACTATAGCCCACCAGGCTTCTCTGTCCTTGGAATTCTCCAGGCAAGAACACTGGAGTGGGTTGCCATTTCCTTCTCTGGGGATCTTCCCAATTCAGGAATTGAACCGGGATCTTCCCAATTCAGGAATTGAACCGGCATCTCCCACATTGCATGTGAGATCTTAGCTTCCTGATGACATATAAAACCCACATTGGAAGATGAAGTCTTAACCACTGGGCCTCCAGAATTGTCCCAATTTCATGGCTTCAAGTGCCAGCCGTACATTGATGACTCCCAACTTTATGTCTTTGGTTTCCCCTCTCCCCTGAACTCCAGACCCATGTGTCTGCTACTCAACTAAAATCTGCATTTTGATATCTAATAGTCACCTTGAACTTAAAATATCTAAAACAGAGCTCTTTATGTTTACTGCCCCTTACCCCAAACCTGCTCCTCTTATGTCTTTTTTATTCCAGGAAATGCTCCCATGATTAACACAGCTATTTAGGTCAAATATTTTGAAGTAAGCCCTAATTCTGCCCTTCATCTCAGTTCTATATCCAATCTGTCAGCAAACCTTGCTGGATCTCACTTGAAAATATACCCAGAATCTGATACCTCCATCACTACTAGTCTATGCTAAGCCACCATCATCTCACCTGGATGACTGAGGAACCCTTCCTGCTGGTCTCCTTCTACCTCTACTCTTTCCTCTAATCCATTTTCTACACATCAACTAGTGTGATCCTTTGGTACAAGCACCATTTCATTTTTCTCTTCTACAAGAACTTCTCATTCTATTTGTAATAAAATATAAAGAAACAAACGTCAAAGTTCCTGGTAATCTGAGTGTATCTCTGTCTATATTGACTGTCTATTAACCTGTTAGCAGCATCCCCTAACTTTGTTACCAGGGAACAGTTTTGTGGAAGACAATTTTCCCATAGACCAGGAGGTTTCAGGATGATTCAAATACATTACATTTATTATGCACTTTATTTCTATTATTATATCAGCACCTCAGGTCACCAGGCATTAGACCCCAGAGGTTGGGAAACCCTGGTCTAGAGCATACCACTCTGCCCCCATCTTTGCTGTGGTTCAACCGCTCGCTTCATTCAGGCCTTTGTTCAAATGTCATTTCCTAAGATCATTTTATCCACCACAACATGCTCCCTCTATCTCAGTCAATTTCAGTACTAGACAGTTTCCAAAGATGGCTGCCATGGATTCTGTCCATCAGAAGGTGAAGTCTATTTTTCCACCTGGGCTCATCTTGTGACCTAGTTTGACCAATGAAACACACAGTAGATGTAAGGGTGCCCATTCAGGACTAAACTTTAAGAGTCTTGGGAGCTTCCACTTTGGTTTCCCCTGGGGAGAAAAACTGCCATGCTGTAAAGATCAAACTGGACCACTGCATACCATATAGAGAAGGAAGACACAAGGATGAGCTTTGAGGAAACAAACAAACCATCCAAACAAAGGAATACATTCTTGGATCTTTCAGCCTGGTCTGCTGCCAATGGAATGTGACCAAGCGATTGACCCCAGCTGATGCTACATGGAGCAGAAAAACCAGCCACCTGAGCCCTCCCCAAATTTTGACCCACAGAATCATGAAAAATAATAAAACCACTAAATATTGTGTTTAAAACCACTAAATGTTGGGATAATTTGTTACAAGGTGATAGATACCTGAAATACTTTAAAATTCCTCACTCTGTGCTATAGATAGAGTCTGTCCTCCTAAAATTCATGTGCTGAAACCTCTTCCCCAATGTGATAGTATTAAGATTTAGGACCTCTGGGAGGTGATTAGATCATGAGTGCAGTGTTCTCATGAATGAGAATAGAACCCTTATGATAGAGATCCCAGAGAGCTCTTTTTTTTCCCTTTCCATCACGAAAGGACACAGAGACATGATGGCCATCTATGACCCAGGAAGTGGGCTCTCACTAGACAGCAAATCTGCTAGCACCTTGATCTTAGACAACCCAGCCTCCAGAGCTATGAGAAATAAATGGTGTTAAACCCAGCCTCCAGAGCTATGAGAAATAAATGGTGTTAATTATTAGCTGCACTGTCTATAGTATTTTTATACCATATTTTAATGGTATTTTGTTATAATAGCCAGAGCAGACTACAGCATTGCTTATTTTATTCATAGCAATTATCTCAGTAAGAAATTATTACTTTATCTGTCTATTGTTTATTATCAGACTCTCTTTCCAGAATATAAACTCTATGAGTGAAAGGACTTTGTTTTGTTCACCACAACATTCCCAGTGCTTGGAGCAATCCCTGGTCTATTTTAAGACCCAACAAATGTTTGATGAATAAATAAATATACTAAGAACCTAACCTGATTGTGGTGTAAACCCTGACAGTTGATGGGATTTTGTTTTTTCTTTCTTGTAATGCAAGTACCTGACATAGGCTTTGATTACAGAGGCATCCACTTCAAAGAGAAGGCCATTTCAAAGATGGCAGTCTCCAATAACACATTGCCAGCTACGAACTAGATGAAGAGCCAGGCCACCTCATTGACTTTTCTTGGTTGGTTTTTGTAACTGACCCGTTGAGCTGCTTGGTTTTTTTCCTTCTCTTCCCACTCTTATGTTTTAGATTCATCAATAAAGAGTCCTCAAAACCCAAGGCCATCACCCAGTAAAGAGTCCTCAAAACCCAAAATCACCACCCTTGAGCCCAGTGAAAAGGCAGAACTCCAGACCAGTGTTCTCTCTCTCCCTGTACTCCTAACAATGCTGTGTGTGCTTCCAGGTGTGTGGTATAATTTCTAGCTCCTGTTGACTAATAAATCTTTATTTTTTCAAAGTTTCCTGATAGTTGTTGCTGACGAGTACCTTGCAATTGTAACAAGAACCACAAGAGCCAGTTCAACCACAGCACTGGTTATTGAAAGGCCAAGATGGATACAAAACACTGATACACCAGCCTTCCTTTTCTTTCCAAATCATGTTCATTTTCATGAAAACATTCTCCTTTAAATTCCAACTTCCAACTACATTTGCCTTTTAAACCAGAGATCTCTAGTTACTAGTAAAATTACAGGAATTTTTTTTTAAGTCCAGAAAATACTTTGAGTCAAGGTCTGCTGTGCATTTTAAGATGTCTTGGACATATTACCATTCACTGGATAGTACAGAACAATCCTGTGGGTGGGTTAATGACAAAGTACCACTTAGTCCTCTCTCTTCTCTGGATAGATTTCTGGTGCCACCAGCCCCTCCCATTTAAATACATAGAAGTCCCCACATTTAGGATAAAACATCCAAGCAGGGGCTGATAATTCCTTATTAATTCCTGAGATCCCACCAATTTTTCCATCAAAACATGAGAACAGTCCCTCTTTGTTAGTCATCAAAGCTCCTTTTCTGGCAGTTTTCCTCCCTGACTCACTGGCCCTCACCGTGCAGAAGACATCGGACACTGCCTCATTGGGGAATGCTTTCCTCTGGAATAGGTTTTACTGTGATTTCTTTCATGCCTGGTTGGAACACAAAGTCATAATTAGAGCAAGCCTCTTCTCCCAGATCATTGCTCTGATGCTTCTAAATTGGTTTACACAGTCCTATTTCTTTCTAAATGAACTAGATCGCTGCCTTTCTGATTGCAGATGTGTGAGATTGATCAAGGGTCCCTGCCACTTCCCTCTGAAGAACCTTTTCCCCTGTGTTTTCAGGTACTTTGTCCTATACATTCATTTGGGGAGCCGCATTGCTGGGCTGTAATTTAATTTTTCTAAATTTAGTTTGTAGAATGCTCACAGCCAGTGGAAGGGGATTACAGTTTACCAGGAATTCACATTTAAGCAAAGGAAAGTCCTCTCTGGGGATCTGGATTTATTTACGGAGTTTGGGGACTCAAATGAAGACCAAATAGACTGAGGAGCCACACTTCCCTGCTGCAATTTAACAGCCTCTTAAGCACAAAATCAAACACAATATAAATAAAGTGGCTCGAGTGTTTCCTGAATGTCTTACCTTAACTTCTGCTGTCTTCTGTCTTGCTGTCCCCTAGATGTCCCCAAAGACCCCCTTCTATCTTCTTAAAGCCCTGTAGCTTTTTAAGGAGAAACAATTGTATCTCCTAAAATGCTTCCTGATGACCTTAGAAGCAATCCAGCAATGCAGAAAGTGAAACTACTAAAAGCAGATGTGTTGACCATCTTGATTAGAAAAGGGACTAGTTGTGGGCAATACCTTCCTGAAAACCTTTTATGCACCTAAACCTGAACTTGACATTAAGGAGGGAAAACAAAATGAGACCATTTTATAATTGACTTTCTGTTAATAAAGAAGTTCAAAAGACAAGACATAATACAGCAGGGTAGTTCAGAGCATGCGCTGTGGAAGTCAGATGGCCGAGCTAGAATCCTGTTAGAATACTTAGCCTTTCTGTGCCTGTTTCCTCTCTTGTAAGTCAGAGACAATGAGAGTAACTACTTCTCCATAAATATTCTACATAATAGAATTATTATAAGGATTTAAAAAAGGTGAGAAAAACAGTAGGGAGTCTGACATGTAGTAAGTGATTTCTATTTTATATAGACATGGATATGGATGTGTGTGTGTGTCCATACAGTATAGAAAATAACTGCTAGAAGGGAGGGGCACATATATGGCTACCAGAATTCAGACACAGGAGACATCGTTTGCAGATGGAGGGAGCCAGGGAGGCTTCCTGGAAGAATGACCAAAACACTGATGCTTACTTGATGTTACATTTGCTTCATCTATTTCCCTGCCCTGTAACTGAAGCATGTGTGGAAGTGCTGAGTTTATTGGGTCCCCTCCTCTCCTGCTACTGTAAGAGAAGGCTGCCCATCCCAGGCGCTGCAGCTACAATGGGAGAAAGGCCATCCGCCTGGGTACCTGAGTGCTGGTATGCAGGAGGAATGCCTCCTCCAACCCAAACACTCACACACAACCCCCACAATGGGTGTGCAGCAGGAGCAAGATAGAAACCTTTCACATGCTAAGCTATTGGGATTTGGGGCTTAATTTGTCACTCTAGCATAATCTCATCTGTCTTTTTGGTTTTTTTTTTTTTTTTTTGACCTCACTGAGTCTCTGTTGCTGCACACAGGGTTTCTCTGTTGCAGTGAGCGAGTTTCTCGTTGCAATGGCTTCTCTTGTCGCAGAGCATGGGCTTTAGGGCACACGGGCTCCAGTTGTTGTGGCACGTGGGCTTAGTTGTTGTGGGCGCAGACTTAGTTGCTCCGTGGTATAGCGAATCCTCTGGACCAGGGATCAAACCCGTGTCCCCTGCATTGACTGGCAGACTCCTAACCACTGGACCACCAGGGAAGTCCACCTAATCTGTCTTGACTAAGGTTTTATAGAACATATATGTCCTTGTATAATATACTACATGTTTATTACTCTTATGCATGTAACCTTATACATATGTGATGTAACCTTATACGTATACGTATGTGATGGTGCTGAGCCTGAGAAAAAGAATGGAAAGAATACTGCTTATGGGACAAATATCTATTTGATTGGAAAGAAAAACAGGTCAGATCACGGAGGGCCTTAAAGAATTCAGACTTTAATCCATAAGACAGCAAGGAACAATGAAATATGTTTCCTGGGAAGATTACATTGGGCAGGTTGTAGCAGTGAGAGCTTTTTGAAGAGTACGACACCTTCGTGAAGTCTAATAGTTTCAGGTGGTACCTGCTTGAGCCAGAGTTTTCCTGCTTTTCCCAAACACTACAAGTGTGTTCTGGTCAATATCAAAAAGAATTGGGTTTTATGATTCCTACAATAGAAACTTTTGTCATGATTCTTAATCATCTCCATAAACTCTCCCTGTCCACAGTAGCAAGAACCTTCTTGCATTTGCTACAGGAACTGGGACAGCATCTTGGTGTGGCAGCTTCTAGGAAGAGTGACCCCAAACTGTCACACTTCCTTTCATCGGTTGGGGGCATTGCTGGGTGAGCATGTGTCTGGAAATGGAGTGATCTTTAAATACCTCCCTCCACAGCCAAACTGAAAAGGAGGCATTTGCTGTTATAGTTGCTTATTGACTAAGTCATGACAGACTGTTTATAATCCCATGGACTGTAGCCTGCTGCTGAGTCACCAGGGAAGCCCAAAAGGGGGCATATTGGTGCCCAAAGTGGGAAACCAGTTTACTTATGTACACCAAGAATGCTGTTGTTTGTACTTTTTTTTCCTGGAAACACTAAAGCCTATTACATTGGTTAAGGTAATTCTAGCTAGTGTTAACAAATAAACCCCAAACTGGGTAATGGTTCAAATATGGTAGCCATTTATTTCTTACACAAAATCTCAAAATGGTATTACTGCTTACTAAGGGGCTTCTCTCTGTGTGATGATTCAAGAACTCAGTTTCCTTCTAACTTATGGCTTTGTCATCTCCAAGCTGTGATTTCCAAGATTGCTACGCTAACCTTCATCAAGCTGGCAGAAGGGAAAGAAAATGAAGGGTTACGTATGCAGGTTTATGGGGCCAGGTCTTGAGGTGGGATACAGCATTTCTGCTCACATGCCATTTTCCAAAACTTAATTACCAGATCTCCTCTAACTTCAAAATAGTTAATTGTTATTTGCCTGAGTGTCCAGGAAGGAGACAAAAGATGTTTTGGGAATAATAGTAGGCTCTGCCACAACTGGTATTGCTCCTCCCAAGCCTTTCCACTTGACTTATATCTGTTAAAAAAAGTGAATTTGTAAATTTCTGGCTTCTCATTCTTTTAACAGACATTTAGGGAACACCTACTCTGTTCAAAGCACATGCCTGATGACTTGGGCAAGGGAGATGCAGAGAAGAATGCAAAGAGTATCTTTCAAGGGGTTAATCTAGTAGAAGGAAAAAAACTGTCTCTCTCTATTTCTATCTGTCAATATATCTATATCTGTATGTCTATCTATGGCAGACAATGACAAAAGCTCCAAGAGAGATTCATATAGGGCCTTTTGGAAGCTCTAAAGAGGAGACAGATGGAGGATTCTGTAGTGGGAGTGATGGAGACAAAACAGAAGCAGAGTCACAGAAGTAGGTAATCGGGGAGTCTTTTTGGTAAGAAATCAGAGATTCAGTTTGACTGGAGCAAAAGGTGTTAGAAGACGAGAGGGAAGTTTCGGTTGGAAAAGTTTCTAGGGGGCCAAGAATGCCCTCCAACGCTCACTAATCACATACGATGGTGCGCATTTCTGAGAGGCTATTCAATCACCTATCTTCACAGTTTCTATTTTTTCCCCCATCTATTTTTCATTAAGCAGGTACCCTGCTTCCTTTCCACTTCAAATAATTATAAAGATGATTATGGAAATGATACTAGTGGTGGTGTTAATGATTAGGAGGGAGAAAAGATTCTTTAAAATTTCCTATCTACCCAGAAATCTTTCTGTCTCACTCTGAGAAGGATCCTTGAGATCATCATTTACATGGTGCTGTGGGGGGTAATTTCCGCTCCTTGGGAGCCCACATGACAAAAAGTGCAGATTATGGACTGCTTTTGAGTGGGGCTCAGTAGAGTGGGGGCTGCTTGGCAGTCAGCTTGGAGAACACAGAAGTCACCAAACAGCACCCTCAGGCAAGCTCTGAATGGGCCCATCTTCTGAATGGGAGTGGGACTGAAAGCCATTGCTGAGAAGCCTGGCTTCCTTCACCCTCAGCCTTTCAAAAAAGCACCAAAGAGTTCTATGCTAATAAGAGTGCTTATTCTTCATTTAAATTAGGCAGGCAGACCAGCTAAGTGCATGACACTGTAGCCACCTGGCAGATGAAGTTTAGCAATAATTCAAGATCATTTCCATTGACCACAAATGTCACCTAACAAAAGGGTGTCTGCTAAAATAGAGTCACAGATGTAGAAAACAAACCTATGGGGGGAAAGGGAAGAGAGAAGGATAAACTGGGAGATTGGGATTGACATGTACACATGACTATATGTAAAACAGATAACTTAATAAGGACCTAGTTAGTGCATAGTGCAGAGAACTCTACTCAATACTCTGTAATGACCTATATGGGAAAATAATCTAAAAAAGTGGATACATGTATATGTGTAACTGATTCACTTTGTTGTACACCTGAAACTGACACAACATTGTAAATCAACTATACTCCAATTTTTTAAAAATTCATTTGTTTTTAATTGAAGGATAATTGCAATTGTGCTGGTTTTTGACATACATGGACATGGATCAGCCATAGGTATACATGTATCCCCTCCCTCTTGAGCCTCCCTCTCACTTCCCACCCCATCCACCCCTCTAGGTTGTCACATTCAATTCTTTTTAAAGGGTGTCTGCTGCTAGGTGGAGAGCAACCTGCTCCTCCTGTTCTTTGCCTTTTTTGCTTTCTGGGCTCGGTTCAGTTCCTGGACACATTAGGGACCAACAGGAAAAGCACTGCTATTCTGTGAAGACCACGGCACATCTGTATGAGGGTGCTGGGGCTACCACAACAAAGTACCACTAACTTGGGGACTGAAAACCACAGCAATTGATTTTCTCACAGTTTTGAAAAAGCATTCAAAGCAGGAGGAACAAAACCGCCAAGGGGCTGAGGTGGGATGTGCCTGGCCAGGGTGTTTGAAGCAGAGAGAGAAATAATAAGAGTAGTGGGAGCCAAGGGGAGATTTCTGGGTCATCCGGTACTAGTCAGTTTCCCACAGAGGCAGGGAGATGGAGTTAGGGAGCTCATTAAGAAAGGGAGAGAAACTTAGGATGTCAAGGCCAAGGTTTCTTCCTTTATGTGTACCATCCACTCTATTGACATTCCTAGGCATCCTCCAAAACCAGCTTGTGCCCATCTCCCCTAGTTCTGCCCCCTTCCATCACCTCCTCCTTGCTAGGCACCTGCCTCATCTACACACAGGATGCATCTTGACCTCTTTTATGCCAAACCATCCAAAGCACCTATGTCTAGAAAAGCACCTAGCATGCTGCTATAGACATCGTAACTGCTGAATGGTGTTTCCCTTCTTCATCTCTTAAAATCCTTACCACAACTGTAGGGATTTTCACCGCAAATCAAATTGGAACTGAGTTTTCAGAGAAGACCAAGTTTATGTGCAAAGACATAAAGATGTAATAGAATCCTTTCAAAGAGCTCTCTTGCTAATGCTAAATCGTAGGGAACAATGCATTCCTGACATTTTCAGATTCCCAGACCAGAGATTGAATATATGATCAAGGGGGAAGAGGGGTGAGCAGTTTTATAAGGTTCTTTGGTCTCATTCTTCTTACAGACGAAATCTTTATTCATAGGCCAAAAGGAAGGAATAGAGTAAAATAGACTTCATGGATGTCCACAAATATATGTGCCCTGACTTTTGCCCAACCCAAGTCTTAGCTGTAGAAAATAAACCTTTCTTACAAAGGATCTAAGGAGCTCTCAAGGGTTCCAAGAGAAAGTTTGTGTATGCTTGTGTGTGTGTGCATATCGAGAGAGGAGAGAGACTGAGTTCATGTGTGTCGGAGATAGTGGGGGTTTGGGTCAAGAAAGTTTAATAGGCATCTGACTGCTTAGACAAATATAGAAGCAGAACCTAGTGAATGACATCATACATGGGAAGGGGTTGTTTGTAAGTGGAACTCTTCAGACTAGGAGATTTCAGCACCTGCTTTAATCAACCTTACAACTATTTTTATGAAGATTTACATTTATAGAAGTTTGAGTAGTTTTCTTGAGTTTCTTCACTTTGCTTATAGTTTGGAATTTTTCCATGTTTTGGACGCAAATAAATGCAGCTGTTTGCTCTGTGAGAACTATGGAAAACATATATTTATGCTGCATTTGTGATAGAGAGAATGTTCAATTGAGACTGAATTTGGCATTTTGCCTTATGTTTCAACTTTTCTTTTAAATAACATAAGGACCTTCATTCATGCAAATAATGCTATTGACGCATCAGCATGGTGCAGCAAAAGAACGGGGATCTGGGCTTCAAAACGAGTTGCTGTTCTGCTGCTTCAGTAGTGACCTTCTTAGATGTGGCCGATTACATTTTCCAAAGATGGCCTCAAAAATCTCTCATCGTCTGTACTTGTTTCAAGGTGACCTTGACACTCTCTGACCAAGAAGACAAGTTCACATCCCTTCCTTTAGAATCCAAATGGGCTGTGACTTCCTTACAACGAATGGAATGTGGGAGAAGTGACCATAGATGACTTCTGAGGCCGAGTCATAAAATGCAATGCAGCTTACTCATCTGAACATTTGCGCTTGGAACCAGGCTGCCGAGTAACAAGTTGACTATCCCAAGGCTGCCGTGCTGTGAGGAAGCTAAGCGTGTGCAACAGACACAGGTGGCCCCTCCAGTTACAAGTCCTCGTCTTTGAGTTCTCCTGGCCCCCATGCCAGACATGTGACTGAAGATGTCTCCAGATGATCCAGCTGCCAGTCATGGAGTCAATCCCAGCCTTCAAGTATTTTCACCTGAGATCACTGGACCCAAGCTATCCCTGCTACATCCTTTCGGAATTCCTGACTCCAATAGTTCACTGCCATACTATTTTGGAGAAGGAAATGGCAATCCACTCCAGTATTCTTCCCTGGGAAATCCCATGGACAGATAATCCTGGCAGGCTACAGTCCATAAGGTTGAAAGAGTCAGACACGAGTGAGCATAATATTTTATGCCCCTAAATTTGGAGGTAATAGGAATAATATTATTGGAATCAGAAAAAGAAAATTTGAAATCTGGAAGTGGGGGCTACTGTAGCAAAAAACTAAAACCATGGCATTAGCTTTGGGACCCTGTGGCAGGTGAATCCCAGAAGCCCTTGAGAGGGAGGTTAGGGCAGACTGGAAGGGTCTCAGGACAGTGCTAACGAGGATTTAAAGGAAATCAAGGGGCATGTTATCAGAAACTGAGGGCAAGGAAATCCTTGTTACGTGGTGGAAGGATTTCAGCAAAACATTTCCCTGGGATAAAGTATAAAAGTAGAAAATATATCTAGTAAATTTGATTTCTGGGCAGCACACTGAGGGTGCTGCCTAACTTCCAGTTGCCAATAAAAAATGAGAGTGAGACAGATAACAGGAGAAACTTAAGGCTGTTGTTGCACAACAGATAACTGGATAAATTCTTAAGTTTTCAAGTGTAACTTGGAGACTGTATAAAGCTTCCAGACAGTCTTTTCAGCCAGGAAGTGTCCCAAAGTAAGAAGTGGCTTCTGGAAAAATGTAGATTCAAGATGTACTGTAAGATGCTTTGTTTCAATCTCAGAAAGATCTAAGACGCTACCTCAGAGATTCTCCCAGGAAGACAAAGGTCCTCCTAAGGATCTTAATGTCTTTTGTAGAACTTCTTCACTAAACAATAAGACTTCTGAGAAACTTAAGGGTGTTGTCTCACAATAGCCACACAAGGGCCCGAGAGAGAAGGGCATGACTAAAAGAGATTTGTAAATTTGGTCTTATCTAATGCAGAAGATTATATATTGATGCACACTTACAAAAAAAAATAAAAACAACAGAAAGTTTTTTTTTTAAACTATGCAGCTTTGACTGAGAGGAACAGAGATAGTATAAAATGAAAAGAGATTTTTGACTCCCAATCTTTTAAGGATAAGAGGCAGGCTGAAAAGACTACTAAAATGCATGCATGAGTCACTCTTTATAGAAAAGAAAAGATAACTCAGAGGGCAGAACTAGAGCCACAAAGAAAATCTCCCAGAGAATAGAACTAAAACCTGACATGAGCTCAGATTTCAGAAGTGACCACTGGTGCCTTCTGTGACAGGAATGCTGACAGCAGTCATGTTACACCTGTCCTACTATTGAATGCAGTTTGTATGTATAAGAGATAATCTTCTCTCTAGTTCATTAACAGGAATGGTACTCAAGGAGATCAACTAAAAGCTGTACCTGAGAAGCATCATCCACACTTGGACTTGACTTTTAAGATGAGATTCTGAACTTATACAACTGCTGGAGTAGTGGGATAAGACTTTGTGCATCTTGGAAAAGAGATGATTCGTTTTGCATATGCAATAGGTATTTTGGCCTGTGGGTGTGGTCACTGTATTGGATTATGTTTGGCAAAGGTGACTACAACAATTTCTCCCGCCCCACAAGCTCATGTGATATGTAATTTGAAACTCCTGTCATCAAGAGGTGGAGTCTGGACAAGCTTTCGATTCTCTCATTATTAACAAATGTAGTGAAAATGATGTGAAATGACTTCCAAGGTTAGATCATAAAAGACAATGTACTTTCCACCATGTTCGCAGAAATAGTTATCTTTGCAATCTGCAGCCCTGTGTGAGATGTCCCCACCCAGAGGCTACCATGCTGTGAGAAACAAAAGCCACATGAAGAAACCACAAGTAGACACTCTTGTCAAGAGTCTTAGAGTCCTCCCAGGCCAGGTGTCATGAGAAGGAAATGGCCACCCACTCCAGTATTCTTGCCTAGAGAATCCTGTGGACAGAGAGCCTAGCGGGCTGCTGTCCATAGGTTCGCACAGAGTCAGACATGACTGAAGTGACTTAGCACGCATGTATGCATCGCAGAAGGGAATGGCAGCCCACTCCAGTATTCTTGCCTGGAGAATCCCAGGGATGGAGGAGCCTGGTGGGCAGCCGTCTATGGGGTCACAGAGTCGGACACAACTAAAGCGACTTAGCAGCAGCAGCAGACCAGATGTCAGGCATGCAAAAGAATGAGTCTTCAGATGATTCCGACCCCACTATGGAGTCACTCTGCTTTTGAATCTCTCCAGCAGAGACCCCAGGCGTTACAAAATAGAGCAAGCTGGCCCTACTGTACCCTTTCTGAATCCCTTACACAGAGTCCATGAACATAAAGACATCTTTTATATCACTAAGTTTGGAATGGTATGACTTGCAGCAGCAGTTGACTGGGACCTGGACCTCATTTGGTTTTCACATTTGTAATTTGGAGAATCTGGTCTACATGACTTGCAAGATCCTTTTTAAACTATAAGAACTTGAAAATCTGATCTTATTATATCACTGTATGGCTTAAAATGGACATGAATTTGGGCAAACTTTGGGAGATGGTGAGCCGCAAAGAGTTGGATCCCACTGAACAACAACAACAGGGCTTAAAAGCCTTCAGGTCAGATTTCTGCCTATTCCCATCACCTCAAATCTGTTTTCTTTGTGGTTACAGACTCCTCTGCTGGAGAGTACATTTCTCAGACTCCTTTACAGTGGTCTGTGATCACAGTTCTAAGTTCTCAGTATGGGAACGTGAGCAAAACGGACACCTACCACTTCCCTTTCACTTGCTTAGAAAAAAGTCACAGGGCATGGCTTTTCTCCCATGCCACAAGCTGGAACACAATTAGGCCAGCAACTCAGCTTCAAATCTGCACTTAAGGATGATGTCTTAGGGGAAGCAAGAACCATAACATGTAAGGAACATCAGGCCCTAAATGGCCCTGGGAGCACGACTGCCCTGCGAGCCTGTCGTGTGAAGGGGAAATTAAATTCTTTCTTGTTCAAGCCACGTATGTTTGGGTCTCTGTGACTCAAGGATCACTTTAATCCTAACATACCGTTCAAGGGCTCCCAGTGCTTGTGTGACTAATTCCAACTTCCTTAACAGAGATCTGGCTTTTATCCTCCCTCCAGCCAGATCTCCTGTCACTCACTTCCCTACTCTGGTTAAATCAACTGCCTGAGCTTCTTGCGTTCTCACACTATTGTCTCCACAAGGTTGGCACATCCTCTTGCTTAGCTAACTACGCATCCTCAAGGTCTTGCTTTAAATGACACAACTTAGATTCCCATCATATGCTCTCAGAGCATCCCTGTATTTTTCTTTCATAGTACTTATCACCTTGATATTAACTAATCCTTTGCATAGCTGTTTGGTATCTACTTCACCATGGCCCTGTGGACATCAGAGGGACAGGCTCATGTCCTTCTTGTTTCCTGCTCTATTCCCAGTCCCCGAAGAGTGCTTGGCACATAGTAGGTACTCAAAGTTTTTTGTTGAATTTTACTGAATGAACCTGTAAGATAGCTGACCAAGGTTTGCAGTTTAGGCTTGTGGCCAGAAAAGTAAGCAAAAGATGAACCTGCCCCGATGGGTATCAAACTACGATCTTGGCTTCATAGTTATTATGCTCACAAATCAGCTGAGCTCACCCCCACCAAGTTGTGGGCCTCCTGAGTCTGCTCTCTACATGCCATCTAGACTGTCGTCAGGGACACTTCTGATAATAGAATCTCTCTCTTTAAAAAATTGGTTTATGGATGAAAAAGTCCCAAGTATATAGGATGCTGAGTTTAGCAGAATCTGTATGTAAATTGGTATTTTGCTGGTGATCAATCTTGTGCTAAAAATGGAAAATCAATAAAAAAAAGAAAATCTAAGGGGAAAAATAAGTTGTAGACATTTTTGGTGCAATGAGTTTCCAAGTCTGAGGACATTGCATCTGAGACCAAGGTTACTGTCAGTTTCAAAGGCGTGTGCCAAAGCAAACCAGATGACCATCTCACATACAGAGAGCAGAGCTGAAGCTCCCAGAGAAAGGAAAGCTCCAAATAGCACTTCCTGGGAAAGGCCTTTGCGGTAGCTCCTTGAGACTAAGAAGGGTTCATCATATATAAACCACAGTTCCAGGATCTCTGGAGTTGCAGAGTTCTCTGAATGGCTGACAGGACATGGGCTGACCTCATGCACCCAAAGTGACTGCAGAAACAGCCATGAGCCCAAGACATTGAAATAGTGTGAAAAATAATAAGAATAACTAAAGAACACCCCATCTCAGAGCCTTTGACTGGACATCAGAAGGGGCTGCCACAGTGGAAAGGTATGGAATGCACGGGGGGAAGGCAAACGCTGCTGAGTCAGTATCAATTCACACTAGTTTTACCTAAAGTATGAGGTCCCTCTACAGTGGTCAAGAATGAACTGGGGTGCTAGTAGACCTGTGCATAGTGAACTTTCTCCAAATAATTTACATAAACACCTAACTAACTTAGGTTATACAGAGATAAGGAAGTTTCATCGAAAAAGAAAAAAACTGAGTCCTCCCTCCAAAAACCTGTGTTTGAAGTCCTAACCCCCAGTATCTCAAACTGTGACCTTATTTGGAAATCGTAATATTTCAGCTGTAATTAGTTAGGATATGGTCATAATGAAGTATTGTGTGGTGTGCTCAGTCGCTCAATCGTGTCCTACTCTGTGCAACCTCATGGATTTTAGCCCACCAGGCTCCTCTGTCCATGGAGATTCTGCAGGCAAGAATACTGGAGTGGGTTGCCATTTCCTCTTCCAGGGGATCTTCCCCACCCAGGGATGGAACCCACATCTCCTGTGTCTCATGCATTGGCAGGCAGATTCTTTATCCCTGTGCCACCTGGGAAGCCCTGTCTTAGGGTGGGCTCCTAAGACAGGCAGGGAAGGGAGACAATGTTAAGGGACCGAGAGAAAATGGCTCTCTAAAGCTCAGGAGGAAGTCCTGGAACAGATACTTCCCTCTCAGTCCTCAGTAGGAAGCAACACAGCTGATTTTGATCTCACATTTATAGCCTCTCATTCTTCTAGACAGTAAATTTCTGTTGTTAAAGCCATCCAGTCTGTGGTCCTTTGTTACAGCAGCCCTAAAATACTAATACAGAAGCTTAGTGCAACAGCAGAGAACGTGGAGTTCAGAGGCATTTAGTCCTGGGCCCACTCCACACTGGGCTGCCCAGGTGACTCAGTGGTAACATATCCGCCTGCCAGTACAGGAGACACAGGCAATGCAAGTTCAATCCCTGGGTCAGGAAGGCACCCTGGAGGAGGGCATGGCAACCCAGTCCAATATTCTTTCCTGGAAAATCCCATGGACAGAGGAGCCTGGTGGGCCAAAGTCCGTGGAATCACAAAAGAGCTGGACAAGACTGAACATGCACACAAAAAGCCCCTTACTATTAATAGCTACGTGACTTTGACTGAGTCATTTAAAAACTTTAAAATTCTCAACTTCCTTTTCTGTCAAATGTAGACAATTAAGAGCAATATTCAGAATATTCAACAGCCCACAAGTCATCCTGCAGAGGCTGCCAGTCCCACAAGTGGCCACAGGAGAGTGACTCTAGGGCATTAGTTCTTGAAGATCTCCGTCCATCCATCCCTCCCTCCATCCATCCATTCATGCTTGAAGATTCTTGGCTAGGCGGACAACAAGCACTTACCTGCTGAAGTTCCAGCACAACAACCAAGCTCTGTCTACCCCTTCAGCATGGAATCAGCTCAGAACCGGGAGACACGGGGTAATGTGATCCATGGTGAGGGAAACATACAGGGCCTCAGACATGATAAGGGGTCCACCCTGCCTGTGCTCACCTGGGTCTCTCTTGGGCTGGAGTGTTTAGTGAAGAAGAGGTCTAAGGGTAAGGGGCACAGAGCAGCTGTTATTTACCGACTCATATGGAAGTACTTTATAATTTCAACAACTAATAGAGCCTTCCTGGCTTTTACCTGCTGAATATCAGGCCTAGGATAATTACAGATAATTACACCGTTTTATAAAGATCAGTTGAGGTGACACATGTCAAGTACTTAGCCAAGTGTCTGGCATATGGCAATTGCTCAGTAAATGCTAGTCTATGCTTTTATTGAATAGGATAGTGTTTAAATAGAGCTCAAAATACATTTATCAAGAAACTATTAAGGGTTGTTGCATAACAATAGATAACCAGAATTCTGGTCTTCAGAAACCTCAAATACTAGCTTCAGAGCATTGTGAAGAAGACAGGGCATGGAATTAGAAGGTCTGGACTCTGGACACAGCTCTGTCCCTAACAAGCTCTGTGACCCTGAGCACAGTACTTTATCACTCTGGGCCTCTGTTTCTTCTCTTGTACAGTAAGGGGTCCAGCTATCTAAGAGTCCTCATCTTTGTAACACTTTATGGTGCTGTAATCTTTCTTTGATATTAATAGTACCTTCACTAACCTTTTGTACAGAGTTCCAACCAAATGTAAAATTCAGCTTAATTTCATGGAGTCATGGACCTTCAAGGTCATCTGGCCCAGTCTGTTCACTGTACAGCCGATGACACCAAATCATAGAGAGGTGAAGGTGCTCCAGCTCCCAGGCTCATGGCTTCAACCCACTGCTGCCTTTTGAAAACATTTTTGGTCCAATTTCAACTTTTCCTTCACCTGGGAAAAGGGGTCATTGCTTCCTATGTTTCAAATGTTCTGGGATTTGGTAAGTAAACTTGCAAACTCATACTTTCTGTGTCTTTGTCATTTTTGACCTTGCCCTCTCCCATCTTTCCAAATGGATCTGGGTTTTCTTTTTCGTGTTTTTTTATTTTTTAGCTTTTAAAACTTTGTTACTATGGTAAATATATATATATATATATTTTATATATATATAAAAGATAAAATTTGCCTTTTTAACCGTGATAATTGTACCAAATGAATCTGATTTCCTGATTCATTCCCAGTTCCTAAAGAGGCTGACTATATGACATGTCATAGTTGAAGAGTCCAATTCTGGCATATTTCTCCTTGTTTCTGCGGTGTTCAGATGCTTGGGGAACTCAGGTACTAAACTTGGGACCACAAGGACAGAGGGGGGTTCTTAGCCTCTTTGTCCTCCCCACTGCCTAGCTCAGCATTCTAAGAGAAGCTCAAGAAATGTTTGCTGAGTGAATAAATGACCCTGCAAGTTAAAGAAGACCCTCCTCAGACTCTCTTATATCACCTTAAGATTATTTTCCCTGCTTATGGGAACAGTGTTAATAAATGACAACCACTGTGTCACATGTGGGCATCTAGGGGGCATACGTATGCCTCTCTCCCCAAAGGTAAGCTACTCAGTGGAACAGCAAGGTCATGATAAGCCCGTAAACACCCTTGTTGACAGTCTTTCTTAGACATCATGTTTACTTGCCTCGGTGTGTTCCTGTAAGAGAACAAAGAGAAATTTGCCTTTCAGTGACTGAATGAGGTCAAAGCATTATAAACAGTGTCACCCAGAGCTAACAATTTCTGCCCCGTGGATGTAATACAAGTGAGCAGATCGCTGCCATCCTTGGAAACATTTGCTCAGATAAACCCACAGGCCCTGGCTGTGGGCTGCAGACAAACGCCTTCTGAGTGCCCCCAGACCAGGTGAACTCAGCGGTTCAGGACCTCACAACTGTTTGGATCTTGAAAGGAATCCTTGCTTTGAGGGAAAGTGAGAACCAGTGTACCAGTAATCTTTATCTCCAGCGGGAATGGAGGGGCAGTGAAGCCCTTTGGTTTGGCTTTGTATCTTGGTCTCTTGAATTTCCTGTCATTTCACTTGCAGGTTGCAGAGTAAGGCTTGGCTCGGAGAAGCTATTCCCAAACTGTGCAAGGTTCTCTTGGATGTCAGGGTCATGGCCAGGCTGGAGAGGCTGCTGCCAGCTGGGAGAGGCACATTGTTAGAGAAATGCCATGACCTGGTATGAAAGGGAAAGATACAAATCAACATTCAGTGTTCTGAAGGACAGCCTAATGGACAATAAATATTTGACCAGCTCTGGTCATTTGTATGAAATGTCACCTTTCACCCTGTCTAGAAAATTATTTTCTTTTCTTTTTTTTCCCCTAGCCCCATGATTCTTCCACAGCACAGGAGGAAAAACATTTGTGTCACTTCACTAGTTCTGTGTACATAGTAGGTCTTAGATAATGTTAATCTTTTCCTTGTTTGCCCCTCCTTTTCATTAAAATAAGCCTATCCATCTCCACTGGGTAAAAACTGTCCCCCCACCTACAAATATCAGACAGGAGGACAATGTAGGTGATCCTATTTTAGATAATCATCAGGCTTTTTAAAAAATTTTTATTAAGCCTTGCCAATCAACAGGGTCAGTCCCTTTCTTGGCCTGTAGGAGAGGCCGGTGACCCCCAAGTCAGACGTTTCTATTTTCAGCTCCCCAAGTCCAGAGAGCCGGTAACCCGAGCCTGGGTGAGGGCTGAGCTGCTAACCTGCCTGCAGCAAGGGGCCGTAGTCTCTCTGCATTTCTATTTCCATAAATTTACATCAAATTTGTGCTGAATCATATCCCCCCCACGTAGAAGAAATGAAATACATTATCAATAAGTACAACAAATTAGAATAATCTGAGAGTGGAATGACTTTCCTTGTCTCCTTTCCATTTATTTCCTTGGGCCGTGGCTCACTCCACTTCCTACACTGGGTGGGGTTGGATTTATCCCCACCAAGCCCTGTGCCCAAGGTTTTCAGTTTTTTTCTCACAGTTTGTATATGTGTGTATGGTCCTTTTATATTATATATATATATATATATATATATACATATACACATATATGTATACATTTTAAAAAATATTTTCCATTATAGTTCATCCCAGCATGTTGAATATAGTTCCCTGTGCTATATAGTAGACCTCGCTGTCTATCCATTCTATATGTAATAGTTTGCATCTACTAATCTCAAACTCTCAGTTCATCCTCCCCGCACCCACCTCGGTAAGCACATTTCTATTCTCTACATCTGTGAATCTCTTTCTGTTTGGTAGAGAGGTTCATTTGTTTCATATTTTATTTTATTTTTAAAGTTTTCTTACACAGTTTAAAAATCTTTTTATTTATTTTTGGCTGTGCTGGGTCTTTGTTGCTGTGTGGGCTCTTCCTCAGTTGTGGGGAGCAGGGGCCACTCTCTAGTTTTGGTATGCAGGCTTTTCATTGTGATGGCCTCTCTTGTTGCAGAGCATGGGCTCCGGGGCACTAGGGCTTCAATAGTTGCAGCATGTGGATTCAGTAGTTGAGGCTCCTGGGCTCTAGAGTGCAGGCTTAATTGTTGTGGCGCATGGGAGCTCCACAGCACGTGGAATCCTCCCAAATCTGGGGTGGAACCCAGGCGGGTTCCTTACAACTGAACCATCAGGGAGGCTTTGTGTCATATTTTAGAACATGTCATTCATTCATATAAGTGGTATTATATAATATTTTGTCTTTTTCTTTCTTACTTTACTTCATAATCTTACTTCATCATCTCTCGCTGATTTCTTGGCCTCTTATTAGAAGCCACAAGCCCTGCACCTCCCTTGCCTTCTCCAGTTCATTGTCCTTTCCTCCTGACATCTTGGTCTCCCTTATCAGAACCCTTCCATAGGTAAAAGAAGCTGCCCCCCTACCTCCGCTCATCCCCACCTCCTGCTTGCAACGCACCAGTCAATCACACCCACCCTTCACCCCTTCTGATGGCAACTGCGGTCCCTGGTCTGCCAGGTTGTCATCAGCCCCACTCAGTCATTTTGAGTGCCTCAGCTCAGGTTCAGCAGGGAGTGGAACTTTCTTCCGCCCCCTGCTGCCCGGCTGATTGGCAGGCAGCAGGGCTGGAGGTGGGGGGAGCAGCTTGCAACTGATTGTTTGCTGCTGGGCAGGGAAGGCTTAGTGGAGGCAGAGAGAGCACCCAAGAGCTCAGGGGCCTAAGAGACAGAGAATGCTCTATGTCAGAAATCCAGCTAGATTCCCTGTCTGTCTGGTGTCTGGCTGTTGGCCCTAACAGGGAAATGATGGAGGAGGCCCTTTGCACAGTATCCCTAGGTAAAGTGAAGAGAAGAGGCTTATCTTTTACAGAATTGACGCCACTGGCCTTGGGGACCTCAGGTTATCTGCAGTGCATACTGGGACCTGCAGTCCCCTGCCCCAGCTTAAAGTCAAAGACGAAGGAAGGCATTTAGCAACCAGGTTATGGGGGCTCTTGGCAGGCCCTGCTTAATTTGGCCTTCTGTTGACAAGAGGAAGAACTGGGGACCTTGGCTCATATAGAGCTAATTATTATTAATATATACATTATATATATATAACCACTATATACCACTATCATTAAGAATCATTTCCTTCCCAGGTTCATCAGACTGGGTTTCCTAATTCAGGCAAGAGAAAAGCGTGGCCATGAACACTGCGCCAGTTGTACATTTTGGAGTGGAGCTGAGCTGAAATCTCTACTGAAGATTTGCTTAGTTTCCTTTAATGAGAATGCTGACATTTTTGTTTGGGAAGCCAGACTTTGAACTGAAAATACCGTGTGGTGAAGTTGTATCAAAAACTTTAGGGCTTCCCCATGTGTCTGGAGCTGTTTTGACTTGGCCAAACTTATCTAATAAGTCAGTTGAGAACCCGAAACGAGAGTCTTGGTTTCTAACGATAAGTTCAAGTCATCTTATCTTTCCCATTCTCTCCTGAGATTTATTTTGTTTTGTTTTCATTAGTATCTGCTGGTTCAATTTCTTAGATGAAGCTAAAACCCTCTCAAACTTTTGAAAGTTTTAAGCATTGCTCCAAAGCACCTAAGCACTTTCTTCTAATTATACATGCATATAAAAAAATAAATAGAACTGGCCCCAGGGCTATGAATATACATGGAAAAATTGGGTCTCTAGAGATTTTCCAGAGAGTTAAGGGGATGTGAAAATAGAGGCTAAAGCCATGTTTCAATACTTAGTGCCAGGGTGGCAAATTTAAGACAAAGCCACTTGGCTTTAAATTGGTCCCATGCAAATGGGCTGTGAGATGGAACATTTGATGTACTACTTTTATCAGAGGTGAGGACAGTTGCTGGGCGGTTTTATTTTTTTCTTGAAAAAAGTTAATCACAATGTAATTAGCTTTGTTTTCGTCAGCCTGGGCTGCTGTTGATGAGGTGTCTAGAGGCCTCCTGGTATAGGTGCCTAAAAGCTTAAACCGCGTTTAATTATTATTATTACTCAATGTCAGGCTACATAAATGAAAAGAGATAAAAAAGAAACGCTTGCAGCTACATTGCCTTGGTGTGTGATTTCATCACATCTCACAAGCTAAGCAGGTTCGAGCTGGCACTCGGGGCATAAAACCTCTAAGGGAAACCCAGGCAAGTGGAGATGCCGTTTCAAGTGAGTTGAAAGTTTCTCAACATGCTGGGGTGGGAAGAGGCTTGCTACTCTTTGATTTGTCCTCCCCAGTTTTATTTTTAGACACCTTAATAACTGGCTGACTTACTTCAGAGAAGGAAAGCAAGTAGAGGCAACAGAGTCACTCAGAGAGTGGTCCTAAAGTACACAATCTCTCATGTGAAGATTCCTTCACTCCCAACAGCTTGCCGATTGTCCTACTGCCCGAAATACCAGTGAAGCCCCCAAAGCCACAGCAGTACTGAAAGCCTTAGCTAAACATGGTAACTGGAAGGGGCGGGCTGCTTTCCCACCTGAATTCCAGCCAGGAGCAAGACGCAGACCACGAGGCAGTGGGACACAAGATGGGCCAAAGTGTATGCCCACTCTTCCTACAGTCTTTTTCATTGATAGGTTGGAATGAAACCAATTGGTTTGCCAGAGGGCAATGTATTGACAGACAATACCTTTCTTCTTAGCATGAGACATCCATCGGGCTATTAGGAACGAGTGTTTGACACTGAATTAACCCTAGATGTTCAGCTCAGGGATGACCTTTCCACTCTCTTGGATTACAAAGAATGGATTAGGTGGACCAGGTGGTTGGAAGCCCAGAAGCCTTAGCTATATTCTTAGGTTGCTCAGTCGTGTCCGACTCTTTGCGACCCCGCTGACTGTAGCCCACCAGGCTCCTCCATGCATGGGCTTCTCCAGGCAAGAATACTGGAGTGGGTTGCCATTTCCTTCTCCAGGGGATCTTCCCAACCTAGGGATCAAACTCAGGTCTCCCGCCTTGCAGGCAGACGCTTTAACCATTCTGTTCTGTTCTGTTCAGTCGCTCAGTCGTGTCCGACTCTTTGCGACCCCGTGGACTGTAGCCTACCAGGCTTCTCCGTCCATGGGATTCTGGCAGACGCTTTAACCTCTGAGCCATTCTAGCCCCTTCTTTTTTCTCTTGTTCCCAGAACTTAAATGGTAAGGTTTGCAAACCCTCTAGGAGAGGGACCTGGACCAGTTATTGAAGGGTCTGCACTGTTCCTGAATGTCTCCAGGACGAGGACACAAAATAGGCACTAAATAAAAGTGCTACCTACCAGACTGGCTCCTTTCTACAGCCCCTGGCTGGCCAGGGTCTTCTTTAGATGAGGCCCCAACAGGCCATGATGCCAGGGTTGCCAAGAAGAGTTCAGTCATCCAGGCTCCTCATCAGCAGCGTCACCATTTATTTGAATTAGCTGTTGATATATAGCAAACCATCCCAAACCTTAGTGGCTCGAAACAACAACAGCTCATTTAGCATATTAGCCAGGGCTCAGCTGGGTAGTTCCGTTGATTTCAACGGGACTCATGCAGGCACCTGTAGCTGCTGGGAGTCAATGGCCTCACTCACGTGTAGCAGTTGACTGGCTGTTAGCTGTGAGTCCTTCATCATCCAGCAAGCTATTCTGGACTTGTTTCTAAGGTGGTGATCACAGGTTCCTAAGAGCAGAGAAAGGATAAACCCTAGTGTACAAGCCTCCTTGTGTAGCACATTTGCAAACGTTGTTTTGCCAGAGCAAGTCACATTTGCAAACATTAACTTGGCAGAGCAAGTCACATTTGCAAACATTGACTAACCAGAGCAAGTCACATGGCTGAGCCTAGAGTCAAAGTTATGGACACTGACTGCCACATCGGCAGGAAATTATTGATAATATTTTGCAAACAACCTGCTGCTGCTGCTAAGTCGCTTCAGTCGTGTCCGACTCTGTGCGACCCCATAGACGGCAGCCCACCAGGCTCCCCTGTCCCTGGGAGTCTCCAGGCAAGAACACTGGAGTGGGTTGCCATTTCCTTCTCCAATGTGTGAAAGTGAAAAGTGAAAGTGAAGTCGCTCAGTCGTGTCCGACTAGTAGCGACCCCATGGACTGCAGCCCACCAGCCTCCTCTGTCCATGCGATTTTCTAGGCAAGAGTACTGGAGTGGCTTGCCATTGCCTTCTCCGGCAAACAACCTATCACACCAATAAAACAAGGTCAACAATACAATGCAATATTTCCAATTCCCAGGGGGGTGATACTTCATTTTCAGGTTTCCAAGATGCTAGAAAGGGTCTCTGGGAACTAGAAGTCTTGGTTGAGTCTCTATTTCTCCACTTTTTCCTAATAAATGGAAGTAACATCCATCCTGCAGGGTTGAGTCAGGATCACTAGGGACTAAAACAAATAAATGTTGGCTGCGGTGCATTCACAACTGTAAAATGGATTCACAGCTTCTCAACCTATATGCTCATTTCCACAGGCAGCGCTTCTGAAAGTATGGAAAGCTCACTGCTGGTCCTGGTTCAGGTCAGGATTTTAGGTGACTGGGGAAAACCACCTCCAATAATACTGACAAGAGATGTATGAAGAATCCCCTGCTCTCTGTAATTCCCTTTTAGTCCTTCCACTTATGAGAAAGTCTCAGTTTGATGCCACTGTTTTCAACATCTCTTTTGATACACATTAAGCATCATGGACTGTGAAGAAAGCTGATTGCTGAAGAATTGATGCTTTTGAACTGTGGTGCTGGAGAAGACTCTTGAGAGTCCCTTGGACTGCAAGGAGATCCAACCAGTCCATTCTAAAGGAGATCAATCCTGGGTGTTCATTGGAAGGACTGATGCTAAAGCTGAAACTCCAATACTTTGGCCACCTCATGCGACGAGTTGACTCACTGGAAAAGACTCTGATGCTAGGAGGGATTGGGGGCGGGAGGAGAAGGGGACGACAGAGAATGAGATGGCTGGACGGCATCACCGACTCTGTGGACATGAGTTTGAGTGAACTCCGGGAGTTGGTGATGGACAGGGAGGCCTGGCGTGCTGTGATTCATGGGGTCGCAAAGAGTCGGACACGACTGAGCGACTGAACTGAGATGAAGCATATTCAGAGCTTTAGCTTCTATTTAGAATTCACTGCCGTTTTATTTTCAACATTTTTATTTGTGTTTTATTCATGACAGCTGATAATTCAAGAAATAAATAGAAACAGACATTAGTAACTTAAAAAACTACGTTGAATATATAATAACACGTAATTCACTCATCCATAGGTTGGACAAATATTTGCAGGGCACCTACTGTGTGACAGGCCCTGTACCCAAGGTTGATCAGAGAAGGAGGCAACCCCCTGCCCGAGTGGGGCTTACATTCTAGTGGTGGGAGCCGTGCTGGTGGTCAGGGAACGGCTGGATTTGGGGATTCACTTCTTGTAGGGGGAAGCCGAGCCGCCTCCCCCCTGGAGAGCGGTGGTCAGGAGTTTCCCGCGGGCTGGGGCGCGGGGCGCGGGAGCCGGGGCTGCGCGGGCCTGCCCGCGGCCCGCTCGGCGGTGGCGGTGGCCGGGCGCCGGGCCTCGGCTCCTCCTCCTCTTCCTCCCGCGGAGGCTGACGTTGAGTCAACAGCGCGGGCGGCCCCGGGAGGCGGCGGCGCGGTGGCTCGGAGGTGCGGGGCCCTCTCGGGGCCGCGCGGGGCCCGGGCGGCGACGGCGGCGGAGGAGGGCGGCGTCAGAGAGGCCGGCCCTCGCCGGGAGGAGAAGGCCATGAACGGCGACCGGACCGAGAGCGACTGGCAGGGGCTGGTGAGCGAGGTGAGGCCGAGGCGCCGGCCGGGCGGGGTGGGCCAGGCCGAGCGGCCGCCGGCCCCGAGCCCACGCCCCCCGCCCCCGGGGGCCCGAGCCGGGCGGGGACTCGCGGGGGCACGCGCACCCCCCGGCCTCGGCTCGCTGCCCCCGCGCGTCCTGCGAGGTGCGCGGCTCCTCCCGCGCTTCCCCGTCTGCCCGGGCGCCACTTTCTCCCATGACAGCTGGTGCCAGCCTGAGGGGAAGGCCCTTCCCTCTGGGCAGGGCTTGGCCCTGGATTGGAGAGAGCAGCGCGGATCCGGGAGTGGGAGCCAAGCCCCACCTGCCTTCTCGGTTACCGCTGTTTTGGAGCCAAGCGATTGGACGCCCAGTGCCGAAGCGGAGAGGTGGTGCTGGGCGGGTGAATCCGGGTGCTGAGACCGGGGAATCACCTGCGGCGGAGGTTTGGGGGAGGGGGAGGAGATTCCGTAGGGCCCTCCGTAGCCGTCATTCATTCGGGTTCAGTTCAGTCGACACATATTTACCGTGGGCCACCTTTGCGTAAGGTGGCTGCTGCTAAGTCGCTTCAGTCGTGTCCGACTCTGTGCGACCCCATGGACTGCAGCCTGCCAGGCTCCACCGTCCATGGGATTCTCCAGGCAAGAGTACTGGAGTGGGTTGCCATTGACTCTCCAGGAAGGTGGCTGGCTGTTTATCAAAGGAGTGATGCACGGGTGCAGAACTCAACTCGATTTGTGGAAGCAGAGAATGCCCTGCACCCCGAGCCGCCGCCCCCCGCCCCACTGCCCCTCAAAGATTTTGTCATAAACACCCCTGGGGTCGGCATTTGAGCTTCTATGAGATTTCCCCTTCAACTCACTCTAAGAATTTTGGGGCCTGGAAGTGGGCTGCCTGACTTCTCCAGGTGAGAGCGGGTTGCTGAGGTCTCACTGGTTTGCTTCCCCTGACTTAACCGTTATTTGTGATGGCATAGTCATGTACCCAGCCATGCTGATGATCTCCCAGCAATTTTCCCTTCTTTCCCTCCTGAGGACCATCCCCACCGGCACGACCAGCTTGGGCCTTCTTTTTCTTAATCCTGCTGTGTACCAGTTGGGGTGTAATGGTTTGCTGTCTTCCTTTCTTGAGTATTGGAAGGGAAAACTGGTACCTTATTTCTCCTTTAATCATTTCCTGGGCCTCCAGCTCAGTCTAATAACAGTATTTAATGTCTAGTGTGCAAAACATTGTGTTTCTGAAGAGGAATGGCCTGTCATAGCTTCTCCCCTAGTTTAGCTTGCCCACTCTTAGTCTGTAAGTAATAGCTACACAGTATTATGATACATTGCCGTGCATTCTGTCTGCATCTCCTCTGTCAGGGGACAGAGACTCTGGAGATCTCTCTTGGCCCATGGAGAATCAGACCCAGTGGTGGAAGAAGCTACTGGAGGAAAAAGAGGTGGTTCTTCTTGGAAGTCTAGTCCTGAGCTCTGAAATAGCAGAATGTTCACTACTCCAGCAAATACTTGTAGAATAGAATGACTGTTAGGAGTCAGGTACATTGCTCTGTATTTGGAATGCGGTGACCAAGAAAACAGACAACTCCTTCTGCCCTCAGAGAACTCCTGAAGCGTATAGTATAGTGTGGGAAGAGTGTCACACCCCAAACACTGCTGCTGCTGCTAAGTCACTTCAGTCGTGTCCGACTCTGTGTGACCCCATAGACGGAAGCCCACCAGGCTCCCCCGTCCCTGGGATTCTCCAGGCAAGAACACTGGAGTGGGTTGCCATTTCCTTCTCCAATGTGTGAAAGTGAAAAGTGAAAGTGAAGTCGCTCAGTCGTGTCCTACTAGTAGTGACCCCATGGACTGCAGCCCACCAGGCTCCTCTGTCCATGTGATTTTCTAGGCAAGAGTACTGGAGTGGCTTGCCATTGCCTTCTCCGCCCCAAACACTAAGAGACCCTAAAAGGTGGAATATGAAGGATGTGAGACCAAAGAAGGAAGTACTTCCTGGCACGGCTGTCCTGGATCCAGGACGCCTCTACCTTGCACCGACCACATGGTATTGCAGCCTTCTCGTCTCCCCACTAGGCTATGTGTTTCATTTGGCTTTGTTCCAGGTGCCTACACACTGAGCTCCATACACAGTAGGTCCTCAAAAGTATACTTGCAGAATAAGTCAAGATCCAGAAAGGGGTCTTTCCAGAGTTTTCCTGCCTGTCCTAGCTGTGTATCTCCAGGACACTTGCCATCTTGCCTTCAGACATTTATTACAGCTAAGGACACGGAGGACACACAGCTTGGGTCTGTGGGGTGTGAAAGTGAATGCAGAATGCTTCCCAACTTCGTAATAGCCAAAAGCTGTTCCTTGAGTCCATCCACCATGTATAAGGTAGAAATTAGTTCTTATTTTACAGGTAAAGAAACTGTGACTCAGACAGGCTAAGGAACTTGTTCAGAGCCTCACATCTGAAGGGGGCAGAATTTGATCTGTTTGACTCCAGAGCTCAGAATCACTAGGCCACGCTTTGTGTCTTAATCACCAGTTCATCTGTGTGTATCTTCGCCTAGATGGTAGGTTCTCGAAGGGAGGGCTCTGTGTCTTGTTCATCTTTGAATCCTCAGCAGTTGGATAAGTATTGCTGAGAGTACGATCTACAGATTATCAGAGGCATTTTGAGAACAAAGAGTACAAACAGTCACTGGAATTTATTGGGGGTAATGCAAGTTTCTGGGTCTCTCCCCAGATCCAGTGTAGCGTGTTGAATTGTATTCTTTCCACCATGGATATATCTAAGTCTTAATGTCCCAGTAGCTGTCATAAGACCTTTTTGGAAACAGGGTCTTTGCAAATAAAATCAGCTAAGGATCCCAAGCTGAGATCATCCTGGATTTAGGAATGGCTCCCAAGTCTAAAGACTAGTGTTCTTAGAATAGAGACACAGAGCTGCAAGGCAGAAGGTTGTGGGGAAGCAGAGACACACAGAGAGGAAGCCCTTGTGAAGATAGAGGTAGAATGGGGAGCGGGGCAGTGAGAGCCCAGGGATGCCAAGACTGCCAGCAGCCACCAGGAACTAGAGGAGGCTTGGAGTAGGTTGTCCCTCAGAGTCTCCAGAAGGAACCAGTTCTGCCAACACCTTGATTTTGGACTTCTGGCATCCACAATCATGAGAGATACATTTCTGTGTGAGAAGCCACCCAACTTGCAGTGATCTGTTATGGCAACCACGGGAAACTACCTTACTGCATGAAAGTGCCAGGGCTATAGCCCCCAAATCTGCTTTTCTCACAAACAGGGCTCCCCAGGTGTTTCCCTGACCATTTCCTGTGCATGGGTGTACACTGAGTCTGGTGTGGAGACATCGTCTGGGACTCACACAAGTAGGATTCAAAGAAGAGTGTGGTCAATGGGTGGGACTTCCCTAGTGATTCAGTGATAAAGAATCCTCCTGTCAGTGCAGGAGACAGGGGTTCAATCCCTGGGTCAGGAAGATCCCCTGGAGGAGGGCATGGCAACCCACTCTAGTATTTTTGTCTGGGAAATCCCTTGGACAGAGGAGCCTGGCGGGCTATAGTCCATAGGGTCGCAGAGAGTCAGACATGACTTAGTGACTAAACAACAGCTACAATGGTCAGTGTCTAGTGGTTTTGAAAGTGACTTTGGAAGCCATTGGGAGGAACTGGGGAAGACGTCACCAGACACGTGACCCAGATCAAATGGGCTTTTGACGGGTGCCCATCTATTTCTGCAGATATCCCTGGTCCTGCCTCCTGCCCTGAGTCCACACCCCATCGCCCTTCCTGCCCAGGGCTCTGTGCGCTCTTTCAATCAGTTTGCTTCCTCAGTTTGCCTCTAGAAAGCAGTTTTCATTTAAATGACCCTATAGAGATCAGTTTTATTTTCATATTTTCAGTATAACAAGCTGAAATTACAGCCTTCTCTCAGGCCCTGAAGTAAACACGGCCATGCATGTGAAAGAAGCGTGGCTGCTGTTCTGTTCTGGAAATTAAATGTCTGGGGAGGGGGAAACCGTCTTCTCATCACCACCTGAGGTGAGCTTTCAAATCAAGAGGACATCTTGAAATGCAGTCGTGCAGACAATCCATAACTTTATTTCTAAGATAAAAATCCTGGTCATCTGTCAGCCGGCTGCCCTATGATAAACCATGCCCAATTCAGTTTTGCTGTTTGAATTTGGGTTAATTAATTAGATAGCAATCAATCCTGTATTCCTTGAGCATGTTATGTATTCAGTGACTGGGTGTGTGTGCTCAGTCACTCAGCCCTGTCTGACTCTTTGCAACCCCATGGACTGTAGCCCTCCAGGCTCCTCTGTCCATGGGATTTCCCAGGCAAGAATACTGGAGTGGGTTGCCATTTTCTCCAGGGGATCTTCCCAACCCACAGATCAAACCTGCATCTCCTGCATCGGCAGGTGGATTCTTTACCACTGAGCTACCTGGGAATCCCTGTTAACCCTGGGCCTCTACCCAACGTTGAGCCACTGACATTTGGGGTAGAGAAGTAGAAGAGGATTACAGTCTGAGCCTGTGGTTAAGGGTGTGACTTTGGGGCTTGTTTGTTAACTGAGATCTGGACCTACATCATGACTCTACTTCTTTCTTGGTGCAAATGGTCAAAAATCCAACCAAAGGAAGTTTAGCTCAGAAGGAATTTATTGACTAATATTGTGGGTTGAATAGTGTCCCCAAAAGATATGTTCAAGTCCTATCCCCTTCCCCCAGTCCCTGTGAATGTGACCTATTTTGGAAATAAGATCTTTGCAGACATAATCAAGTTAAGATGAAGTCATTTGAGTGGGCTCCTGATCCAATGACCAGTGTCTTTGTAAGAAGAAGGAAATTGGAGTGCAGAGATGTACAGAGAGAAGATGATGTGAAGACAGAGGAAGGAAAGCTGTGTGATGACAGAGGCAAAGGTTGGAGTTATGCTGCTACAAGCCAAGAAATGCCAAAGAATGCTGGCAGCCACCCGAAGCTAGGGAAAGGCAAGGAAGGGTCTTCCTCTAGAGTCTTACTGGGGAGCCTGGCACTTCCTACACCTTAATTTTAGTCTTCTGACCTCCAGGACTATCAGAAATTAATTTATGCTGTTTCGGGCCACCCAGTTTATGCAGTTTGTTAACAGCAGCCTCTAGCAAACTAATACAGCTGACACGAATAATCATTCCAAGATGGTGTGGCATGGGGCACAGCTGGATTCAGCGCTCAGACTACTCAAATGGATGCTTTCCCTCCATCTTTGGGTCTGCTTGTTGCCTGGTATCACCCTCCCACCCTTCAAGTCCAGAGGGAGAGACAGAAACTCTCATGCCAGAGGTCCCATAAAAACTCAGGAATCACTCCCTTTGAACCCACTTATATCCCTCACCTGCCCTGGGAGAAGTTGCTCAGGGGTGTAATGATCTGTCTGGGGTCTGCAGTTATACATGGGGCCCTGCCCAGGCCACTTGGACTGTGAGTGGATTGGGGTAGTGGGACTGTTTGCCAAAAGAAAGGTAATGGGTGTTGATAAAATCACCACATCGTGCAACTCCTCCAAGTCTCATTTTTCTCATCCTTAAACAGGATCATAAAGTACATGCCATGTAGGAGCTCTTATTGTGAGGCTCCAATGAAATCATGCTTGTTAGTGCTTTGCTCTCTTTGTCAAGCAGTAAATGTTCAGCAAATATCAGTATAGTGAGGGTGGACCTCAGGACACCAACTTAGATGTTCATGAAACAGAAGCTTCTTTATTTTGTTATAACATTTTAATTTTGATTACAAGCTCCCTTTGGAAGGGGAGTGGAAACATAATCTGGATTGGAGTCATGCCTCTTCCTGAACTTATATTTGAGTTCTAGAGGAAGTTAGTAGTATTTAGCCATTAAGTAGTGTTTACTAGCATATCACCCCATGGGCAGGAGTGGTGGTATGGAGGAGAACACATCTGGTCTAGCTGTTTTTGTTTAGCCACACTTTCCTTCTTTCGGTCTAGTATCTGGTCCCTGGTCATTGTTGATCACTGTTGTGTCCTCCCTTGTTCCCCTTTTCTGGCCCTTTGGTGTCTGTCCCACACCCATGCTGCCCGGGTGAGTGAAGAGCAGGGTGGCATACTGCTCCTTCACTGCTCTGGGCATGGGCAGCTTTGCTTTCTTGCCCAAGGTGGGTAGCTTTGATCATGTTCTGCTGTCCCTGAATCACTTCTGAACTGAGGAAAACTTTGAGAAGCAATGGTGCAATTTTCTGTATAGACATAGCACACCACACCAAGCTGGTTCCAGGGAATTGGGGATTATTTTTACTTCCTAAGAAAGAAGAGTGTATTTGTTAGGGTAAAATCTAACCACTTGAAAAAGATACCTACTCGCCAATGATATTTAGGTCTTTTTTGTGTTACAGTATGTGGTCCAGTCTAGGAGGACAGCCCTGCTCCACGTGTCATTAAAAAACCCAGGTTTCTTCCATCTTGTTTCTCTATTATTTTTTGAGGGGGTGACCCTCAACTGTATAGTGAAAGCTGGGTGGTTGCCATGATTGCCAACCCGTAAGTAGGGGAAAGAGAGAGAGAGAAAGGGGAATCTCGGGGCAAAGGACTTTTAAAATTAGGGATGCTCTGCTTACTTTTCTTTAATTAGGGATCACTTCTCATACCCCATGGCATCCCTGGTGGCTCAGAGGTCAAAGCGTCTGCCTGCAATGTGAAACACCTGGGTTCAATCCTTGGGTCGGGAAGTTGCCCTGGAAAAGGAAATGGCAACCCACTCCAGTATTCTTGCCTGGAGAATCCCATGGACAGAGGAGCTGGGTGGGCTACGGTCCACTGGGTCACAAAGAGTCGGCCACGACTGAGCGACTTCACTTCACTTCTCATACCCCATTGGTCTGAGCATCATCACATGGCTACATCTAGCTGCAACGGAGGCGAGGAAGTGTCATCTTAAGCTGGGTTTACCCAACTTAAATTTGGGAGGGTTCTATTAAAAAGTCAGAAAACACAAACTATAAAAGAAAAAAGAGGATAAAATGGGCTTTATCACAATTTAAAAAAAGTCTACTGTTTGAAAGACTCTGTTAAGAAAATGAAAAGACAGACTGGGAGAAATTTTGTACATAACACATGTCTTATATCCAGAATATATAAAGAACTCTTATAATGCAATAGTAAGAAAACAACCTAATTTTTAAAATGGGCAAAAGAGTTAAACAGACACTTCACTGAAGAAGAGATTCAAATGGCAAAGAAGCATATGAATGGATACTCAGCATTATCAGTCATCAGAAAGATGTAAATTAAAGCCAGAGTAAGATACCACAAGGGTCTTCCCAGGTGGCTCAGTGGTAGAGAATCCTCCTGCCAGTGTAGGAGCCACAGGAAACATGGGTTCAATCCCTGGGTGGGGAAGATCCCCTGGAGGAGGAAATGGCAACTCCAGTATTCTTGCCTGAATAATCCCATGGACATAGGAGCCTGGTGGGCTACAGTCCATGTGGTTGCAAAATAGTCTGACACAACTGAGCGACTGAACACACACACGCAAGATGCTACAATACATCTATTTGAATGAAAAGCAGACACACAAATAAAAAAAATGGAAAAACCAAGTGCTGACAAGGAGGCAGAGTGACAAAAAGTCTCCTACATTGCTAGAGAAGTATGAAATGGTACAACCACTTTGGAAAACAGTTTTGTAAGTTCTCGTAAAGTCAAATCACACCTAACCCAACAACCCAGCAATTCTGCTCCTAGATGTTGATCCAAGAGAAATGAAGACACATGCCCACACAAAATCCTATATGTGAATGTTTATTTCAATTTTATTATAATTGCTGAAAACTGAAAACAACGTCCGAAACTAGTGAGTGGATAAATTGCCACATCCGTGTCATAGAATCCTGTTTAGTATTAAGATGGAACGGACTACTGACGCATACAAAAACATGGCAAGTAAAAGAAGACAAAGACTCAAATGCCCTGGCTGTAACATTCCACTAATATGAAGTTCTTGAAAAGGCATGACTAAGAAGACAAAAAAGCCAATCAGTGGTTGCCGGAGCCTGGAGTGGGTGAGCAGACTGACTGCAAAGGAACATGAGGCAGCTTTTTGAAGTGATGAACATAGTCTATGCCTTGGTTGTATTGATGACTGGATGACTATATAAGTTTGATAAAATTCGTAGATCTGTATGCCTCAAAAGAATGATTTTTTCCTCTATGTAAATATTACCTCAATAAACCTAAATCTTTCAAAGGAGGGGGGGAATGGATATTCAAGACAGCTATTGCTGTAGAGAGATTTACTAATTCCCCACTTAGCACATTTCTGTCACAACTAGTTATGCGCACCCCACCTCCAGCACACCTCAGTCCTGCTGTTCTTACTCTGTTCTCCCCACACCAGGGTGATTAGTGTTCATTCTCAGACACTCACTGATATCCAGGCTCTCTCCTCCCTTGCACTCTGTCTGCCTTTTCTCAACTGGAGATCTTTTCTAGTCTTTTGGAGGACCGTGGGGGATGGAGAAACTGGAGAGACTCTTCTGTGCTCTGGGTCTTAAGGCTCAGGCTTTCTAAGTTGAAAAAAAGCAAAGTCGGTTGCTTTGCTTCCAGTGTTCTGCTGAGTGCTCTCGTCCTTGGAACATGAATGCGGAATGTCTGGCTTTTGAGAGGGAGAGGGATATGTGGGGAGAAAAGGGGGAGGAGTTACAGGAATTTGAGGCAAGGTGGATAGAGTATCATTTAATATTTCAAAGCGTCATTCATATTTATATTATTATTAAACGAAGAAGCAGCGCACAATAATGAACAGTTGATCTTAGATGCATATACAGGCAGTTGGTGAGGCTTGAAGAAGTGGGAAAAATCTTAAAGGAGAATTGGAACTGGGTCCTTCACCTTTGAGCGAAGAGGGCGTGGGCGAAGGTGAGGAAGCAGACCTGAGCACTGAACTGGTGGTCGACCTTTGAGGAAATGATCCAGATAAAGGCTAAAACTAGTGCATTGAGGTATAGCAGAAATGGAGGTTGGACGGCCTGAGTAGACTTCAAAAGCAAGACAGAAGGGTGTGCTCTGATGTAGCTGGCAATAGTCACTGAAAGTTTTTTTAGCTAGAGTGTAAGTTGATGAAAATACTTGGGAAAGATCTGTTTCCACTGAACTCAACAATCACTGAGCCTTTGTCATTCACAAGGCACTGTGCCAGGCAGTAAGGATATAAAGACAAGTTTGGTAGCTGTCCTCAAAATCAGGGGAAGATAAGTGGACATGAGCTACATCTAATCTTTTCTGTCACCATCTATATTCCCAATTACCCCTATTGCACCTAAGTCATACCATGTATCATATGGTTCTTTAACCAACCTTTGACTCGCCTCTCTCTCCACTGGACCCAAAAGATCTTGAACTCCTTGAGGGTAGGGACCATATGTTATTGTGACCTTAGCACTTGCCACTGGACCTTGCCCTTTGTAGATACTCAATGAAAGTAGAATACGTGACTGCTTAGATATTTGAATAAATAAAGTGGTAAGAGGATACAGCATCAGTGAGGATTAGAGAAAAAGGGATGTCTATGAGATAGATTTTAAAGGAAGATACATACAGGATTTCATAGCCAGGTTGGTTGGCAAGATGCAATAGAACAAGTCCAAGATGACCCTCAAGGTGTGGCTAGAGAGTGGTGGTGCTGGGTGTGAGTGACCAGCTCTGGTGAGAAGTGGACATGTTCCATTTAGAACTCTGCATTGTTCTGAGCTTCCTGGGGGTGCTTGAACTCCTGCAAGGCAAGCTTAGTGCTTCCTGGGAACATCTTTGATGAGCAGCTATCTTCCTAGTGGCAGGCTAATTTCAGAGTAAGTTTATTAAAATTAGCATGTGGGGGAAAGTGAGTACAACTGCTATTTTTAACTGATAGGATTCATGTTCTCTCCTGTGCAGGGAAATTCGCATCTGTGCTTCTAAAATTGACAATTTCTACTCTTATTATGTTTAAAAAAAATTAATTTAGTGACTTTCACATTGAATAAAATACATTGGCTGAAGATTAGAAGACTTTGGCTAGTCCCTGAATGAAAAATAACCAGAGCGAACAAGGTTTCTTACCCACTGCCTGGTTTTCCACCAATAAAACCATAGTGGGGCTTTGGGTACTTCCTGGTAGAGGACTTTGTGTAGTTGTGAGTGTGCATCTCTGTCTGGTCCTTCAGGGAAAATGGCACCAGTAGTAGTAGATACCTGGTACACAAGGAACACAAACCCTTAGCAGATGTTTTATTTTGAAGTGTTCCTATTTTTATTTCCCCTCTTCTAGTCTACTTTATTTCCATTATCTTATAGTATCCATCCTACTGTAACAAACATCTTAAGTTTGTTCAAGATAGCAGATCTTTTTCAAGCCAATATACCTTCTATACAACTAGCCTATTAAGCTACCTTAAAAAAGATGCCTCACCAGGTCCTCTTACTCAACGAACTTCAATGGATCCCCATTACTGGGTATCTGAGACCCACCCCAAACTGGTCTTGACCTATCGTTCCAGCCTTCTTCCTCAGTTTTCCTCATAGATTGGCTGTTCCAGCCAAAGTAATCTATTCTCTGTTCTGACTTTTGCCTTATTATCCTGACCTCAACTGGGTAGGTCTTCCACTTCTTCCCTTCTGACCGAAGACAGCCTTTATCACTCCTCCAAGGTGGGATAGATGCCCACAGCCCTCGTAAAATCACCCATGACCATCCAAGCTTGAAGTGAGCTCTTCATCATTTTGCCTTTTGTAGTACAGGTTACAAACCGCTCATGTAGAACCGCCAGCTCCCTGAGAAAGGAAAGGCCCTTCTCTGTATGTGGATCTTAACTCTTACACAAGTTAGTACGCCCCTAAGAGAAGGAACTGTGCCCACCTGTGCTGAGGTAGAAGACTGGAGCTCTGAAATGATGAGGCTTGATGCTTTGGCTCAGGAGGTGCAGGACCTGAGTGAGGATACTGAGAGAGCATCCCTCAGTGACCTAGTTCTGGCCCATTTGTCGGGCCTCGGCTTTGGTTTCACATTCTCCTTTATGGGGAGAGATTCACGGACGTGCCTGCCCACCGAGTTTATTGCTGACAGACATACAGGTGTGTGTGGGGGTGTCATTGACATCAGGATGGATCCATCACTGTGTTAGATTGGTCAGTTGGCATGTTAGCATGAAAGAAGAATGAAACACGGCCCAGGGGCATTTCAGTGGG
The DNA here is from genome assembly GCF_049115385.1 of Moschus berezovskii. Classification (NCBI taxonomy): domain Eukaryota; kingdom Metazoa; phylum Chordata; class Mammalia; order Artiodactyla; family Moschidae; genus Moschus; species Moschus berezovskii. The sequence goes on along the minus strand of NC_142464.1, from coordinate 52,800,563 downwards.
ACAGGTGGATCACAAAGGAGAAGGTAAGCATTCAACGTAGCAGACGCATAATTAACACTGTTGTGGGCAAAGCCTTGTGCTCTCCTGGGAAATTCATTTAGATTAGGGGATTAAGAAAGGTTTTTGATGAGGGTGACTCTGGGACCAGAAAGGTTGGTAGGATTCCTGTAAGTGGAAATGTAAAGAAAAGTTTCTAGGCAGAAGAAATGGAGATAGTGTGCTGAGGTGGTAAAACACAGGGCTTGTTTGGGAAATCCCAGATATCTTTTTCTGATTAGAGACACACATCAGGTACTGTTTGTTGGGCTGACCTTGAATGCCCAGAGAGTTCCGGGGGTCCTAAGTGGCCTTCATTCTGAAGACAACTCGATGGGCATGACTGTACACCTTGAAAGGGGAGAGCTTGCCAGTGGTTGAAGGTTGAGCAGGGCCCACGAGGCCCCCGGGACACCCACCTGCACCTGGAAGGCATATTTTTCTGCTTTGATTGTTGTTGTTCAGTCGCTCAGTCATGTTCAGCTCTTTGTGACCCCACGGACTGCAGCACACCAGACTTCCCTGTCCTTCACCATTCCCTGGAATTTGATCAAACTCTTGTCCATTGAGTCGGTGATGCCATCCAACCATCTCATCCTCTGTCATCCCCTTCACCTCCTGCCTTCAATATTTCCCAGCATCAGGGTCTTCACATGAGGTGGCCAAATTATTGGAGCTTCAGTTTCAGCATCAGTCCTTCCAATGAACATTCAGGGTTGATTTTCGTTAGGATTGACTGCTTTGATACAATTCCTTAATAAGGACTCTGTGCCACCTTTTCTACTAACCCCTCATGGCCCAGGTTCTTGTTTACTCTTCCTGAAATGTTTGCAACACCCTCTACGATCATCTTTTTTCCATGCAGTTACTGGAGTTGTCCTTCCAAGCCCTGAAATGATTTACCACTCCTTTGCCTAGAGTTCTCTGATGGCTTTCTAGGGTCTGTGGAGTGAGAGGCATTTCTTTAGGTGATCTCCGAGGGCCTACTCTCTTCTCATCTTCAGTAGCTGCTCTGTATCCCTAGGCCACCACTGGCCCCAAACTTTACAGAACTCCTATTCCCAGAGTATTCCATGCCCTGAGGTATCTCTAAGCCTTTGCTTGTGTCCAGAGGTTACCTCCTACTCACACTTTAAGGCCAGCTCAAATGTCATAACCTCCACTTGAATCTCCTCCCTTCTGTGGATCTCAAGAGACTGAGAAGTGAATGATGGTATGTTTCAGTTGGGAAGACAGTGTGGGAGATGGTGAGCAGGATAAGAAGGTAAGGCAGTGCGGTTCTTGAGGATAGGGACCTTTGGAGGGGTGAGTGGTCACGTGATCCTTGGCAGGTACTTGTGGAAGGAAGGAGGGGATGGAGGGTAGGAATGAAGGAGGGAAAGACAGTTCACCTTGCCATTTTCCACATTCTCTCTGAAGCCAGCTCTACTTGCCTGCTGGTGTACCCCACTTCCAACCTCTCCCCAGGCTGATCGTGGTCTACATGGCCAGCAAATGCCTGGTATTCTGGGCAGTTTGCTGTCTCAGGCTGCAATGGCTTATGTAGGTCATCAAGCTCCGCCACTATGTAACTACATTGTTGTCGTTCAGTCGCTAAGTGGTATCCGATTCTTTGCAGCCCCATGGACTGCACCACACTAGACTTCCCTGTCCTTCACTGTCTCCTAGAGTTTGCTCAAACTCATGTCCATTGAGTTAATGATGCATAGATATGTAGCTCCGTGGTCTTAGACAAATCTGATTTGTCCAGACCTCAGTTTCTCTGGATTACAATGAGGACAATAATACCTGCCTTGTGCCTCTCACCTAAGATGAGGATAAAGTGAGATGATGTACATGAGAGTGTGTTTTATTTTTAAAGTCCCCCCACTTTCTACAGCCAAGGAGGTGGTTCTGTCCTTGCCTTGGCTTTAGGAAAAGCCTTCCCAGGGCTCCAGAGATGCTTCAGCAGAGGGTGGTGATGTGTCAGCTGCTGGCTGTCAACATGATGCCATTGAAAATTCATATTGATGGAGCACAGGTTGACATACTGCTTGCTCTGCCATCTGCAGACCCCACGACCAAGGCAATATTGGAAGTGGCAGTGATGGGAGTCTCTTTTATTTAAGCCAGTTCCAATTTGCTTTTTAATTTGCTCCAGACTGGTGAGTGCTGTTGGGGTCAATCTGTAACCTCTTCTGCTTTCCCGACAGTCTCTAGCTCTGCCAGGCCTCCTACCATGTTTTCAGGCTGCTTCATCGATTCCCGGGCAACTTCCGTTCTGTGGCCTCTTCTGTGCTTGCCTTATTCATCTTCTGCCTTTGCACCCTTCTCACTCCCCTCAGTTCAGCCTCCTGTTGACCACTCTACCTTCCCTGTTTCCTGGGGTTTTGAATAAGCCTCATATTCAGCTGATTTCAGTGCTCAAGACAGCGTGTGTGCCCAGTCGTGCAGTCATGTTTGATTCTTTGGGACCCCATGAACTGTAGCCCAACCAGGCTCCTCTGTCCATGGGATTTCCCAGGAAAGAACACTGGAGTGGGTTGCCATTTCCGTCTCCAGGGAATTTTCCCGACTCAGCTATCAAACCCGTCTCCTGCGTTGGCAGGTTAATTCTTTACCACTGAGCCACCTGGATCCCTCAAGATTCAGTACTTGCTCACAAATAACTAGCAGTCGGCTCCCACCCTGGATTCTTGCAGGTGTCTTCCTGCCTCCTGCATCTCTTTCTGCCTTTCCTTCTCGTCCATCGTGCCTGGTCAAGAGTCTGGAAGCAGGACCATGATCCCTACCTTCCTCGCTTAGAGCCCTCCACGGCCCTGTTAGTTCTGCCTTTGGCTCAGACTCTGTTGTCATTTGAAGCCTTTCTTACTTTCATCCAAACCAAGCCTTTTTTACATTTCTCCTTTTCATGTGGCCTATTAGTAGAACTGGCAAATATAACTACTTTGGGGTCTTTGTTCAAAGCCTGTGTTTCCATGCCCTTGGCCTTTATTCAGGTCATGCCTTCTGCCTGGAACTCTTGTTCTCTCACTTCTCCTCACTCCACTTTCAAGGTTTGGTCACAACCACCTTGACCCTGAACTAACAGGTCTTTTGCCTTCTGTGATGCCAAGCATCTAGACACACGTCTGTGACCGCTGTCTCCCTGGCTGCCTCACACTGGAGTTGTTTTGGTACATACCTTGCCTCCAGCCTGGAGTTACCCAGTTAGGAGGGGTAGATTCGGTTTTGAATTTCCCACTGTGTGCAGAACAATGTGCTGCACATAATGAATAAATCTTAAAGAGATGACAGACCCTGTGGATTCTCAGCTGATATTTGAATTGAAAAACTACTGGGTTAAAATAAGGATATCCTTTTTTGTTTGTCAGAATAACATTCTTATCTCTTTCTCTCTGCCTCCCCTTATCTCCATTTGGTCTCACAGGCCTTCTGACTCAAAATTTATCAGTAGATTGTGATCTTTTAAAGGTAGTAAGTCAAATCTCCTTTTAATAAGCTCTAAGGGATTTGTGAATCTACTAGAAGTCAGTTCTTCCTCCCACCTTCCCTTCATTTTCCTCCTTTCTTCCAACTGGAATTTTATTCTATCAGATATATTGCTTGAAAAGAGTCAGGCAGAACCTGCAGGTGGGAAATCATTTGGTTATAAAGAGCTACTTTCTGTAATGGACTCTGACCTGTTCTATAGTGTATCTTAACAGAGGCCAGCCTTTAACTCTGCTCTGGACTGGAATTTAAGTTTGTTCCTAGGTTATTTGCCACCCACAGTTGACTCTCATGCAAAAAAATTGTGTGATTTGTGTGTGTGTGTGTGTGTGTGTGTATGTCTGTGTGTGTGTACCTATGGCCATCTTCTTACCACAAGAAGTAGTAAATGAAAGTAATTCCTTACATTTGTCTTTCCTCCACTAATATTTAAAGAAGATTAACTATGTAACAGGCCCTTTAGGGATACAAAATCCAACATGATGTTGTCACCTTCCTCTATATTCCTAAATCAATTTCTTGTTACCACTTTATCAATTAGAATGATCAGGGGGTAACGTCTTTATAGATGAAGAAAGAGAAATTCAGATTGATTATGAAATGTTCAGAAATTTAGTCATTCTTTTTGGTCTCTCAACAAGAAGCAAGCACTTGGAGCTAGACTTTTAAACTGAAAAGTTATAAGGTTTTTCCTCTGGGAGCCTTGGGTTCAGATCTTCTCTACATTCATGCCAGCTGACCTAGCTCTAAACCTAAAAATCTGAGCTAAAAAAGAGACATTTGGGGTCTAGCTCCAGGCCCCTGACAATACTTCAGTTTAGGCTGGAAGTTGAGCTAACATGGTGTCAGGAGACCTACAGCTGTAACCACATCCTGAAGTACAGGCAGGACATCTCCTTTGTTCTGTGGACTGCAGGCAGGCATGTATGCCAAGTGACCCAGCCCTGTCGAAGCAATGGCTCCATGGAAATTAGGCGACTCTAACTTCCCACCCCTGCCTGGTCACCCCTATCACAGTGTCCTTCAGCAGTGGCAGGTTTCTGTCCTTGATGGCCTGAATCTGTGAATGAGAAAAGGTTGGGGTCAAAAACTGAGTGGCTAAAGGTATTACCTTAGGTATTACCTAGAGATGGCAAAACTTGGGTAATGAATGTAACTTTAAATATCCAAGTAATATGAGTTCACTGCCCCTCCCCCCACCCCACCAAATTTGGAAAATGTAGGTCAGTCAGTCAGTTCAGTCGCTCAGTCGTGTCCAACTCTTTGCAACCCCATGAAACACAGCACGCCAGGCCTCCCCGTCCATCACCAACTCCCGGAGTTCACTCAAACTTATGTCCATTGAGTCGGTGATGCCATCCAGCCATCTCATTCTCTATTGTCCTCTTCTCCTCCCGCCCCCAATCCTTACCAGCATCAGAGTCTTTTCCAGTGAGTCAACTCATCGCATGAGGTGGCCAAAGTATTGCAGTTTCAGCTTTAGCATCAGTCCTTCCAGTGAACACCCAGGATTGATCTCCTTTAGAATGGACTGGTTGGATCTCCTTGCAGTCCAAGGGACTCTCAAGAGTCTTCTCCAGCACCACCGTTCAAAAGCATCAATTCTTTGGTGATCAGCTTTCTTCACAGTCCAACTCTCATATCCACATATGACCACGGGAAAAACCATAGCCTTGACTAGACGGACCTTGGTTGGCAAAGTAATGTCTCTGCTTTTTAATATACTATCAAGGTTGGTCATAACTTTCCTTCCAAGGAGTAAGCGTCTTTTAATTTCATGGCTGCAATCAGCATCTGCAGTGATTTTGGAGCCCCAAAAAATAAAGTCTGACACTGTTTCCATTGTTCCCCATCTATTTCCCATGAAGTGATGGGACTAGATGCCATGATCTTTGTTTTCTGAATGTTGAGCTTCAAGCCAACCTTTTCACTCTCCTCTTTCACTTTCATCAAGAGACTTTTTAGTTCCTCTTCACTTTCTGCCATAAGGGTGGTGTCATCTGCATAGCTGAGGTTATTGCTATTTCTCCCAGCAATCTTGATTCCAGCTTGTGCTTCTTCCAGCCCAGCGTTCCTCATGATGTATTCTGCATATAAGTTAAATAAGCAGGGTGACAATATACAACCTTGACGTACTTCTTTTCCTATTTGGAACCAGTCTGTTGTTCCATGTACAGTTCTGACTGTTGCTTCCTGACCTGCATACAGGTTTCTCAAGAGGCAGGTCAGGTGGTCTGGTATTCCCATCTCTTTCAGAATGTTCCACAGTTTATTGTGATCCACACAGTCAAAGGCTTTGGCATAGTCAATGAAGCAGAAATAGATGTTTTTCTGGAACTCTCTTGCTTTCTCCATGATCCAGCGGATGTTGGCAATTTGATCTCTGGTGCCTCTGCCTTTTCTAAAACCTGCTTGAACATCTGGAAGTTCACGGTTCACATATTGCTGAAGCCTGGCTTGGAGAATTTTGAGTATGACTTTACTAGTGTGTGAGATGAGTGCAATTGTGCGGTAGTTTGAGCATTCTTTGGCATTGCCTTTCTTTGGGATTGGAATGAAGACTGACCTTTTCTAGTCCTGTGGTCACTGCTGAGTTTTCCAAATTTGCTGGCATATTGAGTGCATAGATATTTACAATTGTTATGTCTTCCTCTTGGATTGATCCCTTGATCATTATGTAGTATCCTTCCTTATCGCTTGTAATCTTCTTTATTTTAAGATCTATTTTGTCTGTTATGAGGATTGCTACTCCAGCTTTCTTTTGCTTCCTATTTGCATGGAATATATTTTTCCATCCTCTCACTTTCAGTCTATATGTGTCTTTAGGTCTGAAGTGGATTTCTTGTAGACAGCATTTATCTGGGTCTTGTTTGGTGTCCATTCAGCCAGTCTGTGTCTTTTGGTTGGAGCATTTAATCCATTTACATTTAAAGTAATTATTGATATGTATGTTCCTATTGCCATTTTCTTAATCATTTGGGGTTGATTTTGTAGATATTTTTTCTTCTCTTGTATTTCTTGACTATATAAGTCCATTTAAAATCATTTGTTGTAAAGCTGGTTTGGTGGTACTGAATTCTCTTAACTTTTGCTGTCTGAAAAGCTTTTTATTTCTCCATCAATTTTGAATGAGATCCTTGCCAGGTACTGTAACCTTGGTTGTAGATTTTCCCTTTTCAATACTTTAAATATATCCTGCCATTCCCTTCTGGCTTGCAGAGTTAAGATTAGTTGTTTTCCTTTTGTGTTACTTATTGCTTCTCCCTTGGTGCTTTTGATATTCTTTCTTTGTGTTTAGTCTTTGTTCATTTGATTAGTATGTGTCTTGGCGTGTTTCTTCTTGGGTTTATCCTGTATGGAACTTTTTGTGCCTCTTGGACTTGATTGACTATTTCCTTTTTCATGTTGGGGAAATTTTCAACTATAATCTCTTCAAAAATTTTCTCATACCCTTTCTTTTTCTCTTCTTCTTCCAGGACCCCTATAATCCAAATATTGGTTCATTTGGTATTGTCCCAGAGGTCTCTGAGACTCTCCTCAATTCTTTTCATTCTTTTTACTTTATTCTGCTCTTCAGAAGTTATTACCACCATTTTTTCTTCCAGCTCACTGATTCGTTCTTCTGCTTCAGATATTCTGCTATTGATTCCTTCTAGAGTATTTTAAATTTCAGTAATTGTGTTGTTTGTCTCTGTATGTTTATTCTTTAATTCTTCTAGGTCTTTGTTAATTGATTCTTGTATTTTCTCCATTTTGTTTTCAAGGTTTTTGAGCATCTTTACTATCATCATTCTGAATTCTTTTTCAGATAATTTGCCTATTTCCTGTTCATTTATTTGGACTTCTGTGTTTCTAGTTTGTTCCTGCATTTTTGTGGTATTTCTCTGCCTTTTCATTTTTTTTTTTTTTTTTAACTTACTGTGTTTGAAGTCTCCTTTTCCCAGGTTGAATTCTTTCTTCCTTTTGGTTTCTGCCCTCCTAAGTTTGGTCCAGAGGTTTGTGTAAGCTTCATGTAGGGTGAGATTTGTGCTGAGTTTTTGTTTGTTTGTTTGTTTTTCCTCTGATGTGCAAGGCTGAGTGAGGTGGTAATCCTGTCTGCTGATGATTGGATTTGTATTTTTGCTTTGTTTGTTGTTTAGATGAGTTGTCCTGCACAGGGTGCTACTGTGGTTGGGTGATACTAGGTCTTGTATTCAAGTGGTTTCCTTTGTGTGAGTTCTCACTATTTGATACTAGAGTCCCTTGGACTGCAAGGAGATCCAACCAGTCCATTCTAAAGGAGATCAATCCTGGGTGTTCATTGAAAGGACTGATGCTAAAGCTGAAACTCCAATACTTTGGCCACCTCATGCAACAAGTTGACTCACTGGAAAAGAGTCTGATGCTAGGAAGGATTGGGGGTGGGAGGAGACAGGGACGACAGAGAATGAGATGGCTGGATGGCATCACCGACTTGATGGACATGAGTTTGAGTGAACTCCAGGAGTTGGTGATGGACAGGGAGGCCTGGTGTGCTGTGATTCATGGGGTCACAAAGAGTCGGACACAACTGAGCAACTGAACTGAACTGAACTGAGGGTTAATTCTCTGGTAGTCTAGGGCCTTGGAGTCAGTGCTCCCACTCCAAAGGCTCAGAGCTTGATCTTGGGTCATGAACAAAGTTTCCACAAGTGGTTTGTTATGGCATTAAGTGAGATTAAAACAAATATCCAAAAATGAGAAACCAAAGATGAACCACAGACAAATGGCAGTTACAAAATCAGGCAAATAATAATTGAAATAATGGAATATACATCTATGAGCAAAGTGAAAACAGCCAACAAAAATAAAGTACAGTAGATTGACCCGACAAAGAAAGTAAATCAGAAACTATATTTACCAGTTAAGAACAAAAATAACTAAAGAACAAACTGGAAAATAAAACTGAAGCAAGTTGCCAAGTGGGGGATAAAGCAATGAAAACAAAACTAACCAATACGTTGAGAGGAAAGGAAAGAAAGAAAAGAAGGAATAGATATGCAAAGTTAAATAGAGGTGATGAAGAAGATTTATATACATTAAAGATTAACTGCAAGGGGAAAAGAACAGTAGGAAAGGCAAGCAAAGGAATAAATATAGAAAAAATATAGTAGGTTTTTTAAAAAGTTAAAATTATAAAACAGAGAAAAGAAAAAACAGAAGAAGAAAGAAAAAAGGAAGAAAAAAAAAAAAAAGGAAAACTCTACAGAGCTGCAAAAGCCCAATGTAGAGGCAGAGGTTTATAGCAACAATAAAAAGTGTGACTGAATATACACACACACATATATATATACCCATAAGCAAAATCAAAACAGTCCAACAAAAATAAAGTACAATAGATCAACCCAGTGAACAAAGGAAACCAAAAATTTTATCTGCCAGAACAAAACCAACAGAAGCACAAACTGGAAAGCAAAACTAGAGCACGGTGCCAATTGGGGAATAAAGCAATGAAAATAAAACTAACAAAATGTTGAGAGGAAAGGGAAGAAAGAAAAGAAAGAATAGATATGCTAAGTTAAACAGAGGTAGATTAAGAAGATTTATATACATTAAAGATTGACTGCAAGGGGAAAAGAACAGTAGGAAAAGCAAACAAAGAAATAAATGTAGAAAAAATGATAATAGGTTTAAAAAATTAAAATTATAAAAAGAGAGGGGAAAAAAAAGGAAAACTCCACAGAACTGCAAAAGCCCAATGTAGAGGCAGAGGTTGATAACAGCAATAAAAAATGTGACTGAGAAAAAAAAAGCTTAAAAGCCTAATTAGATTTCATAGCACCAATAAAATCGACAACTACAACAGAGCAGGGTAAAAAGGAAAGAAAAAGAAAAATATCAGAAAGAATCTACAAAGCAAGTCAGAAGATAAGAATAATAAATGTTTTTCTTGAGTCACTGCTGTCAGAGTCTTTTCCCTCACTGGGAGTCACAGTCCACCTCACCTCCCTAGGATGCCCTCCAACACTGTGCTGATCTCTGGACCTGCTGTAGGGGCAGCTCAGATTCTAATCTGGTCCTACTCCTTTGTGTTCTTGCCTCCAATGTCCACAGCTATCAGAACTGGTGTGTTTTCTTTTGTGGGAGCTCTCAATGACCTTTTATATATTCCACAGACACAGACTCTGCCTAGTTGATCATGTGGATGTAATTTGCAGGTTGTACAGCTGGTGGGAAGGTTTTGGGTCTTCTTCCATAGACTCACTGACCCTGGGTTTCAATTGTGGTTTTATTTTCACCTCTGCATGTGGGCTTTCCACTGGGGTTTGCTCCTGAGGCTGCCCTGGAGGGCTTGGGTTTGCCCCCGTGAGGGCCAGGTGTGGAGGTGGTGCAGCTGCTTGGGTCACAGGGGTTCTGGCAGCACCAGGTACTCAGGGGGGTTGGCAGTTAGGACAGCAGAAAATATAGTGCTCTAGAAGGGTATGGAAACCAGTATTGGACAATACGCTCCAGTCTTTCTCCGTAGCTCCACTCATTCAGGCACTTAGAGGGCTCCCTTGCCTGGGGTCCTACTCTGTAGATTGGTGCATCAGTCACTTAAAGGAGCACCCTGGGTGGGGTCCTGCTCTGTAGTTCAGCCTCAGGCATTTGATGGGCCAGCCTCTCTATTGTTCAGCTGTCAATGCTGACATGTGGGGAGAGAGGCTATGGTGATGGCTCCACCCCCTACACATGACTCATCAGTATCACCTTGCTTCCATGGCTGCCTGTCTTTCCTCCACAGGCATTTCCCACCACAGTCTCCTCCCTCACCTCCCCTCAATCCGTCTCTCCACAGTCAACAGCAGCCCTCGCCCTGTGATCCCTCCATACTCCCCAAACTCCAGCTCCCAGCTGCTGCACCTACCAGGGGTCCCTCATCCCTGTCCGGGGCATGTATGGCTGCAGCAAGGACTGTCTGATTCTCATTCCATTTAGGCTGCCACAGATCAGCTGCTTCACTCTCATCCTTTAATGTTTCTCCTCTGACTCAGACAATTGCTCTGATGTGGGGATCGGACCCCTGCTTCAGTTCCCCCACCCGCCGAGGGCAGGTCCAGTCCTACTAACACTCCTGTTTCTCCCCCTAGTTCCTTGTTCTACCGAGTTTTGTGTGGTTCTATGTATTCTTTTCTGCTGGTCAGGTACTCCTGTCCGTTCTCAGCTGGTGTTCTGCATGCACTTTTGTGTCTGAAGGTGTATTCCTGGTGTATCCGTGGAGAGAGATGCACTCCACGTCCACCTACTCCTCCCCCATCTTGTTCTCTATTTTACTGTTTTTGATGGAACTGGTTTGTTTCTTTCTGAAATTTCCTCAGTATCAGTTGTTTGGGTCATATCAGTATATTCTTTAGTATTAATTTTAACATCATATCAGAAATAACAGTGGTTTAAATAAGGTAGAATTATCTGTATTTCTCACTTATATTGTTGAAGGACAGAGGGAACTAAAAAGTGCCCAGCAAACTGAGAAGGCATCTTGAGACCAAAAAATAAGACAACAGTTCCATGGAGTCAATGAATCAGTTTAAGTAAGTAAGTAAGTGTTAGTCGCTCAGTCATGCCCGACTCTTTGCGACCCCATGGACTGCAGCCCACCAGGCTCCTCTGTCCATGAGATTTTCCAGGCAAGGATACTGGAGTGGATTGCCAATGGATCCGTGTATCATAGGGTAATTTACTAACAGGGTGGTATAAGGGAGACGATGATATGGAAGCATTCGCAGCTGCACCTGTAGCACCTCGGGGCCAGGGACAATTTCATAGTTAAAAGCGTTTTGGGATAGATGCTGGGAAACACGACATGCATGAGTGAGTAAGTAGTTTCATGGGCACAGGGAATACGTCAGTGGAAGTCTTCATCATTGTTTGGGGACTAACAGAGCATAGAGGCCACCTGGTCCCTATGCTTATCAAACAGTATCTATTAACTACAAAGCCCTTGATGACAGAGAAGTGACTTATTGCACAGGACAGTTCTGGGTAGGGTCAGCAAAAGAACCGGAGAAACTTTAAGGGTTCAAGATGCCTCCATTATGCTAACAGCCATACACACAATAAGTCTGGAGGTAGACTGAGCTGATATGGTGGCTCACTACTTGTCAGGGGTCCATATACAAAAGTGTATCTTTCCTCTTAAAGAAACTTCACAGAAGTCCCAAAGGACACTTCTGCTTCCATTTTACTGATCAGCACTTTATATGTATAAAGGGGATCACAGGGGCTTCCCAGGTGACGCTAGTGGTAAAGAACCCACCTACCAATGCAGGAGATGTAAGAGACATGGGTTTAATCCCTGGGACAGGAAGATTCCCTGGAGAAGGACGTGGTAACCCAGTTCAGTATTCTTGCCTGGGAAATCCCATGGACAGAGGAGCCTGGTGGGCCACAGTCCATAGGGTCAAAAAGAGTTGGACTGAAGCAGGCACACACGCACAGAGGATCACAGAAGTACCTACTTCTGGGGTCTCATTTTGGGACAAATGAGCTCATATGTATGGAGTGCCTGGTACACAGTCACTACAGGACATCTGTGTTTTGACTGAAGCTTCTGTGGTAATATCTGGTCTCAAGGTCAGAATCTTGCTCAGCATACCCACTACCCTCCATATCCTTTTAGGTCTTGCTGCCTCTGAAATGTTATCTCCTTTTGGAGGGGTCAGCCTGATCATATATCTAGCAACTAGCAGTTTGTTGCTTCTGTCTGTGGTGATACTGATTATCACCGAATTTTCTTTACTAAAAGAGAGATGTCCAAACCTTGACATTACCTGTATCAGTAATGTCTGGGTGTCCTTCTTCAAGGAATCGTTTAAGTGTTGGGTTTTAATTCTGTTCTTGCAGAAGAGTAAACACTTTCTTATCATTTAAATGCTATCCTGATAAACGGTGATGACGAAAGTAGTGTTGGTGGTGGACAAACTGTCAAGAAAAGCCAGTATCGATACAATTATTCCCAACACTGCCTCGTGGTCCATTAGTGATTTGTAGCCAATGAGGTTTTTGCCATCTTCCCTGAAAGCCATATGTAACTCAAGTCGCCCACAGGAGCCCTTCACCAACATAATCAACTCATTTGCACAGTTATTAGTCAGAGAAACAGACCTGGACAGAGTCCCTGCCTTAACAAATGTTTCCAGTGTAGTCTGGTCTCTGAATCTCCGGTGATTTGAGTCACCAGGATTGCACACCCACTCGTGTTCCAGCATGAATCTACCTTACTTTTTGCTGTGGGGCTGACTTCCAAGCTGACAGTTCTTGTGGAGGAAAATTTCTCACTAATCAGTACTGCCTGGAGTCGGTGGAAAGAAAGAATGATGAGGATAGTTAATTTGAAGGATGAAATTAACATTGCTCAGAAAAATATGAGCAAGAAGTAGAGAGGAGGAAAAAAACACCTTCCAGCTGTGAGACTCAGCTGAGCACACCTTCATCCTGTAGGCAGAAATTTGGGCCCAAGTGGCTCTTTAGCAATGACTCCGTGGTTCTCATCCAGAAAGAACCACTGGGGGAGCTTAATGATCACGATTGGTTGAAATCTTGGCAGATGGCGGTAAGAGCTCTATTTACTTGGATAATTAAAATGGTGATGGATTTGCATGGCTGATTTCAAGATTTCCAGTCTGCAGATGACTGCCTCGTGGGGCAGATGGGGATGGAACCCCTCCTTTCTTTAGGGTATCTGCACCTGACTCAAGTGTCAGAGCGATGGGAGCCAGGGAATACTCCCACAAAATGCTCCATCTTGAGTTGAATCTTCATCTTGAGCACTCTGACCCTCTTATGGAACTGTTCATCCCATCAGGGAGATACTGTCTTTCAGAAAGGCAAGGTCTGCTGACAAACTTAGGAACAAAGATTATTTTCTTTCTTTGAATGGAACAAACACAATGCTCTTAATTCTTTCAATACTGTGATAATTAATAAGATTGATGCCTTTGTATTTTATTGAGTGCTCTTTTTTTTTTTTTTTAAACACGTGTTGTCTTATGAAATCTGTAGACTCTTCTGTAAGAGAGGCAGGGTACTGCAACAGAAAAGGCATGGCACAGGCCTGTGTTCGAATCCCACCTTTGCCACTTACAGGCTGCATGGTTTGTTTGTTTTTTTAAACCTCTTAGCATCTTGATTTCCCTATCTGTAAAAGGGGGTAATGATGTCTGCCTTTTGGAGTTGTGATAGGGATTAATGATTTATACTTACTCCTTGGAAGGAAAGTTATGACCAACCTTGATAATATATTAAAAAGCAGAGACATTACTTTGCCAACAAAGGTCCGTCTAGTCAAGGCTATGGTTTTTCCCGTGGTCATGTATGGATCTGAGAGTTGGACTGTGAAGAAGGCTGATCGCCGAAGAATTGATGCTTTTGAACTGTGGTGTTGGAGAAGACTCTTGAGAGTCCCTTGGACTGCAAGGAGATCCAGTCAGTCCATTCTAAGGGAGATCAATCCTGGGTGTTCATTGGAAGGACTGATGCTAAAGCTGAAACTGCAATACTTTGGCCACCTCATGAGACGAGTTGACTCACTGGAAAAGACTCTGATGCTAGGAAAGGTTGGGGGTGGGAGGAAAAGGGGACGACTGAGAATGAGATGGCTGGATGGCATCACCGACTCTGTGGACATGAGTTTGAGTGAACTCCGGGAGTTGGTGATGGACAGGGAGGCCTGGCGTGCTGTGATTCATGGGGTCGCGGAGAGTCGGACATGACTGAGCGACTGAACTGAACTGAACTGACATGCAAAATGATGAATCGTCTTTGGGCAGAGAGTAGCTTTCAAAATGATGATGGTTATTCATACTGTTGTTTATAAAGGAGGAAACGGAAGCTCAGAGTGGGTGCAGGCGTTTGCGTGGTCCAGCCAGTGGTAGGTGACTGCAATGAACCCACATCGCACCCTAAATCCCACCTGCCATGTTGCTTTTATTAATGGCACCTTTGTATCCCCCCAATTCCCTCTTGCTACATGATGGTCCAGGAATCAACTCTGTTAGCAAATGCCACCCTTTTGTACTCTGGGCACATCTATAAAGTGAAGGCATTGCCACTGGACCCTCTGGTTCTGATATTTGGAGTCAGAGCTGAGAGGTTAGGATCTGATAGGTAGGGATGGGGGTGCCATATTGGGGAATGTTGGGGTCTTTTTATGATTTCTTTTTTAAGAGAAAAGGAAGTGGAGCCACAGCATCTTTACAACTTTTAAAGATAGATTGACCAAAATGTTGTCCATGCTTGGCTGCCTTTTTACTGTCACCCAGCCCACAGGGGGAGCCCTTTGCAACTGAATCGAATCATCATCATATAGTGGAGTAACCACAGAACCTACTAATATCATGCCATTCCCAGTGTGAATGTTATATGTTATAATATCGTTGCATATGTGATGGTTAGTGATGTGGGCTGTCGCCTGTGTCCAGTGTTCCACAGGTTCTTGGCAACCTGCATGGAAAAGAGAGAACCTCAGATACATGGGTAGTTCCCCCCAGTCCAAACTTTAAACTTTTTATTTTGTTTTGGGGTATAGCTAGTTAACAATATTGTGATAGTTTCAGATGAACAGTGAAGGCACCCAGCCATATATAGAGAGAGATGTATCCATTCTCCCCAATATCCCCCTCCCATTCAGGCTGCCACATAACATTGAGCAGAGTTCCAGTACATGGGCGGTTTTAATGCTCCATGCTGAACCGCAAACCAGCATTGTATGTCCCACCCTCAGCATCTTGGCCCGAGGTAAGGTTAGAAAGTTAGCCTAGCATGAGGGAGAGAGCACATTCACTCCAGGCAAGCAATGATTTTTAAAAATATTTGCTCTCTTCAGCAAATTCAAGGGGGTTTCCTAGCCCACGTATGGCCAACTGGAAGGAAAGCCGATCTTTTTTCCTTTTCGTTTTCTCATCTTTATCAGCCTTAAAAGAATAAAGTTACACTCTTTGGAGAGTGAGAAGATCGGGAGAAGGGAGAAAGGATAAATAACAGGAGCGAAAGGATTGAAATAGATATTCAGACGAACCTTCGTTATTCATAACTCCAGTTAACCAAGACTGTCAGTGAATTTCACATACCCCCCAGCTACTGTGGTTCACATTATAAACTCTTCCAATTACCTGAAATCTCACTTAACTTAAATTTCAGCACATCCCCTAGGGCATGTAATAATCAAAGTTTGCCTGTCGAAAGTAATACCAGAGAGGGGAACCACCATGGTTACTCTGAGAAAGAGAAATCATAAAAAAAAAAAAAAGAGTCATCTTAGAAAATGGTGTTAGAATCATTAGGTTACAAACTTGAAATTGCTGAAATGTTATCTAGAAATTACAGAGGCAAACACAGATTTAGAAGAAGACTGTGGAAATGCACAGGGAGCTGTACAGTTGCACATGGATGGGAAGGATTCACACGAAGGCCTGGGTTCATGGTACATGGCTGGGATTGCGGAGGCTGGAGGACTTCCACCAAGTGAGCATCAGTGTGCGGTCAGCCCCACATTGCATCGACCCTATAGATGCCCACACTAAGTCTGGGGAAGTTCTAAGTATATGTGTATCTCCAGGTGACAGTCCAGTATGTCCGTCTGGAGCAGTGATTCTGCAAGACCTCAGAGGATGGAGTGCTGAATGGAATATATGCCCAGATGATGAAGGAAGGGCTCATTTTAAATGATAAAAATGAGCTTAAATACAAAAACCATTTTGATAATTCTGTAGGAGCTATCCTGTGCCCTCTCTGTACACTTCAAGTTTATGTAAAACTGGTCTTTTTTCCTCCCTAAACGTGATGCTAAAATGGGATTTAGAGATTTAGGTTTAATAATAAATTGATGGCTATCTACTAAAATTTTGTATTACAAATATCATATTTATAGACAATGTGTATATATTTTTTTAGATTCATGGGAACTGAAATTCCTTTACTCTTCAAATATTTGGGGGACACCCACTCTGGTTCAGGAGCTGTACTTGGCTCTGGAGAAGCAAAGGTGAATGAGTTGGACTCTGACTGCAAAGAGGCCTCAGTCTGTGGGGAGCAGGTGATGGTGATGCAACATAGGATGCTCTAATCAAGGGGTACCCAGAATGCTGTGTGACTGCCAGGAGCCAGTTCTTACTCTGCTCTGGGATGGCAGGGGGCTTCCCAGTCAGGGACTTGTGAGCTGGGTCCAGGAGCAGACAAGAGAGAGGTGAGGGACGGTGAGTACGGGGTAGCAGTAAGTGGGACTTGATAGAACCATGGCTGGCAGGAAAAGTCAGGGAGGTGGATTGCAGCCAGATATCGAGGGTTCTTGTTTGCCACTTCTTTAGTAGAGATTTTTTTTTTAAAGAAGAGTGACAGTACCGGATTTATGGTTTTCAAAGGGACCAGTACCTGGGCTAGATAGGTGAGCAAACAAATGATGATCCCAGCTAGAAATCACTCAGCAGCACAAAGCAGGAATTCTGGGAACGGAGGGACTAGCTGATTTGAGGTCGGAGAAGTCATGTTGATTGTTGAATACTGTTTACCTGGCACTGCTGAGTTGATGGGGAGGAGGTATTCCTGGATAGGGGAGAGAGGGTAGGGTAGGAAGAGGGTGATAGCAGAGTAAAGTGCAGCGGGGGACCAGGGAAGGCAATCCCTCTAAGAAAAGAGTGAGTGCACAGTTGAGAAGTTTCTAAATTATTCCCGGACATGAACCCTTCAGCCATGTGTGTTTATCATCACGCCGAGAAACCTTTCTGGCATAGCAGGCCACGTTCTTGTAGCGGCTAATGAGAGAGAGCTAACCCAATCCCATCAGTAAAAGCCGCCAAGGACCACGAGGCACCGTTTGACAGAGAGGGTCGCTTGGTGGAGAGGTTCCCTCCCTGACACCCTGCCTACCTTCATCTCTCTCAGCCGTTATCTGGTTGTAAAGCCATCCAAATAGTAATGTAGTATGTCAGATAGTCATTTAATCATTATGATCTTCCTTGTAGCAATTATGACTTGCTTTATTGCAGATAACAGTAAATGGGTAGATAAAAGTCACTCAGTGATGAAAACTGTAGGTCTGAGTTCTTAAGATGAGAAGCACAAGCTACCTTCAAGTATTTGTGTGGGGGCATGAATTAACATCAACAAATGAGCTATGAGCTCTGCTTTAAAATTGTAATTGAAATGCAATTCAAAAGAAATCTATTTTTGAGAGGATAATAAAAACATTTCATGGTATCTAATATACATGCCAAAAACTGGGCATATTTTTCCGAGTTTATTCCATTCATGTTCACTGATTACCCAGTATACTTGGCGGGTGTGTGTGTTTCCTTCCTCCAGTTGGTAGGTATATGTGCCCTGCAGCTGTGTAAACTTCACCACCATGTGTGTATTTTTGTATGCGTGTGATGAGTAGAGGCTCAAAGGTTAATTCAAATAAAAGTTGGTATTTAATGCCCACCATTTCTTTTTCAGCCTTTATTCATGAAGCACTGGAAGGGGAACCTTAGTGAATTTGAGAAATAAGCTCAATAGAATGCATCTACTTAGCTGTATGTATGGTTAGGCCACTCAAGATGGCTGTTCTCTTGCCTTCTGTACAACCCCTACCTGACCAGCGCCTGCTTCACCTACACCTTTCTCACCAGATTGACCTTCCTACATACTTGCCCCAGGCCCCAGCTAGTGACTGGTCTTATTGAAGGAGTAATGAGGGATGTGTGGCTCTGCTAGTTTCCCTGGTAACCTGATATCACTTCACCCTATAGCCGGCAGTCTTCCCCTCCCCCTGGAACGAGGCCTGTCACTAACTCCTGCCCGCCATCTGCCGCACACCGTGCGGTGTTGCTCTAGGACCTTGCTTCAGACGAGTAAGCTCCCCATCTGTTAAACCACTGATGTCTCTGTTGCTGACTCCGGGGTCTTTACTTGGTCTTGTAGGCCTGTGGGGAGCTGCCCAACACTAAGTTATTTGTGGTGAACACTTGCTGTTTTCTCACTTCCCTGCATTCATTTCTCTTTCTCATCAGCACCCCAATTTGAAAGGTATTACCACTGGATACAGTCTAGACAGACAGGTCGGAAGGATACAATCTGGGTGTCCTGTCCCCTGGGCCCAGAATGACTCGTGATCAGCTTTAGGCCAGTTGGAAACACACTTAGGACCTGAGACGTAAAGAATCTGAAACATGACGGATTTCATTTCTACCCTGTTCAGTCACCTCTAACCCGACTTTCCTTGCACTGAGATCTGGTCCTGCCTTCAGCCTCCAGAGCCACCTCACTGCCTGCCTCTTTCCAAGTCTTCTGTGTCTTCCTGCCAATTCCATGAGTTCCAGTTTCCTTGAGCTTCCCTGGTGGCTCTGATGGTAAAGAATCTGCCTGCAATGCGGGAGATCTGGGTTCGATCCCTGCTTGGAAAGATCCTCTGGAGAAGGGAAAGGCTACCACTCCAGTATTATTGCCTGGGGAATTCCATGGACAGAGGAGCCATGGGGTCTCAAAGAATCAGACACAACTGAGTGACTTTCACTTTCATTTTCACTTTTTCATCCTTCCAGCACATTCCTAGGAAAGAGTGCAGATTACCGTTGCCTACAACCAAAGGATCCTCACAGATATGTGCAGAGAACAGTCTGCCTTCACTACTTATGACCTTCATGATGAAGGATAAATTAAGCTCTTTGGGTTTCAGTGTCCTTATCTCTAAAATGGGGCTGATCAAACAAGCTATTTCAGGGTTAAAAAAAAATGTTTAAAGCAGAGCTTTCGGTGTGATTTGGAGAACAGTCATTTTCACTCAGTAGTGACTGTCCCACTTACTCCTATAATCAAATAAAGGTCTTCTTCACATTATTATTACTCCTAACAGTGCCTGGCACATAGTAGACATTCAGAGAATGCTACTTTTTTTTTTTCTTCCCGTCTCCAAAAACCAACTTACCTTTTCTGAGGTCTGTCCATCCGTTCGGTCGCTCAGTCGTGTCCGACTCTTTGCGACCCCGTGGACTGTAGCCTACCAGGCTTCTCCATCCATGGGATTCTCCAGGCAAGAATACTGGAGTGGGTTACCATTTCCTTCTCCAGGGGGTCTTCCTGACCCAGGGATCGAACCCGGGTCTCCCGCATTGGAGGCAGACGTTTTAACCTCTGAGCCACCAGGGAAGCCAGAGCAAATATCCCTGGTGTGTACACCACACATGAACTTGATAAGCAGAAATACACCCTGACTGAAGAGCAGAAATGGGGGCCTAAGGAGAACCCAGTGTGTATCCCTTGGTCCCACCCAGGTGACCAGAAAGTGGGGCATTTGCCAGTGCTCTGTTCAGCTCAGCCCTTTGGAGCATGGCTGGGTGGACTTGTGACCCACTTCCCACCCCCTCGTGTGATTATGATACCAGCTGCTAAGGCTGAGGCTAAGCCCATGCATGCATCTGGTTGCCTAGGTAGCACCTTGCTTATCAATACTGCATTATACAAGGTGATCACAGACCCCCCACATTAAGAAATAGCAAAGCCAGTGTGTTCTTTGTAGGCCTGACAGTTCAGATCAAAACAGGATTCAGAGGTGTGTCTTCAAAGGGGGCCCCGAACCCCAGATCCTTCCCCTCCCCCAGGAGCTTGGTAGCCAGTTCTACCCAAGCTGTCAAGTCCAAGATAATGTACACCACATGCTGTCAGAATGAAACTGTCTTTCTAAAAGGATTCTTAATGTCACTCCTCTATGCAGAAACCCTTGGGGCTCCTGCCTGCTGAAAGAATGAAATCTGAACTCGTCAGCAACACTTCCAGGCCCTTTCTGACCTGGCCACCATCTGTCTCTCCTTCCATCTTCATCTCACACAGCTTTTATTCCCACCCTCCACTGAAGCCAGCCCTGGGTGCTGCTCGCTGTGCTGACGGTGTGTCTTCCTGCTGCTCACCTTTGAGCTTCTCTGTGGCTGTTTCCCTGCTAGGGGTATTGTTTTCCCATCACAGCTCCTGTCACAACTCCACCTATCCCCAGACAAAATATGTCCATCTACCTATTCTTCAGAATCCATTTCAAATGTTCACATCTTCCTCCAGCTCTTTGAGTACCTTCTTTGATCACTTGGCTCATGATAAAAATAGTAATAATAACAGTGAAGGTGGATACAGCACTTACTATTTTAAATGGTTTACATATGCAAGTGCTTTTAATGCTCACGTCTGCCCTGTGAAGATACTTTAATTATGCTCCTTTAATAAACGGTATCACTGAGGCACGGAGAGGCTGAGTAATCGTTGACTAGCGAGTGGCAAAGCCAAGATTTGAATATAGGCACTCCAGCTTTTTCTGCCATGCTGTCAGCTGTTACTATGAACTGCTTTTCTCTGTGTTCTGGGAGTTTTGTTTTTGCTTCTTTATAGCATTTAACACATTATATAGTTAGTAACTATTCATGAATGATGATGAGGCTACTTACTATCATCTATTATTATCTCTTTTCATATAATAATTATTATTATTACTATAAAAAGTACTAGGCACTATTCTAAGTTTATAGGCATTTGTGACTCCCTAGTCAGGAATGTGTGCCTTAATTAGATAATGTGAAAATGTTGCTAAACTTGGAATGAGAAGAATCTTCAGTTTAGATTTTAGCTCTGGCGCCTACTTGCCAGCCTTGGATAAGTCAGTTTACTATTCTGAGTCCCAGGTTGTCGGGCTTGTCGTAGACCATCCCTGAGGTCTTCACTAGCTATAAGTTTGAGAATCTGTAAAATGGGTACAATATCACATGGTCACAGGTGTGTTGAAGATGTAGTAAGATTAAGTTTTCTCATTCATTAGCTATGTACCGTGTGCTGTTCTTAGCTTTGGGGATCTGGATGAAACATCACAATTCTTGCTGCTATGGATGTGGAGATGTTAAAAGTAAATCAAGGTCAAGTAGTAAGTACTATGAAGGAAGGTAACACAGTATAAGGAGAGTGAGAATCTCTTTCCTAAGAAGGAGACATTACAACAGAAATGAGAATAAAGCCAGGGAAGAAGTCACGCAATCCATGCAGAGGGCAGTGCAAAGGTCCTGAGGTTGGAATTGGCTTAATGTGGTCAAAGCTAGCAAGGAGACCAGTGAAGATGGAGAGTGCTGAGCAAGGGGGAATAGAAGGACTTTGGACTTTGTTTCAAAGGTGATGCGAGGTTTTGAACAACCGTATGTCACCATGTGCTTTCATTTGAAACCCATCTTTCTCATTACTATTTGGAAAATAGAGGTGGGTAGAACGAGGAAGCAGAAATAGGAGGCTAGGGCCACAGTCTAATCAAGAGATGATGGTAACTTGAAGGAGGATGATAGGGATAGAAGTGGGTGAGAAGCATTTGAATTCAATATGTCTTATGAAGATAGCACCCATAGGATTTGCTGATGAATACATGAGGGTTGGGAAAGAAGGAGAAGAGGGCAAGGGTGAGCCCAGGGTTGTCATGGAAAACCAAATACGGTTTGGTTTACCAAGAGGGAAGGTCTGGTGCAGGGCAGGTCTGAGAGAGTATCAAGGGCTCATTTAAAATGCCCCTCAGTCAGTTCACTTCAGTCGCTCAGTCATGTCCGACTCTTTGGGACCCCATGAAATGCCCCTGCTGCTGCTGCTGCTGAGTCACTTCAGTCGTGTCCGACTCTGTGTGACCCCCTAGACGGAAGCCCACCAGGCTCCCCCATCCCTGGGATTCTCCAGGCAAGAACACTAGAGTGGGTTGCCATTTCCTTCTCCAATGTGTGAAAGTGAAAAGTGAAAGTGAAGTCGCTCAGTCGTGTCCGACCCTTAGCGATCCCACAGACTGCAGCCTACCAGGCTCCTCCATCCATGGGATTTTCTAGGCAAGAGTACTGGAGTGGCTTGCCATTGCCTTCTCCAATGAAATGCCCCTAAGATGCTCAAATAGAGGTACACATTGGATAGCAGAGCAGGAATACAGGGGAGTGGTCTGAGCTGGGATATCAATTTGGGTAAAATCAGGACAGAGATGACAGTGAAAGTCATTGGACTGAATGAGATTGCCTTGATGCAGGGTTGTTAGGGGTAGAACTGGAGTTAGCCAAGAGGGCTAGGCCTGAGTTATGACTCAGACAATTATGAGTTCAACTGCTCTTTGAAAAATAAAGTGTCTTATGCCCACGATTCAGCTGGAATAACCCAGTGTGGTGAACTGACTATCATCTGACACTCAACTAGCAGAGCTCTTGGGGACATGGACTTGGCTGAACACTGAGTAGGACTGTAGGTGGCCTCTACCTCTTCAGCCACTCCCCATGAAATGTGATTGAAAAGGTCCTGGGATGGAAAGCCCAGAGGTAAATCCACACACCTATGTACACCTTATCTTTGACAAAGGAGGCAAAAATATACAATGGAGAAAAGACTTTTTAACAAGTGATGCTGGGAAGAGTGGTCAACTACCTGTAAAAGAATGAAACTAGAACACTTTCTAACACCATACATAAAAATAAACTCAAACTGGACTAACGATCTAAATGTAACACCAGAAATTATAAAACTCTTAGAGAAAAACATAGGCAGAACATTCTCTGACATAAATTATAGCGAGATCCTCTATGACCCACCTTCCAAAATAATGGAAATAAAAACAAAAATAAGAAAATGGGATCTAATTAAGCTTCAAAGCTTTTGCACAACGAAAGAAACTATAGGCAAGGTGAAAAGGCAGCCTTCAGAACGGAAGAAGATAATAGTAAATGAAACTGACAAAGAATTAATCGCCAAAATATACAAGCAGCTCATGCAGCTCAATACCAGAAAAATGAATGACCCAATCAAAAAGTGGGCCAAAGAACTAAACAGACATTTCTCCAAAGAAGACATACAGATGGCTAACAAACACATGAAAAGATGCTCAACATCACTCATTATCAGAGAAATGCAAATCAAAACCACAATGAGGTACCATCTCATGCTGGTCAGAATGGCTGCTATCCAAAAGTCTACAAAAAATAAATGCTGGAGAGGGTGTGGAGAAAAGGGAACCCTCTTACACTGTTGGTGAGAACGCAAGCTAGTACAGCCACTATGGAGAACAGTGTGGAGATTCCTTTAAAAACTGGAAATACAACTGCCTTATGACCCAGCAATCGCACTCCTGGGCATACACACCGAGGAAACCAGAATTGAAAGAGACACATGTACCCCAGTGTTTGCTGCAGCACTGTTTACAATAGCCAGGACATGGAAGCAACCTAGATGT
Organism: Moschus berezovskii; assembly: GCF_049115385.1. Classification (NCBI taxonomy): domain Eukaryota; kingdom Metazoa; phylum Chordata; class Mammalia; order Artiodactyla; family Moschidae; genus Moschus; species Moschus berezovskii. Next base: position 52,776,871 of record NC_142464.1, on the reverse strand, counting down.
CCACCAGCAGACAAATGGATAAGGAAGTTGTGGTATATTTACACAATGGGATATTACTCAGCTATAAAAAAGAATGCATTTGAATCAGTTCTAATGAGATAGAGGAAACTGGAGCCTGTTATTCAGAGTGAAGTAAATCAGAAAGAGAAACACCAATATGGTATATTAACGATATATATGGACTTCAGAAAGATGATAACAATGACCCTATATGCAGGATAGCAAAAGAGACACAGATACAAAGAACAAATTTTTGGACTATGTGGGAGAAGGCGAGGGTGGGATGATTCGAGAGAATAGCATCGAAACGTGTATTACCATATGTAAAAGTGCAAGTTTGCTGCATGAAGCATGGCACTCAAAGCCAGTGTTCTGGGACAACCCAGAGGGATGGCATGGGGAGGGGGATTCAGGATGGGGGGACACATGTACACACATGGCTGATTCACATTGCTGTTTAGCACAAACCACCACAATATTTTGAAGTAATTAGCCTGCAATTAAAATAAATAATTTTTTTAAAAAGAAAAGGCCCCAGGAGGGCTGCCTGCCTTCCAAACAGGGTCTCAAAATACTATGGATTAAAATGTATTGTTTTCAGTTACCCAGTTGTCTCCGAGTGTCTTGTTAAAAATATGGTTTGACCCAAGAGAGGTGATTTGTGGAATTGCTAATAATTTAATTGGTACCAATACAGAATACTAAAAAGAATCTGAAATTTGTAGTTAAGAGCCCTAGTTTGAGCTGACAGTTGTTAGCATTGTGACTTTGAGAAAGACAATCTCAGCTATCTTGTCTATAAAATGGGGAAAGCAGTTTTTGTTAAAATTGTCATATAATGTTGCCTATCAAACGAAAGTCCCAAGGAAAATGTTTTGTAAGCTTTAAATGCTGTAAAAAAATAATGCCTTCAATTTTGAGAATGTTTCCAAAGTTAAATGTTAACATCATACCTTGCATTTCAAGCTCCCAGTAGTCTCATTGAGGTAGGCAGAGCAGGTATTAATTGATCCGAGTTGCACCTCAACCCCAAAGAACTGATTAATTCTATTACATGATGGCTTTTATTCAGGTCCCTTTATACCTACTCATCTTTCAAAATTCATTTCAAGCATCATTCCTCTATGTAGATTTCTTTTCTGCCCAATACCACCCCCCCAGCTCCATTCTTGCCTCTCTTGGTGTCTTTCACTAAATATTTGTTGAATGAATGAATAAATGTATGGAGTAACTTATTACAGAAAAGTCACTTCCAAACTTTAGAATGGCAGTCCACAGAATATGTTGAAAATATGCATACAGGTGTGTTTGTTCCTATATACACATTAACAGACAAAAGTTTCATGAAATAATACTTACCTTTACTGCATGGGATCATGCTATTTTCTGTTCTATTCTGGTTTTGTTTTTGTTTTAAAGAAAACGAGGGTAGCAGCTGAATTGAATTCACTACACAAACTAAGGTAATTGTGACCCACAATTTGGAAGACACTATTATGGAAGATGCTGGCAGCTGGGAACCTTGTTCTTTGCAATTAGGCAAGTCACTTGGATTATCTGGGAGGTTTATCCCTGCTCCAGCGTTCATACTAATTTTCAAGAATAAAGACATTATGAGGTGATGGGAATAGGCATGTAAGCATTGTGGCAGCTTGAGCGTTTACTGCATGTAACGTATTTGTAGTTTTTCCTTGCCTATATAAGGAAATAAAATTCTAATAACATCCTGCTGCTGCTGCTACTGCTGCTAAGTCCCCTCAATTGTGTCCGACTCTGTGCGACCCCATAGACGACAGCCTGTCAGGCTCCCCTGTCCCTGGGATTCTCCAGGCAAGAATTTGTATAATTAACTGAGAAAGATTCAATTTTCGTCACAAGTGTGTCTTTGAGACTATATAGAGATTTGCAACGGTGACTTTAAAATAAAAGGCAGTTTCTGCATCTGATATCCTTGGCTGCCAGTTATGTTTCTGAGGCAGGACTTTTGGCATCTGAAAGGAAATGCAGTAACCGTAGTGTATATTGTGTATCAACCCCAGTAGACTTCTAGGCGGCAGCAAATAATCAGACACATTGATTTGTCTTCAGCAAATGTATGAATATTGACAATCAGTGGCCTAAGACAGTAAGAACCCTTACATCAGCTGAGGTCACTAACAAGATGTGAACACGTTTTCAGTTTTCAAAACTTTGGGCATTTCAGAAAAACCCATAAGGGATTGTGGAAATTACGTCTTGCTATCCAGGTATCATGCTTTTCCTTCTCAAAATCCCCGGGACCGTTTATCCACTTAGGAGACCAAATGCTTGGTTTGGTGACTAACACATGGAAGACACCCAGAAAATATTCCCTGAATGAATGATTGAGACCAACTACAATTTACAGAAAATTGTTGCAACCAAGCCTTTTGAGAAAACAGCCTCTAGTCTTATCCCATTTCCTTTAAGTGGATGGAAACCTTGTTGCCTCTACTTGGCTCCCTCACAAGCAGCAGAGGAGAGGGATGCTCATGAATTCTTTGTTTATTTTTCCCTTCTTCCTTCAGGTCTTGTATCTAGTTTTAGAAGGGGGTGGGTGAAGAGATTCTAAACATAAAAGGAGCCAAATTTAAAATTCCTGTTTCTTAGCTTCCCTATGCTGAAAATACCAACTAGATGTAGTAACCAACTCCATGAATATTCTGATTGTTTTTTCACGGAATGCTTGGTTTGTCAGAAATTGGGGTTTCACAAGCTTGGCTATACAAAGACTTGGGTTTAGATTCTAGCTCTACTAAACCCTTTAGCATATTACATAAACTCTTTCAGTCTCACTTTAGGAAATGTACATTGAAATAACACAGTAACCCCACTGCAGTGCTGTGGGGATTAAAGGAGATCATCCGTGGAAAGCATTTGACATAAAACTTTGGTTTTGTTGTTGCTAACAGCAATAATAATAGTGATAATAACAATCCTCCTCCTCATTGTGGTAACTCAGAAGAAGCACAGAGCAGGGCAGATTTGATCTCCCCAATCTCGTTACCGTCGTACTTTGCTATGGATCATGTTAGTCAGGATGGGCTAAGGTGTGCTCCGATAACAAACACCCCCTAATCTTTGTATCGTAACGGTACAAAAGTTTATTTCTGGATCACACAGATTACTCTGTGGACCCAAATGACTCTTGAGAGCAGTTGTCTGCTGTGGTTCCATGATCCAAGTTGTGCTGGTGATTCATACCTTGACCCTCGGGATCATCCACCCTAGAATTGACTCATAGTCCTCTGGTTCCCCTTTACTGTATAAAGCAAGTTACATGGTTCTGCCTTACTCCAGAGCAATGGGGGAAGAACGGTCCTGCCAGATGCCTGGAAGTAAAGAAGGACTAGGAGTACTGGCGAGAGGCACTAGCGACGACCACGCAGACATTTAGCCTTTTCTCACTCTGTCGTGGATGGTCATCACAAACATAGCGGTTATTGCTTTGGCCTGAGCACCCTTTCCAACCAAGTGGCTGTCCTGAAGTTACTGCTGCAGGTGATATTTAGAAATCATTGAGCTAACTCTGCCCTAGGTGAGGCAGAGGAGGCAATTTCTAGGCATTGGAAGTGAGTCATGCCTCCTGGATTGGAGCCCCTCCTCCAAGTGTTGTTCCCAGCACCCTGCACCTCAGTGATACTGGATGGGATGTTGAAATCATGGGTTCCTCATGTTAGGAAACACTCTTGGGAACCCTGTTTATTTTCCAAGCGTGGAAACTGAGACCCAGGCAGCATGAGTGTGTTTTGTTTCCTGTTTTCTGGGACTTTCCCAGGGTCCCAAAATTCATGATGAGCCCATCACTTAACCTGCATCTGGACAGAGGCCTCCTGGCTCTGTGGTGATTTCCTACTGTCCACCACTTCCATCACCCATGCTTATCCTCCTTTAGAAGCAGAGACTTCCCATACACAATGACTGGCTTGTCTCACTTTCTCTTCTATTTCTGGTCCCTTCTAAGGCTGAGGCTGGACCTGTGCATTCCCTGGTTGTTCAGAGCGACCCATGGAGGAGGATCTTCAGCACCTTTTTCTTTCCTTTTGGTCATTTGTTTTTTTGTTTCCAATTGGAGGGACAGGAAATGGGACAGTTTAGCAGTTGCTACCACGGGGACTAAACTGTCACCATTTTAGAAGAAGAATGAGAAATTCCATCCCATTCCCCAGTACACCCCACCCCCACCCCCATATACCTCCGAGAGTTTCTATTGATATTTTAATGAGACTGCGTGTAGAAGCCCTTTGGCCAGATGATAAAATATGGCCCCTGCTTGTACTTGTTCAGAACCCCTCTGTGCTATAAAAAGGGGGCTCAGACAACCCTGAATGGCTCTGAGACTGAGGCTTGCCTGGAAATTCTGGGCTGCAGCTGGCCTTTCAGTCCCTCCAGACTATGTTCATTGTTTCTAACTTCACAGTGTAAAGCTGAGGCCTCCAGAGCCTGGGTTTTCAAAGTACAGGTGGAGTAAGAATCACCTGTGCCATGTGCTAACAGCAGATTTCTGAGCCAACCACCAGAGATTGACGATTTGGGCAATATGTGAGCTGGGGGTGAGCAGTCTGGGCCCAGGCTCAGAAATCTGCATTTTCACAAGCATCCCAGGGTAACATAGAGCAGGGCTCTTGTTGATGCCAGTACACTAAGGTGGCAGAACTACAGAGGAGGTGTCCCATCTTCAGCCAGAGCAACAACACTTGGAGCTATTTTATAAATAAGGCTTAAACCTAAGGCTTGTTCTGCTGATAGAAACAAATGACATGGAATAACATTTTTGCAATTCACTATTCTAGACCACAGTAAGCAAAAGAAAGAACCATCCAGCAGTGGCTTTCTCAAGCCCATACTTTTCTTGAAATAGCTTCATCTTTATACAGAATGAGTTTCTTACCCTTTGATGAAATTTATAATTGTCTTATTTTCCACAACCTAATGGAAAAACAGTGGAAACAGTGTCAGACTTTATTTTTTTGGGCTCCAAAATCACTGCAGATGCTGATTGCAGCCATGAAATTAAAAGACGCTTACTCGTTGGAAGGAAAGTTATGACCAACCTTGATAATATATTAAAAAGCAGAGACATTACTTTGCCAACAAAGGTCCGTCTAGTCAAGGCTATGGTTTTCCCCGTGGTCATATATGGATGTGAGAGTTGGACTGTGAAGAAAGCTGATCGCCGAAGAATTGATGCTTTTGAACTGTGGTGTTGGAGAAGACTCTTGAGAGTCCCTTGTACCTCAAGGAGATCCAACCAGTCCATTCTAAGGGAGATCGATCCTGGGTGTTCATTGGAAGGACTGATGCTAAAGCTGAAACTGCAATAATTTGGCCACCTCATGAGACGAGTTGACTCACTGGAAAAGACTCTGATGCTGGGAGGGATTGGGAGTGGGAGGAGAAGGGGACAATAGAGAATGAGATGGCTGGATGGCATCACCGACTCTGTGGACGTGAGTTTGAGTGAAGTCCGGGAGTTGGTGATGGACAGGGAGGCCTGGCGTGCTGTGATTCATGGGGTCGCGGAGAGTTGGACACGACTGAGCGACTGAACTGAACTGAACTGAAAGACAACCAAACAGGAGCAATGCTGCTCCTCAAATCCTTGGTCCCTGGGTCTTAGGCACCTCTGTGCCTGTTTTCTACCAAGTGTCTTAGACGGAGAGGGAATGGATGTCTACTTCTGCTCTTTAGAGCTTCCAAGGCCCAGTTTGGGTCATGCTTTGGGAGAGAAACGGCTTCTCTCTTGGACCCTCACAGACTGCAGTTCACGGTTAGGGAACTTGAATTCCATTTTGCCAAGTGGTGGCCCTTACCTGATCCCCTTCAATAGACCAGATGTGACTCTAATCTTGCCGGCTTCAGCTTATAATGTCTACACATGATTGCCATTTTCTTCCCCAAAGTGGGAAGCATCGGAGTATATGTGGGCACTTAGATTTGAATCTGAAGGGACAGAGGCGACTGTCTTTGTGTCACCAGTGCTAACAGCACTGCCAACCGAGGCTGCTGATCACAGGCAAAGAACCGAAGGTCAAGGGTAGATCTGTTAAACTGTGTATAAATGCTATTTTTTCCTGTGAAATCTCAATACCTCCCTGAGGACATTGCTGTTCAGATTTTTGAGCTACTCTTCTCTGATATTTACACGTCGGGGATTTTACTCTTGAGAAATCACTGTGGCAACAGTACCATTTGCCTCCACGAAGACGATGTCAAAGTCTTAAAATCTGGGACGTTTTAAGGCAGGATTCCAACCTCATTACTGCCAGGAATAAGATTCATCCAAGGTGGAAGTGTCCTCTCTTAGAACTCAAATCATCTCAGAATGGCTTTTCTTTCCCCTTTGTTTTTGAAGCTAAGCAATTACTTTTTTTTTTTTAAGGAAAAAAATGTGCTAATGCACAAAACTCTTTTTTTCCCCTTTCATTTATTTGAAATTGAACTTAACAAAGTCAGTTCCAAGCAAGCACTATATATGAGTAATGCTTTTTGTCCATAAAAGAGCATTGACTCGAGTGGTATGGGAGTGCTGATCCTCTGTCTGCTTTGTGTGAGCGTCCGTAATGACAAAGTGCTCATGTCAGAGTGTATAATGAAACTATAAATTGTTTTCATGAATGCTCTGAATTTGGTCTTTTACGGGGCAAATTCAAAAGGTATTTAGTGCCACATCTCACATATGTGAATAACACCAGATGGTGCAGTAGACCCAGTAGAAGGACAGAGTCCCAGTCGGGCTTACGCTGGCCCAGGTGGTGGGTGATTGTCAGGTGAGGGTCTGTCATAGTAAGGGAAGTGGGGCGATGGAGGGACGAAGATATCCTGAAACTTTGAGGAAGAGTTCCAGCAAGATGGAACTTGATTTTGAGGGGATAATTCAGTGTGACTAAAATACTTCACTCATAAAATTGGTCTGTGGGTGGTGGGTATCTGCACTTGAATCCTAGAAAAAAGTGCTCACCTCTGCCCGATTTCAGTGAACAAAAACTCTCAAGTGAGAAAATGTCTTCTGGGTTGCATGGCCTGGTGCAATCTATTGTAGTAATCTATAGTTTGATCAAATTATTTTTATTACATTTTTGGCATTTTTTTTTTAATTAGAGAAACCATATAGGTGTATTCTAGAACATTTGGCAAATATTAAAAAGTATAAAGAAAACATGCAAATAATTTTGCTGCCAAGAGATAATTATTAGTAATATACAGAATTTTTACTAAATTTGTGTTGTGTTATTTTGTAAAATTTTAATAGAATTTTACACAGTCTTATCAGGATATATAAGTACCTTTTGAAACAAAATTTAGCATCCTGTTATCTGTTTAACTATGGAATTGTTTAAAAGGATTGTGCTCTTTAACTTACCAATTATTTTCCCTGTCTCAGTTGGCCAGACTTCATGAATGCCCACGGTTTTGGTTCTGTCACAAGGGCACTGTGTCAGGTACTTTAGCAGCCTTTGGGATCACCTGTCATTGAATGACAAATGTCTCTGGGTATATGATCTCTGAAGACAAAAAGCAACAAAGCAAAATCAAACCTTCAGGGTGTGTGAACTCCAACGCGGGTGAAAGGAGGGAGGCTTGATGACAGTTCTGAGTCACGTGGATATGTTTATTCTGCAGTACCTGGTGTGTAAAAGGAAGCTGGAGAGTAAGAAGGAAGCCCTGCTGATCCTTTCCAAGGAGCTGGACACATGCCAGCAGGAAAGGGACCAGTACAAACTCATGGCCAATCAGCTTCGAGAGCGTCACCAGTCCCTGAAGAAGAAGTACCGCGAGCTCATCGTACGTATTACGTTAAGGTGATGTCCCTGTTCCCTTATGGAGATAGAAAGAGGGGCTTTAAACATGCGATCTCTTCCAAAGAGGGCCGAATCCAGACAGTTACCAACTGGAAAGACATGAAAGTCATCAACCCTACTTCCTCCACGCCCAGTACCATTTGCTGGTTAAGTATATGCTTCTGGATACTTGGTCTGGCACCCGTGAATGTACACACATATCTGTATGTGTCTGCGTGTGCCTTATTTACTTATTAATTGTATGAAGGGTTTATTTTGCTGGAGGATTCATGTTATAAATCTATGCTAATACGGAAGGCACTAACTAGCTGCATGTGGTTATTTTAAGTTTCATTTTGAATTAATTAGAATTAAATAAAATTGAACACTCAGACTCGTCATATTTCATGTGCTCAATCACTATAGTTGGCTGGTGGCTATCGTATGGGATTGTGTTGATATAGAACATTTCCATGCTGGCTGCTATATTGGACAGTTAGCTGTGGGACATGTCCCTTATTGCAGAGAGTCCTATTGGACAGCTTTATATAAATGTTACTCTAAAACTTGCTCTTTTCGCTCAGCACTTTATTTTGGACATCTCTCTAGGCCATATATACAGATTTAACTCATTAAAAAATATTTGCATAGTAGTATTTCCATAACTTTTAAACCTTTTCCTCTCCTGGGCAATTAGATTTTCTCTAGTTTTCATATGGCACAATTTTTAAGGATGCAAATTAAAATGAATTGGAGGATACCAACTGCATAGTGCTATTTTGCATTCTCACTTCGTTTTTTCTCACTTATGCCATCTCTTTTTTAAGTGCTGACACTATTGCTTACATTTAACCAGCTTTCCTGGGGTCATTGAATTGTCCTCAACAGAAATACAATAGAAAGATTCCTAAGGTTAAAGTAATGTTGACTCACATGAGGACTGCATCGGACATAGGAGTACTGTTTCCTGAGCATTTATCATTTACCTGAGATATTTATGTATTCCCAGATGGCACATGAGGGAGAGAAATTAAATCCTTTTAAGACAAAAATCTGATAGGGCTAGAAGTTCTCAGTTAGTTTTCTTGCATTTTGGGCATATCCTGTCCCCAGATTATTCTGCCTATAGAGAAAATTCAAGTGTGTGTGTGTATTCACGTGCATACGTGTGTCCACTACTGTTACCTTGAATCTAATTATTTAAAAAAGGAACTCAAACCAAATGAAATACTATTTCAGTTTAGTCTGCTCAAAAGTAATTTTGATAAATCTAAGTAATTAAATTTGGCTCACATAGGTTTAGAAAATAGTTCAGTTCAGTTCAGTCACTCAGTTGTGTCCGACCCTGTGACCCCATGGACTGCAGCATGCCAGGCTTCCCAGTCCATCACCGACTCCCGGAGTTTGCTCATACTCATGTCCATCAAGTCAGTGATGCCATCCGACCATCTTATAGAAAATATATAGATTAGTCCTAATTGAAAGTGATTCTTTAGAGCTTTCCCCAAAATAACTCAGGTTCAGTTTACAGTTACCAGTTTTCAAAGTATATTTTAGTTTGGTTCAGAACATTGCTGGTTGCAGGGGGCAGGAATGGGAAGGGTCTGAATTTAGTTCATAGTTCAGTGCAGTTCCTTGAATCTACACATATCTGATTTTTTAAAAAATAAAATGTAACACTGGTTTCTTTATAGGATGGAGATCCATCACTTCCCCCTGAGAAGAGGAAACAGGTAAGACTTACTCCTGATCTTTGGTAACTCTCAGGATGTTTGTATTGATGTCTTACAACAACTGGAGGATCAGGGAATAATACCAAAATGTGTAGAGAAATCTTTCAATTTCCCAGGTGTTTGTATTACTGGGGGAAGTGTGGTTGAGAAACACTGACTACAAAGAGGAGCTAAGGGTTGGGTGAAGGAGACACAGGGCAGTCTAACAGGATAGAAGAGGGCACTCAAGTTGACTGTGTTCCCTTTCTTGTTGGGAACCCTGTTGAAAATCCATGAGTTGAGGGTGCGCTGCTAGCGGGCTTTAGCTCACTGTTCCATGGATAAATGCCATTCTGCCACTTCAGACTTTTAAAGAAATCTTACCAGCAAAACTCATAAGCCATTTATGTTCTCTCCTAAATGCTAACCAGCAATGTTTATTGATGAATCCATTTCCCCCACAGATTTTAGGTGCCCACTTTTATCAATGAACAAATCCTTATCTTGTGTGTGTGTGTGTTTGTGTGAGTGTCTATTTCTTGACTTTCTGTTTGTTCCATTGAACTTCCTGTACCAACCTATTTGTACCACATTATTCTGTTTTTGTTTATACTTTCAATACCAGTTTGGGCTACTATCTTTAGCTTTGCTCTTTCTTTTCAGATTTCTTATTTTTTAAAAAATATAACTGACAAATATTTTATCAAGTCCTCCTCTGATCCCCACCCCACCCAAACCCATTCCTGTTGGTATTTTGATTGGAGTTTTGTTAAATTTATAGATTGATGTAGGGACGGTTAACACTTTTATAGCATTACGTCCAGGAATATCATACATCAAATTTTTAAAATCCAGTTGCATGCATACATATACATATATTGCTTTTCTCAAAGATGTCTTGTTAGCTGTTTTCTTAACTTCACAATATTCTGTACTGACACACCCTGACTGGTAGCCTTTTATGGGCTTGAAGGTAGTCTGGATGATGGTGATGTTAATGCTGTGTGTTCCATGTTATGGGAAACCCTCTGCACCAGAGCAGGGCTTCAGAACTGGTGGATGAAAATAAGGACTGAGGAATTGTTTGCTGTCTTCGGAGCTGTAATGGCTCAGCCAACATCCTGTTTTTGTTCATTGATCATATACCTGGCACAGCATATAAACACCTAAGATTCATGACTGAGTAAACTGTAGACACACACACACACACACCACATTTACCCTTAAATAACCATTCAGTCCTGCGGTTACCCTTTTGGGCTTTCAGTTCTGGTCACTCCCATATTCCTTTCCTATTTTATTTGATTATTTTGTAATGCTCCAGCTTTGACCTAATATCAGATTCTTCTATGGAGCTAATTGATGGTTTTTTCCTAAACAAAATAATGTGGAAATTTATCATAAATGTTTTAAAATGGGCACATCCATAGTGTGGGATTGCTTATGTTTTTGTTTTTCTGTTTTTGGTGTCTATGAGCCATCATCTTTGCTGTGATTTTAGAGTTTGTTAGTATTCATGAAGGAGTTTTACAGTGTAAGTAAATTCACGTTCCATGACTTTATAATAAAAAATTTACATTGACTGAAGAGAATCTGATGAATTCCAGTAAGTCCGTCAAGCTGCATTCTTACAGCTCTGAAAAAAAAAAAAAAACCAAAAACAGGTTCAATGTCCTAAGTTCTAGCTTTGTAGCTTTAAATATGGCATTTAGTTACTGTCCCTTTAGGACTTAGTGTGGTGGTGTGAGCTTGGCCTCTGCACCCTTCCTGCCTGTGATGGATGACATAGGATGGACTGGGGTACCAGTGACAGACATTCTAAACTGCTTAAACAGTAAAGGAGTCAATACCCTTGCATAACTGCAAGTTGAGAGGTAGTGCAGGTCTCAGATGCTGTACTGTCATGTACTCATTCTCTCTTCTCTACCATACTTATCAAAGAAAAATACAGTAAATCAACTCTTGGATTTCAGATGGACCATGAATACCTTTTTATTATAACAGTGTGGGACTTTCCTGGTGGCTCAGACAGTAAAGAATCCGCCTGCAGTGCAGGAGACCTGGTGGCTCAGACAGTAAAGAATCCGCCTGCAGTGCAGGAGACCTGGGTTTGATTCCTGGGTTGGGAAGATCCCCTGGGGAAGGAAATGGCTACCCATTCCAGTATTCTTACCTGGAGAATTCCATGGACAGGGGAGCCTGATGAGCTACAGTGCATGGGGTTGCAAAGAGTCAGACACAATTGAGCGACTAACACTTTCATTTTCATGTATCATGCAATAATATTTACTTAACTAAAACAATATTGACTGTTAATCTGAAGTTCACATTGAGCTGGGAATCGTATATTTTATCTGACCATTCTATCACTGTGCCGATTTTAACATCAGTTTCTTCTTGAATTTAGCATCAGCTTTCTCCTGAGGCCAGTTCCCATAAGCAGGAAAGACTGAAAACCCAGCCCTGGAATATAAGTCCTTCCCTCCAGTCTCACTGGGCCAATGTAGGACATGCTCTCCTTCCTGGTCTATTAATATTCACTGGGAGGATACTATTCATTACTTGGCTTAGATTAATCACCTGGGATGGAAGGACCAGCAGTGACACCCACTAAACTAATCATGTGCCTCGGGAAGTTTCCTTTTGGGGCCTGAGACTTGGTGTTTCCATCTACAAAATGGGAAAAAATATGGTGCCCACTGCATGGTGTGGCTGTGAGGAGCAAATGAGATAACAAAAGTAGAGTCTTCAGCACAGTGCCTGGCACGGGGTGAGGATCAATAAATATTTATCCTCCTCTCCCCCTCCTGATCATCCCTTTCTTTTTTCATCAACTATATATTTGTGTGCCTTTGTCAGGACCCTCTGGTTACACTTAGCAACTTGAAATATCTTGGGCCAAAGAGGAAGTTACTAGCTCATAGAACCTCAGAAGGGTTGGGTGAGCAGCCACCTTGGGAGGCAGAAATGCAGCCAGGCCTTAAGACGAGCTACCATGAGCATTCAGGGGCCCCCAGGTTTTTCCTCTGCTTTCAGCATTCTCTGGGTCAGCTATAATTTCTTATTCTAGACCTGCTTTCTCTATAGAATAGGAAACATGACTGCTGACCACATAAGGGCTACAGATCCCATGATGTCTAGGAAGAAGCTGCTCCCCGAGTCCCAGGAGAGAGCTCCCCTAGGCCAGGCTTGGTCCAGGGGTCCACTTCAGGGTCAGCTGGGCATGGCCAGGCATACTGTAGATATAAGGCAGTTTCTGCTGTTGTCATGGTGATAGGATGCTGGGTAGACTGTGTCTTAACCATCTGCTCTGCGTGCCTTCTTGGAGTGACAAAGTGTAATGATGGCAGCCAGTGTTTTTGTGTGCTCATCCTTGCCATATCAGACCCTATGCCCAACATTACACCTTGGAGGATCCCATTTCATTCCCACACCACCATGGGAGGTGGGGTTATTATTATTATTGCATTTAGACAAATGAGGAAATTGAGGCCAGTGGCAGTTAAGTAAATTACTAAAAGGAAATAACATAAGGAATCGGTGATGGAGAAAGAGTTTAAAGTCCTGCAGTCTGCTCAGAGCTCATTCTTAGAGCAACCATGGTTCAGTAAGAATTTATGGAACACCTTATGGGTATCCTGTGCTGATTAGACACTAGGAACACAGGAGTGAAAAAAGTTAGACCCAAATCCTTGAGCGTGTGGAACCTAAATGGCTCAAGATCATTGCCATTTGCACCTCTTGTCCTGGCATAATTTTATTTTTACGTAAGATTTTTTTTGATGTGGTTGTCCTACTCTTTTTGTGACCCTGTGGACTGCAACCTGCCAGGCTCTTCTGTCCATGGGATTACCCAGGCAAGAATACTGGAATGGGACCACTTTGAAAGTCTTTATTGAATTTGTTACAATATTGTTTCTGTTTTATATATATATATAGACCAGGAGGCATGTGGGATCTTAGCTACCCAACCAGGGATGGAACCCACACCCCCTGCTTTGGAAGGCAAACTCTTATTAACCACTGGACTGCCAGGGAAGTCCCCATCCTGACATAATTTGTATTAGTGCTCCCTTCTCTCTCCAGAGTGTCTTGACTTGGATGATAAATAATATAGTTACCTTAAGTCTCGTAGAGATGCTGTGAGCAGACAATAAACAAAAATGATTAAAATATATAGGATGTTAAATGGTAGTCGGTGCAATGGAGAGGAAAATATAGCCCAAAGCCAGGGAGGGAATTCTGGCTTAGTAATGGAAGAAATGTCTTGATAAACAATGGGGGGAAGTAGTTCTAGTATTTGTGGAAACATTCTTAGCTGTTTAAAATATAGGTTTTCAAATTTTGTTTACCTTTAGTTGATTTATAAAAGTATGCTGTTGGTTTTTGGGTGGGCAAGGGTGTGCAGACGCCCTCTTCATTAGCTCAGTGTGGGGAAGAAAATGCGCTGTTAAATTTGCGGGTGCCTGTTACAGTGGAACTTTCCATTTAGCCAGAAGCAGACAGCTTCAGCCTTTGTGTGCTGGTGCTGGATGGGAGAGGCACAGTTACCGTCCTCACTTTTTCATCAGCAGGAATGAGGGGTAGAAGCCCTGGCCTAGTGTCTCCTGTCTGACGTCGCGTGCTTATCCCAAAGGCAAGACAGTAGGTGAAGTATTTACCCCTCCAGCTGCACAGCAAATGTGACTGTGTTAGCAGAAGGCATGGGAATGAGAACCAGCTGCTGGGGTACCAGGCGGGACATGGAAGGGGGTCCAGAGATCCCCACACTGGAGAAGGAGAAGATGCAGCACTGAGGATCTCATTGGCCATAGGCCTTGAAACCGTGGCTTCAGTTTCTTGACTCGAAGGAGGGATTCCTATGGATGCCTCCCCGCTTCTGCTCAGAAGGAGAGACTACTCTCATCACTGTCTTATGGACTGAATGTTTACATCCCCCCCCACCCCAACTAAATTCCTATGTTGAAACGCCACTCCTCAGCGTGGTGTTAGGAGGTGGGGCCTCTGAGAGGTAGTTAGGACAAGATGAGGTCATGAGGGTAGAGTCCTCACGAGCGGATTCAGAGCCCTTCTGAGGGTTACGAGAGAGCATGCTTTCTCTGCCATGTGAGTACAAAACAAGAAACCTGCCACCTGAAAGAGGGTGCTGCCCAGAACCTGACTGTGCTGGCACCTTGATCGCCAACTCCCTGCCTCTAAAACTGTGAGAAATAAACTTTTGCTGTTTATAAGCCGCCCCGTCTGTGCTGCTTTGTTGTAGCAGCTCAAGCTGACTACAAATGTATTGCAAGTTCTCAAATATAAGTGGAAACAGTACCACATCCTCAGCTTTGCAGTGCTTTGTGCTCTTCAGAGGCCATGTGAATATGGTGTGCACGCACACATGTATCCATGTATGTGTGTCATCTCCCAGCTGGCTTCGCGGCCACGTGGCAAGTTGGGTCTTGCCTAAAGTTGAAAGGCAGCACCATGTAGGGCAATAGATAAAAGCTGAGGTTCTGGCATCTAACTTGGGGGATTCAAGTATAATACTTTCACTTGCTGATTGGGTGATCTAGGGCAAGCTGTGTAACCTTTCTGAGACTCAGTTTCCTCCTCTCCAAAATGAACATCATCATGAGATACATGCATCAATTTTTTAAAAGAATCAGTGTGATAACACGTATGAAGCCCAGTGCCATGTGCTTGGTGTGTGATCAGCATTGTTGTTGTTCAGTTGCTCAGCAGTGTCCGACTCTTTGTGATCCCGTGGGGTGCTCAGTGGGTGTTGGCTGACTCTTTTATTTTTCTTGTGACTTGTCCAAGGTCACACAGCAGGTGAATAGAGCAGGACTAAACATCCAATATTGCATAGGAACCTGGAATGTTAGGTCCATGAATCAAGGCAAATTGGAAGTGGTCAAACAGGAGATGGCAAGAGTGAACGTCGACATTCTAGGGATCAGTGAACTAAAAAGGACTGGAATGGGTGAATTTAATTCAGATGACCATTATATCTACTACTGTGGGCAGGAATCCCTTAGAAGAAATGGAGTAGCCATTATGGTCAACAAAAGAGTCCGAAATGCAGTACTTGGATGCAATCTCAAAAACGACAGAATGATCTCTGTTCGTTTCCAACGCAAACCATTCAATATTACAGTAATCCAAGTCTATGCCCCAACCAGTAATGCTGAAGAAGCCGAAGTTGAACGGTTCTATGAAGACCTACAATACCTTTTAGAACTAACACCCAAAAGAGATGTCCTTTTCATTATAGGGGACTGGAATGCAAAAATAGGAAGTCAAGAAACACCTGGAGTAACAGGCAAATTTTGCCTTGGAGCATGGAATGAAGCAGGGCAAAGGCTAATAGAGTTTTGCCAAGAGAACGCACTGGTCATAGCAAACACCCTTTTCCAACAACATAAGAGAAGACTCTACACACAGACATCACCAGATGGTCAACACCAAAATCAGATTGATTATATTCTTTGCAGCCAAAGATGGAGAAGCTGTATACAATTAGCAAAAACAAGACCAGGAGCTGACTGTGGCTCAGATCATGAACTCCTTATTGCCAAATTCAGACTGAAATTGAAGAAAGTAGGGAAAACCACTAGACCTTTCAGATATGACCTAAATCAAATCCCTTATGATTATACAGTGGAAGTGAGAAATAGATTTAAGGGACTAGATCTGATAGAGTGCCTGATGAACTCTGGACGGAGGTTCGTGACATTGTACAGGAGACAGGGATCAAGACCATCCCCATGGAAAAGAAATGCAAAAAAGCAAAATGGCTGTCTGAGGAGGCCTTACAAATAGCTGTGAAAAGAAGAGAAGCGAAAAGCAAAGGAGAAAAGGAAAGATATAAGCATCTGAATGCAGAGTTCCAAAGAATAGCAAGGAGAGATAAGAAAGCCTTCCTCAGCGATCAATGCAAAGAAATAGAGGAAAACAACAGAATAGGAAAAACAAGAGATCTCTTCAAGAAAATTAGAGATACCAAGGGAACATTTCATGCAAAGATGGGCTCGATAAAGGACAGAAATGGTATGGACCTAACAGAAGCAGAAGATATCAGGAAGAGGTGGCAAGAATACACAGAAGAACTGTACAAAAAAAATCTTCACAATGAAGATAATCACGATGGCGCCAGACATCTTGGAATGTGAAGTCAAGTGGGCCTTAGAGAGCATCACTACGAATAAAGCTAGTGGAGGTGATGGAATTCCAGTTGAGCTATTTCAAATCCTAAAAGATGATGCTGTGAAAGTGCTGCACTCAATATGCCAGCAAATTTGGAAAACTCAGCAGTGGCCACAAGACTGGAAAAGGTCAGTCTTCATTCCAATCCCAAAGAAAGGCAATGCCACAGAATGCTCAAACTACCACACAATTGCACTCATCTCACACGCTAGTAAAGTCATGCTCAAAATTCTCCAAGCCAGGCTTCAGCAATATGTGAACCGTGAACTTCCAGATGTTCAAGCTGGATTTAGAAAAGGCAGAGGAACCAGAGATCAAATTACCAACATCCGCTGGATCATGGAAAAAGCAAGAAAGTTCCAGAAAAACATCTATTTCTGCTTCATTGACTATGCCAAAGCCTTTGACTGTGTGGATCACAATAAACTGTAGAAAATTCTGAAAGAGATGGACATACCAGACCACCTGACCTGCCTCTTGAGAAACCTGTATGCAGGTCAGGAAGCAACAGTTAGAACTGGACATGGAACAACAGACTGGTTCCAAATAGGAAAAGGAGTACGTCAAGGTTGTATATTGTCACCCTGACTATTTAACTTGTATGCAGAGTACATCATGAGGAACGCTGGGCTGGAAGAAGCACAAACTGGAATCAGGATTGCCGGGAGAAATATCAATAACCTCAGATATGCAGATGACACCACCCTTATGGCAGGAAGTGAAGAGGAACTCAAAAGCCTCTTGATGAAAGTGAAAGAGGAGAGTGAAAAGGATGGCTTGAAGCTCAACATTCAGAAAACAAAGATCATGGCATCTGGTCCCATCACTTCATGGGAAATAGATGGGGAAACAGTGGAAACAGTGTCAGACTTTATTTTTGGGGGCTCCAAAATCACTGCAGATGCTGATTGCAGCCATGAAATTAAAAGACGCTTACTCCTTGGAAGGAAAGTTATGACCAACCTAGATAGTATATTAAAAAGCAGAGACATTACTTTGCCAACCAAGGTCTGTCTAGTCAAGGCTATGGTTTTTCCCATGGTCATGTATGGATGTGAGAGTTGGACTGTGAAGAAAGCTGATCGCTGAAGAATTGATGTTTTTGAACTGTGGTGCTGGAGAAGACTCTTGAGAGTCCCGTGGACTGCAAAGAGATCCAACCAGTCCATTCTAAGGGAGATCAGTCCTGGGTGTTCATTGGAAGGACTGATGCTAAAGCTGAAACTCCAATACTTTGGCCACCTTTTGTGACGAGTTGACTCACTGGAGAAGAGTCTGATGCTAGGAGGGATTGGGGGTGGGAGGAGAAGGGGACGACAGAGAATGAGATGGCTGGATGGCATCACCGACTCGATGGACATGAATTTGAGTGAACTCCGGGAGTTGGTGATGGACAGGGAGGCCTGGCGTGCTGTGATTCATGGGGTCGCAAAGAGTCAGACATGACTGAGCGACTGAACTGAACTGAACTGAAACATCCAAATCTGCTAGTGTTTTGTTCAGTGTTCTAATTTAGGTTTTTGTTCCTTATTTGACTCTGAGGCTGTTTGAATTGGAAAGAGCATGTTCTCAGTCACTCATTCATGTCTGACTCTTTGTGACCCTATGGACTGTAGACCGCCAGGCTCCTCTGTCCATGGGGATTCTCCAGGTCAGAATACTGGAGTGGGTTGCTATGCCTTCCTCCAGGGGATCTTCCTAACCTAGGGACTGAACCCAGGTGTCCTGCATTTCAGGCGGATTCTTTACCATCTGAGCCACCAGGGAAGTCCAGGAAGAAGCATGCTACTGCTGCTGCTAAGTCGCTTCAGTCGTGTCCGACTCTGTGCAACCCCATAGACGGCAGCCCACCAGGCTCCGCCGTCCCTGGGATTCTCCAAGCAAGAACATTGGAGTGGGTTGCCATTTCCTTCTCCAAAGCATGAAAGTGAAAAGTGAAAGTGAAGTCGCTCAGTCGTTTCCAACTCGTAGTGACCCCATGGACTGCAGCCTACCAGGCCCCTCCATCCATGGGATTTTCTAGGCAAGAGAACTGGAGTGGGTTGCAATTGCCTTCTCCCGTAAAAAGCATAGTCAACATTTAATCCAACCCATTTTGGAAGTTCAAAGATGAAACCCTCTGCTTAAGCAGTACTTGAGAACCAGAAACTGAGCTAGAAATCTTTATCTGTTAGGCCAGTGTTCTTTCTTGTGCCAACCAGTGTCCGGTCATAATGTCTACCTGTTTTTTGTCTCCTCCTCTCAGGATAGACAAGAACATTCATGTTTGTAGTTCTAGAAATATGGTTGTGAATCGAGGTTCTCTTTTAGAATTTAGAATCCTTTTTAAAACAACTCAATTTCCAATGGCAAATCATCTGTTAAAGAAGCAGCGAAGAAATCGTGACAACAGTGATTTCACTAATAGCTTCTCAGGGGATATTGAAATGAAAATTTCTTCTTGATACTCCAGGCAGAGCTATACACAAAGCACCTCTGCAGTGCAGTGCAATATCACCAAAAGATCTCAGGTGACCCTTTAAATATTTTTCTTTTGCTAAACAAGCAGTTCCTCCAAAGGAGATAAAGGGGAATTTAAATGATCTGGGGTTAATCTCCTAATAGGTTGGGATTCTTTGGGGTCATGGCAACACAGTTTTCCCTTAGCAGACTCCTCCTTGAATAAACAATCAAACACATCTTTGTCTGTTTTGATTTCAAGCCAAGGTACCAGGGGAGGTATTCCTCTTGGTTCGAGAGAGAGCCTTTGCTTTCTTTCCTTAAAAAGTGATGGCTTATTTGGATGATGACATGCACCAGAATGACAACCCTGGAGAAATCAGAGCACAGAATGACCCTCTGTAGAATGGGAGGGAGCCTTTTGCTTCAGCAGAAAATCTTCTTGGTCAATCTTATTTTAGTCCCCCGTGACCACAAATCAGAGCAACTTTGTATATGCATTCCAGTTTGATGCTCAGAACCTAAAACTTCCTTCAGAGGTCTTGAGTGCTTTGAGATGTTTCTTTTTATAACACTTTGAACAGTACAGCTTCACTGTTACACCAGGGAAACTGGGAAGAAATCCAGGGTTCAGCCTGCGGGACCCCCCCCCCCCCGCCGCCACATGATCACAACTGTAACTTCATTCTGAGTGCTACCGCCTCCTGCTTAGAAGCCCTTTGAGTCCTTGCAACAACTTTTGTCAGGAAGGTGAGGGCTTTCCCCAATTTATAGATGGAGGGATTTAAGCTCAATGAGTCTAAAGAACTTGGGAGCTATTACAGGAGCCACTAAAGTGGCAGATGCAGAACCGTAATGGCCAAGATTAAGCAAACATTTGTTTATATAGCAACCTCCTCAGCCCATAGAAGAGCATTTGCCTGTGGGCCTGGAAATGCCTGCCTTCGCCAGAGTGTGTTTGGAGACTGCGAGGTGAGAGTAGCTGGGCCGAGGGCTCCTTACGCAGCCAAAAACTCTGTGTGACTGTGTGGAATGAACTCTTTCCAGTGGCTGTTTTTGTAAATAAGAAAGCTGTTGCTGTAGCAGAGGTCATCACTTTGGCAGTTGCTATGAACAGGGGGCCATTGCTCAGCAAAGCAAGTTTCACTCGGTTAACACAGGAGTCACTGTAGGACCAAAGCAGCGGAGTAGAAATTGCAATTAAATTTGCTATCAATCACACCACTCAAGTATACTCCACATTTTCCCAAACTTTTTTTTTTTTTACATATTCTTTCTTAATTGAGTACTTTACACTCCTAGAGGTGTGAGTTTAAAGGGCTCACCATGCAGTTCAGGAGCATTTTCTAAATCTGGTCTCTTTCTCACAGTTTAAAAAAAAATAGTCTTCTCGAGGAAGTGCCTAGGCCAAGTTTTTACCTACCTCTCTCTTATCTTTCTTCCCCTCCAATTTTTAAATCCTGGTTTTGATATGTCAGCTAGCTGAGAAGGCAGTTACAGGATTTTCTGGTACACATCACTTTTACGTTATGATGGAGAATTATGAGAGTCATTATGATGACTTTTCCATGGCTAGGTTTCTGAAGTGGTGTATATCTAATAAATTACAAAGTTTTCAGGGTAACTCAAGGGAGCGTAACTGAAATGTTGCTCCTTTCCCCTCCAGGTGGCTGAATTATTTAAGAACATGGGTGAAAACATGTGGCCTTCCCATTTTGCTGCCCTTCCCAGTGTCTGGTTAGCGCAAGGTTGGAAGGTTAATGTTAAAACTTTTCATCACTTTCTTTCATTTTGTTTTTATCTGTTGGAGAGGAAAATCTTTTCCTCTACCTTCTTAAGTTCAGTTCGTGGGGACCTGCAAATTTAACTGACAAAACCAGATAACAGGAGAAAAAAGTGTACAATTTTATAAATATTTTATGTGCATGGAAGTTCAGAGAGAAGAAAAAAAAGTAAAAGTGTTAGTCGCTTAGTTGTGTCCGGCCCTTTACGACCCCATGGACTGCAGCCCACCAGGCCCCCCTGTCTATGGAATTCTCCAGGCAAGAATACTGGTGTGGGTTGCCATGCCCTACTCCAGGGGATCGTCTGAGCTCAGAATCGAACCCAGGTTTCCGGCATTGCAGGTGGGTTCTTTATTGTCTGAGCCGCCAGGGAAGTAAAATTCAAAAGAATTGTTTAGACTGGGTTGGGAGGGGTTTACGTACCATTTTAATAAAAGAAAGGGCATTTGGGCTTCCAGGGATGATAGATTGTGGGAAAGTAACTAGGAAGATATATAGGAAAACTAACAGAAGATAGGGTTATTTTGGTAAGGTTTGTTTATGCAGACTCAGCATGGTGCCAGTTCTCTGTGTCCGGTGATAAGAGACGCTCTTCCCTTCCTGGTACTACAGAGAGGATAGGATATCCTCACAAGTAGAAATTTACGCCCTGTTTTTAGGCTGAAAAGGGGAAGGGAGAATATTCTCAGTGTCTGTTGATTCTCAGTTGCCTTCAGATCAAAATAATTCTCATGGCAGAGGAGTGTATTTTGGGGTAGCATATACTGATCTCATGTCCACCTTTTCACTTCTTACATCAGTGAGAAAATTGGTATATAATGGATCTTGTCTCCCCACCTAAAAGATTTAGGACTACTTCTTGTAACTGATATCCTGAATTCCCCTCCTTGTAAACCAGTCTTGGTTACTTGATCTTAGAAAACAGGGGTCCTTCAAAGAGATTGTCATTGCCAATGTGATATACCATTAAAAAAAAAAAACCTCCCACCACTTCTTATAAGTTTAAAAAATGTATTGCATCTATAGTATAAAATTCTATGTATTTTCTGACATTTATGAAGGAATTCAAACACAGTGGTAGAGGCAAGAGCCAGAGTTTAAGATGCAGCAGGACTTGAAGAAAGCAAGCTGTCTTGCTTGCTCCCCTTGTCCATGTGACTAGTTTGCCTCACTGAGAATTTCTGCAAAAAAGCAGAGAGGTTGGGGCAAGATGCACGCAACTCTCTCAACTCCCAGACCTCTGCGTTTATAACAACTGTCAGGATGTGTAGTCTTCATCTCTGTGCAGAGAGAATTTCCACAAGCATCATAGTCCCCACACCAGGGGCTGGCCTTGGCTGGCGCTTTTGTGAACATCCATTGTAACTGGGGGTTGACTGAATCCTTGACAAAGGAAGGTGTGTTAGAATGGACAGCTGCAATGTCCTTTCAGCCTCGGGTCTCCCAGCCATGTTTTCATCAAATCTGTCTTCTCTCTTTTCCCCATCACAATTTTAATATAGAAACTCCGAACTAGAAAGAGTGACTTAAATATATAGCTTCTACAATATACTCTAGTATATTCAACATCCCACTATTATCAGAATGAAAATGTCAACCTTTTAACATCAGCCCTGGCTATATCTGAATATTTAAAAGAGGCTTCTTTTGAAACCTTTTCATGTTTTGCTATTTATGCTACTCCCTGCCCCAGAGATTTAGAGGAAATAATCTCTCAGTTTGGGTTTCTTCCCTGTGAAATCCTTTCCAGTGTTAGAAGGTCTGCCACTTTTTCCCTGACATTTCCTTTACTTCGTGCAGCTATTCTAAACTGATGGTCACAGAGTCCTTCTCAATAACACAGAGACAAACGCTCTGCATAGCTGATAAATTATAAGCAGGCGCCGCGTGTTAGCTTGATGGATGGTTATAGTGAATGTGTTTGAGTCATGGGTGTTATTTTTGGTCAAAAGAATTGTGTGAACTTTTCTCCTCTATTTTGAGTACTTTCAAATGTACTACTTTTCTTTCTCTCTCTTTTTTTTTTGTTCTTTAAGGTGTTTGTCAAGGAATTAGGCACCATATCAGAATAGTCATTTTCTAGTTTTCAAAGTTATTGTTTGGGAGTTGAGGAGGTGGAAGGGCTGAATAGAAGAGAATTGTGTACTGACAAGTAAGCCAGCTTATGAAATGGGAAAGAAAATTACAGTCACCTGCTTTAAAAGCGGGATCTTCCCCACCCTTCCCTACCCCAAGGGTCAGTTTGAAAGCTGGGGTAGATTTATGGTGAATTCCCTTGGAGGCGATGTGATTCTAATTAACCATTGTTTTGCAGCTACTGTCAAATGCTTGAGTTTATTTTAGTAGATTTCTTTTCAGCCAAGCTACAGAGTAAATAATATTTGACAATCACATCACTGTGTCTCTGAATCACTGTTTCCTAAAGCAAGCAGCCCTGTCCTCTGCTTCGCATCTCCCTGGAACCTTTGGTATATAAACTGGGTGCCTGTCTTGCTCTAACACCCAAATAACAGGAAGTATCTCTGGGCTGAATGCTCTTCAAAGCAGGGCCTAAGGACCAGTGAAAGGCTTCAAGCTGCCATTTCTGGTCCCTGTGACAAAGATAAGGGCAGGAATGGAGAGCAGGTGTTAATAATTTTTTTAATTAGAAGATAATTGATTTACAGTATTGTAATGGCATCTGCCATACATCAACATGAATCAGCCATAGACATACATATGTCCCCCGACTCCTGAATCGCCTTCCCACCTCCCTCCCCACCCCAACCCTCCAGGTTATCACAGAGCACTGGCTTTGGGTTCCCTGCATCATACATCAAATTCCCACTGGCTATCTATTTTACATATGGTAAATGTATATATTTCCTTGCTAGCAATCTGACAGTATGTGTGATTTTATGTCAGGTGAGTCTAACAAACACTTGGGGCCTTGAGGTCTTCTTCAGTTTGTTTTCCTAGGAATAGATCTCCATTGTATTTTGCAGAAATACTGATCTGTGACAGATTGGAGGTCAGGGTCTTTCTCCACCAAGAGTTCAAGTTGTGTGGGTTAAGCTATTGTGGTTACATCGGTGAACAAATGTCAGTGTCTTTCCACCCACCTAAGGGGCTCAAGCAGTGATTGATTCAGAAAGAGCAGGTCAAGGATGTTGCAGATTTTTTTGCCTGTGTGTGTTAACTTTCACTGTTGCTCCCACAACCGTTTCCTTCTGAACATCTCTTCCACTGTTTTAAGAGAAGCAGGCTTCTGTGAAGGTGAAGTTTGCTGTGTCTCCTGCAGATGGGGTGCTGAGATGCTGCGTGCAGGTGCCAGCAGACTCCCGGAGGACACTTTCAACCACGCACCAGCCAGCACTGGGCTGCTCCTTGGACCCTGCCTCTGGGCCAGTCTCTCTGGCCTGGGGTGCCTGTCCCTTCATCTGCTGGGGAAGGATTATGCTTGCTGAGCTAATGTCTGGGAAGTGTTCTGGAGTTCCCTGGAGGAAAAGGAGAGGCTGCCCGCTTGTGTTACTTTGTGCTGTTACAGGAGAGCTGTAAGAAGGAGGGGGGGGACCCAGAAAAGAAAATCAAGAATTGAATCCTCTCTGTACTGCAGTCCCTGGGGTTAATCTGCTGTAGTGGTTTTGAACTGTTTTCCAAAGTGGGAATCTTGTGATGTGAGGGGGAGAAGGAAGCCGGTTGCCTTCGCCCTACCTGGAACTTTCCCCAGGAAATCCACAACGCTCAGGCTTGCTGTTCCTCCTTTCTCAAGTCTTGGTTTAAATGCGGCCTTCCTTGTGACACCTTCTATGGTCTGTCCCCGGCACATGCTGTTCCCTTTGCCTGCTGTGTTTATTTCACATAGCACTCATCATTTCCTTCATCGGTCATTATTCATTTTGTTGTAATGTAATATGATTAATATAATGTCATCTATTAAAATGTAAGTTTACAAGGGCAAGGGGCTGTGGACTAAAAAATTCGTCACAACTTTGAAAGTAGAGAGTTATTTGATTTGATGGGAATGTTAAGGACTCTAAGCCTGGGAGGCAGCATCTCAATAGCTCTGAGAAAACTGCTCTGAGGAGGCAGGAGAGAGTCAGGCTATATACAGGTTTGCAATAAAGGGGCCAGGCAGTCAGTCTGAGCATCAAAGATTATCGTTAAGTATTTAGGAAAACCAGATATCAAGCTAAGGGATTTAGTGTTCTTCTGTGTTTGGGAAGATGCAAGCCTCCGGGCTCACTGAATTCATTCCTTTCATATGCACCTCAATTATCTGGGGCCAAATCCTGTTTCTAGAATGTTTACATCCTGAATTCCTTGTTCACCATAAGGGGTGGCAGGTGTGGTGGATGGCTGCTTCTTGCAGCCCCCTACCCCCAGCTCCTCAGCAATCGCCACTGGGGGGTGGCGGCATCTGCTGGATTGCTGGCATAGTGTTCCTTTTTGGGAGCCCCCATTTACATTAGGAGGCCAGAAATCATGGATGGCTGTGACATTTCTTGCCCACCGATATGGCAGGAAATATTTCATTTCACAAGACTCTGTCTGTATTGCTCACTGTTGTGTCTCCAGAGTCTGAAGACTGTGCCTGACACATAGTGGGCACTCCCTAAATATTTGTTGTCTGCAGCAGCAGGGTGACAAAGGAGACAGCTGTAACCAAGAAGCCTTCCTGCCAGTCTGCCCAACTGTCCGCTGAGTGAGTGAGCTGGGGCCACTGGAAGGGCAGAGTCAAAGAGAGATGACCAGCCTTTAACCAGTGCCGACTGTACATCAAGCACTGTAAAAGATGTCCTAGGTTCATTATTCAATGCAAGTATCGATTTACCACGTGAAGTTCGTATGGTTAGCTCCATTTCGGGGTGAAGAAACTCAAGAGGTTAAGAAACTTACTCAAGCTCACCCAGTCCAGTAAGTGGCAGAACTGGGACCCAACTTAGTCTGTGATTCCTTCTGGAGAAATTTCCAAAAGTAGTCTGTTGACCACAGTATCTCTTGTTTCTTTGCTCTCCTGCCTGCAAAATGGGGGTGAATCTTCCTTATCCTTCACCAAATTTTTATCTGATAAGGACAGGAATCTGGGAAAATTGGAAAACAACTATTACAAGATATGAGCTTGGCAAATAAGGGATTGAGAATTAGCTCACGTTTTTGAATAATGTTCACAAATAAGCAAGTGGAAATCAGGGCTGGGTTGAATCCTGCCAAGTGGGGATGAGCGGGGTTTCTATGCAACGTTACATTCTATGAACCGGTTTCAGTATTTTATTATTCCAGATAGTTCTCAAGGCTAAGACCACAATCTTCAGACTCAACCTATTATCTTTAATTTAAGAAATATTTATGGAGCATCCACTCGGTTCTTGAGGTAGACCAGTAGAGAGAACAAAGTTCCTGCCCTTAATGGAGCTTCTCTCTTATTAGGGAGAAGAGAGAGAGACAGGAAATAAACACTGAGCAATAAGCATATGTCAACATATGGCAATAAACAAGAAAGTAAATTACATAGTATGTTAAGAGATGGCAAGTGCTATGGAAATAACAAGTAGTGCAGGGGGAAGGTCTTGGGCATTGAGGGGAGGTGGGCGGTTTGCACCATTAGACAGTGGTCCACGTGGGCCCTTTGAAATGATGCACTTTGAACAGAGACCTCAAAAAGGAGTGAACCAAGAGGTCTCTGGGAGGGAGAGCATTCTAGTCCAAGAGAACCAACAGAGGGGCGATGCTGAGATGGGTCCTGCCTGCGCTACGTGGGGAACAGCCAGAAGGCGGGCTTGCGAGGAGCTGACTGGGGGCCTACCTTGACAGTCGAGATGCTGGATATCCCAGTGGCTGGAATACGGGAGATGAAGCGAGCAGTCGAGGATGAGCCAAGGTTCAGTCTTCATATTAGTCTTTCAGTTTCATTCCCCTTTGATTACCTAACATAACTGAGTATCCCTGGAAGTATCAGCATTGAAGTCTTTGGAGATTTAGCCAGCTGCATTTGCACTCATCCACGGTGTCTCTGGATTTGAGTTTCTTCCGCTATCACAGGGCAGGAATCTAACAGCTGACTCTCAAACCCCTTGTATGACTGTTTCTGAAAAATGCCTCTTCATTCGTTCTTTTATTCATCCTTCCTTCCTTCGTTCACTTATTCATCTTTAAAACATTTGCTGAAATGAGAGCACTTCCTGGAGCAATGTCCTTGAAGGCTTAGGAAGGAGGAAAAGGAATCTCTACCTTTGAATAGTTCGTTTCTTCTTGCTGAGGTTAGAAAAGAGCACAATAAGCAAGGTGAACCAGTCCATTCTAAAGGAGATCAATCCTGGATGTTCATTGGAGGGACTGATGCTAAAGCTGAAACTGCAATACTTTGGCCACCTCATGCGACGAGTTGACTCACTGGAAAAGACTCTGATGCTCGGAAAGGTTGGGGGCGGGAGGAGAAGGGGACAACAGAGAATGAGATGGCTGGATGGCATCACCGACTCTGTGGACATGAGTTTGAGTGTACTCCGGGAGTTGGTGATGGACAGGGAGGCCTGGCGTGCTGTGATTCATGGGGTCGCAGAGAGTCGGACACGACTGAGTGACTGAACTGAACTGAACTGAAGCAAGGTGAGAATTAGAACAAATTAGCAAAATTTGAATAGTATAGAAGCAGCAGCCCTGGGAGGTAAAGCTGAATAGTAAGTTACAGGCTTGAATAGATAAAAGCATGCACATAGTTTGGGATCAGATGTAAATTCATGTTCAGGGAACCTGAGAAGGGTGGGAGCATGGTAAAGGATGCCTAAGTGGTCCAGAGGAACCAGCTATGATGTGTTGATGAAGCTGGACTGAGGGAGGGGAGAACTACCCATGTGGGCCAGCGGGATATGGTCTGAGCAGGAGGAAATCTTAAGGAAGCAACGCCGTTACAAAGACTGGACTGGAAGGCGCTCATCCTGGCTGTTTGGTACTCTGGGAACTAGAACAGGGGAATAAGGAGGGGTGAGCAAAGCAGCCCAGGAGGTTGTTGCATTACCCTGGATCCTGATTTCTGCTCATGATACCTCACTGGTCTCTTGTCTGACTGATTTTTTTTGATCAAAATTCTGGGCATTAAGGTGGCAAAGAAAAGTTCATTAAACATGATCTATTTGAAGGAAAAAACTATCCAAACAAGGAAATGAAACTTTTCCTTTATTGTTGGCTCAAAGTTAGCATTGAACTTTAGGACTGCTTGTAAGAGTTTTCATGAGGAGCTCTTTAAAAAGAAATGTCAAGTAAGACCAAGTCCTCCATCACTTGTCTGTGAGCCATTCTGGAAACAAAGAACAACCCCAAATTGAGGTTCATGGCCAATTTTATTTCCCTCCATGCAGTTGTAGTGGCGTGATTTTCACACTTGCGATATCCGTACATGTGTTTACTCTAAAGGGCTTTGTGTGCTTCAGCTGGGCTTGGATGCTGACTGCAGTAAGCCTAATAAAGCCTCACATTTCTGCACTCCTCCATTTCTGATTATATTTCATAATGTGTTGATATTTGCAGGCTAATCTTGCACAACTCTTGAGAGATTCTCAGGACCGAAATAAACATCTGGGAGAAGAAATTAAAGAACTTCAGCAAAGGCTCGGAGAAGTCCAGGGTGACAATAAGGTACTGTGAATATTTAAAGGCAAGGAGCTCTCCTGAGTAATTTTGTGCCATAGGTTTATGTCTGGTGCATCAGAAAAATGTAATACAGCATTTGCGTAAAAATTTGTTATAGATTTTTACACTTACAATGGAAATTCATTTTAGCATTTCTTATCTTTATTACATTCCCTTTGCATGTGTGCACGCACATGCGTCTGTGTGTGTTTCGGGGTTGCTCTAAAATATTGTCACAACCCATTGTAGAAGTTTCATTATGTTCAGCTTGGTGCTGAATAACATTGTGGTTGAGGGCAAAATAAAACCCAAATGCTATACTTTCTCCCTTCTATACAAATAATGGATTTGTGGCTCAGATGATTTGGAATTATTCACATTCGGTTTTGAATTTTAAGTAGTCATCCTACTAATTATGTTCACATAACCAATTTATTTTATTGCTAAATTTGGCAATTTGTATGGAACATTGCTCAAAATCCACTGCTTGGTATTAATCAAACTCCCCTGTTGGCAACGTTAATTATAAAATATGAACTCATAAACTCCAAACTAAATGTGAACACTCTCTCTCCCAGCTGAAGCTGTGAGCAAAAGTACAATTGAGAAAAGGAAGAAAAACTACCCAAGTTTAATTCTGTCCCCCGCCCCCAAATAACTTCCTGTTTTGCCAAGATAACTTCAAGTTTAACTTCTTGCTAGAGGCAGCTTTCACAACAGGGATGGCCTTTGGAGTTTGACTCAACAAAACTACATGGAAGAAGGAGGTGCTTTCTTGGGAAATGTCTTTTGAATGGTACCAAATTCCCTGACAAATGATGGGCATGTTCGGCGTTGCTGGAAGTCATTGGTTATCAGGAGGCGCCATTTTGAAAGGTGCTCATTCTTATTTTAAAAAAGTGCATGGAAGTGTCTGGATCATCCAGAGAACCCTTCCATGACCAAAGAGCAGAGAGGATTGTGTGCTTACTGCTGGCTGAAGGGGCTCAACCTAAGGGCATACCGGGGGGTCTTATCTATGTAGCCTCTTCTCCACTTAGTCTGCCTTTAAAATTTTTTAAAAACCGCTTGGATTTAACATACTATATTTGCAAAAGTAGGCTCTACTATTCTCAGTCATGAAATAGGAGGTGGACGAGAATGCCTAAGAAAGGTACTAATTAACCCTGAACAAGCTAATCAGGCCTTCCAAAATGATTTAAGCACCATTCCAAAATGGTGTTTGGTCAAAAATTAAAGGCTAGGCTTTCTTAGGCACTCCCACAAGTGATAACATCAGAGCAAGTTTTTCCAGAGAGTAAAATCAGGGATGTACAATCCTGTCCTTTAAATCTGTAAAAATACTGCAGGAATTTTGAGATGAAATGGGGCTTTCTTGATGGCTCAGATGGTAAAGAATCTGCCTGCAATGCAGGAGACCTGGGTTAGATCCCTGGTTTGGGAAGAAGCCCTGCAGAAGGAAATGGCAACCCATTCCAGTATTCTTGCCTGGAGAATGCCATGGACAGAGGAGCCTGGTGGGCAACAGTCCATGGGGTCGCAAAGAGACATGACTAAGTGACTAATACACTTGGAAGTGATACACATCCACATTTTGAAACGTTTTGAAATGTGATGTTTGGATTCATAGTTCTTCTTGACTGATTTTTTTTTTCTTCTTTTCCTTTTTATTTTCTGGGCTACCCCCAGCTCTCCTAAACACACCTCTATCTCACCTTTTGGTCACTTATAATTGTATCACTTTGTAGGCATGAGATATTCTAGGCATTGACATTTGCAATTGGTATTTCAAGGAAAGAAAGGGAGGGTGTATGCACATAAGTGTGTGTGTGAGTGTGTGTGGAACACTAAATGCAGGTCTGGGGCTGCTTTTGCATTGGCACCATCTGAACTTCTTGATTTGCCTGCATTCTGGGTCTTTATTCCAGTAGCTGGACACATTTATCAAACTTGCTTTTCTCAACCAAGGTTTAGGATTTAGTGACTCATTTTCATGGCCTGTGAAGTAATTTGCCTGCCAAGAGGTGCAGGGAAGATGTTATAATGTTCAGTAGACCCTGTATCTCAGTATCCAGCCCTCTCCTCCTCAAAAAAGACCAGCTACAGTGAGCCCCAGAAATTCTATTTATTCTCATTTGCATCTAAAGTAATAGGGCTGGTTTATTTTCAGCTCCCTGTGAGTCATGTTCATCCTCCCCCTACCCTCACCCCCAGTCATCAACGTTAAGGCCAGATGACTCATTCAGTAATGACACCAGCCATCATAAGAAGCTCAGAGGCCTCTGTTGAAGGGTGGCCATGACTGTGTGGTGGGAAATGAGTTAACCTCACCTTTGCTTTCTACTCATTGCTTCACTCACAGCTCCAGCCTTCCCATCACCTCTGAATCCAGTCCCCCCTCCCTACCTTGGTGTGCTGGATCCCTATTATCTGAACCCTCCTACTTTCTCCAGTCGTATCTCTTGCCGTTACTCGCCTCATACCTCCACCCTGCAGTGCTCATTTCAGCCTCTTTCTGGAGCCACACTGCCTTGTGCCTCGGCCTTTGCACCTGCTGTCACAGTCTGGAACACTCTTCCCCTTTACTTCTGCAAACTCCCACTCATCTTTCAGGTCATAGGTCAGATGTAGCCTTCTCCAACCCTTAGGGGCATTCCTGCACACACCACCAGTGTCCTACTCTTTCCCCTCTGCTTGTACTTTTGTGGCTCTCCTCCCATAAGTGTAAACCCTTTGCAGGCTGAATTCCTGGTATCTGTAGGAAAAAGCATTCTTAGTTCGTGATGCATAGATTTTATTTAATAGATCTTTAAAATTTTTTAATTGGAGGATAATTGCTTTACAATGTCGTGTTGGTTTCTGCCAAACAACAATGTGAATCAGCTATAAGTCTACGTGTATATCCTCTCCCTCTTGAACCTCCCTCCAACTCATACTCTATCCCACCCCTCTAGGTTGTCACAGAGCACTGGGTTGGGCTCCCTGTGTTATAGCAACTTCCCACCAGCTATCTGTTTTACACGTGGTAACGTATATGTTTTGAGGCTACCCTCTCAATTCATCTACCCTCTCCTTCATCCTTTGTTCTCTGTGTCTCTATTCCTACCCTGCAAATAGTTTGTTCAGTACCATTTTTCTAGATTCCATGTATATTTGTTCTCTTTGACTTACTACACTGTGTGTAACAGGCTCCAGGTTCATCCACCTTAGTTCAACTGATTCACTTTCATTCCTTTTTATGGCTGAGTAATATTCCATTTATGTATGTACCGCATCTTCTTTATCCATTCATCTATTGATGGACATCTAGGTTGCTTCCATGTCCTGGCTATTGTAAATAGTGCTGCGGGAAACATTGAGATACATGTGTCGTTTTGAATTCTGGTTTTTCTCAGGGTATATGCCCAATAGTGGGATTGCTGGGTCATATGGTAGTTTTACTCCTAATTTTTTAAGGAGTCTCCATGCTGTTCTCCATAGTGGCTGTATCAATTTAATAACAGATCTTTATTGAAGCAATGGAATAGGATAAATGAATGAGTGAAAGAATAAAGGAAATGTAAAAAGGAAGAGCAAAAAAGTTCAAGAAAGAAGAAGAGAAAAAGAAAACACAAGAAAATAGCAGACTGCCCCTCTGGTTGTCATTACTAACTTGCTTTGTGGGGTAAAGACTAATTTAGAAATCTGGAGAAAGGACTTAGAAAGCAAACCATTCCATTCAAGAAAAACCTGAAGAAAACCAAACCTAAGCTGTGAGACCTTGGGAAACCCCTGGAGGGGTCAGGGAGAGCTGTGGCTGAGCCTAAGTAGATGTGGGATAAGACTCCTGCTCCTACACTGACTCAAGCCTGCTAAATTCAAGAAATAATAATTGATGTCATTTGATTCCTAACTCTCCGTATTCTGAAAAGAAGGGCTGATGGCATCATTTTAGAAGCAATTATTAAAGTGCAAGGTTTTTTTTTTTTTTTTATCTTCAAGTTTCCATTTTAACTGATGACCCTTAGCCATATTTTGGGAAGCCCAGATTCTAGATGTTAAGTACATTTAAGAAACAAGGTGATAGAAAATTACTTGCCTTGGCTATTTTAAGGTAGACTAATTTTTCCATTTGTTCAGCTAGAGCCTTGTAACCCTACGTGCCATAAAGCATTTTCAAACAGCCTCTTGAAAGATTTGTTGCCACCCTGGCTTACAAGCAGCTTGGTACTCACACAGGGTTGGCGGGTGGATGGTGGGCTTCCGTGATCAACATCACCTACTATTCTCTGAGCCTTGCCCAATAATTTCTCGAGGCTCCCAGACAGATACAATGCCCCAGTCCAAACCAGATGAGAGCTGGGAAAAGGGAAGCCTACTAGACGTCCTCCCCTTTCTTGATAATTATACCTCTGAAAGGTTAAAGAGGAAGGGAGGATTTACACCTCCACAAATCACCCTGGGGAAAGCTCTTCACGAGGGTGGATTGCCCCGGTTCTTTGTGTGTCCATCTGTGAGGAATAAGGACCAATTACATGGGAAGACGCAGCAGTGCTAGGACCTCAAGTCTGGAAAGCAGCCCACTGAGAGAATCACAGCTTCCCTTCCTGCCCCAGCCATTCTCCTGCTTCCGCTTCTGAGCAGACATTCTAAAAAGAGAAGATTCAGGGAAAGGGGACCAGGAGGAAGAAGGTCTTTGAGAATTTAAGAAACAGTAAGAGGCACAAAGGGCTCAGCAGTGAAGAATCTACCTACAATGCAGGAGACCCAGGTCTGATCCCTGGGTCAGGAAGATCATGTGGAGGGGGAAATGGCAAAGCACTCCAGTATTCTTGCCTGGGAAATCCCATGGACAGGGAGGCCTGGCGTGCTGTGATTCATGGGGTCGCGGAGAGTTGGACACGACTGAGCGACTGAACTGAACTGATAGACAATCATCAGACAGTGTTTAGTGCTAGGAAGAAAAGAAAACAGGAGATTTAATGATTAGAATTGTGTGTGTGCATCAATATTATGTTTATAAAGGGTGTAGTATAGTGTCTGGCATCCAGGAAGCACTCCATGAAGGGTAAACATTTTTGGTATCTTTAGCACAACCTGGGCCCAGATCAGCTCAGAGTCGTCTTGTACAGAATTTCCACCAGGAATGTCATGGTCGTTTTACCTGTTGATCAACTGTTTCCAGTGGACCAGGTGGGCATATGCCTCCCATTAGAGACACAGACTGAGGCGAGAAGCCTGGCTCCTCGCACGTTAGGTACCCCTTGTGGAATAAGCACCTAATAGAATATCCCAGGAGTGGCATCTCATGTTTCTGTTGGGTTTTCTAGTCCACTTGCTTTTATGTTTCCTTCATTTTACAGGTTACGGCACTTTTAGTACAGAAAAACAATACTGCAATGTGAGGTACTCAAAACCAAGGAACTTCGGGTGGGCAGTGTCAGGCAGTCACTTTTACTGGGCCCCTGCTGGCCAATTTAAATGTAACCGTTTGCAGTTGTGCATAAACATGAAGTTTTGCCCTTAATAATGAGCTTTATG
This sequence comes from Moschus berezovskii, assembly GCF_049115385.1. Lineage (NCBI taxonomy): Eukaryota > Metazoa > Chordata > Mammalia > Artiodactyla > Moschidae > Moschus > Moschus berezovskii. The sequence goes on along the minus strand of NC_142464.1, from coordinate 52,742,818 downwards.
TTACACCAGCTGACAGTCTTTAAATAACTCTGTTTGTCTGGTATTGGCACCATAAAATGATAGACCCTTTCTGTGAACGTACCTCTATTGACATGGGACTTTTGGATGGATTCAGCAAGCAAACCAATTAAGTCAAAGCCACCAGCCAATAAAGACTGACCAATGATCATGCAAGTGACTTATTAAAGTATACTTTGTTTTTTATTTTTTTAAAAAAAAAGAGTGCTCAGCTGTAACAGTCCAGGATGAGGAATCAGAGAGCTCTTCATAAACATTTCCTCTTTATGCTTCAGAGAAGCACGGAGATGTCCTAGCCCGTGGGAAGCCCACATGAAGAGGGCACTCTAATGAAAAGCTCTCACCCTGGGGCATTATAGAAATTAATTACCAAGAATCAATCTAATTCAAAAAACTATGAACTATGCCGTGTAGAGCCACCCAAGACGGACGGGTCACAGTGGAGAGTTCTGACAAAATATGATCCACTGGAGAAGGGAATAGCAAACCACTTCAGTATTCTTGCCTTGAGAACCCCATGAACAGTAAGAAAAGGCAAAAAGATAGGATACTGAAAGAGGAACTCCCCAGGTCAATAGGTGCCCAATATGCTACTGGAGATCAGTGGAGAAATAATTCCAGAAAGAATAAAGAGATGGAGCCAAAGCAAAAACAACACCCAGTTGTGGATGTGACTGCTGATAGAAGCAAAGTCTGATGCTGTAAAGATCAGTATTGCATAGGAACCTGGAATGTTAGGTCCATGAATCAAGGCAAATTGAAGTGGTCAAACAAGAGATGGCAAGAGTGAACGTCGACGTTTTAGGAATCAGTGAACTAAAATGGACTGGAATGGGTGAATTTAACTTAGATGACCATTATATCTACTACTGTGGGCAAGAATCCCTTAGAAGAAATGGAGTAGTCATCATAGTCAACAAGAGAGTCCAAAATGCAATACTTGGATGCAATCTCAAAAACAACAGAATGAACTCTGTTCATTTCCAAGGCAAACCATTCAATGACACAGTAATCCATGTCTATGCCCCAACCAGTAACGCTGAAGAAGCTGAAGTTGAACGGTTCTATGAAGACCTACAACACCTTCTAGAGCTAACACCCAAAAGAGATGTCCTTTTCATTATAGGGGACTGGAATACAAAAGTAGGAAGTCAAGAAACACCTGGAGTAACAGGCAAATTTTGCCTTGGAGCATGGAATGAAGCAGGGCAAAGGCTAATAGAGTTTTGCCAAGAGAATGCACTGGTCATAGCAGATACCCTCAGAAGACTCTACACATGGACATCACCAGATGGTCAACACCGAAATCAGATTGATTATATTCTTTGCAGCCAAAGATGGAGAAGCTCTATACAGTTAGCAAAAAAAGACCGGGAGCTGACTGTGGATCAGATCAGTTCAGTTCAGTCGCTCAGTCGTGTCCGACTCTCCGCGACCCCATGAATCACAGCACGCCAGGCCTCCCTGTCCATCACCAACTCCCGGAGTTCACTCAAACCCATGTCCACAGAGTCGGTGATGCCATCCAGCCATCTCACTCTCGGTCGACCCCTTCTCCTCCCGCCCCCAACCTTTCCCAGCATCAGAGTCTTTTCCAAAGAGTCAACTCGTCGCATGAGGTGGATCAGATCATGAACTCCTTATTGCCAAATTAAGACTGAAATTGAAGAAAGTGGGGGAAACCACTAGACCATTCAGGTATGACCTAAATCAAATCCCTTACGATTATACAGTGGAAATGACAAATAGAGTCAAGGGATTAGGTCTGATAGACAGAGTGCCTGAAGAACTATGGACAGAGCTTTGTGACACTGTAGAGGAGACAGGGATCAAGAACATCCCCAAGAAAAAGAAATGCAAAAAAGCAACATGGCTGTCTGAGGAGGCCTTACAAATATCTGAGAAAAGAAGAGAAGTGAAAAGCAAAGGAGAAAAGGAAAGATACACCCATTTGAATGCAAAGTTCCAAAGAATAGCAAGGAGAGATAAGAAAGCCTTCCTCAGGGATCAATGCAAAGAAATAGAGGAAAACAATAGAATGGGAAAGACTAGAGATCTCTTCAAGAAAATTAGAGATACCAAGGGAACATTTCACGCAAAGATGGGCTTGATAAAGGACTGAAATGGTATGGACCTAACAGAAGGAGAAGGTATTAAGAAGAGGTGACAAGAATACACAGAAGAATAGACAAAGAAGATCATCCTAACCCAGATAACACGATGGTGTGATCACTCACCTAGAGGCAGACATCCTGGAATATAAAGTCAAATGGGCCTTAGAAAGCACCACTACAAACAAAGTTAATGGAGGAGATGGAATTCCAGTTGAGCTATTTCAAATCCTAAAGATGATGCTGTGAAAGTGCTACACTCAATATGCAAGCAAATTTGGAAAACTCAGCGGTGGCCACAGGACTGGGAAAAGTCAGTCTTCATTCCAATCCCAAAGAAAGGCAATGCCAAAGAATGCTCAAACTACCGCACAATTGCACTCATCTCACACACTAGTAAAGTAATGCTCAAAATTCTCCAAGCCAGGCTTCAATAGAACATGAACTGTGAACTTCCAGATGTTCAAACTGGTTTTAGAAAAGGCAGAGGAACCAGAGATCAAATTGCCAACATCTGTTGGGTCATTAAAAAAGTAAGAGAGTTCCAGAAAAACATCTATTTCTGCTTCATTGACTATGCCGAAGTCTTTGACTGTGTGGGCCACAACAAACTGTGGAAAATTCTGAAAGAGATGGGAATACCAGACCACCTGACCTGCCTCCTGAGAAACCTGTATCAGGTCAGGAAGCAATAGTTAGAACTGGACATGGAACAACAGACTGGTTCCAAATAGGAAAGGAGTACATCAAGGCTGTATATTGTCACCCTGCTTATTTAACTTCTATGCAGAGTACATCATGAGGAACGCTGGGCTGGAAGAAGCACAAGCTGGAATCAAGATTGCTGGGAGAAATATCAATAACCTCAGATATGCAGATGACATCACCCTTATGGCAGAAAGCGAAGAAGAACTGAAGAGCCTCTTAATGAAAGTGAAAGAGGAGAGTGAAAAAGTTGGTTTAAAACTCAACATTCAGAAAACTAAGATCATGGCAACTGGTCCCATCACTTCACGGGAAATAGATGGGGAAACAGTGGAAACAGTGACAGACTTTATTTTGTTGGGCTCCAAAATCACTGCGGATGGTGATTGCAGCCATGAAATTAAAAGATGCTTACTCCTTGGGAGAAAAGTTATGACCAACGTAGACAGCATATTAAAAAGAAGAGACATTACTTTGCCAACAAAGGTACGCTGGTCAAAGCTATGGTTTTTCCAGTTGTCATGTATGGATGTGAGAGTTGGACTATAAAGAAAGCTGAGTGCCGAAGAATTGATGCTTTTGAACTGTGGTGCTGGAGAAGACTCTTGAGAGTCCCTTGGACTGCAGGGAGATCCAACCAGTTCATCCTAAAGAAAATCAGTCCTGAATATTCATTGGAAGGACTGATGCTGAAGCTGAAACTCCAACACTTTGGCCACCTGATGCAAAGAACTGACTCATTGGAAAAGACCCTGATGCTGGAAAAGATTGAAGGCAGGAGGAGAAGGGGACAACAGAGGATGAGATGGTTGGATGGCATCACCAACTTAATGGAGATGAGTTTGAGTAAACTCCGGGAATTGGTGATGGACAGGGAGGCATACTGCAATCCATGGGGTCACAACGAGTCAGGCACGACTGAGCAACTGAACTGAACTGAACCAAGAATTTAAATGAGTGAGAAGACCCCTTCACCTGTTCTGGCTGCATCATATCCTACTCTAACTGAGATCTTGATGGCGAACCATAGGCAACACTCAGTTGGTTCAGCAAGCAGCCAGACCTACTCAACATTTCCTAATGCTTTATTGTCAGATAAATTAGACAAATGAATTTGGTCTCAGAGACCATATTTAAGCTTGTTCTGGCTTATATGAGCTTATAGCCTGGGTAGAGCAGGCAACCAAAACAGTGTGATTTTGAATATTCATCCCCTAGACTATGCATTGTAATTACACTTTATAGAGAACTGATTCTGAAAGATGTCTTGGCCCACGACTTGTTTTACAGTACACCACACCCAAATTGGGATTCCCTGGTGGCCCAACAGTAAAGAATCTGCCTGCGATGCAGGAATCACTGGGTTGGGAAGATCCCCTGGAGAAGGAAGTGGCAACCCAGTTCAGTATTGTTGCCTAGGAAATCCCATGGACAGAGAAGTCTGATGGGCTACAGTCCCTGGGGTTGCAAAGAGTCGGACTTGACTTATTGACTCAACAGCAACATACCCAAATTACACTAAAATCAAAACGAATTGAAGCAGCTTTAAAACTGCTTTGTGCAACTCTCTAAATTGTGTCCCCCTGGGAATAATGTGTTCTGAACGATAAGTCAGGAGCTTCTGGCTGTGTGATCTTGGGCCAGTTCCTTGACCTGTTTCTCAGTTGTTCTCATCTGTACAATGGAGGTAACAGTTGTACTTGCCTCAGAGAGAGTGGTTTGGTTCAATTCATTTCAACACATCTTCATTGAAAACCTGATTCTCTGGTCTGGAAATAGCGTAGTAAACCAAACCACTGAATTCCTGCTGTCATGAAGCTTCTATTCTATTCCGAAGGACAGTGAGCAAATAAATAGATACATGGTATAACACTGATTCTGAGAGGCACAGTTTTAACATTTGAACATCTCTGATGTAGTTATTGGTATCGTGTAGTAATGATTGGTATTTTTCAGCCTTTTTAGAGATGCATAATGGTAGGTCTTAGAGTTGACGAAATCTTGTATTTGGTTAAATACAGTAAAATATGTCAGACAGTGCTAGGTACTAAGTCAACAAGTTACAGCAGGCTAGAGATCTATAGGGCTTCCCAGGTGGCACTAGCGGTAAAGAACCCTCCTGCCAATGCAGGAGACATAAGAGACATGAGTTCAGTCCCTGGGTGGGGAAGATCTCCTGGAGGATGGCTTGGCCTCCAGTATTCTTGCCTGGAGAATCCCATGGACAGAGGAGCCTGGCGGGTGACAGTCCTTGGGGTCATAAAGCGTCAGACATAACTGAGCGACTTCACAGGCACGGCACTGTAGACTGCAGCCTGGAGGGCACTACTTACATTGGGTGTCAGGAAGGCATTCCTGTCCACATGCCCTTGGTTCCGAGGGCTGAAGGAAGTCAGGTGGGAAGTGCTCCAGGCAGTGAGTGCTGTCATCGGTGAGGAGAGAGGCTGCAGTGTTCACTCCAGGACCCTCACCACCAGTGTTTAACTCCCAGCCCTGCCATTTCTAAGGTCTGCGACGTGGTCAAGTCACTCCACCTCTCTGTCTTCAGATCTCGCCTGACAGTGGGGTTCGGAACAGTACGTCACAGGATGCTTGTTGGACTTACTGGGTCAGTGTGTAAGCACTGAAGGCAGGGCTTGGCATGTGAAGGGTGAGGGGAAGTGCACACCCCAGTCTGAGCTCAGGCCCCAGGCAAGGAGCCCTGGCTTCAGAGCTCTGCTGCAGCCTCTCCAAGGCTCTCCTCTGTGAAGACGACGGACAGTGTCTCCCTCCTGGGCTTGTGGGAAGCAGCAAACCGGAGGCTTCCTGTATTTAAGATGTATCTGAGGACTCCCTGAGGCTAGCCGGACACTGCTATGGGCACCAGGTATTTCGGTGCATGTGGCCAGAGAGGTCCCTGAGGGGGAGCTGACAGCAGGAGGGATAAGCAGATAAGCAAGTTGATTTCTGGAAGGACAGTGAAGACATTGCGGCACTTGAAGGTGAACGCTTCAGCAGTGGTGTTCAGGGAAGACCTCCTAGAGGAGGTGACATTCGATCTGTGACCTGAAAGAGACGAAAGACGTGGGTTCTGCACAGACCTGTGGGGAGAGCAAGTGCTGAGGCCCAGAGGCAGGCAGAAGCAGGGGCTGAGGGGAAGCCAGAGGCTGGCGAACAAGAGAGCTGGTGAGAGGCGGGGTCGAGAAATGGGTGGGGGCAGTTCATGCTCTCAGGAGGGCTTTGCGATTTATTCCAAATTTATCCCATTGCAGTGAAGTCGCTGGAGGTACCGTATGTAAGGAAAGCTTCTAGCATGTTGGTTGGCCCAAACTGGGTGCTCATTAACTGGGAACCATTAATGCACAGTAATGAGTGTGTGCATGGTGATCTCCAGAGCCTGGGAGGAGGACAATGAAAACTGCTGTTTTGTGTTTGTTCGTTGTTCTTCAAGTGACAACTTCTTTTGTTTAAAGTTAGAACTGGATTTGTCATATAGGTCTAGGAATTTGAACTTTGGTATACACAATAGAATTGCCTACTTGGAGCCATTTAAAGCTCTTGTGTCTAATTTTATCAAGGGTATTTCAAAAGGTCAGGGGGCAGTCGGAGAGGATGTGGAAAAAACCAATAGATAAAGACAAGATAGGCAGGAACTTGTTTTTCAAGTCACCCAGCACAGCACCGGCAGCTGAATGTTTAATAAATGACTTTTGGTGCTGACCTCTCCCTAGGCGTGCTATTTGCAGAAGTATGCAAGGACCAGGGTGGGGAAGGGCTCACATCTATTTCCTGTTAATTTTTTCATCTAGTCCTCTCAGTAATTCTGGCAAATAGAGAGTCATTGGATGAGGATTATAGCCATACCAGCTACAACTGGGGGTTGCACTTTCAAAGTTCTTCAGAAAGTGATCATTGCATTGTATCTCTGCATTGCAAGGATGGAGACCATCCCCAGAGTTGGAGTTGTGCAGTGCACAGGCTGGGCAGCTGTACTTAACTGTCCTGTCTACAAGATAGCTCTTACCCTCACTATGGACTCACTATGGAATATGTCCCCCACCAAAATTTGTATGTTGGAACCCAGTCCGAAATGAGATGGTATTAGGTGCTGGGGCCTTTGGGTGATTAGGTGACTTGGGTGATTCAGGGTGGCAGAGCTGACATGAATGGAATTAGTGCCCTCATAAAAGAGACCCCAGTTAGCTCTTTTGCCCCCTCGGCCAAGTGAGGACATAGGGAGAAGACAGCTGACTATGAACCAAGAAGTGGGTCCTCACTAGACAAAAGATCTACCAGGGCTTTGATCTTGGATTTCCTAGCCTCCAACTGTGAGAAATAAATGTTTGCTGTTTATCAGCTACTCCGTCTATAGTATTCTGTTATAGCAGCCTAAATAGACTGAGGCAGGAATTGGTTCTGAGAAGTGGGGTGCTGCTATAACAGTGTGGAAGCAGCTTTGGAACTGGGTAGTGGGTAGAGAGGTTGCAAGAATTTTGAGGCTCCTGCTCAAAAAAGCCTGTTGTCCTTCACAGCGTTGCTGTGAAGCAGGGGCAATTCTGGTGAGGACAGAGAAAAAAAGAGAGAGAGGGGGAGCTGGAGAGAAAGCTTCAGTCTTCATGGAGACACTTAAGGCATCCTGAACAGAATGTTGGTAGAAATAGGGACGCTAAAGGCCATCCCGATGAGGTCTTAGATACAAATGAGGAACACGTCATTGGATGCTGGGAGAAGGCCATCCTTCTTGTGTGTTAGTCACTCAGTCGTGTCTGACTCTTTGTGAGCCGTGAACTATAGCCCACCAGGCTCCTCTGTCCATGGGATTCTCCAGTCAAGAATACCTGGAGAATAGTGGGTAGCCATTCCCTTCTCCAGGGGATCTTCCTCTCCCAGGGATTGAACCTGGGTCTCCTGCATTGCTGGCAGATTCTTTACCATCTGAGCCACCAGGGAAAATTGGTTGAATTGTGATTAGGTCCTGTTACTTTATAGAAGGTAAAACTTGTAGGTGATGAAGTTGGATATTTGAGGAAATGTCTAAGCAGAGTGTTGAAGAAGAAGCCTGGTTTCTCCTGGCTGCTTATAAAATGTGAGAAGAGAGAGATGACTTGAAGATGGAATTGTTCAGCAAAAAGGAATCAGAATTTAAAGATTTGGAAAATTCTCAGCCTGTCTATATTGCAAAAAATGAGAATGCTAAGGGTGTTGGTCAAACAATCGTTTGATAAGGAGGTTAATACTAATTAGTATTAGTAAGAGGCTGGGCACTACTTTTCAGGACAAGAGAAGAATGACATGGAAGGTGATTCAGAGACCAGCAAGGCTGTCACTTTTGCCACAAGCCTGGAGTGCATGGCTCTTGGGGACAGTTGCCTCCACTTGGGTTAGAAAAGAGGAGGCCTCCCAGAACCCCAAGGCTGAAGACCCCAGCCCAGGAGAGCTACAGGGCCCTGGCAGAGCCATCCTGCCAAGCCTTGGGGGCGATGTTACCAGTGGGCCTGGAAGGCAGCATCCATCCAGAGAGGATTAATCCTGATCCTTACAGTTTAATGTTGTTTGCTCTGTTAGGTTTGGGGCTTCCTTGAGACCTGTGATGCTTTCCTTTTTCCTGTTTCTCCCTGTTGGAATGGTAATGTCTCTCCTGCCATGTCCCACCTTTGTATTTGGGGAGCACATAACTTGCTAGGTCTCTCCGTTTCACAGCTGGAGAGGAGTTGGCCTCAGGATGTATCTGCCTTCCAATCTCACTCCACTTTGGGTGATTTAAACAAGGTGAGGTTTAGATGAAGCTTTGGACTTCAGACTCTAGAGTTGATGCTGGAATCAGTTAATTCTTTGGGAGGTGTTGGGATAGAGTGAATGTATTTTGCATGTGAGAAGAACATGAATTTGGGGGTGCTCAAGGGCGGAATACTATAAGCTGTATCCCCTCCCCCCACATAATTCATATGTTGAAGCCTAGCCCCCACTGTGGTGATATTTTTAGGTTTGGCCTTTGGGAGATGATTAAGTCATGAGGGTGGAGCCCTCATCCATGGGGTTAGCGCCTTTGTAAAAGGGACCCTAGAGAGCTCTCTCAGCCCTTCCACCGTGTGAGGACACAGCAAAAGGACAGCCCTCTATGAACCAGGAAACACCCAGTCCGCTAGCATTTTCATCTTGGATTTCCCAGCCTTTAGAATTATGAGAGATGTTTATTGTTATAAGCCACACAGTGTATGGCAGTCTGTTATAGCAGTTGAATGAACTAAGACAGTCCCCGCTTTCAAAAAAACTGATGTCACCCAGGGCTCAGTGACGGTTAGGTGACAGCTGAGGACACGTGACTAGAATGAGCAGATGCAGGAGCTGAACACAGGTAACGCCAGGAGAATAATGGCTGTTCCTGCCTCTGGGTCCTGGGGAAAATTGTTATTGTTCAGTTGCTGAGTTGTGTCTGACTCTTTGCGACCCCATAACTGCAGCCCACCAGGCTTCCATCCTTCACTATCTCCCAGAGTTTGCTCAAGCTCACGTCCGTTGAGTCGATGATGACTCATTGGTGAGCTGGGGAAAACGGATTCAGGCAAATGAAACCAAGATGAGGGAGAGGCTGTTGAGGGCTCTGAGGGATGAAGCCAGAGAAGAGATCAAGGAGGAAGTGAGTCATTCTGACTGGGGGCTTTGACGGCACCAGAGTTTGAGCAGGGCTTTAGCAGAGGAGTCAGACTCTGTCGTCAGGGTGGGGGAAGGGCGCCCCAGAGCCCTTTGCCATCGTTTTGCGGTCTTGTGCCTCGGCCACATCCCAGTTGCAGCTGCACCTCATCCATGAGCGGACGACTCACACCCGTAATTCATTCATAAGCGTTTGTCTCCATCTAAATCAGCAAATGGACATGTCTCCTAATGGCTATGCACGCGCCTCTCAGGGCACTGGTCCACTCCGAGAGTTGGCACAGGGAGGCTGGCTGTGCCGTTTTGATAGTCCCATTGGAGGAAATTAAGTGCTCTGAGCAGTTGCTTCCTAACAGCTTCCAAGGTGGGAAATCAACCCCATTGCCTGAGGTCTACAGATAACGTTGGCTCGGCAGCTCGCTTTCCTCCAGCTCGGAAGAAAATTGGGACTTCCCCAGTGGGTGTATGTGTGGGGAACCTCACGTGTAGGGGGACACCAGTGGTCACAGCCATGATTGTAATAGCAGCTAACATTGATCGAGCACTCTTTATGTTCTGGGGCTGTGCTAAGTATGGTAGAGAAAAATACCTTCTCTTACGTGGGACTAGGTTCTAAAGTCAGCGTGTAAGAGGCAAAAGCTTGGGTCTGGCTGAAATTCGCCTTGAAGTTCCCTTAAGTTGCCCATAATGTTGAGGCACGTGGCCATGCATGCTCCTGAACAGCAGCCTTACTTATAAACATGAACAGTATGATTTTGCCTCAGTGCATCATCAGTCTCTCGCTCACCTTGCCCTATTGAAAGTAGGGATGGGGGAGCCACCAATGTTTAAAATTATTATTTCTTTCCCATCCCCTTTTCTTCATCCTGCTCTTCTTCCCCTTGGTTTTCCCCCTCATCTTTTCAGAAACTGGACACATCCATTTGAATTGCCCTAAGTTAAATTCTCATTTACTACAACTTCACTCTTTGACTTCATGATCAGTGTTGGGGAGGGGAAATTGCCCCCTCCACCCCTCTTGACATCTTGTGATTGGACACAAGACAGATTAGCAGGAGAAAAAGAGACATATTTGAAATTCATGCTGGTCTCTCAGGCATGGGATCTAAGAAGTGACCAAAGCAGATAACTTTTATACTTTCAGACAAAGAAATAATATATTTGGGAGGAATTGACAGGAGAGAGAACCTTAGGTTTTGGGTGCCCAATTAGTGAAAAATATAAACTGAGTTTTGACTTGGGGTAGTAAATAAAAGCAGTAACAGAGTTTGTTTAGATTTTGGTTTCTTGCCTGAATTCCCTATCTCTTACAGTAAGGGTGTCCTTCTACCTTCAGATGTAGGGAGTACACCTTTCACATGAGAGATTTTTAAAATTTATTTTTTAATCGAAATATAATTGCTTTGGGCTTCTCAGGTGGCTCAGTGGTAAAGAATCCACCTGCCAAGCAGGAGATATGGGTTCGATCCTGAGGTTGGGAAGATTCCCCTAGAGGAGTGCCTGGCAAACCCACTCCAGTATTCTTGCCTGGAGAATTCCATGGGCAGAGGAGCCTGGCATGCTACAGTCCACAGGGTTGCAAAAGAGTCAGACACGACTGAGCAACTAGACAACAGCAATACAACACAACAACAACATAACTGCTTTACAATGTTGTATTCATTTCTGCTATACAACACGAATCAGCTCCATGAATATGGTTGTCCCTCCCTCCTGAGCTTCGCTCCCACGCCATCCACACTCCGCTGCTCTGGGTCATCACAGAGCACCAGGCTGCATGCCCTGTGCTACACAGCCACTTCCCTCTCGCTGTTTCACACACGGTAGGACGTATGTCAGCGCTTCTCTCTCAGCTCATCCCGCCCTCTCCTTCCCCCTCTGTGTCTCCAAGTCCATTCCACCTGAGAGAGATCTTTTCCTGCTCTCCGGGTGACAGAAAGGAGGGTCAGAGCCCCTCTTATTAAGTGCCAAGTGTCCCTCCTGGCCATTTCTTAAGTAACTTTAATTCAAAATAATCAATATGCCATTGAGGCACATTTGGGTGCAGCCTACCCTGGGCCCGACAGTTACAGCACCCTGGAGAGTAAAAAGCTGTACTGCTGCTGTTGTACTCTTACAGTAAAAGATACTAAGAGAAGTTTAGGCATAAGCCTGAGGTTGCACAGCTCTCAAACTTGACCCCAGGACACCAGCCCCCAGACAGGCAGACTCCAGAAACCTCTAGCTGGGAAGACAAGAGCAATCTCCCTGGGGCTTCTGTCCCTGCTTTCGTGGCCCCTTTGGACCCCTTCAGCCAATTGAACGTTGAGTGTCAGACCCAATCAGTGATCCAGCTATCACCAACTTGGGCCTCACTTCTTAAAAACAAGTGTTTCATCCAGCCCAGCCCTGAGATTTAATTGTCGATATTGTATGCACATTAAACACCAAATGATTGTTAACATGTTTATTGAAGCTTAACAGGCATCCAGTATATAAAAGATGACTCTCTTCTATGGCTGTCAGACCTCAATAAACATGTTTAATAATTAATTGGCATTAAGCAAACATAATTGTGTGATTCTAAATTAAGTGTTCGGCGAAGCGTACTGTGAATGGGAAACCACAGTGGTGTTTTATTACTTAAAGTTCAGGCTGTCAATCTGGCTTGTCACATACAAGGAAAAGCACCCTGCTTTCAAAGCCATGTGGCATGCCGGTTGCCTCATGCCAAAGAAAAAGGCACAGGCCTTCCTGTTCCTAGACTCTTTGATCTGAAAGTGTTTCTTATTTGGTTAGCTGTTTGTCTTTCATTCACTTGGGGTTCTGAAAGTCCTGAGTCAAGAATTTGTGTTTTCACGTTACCAACTTTCAGGTGAATTAACCAGTTCTGACATAAACTCCATTCTCCCCCCCAAGTATAGCCAATGGACACTTGCTGTAGTTACATTCTCTAAAATCACTGCAAACACTGATTTAGGGAATATGGAACCATTGTTCCTAGGGGAAATAGGAGATTAGGTTCCTCTGAGCCTCTCATCACAGCACTTTGTCACCTGATCAATATATGTTTTACACGTTTCTGTTTAAAGTAACTTTATTTAACTTACATTGTTCATTCTTTATCATTGAACTCACAGCCAATAGTACTGTAACTCATGCCTGGATGAAACTTATCTAACACACAGATATTCTGTGTAAGGCACATCGTGGCCTCTTGTGCTCAGAAACACCAAACAACACTCCAGCACAGCTCAAGGGTGGGGTCTTCTTAAACAGCAAAACAGTGAGAGAAAGTACAAAAACGTGAGGGAAGAAAAGGGGCCCAAATGAGACCATGAAAAGGACACTTGTTTATAATATGAGCTGAAACAAGAAAGCATAATGATCTTAGCTGGGAACTTCCCTGTGGGACACTTCCCATTGTTTGCAACTCTGCATTTGTCTGCCCATATCCACTTCCAAGGGCTTCCCAGGTGGCTCAGAGGTAAAGAATCTGCCTGCCAATGCAAGAGATACAGGTTCAATTACTGGATTGGGAAGATCCCCTGGAGGAGAAAATGGCAACCCACTCCAGTATTCTTGCCTGGAAAATCCCATGGACAGAGGAGGCTAGTGGGCTATATAGTCCACGGGGTCACAAAGAGTCAGACATGACTTAGTGACTGAGCATGCAAGCATCCACCCATGCAAAAGCACCATGAATGCTGATTCCAAGGCTATAAGTAAATGTGCTTTATGCAGGTATACAAAGACAAAACCCTTGAGTTTTGAAATGAGAATTCCATCAAACATGGTCATCTGTATACTAAGTGCTGTGTGTCCCCTGCCAGGCCTTTGTGCAAGCTGTTCCGCCTGCCTGTAACATGGTCTGCTGATCTTCATGATGCTTTTGCTCACAGTAGTTGCACAATAAATATTTGTGCAGTTCAGCTGACTAGTTTTCAAATAAGGTCCTCAAATATGTCATAGCCTAAATGTCAAGAATGTGGGAGATTGCCCATCTTAGCAGATTCTTTGCAACATTGTGTTATCATTTTTTTAATCTTTGCTACTGGAAAAAACTCTGATGCTGGGAAAGGTTGGGGGCGGGAGAGGGGACGACAGAGAATGAGATGGCTAGATGGCATCACCGACTCGATGGACATGAGTTTGAGTGAACTCCGGGAGTTGGTGATGGACAGGGAGGCCTGGCGTGCTGTGATTCACGGGGTCGCAGAGAGTCGGACACGACTGAGCAACTGAACTGAACTGAACTGAACTGAAGTTTAAAAGAGACCCAGAGTTTTTTCCCTCACTGTGGTAGGGCTACACGGGACATCCATCTTCAGATGTCCAGCCCTATGTTCCCATTAGCCTTATAGGTGAATGCGTGGACATGTGTGTTTAGGCATGCCTGTACAGAATATAATATGAATTTTTTAATTGAATTAATGATGTTGGTAAGAAATTTCTTTGTCTTGTGCCTTTCCCCAGTATTTCCTGAAAAATCTTTTCTTCCAACACTTTCTGCCTAAGTAGGCTTGGGGTTTTGTTTAGATCTATTCATTTGAACTCTCTTTCCCTCTTCCTCTTCTTTTTCTACCGATCAAAAATGCAGCTGTTGAGGATGACAATTGCCAAACAGAGGCTGGGAGATGAAGAAATTGGCGTGCGGCACTTTGCAGCCCATGAGCGTGAAGATTTGGTTCAGCAGCTGGAGAGAGCAAAGGAACAGGTTATCATCAACATCTGTTAAGAGTGGGGGGGGGGTGTTCACACACCTGGGGATGACACAGAGAAGAGTAGACTGTGCCCCATTGCTCGGAGAGTGTGGGGTGTCTGGGATGTGGTCAGAGGAGGAAGAAGGATACAGTTTGAATGCATTTACTCCCTCCGTCCTCTGCTAAGTTCTCAAGCGATCTCTTCTGTTTTTGGCTTCTAGCAGATCTGCTGTCTTGCTTTGGGTGTCATTGTTCTGAACATAGCAAGAAACATCCCCCGTGCCCAGGATAGACAGGGAATGAACAAACATGACAAACTGGCCTTAATTTGCAAGTTTCAGCTGACATACTGAGCAATACTTTTTAGTCTACATCTCAACAGGTACCGAGCCCTAGTTAGGGAGCAGCTTAGAGAGCCTCGACTTTGTTTTTCTTGTCTTACTAAGTGATTTTGAAGAACAGAACAAGATTTCTGGGTCTAGAGTGGTTTGAAAAAGTAGTTGTAAGACACTGGCTATTGTTACCAATTTGCCCTCTCCGAGCCTCTGGCTTTAGGGCAGGCTGCAGTTGGTGAGCAAGAAGTTCTGTGTTTCCAAGCTGCCACGTCTGTCTCATCTTGGATATAGTAAGTGCCTGCTAGAAGTCATCTCCTTGTTTTTATCTTTCATCATAGTCCAGTATGTGGCACTTATGGTTTTATAGAAGGTGGCTGGCATTAATAAGCTCTCTAAAAGTCAGTCAGCAAAATAGAAGATTCTCTCTCTAACCCTAAAGCCAGTGTCTGCATAACTCCGTAAGTAAGGGCACTTCTTTTGGTTTCAGATTGAGTCTCTGGAGCATGACCTACAGGCCTCTGTGGATGAGCTTCAGGATGTTAGAGAAGAGCGGTCTTCCTACCAGGACAAAGTCGAGAGGCTCAACCAGGAGCTGAACCACATCCTGAGTGGCCACGAGAACCGTATCATTGATGTGGACGCCTTGTGTATGGAGAACAGGCAAGTGCCCAGGCCCTGGCCTGTGGTCATAGGGTGCTGGCCCTCCACTTGCCTGCAGGCCGGGAGTTATTTGCAGCCCTATTTACATTTGATAAAATTGCCTTACAATGAAAGGAAAGTCCCAGCTCTAAAGCAATGATATTAATGTCACCCATTAGTTGTAAAAGTAAGAAAAAAACAACCAAATGCTTACAAGCTGCATACATGCGGTCTTTCCCTGCCTTCTCCAGTTGGGTGAGAAGAGTAGGGAACAGTGAAAGCTGCTTGTTATTGTTATCAAGAAGACAGAAAAGAAGAAGAAAATAAATTGAGGAATTCCCTCAGCTGTTTCTTTTCCTGGAGGCAAATTTCCGTGTGTGTATGCGACTAACTTAACAGCGTGTCTGGTGTCGCCTCTTCCTGCTTTGCTTCCCAGTGGAATCATCTTAATGAGAATTATTTGAAAACTGTGTTGATACCCCTTAGGGGATCTCTGCAGAGGGCTGTTCTGAAGTGAGGTTTAGGTGACTTGGGAATATTTGACCTTCATCACATCCATTTAAGAAGAAGTCACCAAGATGCACTTTATCTCTTTTCGGTGGTGGGAAGGCATTATATGTAAAAGGTGGTTCTTCAGGTGTGTGGTTTTCCATTTTGCCCCTTATGTTTGAGTATATGATTTTTATCTTGCTCCCAAACTCTTTCTAGTTGTATGTATCCTTTTCCAGGTACCTTCAAGAGAGATTAAAGCAACTTCACGAAGAGGTCAACCTCTTGAAATCTAGCATTGCCAAATACAAGGTAGAAAATTATGACAGTGATGGTGATGATTCACTATTGTACATATAAATGTCATTCTATTTTAATTCTCTTTTATGTGCCAAAGATATTCTAGGGCTGCCTGCCCTCCAGATAATTCAGTAAGAGCTTAAAATGAGGAACCGGTGAAAATTAAGCCCCCAAACAGCAAACACAACAAAAACAGGTTTTGCAAGAGCTCCTTCTATTACCTGGACAGGGCACACGGAGACCACCAGAAGCTGGATGCAACCACTTTATAGCCTCGGTCTATATTAAATTGAGTTTCCTCTCCAGCTTTTCTGTACAGTGTTTTGTTATCAGATGCTCTTTGTCTCCTAATCATCCATAAGAAAATTATTTCTGAGTGATGAAAAAACAAAGATTGGGAAATCATAATCCAAATGATAATGTCACGTCATACTGAAAGGACAGAATGTTTAAATTCTCCCCACTGTTATTTAGTCTAACTCCAGCGCCATTAGTTAGATAATATCCTATTTCTGCAGATGTTAGTTGTAAGTGTTATAATTAGCAAAATCTCCTGGGTTTCTCTGCTTTGAAAATAGATTGACTTCTCTTCCTGAGGGTGAAGTTTTACAGTCATCTAGATGCTGGGGAGAGCCGTCTCATTTTCCTGACTTTTGACGTCTGCTTTTTTCTGGGAAGTCTCTATGCTATCCTTCCTTTTCCATTCTGTGGGGGCCACGCTTGAGTCTATACCCATCTATATATACACATAGCTCTTAACATTGTATAATTAATACATAATTTTAAAAACACGTGTATGCATTCACTTAACAACATTTATTCAGTTCTTCCATGAAAGTTTAACCCAGCCTCTATCTCATGTCTATTCGGAAGGGGTTTCCATAACTAGTGACTTCACACATTAGACTCAGTTCTTGTTTCAGATTTGATTTAATTTAACGCATATGCATTGAGTATCTTCTATATATAGGAGGATGTAATTGCTGTAATTATGCTGGGCACCAACTGAAAAAAAAAGCAAAAAACTCTTTACCAGGTCCGTAAAAATCAGAACTCTTTGGCAAGGACTCTGAATTTTGAACGTGAGGCCAGCATTTAGAGTTTTAAAGAGTTCTTGTGTGCTGGAGGGGAGGATGCATCTACCAGAATTAGGTATTTTTCCTTTATTGGCTTTTCTGACAGAGGTTTTTGTTTTCTCCCAATGCTGCTTAGAATGCTCTTGAGAGACGGAAAAACTCAAAAGGCCAGAGCAAATCCAGCAGCAGTGCTCTGACTGGAGTCCTGTCTGCAAAGCAAGGTAGGGGTCATTTTCTGGGAGGGACCACGTATGATCACAGAATGCTGGTGCTGTGGGTCCACATCTCAGTTTGTGAATTAGGAACTGAAGTGATCCTTAGAGTGCGCATGCGTGCATGCTAAGTTACTTCAATCGTGTCCGACTCTGTGCAACCCCATGGACTGTAGGTCGCCAGGCACTTTCTGTCCATGTTGATTCTCCAGGTAAGAATACTGGAGTGGGTTGCCCTGCCCTCCTTCAGGGGATCTCCCCGACCCAGAGCTCAAACCTGTGTCTCTTACATCTCCTGTATTGGCAGATGGATTCTTTATCACCAGAACCACTTAGGAAACCCAATCCTTAGAGTGGTCACCCCCAAACCTCCCCCTGTATCATCATTGCCTGGAGGGCTTATTAAAACACAGATTACAGGGTCCTACCTGAGAGTTTCCAATTTAGTGGGCTTCACTTTCATGCATTGGAGAAGGAAATGGCAACCCACTCCAGTGTTCTTGCCTGGAGAATCCCAGGGACGGGGGAGCCTGGTGCGCTGCCATCTATGGGGTCGCACAGTGTCGGCCATGACTGAAGTGACTTAGCAGCAGCAGCAGCAGGGTAAGCCCAGAAAGCGTGCATTTCTAAAAAGTTCCCAGCTGATGCAGTGCTGGTTTGGGTACCCTGCTTGGAGATCTGTTGCATTAAAGGTTTCTCCAATAACCGAACCCCATTTGCATCTATTCATCTACCTGTACTCTCCTTTCTGGAATGTTTTCCCTTCTGTAATCACCAGGTCAGCATCCCCAAGTGTCTGTTCCATCCTCATTGAGTTTCTCCTTTTCGTGGCCTCTGTGATCAGACTAGAAAAGTCTCCTAGCTACTGAAATCATTTTATCATGGCACGCATGCCTTTCTTCAAAGAAGTTTTTATTGATTGCAATCTCGTTCCTCCTTCTTGTCGATTCCAATGAAAAATAATGATCTTCCATGAACAGGGGAATAAATAGCAGAGCGCTTGCTTCTGACACTTAATATTTGGGGATTCAGTTTTAAACGTGAGACTCAAGTGGACCGTGCTGGGCTGGCCTGTTTTGGGCTTGTTGGCAATGCAGACCAGCAAGGATCACGTGGTAGTCCTCATAAGAGCTATGGTGAATTAAAAAAAAAAAAAAGGTGCTGAATCCAGCCTGCCTAATAATCAAGGCACTTTTCCAAGCAACTCTTTTTTTTCCCCTCAACTAGAAAAGGATACCCTAGAATTATTTTTACAAAGAAAACTACAGTACTCTATAGAAATGTGGAGTAGCCCATCTAAGTACAGCTGTGTATACCCTTGATAGTCAAACATCTCTGAATGTTGAGACCCAGTCCTATCACTGTTGTGGGGAATGCCAGCCAAGCTCAAGCACCTTGGCAGAGCAGTCAGTCAGCCAAACCTTTCTAGAGAACCATTTGGCAATCTGTTATAAAAAGTCTTAAACCAATCACCTTTGAGCCAATAAGAAATGATTACAGACATGCAAGCATTTAGCTTCAAGAAAATTCTTCTTCATTAATTATAAGGAAAAAAAACATTGGAAACAACATAAATGTCCAGCATAATAAAATAAATTTCCAATCCCTGATAGCTCAGTTGGTAAAGAATCTGCCTGCAATGCAGGAGACCCCAGTTCAATTCCCCAGGGAAGATCTGCCAGAGAAGGCATAGTCTACCCACTCCAGTATTCTTGGGCTTCCTGGTGGCTCAGCTGGTAAAGAATCCACCTGCAATCTGGGAGACCTGGGTTTGATCCCTGGGTTGGGCAGATCCCCTGGAGAAGGGAAAGGCTACCTACTCCAGTATTCTTGCCTGGAGAATTCCATGGACAGAGGAGCCTGGCAGGCTACAGTCCATGGGGTCACAAAGAGTTGAACACAACTGAGCACACATATGCACACAGCCCAGTTCTCAGCATAACGCTAGGCATGTAACAGGCAGATACTCAAGAAAACATGAAGAAGGGTGGCTGAATGAATAGACCTCAAAGAAGGTAACCTTCAGCTAATGGTTTTAATCCATCAGCACCTTGCTTTTTTGTCCATGAAATGGGAATAAATAACATTTCCAGGTTCTTTTTTAAATTTGAAGTCTCGAATTAGTCAGTATAAGCATTTTGAAGTATAAAATACTAGACAGATGCAAAAGATTATTACCTTTAAAAAAAAATGTTGCGAAAGTCCACAAGGACTCCTTCTTTCTGTTTAATTCTCACACTTTTATTTCATTTTACTTTTGACACTTGAAGTGGATTCTTCAATTACAACAGAGTAGCACATAGAAGTCAGGGATTGATCCCAGCTTCCTTGTCCAGGAAGAAGTAACATTGGTTTGCATTTGATCATTCCAGAAGGATTTAAGACTGAGATGTAAATTTTATATCCCTCCTAGTTCAGGATCTGTTATCTGAGGATCATGGGTGCAGTCTCCCAGCTACTCCACAGTCCATTTCTGATCTGAAATCTCTGGCAACAGCCCTGTTGGAGACGATCCATGAGAAAAACATGGTCATCCAGCACCAGAGGCAGACGAACAAGTAGGTGGCCAGACCCTGGGGTGCAGGGTGGGTGGGAGATCGGTGGGACGATGGCTATCAGCCGGTAACCAGGTGGCAACCAGGTGGGCTGCAAGCCTTAAGGGAAGGAGAGGAGAACCCTCGAATCCAGTGGGAAACTTACCTGGACCAACAAGGAGAGAATACTGGCTATTCCTCATTGAATGCTTAGTCTGAGCCACTCACCAAGCCATGCATATTGCCTGGCTGATTTTGATGGTATACATGTCTGGGGAACTTAACCTACTGTCCTCAAGTCTCCTCTAGGGGAGACACCTCCTCATGCCGTTTTAACCTCATGGGATGGCTTTCTGGGGCTCTGAGAGTAGAAACACCGAAGCATCAACTTACAAGCCTATGGGGCCTAGAACGGAGTCTCGTGCCATTTTTCCAGATCAGCAAAAAAAAAAAAAAAAAAGGATGGTGGAAAGGAACAATAGCTAAAAGAGCATGTGTTCTTCTGTTACTATAAACGTGTTAACTACATTAGACAAAATCAAGCAAGTTAAAGTGGCATGTAGAGATGACAGAAGCAAAATTGGAAGTGTTCAGAGAATGGTGAATAAACCATAAATCAGTGCAACAAATGTTGCAAATAGAGCCAGCTTCCAGGACCAGCGACTCATGCAGTCACACACAGCCCAGTGTTCAGAAGGTCCCTGCATTTGTTCTAATGCTCTGCAGTCACCATCTTCAAATTCTTCATCGTTTTTTTAACAAGAGGGACCCGAAGTTTCATTTTACACTGGGCCCTGCAAATTACGTGGCTGGCCCTGCTTTTATGACCTACACATGGAAGCAAAATTTAAGTGTGCCGTGTAGGAACAGTTTCCCAAAGACTGGGCTTCCAGCAAGAACAGGGAGCAGTCAGGGAATTGGGGGCCTGGCGAGGTCGGGGTTTGCAAGGAGAGAGGCAACCGTGAAATGATGGAGAGGATTGTAAAAACAAAAGAGCAAAAAGAGAGGCTGGGAGTGAAGGGGAGATAGCGCAGGAGATTAAGATTATATAAAAGAAGGCGGGGAGCAGTGGAGGGAGTCTGGGCAATCTCAGAGGGATGACAAGGGTGATTTATTGACAGAAGAAGTTTTTAAAAATTCTTTTAAAAGAAATATTAACCAAGGACTGAAACAGCCAGATGCTAAAATGGAGATGCTCCTCAGGGGAGGACGAAGAAATGGGGATCTCCTGAAATAGGTACAAGGTCTGTTTTATTCCGCAGCTGGAAGTGGTCCCAAGAGCCTTCTCTGTCCTCACCAGCTCCCTATGAAGCATCCACAGGGGCTCTTTCAAACCTCCTCGGGTCTTCTCAACCCTCATTTTTTCTCAGCAGGTAACCTCAGCTTCTCTCTTGCTGAGAAAACAAAGCCTGCCTATCAAGAGCCCGGAGGCTCACTGCTCCCCAATGTCTTCCCCCGTCTCCCTCTGGTCTCTGGGAAACACACTGACCCACTGACCTATTGGTCCTCACCCTGCTCCCTCCTCTGGCGCCTGGCTCTCCTGTGAGCTCCTTTTTCAAGCTTTTCAATTTCTGCCCTTCCTGCTGCTTCTGCATTTTCACCCAGAAACCTTCCACATCTTCTTAAACATCCGCCCCAAAAGGGTTCCCATGAATTCCACTCACCTCCAATCCTTGTGAACGAGAGGCCACCCTTACATCTTCATCAGCCACCTCCCAAATGTGCGTGCTGGGGTGAGGGAGCCACCTATGGTAGAATTACTTGAAGGGGGTGATTGTTTAGAAATGCAGATTTGGGGGGGTTCTGGAAGGAATGTCGGGATTCTGAATTTTAGCAGATGTCCAGTGATGCCAGGCGCAGGCTTGAATACCTCCCAAGACCTCTTCTGAATTTCCATAGCAATCTTCCTGTGAGGGTCACCAGTACCCCCGACCTCCCTTTCTGACCTCTTTCTTCTATAATGTCTCCTCATCCCAGCTCCCATCTTGAAAACCATCTTCTTGGATTCGTCCTGCTCTCTCTGCTGCCTCCTTCCCTCTCTCTTCTCTTCCCCTCCTTCCACCCCAGGCTTCTTCCTCCTCTTCCTCTCTTCTCTGACCTTCCATCTTCTTACCTCCACTCAGGGGACCTGTCTTTGCTTCCTATTCTTTACAGACTCTTCCTAGAACTCTTGTCACCTTGCTGTCAAGAGCAAGACCCAAATTTCCAGCTGCACAGTTGACAGTTTCTCCTGAATTTCAGCTCCTCAAATTCAATGAGTCTAGAGTCTGGAGCACCCATTCCTTAGTATGTTTTAATATACTTTAAAATGCTTGTGCCCTTTGACCCAAAGCGTCAGTTTCTAGAAATTTATCTGAAATAAACAAATTAGAACAATACTCTAAGATTTAACCATGAGGTGGTTCACTGTAGATTCATTTATAAGAGTGAAAAAGTGGAAACAACCAGAATATTTTTAAATTGGGAAATGGTAGCGTGTGTATGTGCTAAGTCGCTTCAGTCGTGTCCAACTCTTTGTGACCCTGCGGACCTTAGCCTGCCAGGCTCCTCTGTCCATGGAATTTTACAGGCAAGGATGCTGGAGTGGACTGCCATGCCCTCCTCCAGGGGATCTTCCAGACCCAAGGATCAAAGCTGCATTTCCTGTGGCTCCTGCATTGCAGGTGAATTCTTTACTGCTGGGCCACCAGGCAAGCCCTGGAGAATGGTTATGATTATAGTAAATCCATAAGGCAGAATATTACTCAGCCCCTTAAAGTGTGACTTGAAGAATATTTAACATGTTCTGTCCACCATCCTAATGCCTAGCTTTGACGAACTTCCACATCACTTGGGTTGCAGCTATCCCAAGGCCAGAATGTTTGTCCATTTTGGTCACTGTTCTCTCCAGTACGTTGGACAGTGCTAGGCCCACAGTGGGTGCTTATAATGATTTGATGATGAGTGGATGATTGACTGGTCGAACTCTTTATTCCTTTTCCCTTAATACTCATGTGCAAATGGGCATTCAGTTTTCTGGTTTTCATGCATACATTCATTTACTCAATATATATTTCCTGAATGCTTGCCAGGTTCATCTCCTACCTGCTCCCTCTGCTTGCTCCCCACCAGACCATTCATTATCTTGTCCTTAGGAAGATCCTCCCATGAACCCTCTATTCTCAGACCCCCGCCCACCTCCTCTGCTGTTTACCTGGGCACACTACCTGCCTACCTCGGTGCTGATCACAATGCAAGCCTCCACCAAAAAGCCTGGCTGAGTCCCACCACCTGCTAAATTCAGTGTTCCCAAGCTGCTGGCTGACACTCCCATCTCTTGTGATGGACTGACTTCCTAATACATGCCCACCATACCCCACTGCAACCACACACATCTCCAGGTTTCATGGACCCTTGCTTTCTATTGAGAGAGAGAGACGTTTTCATTCTGCAGGCTTTGTTTCTGTAACGCACCTTTTTGTTTTTAACTGTTATTTAATCATTTTGAACCATCTGATTCACGTTTTAAAAGGTTAAACAACGATATATCTCCAAACCAATGTCTCTCAGCCACCCAATCCACCTTCCTGGAAGAAACCACCGTTCTTCATTTTTTATGTATCCTCTCCAAGGATACATATATAAGCAAATGTGTAATGTATTTATATCAGTTCAGTTCAGTTCAGTTCAGTCGCTCAGTCGTGTCCGACTCTCCGCGACCCCATGAATCACAGCACTCCAGGCCTCCCTGTCCATCACCAGCTCCCGGAGTACACTCAAACTCATGTCCACAGAGTCGGTGATGCCATCCAGCCATCTCATTCTCCGTAGTCCCCTTCTCCTCCCGCCCCCAACCTTTCCCAGCATCAGAGTCTTTTCCAGTGAGTCAACTCGTCTCATGAGGTGGCCAAAGTATTGGAGTTTCAGCTTTAACATCAGTCCCTCCAATGAACATCCAGGATTGATCTCCTTTAGAATGGACTGGTTGGATCTCCTTGCAGTATAAGGGACTCTCAAGAGTCTTCTCCAACACCACAGTTCAAAAGCATCGATTCTTTGGCGATCAGCTTTCTTCACAGTCCAACTCTCACATCCATATATGACCACGGGAAAAACCATTGCCTTGACTAGACGGACCTTGGTCGGCAAAGTAATGTCTCTGCTTTTTAATATACTATCAAGGTTGGTCATAACTTTCCTTCCAAGGAGCAAGCGTCTTTTAATTTCATGGCTGCAATCAGCATCTGCAGTGATTTTGGAGCCCAAAAAAACAAAGTCTGACACTGTTTCCACTGTTTTTCCATCTATTTCCCATGAAGTGATGGGACCAGATGCCATGATCTTTGTTTTCTGAATGTTGAGCTTCAAGCCAACCTTTTCACTCTCCTCTTTCACTTTCATCAAGAGGCTTTTGAGTTCCTCTTCACTTTCTGCCATAAGGGTAGTGTCATCTGCATATCTGAGGTTATTGATATTTCTCCCAGCAATCTTGATTCCAGCTTGTGCTTCTTCCAGCCCAGCGTTCCTCATGATGTACTCTGCATATAAGTTAAATAAGCAAGGTGACAATATACAACCTTGACGCACTCCTTTTCCTATTTGGAACCAGTCTGTTGTTCCATGACCGGTTCTAACTGTTGCTTCCTGACCTGCATACAGGTTTCTCAAGAGGCAGGTCAGGTGGTCTGGGATTCCCATCTCTTTCAGAATGTTCCACAGTTTATTGTGATCCACACAGTCAAAGGCTTTGGCATAGTCAATGAATATAGACACATATAACTACTCATATATATTATATACATACAGATTTTCTTTTTTCTTTCTCTCTTATTTTTTTTTACAAATGGTAGCTAGTATTCATTAAAAAAAAAGGTTTTTTTCACTGTCTTCCACCTTGCTTTTTTCTCTTTACAATAAATCTTGAAGATTGCCTCATATCAGTACATAAGGTACCTAATGTGCCATTTTTAATACTTCGAGGGTCTTAAGTTTCATACTTTCAATAAATGTTTTTTTGGGGGGTATGCGAAAAAACAAATTATATAACAGATGGAGGCGGGGCTAAGAATAAAATGTGAATTCGGTCTGCTTGCTCTTATCCCCCTTGATTTAGCCTTTTGTAACTAAAATTTTAAAATGGCTGTGTTGAGGTGGAGCATTAGAAGTAGGAATGAATGCAGGTGTTCTGTAAGAGTGTGTGCCCCCTACTGGTTTTCCACTGCCTGGCACTTACCCTCTCTACCCCATGCCCATCCCCATCCTCCTCTCCCTTGACGCTAAGAAGGCCCAATGGGAGCCATCTTGACAAACTGATGAATAAACCTAGGACTTCATAATTTGAGAGAATATTCAATTAATTAGCATTTTGCTTGAGGTCCTTGTTGCGAGTTTGCAGCTGTCCAGCTATTATTAAAGAAGGAATGGGGTTCGTGTGTCTTATAAACAGGTTAATGATGAAGAGGCAAATATTAAGAGCATGTCTCATGGAACACCACCTTCAGTTCTCCAGCCTTTCCCAATGAGCCCTCTCTCTGCCAGTGGTGGGGTAGTGGCAGCACTGGTTTATACATGGGGACATCCTGGCCTTTCACCACCCTCTGTGCTTTGCCTAAATCTCTTCACTGCTCTCTCCCTTACTTGGACAATGGTAAGTAGCCTGGAAGTTCAAGATCTTGGAAGCAGCAGGAGCTGTCCTGGATCAGAGCAAAGATTCAAAAGATCTCCTGGGGTGAAAGTGGGAGGCGAGGTTATCTGCAATTTGTGTGGGGCCACTGCCAACTCTTCTTCTTTTAAGGATCAGGCTCCCCCCGAGACCCTCACTCAGGATTCCTGCTTCCCATGTTGTACAGAGAGAAAGGATAGAGGCAAAGCGGTGGCTGGTTCCTGAGTTAGTTCTGTCTTTTGCAGATCCCCTATGGGCTTCCCTGGTGGCTCAGAGATGGTAAAGAATCTGCCTGCAATGCAGGAGACCTGGGTTCAATCCCTGGGTCGGGAAGATCCCCTGGAGAAGGGAATGGCTCCCCACTCCAGTATTCTTGCCTGAAGAATTCCATGGATAGAGGAGCCTGGCAGGCTACAGTCCATGGGGTCACAAAGAGTTGGACACAACTGAGTGACTAACACTCACATGGTGTTTTTACTATCAGAAACTACTACTGAAAATCTTATCTAGAAGCCCAGTGTCTTGAAGTTTTTTCTAGACTACCAGGTAGACATAGGCTAAAATTTTCCCTATTCTAAAACAAGTCACAGCTAAATAAAAACTTTATTTTAAACACCCCCCCCCATCTTACAAAGAAAAAAATCCTCTCTCCAGCCTGTTTATGCCTCAAGCTACTGCCCTGACTGTCTCCTTGGATTCCCGCCTAAACTACTTGAAGAGTCATCTATATTCACCGCTCCAGCTTTCTCATAGGCTGCTTTTCCAGCCCTGTCACTTGGATTCTGGATTCCACCCCTTCATCTGTCTTGTAACGGCTCTCTCAAGGGTCGGGCACATCTTCTCAGTGGCGTGTGCCCACCTTCTAGAATGAGATGATACAGACTCTGCCACCTGACCTGGAACCCTCCCTCCCTTCCCCACGTGGCTCCTGTTCCCTTTCCACCTCTGTTCCTCTGGTCCTTCTTGCTTTCCGCAGGTGGTACCGTGGTCCCCGGTTCTTCTGGCTTTTCTCTTTCTGCTGGAGGGTAGACCTGCTCCCAGCATGCATTCTCACCCTTGCACTCCTGGATCTTGCTGTCTCCCAGAGATGTCCGTCTGTCTCCTCGGTTATCCCAAGGTCACCTCCTCCTCTAACTCCTTTTTATCACTGTTTCTTTGGCTTCCGACAGCCCCACTGGCTCTTGTGGGATATAGCTTCCCATCTTTGCTCCTTGCAGCCCAATAATTGTTGGATTGGTTGAACTTCACTGAACGGACCCTGTTTTTCCTTCTTCTGTCTCCATCTGTGTGTCCTGCCAGCTATGAAGCCTCCAATAAGCCTCTCCTCTCCCTGGGCTGTGTTACAGCACGTTCAGTGGACTACCTGCTGTATCTGTTCAGTGTGAAGTCAACTAGAAGACCGTCTGTCATTTGAAGCATCTTGGGTTATATTTTGCAGGTCCAGCTGTGGCTGCATCCATATTTCAGTTATGCATAGTTTTAAAGAGAACTTGCTTTAGGCATGTGAATGCTGGTTTTCTAGTATCATTAGGGTGTTATTGGTTAAGCACATGCACTTGGGAGGCAAAGGTTAATCTACCTGAGGCATAGGTTAAAAATCCATGCTCATCACCAGCTGAGTCCAGCATGTGGTTTTGGTTACGCTGACTAATTTCTATGCCTCTGTTTTCTAATGGGAGTAGAGGGTGCTGGGTGAGAACACTGGGGGTTGGGAGGAGACATAGATTTGAGATGAGCTGTGTGTCCTTAGACAAACTGCTTAACCTCTCTGTTTGTTAGGGCCCACACGTATAAAAGGAGGATAAAAATACAGTCTATACTGCAGAGTTTTGTCAAGTCAGAGAAGAAAGTGTACTTTTGGTGGATGTTTGGCATGCACTCTGACTCAGACCCGGGATTCAGGAAAGATTAATTGATATTTGTGTTAACCATAGAGTAGTTGTTATTGTTATTGATGATGTTATTGTTGCCATTGCTGCTACTACAACTTCTACTGGGTCCATTTTACTACCTCCAGCCCTGCATCAGATGCCTGTGTCAGGCTGAAGAAAAAAGCAGTCCACACCGACAAACTAAGGCAAGGTCCCTGAGAGTAGATTGTTCCAGACACCAGCAAATTCACATCAGCACATTTCTGGGAGACGTGGCTGCGTTATCCAAGAACATCAGAAAAAATACAACCAAATGTCTCTTCACCACGCCTTTGAGTGTTGCCCTGACGGCATCTTTCATTGTACACAGAAGAGTTAAGCCTTATCTTTTGTTTCCAAGAAGCAGCCACGTACAGATGATCTGATCATTCTAAGAAGCAGGCATCAGCTTGAACACCAATGTGACTGTATCTCAAACCCATCAGCTGGTGAAAAGGGAGCTCGGATCAGAAGGTCTGAGCAAAATATTGAAAGCAAGATTACGAAGAAAGGTGTTTATTGAGGGGTCAGAGACATGAAAGCCAAATAGACCCAACAAATGGAGTGAAAATTGAAAGTAATTGATAAAGACTATGCAGAATTTAAGACTTAAGGAAAAGAAAAGAAAAAAGCTCTAAGTACATAGATGAACAAAACCACATAGAGTCTCGTCAAAGAGTTTTATGTGAACTCAAAGGGAATATTAATTAAGAGTCTGCAAGTCAATTCAGGTAAAATAAGGATGCATTCGAAGCAATATACACATGTGCAGATATACACATATTCAGATCTTGGTATGTATGTGGGTGTCTGCATCTATGTCTGGAATATAAAGAAATGTAGAAGAACAATTCTGGCATTCTGGTTTCTCCTGCTGAAAGAATTTGAAACATTGCTCTTAAGGTGATTTCTACATCATTTTAGCACAGCAGTGCCAAGAAAATCCCCCAAAGATAAAGACTGGTTTTTCAATTTCCAGGCCAATGAAAAGTGATTGACGTTTTGGATGCCTATCACATCATTTCCCAACTATATTTAATTTTGTGTGGAGTGAAGGAGGGGATATATGTGGCCACAAATAGGTCTCTTCATGCATAGAGACCAAGTTTGGCTTCCGAGTAAACAGAGTAATCTGTTAAAATACTCATTCAAGATCTTATACATCATAGTGAATCAGAACAGTCACCTTGGAAAGCAGTGTAATTATTTCAGTGATTCTATAATTTCTGAAAGTTTTTCAGATGCCTATTTTTAAATCCCAGAGATCATTACAAGCTATGAAAAAAAGCATTTATTTAATGAAATATATTTATTGAGCACCTACGATCTACCAGGCGTTATGCTATATATCAAGGATATGGCCATTCGTAAGCCATGGGTTAGGTCTAAGAAGGTGGACATTATTTTATTGACTCGAAGTCACATCACCAAGCATGTTCCTTCATCTTATTTGTGAGACTTGGTTGCTTCTAAAACTCAGATCCACCCTCAAAGAATCAAGTTGTGATACTTTTAAGAGTATTCAAAATTAAGTGTCATCTTTAGCCATGAGAAATTCCCAGATAGAAATGATGTAAGATGCCTGGGTAATGGTAGAATCATTGTATGTCTTCCCAGCTACCTTTGTGGGAGAAGAGTCACTTGAATGGCAACACTTTCAAGGTTTAAATCATGTTAAACCATTCACTTTATATTTTCATATGTACTTTCAGTAGAGTCTGTGTATGTTTAGCATGTGGGTGCGTGCTCAGGCACACACACAAACGCGTGCACGCGCACACACACACACTGTTTTTAGCATGTGTCTTAAGTCTCAGAACATTTTCTCTCTACTAGGGCATCACCCGGAGAAGGCAATGGCAAGCCACTCCAGTACTCTTGCCTAGAAAATCCCATGGATGGAGGAGCCTGGTAGGCTGCAGTCCATGGGGTCACTAAGAGTCAGGCACGACTGAGTGACTTCACTTTTCACTTTCACACATTGGAGAAGGAAATGGCAACCCACTCCAGTGTTCTTGCCTGGAGAATCCCAGGGATGGGTGAGCCTAGTGGGCTGCCATCTATGGGGTCGCACAGAGTCAGACATGACTGAAGCGACTTAGCAGCAGCAGCAGCAGGGCATCACCAGCCTTCCCAGATAGCCTGCTCACAGCCCTGAGAGCTGATGAGACAGATGCTTATTGATCTGTCCTTTGCCATTTTTCTCCCCTTTTCCAGAATCCTAGGGAATCGGGTGGCTGAACTGGAGAAAAAATTAAGAACTCTGGAAGTTTCTGGTTTGTGGAGTCTCCCAGGTAAGCAGAACTTTATAAAAATTTCTTTTTTTGAAAATTTGCAGAGCAGACTTTACCTTTTTAACGTTCTTTTATTTGAAGATTATTGCTGAAACGTCTACAAGTGTTTGAAACTTAAAAGCCATCATTTTGGAGGAAATCAGAAAAAAACTAATAAATATACAAAGTGAACTATGAAGTTTGCTAATCTAAATTCTGAAATTGTCATTGTATATGTCTGTATGTATGTTATTTTTAACTTTTGTGAGTATGGTAAATTGCTTCATTTTTTCCCTGTAGGTGTCTTATAGAGATGTGTTCAGTTTAATCATCACCCCTAAAAAGGAATATAAGAACTCACAAAAATTTATTCTATTTAATCATTCGTTCTAAAAATGAATGTACAAACTTACAAAGACGTGTTCAATTTAATCATCAGTCTTAAAATTGAATATAAGATCAAACAATTGTTCTAACCCAAACGCGCTGTACAACCTTCTTACCTCTTCCCTCATACCATTTGCTACATAGCTTGAAAATAAAAATTTCTGCTGTAGATTTTTTTCCCTCAGTGGTACAGGGGGTGAAGAAACTGATGTTTCACATTAATTAGCTATATTTATCCCGTTTGTCTTGGTAAAATACCCCCCTTCATGAGACCCCCATTAGCTTTCTTCTTTCTCTTTACATTCTCCAGAAACTTGTATTTATCATTTTCTACCACCTCCTCTTTCCCTGGAAGCAACTTTGTACATATATTTTTAGTTACTTAACCTTTCTGCACAAACCCTTCTCTACCCTTGAATCATATCCGTTTCTTCCTTGTAATGTATGAGAAATGAACATTGCCACAGGGACATGGACAAAACCACATGTTTTCTTAATGTAAATCTGAATAGCCGCCTCAGGTTGCCTGGAAGTGTATTTCATAAATTGCAATTTTTAGTAGAGATTCCTTGAACTTGATGTCAGAAGACCTAACAGACCTAATTAGTGCCAAGTGCCATCCTGGGGATTTGAATGATCCATTTTGCACAAGAATCTTTTGATGCAGTTAAAACCTTATCTCCTTTGAAGGCCTTTCTTTTATTGCATTGAATTTCAACACAGTCAGGCAAATTTATCGTTTATTTGTGCAGTCGGATTGCTATTTCTGTGCATGTTCTAGCATTTGGATTTTTTTTTCTCTCCAAATGACTTAGTGAGATTTCACAATGTTTTATTTCTACAACTTCTGTAAAAAGATGGAAGTCGAATAAATGAAAGAATGCTGAGAATTTCCTATCTCTGCCGCTGTTTGGTCTAGGTTAGAATGGCTATTATGCAATAACAATTGTTTCTTTCCTTTTTTTTTCCTTCTGCTGCGGGAAGGCCTGAGCTACAATGTTTCCATAGGATTTGGGAGTATGTTCTTTTTGAAATATCTGTGTTTGTGGCTAATAGCAGTGCATTAATATCATCCCCGCATGTAAATAAATAGAAATGCATTCTCTTTGTATCCTTGCACTTTTCTGATTAGAATAGTCAATTGAAATAGAGAATTCAATTAGCACAAAGCAAATATTAAATGGTAGCATTTGCTTGGAGGGCAGCAACTGAATGAGTTTTATGCCCCAGCCTGTTTGTTCTAATCTCTGGCCTCCACATGGGTACAAAGTGGGAGGACAGAAAAAAAAGAATGGCAATTCCCCCGATCTGACACAGTTTATGTGACTGTGATAGCACTGCCCTGATGCAGCAATAAAGGATGTTACAATGAGGCATCACTTCACTATCATTTTCAAACCAAGGCGGAGGGGAGGGGCCTCTTTCCATGCAAATCAGACCAGTCTCTTCTATCTGCTCATCGTTGTACTGTCTCCATTTAAGCTCTAATAGCTGAGCAAGAGGAAGTGTGTTATTTTTTTTTCTTCTCCTCTTCCTCTTCTTCCTCCCTCCACTTCCTTTTTCTCTTCTTCCACTTTTCTCTTCTTCCTCTTCCTCTTTCGCTAAGTAAGGGAATATTTACTATTTCAGCCAAGTAGAGGGGATTTTGACCCAGTCGTTACAGAGAATTGCTAGCTCTCAAGAATTGCAGTCTTGAAAGAATCTGTGTCTCCTCTAAGAGATCAGTCCATAACATGTTGATACATGTTCTGAGTATCAACTTTGTGAATTCAGTCCTGTGCCAGGCGTTCTAGACATGCCCCTCGCCTCTTCCAAGAAGCAACAGTCCCACTGCTGCTGCTGCTGCTAAGTCGCTTCAGTCGTGTCTGACTCTGTGCGACCCCATAGACAGCAGCCCACCAGGCTCCTCTGTCCCTGGGATTCTCCAGGCAAGAATAGTGGAATGGGTTGCCATTTCCTTCTCCAATTCATGCACACATGCTAAGTCGTTTCAGTCGTGTCCGTCTCTGTCTGACCCTATGGACAGCAGCCCACCCGGCTCTGCTGTCCACAGGATTCTCCAGGCAAGAATACTGGAGTGGGTAGGAAAGTGCGATGAATATTCATCATGCAGTGAAAGGAAAACACAAAATGATACATAAGTGTCAATGAAGTGATAAAGATGTTAGTGTGTGAGGGAATAATGTGACAAGTCATTGAATGCTGGACCTGGAATGACAGTTGAGAGCAAAAAAGTTCAAGGATGACAAATGCTTGGCATATATTACACAGCATCATTTCCGTGCCAGTGGCAGACATGGCTAATCAATCACATCGCCCTCCCTTGATAATCTCACACGTGGCCCTCAAAACAGTCTTTCCCATTGGCTTTCCAGGAAGCTACCTCCTGGTCAGAGTCATCATGTGAGAGAAAACCTTCTTCCTTTTCATGAACTAGTCTGATCCCTTCATTTTAAGGAAACAGAAATTTCCATGAGGAAACAGAAATTCAAGAAGTTGGGTGATACCTCAGGCCACAGAGGCTGAAGTCAGGTGTTCAGATCTTCATTTCAGTGCTCCGTCTGCACGGGGAAGGTACAGTTCAGGAAAGAGAGACACAGAAGGTAGGGGGCTGCTGGGCGGGAGAGGAAGGGAGGGTAGGGAGTGTAGATCCAGTCAGCTGGGGACTGGTTCTCAAAGCAAGCTGAATTGGAAAAGAAAGATTGAGAAGCTGGAACGGTCTGTCCCAAGACTCTAAAGGACCATGGTGAAGAGGCCCACCTCTCATGACTGTAGGGCAGAATTTCTCTTGGCTGTGGAGCATGCTCCGCTTTCTCTTTGACTCTCTTCCCCCTCGCTCCTCACTCTCTCAGCCAACAATGTACAGCTCCTGCTGCTGTTGGATAGAGTTGGGGCAGATGTGTGATCTTGCTGGGAAGCGGGCAAGTCTGACAGATGTCACAGCCCATGTGGAGAAATCATCTGGAAAGCAGCAAGCCCTCCAGACTGTTTAATGGGTCCCTGAGAGGTGGGGGAGACACAGGGCTCTGTAGAGAAAGCCAGAGGGTTGGCTGGTTGGCCTTGCTCTTCAGGAAGGAATGACCCTCCACTCTCCCCAGCCCCCTATCCGTCAGCCCCCTCTCCCAGTGGTTTGCAGGCATCTGCAGGTGAGAATGATGCTGGGAGGGAGTGGGGGACGTGGCAGGCACCGAGAAAAGGTTTCCTGGATGTGCTCATGCTCCGAAAAGAAACACTGAAAGCCAGAAAAAAGTCTGGCAAGAGCAGAGCCTGGCTCTTGGAGCTTTTTATTTGAATTCTCTATTTTCCACTCTCAACATCAGTCTGGGGAGGAAAATGTGCATTCTGAAAGTAACTGGCACATTTTGGAGAAAGGAAGGAGTGCTGTTGTGTTATAGGGAATCAGGAGGGTTTCTGGAAACTCAAACACCAGTTGAACAGAAGGGCCTGTGTGACCTGCGTTGATTGTGATTTGAATCTAGTTCATGGATCATCCACACCCCATTCCCCAGTCCCAAGGACCAAAATGGAGCTAGGAGACAGCAGACCATCAGATTAGAGTTCAATATAGTCAATACAGAGAGAGTCTGGGCTTCGAAACAACAGAACTGAGAGCCTTCTAAGGAGGATCATTGAATTCTTTAAATGTTTTGCAGAAACCAAATCTTGACATTTTACCATCAGATAAGGAAGTAATCTTTGCAGGTGGGGATTTCGGAAGGTGTTTATCTTCTCCTCCAACCCCTACTTTGATTAGATACGGATTAATTTATGGACAAATGATGGTTTCTGTTTCCCTTGTCTGCATGCCTGTTGCTCAGAATCTTGCAGAAGTTTAGGGCTTCCCAGGTGGCTCAGTGGTAAAGAATCTACCTGCCAATATAGGAGATGGAAGAGATGCAGGTTTGCTTCTTGGGCTGAGAAGATCCCTTGGAGGAGGCATGGCAACTCACTCCAATATTCTTGCCTGGAGAATTCCATGGACAGAAATGTCTGGTAGGCTATAGTCTGTGGGGTCACAGAGTCAGACATGACAGCACACCCACACACACACACCCCAGCATTTTTGAGGCGCCATTGTGGAGTGGATAATTCACTGTGATTGAAGAGGGCCAGGGAGTCATTCTGCCCTAGAGGATTCCTCTCGACAGGAAGGCGCGAGGCTCTCCTCCCACTGCCTTACTCGCTCGGCTGCAGCCAGCTCCCAGCTCCGCCCATATTCTGATTCCTTGACCACAGGACAGAGTGGACTTGGAAGGCTTGTTGGGGCACAGAGGATAGAGTGTGCCTCTGCTGCCAGCGTATCTGCTGGAAAGATGGAACAGGAATTGCAGTTCTGCCCCTAACTTAGGACAGTGACTGTGGCCTTGTTGAAGAGAAACAAAAGCAGCCCACCTGAGACGTCTGCTATGGCTTCATAGCAACCGTTGTTTCCTCATGGTGTTTCTAGATTGTAGCTTTGCAACACAAGGGGAGACCTGACTGGGTCGACTTCGTCCTGCTGTTGTTCAGTTGCTCAGTTGTGTCCGACTCTTTGCAACCCTATGGACTGCAGCACACCAGGCTTCCCTGTCTGTCACCAACTTGTGGAGCTCACTCAAACTCATGTGCGTTGAGTCAGTGATGCCATCCAACCATCTCATCCTCTGTTGTCCCCTTCTCCTCCTGCCTTCAATCTTTCACAGCATTGAGGTCTTTTCCAGTGAGTCAGCTCTTCTCATCAGGTGGCCCAAGTATTGGAGTTTCAGCTTAAGCATCAATCCTTCCAGTGAATATTCAGGACTGATTTCCTTTAGGATAGACTGGTTGGATCTCCTTGCCATCCAAGGGACTCTCAAGAGTCTTCTCTAACACCACAGTTCAAAAGCATCAATTCTTTGGCGCTCAGCTTTCTTTATAGTCCAACTCTCACATCCATACATGACTACTGGAAAAACCATAGCTTTGACTGGACAGACCTTTATTG
Source organism: Moschus berezovskii (assembly GCF_049115385.1). Taxonomy (NCBI): domain Eukaryota; kingdom Metazoa; phylum Chordata; class Mammalia; order Artiodactyla; family Moschidae; genus Moschus; species Moschus berezovskii. The sequence goes on along the minus strand of NC_142464.1, from coordinate 52,707,913 downwards.
GCAAAATGATGTCTGTGTTTTTTAATACACTCTCTAGGTTTGTCATAGCTTCATGCTGAGAGCCTCTTAAAATATCCAAAGCTTCAATTCAGTGGTTCTCCTTGGGAAACCTCTCCAGATTGTAGTCCTAAAGATTCTGGATTTCTTTCAACTTGAGACAATATCTGTAATTTGTGGAGAACTTCAGGGCCAGCTCCTATCAGATTCCTCCTCTTCTGGGATGACCCTCATAAAGCAGAAACCTGAGAGTGATGGCTGCTAATAACAAGCTCCATCTGTCTGAGGCAGCTGCAGGCGTCCATACCCACCAAGTAAACATCAGGATTCCCAAGAATGCATCAACCATTTATTCACAGTTATCAGCTGTTTATGAAGCACCTGCCATATGCCAAACTCTCTACTAGTCTTGGAAATCAAGTTAATAAGGTTACATGTATGGCCAACAGGGAGGGTGGTATTATAAACAAGTTGAGGGATCAGAGGTACAGGCCAAGGTTCACCTCATTCTCTAAGGCAGTGGACATCTTGGCCCAAATACCATTCTGTGCTCCACCAAACCTGAGTAGAATCATAGAACTTTAGAGCCTCTGATTTGAGCCCCAGAGACAATCAGTGACTTGGCTTCAGATAAGGTTTCATTCAAAGTCAGACAGCTGAGGCTGGAGCATGGGCTGGGCCATGGCCCTGGGGTTCACTTGTTGGCATGGTGGTACCCACCAAGAGAATCTTCTGGGTTCATGGGCAGGAGTTGGAGATCAAACCCTCCCTCACCTGACCACTGGGGCAGCATGACCTTCTGTATACCTGTTTTGTGTCTATGTGTCTATGCTCATCAAGCTCACATTTCAAAGCCACACCTCCCTCCTCCTCACCTTCATACCTTGCCATGGCCTCAGAAATAGAGTTGTAATGGTTTTCCTTTCCTCTTCCTCTTCACCTCAGTCTTTCTCTGCCCACTTAGGGAGCTCATATGAATTGATAAAAGGGTTTGGCTGGGATGTGTCTTTATATCCTAAATAGAGTCTAGCTGTGATCATTTGGGGAACCTGATACTACCTGTCCTATGACATACTTATGATTCAGTTTAAATGACCAAATCTAATTAAAACAGACCCAGTGTATGTGGCAGTCCTACCTGTACCATAAAACAGTCATTTCGATATGTGAAATGCCTAAGTGTTTTACGTGAATCAGTTCATTTTATCACCACCATCCCCGGAGGTGGCTGCTGTTATTCTTCCTCACTTTACAGATGAGGGCTCTGAGGCTCAGAGAGGCTCAGTGATTTGTCCGAGTCACCCAGCCAGCAACTGATGGGCTCCAGGACACACACACTACAGCATGGCTCCAGAGCCTGCACTCAAAGCGCTCCATTACTCTTGTTAGCATCGCTATTGTCTCACCCAGATGCAAGCCATTCAGTTTCTGACAGATACAGCATGCTACCCTTTAACGGTGGCATTTGTGGGCATCTGTGTTCTGAGCAGACTTCAGGACTCATAGACAGCTGGCCCTGGACCCCTCTGCCCTGCCTTCACTGTGGAGAGGGTAGACTGGCCCTCCTCCATCATGGCACTGTCTGTGATTGAAGAAGGAGCCTTGCTCACCCAAAGAGCCAGTCCCTTGGGTGGGGTGAGTGTTGCCACCACTCCAGTGGTGACATAATATGCCCATTTTCCTCTTTTCTGTGACAGGGAGCAAAGACACCATACTGTTCAGTGACCCCGCTCTTCCCACCACACAGAGGTCAAGATCCCCACTGCTCAAGTTCGTGGAGCAGCCCATCGAAAACAAAGCAAGTCCCAAGGATGGTAAGCAAGCCCTTGATTTCTTGACTCTTTCCTGGCCTGTGCCTGGTGCGGGGGATTAGTGGACACCAGACCTTCAGCTTTCTGCAGCATCTGCAGCACTTTTGGGTCATCCCCCTTGCTTCCTTTTATTTGGAGCTTCCAGCAGAAGAACACTGGTTCCTGCACTCTCAGCATAGTGAAAAGAGACCAAGAGTGAGGGTGCAGGATTTAAGCAACCTGGCTTCATATTCCAGCCTACCATCACACTGGTAGTGAGAACTTGGACTGGTAACTTCAGCTTCAGTTTCCTTTCCTGTAAGACAATGAGATGAGACATTGCCAACCTCAGGGAAATCTTGACACATTGCCTGACATGTGGTAAGTAGTCTGGGAATCAGTTGAATGAAGGAAGAATCTTCCTTACCAGGCACACTTTCTGGAGGCAGTATGTTTTAAAGGAGCTCAAGGGCCCGTTTAAGGTGCCGGATGAAGCAACAAGGTGAGAACCAGATCTCTTCCCAGGTGGTAGTCTCGTTTCTCTAGCTAAACTATCCTTCACATCTTTATGAGTCTTGCTCAGCTTCTTCCTATACCCCCAATGTGGTTGCCAGCTTCCAAGATGGCCCCAAATGATCCCCACTTCCTGGCATTCATGCCCTTGTATAGTTCTCTCCCACACTGGTCTGTGTGACTGATGGATTACAACAGAAGTGACGGTACATGACTTTGGAGGTCAAGTTATAAAAGCACATGGTCTGCCTTGCGCTCTCTGACTTGGATCACTTACTGCAGAGAAGGATGGGTGCCACATCACAAAGTTTCTTGAGCATCCCTACATGCTCTTTGTGTGGCCTGGAACTGAGGCCTCCAGCCATCAGCCACGTGAGTGCACCATCTTGAAAGCAGATTCTCCAGCCCCAGTCAAACCTTCAGATGACAACAGCCCTCGTTAAGGTTTTGATGACAACCACATTAGAGACCATTAGCAAGAACCTCCCAGATAAACTGCTACAGGCTCTCGAGTAACCTGCTAAGTTTCAAGGTAATTCGTTGTACAGCATTAGATAACTAATATACATCTATTTCTGCTTTATTGACTATGCCAAAGCCTTTGACTGTGTGGATCACAATAAACTGTGGAACATTCTGAAAGAGATGGGAATCCCAGACCACCTGACCTGCCTCTTGAGAAACCTGTATGCAGGTCAGGAAGCAACAGTTAGAACTGGACATGGAACAACAGACTGGTTCCAAATAGGAAAAGGAGTACATCAAGGCTGTATATTGTCACCCTGCTTATTTAACTTATATGCAGAGTACATCATGAGAAATGCTGGACTGGAAGAAGCACCAGCTGGAATCAAGATTGCCAGGAGAAATATCTATCACATCAGATATGCAGATGACACCACCCTTATGGCAGAAAGTGAAGAACTAAAGAGCCTCTTGATGAAAGTGAAAGAGGAGAGTGAAAAAGTTGGCTTAAAGCTCAACATTTAGAAAACTAAGATCATGACATCCAGTCCCATCACTTCATGGCAAATAGATGGGAAACAGTGGAAACAGTGGCTGACTTTATTTTGGGGGGCTCCAAAATCACTGCAGATGGTGACTGCAACCATGAAATTAAAAGACACTTACTCCTTGAAAGGAAAGTTATGACCAACCTAGACAGCATATTAAAAACAGAGACATTACTTTGTCAACAAAGGTCCGTCTAATCAAGGCTATGGTTTTTACAGTAGTCATGTATGGATGTGAGAGTTAGACTATAAAGAAATCTGAGTGCAGAAGAATTGATGCCTTTGAACTGTGGTGTTGGAGAAGACTCTTGAGAGTCCCTTGGACTGCAAGGAGATCCAACCAGTCCATCCTAAAGGAGATCAGTCCGGGGTGTTCATAGGAAGGACTGATGTTGAAGCTGAAACTCCAATACTTTGGCCACCTGATTGCAAAGAGCTGACTCATTTGAAAAGACTCTGATGCTGGGAAAGATTGAGGGCAGCGGGAGAAGGGGACGACAGAAGAAGAGATGGTTGGATGGCATCACCGACTCAATAAACATGAGTTTGGGTAAACTCCAGGAGTTGGTGATGGACAGGGAGGCCTGGAGTGCTGCGGTTCATGGGGTCGCAAAGAGTCAGACACAACTGAGCGACTGAACTGAACTGATGCCCAGCACATAGGTATCAAGATTCTTTCCTGTGTTTCTACGATTTCCTCTACCTGTTCTTTTACTGAGAATCATGCCTTCAACCATCACCTCTACCAAAATATATTTGAAATATTTTTTGCCAGTGGGTCTCATTTACAGAGTCACTGTCCTATCTTTCCCAAAGCACTACCTGTCCCACCAACATACTCTATGAACTTCTCAAATGTGACATCACAGCCCTACCTGCTGCCCTCCTTCTTGTCACTTAACTCTCTAGCAACCCTCAGAGCCAGCATCAACCACTCTGCACGTTCCTTCTCCATCCATATCTGGTCTGTTGCTACTATTTCTTCAGAGTTTCTTGCATCTCCATTCCTACCACCTCTGGCTTGGTTTGGGCCCTCCTGACCTCCTGGGCAAGGCCTCCATTCTGGTTTTCCTGCCTCCCAGAATCACCTTACTCCCTTCCCATCTTCATCCTGCTGCTCTAGGATAAATCTTCTGGAGCACATTTTCCATCACAGTTGTACTGTACTCAGAAAATCTCAAGTGGCTCCCCAACTGTCCATTATTAACTGTAGTGTAACAAAGCACCCCCAAACTTAGAACTTAAAGCCACAGCTGTGTATTATTTATCATGAGTCTTTGGATCAGATGAGTGGTTCTGCTTATCTGACCTAGGTTCAACAAGGCTCAGTCACTTCTGCTTTTGTACAGCTGTGTTTTGAAGCCCATTCTGATCACTCATACTAGTGCATGAAATCATAAGAGGAGAAGCCAAGACAGATCTGGGATTTCAACAGAGAAGTCCTCCAAGCACAAGCAGAGAGAATTCCTGGAGAGAGCCCCTGACTCGGGTGGTTTCCACGGTGGCCGGAAGACAAAGCTGGGACTTTGTAGCTTTGACTTTCCAGCCAGCAGCATGTGGCTGCTTGCAAGGCTGACCCATAACACACCGTAGCCCACTGTGCCATCTGGAACATGTCTTGGCGAGTGGTCACCCCATGCCAGCATCCAGTGTTCCCGTGGACATCTAAAGCCCTCTGTCTGCTGTGGGCTCGCTGAGCTCCCAGGCCTGCTAACCTGACATGGAGTCTGAGCCTGGCTTGATTTTCACAAGGGTGGCATAAGGGATGGTCTGATTCAAAATGATAGCTTCCAGAGTTCCATCATTAGCTTTCATTGTTCCAGCTCCATCCTTTGCCAGCATGCGTGGCAACAAGGAAGCATTTATGTAGCTGCTGTCAGTGTCTGGGGTGGCCTCATCACCGCTGCATCTCTGATTAATTCCAACTGAAAGCAGCCCACACTCAGGAGGACAGAGCCCATCAGAGACCAGTTAACAAAAGAAGATGAACGTGCCCTTCGGGCCAGTGTTTGGGGAGGGCGGCATGTTTTTAGGAGACTTGCAATCTTTTCCACAAAGAGCTACTGTTTTTCATCTTTTAGAGAAAATGTTTTTTCTTTCTGCACTATTTGTGTCCTAACACATTTTTATCAGTTGATTGCCTCATCATTATTGATATGTATGTTGTTATTAATAAGTATTAATGATACTAATTCTGTTTGCTACAGCAGCACAGATTAATTACTATTTGGGGGTAATACTATTTTCCAATTCTGAGCTAATTCAGAAATCTTTCTTTTATGGAAATGGGCATGCCATGTGTCTGTTCTCAAAGGAAAAATAAAACTCCCACAGCTTAAGATCAACATTCCAGAATCAGAGTTAAGGAAGGTTTTGTTCCCACAGTGAATAACCAGAGGCCCTCATTATTAGCTCAAGCGTTGTGGTATTTTCAGTAACTTTTCTTAGTCTTCTGATCATGACTTGAGTATACATTTTGGATATCTTTTGGATAAACAAAAGGGAGAAGAGGATTTGTGGATCCTGCTGTTGACCCATAATCCTGTCTCAGAGCCTGGTCCCTATATGGTCTGAGACTCTGAAAATCTAGGCTTTCTCAGGAAAAAAATAATCTGCAGTAGGACCAAAGAAGAGAATTACAGCCTTGTTCATCCCCTCGTTATGGCTGTGCCTTGCTCTGTAAGGAATGACAGCAGTGTAGCTCCCCTCCCCTCACCCTCCAAACGTTGAAAAGTTCTCCCTGGTAATCTCAGAGGTTTGCCATTTTTAAAGATTCATACATTTGAACACGAGTGGAACATCATCTAAAGAAATGCCATGAGGCAGGGGACTGGCGACCAGAAGGGCCTCAGTGTAATTTAGAGCACTCTCCCTTAGATGGAAATTAAGATAGAGAAGATTAACCTGACCCACAGTAAAAACACTGCAAAAGGTTTAGGGGTTAGGTTGTTACGGATAAGGTTAATTAATTTTTCAGGGGCACCAGAATATACTATTAAGTGTCCTGGTAGAAGTAATTTCATAAGAGTAATTTCCAGAAGGATTTTATTCATCTCACACTGGTGAAAATTTTCACTGTAGAAAAGAGCATAATTTACGCCTTTTGAGTAAAGTTTCTTGCACTGTGCTGGAAACGGGCTCATTTTGGCTCTGTGTTTCCCTTGTCTGCTGTACAACCACAGTACAGTTTCTGACTTGTTAGTACAAAAATTATGTGATTGCCTCCCTGAGTTATCTCAGGAGTAGCTAAATGCTTGTGTGAGTTAGAAATCTTTTTTTTTTTTTCCTGAAAGTGCTATTTTAAGAATTTTTAGGGTGGCAACCTGAACCTGGAATAAATTCATTTGAGGATTGCTTTCATTTATTAATGGATAGTATTGAAATATATGTACTAATATGTTCATTTATTCATACACTGATGTAAATGTCTGTAGATTCAAACGTTTAATAAGCTATTTATTGAGCACCCACTGTAGAACACTGGCCTGGGTAAAAGATTAATTGGGTAAGATATTAAACTTAAGGTGGGTTTTATAAAATAGTTATATGTAACTAACAATCTAAGGGTTAAAAGCACAAAGTTCCCTTGGAGGTCCAGACACAATTTTGTGGGGATTAGGGCAGTGGGGAGTTTACTTCTGGGTAGATTTAATCAAATAGGCTTCATGAAGGAGATGGAGGGTAGGGCTCACTCTTGAAATTGGTCATCTGGATGCATCAAGAATGGTGGCCACAGAGGCATCAGGCACATAAGCGAAGGCACAAAGGGCAGGGCCGGGTGCCATGAAGGGTTCGGTGTGGCTGGAACATAGGGATATGAGGAGAGTTGGCATGGCGGGTAGACGGATGTGGAGTCACTTAAGGCCTTGACTGTCAGGAGAAGCTTGGGCTTTGCTCCCTGGGCACGGACAGCTCTTAGAGATTTGAAAGCTGGGGAAAGGCATGGTCAGATTTGTGTTTCAGTTCTAGTGTTTCTCACACTGTAATATCCACCCACATCACCTGTGATCTTATTAAAATGCAGGCTCTGAAACAGTAGGTCTGGGGTAGGACTCTGCATGTCTAACAAGCTGCCAGATGACACTGGTCCGCAGACCCGACTTTGAGGAGCAAAGTTTTAGGGAAGGCTCCTCTCCCAGCAGGTTGGATCTGAGCAGAAGGAGTATGGGAACCTATTAGGAACTAACATACACTATCCTGGCTGAACAGATCTGAATAGTTACTTTTTTAAAAATCAAGACTTGCTTTAGTCACTCATTTATACATTCAAGAATCTCATGGTAAACACAAGTAATGGTCTCATTTTCAGATACAACACTTACTGAGGTCAGTGAGTTCTCAGGAGAGTTGTCCATAACTAAAGCAGAGGATTTAGAGTATATGAAATAATTAGTTAAATTTTTGTTCCTGGGGGATTTCTGTGGTCATCTGAAGAGCTAAAGAGAAAGAAATGGCTTCTTTTGAAAGGTGAGATGCAAATCTATGTCAGAAGAACTAGAGGTCTGGGGTGTGGGGACAGAGGTCAAGTTCTGTTTGTTGAAGGAGACCACAGTCCCCTTCCCCAGGGACCAGCCTGTCAGTTGTCACACCCACCACTCTCTCTGCATCACCCCCTCTTCCGTCACTGTTCCCACCTTTCACCTCAGCTGTTTCACTGCAGTCTTATGCTCCATCTGATCTCACCAGTATTTCATCTCTTCTAGAGTTTCTCAGAGTTTTTGCCAGGGTTCAGCCTTGTTTAAGTTTCTTAAGACTTTTAAACATTTGATTGGATAAATAAATGTTCAAAAACACATAGTTACTTAATTCAGTAAGTGAAATGTGATCATACCAAGTCAACTTTCCTTCAGACCTCCTACAGTTCTCCCACAACTCCCCCAAGTTCCATCTTTCAGCTTGAAATTGCACCTGCAGGTATCTGATACAGGCCTGATTGTGGTGGGTTCTACTCTGGCTTCATCTGGGGATCCAGGAAACGTGCCCCAGCCCCCTCACCCTTGCAATCTGCCCAGCAAGCCTCTTCCAGACACTTTATCCCTGTCTGGCCTGAGGGCTAAACCAGTCTTGCCTTCTGGGAACCTTGGTGTCTGGTGTTGAATCCACATGTCCAGGTGCTAAGAGTTCACTCCCCAAGTGCTTCTTCCCAGGCACGCAGAGCCCCTGTGGCTTGTTAGGTCCAAAAGGGACATTAGAGAGCCCGGCCCCTCATTTTATGTTGAAAATAAGGAGACTGAACAGGCTGTCCTGATTACAAAGCAAGCAAATAGGAAAATGGGAGCAGGAGGCTGGTTCTCAGGGGCCATCTCTTCCATCCCCCTCTAGTTGCAGCTGGAGAATTTCTATTATACAGCTTTAGGGAGAACAGTTTAGTTAGGAGGGGTAGGGAGCTTGAAGCTGCTTTTGCATATAAACTTTTATTAAAATTGAGAAAGTACCAGCGGTCAACATCAAAGAATGAGGTGCTGATGGAGATTGGGGGCAGGAGGCACTCAATCTCTCCTAACTACTCCTTCTTTTTCCCACACCGAAGAAGCCAGAACCACTTTGTGTTACTGAAGAGCCCCAGATCTTCCCTGAGCTACACAATGCACAAAACCTTTGTCCTCAGTTTAAATATTTCATGAGCTCAAGGAGTCACCATTGGTAAGCAAAGCAGGTGATAACCAGGCGCTTGGAAAGGATGGGTTACAGACACGGCCCATGTGACCCCTTTCCTTCAACTAATGACACAGAAGTCACCAGAGTGGCAGCTTTCTTTTTTGTGGGTCCTGTGTTGCCTTCGGCAGCATTTTCTACCTCGAAGGCCCAGCAACAGTGGGCTGGAGGTTGGGAGGAGAGGGGAAGCGAGGGCTGAATTCCAGCTGGAGGTCTGCTGCTGATCCCCCCCACCCGCTGTCTGTTTCAGGGGAGGCTCAGAAGCAAGATGAAAGTTGTGCTGCTCCCGAGGCATTGGCAGTGCGGGAAGATGCCGGGAGGCTTGCTGTCAGCTCCCCAGCAAGTCAGAGCCACAGGAACCAAAGCAAGCCCTTTCATCCCTCATTACTCCAACTACCTTTTGAGGAAGAAGAGGTAAACAGGCTTGGGAGGGAGACCGTGAAACCGACAGAGGAGCAGGCAGCCGCAGGCCCAGAGGGGATCAGGAGAGAGAGTCCCGTGGAGGGTCGGAGGGAGAAGATGTGGCCATCCCCCCCAGGCCTGACCGCCGAAGGGCCATGCCCCAAACCTTGCCTGGACTCCTCTGAGTCCAGCCAGTCAGAAGCCAAAGTTTCCACCCTGGAGGATGACAAGGGCACTGCAGAGGGTGGAGGGGGCACAAGGAGCATTGTGGAAACATGATGGGAAAGCGATCGGGCACGATGCCGTGTTGAAGGTACTCCAGACACAAAGAATTACACATCGCAACAGCTCCGCGAAGTAGTCACTTTCTCCTAAAACACCTCCAAGTCTGCAAGTGAGAAGGGACACGGATCCAGTTGCAAACTGTGAATATTCTGATGATGCCAGCAGAGTTTGATTTATTAAACACAGGTCCTCAAGCTTTTCAGTATCTCTTTCTGTGGAAGCCGCGCTGCTGTAAATGTGGCCAGGCACGGGCTCATGTCAACCATATGGCTGGTTTTCAGCATCGGTCTTTTCTGTCAGCATTTGTTTTATTTAGAGATAAGATGTTTTTCTATTATCATTTAAAGCTGTTGGTCAAAATTTTGGAGAGGGTTTGAAACGCTTGGGATTTTTAATCAGGTGCCCATCTTTGTCATGATTCCGTGGCTGTAGAGTAAGGTGTGATTGAGCATAGCGGGTCCAGCGGGTCCACGGCTCCTCTCTTCACATCAAGGCCTGGTGGGACCTCCCAGCGTGGATGTTCCTGGCATCCTGCCTGCAGCACTGTCTGTCCTGGCACCAAATGGCAAGTGGAAAGGGGCTTAAGTGGGCCCAGAAGGCTAGGCTTCTGGTTTGAAATCCACAACGCCTGTTGAGACCTGTCTGCTGACTACTAGAGCTGAGTTTCCCAGCCTGGAATTCTAGAGGATTAATCGACCTGGAGTGATGGTGGGTTGTGGACCAGCAGAGAGGAAGGGACTCCAATGGTGTTTTGATTTTTTGTTTCTGAGACGATATGGGAGCCAAAGCCTGGGGGTGCTGGCTCTCTGCCTTCAACCCGGGCTGCATTTAGGGCTTTCTGGGCCTGTGGGTTGTGGCAAGTCTAGCTGCTTCGGGGCCAATCCAGGTTTCCCCACCGCCTGGAATCTCTAGCCATCACTCCTCCAACAGAATGCTGCGACCACCCGCTCTGTGGCACCAGGTCCTCAGGTTTTAAAGGTAAGGCAGAGCTTGTGGCCCTAGAGTGGAAAGAGAGAGGAAAACAAAGTAACTTTATTACAGCCTGGGGAGGCAGGGTGTGGAACGAAATTCAAGCTCTAAAAGCAGGAAAGTAGAGTGGTCGCCCCCACCCGCAGCTTCCCTTGGGAATAAAATTAGCTTTTTGAGGCAGCATCTGGTGCTGCAGGGTGTTGAGGGCTCATTAAATGAGACCTTTCCTTGTGCTGAATGCAGTTTATTTCCCAGGAATACCTAAAACCAGATCCCAAAGTTCAAAATGTCCCTGAGAACCGAAATCACTCCTTTGAGAGAGACTCCTGAAGAGAAAAGAGAAGTTCCCAAGGTTGGAAAGGTAGAAAATTAATCAATTCATCCTAGAAATCAGGTATTTTTAGACCAGGCTTGTGATCCCCGGTGTGAATCCCACATGCACGGGGGTGGCCAGTAGCTCCTCCCCCAATACCTCCCTTCCACATTTTACCTCCTGGCATCACTTGGCCAGCAGGGTAGGATCCATCACACTTGGCACTGTCTCAGTCTGAAGGAGGGCAGGGTGCAGACTAGAGGGTCCTGTCTTTTTCAGATGCACCTGGGAAGACCTCCAGCTGCCTTCCGCCCACTCACCTAAGGTCACCCCCACTAGCAGGATGTGGGCACACCTGAGTCAGCGCACTGTGGCTCTTGGTGAGCTGGACACATCTATCCCTGCCCTCTGGGACCCAAGGCCCCATTCATTCATCCTTCTGTGCTCCAGCCTCTCCCCCTGCCCACACCTATTCTCCCACCTTCTGCTCCAGGGAGGCCACTTCTGCAGCTGCAAAGCTTCCCGCTCAGGCCAGCAGCCACCACAATTGTTTTCCTTCTGCACCAGGCCTAAACTCCCTGCAAATGTTTAGCACTACTGCATAGGATGCCAGAGCCACCACAGGAAAACATGGCCAGATTTAATACAGGGGTAATAAAAAGAAAAATCTCTCTCCACAATAGCCTTGGTTTTGACACACAGTTGGCCAGGTGCATGTCTTTAGGGCCTCCATCACTTGCTGAAAAGCAGGGCTTATAATAAACTCCAACACATTCCATCATGGATAGGAAAACTGCTGTGAGTCCCAGAGTGTGAGGTTCAGGGCAGAGGGTCATAGGAAATGCTAACCTAAACTCTGTATGTCCAATCAGCTTGGGGTTGGGGGTCTTGTGTTATTAGATGAAATTGTAGCCAATGAGTTGATCCTGTCATATTTGTAACCTGAAAATTGCCCTGTACACATGTGACACTGTCCCTCCTTTGCTATTCCAATCCAACATGGTTCCAATGACATTAAAGAGTTTCAGCAATTATTTAACAGTTGTCTTTTGTCTTTTCATGAGTCATTGTGAAAGTGTGCTTCATTCTGTCTTCTACTCCACCAAATAACCCTGCATCAATCAGGATCCTCTCAGCTACAGTTCACACTTTTAAGAAACTTAAACTACGGGGAAATGAATTATATTGCATAATAAGAACTCAGAAGTAGGGCATTCCAGGGCTGGTTCATTTAAGAAAGTTATCAAGGAACTCATTTTCTGTCTTGCTGCCCTGCGTGCCTCAGCGGCAGATTCTTCCTCATGCTAACAACATGGCTGCAACAGCACCAGCCATCACTTGTTCTCACATATTGTCCAAAGGCAGAAGGAAGTTTGTGTGTGTGTTTTAAGAACAAGTAACCCAATGCTTGTTAGGGCTTCCAAGGTAGCTCAGTGGTAAAAGAATCTGCCTCCCTATGTAGGAGATACAGGTGTGATCCTTGGGTTGAGAAGATGCCGTGGAGGAGGAAATGGCAACCTACTCCAGAATTCTTGCCTGGAAAATTCCATGGACAGAAGAGCCTGGCAGTCTGCAGTTCATGGGGTTTCTCAGACATAACTGAGAAACTGAGCACACATCCATGCAACCTAGGACTTGTCACATTTCATTGGTCAAAATTGTCACATGCCTATGTCTAAACAGTCCTTAGCAAGGAAGATGGATTTGCTGTGATGGGTTTAGGTCTATCGAGAAAGCCTGTCCCTGGACATGCAGACTCTAAAAGAGTGAACACTGAAACAAAATCAGGTCTTGGGAAGTGTAGAAGAATTGGGAGTAGATTTGAGTAGGCTGCCAACAGAATTGTCTCTGAACCACACATGTCTGTTCTTGTTGTATTTTTTCTCTTAAAAACCACAATATTACATTTTGGCAAATGTAGAGTTGGAGAGAGGAGCAGTTGTTGTTTGTTAAGAAAAATGTCATCTCGTCTCTCCCTTCCCCTGGCTTCTGCGTCATCTGTCCTATTTTGTAGCTAGAATGTTCCCACCTCTGTTTACCTCTTCAAGTATGTCTGCCCTTCCATTATTTTTTTACAGCTCAGTTGCAGCAGGATGCAGAGCAGTCTGGATAAATGAAACCGAGCTGGCAGGTCTCTTAATGAAATGCACACATGGCATTTCTTGAGATTGCTCTGTACCTGAGAGCCTCTGGGTGTGGATTTTTACATGTGAGTGTTTGTCATTCTTCTAATGAAGGCTCACGGAAATGGGTTGGCTTCTGTAAACCAGGCATTTCTCAGCCCTGACCCTCTTCTCTTTCTGCGCCTCCTCTGCCCATCTCTTCTCCCGTCCCCTTCTTCTTCACCTGGAACATCTAGTCCTGACGCCTCTCCAGCTGGGAGGCCTCTGATGGCATTCAGCTCAGCCCCGCTGGAACCTCCTCCCCGCTGGCAGTCTTAAGGAAGCTAAATTCATTTTCCCGTTCTTATTCCTCTTTCTGTGCCCTCACTCCCAAACGCACACCACCATCATGAGGTGAAGTTCTACAGAGAGGCCTAGTGCCGGCCATTCATGTGTCGGAGTGAACTGGGGGATGTGTTTTATCACTACCGGAGCATGTGCACCCCAGTTCACCATGTGAATTGTTCCAAATGGAAGTCCAGTCTTTGTAAAGAATTGCAAAGACCAGCTGCTTGCTCGTTGGGGTTATCTGTTTCTGTCTCTTTCAGATCACAGCATGCCTTTGCCCCTCTTGCTTTCCTCCAAAACCTGGGGGGCTCTCCTGGCTGGATCATTTCCTGTTGTCATGTGAGCTGGTGCCCTCTTTCTTTTTGGCTCTATTTGAGCACCTTCCCCCCTGCCTTTGGCTTTCATTGTGGAAGCCTCCATTTGGAACAAATGTTCCTCCTTAATAATATTGAGGGTTCCTTCACACGGCTCAGTTAGGATGTCTAAAAGCCAAAGGGTTCCCCTCAACTCACTACTGTTATATATTCTTTGTCTTCCAGATGTCTTTCTGAACAGAGAAAAATTTAAAGATCAGAGAGATGCAGCAGAGAGCTCGGCAGTGACTCTAATTAGAAATGAGAAGCAGAAAAATAAGAAGGCCCTGTCTTTCGATAGTATGATTGCTCACAAAAACAAAACAAGTTGATACAGCGTGATGGCAATTTAAAATGATACATGTAGATGTGCTGCTTACTTTTCAGATCACCTCTTTACTAAATGAGGATCTTTTTCGGATGCTTAGGCAAAGTTTGCATAATACTGACAAGTATGACTTTCTGAAATCTATATGAGCCCAGGAATATATTTTGGGATCGTGGTGAAGGCCAGTGATAGCCTATTAAATTAAAACAATAGACTTAAAACAGCACACCAGCTGCTGTTTTGTAGTTTGATTTAAAGAAAGAAGTAACTTCTATTCAGGTGTAGACCTTGTTTTATTGGATGCTACCATCATCGTGTATCATAACTATATATTTTCTGTTACCTAAAATTAAAATGTAATTTTCCCAATGTAGGTGATTGATTATCTTTATTACTTACATTATCCACCCCCTCACCCTCGCTGAAGGCCAAGCCTGGGTTGAGCATACTTTCTAGCAAACTGTAGCAGCTTATCACTTGCAGTCTGTCACCTAAAATTATTAGATCATATGCTAGTTGTGAAATATAGGGAGAATGTAAAGATTTTATGCAATCAGCCAAAAACGCCAGATCTAAAATCAGTTGGTTTATTTCCTGCCATCTTTCAAGTTGACCAAAGCTCTCACTGATTTGCTCTATTTTCTTACGTTTTTAGTATTTCTGTATATACATGCACTGAAAAGCCCCACTTGGAAAAAAATGCACTGCAATTCTGAGAAAAAGCTTATCCTAAACATCTAAAGATAGCATTTCTAATTATTGTCGACATTGTGTTTACACTGTGCAAACTTGAGCATTATTCTCACTTTACCAGCTGTGTCTAGGTAAAGTCATTACATCAAACGCTTCTAATTTTACAAAAAGAAATCAAAACAAGTGTGTGTTTAAGTCTCAGTGACAAACGCAAACCCTGTGAGTCAAATAGGCAAACTGATTAGCAAGCTGGTTGGGAAGTCAAAACAGCAACTATAAGGAGATTAACAAAATAGATCTGTAAGAGTAGAGGAGTAAAAATAGCCTCAAGGGGCCAAGTGGGGTCCTGTAGGCGGGTTTGGTTGTACATATCCGGTTCTGTGCCGGGAACCAGATGCCTGCCCTTATGGCCGCCAGTCTTTCCCTCATTTAGAGCTGTGATCACAGAATTCATCTCAGCTGGCCTCTTAATGGATGTGGAACTCCTTCTTCCAAGCCAAAGAGGTAGCAGCCTTTCCTTTACTTGAATCCTTCCAGTGACACAATCCTCACTACATTTCAAGGTCATTCAATCCACTCCTGAGCATGCCAAACCGCTTCAGTTGTATCTGACTCTGCGATCCCATGAACTGTAGACCACCAGGCTCCTCTGTCCATGGGATTCTCCAAGCAAGAATACTGGAGTGGGTTGTCATGCCTTCCTCCAGGGAATCTTCCTGGACCCAGAAATTGAACCCTTGTCTCCGGTGTCTCCTGCGTTGGCAGGTGGGTTCTTTACCACTAGCACCACCAGGGAAGCCCCCATCCAATCCATTACTGCTGCTGCTGCTGCTAAGTCGCTTCAGTCGTGCCCGACTCTGTGCGACCCCATAGACAGCAGCCCGCCAGGCTCCACCGTCCCTGGGATTCTCCAGGCAAGAACACTGGAGTGGGTTGCCATTTCCTTCCTTCAAAGCATGAAAGTGAAAAGTGAAAGTGAAGTCGCTCAGTCGTGTCCGACTCTTCGCGACCCCATGGACTATAGCCTACAGTCCATGGCTCCTCTGTCCATGGGATTTTCCAGACAAGAGTACTGGAGTGGGTTGCCATTGCCTTCTCCAAATCCATTACTAGGTAACTATTTTTCTGACCTTAAGCTATTATTATTAATTGATCATTCATTAGATCCTGTGCTATACACCTCTCAGTAGTAACAATTTAATCACCACAACAATCCAATGTAATAATCTTATTTTACAGATGAGAGAACTCAGGCCCAGAGAGGTGAAGTGACTCACTTAGGTCACAAAGTTTGTAAGTGTGGTCCAGCTGAGGCTCCACACAGGCCTTCCTGCCTGAGGCCAGACTGTTGGTCACTGTGCTGAACACGTTCCTTTTCCTTACATGAACTGTAATTTTCCCCTCTAATATTTCCTTTTTTTGTTTCTTGGCTCTGGAACTCCATACAGCAGTTCATCAACCCCATTTCCATGAATGGACAGAACAGAAATGAAGCAGATCTGCCAGGGTATCTTTTCAGTCTAGGAGAGTCAAAGGTAGTGAAGAGAGAAACTGAAAACAGAAGATGCTGTGGCCTGAATGTTTGTGTTTCCTGCAAAATTCATGTTGAAATCCTACCCCCCAAATATGATGGTGTTAAGAGGGGAGACCTTTGGTAGGGGTCCCAAAGTCATGAAGGGAGAACCTTCTTGAATGAGTTGTTGTTCAGTCACATAGTCATGTCTGACTCTTTTCAACCCCATGGATCGCAGCTGCCAGGCTTCACTGTCCTTCACCAACTACCAGAGTTTGCTCAAACTCATGTCCATTGAGTAGGTGACACCATCCAACCATCTCATCCTCTGTCATTCCCTTCTCCTGCTTTGAATCTTTCTCAGCATCAGGGTCTTTTCTAATGAGTCAGTTCTTCGAATCAGGTGGCCAAAGTATTGGAGCTTCAGCATCAGTCCTTCCAGTGAATATTCAGGATTGATTTCCTTTAGGACTGACTGGTTGGAGCTCCTTGTAGTCCAAGGGACTCTCAAGAGTCTTTAACACCACAGTTCAAAATTATCAATTCTTCAACACTCTTGAATGAGACTGGTGCTTTACAAAGGGCTCGGAAGAGGTCCCTTACCCCTTCCAACACATGAGAACACAGCAAAGAGATGCAGGCTATGAGTCCCAAAGAGGCTCTCAGCCACCATGTTGGTGCCCTGATTTGCACTCCCAGCCTCCAGAGCTGTGAGAAATAAATGTCTATTGTTAATAAGCCAGCCAGGCTGCAGTATTTTGTGGTAGCAGCCCGAATGGACCAAGACAGAAAATAAACAATGAGAGGCACCAGCCCCTTCTGAAAAACAAGTACAAACTTCCATTGACAATCCTGAATGAACCTGTAATCTGGGCAGCAGTGTCAAAGATGGGGTGCTGGCTTTTTATTCTTGCCCATTGTGTGTTCCTATGTAATTGCTGCCTGTTTCCACAAATTTCAATTGTGGGGATAGGCAAATGCATCTGAGATCAGGACATTTAAATACCCAGTTTACTAATCCCTTATCAGTGCCAACCTGTACAGTTTAAAATAACATTTCAGACTGTTACCAAACCAAACTGGGGTCTGCTTGCCTGATACTATGTAAAGCCAACCCACTGACACCAGGTTGTGGTGATGGAAAGGGCACCCAATGTGGAGCCAAGCGAGAAGAATGGATAGCTCATTGAAAAGACTCGAACTCCCTGATGGTTTTCAGTGAAGGGTTTTTTAAGATGAAGGAGAAGGTCACAGGATGCATGAGTCACTCAAGGACATCCTTCTGGTTGACTGGTGATGAAGACAAGGTGATGTTTCAGGAATCTCAGTCATCAACCTTCTGGTCCAACTGGCCTGGGGTCTACATGGTTGTGGTCATCACGCCATGAACCCATTTCACCGGGTAGGGGGTTTAGTATCTGCAAAATGGCTCAAGGATATGGCTCACATTCTCTGTAGCCCTTGAGGAGGAACTAAAGGTCCTTGACTGTTTTATAACTAAACATTTATTTTAATATAACAAAATGTAACTATTTTACAAGTATTTGATAACTGAACATTTACTTTGCCTTGTTTGATGGTTTTCCTTTGTTTCTGCATTTCCTTACCTCTCTGATTCCATTTGCTCTCTAGAACTCAGGGAAGGCCTAGCAGGCTAGAGTTCTCCCACAGACTGGGGGATGTGGGGATGGGACCACAAGGGGTCTGTCCCTGGGAAGGCCTCACAGAGTCCTGTTCCGTTTCAAAACCAGTGAGAACCAGTTGGTGGAGCAAATTCACCAGGCAATAGTCTTTCTTCCCAGTTGTCACTTGGGTTCAAGGAATGGTTTTTAAATAACAAGTTAGTCCTAGTAAGAGGTAAAAATTACCACTGGGGATGAGTTTCTGGCTGAAGTTCAGTTTGACTCACTGCCTCAAGAGTCCGAGAGAAACAGAAGCTGTCTATAAAGAACCAGGGTGGAAAACTCACAGCTAGGAAGTGGGTCCATCCCAGGAAGCTAAAAAGTTAATATATTTTCATTAATAAATCAAAGTGAATACCCAGGACTGATCTAGTCTGGATATGGATTATAATTTTCAAGAGGAGAGGCAGAACTGTTCCCCCATCAAGCCTTGATCGAGACCAACCTACCTTTGGACTCCACTGCTTCCAACTGTTTTTGTAATCAAGAAGTTAAGAAGAGGGACTTCCCTAGTGGTCCACTGATTGACTCCACACTTCCAATGCAGGGGACCAGGGTTTGATCCTTGGAACTAAGATTCCACAGGCCACATGGCATGGCCAGAAGAAAAAAAGTCAAGAAGAGCATTGTCCTGGTTGTGGAAAAGGCTGACAACTTCAGATACCAACACCAACTTCCCTGTAACTTGCCCAGTGACACTGCCTCAGTGGCCCTGTCTCCGCCATCTGGGAAATGGACCTCAGGCTTCACACAGAGGCAAGTGTGAAAGGCCACAGAGCCCAGCAAGTTGATGCACCCTTCATGCCGGGCCAGTGGCTCCAGCATCAGGATCACTGGGAGTGAAAGTGCCAGTCGCTCAGTCATGTCCGTCCCTGCAACTCTATGGACTGTAGCCCACCAGACTCCTCTGTCCTCGGGGATTCTCCAGGCAAGAATACTGGAGCAAGTAGCCATTCCCTTCTCCAGGGGGATCTTCCCAACCCAGGGGATGAACCCACGTCTCCTGCATTGGAGTCAGACTCTTTACTGTTTGAGCCACCAGGGAAGCCCAGAATCACTGGGAAAGTTGTTTCAAATAAATTTCCTCCTCTCCCTTTGAATTCTACAGCTCTGGGATGTAGCCCAGAAAGCTGTTTTCTTGTTTTCCCACTTCCCTAAGTGATCTTGGCTTCCTCCCTCATGCGAGCACCACCCAAATGCATAAGGATCAATAGGTGATTAAACCTTGCAGAGGAGCTAGGCAGGGAAGAAAGAGAAGTCCTGCAGGGATTTGGGAAACATCTTTACCATTCCCCCAAAATAGCTGAGCCAGGAGAGAAGCATCAAAAAAGAAAAAAGTAACCAAGGCCCCCATGATGTACTGATTTGCTGAGTTTTTAATGTGCAACGCAAACATTGTCAAACAACCCCCAAAGAAGCTGCTCTCTTGAGGGAGTCGGGGGTGGGGGGTTGGGGGGTTGGGGGGTGGAGTGGGGGGGTGGAATACCCGGAGACACCTGAAAGAGGCACCTAAGTGCAGGCTCCTCAAGCTGGGGGGAGAGATGGTAGGCAAATTCTGGAGGGGTCTCAGAGTGCCTAGAAGGAGCCCATAGGAGGTGGGGGTAGGTGGGTGCTTAGAGCATAGAGGGATCTCAGGGCTCACAGGGTGAAGGTGGGGGTGTCAAGGTGGAAAGGGACCTCAGAGAGCCTGGAAGACCCTCAGGGTTCATGGGTTTACTTCGGTATCTCTGGGGGGGGGGTCCTCAGAGCTCGGGGTGCCCTCAGGATGAATGGGGGGTGTCTCAATATACGTGGTTGAAGACCTCAAAGTGAAAGGGATTTTCAGTTAGATCCTAGCCATGGCAGAAGTGGTACTCCAGAGTACAGAGTGTCTCCAGGAGGGGAAAGAGAAAAATCAAGGTGATGTAGTAGGCTGCTTGGGGTCTCAAGGTAGGGATCATGGGCCTTGGAGAGGCGTCAGGATGTTGAGGGGTCCCAGGGTTCCCCAGGATACGTAGAAGGGGTCCTGGGTCACATAGAGAGCATCTTGGGCGCTTGGAGGAGTGTCAGGGTGTAGAAAGGTCTGGGGTCCTTGGGAGAGATGTCACAGCGTACAGGGATACTGGGGTACATAGCGGGAGGCTGAGGCACACAGAGGGGATCTCGGGAGCCTGGAGAGAAGTCCGGGCGTGGAGCGGTCTAGGGGCACTTGGAGGGGAGTCGGGGCGTGGAAGGGCTCCCAGAGCGCATAGGAGGGGGCTGCGGCGCGCGGTCGGAGCTCAGGGCCACCTAGGTGGGGCGCTCAGGCGGCCTTACACTCGCTCTCGCGCCGCCGCTTCTTGCGCTCCGCGTGCTCCTGCGCCTGGCGCGCCCAGGGCCCGGGGCCGCACAGACCCACCACGCAGCAGGCGAGCCGGCGGCCCGCGTTCCCGTTCTCCAGACTGGCCTGATTGCCGCCGCGGCCCAGGTCGTCCTCGCCCGCGTGGACCACCACGGCGCGGCCCGCGATCGAGTGCGGGCCGGCGAGCGAGGCAGCCAGGCCGGAGCGGTACTTCCAGACCTGGCCCTCGCGCACGGCGAAGTTGCCGAAGTCGCCCGGGTGTTGCGGGTGCGGCACGGACATCGGGTTGTAGTGCGGCCCGGTGGAGTCGCAGCCCTGGCTCAGGTCCCCAAACTGGTGTACGTGGATGGCGCGGCTCGTGCCGTTGGGCTCGTCCGGGAAGCCCTCAAGGTGGAAGAAGGCCTCCAGCAGGGCGCCAGGCCGGAGCTGCCGGAAGAGCACGAGGCCGCTGACCTGGGGCTGCTCCGCCTCCAGCGTGGCCGACGGCAGCACCCGGCAGACGGCGTGGAGCGCGGCGTCCGGGTCGATGGCCGCCGCCCGCCGCTGCATCGTCTCCTGCCAGATCTCCGTCACCTTGGTGTGCATGTCGCGGATCTGCTCCTCCGTGTTGGAGCCCATCTGCTGCTGGACCTGGTCGGCCGAGGCGGCCGAGGCACAGGCCACCAGGAGCAGATAGGCACCGAGCAGCGCCAGCATGGCCAGAGTCGAGCACCTGCGGGGACCCCCAGGGGGTGGGGGCGGAACGAGGCTTGGTCACTGGAAACCTGGAATCCCAGACACTCCGGTGTCCTTGACTCCAGACCCTTCCTGCTGAGGGGCTTTCTTGCCCAGCGTGCTTTTTTTGTTCTTTTGGCCCCTGTCTCTCCAGGGCCTGCTGTGTTCCAGGAACTGGGCTAGGTGCTGCTGTTGTAAAGATGGATGAGGAATAATCTCAAGAAACTCACAGGGATCTTTCTGAGCCACAAGGCTTATCGTGATCCTCCCAACTACCATCTCCATAGCATGGTGAATCCGGGACATTGGCCTAGGGGTGGGCTTCCCTGGTGGCTCAGACTATCAAGAATTTGCCTGCAATGTGGGAGATCCGGGTTCCATCCATGGGTTGGGAAGATCCCCTGAAGGAGGGCATGGCAAGCCGCTCAGTATTCTTGCCTGGAGAAACCCTATGGACAGAGGAGCCTGGTGGGCTACAGTCCATGGGGTCACAAAAGAGTTGGACACAAAAGAGCCACTAAGCACAACAGGGGGTTGTCTCAGGCTACCCGAGGGAGGCTCTCGTGGCCCTTCCAGATCTCCTTCCTCTCGGCATCTCAGCCCCTCTTTTTCTGCATCTTCTTAGACAGGCAGCATAATGCTTGCTGCCGCTGCTGCTTGCACTTGCTGTGTGCTCTCTGAAGTGCCCCATTCCCTCCTCTCTGCCATGTTCTGTAGACTTGAAGCCAGAAACTCAGTTTTATTCATCTGTATCCCCAGCATCTGGGCCTGCACCTGGCAGTAGGAGACATTTAGTATGTGAATGTGGAATGAGGAGTTCACTGAGAGACAGACATGTCATCAGATCATTCCAATGCTATCCTCTGATTGAAGATAGAGCTTTGTGCCAGGGAAGGACAGAATAAGCAGTGCGCCTCTCCATGGGGGACTCCAGGAGGGCTTCCCGGAGGAGGTGACTTCTGAAGGTCCTACAGGACAAGTAGGAGCTTTTCAGCCAAGCCAGATCAGAAGTCCATTTCAGGCAGGAGGCACAACATGAGTGTTCACAGGCTGTGAAGGGGCACAGTTTGTATGGGGCATGGGGGAAATTTAGTGTGGCTGGAACACAGCCTGTGCCACCAGGGAGGAGTCGAGGCTGAAGAGGGAGCTTTGGGCCAAGGAGGGTGGGGCTGGGTTTGCTCTGCTAAAGTGCGTGGTTATTAGCCAGGAGGCTAGTGCTGGTAGAAAAGTGAGTGTTGAGATAGTTTTTAGTCTGGCAGGAGAAGGGATGTGGGCTAGACTTCCGGAATGGAGAGGACAGAGGAGAAGGGATGGGAAGACCCCAGGGAGAAATGGAGACACAGGAGAAATGGAGACAGGCAGAGGGTGATGAATTTGGGGGCAGCAGCAGCAATCCCACTCCAGTGTTCTTGCCTGGAGAATCCCAGGGACAGTGGAGCCTGGTGGGCTGCCGTCTGTGGGGTCGCACAGAGTCGGACACGACTGAAGCGACTTAGCAGCAGCAGTAGCAGCAGCAATCCCACTCCAGTGTTCTTGCCTGGAGAATCCCAGGGATGGGGGAGCCTGGTGGGCTGCCGTCTATGGGGTCATACAGAGTTGGACATGACTGAAGTGACGCAATAGCAGCAGCAGCAGCAATCCATGGAGAAGGCAATGGCAACCCACTCCAGTACTCTTGCCTGGAAAAATCCCATGGGTGGAGGAGCCTGGTAGGCTGCAGTCCATGGGGTCGCTAAGAGTCGGACATGACTGAGCGACTTCACTTTCACTTTTTATTTTCATGCATTGGAGAAGGAAATGGCAACCCACTCCAGTGTTCTTGCCTGGAGAATCCCAGGAATGGGGGAGCCTGGTGGGCTGCCGTCTATGGGGTCGCACAGAGTCGGACATGACTGAAGCGACTTAGCAGCAGCAGCAATCCAAACCAAAAATGATGAAGGCTATTACCAAAGTGGAGGCAACACAGTTTCAGGAGTGCTTCAAACAGTTTCACGGTTTGGGTACCACTGGCAGTGGAGAAGAGCTGGAGATGACTGAGTTCCCAGCAGGGGAGACTGGGACCCTCCCTAGAGTTAACATACTTGTTATTGATGGCTGGTGGTACCAGGCCCTGAGAAGAAGGGAGAAAGGGAAAGTTTTGCCCAAGCTTGCTAAGGGTAAGACCCCAGGTGGGATATTGGGCAGACAGCTGTAAATGGGCGTTCTGGCCCCTGGAGTGGCAGTGTCAGTGGGAGGGGTTCTCAGTGTTTGTTGGCTACACATCAGATTCTGAATCTTAACATTCAGATGCCCAGGCCACACCCCAAGAGATTCTGATTCAGTGGGCATGAGTTGTTTCATTTTGTTTTATTTTATTTATAGCTCTGGTACCCAACCAGGAATTTTAAAACAAGACACATATACTAACTGCAGTATTGTGGGGGAAATTTCTTACTCTGCCTTAGCTATAAAACAAGGCTGGTAAGACCACCAAGGATCACTGAGAAGGTTAAATGAGATACGAGATGACAGGCCATTTTCACATTTTTAAGCCTGCCCACAGGGATCAATGCTGCCTCAAAAGAGCTGGTTTGACCCCAAAGCAGATGCCATTTTAAAGTTAAAATCTGGGTTTGAGTGTTTATTCCTTGCATAATCATTACAGAAAGACAATCTAGTATGGTGATTAAAATCATGGATTCCAGAACTCACTGGATCTGAAGCCTGACTCTGCCACTTAACTTACTCCCTTAGAGTTAGCATACTTGTTATTTTTGTTACAGAGTACCAGAGAAAGTGCTGGACTGCAGAGTCTGGTTGGGCTCACCCTCCTTTCTGAGCCTTCTGTTTTCTTATATGCAAGTAGAGATAATCATACTTACCTTAAAGACTTGCTGTGCTGCTTGAAAGACACAATTAGAATCACTAACATTTACTGAACACACATAGAGGCACTATTAAAAACACTTTGCAAATGTCAATTCATGTAGCCTCCCAAGAACCCTCTGGGGTGGGTGCATTATTACCCCCATTCTAGAGCGCAGAGAAACTGAGGCACAAAAAGGTGAATGTTGAACAGACAACTAAGTCATGTCCAACTCTTTGTGACCCCATAAACTAGCACACCAGGCTCCTTGGTCCTCCACTATCCCCCAGAGTTACACATTCAATAATAGCTGAGGCAGGATGTGAAGGGGTGTGCTCTGCTCCAAGCCCAAGGTTTAGGCATCACTGGCAATTAACCCAGAGCCTGGTACATAGAAAATTCCCAGTAAGTGGCAGCTCTTAGCTATCAGAGAAAAACTGCTGATAAAGATTTCAGGACCATCCATTGAAAGATGCTATTGAAGCTGTGGGAGGAGGAGGTGGCCAGTAAAGGCTCCAAGAAGGAGTGACAGGTAGGAAGAAAGGTCCAGAAAGTGACATCAAGGGAAGCACTTCTGACATGGCCTGGTTACTATGGTAAAGCCCCAGGGAGTCAGGGCGGGAATAGAGGACTCTCCCTGAAGCCACATCTTGGCCTCAAGCTCTCCATCACTACCGACCACCCCTGTCCTTTTGAGCTGGTCCTACCCCTCAGGAGGGCTCTGCCAACTGGAAGTTTTTTCATTGAAAGCAAACGGCCAGCAAAAACAGGTTGTTTTGGACGTGTCCACAAGCTTTCTTTTCCAAAAATGCTTGGGTCATAATTAACACTTGAAGGAGATGTTTTTGTCTTAGAGAGAGAGAATGTGTGTGTATGTGTGTGTGAGTCAGTCGCTTAGTCGTGTCCGACTCTTTGCAATTCCATGGGCTGTAGGCCACCAGGCTCCTCTGTCCATGGAATTCTCCTGGGAAGAATACTGGAGTGGGTTGCCTTTCCCTTCTCCAGGGGATCTTCCCTACCCAGGGATCGAACCTGAGTCTCTTGCATTGCAGGTGGATTCTTTACTTTCTGAGCCACCAGGGAAGCCCTCTTAAATGAAAGAGGATTCTTCTTAAACCCCAGGTAAAACTCTTTGGGTCTTAAGCTTTTCTCTCCCAGCCCTCCAGGTCAGCTCGCAGAAGGCTTACCCTTCTCAGTCTCTCAGTTTGAGCTGTAGATGACCAAGTGGTTTCCGAAGGGCTTGCTTGGTCCGGAGAGGAGAACAAAGTTATCAGGGAACAAAGCAATCTACCAAGCTGGTGCCTCCTTCCTGGGTTTGGGTTTGGGAAAACTGTTTACTTCCCACCCCCTCAAAGACTCCAGGGTCTACTAATGCCTGGGTGCCCTATGAGAAGGGGTCCCGGCTGTGAGTCTGAGACTGCCGGGTCCTCCCTTTGTGCCTCTCCTAAGCAGGTGGCTTTTGCTCACCACCCACACCAGGCAACATCCAGAAACATCTACCTTCCTCAGTCCACGTCTTTCTTTTCTCTAACCCAGAGGATGCTGAGGTCCTCTTGAATGGGCATTAACAGATCCCCAAACAAGCACTTCCTGCCCCCGCCCATTGCCTTCCTCTGCCCTCTCACCACCGCCCTCCTCCTCCCCTTCAGAGCAGCTGGGCTCTGTCAAGAAGAAGTGCGTTTTCTCCCATGAAAATGTTCAGATCCTTTTCCTAGAAGAGGCTGGATGCCCTGCCCCAGTTTCAGACTCGGTATGCACACTGAGACGAGTGAAATGAACCTCAACTTCACACCCACCTTTCCAGCTCTTCAAAGAGAGCTCTCTCACCTGGGACCCGAGGAGCAGCACCTCACCAGCTGGTCACAGGAATGCGGGCAACTCCCGGGCTGTTTGTGACTGAGCAGGGCAGCCTCCAGGGGGAGTGGTCACTGAGAGGAAAGAAGGTCATTGGGCTGGTTTAGGCAGGGAAGCCGGCCAGGCAGTCCTTGTTGTGGAATTGCCTCACCTCCCCCAACTCTCTCCCCTCCCCGCAGTCCCTCCCCAGCCCCGCGTTCCCTGGCCAAGTATTCCTTTTCGTGACTTCACTGAGTTGTGCAGACGTAGCAAGTGACCTTCAGGGCACAGCAGGGGAATAAAAAGTAGACAGAAAATAGCCTCTTTGGAGAGGTGTACAATGGTCTCTTTCTTGAGACGCCCTTTGCTCTCCCCTGATTTCCTCAGCTCTTGATTTACTTTTGCTGGATGTCTAAGATGGAAATGGACACCCTGCAAAAATGCATACTGTTTTCTCCAGGACCGTGCTTCCACACCTGTGAGAGGTGAGACGCAGGTTGGGTAGCAGTTACCCACTCCGGCTGCAGAGTCCCAGCTGTGTCACTTCCTAAGGATGTGCCTGTGCCTCCGTTTCATCATCTGTAACATGGGGAGGGGAGGCTAACCCAGTGCCCTGCCCGTCGTCACACTCATCCTGCTCTCGCTTCCTTATTAAAGTTATGGAGGAGTCTTTTAAAAGAATGAGTAGTGTGAAGGAACCACAAGTCTTTCCCTTCCCCAGTGCCTCTTTTCTCCTTGTTTTGCCATGATCTTTCCTCAATCACAGCAGTTCTTTCCAGAAATAGAAGCTCCCTTCCCTCTCCCCTCCCCACACTGGAAAAGGCAGCTTGCCTGCCTGCCTGTGTGCCCTCCAGCCTGCTTTCAATAAATGCTTAGTGGGTGCTCACTCTGTTGTGTCCTGGTACCCAAAGCTGCGTGAGTCCCTGCCTTTTGGGGTTCATACTCCAGGGAGGGAACAGCAGTGTCAACAGATCCATCCAGTAGAGAGTGGGGACTGCAACTGGGGAAGCAAACCCAGGGTCCCTAGAGACCTAGACCCTCGTCCTGACCTCAGGAAAGCTTGTTCACAATCTCAACTTCTGGGCCCCATCGCAGGCTAAGTTAATCCCTTGCCAGCAGGGCTTCCTGGAATCATCTTTTTAAAAACTAGCTATTCTAGAGTATGGGCTTCTCAGGTGGCTCAGTGGTAAAGAAAATTCACCTGCCAAGCATTAGACACGGATTTGATCCCTGGGTCAGGAAGATCCCCTGGAGGAGGAAATGGCAGCCCACTCCAGTATTCTTGCCTAGGAAATCCCGTGGACAGAGGAACCTGGCCCTCTATAGTCATGGGGTTGCAAAAGAGTCGTTCGTGACGTAGCAACCGAAACAACAAGAATTCTGGGGTACAACCAGGTTTGGAAACCTCTGCTTGGCAGGCAGAACTCAAACTAAAGATCTTTTCCTGGAGCAGCCACTGCACAAGATAAGATGGAGACTTCTGGGCACTCAGAGCCTCCAGCCTCTACCCTGGCATCAGCCCGCCTGGCTCACTGAGAACTCGGGCCTCATGGGCTCAGGCCCTCCCGCTCTGCATTCTGTTGACGGGCGTAGGTGCCTTTGACTAATGAGTTTTCTGAGTTCCAGATGCTGCCTTCCACTCTACCTCACCCTGAAACATGCTGGTTTCCTGTTGTGAGTCGTCCATCCAACTGAAAAAAAAAAATGAAATCTGTATTTTCATTCATTTATTGAAGTAAGAATTGTATCAGTTCATAACTACTGTATCAAGTAGCACTTCTTTCACTTAGTTTTATTTAAGGGCCAAGAAAGATTTTCTCTGCTATGATATTGTAGGATTGGTATTAAAGTCCATTTTCACTTTCCTTTTTATTGACCTCCGCAACATCCATGCACCACTCCTTTGGCAATAGCACCCCAATTTCCTTCTTGG
This sequence comes from Moschus berezovskii, assembly GCF_049115385.1. Lineage (NCBI taxonomy): Eukaryota > Metazoa > Chordata > Mammalia > Artiodactyla > Moschidae > Moschus > Moschus berezovskii. The sequence goes on along the minus strand of NC_142464.1, from coordinate 52,680,312 downwards.
AAACCACTGCATTTTCAGTCCATGCAAGTAGTACTGATTCACGCTTTGCTCCAGAGGTGGGTTCCTGACCACTCATAATATTGCATTAGTTCCAGAATAATACATTCAGAGCCAGTAAGATGCAGTGACATTTTTGCTGGGACTGTTGTGAAGGATGTATCTTCTCTTTCCCAATGGACTTGAAACTGGAGAAGAAAGGGTAGAGTTATTGTACTCCCTTGCTCCACTCAGGGAAAACCCATCTGAGGATGGGGCCAGTGGATGGAAGTAGAATAACAGTAGAGGGATATTTGGACCCAGTTGCAGTGTTTAAGCCCCTGGATCCAGCTGTACCTGAAACCGTTATCATTATGTGAGTCAAATACATTCTTTTTGTTTTTGCTTTTTAATGGACAAATGATTTTTTGATAGTTTTTGTACCTTTTTAGTAATATACACATTTTATAATACATATATTTAAACATAGCCTAATAAACAGTACACTCTTTTTTTCTATTCCTTCAACATGTATTAAAACCAGAAACTCTTAACAGCATTTGTCTTTGGGGTGCAGAACTGAGAATGAAGAAGAAGCACCCTAATCACCATTTGGAGTTTTTTTCCTAAGGTTATTTATGAGAAAGCATTACTTCATTTTTAAATTATTTTTTAATTTATTGTTTTTAATAGACTAGTATGTTTTTTACCAGTCTATTAAAAAATACCTTCTCTTTTTGCTTAAGTTTTTTGGGCTGCATTTTCTGTACTTGAGACCAAACACTTTACAAAACACTTTCTCACATACTGTTTTATTTAATGCTTGCAATAATTTTGTGGGATAGGTGTTAATTTGCCCACTTTGTAGATAAGGAAATGAGGTTCAGAAAGAATAATTATTCTTTCTTAATAATAGGTCAATTATACTTCAATTTTTTTAAAGAAAAGAACAGGCCAAAAGTTTCAGTGTTATAACATGGCAAAGGCAAAATTTAAACCCAAGAGTCTCTGATTGCTGATCCTGGTCCCTTAATCATTATGTTTTATTACCTCCAAAAGTCTGAAGGGGAGATGAAAGGAAAGTTCAAAACAACAAATGACTCTGTACCTCAGAGTTATCTCTGTAACGTCAGTGACTGCCTTGCAAACAAGACACCTAACCCTTGACCTCTGTCCCTTCTCCTTGTGTTAATGTATAATACAATGGAAAATCAAGCAAGCATTGTATATCAGCCATTATTATGTATATCAGCATTCAAATGTACTCCTATCTGAATAGAAGAGATCTCTGCTAGAGAACTTCGTACTTCTTTTATGCAGGAATATCAGTTGTACATAACTTCCTTCCTGTTGTGTGCAGAAAACTGATAGAATTAAATTCTACCAGGAAATAAAAGTGGTTACTGTGAGGAGAAAGTTTCTGAACACAACAGTTAGGATTTCAGGTTGCCTCCCTAAAAGGCCAGAGTCTGTGTGGTAACAGTTTACCCAACCAGAGTACTTCAGATACACCTGAAACAGCTTCAAGTGTGTCTTGCCCACCTGAGGTTCTCCCAGAAGCCCTTGGGAAGTAAGAGTGGAACCAGGGACCTGTGTAGTTCAACCTTGCATCCTGTCATTTTGTCCAAACCCAACAGGATAATATGGGGAAAAGGAGATGCTTGTTGGCAAAGTGGGCAGGGAGACAAAAGACATCAGTCTTATTAACAGTCATAAAACAATACTGCCTCACATGTATTTGGTGCCGCTTCTGTGCCAGGCACGAGTTAAATGATCTACACGCACCTTTTCTTTGTAATAGCACTGCATTCCGGGTCCCTGCTGTGTTCTGGGAAATTTCCTTTTCACTGTGAATGTGTCACCCTTCCGTTGAAATGTACGTGAATCAGAAGGTAATGGAAACCAGTCAGAACCAGGAACTTCTCAACAAGTTACACTTGGCTGGCCATGTGAGAAGAAGCCCAACTGTAGCACACGGAAAGCAATGTCTTTCTGATCAGAAGGTGAGTATGTGCACAGTATTCTCTCAGGAAAACACAAAGTAAAATCCTTCCAAGCTAAGTCCTTCACGGGGGTCTGACCTTGCCTCTAGTTCCACTTCCTGCCCATACCTGTGAGAGAACACTTAGGTCATTCCTGTTTTGCCACATAAAAACAAAATAGCAGTATGAATATTTAAAAGCATATCCAATGAAGCATTCATTTCCTCAAAATAATTGCACAGTACACTCCACTTGAGGAAGGAGAAGTATTTTTCAGCTTATTTTCTAGTTGTATTTATTTTAAAATATTTGTTGACCCAATGGCCATATTGACCCCTCTGCTTGCTGCCTCCCACTATAGAAGCTGGAAAGCCAGGCACTTCCTTTCTCAGAATCCCTCGCAGCTGGTGGTGGTCATGAGACCCAGTTATAGCCAGTTGGACATAATCTGATGTGGCTTTGGGAAAAGTTCTCACTTTCATTATTAAAAAGACAGAAATGATTGGTGCTGCCTCTTTATCCTTCCTATTGTCTTAAACATGGGTTTGATGCCTAGTAACTGAACTGAATGTGGCAGCTCCTTTGGGGTTATAAGTTGGTGAGAATGAGACCAAAAGCCAACATGCACAGGATGAAGGAGAAAAAAATGGGAAGAAGCTAGGTCCTCAAAAGCGTCATTATAAACTAAATTAAAAGCTAAAGAGGGAAAAGTGTCTCACTGAGCACCTTAACTAACACCAGTTGTAGTTTTCTTATAATAGGAGGAAATTACCTCCATGTTTTCCACTGTCAGTGGGTTTCTGTTATTAATACTTACAGTCAAATTCATGCCTGACTGATAAAAGTATGTACCAGACTCTGCTCTGGGCATCATGACTGTGAAAATGTATAAATCATAACCTTAGTTCAAGCAGCTCATAATCTATTTGAACAGACCTATATATGAAGGACCACAGATTCTCCCCAGTGTTATTTTCATAATTTACAAATAACAAAACCGAGACCCACAGTGGTTAATTGCCTTGTTCAATGTCACTCCTAATAGGTGCAGAGGAAGGACTTGAGCCCAGATCACTGGTTCTGATGCGTCATAGACTATCTCTTTCCCTTTCCCCTCCTGACCGCCCCCTGCAATACACATACACCCTGCAATATCACCAGGAAGAAAACCTCTCCCCATGCAGATGGCCATCCTGGCCCAATTCCTTTTGTCCACACCTTCAGAATGACCAAACTAACCACAACAAGAAAAAGATGGACAGGAAACCCCCAGGGAGCGTGTGCAAAATGCACAAACACTGCAACGTGTAGAGATTGGCATCTAGGGACGGAAGTGACATAACATTCTCTGCTCCTAGGGTTCGGAGAAGGCAATGGCAAGCAACTCCAGTACTATTGCCTAGAAAATCCCATGGATGGAGGAGCCTGGTAGGCTGCAGTCCGTGGGGTCGCTAAGGGTCAGACACGACAGAGCGACTTCACTTTCACTTTTCACTTTCACACATTGGAGAAGGAAATGGCAACCCACTCCAGTGTTCTTGCCTGGAGAATCCCAGGGACGGGGGAGCCTGGTGGGCTTCCGTCTATGGGGTCACACAGAGTCGGACACGACTGAAGTGACTTAGCAGCAGCAGCAGCAGCTCCTAGGGTTATAGAAAATCAAAGCTAGAAGAAACTGTACAGAAGAGGTCCTCTGACTCAGCCTCTATTTTAGAAAGGATTTAGGCAGTCTAAATGCTGACGGAATTCAGAAAGCCTCAGATTTGAAGCCCAGGGAGGAAAATAGAGAAGCAGCCATGTGTCTCAATTAGAAAATGAATCCAGTAGGGTTCTGGCCCTTCTTTAGTGATGGTCTCAAATGGAGTGTGTGGTGACTCTCATCACAGCCTCCAAACCACCATCACCTACCAATATCACAGAGGTGAATCCAGAAGGGCAGTAGTATCTGAAAGATTAGATAGTCCTGCATTATGGCCCTAGTAGTATATTTTGAATTTCATTTCACAGAATTTTGGAGCAATTTTACAAAGTAATCAACCTCCTCACAGTTCTTCTGAGCCCAGACACAGCTGTTCAGGATCCATCTTGCCATTCCTGGAGAGAATGGGAGTAGGTTTGAGGACTTGGGGCATCCTCCTTGTAGCAGGGACATAATAGGAGCTACTGGCAGACCCAGATGGGGACCAGGACATGGAACTTTCTCCAGCTTTTGTCCATCTTAGCATAAGAAGCTTTTCACATTGGTCTTTCTCCACAAAATTTTTACATCAGAAACTAGGGGGTATCTCTTATTGGCCGCTGCATGCTAAGTAATGTCTGACTCTTTGCGACCCTATGGATTGGAGCCCACCAGGCTCCCTGTCCATGGGATTCTCCAGGCAAGAATACTAGAGTGGGATGCCATTTCCTTCTCAGGGGGTCTTCCTGACCCAGGGATCCGACCCACATCTCCTGTGTCTCCTGCATTGCAGGTAGAGTCTTTAGATTTTTTGCCACTGAGCCACCGGGTTAACATCCCTTAAAAAGCAAGGCAGAAGAGTTGGGATCTAACTGTTGGTTCAACTACTTTATTTGACTTATGGAAATGTGTTTTGATCATCAGAGCGTTTTCTTGGTTGGACATTATTGATAAGAATAAAGTTATCTTCTCATTTGGGATCATATATTTATTACATAAAGACTAACATAGACTTCTTTTTTTTTGGGTGTTAGTTCTAAAAGGTCTTGTAGGTCTTCATAGAACCGATTAACTTCGGCTTCTTCAGCATTACTGGTTGGGGCATAGGCCTGGATTACTGTAATATTGAATGGTTTGCCTTGGAAACGAACAGAAATCATCCTGTCATTTTTTAGATTGCATCCAAGTACTGCATTTCGGACTCTTTTGTTGACCATGATGGCTACTCCATTTCTTCTAAGGGATTCCTGCCCACAGTAGTAGATATAATGGTCATCCGAGTTAAATTCACCCATTCCAGTCCATTTTAGTTCACTGATTCCTAGAATGTCGACATTCACTCTTGCCATCTCCTGTTTGACCACTTCCAATTTGCCTTGATTCATGGACCTAACATTCCAGGTTCCTATGCAATATTGCTCTTTACAGCACCGGACCTTGTTTCTATCATTGGTCACATCCACAACTGGGTATTGGTTTTGCTTTTGCTCCATCCCTTTATTCCTTCTATAGTTATTTCTCCACTGAGCTCCAGTAGCATACTGGGCACCTACCGACCTGGGGAATTCCTCATTCAGTATCCTATCATTTTGCCCTTTGTTACTGTTCACGGGGTTCTCAAGGCAAGTATACTGAAGTGGTTTGCCATTCCCTTCTCCAGGGGACCACATTCGGCTGTGGTCCATGTGATTAGATCAGCTAGTTTCCTGTGATTATGATTTCAGTTTGTCTGCCCTCTGGTGCCCCCTAGCAATACCTACCGTCTTATTTCGGTTTCCCTTACCTTGGTCGTGGAAAATCTCTTCACAGCCGCTCCAGCAAAGTGCAGCTGCTGTACCTTACCTTGGACGAGGGGTATCTCCTCAAGGCCCCCCCTCCTGACCTTGAATGCGGAGTAGCTCCTCTCGGCCCTCCTGCGCCCGCGCAGCCACCGCCTGTTGGACGTGGGGTAGCTCCTCTCCGCCGCCGGCCCTGGCCTCAGGCGTGGGGTAGCTCCTCACGGCCGCACCTCTTTGCGTGGCTCGTTGCGCCCGGGCCCGGCGTCTCTCGCGTCGCGTCTGCGCCGCCGGGGCCGGCGTCTCTCGCGTCGCGTCTGCGCCGCCGGGGCCGGCGTCTCTCGCGTCGCGTCTGCGCCGCCGGGGCCGGCGTCTCTCGCGTCGCGTCTGCGCCTTTTAGAACTAACACCCAAAAAAGATGTCCTTTTCATTATAGGGGACTGGAATGCAAAAGTAGGAAGTCAAGAAACACCTGGAGTAACTGGCAAATTTGGCCTTGGAGCACGGAATGAAGCAGGGCAAAGGCTAATAGAGTTTTGTCAAGAGAATGCACTGGTCATAGCAAACACCCTCTTCCAACAACACAAGAGAAGACTCTACACATGGACATCACCAGATGGTCAACACCGAAATCAGATTGATTATATTCTTTGCAACCAAAGATGGAGAAGCTGTATACAGTTAGCGAAAACAAGACCAGGAGCTGACTGTGGCTCAGATCATGAACTCCTTATTGCGAAGTTCAGACTTAAATTGAAGAAAGTAGGGAAAACCACCAAACCATTCAGATATGACCTCAATCAAATCCCTTATGATTATGCAGTGGAAGTGAGAAATAGATTTAAGGGACTAGATCTGATTGATAGAGTGCCTGATGAACTCTGGACGGAGGTTCGTGACATTGTACAGGAGACAGGGAACAAGACCATCCCCATGGAAAAGAAATGCAAAAGAGCGAAATGGCTGTCTGAGGAGGCCTTACAAATAGCTGTAAAAAGAAGAGAGGCGAAAAGCAAAGGAGAAAAGGAAAGATATAAGCATCTGAATGCAGAGTTCCAAAGAATAGCAAGGAGAGATAAGAAAGCCTTCCTCAGTGATCAATGCAAAGAAATAGAGGAAAACAACAGAATAGGAAAAACAAGAGACCTCTTCAAGAAAATTAGAGATTCCAAGGGAACTTTTCATGCAAAGATGGGCTCGATAAAGGACAGAAATGGTATGGACCTAACAGAAGCAGAAGATATTAAGAAGAGGTGGCAGGAATACACAGAAGAACTGTACAGAAAAGATCTTCACGACCAAGATAGTCACGATAATGTGATCACTGACCTAAAGCCAGACATCTTGGAATGTGAAGTCAAGTGGGCCTTAGAAAGCATCACTACGAACAAAGCTAGTGGTGGTGATGGAATTCCAGTTGAGCTATTTCAAGTCTTGAAAGATGATGCTGTGAAAGTGCTGCACTCAATATGCCAGCAGATTTGGAAAACTCAGCAGTGGCCACAGGACTGGAAGAGGTCAGTCTTTATTCCAATCCCAAAGAAAGGCAATGCCAAAGAATGCTCAAACTACCGCACAATTGCACTCATCTCACACGCTAGTAAAGTCATGCTCAAAATTCTCCAAGCCAGGCTTCAGCAGTATGTAAACCGTGAACTCCCAGATGTTCAAGCAGGTTTTAGAAAAGGCAGAGGCACCAGAGATCAAATTGCCAACATCCGCTGGATCATGGAGAAAGCAAGAGAGTTTCAGAAAAACATCTATTTCTGCTTCATTGACTATGCCAAAGCCTTTGACTGTGTGGATCACAATAAACTGTGGAACATTCTGAAAGAGATGGGAATCCCAGACCACCTGACCTGCCTCTTGAGAAACCTGTATGCAGGGCAGGAAGCAACAGTTAGAACCGGTCATGGAACAACAGACTGGTTCCAAATAGGAAAAGGAGTGCGTCAAGGTTGTATATTGTCACCTTGCTTATTTAACTTATATGCAGAGTACATCATGAGGAACGCTGGGCTGGAAGAAGCACAAGCTGGAATCAAGATTGCTGGGAGAAATATCAATAACCTCAGATATGCAGATGACACTACCCTTATGGCAGAAAGTGAAGAGGAACTCAAAAGCCTCTTGATGAAAGTGAAAGAGGGGAGTGAAAAGGTTGGCTTGAAGCTCAACATTCAGAAAACAAAGATCATGGCATCTGGTCCCATCACTTCATGGGAAATAGATGGAAAAACAGTGGAAACAGTGTCAGACTTTGTTTTTTTGGGCTCCAAAATCACTGCAGATGCTGATTGCAGCCATGAAATTAAAAGACGCTTGCTCCTTGGAAGGAAAGTTATGACCAACCTTGATAGTATATTAAAAAGCAGAGACATTACTTTGCCGACCAAGGTCCGTCTAGTCAAGGCAATGGTTTTTCCCGTGGTCATGTATGGATGTGAGAGTTGGACTGTGAAGAAAGCTGATCGCCGAAGAATCGATGCTTTTGAACTGTGGTGTTGGAGAAGACTCTTGAGAGTCCCTTATACTGCAAGGAGATCCAACCAGTCCATTCTAAAGGAGATCAATCCTGGATGTTCATTGGAGGGACTGATGCTAAAGCTGAAACTCCAATACTTTGGCCACCTCATGCGACGAGTTGACTCACTGGAAAAGACTCTGATGCTGGGAAAGGTTGGGGGCGGGAGGAGAAGGGGACGACGGAGAATGAGATGGCTGGATGGCATCACCGACTCTGTGGACATGAGTTTGAGTGTACTCCGGGAGTTGGTGATGGACAGGGAGGCCTGGCGTGCTGTGATTCATGGGGTCGCGGAGAGTCGGACACGACTGAGCGACTGAACTGAACTGAACATAGACTTGAAATTGCTTTTAAAATACATTACAAGGAGCGAACAGGCATTTGTAAAAGTATATGCCTATGCCTAGGATGAAACCATCCTCTCTTTTTTGCATTCTAACTTTCAAAGTTCTATCAGCTCAAACAGAACTTGAGTGTTTATTACAACAAGAACTGAAAACTCAGACCTATGGGAGCCAGATAGGTCACATCATGACTAAAGTGGGCCAGCTATGTGTGGTCTCCTTTTTGTCATTAAACACCTAGCCTTTCTATATATATTGTGTCTTCATATTCTAGTGGAGATATTTACCTGAAGAAAATGTCTTTTCTGTGAGAAAAACAGCAACAGCCCATTGAAAAATGGCAACTCAGCCCCAGTGCCTGGGAAACAATAGAGAAGAGTGGAGATTGGAGAGAAATTCTGAATATATATGGAGCAGCAGCTGCACAACCAGATGTTGCCAAATGGGAATGCTGCCTATTATTGCCATACCTTCTATTTTCAAGAGAGACCAGAGACTCACATTTCTACATGATAGCTCTCATTTTTCAAATGATGGTTCAATAGTGATATTTGCTGCCTGTAAAGGATACATATCAGATATGTATAAATATACAGATAAATTGACAGTAAAAGGATGAAAAAAGATTTACCATGCAAACAGCCTAAGACAAGCACAATTATATTAATGTCAGACAAAGTGGATGTCGAGATAAAGATGATTGGTACAGATGATTGCAGTTGGGCATTTCATGATGATGAAAGCACATTATCAGGAAGACAGTAATCCTTAAATGTTTAGCCCAATAACAAACCATTAGAATACATTAACAAAAACTTGGCTAAAGAGATAAATAAATAAGTACATAATCATAACTGGACATTTTTAAACATATTCTCTTTTTAGCTGATAGAAGAAATAGACAAAAAAACACTTGGCATATAGATTATCTGAACAACACTATCAACCAACATGATTAAAATTATTTTCCCAACAACTGCAGAATAAATGTTCTTTTCAAGTTCACATGAAATATTCACCAAGGTAGACTCTTATCCTAGTCTGTCCTGGTTTCATTATATTTAAAAAGGTTAAAGCTTTATAGATTATGTTAATATGTTATCTGATTGCAGTGAAAGAAAAATAGATATCAATAACAATGAGATATCTAGAAAATCCCCAAATATATGAAAATTAAATAAGGCACACTAAATAATCCATGAGTCAAAGAAGAAACCATAAAGGAAATTAGAACGTATTTCCAAGTGAATCATAATGAAAACAACATATCAAAATTTGTGGAATGTAGCCAAAGCAGTTATTAGAGGAAAATATATAACTTTAAATGCCTATGTTAGAAAAATAAAGAGGTTTAAGTGTTAAGAAGCTAGGAAAATCACAACAATGTAAGCAGAAGGAAAGAAATAATAAAAAACATAAATCAATGAAATTGAGAGCAGATAAACTTTAGAGAAAGTTTAAAAAGCCAAAAGAAGGTACTTTGGAAAGATTAATAAAACTGATAAAGTTCTAGTAAAACTATTTAAAAAAGAGAGAGTACCCCAATTACCAATATAAGAAATAGAAGAGAGCATATCACGTCATATCCTATGGCTATCAAAAAGATAAATAAATATTCTGAGTAAATTTGTTTATAAATTCAATAATTGAGATAAATTGGAAATATTCTTGAAAAATTCAACTTACCAAAATTGATACAAGAAAAATAATTTAAATGGCCCTGTACATTAAAAATATATATTTTTTGTAGCTCAAAAATCTTTTCCTCAGAGAAAAGCATAGGCCCACATGGGTTCATCAGTGAATTCTACCAAACAGTTATCAAATATTTAAGAAAGAAGTAATACCACACTTACACAAACTCTTTCAGAAAATAGAGGAGAAAATTCTCAATTTATTTTACAACACTAGCATAAACCTGAAAACAAAATCCTGACAAACTAATGTCCTTCATTAACACAGAAGAAAATTCCTCAACAAAATATTAGCAAAACAAATCCAGAAAATATATAATACGGAAAATATATCATGACCAAGTAGAATTTATCTCAGAAATACAAGATTGGTTTAACACTTGAAAATTTGCCTCTGCAATTCACCACATTAACAGAATAAAGGAGAAAAATCACATGATTATCTCAATAAGAGAAGAAAAAGTATTTGACAAAAGCCAGTCCCCATCCATGATAAGAACTCCTTGATTAGAGGGAAATAGAGGGGAACCTCCTTGATTTCATCAAAGCCAACTATGAGAAGCCTACAGATAACAGCATGAGTGATGGAGAAATTTTGACTGCTTTCCACCTAAGATTGGAACTTTTCTTCCTACCGACTGTACTGCAAGTCCTTGCCAGTGCAGTAAGACTAGAAAAAAAAAGGATGGATATTGAGGAGGAAGAAAGTAAACATTATACAAACATTGTGGTTGTCTACAGAGAAAATTCCAAGGACTATTTTAAAAACCACTATAAATAGTAAAAGAATTTAACAAGGTTAAAAGGATCATAACATCATGATCAAGTGGGATTTATCCCAGAAATGCAAGAATTCTTCAATATAGACAAATCAACCCATTTGATACACAACATTAACAAATAATTAAAGAATGAAAACCATTTGATTATCTTGATAGATGCATGAAAGCTCTTGACAAAATCCAGCATGAATGGACCTAGAGACTGTCATACAAAGTGAAGTCAGTCAGAAAGAGAAAAACAAATACTGTGTATTAACACATAGGGAACAGGGAACTCTACTCAGTGCTCTGTGGTGACCCAAATGGAAAGGAAATCCACAAAAGAGGGGATAGGTGTAGATGATTAACTTTGCTGTACAGCAGAAACTAACACAACATTGAAAGCAATTATACTCCAATAAAAATTAATTAAAAGAATTTAGCAAGGTCACATAATACAAAGTCAGTAAATAAAAATCAATTGGATTTTTTTATACTGGCAAAAAACAACTGAGAATGAAATAAATACTATTTATAAGAACATCAAAGAGAATAAAATATTCAGTAATAAATTTAGAAAAAGATTTTAATACTTCAACCCTTAAGATGTACAAAATGTACAAAAATACAAATGTTTCTGAGAGATATTAAAGTAGATCTAAATATAGTTATTTAATATTCATGGATTATAAAATAAGTATTGTTAAGATGTCAGTTATCGCAGATTCAATGCAGTTCTAGTCATAAGCCCAGCAGACTGTTGTAGAAATTTAAGAGATGATTCTACAATGTATGTAAAAAAGCAAAGGATCTAGAATAGCTAAAATAATTTTGCAGAAAAAAAGTTAGAGGACTTCAAGACCCATTAGAAAACTCTTATCAATCAATTTAGGAGATAAATCTTAATGACCTTCAAGTAGGTAGAGTCTGCTTAGTAGAACAAAAAAGCATAAATTATAAAAGAAAATGGACAAATTGCATTTCATCTCAATTAAAAATTTTTTGTTCTTCAAAAGTCACCTTTATAAAACTGAAAAGGGAAACCACAGACCAGGATATATTTCTAATACACTTGTCTGTCAAAGGACTTGTATCCAGAATGTACAGACAATGTCTACAATGAAATAATAAGAAAGATAACCCAATCTTAAAAATAGGATCAAATAACTTAATCAGTGCTTCAGTTCAGTTCAGTTCAGTCGCTCATCTTCATTGGTCATCATGAAAATGCAAAACAAAACCACAATTGAATATCACTGTACATCAATGTGCTTGCTAAAAAGAAAAACACTGACAATGTAAATTGTTGGTGAGAATGTGGAATAGTTAGAACTCCTACATTTTTGGTGAGAGTGTAAAATGGTGAACCACTTTGGAAACGTTTTCAGAAGTTTCTCACAAGGTTAAACATACACTTAACATGGGGTGGCAGAGGATGAGATGGTTAGAGAGCATCACCAACTCAATGGACACGAGTTTGAGCAAACTCCAGGAGATAGTGAAGGACAGGGAAGGCTGGTGTGCTGCAATCTATGCAGTCACAGAGTCAGAAATGACTTAGCGACTGAACAACAGCAAAGAACACGTGATCCAATCATTTCATTCCTAGATATTTACTCAAGACAAATGAGAATGTATATCCACACAAAGACTTATGCAAGAACATGCATAAGAGCTTTATACACAATTGTTCCACTGGGAACATCACAAATGTCCATCAGCAGGTCAATAGATCTTCTGTGTTATATTTCCATAATTGGACACTATTCAGAAATAAGAAGGAATAAACTGCTAGTACATACTGCAATGTAGAGTGATGTCAACAATGTAACCCTGAGTGAAAGAAGCCAGACACAAAATAGTACATATTGTGTGATTCTATTCAAACGAACTTTTGAAACAGGTTCACTAATCTATTGTCATAGGAATTAGAACAAGGGCTTCCTAGGATGGGGGTTAAGGGGCACTGGATATGGATGTGTATCAGAATTAGCTGCAAAGAGACATAAGAAACCTTTCTGGGGTGATGAAAGTGGGGTAATGGAGATGTTCTATATTGAACATGAGATGGTTAAACGAGGGTTTGTCAAAGATCATACATTTTATTGCTTGTAAATTGTACTTCAGTAAATTTGAAAAGCAAAGACATGTGTAAACATTAGCAGAATAATCAGGTTGGCAGCTGTTGGGTTGAACCTCACTGGTGTGAAAATAACCTCAAGTTCAAATTCTTTCCAGACAAAGTCAGCTAAATGGAATTTTGGACTTTATGTTGTTGATCCTTAAAGTTCGGTCTCACAGTTTAAGATCAAGCCTGTAATGAGTAACCGTTCTAGATAAGAAAGAGGAGGCTTTTCTATCCATTGCTGAATGGTTGTCTTTTTGAGGAGCTAATCAATTCTGAAGCCTTCTGCCAAGTCTCTGATGTAGACCTCAGGAGCGGAGAATGCTGCGCCTGGCTTGGGTTAGCTGAACTGGGTACCACTTCACAGCCCTTATCCACTCCAAGCTCAGGGTCCTCACAAGTGAAAACAGGACAGTGATTGTGTAAGGATGAAATGAGATACGTGTATAAAAGTAACCAGCAAAGTGCTTGGCACATTGTAACCACCACACTCTGTCATTCTATTACTTCTTATTGTTGGGTTTTTTTGTTTGTTTTTTTGTTTTTTTGAGAATTGCTTATTTTTATAAATTGAGCTAGGGAATGCACAGAGTTGTCAGGATGGGGATGGGAAGACTTGTAAATATAAAATAGATGTCTTTATCTCACCATGGGTAACTGATCCTCCTTTTTAGGAGTCAAGATCCTGGTACCTGTCTCTATATTAGCTACGTCTCCTTCAAGCCAACTTCAGCAAACAGGAGTTTATGGGTTCACAGAACTGAAAAATCCAGTGTCTTATATTCCAGTAACCCTGCAACCTCTAATAATTCCAGCAGGAGTCCCAGGTTAAGTCTAGGGGGCTTGTTTGGGTCCCACATATGAACCAGCTGCAGTGTGGACGAGAATGGAATACACTACTGTGATAGGCCCAACAACAGCCAGGAGCCAGGCTCAGCACAACCAACCCACAAAGGAAGAGAGAGACAAAGGCCTCATTCCCCAGAGGAAAACGTGGGTGCCTCTCTGTTTTGTCAGAATTCTACATGTCTTGCAAGTGGTTCCCGGCATGGGAATTGTTCTCCACAACAGATGTCACACTGAGTACTGCGGTAGATTACCCACAAGAAGATTAGTGTTCTGGGGAGAAGTGAGCTCCTGGGAAGCTGTCTGCACATCACAGGGCCCTTCACTCTGTTTTCACATCTATTCCCAGTGAGGCGCCGCTTCTTAAAATCCCTAAGAACATTAGCTCCACCATGAAAAAAAAAAAAAAGACTATTTCTAATAAGCATCCGTGACTTTGTCTTGTTATTAAATAGAATGTGGAATCTCTTTCTTTCCATGTAAACAGAGGTTGGGTTTATTAGGTACCACCAGTGAAGGTGGCTTAGTTTGGAGGAAGAGAAGGAAGGAACTGTTTATTTTTTCAAATATTCCAGTTTTATAAGAGGGCTATTTGGTCCTTTGGGATACTTCGCTTCCTGTTATGAGACCAGTCAAATGGGATGAATGAATCAGACCATTCAGTTGGAGGCCATCAATATTAGCTGAATGGGCAAGAAGACAAGTCCTCTGTTTTTCAAGTGGCAGCAGAACACGTTCAGATCAATGCTGGCTCTAGGCTGGTGGAATTGCCGTCATTCATCCTTTGGGGCTTTCCACATTTTACAGAGAACTTCTATGGCCTGTGTGTCACGGACATGACTATCAACTCCTGCTTTTCCTTGCTGATAGGCATACATTTTGTTCAAGTATCCAGCTCTAGCCAAGAGGATTCAGATCACCAAGAAAAGTTCCTGATTAATCTACTTCAGCCAGCACATGGGGTTCCCCAAGGATAGTCAAGCAAAGGGATGGAATAATTTGGATCCCTGAGCTGTGACAGTTCTGTACCTTTTTTTATCTCTGGACTTTCCACCCTGTGATTTGTTATATATGTTAGTACGAGTCAGGGGTTTCTTTATTTGTAGCCTATACTAATACGATGTACCATCCCCAGTAAGGAATTCACCTTTATTCAGGCAATGCTCAGTTAAGAATGCTTTCCCCCTTACCTACCAGGGAACTTCTTTGGTGGCTCAGATGGTAAAGCGTCTGCCTTCAATGTAGGAGACCTGGGTTCAATCCCTGTGTCAGGAAGATCTCCTAGAGAAGGAAATGGCAACCCACTCCAGTATTCTTGCCTGGAAAATCCCATGGACGGAGGAGCCTGGTAGGTTACAGTCCATGGGGTCGCAAAGAGTCAGACACGACTGAGCAACTTCACTTTCATTCACTTTCACCTGGGCACTAGAACCTAGGCTGCAGTTTTCAATTGAATGAACTCAGAAGTAACTGCCAGGAGTGCTTTTGGCTACAAATATGATAGAAGGTTAGTTAAACACTTGGATGTTTGTCTGATGGAACAAAGCGTTCACTGTGGCTCATCATCAGCAGTGTGTAGACTTCTGACCTCATGCTTGTTGCCTCGTCCTGCAAGTTGGCTTTTAAACCTCCAGATGTCCATCTCATTCAGAAGGAGGGGGCAGTGGCAGCACCCTGTTTCCCTGATGCTTTCAATTTATGTCTCATGGTGAGAAATGTATCACAGGGTGTCTCTAGATTCATGGGACTCTGACAGAGCAAGTGTGCTTAGCCTAAAATACTGCTACCCTAGCAAAATTAAATTTGCCTTATTAAGAAGGAAGAGAATGTTTATTAGGTAGGCGGCTTTCAATGACTGCAACACTAGTTCAGATATTTATCTTTAGTTCTTTAAGGAACTAAAGAAGTTCTTTGAGATTTTACAAAGACAGCAAGATTAGATGAGAAGAACCAAGCTCATCCCGTGGCATTAACTACTTACAATTAACTTAATCATGAATAAAGAGGACCCAGGCTAGAAATAACCACAAAGTCTTGTATATTTCTTATCTAAAGGGAATGATGTAAACCTTAACCAGATGCAGCTAAAAGAAATATTGCACCCAGATCTTCCTTATCATCCTTGTACTGCACCATTCACAGACCTTCTCTAGGTCTCACAATGTTAAATGCTTGTTTCCCTTGAGCAGAGCTGCCAATGATCCATCTATCTATCCATCCATTGTCTCTCTATCCTTCCATCATCCGTCCATTTACTTATTCAATATAAGCTTTCTAAAGTGCAGAGTCTTTTCAACAATACTTCTAAAACTTTACCTTTGTTAGCGATGAGGCTACTGCGCAGGTCTGTGTAAATGTTCCTTCAATATGCTCACAAAATTCCTTGTTTTGCTGTCTATCAGACCTGTATGGCTGCTTCCTGCCTCCCTGCCTGTCTCTGGAGCAAGCTCCAATCTTCACTAGAGGGTAGGAGCAGTTTTGTTGCCTGCCCTGACTTTTGACAGGAAGAGAAGAGCTTTCAAGTTGAGGATTACTTGAAAAATCCCCTTGGAGACCTATCACTGACTCTTAAACTTAGGGAGATGCCCAGGGCAGCAAAATTAAGCAATGACTCTCACTCTTCTCCCCAGTCAGCACTACCACCCCTTAAGCTCAGGGTTTTGCTGTTTAACCCCATGGGGGTTGTGGTGTTCCTATTTTTACCCAGAGAGAAAACAAGAGCAAGAAAAGTTAAGGAACAGCTTAGTATTTCTCTCCTAGGTAAGGCAAAGAAATCTGCTGTCTCATCTCCAAAAATCCCAGTGAATATTATTTTGCTAAGAAATGGAGGAAGACCTGCTTCCATGAGCACATGTGAACACACGCAGGTGATTTTCCAAAACATGTTAGAAGATAGCTTGGAAATGCCCAGAGAGATGGTGGACAAGTGCATCGTCAGGGGAGGGGCAGTGTGGGAATCACCTGGTAGTCCAGTGTTTAAGACTCCATGTTTCCACTGCCAAGGGCTCGGGTTCAATCCCTGGTCGGGAAGCCAAGATCCCACAGGACGGAAAGTGCCCAAGAAAAAAAAAAGAATCTTAAAAAGCGGGGCAGAGGGAGCAGTTTTCTCAGAGCTACTGGAATGCTGCCTCCTGGGCTCAGAGTCCTTAACATTCCCACCAAATAAAATAACCGTACTTTCAGATTTTAAAAAGGGGAGGGCAGAGAAGTCATCTTTGGGTTATTTATTGTCCTGCAGCATGCACCCCTACAACCATTTTTTCATGTTTCATGGGTTGTTTAGATAATGGGTTAGCTGGAGATTGGCTGCTGGCAGTGCCTTTACTGGTCTCTGTTGGGTTCTTTTTTGCATTTTCCGTCAATGGGCAACTGGGTTGCCACTGGGCTGGATATCTGAGTCTCAGGTGTTCCTCTGTGTGATCATCCTTCATGTGATGACTATCCTCCAAGTCCTGTCCATGTGGCCTTATTTTATGATAAGGGTACTCAGGCTTCCCAGGTGACTCAGTGGTAAAAAAAATCTGCCTGCCAATGCAGGAGACTCGGGTTCGAACCCTGGGTCAGGAAGATTCCCTGGAGAAGGAAATTGCAACCCACTCCAGTATTCTTGCCTGGAAAATCCCATGGACAGAGGAGCCTCACAGGCTGCAGGCCAAGGGGTCACAGAGAGTCGTACACAACTTAGTGACTAAACAACAACTCAGACATTATACTTGAGAGCTCAGGGCATGGCAAAAGGTTCAGGCCTTCTTAATGCCTGGGCTCAGATTCCTGCAACATCTTTCCTCCAAATTCCATTGGTCAAAGCATTCATGGGCCAAACTAGATTCGGTGGAGGTAAATGTCTAATGTTTAGGAGTTTCAATGCTCAGACTGTCACTAGGAAAAGAAGGCATACTGAACAAAACTGATCAATTTTACAGCTTGACTTGTAGCCAGTACCAATGCCTCCTGGCAGAATCATTTAGGAGACAATCCTGACTTAGGGGACCTGGATTGTGAAATAGGGTTATGTAAGATTTTGGAGTCAGGCTGAGAGTCAGAGAGGCTCTTATTAATACACTCATTTCCACTCTGTGATTCCACATATGTCTTTAATAATCCTTTCCTCGGGATGAAGATAAGTCCTGCTTTAAAACATCTGAAGAAACTGCAGAGCAATGGCCTCATTCTGCTATGGCCAAGGCTGTCTTCAAGACCACCTGTAAGAGCACCCTATTTAAGCAAAATGTGTTGATTATTTTTAGCATAACTTAAGCCCCAGGAGACTAATGAGGTGTTAACAGTGTGTGTTAATTATGTGATTTTTGTTGTCTTCATTAAAGTTACAATTCTCAATCTGATTTGCCACCTGAAATCCCAGAGGAGCCACATTGCTCTTCTGACCCTGGCAGCTTTTAGTTTCCTGCAGTTTGCACAATCACATAAACATATTTTGTTTCCCCTGCGGAGAATCAGATGAGCATGGCTCCCACACTCAGAAGACCTTGGCTACCCCCTTCTTAATTCTTACACATTTTTAATCTCCGTTATGAGCAGTTGAATCTTAAAATAAGGTCAAGGTGCTGAATGCTAGCGACATTAGCTCATTGTTGACTGTTTAGAGCAGACTGTCCTTCAACTCATCAGAAAACTGCCAGAGAAGCTGAAAACCAGGAAGAAGGAGAAGCACAAAAATCAGCTTTCATTGCTTTTTGCAGTGTTTTAATTAACTGAGGAATTGTGTTGCATGCACACAACTCTGATTATTTTTAAACTTTTGCAATATATGCTATACCTCTGTCCCGAGTGACGATACATCCCATCCAGAAAAACCTTTTCTCAGGAAGAGATAATCACCTATCCCAGACTCATTTGAAGTAGCAATCAGCATCCCTTTCATGACTTTGCCTGCATTGCTGATGTTCTAGAGGGACTTTATTTGGCAATGGTGTTAGGGACCTATTGCAAGTCCAGGAGGTAATGGATTCAGGATTTCAGCTGAAAATGTCTTAATGATGGCCTCATCGGGATGAATGAAGTTGTAATGAAAATAGCAGGTGAATCTGACTGGCAAATAGGATATTATGAGTCTTCTTAGAAATTAGAATTGTCTAAAAATGGAATGGACTGTCACATGAGGTAGTGACCTCCCCATAAAAAATTCAGGGATATTGAAGTGAAGGTTCCATGTCAGAGAAAGGTTAGACTTGATACTCTTTGGGGTCTCTTCCAGTTTTCATCTAGATTCCATGATTGTTCAACTGGAGCAATAGCTTTGACTTTAGAAATTTGCAAATTGGGTTCCGTGATGAAATATGATAGAGTAGAAAGCCAGGCACTCCTGGATTCCAACCTCTGCCCTCTTACTAGTAGTTAGTAGTAGTTAAGTCGCTCAGTTGTGTCCAACTCTTTGCGACCTCGTGGACTGTAGCCAACCAGGCTCCTCCATCCATGGGATTTTCCAGGCAAGAATACTGGAGTGGGTTGCCATTTCCTTCTTCTAGGGCTGCGTTATGATGAGCAAGTTACTCAAACTCTCTGGGCTGTCTAAAATGAGGGTTGAAATATATCACTTCTAAGGCTGTTAATACACAGAAGAACTGTACAAAAAAGATCTTCACGACCAAGATAATCACAATGGCGTGATCACTCACCTAGAGCCAGACATCTTGGAATGTGAAGTCAAGTGGGCCTTAGAAAGCATCACGACAAACAAAGCTAGTGGAGGTATGGAATTCCAGTTGAGCTATTTCAAATCCTGAATGATGATGCTGTGAAAGTTCTGCACTCAACATGCCAGCAAATTTGGAAAACTCAGCAGTAGCCACAGGACTGGAAAAGGTCAGTCTTCATTCCAATCCCAAAGAAAGGCAATGCCAAAGAATGCTCAAACAACCGCACAATTGCACTTGTCTCACACACTAGTAAAGTCATGCTCAAAATTCTCCAAGCCAGGCTTCAGCAATATGTGAACTGTGAACTTCCAGATGTTCAAGCAGGTTTTAGAAAAGGCAGAGGCACCAGAGGTCAAATTGCCAACATCCGCTGGATCATGGC
Source organism: Moschus berezovskii (assembly GCF_049115385.1). NCBI lineage: Eukaryota > Metazoa > Chordata > Mammalia > Artiodactyla > Moschidae > Moschus > Moschus berezovskii. The sequence continues at coordinate 52,660,565 of NC_142464.1, read as the reverse complement.
GAAAGCAAGAGAGTTCCAGAAAAACATCTATTTCTGCTTCATTGACTATGCCAAAGCCTTTGACTGTGTGGATCACGATAAATTGAAAAATTCTGAGAGATGGGAATACCAGACCACCTGACCTGCCTCTTGAGAAACGTGTATGCAGGTCAGGAAGCAACAGTTAGAACTGGACATGGAACAACAGACTGGTTCCAAATAGGAAAAGGAGTACGTCAAGGCTGTATGTTGTCACCCTGACTATTTAACTTCTATGCAGAGTACATCATGAGGAATGCTGGGCTGGAAGAAGCACAAGCTGGAATCAAGATTGCTGGGAGAAATATCAATAACCTCAGATATGCAGATGACACCACCCTTATGGCAGAAAGTGAAGAGAAACTCAAAAGCCTCTTTACAAAAGTGAAAGAAGAGAGTGAAAAGGTTGGCTTGAAGCTCAACACTCAGAAAACAAAGATCATGGCATCTGGTCCCATCACTTCATGGGAAATAGATGGGGAAAGAGTGGAAACAGTGTCAGACTTTATTTTGTTGGGCTCCAAAATCACTGCGGATGCTGATTGCAGCCATGAAATTAAAAGACGCTTACTCCTTGGAAGGAAAGTTATAACCAACCTTGATAGTATATTAAAAAGCAGAGACATTACTTTGCCAACCAAGGTCCGTCTAGTCAAGGCTATGGATTTTCCAGTGGTCATATGTGGATGTGAGAGTTGGACTGTGAAGAAAGCTGATCACCGAAGATTTGATGCTTTTGAACTGTGGTGCTGGAGAAGACTCTTGAGAGTCCCTTGGACTGCAAGGAGATCCAACCAGTCCATTCTAAAGGAGATCGATCCTGGGTGTTTATTGGAAGGACTGATGCTAAAGCTGAAACTCCAATACTTTAGCCACCTCATGCGAAGAGTTGACTCACTGGAAAAGACTGTGATGCTGGGAGGGTTTGGGGATGGGAGGAGATGGGGACGACAGAGAATGAGATGGCTGGATGGCATCACCGACTCGATGGACATGAGTTTGAGTGAACTCCGGGAGTTGGTGATGGACAGGGAGGCCTGGTGTGCTGTGATTCGTGGGGTCGCAGAGAGTCGGACACGACTGAGCGACTGAACTGAACTGAACTAAACGCTGTTTTAAGAGTCAGAAGCAATACATTTAAAATACAAGACCCAAGGTAAGCACTCAGTAAATCATAGTTCTGGTTGCTCTTAGGAGTTTGATTCTTTACTTTGTTCTTCATCCCCCACTCCAATGATACGGTCTTGATTTGTAAAAACAGAAGAAATGGAGGTCTCAGAAAGTTATTGGTAAAAGCTCAAGCTTGTACAGTTGGACAATGAAGGCAGAGCAAGTCTTCATGCTACATCAACAGGTAGAGAGAGGTCACATGCCTAACCCAAAGACATATGGCCATTCCCCCAATCTGCCTCACCCACTCTACCGCCAGGGCTCCTGAACATTCTGCTGTGTCTTCTGTCCACAGGTCAGAGTCAATCTAGATGCCAGTAGCCCTCTGAAAAGATATTCCCATTGATGGTGGATTTAGCTCAACCAATGGAAACCTCTAGAAAGCTAGCATCTGGAGAACTGAGCTAGAATCTGTATTTGTGGACATTAAATTAATTGTGGTCTGCCATTAACTCATTGTTTACCTGTTTACCTATATGTGTTGGGCTTTGTGGAGGGAACACATTCATCTGTTTAGATCTTTGTATCCCCTTTTGTCCACATGGTTCAAAATTTTAAAGTTCAAAAATGGTATACATGACTCAGATGAACATATCTACAAAACGGAAACAGACTACAGACATAGAGATCAGGCTTGTGGTTGCCAAGGGGAAGGCAGGTGTGGGAGGGAAGGACTGGGAGTTTGAGATTAACAGATGCAACTATCGTATTTAGGATGGATAAACAACTACATGCTACTGAATAGTACAGGGAGCTATATTCAATATACTATAATAAGCCATAATAGAAAAAAAATTATGTATAACTGAGTCACTTTGCTATAGAGCAGAAATTAACATAATATTAAATAAATCAACTGTAGTTCAGTAAAGTTATTTTTAAAAGGCATACAACAAAAATGGGCCTTCCTGGTAGCTCAATGGTAAAGAATCTGCCTGCAATGCTGGAATCCCTGGGTCAAGAGGATCCCCTGGAGCAGGAAAGGGCAACCCACTCCAGTATTCTTGCCTGGGAAATCCCATGGACAGAGGGGCTTGGCAGGCTACAGTCCATGGGGTTGCAAAGAGTTGGACACAACTTAGCGTCTAAACATCCCACCAGCACATACAGCAAAAAGGCACCCTGATGCTTTGTACGTACCCAGTTCTCCTTTCCAGAGACAACTAGTTTATACAATACAGTTTATATGTATAGAATCCCAGAGGCATTTTTTTAACTTGAGGAAAATTCACATATGGCAATTTTAAAGTGTACAATTCAGTGGCATTTGGTGTATTTACGATGTTGTGCAGTCATCATGTCTCTAAAACTTTTTCAGCACGCCAGAAAAAGCAAAAGATAAAATTAACCATTATGTTCAGTTCAGTCACTCAGTCATGTCCGACTCTTTGCGACCCCATGAATCACAGCACACCAGGCCTCCCTGTCCATCACCAACTCCCAGAGTTTACCCAAACTTATTTCCATCAAGTCGGTGATGCCATCCAACCATCTCATCCTCTGTCGTCCCCTTCTCCTCCTGACCCCAATCCCTCCCAGCATCAGAGAGTCTTTTCCAATGAGTCAACTCTTTGCATCGGGTGGCCAAAGGATTGGAGTTTCAGCTTCAGCATCAGTCCTTCCAGTGAACACCCAGGACTGATCTCCTTTAGGAGGGACTGGTTGGATCTCCTTGAAGTTATGTTATTGCTACCCATTTCTCCCCCACTAGCCTCCTGCCTTGGTAACCACTAATCTGCTTTCCATCTTCATGAATTTGCCTATTCTGGATACTTCCTATAAAAGGAATCATACAATACATGACCTTTCCTGTCTAGCTTCTTTCACTTATAATGTTTTCAGGGTTCATCGAAGTTGTCGAGTGTATCACTACTTCGTTGTTTTTTATGGCTGGATAACATTCTGTTGTATGTGTATGCCACAATTTGTTTATTCATTTATCTGCTGATGAATGACATTTGAGTTGTTTTCACCTACTGATTATTATGAATAATGCTGTTATAGTCTTTTCTGTACAAGCTTCCATATGGTCATGTGTTTTCATTTCTTTTGCATATATACCTAGGAGTAAAACTGCTGGGTCATACAGCAATAGAATAGAATCTAAATATTGAGAAATAGGAAGTTTTTAAACATACAGTTTCCTCTATTTTCACACAGTTGCTAGCATACTACACATATTGTGTTTCGCTTTGCTTTATTCATTTGACAATGGACGCTATAGATCTTTTCAGTGGTATGCTGGTAAATAGTTAACAACCAGCTTTTGTGAGGTAGGGAGTGCCTGGATTGGTAGCATTTACAGATGTCTGTGATATAACTGCTACCATGGTCAATTTCAAGCTGTGTGAGGTCACTGAGTACAGAGTTAGGAAGAGAAGCTAATTATCTGCGCTCGTGAATTGGTCTAAGCCACTTCCATCACACAACTAGATCTTTCCATATCAGAACATGAAGAGCTGCCTCATTCCCTTTCATGACGATGTAGCAGTCATTTTAGGATGTACTATAATTTTTTAACCAGTCCCTTGTGGTAGATACTTAGGTTTTTTCCCGTATTTTACTTCCACAATCCAGACTTTAATGGATAACCTTGTACACCTGTCATTTTGCTCATGTGCAAATATAGCAGAGGACATGGTTCCATGACTTCATAAGAGGCACTATGGGAAGAAATTCTCAAAAGACAATTTATTCCTTCACTGGACAGTTCTGACTCTTAGGAAAAATTCTATGCAAAGAAATTGTCTGTTTTACCCCAGTTTCCTTGTGAGTAAAATAGATGCAAATTAACTAGCCACTTGCCAGTGTCAAAGAATTAATGTAAAACTTTGAAATGAAGAACATGTTTTTCTTCTGAAAGATCAAAATTTGTGTTAACACAAAGTGACATGGTTACAATTGGTGACCTCAAGCACTGTCACAAGTTGGTGGGTGAGAAAAAAGTCCATTCCTGGGACATTGTGACCCTGCTCTGCAATCCATAAGGGTGAGACTCCCAGCAGAGGGATCCAATGAAATGATCAGAAATAGGAGAGTTTCAATGCAGTTCTTCTTTAGATTACTTGACCAAGGAGCTGGAAGACTGTTTCTCGGCCATCTCATGCACGTCAGCCTCATCTGGGAAGCTTTTAAAATCTTGATGTCCAAGCCACAGCCTGGGTGGATTAAATCATGCTCTGCAGTTAGAAACACACACCTATATTTTTTAAAGCTCCCCTTGGTGAGTACACTGTTTAGCCAAGATTGAGAAGAGAATATGAGCAGGGAATCATATTAGAGAAATAGGAAAGCACATTGGTATTAGTCCAGGGGAAAACCAATGGGATGTATATGTACAAAGAAAGAGATTTATTCGAAGAAATTGGCTCATGTGGTTATGGAGATAGAAAATCCAAAATCTGCAGAATGGGCCTGCAGGCTAGAGACCAGAGAAGAGAAGATACTTCAGTTCAAGTTTAAAGGCCACTTGTTGCTGAATTCCCTCTTGTTTGGGGAGGTGAGTCTTCTGTTCTAGTCAAACCTTCAACTGATTGGATGAGGCCCACCCACAATATAAAGTGCTATCTGCTCTGTTCAAGGTCCACTGGTTTAAATGTTAATCTCATCCAAAAACCGTTCAGAAGAATGTTTGAGCACATATCTGGGCACTGTGGCCCAGCCAAGTTGATACACAAAATTAACCATCACAATTTAACAGTTGTTTGGAAATATTCAAAAATTTCATCTTTATGGTATAGGGACATGAATTCAGGGTCATTTAAAGGTATATCTCTCTAACTTGGTTACAAAGAGATGCCCTCTTAAATTTCTTTGCTGCATCCCTAGAGGAACCATTTACCAGTTACTTGTAAGCCCTATTCCCAGAACCCACAGATTTTATTAAAATTAAGAATTAGGAGAAGATAAGATATTTTGTTTCATCATCTTGGAATTGGATGTTTTTATTAAAAGATTATCAACTTTTTTGCCAGAAGGAGTGAGTGAGTGTTGTAAATTGTGCACAGAGATTTACTAGAGTCAATGTAAAAAGGTTGATCTTAGGTCAGGAACATATTCCTTTAAGAAAATCTGATTCCTTCTGCTCTCTTGAAAGAACTCCAGCAGCAAAACCCAGAATTAAAAAGATTAGTGTTGAGAGTTCTGTCGGTCTCAGCAGGAAGGACTATGGGGTTTATTGGGAAAATTTAATTTTCCCTTCTCTCCTTGATAAAAGGGCTTCCGAGTCTTTCCATGTCACCAGCAATGGTGTTTGCTTCCTTCCAGAGTAACTCCCCATGATTGGGAGTTTAGAATCCAGATTTTTCTAAGCAGCTGATCATCAGGTTTCCTGAATATCCCAAGGTGTTTGAATTTCAGTAGCCTTTGAATTGGGTTAGGAATCAAGGCTCCATGGTGATCTTAGCTGTGTGCTTCCATGTGCCTTTGCACTTCACGCTCTTGCTCACACTCCCATTTCAGAATCAGATATTCAGCCCAGTGAGGAGATCAAGGCCATAAGGAAAATGCAGGGGATCTGGGGACCACAGTGAGCTTCTCACAGTGGCCACATTCGATGCTCTGATTCCCAGAGGCCGTGGGTTCTCCCCCAAGCCAAGTTCAACCTGTGGAGCTAGCTGCTTGATAAAGCTGGGACTGTTGTGAGTCACCAGGAAACTGAGTCAGCCTCATTGATTTGGAGTAGGAGGGCGTGGGCTGAGTTTGTGGGGACCTTGAATGAGGATTTGTGGTCATGGAAATAGTTCCATTTTGCCAGCTACGAATCAGCCAGCATTCATTCGGTCCAGAAGCAGAAGAGCTGAAGTTAAAAATAAGTCAACCTTTTCATTTTAGGCAAGGCAGAGCACACCCTGAAATGGGAATTGGGTATCATGTGGACGGCCTCGCTCTGGAGACTCAGGCGGCAGGGGTAGGGGATACAGGGAAGGAGCACTAACCCAGGATCTCGCCTCCCTCCATAGCTTCCCTGACTGCTTTGTGGATAGTGGTGGATAGGGAAAGTATGTGGATCTATCTGTCTGGCAGGGAAGATGGCCTGAATTGAAGCAGAGTTGACCTCCTATCCTTCTCTTAGCTAAAGCTTGGGGGACCCAGAGCCTCAGTCTTCTCTCTGTACCTGGTCAGGAGATGGCATCACAGTAAGAGCACCTGTGCTGTGTGTGTTAGGTGTACATCGGTACTCAGCTACTCCGTTGTTAAAACACTGGAATATTTTCGTGCTCCTTGGTAAAGGTATATTGACCCTAGCCCTCTGTTTGTCTCATTGCTACCAGCTACCCAGCACCTCCTCTGGGATTTCATGGATTGCCCCAGTACCCAGTAACTAAAGGGTTGATGTACTTCCCCAGTGGCTCAGCAGTAAAAGAATTTGTCTGCAATTCAGGTGATGTGCAGGAGACCTCGATTCGATCCCTGGATCGGGAAGATCCTCAGGATAAAAGAAATGGCAACCTACTCCAGTATTCTTGCCTGGGAAATCCCACAGAGAGAGGAGCCTGGTATGCTACAGTCCATGGGGTTGCAAAGAATCAGACTCAACTTAGTGACTTAACGACAACCACAGCAAAGGGTTGATTCCTTGTGCAGCAGGACATCCAGAAAATCGAATTCCCTCTGTTCTCTTAAACAAACAAATGAAACCTCCAGTATCAAAATCCAGAATTCAAAAAGATTAGTGGTGAGGCTTCTTTTGGTCTCAACAGGAAGGAATCCGTGGTTTGGGGGGGAAATCATGGACAACCCAATTATCCTTTCTCTTCTTTATAAAAGGGTTTTGGAATTTTTCCATGTCATTAGCCGTGAGATCTTTCTTCCATAAATGACTGGAAGCTTCAGTGCCAACTACAACCTTTGGGATTAGTCCTAATCAATACAGCAGTGGTAAAGTACAGTGACCACCAACAGGGGGTGCAGATGTAGGTGTGGTCCACCTGAAGGAGGTGTTGGGCTGGTAACCCAAGGGACTGTATACACAGCCTTGCCTACTTAGCAGGAAATACTCCTGTTTCATCACAGCATTTTCCTGCTAGTTCAGTCGTCTGGGTATCATCTCCCATGTTCCGGGACACAGACTCTTGGGTTCAGCCACTCAGGCATCTTCACTATGCCTCTATGGTGCCTCCGCCCCCAGTGGTCCTCTGTTGGTGATACCACCACTATGGCCAGTCTGAAGTGAGGGCTCCCTTTCTCGTGTCCCTTGAATCCCAAATGTGGGCAGGTCCTTCCATGTGGTTCCCACAGAGGATCAGAGACCAGGATGTCATTTTTTAACAGGCGTGAGAGCGATGCAGGGAAGTAAATTACAGATCAAAGCTCATAGTTCTGATGGGCCTGGACCAATCCTGGCATCCTAAACGGGTCAGTTTCCCTGACATGCACCCTCCTGACTGCTTTGGGGCTAGGACGAGCTTCCCCCACCTGCCATCAGAAAGGCCAAGATGTCCCCACGTTTTAGAATTCAGGCCAGGTAACTCGGCGTATCTCAACAACAGGGAGGAAAGGGGTTTCTCACCTAGCTCTAAGGCCCCCAGTAAGACGCTGATAGCTTGGTCGAGGTGACTCGGCACTGGGTTCAACCAGGTCTCTCACCAAGAGTCCAAGCATCCTGCAAAGGATGGAAGCAACCAGGTACAGAACCCACTTACCATCAGGATGTTTGTTAGATTGTCATCCCCATTTTATAGAAGAGAAACTGAGTCCTGGAAAGGCTTAGTAACTCAGCTAAGCTCACACCGCCTGCAAAGCTTCTAAGACCATGTGCCTGAATGAACACTCTAAAACCTGAACTTCTAACCACTATAAAGCCCTTTTCTTATGTGGATCTGGAGAGCTGTTAAACATCTTCAATGATCAGCCTGTTGCAAATGTGCAAAAGGAAATGGCAACCCACTCCAGTGTTCTTGCCTGGAGAATCCCAGGGACGGCGGAGCCTGGTCAGCTGCCGTCTATGGGGTCGCAGAGAGTCGGACACGACTGAAGCGACTTAGCAGCAGCAGCAGCAGCAGCAGCAGCAGCAGTTAAGAAGGAAGTTGAGCTTGAAGGCTTCTGGTGGGTTTCATAGGGAACAGAAACCAACAATGGGGAGCTTAGAAACTCCTCCTCATCAGTGGAACTCTGGAAATTTTCCAGTTCATTCCTTGACCATCGTATCAGTAGTGTCAGGAGAGGCAGCTTGAGCCACAACAGTATTGTTCTTGAGTTCTTCAGCTGCCATGTTCCCTCACACATTATTCTATGCAGCTGTTTAAGATTAGCAAACACATGTATGATGATCACAAACAGGCTCTTCAAACATAAGACCTTGATCTACCACGTTCTCCAGTTTCTTGTGTATCAGTCTTCTTCCGACTGTGATAAAGTTCCATTTGGGATGAGTATGGTTTTTCTGATTTTTTTCAAATCAGATTCCTCATCGCTGTGTCTTTCTGCCTTGTATCCTTCAAATCCCTCCATCACTTGGGTCAGTAAATTCAGTTCTCTGACGTAACAAAGATTAGAAAGCAGAAACACGGAATCACTTAGATCTGTGTTATATATATAGTTTCCCTTCCTTCCATCTTTCCTTCCAAATATAAAATAAAGAAAGAAAAATATTCCATAATATCAAAATAGTTTTAATAATTTTTTCATTCTTTTCAGTGTTTTCCATATGCCCCTTGTGTATTACTCCATTGACAGTATACATGCAATTCTGTAGAATTTGATATAGTGTCTGGAGATTTTAAAACATATCTGTAAATTATTTGCCACTCCTCTCTTTAAGGGGTAGTTTCTGTTTCTCCTCTCCTCTAATCTGGAATGACTTAGTGACCTCCTTGTAGCCAGTAGAATGCAGCAAAAGTGATGCTGTGTAACTTTCAGAAGTGGGTCAGACAAGGCCACAAAGCTTTAGTCTGGTTCTTTGGGATGTTAGCTCTAGGGGAAACTGGCAGCATGTGAGAAGGCCAAGTATCCTGAGACTTTCATGCTAGGAATCCCACACGTAGACACTCTGATCGACAGCCCAGCTGAGCTTGCAGCTGACAGCCAGCATCAACTGCTAACTGTATGAGTGAGCCATCTTGGACATCCAGCCCAGGCTGACATGTTGTTGCAATTGCATGAGTAACCTCAAGCAAGAACTGCTCAGCAGAGCATTTTTCAAGTTTCTAATGCACAGAATCATGAGTGAAATAAAACCGTTGGTTTAAGCCACTGAGTGTTGAGCCAGTTTTCCATACAACACTAGTAACAAAAATGAATTTTGGTACCTGGAAATGAGCAGCTGCTATAATAAAAACCTAAAACATGTGACATTGACACTGGGCAAGGTATAAGGGCTGGAAGGGCTGTGAGAAGTATGTCAGTGACAGCTTGAAAGAACGTAAGGAAAATGTTACAAGGAACTAAAGGAAAGGAGACTGTTGTTTAGTGGTAGAAAGTTTAGCAAAACCATCACCTGCAGTGATGTGGAAAGTAGAAAATGCACTCAATGAACTTTATGCTTCGGGTAAGAAAACTTCCAGGCAAAGTGTTTAAGATGCCACCTGGCTTCTTTGGAGACTTTAATAAAATGAGAGCAGAATGATATAAACAGATTAACTGAAAAATCAACTATACAGTTTTCAAGTGGAATTTGGAGGAAATACAAATGACAAAAGAGAATATTTTTATCCAGCAGAAGATTGAAAGTAAAAACAAGCCCAGGAAAAAGATTTTCAGGAAAATGTAGTCACAGGGTAAAAATGAATCCAGAAATGGTGAGTTTAAAACACTCTTTTAAAGATTTCAGAAAGATCCAAGGTGGTATCTCAAAAATGTCATCAACCAGATAAAAAAATTGTCTAAGGACCTTAAGGCCACTCTTTGTAAACCATACTTCTTAAATAATAGGAGGACTTCTAGACTCTCAAGGATGTTGCCATTAGCAGCTTTATAGGGAGTCAAAGGAAGAGAAGGGTCTACCTCAAAGATCTTTTGTGAATTTTATCTAATGAAGGAAACAATAATATTTCATAAAGACCCACAAAATTTTCAATAGAATTTTACTTGCAGAAGCAATACCAGCTTGAACTGAAAAAGACAGCACCAATATGAAATGGGAAAAAAAGGCCTTTGGAATTCCAGCCCTTCTGTGAGAAAGAAGCAGAATGAGAAAGCTACCCAGCGACAAATAGACCATTTATTACAGAAAAGGAAGGACTACGCAAAGCCACCCATAGAGGCAATGCAATCCATATGAAAACTCCAATGGCATTTTTCACATAAAAGAAAAAATAATCTGAAAATCTGTAAGGAATCACAGAAGACTCCAAACAGCCAAAGCAATCCTGAGAAAGAAAAACAGCTGGCAGTCTCACATTTCCTGATTTCAAACTATACTAAAAAAATACAAGAATCAAAACAGTATGATACTGACATAAAGGTAGACACATAGACCAATGGAACAAAACAGAGAGCCCAGAAATAACTCCTTGCATATATGGTCAACTAACACTTGACCGGAAGTCAACAATACTCAATAGGGAAAGGATAGTCTTTAATAAATAATGGTGTGAAAACTGGATAACTTCATACAGGCAGTAAATGAAATTGGACCCCTCTCCTATGCCACTCACACAAAATTACAATGGATTAAAAACTTAACCATAAGACCTGAAACTGTTCATTGGAAGGAGTGATGCTAAAGCTGAAACTCCAATACTTTGGCCACCTCATGCGAAGAGTTGACTCACTGGAAAAGAGTCTGATGCTAGGAAGGATTGGGGGTGGGAGGAGAAGGGGACGGCAGAGAATGAGATGGCTGGATGGCATCACCAACTCGATGGACATGAGTTTGAGTGAACTCCGGGAGTTGGTGATGGACAGGGAGGCCTGGTGTGCTGTGATTCATGGGGTTGCAAAGAGTCGGTCACGACTGAGCAACTGAACTGAAGACCTGAAACCATGTAACTTCTAGGGGAAAAGCTAACTAGAAGAAAACAGAGGAAAAAGCTCTTTGACATCAGTCCTGACAATAGTTTTTTGGACATGACACAAAAAGCACAAACAAAACTAAAAATATCAACAAGTGGGATTACATCAAACAAAAAAACTAAGGGCTAACCCTGTGCACTGCTAGTGGGAATGTAAATTGGTTCAGCACTGTGGAAAACAGTACAGAGTTCCTCAAAAAACTTAAAAATAGGACTACCGTATAATCCAGCAATCCTACTTCTGAGTATATATCCAAAGGGTTTGAAAATAAGATATCAAATAAATAACTGCATTTCTGTGTTTATTGCAGCATTTTATTCACAATAACCAAGATATGGAAGCAGCCTAAGTGTCCATCCATAGATGAATGAAAGCCGAATGGATTTATCAAGTGGTGTATATCTATATATACACACATTGGAATATTATTCAACCATAAAAAAGAAGGAAATCATGCTATTTCTGACAAACTAGATGGACCTTGAGAGCATTACACTGAGTTAAGTCAGACAGATAAATGTAAATATTATATGATCTCACTTATATGTGGAATCTAGAAAAGCAAACTCCTAGGAACAGAGAGTACAGTGGTGTGGGAGAAATTGGGAAGATGTTGGTCAAAAGGTACAAACTTGCAGTTGGAAGATGGGTTCTGGGGATCTAATCACTGCAGTGTGATATAGTTAACAATACTGTAGTATACAATTAAAAGTGGCTAAAAGAATAGATCTTAAATGTTCTCACTACAAGAAAGAAACAGTAATTATATAACATGATGGATGTGTTAGTTAAGGCTACAGTGGTAATCATATTGCAATATATGTATATCAGATCAACACACTGCATACTTTAAACTGACACAATATTACATATAATTATATCTCAGTAAAAATTTAAAATTTTTAAAAATTACTACAGCTGCTTCCCGGTTCTTTTTCTCAAATACAGGTAATAAAAATAACCACCTTCCTCATTTTCCTTCATTTGGATTATTTCCTTAGAATAAATTTCCAAAAGGAAAATAACCAAGTGAAAGCATATGAACATTTTCATAATGTCTATTTCACAGTGCCAAATTACTTTCCTAAAAGATAGTACCAATTTTCCACCAAAACCTTATGGGTATAGCAGTTTAACTGCAACTTCACCAGCTTTGGGTATCATAATTTTAGATATATTTAAAAGCATCACAAATCCAAAGCTGTTCTTGTGTATCTATTGTAAAATTCCAATACCCTAATCCTAGAAAAGAATCCATACTAGTTGCAGCCACAGATCTCCCTCAGCTCAGTCTAACCCAGTTTTTTATTACCTGGTTGATGTTTTCCTTTTTATCCAAACGAAATTATTCTATTGTATTTTGAGCCTCTTTCTGGAAGGTTGGCCAAGAAGAAGGACTATTTTCCCTCTGCTTTGCTTACATGCCTCTCAAAAATAGCCCTGAACTAGGACTTCCCTGGTGGTCTGGTGGCTAAGACTCCATACTCCTAACACAGGAGATCCAGATTTGGTCTTTGGTCAGGGAACTAGATCCCACATGCCACAATTTAGTGTTCACAGGCTGCAACTAAAGATCCCATCCCACAGCTAAGACCTGGGCAGCCAAATAAAATAAATAAAAATAAATATTAAAAAATAGCCCTGAATTATACTGACTTTCTAGGCTTCTCTGGTGGCTTAGCTGGTAAAGAATCCACCTGCAATGAGGGAGACCTGGGTTCAGTCCCTGGGTTGGGAAGATCCTCTGGAGAAGGGAACAGATACCCACTCCAGTAGTCTTGCTTGGAGAATTCCATGGACTGTGTACAGTCCATGTGGTCACAAAGAGTTGGACATGACTGAATGACTTTCACTCTGGTCTACCTGGATCCTGCTATCATTACCATTTACTGCGAGTTTACTGTGAACCATATGCATGTTGAACTGTTATTTCATTCTTTCCCTTGCAAGGTAGACTTTATTCCTCCCTTTCAGGTAAGGACTAGAAATCAGAATCATTAGATAACTTGTCCGGATCACAATTTGTAAGTGATAGAGACAGAATTTGAACCCGTGCTTTAGGCCACTACGTTTCACTGCCATCTATTGACTGTTTTCTTCCCACTCACCCAGACTTTCAGGAAGGAAGGAAGAAGGCAGTGGAAAATATCCATTTGCTCCTTTCAAAATTGTCTACTTCCTCCAAATACTATCCTGATCCCTATTTTTGAACCATCCCAATTCAAAAGTCAGCATCTAGTTTTTAACTGTGTCTGTTTCACCACATGACAATGGCATTAAGGTTCACCTTGATGTACATTTTGTTTAGAAATGTTGGAGAGAAAGTAAAAGTGAGTATGCCTATGTAAATATATGAATGTCTTTTCTGAAAAATTTTTTCAAGAGTCAGAAAATTTTATACTTCTTAAAGTGGGAAGAAAAAAAGTATTTTAAGTTATTCTGCTTTTTTGCAGACTTTTATATTTCTTCTCCTTCCTTGGGATAAGCTGGGGTATGAAATATTGAAGCCAAAGGACGAGATCACTGAGAGATTGGAGAGTGAGCCGCAAACATGACTCGGCTTGTCTGGAATGCGAGCTCCATGAAGGCAAGGTCTGTGCCTCTTCATTGCTATGTCCCCTTTACCAGCAGCTGAGACTCCGTAGGCACTCATATCTGTGAAATGAATGAATGAGCCACATGGCTTCCTGCCCAACAGTCCTCTAAGTCTGGACAGCTGAGGTAACTTGTCACATGACTTCAGATTCAGCAACTGCCATGGAACCAGTCCTGGGTGCTTGATACGCAAAGCCTTGTCCCTGGACCAGTGCCTGGAAGCTTATCCAGAATGCCAAGCCTCCCCTTCCCAAACTGGATGAATCAGAATCTACATTTTAACAAGATCTCCAAGTGATTCATACCCATGTAAAAATGTCTTAATGACTGTCTAGGCCGGTCTCAGAATGTGGTCTCTGAAGCAGCAGCCGCAGCCTCAGCTAAGAGCCCATTAGAACACCTACTGAATCAGAAATTTTGAAGCAATATATGCTTGTAACCTCCAGGAGGTTCAGATACATTTTAATATTTAGAACCATTGACACAGCTTCATCACTGTTCTTAATTTCACTCAAACTTTAGATCTTGGCTGTAGTAACCGGACCGTTTTCTTTTTTCCTATAACCAAATCTTTACTTGAACTGCTTGAAAGTGGGAAGCCTACTTTCTTTTGAAGCTTTTCATTTCAGGTTTGGATAGCTCGGAAAAGTCTTCCTTACCAGTTGTATGTAGATTGACATTTTCTATTCTGTTCCAAACGCAATGAATAACTTCATTCTTCTGACCCAGTCCTTAAAGGGTCCAGATATAAAATTCTAAATATGAGTTTCAGAACACAGGAACAGATCATGGAAAGACTGTCCAGGCCTGTGGAGACTGCAATTCCCTGTGCAAAGATGCTCAGAAGAAGGGACATGAGAAAGGTGGAGTCTGGCCGTTTCAGATTCATTCACCTGCAGGGCTGCATGTGTCCAGAAGAGGGCCTCTTTCTAGTCCACATGTAAGCGCTGGATGAGCCAGCTGAGGTCCTGAATCTAGTGGTGCATGGATGATTATTTAAATATACAGTAGGATGCATGCATGCTAAGTTGCTTCAGTCCTGTTGGACTCTTTGTGACCCTATAGGCCCTAGCCTAGCCCAGGTCCCTCTGTGCATAGGATTCTCCTGGCAAGGATATTGAAGAGGGTTGCCATGCCCTCCTCCAGAGGATCTTCCCGACCCAGGGATCGAACCAAAGTCTCCTGTGGCTCCTGTTTGGCAGGCAGATTCTTTACCGCTGAGCCACCGGGGAGGCCCATACAGTAGGGTACCACAGTCTTAAGATCAATGCAGTGCATGCAGTTTTAACATTTTCTATGCTGTGCGCTTCCACCTTGATTACAGCTGATGGATTACTCTGCTTTGCTCCTTCCGACAGTTGTAGAACTGTTTGCTCTTCTTCTAATTCCCACTCTTTCTCCTGGTTCACTGTTAGTCTGTCACTTGTCAGCGACTTGATCTCTTCTTTAAGGTTTTATTAGTGTATCTTCTTCCATTTCTGAGCTCTTACACACGGTTCTGCAAATTCTTTTAAAACTCAAACATTTTTCAGCCAATAAATGCCTAAAGTACACATAGTTTTTTGTAAATAGGGTTTGTACAATGAATTCATTTAGAACAGGAAATATATATGTATGCATATATATAAGTCATATAGCTGTCACCTGCCTGCCACTTACCAGTGTCGGTACTTATAAACTAACATCTCTGGTTTTCACAAAGAAACATTCTTCGGCTGAGATTATAAGAAGAAAGCACATTTCCTAGTGGCCCTGGGGGAAATTTAAGTCTTTCACTTAAAGGGATATAGAATTAAAACGTGTCTATTTGTAGTTTCTGCCCATTGATCCTAGCTGTCACTGGCAGCAAAGAGAATGAATGTAATCCTTCCTCCTCCTGTCTGCCCTGGAGATCTTTAAAAACAGTTATCATACCTCCCCTTCTCTATTTCATCCTCTTAATCCCTCCTGCATAAATAAAACGCCCTCCGTTCCTCCCATTGTTTATCGTGTGGTAGTTTCAGTTTGCCATCGTGATTGTTCTCCTTTGAACAGGTTCTTTTTAGTCTATAGCACACAAAATAGATGATGCCAAAACAAGATCTATCTTGGAGTGCTCTGAGAAGCATGGAATAAAGAAAGAAATATCATCTCCCTTGTTTAAGATAATATACGTATATTAATGTTACTTAATATCACAGATTGCTTACTTAAGCCCCCACATCCTACTCCTGGCCCTCATCAAACAAAACCCTAGATTCTCATGCATGATATTGGTGAGGAGGCCATTGCTACACAGTGTTGCCTTGCATGGTTTTCAGTAGGGCTTCCTCTTACTGTAGCTTCTGGGGCTTTCCAGCCTCCTGCCCCTCCAGAAAAGATAGCCAGCAGCCAAGTCTCTCTATGCCACGTTCCTAGTCCCAGTCCCAGTTCAGTCTCAGGACGGCTCAGGACAGCCTTTGTAATGATTGCTGGCTGTGTATTCACCAGCAGGCTTGAACACTTGATTTTTAACAAGAGCCACAAAAATGAAGTGCTATCTACGAGGAAATCTGGTGACAATGATTTGTTATTATTACTTCTATTCCCAGCCCAGATGGTTCTCCAGATGAAATGGATAAAAAAAAATTGGATCCTCTTTGTGGCTGGTGACAGGTGCAGACTTGGCCCCTCCAGTGGGATCTCATCAGACACACAGCTCACCGCCGGCTCGGGAGCTTCCCACAGGCACGTGTGTGTGCAGCAATCCCGAGAACTGTCAAGTGAATAATTGGCCTCTTATCTGGAGTCTTTAGAAGATTCCCTTCTGCACATCCTTTGTAAAGCTATATCAGTCAGGGTCTTTGTTTGCAAGCAACAGAAACAGGGTCTGGCTAACTTGAGCAGAAAAGGTATCTTTTGAATGAACATAGTGGGTCTTTCCACAATTGATAAGAGGCCAGACAACCAGGCTTTGTATATAATGAGAACCAGGGGAGTCCCAGGAATGTAAGTAGCAAGAGATAATTGACAATCTTATCAGGGTGTGGCTCAAATAAACGAACTACAACTTCTTATTTTCTGACTTTGTATCACACCCATCAAGATTTCAAATTTGAGTCCAGGGACTTCCCTGGTGGTCCAGTGGTTAAGAATCCACCGTGTAATGCTGGGGACACAAGTTCAGTCTCTGGTCAGAGAAATAAGATCTCACAGGCCTGCGAGCTACAAAGTCCACGTGCTCTAACTACTGAGTCTGTGCACTGCAACGAATGATCCCATGTGACACAAAGACAGTCCCTCAGGCCACAGCTGAGACCCAACACAGCCAAATAAATAAATAAATGGTGTTTCACAATAGATGAATAAAATTTGAGCCCCGAGAGTTTGAGGTCTCACTGATGTCTTAGGTGTATCTCCTGGCTAGAAAAGGGTGCAGCCTCTGGTTAGCAGTCTCAGCAAAGCAATGCACAATAGAGACATAAGGACATAAAATTATATTGAAAAGGTGGGATTTCCGGAATGGCAGAGAGAGGAGCTCAACAAATTCTTTCTGTCCCAAACAACTGTAAAACCAGATAGAAATGTCAAAAACAACTCTGAGACCCTGAACACTGTCCAAAGACATGCAACAAAACTGAGATGTGTTTATTTAAGTAAGGCTACTGGAACCTGGCTAAGGACAGTTGGACTCTATGATATTTCAACCCACAGCTACTCCCATCATCCCTTCAGTTGCATCAATATCATAGGTCTACCAGGGCAGGACAAGCTCTGAAAACCAACTACAGTTTTTTTCAGAGAAAGCTGACACAATTTGGAGGGGTACATGGAAAAAATCCCATGCCTTCAGACATCATGATAACAGTACTGATTGCATTAGCAAACAAATGGGAAAGGTTAATGTGACAGTTAGTCTTTAGGCTGTGATATTGTTTGGGACATTGGTAGAAGAAGACTTAGAAGCATAGCCAGAAATTTGACAATGATATTAAAGGAACTGGATAGGCAGAGTTGGCCTCAATAAGCTCCAGCCTATCCCCAGAGATCTCAAAAGCTGTAACCATGCTCCAGGCTAAGTGCATATCCAAGAGAGGCTGGAAAAGATGTTAGCTATGTACATATGCCTGAATAATGTGAGATTTTGTGTACAAACAGAGAAGACACAAACAGACATAAAGTAGAAGCAAGAGCAGATTTATAACCTGCTTGAATTTAAAGCGAAAAGCAAAGGAGAAAAGGAAAGATAAAAGCATCTGAATGCAGAGTTCCAAAGAATAGCAGGAGAGATAAGAAAGCCTTCCTCAGTGATCAATGCAAAGAAATAGAGGAAAACAACAGAATAGGAAGAACAAGGGATCTCTTCAAGAAAATTAGGGATTCCAAGGGAACATTTCATGCAAAGATGGGCTCGATAAAGGACAGAAATGGATGGACCTAACAGAAGCAGAAGATATTAAGAAGAGGTGGCAAGAATACACAGAAGAACTGTACAAAAAAGATCTTCATGACCAAGATAGTAACGATAATGTGATCACTGACCTAGAGCCAGACATCTTGGAATGTGAAGTCAAGTGGGCCTTAGAAAGCGTCACTACGAACAAAGCTAGTAGAGGTGATGGAATTCCAGTTGAGCTATTTCAAATCTTGAAAGATGATGCTGTGAAAGTGCTGCACTCAATATGCCAGCAGATTTGGAAAACTCAGCAGTGGCCACAGGACTGGAACAGTCAGTCTTCATTTCAATCCCAAAGAAAGGCAATGCCAAAGAATGCTCAAACTACCGCACAATTGCACTCATCTCACACGCTAGTAAAGTCATGCTCAAAATTCTCCAAGCCAGGCTTCAGCAATATGTGAACCGTGAACTCCCAGATGTTCAAGCAGGTTTTAGAAAAGGCAGAGAAAACAGAGATCAAATTGCCAACATCCGCTGGATCATGGAAAAAGCAAAGAGAGTTCCAGAAAAACATCTATTTCTGCTTCATTGACTATACCAAAGCCTTTGACTCTGTGGATCACAATAAACTGTGGAACATTCTGAAAGAGATGGGAATACCAGACCACCTGACCTGCCTCTTGAGAAACCTGTATGCAGGTCAGGAAGCAACAGTCAGAACTGGACATGGAACAACACACTGGTTCCAAATAGGAAAAGGAGTACGTCAAGGCTGTATATTGTCACCCTGCCTATCTAACTTGTATGCAGAGTACATCATGAGGAACGCTGGGCAGGAAGAAGTACAAGCTGGAATCAAGATTGCTGGGAGAAATATCAATAATCTCAGATATGTAGATGACACCACCCTTATGGCAGAAAGTGAAGAGGAACTCAAAAGCCTCTTGATGAAAGTGAAAGAGGAGAGTGAAAAGGTTGGCTTGAAGCTCAACATTCAGAAAACAAAGATCATGGCGTCTGGTCCCATCACTTCATGGGAAATAGATGGGGAAACAGTGGAAACAGTGTCAGACTTTATTTTTTTGGGCTCCAAAATCACTGCAGATGCTGATTGCAGCCATGAAATTAAAAGACGCTTACTCCTTGGAAGGAAAGTTATGACCAACCTTGATAGTATATTAAAAAGCAGAGACATTACTTTGCAACAAAGGTCCGTCTAGTCAAGGCAATGGTTTTTCCCGTGGTCATGTATGGATGTGAGAGTTGGACTGTGAAGAAAGCTGATCGCCAAAGAATTGATGCTTTTGAACTGTGGTGTTGAAGAAGACTCTTGAGAGTCCCTTGTACAGCAAGGAGATCCAACCAGTCCATTTTAAGGGAGATCGATCCTGGGTGTTCATTGGAAGGACTGATGCTAAAGCTGAAACTCCAATACTTTGGCCACCTCATGAGACGAGTTGACTCACTGGAAAAGACTCTGATGCTGGGAAAGGTTGGGGGCGGGAGGAGAAGGGGACGACCAAGAATGAGATGGCTGGATGGCATCACCGACTCTGTGGACATGAGTTTGAGTAAACTCCGGGAGTTGGTGATGGACAGGGAGGCCTGGCGTGCTGTGATTCGTGGGGTCGCGGAGAGTCGGACACGACTGAGCGATGGAACTGAACTGAACTGAATTTAAATGTGTTTTCAGATCCATAGATCCAACAGCCAAGGGTAGAAGCCTTACTGACTGAAGGTGCTTGAATACAACCTCTAACCAATTAGTAAGCTATGCTGAACTAAGGGTGAATTGTAGGATGGCAAACTTAGAAAGGAAAACAAGAACAAAAAGAAAAATTAGCAAAGACATGCAAAGACTGAAGTTGAGAGACTCTACAGAATAAGTCAAAGCAAGTCGATAAACAAACAAACAAACAATGCTAACAACCACTCCCAGAGAGGCATTCAGAATCCAGAGTTGCTATAATATATTATCTAAAATTTCTAGTTTCTAATAAAAGATTATAAGACATTTGAAGAAACAGGAAAATAGGAAATGCTTAGGGAATAAGCAGTCAATAAAAGCTGTCTCTGAGAGATCCTGTAAGATGGTGGACTTAGAAGAAAAAAAAACTGTAAAGCAGGTACCAAAAATATGTTCAAAATTAAAAGAAATTACATTTAAAAATTAAGGGAAAGTATGGTGACTGACTCATCAAATAGAGAATATTGACAAACAGATGGAAATCATGTTTTGAAAAGCAGTGGCCACAGAACTGGAAAAGGTCAGTTTTCCTTCCAATCCCAAAGAAAGGCAATGCCAAAGAATGCTCAAACTACCACACAATTGCACTCATCTCACACACTAGTAAAGTAATGCTCAAAATTCTCCAAGCCAGGCTCAACAATACATGAACCGTGAATTTCCAGATTTTCAAGCTGGCTTTCGAAAAGGCAGAGGAACCAGAGATCAAATCCCCAACATCTGTTGGATCATCGAAAAAGCAAGAGAGTTCCAGAAAAACATTTATTTCTGCTTTATTGACTGTGCCAAAGCCTTTGACTGTGTGGATCACAACAAACTCTGGAAAATTCTTAAAGAGACGGGAATACCAGACCAACTGACCTGCCTCTTAAGAAATCTGTATGCAAGTCAGGAAGCCACAGTTAGAACTGGACATGGAACAACAGACTGGTTCCAAGTATGAAAAGGAGTATGTCAAGGCTGTATATTGTCACCCTGCTTATTTAACTTATATGCAGAGTACATCATGAGTAACGCTGGGCTGGATGAAGCACAAGCTAGAATCAAGATTGCTGGGAGAAATATCAATAACCTCAGATATGCAGATGACACCACCTTTATGGCAGAAAGCGAAGAAAACCTCAAGAGCCACTTGATGAAAGTGAAGGAGGAGGGTGAAAAAGTTGGTTTAAAACTGAACATTCAGAAAACTAAGATCATGGCAACTGGGCCCATCACTTCATGGGAAATAGATGGGGAAACAGTGGAAACAGTGACAGACTTTATTTTGTTGGGCTCCAAAATCACTGCAGATGGTGATTGCAGCCATGAAATTAAAAGATGCTTACTCCTTGGGAGAAAAGTTATGACCAACCTAGACAGCATATTAAAAAGAAGAGACATTACTTTGTCAACAAAGTTACGCTCGTCAAAGCTATGGTTTTTCCAGTAGTCATGTATGGATGTGAGAGGTGGATCATAAAGAAAACTGAGCACAGAAGAATTGATGGTTTTGAACTGTGGTGTTGGAGAAGACTCTTGAGAGTCCTTTGGACTGCAAGGAGATCCAACTAGTCCATCCTGAAGGAATTCAGTCCTGAATATTCATTGGAAGGACTGATGCTAAAGCTGAAACTCCAATACTTTGGCCACTTGATGTGAAGAACTGACTCATTTGAAAAGACTCTGATGCTGGGAAAGATTGAAGGTGGGAGGAGAAGGGGATAACAGAGGATGAGGTGGTTGGATGGCATCACCGACTCAATGGACATGAATTTGAGTAAATTCTGGGAGTTGGTAATGGACAGGGAGGTCTGGCGTGATGCAGTCCATGGGGTCACAAACTGTCAGACGTGACTGAGCAACTGAACTGAACTGAACTGAACTAAAATGGAAAATTAACAGTTGAAAAGTAAAGTAAGGGAAATGGAACTTTCACTAGAGGAGCTTGACATCATATTTGAGATGCCATAATAAAGAATCAGTGAGCTTGAATATAAATCAACAAAAATTATACAATCTGAAGAACAAAAAAGAAGAA
Organism: Moschus berezovskii; assembly: GCF_049115385.1. Taxonomy (NCBI): domain Eukaryota; kingdom Metazoa; phylum Chordata; class Mammalia; order Artiodactyla; family Moschidae; genus Moschus; species Moschus berezovskii. Next base: position 52,638,704 of record NC_142464.1, on the reverse strand, counting down.
AATTGCATAGAACCTCAAACAATCATAAGAATCCATGTACATGCCAACATATACGTAACGGTAATATCTGAAGGAGAGAAGTGAGGGAAAGGGCAAAATATATTTGAAGAAATAATGGCCAAAAAATTCCCAAGTTTGATAAGAAACATGAATCTACAGATTCAAGAAGTTTTATGAAGTCCAAGTAGTATAAATACAAATAGATCTATATCTAACTACATCATATACATACACCTATAGCCAATTAATCTTCAACAATGGAGCCCAGAATATACAATGGAGAAAAGACAGTTTCTTCAGCATGTGTTGGGAAAGGTGGACAGCCACATATAAATCAATGAAGTTAGAACACTCCCTCACACCATATACAAAGATAAACTTGAAATAGCTTAAAGACTTAAATATAACACATGACACCATTTAACTGTTAGAAGGGAATATAGGCAAACCATTCTCAGGCATAAATCATGGCAATATTTTCTTAAATCCATCTTTCAGTGTGCAAGAAATAAAAGCAAAAAACAAAAAAGGGACCTAATCAAATTAAGTTTTGCACAGCAAAGGAAATCATAAACAACACAAAAAAGCTATTTACAGATTGGGAGAAAATATTTGCTAATGATTCAACCAACAATGGCTTAATTTTTAAAATATACAAATGACTCATAAAGCTTAATATCAAAAAGCAAACAACCCAATCAAAAATGGGTAGAAGATCTAAATAGACATTTCTCTAAAGAAGACATACAGATGGTCAACAGGTACATGAAAAGATTCTCATTATTGCTAATTATTAGAGAAATGCACATCAAAACTACAATGAAGCATCACCTCACATTGGCCAGAATGACCATCGTAAAAAGTCTACAAATAATAAATGCTGGAGAGGGTATGGAGAAAAGGGAACCTTCTTGCATTGTTAGTGGTGATGTAAGTTGATACAGCTATTATGGAAAGAAGTATAGAGGCGCCTTAAAAAAAAACTAAAAACAGAGTTGCCATATGATCCAGCAATCCCACTCTTGGGCATATATCCAGAAAAGACGAAAATTCTAACTTGAAAAGATATATGCACCCCAGTGTTCAAGTGCATGCATGTGCTATGGAAGCAACCTAAATGTCCATTGACAGATGAATGGGTAAAGAAGAAGTGGTGTATATATGCAATGGAATATTACACAGCCATAAAAAAGAATAAAATGTCACCATTTGCAGCAACATTGATGCCCCTAGAGATCATCATACTAAGTGAAGTAAATTGGACAGAGAAAGACAAATATTACATGATATCACTTGTATGTGGAGTCTAAAAATCAACACAAATTAACTTATTTATAAAACAGAAACAGACTCACATAGAAAACATTATCGTTACCAAAGGTATAAGGAGGAAGGGATAAATTAGGAGTATGAGATTAAACAACAGGATTTACTGTATAGCACAGGGAACCATATTCAATATCTTGTAATAACCTATAATGGAAAAGAATCTAGAATATATATATATATTCTTTTCTAGATACATACACACACACATATATATATACTTACTCTCTCTGAATTACTTTGCTGTGCACCTGAAACTAACACCATATTATAAATCAACTGCAGTTCATTTTTTTAAATAAACACATCGTATACAAACTGTTGAAAGCTAAAGACAAACTTGAAAGAAACAAGAGAAAAATGACTCATCACATACAGAGAGACAACAGTACAGTTAGTAGCTGATTCCTTATCAGAAACAAGAAAGAAATAAAATCAGGAAATCCATAAATATTTGGAAATTAAATAATGCACTTAAAAATAACTGGTGAGTCAAAGAAAAAAAGAAATTTGAAAATATTTGAAAATGGATGAAAATGAAAATACAACATATCAAAAATGTATGGATGCAACTAAAACAATGCTTATAAGAAAGTGTATCATTTTAAATGTTTATATTGTAAAAGAACAATCTCAAATCAATAACCTAAGTTTCCACCTTAAGAAACTAGAAAAAATGAACGGACTAAACCCAAAGCAAACGGAGAAAGGAAATAATAAAAAAATTATAGTGGACAAAACAGGAAACAAAATAACACTGAAAAATTAATAGACCCAAAAGCTGTTTCTTTGAAACACTTCCAAAAATTGACCAAACTTTTTCCTGATTGACGAAGAAAGAAACGATAAAACACAAATAGCAAAAATCAGAAGGAAAGAGGATTCTACTGTACAGAAATTAAAGGAATTATTAGTACAAAGGATTAGCACGAACAATGTTATGGCAACAACCAGACAATTTAACTGAAACTGACAGATTTCTAGAAGAACACCATCAAAATGGACTCAAGAAGAAATTTTAAAAATATGAAGACCTACAACAAAACTTGAACTAGTAAATAAAAATCTTCTCCCAAAGGCAAAAAACTCCAGGCCCTGATGGTTTGTTCAGTGAATTCTATTAAGTATGTAAATAATAAATAAAACAATCCTTCAGAAACCCTTCCAGAAAATACAGGGAGGGGAAAAACTTCCCAAATTATTCTATGAAGCCACTATTACTCGGATGGCAACATCGGGTAATGGTCAGATGCCAAGGTCAGACAGAGATATCACAAGAAAATAAAACTGAGGAATGTGTGTGATGCTCAGTTGCTCAGTCTTGTCCAACTCTTTCTGACCCCATGGACTGTAGCCCGGCAGCCTCCTCTGTCCATGGGATTTCTCAGGCAGGAATACTAGAGCGGGTTGCCATTTCCTACACCCAGGGATCTTTCCCAACCAGGAATCATACCCGCATCTCTTGTGTCTCCTGCCTTCTCAGGCAGATTCTTTACCACTGTGCAACCTGGGCAGGAATACAGACACAAAAATCCCCAACAAAATATTAGCTAAATGAATCTAGAAACATATAAATAAATTATATACCTTGACCATGTAGGATTTATCTCAGTAATACAAGATTGGTTTAACATCTGAACATTAACTAATGTAAAGCTCCCTATTAAGAGAACAAAGCCACACAATTGTCTCAATAGATGCAGGAAAAGCATTTAACAGAATCCAGCACTCATTCAAGTAAAGCTTTTCTACAAAGTAGGAAGAGAAGAGAAGTTCTTCAACCTGCAAAAGGGCATCTATGAAAAACTTAAAGCTAAATATCATACTTAATGGTGAAAGACTTAATGCCTTCACCTCAAGATCAGCAACAAAGCAAGAATGTCCTCTCTCATCACTTTTTATTTACCATTTTGTTAGAGGTTTTAGGTGGCACAGAAGTAAAGAATCTGCCTGCCAATACAAGAGAAGCGGGTTCAGTCCCTGGGTAGGGAAGATTCCCCAGAGTAGGAAATGGCAAACTGCTCCAGTATTCTTGCCTGGTAAATTCCCTGGACAGAGGCTACAGTCCATGGGGTTGCAAAGAATCGGACATGACTGAGTATAGCACCACCACTGTTAGCTAGGGAATATTAACTAGCTAGTGAATCAGTGCAAAAATTCTTAATTAAAACTGTCTGGATTAAAAGGAAGAAGCAAAATAGTCTCTATTTGCAGATTACTTTATCCTGTATAGGGAAAATTCTAAGGAATCCATACAGTTTTCTTTTAAAACTACTGGAAATGATGTGTGAGTATACCAAGGTCCAGCATATAAGATTAATATACAAAACTCAATTGTATTTCTGCAGAACAGTAACAAACAATCCACAAAATGAAATTAAGAAAACAATTTCATTATAGCAGAAATTGACACAATATTGTAAATCAACTGTACTCCAATAAAAATTTTTTTAAAACCAATTTAGTTCATGACAACCTCAAAAAAGGTAAAATATTTAATAATAGATTAACCAGTAAAGTGTAAGACTTGTGCACGGTAAATTAGAAACCATTACTGAAAGAAGTAAGAATTGAAATATGAAGAAACATTCCATGTTCATGGATCAGAAGACAGTTGTTACAGAAGTCAGTTATCCCCAGAGTAATTTATAGATTCAACATAATTTCTATAAGATTCTGGGAGTTGTTTTTCCAGAAATTAACAAGTCGATTCTAAAATTTATATAGAAAGGCAAAAGTCAGAATAGCAAAATCAGTTTTAAAGAAGAAAAATGTGGCAGAACTTTCACTTCAAAACTTACTATAAAGCTATAGTAATCAAGACATGTGACACTGGTATAAGAAGATAGATTTAAATTAAACGGAATTTAGTCTAGAAATAGACATAATATTTATGGTCAGTTGATTTTCGAAAGAGATGCCAAGACAATTCAATGGACAAAAAATAGTCTTTTCAACAAATAGCATTGGGACAATTGAATATCCACATGACAAAAGAATATCCATACTTCACACCATACATAAAAATTAATTCAAATTGGATTATAACTAAACTTTAGTTTAAGAGCTAAAACTATAAAACTTCAAGAAAGAAAAAATAGGAATAAATCCTTTTGTCCCTGGATTAGACAAGAGTTCTTAGATACAACACCAAACGTACAATCCATAAAAGAAAAAAAACTGATAAGTCAGATTTCATCAAATTAAACGTCTTTGTGTTTCAGAAGAGACTATTCAGAAAATGAAAAGCAAGTCGTAGACTGGAGAAAATGTTTACACACTGTATATCTGGTAAAAGACTTGTATCCAGAATAAATAACATAATAAATAAGGAAGACAACAATTCAATTTTAAATGGACACAGGATTTGAATAGACATATCACCAAGAAATGAATCACTAATAAGCCCATTTTCAAATGCTCAACAGAAGGACTTCCCTGATGGTCCAGCAATTAAGAATCTGCTTTGCAACAGAGGGAACATGGGTTCAATCCCTGGTTGGGGAACTAAGATCCCACATGCTGAGGGGCAACTAAGCCTGCATGCCACAATTAGAGAGTCTGTGTGCTGAAACTAAGACCCAGTGTAGCCAAATGAGTGAATATTTTTTTAGAAAGATAACGGTGATGGTTGCACAACAGTGAGATGTAATTAATGCCAGTGAATTACAACTTAAAGCTGTCACAATGGCAAATTTTCTGTTTATGTATTTATTTTTAAATGCTTAACATCATTAGTCTTCAGGGGATGGCAAATTAAAATCACAATGAGACACCACTTAGCACCAACTGTTTGCACAAATTATTGTCTGTTACAGACAACAACAAATGTTAGCAAGGATGTGGGGAAATTAGGCCGCTCATACATTGCTCATGCGAAGAGCTGACTCTCTGGAAAAGACTCTGATGCTGGGAGGGGTTGGGAGCGGGAGGAGAAGGGGACGACAGAGAGTGAGATGGCTGGATGGCATCACCGACTCGATGGACATGAGTTTGAGTGAACTCCGGGAGTTGGTGATAGACAGGGAGGCCTGGCGTGCTATGATTCATGGGGTCGCAAAGAGTCAGACACAACTGAGCGACTGAACTGAACCAAACTGACATTGCTGGTGGGAATGTAAAATGTATCTAGCTGCTTTGAAAATAGCTTGACAGTTTCTTTAAAAGATAAACATAAAGTTATAATTTGACCAAGCTAAACCACTCCCAGGAAACTACCCAAGCAAAATGAAAACATACCCCAACAAACAGACATGTTCATGAATGCTCATAGCAGTATTATTTAAAGCAGACAATCACATATTCATCAACTGATGAATGGATAAACAAAATGTGGTATATCTACACAATGGAATACAATTCAACATTAAAAAAAAAGAGATGAAATACTGGTATATGCTTGTTGTATAAATGAGCCAAATATGCCAGTGTGTATTGGTCCCTAGGTTGTTTGTTTCTTCAGACTGAAACCTATTAGCCAAAAGTCCTGATGAAACGCGAATGGTTATGGATCCAGTTATCCTAAAAATATTCCAAACAGGCAGATTTTTAGCAACTTAAACTTCCCTGATGTGTGTATAATGTGTAATGTGTGTGTGCAGCTCAGTAGTATCTGACTCCATGGACTGTAGCCCACCAGGCTCCTCTATCCATGGGATTTTCCAGGTAAGAATACTGGAGTGAGTTGCCATTTTCTTCTCCAGGGGATATGTATTCTCCACTTAACCTCACCCCATATCTGCTAGCAATCAAAAAGGTATGCCCTGGGCCCCAAGACCCCAAACTGCTGCTCTCCATCTGTCTGACCTGGAGATCGCCAGGCACTGCCGAGTAACGTTACCTAAACACACAAGCCCCTTTTCTGATCCAGCTCTCTATTGGTTCCCTTGCTCCCCTCCTCTTCTAGATGATGACCCCAGAGCCATAAGTCTCTGGACGGTCTCATCCTGAACGATACTTGCACTCCAATGCAAGCCTAAGCACCACCCAATGAAGTTCATCGTGTGTTACTGCCTCTCTGGGTCATATTTTTATCCTTCATCAGACTGGAAATCCTTTGCACAGCCTATAAGTCTATAACATGGATAAACCTCAAAAACATTACATGAAGTGAAAAAAGCCAGACACAATAGACTATATATTTTATAATTTCGAATGTTCAGAAAAGGGCAGTATGTAGAGACAGGAAACAAATTGTTTGCTTGAGGTTGCTGCTGCTGCTAAGTCGCTTCAGTCGTGTCAGACTCTGTGTGACCCCATAGACGGCAGCCCACCAGGCTCCCCCGTTCCTGGGATTCTCCAGGCAAGAACACTGGAGTGGGTTGCCATTTCCTTCTCCAATGTGTGAAAGTGAAGTCGCTCAGTCATGTCCGACTAGTAGCGACCCCATGGACTGCAGCCCACCAGGCTCCTCTGTCCATGCAATTTTCTAGGCAAGAGTACTGGAGCGGCTTGCCATTGCCTTCTCTGTGCTTGAGGTTAGGAACCACTTGTTTGAAATCCCAAAGACCCAAGCTTTGGACTCCAAACTCCTAATGTCCAGTCTTATCCCAGAGCCTCTCACTTCTGTGCAGCTGGAGCACATTTTTCAGGACCAAAGAGATCTGTTGGGTTGACAGGCTCTCCCCACTTCCTCCCATAGACATTGGTATCACCGCCTTTGTTTCCTCAACCATCTCCCTCTCTTCATCTTCCTGTGTTACAACATAACCTGTGAACTGAATGAGACTTTTATAAACATCTTTATTTGTTTATTTATTTATTTTGGCTGTGCTGGGTCTCTGTTGTCGCTCACAGGCTTTTCTCTAGTTGCCGAAACGGGGGCTACTCTAGTTGTGGTGCGTGGGCTTCTCATTGCAGTGGCTTCTCCTGTTGCAGAGCACAGGCTCTAGGGAACACAGGCTTCTATAGTTGTGGCTCCCAGCCTCTATAACACAGACTCAGGAGTTGTCATGCATGGGCTTACTTGTTCCAAGATATGTGGGAACTTCCGGGATCAAGGATCGAGCCTGTGTTTCCTGCATCGACAGGTGAATTCTTTACCACTGGGCCACCAGAGAAGCCCTGAATGAAACTGTAATTATAAAGATCAGTGGTTTTCTAACCTTTTTGAACTCTTAATTCCTCTCTTTCCCCCCAGTTCTGATAAAATCATAGTATGTGAAGCAGATGTAGTAAGACCCGAGGAGATGAGAGGACAGGATCCAGGGATTGTCTCTCCCTCCTTTTGCTCCCTACCTGGGCTGTGTCTGCAGAGTTGTTAGGCTCTGAAGGATGTAGTTTAGAAGCTAGTAACCATAGCCCTACTTCCTTATTCAAAAGACAGAGCAACTGACCCCCACAAGAGGAGAAGGGACTTCCCCGAGGCCCCGTGGCTTCCTCAGTGGCAGACACCGAGGCAGGAACTTAGGTCTCTTCACTCTCTCTCCAGGGCTTTTGCCATAACAACGAGAGGCTTTCCAGGCCACATTCCCCTGAGTGCCAGTATTGTTTCTAGAATCTGAAAATACCAAACCAAACAATAGCAGGGTGTCACAAAAGGTCACCTGGAGAAGGAGGGAGTGGCTGAGTTCAGGCCTGAAGGATGAATTAGCCAAGAAAGCTGAGTAGCATTTGATGACATACTTAAGATTTCTCAAAAATCAAAATGGAGTAACTATGGTTCAGGCATTGAAAATAGACCCCAGAGGCCATTGTGGATGTGGTTTCAGACACATTCCTACATCACTGAGGACTTGAATTTTCTGAACTGTATCTAATTCAAGGACACCATCAGCCATTTTCAAAGCCAGTATCTACTAGCAGCAGTTAGTTGCAACATCTTTCAAAGTTTCAAAGTTTAGAACCCCAACCACTCCTGACTTAACAAGCACCTTTACTTCTTGCCAGCTCCAACCCTAATTCTCGACAAACAGTTTATACAATCTTGGCAGGGAGTGGGGAGTACCTTTATAAGTTTCCCCCATTTTGTAGTCCAGCCAAACACATTTCAAGGTGAGCTTTTTGGATTTCTACTTCCTGGGCTGCAATCCTAACAAACCCCAAATAAACATTTTTTTCCTTCACCAGGTCTCCATTCTTGGAGTGCTTGGTTGACACATTTCATCTTGAGGGGACTGCATATGCAAAGATCCTGAGGCGAGAGAGAGAGTGATAACTTCAATGGTTTCAAGTCTGATCACAGGTCACGTGATAAAAGGTGAGGCTGAAATAGCGACCAGACACTAGATCATGAATGACAATGAATACCGTGCTTTGTCTTGAAGAAAGTTAATTACAAATAAGTTGAAGTTTCATATCACTCAAAATGGATCCTCTTTTTACATTTATGGTCAGGTGCAAGAAAGGGCCCTGTCCTTAGTTCCACTGTGGAGAGCTTATACATATGTCACTAAGTACTTTGAGAACTGAATGGCCTCCTTTGAACAATTCTGCTTATATTTAGGGTTAGTAATACAGAATGATGAAGAAGGCAATGGCACCCCACTCCAGTACTCTTGCCTGGAAAATCCCATGGATGGAGGAGCCTGGTGGGCTTCTGTCCATGGGGTCGCGAAGAGTCGGACATGACTGAGCGACTTCACTTTCACTTTTCACTTTCATGCATTGGAGAAGGAAATGGCAACCCACTCCAGTGTTCTTGCCTGGAGAATCCCAGGGACAGGGGAGCCTGGTGGGCTGCTGTCTATGGGGTCGCACAGAGTCGGACACGACTGAAGTGACGCAGCAGGAGCAGCAGCAGCAGCAGCAATACAGAATGAAATTTATGAAATACATTAATAGAAACGAGCAAGTGATGTGGTTTGGGGTATGGAAAAAAATGGGGGGCAAAGGGGTATGATCTGCTTTTAAAATCTGCCAGGAGATCGGAGACTCTGCAACTATCCTATGCAAAGGGTATGGTCTGGTCAGCTTCCATCCATTTCAGGCTTTAAGCACCACCCAACAACTTTCTGCCAAGCAGAAACTGGGAAAGTTATATATGCAGAATGTCAGTCTGGCCCTGGTGAGGATAATGGTTTAAGTTGATCAGGATTTGACACATGGAGTCCAGTTAAGATGTTGTGGGAGGACAGTACCGAGGCAGTGATGGCTGGCAAACTGAAAGCCAATAAAGAGGTAATATTGTCAGGATCCGATGAATGATTAAGTTGGGGGATGAGAAACAGGAAGGCATCAAGGATGACTACCAGATTTCTCCTTTGGGAAACTCGGGCACCTGGATGGATGGTAATGCCTTTCACTAAGACAGGAAACACAGAAGGCAGAATATGTCTGAACTATGAGGCTATGAGATCCATCCATCAGTCACATGCACTTGTCGACATGTATCGGAAAACTCAATCCCAAATGGTTGAAACAATGAGGGTGTGTAGTATCTCATATTACAAGTGTAGAGAAAGGGTGCTTTATGAGCTGGTTATTTCAGAAGCTCAACAAATTTATCAAAGACCCAGGTTTTTCCAACTCTACACTGTCATCCTCAGTGTGTCTGTGAGCCCCACTCATCTCTGTGAGCAAGATGGTCCAGCAGCCCCAGGCGCCACACCTTCACACACTGGATTAGTTCCTTAGGGTTGTTAAAACAAAATGGCTCAAACACAAAATGTCTCAAACTGAATGGCTTAAGACAACAGAAAATTATTGTCTCACAGTTCTGGAGGCCAGAAATCAGAAAACAAGGTGTTAGCTAGGTTAGTTCTTTCTGAGAGCTTTGATGAAGAATATTTCATGCTTTTGGCTTCTGGTGTTAAAAAATTCCCGGAGTTCCTTGGCTTCAGCTGCATACTTTCAGTCTCTGCCTCCTTCATCACTCAGCATTCTCTCTGTTATCTATGTCCAAATTTGCCTTATTTCATAAGGACTCAAGTTGTACTATATTAGAGTCCACCATACTCCAGTATGACCTCATCTTAACCTCTTACATCTACAATGACATCATTCCCAAACAAGACCAACTTCTGAAGTAACCTGTGGTTTAGGACTTCAACATACGTTTTTAGTGAAACACAATCAACCCATAATGTACATTAGGCAGAAAGAGAATGTGATGGTTATTTTGATTAGGTCTTTTGTTGCCTAAATATTTGGTCAAGCATCATTCTGGGTGTTTCTGAGAAGGTGTTTGAGGATGAGATTAAATGAAAGTAAGGCACATTGCCTCCCTAATGTGGGTATGTGCGTGTATGGTAAGTCACTTCAGTTGTGTCCGATTCTTTGCGACCCCCTTGGATCGTAGCTCACCAGGCTTCTCTGTCCATGGGATTCTCCAGGCTAGAGTACTGGAGTGGGTTCCCATGCCCTCCTCCAGGAGATCTTCCCCGATCAGAGATGGGATCCACATCTCCTATGCATTGGCAAGTGGTTCATTACCACTAGCGCCACCTGGGAAGCCCAATGTGGGTGAGCCTCATCTGATTAGTTGGAGGCTTGAATAGAACAAAAGGAGCAACCTTCTCCCCAGGTAAGAGAGAATTCTTCTACCTGACTGCCTTCACACTGGGACATCGACTTTTTTCCTGCCTTTGGACTCAAACTGAAACATGAGTTCTTTCTGAATCTTGGGCCACTGGCTTTCAGACTAGATCTGCACCATTGCCTCTGGTTCTCAGCCTCCAGACTCAGACCAGAACTAAACCATACATTCTCCCAGGTCTCCAGCTTGCTGACTCGCCACGTCGCTCTTGGAACTTACTAGCGCCCGTAATTGCATAAGCCAAGTCCTGATGATAAACCTCTCTCTCTACATATTTCTTTGTTGTCGTCATCTTTCAGTCATTAAGTCACGTCTGACTCTTTGCAACCCTATGGACTGCATCGTGCCAGGCTCCTCTGTCCTCTACTATCTCCTGGAGTTTGCTCAAATTCATGTCCATTGAGTTGGTGATGATATCTCACCATCTCATCCTCTGCCACCCTCTTCTCCTTTTGCTTTCAATCGTGCCCAGTATTAGGGTCTTTTCTCTGTATATACATCCATTCTATTTGTTCTCTGGAGAATCCTAATGATAAAAAGGACCAGCTCTTCTTGGTATCCATTTTATCTCTTTTTAGAGTCAAGAAACCTTACTCAGAAGCTCTGTTCTCATCAGCCACATTTAGGGAATGGGAGTGCCATGACTGACTTAGACCAATCTGAATTCATCTCAGTGACTTGGGGAAGATGTGCAAATGTAAGCAGCTCTTTACAGGAAACCGCCCTTAGCAGGAAGCCCCTTTCCTGTCACTTTAGCAAAGCTCTACTGTAACTCACTTTTAAACCAGGCACCCCCAGGCTCTACTAATCTCCCGCCCAAGCGTACCTTTCAAATCTTTTAATCACATAGTATGTTGCTTGGATTGTTGGTTCTTTTCATATATCAAAGAAATAGAAATGAAGAATAAATAACTAACAGATGACCAGAGCTCTTCCTCAGCTTCCCCTTAAGTAAACTCAACAAAGTGTGTGACGGAACTATGTGAACAAGATAACATCCAGAGAAAGATCAGAGAAGTTGATAAGCCCACACCCCTGCCTGTACGCACTGGGGATGGTGACAATTCTGACCTCCTATCTCAATGATTTACTGAGGTTCCTTTTCTATTTCCCTTTAAAACTTTCTCGGCCAAGCAGAATCTTTGGAGGTGGTTCTTTGGGGAACACTGAGTCCAGCATCTCCCCAAATTGCCAGCATTCTGATTAAAGGCATCTTTTCTTCCTACAGACATTCATGAGTATTGATTGTGTAAGTGGTGAGCAGTGGGACCCAATTTATTTGTTAACACAAACTGGAACAAAAGTAAGACTCCTCCAGCACAGAAGCAAGGGGAAAGTCTTGCCAGGTCAGCTACAACAGAGAGCAAGTGTCAGAAGGCAAGAGAGCCTTAGGTCAGGACATAGGCAGCCAGGTGCCAGCATCCAGGAGTCAGAGAGACACCAACGAAGGCTTGCCAAGGCTCTAGGCCAGTAGAGCATTGCCTCATGTACCTTGTTAGGATCAGAATCTACCCCAGCTAACAAGCCCTTGGACTCTATATGTGATACCTGGGGGTAAATGGATTTGTCTTGAAATAGGGTGCAGTTCAGTTCAGTTCAGTTGTTCAGTCATGTCTGACTTTGCAATCCCATGCACACCAGGCTCCCCTGTCCATCACCAATTCCTGGAGCTTACTCAAACTCCTGTCCTTCAAGTCAGCTACTGAAGGAAAACCTTGTCTTCCAGTGTAAACAGGAAGATATTTCCTCAGCCATGGAAATGTCAAGGTTTCTAGAATTTGCCCACTAATGTCATTCCCACACTCATTCTTACCCTTCAAATGAACTCAAAGTTGCTTCTGTTCTCAGCGACTCCTCTGTGAGACAGTCACATTATCTGTCTCTGTAAATGTCTGTTATCACAGACAATAAGTTCATCTCCACATGCTGGATGTTTTGAAAGATCAGTACCCACCTGCTTCCTTCCCTTTGGGAGCTTATGCTCTATTCCAGACCCCAAAACATGAGGCTATAGTTAATATTGCTCATGTATATATAAGGAATGGGCCTTCCCTGGTGGCTCAGATGGTAAAGAATCTACCTGCAATGTGGGAGACCTGGGTTCGATCCCTGGGTCAGGGAGATCCCCTAGAGAAGGGAGTGGCAACCCACTCCAGTATTCTTACCTGGAGAATCCCATGGACAGAGGAGCCTGGCAGGCTACAGTCTATGGGGTTGCAAAAAGTCAGATGTGACTGACTGACTAACACACACATACACACATAAGGAATATTTCCTAAATGCTGGACACTGAGCTAAGGACTTAATGTGTCCTATGGTTTAGTTCTCACAATACAGTGGATACATACTGTTATTTTCATTTCATTACAGAAAATGGAAGCTCAAAAATATTTCCTGACTTGTTCAGGTTTAGACAAAGAGAGGATCTGGGACTCTCATTCAGCTCATTCAAGCCTGTGTTCTTGCCCATAACACATGGGACAAGTAGCACCTATTGGAATTAGAGAAAGTAAGAATTTTTTATGGATGGGGTCAAGGTAAAGAGCAAAGATCTCCTGAAAGGAGAAAGCTTACCTTAAGGAAGCTCACCTTGAATGATGAATAGAATTTATTACAAGTTTTCTTGCTTTTTTTTTCAGAGTGAGATGGTGAGACACACCAGGAGGTGATGGATTTCTCAAGGTCATGCCACAAGTCGCTAGCCAACCCTAGCCTGTCACTCAAAGTTCCCAGTTCCCAGCTCACTGAATTCAGCTTCGAAGTGGCTGGGGTGGAGCTCTGTCAGGAATTTTTAAAGTCTGAAATAAAACACCCACCTGCATCTTTTCCCTTCTCCTATCCCCTTCTCTTGTCTCCCCAGCCTCCGCAAACAACCTTTTTATCATCCCTCCCACCAATCCATAAACTTTCCCAGGAAATGCCAGGATCTTAACACCATATTGGCCAGAAGGGACTCGGTCAACTTCTTTGCCTTCTGGCTGTTCTAAACAAACAAAGGGCAGTGCACAAGTTATTAGTAAATACCAAGGCTTAGTTTATTGTATAAAACTTCAATCCAACAAATAAATGAGCCATCAAGTTTGAATTTATGTAGCATTCAAAACACATTAAAGGCATTTGACCATGACAAAGGCCTTTCCTGTTTTGAATGATGAAGCCAGCACGGCAAATACCCTTCGGATGAGACATTAAGCTAGGTCCTTTCATTTTGTCTCTGGGGACTGTCAAGGTGGAAAGTGAAGGTTCTGGCACTCTTTCTAAAGAACTCTTTTGGGAGAAACCCATCTTGGTGAATGTCTCCTTTCTTCAAAACAGAGTTTGTGAGCCTATAATGATCAGAACAATTACAACCACTCAGCTAGGAGTCATCTAGCTGACTGCCATAAAGCCGTATACTAACTTTGAGATATTCCCAGGGAGACATCAAGGAACCAAGAGTTTTCATGAAAGGATTCTGATAGCTGATCACTGGAAGATCCAGTTGCAATTGTGGGCTGTCTCTGAGCAATTCCGTTGTCTGCAAATTGATGAACAATACCCCCCAAATGGTGGTGAGCAATGAATGAGATAATCCAGACACTTGATAAGTTTCAAAGCCTTGTTCAAATAAAAGGTGTTATTATTCATAATGCATAAAGATAATGGTTCAGCTCCACCTTCCATTTCAGTTTTTCTTGCTTCAGCTTCAAGCAACAGAAATAGTGTCATTCTGATGGTATTTGTGTTCTTGCTGGAAGATTTTGGGTCTCCCTGGTAGCTTAGACAGTAAAGAATCCACCTGGGTTGGATCCCTGGGTCTGGAAGATCCCCTGGAGAAGGAAATGGTTACCTAATCTCTGCTCCAAATGAAGCTGCTACTATTAATTGGAAGTTAAGTCATGGGAGTTGAGTTTCATTTGGTCAAAATTGAGCCTCCATGTAAACAGATGATTCTCAGGCAGGCATCACCTAGAGACTTAGAGAGTGCAGGAGAATATTTGTGTGGTCTTCTTCCCAATGCACTCCAATTCCCACCCAAATGAAGAACAAAGTCAAACTTAAAAGTACCCCTTACCAATGATGCTGCTGCTGCCAAGTCGCTTCAGTCGTGTCCGACTCTGTGCGACCCCATAGACGGCAGCCCACCAGGCTCCCCCGTCCCTGGGATTCTCCAGGCAAGAACACTGGAGTGGGTTGCCATTTCCTTCTCCAATGCATGAAATTGAAAAGTGAAAGTGAAGTTGCTCAGTCGTGCCTGACTCTTAGTGACCCCATGGATTGCAGCCCACCAGGCTCCTCCATCCATGGGATTTTCCAGTCAAGAGTACTGGAGTTGGGTGCCATTGCCTTTTCTGACCTGCTACCAATAAACATCCCCAAATAGAACTCCAGTGAATCTGGGTAAGAGAGGTTGGAAAGTGAATATTCATTCAACAAACTGACTGGGTGCTCACCAAGTTCCAGCACTGCGTTGGCTGCTGAATTACAAAGATGAGTAAGACACAAGCCCCACTTTTCAGGGCAGTAAGACATAAATAGACATGCCAGTAATAGATGTGCTTCAGCTGGAAGCTGTGACCAACTAGCTGTGACTTTCGAAGTCTAGTTCTATTCCCTTTTTGGGGGGCTCTTGGGGTTAGGACTGATCTGCATGTATAAGGGTTCTAGTCATGTTTAGTGCCTCTTTCTTTCACCTGCAGTGTCCTGAGTCCTCAGTCTCACCCTGGGGTGGCTGATCTCAGTGGATGCACCTAAAGTTTCATCTCATATAAATGCTCTACTACAAGGAACACAGCGTGATCCAAGACAGGCAAAAGCAGTCAAGGATTTGAAGAGGACAAGAAGACAAAGAGATTGAAGAGAATGAAGCCAGCCCCTGGCCTCTAAATCTGAACTTTTGTGTAAGAGCTGTAAACAAACACTATTATTGATTAAATTCTTATGCTATACTCTCAATCTCATTAAATTGTCACAACAACCCTGGAAAACAAATATGTACTTCCCTGATCTACTGCTCAGGAAATGGAGGCTCAGCGTAAAGATCTTTTCTAAGATCCATAGCTAGTATAGTTAGGATGAGAACTCACATTTCACTGACTTCAAATCTGGACTCTGAACTGTGCACTGCACTCTCTCCTCATCCAAGCCCTTTTACCCTGGACTTCTTGTTAAAGGCTTGGTCTTTTGAAAAATGTACTCTGAACATCAAAGTTTGGGTGAGACGATGTGTGCATGTAAAGCTCCTAGTCCAATAACTGGACCTACTAAGTGCTGAATAGATGACAGCTCCTTCTCCTACTGTTATTATTATCATGCTATGGCAAGAGCTCAGAGAATAGAACTCAATTCTGGCAGAAAGCCTTGGGACAAGTGAGACCTGGAAGATTATCAATATATTTGGAGCAGAACCCAGGTCCTAAAGAAAAGACAGAACTGGGCAATTTCTCAAGACTGCTTATGGAATGACAGAACTTTGTGCTAAGCAGCAAGGTTCCCAAGTGTGTGTCCATTCATCCACCTTTCCATCCATCCATTCATCCATCCAACAAAATCTTTTATTTTAATGTCAGTTTTTAGTTAATTTTATCTTATTCTAATATTTAGGGACTTCCCTGGTAGTCCAGTGGTTAAGACTCTGTGCTCCCAATGCAGGGGCCACATATTTGATCCCGGTTTGGAGAACTAAGATCCTGCATACCACACGACACAGCCTAAATAATAATAATATTTATTTGACTGCACTGGGTCTTAGTTGCAGCATTTTGAACTCTTATTTGCAGTATGTGGGATCTACTTCCCTGACCAGGGATCAAACCCGGGCCCCCTGCATTAGGAGTGTGGAGCCTTAGCCACTGGACTACCAGGGAAGTCCCTAACAAAATTTGCCTATGCGTATCTAATGTGCCTGGCACTGAGTTTGAAAGGATAAACAAAACAGATGTCACTCTGATTCCAGGAAGTTCATAGGTGGGGAAGATGAACAACAGTAAACACACACGTAAATAAATACATCCTCACAAATTGAGAAAAGCATTATGACTATGATGGACAGGTGCTGTGCTAGAGGACGGTGGAGGAGGGCCCCTACTGAGAATAGATGGTCAAGGAAGGCCCGTCCAAAGAGGTGACATTTAAAGCAGATTAGAAGGATAAGAAGATGGAGGGGGTGGGACGGAGTGAACTGAGTGCTGCCCTCACCGAGCTGCCCACAAACCACCTAATGGCAAGTCCTACTGATACAACAGCTCACCTGCAAACTCTCCGCTAAAGTGGGAGTGGAAAGTTTTGTGAATGACTCTCCCTAAACTGTTGGTTCCGAGACTACGGCCCTCTGGTCCTAACGGTGGTGTCCTGCAGGGCTTCAACCACAAGGACTCCAGTAAGCACAGACGAGCTGTTGTCCAAACCCTCCCCCAATTCCTCACAAGATACAGTGAATGAAGGGGTTCCAGGAGTGAATCTGGGGACCCTGGTGGGGACACACCACCCAATGAGCTTCAGTCAGCCTGTTTTCCAAAGCCCCAAACAGAGCACTACTGCTATTTACATTTCAATGTAAATTAAGCTGCCTTCAACTAGCAAGGCTGTGTAAACTAGTGTTTAATGTCAAGTTTATATTAATATTTGCATTAACAAGATTGATCGTTTACATAACAATGCATACGTAAAGCCTGGGCTAGGTTTGGGTTTACACACATTTGCATAATGTTTACAGATTGATTGATTCGACAAACTGTGCATAAATCCACGTCAACTGCTAGTTGTTTGTTTATTTTTTCTACTGGGGCTTGATAGCCTATATCTTAATAAATGGGTGAAACTGAACCTGAGTCCTCTGTTATAACCTTCACAGAAGATTTAATAGTTCTGAAAAGTAATTTTCAATGAAAAAGAGTGAGATGAAATCATTGTGGCTATTTTCTCCTTTCGTCTCCAGCACTGAGTATAAGAAGGAGGTCACCAGCTTTAAACTATGCTCTAACAGAGATAAAACCCAGCTGTAGGCAGAAAATCTAGATTCAGGACTCCCTCTGCCTGTGCCATCCTGGAGAGTTTCCTGGAGAAGTTCAGATTTGGTAGGGACCTTAACGGATCATCTGAACCGATGCTACACTGGTCCCCAGAAGGCAGATGAGGGCAGCTTCCTTTTATGCCTTCCTTCTATTCCTTTTAACCAGCTCCTCTCGGTTAAAGAATGATCTGGATATTAGCCCCCAACCTCAAGCAGAGGGAAATCTGGAAAGGAGCAGAAAAGAAAGGCACAATGCAGAAAGAAATGAAAATGAACTAATTTTAATTTTTTTTTAAATTATTTTTCATGGACCTCCAATAGTTCAGTTAATCAGTTCCTCAGTTTATGGCACAGAGTCTACATGGGCCCATGCAAGGCCCTGGTTTCCCCTCCAATTTATCCCCACCCTACAAAAGGGTACCACACAAATAAATGTGCCCAGCAGATCCTTGCAGATCATGGAAATAAATGAAGACCAACTAAATGAGAATAAGCAGAGGCAATTTACTCTGAGTTTGCTATAGCAAAGTCAGCCACTGTCACTTGCATCCTGGCAGGGACTCAAAGGCAGGCAGAGGAGTGGGAAAGCTTTACAGTAGGAAAAAAGAGAAGGCTTCCAGAATGCTTCCAGAATGGAGAAGCTGTTGGCATGTTAAGATGGAGGCCAGCTAACTAGAAGAGAGATAGCCTATGTGATTGGTTAGTGGTTCCTATTTAACATTTTCTGATTGGTTTTCGAAGATGGAAGTGGGGGCAAATATTAGACAAACTGTGAGTTATTAATCAAGTCCTGGCTGTACATGCAAGCTCAGTCACTCAGTCGTGTCTGACTCTTCGCGACCCTATGGAATGTAGCTGGCCAGGCTCCTCTGTCCATGGAATTCTCCAGGCAAAACACTGGAACGGGTTGCCATTTCTTCCTCCAGAGGATATTCCCAACCCAGGGATCAAACCCATATCTCCAACACTTACTTCGTTTGCAGGCAGATTCTTTACCACTCCACCACCTGGAACGCTCCTAGTCCTGGTCATTTGGGGTCAATTTTGTTACAGAAGTTATTAACTTCCTGGGTTGATTAACAGTCTGACTTCCTACAAGAAAGACTTATAGCAGGCTGACTTCCTAGGCTAGTTATTGAGTTAACTATTGGTTTCCTGGACAGGTTGCTGCAGGTGGTGGGTTAGAGTTCTATTTTTATACATGGTCTGTCCATTGTCTGTTTGTATGTTCATTCTCAAGATGCAGGTACCTTATAAAATACACAGTGGTAAGTCAAAGAAGCAGAAACATGACATCCCTTATAGGCGGAATCTAAAAAGACATGATACAAACAAACTTAATTTACAAAACAGAAACAGACTCACAGACTTAAGAGAATGAAGTTATGGTTGCCAGGGGTAAAGATGGGGAGAAAGGATAGTTAGGGAGTTTGGGATGGACAGGTACACACGGCTGTATTTAAAATGGATAACCAACAAGGACATCGTGTATAGCACAGGGAACTCTCCTCAATGTTGTGTGGCAGCCTAGATGGAAGGGGAGTTTGGGGGAGAATGGAAACATGTCTATGTATGGCTGAGTCCTTCTGCTGTTCACCTGAAACTATCAAAACATTGTTAATAGGCTATACTCCAATACAGAATAAAAAGTTTTAAAAAGTACATAGTGCTATTTTCTGTGTGTTTGTATTTTGAACTCACTAGAAAGTATTGTGTTAAAATTTCTTGCTTTATCTATTCACTCAATACTAAGAGTCAAGGGTGTTATCTGGATTGCTGTATGTGGTGAGGACAGGGAAGCCTGGCATGCTGCAGTTCATGGGGTCGCAAAGAGTTGTACATGACTTAGCAACTGAACAACAACAATATCAGACATTGCACCTTACAGTTGCATATATACAATAGAGTACATCCATTTGTACACACTTTCACATTTAAGAGTTGCCTCTGGTATCCACTACCACTCACAGGGCTGAAAGCAAGATCCTCATGCATGCTCACTTAACAGTATGCCAGAGTAGGCCAGATTCTTTACAGTCTGAGCCACCAGAACCTTTCACAGTTAGGTATTAATCTGAAGTTAATTTTTGTATATAATATGAATCAGATTCCTACCTCACACCATATGTAGAGCAATACTTTTCTTCTCCACTAATTTTTGGTGGCATATTTATTATGATAAAGTTACTGTTCATATCTTATTCTGTCTGAGTTTCTGTTCTATCAGTCTTTTCCTGGGCCTGGCTAAAATTCTAAACTAGAGGATAGGTGGATGGAAGGACTGTAATTGGGTACACTCATGGCATCTGGTCCCATCACTTCATGGGAAATAGATGGGGAAACAGTGGAAGCAGTGTCAGACTTTATTAGGAAAGTTATGACCAACCTAGATAGCATATTAAAATGCAGAGACATTACTTTGCCAACCAAGGTCCGTCTAGTCAAGGCTATGGTTTTTCCCGTGGTCATGTATGGTTGTGAGAGTTGGACTGTGAAGAAAGCTGATCGCCGAAGAATTGATGCTTTTGAACTGTGGTGCTGGAGAAGACTCTTGAGAGTCCCTTGGACTGCAAGGAGATCCAACCAGTCCATTCTAGAGGAGATCAATCCTGGGTGTTCATCGGAAGGACTGATGCTAAAGCTGAAACTCCAATCCTTTGGCCACCTCATGCGAAGAGTTGACTCACCGGAAAAGACTCTGATGCTGGGAGGGATTGGGGGCGGGAGGAGAAGGGGACGACCGAGAATGAGATGGCTGGATGGCATCACGGACTCGATGGACTTGAGTTTGAGTGAACTCCGGGAGTTGGTGATGGACAGGGAGGCCTGGTGTGCTGTGATTCATGGGGTCACAAAGAGTTGGACACAACTGAGCGACTGAACTGAACTGAACTGATGAAGCCTACATTTGGAGGTTTATTGGATTTAGGTTGTTTTATTATTACATGCTAACTTCCTCTATATTTGTTTTTAATATCACAACTTAAAGGAAGACATTTTAAAATGCATGGTTTAGGGCTGTAGGGTTTCAGTGAGAAAGCCTGAGGTCCCTGACATTCTAGTATCAGGAATTAGTCGACTTTTTATGTAAAGAGTCAGTAGTCAATATTTTAGGTTTTGCAAGTCTAAATGACTCAACTTTGCCCTTGCTGCATGAAAGCAGCCATAGACAACATGGTTGCAAAGAGCATGGCTATGACCAACAAGGCTTTATTTACAGAAACAAGCTGGCTGGTTGGGCCTAGAGGATACAGTCTACCAAACCCTATCCTGTAGTACTTGTAGTAGTTTCCTTATCCACATGAGGTAACCGTGACCTTTCATTGTGAAACTCATCAAGGAAACTATTATCTTTTTATCTTTTCTTTTCTTTTTAAAATTTTTCTATTGGATTATACCCCTGCAAAAGGGAATGGCAACCCTCTCCAGTATTCCTGCTGGAGAATTCCATGGACAGAGGAGCCTGGTGGGCTCCACAGTCCATGGGGTCGCAAAGAGTTGGAGACAACTGAGTGACTAACACTCTGACTTTCATAGTTGATTTACAATGTTGTGCTAGTTTCAGGTGTACAGCAAAGTGAATCAGTTACACACATACATGTATCCACTCTTTTTTAGATTCCTTTCCCATATATTCCATTACAGGGTATTGAGTAGAGTTCCTTGTGCTATATGTTAGGTCCTTATTAATTAACTATTTTATATAGTAGTGTGCATATGTAAGCCCCAAACTTTCAATTTATCCCTCTCTCTCTGACCACATGGTGACTATGTTTGTTTTCTACATCTGCGACTCTATTTCTGTTTTGTGAATAAGTTCATTTTTACCTTAATTTTAGATTTCACATATAAGTGATATCACATGAGAAAAGATACTATTATTTTTGATAAGAGACCCAGATCTATGGAGCTGGGCATCAGATGTGTTCATTTGCTATCCCAGTATTACTTATAATAAATGATATGATAAATTATATAATAATAGATAACCAAAATAGTTTTCAGAAAATCATTAGAAAAAATATGCAGATTATTATTCAGCCATTAAAAAATGTTTACAGAAATCATTAACAGCATATGTAAATGTTTATGATATAATACTAACTTTAAAATGAGGACAAAAATAACATATATACATAAGGTATAAACTATATTTTAAAATGTACAGAGAAAAACCTAAAAGGAAAAATGCTAGTGACCACTCTAGATGCATAAAATTATGGATGATTTTTATTTTCATCTGAATACTTGTGTGAATTTTCTATTTTTTTTATAGTGGAGCTATATTATTTTTAACATAAAAATATTTTCTAAGGAATTTTAAGGATGATATATTAAAAAGCAGAGACATTACTTTGTCAACAAAGGTCCGTCTAGTCAAGGCTATGGTTTTTCCCGTGGTCATGTATGGATGTGAGAGCTGGACTGTGAAGAAAGCTGATCGCCGAAGAATTGATGCCTTTGAATTGTGGTACTGGAGAAGACTCTTGAGAGTCCCTTGGACTGCAAGGAGCTCCAACCAGTCCATTCTAAAGGAGATCAATCCTGGGTGTTCATTGGAAGGACTAATGCTAAAGCTGAAACTCCAATACTTTGGCCACCTCATGTTGACTCACTGGAAAAGACTCTGATGCTGGGAAAGGTTGGGGGTGGGAGGAGAAGGGGACGACAGAGAATGAGATGGCTGGATGGCATCACCGACTCTGTGGACATGAGTTTGAGTGAACTCCGGGAGTTGGTGATGGACAGGGAGGCCTGGCGTGCTGTGATTCATGGGGTCGCGGAGAGTCGGACACGACTGAGTGACTGAACTGAACCGAACTGATCCATAAAACAATCTAGATGAATCCCCTCAGTGTCAAGGAGCACTAAGCAGATGGACAATAGAAAAGTGTTCTAGGGACTTCCCTGGTAGTCCAGTGGTTAAGAATCTACCTGTCAATGTAGGGGACGTGGGTTCAATCCCTGGCCTGGGAAGTTCCCACACATCATGGAGCAACTAAGTCCATGCACTACAACTGCTGAAGCCTGCATGCCTAAAGCCTGTGCTCCGCAACGAGAGAAGCCGCCGCAAGTAGAGAGTAGGTCCACTCTCAGCAACTAGAGAAAGCCCGAGTGTAGTAACAAAGATCCAGCACAGACAAGGAAAGGAATTCGGAAAGAAACGCTTTCTAGTTACATCCCAGTAATTCAGAATGTGCAACAATTCCAACCAAAAACAGCTGCACCAGGCAGGGGCATGAGGGGGTCGCACAGGGAGCAGAGTGAACCACCAGGGCGGCGGGCGCGGGCTTTGTAGGATCAAAAGGGTGACGCGCCCCTGGTTCCGGAGGGAGGCTGCAGTAAGCTTGTTTGAACAAGTCTTTGGGCCAGCAAGGAACTGCGGGAAAAGCAAGAACTACACCCAGTCTGTTTAACAGGGCTAAGAGACCTGGTCTCCAGGAGCAGAGTGGGAACATTGGCTCTTGTTCAGTCATTCAGTCGAGTCTATTATTTGTGCCCCCATGGACTGCAGAACCTTGGGGTTAGGCCATTGGAGGACCTCCTGATTTTATCAATGCCAAGGCAGCCTATAATATGAAACCTTAATTTTAGGCCTTGCACCATACCCATATTAAAAAATGGTGTTAATGGTAAAAGGGAACTCAAGAGGATTGACAGCAAGGAGATGCAGTAGAAGCTGCCATTGAATGAGGCAGACTGAAATGAAGTAGGGTCAGACAGCACCTCCTGAGGGAAGGGTACCGCTCTTTCCAAAATGCTTTGCACTCTTCAGAAGAATCTTTCTTATTTCAAGTGTGTTGAAGAATTGGCAAGGCTGGTCTTTCTGGGAAGATCCTCAAGGGCAACATTTTAGGGCATCTGAGCTCATGAAGATGATGAACACTGGCAGGCTCCCATCCTGGAGCCTGTTCAACACCTACCAGCGGGTCTTGGTAGTGTGATTTTAAATGCCCATAAAAATCAAGCTTTATTGATGGGGAAAACACAATATCTCTTTGGAAGTGGGCCTGTTTTGTGCAAAGAGAGTATCCACAATGTTCCGACTATAGATAACTGACACAGGAGTCCTCTGGGGCTATCTCAGCCTCTAACGTAAATGTCTGAAGAACTCATTAAAAACAGCATGATTGGCATCTAAGTTCTGTTGCTTTTGCCTGCATTTCAGATGCCCCATTGGGTCAGAGACTGAATTATTTTCACTATGTGGGAGGAAAAGAAGTTTGCGGTTCTTTTCCAATTTGCTTTGGGCACGTGCATGTGTGTCACTATTATTTTTTATCTTTGACTCATCAAGACTGAATTATTTTCTGTACATTTACATCCTCACATAGGAAAGAGGGAATGAGTATGGAGGTTGAAAGCCCCTTGACTTGCTGGGGAGATGTGCAACCTTCTGTGTAGCACTTGGAAAGGGATCTCCTATCTGCCCTTCCCCCCATGTATGTGTGCATACACATGCATGCACGTAACACACACACGCACAGAGTTGGACACTAATGCCCTATACAGCCAGGGCGCCAGCCTAACTTTGCTACTTGCTACCCTCTCTGTCACTCCTGCCAGGGAGAACGTGGGCAGACATCACTGCGTCTTCCTCCCGGCAGCCCTTCTGTTTGGAATGCTGTTCCCTGCCCGTCCCCTCTCCCCTTCACCTCCCTCCTCACCGTCTTTTACTGGCTGACCCATAGCTACCCTTCAGGGCTTACTTCCTCACAGAGGCAGCAATTTTAATTAGAGTCCTGTATTTCTTGTCCTGTCACCCTCTGTGTGCAGAGATGCCTTGGGTGCAGGGCACACATAATTCTAGACAGTAGTCCAGACACCCAGAACCCTGAGCCCCTTCCAGGCCACCTTGAGCCCCTTCCAGGCATGCGCAGGAGCCTTCCCTGGGTCTGTTCTCCTGAAGGCAGAGCCATGAGCAGTGTACCCGTCACCAGGCCTGAGGGAGTGATCTGTGGGTGGAGCGGAGTGGGGCAGAGACTAGGGTGAGAGCAATGGGGCACAGGTGGTGGCCCTGCAGGTAGGAAGGGCAGGCCTGAGGGCACCCTCTGCTTTGAACCCTCAAGGGCTCCTTCCTGCCCCCAGGAAGCCATCCAGACTCCTCAGAGTCTGACGTGAGGCCCTTTTCTTTCCACACTTCATTGGCACTCTAGACCTACTAAACGCCTACCCTCCTCAGATAATTTACCCTATTCTAGCATTATTTCTTCACTTTCTGACCCCCTTCTTCCGCTCTGCTCCTTGAGGGCCGGCACCAGGACTCACCATGCTCTGGTGTCACCCCAGCACCCAGGACTGGGCTCAGCACAGAGCAGGCTCTTGGGAAATATGTGTTGGGGAGTAGGGGTGCGAAGGAGCTGGATTTCCTGCCTGTGGGATCAGAGCACAGAACCCCTCAACAGCCCCGTCTATTCTGCCAGCCTCTGAGAGTGCAACTCAGTGCAGGCTGGGGCTGGGATAGGGAAAAGAGAAATTAGGGGCTAAAGAGCAGATAGTAAGTAACAGGAGCTAACAGTGAGAACAAGAACTTGCTAGAAGTTCCTCCAGAATCAGAAGCTCCAGACCCCATGCTGTCTCCGCCAGGAGCTTGCCGGGTGGACTCTAATTCAAGGGATTGCCCTGGGGTCTAAATTCAGAACTTCCTTAAGCTCTTGGTCTAGGACACTGCTGTGTACATGGTGAATCCTGCCTAAGGAATGCAAAGAAATGGTTTAGGTTAATTAAAAACACACACAAGACATATCTGCAGTGTTTTTCCATGTACTGCCACCTTTTTTCTTTCCATTTAGAGAACATGTTCCCAGCATAGCCCTGGGTTTAAGCTTTGGTAGACGTGTATATCATTTCAGTCCTGGTTCCACCACTTACAACCTGTCAGAGGTCAGCCAAATTTTTTGGTAAAAGGACAGAGAGGAAATCGTTTAGGCTTTGCAAGCCTAAACCTCTCAAACCTGCCTTTGTGACACAAAAGCAGCCACAGACCACGTATAACTGAGGACATGGTCGTGTCCCAGTGAAACTTTATTTACAAAAGCAGACAATGAGCTGCTTTGGTCCACTGGCCATAGTTTGCCTACTTCTGTCCTCAGTGATCTCAAGTATATCACATTTCATCTGAAAAAAAATCGAGGGATATAATATCTCGGAGAAGGCAATGGCAAGCCACTGCAGTACTCTTGCCTAGAAAATCCCATGGATGGAGGAGCCTGGTAGGTTGCAGTCCGTGGGGTCGCTAATTCTAGCAGTTGAAGCGGTGTTATATGAAATTCCCTCGACATTTTTTAACGAACTAAATCACTAGAGAAATATACACCAGTAGTAGTGACAGTAATGTAAATGTGTTATTGTTTCATTAATAAATCACATTTATTAAGTACCCCTGTACACGAGGGGCAGTGCTTTCATTATTTTCCTGATTCCTCACTAAACATCTCTCGAAAGAAAAAAAGAAAGCATTACTCTCCAATTGACTGATAAGGAAACAGAGGCTCAGAAACAGGCTCAAAAGTTACACAGGTGGTTGGAGACAGGGCTGAAGTTTAACTAAGGGCAGTTTTCACATCCAAAGCAGTGGCCTCAGAAGAAAAAAGAAAAAAACAGAAATGAAAATGTGTGAGGGGTGAAAATAACAGGCAAATAGATGAACAAATGGGCATATACAGACAGGTTCCAGTTGTGTTTAGAAGGAGGACAGGACCAGGCAATACTACTTGGTTATCGAAAGATGGCTGACACTTGTCATGGCATCTGGAGCAAGACACTTCCCTAGGCTTCTCCTGGGCTGGGCCCCAGATTTAAATCCTAAACAAGACAAGCTCCTGATGGTGGGCTCTGCCAGCAGCGGAGAGCTGGCCTTCTCTGCAAGGGATTTCCTGAGTCACAACGTAGCCCTCCAGAACTTTCTGGGCCTGCCTCAGCCCCAGGGAAGGCTGGAGCAGCCGGTGCCACTTGAGCGCCGAGTCCCCTGCCTGGAGGAGGCCAGATTTAGCAATCTGTCACACACAGCCCGCCTCATCGTGACACAGGGCACAGAGATGCAGGCAGCGCAGGCAGGCAGAAAGGCATCTGTCAGCGGCGCGCAGACAGGGATTAGAGAGGCCGGGGGAGGATAATGATGCCATTTGCTTTTCTATAAAGTGCACGTCAGGAGGAAAGGATTAGGCTAATTGAAGAAATCTCCAGCACTTACGTCAAAGGTGGCTGCAAAGCGACTGCTTTATCTTGCATCTCACCTGCTTCAGAGACCCAGCTCGAGGCGGCCTACCCACGGCTCCACTTTGTCCCCAGCAACTCTTTTCAGAAATAGTTTGAGTTGGCGTTAGCCATTCTGCAAAGGAGAGAGGAGCTAAAAATAAGTTCTTGAGAAAGCGGATCCCTCCCTGCCTTTTTTTTTTTTTTTTTAAACTTCCAAAGCTTACATGGAGTTTCCCAGAGAAAGATAAAGAGCTGGTTTTACATATCTGTGTTCATGTAACAGGCAAAACAAATGTCACTGAGGGTGTGTATACTGCACTGGGACAGGTGGCAGCCATCTCAGACAGTTTTTTATCTTTCTGGAACATTACCTTATGCTCCTGGGAGTTGTGTCGCATGCAAAGAGAAAGCACAGACTTCAGAATCATTTATCACTGGTCTCCCCTCCTGTAAGACCTCGAGTCCCAAACATCTCCAAACCCAGAACCAACCTGAAAGGGATAGGCTTTTGTCTTCTGCCACACAAATGCAACTCGGTTTTTGAGGTTGCCAGGTGACAGATTTTTGCATCCTCTCTGTAATGAATTTGGAAACACAGCGAATCATCAGAAAGGTTTCCTCCTTATTTTAGTTCAAGGTATTATACTACATCTACTCAAACAATGGGCTTTCCAGGTGGTTCAGACGGTAAAGAATCTGCCTGCAATGCAGGAGACCTGTGTTCGATCCCTGGGTCGGCAAGATTCCCTGGAGAAGGGAATGGCAACCCACTCCCATACTCTTGCATGGAAAATTCTATGGACAGAAGAGCTTGGCGGGATAGAGTCCACAGGGTCACAAAGATTTGGACACAACTGAGTAACTAACACAACTCAAAAAATATTTGACAAATGGCTGCTATTTCCCAATGAATAAAATATCACATCTGAAAAATATAATCAGCTGCTTAATTTTTACCATGATGCACTCTTTGGCTGTCTTAGAAAATGGATTGCCTGATGCATTCAGAGATGTTTGTTTGAGGGCTTGGGACTGGAAACCTGGCTTCATTCTCTGTCACTCTCTAGCTTTTTGACCTTGAGTGAGTTATTTCGACTCACTTTGATTTCTTCATTGGGATCATGAGGGAGTAACACTGCCCACGTTGAGCTGTTGTGAAGGTTACATGAAATGGCTCAAGAAAGGCAGAGAGGAGGCAGTCGGGAGTGGGAGCTATCCTTGTAGTCATCACCTGCCAGAAAGGCATAAGGTATTGTATTAGTCAGGGTTCTTCAGAGAAACAGAACCAACAGGATGTAAATACGTATGTATACAGAATAAAGAGAGAGGCGAGTGAATTTTAAGGAATTGGCTCATGCAGTTGTGAGGGCTGGCAAGTCCAAAATGTGTATGGCGGGTTGTCAGGCTGGAAATTCCTGCAGGAGTGAATGTTACAGTCTGGAGTCCAAAGATAGTCAGGAGGCAGAATTTCTTCATCTTCAGAGATCTCAGCCTTTTTTTCTTAAGGGCTTGGACTGACTGGCTGAGGTCCACCCCCATTACAAAGGGTGATCTGCTTTACTTTGACTCTATTGATTTCAATGTTAATCACATCTTTTAAAAAAATATTTTTACAGCAACATGTAGACTGGTGTTTGACCAAAAAACTGGGCACCATAGCTCAGCCAAGTTGCCATGTCAACCATCACAGGCGTGTTCTCTCTTACTACAGAGAATGGGCTTCCCTGGTGACTCAGTCAGTAAAGAATCCGCCTGCAATATGGGAGACCTGGGTTTGATTCCTGGGTTGGGAAGATCCCCTGGATAGGGGCACGGCAACCCACTCCAGTATTTTTGTCTAGAAAATCCCAGGGACAGAGGAGCTTGGCAGGCTGCAATCCATGGAGTCACAAAGAGTTGGCCACAACTGAGCAACTAAGCACAGCACACACTACAGGGAACATCATAGCTAACCAAGCAGCAAGCATGGAATAAACCATAGATTAGCAACACACACATTTATAAAGGCACAGCAACAACACAAAAGGTGTGACAACCCATCACCTGCTTAGTGCCTTCATCCCAGGACCTATCAGAAGACGAGAAGGAGGAAGATCCCCCAGTGTGATGGAAAACACTTCACTCTCACAGCTGGCCTCTCTTAGAGCTCGTGTCTCCAGTTCTAGCCTTCTCTGCCCTGGATGAGTGTGCAGCTCCTCAGGCAGTTCCCTGGATGTCTCCAAACTTCCTGAGCTGCAACTCATACTAAACACCTCAGCCCTGCCTCCCGCACAAGGAAACTGTGAGAATAAAATGAGGCAACTCTTGGGAGGGGCTTTGTAAGTAAACCATGAAGAGCCCTAATAGACGTGTCCCTCTGGACAGAGGGAGTCCAGTTATTTGTACCAAAACAAATAAAAGGCAACTCTCCTAGATCATAAATTTGACCTAACTCTAATGTTAGCTGATATCATTAATATTTTCAATTAAAATTAATCTTCTCACTGTCTTGGAATTTCAAAAGGTATTTTGGGTGCAAATTCAGTGACTGGGTTGTCTGAACACTAACCTTCCCCCCACCCCCCTAGCCCCGTCTCAATAAATTTTCACTGCATTTGGGCAGAGGTCAAATTCCCAGGTGGTACCGGTAATAAAGAACCTGACTCCCAATTCAGGAGACGTAAGAAACATAGGCTCAATCCCTGGGTCAGGAAGATTCCCTCGAGGAGGGCATGGAAACCTACTCCAACATTCTTGCCTGGAGAATTCCTTGGACAGAAATGCCTGGCAAGCTACTGTCCATAAGGTTGCAAAGGGTGAGACACAACTGAAGCAACTTAGCACAGCACAGCACAAGTATTTGAGCAGAAAACACTTCATTGCATTTGAGCAGAGCTCAAAGCAGCAGGTCTAACAAATGTTTGTTGTAGGTGATTCACTCATTACAGATATGTTTATGGAGCCCTCGCCACGTGCCAAGGCACCACGCTGGGCTTTGGTTGGAGGTGGTGGGGACTTGAAATGCTGAGCCCAGTCATAGCACAGTGTAAGTGCACTTACACTGCTCAACAAAGGCCAACTATTTATTATGTGTTCATGAGAAGACACTTGAGAGTCCCTTGGACTGCAAGGAGATCCAACCAGTCCATTCTAAAGGAGATCAGTCCTGGGTGTTCATTGGAAGGACTGATGCTAAAGCTGAAATTCCAATACTTTGGCCACCTCATGCGACAAGTTGACTCACTTGAAAAGACTCTGATGCTGGGAGGGATTGGGGGTGGGACGAGACAGGGATGACAGAGAATGAGATGGCTGGATGGCATCACGGACTCGATGGACATGAGTTTGAGTGAACTCCGGGAGTTGGTGATGGACAGGGAGGCCTGGCGTGCTGTGATTCATGGGGTCGCAAGGAGTCGGACACGACTGAGCGACTGAACTGAACTGAACTGATGCTATTATGTGGTCACTTTTGAAAAAGAAAGATAGGATTACTGCTTTACAATACAGATAAATATGAACCAACCTTCCTGCCAACTTCGGCAGCTTTTCTAGGCCTGCAACTCAGGGTCTGTTCAATATCACTCTGAAGTCAGGGGACCAGGAGCCCAGATTGAGGCAATCATCCTTTGGAGAACTTCGCCATCAAAGGAAATTGTCCTGTGTTGTCTCTTAGAACACTTCACACTTCATTGGGAAGCTATAAAAACAATTACCAGGTCATTAGTAAAGGTTATTATTATTTTTTTTAAGATCCAAAAGCATCTCTCCCAGAATGACCTTAGCCAGCCTGGCAGTGAGAGACAGTTGCTGCAATGGAAAGAGTGAGAGCTTTGGAGCAGAAACGGAGGCTCCCAGCATTGGGTGCTTAACCTCCGAGCCTTGGTCTCCTGAACCCTGTGCTGAACTAGGAGCCCTTCCTGTATCATTGGGCTATTTGTGCAGTTGAAATAAGGTGACTTTGGGAATAAGACCCTCCATTATCCTGGGCACTTAGAGACCACTCTGTAAATGAAATTCCTTCCTTTCCCTGGTTCCAAGTTGCATGTGTTTGAGGTCAGAGATATGAATGGATAAAGCAGGAAGGATTGGAATGGACATTAGATCCACCAGGATAAGTTAGGTTATGCTACAATAACAACCTGAAAATCTTAGCAGCTGACAACAATTGAGTTCAAATTTCTCACTCATGTTCCATGACCATCATGGGCTGATGAGGGAGCTCTACTAACCAGAGCCACTCACAACTCAATAGAACATTGGCAGATGTGCGATTTTGTTACATGATTCCAAGATCACAGAAGGGTAAAAGGGAATATGATGAATTGTGTGCTGGCTCTTACAGTTTCTGCCTGGAAGTGATACATGTTAATTCTAGTCACATTTCATTAACTAAAGCAAATCATGTAACTACCCTTGAGATCAACAGTGTAGGGATGTACCATGCTACCATGGCATGGACTAGAGGTGTAGGAATGGACCATTTTGTAGGAATTTGGACCAAGCCAATGCCCATTCATAATAAAAAGGTAGGTAGAAATCTAGCAAAAGTTGAGGTTTTGAATATGGTCTATCCTATTATACCAACTTGAGATAAATATTTTTTCTATTCCAGACTTATGTGAGGATCTGATAAAAGGTATAGGATCCCTCCCCAGGGAAAAATACTCTTGAAACATAAGTGGGAAAAAATTACATGCAAGGAACTAATTATATTAGAAATGTATTTACTTCATCTACGTTCAGTCGTTAAAAAAATAATTTCTCTCACTTTTATTTGATTATTCAAAAATTAATAATTCATTCCAGGAAGAAAAATAAGAACAATAAAGCAAAAGTCAATCTTATATCTTCTCAAAGGTAAATTTCAGTTTTAAAAACATGATATTCATCTTGAAATAGAGGAAATTGAAATTGTAATATACAATTATAGACATGATCTGTACATGACATATCAATATCCAACCAGTTGGTTTTTCCTATGGAAAATATTAAACATTAACTCACAAAAGAATCAGAGCCCCTAAAGCTTTTTGCCATTTTAGAGAAGACTTATACCAAGGAACAACAGCATTCTCCAAGACAAAGTTTGAAACACAGATCCTAATATTAAAGGGCAAGTAACAAAATATTTAGCTAAAGTTATTTACATCCTAGGAATGTATATTTTATAACAAGGTAATCCAAAGATAGGGAGTTCCAGTGGTAGTTTAGCAGCTCAATAAGACCAGAATTCTGGGTCAACTTCTCTAGAATTCTCTTGGCCTCCTCCCCGTGGTCACAAAATGGCTGCAGCAGTTCCAAACAATCAGTTCAGTTCAGTCGCTCAGTCGTGTCCGACTCTCTGCAACCTCATAAATCAGAGCACGCCAGGCCTCCCTGTCACCAACTCCCGGAGTTCACTCAAACTCATGTCCATTGAGTCCGTGATGCCATCCAGCCATCTCATTCTCTGTCATCCCCTTCTCCTCCTGCCCCCAATCCCTCCCAGCATCAGAGTCTTTTCAAGTGAGTCAACTTGTCGCATGAGGTGGCCAAAGTATTGGAATTTCAGCTTTAGCATCAGTCCTTCCAATGAACACCCAGGACTGATCTCCTTTAGAATGGACTGGTTGAATCTCCTTGCAGTCCAAGGGACTCCCAAGAGTCTTCTCCAACACCACAGTTCAAAAGCATCAAATCTTCGGCAATCAGCTTTCTTCACAGTCCAACTCTCACATCCATACATGACTATTGGAAAAACCATAGCCTTGACTAGAAGGATCTTTGTTGGCAAAGTAATGTCTCTGCTTTTTAATATACTATTTAGGTTGGTCATAACTTTTCCTTCCAAGGAGTAAGCGTCCTTTAATTTCATGGCTGCAATCAGCATCCGCAGTGATTTTGGAGCCCCAAAATATAAAGTCTGACACTGTTTCCACTGTTTCCCCATCTATTTCCCATGAAGTGATGGGACCAGATGCCATGATCTTAGTTTTCTGAATGTTGAGCTTCAAGCCAACCTTTTCACTCTCCTCTTTCACTTTCATCAAGAGGCCTTTGAGTTCCTCTTCACTTTCTGCCATAAGGGTGGTGTCATCTGCATATCTGAGGTTATTGATATTTCTCCCGGCAATCTTGATTCCAGTTTGTGCTTCTTCCAGCCCAGTGTTCCTCATGATGTACTCTGCATATAAGTTAAATAAGGAGGGTGACAATATACAACCTTGACATACTCCTTTTCCTATTTGGAAACAGTCTGTTGTTCCATGTCCAGTTCTACCTGTTGCTTCCTGACCTGCATACAGGTTTCTCAAGAGGCAGGTCAGGTGGTCTGGTATTCCCATCTCTTTCAGAATTTTCCACAGTTTATTGTGAACCACACAGTCAAAGGCTTTGGCATAGTCAATGAAGCAGAAATAGATGTTTTTCTGGAACTCTCTTGCTTTCTCCATGATCCAGCGGATGTTGGCAATTTGATCTCTGGTGCCTCTGCCTTTTCTAAAACCAGCTTGAACATCTGGAAGTTCACGGTTCACATATTGCTGAAGCCTGGCTTGGAGAATTTTGAGCATGACTTTACTAGCATGTGAGATGAGTGCAACTGTGCGGTAGTTAGAGCATTCTTTGGCATTGCCTTTTTAAACAATACATCTTCATAGGTTTTGCTGGTCAGTCACTAAATCATGTGTGACTCTTTGCAACCCCATGGACTTCAGCATGCAAGGATTCCCTGTCCTCCACTGTCTCCCAGAGTTTGCTCCATCTCACGTCCATTGAGTTGATAAGGCTATCTAACCATCTCATCCTCTGACACCCTCTTTTCCTTTTGCCTTCAATCTTTCCCAGCATCAGGGTCCTTTCCAGTGAGTCAGTTCTTCCCATTAGGTGGCCAAAGTATTAGAGCTTCAGCATCAGTCCATCCAGAGGATATTCAGGGTTGATTTCCTTTAGGATTGACTGGTTTGATCTCCTTGCAGTCCAAGGGACTTTCAAAACACTGTAATAAAAGAAATGTCAACAATTCCAAAGTTAGGTTGCTATTTGACAGAGGTATGCTTCAGTTTTCTTTATCTGCTCCAAGTCCCAAATAAACTAGGTCAAATCCACACAGTAAGGACTTCCTCAAATCTTGCTAACTATACATGGCTTATTTCATCTGAAAGGTATAAATAAAAAATTGTGGAAGATGTTTTGATAAAAGAATTTTGTTCTGAGACAATGTAAGTTTAGACATGGTTTCTGCCTTTTAAAATTAAGCCTTCTCATGAAAAATGTTTGCCTTGTCAAGTGTATTTGCAAGGTGGACAGACATAATTTTGCCACGCTATGGGCACTGCAGCATTTTGAGGGGAGTGGTGGTGGGAGTCCTTATCATGCTCACTGGTTAAAAAAAAATCAAAACAAAGAATATATGTAAATGTGGATATCACTTCTTTTTCTTGATATTTTCCAATTAAGCTGGGCCTAACACACCCAGTGATGGGTGTGTTGTGGTCCATTTTTATCAGTGGATGCTCCTCTTGCCAACAGAAGTCAGGGTAATGGCTAGTATGTCTATTATCAAGTAATATCCTTCCCATGCAACATTTGTTTGTAATGAAACCACACATCAAAAATGTGTTTACATTTACAATAAATACAGCCTTCTCACAAAGATAATTTACAAAGTGATACCAAAGAAAATCTACGAGAAAAGACTAATCTTTCCACCGGGAGATCTTTCATGGACCACAGGTCAAGAAATCTGCTTAAGAATAATTTACTTCTTTTCCTACGGGGACAGAATGGTAAATGCTACTCTCAGAGTTCTGCCACTAAGAGTCAGGACATGCCAAGATGTTAGGATGCAACTGGTTTTCAACCCTTCACTCATCTCTTGCTCCAAGGGTAGACGAAACAGGTTTGAGGGAAAGGAGAGAGAGTGGGGTCTCTTTGACGCACTCAGTGGAGGGTGGGAAGTATAGTCTCCAGTGAAGCACACGTGGGTCGTGGGTTTGAATCCCAGCTTCCCCACTTCCTACCACTGGGACCTCTTTTCAATTATTCTCTCCAAACTTCAATTTCCTTACCTGAAAAAAATGAAAGACATCATTACTCTCAGGGGGCCTGAGCATTTAAAATGACTAAAATTGATATTGTGTTTATGATAGAAAGTAAATGTTTTACTATTTAAGAATGTCTTGTAAGCTAATACCATGAGCCCAAGTTTCTACTCACAGGCAGGAAAAGAACCCACCTCTTTCCCCAGGGAGTACCTTTAACGGGAAGGCAGGAGAATGACAAAGGTGGTGTATAATTCTATCCCCTAGACCATTCACAGCATCTGTTTCCTACAGAAATTCAAATAAGAGGTAAGTTGAATCCCCCCTCCCCCCGCCACCTCCCCGCCTGTCACCCTGGGTATTCTGTCCCTCATTACAGGCTGCAGCAGGGAGAGTAATCAAGGCTCACATTTATAGACAACTTACATCAGCCACTGGTCTCTGGATGCTTCAGCTTCAGTTCAGTTCAGTTCAGTCGCTCAGTCGTGTCCGACTCTTTGCGACCCCATGAATCACAGCACGCCAGGCCTCCCTGTCCATCACCAACTTCCGGAGTTCACTCAAACTCATGTCCACAGAGTCGGTGATGCCATCCAGCCATCTCATTCTCTGTCGTCTGCTTCTTCTCCCGCCCCCAATCCCTCCCAGCATCAGAGTCTTTTCCAGTGAGTCAACTCGTCGCATGAGGTGGCCAAAGTATTGGAGTTTCAGCTTTAGCATAAGTCTTTCCAATAACACCGAGAACTATTCTCGTTTAGGATGGACTGGTTGGATCTCCTTGCAGTCCAAGGGTCTCTCAAGAGTCTTCTCCAACACTTCAGTTCAAAAGCATCAAATCTTCGGCAATCAGCTTTCTTCACAGTCCAACTCTCACATCCATACATGACCACTGGAAAAGCCATAGCCTTGACTAGACAGACTTTTGTTGGCAAAGTAATGTCTCTGCTTTTTAATATACTATCCAGGCTGGTCATAACTTTCCTTCCAAGGAGTAAGTGTCTTTTAATTTCATGGCTGCAATCAGCACCCGCAGTGATTTTGGAGCCCAAAAAAATAAAGTCTGACACTGTTTCCACTGTTTCCCCATCTATTTCCCATGAAGTGATGGGACCAGATGCCATGATCTTAGTTTTATGAGTGTTGAGCTTCAAGCCAACCTTTTCACTCTCCTCTTTCACTTTCATCAAGAGGCTTTTGAGTTCCTCTTCACTTTCTGCCATAAGGGTGGTGTCATCTGCATATCTGAGGTTATTGATATTTCTCCCGGCAATCTTGATTCCAGCTTGTGCTTCTTCCAGCCCAGCATTCCTCATGATGTACTCTGCATATAAGTTAAATAGTCAGGGTGACAATATACAACCTTGACGTACTCCTTTTCCTCTTTGGAACCAGTCTGTTATTCCATGTCCAGTTCTACCTGTTGCTTCCTGACCTGCATACAGGTTTCTTAACAGGCAGGTCAGGTGGTCTGGTATTCCCATCTCTTTCAGAATTTTCCACAGTTTATTGTGATCCACACAGTCAAAGGCTTTGGCATAGTCAATGAAGCAGAAATAGATGTTTTTCTGAGACTCTCTTTGCTTTTTCCATGATCCAGCGGATGTTGGCAATTTGATCTCTGTTTTCTCTGCCTTTTCTAAAACCTGCTTGAACATCTGGGAGTTCACGGTTCACGTGTTGCTGAAGCCTGGCTTGGAGAATTTTGAGCATGACTTTACTAGTGTGTGAGATGAGTGCAATCGTGCGGTAGTTTGAGCATTCTTTGGCATTGCCTTTCTTTGGGATTGAAGACTGACTGTTCCAGTCCTGTGGCCACTGCTGAGTTTTCCAAATTTGCTGGCATATTGAGTGCAGCACTTTCACAGCATCATGTTTCAAGATTTGAAATAGCTCAACTGGAATTCCATCACCTCTACTAGCTTTGTTCGTAGTGACGCTTTCTAAGGCCCACTTGACTTCACATTCCAAGATGTCTGGCTCTAGGTCAGTGATCACATTATCGTGACTATCTTGGTCATGAAGATCTTTTTTGTACAGTTCTTCTGTGTATTCTTGCCACCTCTTCTTAATATCTTCTGCTTCTGTTAGGTCCATACCACTTCTGTCCTTTATCGAGCCCATCTTTGCATGAAATGGAATCCCTAATTTTCTTGAAGAGATCTCTTGTTTTTCCTATTCTGTTGTTTTCCTCTATTTCTTTGCATTGATCACTGAGGAAGTCTTTCTTATCTCTCCTTGCTATTCTTTGGAACTCTGCATTCGAATGGGTATATCTTTCCTTTTCTCCTTTGCTTTTCGCTTCTCTCCTTTCCACAGCTACTTGTAAGGCCTCCTCAGACAGCCATTTCAAAAAACAGGATGGACAAGTCACTTGGTTTCTTCACCTCGGATTTGTTCAGGCCAGAGGAAGTACCAAGCTTACAACTCGATCCAAGCTCACAACTCGATCTCTTAGGCCAATCACTCAGCTTCTTGTGTTCTCCCACCCTTTCCATTTACCTTATTTGCATGTGATTTTGCTCATTATAATGTCACTAGGGCAAGCAGAGGAACGTGATTACCAGGACAACCAGTATTGAAGCTGGTACCATTCATTCTTAGCTGTGACCACTAACCCACATGATCAGTCTCCAGCTGGGTCCTGAACTCACTTCGTCTTGTGGTTGCCAGATTGCAGAGTCTTACACATTTTCACCATATTCTCACACGTCTAACTAGCCAAACATATTCCTTTAAATTCTATTTATTGAATATATTCATTTCCATAAGTGTATGGTTCATTATGTGTAAAAATGAATTTAGGTATTCATATTGGAAGGACTGATGCTAAAGCTGAAACTCCAATACTTTGGCCACCTCATGCGACAAGTTGACTCACTGGAAAAGACTCTGATGCTGGGAAAGGTTGGGGGTGGGAGGAGATGGGGACGACAGAGAATGAGATGGCTGGATGGCATCACCGACTCTGTGGACATGAGTTTGAGTGAACTCTGGGAGTTGGTGATGGACAAGGAGGCCTGGCGTGCTGTGATTCATGGGGTCGCGGAGAGTTGGACACGACTGATCGACTGAACTGAACTGACTGAACTGATATGTATGAATATATGCAAACCATCTTATATACACCAAATAGATTATTTGACCTAATAAATTCTTCTTCTTCCTGTACAACAGATTAAGATCTTAAACACTAGCCATCCATCTCCCTCTTATTATAAGAGTTCTGATAAATGTTTACCTCTCTTTATAAAAAACCTACTCTGCATTTTTCTGTGTACTGATAGTACTTCATGTTTCCTAGCCAAGATGTTAAAGAAATTGGATCACGCTTCCTGCAGGGCCAGAGCCTATGCAAGTCAAAAGTTGCCAAGGATTCTGTGAGCGCCTGGGTGACCTTAGGTTCTTGAGGTCACCTTCAGCTTCTGTAATCTTCTCAGGCTGCCTCCCATCTGCTGCCCGATGTGAAATGAAACTCAGCACCCTCCTCAATTCCCTCTCTGCGGTCACTCACATCAAACATAAGAGGAAAATATTATCTGAGAATACAAATTCATGGCACTTTCCCCATCCCCTCATCCTCAGTTAATGGGGCAAATTCTGACACATTTTACTCTGCATTTTTCTGTCTTTTCCTTTCCAACCCCTTCCAGGCCCCTTGCAGGCAGATCTGGGTACTCATTAGGTTGGGAAGAGATGAGGCGACAAAAGTGGGGACTGCATCAGGAAAGGCAGAGCTTTTTCTCAAAGAGAGAGAGTAGAAGGAAAGAGTAAGAAAGCAATGAAAAAGAAATGACAGAGAGGAAAATTAGAAACACTCTTTTGAGCTGAGTATCAGAGAAAGTGGATCCTAACATGTAGTTACTTACTTACAATTTTTACTATTTATTTACAAGATTGATGTAGCTTTTCCTATGTGTCAGGGACTGCTTTGAGGGCTTGACAAAGGTTCATTCATTTCACTCTCATCACCATCCTAATTAGTAGGTACTGCAATCATCCTTATTTTACAGATGAGAAACCTAAAGCACTGGCTTCCCAAGTGGTGCTAGTCGTAAACAACCAGCCTGCCAATGCAGAAGACTTAAGAGACGCAGTTTGATCCCTGGGTCAGGAAGATCCCCTGGAAAAAGGCATAGCAACCCACTCCAGTATTCTTGCCCAGAGAATCCCATGGACAGAGGAGCCTGGCAGGCTACAGTCCATAGGGTCGCACAGAGCTGGACAGGACTGAAGCATCTTAGCACAGCAGAGCATAGAGAGGTGAAGTGATTCAGCAAAGATCTCACAGCCTATAAGTGGCAGGACCAAGTTCAAAGTCCCAGGTTGCGTGACCCAAGGTCCATGCTTTCAGCATCGCTCTATAGCTCTATAGTCCTTCTTAAGAATGAGGTTTACTAACTGCATTTCCTTCTATGAGATTACAGGCATTCAAGTAAAGCTTGGAATTAGGTACTCGTCTTGGCTAGCATAACGTATTACTTTGCCCTTGACATCAACTTGAGACTGGGTCATGTGGGGCCCTGGAATGTATTTGGCTTTTAAAAGAGCACTTACGGAAGGGTCAGTTCAGTTCAGTCGCTCAATCGTGTCCAACTCTTTGCGACCCCATGAACTGCAGCAGGCCAGGCCTCCCTGTCCATCACCAACTTCCGGAGTTCACCCAAACCCATGTCCATTGAGTCGGTGATGCCATCCAACCATCTCATCCTCCGTCGTCCCCTTCTCCTCCCGCCCCCAATCCCTCCCAGCATCAGGGTCTTTTCAAATGAGTCAGCTCTTCGCATCAGGTGGCCAAAGGATTGGAGTTTCAGCTTCAACATCAGTCCTTCCAATAAACACCCAGGACTGATCTCCTTTAGGATGGACTGGTTGGATCTCCTTGCAGTCCAAGGGACTCTCAAGAGTTTTCTCCAACACCACAGTTCAAAAGCATCAATTCTTTGGTGCTCAGCTTTCTTTATAGTCCAACTCTCACATCCATACATGACCACTGGAAAAACCATAGCCTTGACTAGACAGACCTTTGTTGGCAAAGTAATGTCTCTGTTTTTAATATGCTGTCTAGGTTGGTCATAACTTTCCTTCCAAGGAGTAAGCGTCTTTTAATTTCTTGGCTGCAATCACCATCTGGTGGGGGATAAATTAGGAGTTTGTGATTAACAGATACACACTTTATATAAAATAGATATACAACAAAGACCTACTATAGGGCACAGGGAACTAAATTCAGTATCCTGTAATAAACTATAATGGAAAATAGCCTGAAAAGGGAAATATGTATACATATATATATAAACTGGGGGCTTCCCTGGTGGCTCAGATGGTAAAGAATCCGCTTGCAATGCAGGAGACTTGGGTTCAATCCTTGGGTTGGGAAGATCCCCTGGAGGAGGGCATGGCAGCCCACTCTAGTATTCTTATCTGGAGAATCCCCATGGACAGACGAGCCTGGCAGGTTACAGTCCTTGTGGTTGCAAAGAGCTGCACACTACTGAGCGACTAAGCACAGCACAGCACAGCATATTTAACTGAATATATATATTTATATATAACTGAATCACTTTACCATGTACCTGAAACTAACACAACATGGTAAATCAACTATACTCAACAAAGTTGTTTGTTCTGAAAAAAAAAAAGGCAGGGGAGTACCTGATTGGTGGGCTCCTCTGAAGATGGGAGGATGTGGTTCATAGAGGAGTCCTAACACAACTGGGCAGCCTTCCACCTCCTTCCAGCCTCCTCTTCCTTCCTCTTTCCTGCTCTCACCTTCTTACTTCTTTGCTCCAAGATTGCCTCAGAAACTCCAAATTCTTCTTCTATTATACAGCTTTTTTCAATGGTCTTCTTTCATATACACATGCACAGAACCATCGTTGTGCTCAGACAGACAAATATCGCAGAACTCACTGCTCTTTAGACGATTTTAGTTTACCTTTAGTTAAATTCTCTTGTTTCTTAGGTTTCTGAAAAGATGAGTCAGCACCCAGTTTTACTAGAACCTGATACATAGCATGCTGACACAGACTAAGGGAGAAAACCCAGAGCTATCAAGAAGAAACGTTTAGAGTCACCCTTAAGAGCTGCCTTGGAAGAATGCTCCCGCCTGACTTTGCTGTTATCCAGGTTCCCTTCAATTCACTCTTCTGATAAGCAGAATCTAGATGTTGGTGCTTCCAGATATAATTGCTTAGTGCTGAATCCCTGAAAAGCCAAGGCAGAGAGATTTTTCAAAAATCTGGCTCCTTTGATATCAACGGTAACTTGGGCCCAGTGGAGAATGTTACTTCTTATTGCCAAATTGCAAAAACGCCCTCTTGAGTTTCCAAAAATATCTCCTCTCTGAAGAGTTCTTTGCCTCAGAGAGGAAGGGTCGAAACAGCCACTGAGTAGAAGGCAGCAGACATTAGTCACACCCGGGAGAAGTTGCAGATAAATTTTAAGAGCCACTGCAAACGCAGGCTCATACGGTGTCCGGGGGCACTTTTGTTTTAGCAGATATATCTTGGGATCTTTGAAGGAATGGTTGCACTGCCAACTCGTCAATTAATCAACTCTCCCAAGGTCGCCCGGGACGCTATGGATTGGGCCCGGGCAACAGGGGCCTGGAGGAACTGGCTTTAATTAAAGGATTTGTGCAGTAATGGAATCCTCAAATCCTTTGAGCAATGTTGCATGAACTGGGCCTTTCAATCCCTGTGTGCATTTTCCATGGCTGTGAAAAAACGAAAAATATCCTGACCAAGCACTTTGAGGGAAGGTGTTGTTAACCCATTTAGAAACCCTGCTGAAGGACACATGGCTGGGAAAGACGCCCAAGCAAATGAAAGAGCGAAAAGAGCACTGCATTCCGCAGCAGAGTTGAGGACATCCATTCTCTAAACTCTTGTGACAAATTCCTGCTAGGTCATTACTGTTTTAAAGAGTTGCTTTGTGGACATTACCAGCTCTCTTCATTGGAATTGTTAGCCATGATTTGGATGGGATCACATAACAGTCTTATAGTTTGTAAGGCCTGAGGACAAGGTGGGGGTGGGGAGGGGGGGTGGGGAGTCTCTGGATGAATGCTGCCTGTAGATGGTTTTGACATGCAGAATTTTCTTGCAGTGCGTTTCTTTACTTCTGAAAAAGTCAGCTGCTTCCTCTTGACCAGCTGTGCACCCTCCGGGCCCACTCCTCACACAGCCCCACCTGTCTGACTCTTGAAGGTATTTTGTATGCATGTGACCTTGATCAGACATTTCTCTGAAGCTGTGCTCATCACTTTGCTGTCATTTGGCACATGCGAGATTCACA
This sequence comes from Moschus berezovskii, assembly GCF_049115385.1. NCBI lineage: Eukaryota > Metazoa > Chordata > Mammalia > Artiodactyla > Moschidae > Moschus > Moschus berezovskii. The sequence goes on along the minus strand of NC_142464.1, from coordinate 52,596,415 downwards.
CACATAAACACAGTACTCCCATGGGTGTTCCAACCTGTGGGCTGCCACACAGAAAATATGGGCTGGAAATAATGCCAGTTCCCAGATGCTGATGGAAACTCCAACTGTCGCCTGTTTGCTGCACACCTCTCATCAAATTCCAGGAAGCTCAGGACCTGTGCAATATGACTTAGTCCCCCAGATCTCTGCAATGAGCTGCAATTTAACTTCCAGGCATCAACTATTTTATCAGGAGCTGTTTAAGGTCATCTTTTTGACAAACAGCTATAAAATTTTAATATGTTGTTGGATGTCTCTTATCTAAGTAACCTGCAGGCTGGGTTACTCTTGGAGCTCAGAACTGGGAAAACAGTTTTCTTTCTGTCTTGATAACTGGACATGTACAGTACATATGTCTTAGTCAGCCCAGGCTACTATAATGTCATAGACTTGGTGGCTTAAACAACAGAATTTTATTTCCCACAGTCCTGGAGCCTAGAGGTCTGAGATCAGGGTGCCAGCATGGTCAGGTTCTGGCGATAGCTATATTCTTGGCTTGCAAGTGCAAGCCATGTCCTCACATGGCAGAGAGAGGACGAGCTTCCTGGGATCTTCTCTTATAAAGACACCAATCCTTTCAGGTCAGGGCCCTACCCTCATGATCTCATTTAACCTTAATTAATCCTATAAAATCCCACTCCAAACACATCACTTTGGGTTAAGGCTTCACCGTATGTTGGGATGGGTGGATACAGTTAGCCCACAGGAACACATATCCACAGTCCGTCCCATCTTTGCTCTCTCATGTGATGCCAGGAATGTCATATCTAAGTTTTGAACTCAATTCCATTAGCTTCTTTTAACCTGCTGCTGCTGCTGCTAAGTCACTTCAGTCGTGTCCGACTCTGTGTGACCCCATTGACGGAAGCCCACCAGGCTCCCCCTTCCCTGGGATTCTCCAGGCAAGAACACTGGAGTGGGTTGCCATTTCCAGTTTATAATTTGCCCTGACCTGTCGTCCTCAGGACTCAGTCTTAGACTTTCATCCTTGTATTGATATGGGGATTTGTTTTATTGTTTCTTATTTACTTAATATGTGTCGGAGAAGGCAATGGCAAGCCACTCCAGTACTATTGCCTAGAAAATCCCATGGATGGAGGAGCCTGCTAGGCTGCAGTCCGTGGGGTCGCTAAGGGTCGGACATGACTGAGCGACTTCACTTTTCACTTTCACACATTGGAGAAGGAAATGGCAACCCACTCTAGTGTTCTTGCCTGGAGAATCCCAGGGACGGGGGACCCTGGTGGGCTTCCGTCTATGGGGTCACACAGAGTCGGACACGACTGAAGTGACTTAGCAGCACTTAATATGTGTAGATATGACTAATCTTTCAAATATATTTTGGAAGATGATTATATATAAGGATGATAAAAGAAAACATTTGTACCGTGACACCATGAGGAAAGACACTATTTAGATATGTTTGTTTGTCTTGAAGATCTGCTTAGCTTGTTTCCGAAGGTCTTGGCTTACAGCACTCATAAAATTAAAGCCAGCCTTGTTGAAAGGCCCAATAGCAATTGCTGGTAACGCTGAAAAACATGGGAGCTCTGTTTTCTGTACTTTTGTTCAGGAAAATCTCTCCCAACAAAAGTCTTAGGCCTTGGTAACTGGATCCTCCATCAGTCACAGACTCAATAACTGGACACCTTTGGCTTAAAATCATGAATATTTGACTGGTAACTAGATTCTTCCCTCTTACTCACGCTTCACACCCAGTCTGTTACGCATTTTTAGTGATTTCGCCTTCTCACTATCTTTCAGATATATTTTTTCCTCTTCATCTCCTCTATCTGCTCCTGAGTCTGGGCCACCTGGGCCCTCACATACATTGTTAAGTAAGCTCTGTGGTGGACACCTGTCACGTCTGGGGCCACCCAGAACCCCTTCTGTATTTTGAAAATGTCCTCACAAGACAGAAGCCAAAACTGATTTTCCCAGCTTCCCTTGTGGCCCGGACACAGACATTAGCTTGGCCTCCAAACATCTGCATAACGGACTTTGACTCAGAAGACGTGATGCAGGGTTGCAAGTGCCACATGGAATTCACCCTGGCAAAGATGACGGCAGAATCTTCTGCTTCCCGGGGCAGTGGAAGGCACACTCAGCATCTGTGCCCAGGGATGGCCCGCGGGTGGCAGCAGAGGTGTCACTGCTGTAACTGTTCCCAGATGTGGTTTGAGCCCAGATGTTGGTTTCACAACTCCTCTCTGGCTCTCCTAGAGATTCTAGGGCTTGGCTCCAAACCTCTGGGAGGTCATGGTCTACTAAAACTAGCTTTGAGTGGTTTTCTGTTTTTCACCATTAAGAACTCTGTGTCAGATAACATCTTAAACAACAGATTCTGACTCGGACTATTAGAGAAGTGATTGATTATACGTGAAGTCTAAAAAATACAACAAACTAGTGAATGAAACAAACAAAAAGAGGCAGACTCCCAGATACAGAGAAAAACGGATGGTTACCAGTGGGGAGCAGGAAGGGGGGAGGGGCAAAAGGGGGATAAGGGAGAAAAAAGCATTCGTATAGGATTATGTGAAATCACCTCTGTGAAACTTTTGAAAATTGTAAAGCATGGCAGAATTTAAAGACCCTTCCAGTCAATTAACTATTAAAAATTAACTATTAATTAATTAAAACTTAAAAAAACAAGGACATTGACTGACTCTCATTTTCAGAAGGATCCAGTAGACATTCATTCTGAGTGTCTCCCAAGTACAACTAAAAACCCTAGACATCATATGAATAGAAGTCTCTGAAAGAAGGCTGAAAGGCTGGGGAACTTGGGATCGCAGGAATGATGTAGTGATGTTTTGCCCGGGTTTTCTTTTTGCCTGGTACATCCCAGATTGGATCCTGAAGAAGTTAGAAATCCAAAAGCACCAGTGAATACAGACCAAGTCTACAGCCATACCACCCTGAACGCACCTGATCTCATTGATCTTGGAAGCTAAGTAGGGTCAGGCCTGGTTAGTACTTGAATGAGAGACCAATGGATACGGACCAAAAGTCCCTACCTCTCTGCCAAAATGACCAGGACAGGGAAGCCAGGCAAGACAGAAAATAAATATCCTACTCCAGCCAAACACCACAGGAAACACTGTGTCCCACCCCCTCCCCCTTCAGCAAAGGCCCAGAGCCTAGGCTCCCACTCCTGCCAAGCTATAGTGAGGTGCCCCAACCTCCTTCCTGGGACAACATCAGAAAAGTCCGAGTAGGGAGCCAGGATCTCAACCCTAGCAGGTAGTCCTGTAGGGACAGAGGGAAGAAGCCACTCCCTGCACGGTCTGGATGTCCTTGGGTTCTACCAACTTCTTTCTTTCAACAAATCTCCTTTTTCATTTAAGCAGTTTGAATAGATACCTAAGTCTCACATCCAATTCAGACAAAGGAAATGCAACAGGATGCCTGGTACATATACATACTAATTGTTCAAAAGATGGTGTTGATCTCGAACCTGCCTCTTAAATTATTCCCCGTACCTCCAACACTGCCTTCTTTTCTCCAGTGAAATGTCACTTCCCTTAGAAAGTTAGAGAGGATCCAAATCCTGCCTTTCCAAACAGCCTCTGGTTCCCCTTGGTGGTCCTGATGGTGTGTGTAATTGTACGTTCACCTGGGACACACCTCCACACCAACCGAGGCTCCCTGGGAAGAGGAGCTTGTCAGTTCAACCTCACACATCCAACAAGACACAAATGCAAGAGGCGCATTAGGTGCTCAGTAAATAACACCTGAACGAACAAGCCTCTGAAGCAGGAGGTCAGTCATTCCCCCGGTACTGCTCAGGGCTCTCATGATGATGCAGGAGGTGATGTAGGCTGGGTATGCAAATGTAAGAGGTCAGCCTCTTACCAGTAATGCATCTTCCACTTCCCCTTGTTGCTCTCTGCCCAGACTGCAGACTCCCAAAGAAGAGGAGCTGACCATGATCTCCCTTCCTCACTAGTCCATTCCCGACAGAGAGAAGAGGCAAGGAGGCAGCAGTCACCCATTTTCCCCTGAAGCAGGACCTGGCTGGAGGGTTGGCAGCTCCTGTGACCAGGCTGGGATACTTGAGAATGAACTCTGGCTGACCTGCAGCCATAAACTTCACGGCACTGTCAGAGCAACTCCCTCCATCTTCCGGAATTTAAAATATCAGTGTTTTTTCTGTCGACCTCCATCACTTTAAATTGGTCACATAAGGAGTGCGTTGCAGTGGCTGTTGTTTTTAAGTGGGTGGGAGATGCTTTTGCACCGAGACCTCTTTTTGGCCTGTTGCTGCCCAGAACAAATGTTGCGATCAAATTACCATCCCCTGGAAATAGCAGCCTAAATGGGAAATGCTGACAGCTTCCAACCTGAGCCGTGCACATGACATTGATAGAATACCGAAGATAAATAGACACAGAAAAAAAAGAGAGAAAAGCCTGAGGTAGAGGTTTCCTTAACACAGCAGATAGGGGTGGCTCTGCACCTTCTGTAAATAGTAGGGAAGAAGACACCAGAGCACAAGGTGGGAAGCCTTTGCTGACCTCTGCCTGCATTGTGTGCCTCCCGCATTGTTCTAAGTAGCAAAGCTGGCTCTGGAATGAGGTCTGGTCATCAGAGACATGCTGCGATCTCCCCCAACTCCCACTCCAGCCATGGCCACGGGACTGTGCCTCTCGGATCACAAGGAGTACATGTGACCTTATATGCATTTGTAGAGCTTAGTATCTTATTCTGATTCTTTGTGAAAGAGGCGTGACAAGTATATAACACTGTTTTACAGCTAAGAACCCTATGGACCCTGGTGGCTCAGTCAGTAAAGAGTCTGCCTGCAGTGCAGGAGACCTGGCTTCGATCCCTGGGTCGGAAAGCTCCCCTGGAAGGGAATGGCAACCCACTCCAGTATTCTTGCCTGGAGAATTCCATGGACAGAGGAGCCTGGTGGCTACAGTCCATGGGGTCACAAAGAGTCAGACACAACTGAGTGACTAACATTTTTGCTTTCACTTTCACAGTTAACAGAAACCAGCAGCAGCGCACAGTTCATTCAAGTCTGGAGCGCAAACTTTCTGATTCCCAATCTGATGCAAATTCTACCAAAATCATGTTTGGAACTTTAAATAATAATGATCATAAGAGTAATGATTGCTGACATTTATTGAGCATTCATCATGTGATAGGTACATTATCCCATTCCTATGAAGTAGCACTGTCATTATCGACATTTAATGGGTGAAGAAACTAAAGCCCAGGGAGGTTAAATAACTTGTCCAAGGTCACACAGCTAGCAAGTGGCAAAGCCAGAATTCTCAACCCTTAGACATGAGGCCTCGCCAAGTTTAACGTTAAGAGAAAGAGTAATACTGCTTATGTATTTAATTTTTTATTCATTCCCTTGTTCTAAAAGTGATCTATTTACATTGTTTAGAAATTAAGGGAGTTTTGTCCAGTGGACTATTATAATAAAATGTGGAATTTTACCTCATGGCATAGAAAGATATACCCAATAAACATTTACATAAATGGGATACAACATTGTAAGTACACTAGAGTTACAACTATGTAAAAGCACAGGAATATAAAAATTCCTTAGGAAATACACAAAATTATGATCAGCCATTGTACTGGAGTGGTGTGATTATGTGAGGTTTTGTTCGTTTGTTTATATTACCTGTCTGCCAAAGCAGGAAACAGAGAAGGTACAGGTTCGATCCCTGGGTTGGGAAGATTCCCTGGAGGAAGTCATGGCAACCCCCTCCAGCATTCTTGCCTAGAGAATCCCCTGGACAGAGGAGCCTGGAGGGCTACAGTCCATAGGGTCTCAAAGAGTCAGACATGACTGAAGCAACTTAACACACACACATTTCTAAATTTTCTAGGTTTTTTTTTCCTTTTTTAAAAAAATTAAGGAAATGTGAAAAGCCTCCCCCAAACATAGCTTGACTTATTGCTTTGACTCGCTGGCATATTGGGAACCACAGAGGAAAAAATAACATTACAAAAAGCAAGAAAGGTGGGAGCAGCCCATGTTTTTCATTTTTATTATATCAAAACATCAAGGAATTTGTCTTGATAATACTAGTAAAAATTTGTCCCTACTGCTTCTCCAAAGGGGAGAAGGGGACAGGAGGGAGAAAGAACGAGAAGGAAATGAAAACGTGGTGAATTCTGTTGCACAGCAGAACCATTAAATTTCATTGCTTTGTTTGGGAACTGCTTAACAAGTCCACAAACACTAATCTTGCTGGGTAATTAAAACGGTGTAAATGTCACTATTCCAATCTTTGACATTTGGTTTGGGTCCTGACAGGGCACAATGAATCATAGAGAAGGAATCTCCCTGTTGCGAACCCATGTGTTAATAATCCTGGCACAAGGCTTTAATATTCCTCGAGATACTTGAAAAAATCAGTATAGCCAGATATATGCCATCCCTTCAGCACTTCATCACCCGCTGCCTAGAGGCACCTCCTCTACTGCTGTGTTGTATTGTTGTGTTGTTGTCTTGAATCATTTAAACTCCCACATGTGAGGGCCTGGATTTCCTGTAGACATGGCATCTTTCTGAGGGCACCAACTGTGTTCTATTTCCTGGTAACACACTGTTACGTACATCAGAGAAGGTCAACCACATTTGAATACTAGTAACAACAACAATAATAATAGCTACCGTTTATCGATCACTTACTTTGCGTTAGACACTGTGCTTGGTACTTAACATTTGCTCATTTAATGACAAGCAGTGTGTTAGAGCAGACAGCCAATCAGACTAAACCCCAAATCTGCAATTTACTAGCTCTGTAACCTTAAGAGCATTTCTTCAGCCTCCCTGTTGCTTTCTTTCATCGTAAGGTGAGGAAACAATACCACCTTACTTCTTTAAGTTGTTGCCAAATCAAATGAGTTGGAATAAGTTGAGTACTTGCACATGGTAGGCACTCCATAAACATTAGCCTTGATTATGCTCATTGTACAGGGTTTCCCAGGTGGCTCAGTGGTAAAGAATCTGCCTGCAGTGTAGGAGGTACAAGAGACATGGGTTCGATCCCTGGGTCGGGAAGATCCCCTGGAGGAGGAAATGGCAACCCATTCCATTGTTTTTGCCTGGAAAATTCCATAGGCAGATAAGCCTGGCAGGCTACAGTCCATGGGGTCCCAAAGAGTCTGACATAACTAAACATGTATGCATGCTCATTTTATCAGTATGGTTGTTCATTCTTAGAATGAGAGAACTCTAGCCTCTCCCCACCTCTGCTTCTCCCCTAGACATTCCCATCTCAAAAGATGGCACTGCCTCTGCCCTCATTGCCCATGTCAGAACACAAGCTCCATCCTTGAGCTCTTTTCCTCCAAATCCCAAATCATTTAACCAATCCTCCAGAATATCCTGAATCCTCTCACTGGATTCCATCCGGGGAAGCAGCATTCAGCAGTGGTCCTGCCTGAGCTAGAAGCCTGCCGCCACCACTTATTACGGCAAAGTACCTGACTGCTCATCTGGGATAATAATAGAACCCACTTCATAATGTTGCTGTGAAGACAAAACAAGATAATCCACGTAAAGCACTTGAAACAATGCTGAACATAGAAACCACTCAGGCGATGTCATCCATCGTTGTTGTTATTAAAATGTCCACTACTTCTAGGTCAGTCTGAGCTGCCATGGGTTCTCATTTGAATGGAGGTTGAAGCCTCTTAATTAGCCTCTTTGCTTCAGTTCTTACATTTTAATCCTGTCACCACACAGCGGCCAAAGGGACATTGTTACTTTGTAAATAAAATTGTATCTCTCCACCACTAAGAACCTTTCCATGGTTTGCCATTATACTGGGATAAAAACCCAAACCCTTAGCTCTGACCTACCAGTCCATATATGCGGTCCTCTGTCTGCACTGACCTCAGCTGGGACTGTTATCCTCCTCTTATTGTCGTCCAGAGACACCAGCTATCTTTTAGTCCCTTGCATGTGTCTAGCTTCAGCCTGCCTCGGGGCCTTTGCACCTGCTGTTATGTCTGTCCCTCCCAGAATATTCATTCTTGCCCTTTTTTGTATGTGAACATCTCAACAGCTCACACCTTCTCTCTTCTGCCAGAATTTCCTTATCTTGTCTAGGGTTTCACCTCCCTCCACACACTCCAGTCTTAGCATCCTATTTTCCGCTCTTTATAGCCATGTTTGACAACATCTTGTTTGTTTATTTGTTTACTGGCTTATCTTCTGCCTGCCCAACTAGCACACAGCCTGTTTCAGTTAATAGGGTGGCATAACAGATCACCCAAAGCTGATAGACAAAACAACCGTTGATTAGGCTCCCAGACTGTGCAGGTAAGGAGTCAAGTGAGGTCCAGTGAGGATGCTGATCTTTTGGGGGTCTCAGCCAGAACCCCCAAAGGCTGAAGGCTGGAAAAACTGGGCTCTTTGGGCACTTTTTTCTATCTCTGAGTGGTCCCTCCATGTGGTCCCTCCACCACAGCAAGTGATGTAGCCTATATGTGAGCTCAGGGATCTCAAGGCACGTGTCCTGAGGGAGGACCAAGAGAACGCTGTCTCACTTCTGTGACATCGACTTCAAAGTTACACAGCATCACTTCCACCTCGGTTGCAGGCCTGGCCCAGTTCAGGAAGATAGAGAAGTGCCAGCAGTGTCATCATAAGAGAAGAGTATGTTATCTACATCTATACATGATGGAATATTACTCAGCTTTAAGAGAAAAAGAGAAAGAAGTCCTGCTCTTTGCAACAACATAGATGGACTTGAAGGACATCATGCTCAGTGAAGTAAGCCAGACATCAGTCAGTTCAGTTGCTCAGTCGTGTCCGACTCTTTGCGACACCAGGCCCCCCTGTCCATCTCCAACTCCCAGAGTTCACTCAAACTCATATCCATTGAGTCGATCATGCCATCCAACCATCTCATCCTCTTTCATCCTCTTCTCCTCCTGCCTTCAATCTTTCCCAGCATCAGGGTCTTTTTCAAGGAGTCAGTTCTTTGCATCAGGTGGCCAAAAGACTGGAGTTTCAGCTTCAACATCAGTCCTTCCAGTGAACACCCAGGACTGATCTCATTTAGGATGGACTGGTTGGATCTCCTTGCAGTCCAAGGGACTCTCAAGAGTCTTCTCCAACACCACAGTTCAAAAGCATCAATTCTTCGGCACTCAGCTTTCTTTATAGTCCAACTCTCACATCCATACATGACTACTGGAAAAACTATAGCCTTGACTAGACAGACCTTTGTTGACAAAGTAATGTCTCTGCTTTTTAACATACTATTTAGGTTGGTCATAACTTTCCTTCCAAGGAGTAAGTGTCTTTTAATTTCATGGCTGCAATCACCATCTGCAGTGATTTTGGAGCCCAAAAACATAAAGTCAGCCACTGTTTCCACTGTTTCCCCATCTATTTCCCATGAAGTGATGAGACCGGATGCCATGATCTTAGTTTTCTGAATGTTGAGCTTTACGCCAACTTTTTCCCTCTCCTCTTTCACTTTCATCAAGGGGCTTTTTAGTTCCTCTTCACTTTCTGCCATAAGGGTGTTGTCATCTGCGTATCTGAGGTTATTGATATTTCTCCTGGCAATCTTGGTTCCAGCTTGTGCTTCTTCCAGCCTAGCATTCCTCATGATGTACTCTGCATAGAAGTTAAATAAGCAGGGTGACAATATACAGCCTTGACATACTCCTTTCCCAATTTGGAACCAGTCTGTTGTTCCATGTCCGGTTCTAACTGTTGCTTCCTGACCTGCATACAGGTTTCTCAAGAGGCAGGTCAGGTGGTCTGGTATTCCCATCTCTTTCAGAATTTTCCATTTTGTTTTGGTCCACACAGTCAAAGGCTTTGACATAGTCAATAAAGAAGAAATAGATGTTTTTCTAGAACTCTCTTGCTTTTTCGATGATCCAACAGATGTTGGCAAGTTGATCTCTGGTTCCTCTGCCTTTTCTAAATACAGCTTGAACATCTGAAAGTTCACGGTTCATGTATTGCTGAGACCTGGCTTAGAGAATTTTGAGCATTACTTTAGTAGTGAGCGAGATGAATGCAATTTTGTAGTAGTTTGAGCAATCTTTGGCATTGCCTTTCTTTGGGATTGGAATGAAAACTGACCTTTTCCAGTCCTGTGGCCACTGCTGAGTTTTCCAAATTTGCTGGCATATTGAGTGCAGCACTTTCACAGCACCATCTTTTAGGATTTGAAATAGTTCAACTGGAATTCCATCACCTCCACTAGCTTTGTTCGTAGTGATGCTTCCTAAGACCCACTTGACTTCACATTCCAAGATGTCTGGCTCTAGGTGAGTGATCACACCATCATGATTATCTGGGTCATGAAGATCTTCTTTGTACAGTTCTTCTATGTATTCTTGCCACCTCTTCTTAATATCTTCTGCTTCTGTTAGGTCCTTGCCATTTATGTCCTTTATTGAGCCCATCTTTGCATGAAATGTTCCCTTGGTATCTCTAATTTTCTTGAAGAGATCTCTAGTCTTTCCCAGCCTATTGTTTTCCTCTGGGTTATCCCAGAGCACCAGCTTTGAGTGCCCTGTTTCATGCATTGAACTTGCATTGGTCATCTATTTTACATACGGTAATATACATGTATAGTTTATTTTATGTCAATCATACTTCAATAAAGTAATTTTTTTAAAATAGGCATTTATTCATGATTTGGTTTGTTTTCATTGTTGGCAAGGATTCTTGACATAAAAAAGAAAGTTAAAATTTTTTAAAAAGAAGAGAATGTGGGCTGGAATGTACTGGCACAATCATTTTCAAAAATATAGCCTGCCTGAGAGCTTCAGTACTTGTTGGAAGGACTGATGTTGAAGCTGAAGCTCCAATACTTTGGCCACCTGATGCAAACAGCTGACTCACTGGAAAAGACCCTGATTCTGGGAAAGACTGAGGGCAGGAGAAGGTGATGTCAGAGGACGAGATGGTTGGATGGCATCACTGACTCAATGGACATGAGTTTGGGTGAGCTCTGGGAGAGACTGAAGGACAGGGGAGCCTGGTGTGCCGCAGTTTATGGTGTTACAGAGAGTCAGACACGACTTGGCGACTGAGCAACACCAACAAAGAGACCTCACAAGAGCAGAGACCTTGCTTCTTCACACGGGGCCCACAGCTCTAGAGCAGTGCCTGGCACACAGCGGGCACTCAATACACATTTGCTGAATCAAGGAATGAGATGTCTGTGATGTGAATATATAGTCTTCATTTTACCAGTGAAAAAACTGAGACCCAGGGAGTGGTTCTCTCAACCCAGGTCTGCCTGACTCCAACAGCTGTTTTTTAACAAATTAAGTACTCTGCTCTCTCCTTAATGCTGAATACTGAATAAATATATAAAAGAATAAAGAACTGAATTACATTTCTTCCCTAGTGAAATTATCCCAATATCTCTGATTAACATACAGATTCGATCAAGTCTTCCAATTCACCTTCACAGATTTTTCTTTCCCAAACTTTTTAGGACTAATTAACACTGATATCTGAGGTTATTGATATTTCTCCCAGCAATCTTGATTCCAGCTTGTGCTTCTATCTGAGGTTATTGATATTTCTCCCAGCAATCTTGATTCCAGCTTGTGCTTCTTCCAGCCCAGCGTTCCTCATGATGTACTCTGCATATACTGCAAGGAGATCCAACCAGTCCATTCTAAAGGAGATCAATCCTGGATGTTCATTGGAGGGACTGATGCTAAAGCTGAAACTCCAATACTTTGGCCACCTCATGAGACGAGTTGACTCACTGGAAAAGACTCTGATGCTGGGAAAGGTTGGGGGCGGGAGGAGAAGGGGACGACGGAGAATGAGATGGCTGGATGGCATCGCCGACTCTGTGGACATGAGTTTGAGTGAACTCCGGGAGTTGGTGATGGACAGGGAGGCCTGGCGTGCTGTGATTCATGGGGTCGCGGAGAGTCGGACACGACTGAGCGACTGAACTGAACTGAACTGAACTGAACACTGATATGCACCTAGCATCCTTTTACAATAAGATCCCATAACCTCTGGTCTTAGGAAACCTGACTTCTGTTTCAAGGTAACAGGCCCTGGAAACGGCTAAATACAGCTTGTTCAAAGGACTTAAATCAAGGGCTGACTCAGCAGCCTTTAAAACTAGAAGCATCTCAAGACTCCTTTCATTGTCACTTTCAGAAGGCAGGGCCTCTCTGCAGGCTGGTTTCTGGTCTTAGCTAGGGGTGGGTGGCACTTCTGGGTCATGGTTCAGAGGAAGAGCGCCACCTACTGGTGACCTGCTCCACCTTCAACATCACCATAGCTGGACTTAGACCTTCTGTTCATGTTGTAAAGGGTATGCCGGAATCTTCTCAGAAGAGTGGAATCTTGGTTTGACCTCTGACTTGGTTGGAAGTTAATACCGAGAGGGAAAAAATCCTAGCACACTGAACATAGGGCAGGCCCATGTGGTTCTGACAGGCAGAATGGTAAGTCAAAGCGGGACCAGATTCTTTCTGAAATACAGCTCGCATTTTTCTGGTAAGCCTCTCCATTGAATGTCCCTTTATTAAGGAGAATAATTCTGTAGCATATTTAATACCATTCTAGCAAGGCATTAACTAGGCTATTATTTTCACTAGTGCCTTCACTTCCATTTTCAATGTGTTCCTGAGACACTCCAATGCATAACATAAGGCAAGAAAGGTCAACCTTAAATAGTTCTTGTTTCAACCAGGAGGCCTGTAGCTACAACAGGAAGCCATGGCAACTTGACTAAGTAAATAGTTCATATGTTATGATTCTATTTATATGAAGTTCTAGAATAGGCGAAACTAACATACAGTGATAGAGATTAGAGCAGTTGTTACCTGGGGCAAGGGATGGGGAGGAGTTAACTGCAAAAAGACACAAAGAAGTTCTATGGGGGATTTAGAACTTTAGGAAATTTATAAACTTTGGTGGGGTTTGGTTATTCAAATGTGCATATTAGTCCAAACCCATTAGATGATATAAGGAAGATCTGTGCATTCCACTTGTATAATTTTTTCCTGGTGAAGAAAAAATGAAATTAAATAGTGAATTCTAGTTAATATTGGCATGCTAACAGATTTAGGAATGCAGTTTACTCATGTCTGCAACTTACTTTGAAATTCACTGAGAAATATAAAGAGACGGCAGGTATATAGAGAGATAGACTGGCGTGTGAAAAAGCACAGAGGGCAAAGCGCTAATCATTGTAGGATTGGGGTGTGTGTATAGGGGCGTTCACCATACACCTCTTTCATCTTTTCTCAATGTTTACAAATTTCCAAGTAAGAAAAAAAGGAGAAACAAAACAGAACAAAGCCTAATGGAAATAACACATGTACCCATCTTCGGATTGAAATTGCTTAAGAAAATATCAAATTTGGACTACTTTGGGCTGGAATTATCTCCACTCAGTTATCTTAATAAGAAAGACAAATTGGGGAGTTCAGAGGTCACCAATTAATTTTCTGAATGAGAACATTTCTAAATTTTGAAATGCAATTTAGAATTTTTTGAACTTGGGATGCTCCTGAGGTTCCTGGCACATCGCTGTAGCAGTGGCGGGCTGCCAAGTTAATCTAACGAGGTCAAGGAACAGGATGCTGCTTTACCAGTTACTTGTACTGTTGTGTAACTTCTTGACCAGGCAGAATGTCTTAAAGAATAGTCGACTGGGAGCCTGCCCTTCCCCAGTTTGATCACCTTACTAGCTTTGTGCTGATCTTTTCAATGAGACTCCCCCCTCCCTAGCATCCTATCTCTGAAAAGAAGCTGCACCCACACAAAAAATTCTCATTTAAGAGAGCCAACAAAGCTTTTTAAGCCATCAAATGAGTTAAGCCAAGATGAACCAGAAGTATATGAATTAAATTTTCCCTCAAGTCCTATAGAAATCCAATAAATAAATTAAATGCATGTGGATTTAAAAATTAAAGGCCGAAAAGGCTTGAGGCAAAGTGCATTTGACATTTGAAATAATAGAAACTTGAAAGGAGGCTTGTAGCAAGATGTGTGCTTACCTGCTGTAATAGGGGCCTGGCTCAGTGTTTACGGAGCATAATGGCATTGCAGGGAAATTCAATAAAACTCTCCAGGCGCCAGGTGCGACTTGAGTGCCATCACTTAGAAGACAAAGTCAGCGAACTCCAGTTGAGCCCTCAACCCAGGAGGGCCATGATCTCTGCAGTTCTTTGTTCCTGCAGAGTTACCCTTTTCTTTTGGAAGGGTTTGCCTATAGCTCCAAAGTACCCCTGCGAAAGGGTCTGGGAATACATTGCAAAAACCTGAAAGATGTTCTCCTGTGACCTAGTAATTCCACCCTGAGGCATTTAACCTAAGCAAGGAATTCTGAGTTGTGGCCAAAGTCATGTGTACAAGGATATTCCTCAGTAGGTTATTCAACATAGTAAAAATTTTAAAGCAAACCTACATCTCACAAAAGGAAGCTGGTTTAAAAATGATGGTAGATGCTGTTTAACACAGCAGTTAAGACAATAGACATGAGTTAGAGACCTGGCTTAGCCACTCACTAGCTTTGACACCTTGGGTTAATTCTAGCTATAATCTAGTTGTGCCTCTGCTTTCTCATCTATAAAATGGGGATGATACATTACCCCATGGGTTTGTTGGAAGGATGAAATGAGACAATATAAGTAAAGTCTTTATGTAGAACCTAAATACTGTGAGTGCTTAACTATTGGCATCATAATTATGATTTTATATATGCATATATAGTAGGGGATATTCATATATATATAGGACTGTTATATAATGATTACAAATTATGTTGCTTAAAAATATTTAATGGTATGAGAAATGTTCATAATACCTTATTAAATACAGTACAGAGTGCAAAATATAACTCAATCTTATTAAAATAAACATTAACGGACATAAGAAAAAAGACTGGAAGAAATCATCAAAATGTTATTAATGAACATCATGTCTGATAGACTATGCATGACTTAAAGTCTGTTCTTTATGCTTTCTTATATTTTCAAAATTATCAACCAGGATCATATGTTACTTCATGTAAGTTCCTTTAAAGTAACATGCTATTAGTTTACTTTAATAGAGTTGAATTTAAAGAAAAAAGGAAGAAGAGATTTATTCTTATCACGTAGAAAACTCTGTTGAAGAAAATGCAACATATAAACATGGTTAGAAAATTGAGAGATAGAGAAGTACGAAATTAACAGTGGAACTTCCCATATGCTTTTTCCCTCTGTCCATACCCCACAGAGGTAAATACAGTTAATAGTTTCCTTCAAGGCGGAAGAAAAGAAACGAGTATCTATCAATACAAAGAGACCCATTTCATTCTTTTAATTTTTATCAAATGTTATTTATATGCTCTTCTAGGAAAACTGTTACTTTTAAAGTCCTTTAACCATCACCCAACTCTGCACCATCCCCCTCCGGCCCCTTCCAGTCCAGCCACAGTTAGCAGCTTGATTGGTGGGTCCTTTCATATCAATTCCTATACATTTACTTACATAACAACATTTTCATACAGCAGTAGTGTGGAGTTTTTCTTTTTAATGTAAATGGTATCACATTGTACATACAAGTTTAACCATGGCACAGTTTTCTATAGTATGTATATATCACAGTGTATTGAACATTTTCCCTATGGCTGAATATTTAATCTCATTTCAGTTTTTATTTACTGTTTTCCTAATCAGAGTGAAATATTAATTATCTTTAAATTTCCTTTTATTAAACACTAAACATACATATAAATTGCAATGGAATGTTAGAAGCAGTTCAGAGTTCATCTGGCTTACTTGAATATGGAATTAATGAACTTTCTTGGTGATTTTCTCGTGGTCATCTCATTCTAGACCCTTTGAATGAACCTGGCCTGTGCAGTCTCTCCCATGTTGGACCTCAGAAATCAGCACTCCATCCTGGAAGCTGCTCCAGGCTCCATCTAGTTCCCCCTCGAGTTTCCCCTCGCCCGCTCATATGCCTTCCTCTCTGCCCTCAACTTAGCCCAACATCCCAGGTCCTGATTCTCTTCCTAATCAGGAAGAAGCCAACCCAGCTTTGTACCTGCCATCCCAGCTAATCACTGATAGACAAGAGGGTAAGAGGGCCAGGACAAAAGACCATTACCTGTTTTTGTATCTTAACAATAGGGAAATGGATACTTTGAAGTGGGGTACTACTGCAACATTCCTTAACTAATACAGTAATTCCCCTCCACATGAACGAGTTCTGTTCTGAGAGCAAATTCATAAGTCCAATTTGTTTATAAGTCCAACAAAGTTAGCCTAGGTACCCAACTAACACAATCGGCTTATAGCACTGTACTGTAGTAGGTTTATAGGAGAGAAGGTGGGAGATGATAGAGCTGAAGGATCATCAACAATAGGAGATGAAGGGGAAGCTGCAATTTCATTCGTGCCTGACATTGATGGAACGCGCACATTCAAATCTTTGAAATTTCACAACTTAAAGGTTTGTTTGTAAGGGACTTATTGAACCGAAGTTTACAGTTTAACTTCAGTTAAACTGAAGTTTACCTTGAAGTGGCATGCTGCCATGATGTAAACCTAAAACATGTGACTCTGTTTTGGTTGTTTGCCTTTTGAACTATCACAGGGCCTTTTGTCAACATGAGTCCTTCCAATCTCCAGTATCAGTTTTCTTGCTGCCCACTGCCCAACTATTAATAATTTGTGTTGAGTGACAAGTGGCAAGAAAAATGCTTTTAGAAGCTATAGCAATGAAGACTATGTTATGCAGTAGAAAAAAATACTTGGATGCAAAGAAATAAATCACTCATGAACATTTTTGTTTAGGAAAGAGCTTCAGCCTTCATTATTCTCATGGAACTAATTGGACACATGTAGATCAGAAGCCTACTAAGATTGTGAGAGGACAGACTTGCTCAAAAAACCATAATCCAGGACTTTGTTCACACCTAAGACCACTAGTTCCTATAGGACATTTGGCAATGTCTGGAAACATTTTTTTAAATTTTTATTTATTTGTCTGTGTTGGGTCTTGCCAGGTTTCTCTCTAGTTTTGGCCTCACGGGCTCAGTAGTCCCGTGGCCTATGGGATCTTAGTTCCCCCACCAGGGATCAAACCCATGTCCCCTGAACTGGAAGGTGGACCCTCAACCCCTGGATCACCAGCAGAGTCCTGGAGACATTTTTGATTGTCACACCTGGGGCAGAGATGCCTCTACTCACTGGTACCTGATGGATAGAGGCCAGGAAAGTTGGTAAACATCTTACACTCATAAGATAGACCCCACAACAAAAGGCCCAAAATGTCAATAGAAGAACAGACCTTAGAGAACAATGGATGAGGGAATTTTCCCCAAGGAGTTTAATTCTGGTCTGATCAAGAAAATTCCCCTGCTACCAGAATCTCTTGCTTGGCAGGATTGTACAATCTATGGACTATGGGCCAGTGACTTCTACTCTGCGCTTTTCTGAATGGGACTGCTTGTTTCCTTGTCCCATCCCTGTTCCATCAAAGCACGTAGGGTACATGGAGGGTGGTGACAGATAACTTGTCCTTTTAGTTCACAGGTCAATGAACATGAAATTCTGTGTCTGGACTTTGTGGAGACATTACATATCCCCCCAGAGACTTGGAATACTGAGCTGGATACAGTAACTGAACCAGGCTTTCAACAGTCCCCCTTACAGAGTTGGTCAGTATAGTCTCTCATGGGAAAAAATGGTGTGAGGGTTATTTGGCGATCAGAAGGGCTGATCGCCGCAGAGGTTCCCAAATCCCAGGCTAGATGACATTCTTTAGCCTCCATTGTGGTTTGGTGTGACCACAAGCACAAAAGGATAAAAAATTCATGTCCTCATGTTGCCTGTGTTCTAAAGGATTTAAACCCAGTGCTTCCCTTTTATACATGAAATGCTACCTACATTGTCTGAGGAATTATAGTGGGGAGGGAGGAAGTGCAGGGACCCCAAAGTCCAGGTATTAACAGGAAGAATGACTACCAGGCAATACTGATGCCTCTCTTGGGGAGAGTTGTAACAAGAAACTAGAGTGCTATCTGTCTGGGCTACTTTGTTATGGCGAATCCTATGGTCGCACTTGAGCTCCCATGGTTTGGGGAGATGATTGGGTCAAGACAATGGAGTCTCATGAATGGGGTTAGCGCCCTGATAAAAGAGACGGAACCAGGAAGTGGACCCTCACCAGGCACTGGATTTGCTGGTTTTGAGTCTTAGTCGTCAGAAGCAATTCCAAAGTGTGGGCTCTTTAAGAAAAATTCAAGGCTGCCTTGGGAAAGAGAGGCACCTGCTGTTCAAAACCAGCCCCATAGCCCTGTACGACCCCTCTGATGGTATCAGCCCGCTCCTGCCACTTGACTTTCACTCCTCCAGCTCAAACCCATGTCACCATGGCCTGGCTACCCAAGCTCTGCTCTCCTCTTGACCACTGGAACCGCGGAGTGTTTCATCACATGCACCACACCTGACTCAAGTTATCTCTGAGCCAGAAGTCCAGAGGAATCAGTTCTGCTTGGAACAGGGAAGAAGACTGGGTCTCAGAGGCTAAGGGCCTCCTTTGGGGAAGCATGGCAATTCTTTTCAGGTGATGATGCCCGACAGGGTCTGGAGAGTGTGGCTGAGTCACCGAGAGCCCCCTCAGCCACCCTGGAGCTCCCAAGCCCAGGTGTGCCCAGTCAAGAGCAGGCCTGGGTGAAGCACAGCCCACTCACTCCAAGTGGGACTCCTGATGGGCAAGGGTTGGCTGGCTTGACCCTGGCTCGGGCTGGGGAGAGGAGGTGGCTGGCTCAGTGAGGAAGATTCCATCGTCTTCCAGACCACCAGAACTCTCAGAACCGCTTTCTGACACGGTTGATCTCCTGTCCTAACAGACTATGCTATTTGGAAGAAACCACAGAGAATATCGAAGTCAGCTCCACAGTACTCGTCTCCTCCACAAAGTCTGTATCAGCCTTGACCATGAGGGCTTGTGGGCTACAAGACAGCTACAAGATTTGGAAGGTGAAAATTTGAAGAAAAAGAGTACTAATTCAAATACTTTGCATTTTGAAAAGCTTAGTCAGTAAAATGACTCTGCGCTTTTCCAAGACTCTGAGTTCTTTGAGTACAAAGGATGTATTTCACCCACCTCTGTATCCTCTGGGGACCAGCCATCTGCTCTGTACACAGCAGGTGCTCAATATACTTGTTGAATTGAATCTAAGTAGAAGAAGATGGAGGTTTGGGAGTTAGGTGGACTCCAACAATCTGATTTTTCATTGTAAGGATTTCTCCCTCCCCACAATGTGTTTTCCAAATATAATAATATGCTTTTATTCTCAGCACACTTTTTTATTTTTTACCACTTTTTTTCTGGATGTTTCTGGGGCTTTGGACTTTGAAGATCTGCACCCTGCTCTTACTAGTAGTTCTGGAATCAAATAGACTCTGGTTTCAATTCCAGCTTTGCCATTTCCTAGCTGTGTGTTCCTGGCATAACCCCAGGCATATCTAAGCTTGGGTTTCCTGACTTGTGAAAGGGAAGTAAGGTGGGATTTCTTAAGCAAGATAATACATGTGGTCCCCGATCTGTAGCTTCAATATCCTTAGAAGCAAACAATAAACACATCCCATCTGTGACCTGACTGTCAGATAGAAGGGGCTAATATTTGTGAAAGCATCTTATACACTGTAAAGCCCTCTATAAAGTCTTGCTTCTTTCCTACTTCTATTTCTCTTCTTCCTAATATTAACTGAACATTATTTTGTCAAAATAACTATGCTTGGCACCTTATATTTATCTTATCATTTAGTTTCATGGAAATCTCACCTTATTCCATTTTACAAGTCAGGAAACCCAAGCTTAGCCATGGCTGGGGTCATGCCAGGAACACACAGCTAGGAAATGGCAAAGCTGGAATTGAAACCAGAGTCTGTTTGATTCCAAAACTACTACTCTCCCTTATCCTCCTCCCTGCTTTTCTCTTTCCTCCTCTTTTTTCCTACTTTTCTTCTTTCCTCCCTCCCAGACCCAAGGTAGAGACTAGGAAGGAAAGAAAAGAGGTACTTTTGGTAGTCTTTCTAACAGTCATGTCCCCTGTCCTCCTTTTTTGAATTCTGACCCTGATTTTGTTCAGGTGTAGGACTTCTGCACCTCAGAGAAGGCAGGGCCTCACCCCAGCTCAGCGTGAAGCAGGATTATTGGGTTCTAAGCAAAGGACAGTAATTTCACTTCCCTGTTAATGATTGGTCTTAAGCACAGGCATGAGACTCATTTCTGGACATTGTGACTTTAAAAGAAATATTGGGGGGTTGTCTTACTGGAAAATGAAAGATACAGGAAAAAGGAACTTTGATGTGCAAAGACATGATACCTGGAACCGTGGCAGCCATTTCATTACAATGAGGAGAAAGAATTGCCTTGACACAAAATTGAAAAATGAAAGAGATTTGGGACTTTAATGACGTCAATGAGTTGATGATTTATCCATTCCTGGAACTGCTGGTATAACACTGGGATTCTTTTCATATTAGTTAAATCATCCTCTTATTGTTTAACCTGCCGTGATTTGCTTTTCTGTTATTTGTGACCACAGGTCTAACTCACATACCCTTTTTCCTCTTCTTTTCCTTTTTGTGTTCTGAAGGGTTAAGAAATACTGATCAGGACACCTGATTACATGAGTTTGACACTCTCTGCT